>NW_027223756.1:76950810-79450810 GCF_028538775.1 Myotis yumanensis
AGGAGTATCCGGATAGTGCCAGGTGTGGGCGGGTGGGAACATGCAAGGAGGTAAGGTAGGTAAAAAGAAGTACACAGGAAGTTGAGTGGGGGGACAGCAGGTATGAGCATATACATGACAGATGTAAACAGATACGTGCAGATATGGGGCAGGTGGGAGGAGCACACATCAGCCATCATTTGAGCAGGCAGGTATGAATAGGGATATGGGAGGATGTATGTGCGAGGGAGGTTTGACTATTCAGAGATGTGTTGAGCCCAGCCAGCATGGCTCAGTGGTTGAACATTGATCTATGAACCAAGTTCAGTTCCACACAAGGGCACATGCCCAGGTTGTGGGCTCAATCCCCAGAATGGGGCGTGCAGGAGCAGCTGATCACTGATTCTCTCTCATTGCTGATGTTTCTATCTCTCTCCCCCTCTCCCTTCCTCTCTGAAATCAATAAAAATATTTTTTTTAAAAAAGATGTGTTGACAAGTGTGTGCAGGTGCTAGGTGAACAGGCAGATCAGGGCCTATATACAGGGAAGAAGTACATGCAGGAGTGAAGCAGGTGTGAGCACGCAGAAAAGAAAATTGCACAGTTGCGTTCAGGTATGTACAGGTATAGGCTGGTGTCTACAGATGCCAGTGTCTACCAAGCAGACAGGAACGGCCAAGTGGGAGGGGATGTAGGGTGTGTATGGGAATGTGGATGGATGGGAAGCATGTATAGAGCAGGGAAAGGTGGGTAGGTATGGCCAGGTGTACTCAGGTAGGTGTGAGCCAACGCTGAGCCAACCCAGGACAGAGGCCAGCAGGCACTTAGGCTCCTGCCCGCCTCCCTTGCTCAGGTACATGGTGCTGACTGGCGACCCACCCTTCACAGCGGCTTCCCTGTCAGAGATGTATAAAAACATCCGGGAAGGCCGTTACCAGGAGCCTGCCCACATGTCGCCCAATGCCTGTCGCCTTATTGCCCGCCTGCTGGCGCCCAACCCGGCCGAGCGGCCCAGTCTGGACCACCTACTGCAGGACAACTTCTTCACGCAGGTGTGTGACGTTCAGCAGGTGATGGCCCCTGGATGCCTGGGTCCTTCTCTGGGGTGTCTCAGCCAAGGTCCAGGGAGGGTCAGGACCCCAGGTGGCCCAGGTGCTCAGGAGCCAGACAATCTGAGTGGGGTGCTCACCCCTATCACCCCGCTCTGAAGGGTTTCACTCCGGACCGGCTGCCACCCCACTCCTGCCACAGCGCGCCCATTTTTGTCATTCCTCAGCCTCTGGGCAGGCTTTTCCGGAAGGTGGGCCAGCTGCTAATGAGCCAGTGCCAGCTACCCTGTGAGTACCATGCCTGCCCACCGCTCACCTGCTCCTACCTGCCCCACAGCTGTTCTGCCCTCACACCCCTGCCGTGCTCCCAGCCTGCTCTGCGGCTCGCCATGCAGAGGAGGATGTAAATGGCAAGTGCCTCCCTCCGCATGGGGCCGGCTCTGCAACCCCCCAAATTCTGTGCCTCCCTCAGGCCCCCACACCCCCAACGAGGCCTCTTGTCCAGAAGATGGTCCTGTCACTGACTTCATGGAGCGGGGCAGTGAGGTGAGGGCTCAGCGTGGGGGACGCAAGGAGGTACCCTCAGTGGGATTGAGCAGAGGGAGAAGTAGGGGATCTTTAAATTGGGGAGGGAAGCCGGAGCCCTTTATTCACCTCAAGCCTCTCCCCAGGGGCTGGGGCACCCCTCACCCCTGCTCCCTCCCCAGGACTCGCTGTTGGAGAGAGGGGCTCTCCGACCTGAGGTCCCTGTCCACCTGTTCACCCAAGGGACCCTCCAGAGTGACCCAGCTGGTGAGCAGACTATCTGAGGTGGGGGTCGTGGGTGGGGAGTGAGGGTCGAGGCAGGAGACAAAGACAGTGCCTTGCCAGGGCCAGGGCCCCTCTCCTGGCCTCAACTTTCCTGTCTATGAAACGGGAGTGACGTCTGGAATCCTTCTGGGTTTATTTATTTATTTATTTATTTAAAATATATTTTATTGGTTTTTTACAGAGAGGAAGGGAGAGAGATAGAGAGTTAGAAACATCGATGAGAGAGAAACATCGGTCAGTTGCCTCCTGCACACCCCCTACTGGGGATATGCCCCTGACCAGAATCGAACCCGGGACCTTTCAGTCCGCAGGCCGACGCTCTATCCACTGAGCCAAACCGGTTTCGGCAATCCTTCTGGGTTTAAAGTAAGATTTTCCCAGATGCGAGAGTTCGGGGCCAGGCTAGTTGAAGGGGCCCCTCATGGTGGGGACCCAGGCCTGCCCGTCCGCTCTCTCCTTCTCTCCCTGACCTCACATACATCTGTCTCCCCAGGGTCTGGGGGGAGCCCAAGACAGGAGGTGGAGGAGGCCATTAGAAACCTACAGCTCTGCCTGAACCCTGGACCTCCAGGTAGGAGCACAGCCTAGGCCACCGGGTCACCCTGTCTCTCAATCTCTGAGGAAAAGTACCCTGTCCCCAGCCGAGCCCCCCCTTGGGGGTATTTCTGGGGTTCCACGGTGGGAGAGCTTTAAGGGAGGTTTCAGGACACAGTGACTTCAGGCAAGTCACTTAGCTTCTATGCCTCAGTTTCCTTGCCTTGTAAGGAGGCTGAGGATGGCATGACGTAGGCCCGTGGTCGGCAAACTGCGGCCCCTTGAGTGTGGCTCTTCCACAAAATACCGCGTGCGGGCGCGCACGGACAGTGCGATGGAAACTTCGCGGCCACACTCAAGGGGCCAAAGAGCCGCATGTGGCTCGCGAGCCGCAGTTTGCCGACCACTGTAGGCTATTCTTGTGTGAGAAGTCTAGAACTTTCTGAGACCTCTTTCTATGTACTTTATGAAGACTGTTTATTTTGAGTGATGTGCTGTGGAGGGCTCTGGGGGACACCCTCGTTTTTTCGGGGTCTGAGTCTCTAATTTGTAATTGAGTCCTGCTTGAGAACCAGAGGAGACGAGAGAAATGGAGGGAGGAAATGAGACATCGGACCTTCACCAACCCTGAACCCATCTCCCAGCCACGCCCTGAGGTGGAACCCTGTTCCATACCCGAGTCCCAGATCCCCAAGCCCTCCTTCTCCACAACCCACGTGTCCTGCCCCCCCGCCCCCCCCCCCCTGCCCCCGGAGCAGGACCCTGCTCTGCCTGGAGAGGGAGCCCCAAGCCTTTCCTTTTTCGTGGGATCCATTTCCCTTCTTTGTTCAGCTTTCCCTGATTGTGTAACAAAGAAGAACCCCAAACTTTAAGCTTGTCTTTTGTCAACTGGAGCCAACTGAAATATATATATCAAAGAGGAGGGGAGAGAGAGAGAGAGAGAGAATATCATCAATTGGCTGCCTCCTGCACGCCCCCTACTGGGGATCGAGCCCGCGACCCAGGCATGTGCCCTGACTGGAAATTGAACCGTGACCTCCTGGTTCACAGGTTGATGCTCAACCACTGAGCCACGCTGGCCAAGCTGGAGCCAACTTTACTTTTTGTTTTAAATGAACAGTAAAAGAGAATTCGAGGTAACTTTTCAGAGACGCTACCAAGACAGCACGGAACTTTGTCTGCCCTTGGCGACTGGATGTCCCATTTCCCCCCTAACGACTCCTTCCTCTCCCAGGATCCAATACAGGGCCTCACATGGCACTGAGCAATTTTTATTTTTAATACAAATATTTTTAATCAAATAAAGTAAAGCCTTACGGTATTTGGGGCATTACAGGCATTTCAGAATCACTCATTCCCAGAGGCAGTGAGTGTTCCCCAGTCCCAGTCCTCCCCCGACAAAGGCAAGAGCTGGTTTTTTATTTTTTGGACGTTTCTCAACATCTCCGGGGTGTCTGCGGTCCCTCCGCCCAGGCCCCCCCCGGACCTCCCACTCAGTTCACCTCGCCTTTGTGCCCAGTCACGCAGGACCCCCAGAGAGAGCAGTGGCCCATCCTCTGGGCCCCCAAGTGGGTGGATTATTCCAGCAAGTACGGCTTCGGCTACCAGCTGTTGGACGGGAGCAGCGGTGTCTTGTTTCGGGATGGCACCCACATGGCCCTGCGTCCCCCCGGGGGGTAAGCCGTGGGGCTCCTGTCCCCTTGGGGGGCCAGGTTCTCCCCCTGCCTTTCTGCATCCATTCCTCAAGTATGTGAGTACCTACTGTGTACACCTGCAGGGACTCGCTGCCTGCTAGGGAAGAACGACGGTAAACAAATGGATAAGTTGATTTCAGGTAGCACTTTTCTGAAGGAAATGACTGGGTGAGGTGACAGATTGGGGGTGGCCTATGCCAGCATGCTTGTGAGGGGCTTTCTGAAGAAGTGACATCCGGGTAGGACGGATGGTGCAATGGAGCCTTTGGGACCAGCATTTGAGGTACAGGGAACAGCATACATGACCCAGCAAAGTGGGTGTCAGGAACAGTGGGGGCTCCAAAGTGAGTGAGGGGGAGACGGGGGGATGCGAAGTCAGCGGCCTGGAAGGCCACTGCTGGGGTTGTGGCAGGAAGGAGGGACCCGCCTCACACTTTTGACAAGATCTCTGGCTGCAGGGACACAGGGGACCAGCAGGGAGGTGGTGGACTGGTCGGCTGGGCCATGGCAGTGACTTGGCCGGGAGGTGGCAGAGCCGAGATGCGAGGGAGCTGGGATCTCGACTGAGCTGGCAGACAGGGAGGACGGAGCAGCCCCTGGGCAAGACGGGAAGAGGGCAGGAGGGTGCGTGTGGGGGCCAATCAGGATCTCAGTTTACAGGCTGCGTCCATGGTTCCAGAGTCTGGAGTTGAGAAGGGGCTGGGGCTGGACCCACAGAGAGGGGTGGTCCGTGTGGCACTGGGTTTCAAAGCCACCATCCAAGGGGGCGTGGCTGGGTGGGAATGTGTCCCAGGACAGAGGCCGGGACCACTGACACCCCCCTGTGCCCCACCCTCAGCCAGGTCAGCTACATGCCTGACCGAGGGAAGCTGGAAGTGTTTGCCCTGAGGGATGTGCCCAGCTCACTGGGTGCCAAGCTGGCCGTCCTGCGACTCTTTGCTGGCTACATGCAGCAGCGGCTTCGAGAGGTGAGGGCTGGGGGGACCAGGGGGCCGGGGGGGGGGGCAGTGGGACTGGCAGGTGGAGAGGCCTAAGACCCTCGTGGCTGGGTCTGTCCTCAGGAAGAGGGCCTGCCTGCGCCCACCCAGTCTGCCAGCCCCGGATTCTGCCTGCTGCGCTTCCTTGCATCCCAGCAGGCCCTGCTGCTGCTCTTCAGCGATGGCACAGTGCAGGTGAGCGTGGGCCCTTCTCTCCAGGAGCCCTGGAGGGGGGAGGGGAGGCAGCAGGTGGGGGCGGCCTGTCCCCTGGACCGCGCTGGCTGTCCCAATGCACACTGTTCGGGGCTTCAGGAAACAGCTGGCTCCTGCAGGGGGAGCAAAGTATCGGCTCCTGAGTGCAAAAACTGCAGGATTGAAAAAAAATGTATTAAAAAAAGAAAAGGAAGAAAAGAAGATGTTTTAAGTAACGGCAAAATGGAATTTGGGTCATCTTCGTGGCTGGTTACATTGAGCAGCTGTCAGATGTCATTTCCATCCTGGCCGGCTGGCTCAGCCGGTTCGGGAGTCGTCCTGGGCACCAGTTTCCACCCCCCATCCCAGCCTGTACGGGAGGCAACCAGTTGATGTTTGTCTTTCACATCTACGTTTCTCTCTCACTCTCTCTCTCTCTCCCCCCTCTCTCTCTAAAGAAAAGGGGAAACCATATCCTTGGGTGAGGATTTTTTAAAAAGTCATTTCCTTGGAAAAAACTTTTTAAAACTATTTTTTAAATTGATTTCAGAGAGGAAGGGAGGGAGGGAGAGAGAAACATCAGTGATGAGAGAGAATCATCAATCTGCTGCCTCCTGCGTGCCCCCCACTGGGCATTGAACCCACATTGATTCATGTGCCCTGACCAGAATCGAACCATGACCTTCCTGGTTCATAGGTTGACGCTACGCTCAACCGCTGAGCTGAAAATCATTTTTAGGTTGAGATTTCCCTGAGCGGTCCTGGCGATTTGCTGGCCCACTTGCTCATGCGTTCATTGGTTGATCCTTGCATGACCAGGGATTGAGCCTGCAACCTCGGTGCATCAGGACAATGATCTAACCAACTGAGCTACTTGTTCAGGGCTCATTATTATTATTTTTAAGTATTTTTAAAAAATTTACAGCAGTAAAAACAACCCTAGCTGTCCAGACTAGAGTGTGGGTAGTGCCCTGAGCCGGGCTGGGCCTCAGGTAGCGAGAATGGCCTCCATGGCTCCGCAGAACACTTGGGGAAACTGGTCGTTGAAGGACTGGGGCTCCCCAGGTCACAGGATTGAGAACGGAGGTCTCCCTGAGTGACCAAGGGCGGGGAGGTCCTATCTGAACTCAGTTTCCTCGTCTGTACATAAAATTCTGGGCTCCCAACTCTGTGCGTTCCTCGGAGTGGGGCAGCCACTGAGACCCAGGTCAGGGGGCTTTCAGTCTCCGATCCACTTTTCCTTCTCTCTGGAGGGGGCGGGGCACACCTGGGGCAGCCCCGGGGGAACCCTCCTCTCCTTGACCTCAGCCTCTTACTTTGGCAGGTCAGCTGCAGCGGACGCCAGGTTCACCTGGTGCTGAATCGGGGGCCTGAAGAGTTGCTGCTCATGGTCTGGGAACGGGGCCAGGTTGGCGCCTCTTACACGCTGGGGACCCTGCAGAGCCACGGCTGTCCCCCCGCCGCTCGCCAGTACCTGCATCACGCTCTCTGCATGCTGCGGAGCATCTAGCACCCCCGGGGGTCAGAGTGGGCCTCTCTCTGCATGTTGATGCCAGGGACCCAGGCTCCATTTTTGTTTCTGTTCCTCCAGAGGGGTTGGCCTTGGGGGCAGCTGGGGATGCTGGCAGGTGCCTGGGAGGTGGGGAGTCTTTGCCTCATGGTATGACTGTTCAACCCAGACTTTTGTTCAGCTTTGTTCTTTTTTTCATTAAAGAAAACTTGCTCTGGCTGATGTGGCTCAGTGGTTGAGCATTGACCCATGAATCAGGAGGTCGGGGTTCAATTCCCCATCAGGGCACATGCCGGGGTTGCTGACTCGGTCCCCAATAGGGGGCAGTGCAGGAGGCAGCCAATCAATGATTCTCTCTCAGCATGTTTCTCTTCCTTCCTCTCTCTGAAATCAATAAAAATATATTAAAAGGAAAATGAAGCTGGCCCCCGTAGCCTGCTGTCTGACTCTCCTTGGGGCAGTTTGAGGAGCCTCAGCGAGGCAGTGCTCAGACCCAGCGTGACCTGAGCCCACTGTTGGTTGTGGCAGACCGGTGGGCCAGAATGTCACCCACCCGGAAGTTAGGACCTGAGAGGCGTTCTAAAATGACCACAAATTGCCCAGGCCAGTTTGGCTCAGTGGATAGAGCAGTGGTCGGCAAACTGCGGCCCCTTGAGTGTGGCCCTTCCACAAAATACCACGTGCGGGCGCGCACGTACAGTGCCATGGAAACTTCGTGGCCACACTCAAGGGGCCTAAGAGCCGCATGTGGCTCGCGAGCCACAGTTTGCCGACCACTGGGATAGAGTGTCGGCCTGCAGACAGAAGGGTCCCAGGTTCGATTCTGGTCAAGGGCACGTGCCTTGGCTGTGGGCTTGATCCCCAGTGTGGGGCGTGCAGGAGGCAACCGATCAATGATTCTCTCTCATCACTGATGTGCCCCTCTCTCTCTCCGTCTCCATTCCGCTCTGAAATCAATAAAAAAAATATTTTTTAAAAAACAAAATGACCAAAAATCTAAAGTATAGGACATTTGCTTCATGGACAGGCCGTGAGAAAATGGATGCTGGGGACTGGAAAGATGGTGACCCGCGAGGCACAGCTGTCACCTGCGGACTCAGCTTGGGGGCAGGTGCTTCCTGGAGAGGGTCCTGTTTCTTGTTTTTGTTTTTCTATCCATTGACATACATTTATGTTCCTGTAGAAAAGCATTAAACCATCAGTGCGTTCCGGCTTTCCCCTCAACCATGTGCCTGGACGTATTTCTACATTTGCATGTAAAGGTTCCCCTTCTTTTAATGGAAGGAGGGGCTGAAGAACAGCTGACATTTAGGGGCGAGGAAATGGAGGGAACTGGTGGGATCGGTCAGGGGAGGTCAAATGCCTTGGTGTGGCCAGTGTGGGAAGAGGAGCTGTTCTGCTTAAAAGAGGGGGTAGAAACTGGAGGATTCCCTGGAGAACCTGGGATGAACCGGGTGTGGGTGGGAGAGGAGCCAGCAGAAGGGAGAGGCAACGCCGGGCGGGGCATCATGACCTTTCTCTCTTTTTAAATTACTATTAATGTGCAAATCACATGGCACGCGGTTATTTTAATGTGTACAACGTGGTGGCAATGCGTGCATTCACGATGCAGTGGGACCACCACCTCTATCTAATTCCAAAACATTTCTATCACCTCGGAACACCCCTCCCCCTCCCCCAGCCCCTGACAACCACTAATCCGCTCTCTGTCTCTGGGGGTTTCACATAAATGGAATCCACACACTCTGTCGCCTTTTGTGTCTGGCTCTCTCGGTGGGCATCGTGGGCTCAAGGCCCATCCACGTTGTAGCGAGCGCTGGTGCTTCACTCCTTGTACGGCTGAGTAACATTCCAGCGTGTTTTATTTATTTGTTCATCTGTTGATGGCATCGTGTTATGAATGACAGAAACCACCCTCCTAATTGTTTTTTTTAAAATATATTTTATTGATTTTTTACAGAGAGGAGGGGAGAGGGATAGAGAGTTAGAAACATCAATGAGAGAGAAACATCGATCAGTTGCTTCTTGCACGCCCCCTACTGGGGATGTGCCCGCAACCAAGGTACATGCCCTTGACCAGATCGAACCTGGGACCCTTGAGTCCGCAGGCCGACGCTCTATCCGCTGAGCCAAACCAGTTAGGGCCCTCCTAATTGTTTGGAGCAACATAAAGGATTGGCTTTTGACACTGAAATGTTCAGAAGAAGGGATGGTTGCAGGCAAGGCTGGAAGGTGGGCTCAGATGAATAGGGCCTTACCCCGGCCTCTCTCTTCCTGTCCCTCACTTTTCCTCCATCTCTTGCTCTACTCTCCTGTGTTTGGCTCTTGTAGCACAGTGACAAAGACGGCCCCCGGCACGGCTGCCATGCTCTCCAGCACACCCAGGGGACAAGCAACCACCCCCACACTTTCTCCATGTTGACACTTATCGGCCAGGCCTTGGTCACATGTCCTCCCCCAAGACTCCTGGACCTAGAGTAGGGTGTGGCCGGGGCGTGGATGCCGACATCCCATCACCATCTTGGTTTGCGGTGGTGAGTTTCTTCTTTTTTTTAAAGGTTGTTTTGTGGTATGAAACACTATTTGTCCTTTCCTTCCTTCTTTTTTAAAAATATATTTTATTGATTTTTTTACAGAGAGGATGGGAGAGGGGTAGAGAGTTAGAAATATTGATGAGAGAGAAACATCGATCAGCTGCCTCCTGCACACTCCCCACTGGGGATGTGCCCGCAACCAAGGTACATGCCCTTGACCGGAATCGAACCTGGGACCCTTCAGTCCGCAGGCCGACACTCTATTCGCTGAGCCAAACCGGTTAGGGCTGTGATGTGTTTTGATTTATTTATTTTTTTAAATGTATTTTATTGATTTTTTACAGAGAGGAAGGGAGAGGGATAGAGAGTTAGAAACATCGATGAGGGAGAAACATCGATCAGCTGCCTCCTGCACACTCCCCACTGGGGAGGTGCCCGCAACCAAGGTACATGCCCTTGACCGGAATCAAACCTGGGACCCTTGAGTCCGCAGGCCGATGCTCTATCCACTGAGCCAAACCGGTTAGGACCTGTGGTGTGTTTCGAATCAACAGATGGTCTTTTGTGTGAAAATGCCACCACAGTGGGCAGCCTCCAGGATGGCCCTGTCCCCTGGTATTCGCCCCCTTGTGCAGTCCCCTCCACACTGAGTTGGGCTGCCTGTGGAACCAGTAGGATTTCAGCAGTAAGTCTGTGACTTCTGAGACTAACTAGGTCATACAAGACGGGAGGCTTCCAGCCCTCTCTCTCTCGGACCACTTACTCCGTGGGGAGCCGGTTGCCACGCTGTGCAGACACGAAAGGAGCTCCGTGGAGGGGCCCACAGGGAGAGGCGTGGAGCCCGTCACCAGCAGCAACACGAGGGAGCCATCCTGGAAGCGACTCCTCCAGGCCCAGCCAGGCCGTCCGGTGAGGCAGCCCTGGCTGACATCCTGACCGCAACCTCATGAAAGACCCTGAGCCAGAACCACTGAGCCAGATTACTTCTGAATTCCTGACCCACACATGTTATGAAAATAAAGTGTGTTTCTTGTTGTTTCAAGTCACTTTGTTTTGGGGTGACTCGTTACCCAGCAATGGGGTACTAATGCGCTTGCCCAAACAGGCAGGTGGCCCAGCCCCATTTCTGCCCAAAACATTGGTTTCAGGGGAGAAAATGACAAAACATCGTCAGCAATTTAACTGCCTGTCTTGCAAAATGACCTACCTAGGGTGTTTGTTCCCATCTGTTCGTGGGCGTAGGAACAGCAACAATCTGTGAGAATCGCCCACAACGACGGTTTATAAACCAACCACAGAATATATTAATTTTGAAACCTCCCAGGCTGACTCTTATTTCTAGGTATGAGAACATCAAGAGGTGGCAAAATGCCCACAATGCCCTCTTCAGAGAGGGGAACTGTGCACCTCCAAGTCAAGCTGTTAGTTTTGGGGGCTTATAAAGGTTGGAGACTCAAGATATGGCAATGAACCCCAACTCCAGAACCTTTTTTTTTTTTTTGGAAGGAATCCAGGGAAGGCATTTTAACTCTGAACAATGAGGAACAAACTTGCCTTAATTTAATTCTACCTTTACCCCCGCCCTCCATCTGAAGCTTCGGCTGAACCCTGCCTCTGGACCACCTCCTCATTGGCCCGTGGGAGCATGTGACACAGATGCCTCCTCGAATCACCAACAAGCCAGCGAGGCCAAGGCGGCAGCATCCTGGGCGGCTTTTGGGTTGCTGCCATAGCAACCTGGTGTGATGTCACAAAGCCTCGCAGGGCCAGGTCCTGCCTGCGGGCATCTGCTTCCCCATCTGCTCTAAGCCCCGGAACTCGCCTGGGAGCTGAGGGCTTTCCTCTCTCGGTTTAACAGATGAGGAACCTGAGGCACGTGGGCTGCCTCAAGATCTGAGCTGCTGGGAGAAAAGGCAGGTGGATGTAGGTATGTCAACCTGGCCCCCAAGTTTTTAAAGTCCTGATGACTCCAAGGAACTACGCCAAGAGAAACAAGTCCGAAGGTCACATAACATAAGATTCCGTTTATGTAGCGCGTTTGAAACGACAACAGATGAGTGGTTGCCGGGGGATTAGAGATGGGAAGGACTGAGGTTGTAACAGGGCAGCTGAAGGGGTCCTTGTGGTGGTGGATACAGGAACCTATTCAGTTGATACAACTGTAGACACACACACACACACACACACACACACGAGAGAGAGAGAGAGAGAGAGAGAGAGAGAGAGAGAGGAGAGCAAGTAAAACTGGGAAATCAGAAATCTGGATAAAGCAGGTGATGGGATCCATGTCAACATCCTGGTGGAGATATTGATTTCATTTTGCAAAATGCAGCCTTATTGGGGGAGACTGAGCAAAGCGTACAATGGAATCTCTGCATTATTTCTTACAACTGCAGGGGAATCCACAATGATCGCAATAAAAATGTCAATGAAAACGTTCTGTTTAGCCTGGTCAGTGTGGCTCAGGTGGTTGAGTGTTGTTGGATCCTGGTCAGGAGGCGGCTGATCAATGTTTCTCTCTCATCTATGTTTCTCTCTCTCTCTCCCTCTCCCTTCCTCTCTCTGAAATCAAAAACATATTTTTTTAAAAAATTCTGTTTGGCCGAAACCGATTTGGCTCAGTGGATAAAGCGTCGGCCTTCGGACTGAAAGGTTCCAGGTTCGATTCCGGTCAAGGGCATGTACCTGGGTTGCGGGCACATCCCCAGTAGGAGATGTGCAGGAGGCAGCTGATCGATGTTTCTCTCTCATCGATGTTTCTAACTCTCTATCTCTCTCCCTTCCTCCCTGTAAAAAATCAATAAAATATATTTTAAAAATAATTCTGTTTGCTGGTTCCTCAATAAAGCTAAATGTAAATTACCATATGACCCAGCAATTCCACTCCTAGGTATATACCCAAGAGAATTTACAATAGGTGTTTAAAAACAATTGTGGCCCTGGCTGGTTTGGCTCAGTGGATAGAGCATCAATCTGCGGACTGAAGGTTCCCAGGTTCGATTCCGTTCAAGGGCACATGCCTGGGTTGCGGTTCGATCCCCAGTGGGGGGCGTGCAGGAGGCAGCCAATTGATGATTCTCATCATTGATGTTTCTATCTTTTCTCCCTCTCCCTTCCTCTCTGAAATCAATAAAAATTTATTTTTTTTTAAAAACCCAGAAAACAATTGTGTGCTCCAGCATTCAGAGTAGCCCTGTTCAAATAGCCCAAAGTGGAAACAACCTAAATCTCTAACAATGGATGACCAATAAGCAAAATGTGCTCCACCTGCCCAATAGATTGTCATTCAGCCATGCAAATGATGAAGCACTGACATCCCCTACAACTTGGATTGTCTTTGAAAAACATGACACTCAGTGAGAGAAGCCAGACTCAAAAGGCCATAGAGAGTGTGATTTCATATATGTGACATGTCCGTGGGCTAGAGAAGGAAATGGATGTGACTGCTAATGGGGACAGGGTCTCTTTTTGGGGTGATGGAATGTTCTGGAATGAGATAGAAGTGATGGTTGCATAACGTGAACCTACGTAATGCCACTGAATTACACTTCAAGAAGATTAAAATGGTAGATTTTACCTTATGTGAATTTTACCACAATTTAAAAAAACCCTGCTGCCCACATCTCACCCTACCGATTAGGGCAGATTCACGGGCTCCGGCCTCAGGTGTTTCTAAAGTCCCTCACCTGTCCTGAGGGACCACTGGGTTAGATCACACAGACAAGAACACAGGAACCAAATGCCAGGGGGCACATGTTTAGGTGGAATGTGAAACAAACCAGCTGTAAATAATAGCACAATACAACCAAGGCCATATAAATGCCGACCCGATTCTTGCTATTAAGAAATTGATGCTTCCCTGGCTGGTGTGGCTCAGTTGTTTGGAGCGTTGTCCCGTACACCAAAAGGTGGTGGGTCCATTCCAGGTCAGGGCATGTACCTAGGCTGCGGACTCAATTCCCAGTTGGGGTGGGTATGGGAGGCAACCGATCGATGTCTCTCTCTCTCTCTCTCTCTCTCTCTCTCTCCCTCCCTCCCTAAAATCAATAAAAAATATCCTCAGGTGATAATTTTTTAAAAGAGAAAGTAATGTTGTAAGTCAAATCACTATGCTGCACACCTACCAGTAAATTCATAAAGTGCTGAATGTTGATTATATTTCAATAAAACCGGGGAAAAGGAATTAGCGTTAAGCGTTTTAAGTCTCATCATGACCCTGTGGCTATGGGATTTGCTAAGCGTCTTTGTAGAGAAATGCAGTTGCTGCTGCGGAGCAATGGAGGGTGGGTGGGGAGCAGACGGAGGTGAACAGCTGAGACTTGTTGACACAAATGGTGCCTAATGCCCCAGCTGTTCAGGGCTCCGCGGCTGCTGTGAGCAGGTTGTCACGTGCAGCCCCTGCCACAAGGTGGCAGCAGAGTACCGGCTAGTTCGGGGGTCCATGCTGGCCGTTTGTGGCGCCCACTTAGAGCGTGGGGGAGGGGTGCGCAGCGACAAACGTGCTTGGGGGCTTTTGGCTTCTTTCGGGGCTGCTGCCCCAGATAAAACCCACTTCTGGCTGTGGTACCGATCCAGACGCTCAATCCAGATCAATCAATGAACCAGAATGACGTCTAGTCCACGTTAGCAACCTCCCCTCCCCTGTGCCCCAGGTCCCATTAGCTTCGTCCTCCTCCACCTGCCAGGGCAGAATTCAGGGAGCACAGAGGGGGGCTCAAGCTTATACTTCCCCCCTGCAAATCAGTGGATGACTCTCTCCCCGCCCTCCACTCCTCATAATAACCAGATTTAGCAAAAATACGGACACCCTGTTCAATGTGAATTTCAGATAAATAACCCATCTCTGTTAGGGAGAAGGGTGTCCCATGCAATATTTGAGATAAACTTATACTAAAAAAAGAAAGATTCATTTATCTAAAACTCCCATTAATTGGGTGTCTTGTGTCCTCTAGGGTGAACTGCTTCGGCTCTGCCACTGGGAGTTCTGTTAGTGGCTCCTGTGCCCTCGGAATGGGCGTGTGTTCATTCTTGGGACGGGGTAGGGGGCCGGGGGTGGGGGGGAGCATGTCAGCTCTGGGCAGGCCATAGAACCAGCCTTTTCTCCAAGAAGTTGGACAACTTTTAACATAGCGGTGTGCCATTTCATACGGTCACTGTGACAAAGGACCACAAATGAGTAGTGGCTTGAATGAGAACAATGCAGATTTATTCTGTGACCGTGCTGGAGGCCAGAAATCCTAACCCAGGTGTGGGCCGGCTGGTCCTTCTGGAGGCTCCAGCGAAGAACCATTTTCGGCCTCTTCCAGCTTCTAAAGGCACCGAATCGCTGGCTCGTGGCCCCTCCTCCGTCCTCACAGCCGGCAGCGCAGCCTCTGCCTTCTCTGACTCTCACCCTCCTGCCTCCTGCTATGAGGACCCTGTGAGGACCCTGGGCCTCCTGGGGAATCTGGGCTCATCCCCGTCTCAGGGTCCTTGACTTAATCCCATCGACAAAGTCCCTTTACCATGTGAGGCAACATGTCCACAGGTCCCAGGATCAGGACTAGGGAAGTTTTGGGGTCAGCCCAGGAGCTGTGCCTCCTCTGTGGCCTTTGTTGCTTTGGGACCACTGTGGTCAGGGCCTCCACACACCCACGCTCTTAACCATCTCAGGGCGTGGCAGCTGTCCTGCTGTCCTGCCTCTAAAACTATGGCACGGTCTGCAGAGCAAACAGCGTCCCTAGATGTGTCCCTTTTTGTTTGGGGGCCATGTCAGTTTACATTAAGCCCCAATAAAATACAAAATTCAATGTCTCAGTGCCACAAGCCACCTCTCATGCTCAGTCACCCCATGTGTTGGACAGTGTGGATCTAGAACAGTGATGGCGAACCTTTTGAGGTGACACTCGAACTCATTTTTTTGGTTGATTTTTCTTTGTTAGATGGCATTTAAATATATAAAATAAATATCAAAAATATAAATCTTTGTTTTACTATGGTTGCAAATATCAAAAAATTTCTATATGTGACTCGGCACCAGAGTTAAGTTAGGGTTTTTCAAAATGCTGACACGCCGAGCTCAAAAGGTTCGCCATCACTGCGCTAGGCCCTCCCCAACCCCCGCCATTGTGCCCACTCCCTTTGGGACCCTGATTTGAGCTCCAGCCTCCACTTCCTTCCCAAGAACTCTTTACTACCCACCCTCTTACTCCCCAGGCCCCTAACCCTAACCCCCAGGGGCTGCCCTTTCTCTTTGTCCACTTTTTTTTTTTTAAATATATTTTATTGATTTTTTATAGAGAGGAAGGGAGAGAGATAGAGAGAGTTAGAAACATCGATGAGAGAGAAACATCGATCAGCTGCCTCCTGCACACACCCTGCCCTTGACCGGAATCGAACCTGGGACCTTTCAGTCCGCAGGCCAACGCTCTATCCATTGAGCCAAACCGGTTTCGGCCCCTTTCTCTTTGTGATCTCCACAGCCTCACCTCCCTCCCTGCCACCTCCACCCCCCCCCCCCCCCCCCCAGTCTGGCTGTGGCCTGACCTCACCCCAGATCACCTGGGGCCACTGCAGCCCTGTCCAGCTTCACCACTGAACTGTGGGCCGGGCCAGGTTAAGCAACGCTTCCCACCTGTATCGTCTCCCGTGACTGCCAGAGCAAATAGCCACGAAGTGGGCATCTTAAAACAATTGGCACTTTTCCTCTCAAGGTACCGGAGGCCAGAAGCCCCAAATCAAGGTGTGGCAGGGCCGTGCTCCCGCCCCAGGTGCCAGGGGAGGGTCCTTCCTGCCTCTTCTGGCTTCGGGGGATCTGGGCCTCCCTTGGCCTGTGACCTCACCACCCCAGCCTCTGCCTTGTCATCCTCCCCACACGGTGTCCGAGTTAGAAATCTCCCGCTGCATCTGCATGTGTCTCTCCTCTTCTGCCCCTTATAAGGATACTCGTCATTGGACGTAGGGCCACCCCACTCCAGTATGACCTCATCTCAAGAGCCTTAATTATATACCCACAAGGACCCTTTCTCCAAATAAGGTCCCGATCACAGGTTCTGGGGGATAAATCTTTACGGCTTGACCCCCCTGAGCCTCACCAAAGCCGGGAGTGTGGACGTGGGATCACCTGGTTTTATAGATGGGGAATCCCAGACAGGGCTGGGCTGGCCCCCGCACGTGTGTGGCTTTTCCTGATCCCACCCCATGCCCGAGGCCCCGAGCAGGATTCAGCCCTCCAGGTGCTTCCACGCAGCCAGAGGGTCTGATGTGATGACACTCACGGGGTTCACTGTCCTTGGGGTTCCCTGTCCACCTGTGGTTTTCTCAGCGTCTCTTGGTGTTGCCCCTCCTGACCTGTGTCGCAAGCCCCTTGTCTCCTCTTGGAAGCCCTCCAGGCTGCTCTCGCTTGCCTAGTGGGCTGTCCCCCAGACCTCTCATCGCCCACTCCTCAGGCCAGCAGCCAGCGGAGACCTTGTCCTCAGAGCCCCTCCCTGTCACCGAGTTCCCCACCCACCCTTCCTTCACTCCAGAGCTTCCTTCCTTCCTTTGGAACTTGGGTGGTGCCCAACTGCTGACGGTCCACCCCTGGCCACCCCAGTCCTCGCCTCCATGCCAACTGGCCCCAGAACTGCGTCTGGTGGCCGAATGGGCCAGGTCCCAACTAGACTTAAGGTGAGTGGGGGACACCTGTGGCTCATCACTCAGATATCCTTTTGGGATGGGAGGTATTAGGACCCAGGAGGCAGATTCCCAGACCTCAGCATCCCCATCTGCACAGTGACAGGTGGATCCTGTCTAGGGGGGAATGGGGGCCCCACACACACCACAGAGCTGGGACGGTGCCCCAAGAAGGCAGCCTGGCACTGCCACTTCCACAGCGGCCATCACTGACCCCACGGTTGGCCAGCCCCAGTCTCAGGGAAGGGGGGCCTGGTAGGACCAACAGATCTCATGTTCTCATCTGGAACAGGCAGAGCCTGGCTTGCAGTAGAACCTGGAATGGGGGTACCCCAAATTCCTTTATCTGGAAGATGGAAGGTGAGGAGCTGGGTCTGAGGGTCCCTCCCACAACCCAACCTCTCCACGCCCACCGGCCCCACACCACGCCAAGGGCTCGCACGTCATAAAAAGACTTTATTAAGAAGGCTTTGGAGTCAAAAAATAAAACTCTTGATACAATTTTCTGAACCCTTAAGTCAGCTCAGCAAATATATAATCAGTAATTTAGCTGCGTAAGATTAAAGGTCCGTTACTTTAAAATAAAATATATTTTAGTTCTTAAAATTTATTCCATAAAGTACATACATATTTCCCTATAAATTTGCTACATATACACAAGAGGTAAAAAGTAAAAGTAAAAAAAAAAAAAACAATTAAAAAAATTTAAAAAACGGACAACAAAAACCACAGCAGAAGAGGATTAATAATTAAAAATAAAAAAGTTAGAAATTTCTGGTTGGGATGCCCCTGTGCCCCTCCCCCCGCCCCCCTCCGGCCTTCCTGGGGCTGACCTACAAAAGGGTGACCAGTTAGCCCCAAAAAGGGAGTGAAAAGGTAGTAAAAATGTCACCGTCCTCCTGGTGGGACTTTCTGCAGAGGCTGCCACCCTGTAAAAACAACACTGTCCAATCAGAAATCCGCTTCGTAGAAAAGGAGGACAACTGATGGCTGTAAAAATTTTTTTTTCTTTAAAAAGATCACCCTGGGGGTGTAGGTGTGTGTGTGTGTCTCAAATAAAAAGTGCAACAGACCTTTTCTCTCTGGTTTATTTTAACCTGTCAACTCAATACTGTTATTTGTTAAGAACTGAGGTGCCACTGGGCTGCCGGGTCACTGTCTCCATGCCTGGGACCGGAGTTAAAGCTCATCTGTAAACACTGGCCACACTGCCCGCTGCCCCGCCCGGCCTGCCCCTCCACCCCTGCCCTCATCTCTCCTCCCCCGGCCCGGCCCAGAGCACTGCCCACTCCCAGGGCCTCAGGATGGCCCCGTGGCCGCGGGAGCGACTCGTTAGGAAAAGATATGAATGGCCTGGGTGGCGGGCGTGCGGCAGGCGGGGCACTCGGGCTCGCTCTTGCCGCAGATGCGCACAGCGCAGTCCATGCAGAAGAGGTTGTGGCCGCAGGGCACCAGCGCGGCCATCACCTCGCCTTCCGCACACACCACGCACTCCCGCACCAGGGCCGGGCCGGGGGTGGCGGAGGCCACGGGCACCCCGGGCCCGGAGGTCGCGGCGGCTGAGGGCTTGCGGCTGATCTCGGAGGCGCTGGAGTCCAGGGGGGAACACGTGGAGGCTGAGGAGCTGCTGGGCAGCGAGGTGGCCGTGGAGAAGCTGCTGCTGCTTGAGAAAGATGACAGGGAGCCCTGCGGGGGCCGCCAGGGCAGGGCACCCACCGGGTCGGGGGGGCCGCGGCGGGCCAGCGGGAGCTCCAGGCCCAGGCCCCCCGGTTCCGGCAGCGTGGGGGAGTGTCGCGGGGTACCAGCCCCGCTGCTGCGCCGGACACCGGGGGCCGGCGGCGCCGGGGCCCCGTTGACGAAGGCCGGCACGGGCGCAGCGCGGTCAAAGGGGGCCCAGATGGTGGCTGCTGCGGGCACCGTCAGGTCCAGCGCCAGGAAGTCGAAGCCGAAGTCACAGTCCTCGGGGGCAGGTGGCCCAGTCGGGGCTCCAGGGCCGTCCCCGCCGAAGGTGAAGCCCCCGTTGCCTGAGCCGCCATAGGGGCTGGCGGGGCCCGTGTCCGGCACTGGCGGTCCTCCGCGGCTGCTGGGGTAGAAGGCCTCGGGGCCCCCTGGGGCGCCCAGGGTGCTGTCCCCCCGGAGGCTGGCGCTAGGCAGGGTGGGCCGCCGCCCGGGGTTGGGGGCCTTGGCCCAGAGGCCTGCAGCGGCTCCGAGCAGGTCCAGACAGACGTCGGTGCCGTTGGCGTGGAAGTCACTGTCGGGGCCGGCGTCGGTGAAGGCGCCGGTGCGCAGCGTGATGTGCGCCTCGATCTCCTCCCGGGCCCGGTCCACGTTCTCGGGCATGCCCGTGACCGCGAACACCGGCTCCTTGTCCCGCCCGGGCGTCACGATGTACGTGTGCGTCCGCTGCTGGATGCGCTTGATGGTGGCGCCTTTGGGCCCCACGACCAGCCCCACCACGCGGTAGGGCACGCGCACCTGGATGGTGGTCTGTCCCGGCAGGTTGGGTGGGCCCTGCGCAGTGCCGGGCAGCCCACCGGCCTTGCTGCGGGTGGCTCGGATCACCGAGAAGTGCTCCGCCGCAGACAGGATCTCGCGTTTGGCCATCTCCACGTCCTCCTGGCGGCCAGTTACGATGAAGACGGGCTCCTCCCCACGCACCGGTGTCTTGATGTATGTGTTCGTCTTGGCCCGCAGAGCCTTGATTTTGCACCCTGGGTTGGGGGGGGGGAGGGGAACATGGTAAGGACCGTGACCCCTCCCCAGGTCAGTCTGTCTGGGGCAGCAGCTGGAGGGGCCAGGCCAGCTGGGAGCCTCCATTTGGGGGCTGTACCCCTGTGGCATTTTGTAATCTCAGACATACCGCGTCCTACCCTGGGACCTGGGACCTCAGTTTCTCCTCTGGTCATGCGAGGGACACCAGGGGCCCTGGCGCAGGGGCCCTGTTGACGAAGGCCAGCACAGGTGCAACATGCTGGGTGCCCCTGGGGTTGGCAAAAAAGCAAGAAGGCAAGGACTCTGTTGTGGGTTGAATAGTGTCCCCTAAAATTCATGTCCATCCAGAACATGAGAATGGGCTCTTACTTGGAAATGGCGCATCTACACGTGTAACTAGTTAAGATGAGGTCACAATAGGGTAGAGTGGGCCCTGAACGCAAGTGGGACACACAGAGGCAGCCACGTGACAAGGCAGGCGTTGCAGTGACGTGGCTACAAGCCAAGGGACACCAAGCACTGCTGGCAGCCACCAGAGGCTGGGAGCGCGCGCATGGGACAGACTGTCCCTAGGGCCTCTGGAGGGCGCACACCCCTGCCAACACCTTGATTTCAGATTTCCAGCCTCCGGAACGAACGAGAGAATTTCTATTGTTTCAAGCTATTCAGTTGATTATGTCAGCCCTAGGATATGAGTGCAGATCCTCTGGCATCAACCCCCTATCTGACAGGTGTGGAAACCCAGGCTCAAATTGTGTAAGCTGCCTACGATTTTCTTCTGACCAAGTGACCCTTCAGCCCCATGCAGGTGAGGTGAGGCCTCAGCCCAATGCAGACTCCTAGGCCTGAACTCAGGACACCTGCCAAGGTCCTGAGGGGCCTGGCCTCTGAGGGAAGCTCAGGGACTTGGGAACATGACACTGTGCTTCATCCTGCTGGGCTGGGGCTCCCACTCTGTGGAGGGGCAGGGGCAGTTGTTCAGGATCTGATAGTGGTGCCTTCTCAGGTCCCTGATACCCACCCTCCAAGGCCTCTGAGACATCTTGAGTCCAGGCCAAGGAATCTGGAAGACCACCCCCCCCCCCCCCCCAACCTCAGGGGAGGCTAGAGGGACACAGTGATATTGTGTCAATACAGAGGTGGCATTGAGAGGAGTAACAGTGTTGCTAACTTCACAACATTGAAAGACACAAAATTAGCAGAATCATGCCCTGGCCCTGTTTCTAAATGGTTAGAGCGCTGACCAACACGCCAGAGGGTCACGGTCGCTTCCCATCAAGGGCACGTACCTGAGTCGTAGGTTTGATCCCACAAATGGGAAGCAACCAATTGATGTCTCTCTCTCACATTGATGTTTCTCTCTCTCCTCCCCTCTTCCACTCTCTCTGGAGTTAGATGGAAAAAAGTATCCTTGGGTGAGGATTAACAAAAGAGAAAGAAAAAAAATGTTAGCGGGATCAGCATGTCTGCCCAGAAAGAAAACAAGGAGATGGTGCCTAGGCCAGGAGACCGCTCATTCCAGAGGTGGTAGGGGGCATCCAGGGGCAGCCTGATCCTAATCTCAAGAAGACAGTAGCTCCCCAACCAGGGCCTTGAGCAAAAGCAGGGCAGGTGAATTGGGGTCAGAAATCTCCGAGGGAGGGGCTGCGTTCCTACCACCTCCATGCCCCACCTCCTGGGTCCTTAGTCAACCCCCCCCCCCCCCCCACCAAAGCTGTGTTGTCTCAATGGCATTCTCTTTGGCCCCCCAAACCCACCCTGACCTGTGGCTGCTCCAAACCTGCCCTGATGGTCCGTCCCCTCCCTACCTGGCAAACTCCCTCTGCCTTGGCCATGCTGTCCCCCACACAAAACTGTCCTCACCATCCTCACCCCCAGTCCTGGCCCTTCTTTGCATCACATTACAGCCTGGTACTCCCTCCTCCCGGAAGCCCAACATGACTGGGCCAGGAGAAAGGGGGGACTGGGCCATGAACTTCCAGAGTTCCTCCTGCCACCATGTCTGACTTTCTGAACTTCCGGAAGCCAGGGGACTATGCTCTAAAGCAGTGGTTCTCAACCTTCCTAATGCCGCGACCCTTTAATACAGTTCCTCATGTTGTGGTGACCCCCAACCATGAAATTATTTTCGTTGCTACTTCATAACTGTAATTTTGCTACTGTTATGAATCCTAATGTAAATATCTGATATGCAGGATATATTTTCATTGTTACAAATTGAACATAATTAAAGCATAGTGATTAATCACAAAAACAATATGTAATTATATATGTGTTTTCCGATGGTCTTTAGGCGACCCCTGTGAAAGGGTCGTTCGACCCCCAAAGGGGTCGCGACCCACAGGTTGAGAACCACTGCTCTAAGGGCTAGTAAACTGGGGATTGGCCTGGGCCCTTGGGGGAACCTTCCTGTACCTCAATTCCCTCGCCCATAGAAGGAGGGCTGAAACACCTAGCCTCACAGATTTGGGGCTGGACCCAAAGGGCCATGGTCCCAGGCAGGAGCCCTGCCCCTGAAATGTTTGTTTCTAGCAAAGTCACGTGAGGAGGGAATCTATTGAGGCTGGAGAAAGGGGGGATTTGCCAAAGGAGACCCTCCACCCCGCAACCACGGATCCTCTGTACAGATGAATAAGTGGGCCTTGAACCCAAGCACAAGGCTGGAGCGATGAGTCCCTAAGGTGGGTGAGGGCAGGGGAGGGACCATGTAGCTTCCCCTTGGGTGGCCCTGAGTGGAGCCCTTAGTGGCCAAGAGGAGTCTAATTTACTGACTGCACTTCAGCTGTGACACCTGTTGGCCCCCAAACCCAACTCACGTCAAGACCGTGAGAGGGGGCAGAACTTGGGAGGGTGGGATTGTCCAGTCGAGGAAATTGGGGATCCACAGTGATCCGGGACACACTCCCTACCCCAGTGGGGATGATAGAGTGCAGTAAGAGTGGATGGTGAGCCCTGGCTGGTGTTGCTCAATGGTTAGAGTGTCAGCCTGCACACTGAAGGGTCATAAGTTCGATCCCTGGCCCTGGCCTGCAGGAGACAACTAATCTATGTATCTCTCTCAAAATGATGTTTCTCTCTCTCACCCTCCCTCCAATTAAAAAAAAAAAAAAAAAAAAGCAATGGAAGAAATATTCTCCTCGGGTGAGAATTAACAACAACAAACAGGAGTGGGTGGTGACCGGGGGCTGAGTCCCATGCCTGGGGAACTCTGGGGGCCACCACTGATAGGTGGGCATAGACTGAAATGCAGATTCCTCGGCATTGCCCTCAGGATGCCAACTCAAGAGATCGGGGTGTGCTTGGGAATGTGGAGCTAGGCCTCGGGGCTGACACTGTCCTGCCTCAGGCCCTAGCAACCCTCCCCTCAAAGTGGGAATGCTAGTAGACGAGGGCAGCCCTTTGCCTCCCGTCACTCACACGACCCCCTTATGGGGTCCTGGCCATACCCATGTGCTGGCACTCAGAGAACCAGGCCCCACAGGTGACCACAGGCTACCCCTGTCCACAAAGCCTCAAGGTTATGAGGGGAAGGAGGACACGGCAGAGGAGCACTCCCCCAGAGGAACACGGGGGCAGAGCTCCGGAAGCAGGACAAGTTCCCACAACCAGGCAAGGCCAAAGTGGACTGCGGTCCTGGGTGGGCCACGTCCCAGCAGGGTGGTCTGGGGAGGAAGCTGGCTTGTCTGGGACACAGGGACACGGGAAGCTCCCCATGGCAGGACTGGTCTATAACAGCCAACACAAGGAGCCCCCAACCCCAGCATGGACACCTCTTTATTCTATGCCCCACAGTGGATAGAAGGAACACCAAGGCATGGACCCCAACACCCCTGCAGTGTCCTGGCTGCCAGAAAGGACACCTGATGCCTGCAGGGTGGGGGCCAAAGAACAGACAATGGGAGACAATTCCAGGCCACCATCCACAGCCTGACCTCAGAGATGGAAGAGCCTCAGGCCCTGCCTTCATCATCGCGCACAGACCCAACACGACCACGCCCAGCCCTGGTCAAGGCATGGGCACAGACTCGCCCTGCGTACAGGACATGGATGGCAAGAAGGCGGGGGGAGGGGGACATGGGCCCAAGGTCACCCCCATGGCCAGGGCACCAGCCTCCCAGGGTAGGCAAAGCCAATGAGACCAGGGTTCAAATCCCAGCCCGGCCTCGTCTCCCACAGCCTCTTCCTCCTGTGCCTTCTTGGGGAGGGGTGGCCCTGAATCTAGGAATTGACAGAAAAGGATGAGTAATTGAGGACAGGCTGTGCCCCCTGCACCGGGGAGAGCCTGAGCAGTAAGGAGGGGCAGGCTTGGCATCCAGGGACCCACAGGGTAGAGAGTGGGGTGGGTGATGGGAGGAGGGAAGGGGTGGAGGTGGGGCAGTCTTTCAGGGTGTGCTTGAGAACTGGGTGGGAGAGGATGGGAGCCACAAATGGTTCTGGAGCTGGGGCAATGCAACCTGTCCTGGTATTCAGGCTCCCTCCCTGGTACCCCGTACCCCATTTGTGGGGTGGTTACTGAGTGCCAGACTGGGGTTACAACCAGTGCCTTAAGAATCCACACAAAAACCCCGAGGGAGGTGCTGCCCCCCATTACAGAGAAGGGCTCTCATTTGCTCAGGGTCACAGGGCCTCCTCAGTCTACAGGATTCACTGATTGCCTAGTCTTCTTTGTTGTCCACAACCACCAAGAATACAGGCTAGCACCCAACAACCGGGTGCCAAATGCACACCCGGGAGGTTGGGTGGAGCCTGAGGCCCCAGGCTCACTCCGCCGCACCACTCAGCCTGCGGCTACAGGTTCGAGTGCCCTCTGCCGGACTCCCATCACCACCTGTAAGGCATAAGATGAGGCCTCTCCCTCAGGTGTCAGGACCGCATATTCACACAAAACACACCCTCATGCTCCCTGCACAACAGATGAGCCTAGTGATTTTGGGCAAATGGCCCCCAGGCATCGGTATCCACACTTGCCCATCACACCTGCCCACCCACAGGCTTCTAGACACTCAATATGTAACTACCTGTTACATGTCCCAGTGCAGTTACGGGGGACAGGAGTGGGGAAGTGGGGGCCTATATAGGAAGGGTGGTGAAGCAGAACTGTCTGGCATGGGTCTAGCCATGTCTGAGCCTGAAGGCAGCGGGCAGGATTCAGAAAGTAAACTGTCTTCACTCCTGATGGTGGATCTCAGCACCACGCCTGGCACTCCTTGTGTCCACATGTGGAAAGGACAAATGAATGACCCGAGGGCTTGCTGACCGAGCCACCCCACCCACTGGAACCAGCAGAGGACCGTGCCTAGAGCATCACTGTGGTCCTCTGCTTGTGGTGGTGGTGAGGGTGACAGGCCACCTTATAATTCAGGTCACCACCTATCCTTCTCTGGCTGCTGTTCCTGAGGGCCTAGAGGCTGGGACACCCCCCCTCCCACAGCCTGAGTGTCCTTTGGCCCTACCTAAAGCCCCGCCCAGGCCCCACCCCAAGTTCTAGAACCTGGCTGACCACAGGAGGCCAGCAGGGAGGGGGGAGGTGTGGGCAGGAAGGCAAGAGAAAGTTGAGGCTGGTGGGCAGGCAGCTAACAGGGTGGGTGGGTATGCGGGCACTGCCCACCACCCTCCGCCCACCCCGCAGCTCCAGGGCCAATGAGCGGCGGCCAGCCTGATGTCACCCTGCAAATCTGAGTCTGGCTCTCTAACAAAGAGAACAATGGGGCGGCCACAGGGAAGCTCGGCAATGCCACTGAGGGGACCCCTACATCCAGGGCCCGTTTCCCACCTGCCTGCTAGGCTACGGCCATGGGTTGGAGCCCCTTTACAACGGGTCCTTCCACATACCCCCAAATTCCCGACGCACTGAGAGCAGGGTGGGACCCTGTCTCATCCTGTCCTGCCCCCACACCCCAGCAGGGTCCCCAGGCTGGCAAGTCGTGACGAACCCTTTGTGCGGCCAAACTTCTCTCATCGCCCTACCGGAGCACCCCCCAACCCGAGTTGGCCCGCCCCATGCATGTTTTGAGGGAACCACCTAGCCGGGGCCCTGGTCCCCAGGATGGCACAGCCCAGGGCTCCGCAGCAGCTGCACCTTCCGCGCTGGAGGCGCCCAGACAAAGGCAGCGGCGGGGCCGGAGCGTGGTGGGGAGGAGCGCGGGGCTGCGCCCAAGTTTCTCTCGCGGGCCGAAGGCAGGACAAAGGCACAGGCACAGGCGGCCACTGAGGCCAAAGCCCACGCGGGGCGTGGCCTGTGTCTGGCTGGCGGCCGCGGGCTGGGCTGGGGCGGCCCGGCCCCGGAGCAGCCGCGCGGAGACCCCCGGGACTGCGCCCCCGACGGCGGCCACTCACCCTGGCGACCCACGATCTCGGCGACGTGCTCGGAGCTGGGTACCGGCACGCACTCGGTCATGTTCACGCTCTTCTTGCGGCTGCCAATCACGCTCATCTGCTCGGCCAGCAGCGTCGGGGGGCCCAGCGCAGCCGGGTGGGCCGTGAAGCTCGAGAACACATCGGGCGGCGACGGCCGGGGCGGCGGGGGGCTGACGTCGGGCTCCAGGAGCGGCAGCGGGCCCGGGGTCACGGCCACCACGGGCGCGCCCGCCTCGGGCCCGTCGGGGGGCGTAGGCTCCACGGCGGCCCCACCGTCCGCGCCCCGCGCCGCCGCCGGCGCCACGCCATCCCCGCTGCCCGCAGCTGCCCCCTCCTCGTCCTGGTCGCCCGCGCCCCCCAGCCCCAGCACCGAGAGCTGGTTCAGCGCGAGGCGCAGCGCGGCGGCCGCGTCGTCGGGCTCGGGTGGCGGCCGGGGCGCAGGAGCGGCCTCCTCGGCGGCCTCGGGTGCGGGCGGCGGCTGAGCACCTGGGCTGGGGTCCCCGCTGGCCGCCGCCCCAGGCCCGTTGCCGCCCGCGCCCCCGCTGCCGTCGGGCTGGCCGATGGAGCCGGACATGGCGCTAGCGCTCAGGCCCGCGCCCCTGCCTCTGGGCCGCCGGCCGCCCGCGCCGCCGCCGCCCGCGCCGCCGCCCTCCGCCTCTAAGAGCTCGGCCGCCGGCCGCCGGCATCCAGCGGCGGGGCGGGAGCGGCGGGGGCGCGGCGGCGCGGGGCTGCTCGGGGCCGCGGGAGGCGCGGCGGCGGCGCGACTCTGCTCGCTCTAGGCGGCGGCAGCGGCGGCGGGGATCTCGGCGGCGTCGGCGGCGCGGACGCTCCTTCCCTCCCGCCCTCCCGCCGCCCTCCCTCCAGCCGCCCGCCCCGCCCCGGCCCCGCCCCCGTGACGCGCGTGCGGCCAACAATGGGGCTCCAGGCAGGGCGCACGCGCGGGGCGGGGCGGGGTGCGGTCACATGGGCGCCGGCCACCCTTGCCTGGGGCGCTCGGGCGGGTCCTGCGCGCCTGCAGGTGCGGGCGCTGCCGAAGGTAGGTGCCCGCGGCGCCCTGTTGCCGGAGAGCCCGCCTTCCTTTGCGAGAGGACTCTCTGTGCCCCAAGGCATTGCACCCCTGTGCCCGCCCCAGGGCCGGGGTCTCTACCCCCGAGACTCCTTGAGACCTGGCCTGCCTTCGGACTCCGGTCCCCGTGGGCCCCTGGGGAGGTCAAGGGCACCCACATCCCCCAGACGGAGTGCGCTGGAGCCCGAGATTGCGCCACGTGGGCGGTGCTTCCCGGTTTGGGCTGGTTTCCACTGGCCAGAGCCCTCGGAGGTGAAGAGCCTCCCTCTTCTGGGTGCCGGGCGCCTTGTCCTGTGGGCTCCCAGAGGAGCCCAGCGTGCTCAGTTCCAAAGCTATCCTGTCCCCGCGGCCCTCCCTTCATTCTTTTTCCTTTGGAGCTGAAGGAGCCCTCAGGTTTTCCCGTGCGGTTTCTCATGATAAATGGGCAGGGGGCTGAGTGGACCCCGTGGAGTCGCCCGCCCAAGTCTAAACGGGGACCCCTCCTAAGTCCCTGGTTGGCTGTGGAGCTTCAGGACAATTGCACGAGCTTTTCAGGTGGGAAAGGGGGCGAACTGATCCCTTTTGCCATGCACTGGCCCCTACCCTAGTGTCCACCGCCATCCTCACCGATTTTAGGTCTGCCCTCCACCATGTAGCTCCTCAGCCAAAGCTGCCCACTGCTGAATGGTCCACTTCCAGTCACTTCTCTCCACCGGCCTCCCTGGCAGGTACCCCTCCCCCAATTAAAGCCCTCACTCCCCGCTGGCCAATGTGGCTCAGTTGGAGCACCATCCAGTGCACCGAAGGGTCACAGGTTGTCAGGGCACATACCAGGATTTTGGGTTTGATCCTTGGTTGGGGTGTGAAGGGAGGCAATATTGGTTTCTCTCTCTCTCAAATCAATAAACATATCCTTGGGTGAGGATTGAAAAAAAAACACAAAACCCCTCACTCCCCTGCCTTGGTCCCTGTGCCTGACCCTTCCCCACCCTCACCCCTAGGCCACATCCAGCCCAAGTTCCTCTGGCTGGTACCAGATCTGAGCTGGCCCTGCTATTAATGCATGTTGAATGAGTGATCCGAGGAAGTTGGAGATCTAATCCCAGGGCTCAAACTGTTCCCTCGGACTCAGAGGCTATGAATGGTGTCCAGGTTCCAAGGTGGGGTAGAGATGAGGGAGGTTGAGTGGGGGGGTGTCTTCTGTGGTGGGCAAGTGGCCTCCAAAGACATTCATCTTCTTTGCAGGTGGGATTAAGGGAAGGCCCCTGAGATAGGGGTGATCTTAGATTTCCCCGGGGAACCCAGTGTCATCACACCCTCAGAAGAGGGAGACAGGTGGGTCAGAGTCAAAGATGGAAGATGCTGCGTTACTGGCTGTTAAAATGAAGGGGCTACAGGCTGGAGATGTAACGCCTCTAGAAGCTGGACAAGGCAGGAAACGACCCTCCATTAGTGCCTTTGGAAGGACCAGCCCTGCACACTTGGGTTTAGCCCAGCCGTGGGCAAACTACGGCCCGCGGGCCGGATCCTGCCCGTTTGAAATGAATAAAACTAGAAAAAAAAGACCGTACCCTTTTATGTAATGATGTTTACTTTGAATTTATATTAGTTCACACAAACACTCCATCCATGCTTTTGTTCCGTCCCTCCGGTCCAGGTTAAGAACCCACTGTGGCCCTCGAGTCAAAAAGTTTGCCCACCCCCGGTTTAGGCCCATGAAGCCCATGTCAGACTCCTGACCCCAGGATGAGTATGTGTGAATTAAGCCACCAAGTTTATGGTGCTTTGTTCCAGCAGCCACAGGAGGCCCAAAGTGCGGAGGCATCCCAGGCAGGCTGAGCCGGGTGCGGGTGTAGGGTGGTTCAGAGCTCCTCTGCCTGCCTTGGGCTGGAAGAAGCCAGGCATATTATGGTAGAGACATGGGGGTGGCTCAGGTCCCTGATGCAGATGCCCCTAAACCATTGGCTCAGAAACCCTGGCGGAGTCTCACTGGGGAGAAAAAAGAATTCAGGTGAGACCCTCAAGCTTGGAAAGCGTCAGGAAGGGCTCTATGATGGGACTGGGGCATCCCATTCTCACACAGAACCACTGAGTCCTTCCAGGGACCCAGGCTCTTGTCCTTTTTGAGGTCAGTGGCTGCTCAGGGCCTCTCAGTGGCCAGAGGCTGGGCACAAACACCATGTTGGAGTCATGAAGACCCAAGTTCTTCCAAACGGTGCCCCTAGGCAAGTTGCTAACTTGAGCCTCAAGTTTTCCCTCTGGAAGCTGGAACCAGTTCCGGTGGGTGGGCAGGGCTGTCTGCAGAGTAGACAATGCATGCGGAGGGGACACTCAGAGAGGGGAGGGGGCAGGGGAGACAAAAAGAGACTCCATGTGGGGGTGAGGAGGGGGTCCAGGCCACTAAGCCTGACCTGGGGGGCAGGCAGGTGGATCAGGGTTCTCCCAGCTCTTGCACCAGCCTTGTGAGCTGACAGGCAGAAGGTCCAATTCAGGTCCCCAAGGCCAGACTCAGCCATATCCCTGTGTGCCCAGCCCTGAAGACACCCCCTCCCCCCCGCCCCCGCCACATACCCACACTGGGAGCTCCAGGTGCTCCAAGGGAGTCTTGGGGACTTCAACCAGTAGGTGCAGGAGTCCCAAATATTCTGGAAGCCTCCACATCTGGCTTTATGGCTTCCACCTTGGAGTCTGTGGGGAAATCTGCCATCCTCTGGGACAGGCCGGCCCCTCCTGATTCCGTTATCACCCAGCCCAGAATTGATGATCCACAGGATGCAGGCCTGGTGGGCCCAGACAAGGCCCGTATTGCTCAGAAACAAACACCGCTCTTCAGATTGAACCCAGGCTCCAACCATGCTCGCCCAAGATGGCTTTATTCTGTCGTCTGTCACCCACAGTAACCTCCCTGCAGCCCCTCTACTCAGACCTGAGGGGCAGAGGACTCATGGCCAAGGGACCTCAGGCCCTCCCAACAGGCACTGGGACCTGTACAGGGCAGCCTTCTTGGTTCTCAGGATTTTTCAACTTGACTTGGAAGGATGTGGTCAGTTTGACTGCACCAGCATCCTTGAAGATCAAGATGGCAGCAACCACTCACAGCTCTGAGGGGTCCCATGTCACCCCGCACCCCTGACCTACATGCCCAGACCTACACTGCCCCGGGTGTCTAGCCAAATGACTCAGCAATTAGGATCCTTGCCGACACAAGCTGCTGGTTAGGGCAGAGAGAGAAACCAATATTGCCTCCCTTCACACCCAACCAAGGATCAATCCCAAGGCACTAGGGCTGTAGGGGATGAGTGAAGTAACAAGATTCTGATGATCTTCGCCCCAGTGCTTCTCGGAGACCACTATTCTGGGTGTGGCACTTAGAAGTGCTTGGCCATGAAACACACCTCTAGGTAGGAACACACAGGAGCCTGGGCCCGTGGCAGCTCCAGCCAGGCCACATGACAGCTCACAGCCCAAAGTGTTGGGTATTAACTGTACCTGTTATACAAGGAAAAACTGAGGGACACAGGTCAGCCCCACTGTGCTCCTGGCTATGAGCAGTCCTCCTCAGATGCTGGTGGCTGACCCCTAGGCAGGACCCACCAGGCCACAGACAGTGAGGTCTTCAGATGAAGTCCAGATTTCACATCCTCGTCCAGCAAACACAAAAGGTAAAGAAGTTACAGGACGTCCAGCCTCGTTTGTGCCACCGATTTATTGAAGGAAAACGTCTGGGCGGTGCCGCTTTCTTTCAGACATACTCGAGCGTCACAGCTTTGCTCAGCTGGATGGTCACTCGGGGAACCACCCTGCAACCCTTTCTGGGGGGGCTGACAGTCTGGCCCAGAGGATTGTCCCTCACACTCAAGATCGGGAGGTAAGCCTGTTTCAAAAACCCTTTTCTGAGCTCAGGATGGCGACAGCGAGTCCAGAGGCCCAGTTGCATCCAGGAGCCATACCCCTGCAGGCAGGGTCCAGGAGCAACCAGCACTTTCAGAAGTCTGGCCCTTCAAAGAAGAGCAAACGTGGGGGTTTGCAGGGCCGGGGACCATCCTCCAGCCATGACCCTAGGTGTCCTAGTGGCCGGGGGAGTGGACATGCCTGGGAAGGGAGGAGGGCCACCTTCCCCCCAAGCCTGGTCCCATGAGGGCAAGGGCTGAGTCTGTAAGTGCCCCACACAGGCATGGCTCGGGCAGGGCCTCTGGAAGGACAGGGAGGGCCAGGCCACCCTGGGCTCCTCCAGGGAGACAGGTGCTCTCCGAGCACAGCCAATACCCAGCGTGGAACAGGTCCAAGAACTCTTGGATTGTCTCTTCCCCCTGTGGTCACTACCCAAGCACATGCTGTAGCCTGGGGTCCACCTACACCTGCTCTACATGTGCTCCATTTCCTGGTCTTGGTCAGGCTCCTCCTCCTCATCCTCTTCATCTTCTACCTCCTCTTCCGCACCTGGCTTGTCCAACGGCGCCTCACCATCCCGGGCCAGCTCCTCCACATGGGCCAGCATGTCAGCCATCAGCGCCTCTTCCAGCCGTTTTCGAACCTGCTGTACCAGTTCCTCCTGCTTCCTGGAGACACATGGAGTGCTGACAGGGAATGTCCCTATCTCCGGGAAGACCGGGTGCGAGGCCAGGAGGATGGGATGCATAGACATACATGGGCTACTGATTTTTGGGGCCCGAGGGTCCTCCAGGCCTGGCCTGTGGCTTACACTCCCTTCTTGAGCAAGTAGCTCTGACTCAGCCTTCCAAATGGTAGACCCAGGGCCTCTGAGCGCTCACTCTATTCCTATTCCACTGGCCTCCTCACTCCCTCTTTCCACCACCCTGTCTCCCCACCTCCTGACAGGCACTACCCCAATCAGTTCTGGTCGTTCTGGTCTGCCTGATGGCTCTCCTCCTCCCAGAATAGGTGGTCACCTGTCTGCTTGGCTCTTGTGGTCTAGTGCACATGTGTAAGCTCTTTCGCTAGCACTTGAGTGGGGTTTGCAAAGGGAAAAAAGACCACTGAGTGTCCAGTCCACTGCCTAGCCAGTGTCACCTATCTTGTGGATGACAGTTTGCAGGTAGAGAATTCTAGGTGGGAAATGGCTTTCTGTCTTTTTTTTAATTTTTAATATATATTTATTGATTTCAGAGAGGAAGGGAGAGGAAGAGAGATAGAAACATCAATGATGAGGGGGAATCATTGATTGGCTGTCTCCTGCACGCCCCCTACTGGGGACAGAGCTTGCAACCCGGGCATGTGCTCTTGACTGGAATCAAACCCGGGACCCTTGAGTCCGCAGGCCGACGCTCTATACACTGAGCCAAACTGGCTAGGGCTGGCTTTCTGTCTTTTGGCAAAGAAAGCGGCTGTAGCCTGGTCTACTTGTCCATCTGCTTTCCCTCCCTGTGGCTTTTAAAATCCATCTCGTCTCAAATTCTACATTTTCACTATAACATGAATCTAACGTTTGTGTCTGTTGCCAGGTCTAATAAATGTTGGCCCTGTCCCTGTCCTGTGTGGGGGTGTCCTTTCTCTCCTTACCACTGTCTTCTCTGCACAGCTGGCTACTCGCCTCTCCAGACAGGACCAAATCCACTGCCTAACCCATGACTTAAATTTTTCATTTTAGTGACTTCTAATTGTAGTTCTGCTTAGCTTTAAAAATCCTTCCAGTCTTTCTGGAGTTACTTTTTTTATACTTTCAATTCCCTCTCTTGCCCTGTCTCTTGGGCAGACTCTCTGGCATGGGAGACTTGGGGGTGGTGTGGTATCTTAGTTCCATGTCCTCACCTTATAGGGGCTTCTCTTATATCCACGAAGCTTTGAACCCCCAATTCCCGAGACAGGAAGCCCACAAACCCACAACCCAGCACATACACCAATCAGGCCATGCCTGCTCTGGTTTCCAGTCCTTTTTTTGTGGGGGGGAGGGGGATCCCTAAATTTCTTAACTTCCCTTGACCTCACGAAACTTTTTGTTGTTGTTGTGAATCCTCACCTGGGGATATTTTTCCATTGATTTTTAGGGAGAGTGGAAGAGAGAGGGAAAGACAGAGAAACACTGATGTGAGAGAAACACATCATCTGGTTACTCCTACACACGCCCCCACCAGGGCCCAGGCCAGGGAGGAGCCTGCAGCCAAGGTATGTGCCTTTGACTGGAATAGAACCCAGGACTCTTTGGTCCACAGGCCAACCCTCTATCCACTGAGCCAAACCAGCTAGGGCAGACCTCACAAAACATTTTAAGTTTTGCACTGACATTTAAGGTTTTAAAGGATGTGTATTTATCCTTTCAGCATTTTGACGTTTCCTGCCCAGTGCCAGTTCAAACCACCTCCTTACCAGGTCTTCCCAAAAGGTTCCAGCAAATGGACGCCTCTCACTCCGAGTCCACATGCACCTGGGCACTACCAACTCAGGCCCACACTAAAGCCCTAGGATGTGTTTATCTTCACCTCTCACTCAGTACTTCCTGTTCCTGTCATGTGCCCACTTCCTGCCACTCTCTAGAGCCTCCTCCTCTGTGCCACAGCTAGTATCCCACCCCTCAGCAGGACCCTCAAAGGCCTCATACCCCTGAAGGCTCGAAGACACACCGGCCAAGAGCCACAGAGAGGGTGAGGTGGGAGAGCAGCTACCTGATGTCCTCATCAGTCACCATGAAAGCCTTGCAGAGGGGCTGGGCTGTGTTGAGCCATACTCCAGGGTTCTTCTCCACGGCAGCTGAGAGCTGGCCAGTGATGGGCATGGTGCTGGTGTGCAAGGCGCTGGCTATGGCCGAGAGCAGGGTCTCATCTGTGCAGCCGGGTCCCACTCCTGCAGGGGCGCAGGAGGTACAGTCACCACCAGGCACTGGCCTTTGTCCCTCAACCTCGGATGTTGTTCCCAAACCTCCCTTATGGGCAGGCAGTTGCTCTCACATCAGAAAAGGAACTCTACATGCTCAGGGATGGATGGTTGTGTTTATGGTGCAGGAGCAAAATCACACCCCAAATTTTTCCAGGACCCTCCAGGACAGATGCATCTTGCTGGTCCAGTGCCTCCCCCCAACCTCGCCACCTCCCCCGCGATGTGTTCTGCTCTGGGTAGCTGTCTCCAGGACCAGATATCAGGTGTCTGCCCTGCTGATCCAAAGCTGGAGGTTGGAGGGTCCCTTCCTTTCTCCTGCAGGCCAGGCCCCCTTCCTAACTTCCCCTTACCCGTCCTGGGGTCTGGGTTTACCTTGCAGACCTTTAGGGAGGTCCATGGTCTTCACAAGCTCTTCAGCAATATCAAAGGCGTTCAGGCCACTCAGCTTCTTCTCCCAGAAGAGCTACCGCCGGACAGACAGATGTGAGGCCAATGAGACAGCAAGGCACCCCCATGCGCAGGTGAACCATAGCAGTCCGATGATGGCTAAAGCCCGTCCACATGTAGTGCAGTGGTTGGTCTCAGCATGACCTCTAACCCCTACCTTGGCTGGGTTGCTGACATCCCAGCTTGAGAAATGAGGGTGCCATGGCCCCAGCGGGATCCACACCCAGGCCCATCTTCCCAGAGCAGAGAAATGCCAACTCCAGTTTTTGGCAGGACAGAGACCCAGGATGTTAGATGTGGGGTGATGTTCCCAAAAGACTGTCCCACACACCCTACCATACAGTGTGTGGATGTTTGTAAATATGTATGAAAACACCGGCAATTCTCAGTTTTTGAAAAGCAGGTTATACATCCATTATGTATCATCTTATTTAAACCCCCTTCCCCCACAAAACTTAACCATTTATTCAAGAAAACATTGGCCAGCCCAGCTGGCAGAGCTCAATGGTTGAGGGTCAACCTATGAACCAGGAGGTCACAATTCAATTCCCAGTCAGGGCATATGCCTGGGTTGTGGACTTGATCCCCAATGTGGGGTGTGCAGAAGGCAGCCGATCAATGATTTTTCCTCATCATTGAGGTTTTTATCTCTCTCTCCCTCTCCCTTCCTCTCTGAAATCAATAAAAATATTTAAAAAAATAAAACACTGGCCAGAAAAAGCCCCAAGTGCCCCAGCAGCCCTCTGCATGGTGGGTGGGGCCAGGGTGGGGGCTTTGCTCCCCACAGAACTAGGTTCTGGGTTGCCTGTTCCGGACTGCACTTGGGCTGAGGGACCCAACAAATGTAGGCTCTGAAGAGTGGACTGAGCATCTTCTCTGAGGAAAACACCACATGGTGGATGATGCTGGTGCTGCAGGAGGGCCTGGAGGTCGGGGCCCAGAATGGGAGGCTTTCATGGAGGGTCTGGCAGTGGCATCTAGGGCTGAGGTCGAGGCTGGGGGAGGGTCAGGGTGAAGGCCGCAGAGCTCGAAAAAGCAAGGCCAAGGACAAGGAGTAGACCCAGTCACCAAGCTGGGCAACCTGGTCAAGTACACGAAGATCAAGTCCCTGTAGGAGGTCTGTCTCTTCTCCTGCTCATCAAGGAATTGGAGATCATTGAATTTTTCCTGGGGGTATCCTTCAAGGACAAGGTTTTGAAGTTTATGCCCGTGTAAAAGCAGACACCCGCTGACCAGAAGACCCAGTTCAAGGCATTTGTCACCATTGGGGACTACAATGGACCTGTTGGTCTGGGTGTTAGTGTTCAAAGGTAGTAGCCACTGCCATCCGTGGGGCCATCACTCTAGCCAAGCTCTCTCTTATGCCTGTGGTGAGGCTACTGGGGTAACAAGATCAGCAAGCCCCACACTGTCCCCTGCAAGATGACTAGCTACTGTAGTTCTGTGCTGGTGTGCCTCAGTCCTATTCCCAGGGGCACTGGCACAAGAAGCTGCTGCTGATGGTCAGTATCAACGACTGCTACACCTTGGCCAGGGGCTGCACTGTCACCCTGGGCAACTTTGCCAAAGCCACCTTTGATGCTCTCTCTAAGACCTACAGTTATCTCACCCCTGGCCTTGGGAAAGAGACTGTGTTCACCAAGTTTCCCTGTCACTGACCATCTTGTAAAGACCCCCACCAGAGGTTCTGTGCAGAGGACCCAGGCTCCAGCTGCGGCCACCACATAATTTTATGCAAGAAAAATAAATTAAGCCCGGCTGGTGAGGCTCAACGCCTGAGCGCTGACCCATGAACCAAGAGGTCGCTGGTTCGATTCCAGGTCAGGGCACATGTCTGGTTTGCAGGCTCAATCCCCAGTAGGGGGCATGCAGGAAGCACTGATCAATGTTTCTATCTCTCTATCCCTCTTCCTTTCTCTCTAAAATCAATTAAAATAGCCCTAGCCGGTTTGGCTCAGTGAATAGAGTGTCAGCCTACGGACTGAAGGGTCCTGGGTTCGATTCTGGTCAAGGGCACATGCCTGGGTTGTGGGCTCGATCCCTAGTAGGGGGTGTGCAGGAGGCACCCGATTGGTGATTCTCTCTCATCACTGATGTTTCTATCTCCCTCCCTCTCCCTTCCTCTCTGATATCAATAAAAAGATATTTTAAAAATTAAAATTAAAATCAATTAAAACATATTACCAAAAGAAAGGAAAGAAAAACAAACTGATACCCTGGCTGAGTAGCTCAGTTGATTAGAGCATTGTCCTGATAAGTCAAGGTTGTGGGTTAGATCCCTGGTCAGGGCACATAAAACAATCAACCAAGGAAGCATAAAATAAGTGGAACAACAAATCGATGTTTCTCTCTCTAAAATCAATCAATCAATAAAAAAGAAAAGAAAAAGAAACTGAATTAAGCCTGTTATTTTTTTCAAAAAGAGAGGACCCAGCTTGGAGGGAAGAGTAGATTCAGGGCTGGGCCTGACCTGGCCAGGGTGCGTGCAGGGTATGTGCTCACCTGCCGGGGCTGCTCCACAGCCTTCTGGGGGTCACTCTTCACCTTGTTGCTGGGATGGTTGGTGATCTTGGTCACTGGCTGCTTGAAGATGGATGCTGTCTGCCTGACAGGGAGGGCTGTGTTCAGATCAGGTTTTCCCTGTGGAGACAGGAACAAGGCCACTCATGACTCTCCAGAAGCCTGACTCCTGTGTTCTCCCCGTCACTGGCACACCCTGTGGCACCCAGAGCCCTGCAGGAGATGCCAAGTCCAGTCCCTGCCTATTTGCTGCCCTCAGTGGGGCTCAGGGCACACACTGGCCCTGTCCTGGCCTCCTGTGCTTCATTCTCTGTGAAGTACTAGCCTGGGGGCACCCTGGCTAGCTGTCTAGCAGCCAGGGCAGGGACAGGTTCAAAGTCCCACTGAACATGTGTCCATCAGAGACTGGGGACACACACAGGGTCACTGGGTACCCATGTGGACTGTCAGCTGTTGAAGACACTGTTCAGGGAAGGAAAGTGCAACAAGCACCAGAAGCAGCCAGAGACCTCTCAAGGGACAGAATCACGATTCCTTTTTTCTCCTTTTCTGTGGTCTCCAAATTTCCCTCAGCAAATAGTTACTTCAACACCAGAAGTAAACTCCATTTCAGTATCAGCTCTTTCCCCCACCCAAGTGGGTCTGAAATGGTGAATCGCCATCCCTCACCCCCCACCCCCAGCCACTCCATTGTGATGGGGTGGAGCAGGGCAGGGTGGCTCACCTTGACCTGGTTGGAGGAGTCATAGCGCACCCGTTGCCGGCTCTTGTTCATCTTGCTCATCAGCATCTTGCCCGTCCGGAAGTCGAAGGCCCCCAGGTCCATGGAGCCGCCCAGGTACCGCGCCAGCTGTGGCTTGCTGCGGAACTTCTTCCCACTTGGGCTGCGGCCAGAGAGGAGTCAGTGGCTGCAGGATGCGCCGGGCCACCCCACACCCCCAACTCCAGGCCCAGAGCAGAGATGAACACCCGGATCTTCAGTGATGGGGCCTAGCCTTGAGAGCCCGACTGCCATTTTCAGAGCATCTTGAGACTAGACCCAATGATAGCAGGTATTTGAGGGACATGCCCTGATAGCAATCTCCTTCTAGTGGTTATGGCATTGGGGACTAGGGGCTCCTGGGGGCCAATAAAATCTCATGTTAAGATTCGGAACCAGGACCCCAAAAACTGCTCAGGCGTGACCTGTTGGGAAAGCTGGAAACAGGAGCTGTGATGACCTGGCTGTGAAGATTTGCATCCTGCTCAGCTCTGAGGACACAACACCCACCCCCAGGGCCACTGTGCAGCAAAGTCAACGCCACTATGCTGGACAGGACCAGCACAGGACCCAGCGTGCAGTAACAGTCCTGCCAGGAAGACTTGTGCAGCCACTTTGGAAACAGTCTGGCAGCTCTTCAAAGGATCAAACAGCAATCCCACCCCTAGGTATCTCCCTGAGAAATGAAAACATACATCCATGAAAAAATGTAACCCAAACATTCACAGCAGCAGGATTCACAATAGGCATAAGGGGGAACAACCTAGATGTCCACCAGCTAATGAATAGACACAACATGACCCCATCCACGCGCTTTTATTACTCAGCCACGAAAGGGAGGGGAGCACCGACACTCTACAATGTGGGTGAACCTTCGAAGACAGATGCTCAGTGAGAGAAGCCAGACACAAAAGGCCACACAGTGTGATTTCATTGATGTGAAATGTCCAGAACAGGCACATCCACAAGTATAAGTAGATTTGTAGGTGCCAGGGGTTGAAGAGTAGGATGGAGGGGTAACTGCGGATGGGCATGGGGGAACCTCGGAGATAAGCCCCCAATTTGAGCAAGTGCATACCTGCCCCCTCCAGTCCTGTTCACATGTCCAGGCACACAGCAAACCAGGGACAATGGAGGGTGGGATGGGTCGTTACAGCCAGAAGGAAACCTATGGCACACTCAGCTCAGGCAGCCCTGCTGGCACCCCCTACTGGGTAAGGTTATTGCAGGAACTCGTGCTTCTTCCCTTGGCCTGGCCACGTCAGCGAGGACAGGGTGCTTTAGCGGAGTGCCCTACTGCCTAAGGCTGCTAAGGACTCTCCTGGAAGATCCACTTTTATATTATGCTCTGTGCTGGCAGATATGAACACCCAGCCCATGTGCCCAGGGCAATGGAAAGGCAAAGAGGGAAGGAACCCACTCGAAACACTCGCCAACATTTCTTTGCCTCCAGTCACTTCCACCCGTTGCTGTTGTCTTTAAACATGAATGAGAACAGGGAGATCAAAACGCAGAGCCAGCTGGTGTGGCTCTGTGGCTGAGCATCCACCTATGAACCAGGTCACGGTTTGATTCCCGGTCAGGGCACATGCCCAGGTTGCAGACTCGATCCCCAGTAGGGGGCGTGCAAGAGGCAGCCAATCGATGATTCTCTCATCATTGATGTTTCTCTCTCTCTCTCTCTCTCTCTCTCTCTCTCTCTCTCTCTCCCTTCCTCTCTGAAATCAAGAAAAAAAATATTTTTAAAACAAAACACAATGCACAGGTTAGCAGTTGCTCAGGGCCGGGGATAGGGGACTAGGGCATTGGGGTTCCTTTGGGGGGGATGAAAATGTCCTAAAATGGACTGTGGTGATGGCTGTATCTTTGAATATACCAAAATTGTACACTTTAAATGGGTGACTCGTGTGGTATGCATACCCTATCTCAATAAAGCTGTTTAAAACAAGTGCCAGGGGCTCCGAGAGGGAATGGGGAGCGATGCTAATAGGTAGAGGGCTTTGATTTGGGATGAGAATGTCTGGAACTAGAATGGTGATGGTTGCACAATGTTGTGAAATATACTAAAAACTGCCAAATTGTAAGCTTTTAAAGGGTGAATTGTATGGAATGTGAAATTATATCTCAATTTTCAAAACAGGTTTTGCAGATCTGTACGGACAGATTAAGACATCCCTGACATTTAGTGAGAAAACAAATGAGCCCTCAGCCCTTCTCTGGAGCAGGCCTACCTGGGACCCCAGCTGGTTGTGGGATGGGAGCCTGTGCCCAGTGTGGAGCCTGGGGGTCTGAAGAGATGCAAAAAGACAGACACTTGCCTCAGACCTGGTCCTTCCCTATACCTTTGCTTCTCATCAGTAGATGAGTCTGCTGCTCTGGTTTTCCTAAGTCTACTTCTACTTTCAAATGAGATCTTTTGGAAAAATCCTCTCAAAAAATTATTCGTTAGGTCAGGGAATTAACTTCCCTCAAGTCCTCAGTTTCCTGCCTGGATAGAAAATGTCAAGCAGAAACTGTTTTCACAAAGAAAACCCGGGGCAGCCAGATGTTCTACTCCATAACCCCCAGTCTCCGCAGATCATCAAGATGGAGGGTTGGGTGGATGAGCCCCCAAGGGATGGCCCATAGGGTCACTCCCTCTCCTGCAATGCAATTCTTCAAAGGAGACACTTACTCACTACCACTCTTTGGAGGAAGACAAGTATTCAAGGCCTGCGTGCCCCTAGGGCAGTGGTGGCGAACCTTTTGAGCTTGGTGTGTCAGCATTTTGAAAAACCCTAACTTAACTCTGGTGCCGCGTCATATATAGAAATTTTTTGATATCTGCAGCCATAGTAAAACAAAGACTTATATTTTTGATATTTATTTTATATATTTAAATGCCATTTAACAAAGAAAAATCAACCAAAAAAATGAGTTCGCGTGTCACCTCTGACACGCGTGTCATAGGTTCGCCATCACTGCCCTAGGGGCAGGGCTAGAACTCAGGGCCAGGTCTAATTTGACTCCTCAGCCCCCCACTGCATTAAGACAATCAGGAAAATCTACCCATGCTCCTCCCCAGTAGCTTGGTTCAGAAGGGGTCTCCAGAGGATGGTGAGGGGGCCAGGAACTCACATTCCAGGAAAATACCACAGTTCCCCATCACATCCCCCCTAGATCTCCCACCACTGGGAGAAAGGGGGACATCTGTCAGGTCACTCAGGCCAGAGACCTGCAATGAAGCTGGACTCCGTGCCCCCTCCTCTCCCATCTCAGGCCCTCACCTCTTCAGTGCAGCCATGGGAAACCTGAAGTTGCATCTGTCCAGGCCGTTTTGGAGCTTTCCCCCACCTCCAGACCCCTATGTTCGGGCCGGGGCCTCACTCAGCTGAAGCTCTGACATGCTCCCAGGCAGGGGGGGATGAGGATGCTCTAGCCATGCTGGCCTTGGTTCAGCTCCTGAGCTGCAGACTGCTCTCTGCTACCACAGGCCTCTGCACAGGCTCCTGGTGTTCCCACTGCCTGGACTGCTCTTCCTCCCAGCTTCACTGTTAGGGCTCAGCTAGACATCACCTCCTCAGATAGGCCCTCCAACCTGCCCCAGCCTCTGCCAGGCACCCCTACCACCAGCCCTCACAGATCCTGCACTTCTCAGCATGTCACCACCTAAAACCCAGGACTAACAGGGTGAGGGCTGGTGCCTCAGCTGTCACCTGGAAGGGGAGGGCCGGGGTCTTACTCCCAGCTGAATGGCCAGGACTCAGCAATGCCAGACACCTAGCAGATGCTGCTGAGATGTTAAATTAACAAAGGACTAGAAACAGAGAGACCTGCCTCGGTCCTTGGATCTAAAAGCAAGCAAGCACACAAGCATGCTTGGAATTAAATGAGGCACATGGTCCCACTCTGAAGCCTCCCCACTGACCCAGGACAGAACTAAAAGGATTTAGGTTTTCTAAAGAGCCTGTGAGGGAGTGATCTCACCGTAAATGACAGCAGAGGAGAAAGCACATGTGTCCCTAAGAAACACTTTTGCAGCGTCACTATGTCAATGATTAAGTTAACGGTTCCAGCCAATTCTGTATACTACGTTTGGAAGCCCACAGTTTCGCTCCCATCGCTGCCCTGCGCTTTTTGGAAACCGGAAACCAGAGTCTGAGCTTGTCCTGGACCAGTCACTATCCTTGCCCAGCTCACTTCCCTCCTTCTTCCAAAAAGGGGCTAGCAAAAGCCTAGCTCTCCCCCTGCCCCCAAGCGCTGGAGGATGGAGCATTGGTTCTGCTTTTCCTTGGCCTCACCCAGCCAGTTTCTGGGCCCACAACCAGGCTGCATACCCCCCAGCACCAGCTGGCATTCAACAGGAGGCAGGTGTCCTGCCGGCTCTTTCATCAGGGACCTGAAGCAAAGGGGAGGGAACCGTCAAAGCTGGCTCAGAAACAAAAGCTCCTTCTAGCAGTCGGGGGAAAGAGGGAGAAGGCGCACAGCAGGTGGCCCACTGTCTGGGAAGGGGCTTCAAGCCTCCCACTAATTCTTTGTTCCACGGAAGGGGTTCAGCCCCATTTGGCCACTTCTCCCGGGCTAAGGGCAGCCCCTGCTTCCAATACTGGGGAGGGGGACTCTGAAAACCTCGGACCACCACCCACAGGCTGGGCTGTTTGTGCGGGGTTCATAAAGTCTCGTGTCCCGCGTCTCTGTGACTGAAGGATATACGACCAACGGGGTTGCCGCTCCCCAAACAAGCCCAAAGATCGGAAAGGGTGACCCTTCAAAACACGCATCCCCAGGGGCCCGCCCCCCCCCCCCCCCCCCGGGAACCCAGGAACCTGCTTTCCTAGGTATGCCCTCCCGGGCCCATCAGAGAAAACTCAGCCCAGCCCCCACCCCTGCCTCCCAGCGACATCTGGCCTGCACCGGCCGGCGCCCTTCGGCCCTCTGGCAGGTTTCCCATGGCTGCCGGAGAGAGGCCGGCGCTCGACCGTCCGTTGCAGATCCAAGTGCCATGCGGCCACGTTGGGGGCGCACGCGCACTCGGCCGATTGGGGCGGGGGGGGGGGCGGGGGGAGGCCGTACCGCGCGCGCGCGCGCGCGCACTGGGCCGGGCGTCCGCCGCGCGCCGAAACGCACGCAGGACGCACGCGCGGGGGCCCAGGCCGCGGCCCCGGTCAGGGTGCCCAGGCCGCCGCAGAGGCCGCTGGGAGGCGCTCGTTGGGGCCCTGCCCTGCGAGCACGTTCATTCACCTATAGTAAAAGACATCCCTGTGGCCGGCCGACAGCCCCGACCTTCTGGGCACTTCTTCCCTTTCCCAGCCCTGCGGGAGCGCCGGGCACTCCCACCTCTTCCGCTCCATCGCGCCCGACTCCTTGGCCCGCCGCCGCCGCCGCCGCCGGGACCCCCGGTCTCCGCCGCCTCAGCTGCCTCCGCCGCCGCCGCCGCCGCCACTTACCGTGGCTGTTCCGGCCCGCAGGCCCCCACCCTCCACCCCCAGCCGGGCGCGCGCCGGCTTTGCCGCCCTCTCAGCCCCCTCCCCGCGCTCGCCAGCCCCCGCTCGGGGGGCCCGCTCCGCCCACCCGCCCGCGCGCGGGGCCGCGTGCTGCGCAAGCGCTGCGCAGGCCCCGCCCCGCGGCGACAGCGCCACTCCGCGCCCGGACGGAGTTGCCGGAGGCGGCACGAGGCTCGCGCGCTCCGCGCCTGCGTTCTGTGTTCGTGCTGCCCCCCGTCTCGCAGGGATCTCCCTCCGGCGCCTGTCACCACGACCCCGCCTGCGTCCCGGATGCCAGCCCGGCGGCGGGCCTCTACGCCAATGCCTCCCGGTCTCACGGCGTCCAGCCTCTTCACCAGGGTCCACATCCCGGGCCGTGGCCGTGGGCCACCCCCCTGCACACCCTGGGTCCCACCCAGCGCTTTTCCGACGTCTCCGAATCCGGCAGTGCGCCTCCTCCTCCCCGCCTCCACCTTAGTCCGGCCACCGTCTGTGGGTTGGGGGTGTCGCCCTCCTCTGTCCCCCTCCCATAACCTCCTCCCACCCCCGGCCAGAGGGTCCAGGTGGCGCTGCCCAGCAGTCCCTCTCGTGGCTTCACTGTTTCCCCGGAGCAGAACCTGGCCGGCCGGGCAGGCGTTGAGACTGCAGGAGTGGACGGCGGTGGGTGGCGGGCGCCAGGGGCCGGCTGGACCTCCTGCCTGCCGCCCCGGAGTCCTGGGGTGAGTGGGTGGGCGAGTGAGAAGGCCCCAGACCCCACCCAGGGAGTGCAAGAGGGGTAGCCCGCGTACCTGCTTCTCCCCAGCAGGTGTCTTCCCAACTCTGGGCCGCGCGATCCGTGCTCAGGTTGGAGGCAGGTCCCAGGCGGGGAAACCCAAGCCCACAGCAGGCAGGTGTCATTTGTTTCAAGCCTTCAGGTGAGTGCAACTTCTGAAGATTCCTTATATCCCTTCCCCTCCTGGGTTCTCCAAGGGGGAGCTGCACAGACAAGTGAGCAGGCAAAGTGGCCCAGTGGGCACCCTGAATGGGAATGGGGGGTGACGAGATTCCAAAGCTGGTTTGAAGCCTTAGGTTTCTATCTTTAGAGTTCAGACCCAAACCCAGGGCTCCAGGACCCTGGCCTTAACTAGTCCTAATCTGCTAGATGTGTTTTCCCGTGGGTGTGACTTTATTTTTTTAATTAATTTTATAATCCTCACCAAAGGATAGGTTTTTATTGATTTTTTTAGAGATAGAGAGGGAGAAATAAATATATTTTATTGATTCTCCACAGAGAGGAAGGGAGAGGGACAGAGAGCCAGAAACATCGATGAGAGAGAAACATCGATCAGCTGCCTCCTGCATGCCCCCCACTGGGGATGTGCCTGCAACCAAGGTACATGCCCCTGACCGGAATCGAACCTGGGACCCCTGAGTCCGCAGGCCGACGCTCCATCCACTGAGCCAAACCGGTTCTGGCAAGTTTATTTCTTAATATAAGAAATATAGCCCTGCCCTAACCGGTTTGGCTCAGTGGATAAAGCATCGGCCTGCGGACTCAGGGGTCCCAGGTTCGATTCTGGTGTAGGGCATGTACCTTGGTTGCGGGCACATCCCCAGTAGGGAGTGTGCAGGAGGCAGCTGATCGATGTTTCTCTCTCATCGATGTTTCTAACTCTCTATCCCTCTCCCTTCCTCTCTGTGAAAAATCAATAAAATATATTTAAAAAAAGAAAAGAAATATAGCCCTAACCAGTTGGGCTCAGTGGATAGAGCGTCCACCTGTGGACAGAAGGGTCCCAGGTTCGATTCCGGCCAACGGCATGTACCTTGGTTGCAGGCACATCCCCAATAGGGGGTGTGCAGGAGCAGCTGAATTGATGTTTCTCTCTCATCATTGTTTCTAACTCTTTATCCCTCTCCCTTCCTCTCTGTAAAAAATCAATAAAATATATTTTAAAAAAAGAAATATAATTACAACCCAGATGGTGTGGCTCAGTGGTTGAGCGATCCATTCACCATGAGGTCCAGGCACATGCCCAGGTTTCTTCAGGCTCAGTCCCCAGTGGGGGGGTGTGCAGGAGGCAGCAGATCAATGATTCTCTCTCATCATTGATGTTTCTATCTCTCTCTCCCTCCTCGTTCCTCTCTGAAATCAATAAAAAATATATTTTAAAAAAAGAAATACAATTATAGAGACAACACATTAATTGTAATTAGGGAAGCCATTTGGACACATATAAAGGAAAAAGTATTAACAACACTCCCACCCCCGTGTCATGGGTCCCGAGGATTATCCCCTGTCCTGCTTTCAGTTCTTGGGGTATACACAGAAATGGAATTCCAGAAGTGAAATTGCTGAGTCAGATGGTAATTCTACGTTTAATTCTTTGAGGACTGCCATCCTGTTTTCCACAGCAGCTGCCCCATTTCATATTCCCATGAACACCCTCCCCTGCCCACCTCCACAAGGGAAAATAGAAATTAAACCCGAAGGTGCCATATGAAGAACCTTTAGAAGACTTCCTATGGCAGGGTCTCCCCCTCAGCACTGTTTACATCAGGAGTCCAGTTATTCTCTGCGTATAGGGGCACAGGGGTGCTTCCTGGGCATTGTGAGATGTTGAGCAGTGTCCCTGCCCTCCACCTACTGGATGCCAGGAGAACCCTGAGATGTGTGACAACCACAGATGTCCCCAGACACTGCCAATGTCCCTGCAAGCTAATATGAGGCTAGGGAGGCAACTCTCCTGGGGCCCAAATTTAGAGAGGGTGTGTGTGTGTGTGTGTGCGCGCGCGCGCGCGCGCGCCGCGCCAAATTACCAGGTTTAACATGCTTGAAGCCCAGAAAACCAACGATGCCAGATACTGAATTTATATCGCACTGTCCTTTGAACACCCAGCGGGAATAGACTGCTGAATGCAGATACCATGCAGTGTATCAGAATGTTAAAATTTTAAGTAAATACAGAATTGAGCAAACAGTGCTGTGTCAAGCCATTTTGGAGACCAAGACAAAATGAGAGATGCCCCTTTTATGTCGTTTTAAAATTATTTTTTACGTATTTATTTAATTTTTATGTAGTTTTTTTTTTAACGATTAAGTTTTTCCCCCAGATCATTAAAGTCATTGAAAAAGTATTGCCCTAGCTGGTTTGGCTCAGGATAGAGCTTTGGCCTGAGGACTGAGGGTTCAGTTCCACTCAAGGGCATATGCCTGGGTTGCGGGCGGGCCCGATCCCCAGTAGGGGGTGTGCAGGAGGCAGCCGATCAATGATTCTCTCTCATCATTGATGTTTCTATCTCTCCCTCTCCCTTCCTCTCTGAAATCAATAAAAAAATATTTTTTTTTAAAAAAGAAAAAAGTATTAAGATATTGAGAAGAAATTGTATTAAAACTCGGTATACTTTGAACTTAGATATTCTATTTGTACCCATACCTGAATTTATTAGAATTTCACTTTTCTGTCTCTCACAGAAGCAAACTCATATATATATTGTTGTTGTTGTTGTTAATCTTCACCCAAGGATATTTTTCCATTGATTTTTAGAGAGAGTGGGAGAGAGGAAAGGGGAGAGAGACAGAGAGAGAGAGAGGAAGAGAAACATCGATATGAGAGGGACACATCGATTGGTTGCTTTTCTTGCACCCCAACCAGGACTGCAACCCAGGTTCATGCCCTTGTCTAGGAATCTAACCTCAGACCCTTTGGTGGGTGGGCCAACGCTCTAACCACTGAACACACCGGCCAGGGTGTGGACAGTATATTTTTAAACAGTTGTCTCTACCTCTAGATTTTTTTTTCTTTTCCGCCTCTAGATTTTTAAAAAATTAAATTTCTTGAGGTAACATTGGTTAGCAACAGTATATAAATGTCAGGCATATAATACAGCATCCGTGTTGTGTACTCCATTATATGCTCACTACCTGAAGACTAGTGTCCTTCTGTCACCTTGTATTTTACCTCTTTTTTAAAAATATATATATTTTTACTGATTTCAGAGAGGAAGGGAGAGGGAGGTAGAAACATCAATGATGAGAGAGAATCATTGATTGACTGTCTCCTGCGCACCCACACAAAATCTCCCAAAGCTTCCTGTACAAAATTGCTGATTCCCGCTGTTCCAATACCGTTTTCTGTTGTTACCCATTCATGTTTCTCTGAATTTACACACCGATAGCAGATTGGGGCTGGTGCACAGTGTCTGGAGGGCACCCACCCTTAGGCCCCAGGGTTGTGGTGGGCAGGGAGTGGTGGGTGAGGCAGCAGGGAGGCTGCAGGCCACTCAGAGCACCATGTCCGTAGGGGTGCCCATTCTAAATTTTTTGAGGAACCTGCATACTGTTTCCCATAGTGGCCACGCCAATCTGCATTCCCACCAACAGTGCATGAGGGTTGATTTATTGATGATAGCCATTCTAACAGGTGTGAGGTGATATTTCATTGTGGTTTTAACTTGCATTTCTCTGGTGATTAGTGATAATAAAGCATCTTTTCATATGCCTATTGGCCATCTGTATGTCCTCTTTGGAGAAGTGTCTGTTTAGGCCCTCTGCCCATTTTTTAATTGGATTATGCTTGTTGTTGAGTTATATGAGTTCCTTTTGTATTTTGGTTATTAACCTTATCAGAGGTATCATTTGCAAATATCTTCTTCCATTGGTTTTCTTTTTGTTTTTTGATAGTTTTTTGGGCTATGCAGAAGCTTTTCTTTTTCTTAATGTATTTTTATTAATTTCAGAGAGGAAAGGAGAGGGAGAGAGAGAGAGAGAAACTGTGCCACACTGGCTGGGCTTTTTAGTTCAATGTAGTCCCATTTGTTTATTTTTTGTTTTACTTATTTTGCTTTTCGGATCAAGTTTACAAAAAGCCGTATGAGACCAAGGTCCATAAATTTAGTATCTATGTTTCCTTCTATGTTTTATTGTTTTAGGTCTTACATTTAAGACTTTAATCCACTTTAAGTTAATTTTAAAATATTTTTTATTGATTTCAGAGGAGAGGGAGAGAGAAACATCAACGATGAGAGAGAATCTATCTCCTGCACGCCCCCTACTGGGGATTGGGCCCACAACCCGGGCATGTGCCCTTAACCGGAATTGAACCTGGAACCCTTCAGTCCTCAGGCGGACGCTCTATCCACTGGGCCAAACCAGCTAGCGCTAAGTTAATTTTTATTATGGTGCCAGCAGTCTAGTTTCATTCTTTTGCATGTGGCTTTCCCGTTTTCTCAAAGCCATTTATTGAAGAGGCTTTCTCCATGTTGTGTTTTTGGCTCTTTTGTCGAAAATTAGTCGCCCAATGTGTGAATTTCTTTCTGGACTCTCAGTTCTGTCACACTGGTCTGTGTGTGTGTTTTTCTGCCAGTACCGTACTGTTTAATTATTGTGACCGAGTCAGGGAACATGATGCCCTTGGTTATTCATGGTACCTGACGGATTGTTTCTCCCTGCATTTGAGGCAGTGAGCTCTTGTTTAGAAACTGTTTTGCTTTTAGCAGTTCAGCAGGTTGATAAGTACAGGTCTTTTCTTTTCCAATAGGAGGTGCTGTAGTGCAAGTTTGTTCTCATCTTCAGCTTTGCTGTTTTGCTAGTAATGGCGGCTCCTAGTCCACAGCTGCCACACCAACTGTGCCGCAGACCTGCCCTTCACCGGGTTTGGCTGTACTAGGTGCTGGCTATTCAGGCCAGAATTCTGCGCCTCCTACCCCCAGCTGCCATGCGGGGGCTACAACCTGACTCCACAACTACCTACCGTGTCGGCAGAGCTGTGATGAACAACGACCTGCATCTTGTGGCACCGTTTCTGTCCTTCCTCATCCTGCATCCCCTGCTCATTCTGATGCGTCACCTTCAGATGTCCCCACGCACAATCTCTCAGGCATATCTGGGTGCTGAGCAGGTTCCTTTGTTGAATTACAGTTGTCTGACTTTAAGGGGAGAGATAAAGGGGTCTTCTCACTCTGCTATGATGTTGATGTCACTCCTAGATACGTTTTTCTTAACTTATATAGTTAATTTAACTATTAACCATTACAAAAGTGGCTAAAAATATGGGAATTGGGGCATGTTTCCTTTTGCATAGCCTGTCCACGCTTCATGTGTTAAATACTGTTAACAAAAATTTATGAATACTCATTTATCTCACAATTCACCATGTATTTAAGTGACAGATATGTTTTTATATGTCTGAAAGAACATCTCAAGTATTATAAATGGCAAGTGACAAGAAATGAACATCCCTGGCTAACTGACTAGTTAATAAGTGTTAGTACCTGGCAGTTTTAAAAACTGAGGCTGCTGCCCTGGCCAGTGTTGCTCAGTAGTTTGTGGAGTGCTGGCCCATGCACTGAGGGTCTTGGGTTTGATTCCTAGTCAGGGTACATATCCAGGTTTTGGGTTGGATCTCCGGGCGGGGCATGTACAGGAGGCAACTGATAATGTCTCTCTCTCTGTTCCTTTCTCTAGAACCAGTGAAAACTCTCGGATTAAAAATAAATTACATAAGTGCTATGTGTGTCACTAATTTAACTTTTTAAAAATATATTTTTATTGATTTCAGAGAGAAGGGGAGAGGGAGAAATAGAAACAGTGATGAGAATCATTGTCTGCCTCCTGCTGGGGATTGAGCCCACAACCTGGGCATGTGTCCTTGACCAGAATTGAACTCGAGACCCTGACGCAGGCTGACGCTCCATCCACTGAGCCAAACCGGCTAGGGCTCATTAATTTAACTTATATAGTAACAAGGGTATTATTCTTCACCGTTCCTAATTCTGACCATATAGTTTTCCTTTTTTCTACTTTGATTTTTCCATTGCTTTCTTATAATCTGTATTCAATTTCTAGCACATGGCTCCACTCACACATTTTTGCACTGCTTACACTTATGTGCAATCTTATTCCTTGCCTGCACAGATGTGGAAAGCTAGATATAAATGTTAAAGCTGCTTCAGTTTTATAAACATTTTAATGTGTAGTTTGGACATGACTTATTGTCTAAAGTTCTCTAAACTGGAAATGAAATGCATGCCTCCCCAAAACGTTCTAGCTTTATTACTTCCGTAATAAGCATTTCATTGAGAAATATCAATCTAACTACAAGAACAACAACACACACCAAAAGACAAAACTGAGGATACTGCTTAAGTGGTCCCCCGAGCCACCAGGTTACCAAGTCTCCAGCATCACCACCTCCAGGCAGGGCAGGCTTCAGAGAAAGGTTTAATGCATTCATACATCCAGGAAATAAGCCTTAGATGAACAAAGTACATGTGGAAAGGTGTGTAGTAAATGCCACTACTTGTGTTAAAAATATATAGCTGTTATGGACTGCTTATGTGCTTCCTGCCCCCCAAATTCCCGTGTTGAAGTTCTGAGCCCGTGTGGCTGTCTGGATTGGGGCCTCTAAGGATATAAAGAGGTTAAATGAGATCACAAAGGTGGGTCCTGGCCCCTGGGATGAGTATGGTTCTAGGAGACACCAGAGCCCACTTGCTCTCTCTTCCTCCCTCTACTCAGGCATCAAGTGAGAAGGCAGCTGTCTGCAAGCCAGGAGTCAGGTCCTCACAAAAGCTAACCCTGTTGGAACCTTGATCTTAGACTTCCAGCCTCCAGAACTGTGAGAAAATTGAAACTACTTTCATTATCTAAATTCTGTTAAAAATAAGACAAATTCTGTTAAGCCACCCAATTTGTGGTGTTTTGTTATAATAGTCCATGCAGACTTATATAACAGCTATTTTCAAAAATATACTGTCTGTATAGAATCTTTCTACAATTTTCAAGAACTTGGCAAGAATTAGAACTGGGCAGGGGCACCAGAGGGAATTGACCATGCCTTATCCGTATGGACCTACCTGTTTTTATATCCTTCATGTGATGGTTTAATACATCTATAAGTTCTGATATTCCTCCTTTGAAAACAGAGTCTAATTCTTCTCCCCTTGCGTGTGGGCTGGACACAGGGATGTGGCCCTAATGAATGGAATGTGCAGTGAGAATAGAATAGAGGATGGAGTGAGACTTTCGAGGGCAGCTCATAAAAGACATGTGGCTTCTGCTTGCTCACTGTGAAACCACTCACTGGGGGGTTGCAGGGGGTGGTGCGGGAGAGTTAGCAGCCACATTGTGAAGATGCCCAAGCAGCACTGTGGGCAAGCCACCTGGAGAGGAGCTGAGGCCTTGCTGTGCCAACAGCCACATGAGGGAGACATACTGGCTCCTCCATCCGCAGTCTTGCCTTCAGATGAGGTGGCCCCTTGATTGCAGCCTCATGAGACCCTGAACCAGGACAACCAATAAGTTACTCCCAAATTCTTGGCCCACAGAAACTGAAAATAATGAATGTTTGTCATAGAGTAATTTCTTTCTTTTTTTCTAAAGATATACTTTTATTGCTCAGCCAGTGTAGCTCAGTTGGTCAGGGCACATGCCTGGGTTTCAGGCTTGATATCCAGAAGGGGGGCATGTGGGAGGCATCTGATCAATGTTTTTTTCTCCCTCCGTCCCTCCCTCTCTCTCTAAAATAATAAAACCAAAAAACATCGATCTGCCGGATCTTGCAGGCCCCCCGCTGGGGGAATCGAGCCCACAACCTGGACATGTGCCCTGACCTGGAATCAAACCAGCAACCTCTTGGTGCATGGGACGATGCTCAATCAACTAAGCTAGTGGTTCTCAACCTTCCTAATGCCGTGACCCTTTAAAACAGTTCCTCATGTTGTGGTGACCCCAAACCATAAAATTATTTTCGTTGCTACTTCATAACTGTAATTTTGCTACTGTAAACAATATGTAATTATATATGTTTTTTCCGATGGTCTTAGGCAACCCTGTGAAAGGGTCGTTCGACCCCCAAAGGGGTCGAGACCCACAGGTTGAGAACCGCTGAACTAAGCCATACTTGCCGGGCATTATGGGGTAATTTCTTAAAGTAACAACAGGTAAATACACTTTATAGGTATTACCCATTAAATACCTAAATAACCAATTTCTGCCAGCCATTAGGAAACTCAGAGATTTGCAAAATTTTGGAGCTGAAAGGACCCCTGGGTCTCCCGAGCCACCAGGTTACCAAGTCTCCAGCATCACCATGTCCAGGCAGGGCAGGTTTCAGAGCAAGGTTTAATGCATTCACACATCAAAGTTATTTTCAGAAACATAGAAAGTCCTAAGTCACACTGTAGATTTCCTCTCGATCCATGCTGAAGGCTGGGGCTGTTCCAGATGCAACAGGCGCTGAGAAGGAAGCTGCTGGCACCACCAGTCACCTAGAGGGGCACAAGAGGGTGAGCAGAAGTCTCCTGGCTCCAGATCTTATGGGGAAAGAGGCATTGAGCTGTGAGGAGGAACACAGATGCTGCAGCCACCTTCCAAAACCAGATCTAGCTGTGCCATCTAAGGGCTGCAGGTCCTCATCTGTGACATGGGGTAAAGCCATGCACACTCATGTGGGGAGCAAGCTAGTAACATAGCACAGTGATGATGGTCACGCGGGGACTAATGGACAAGTGTGAAGGGTCATTACTGTGGCCCACCAACTCCACTGCCCCATCTGTAAAATGGGCATCCTTCTGTCCTACCCAGGGCTGGGCAGATTGAGATGGCAAGTAGGGTGATGGTCATTCTCCCAGATTGAGCAGTGAACAGTGCTCATTCCCTTGTCCCATAAACTGAGGCTGGCAGCTCTGTGCCAATAGGTAGGAGGTACCTGAAGAGCCTACCCGAGAGCTCCACCCTTAGGCAGGATTCTCCAGGGTGAACAGTCCAGCCTACCAACCTTGCTGCCCCAGGCCTGGAAATGGGGAACCCACCTTGTGGAAGGCCACTCCTCTGCCATGAGGGAATCATGGGATTCACCTGCTGACAGCTGCTAAACTTACCAGAGGGGTCTGAGGAGGTCGGTTTAACTAGTCCTTCTTAAACTTGCCATTGATGTAGGGCACCCAGTCCAGAATCAGTCGCCAGTCGGTGGCCCACACTAGCCCCACGGCGCCCACGGTGCCCCACATGCCCGCCGTGGGGATCCTGTGAGAGGACAGTGGGGGTCAGGCCTTGCTGGGGTCTCATCCTCCTGGTAGCACATGTGGGTCCCTCCCCCATCCCCAGCTACTGTAATATCAAGTATCCACCATGCACTGACTCCTGTCCAGTGTGTGAACACATCCTGCTGATGATCCTGCAGGGTGGGCACAAACAGAGGACTCTGAAGTGACTCCACTCTTATCTGCTTTCAAATTGGGATCTGCCTAAGATTTTATTTGAGGAATTTGCTACTAAAAAAACCCAAACCTGCCCTGACTGGTTTGGCTCAATGGATGGAGCATCAGCCTGCGGACTGAAGGGTCCCAGGTTCGAGTCCAGTCAAGGGCATGTGCCTTGGCTGCAGGCACATCCCCAGTAGGGGTGTGCAGGAGGCAGCTGATCGATGTTTCTCTTTCATTGATGTTTCTCTCTATCCCTCTCTCTTCCTCTCTGTAAAAAAATCAATAAAATATATTTTAAAATAGACCAAAAAACAAACAAACAACCAAACCTGCCCAGCCAGCATGGCTCAGTGGTTGAGCACTGACTTATGAACCAGGAGGTCAAGGTTCGATTTCTGGTCAGGGCACATGTCCTGGTTGTGGGCTCCATCCCCAAGGGTGCGCGTGTGTGTGCAGGAGGCAGCCGATCAATGATTCTCTCTCATTGATGTTTCTCTCTCTCTCCATCTCCCTTCCTTTGAAATCAATTTAAAAACACACACACACACACACAAACAAGTTGTAACCACCACTGCGACAGCTAATATGTGCATGCAAGCACCATATATACAGTTTGCAGTGAATGGCTATCTCCTGCAACAGCCTAGAACTGAAGGAGGCATGAATATCAGGGTCTCTGTTTTACAGACGAAAACAGGCACAGAGTGGGTGAGTTACTCCCTTGAGGACAATCTTATATCATAGATCTCGTTTACTTTCTCTTGTCCACTGACTAGAACATCAGCCACAAAGGTTCCATTTATTGCTGTGTCTCTGGCACCCAACAGTGCTATGTGCTAGCACATAGTGGGTGCTCAATAAGTGCTTACTGCCCTAACCGGTTTGGCTCAGTGGATAGAGCGCCGGCCGGACTCAAGGGTCCCAGGTTCGATTCCGGTCAAGGGCATGTACCTTGGCTGCGGGCACATCCCCAGTAGGGGGTGTGCAGGAGGCAGCTGGTCGATGTTTCTAACTCTCTATCCCTCTCCCTTCCTCTTTGTAAAAAATCAGTAAAATATACTTAAAAAAAAAAAGTACAACACCCTTGGAAAAAAAAAAGTGCTTACTAACTGAAAGCCTGGATGAGTTTGTCGCTGCTCTGACCAAGTCCAGATGAGAATGAACCAACTGAGCTGAGTTCAGGAAGTCAGAGCCAACATGCGGAGGGACTGCATCGGCGGTGCTGGTGCTTCTCACCAGGTGCACCAGGGACAGCCTTCACCCCTTCAACCGTCCTGGGCCCGGGTCACCCCAGCTGTCTATCATCGACATCAGTGTCTCTGCCAGAGCCACTGTCCAGCGGCCGCTCCCACTCCTGCCTGAGCTGGGGGGCTCGCCTGCCAAGTGTAGGCCCCTCTTTCTTAGCTCCTTAGGCAGCCACCCCAATCCCATCTACTTCCCACAAGGGTGCAGAGGCAGATGCAGCCGTGGGCTTCATGCTCCCAGTACAAGGTCATTTAAAACGTCAAAAGCAAAGTCGGGAACATACAGCTGAGCCGAGGATGCTGGGCGGGACAGGGGGCGCGCCTCCCGGGTGGGAAAGGTCGTGGCCCTCAGGTGGGAAAACAGGATCAGAGCGGTTTGGCCTCGCGCCCGGAGCCCACCACGTACTAGTGTGTGGCTGGGCCAGACCGCTCCGCCTCTCTGTGCCTCAGTTTTCCCATCTGTGGCCCCGCACAATTATGGGTTTGGGGGCGGCGGTGCGCGCACTGATTGGGGCCGCACAGCGGCGGGGCGGACCGGGAAGGACGGGCGCGGGGTACGAAGGGTAGAGGTGAAGACCTCACCAGTTCTTGGCCAGTTGGAGGTAGCGCGGGCCCAGGAACTTGCTCAGCATCGCGTCGAGGTCCGCAGCTCAGGGTGACCCCAGTGGCTCCAGGCCGGGACGCACGACCTAGGCCGACAGAGACGCCCCGCCCCGGGTCAACAGACCACGCGACATCCGGAACCCCTGGCCGCTGCGCGCGCAGACCCGGAACACATAAACAGTTACTTCCGGGGTGGGGCGGATGACGTTTAGACGCGGGCGAGAGTGGGCGGGCTTATGAACACGTGACGCAGGAGCTCTGGTCTTCCTTCCCGCCCGCTGTCCCAGCGGCCCCCGGCTGCACGGCCTGAGGCAACCAAGGACGCCCCGCGACGTTTGGCTGGTAGCTTCGTGTTTTCACTCCGTGCCAGGCTTTATTTACAATGAACGGAACTGAGGCCAAGCTAGGAGGGGACTTGCCCAGAGTTGCCCAAAGGGGCAGGGCTGTTACTAGAGAATCCGGGCTGTTACTGACCCGCTGTCAATGGGGCCTTGGCCAAAAGGCAGAGCTTCACCAAATCTGTTTGCTCTTCGCGATTGTCTGTTGGAAATTTCCTGCACGTTTCGTTTTTGAGTGCGGTGCTCCCTTCCCCGCCACAACTCTCCCCCACCCACACCCCCACACCCCTACCCCAATCCCCCGGCGGCGGAGGGCAGCGAGATCCAGGCGCCCAGGATACCCGAGTCCCAATAGATGCACCGCCGCCGCCGGGCCAGGGCCTCCCCTTCATGGTTGACAGCCGCCAGGCGCTCTTGCCCAGCGTGGAGGCTGCAGTTCTGGAGGTAAACCCCGGATGCCGTGGGTGTGTGTCCAAACCCTGCCGTGGCCTCGATTCTCCACCCGCAGGGCTGCAGGTTCTGACCTGACCCTGACTCCCGGCCTGAGACTGGGAACGGGCAATAGTATGTAGTGACTATGGTCTGGTTTCTCATTCTTTTCAGTTGCCTGAGGGTTTTGAGTTTAGTATGAGAGAGAACCTGAAAAAGTCTCTGTCCTTGCTGGAAACTTAAAAAGTAGGAAATAGCCCTAATTGGTTTGGCTCAGTGGATAGAGCGCCGGCCTGCGGACTGAAGGGTCCTGGGTTCGATTCCGGTCAAGGGCATGTACCTTGGTTGCGGGCACATCCTCAGTGGGAGGTGTGCAGGAGGCGGCTGATCGATGTTTCTAACTCTCTATCCCTCTCCCTTCCTCTCTGTAAAAAATCAATAAAATATATTTTTTTAAAAGTAGGAAATAGGGGCCGTCATGATTGTTGAGAGCGAGGAGGAGAAAGACAGAATAAAGCTGTCTGCAAAGACTAGCATTAGCATACATAGATAGGCATGGATGTCTGGGGCTACAGGTCTTGATCCACCTCTATTGCTCCTGCATAATGTATTCCAGCTCACAATAGGTGATAAGAAAAGCAAAAAACCAGTGTAAGAGAAAAGTTTTATGGCATGTTGTGTAGCTTCAGACATGGCTGGATTCAGGAGTCTAGCAATATCATTATGAATCTCTCTTTTCCCCTCTCTGTGTCACCCTCATTCTCTGGCAAACTCTTTCTGGGCAGCATCGCCTGCAAACTCTGGGTTCATATTTCAGTAGCCCTTGCAAGAAGATGGGACCTCTTTCCCAAAAGTTGCAGAAAATGTCCCAAAGCTGGTTCTTGTTAGCCTGCTATGGAAACAGGGCAGAGCCAACCTTTCTCATATGAGGACATGGGCTGAAATGGGAAGAAGAGGATCCCCAAGAGAATAGCCAGGATTCTGTGACCAGAGGAGATGGTGGGTAGCAGGGATTGCTGACCTCCCTCTCACCCTGCTGACCCTCTGCCCAGGCCTCCTGGATTCCCTGTGGGGTTCTATCTGCCCCTCAAGGGGGTAAACAGAACTCCTTTCGTGTGTTTACTGATGCAAAATTCACATAACCTTCTATTAACCATTAAAGTGTACAGCGCAGTGGCATTCAGGGCATTCACAAGGTTGTGCAACTACCACCCCTATCTAGTTCCAAAACATTTCCATCTTTCCTAAAAGAAGCCCCATCCCCATTAGCAGTCACTCCCCATCCCTCCCCAGCTCCTGACAACTATGAATCCACTTTGTCTGTGGATTCGCCTGTTCTGGACATTTCACATAAATGGAATCACACTGTATGGCTTTGTTTATCTGGCTTCTCTCACTGAACATCATGTTTTCACGTTGTAGCAAGTGTCAGTGCTTCACTCCTTTTTACAATTATAGTTGACATTCAATACAATTTTATATTTCAGGTGGACAGTATAGGGTTAGACTTTCATATAATTTACAAAGTGATTCCCCCCCCCCCCATAAGTCTAGTCCTCATCAACTGACACCATACATAGCTATTACAAGTGCTTCAGTCCTTTTCATGGCTGAGTAATGTTCTAGTGTCTGAATAGACACATTGTGTTTGTCCATGCATCTGTGGATTCTTTTTAAATTTCTACAACTTTATTGACATATGTTTGACATACAAAAATGCACATATTTAAAACATACAGGTTGGTATTTGGACATGTATGTATCTGTGAAACCATCACCACCGCTGATATGATGAACACCTTCCCTGCCCCTTTCCCAGCATCAGCCACTATTCGTCTGCTTTCTGCTATTAATTAGTCTGCGTTTTCTAGACTTTTTTATAAAGGGAGTCATATAGTATGTTCTCTTTGGTGTCTGGCCGCTTCCACGGAACAAGTATTCTGAGAGTCACCCAGTTGTTGCATCTGTCAGTGGTTTGTTCCTTCTGTTGCTGAGTTGTATTCTGTGCTGTGCGTAGATCTGTGTTTTCACTCACCTGGTGAAGGACATGCTGGTTGTTTCCAGGTTTTTTTCTATTGCAAATGAAGCTTCAATGGACGATCGTGTCCAAGTAGAACATGTGTCTTGGTTTCTTTTGGGTGGATGCCTGGGAGTGGAAGGACTGGCTCACAGGGAAGCTTATATGTAACTGTTAAAGAAACTGCCAAACTCTAAAAAATTGTTATATAATTGATAAATGACATTACACTAGCTTCAGGTGTGCCACCACTGTTTTCTAGAGTAGCTATAGCCATCCACCAATCACATGAGAGTCCTGTGGTATTTGCATGTTTTACCGTTTTATTAAAAAAATTATTTAAAAATTATTTTTAATTCATTTCAGAGAGAGAGAAACACCAACCAGCTGCCTCCTGCACACCCCCTACTGGGGATCAAGCCCAAAACCTGGGCACGTGCACTGACCAGGAATTGAAGGGGTAACCTCCTGGTGCATGGGACGACGCTCAACCAGCTAAACCACACCAGTCAGGCTGTTTTACCATTTTAAAAAGGACACACTATATTCGTTTCCCATGGCTGCCGTAACAACTGACCACTCCACTCACCAGCTGGCTTGAAACAACAGGATTTAACCTCTCCCAGTTCTGGGGCCAGAAGTCCGAGATCAAGGTGTCACAGGGCTGTGCCATGCTCCCTCTGGAGGCCCCCCGAGGAGGGTTCTTTTTGCCTGTCCCAGCTACTGGGGATTACAGTGTCTCTGGCTTGTGGCCACATCACTGCAGTCTCTGTTTCCTTGGTTCTGTGGCTTCTCTCTCTCGCTCTTGTGTCTGTGTGTCTCCTGTTCTGTCTCTTATAGGGATAGTCATTGATTTGGGACTCACCCTGATAATAGAAAGGATCTGACCTCATCTCAGATCCTTTCCTTGATTACATATGCAAAGCCTGTTTTCAAATGCACTAAGTCCTCACTTGATTGCACTTCACAGATGTTGTGTATTTTGTTTGACCAGGGAATTTCCCAAATTATTAATCATTCTTTTTTTCTTATTTTCTTTTTTTAAAATTTATTTTTATTTTTTAATATATTTTATTGATTTTTTACAGAGAGGAAGGGAGAGGGACAGAGAGTCAGAAACATCGATGAGAGAGAAGCATTGATCAGCTGCCTCCTGCACACCACCTACTGGGGATGTGCCTGCAACTGAGGTACATGCCCTTGTCCGGAATCGAACCTGGGACCCTTCAGTCTGCAGCCCGACGCTCCATCCACTGAGCCACACCGGTCAGGGCATCTTCTTCTTTTCTTCGCATTTATTTTATGTTGAATTTACTCCTGGGTTATAAGTTTTAATTTCCTCATTTCCTCTGGGAAATCATCTCCATTTTCCAGGAATCATTCATTCAGAGCATACCAGCATTTCCTATCTGAAACCCCAGAGTTCTGTGCATTCCTGATGGACGTTCATTAGGTGTCCACAGGACTCTTCCTTTCTCAGTGGTGCTCACATCATCTCATGTCTTGATCTCTGGGCAGGCTCTGCGGGGCTTCAGAGGCTTCTGCATCTCAGAAGGGCATGCAGCCACCAGACTGGGCATTTTTTACAAATTGAAGGCAAGACCCTCCACCAGCAAAATGGTTATAGCTTGCTTCCTTGCGGTGGTCTGGAGCTGAACCCACCATATTTCCAAGGTCTGCCTGTAAGGCCCTGCTCATGTGCTACCATCAGCTGCTGCAGCACAGTATGACCTCTGAGGACACCCACCATCGAGTGGGATGGGTCTCCCTATCTTAGCCCCTAGAGTGCCGGGGAGCGCGATCGCACTCCTGTCTTTCGCCAAAAGTGCGGGGAGCGCTATCAGGGAGCGCTATCAAAGCTTCGAAGTGACGTCCAGTTCTAAGTCTGCTTTTATTAGTGATGATGATATTGCTAAATATGTCAATGTAGTAAAGCAGTGATGGCGAACTTATGACACGCCTGTCAGAGGTGACACGCGAACTCATTTTTTTGGTTGATTTTTCTTTGTTAAATGGCATTTAAATATATAAAATAAATATCAAAACTATGTCTTTGTTTTACTATGGTTGCAAATATCAAAAAATTTCTATGTGACACGGCACCAGAGTTAAGTTAGGGTTTTTCAAAATGCTGACATGCCGAGCTCAAAAGGTTTCCTTAAGTTTTTGAATATGTAACTTCATTTACTTGCGATTCATAATTTTTTCCCTAAACTGCTGTAAAATCAGCAAAAATGTCTTGGCAATTTTAGCACAGTTCCTAGGATACTGGTTGGCACTCAAAGGGTTAGTCTGGCACGTCCCTTTCCTCCTGGCCCGAGTGACAGGGCTGCTCCAGGCGGCCAGACTCAGCGGGTTCTCATGAGGCCTGGCCCTGCGTGGCTGCCTCCTGAGAACTGGAAGGGCTGCCAGATGAAGGTGTGCAACAGGCATCTAGTGAACACACACTGACATCACTACTGTCGAGACATGGACATACCCATCCTTCTGTTTCCCTGTACCCCATCCCCTGCCCACAGGATTTCTCTGAGCTAAGCAGACTCTCCTTCCAGAAATTTTCATGGAGCCAACCTTTGCTGGGACTGAGAAGGAACGCCTCACTTGGTGAGGATTTAGGCACCTTTAAGATGTATTTTTAAAAAAAATGTTTTTATTGATTTCAGAGAGAGGAAGGGAGAGGAAGATAGAAACATCAATGAGAATCATCTATCAGCTGCCTCCTGCATGCCCCCTACTGGGGACGGAGCCCACAACCGAGGCGTGTGCCCTGACCAGAAATGGTACCGACCTCCTGGTTCATGGGTTGACACCCAATCATTGAGCCACACCAGCTGGGCTAAGATGTATTTTTAAACACCTCTGTTGAAATATAATTCACATACCGTGCCATTCACCCATTTAATGCACACAATTCCATGGGTTTGGGTGTATTGCATTATTTATTTAAAAAATCGATAGGCAGTGAGTACCCTGGCCGGTTTTGCTCAGTGGTTAGAGTGCCAGCCTGCAGACCAAAGGGTTGAGGGTTAGATTCCTGGACAAGAGCACATACCTTGGTTGCAGGTTCCCACTTTCCTGCCAGCCCCACCTTCACTGCTTAAGCACACAGCTGCTGAGAAATTGGGAGACAGCTGAGCATTGTCATGTCACATTTATTGCTACAGTGCTGTTATGTACAGGACAGGTCTCCATATTGACTTTAAAGGGGGTCATTTAAAACTTCCAAAGAATCCAGCCAGCTGTGTGGACACTTGTATAAAATTATTTTTCTTTAAAAAAAAAAAAATTTAAACAAAAACAAAACAGTTATTTTGAGGCACTCAGAGCACAATCCCCCCTAACTGTGGTTTTCCCCTCCCCCAGTGCTACTTCTTCCCCTACTGGGTTCATCTCATTTTACATAATTTAAATTCTACATGTGAGCCGCAGCTCAAAAGTCTGCAGACCTCCAGGGGACTAGGGCCCTCAGCTCCTGCCTGACTGGATCAAGGGGCAAGACCAAAAGCAGAATAAGAGGGAAACCGAGGCAGGTTCCCCAAGAGACAGGAACCAATAGACCAGGGGAGTCACCAGGCAGAGTCCACCTCCACCCTGCACGCTGATGGCTCTTTGCTGTCCTGATGGGCTTTGGAAGGAAGACCCCAGGGGAGGACCTAGGTGATGTCAGGGGTCAGGAGGTGGCCCCAGCCTCAAGCCCGATGTCCTGCCTGGTGCTGGCCATGGGACTCCCTGGAGCTTCCCGCAGGGCACTTTGCTCCCAGCCTCGGGGTGTTATAGTTGTGGGGGTGGGAGTCAGGTGGCCCTGGAAGTTGGGGAGTGAGGGGTGGAGTCTTGGGGAGAGACTGATATTGGTGGGGTGAATGCAGCCAGTCTGGGGGTCCTTAAGGCTTCTTTTTTTGGAGGAGGGGGATAAAGGTAAGGAAACCAAGACCCCAGTAGGCCTGAGCCTATACCTGGGTGACATGTAGGGTGACCAACCATTCCAGTTTCCCTGGTAACTGCAGGGGGTCCAGGGATGCAGATGGTCAATGTAAACATGGGACAGTCCTGGGCAGCGTGGGATGACATAGTCCTCCTCGTGACATGGAAGACCAGAGGGCACTTGGGGAGACCTGGGACACCGGGCACACAAGCCTGAGGGGCCCCCCTGGTTTTGCAGCTGGACAGTAATTTCGGCAGGTGCATAGCCTTGGGGTTTTTCTGGGCATAAGGACCCTGTACCTGCTCCCTGCTCTGTCCATGCCTATCTTTGGCCCCTCCACACTAGGACAGCCACTTGGTGGGGTGGGCAGGGGGTGTGAGTTTTCTAGGCTGGCCTCGAGCTACTGCCCCACTGCCAGAGTGCAGAGATGGGCTTGGGTCCCCAGGTCAAAGGAATGAAGGACATGGAGTCTGGGAAGACCCACAGCATTATGCTCCAACAGTGCAGTCCTCCTGCCCTGGAATGTGGGTAACAAAGCTCCCCACTTTGGAGGACTGTGGGCTCCAGGGAAGATGTGGGGAGGTGCCTGGGGTCCAGAGTGACACTTGAAGGAGGACCTTTGGCATTTTCACTTGGGAGGGTAGCGCCTCAGTTGTGCCTCTGCCCCTCCCGGGAGACCAGTGTCTCTCTCCTGGAAGGAGAAAGGATGGGGTGTGGAGGCCCCCATCGGGGAAAGGCCCACTTTATTCCAAAGCAAGAAAGCAAAACCCAAACATCTAAAGAAATGAGACCCACCTATACCTGCTCTCCCTGTGGCCCCTGGCTGGGCTCCCGGGACAGGGGAGGGGGATCTTAGGTTTACAGTGGGGTCTTTTAAATATAACTTTTAATCTGGTTGATCGTGAAATGTAATGCTCAGTTCTAGAAACAGCAGCAGAAATACAAGAGACACGAAACTTTTATACAAAACATTTGTTGCTTACAAAACATATGCAAAAAAAAACAAAGGCATCCTCCTTGCTAATTTTCTTCTACATTAAAAAAAAATTTCATAACTAGCGTTTTTATTTTCCTTAAAAAAAAAAAAATCAGGCATAGGCACAATTTGCTGGTGGCTTCTGAAGAACAAGCCAGTTTTTCACAGCGTCTCTCTCCAACAAGTGATATGTTTTAACTTTTCCATGTTTTATACTTAAGGCATTTTTTTTTCTGATGAAGTGTATATTTCTTGTTTGTGTTCCAGTTTTTACCAAAAAAGAAAAAAAGAAAGCTCCTTCCAGCCAGGGCTTGTGTAGCAAGGCTGAGATGCAATTTCAGGATCCATCAGGCAAGTCCCAGCATGTGGGGGTAGCTGAGGCCTGGGGGTGGGGGCAGCAGGGTCCCCAGGAGGCTCCTGGACCCCACTGTCACCTCTAGGGCCCCCATCACTTGAAGCCTCCTTAGGCTGGTGTTGGCTCAACGCTGACCACAGGTGTATGTGAGGTGTGGACTGGCCAGCCCACGTTGAGGATGGACCCGACACGCTGTGTGACCATTCCAGGTTAGACTGAGGTCAGGTCACTTATCCCACGGAGGCGTACCTTTCACATGTGCCCAGCAGGGTTGTGGGCCTCACTCAGGCCCGGGTGGGCTGCTGAAAGCACCATCTGGGGGTCTCCAACCACGCCTGACACCTTCTCCTCTTCTCGTCGCTTCAAGCACGCTGCTTTGGGGTTGAGGTTACGTTCTGGTGGTAGAGGGAGAGCACTGTGGGAGATGATCCCCAGAGAGGGAGAACATGAGGTGGCAGGGGTGTGGGGAGCATGGCAGAGCGCCAGAGGGAGAGGCAAAGGCCCTCACATGTGTGGCTGCCTCCATTTCTTGACTTGTCCTCCCATTCCCTGAGAAGGCCGTACAGGGCTGGGGCGTTGTAAATGATAAAGAACAGGTTGGGTGTCCTGGGGGGCATCAGAGCCTGAGATGTGGACGGAGCCCAGGAGCTAGTGCACACCTGTCTCCAGTGAAGCACCATTGGCATGCAGGTGGGAAGGGGGTAGGGTGGGGACTCCTAGCCTGGGCGCCTACCTCGCACCTGCTGCTCCAGGCCCAGGATGACCTGCACGGCCTGCTGCAGGATGAGCAGTTTGGTCTGCGCCTTGTCCGACTTGAGGTGCATCTGGCACATGCGCCCCAGCTCCCGGAAGGCCTCGTTAATGTCCCGCACACGCACCCGCTCCCGCGCGTTATTGGCCATACGCCTCTCCCGGTCCCTCAGGTCTTTCTCTTCCAGGGACAGCACCTCCTCCGTACTGCTGGGTCACAGCACCAGGGCCTCTGTTAGTTATGTGCGGGGGCAGGGGTTGGCTGAACAGTGGGCGGGTGGGTGAGCAGGGCCAGGTTGTGGAGAGGGCACCCATTGGCTCTGTGTTTGTGTGTGTGTGGGGGGGTGTACACAGCAGTGCAGGGGCAGGTCTGTGGCTTGTGTTGTGGGTGGACACCATAGGATAAGTGGGTGTGCCTGGTGTGTGCATGCTAATGTCCATGAAAATGTGTTCCTGGACTGGAAACCATGAGCAGTGTGCCTGTGACCAGTTCCAGGCAAGGCTATGTGTGTGTGGTCATGTTCAAGAGACATGGCCAAAGCCCAACTGTCCCCAGGAGGCTCCATGGGAATGGAGGTGGGCCTTGATTTCTTTCTATCGCTTGCCCATCCCACATACCCCAGGATAGGCCAGGTGCCCCTCCTGGGATGACGACCTTCCCCGTTCAGAGCAGTCACCTCCTGGGTGAGGGAGGGCTGGTTCTGCCTGGCTTGACAAACCGGGTGGGAGGGAATCAGGAGACTGCTACAGTAGGCAAAGGCCTGGGGAGACCTCTAGGGCTGGGGAATGGTTCAGGATACTCAGTCCCACAAGGAGCCAACCAGTTCACACCCTCCCAAGACCCCCACACTAGACTCTGGCTGCCCTGACAGCTGGCCCTGGAGTGCCCACCGTGAACCCTGCCCATAGGTCCGACTCTGGGTGGGAGAGTTAGCTCCCTGGGCCTGGGGCCTCCGTTCTTAGGGCCTCAGTGGTGGCTCCAATTTATGGAGCACTGTGTGTGCCAGGCACCGAGTTGAGCCCATTGCCCACATAAGAATCTAGAATGGGAGCAGAGACACCTGCCCACCCAGTGGTCTACACTCAGCCCAGGCCCGAGGAGCTGGTGGCCATGTGGCTTTGGCTAAGTGGCCTCACTCTGTGCCTGTTTCTTTCTGGGTAGGACTGAAATCAGGACACCTGCCACACTCAGCTGAAAACAAATGAAGGCCCGGCACATGGTGTGTACCCGAGGTGCAGGAACCTGGACCCCCAGTGCCCTGTCCTGATCCTGTGCTGGGGGGGCTGTTGCCCTCACCCTGCCTGCTGGCCCCGGAGCCCAGGACAAGCGCGCAGACCAAACTGACAGCCAGGCCCAGAGGCTGGTGCTCCTCGGTCCCCTTTCATCCCTCAAGTCTCCACAGGTGGCTTTGAGGGAAGAAAGGGCCTGAGGTTGGTACTAGCCATCCGGTGCTTGGGCAGCAAGTGCGAGGTAAGGAGGGGCTGCCGGTGGAAGCAGAGACGGACAGGCTGGGTGGGGGAAGAGCGCAGAAGTCAGAGCAGAGAAGAGGATGCAGGGGACACACACGGCATGATGCCCACACCAAGTGCAGATGCGGAAACCTGAGAGCTGAGGGGACAGTGCAGGGTGGGCCAGAGCCCCAGCTCCAGTACAAGCGACAGTGCTGCAGGAGAAAAAGGGTTAATGGGTGCGCAGGACGGGGAGGAGTTAAGGAAGCAGCTGGTGGGAGTAGGGATTCACCTGGGGTGGGGTGGGAGGGGGGATGGGACAGGGCGATTTCCAGATCCTCACCCAGCCCTGGGAAAGGGGATTAAACCCCACCTGCAGATGGGGTTTGATGGGATCCTACGAGGTGTCTGCTCAGAGTGACAGTGACAGCCTCTGGGCCCAAGGGGACCACAGGCCATTGCTGGCCAGGCTCTGGGGCTTTCCTGAGGTGGAAGGGCAGGGGTCCCTAGAGCCAAAGTGCCAAGGTCCGTAGGATTAGGGGTCCAGAGTCTCATCCTCCCATTCCAGAGGGGACACTGGGGCCAGGCCAGGCAGAAGGCAGCTGGTTCAGGGTAGGAGGACGGTCACTGGGGCGTGGGGGGGTGTGAGACAGTGACTTGGAAGAGGATGATCACTGCAGGGGGCAGTCACTGCAGGAGAGGCGGGCTCTAGGAGGGGGAAGGAGAGAGCGCGGGCAGAGGCGACGGGAGGGGAGCGGTGCCCCCACTGACCTCGCACCTGCTGCTCCAGATTCAGGATGACCGACACGGCCTGGTGCAGGATGAGCAGTTTGGTCTGGGGCTTCTCACTGTTGAGGTGCAGCTGGCACATGCGCCCCAGCTCCTTAAAGGCCTCATTGATGTCTCGGACCCGCAGCCGCTCTCGTGCGTTATTGGCCACCCGGCGCTCCTTCTCCCGCTCAGCCTTCTGCTCTGGGGGGAGAAGGTCGTCCTCGTCCTCCTCCGGGCTACGGGGGTGGGGGAGGCCGGGGGGCCAGAGGGAGACAGTGAGACGGGGAACAGGCGCAGGGCCCGCCGGATGCCTCGCGGTGTGAACGCCACTGGTGTGAGCACTGTGTGCGTATGCTTGAGTCCTGATAGGTGGGGTAGGGACCGAGGAGGGGCTGGCACCTGGTCCGGATCCTGGGGGCCTTCAGCTCCTTCTTCTCCTCCTCTGAGTTGTCAGCCACCGACACATTCTCCTCATCTTCCTTCTCCTCCCGCTTGATCTCACTGGTACCTGAGGCGGTGCCCCTGTGACCAAGTCCTGCAAGAGGCTGAGGGTTAGGGTACTGCTACCTCCAGGGCCACTTGGCAAGTCCTCTTATGAGGGGTGAGAGCTCTCCTGGCCTTCAATTGCAAAGTGGGGGACAAACCATCTACCTTACACCACTACAGGCACCTAATTACAGACAAAATGAAAGGAAACCTTGAGAAGGAAGTGCATGGGAGTTTTAATGTGGTCTAGGGGCAGAGAAAGAATTTGTAAACACTAAAGCAGCGGTCGCCAAGTGGTGGTCCACGGACCACTGGTGGTCCATGAGGTCCGAAAGGTTGGCGACCGCTGCACTGGAGAACTGTTTCCAAAAGAAATCAATAAATTTGACTGTTGTACTATAATTGAGAATTTCAGATCACTAGGATATATAAGAAAATGAGATATTTTATGATATCTTGATAAAAATACTTGTCACGTATAAATCAGCAAAGGCTAGATCTCCACAATATATAACGGACTCCTACAAATCAATAGGAAAAACAGATTCCTCAACAGGGAAACAGGCAAAGCATGGAGCAGGTGTTTCATAGACACAGAAATGGATGTGGCTATATAGAACCTGCATTATCACATCAAGAAGTTAAGAAATTTCGAATGAGGCCCTGGTTGGGTAGTTCAGTTGGTTAGAATGTTGTCCTGATATGCCAAGGCTTTTGGGTTCAATCCCCAGTCAGGGAACATACAAAAACCAACCAATTAATGAATTTATAAGTGGAACAACAAATCAATATTTTTCCATCTCCTCACCCCACCCCCAGAACATCAATAATAAAAAAAAATTTTGAGGACTATGAGCTACATATCACAGACCTGACAATTCTAAGTACTGCTTCTGACAGCATATTGGTACAGCCACTTTGGAAAACAATTGGGCATTGTCTGGAATAGGTGGACAGACATGTGCATACCCAGAAATTCCACACTTGGAACCACACCTGAGAAGTTCTTGCACATGTGCACCAGGAGACATGTTCCAGAAAGCACCTGATGGAAGCAGAGTGGGAAGTGACCTATCGTCCTAGGTCGGCCTGGGCCCATCCTTAGCCACTTGCAGGGTGGCAGACCTCACAGACAGCATGAGCAAGCAAGCAGATGCAAAGGAACATTTGCAGGATGCTGATTTTTGAAAGTTCGAAAACCATGTAAACAAAATATATGGTTTCTGGGGAAACAGTTACACTAAACTTAACTACACTGAGGTGCAAATGGCAAAATGCCGACCATAGGAAATAGCTCAGAGTTCTTCAATGGATGAGCCAAGGGGAAGGGGAAAGAATCTGCGCATAAAAGCTTAGGGTTCCCCTCAGCACTGTGGACACTGAGGCTGGGTCATTCTCTGTGGGGCAGTCCTGGGCATTGTGGGGTGGTGAGCAGTATCCTTGGCCCCCATCCACTCAATGCAAGGGAGCACCCCCAGTCGTGAGAACCACAGATGTTCCAACACTGCCAGGTGCCTCCTGGGTGAAACTCTGGGTATGGAGTGACAAAGTTAAACATGAAAGCATTGACTTTTTCTCTAAAAGCCAGGCTGGCTTTGGGGTGGGACAGGATGGGGAGGGTCCCCAGGCAGGCATGAGAGACCCTGCTTTTTATAATTTGGGTTGCATGGTGGTTCCCAGGGTGCTTGGTATGTTAGGCAGTCTTGTCACATACCAACATCACACTAGTGTCACATGATGTATATTTTTCATTAGGTTGATATAAGGGTGGGGTAGGTGGAAATCAGGGATTGGCCACTGCCTGGTGGGGGATCCCTGGACCTTCACTGGGCCTCGATCTCTCCCGCTACAGCAGCACCAGCATCGACTGATCCTGGAACTGGCCATAATGAGACCCAGGCCCCTGACCTCTGGTGGGTGCTTCTGAGTCCTGTCACATTCCTCCCTCCTCTTCTGTGAAGACCTCCTACCAAATGGACACCTGTCCTGCTTACCAAGGGCCTCCCCTTACTGGCCCCAGTACCTTTAAACACATTACCTATTCAGTCTTGAAAGAAACCCTCTAGACCTCGCCCCCTCCCACTCCTGTCCCTGGACAGTGACGCCCCAGCATTCCACTGGTGCTGCCCCTGCCCAGGTCACTGACCCCTAGTTAGTGTAGCCTGAGTCCTCACTCTGGTGTCTGACACAGTCTACCCTCCTTCACTTCTCCATCTGGCCTGACGCTCAGGCCGGGCTCTGCTCTGTCTACACATTGCCTATCGCCCCATCTAGGCTCTTGCCTTTGAACTCCATCATATGCGATGACACCCAGGCCTCACTCTAAACTCCAGACCCAACTCCCATCATCACCTCCACATCAGCAAGTCCTGTGGACTCTGCCTTCAGAATACCCAAAATCCATCCAGTTCGCCCTGGCCAGGCCCAGCTCCTGCCCCCACTATTCCTCCTGGACCATCACAACTCTCCTCCCTGGTCCCTGGCTCCCAATGTTGTTCCTGTCTGTAGTCTGTCCTCCCAGCAGCAGCCACCAAAGGGCACCAGTGAGCACCTGAATGAGATCCTGCCTTAGCCTTTCCCCAGCCTGTCCTCCCAGAAGCCACCAAAGGGTATCCCAGTCTGGTCCTGTCCCTCCTCTGCTCAGAGCCCTCCAGGGATCCAATCTCCCTCAGAATAAAAGCCCAACACTTCTGTGTGGCCTAAGGTCCCACATGACCTTCCCCTGTCCCCTCTCTGCTCTAGGCCTCCCCTGCTTTTGCTCCTCCCTGATTCTGCTCACATGTCACAACCCTGCTACCCCCATTATCTTTAAAACTACAATCCAGCCCTGACTGGTGTGGCTCAGTTGGTTTGGCATCGTCCCACGCACCAAAAGATAGCTGGTTCAATTCCACGTCAAGAGCACATGCCCAGGTTTCGGGCTCAATCCCTGGTAGTGGGCATGCAGGGGGCAGCCGATCAATGATTGGCTCTCATGTCAATGTGTCTCTCTCTCCCTCTCTAAAAATCAATAAAAAATATTAAAACAAAATTAAAAAACCTACAACCCACCTGCATACCCTCCCCATTTTCTCATACTCATCTGTGTCCTCCCCCCAGGGTTGTGTGTGTGGGGGGTGGCTTTCTCTGTTGGATTTGCTGTTTTATTCCCCAGAGCCTAGAGAAACACCAGACACTTGGCACTGAATATGTGCCTGTTGGGTGAGCTCAGTTCACTACACTGTGAGTCAATAAAAAGGCAGGGGCCCTGGTGGCTACAGCATCGCCCGTGCCAATGCCAAGACTACTGGGCTCCACTTTGCTTCTGGAAGATGGGCGGTGACTTTGCCCCCCTTTCTAGGACTCCAGGTGCCTGACAGTAACCACACCTGCCTGGCCTCCACTCATAAAACTTTCCCAGTTCCCACTGTGCCTCAGTTTCCTCAACTGGAAATGGAGGTGGGATAGTCCCAAGCCCAGCAGAGAATAAACACTCAGCCCAGCCTGGCTGTTGCAGTCTGTCACAACCCTCTCTGCCACCCCCGTTTTCCAGAGGAAGTGATGCCCAGTGACTGAGCATCACAGAAGGAGCCAGAGCACAGATGACTCTGAGGTGCTGGCTGCCCTGCCCAGGCACGATGCTGGGACTTACCACTGTAGGAGTCAGGTGGCCGAGAGAGGTCGGGGAGGGCGCTGGGCTGGTTGGGGAGGGCCACATGGTTGTGCATGAGGCTGCCACTGCCCGAGAGGCCATCCTCGGAATGGCTGCCTCCGACCTGTAGACCAGGAGTGGGTGAGTCAGGGCTGGCCAGGCTCCCACCAACTGCCCACCTCGCCCCTCCCTGTCCAGCACTTACCAAGCTGCTGTGCCGCCCACCCAGTGGCATGATAGGGCCGGCAAAGCCTGAGGCCAGTGTTCCATGGCTGGGCAGTAACCCGTGCACGTCACCCGAGGTACCCACGGCGTGGCTACGGAGCACGTGGATGGCCTCATCCAGGTGGTCTTCCATCTTGTTCTGCTGTGAGGGTGGGGGGTGAGTGACCTGGCTGCCAGTACCCCCACCCAGCCCTGTGTGGTCTGGCCTGAAACATGAGCCTGGGCTGGCCATGGAGATAATGCTGGACCTTATTCCCAAGATACTAACTACAAAGTTCACTGCTGTCAAAAGGACATCTAGGTCCTAATGTAAGTTCTGCTGGTCACATAAGACCCAATGGCTCTTAGGGAACTCAAAGTCACATGAAACATGGCCACAGCAGACATGCTGAGCTGCCCCCCATGGGCTGCCTCCCCTGCTCCGGGAATAGGCTCTCCACATGCATCCTGTGTTTGTCCACAAACACCTCCATCCCCTCCCCAGGGTGTTCCCACAAAGGCACATCCTCCCCCCAGACAAGCAGGAAGCTCACCAGGCTATGGAGACCTCCATCATAGTTGGGAGATAAGGCACCGGGGGCTCCTGCTCGGGGCCACTGCGACGTCCCTGGAAAGGTTAGGAGACACATGAATGGGGGTTGGGGGGGACTTGAAGCAGGATGTTGGTGTAGCCTGACCCAGAGAGGGAGGGAGGGAGGGAAGAAGGAATTTGGGAGGCAGGGATGGGAAAACTGAGAGATCTGTGATACTCAGGCTGGCCACACGGGGGCGCCCACTTCTACAGAGCTGTTCTGGGCCATAAGTCCAGCCAGATTCACATCTCCCAGCCTCAGTTTCCCCATATGCAGAATCAACAACCCCTCCTCCCGCACAGGGAAGGATGCTGGCTCAGAGGCACACAGTAGGTGCCCGAGAGGCCAGCTCCTCCCAGTCCTGCCATGCCACACAGGTCTTTCAGAAATCTGCTCTCACTCCTCGCCCCCCTCCTCCATCTCCGATGCTCCTTAGGTACATCCTTGCAGGGAATGGGGAACAAGAAGACCTGACCCCTTTGGCAGAGGAAGCATGGGGCATACAGTTGGTGCCCAACTAATATCTGTTGGGTGGACAAACACCCAGGTGAGAGTCTCAGGTCGGCTGCTCTAATTCTGGGCACCCCTGACCTGGCCCAACTGTGTCTCATGTGCCCCTTACGCTCACCAACACAAATCGCTGGGTATTGCCTCCTGGCCTTTGCCTGTGCCGTGACCTAAGAATCCTGGCTTGGACGTTTCCTCCTGGAAGCCTCCCTGGATGCCTATAGGAGCATACACTCCAAGGCAGGTGGTGTGTCTAGCTCCCTAACTCATGTATGCAGCCTGACGACCCCTTCCCACCTGCTCCAGATTGGAGGCAGCAGACACAGCCCCCTCCTTCCTTCCCCTCCCCCTGTACAGACCTGCCAGGCCCTGTGGGGAACCCACGGGGGTTGAAGGGCTAGACGAGAAGTTATTGCTTGAGTGATCCGGAGAGTAGATCTGCAATGGGGATGAAGAGAGATAGGGCCACCAGGCAGCCAGTCAGGGGCTGGCCTCTCACAGTCACGGCCCAGCCACCCTTGCTACCCCCACCCACCCCACCCCACCCCCTGCCCTGAGCCTCACCGAGGCCAGCGCCTTCCCAAGGGCGTCCCCAGAACTGCCAGCTGTGGTCCCTCGGGAGCCTGTGGGTGCACAGAGGTGAGACCCAACCTCAGGGACTTGGTGCCCCAGTACCTGGGCTTAGCTTGGATCCCCCAACTGACAGGGAGTTCCCTTCTAAACTCAGCTGCTAGGCATGGATGCCCAAGCCCAGGACTGGGCAGCCCCTGATTTTGATCTGGTTTCTGCCTGATGTCTCGTCACCTGCCTCCATGGAGGCTCTGGGGACAGGAAGACTGTGGGCCCTGGAGTTTTCCCAAATGTAATCTGAGCTACAGTTTTCCCAAATGTAAAGTGGGGGAATGCACTCCTCAAACATCCATTTTCTTTGTGTGTGTGTGTAGTTTAAAATATAAGTATCATTAAAAACAGTAACAATAGCACAAAAGGCAGGAGGGGGAATTAAATGGGAAGTGTTTCAAGGTAACAAGCCATTTTCAAATATCAGAGATGGGACCATGGGGCTAGGAGCCAGAGCTGATCCCAGGAGAGGGAGGGCGTTGTTAATAACAAGGGCCACATCAGGGTGGAGTGAGGGGGTCATACCCATGAGACTTTCGGCCCCACTGACAGGGGGCGTGTGGCTGGCAACGCTGCCATAGGTGGCTGTGGGGGCTGAGAAAGTGGACACAGCTGGGAGCCCACCATTCACCTCCGCACTGTGCAGTTGGTAGCCCTGTGGTGGGATGAGGTCAGAGGGGATGAGATGGGGTCAGATAGGGTTCTACCCAAATGCACACCCCCACCCCATATCCAGGAGCCTACCATGCGCTCGTGCTGGTGCAGGCCGCCAAACCCACCGCCACTACCACTGCCCACAGAGCTGCTGCCACCTGGTGGGAGGGGCAGGGGAGATGAGCTCCCACCCAGCATGGGCCCGAAACCTGCCTGCCCTGGGGGGCTCCAGAGCTCGGCTGAGGGGTGCAGGCTGCCATCTGCAAAAAGGGGGAGATAGTAAAATGAGCAGACAGAGGGGCCTGGGCCCTGTCCCAGCCATCTTGGTTGAGCCCCCATATACCTGCCATGTAGAAGGGTGCCGGGTAGGTGCTGCTGGGGGTCTTGGCAGATGGGTAGGGGGTGGTATCCCTGCCGTAGTCATCACCTGAGCTGGGTGGGTACACCTGTGGGAAGGTAGGTGGACATGGTCAGATAGAAGGGGTAGGACTAACTTACCCTCCACCCCTTGGCTGGCCCCTTCTCCAGTCCTGTCCTCCACTTGACAGCAGTCTACCCCACCACCCCATTTCCCTGAGCTGACTTCCTGCACAGAATTCCTTTCCCCTCCTTAATCCAGCAAACGCCTTTGATCAAAGCCCAGCTGTGATGCCCCCAGTGCTGGAACCTCCCTTGGCCTCAGCCCTAAACATGCAAGACCCAGAAGCCTCAGAGACAGGGTCCTGGACTAACATTCCACCCAGGGTAACCAGAGCAGAGAGATAGCAAAGGTCTTCTAGGATCAGTGCCAACTCTGGTCACTGGGTACTGCCTAAAACTAAGGCAGGGCCCAGGAGAAAGTGCTGGGATCAACAGGTAATGTCTGCCCCAACAATGGAGTTTAGAAAAAGGGGTACAGAGTACTGGCAGGATGAGGTGGGCCCCAGGGAGCTCTCAGCTCCAGGAAATTGGAGTGGGGATTTAGGTGAGGAAAATGGGGAGTCAATGACATTATAAATGATACCAGGAATCAAGTCTTAAGACTGAGCCTGACTGTACCTCCTGGCCGTCGAATGTCAACTAACACCCAAGCCTATGGCCTAGGTCAGCTTGTGGGGGTTCTGCCTGACCCCTGGGCCTAGGGGCTCCTGAAGGCTGATGCAGAGCCAAACTGAGGAAACAGACAAATTGCTTTTTCTTCCCATGATTAAATCTCGAATGGCCCAGTACCATCTGTTGAGCCTGGCACCCTGCCAACCTCCAGGCAATGAGGTGGGGATACAGGGTGGCTCAAACCTGGGTTGACAGGGAGGAGGAGGAGACCTCCTAACTGGCTGTCAGGTGCCCCCACCTGCTCCCCCTCCCAGGACCCCATCCATACCCTTTCTAAGACATCACAGGACATGATTTCTTAAAGAGGATCAAGACTAAACCTCAGGAAGAACTTCCCAAACCCCTGGGAAGTAGTCTCTGGTCAGAGCTGAGTCCTTGGGGGCAAGAGCCTAGCTGACTGACCAGTATAGCTGGAGGTTTTGCCCCAGAACCCACATGCCTATACTCAGGAGGCCATGTGAGTCTATATGTTCCCGGCTGCAGTAGCATGCACAGCCCAGTGCCCCCAATGACAAATTGTGTGGCCTCCAGCAGGGACAGCCCCCAAATCTGAAGGGCAGGAGGCATGTGGTCTGTGGGGTCTTCACTCCATCTCACAACTCACCGAGGATGGAAGACCTGGCGGCACCTTCCGGACTTTCTTGGGCTGCGTATCTGTTAGGAATAAAAGGAGTGAGCCACCCCCATTCAGCCTGGCTCCTGTCCCACCCAGCCAGAGTCCTTCAAGGCCCAGGGACACGTGCGCCTATCATTGGGAGTGTCAGTAGACAGCCTACCCCTGCACCTTGGAGAGGAGACCCTTGAGATTCCCATGTTTTGTTTTGTTTTTGTTGTTAATCCTCACCTGAGGATATTTTTCCATTGACTTTTAGAGAAAGTGGAAGAGAGAGGGAAAGAGAGACAGAAACATCGACGTGAGACACATTGACTGGTTGTTTCCCACACGCACCCCAACATGGGCCGAGGAGTGAGCCTGCAACCGAGGTACATGCCCTTGACTGGAATAAAATCTGAGACCCTTCAGTCCACATGCCAATGCTCTAACCACTGAGTCAAACCAGCCAGGGCTTGAGCTTCCCTTTTAATTTAAATAAGGGCTTGGGTCTACACGCAAGGGACTAATATGTAAGAATCATGGGTGGGAGGGGTCTGCAGCAGGGAGTCTAAGACGTGGGGAGTCAATGGGTACTTGAGCCAGGGCCTTGCTCCAAGGCCCCCCATTTCACCCCCATTCCAACTCCCATAGTCGATCCTCTTTATTCACAGATCCAAGAAATGCAAATCTGCTGAAGTTGGTTTCCTCAAATCATACACACAGTGTGTTAGGGGTCACTCACAGCCATGCACAGAGTGGGGAAATATGGGTAGCTACCTGGCATGTACCCAATGAGGGGGAATTAGGTGGTGTTCTGTCTTCCAGTTCTACCTCAGACTACAAACCAGGGTCCCTCTCTTAGGCTATTGAGAGCCCTGACTTACATGCTTTTTGTGGGTGGTTTTGCTGCTTAAAACACTCCCCATGCATGTGTGGTGTCCTGGTGCTGGCTAGTGTCTCTGAGCGCAAGAACTGGGACATGAAAAATGTGTTAGCCAGCCAATGGTTGAGCACTGACCTATGAACCAGGAGGCCATGGTTTGATTCCCGGTCAGGGCATATACCTGGGTTGTGGGCTCGAGCCCCAGTGTGGGGCGTGTAGGGGGTAGCCTAGCAATGATTCTCTCTCGTCAGTAATGTTTCTATCTCTCCCTCCCTCTCCCTTCCTCTCTGAAATCAATAAAAATGTTTAAAAGAAAAATATGTGTTAGATCAGCTACATTCAAGCTTGAGTTACAGCACCACTGGCCAGTTTCGTGTTAATGAATCAATGATTTATGTGAAATAAGGTGCCTTTAGCTAAAAATACACGTGGCACAAGGCTATGTGTTGATCTGTTGACCAGAGACTGACAGGAACATATCCTCGCATTTCCCCAGAAACAGGGAATCAGTGTTCACGGTGACTCGGTAAGACAGAACCTCTGTAAATAACAAGAATCCACTGTTTCTTTCTTGGGTCACTATCCATCCTTCTACCCGTCTGATCTCCTAGTCTGGGAGGCCCACAGTGGGGACAGATCCCCTCCCTGCCCCCACCCCTGGCTCTACCAGCCCTACCAGCAGCCCCACTCACCAAGGCTGCTGTCCGCAGCTCTCCGCCGAGCATGGCTGGGGTAGGAAGAGTAATATTGGGATCCACTCTTGACGCCTGAGGGGGACAGTGGCCCGGGGCTGCTGAGGGCCAGCTCACTGGGCAGGAAGCCAGCCTGGGAAGGGGGGGTGGAGGTCATCACCAGGGGTTAGGCTGGCATCCAGCACCCAGCCTGGCTGTCCAGGGGGTGACAATGACCCCTGCTTGAGACATTTCTCTCCTGACACCTCAGCATTCATTACTTTTAAGAAAAACAATTGCCAGCAAGTCTGAAAAGAAACTGCATTCTGGGATGCAGAATGTGCAGACGTGCGTCTGGGCATCAGTGAAATCTGGCTGATTTAGTTTATGCATGTCTTTTTTTTTTTTTTAAAGGTAGACAGTTTAACTTTGCATGATTAGTTTAAAATGAGTTTTCTTCCCTTGGGAGTATGAGTGACTGGGATTTGAGGCTCCATCTGAGTGGCTGCTCTATGTCTGGTATTTCCCATCTGTAAAATGGGCATATTGGCTCAGGGGGAGTCGTGGAGATCAATGGGGGGCTTATGAGCTCTGCCCTTGGCACAGGGCCTGGTACCCAGTTGGTGCTCAAAAGCCAGGGTTGCTGCCACCTTGGAACAGGCTTGGCGTGCACACAAGAGTTGCCACCTGGGATAAGGCATGGCTGCACCCTGTGATTCAGAAGGCACAGGAGGGGACAGGAATGAAACCCTCAGGTGTGTGTGGGGTGACCTGGACAGAAAGCCACAAGGGACCACTGTGGCCAGCCAGTGCTGTCAGCCTCACAGCTGGGGTGGGCATGAGTTTTGCCCAGGGCTGGGGGCTTGTGGGGTTGGCTCCCTGGGAGGAATAAAGGGCAATACCCCAAGGCTGCTGGGCTGGCCTGGTGCCTTTGGGGAGCCATAGGGCTGTGGGCTCCTCTGCCTCCCCCTCCATTCATCCACTCTGGCCAGCTCAGCCGGCCCCAGGGCCCACTCCTATTTTAGCTGCTGAAAAAATGACCAGTAGTTGGTTCAGCCAGGGACCCTTCTGCAGATCAGGGGAGGAAATTGCTACCAATCTGTTTAAAATTTTAAAAGATGGGTGGGAAAGGGGTGGGTGAAGCGGTGACTGTAGCCTCCACTAGCTTCCCTCCCTCTCTGGCAGTCCCTGCCCATCTACAATACCACTTCAGTCTGAAAATTGGGGTCCCACCCATCCAATTCTCTGGGTTCTGCAGACAGCTGAGTGCCAATGGGCTCCAGCAGCCCCCACCCTACAGACACGACCTCACCTGAGTCAAGCCCCCAACACTTGCATCTCTCCCGAAGGCAGTATATGTGCTCCGCTCGCCACCCTTGCCTGGAGGGGAGGAAAAAGGGTTACTCAGAGCCAACCCCAGGGAGGTCACGTCCCAAGCACCCGCACATGCCTGCACATAGCAGTGGTTCCACAAGTGCACATCACTGAGAGAACCAGGTGGGATTCTGGTCTTCCCATGGCTTGGCAGACAAGCAGGGATCTGGATACACACCATTCCTTTCCTGATGACCCAGAGGGGCTCATGCAAGTCCACCACACACACCAAGTCTCTGAGGTGGGTCAGTGCCGAGGTCAGAACCCCCTGACCTCTGAATCTTATTTCCTTTGTTCAAGGTATTGAGAATAACTCCCCAGGGTGCTGGGGTCCCAGGGGCAGGCTGGGTTGGGGGTGGTGGTAGTAGTGCTTTGAGTCTGTGAGGTTTAGTGCCCAGGCCCTGCCAGGGGTTAGTTCATGATGTCCTGGGAACGTTGATTGAAGTAATTTGGTGAGAAGGAGCCCTTCCCTTTGTAGGCAAGTGACGCCTTGGGCTGTGGGGACACTCTGCCTGATAGCCACCAGTGTGGACAAACTCTTGCCACTGCACAGAGGCTTGGATCCATCCTTGCCTGAAGCAGGTACCTGAATCAATCAATAGCTGAGACATTAAATTTGTTTTTGGCTTAATCTGGGTGCCAAACTCAGCATGAGTGAGGAATTAGAATGCTCAGCTAGCTAATTTCAATTATTCTCCCCTAGTAGGGAAAAAAAAAATCTCATTTTCTTTATTTTAAAAGTAGAATTTTGACTAGAGCAAAGGATGCTCTGGCGGGGGGGGGGGGGGGGGGGGGGGGAGGTCATGCTTCCACCACACATCCAGTGACCCCTCAGGGCAGGTGACCTTGGGTCATCTTAGGGATAAGCAAACCAAGACCTGGAGATTAGAGGAGGCCCACACTCAATGCAGGGGTGAGGGGGCACATTATTGCTTCCTTCCTCTCAGGGTGGGTGTGGGAGCAAAGCTGGCAGGCCCAGTCAGGGTTTTGGGCTCTGCCTGGGGAAGCAGCTTCACCTCCCAGACCTTTGACTTTCCCTGCTAGTTGGGGCTGCCACTGTTTAGGCTCTGCACAGAGCAGGTGCCAAACGTAGGTTTCCAAAGAGGTGGGGTGACAGAGGCAAAGAGAAGCTGAGGCTCTGGGAGAAGACCCATGGGCATACATCAGGCACCTAATCTATGTGCTGGACCTGCATATCAGGGCATAAGGGTAGGAAAAGGACAAACAGCAGAGAATAAAACCACCACGGTCTCATCAGGGGCCAGACTGGAGGCCATGTAAGAACAGACTAAACCCACCCCTTGGGGAGCAGGAGCAGGGCCCTCACCACCCACAATGGCTGTCACCAGGCCTGTGAGCCACACTATCCCCATCCAGCCTAGTCCAGGGGTGAGAAACAGGCCCAGGGATGCCAAGGCTGCACCCACCTCCCCACTGGGCTCGGCCTGAGCTTTATGCTGCATTCACTGAACACAGGACATGTGGTGGACCTGGGACACAGCTGCCTCTGGGTTCTGCTGACCAGGCTCAGCGTGGGAACTGCCTGGGCCAGGAAGAGGCGGAAGGAACACCAGAGGGGAACAGCTGCAGGTGCAGAGGCTACCCTGGGCCACGTGGGCTGGGCCTTACTTCCTGGTCTGGGAAATGGGTGCAGACTCTTGCTGTGCAAAGAGGGTGCAAGGATGCTGCCCCCTGCCACGATTCTTCTCAGGCCACACTCGCCTGTCCAACCTTACTGTGCACCCTCTCAGGCTCAGTAAGGGACACGGACCTTTGGGGTCTGGCAAGTGCTGTCCTCTCAGGGTTCGTACAAGTGCCTCTGGGTTCAGTTTCCCCACCAAATGGTCAGTCACATCAAAGCTTCCACAGTCCACACATTTACTCCCCCAGCGCCACCTTAGACTATAAACTGCTAACAGTGGCGCCGAGATGAGCAGATCCCACCCAACTTTTGTGTGAAAGATGCTGTCTTAGGACCTCTTAGGCAGTGAACCAAAACCCCACTTATAGCCCAGGCTGAGTGGGGAGCTGACCCAGGGCAACAGCACCCAACCCTCCCAGAGAAGCCAGCTTTATAGTCATCCCAAGGCTTCCTCAGAACAGGAAAGGGGGTGCCAGGGCTCAGCAAGGCACCTGGATGGTCCCCTGGTGGGAAGGATGGCACAGAGGACAACAGTCCAGGCCAACAGTCCCAGTGGACAGAATCCTTGCCAGCCATGACCAGCCACAGACCCTGGACAGGTCCCTTCTTGCTAGTCCTGTTTGCTTATCTGCAAGATAAGGAGGCGGGTGTGTGTGTGTGTGCCCATGGGACCTGGAATGTTGGGCAAAGCCTCATAATCCACTACGAGAAAGGTTCTGTGAACATCCCGATCCTATGGGTGGGGAAGCCGAGTCTAAAGAGGAGACAGCCTCAACCAGGCCTAGTGAGTGGAACTTGAGCACAGGCCTGCTGAGCCGATTCTCATGGTCAGTAAGAGCAGGCTCCGATCTCCTGAGTCACCAGGATGCCCTAGTCCACTTCCTGGTGGGCACTTGGTCAGGCCCACTGGCCCAGGGGGAAAGCTCTCTGTCTAGGCCACGTCCACCTGCACCCTCTGCTCCAGGTGAACGTCCCAGAAGTGTTGCTACTGAGTGCACTGACCACACCCCAGGGACCCCACGTGGGTGTGGGGGAAGGGCTGTGCTCCAAAGACACTCACCTCCAAGTCCCGCTCCCAGGAATGTAGATGAAGAGAGGCTGCCATGGGACTCACTGAAGTGGGCGCTTTCGCCGTAGGTCTGCAGAGAGACAGGTGGGGATGAGGGGTGTTGGGGCACAACGTTTTACAGCTGGAGAAACAGGCGTACAGCTGGGAGGCAGGCATGCTTTTAAGTAGCTGAGTCATGACTTTAACCCACATATCTAAGCCCAAAGTCCCTGCAGACTAGGTTGGTGTCCAACTTCCCCCTCTAAGCCTCAGTTTCCTCATATGTCCCTCTCTCCTGGAAAAGGGAAACTGAGGGTCTCAGGCCCGGCAGTAGCTCCTCACCCGGCTGGGGTCGAAGGAGGAGCTGTTCTGGTCGCCAGTGCCCCAAGAGCCTGAGCTGGGCCGGTCCTCCAGACCTGCAGGACAGGAAGAGAGAGAGGGTCACCCTTACTCCTGGCCCACTCTAAAGTCAGTTCTAGCTCTCTTCCTCATCACCTCAGGGGAGAGGAGCCCTCATTTGATTTGGCCTGCCTTCTGGGCCCATCCCAATCCAGACTAGCCCTGTAGCCTATCCAACCTCACCCAACTCTAGTTCTGCCTGTACTGAAACCACTGTCAGTGGTAAAGTGCCCAAGACACCCTGGCACTTGGCATATTCCCAGGTCTGCAGCTCAATAAACAATTCCACCAGCTGTCACTGCTGGTAAACTCCTACCCATTCATCAAAACTCTATATACCATGCCTACCCTGGGCAGAGCCCTCACTCACACTGAGTGTCCTTCCCCCAGCCCTGATCACACTGGCTGGGGCCTCTGTGTCAGGCTCAGTCTCTCTTGACCATGTGAGAAAGGCTCACAAAGGCATAAGCAAATGCATCATGAGTAATCAGCTTGGATCTTGGGAAAGTGTGCATCTCCCCTTGCCCATCCCTGCTAATTCAGGAGGTGGGCCATCCCTTTGTTGAAATAGCAGCAGCTGTCACTGACTACCCACTAAGCAGACTGGCAGCCCTTCTGGAGTAGAACCCAATCCCCGTTAGGGACAAACCACCGAGGCTCCTGCCACTTGCCTGCCAGGCTGGGAGGCCAGAGGTCCAAGGTATAGCCCGGGTTAACGAGAGTGGGGAGAGGACCTTGGCCTCAAGGGGCAGGGCAGGGTGGGGCCCTTATCTTCCCGGACACTCTCCTAGGCACTAGGCACCCACCCAGGACCCAGAATCTTCCCCACGGGGCGAGAAGCCTAGGCCTGTATCCTTCCCCATCCCTCAGGGATCAGGACATATGTTCTGGACAAGTAGAAGGGGAGCAGTCCCAGGCCCCTCCCTCTCTGTGCCTCAGTTCCCCTCCTCTGTAAATGGTATAATGAATAAGTCCACTTGGCAGAATTAGGGAAGGGGGGAGGGGGACACAGGAGGAGGGAGTCAGCTGTACCAGCACAACCCCACTCCCAATCTACCTCCAATCCCACATGTTGGAGTTTCCCATGCACTCCATTCCAAATCCTGCATCCCACCTCCTGCCCTCCCCTGCTTCCTTCAAATTGTATCCTTCTATTTCGGTGGCATTGTGTTAATCACTTCCCCCAGAGAACTGGTGTTTAATTGTTGTCTAATTTTCATGATTATGCATATCAATCTCCCATCCTAATGAATATTCATACATCCCATTTAGATTTTGTTTCCTAATAAAAAATTTCCAACATGATTACGGTGCGGGTGGGGCCGGGGGCTGAGGGGCTGCCTCAGCAGGTGGGGGACTAGTAAGGGGCTCCTGTGGTCTCCAGGAATCCATTCTGTGGTCTGCCAGGTTTGAGGTATCTGTACCAAAAGGTCCTAGACTCCCACTTGGCCTCCGGGAAGGAGAGCAGAGCAGCCAGTGAGGTAGGGGTGACCTTGGGTAAAGTGCCAGCAACCCTGGAGCCTCAGTTTCCCTCTATGTACACTTGCCTGTTGGCCCCTCACCCTGTGGAGCAGCTCCCACTCCTGAAGGCCTGGCAGTGGTGAAGACATGGGCCCCACAAGTGCCTGGCAGAGACAACAGGGTGCTGCTCTGCCCTTTCTGGAAAAAGTCCCAGTCCCCATATCCCCTTCTATAAATGACAAAAATAGGGACAGACCCTCCCACCCTCACTACTTCCATTAATAGTTATTAGCCCCCCACCCCCGATTATGCATTTTAATAACCCATCCCTTATTTGTATTCTAACTAAAACATACTAGCCCGGCCAGTGTAGCTCAGTGGTTGAGCACTGACCTATGAGCCAGGTCAGCGTTCGATTCCTGGTCAGGGCACATGCCTCGGTTGTGGGCTTGACCCCCAGTAGGGGGCGTGCAGGAGGCAGCCGATCAATGATTCTCTCTCATCATTGATGTTTCTATCTTCCTCTCCCTCTCCCTTCCTCTCTGAAATCAATAAAAATATATATTAAAAACACAAACTGAATTATTCCTGCAGAAGTATACTACTACTTCCAAGTGTGTTACTGAGAGGTTTGCACCTGATTGGTTCACATGAGACATTGGATTTCTCCCTTCCTCTAATCAGGAAATTCTTTCTATAACATGCATATCACCCCAAAACTAGAGTGAAAGACATAGTTGGCCAAGCATTTCTAAGCTGGAGACCACAAGGGCTCACTGGCAACCCCCCAAAATGAATGAAAAAGCACAGGTTAAGATGAACATGTGCATTCACTGAATGTCACGGGCAGACAAAGATACAGGAGGAGGTGGAGGTGGGAAGGCAGGTGGCTGAAGAATTCTACTCCCAACTGTCCTGTGCAAGGCAAACATCACCATGTTCCTTTGCTGGAAATCATCCCTTAAGACACACTCCAGACTGGGAGAGGCCAAACACGAACGTGGGAATCAGGAGGATGTGATGAGTGGGGCTGGGGAAGGCAATCCCATCCCATTAGCCCTGAAGTGAAGACATCATCGAATCAACAACAAGACTGGACCAGGGGCCTTCAGGTGCCACACTGCTCTGGACAGTTCTCATGGTTTATCCCACAGGATCCTTGCAGTGGCTGCTAATATCCCAATTTGACAGATTAGAAACTGAGGCACAAAGAAGATTAGTCATTTGCTTAAGGTCTCATAATAAGCAGCAGAGTCGATACAAGGACATGTGTTTCTGAGCAGGATACAAATATATATAACTCATTAATGAAGAGAAAACAATGTTTTTAAAAAGTGTTGATTTGCCCTAACCGGTTTGGCTCAGTGGATAGAGCGTCAGTCTTCGGACTCAAGGATCCCAGGTTCGATTCCGGTCAAGGGCATGTACCTTGGTTGCGGGCACATCCCCAGTAGGGAGTGTGCAGGAGGCAGCTAATCGATGTTTCTCTCTCATGGATGTTTCTAACTCTCTATCCCTCTCCCTTCCTCTCTGTAAAAAATCAATAAAATATATTTTTTAAAAATGTGTTGATTTATTTATACTAAACTAGAGACCCGGTGCATGGATTTGTGCACCATTGGAGTCCTCGGCCTAGACTGCTGGGATCGGGCTGAAACCGGCTCTCTGACATCCATCCCCTGAGGGGCCCTGGATTGTGAAAGGGCGCAGGCCAGAGCAAGGGACCCCACCAGCACAACTGGGGCCAGGGAGGGACCGCAGGAGGGCTCCAGGGCATGTCTGGCCCATCTTGCCCAGTCCTGATCAGCCGGACCCCAGCAGCAAGCTAACATACTGGTTGGAGCGTCTGTCCCCTGGTGGTCAGTGTGCATCATAGCAACAGGTCGAACGGTAGGTTGGGCACTTAGCATATAAGCTTTTATTATATAGCAGTGGTCGCCAACTTTTTGGACCTCACGGACCACCAGTGGTCCGCAGACCACCGGTTGGCAACTGCTGCTATACGGGACACCAGTGTGGGGAGAAGATGCAGAGGCTCATTCCTCCACTTTCCTTCAGGAGGGACATGTGACTTCACTTCTATGGGTGAAAAGCCAGAAATGGGAGGTTTCAACATGTTCTTTAAAGCCATGAAAATGACTACCAGTGAGCTGCAAACCAGCACAGACCTTTCAAAACCAATTCTAGAAAACACATGCCAGACATATATATGCAATTACAGAAGGAGGTAGAAAGACAGGAAAACCAAACCTGAAAGTATGAGGAAGGGCTGAAAATGTAAGCCTCACAATTAATTTCTTGAAAACTAAAGCCACAGCACCTACAGAAGACATTCTGGAACAAGCAGATCCAAAGACGAAAGAGAATCAGCTGCACAAAGATGGACCAAAGCATGAAACCAAAAGGTGGAGTTGTAATATTCATCTAAAAGTCTGGCTGTTTTTTTTTAAATCATCACCCAAGAACATTTTTTTCCATTGATTTTTAGAAAGAGTGGAAGGAAGGAAAGGAAGGGGAGGGAGGGAGGAAAACACTAATGTGAGAGAGACACATTGATTGGTTGCCTCCTGAATGCGCCCCAACAGGGGACAGGGATGGAACCAGCAATGTAGGTATGTGCCCTTGATCAGGAATCAAACCCACAACCCTTTGGTGTGCAGGTCAGTGCTCTAACTACTGAGAAACGCCAGCCAAGGCTAAAAGTCTGACTTTTTAGAGGCAACTGCTCACTGGAATAGAGGTGATGGCTTTTTGTAGGGGATGGGCTTGACTCACAAAGCCCCACTGACCCAAGTTTCATGTGCTGACAGCCCAGTGTACAAACAAATAAGCAGGAGCCCGGGGAACACTCAGAGAACAACAAACACAGAAGGGAGGTGAACTGCTCTCTCGATGTCAAACAAATTAAAACCCTAAATGTGGTCAGGTGGGAACAAAGACCTCACGGCTCCACACCCAAATGTCCCTCAAGTACTTGTGAAGAATAACAAAGTGGATCCATTTCAGCAAGAACAGGAACACTCTATACTGTTTGGACAATTGCAGCAGCTCAGGCTGCATTGATGACCTATAATTGAAATTCATCAATCCAGGGACAGATAATCCACTTCCAACCGGAAATCAGAAATCTCCAAAATAAAGACTCAAAGAGAAAAAAAATTTAAATGATCAAGTATCTCTAAAACCTAAGTAAAATACCCATTATTGAAATCAACAGGATACGACTGAAGTGGTCCTCAGAGGGAAGTGTATAATCCTGGGCTCTGATTACTAAACCAGAGAGAACAGAAGCAAACAAATGTGGTCTCTGACTTAAAAATAAAAATAAAATAAAAATAAATACTTTAAAAAGAGGAGGCATCAAGGAAGAAGAGGGCAGAGGAAAAAAAGTCAATTGATAAATACTGATTCAGCAATGAAGCAGATTGGAAGAAAGATCAATAACAGATAAAGGATAAGGAAGCGGAATCAAGGACAAAAGAACAGAAAAACACATAGATTTAGGACAGACACAGTTGCTACCTCCTGATACAAGGACAGGTGACTTTATATGTGATGAAAGAATGCAACGTTCACCATTTTTAAACGTGCCTGAAATGAATTATCTTTTACCTAAGAAAATGGTAAAATGGACAAGAGGAGTGAACAAAATCTCCACAGGCTGATAAGCAATGGGGGTTAAACAGGGCAGGGCCATTTTCCCATGTGCAGAGGAACAAGGTACCACTTGTTGGAGACTGGCTGATACACAGCAGTGCCTAAAGATACAGGCCAACACCACTTAGAAACAGGCAAAATGTAAAATAGACCTAGATAACGAAGAACATAGGCCATGCACAAAAGTCAAGGAGCGTCTGGGGGTTACAACCATTCATTAGCAGACGTCACGACCCAGTAAAGGAGGAAAACTGGGGGCCATTCTCAGACATTTTTTTGTGCGTGGTCATACTGGACAGGAAGGAAACACCCTTAACAAGATAAACAGACAGAAAGATCAATATCTAATCAATAGCCAGTGTCAGGTTTGGTCCTGCTTATAACAAGCAAACAGCATGTGTTGTATGGTTCTAGAAACACCAGCCAATGCAAAAAGGGACATGGGACGGGGAGGCTAGGTGTCTTAGGATGGGTGACCTGGAAAACCGAACCAAGGGGCAAATGCAAATAATTAATGGGTGGCAGGAGGTGAGCAGGTGGAAAACATGATGAAAAAGATCCCAAACCACAGCACAGAAATTATTAGAATACCTAGCAATAACCCTCACTTGAAAAGTACATGACCAGATCTTTAAAAATTATATAAAATGACTAAGTGCTTTATACTTCAATCTTCAGAGTTTACCTTAACATTACTAAGGATCAAAAAAGAAAACTTAAATAAATGGAGAAGATACCAGTTTCTTACAATGGGAAGACAAATGGTTCTTCCCAAACTTATCTATGTATTTAACATTTCAAAATCACAACAGGTTTTTTTGGGGTGGGAGGAGTGGGGAAAGGAGACATGACATAATTATTCTGAAGATCATGGAAAAGACATATGTAATACTTTCAGCAATAAAGAATCATAATAATAATTAAAAATAATAAAAACTGTAAAAAAAAAAAAAAGACCATGGAAAAGAATCAGCATCTCTGAAAATATGGGAGAAAAAAACCTAAAAAAGAACAACTGAGGTAGGACTATAAGAACATCCTGAAACTACAGTATTAATACTGGGTAGTACTGCGGTAGTAACATAGTAACAGATAAAAAGGTAAAAAGATGGAAAAGCCTAGACAGTTTTTCTCAGTTGTTAGAGCATTGGCCCGTGGACTGAAGGGTCTCGAGTTCAATTCCGGTCAAGGGCACCTACCTCAGTTGCAGGTTTGATCCCTAGCCCATGTTGGGGTGCATGCAGGGGGGCAACCAGTCAACGTGTCTCTCTCACATCAGTGTTTCTCTGTCTCTCCCCCTCCCTCCCACTCCCTCTAAAAATCAATGGAAAAATATCCTCTTGTGAGGATCAACAAAAACAACACAAAACAAACAAACAAACAAAACAACAAGGGGAAGCTCAAGGGTCTCCTCTCCAAGGTGCAGGGGTAGGCTGTCTCCTGATACCCCCAGTGATAGGCGTGTCCCTGGGCCTTGAAGGACTCTGGCTGGGTGGGGCAGGAGCCAGGCTGAATGGGGGTGGCTCACTCCTTTTACTCCTAACAGATACGCAGCCCAAGAAAGTCCGGAAGGTGCCGCCAGGTCTTCCATCCTCGGTGAGTTGTGAGATGGAGTGAAGACCCCACAGACCACATGCCTCTCCTGCCCTCCAGGTTTGGGGGCTGTCCCTGCTGGAGGCCACACAATTTGTCATTGGGGACACTGAGTCCAGGACATAGGGATGTGTGTTCTGAGCAGTCCCATGAGTGAGCCGGTGTGTGCACTTGGCCGGAGATGTTTAGTAGCTCAGCCGCAATCACTGTTAAGGTTGCTGTCCCCTAGTAAATTTTTACTAGTATGTCTGCTCTGACAAGGACGGTGACAGCAGCTTTCCTACCCTCCAGCATCTTTCCCGTATATTCCTCAACTGGATGTAACAAGGACCAGACACATTCATGGCTGACACATCTGAACTGCCGAATGGACTATCACCCAGTTCTTAAGGATTTCTCAGAAATGGCACCAAGTCTAAAACACATCATAAATGAAAAAGACTTGACATAATAAAAATTAAACCAGCCCTGGTTGGGTGGCTTAGTTGGTTGAAGCTTTGTTCTGTACACCAAAAAGGTTGCAGTTAAATTCCCAGTCAGGGCACATACCTAGATGTGGGTCAGGACATATGGGAGGAATAGATTGATGTTTTTTTCTCTCTTTCCCTTCCTCTCTCCAAAATAAATAAAAACATATCCTCAGGTGAGGATAAAAATAAATAAATAAATAATCCCCTGAGACAAATGAAAAACCTCCATTATTAACAATAGTTTGTAAGTTGGGAAAAAACAGCTGCAATATAGATCACAAAAGATGAGTAAGCATCCTGCCCAGCCAGGTGGCTCAGTGGTTGAGTATTGAACTATGAACCAGGTCATGGTCTGATTCCCGGTGTGGCCTCGATCCCCATTTGGGGACATGTAGGAGGCAGCCAATCAATGATTCTCTCTCATCAATGATGTTTCTCTTTCTCCCTTCCTCTCTGAAATCAATAAAAATATTTTAAAAATAAAAGATAAGCATCCTTCTTATATAAAAATTCTTGCAAATAAAAAACATCAGTCTAGGGTGGGGCAACGAGACACTATGGGGAGGTAGCATTGAGTGGTTAACTGGGATCATTACTAAACTAGTTTTAGCTTTTCCATAAGTAAAATGGGAATGATAGTAACACCTATTTCACTGACCTATGAGGACAGAAGACTCACAATCAATGACCCAGTTTGGGTACCTGGCATACAGTGCTCAAGAAATGGTGACATAAGTCACTGCTAACAAGTGTTCCGATTCCTTTTGCTAAAAAGTTTATAAAGCAGCAAAAAAGGAACCAACAACTGGGATAGATCTCCAGTAAATTATGCTGAGTGGACAAAGCCAACTTTAGAAGGTGACAAGTGGTATGGGTCTGTGTATCTAACATTCTCAACAGGACAAAATGCAGAGATGGAGAACACTAAATTAGTGGTCGTGGGTGCAAGTGACTGTGAAGGGGCAAAGGGAGAGTGGGATGATGGAACAGCTCTGTGTCTCGATTGTGGTGGTGGCTTAATGGCGCTAAATGTAGGACAAATTGCACAGAACTATACATACACACATACATGCTCACACATGCACTGGTGAGCCCTGAATAAATTGCACTGTACCAAGGTCATCTTCCCAATCCCATATTATGTTACAGACATGCTATATGTCTGGGGGGCCGGGGGAGAACACGGGGCCTTCCTGTACATTTCTTTGCAATGTCCTGTGAATCCATGATGATTTCAAAAGACCCAGTGTTGGTTTAGGGGTGAGGACATTTCACAGTGAATACACGGCCACAGTCAGCCTAGTGACTTCCCAGAGGACAATCACACACATACGTTGCAGGGTCCTTACAAAGACCCAATGTGAAAGCCACCTCTCCTAAGTGTTAGATGTTGACCAAAGCATGTTAGCTTTACACAAACCAAGAAAACTGTGGAGAAATTAAAAATAGAGACACTTCCTTTAGTCTGACAATGAGCACTCCCTGATGTCTCATGTGGCCTTGAACCCTGTAGTCTTTGGCAGAGAATGCACTGTCACGTAGAGATCTGTGCCTCAGGGTTTCCCAAAAGGGAATGACTGGAAAAATTATTCTTGTTTTAAATGTCTTCCAATCCAGAGAATAACTAGAAAGCCTCGGCCTGGCATTGGTTGGTCGCCAGTGCCTTTCTGACACCATTTTTTTCAAAGCAGAGATGGCCCAGGCAGCCATGGGGCAAGGCTGCCCACAGACTCTCAACATGCCACTCAGCTACTATTTCAGTTACTTTCAGAGACACCTCCTACTTAGGACCAGGCTGCTGATTTTCTGATAGGAAATGACCTTTTGAAATAAACTTAACAGAAGCAAGTTAACTTAAAGTCAACACCAGGAAAATGCCAGACCGGGACTTACAAGGAGGTGTGAGGAGATTGTGGCTGGAGGACCTATTAGCATTTGGAAACTTTAAAAAAAAAAAAATGTGTTTTTAATTGATTTCAGAGAGAGGTAGGGAGAGATAGAAACATCAATGATGAGAATAATTGATTGGCTGCCTCCTGCACAGCCCCTACTGGAGTCTGAGCCAGCAACCCCGGCATGTGCCTTGACCAGGAATGGTACCCTGACCTTCTGGTTCATGGGTCAACGCTCAACCAATGAACCACACCATTGGGCACATTTGAAAACTCTTAAAAAAAAAAAAAAAATATATATATATATATATATATATATATATATATATATACATATATATATATATTTCTTTATTGATTTCAGAGAGGAAGGAAGAGGAAGAGAGATAGAAACATCAGTGATAAGAGAGAATCATTGATTGGCTGCCTCCTGCACGCCCCCTACTGGGATCGAGCCGGCAACCCGGGCATGTGCCCTTGACCGGAATCGAACCTGGGACCCTTCAGTCCACAGGCCAATGCTCTATCCACTGAGCCAAACCAGCTAGGGTGAAAACTCTTGATAGTGGTGTCCCCCTTAAACTGACATAGTCTGTCTGGAAGAAGGGTGACCCACTTACTGATGAAAAGGGTGTGTATGTATGTGTGAACAAGACCCTCCCTGTCCAGAGGGAGGGCAGGGGCTGCAGAAACCATGGAAAATCAATCTTCAAATATTTATAGGAGTTCCTAGAGGGGACCCTTATATCCTGGGCCATGGCTTTGGCTACTAAGGGCTGCTGGCCTTGTGAGTGGACACCAAATTAGGGAAGATAGCTCAGGGCAGAGACCAAGAGGAAGATAAAGGCACCTCCTCTAGGAAGCCCCCCAGGGTCTGATCCTCTGCCTGAGGCAGGGAAGTGGAAGCACCCTAGCTCCTGGGGGCTATTTCAGGGGGGAGAGATGTGGGGATTTCCATACCTCAAGGAGGACTCTGGCTGTCCCTGCTGCCACTTCCTCAGGCAGAGAGGAAGGCCAGTGCAAGGCAATGGGGCGGCAACACAATATTTCTCCCTTTGGGGTGGTGCATGAACATAAACCACCCCCTCAACACACCCCCTCCTCCAGCCAGACCTCACTGGATATCCCAGTGGGATTCAGAAATGACTCCAAGATCTCAGAGATGCAGGATGACATGGCGCCAATCCTGGGATCCCAGAAAGATGCCAAAGTCCACACAGAGTGCCGGAGGTGCTGGAAACTGAAACAGCCAGCCTCCCCAAAGGCTTCCCCCAAATCCTCCCAAAAGCCAGAGTAGACTCCCCAACATGCACATGGCAACTCTCTGCTCACAGTCCTCCAGGCTCCCATCTCCTTTGGGATGAAAGCCCAAATCCTCACCATAGCACACAAGTCCCTGCATGACCTGCCCCCAGCCCCTCCATTCCCTCATCTCCTCCCTCTCCCCGGTTCACTCTGCTCCAGCCACACAAGCCTCCTCCCTGTTTCTCCAGCACAGTAGATGCCAAGCAAGGTCCTGCCCCAGGGCCTTTGCATGTGCTATGCCCCCTGCCTTGAACTCCTTCACCCTGTCTCTGCTCAAACTTCTCCTTGGAGATCATCCACAACTGGCCTGGTTTTGTGGAAGCTCCCTCCCTGCTTCTCTGCTTCCTGACCTGTTGTAGGTTCCTTTAGGCCATACTGCCCATCCTCCTACAGGCATGTCAGGGGCACTCAGTGCCAGGTAGAGTGACCAATTCATACAGGTTTGGCTAGATATACCCAATTTGAATGCTCTAAGTCCCAGTAACCCTCTGAATCCTCCTGTATACAGTAAGGGCCAGGAGCTGGGCCTCTCCCAGGGCTTGCAGGATGGGCAAGATTTGTCAAGGGCTAAAGTTTTACATCATGCCCCTTCTAGACCCGTTTCCCCTTTGGGGATGGAATGGAGACCCAGGACCCCACTGGGACCAAGAGGACCTCAGAGGCTCAAGTCCCTGATTCACACAGGATCCCCTTGTGAGTGACACAAATGCTTCCCATCCCCAGTACAGGGGCCTAGGTTCCAGGTGCTGGACAAAGGATGATATGCTGACCTCCAGGCTCCCTTCGCTATATTCAACACAGGTTGTGAGACCGTGACAGAAACTTGTTCTCCAGCCCCGACTCCAGTTGCTGGACCTGAGGGCCACCCCCCACCTCCCCTACAGCTCCTCCTCTGGCACCCTGTCCACGAGGCTGCAGCCAGCCTCAGCCCCACTCCACATTCCAGGTCCGGTGCTGTACCCTGTTCCTGCTCTGCTCCAGCCCACCCTCTACACAAGCTCATCTTTTTATGCAAACTCGCAGTCCCGAGGCAGCGGGATCCTACCTGAGCCTCCAAACTGGGTGCCAGCCAGGGAGGTGGGCCGGCCTTTCCCATTGGCCACTGGCAGCGGAAACATCTGTGGGGAGGCAAAGAGAGGTAAATGAGGTGGCAGGGGGTTAGGGGGGTGCACATCCAGGGATGCAGCTCTACCTAGGGGTCCTATCCCATCAGAGGGCCCAGGCAGGGAAAGGCAGCCAGGCTCACTACACACTGCCTGAGCAGAGAAAGGCTCTCCTGGAGAAGCCCTTAACCAAGGCCCCTTGACAACACAGCCCACCACTGACAACAACTGTCCAGTGGAAGTAAAAACCTGTTGTTTACATAAGTTTTATATTTTTCCAGGTTTGCATTTTTTTGGATGGACTAATTATTTAGGTAATTGATACAACTTATCTTCTATTAGATGTGATACACAGTATTCTTTAAGTTTCAGCTTAAAAAAAGTGAAACCATTTACACCTAGTAGGTAGACCCTGCCTAGCCCCTCCAGTCCCACAGATCACCATGTGAACATCCCTGACTTGAGTGGCAGCAATATAGGGAAGACAGTCAGGCCCCACTGCTGGGGCAGACAGCATGACCTAGATGGAGTGTCTCCCACGTGCTGGGCTCTGTGCTCAGCAGCTGCCTGGGCAGCCCTCACCATACCCTGACTGCTGATGCCTGCCTGCCCTTCAGAAGAGGAAACTGAGGCTCACAGAGGTGGGAAGCTGAAGGGACTAGGAAGGGCTATACCCGCCGTGGCTGAGTGATTCCCTAGGTACCATCCTCCATGCCCAAACCCTGGGTGTTAAGTCCCAATAGATTAAACAACTTAGTAGTACTAATGGGAAAACCCAACAACAACAAACCTGTTACCACAAAAAAAACCCAAAACAAATCTTTGCCATGTCCCACAGATCTGGGTTTTACAGATTTCGTTTGGGGCTCAAGTGATTAAAGTAGCTGGAATCGAGGCCAGTGGCCCGTTGGGGAGTGGCTGAAGGCTCCCCCAAACCTTTCTAGGCCAGCCAGAATATGAGGGTGCATCTCTCACCTGATGGTATGACTCTTATGTGGGTGCCGTGAGAGTTGGGAGGGGCCCAGGAAGTGGGGTCCTGTCTCCCATGCCCCGTCCTATGAGGAGAAACTAAGCCCACATCCTCAACTGACCCTGGCAGGAATTAAGAGCATAGCCTCCTGGGGTCTGCACCCCTCTTGGGAAATGTGTTTGTGTGGCTGTGCTCCCTCAACTGGGCCGGCCTCTCCAGGGCCCTATTCTCCAAGATGGACCCTCTCCCACTGGTGAAACTGAGGCCCACAATGGGGGAAGGGCTGGCCTAAGCCAGGACAAGAACCAACAGGGCCCGATGCCTGGAAATCAGCAGCTAACCCCTGGGGCTTGTCTTTGTTTTGTCCCCTAGAGTACCAGGGGCTGACGTGGCACTTGCCACAGGGGGCAGTGGGCTGTGTCCTTTGGGCGCTGTGGGCCTTGTCATCAGCCCAGATAGGCCCCATACCCCTGAACCTTGGTATTCTCTTCTGTGAAATGGACTTGGGGCTCTGACCACATGGGATGTTGTGAAACCCCAAAGCACATGGGTGTCTTGGGCACTTGGGGGCCTCAGTATACATGCCAAGCTCAGAGGGGAACCCAGTCAGTCCAGGGCAAGGGCTGCCAGACCCCCTGGTCTCCCCAGCCCCTCATCAGGCAGAAGGACCATCTCTAGCCCACTCAGGGATCATCACCTCAACACCTTCCTTTTCTAACTCAGGAAACTCAGGAACAATTTAAATTGGGTTTCCTTTGTTCCTTTGTATTTAATTTTGACTGTTGCCTTTTCTACTTTTGAGAAACTAACCCCCCCAAAAAGAGCTGCTTCCCTTTAGGTTTCTTTGTTTCAGTCTAAAAACAAAGTGGTTCAAAGAAACAAATTAACTCAGTTTCTGTGGGGCAGGTGAGAGGGGGCGCTATGGAGGAACAGAAGAAGGGACCTGAGCTAAAATAGGTGGCTGCCTCTGTGCCCACTTGGCCAGGCCACTCTCTTATAACAAGGAGGGACAATGAAAAATCAAGCTCTGAGTTTCTCTGCGAGGAGACACCAGGCACCTCACCCTCTCAGCCTGTTTCTTCATCTGTGAAACGAGTTGCTGCTTTTCAGCTGGGGAAGGGGAAACATTCAGACCCTTTAGACAGAAAAGGGAGCTGACAAGTGGTTCAGCGTTCTCAGACAGAGGAGGCAAAGGGGTCAGCTCTAAACCTGTGCTCCCCCATCCCCAAGCGGGTCTGTTCTGGCCCAGTAGTCTGTGACTTGTCAGTTTAACAAAAAAAAAAGTGAGCTGTACCCGTGGTTACTCAGCCAGGGAGGCAAAAATAAAACGGCTTAAAAATATGAGCCTGGCCCTTCCTGAGCCGAGGCCCCCTGTCTCAAGGGCTGTTTTTCTGCAGGATGGTTGATATTTCAGTTTGGGGACTTGTTTTTGACAGACCTCAGTGGCCTGAGCCTCATACTAGTGGAGGGTTAAATTCAGACCGAAAGTGTCCTCCCCCAACCTATTTCAAACCAAAAATGGTGCTTGGGTGGGGGGAGGGGGGAGACTTAGGGAGCTGTCCACCCTGGGTTCCTGGGTTCGTGTGGATCACCCCAACACCCGCCACAGGTGGCCCACTGCACAGATGAGCAAGCCAAGGACCCTGGTCCAAGGTACACTCCAGCTCCCAGCACCCAAGGGAGCTCTGCTCTGGTTTCTGGTCTCACTGGGCCTGTTTGAGCTGTGTGACCTACAGAAGCCAGTACCCTCTCTGAACCTCCACCTACCTGGTAGGGAAATGGGCAGTTCAGGGTGGATCAAACCGCCCAAAGTATAAGGATTCTCACCTTCCCCCATGGGGCCTGCTGCTCCCCAACAGTAACAATGGCAGTGATAGTAATGGTGGCTGAGCGCTGCCCACAAATTCCCACACTGTTCATGAGGTCTCCTCCTGTCACCTGACTGCTAACACCATGGACACCGCCCCGGCCCGCCTTTTTAAAAAAAATCCATAATGTAGCAAATAACCCTGATCACACCCATTTTACAGATCAAGGCTGAGCCTCCCCTTGGAGACAATGGAGGCTCTGGGCAGTCCCTCCCACTCTCTGGGCCTCAGTTTCCCCACCTGTAGAGTGGTAGTCTGGACCCACTCTATCACCTGTAGAGTGGTAGTCTGGACCCACTCTATGCCCCAACAAATGCCTGGGTGACAGGTGCCTTTGGAAGCTGACAAGGGCCCCAATTATGTACACTGCAATGGGGTGTCAGCCTGCCCCCAGAGGGACACCCCAACTCCCCCAGCTCTACCTAGGTGCCCCTCCACCCAAACAAGTGTGAGGTCTGGCTGTTGGGGCTGTTTCAGTTGGTGCTTCTTTCCCAGGAATCCTGCGGGTGCGGAGGGTGTAGGAGAGATGGGCGGAGCCTGGCTTACCATGCTGAAGTCCAGGAGGTCACTGAGCTCTTTGTCGGTGCCCACCGGTGCCATCCTCTGCGGCTGGTTCATTCTCCAGCTGCAATGGTGGGCTCAGGGGCCAAGGTGGGTACCTCAGTCCTAGAGATGGCCCTGCTTGGTAGCCCATGGTGGTGGATGGTGGTGGTGGTGAAAGCAGGGAGGGGCAGGGACAGACACATAAGGAGAAATGGACAGGAGGAAAAAAATTTTGAGACTGTGGCCTAAGTAGACAGATGGGGAATGGGGGAGCTGTTTTAAAAGCCCCTCTAAGCCCCTGAGGGTCTGGGTCCTCCTTGACTGAGTCCCTTCCTGAGCCTGGGGGGTGGCACAGGGCAGCCAGAACTCCAGCCCCTGGAGAGACCCCTGCCCAGAGCCCTCTGAGTTTGAACAATGAGGGAGAGGGGGAGTAAGCAAATGTAGATTTCCTAATTCCCTCTGCGACCACCAGGGACTCAAGCCGCAAATTTTTAAACTGGCAGCAGAGCGGGAGTAGTCCCTTCTCCACTTACTGGGCCCCTCTCCCGCCACATCTCCCATTCCAACCACCCCCAAGTTAACCCTGGCCCCGCCTCTGGGAAGGGGGAGGGGCGACTCAGACCCCGCCCCGAGGAAATTTGCTGACCCCCTCCCAAGCAGCTGTCACAGCACGTTGAAGCCTCGGTCACCCCCAAATTCAAAGAAAAAGAAATCCTCAAGGCGAGGCCCTCTGCCCTCTTCATGACTGAATGGGGGGTGGGGGTGGGGGAGCAGAACGGGGACCTATCCTCAAAGCTCCCCTCCACCTCTTCCCCCCACAAAAAACAACCCTAGCTTGTAACAACCCTGATGTATCCGGGAATTATTTTTAAGCAACTTTGAAAACATCTCCTGCCTCCCACCCCTGGGGAAAGCGGGTTCCTAGACCAGGATCTGGTCCCAGGGGTTCCCTTCTAGAACCGGGGGTGGGGGGGTCCACCTGCCAGAACCCATCCCCCCCCTCCACCTCACCCCACCCCACGAGAAGGGCGCGCAGCAGGTCTCCGTTGTCCCGTAGACGGACAAGACACCCCTCTGGCTTCCTCCCCGGGTCCCCAGATGTGGGCGGGGGTGGCCGCGGAGACACCGCGGAAGCTGCGGGAAGAGGGGGTTCTGAGCCCGAGGGAGACCCAACTTCAGTGGCGGAGAACTCCCCGCTTTGTTTGTCAACTAGAGACGAGGTGTGAAACGGCTGCCCCCGGGCACCCCCTCCCCCGCTAACTTTTTTCTTTTGGGGAGGCCATGCGAAACTGACTTTTTGAGTACGAAACCGCAATTTTTTTGTAGGATCGGTGAAACTGATTTTAAGGCAGACTGGGGGGGGGGGGGGGGCCGAAACGGGCTTTTATAGGGAGCTAAGACTTTGGGGCGTCACAAGGACTTTTGGGGACTCGGAAAGTATCTGGAACCACTTGGAGAGAAGGGGATCGGAACGTCTTCCTTTGAGGGGGAGGCCCGGGAAGCCAGTCGCCCACCCCCCCACAGCCGGTGCCGGCGGCGCGGCCCAGGAGCCCTTTGAAGCTGGGGCGCCACCGCCCCTCGGCTCGCAACACCGAGCCGCCGCCGCCGCCGCTCCCCGCAGTAACGCGGAGCAGATGTTCCCTCCGCACCCCCCCTGGGCCCCCAGCCCTCAACCTGAGCCTCCGTTCGCGCGGCCGCACCTTCCCCGCGCAGACAAAAGGACTCTCCCTCCCTCCCGCCGCTCCCTCTAAACTTCAGCGCCCCGGCTTGCCCCTCCCAGGGGAGGGGGCGCCCCCAAGCCCTCGTGTCGCGGCGGGGCCCTCGCCGCAAAGTTGGGCGGCCTCTCGGGCGCCCCCCGCGCCCCCTCCCTCGGGTCTGCAAAGTTTCCAGAAGTGGCCGGCCCGGCCGAGGACGGGGTGCGCGCGGGCCTCGCGTGCGCCGGACCCTCCACGTCGTCCGCCCCAACCTCCCGGCGCGCAAAGTTAGAGAACAATGACTCCGGGCCGCCGCCCAGCAGCCGGCCCACAGGGGCCGGGCGGGGGCGGGGGGGGGGGGGGGACGCATCCCAGAGCGTCCCTCCCGCCCCAACTTCCCGGCTCCCGTGCCGTGGGGAGGCCCGAAACAACTTTGCACAAAGATGCGGGGCTCCCGACGCCGCGCGGCCCCGGGTCCCGGTGCGGTTACCTGCTCAGCGCCGACCGGCCCGCAGCTCACGGGAAGCGGCGCACGTACGGCCCCCCCGCCCCGACAAAGGGGTGCCCGCCGACCCCGAGGGTCGCGCGTTGGCGGCGCGTGGCCTGGGACCCTCCCCGCGTGCCCGTGTGCGGTCGGGGCACTGGAGGAGGAGGCGTACGGAGAGTACGCGGTGCCCGTTGCCGCGTCCGGTCGGCTCTGTCCGGCCCGCTACGTCCGCGGGCGCCACCGCTGCCTCATCTTCCTGCGGCGGGAGACATGTTCCGTCCCCCGCCCGCGCGCTAGCCACGCCCACTCCAGGGCCCGCCTACGGTCCGCCCCGTCCGGGGACACCGTGAATCCCTCCGCGGACGCCGTGAATCCCTCCGCCACCACCGACCGAGTGGGCCCCCTCCCCCGGTTCTACCTCCCTTGCGCTCGCAGGAGGCGGCTGCAGCGTCGCGAAGCCCGGAGTCTGGGAGTGGGGGCTCCCCTGGGGTCCGTCGGCAAACGGTGCGGGGAGCGGACAGGGACTATCTTCTAGCGCGGAGGCGCACGTGGGTTGGAGTGCATAGCGTCCATGACGCCAGCGGGAAAGGACCGTGAGATGGAAAAATAAGACAGAGCGGTAATGGCCAATCGGAGGGCGCAAAAGCCTGATTGGCGGTGCCACCGGCCATTCGTGAAGAGGCCACGCCCTCTCTCTGCGGACAGCGAAGAAAGAGGCGGGACTCTCCAAGAGAGAGGCCACGAGAAACGGCGGGGGTGGGCTTTGCAGTTTCATTCTCAGGTTTGCGTGGGCGCCCGCGCGGCCTCTCGGGCGTCGTCGAGTCTGCGTTCCTAGGGCTAGCCCAGGTGCTGGGTGTTGCGAGCGGGCGAACGAATCAGACCCATTTCACGGGCTGAGAAACTAAGGCCAGCTCTGTTTCAGGGTCAGAGAGCCCCACGTGGGACTTGCGCTGTGCCTCTGACTCGCTGGGTCTCAGTTTCCCCATCTGTCATATGGAATTTGGACCTGAGTTTGAACAGGACTAAGGCCAGACCAAGCCTTCTGATTCTCAGTGATCTGTCTCTTTGTAGGTCCAGAGTTCCCCCCACAGCCAGGGGCTCCTCAGCTTTTGAAGACCACAGACCCTATAGGAGTAATAATTATTATAAATTAACTAACACACTCTTTCATGGCTCCCTGTGCCTCCCGAGAAATAGTTACACTGCTTCCAGGCCTGGGAAGAGGCCACCATCCCCCTGGCCCCTGGACACAGGGCTTCCTCACTGTTCGGGAACCTGACAGGCTCATTCCCACCTCTGGGCCTTTGTCCTTGTAAACCCCTGGCTGCAATGCTCTTCCACTAACACCTGAAGCCCCTGAATCAACCTTAGTTCAGGAAGTCCAGGGAGCTGGGCTGAAAGGAAGGAAGAAAAGGGGGAGTAAGGGGGTGAAGACCCAGGGAGAGGCAGGGGCTCCTAAAAAGGTCACAAGCCACTCGTAATACACCTGAAGGAGGCTGACTCTCACCCTGACACTGTCTTCCTTCTGGCCCAGAGAGTCCCCCACATGCCCCAGGCCTGGGAAGGGGAGTCTTGGGGTCTGGGTTTGAATCCCTCATCCTTCCCACCTCACTGTGACCTTGGGCAAATTCTTGCCACACCCTGGGTCTCAGTTTCTCCATGAGGAGAATAGAAGGGTGCAGTGATGGGTACAGGGTAGACCCCCACAGCTCCTGCCTGCATCCCTAGGCCTCTTCACACTAATGGACCTGGGACTCGTAAGTGAAGGCCCCATAACCCCCAGCCCTTTCTGGTGGCCCAACCCTGACCCCACAGGTCTGTGGCCTGTTCTGCTTCCCCAGCCTGGGAGTGGTTTCTGGAGGACCAAGCTGGGGCTGAGGGTAGGCCAGACTCCTAAGGCTATGATTTTAAACTAGAGAGTCTAGCCAGTGTTCCTGGGGTGGCCTTGGACATACCCCCAGAAGTGGGTGATGGTCCATTCATGGACCATGCAATTACTGAACACCGACTATGTGCCAGGTTTAGTGTTTAGCATTAGGGCACAGTGATACCTTTGATCTGTCCAATCCCTGTCCTCCAAGGCAAGCTGGGCCATCAGAGCTCCCCCTTTAGTTCCAAATGTGGCACTTTCCATCTATACATTTGACTCTCAGGTCCTCATACATACCTGGGTGATTAAACCCATTGTCCAGATGAGGAAACTGAGGCTCAGAGAGCTCCTCCCTGGGGGCCAGGCCAGTCCACCCTAGGGCTCACACCTGCCAAGAGGCCTTCCTGGAACCCACAAGCCACCATTGTCCTCCCTGGGGAGGCCTGGTGTGGGGCTGAGTCACTGGGTGGAGCAGCCTGTGGGGGCTCCCAATAGGCTGCTACCTCTGCCCAGCCTCAAGCCTCGGGTGCACTCTACAGGGTCCTGGCACAGGGACAGGCAGCCAACGGCTGGTGCCAGGGGTCCTCTAGGGAGGCCCACAGCCCACCCCGATCCACCTGACTTTGGCCTTTGTTATCTGGATGCCTTGGGCTGGAGCCAGAGAGCTGCCTCCCCCACCTGCTGCCTCCTTCCACCCCAGTTACACCTACTGTGCTTGCCCCAGTAGGGGACCCGGTGGTGAGAGAGGTCACCCCATTTCTGGTTGGAAAACTAGTGCCATGTCCTGGCCGGTGGCTCAGCGGTTAGAGCACAGACCCGCATTACCGAAGGGTCTCAGGTTAGATTCCCAGTCAAGGGCATGTACCTTGGTTGTGGTTTGATCCTGGGCCCTGGTCAGGGCTCGTGCTAGAAACAACCAATTGATGTGTCTCTCACTTCCATGTGTTTTTTTTTCTCTCTCCCCCTCCTTTCTTCCACACTTTCTAAAAAATCAATGGAAAAAAATATATTCTGGATTAGGGGGGAAAAATTAATGCTATGGACAGATTCCCACGAGCGTGTGTGGGGATGTCAGGGGATATGGCATGGTGGTAGAACCTGCTAGAAGACAGTGCCGGTATGGATTTGGGCCATGATTGTTCATGGGGAGAATGTAATTGGACTTGGGACTTCAGGGCCACCCTCCTGACATCTGTTTTCATTTGTCTCTAAAGTGGGTACCTTCTCCTGGAGTGTGACTAGACACCCTCACTCTCCCACCCCACCCAGCTCCTCTCTGCATTTCGGATGTGGCAGGAGGGAGAAACACTTATTACTCAAGCTAGACCCCTCACACACACCTCACTTCCTCATCCCAGCTTGTGCTGACAAGTCCATGTTCACCATGATCCCCCCACCCAGGCCTGGATCAGGGCTCATTCATTCATTCATTTATTCATTCTCCTTGGGAGTTCCTTCTGGGCCTGCTGGTTGGGCCTGGGGTTGGGGGTCTCCCTGGAGATGGGATGGGAGGCTTATTAACCTCTCCAGATGAGGGAGGGGATGCTGGCCGTAGTGGGTGTTCAGTGGATGGTGAAGCAGCAGTTCCACCAGCTGCTCCCCAGGCCTGACTTCGCTGGCACTCCCACGTGTGAATATAAGGAAGGGAGGGGGACCCAACAATGCTTTGGCCCCTGCCCCTTACCTTGGACTTGTACTGGGGAGCAGGTGGCCCATGAGAGCTGGGCAGGGGGCTGTGAGGGTGACCAGAGCCACAGCCTCATGCCTCCCATTGCCGGGTGTCATAAAGATCCAGAAGATTCTCTGAATGTCTTCTACAGGACCCTGACTCTCTGGGATGGATCCCCTGACCCTGGGTGTGACCAGAAGGAGGAGTGAAGTTGATGGACAAAGAGAGAGGAGCACTCTAGGCAGGGGAGAACAGGGGCAAAGGTAGGGAGGTGGGACTGCACAGGGTGTATTTAAGGAAGCGATGAGGCGGGAGCCCCCAGAATGGAGGCAGAGGAACCAAGGTGAAAGGGCAAGGCCTCGGATACCACAGGGAGGGGTCAGATCTTCATGGTGAGGACATTAGGGAGCCACGGGGGAGATTTGAGCCTGAAAAGGACCTGATCCCAGTGGCTGTGTGGGGAGGAGGCGGGATGGTCATTGGGGGAGAGAAGGGCTGGCCCTGGTCAAGATGAATCAGGTAAATTTGGGATAGATTTGAGGGGGAACTGCAGGGTCACCCTTGGGGTGGGGAGGAGGAGACAGCCACCAATCAGTGTGGAGTGTGGGGCTGGGACCTGCATGAATTAATAGTGATGCCCTTCTCCTAGCAAGGACGTCTTGGGGCCAGTGATAGTTAATGAAAAGGGGTGGTCAGGAGAGGTGTGTGGCAGAGGGTGGTGAGTGAGTGAATGAATGGATGGGTAGATGAATGAATGAATGACCAAACAGTGATCTGAACTAAACCCCAAACCCAGACAGAGCCTGACCATGGCACTGCTTCTTTCCACTGGACCCCCTCACCTACCCTGTGAACATCCATCCTCAGGGCCCAAGCCACCAGCTGAGGGCAGACCCTCCCCGCTCCTGGTCTGGTGCCCCAGGTGGCCCATAGCTCCTGAGTCAGGGGCCCCAGGCCCTGTCCCACTGCATTCCGGGGCAGCCTGTGAAAACATGGGGTGCTTCCCCACCTTCCCCATGGGCACTGTCTGGCCCAGTTCCCTGAGGTGGTAGGGGGGTGGTGGGAGGGGTAGGCTGCAGGGAGCCCGGCCGGATTCCTGCGGCCCACGCACCCACCCACAGAGTAGCCTCGATGACCTCTGCTCATGGTGAAATGGAAGATACTCCTGTCCCCCGTTCTCCTGAGATTTCTCCAGATCCCCTGACCTTCTCAAAAGAGGAAGCAGGAATCACCTACTGTTCAGATAGGAAAACTGAGGCTTAGGCCTTCCACCTGGGGCTGGCCAGGCGTCCACACTGGATTCACCTGGCCTCCAAGCTCCTCACCAGCTCCCTGCTGCCTTCCAGAAATGGGGGAAGGGCATTCCGGACTGCCAGCACCTGCAAGGCTAAGGAGTGTGGGTGGGTCTTACTCAAGGGCCCTGGGAAAAAGCCAGCAGGGTGACGTGGTCTCACTGGGGGCATGGGAACTGAGCCTGAAATGCTGAGGTGTCCCTGGACTGGTGAGGGTGATCGGAAAGAGGGCACAGCTGGGTACAGGCGGGGAGATGGCATGGCCAGCCATCCCCTCGGTATGCTGAGGGCCATGGAAAGCCCGCGGCAGTTAGTGGTACTGACCCAAGTTCTGGCCACCCTGTCTGGACCCCAACCCCACCCTGGCCTCCCTTCTTGCTCCAATTCAGCCCACCTCCCTCCTCAAAGCCTCAACAGCCCTCCAGATTCCCCTCCTTACCGTCCTTCAACCACCCGTGAGTTTCCAGGCCTTTGTCCTGGCTGTGCCCTCCGCCCAGGCCACCCTTCCTCCTGTACCTGACTATCTCCTCCGCATATTTTGGCCCTTAGATTGGGTGCTGCCTTCTCCAGGAAGCCTCCTGGTTTTTATGGAAAGGTTTGGGGCCTGAGAGGTGGGTGTCCAGGGAGGAAATGGAGAATGAGTCCTGCTCCCAGCCTCTGGCCCGGCTCACCAACAGATCCATGTTTAAATCCTGGCTCTACCTTGTCTTGGCTGTGTGACTCTAAGCAGGGGCTGCTCCTCTTGGGCCTCAGTTTCCCCTTGTGCAAATCAGGGGGCTGGGCCCAAGAGAGGCCATGGTGTGGTTTATCTTGGTGTATCATCTCATTGAATCTCCCCCTGGCCCTGTGAGGTGGTAACTGTTCCTCTTGTAGATGGGGAAACTGACACACAAAGGGATGCAGCCACTTAAAGCCACACAGCTGGGCGGTAAGTCTAGGCAGGGTTCTGTGCCCGGGACCACCAGAGGGCATGGAGCCTGGGTGGGTGTTTAGGCCAGTTTTACACTTGATCTCAGCCAAGAGGCCGAGAAGCGATAGGCCAGTTTTACAGAAGGAACAGGTCAATGGGGTCACCCAGGTGGTGGCTTTGTGCCTGGCCCTGTGATGCAGTTTTTATGCCCAGTATCTCCTGTGATCTTCCTGCCAGCCTGTGGTTGGCCCCAAGTCACACAGGAGGAAACTGAGGCCTAAAGAAGTTGAACCAACTCCATGTGCTCCCTCCTGGCTGGGGCTTGACATGGCCCGGCTGTGTGTTTGCAGAGAAAACAAATAAGTTGCACAAATAGGTCATCAAGAAGCCCAAGAAAGGAGGCAGATCTATTTGGGTCCCCAGGCGTCTGCTGCTTCTTGTTGTGTGGGTGGCAGTTTTCAAATGGTCGGTGGAGAGTGTACATGAGGCAGGGTCAGAGGGCAGGAGGTGGCCTGGACTCAACTGAGCTCCCTATACTCCTAGTATTGAGGGGAATATGCACAGGCTGGCCTTGTCCCCTTTCGCCTTCGCCCCCCTGCCTTCTTGGGGGTGAAAAAGACACAAAGCCCTGAGCTATAAAAGGAGGAAAATCTTCAAATTTGACTACATAAAAACAAAACCCTGCTGAATTGTAATAGACCCACAGATGAGGTTAGAAGAGGTGTGACAGCTGGGAAGAAAATATTTGCAACATCATAATAGAAGAAAGATTTGTATCCTTCCTACAAATCAATAAAAACACCAAACAAACAAACAAACAAACAACACAACCAAACAAAAAACTGGGCAAAGAAATGAACAATTAGTTCATACAACAAGAAATACAAATGGCCAATGGAGAGACAGAGAAAACAAAGCAGAAAGTCACTCATGACGAAATAAATGCAGATACAGAAACAAGAAACCACCTTCTGTCCTTATAGTTGGTAGAACGGTACAAGATTGGTGGCTTCCTGCGATGGTGGAGGTAGACGCAGGGACTATTGTGGGGTGCTCATTGGGATTAAGAAACTCTACATCCCTTTGAATTCCCCTCCCAAGTCCAGTGCTAACACTCACAAATCTAATAAAAGTGGTAGCACCAGCAGGAATGTTCATTAGAATGTGGTTTATGGCAGCAAATATTCGGAAAAAACCCGATGCCCAGCAAAGGGGATGTGTAAGAAGACATGGCTGAGAGCAAGCACTGTCTCCCTCCCAGCAGAGGGGCGTGCACATGTGCTCTGAGCGAGGAAGATGTCTGAGGCAGACGCTACAGATACAACACAAGTTAGCGGCCACGGCACCATTTGGGGGTGGCGTTTTTTGTTGTTTTTTTTTTGTAAAGGAAGAAAGCATGTATTAAAAACGTGCAGGAGGAAATGCCCAAGGTTTCAGTGGTTACTCTGGTTGGGGGGGGGACTTTCAGTTCTTACTTTATATTTATATTTAAGAGGTGGGATTAACGGAGGGTGGGCTGTATTTTCTCTGTGCGTGGGGAGTTGTTATTATTTTTTTTAATTAAAAGAAAGTTTAGTTTTTCAACTCCATGTGAAGCTGTGTAACCCTGCAGAGATACAGAACAGGGAGCGGGGGAGGGGGGTTGGGTTTCCACAGGGAGGGCCCCCCAACCACTTCAGTGACAATGCTCACTGGGTATTCCCTGGGAGGGACAGGCTCCTAGCTGCCCTGGGGTCTTCTGGGGGAAACTGCTGGTGCCCGAGAAGCACCCCCCACCCCCCAGGGCGATCCTGGGAATGAGCAGGGTACAAGGAGCACTGCAAAGAGAGCCCAGCGTGATTAACCCCTACGCAGGGCTGGAGTTCTCATAAATTGAAAGCGATTAGTGACAACACCCATGAGGGTCAAGGCTGGGTCTCCTGGAGCTGCAAGAACAAGGAGGGGGCTCCTTCCTGGAGGGCAGGGACAGCCCCAAGCACTGCCTGGGAGGAACTGGGTTATAGATCCTCCTCTCTGAAGGTTGCTGCTCTCAGTTTCCCCATTTATCTTTTTTTTTTAAATTGATTTCAGAGAGGAAGGGAGAGGGAGAGAGAGATAGAAACGTCCATGATGAGAGGGAATCATGGATCGGCTGCCTCCTGCACGCCCCACACTGGGGATCGAGCCCACAACCTGGGCATGTGCCCTGACCGGAACTCGAACCGTGACCTCCTGGTTCCTAGGTCCACGCTCAACCACTGAGCCACACTGGCCGAGCTCCCCATTTATCCTGAGGGCCTGCCTCCAATCCTTGTGAGTCCCTCGGCTCTGGTTTCCTGGGCCTGGCCTCCCCATCACCACACTGTCTGGTGGGGGAGGGGGGAGTCTGGCTCCTCTCTGCTTCTCTGTTTTCTTCCACCCCAAGCTAGCCCCAGGGCAGAGCACAGTGGAATGCTGGATCCCAGCTCGATCCCAGACCAGCCTCTAACCTCTCTGTGCCTTGCTTATAGGGTTGCAGAGCGGGCACGAAGAAGAAAATTCACCCACCAGTTTCTAATTCCTTCCCCACCTGTGGTTTGGTTATGTTAGCAACACAGGGGCCCAGCAGGGCCCTAGAACTGGGCAGACACCCCCAGCCAGGAGTGGGGTCTGGGCAGGACCAGAGGAAAAGGAAGAAACCGGAGCGAGAAGGAAACTGGGGGCATAAAGCACATACCCTGTGCTCTCAGGCCTGGCCTTCCTTCAGCCACACTGGCTGCTCCTCGCTGCTCCTTGGACTTGATGTCTCATTCTGACCTCAGGACCTTTGCACGGCTGGGCCCTCTCCCAAGAACACCCTCTCTCCTCACTCTCCAGCCTATCAGGCCTCATTGTCACCTTTCCCCCTTGTACCTATCAATATCCCAAACCATCTGATTGGCTTGTTCAGTGCCCACCCCCAAATCTCCAGTTTCACAAGGACAGCCCCTGGGCCTAGCCAGGCCACCCCTGCATCCCCAGCACCCCGCCTAAGCCTGGTACACGGTGGGCACCAAAGGATGGAGAGGATGAATTGAAGGGTGGTTTCATGGCACAGGTGAGGCTCAGAGGCCTGTCCTACAGCTAGTGGTGCCTAGAAGCCCCTGCTTAGGGGCACTTTCTCCAGCCCAGGGACTGTGGGGTCCCAGGGCAGCTGGAAGGGCCACCAAACAAGCCTGTGTGTGTGGCAGCAGCAGCTGGGGCTCCTCTGGGGCCCCAGCCCCCACCAGGAGTGCAGGAGGGAGGGCAGAGGGGGGAGGAAGGGAGGCAGCAGCTGGCAGCTGGCCCTGGGCCAACTCTGAGCCTCTGCTGGGAGGGGTTGTCGAAGGGTTGTGTCTCCGTATCTCTCTTTCGGTCTCTCTCTCTGTCTCTCTGCCTTTTTCTGTTTTTCTCTCTCTGTCTCTCTGTCTTTCTGTCTCTCTCTCTCTCTCTCTCTCTCTCTCTCTCTTTATTGTCTTTCTGTCTGCTTTTGTCTCTCTCTATCATAGTCTGTCTCTGTCTGTCTCTCTCTTCCTCTGTCTCTCTGTAGAGTGCTTGTGGGAACCCTCTCTGGGCCCACAAGTGCTGGGCACAGGCACCTGGTGGGACCACAGGCTGGTGATATGTGCCCTGGGTGGGGGAGCAAGGGAGGCATATAAGGGGGAAACAATCCTGACGGCGCTGCTGTAGGCGTCTGAAGCTGGTGCAGGGTCAGAGCTGGGTGGCTTGGGGGTCCCTGGGGGAGAATATGAAGGCCAGAAGTGATCCTGGTTGGAACACTGGCAGTGCAAAGGCCCTGAGGCCCAGGGGCCACCCTCAGCCAAGTTCCAGTCCCTAACCCCAGGTCACCTGGCAAGCTGGCCTGGCAGAACCTGCCCACTGTTCCCCCTTTCAGGTCCCAAGGTCAGGCCCTGGGGAAGGAGGGTGAGAGGGGTTTGCAAGCATCAAGTAGGGCACTGGGTGGGTACCCCCCCAGGACCCTCAGCCCCCAGATCTACAGCCCCCTTTCCCTCTCTAGCACATCAATATGCCAAACCTCACTGACAATAGAATCCATCACTGCAGAAATATCCTCTGGGGGCTGTGGCTTAATCACCCCCTGATTTGCATTTCTGCATATTAATGATGGCAGAGTTGCTAATTTCGCTGCATTATCTTAAAGGCACAGAAACTCTGCTCAGCCAGAGTGGCTGAGTGTTTGATCATCAACCTACGAACTAGGAAGTCATGGTTCCATTCCCAGTCAGGGCACATGCCTGGGGTGCCGGCTCAGTCCTTGGTGGGGGGCGTGCAGGAGGCAGCCGATAGATGACTCTCTCTCATCATTGATGTTTCTATCTCTCTCTTTTTCTCCCTTCCTCTCTGAAAACAAACAAAAGGCACAGAAACTCTGGAACTACCCAGGGGGTGAGGATGAGGCCTTCTTCACCCTGCCTGTGGGTCCAAGATCCTTGCCCTTTAGTGTTACCCCTGTCCCGTGGATCACAGGGACCCCACTCCCCCCCTCTCCCCAGGCATCAATCTTGGCATCAGCCAGGGGGACCAGGATTCTGGAAGTTTCTACAGGTGGCTCCATTCTAAGCATCCCATATTGGGAAAGTTGAGAATTTAGGATCAAAATCTATCTCAAACCTTTGGATACTGTCATTGAACCTGAATGATGCTGTCAACCCAACCTCCTGAGTTCAGACCAGAACCGGGGGCCCCTCCACAGCCCCAGCTGTGGTCTCTCTCCAAACCTCCTGCCTCCACATTTGTCCTCTGGCTCGCTCAGCCTCAGGATGCCCTTCAGCTCCCACCTGTTCAGATGGCCTACCTTTAGGCCTGCGCACATGCTGTTCCCCTGCCTGTGTGCAGGTCTTTTCCCTACAAGGTCACCTCTTCCCAGAAGCCTTCCGTGCCACCTTGGACCACGCACGTCCCCATTGCGAGCTGGGAAACAGGCCTCGGGCAGCGAGGTGGGGCGCTCCATGTTTAGCAGAGGCATGCACCTGGGCACTGCTGTCCCCTGGTGGCGCCCTGAGGAGAGGCCGCGGGTCTTCCTCGGAGCCCTCGCCCCATGGAGCCCAGCCCGCACTCCGGGACCCCAAAAGAAGCCCCCAGGTGGGGGGAATACCAAGTCAGAGAGATTCCCCCAGACCAGGGCACATGGGCTCCAACGGGCTGGAAGGAGGGGCTGAATGGTGAGGATGGAAATGGGGGCCCCGTTCTAATTCCGGGGCACCCTCCCGCCTGACTTTTCACCCTCATGTAACCATTCGACTCCCACATCGATTCCGGGCCTGACCTGGTTGGAGAAGGGACCACCCCAAGCTGGACCCTCAATTGCGCTCTCAGGGATGAACGTGCAGTGGGGCCCACGCCGCGGACACTGTCCATTAGAGGGCGCTCAGCGCCCAGAAATGCGGGGACGCCCGCTGAGCCCGGCGCACGTGCCTGTCAGAGCTGCGCTTGGGCCCCTGAGAATGCGTGCGTCTGGCTCAGACATGTGCGTGGCGGCGCACCTGGCTGAAGGACAAGAAGCCCAACACTCTCCGTGAAAATAGGGATCCAGGCCCAGCTCCAACAACACAGACACAGCCCGCCAGCCAGCCCCAAACAGAGGTTCCAGCATTACAGATCATTAGCAAAGCAGGCACCCTCTCTGTAATCCCATCCGCGCCCCCTCCTCTCCTCTCCACTCCCAGGGCTGGATGCAGAGCTGCCTCCCTCCTTCTTACTGGTCCCTCTCTACTCACAAATTCCTATTCATCCTGCAGGGCCCTGCGCCATTGGCCCTTCTTCTAGGACACCTTTCCTAGTCTCTTGGGCATGAATAGATGCAACACCACCATAGAGAGCAGGCAGGTGCCAGCTCCCCTGGCTCCCAGCTCTGCCGGGTGACCTCAGGTGGTCCAGGCCACGTCTGCAGACAAGAGCCTGTCATCAGCCGAAACCGGTTTGGCTCAGTGGATGGAGAGTCGGCCTGCGGACCGAAAGGTCCCAGGTTCGATTCCGGTCAGGGGCATGTACCTGGGTCGCAGGCACATCCCCAGTAGGAGGTGTGCGGGAGGCGGCTGATCGATGTTTCTCTCTCATCGATGTTTCTGACTCTCTATCTCTCTCCCTTCCTCTCTGTAAAAAATCAATAAAATATATTTAAAAAAAAAAAAAGAGCCTGTCATCAGTGGTTCCTCAAAGGTAGACTCCAGAGATGGGTGAATGCTGGTTCCCGGGCCCCACCCATGGCTGTTAATAGAGCTGACAAGCTCCCGAGGAGGCTTTGATGTGAAGACTGTGGCCCTTTGCTGTAGCTCCTTTCTGCTGTTTCTCTGTCCTTCCCTCTGTCCATCTCCCCTCCCTCTCTGTCTTCCCTCTTCAGTCCCCCTGTCACCCCTGGCCCTGGCCACTTCCTCCGCCCAGCCCTCATGGGCCATCTCCTTGGCAACGGTGGCCACAGGGTCAGCCACTCCATCAATCTTTTCTCACCCCTGCAGCCCAGACTCTGGTCCCAGAAGGTGACAAGGAAGTGGGGTCAGGCCTGGGTGTTCGATGTGGGTCCCTCAGCCAGAGCAAAGGTGGTGAGACTCAGAGAGGGTGAGTGGGTCCCTGGGGGTAGTGTCAGCAGGGTCAGAGGTCAAGTGAGCCCTGGACGCACAGGGATGGTATGCACTTCTTGGGCCTCAGTTTCTCCCAGAGCACGTCCAGACTCCAAATCCAATCCAGGCCCGTCTTTGGAGCGCTCACTATGTGTGAGGCACAGTTCCTCAGCCCGCCAGGAGGAAGGCTAGATCCCGTCACAGTTTACAGCCCATGACCAGGCCACCCAGCCAGGCACTGGTCAGGGCAGGCACTCGGAAACCAGGGCGGCATCCACAACACAACAGACACCGAAGTCACATTCTAACTCCCGAGCTGGCTGCTGCCACTGCTTCTGGAAGAGCCCACCATCCGAACGCTGGGCATCTCACCCTTCCAGGTCCCAGGGAAGCAGTCAGGGGCCTTCTGGGTTTTCCTTTAGAGGCCGGGGCCGGGGGAGGTTCCCAGACACCCCAGGAGGAACAGGCTTTCTCTCCCTTGTTGGCTCAGAAGGCAGCATGGAAGGGTGGGGCCACAGGGGCCTACCTGCAGGTCGATGAGCTGGGTCCGGCACACACATTGATCACTAAGTATGTTTGTATGGATCCTGGGCCTGGGCCCACGGGGAGGGGATGCAGAGGGACCTCGGGGCGGGGTGCTGAGTGGGCATGATAGGGGGTGGTGACGGTTTGAGGGAGAGCAGAATGCACAGCATAAACCCTTTCCGAGTCTCCGTTTCCCCATCCGGGCAATGGGCGCACATGGAGATGTGGGCCTCCTGGGGACCCTTTTAACGGGGAGGCAGCTCAGAGAGGCCAGGCGGCTGGTTCAGAACCACACAGCCTGGGGGTGGGGGCTACCATGGGCTGTGCTGATGCAGGGAGCCTGTCTTCCCACAGCATTGAGCTGGGGTCCAGGCCTGACTATGGGGCTCCCTCTCCCTGCTGGCCAGGGCTGGGCTGCTGGCCCTTTAAGAGCCTCGTTTTGGCGCCGCCTGGGGGTTATTGATCGAAGTCTTGGAAACACGATTAGATTACCCCGGCTGGGTAGGGCCGCCAGGCAGGGGCGGTGGGAGAAGCACAAGGCTTCTTGTAAACGGCTCCCTAGGGCACAGGGCCGAGGGAGGGGATGGGGCAGGGGGTGGCCTCTTGTTTGGGGGCTCCCTGAGTGCCCCTGTTCTGGTGCTCCCGGGACGAGGAGGGTGCCTCGTTGGGGCCCCCATTCTGTGGGTTTAGAGACGGAGGCTCCGAGAGGGGTGCCATAGCCAGGAAGACCCATTTATCCAGCTGCATTTGTGGAGTGCCTCGTGTGGCAGGCGTATGTGGGGTGTATATGGGGGCACATTAATCCAATAGTCACTATTATTATTGTTGTTATTTAAATTTTTTAATATTTTTACTGATTTCAGAGAGGAAGAGAGAGATAGAAACATCGATGATGAGAGAGAATCATTGATCGGCTGCCCCCTGCACACCCCACACCGGGGATGGAGCCCGCAACCCGGGCATCTGTCCTTGACCGGAATCAAACCTGGGACACTTCAATCCGCAGGCCGACGCTCTATCCACTGAGCCAAACCAGCTAGGGCTGTTGTTGTTATAAATAATAATTGTGGCTCATGATTGGCCCTGTTGTTCTTTAGGGGTCTGTTTCTGGTCACTGCAACACATGGTCTGTGATCCCATTATACAGGTGGGGGAACTGAGGCCCTGAACTCCCACAGCCAGAGGGCTGAGCCAGAACACTCTGCCCTAAACCCCTTCCTGAGCCTGGACCCCTTCCTGGCCACCCAGCTCCCCCCTGGGTCTCAGGAGGTGGGCAGGAAGGCAAATCTGGCCTGTCTCTCCCGTGTCTCCATCTCAGACCTAGTTCAGTCCCGCCTGGTGTGTGTGTGCTCTCGGCTCAGCCTCATCCCAGATTCCTCACCTCCCTGCCTGGACACCCCCCCCCCCCCCCCCCCGCCGCCAATCCCTACCCTCCCAGGAGCCTGCGGGCGTGGTTTAAAATGGCTCCTTCCGCATCCCTTTCTTACTCTAAAGCCTGTGGCTCCCAGTGAACTCCAGAAAAAGACCTGAGCCCTCATATGGCTCATGAAGCCCCCACCCACCCTCCCCAAGAAGCATGGCCAGCTTCAGACCTCCCGCTTCCCCCCACATCCTGATTCCTGCCTCAGGGCCTTTGCAGCTTCTGCTCCCTCTGCCAGAAATGCCTTTTCCCCTCTGGACCCAGGCGTTCCTGCTCATCCCTTAACCTGCAGCTGAGAAACCAGTGCAGAGAACTTGTGGGGAGAACCTGGGTGAAACCTGGGGGAGAACTTAGGAGAGAACCTAGGGCGGATGCCTGGGGAACCTGGATAGGACCTGGGGGAGTTGGTGGAAAAACTAGGGGGGACCTGAGGGGGAACCTGGGGAGGACTTGTGGGGAGGAGGGGGGGAAGGGACTGGTTTTGGAGGGCCCAGCTCTTTCAACCATCCTACCCCCTTCTGTACCGCAAAGGCCTCTGGGAGGTGCTTGGCCTTGGGGGGCAGGGCTGAAGGCAGATTTAGCCTCCAGTGTGGGCTGAGGAGGTGGTGAGCAGAGGCACATTAGGAGCTGGTGCAGGTGGCCACCCACACTCACCCCAGATATGCCCTCAGAGGCCCCTATTCCAAATGCTCCCACAGCTAGAGTTTGTCAATTGACTAAACAATAGTACTTAGCAATAATGGTGGTGGTAGTAAATTAAATTGTAACCACTCAGACTGGACTTCTACTCTTGATAACCTTCCCAGTCCATTGTCGCCACAAACCTTTATCGTTCAATCATCCCCAACATTTATAGAGTGCTAACTGTATGTCCCAGGTACCCCCTTCACCCCAACAGCCCTGTGAGGCGGGAAACATAACTGGCCTGGTCTTCAAAGGGGGGAAACCGAAGTTCAGGGAGGATGAGGGTCTTGTTCAGAGTCCAGAAGATGAGATTCTAAACCCAGATGCGTCTGTGTCTGACCCTGGGTTTGCCTTTGAGGAAAGGGCCTTGAGCATGTATTTCTGAGGCTCTGAATGTAAGAAACGGACGCACAGAGCCAAAGAGGGGCCTGGGGGTCTCCCCGAGCTTCCAGGAGGCGGTTCCAGGCAAAAGCTGGAGATTAACCAGGTTTGGGCCACAGCCACATAGTATGACCTTGTCCGCTTCACCAGGGCCTGCCCATGGTGAAGGGACCTGCCCATGGTGGGGGGGCGGAGTGGGGGCGGGGAGGGGGGAGGGGGAGGAGGAAGGGAGGGTTAGGGGGAGATCTCAGTAGAGGGAGGTCTAGGGAGGGAGCATGTCCCTGGCCTCCCACAGGGATCCTAGACCAGCCAGACAGAAGGACCCATCATAGCAGGAGCTTAACAGAGGCAGAGTGTGGGCTCAACAATGACAAGGGGAGGGACTGCTTGGGAGCTGGCCCAATGGTGGGGGCCAAGCCCAGAGCTCCTGGGCCTTGGGCAGGGTCAGAGGCAGGCTGGGTAGGAGGGCCTCCCCATGTCTTGTCAGAGCCTCTCCTGCCCATCCATCCCCAGAGGGCCCTGCCTGCCTGCCCCTCTCAAACCTCTCCCCTCGCTCCCTGTCCCTCAGTCTCTCTCTGTCCCCTCTGAATATCTCTCTCTCTTTGTCTCTCTCTCTCTCCATCCCTATATCTCTGTTTTTCTCCATCTCTGTCTCCCCCTCCCCCCTCCTCTGTCTCTCCCTGTCCTTAGCCACATCTCTCCCTACTTCTCAGCTCTGCTCAAACCCTCCCCAACCCTCTCAGCAGCCATTAGCTGTGGTGTCTCCAGGTGTCCCTGCTGGACAGCTGTGAAGAGCCTCCTGGCTGGGGGTGTGGGGGGCTCACCAGGGCCACAAAGTCGAGAAGCTCCATGGACACCCCTGCTCCTCCCAGAGCAAGGTCTGCAGCCGCCAAGTTGTGTGCGCTCAGCTGGGCCCCTGCCCTCTCTGGACAATGTCACCGCACTGTAAACAGTCAGGCTGGGGTAGGGGCAGGGGCCCCCAAAGGGCTGAGTCATTTGGCACCTGAGAGGGGATATGCAGGGCCCTATCCTTCCCTCTGGCCCAGCCCTGACTTGCATGCAGGATGCGTGAGTCGTGGTGGGTGGACACCAGGGTGGGGGAAAGGAAGAGCATAAATGAACCAGCTGCTCATCTCTTAGGTCTCACCTGCCTTCTGCCAAACCCCCCGTTGGGGCTGGAGCCCTCAGGGGTCTCCCCTCAGGTCCTAGGGAAGCTGAGACACAGGGTAGGGGTGTCAGAGGAGGGCAAAAGCTTCAAGGCCTGGGTGTCCCCCTTGCTGCTCCCAGGGGTGGTGGAGACTCCTCAGGTCAGGGGCTGGGGCCGGGACCACCCCCACCTGGTAGTTCCCTCCAAGTCCTCCCCGGGTTCCCTCCTCTGGCCCCTCCTGGTCCCCCTCCCCACATAGCTCCTCTCCTCTCCAAGTTCCCCAGGCATCCCCCCTAGATTCTCCCCAGGTTTCACCCAGATTCTCCCTACAAGTCCCCTCCACTGGTTTCTCAGCTGCAGGCCGAGAGGTGAGCAGGAACGCCTGGGCCCAGAGGGGAAAAGGCATTTCTGGCAGAGGGAACAGAACCTGCAAAGGCCCTGAGGCAGGAATCAGGATGTGGGGGGAAGGCGGGAGGCTCTGAAGCTGGCCAGGCTTCATTGGGCAGGGGGGGAGGGGGTTCATGATCCATGTGAGGACTCAGGTCTTTTTCTGGAGTTCACCGGGAGCCACAGGAGGCTTTAGCAGTGGTTCTCAACCTTCCCGATGCCGTGACCCTTTAATACAGTTCCTCATGTTGTGGTGACCCCCGATTTCATTGTTACAAATTGAACATAATTAAAGCATAGTGATTAATCACAAAAACAATATGTAATTATATATGTGTTTTCCGATGGTCTTAAGCGACCCCTGTGAAAGGGTCATTCGACCCCCAAAGGGGTCGCGACCCACAGGTTGAGAACCGCTGCTTTAGAGTAAGGAAAGGATGAGGAAGGAGCCATTTAAAACCTGGCCCTCAGGTTCCTGGGAGGGTAGGGATTTTGGGGGGGGGGGGGGGGCGTGTCCAGGCAGGGAGGTGAGGAATCTGGGATGAGGCTGAGCCGAGAGCACACACACAGCAGGCGGGACTGAACTGTCTGAGATGGAGACACGGGAGAGACAAGCCAGATTTGCCTTCCTGCCCACCTCCTGAGACCCAGGGGGAGCTGGGTGGCCAGGAAGGAGTCCAGGCTCAGGAAGGGGTTTGGGGCAGCAGCCATGGCCCCGCTGGCCCCTCTGCAGCAGTAATTAAGGGCTGTGGCGTCCCCGCGGCGTGATGTATGTGCGCCTTAACTAATCATTTATTAGGGCACTGATGGTTCGTCAATATTAATTCATTTATTTAAACAACTCGGCTCCGTAATGAAGATGTTGCCTGAGAGGGGAGGCCGGCAGGTGGCGGGGCCGGGAATCAGGGAGGGGGCTCAGACCAGGGCCTGGGGGTCTGCAGGGTTTGGGTTAAATGTCCCCACAGGTTAGGGTGAAGCCAACACCTTGCTGGGCCAATGGGGAGATGGAGGCCAGAGCAGGAGGTGACCTGCCTGAAGGCCTCATACTAATCAAGGAGGGTGGGGCGAACTCAGACTGACCACTTTGGACACTCCCCCACTGCTCACAGGACCCCCTTCCTGCTGCCCTGCTCCTGGACACCAAACACTAGCCAGGGGCTCCTGGCTGACATGCTCAAAGGTTGGCTTTCTCCTTCCAGTGCTGTGCCCTCGACTGGTGCATCTCTCAGGGAGACAATTAAGAACAAAAATCAGACCACAGTCTTCCTCTGCTCAAGAGCCATTCATGGCTCACCAGTGCCTTGCAGAAAACATCCAAATCCATCTGTTTCCACCGACCTCCCTGAAACTCCCCAATCCAAGGTAAGGGGACTGGAGAACACTAGTTCCTTACCTGGGTAGGGAAAGGGACCCTGCCTATCCCAGAGAGTGGGTGGCACTGAGCAATCGCCCTCCTCCCCTCCCCTCCCCCCCCCCCCCCCCCCCACACACACACAGTAGACACTTTTCGGCCTGGGTATCAGCCCATTGGCACCTCATTTCAGCACAGCTTCAGCTGCCCATTTTGGGGAGCTCAGGTTCTCCCTCCAAGTCTCTGCTCCTGGAGGCCCCCTCCCCCAAGGTGAAGGGCCAATGTCCCTCCATGACCTGATGGACAAATGCCTGTCCTTTACCCGTGGCAGGTACCACTCTGGAGCGAGTTCCTTGGAATCCCTGGGAATTCTTGCAGAGGGACCAGCACATGCAAAGGCTCAGAGGTGTGGAAGGGCAACCTGAGAAGTTCCATCTAACTGGACAGAGGCTCAGGGCCCGTTCAGGTCTCTGCACTCCTGTGGGAGAGCACTGGGGAGCCATAGAGTGTCTCAGGCAAGGAGGGACGTGCCCGATTTGCCCTCCAGACTTAGAACTCCACTCGGGTTAGAAGAGCTCCACGAGGAATCTGTGACATGGCAAGCACTAACCGCGCACCTGCTGCGTCCCAGCCTTTGTTCTCGCTCTCAGAGGTGACGTCAGGCAGAGGCCAGAACTGGCCCTCAGTGCAGGTAGCTGTCTTCCCACTTGCCTCACGTCTGCACACAGGAGGGCAGCCTCCCAGGCCAGCCTAGGCTCCTCCCGGGCCTTTGAAGCTCAATGGAAGCTGTAGAAGCTCACAGGAGCTGGACTTGGTGGCCAGGTGGTGCGTGGCTGGCCTGACCCGACACGGGCTGGCCCACAGGGGAAGCAGCCACACGTCTGGGTTCTCCCCACCACCCGTGAAACCTTCCGGCCACTCTGACAGTGTGGGAGGCAGACGGCCAGGGCATTAAAGTTAACTTCCTCTTAAACAGACTTAATTAGTGTTCTCCGGTCCCACATAAATTAATCGTGGCCGGCCACGGAGGCTGGGATGCCCGATCGATGGGCAGCTGGACGGCTGCGAGGAATTCTCCGGCTCATCCATCATGTCACTCTGGCTGATAAAGGCTCATGGCTTTATCTTCTCCAACCAGGCCCTGGCGGCCGGAGGGGGTCTGGGCAGGCAGGGTCCCACTCTCGGGCCCCAGTTTCCACATCTGTGAAATGGGATGCTCAGGGGAGGGGAGGCGGCCATGAGCCTGGAGAGGAAGAAGGACCAGCCTGGTGGTAAGTACCACCTCATTTAATCCTGGCCAGGGCCCTGCAAGCCATCCATGTAGTCCTTAGTTTTTCTCCAGCTGTGTCAGCTGAGGACGGAAGAGGTCGAGGGAGCGCGGGCATCAAGCCCCAGGACTTATTTTAACCATGTTCCTCGGTGTCTCTGGCTCTAAAGGCTGGGGTTTTGTGGATGGTCACCTGTCACTGGGTTGTGCCCTTGCTGTACCGGGGAAGGGGCTGGGAGGAGCTTAGAATCCCCAGAATGCCCTGCAGCCTAAACTCTGCAAAGGGAAGAGGGCACCACAAGCCTTTAGGAGTCAGAGGGCTTGAACAGGGTCGGGGATCCCAGGAGGCAAAGGGTGCAGGCTGCTCCAGGCCACCCCTCTGCAGAAGCCCACCCTGACACACGTGTTCTTCCAAGGCCAGGGGACCAGGCAGGAGCCTCCAGGTACCCCACATTCCCACATATCTACACAAAGGTCCCGTGACTACCTCCTGAGTACCAACTCCTGGGTTGGATCCTGGGGACTGGGTGCTGACCACCTGGAAGTGGCCTCTTTCTGTGGTAGAGACAAATGGATGTCTAATTAGAAAACCGTGGAGGGTTCAGGGAGGGCTTCCTGGAGGTGGGGGTGTTGGGCTGATAACTGGAGGGGAAAGGGCTGAGGGGAGGGGTGGATGAGGGTAAATTGATGCCACCATGAGGGGGTGGAGAGTGGGAAAGGTATGAAGGGGTTCCAGAAAGACCCCCAAACTAAAACCACTCTGGAGTTGTGGGGGAAGTTAGTGATGAAACCTCTGGTAAAGGGCGGAACCAGGCAGCGGTGTGGGCACGAAGGGGTGTGGCTTCTGTGGGGGGTGGCCAACACTAAGAAATTCCATGGGGGCTTGGTCTATAAGAGGCCTGGCTTTCCCCCAGGGGATGAGTTGGGCCAAGGTTGGGGGCCCCTGTTTGATGACCAGGGTACAGGTCGCAAATGCCCCTCCACTGCCCCCCCAGGAATCTTTGAATAAAATTGAGACCCATGAGACCTCTATCTCAGGGTGGAGTCAGAGAGAAGAACCCAGGACTCGGGGAGGAGCCTGTGGGGGCAATGGAGGGTCTGTTTGGAGGACAGAGAGGGGTTCCTCAAGGAGGGGCTTTGAGGAAGGAGGAACTGCTGGGTGAGAGAAGACAGAGGAAACTGCAAGTGCAAAGGCCCTGAGGCAGGAACCGTAGGAGGTTTGTTAGCTTCAGGCTGAGTGGTGGCGGGAGAGCCTCAAAGATCAGGTGGAAAAGTCTGGGTTTTACTGAGAAGGAAGGGAGCCATGGGGGCTTCTAGCACATGAGTGGAGGCAACAAAGCAATTTTCCTTTGGAAAAGTCCCTTCTGGTACCACATGATGGGCAGGCAGTCCGAGGCAGGAGGGTAGGAAGGGGGGGAGGGACAAAGATCCAGGCAGAAAACAGGGGTGCCCTGGGCTGTGGGAATGCAGAGGTGGGGAGAAGTGGACAGATTAGACATGATTTTTTGTTGTTTGTTTGTTAATCCTCACCTGAGGATACTTTCTCCATTGATTTCTAGAGAGAGTGGAAGGGAGGGAGGGAGAAAGAGAGAGAGAGAGACAGAGAGAGAGAGAGAGATGAGAGAGACATATTGGTTGCTTCCCACATGGGCTCTGATTGGGGCCTGAGATGGAACCTGCAACCCAGGTACATGCCCTTGAACAGGAATCAAACCTGAGACCCTTAGGTGTGCAGGCTGACGTTCTAACCACTGGGAAACATGGACCAGGACTAGAGATGGTTTTGAAGGGGGGGTTGGAAGAACCAGGAAAGCCCCTGCTGGGTGTGGGGGAGGCATAGATGGTGGTCTGTCCCCGCCTCCACCCACCCTCACCCTGTGTGTTCCGAGCCTGCCAGGCCTCTCCAATCATGGTGGTTCGGGTGTCCTGGAATTCTCATCCATAAACATATTCCAAGCCCGGCCACTGAGCTGGGATCCAAGCCCTGCACGCTGCCCGCCATGTCTGATGGCTTCAGGGAGCTCAGCCAGGCATGGAAGAAACTGGTCCTGGCCCAGCACCAAAGAGTCAGCCCAGGCTGAGCAGCTCACCTAGCGGGCCTCAATTTACCCATCTGTGAAGTGGGCTTCATGCAGACCACAACAGAAGAAGGGTTGCTAGTGGGAGATGTGCAGGCAGCTGGGCATGGATCTGCCTTTGGGGACGCCTAGAAGGGCTGGGCGGGGGGGGGGGGGGGGGGGGGGGCGGGTAACTACACAGAGACTCTCAGCCCCAGAGACCAAGGCAGGAGACAGGGGAGGCACTGCTGAGGGGGAGCATAGGGGTCTACCTCTTAGGGTCTCAGTTTCCCCATGTGGGTGGTGTGCTTAACTGCCAGGCAAACAACAACAACAACAATATTGATAATAATACCTTTCCTGGGTGGCTGAGGGGGGCCTCCCAGGGACCCCCCTTACTTGGGCCAACTGACCTTTCCCTCGGGCCTGGCCGGCAGGAGGCTGGAGGTTTGAGAAAAATGTTGTCCTTGTTTGAATAGTGGTGGTGGGGGCGCAGCTGAGCAGGGTCCTCTGCAAACGCGCCGGCCCTGCATCTGCATCCACGTCCGTCTCCACAGACCGGTGGGCACTGCCAAGCCCCTGGGCTTCAGTTACCTGCGAAAGGGGGTGATTGGGGACAGGAGGCACAGTTCTGAAACATCATGTCCCGAACTGGGTGCCAGGAATGAGGTTTTTGTGGGTAAAGTGAGTTATTGCCTGTGGCCCTCCCTTAGAACCCCACCTCCTACAGGGAAGGCTTTCCTCCCCCCCCCCCCCCGCCCCGCCGCCCCCCGCCACCCCCACCCCATCCCCGTGTCCAGGGCTTGAATGTGGAAGAGAGGAGGAGGGAGGGACTGAGGAGCTAGGGTTGCCTCGTCCCTGTAGGGGGCCAGGGCCTCTCTAAATTCACAGGAATGGCCTGCGATAGGTCCCCCAGTCTTCTACTTCAGTTCCTCCACCTGAAATGGCCACAGCTGACCAGATGCCTCTGCTGAGCCAGGAACAGACCCTTACCTGCTCTGAGAGCCTTTCTTCCCAGCTCAGCTCCCGCTCATGCTGGTTACATCCCCGGAGAGATGAGGCGCTCACCGCCTCCATAGGGCCTGCGGGTGGAGACTTGATGTGTGTCAGGCTGGGCCCGGGATGGGTCTGGGGGAGGCAGTTCTGAGAAGAGGTGAAGGCAGTTCTCAGAAACCCCAAGACCCTGAGGGATGCCTTTCCCTTCTCAGAAACGCTTCCCGCTGAATCGGGAAGACACCTGAGCAAGAAATGTGGGCCCTGCAGGCAGGGGGCTCGGACCGGCAGCAGGGGCCGCCCCCAGGCTGCCCTGAGTTTCCCCTCCCCCGCGTGCACCCCTCTATGCCAGGCCCCCGTCTCTCAGCTCCTGCCAGACCCCAGGGGCCCATCCTCCCCCCAAGGCCGGATGCACTCCCACCTCCCCAGTGTCCCTCCTGGTTCTGAGCTAAGTAAGGGCTTACTCCTCCCCTGCCCCTGTCATCCTGTAACTCCCTCCCTTTGGGCTGACAATCTATGAATCACACCCACTCTGCACAAAATTGGGGACCGCTCTGCAGCTGTTTGGGCCCACGGGTCCCACTGGATATAAGCAGTCTCTTCAAAGTGGGATGTCTCTGGGTCCCCCCCCAGGAAACAACTCAGGCTGGGGGGCCCCCCAGGTGTCTTCGCTGGCAGTCCTGAGACAGCTGCTTCTTTCTGACGACTGGGGTCTCACCCAGGGCCCCAGGAGGTGAGCCCCTGCTTGTCCCAGGTCATCCCAGGTGTCCACCGAAGGAAGGGAGGTCTGTGGACACCTGGTGGGCAATGGTGGGCGGGGTGAGACACAGGGGGAGCCCCTGCCTCAGTATTGGGGTGGAAGCGCTGGAAAGAAAAGAAGGAACATCACCTTGCCCTGCTGCCCCCAGAGCAGACCCCCAACCCCATCGCCTGAAAATCCAGGTGGTGCCCCCGGAAGGAGCCGGAGCTGGTGGGTACGGTGGGGTGAGAGGGGCAATTCAATTAGACTCAGGTCCATAGCCTGGCGACTGGGCGCCCTGAGTGTAGGTTATGGCTGAGGCTCACTGGTGAGGTCTTCCATGAGGGACTCGGCTTCATGACTGCCCTGCCACCCCCTCCCCTTCTTCTACCCGCCCCCCCTCCCAAGAAGCAGTATGTCCCCAATTCCCAGGCATGTCAGCCCTCCCTCAGAATCACTAATGGGTTGCCCGTCATAGCTTGAAACTTCCCGGCCTCCAATTTCTGCAATAAATGTCAGAGTTCACACCCATTAGAATGGCTTTAAAAAATGGTCAGTTTGAAAAACAGGAAATGCCAAGTGTTGGCGAGGAGGCGGAGAAACTGGACCCTCACTCATCGCCCGTGGGATGCAAGATGGAGCAGCCACCACGGAGGTCAGCACGGCGTTTTCTTGAAAAGTTAGACAGTCACCACACAACCCAGCAAGACTGGGTGGCCGTAGCCTCCGCTGCAACGCTGGGTTTCGTAAAAATTAAGATAAAACTGACATAAAGCTAATCATTTTAAAGTGAACAATTCAGTGGTTTTTGGTACATTCACAATGCTGGGCAACCAGCACCTCTTTCTAGTTCTAGAACATTCCATCACCCCCAAATAAATCCCATCCCCATCAGCAGAGCCCCCTCCCAGAGCCTCTGACCATCATGAACCCACTTCCTGTCTCTGTAAATGTGCCTTCTGGGCATTTCACATAAATGGAATCCCATGTTGGGTCTGGCCCAGCCGTGGGCAAACTACGGCCCGCGGGCCGGATCCGGCCTGTTTGAAATGAATAAAACTAAAAAAAAAAAAAAGACTGTACCCTTTTATGTAATGATGTTTACTTTGAATTTATATTAGTTCACACAAACACTCCATCCATGCTTTTGTTCCGGCCCTCCGGTCCAGGTTAAGAACCCACTGTGGCCCTCGAGTCAGAAAGTTTGCCCACCCCTGGTCTGGCCTCTCTCACTGAGCATCATGTGCTCAAGGTCCATCCATGTCGTAGCGCGTGTCAGCGCTTCACTCCTTTTCGCGGCTGAGTCATATTCCGCTGGTGGGTGGACACACGGTGTGTATCTGTGCATCTGGCCTGCAGATGGGCTGTTTCCACCTTTGGGCCCTTGTGGATCCTGCTGCTGTGGAAATTGGTGTGCACACGCCTGTTGAAGGCCCTGTTTTCAATTCTTTGGGATATGCCCCTGAGAGTGGAATTGCTGGGTCATAGGGTGATTCAATGTTTAGCACTTTTTAAAAAATATATATACTTTTATTGATTTCAGAGAGGATGGGAGAGGAAGAAAGAAACATCAATGATGAGAGAGAATCATTGATCAGCTGCCTCCTGCACGCCCCCTACTGGGGATCGTGCCCTTGACCGGAATCTAACCCGGGACCCTTCAGTCCGCAGGCCGACGCTCTATCCACTGAGACACACCAGCTGGGGCGATGTTTAGCTTTTTGAGGAAACTCCAGACTGTTTCCCACAGCAGCTGCCTCATTACAGCCCTGAATTCACCTTCGTCCTCTGCGGAAAAGTAGTCGTCTGAGAAAATAGGGTGTGAAACCAAGAGGCTTGATGCGGGGGGCTCTCAGCTCAGTCAGACCATCACTCAGACCTCCACCAAGTCGTGCTCAGCCTTTGCCTCAGTTTCCCCATCTGACAAATGGGCTAAAAGGGGCACCAGGGTTCCAAGTCTTTGCATGCAGTGGCAGAACCCCTTTTTCAACGGATCAGTTTGGAGAAGGCCAGTGGTTCAGATGGATGAAACAGGGGCCCTCTCCTCCAAGTGGGGGTGCAGGTTGGGGAGCATATGAGTTTTCTGTTGAGGCTGTAAAAACTCACCACAAATCAGGGTTTAAACTACAAACATTTATTCTCTGACAGTTCATTTACTGTCAACCTCCCTCACTCCCGCTCCACCGTGGAGCTAGGACACCATTCATAGGGAACAGTTTGAGCCTCTGAGATTAGATGATCTCCAGTCACTCACTCACTGAATGAGCATTTATTGAGCACTTGCTGTATACCAGACCTCTGTAGCAGGACTGGCTTCGTGAGCATTGTCCACAAACCCACGTGTGGTTCAGTGCTCTGCTGTCGCCATCTTGAAATTCTTGCTAATTTAATCTCTGAATTTGTGTTTTGTAAGTGGAGTCTGATGGGACAATGGAGAACAGGACACAGGCACAATACACGTGCCCCCCTCCCCCCTCCTCGGTTCCTGGTGGCTCCACCCACCAGCTTCCACGGTGTTAGGAGAACAGTTGAATGACCAGAAGTGAAACAAAACCAGCTTGGTTTGGGACCGTGCTTCAGGGGCCTGACGAGAACAAGATACACATATACAATCTACGAAACACAAACGGTTCAATTTCGGTGAATCTGCCCACGTGTGTTCTGTGCTCTTATATGCATTTATTTGCATTTAAGGCTGATATTGCAAATAGAATCTGTCACATTCTGCTGCCTGTTCAAATTTCTAATTTTTCTTTATGTAAAATGACAGGGGATAGCAAATGGGAGAAACCATGACAAGTGGAGAGAGAGACACAGGGAAAGAAGAAAAAAGCTTTACATCTTAGCACCTTGAATGACACCTTGTTTCTTGCATTTGGAACAAGCGGCCCTGCATTATTATTTTGCAGTGAGCCCTGCAAAGTACATAGCCGGTCCTGTAGGTACTCTGAGTGCTGGAGACAGTGTGAACAGACAGACAAAAATGTCTACTTTCACGGATCAGACATTCTAGTGGGCAGACAGACAAGAAATAAGTGAACATTACACACGTAAGGTGACGTGAGCTGTGGAGAAAAATTAAGTGGTAGGGAGATTGGGAAGGCTGAGGGAGTTGTGGTTATTTATTTGTCACATAGTAGCAAATGTTTACTATGTGCTGGTGGTGATGGTAACCTGATTACCAAGTTATTTGAGTAAAAGAGGAGGTTGAAAAATCTCAGGGAAGGACTTTGATTGGCCAGTGTTGATCATGCACCCGTTCCTAGACCAATCACCACAGCCATGGGGAGGAGATACTACAGGATTGGCTGGCTTGGGTAAGATACCAAATTCTCATGGACAACACATTGGTTCCTCCCCAGACTGGGAGGAGACAGAGCTGGACACATATTTCCAGGCCCAGGTGTTCAGGGCTGGGGTGAAGGGTGGGGAGAAGTTATAACCAAAGGTTATGCTTCTGGTTCAGATGAGGATTCACAGAGGAGGGGACATTGGAATTGGGGCTTTGAGAGATGAGTAGTAGTTTGCCTGGTGATGAACCTGAAGGGCAGAGGACATAACATCAGCGAGAGGGCATGGCTGTCAAGCGGGTAGTGATGGAGGTCAAATCCTAGAGAGCCTTCCACACCAAGCCAAGGAGCGTGGGACCTTGTTCCCAGGCAATGAAGAGGCTAGAAAAGGTTTAGAGCAAGGGAATATGTACCAGCTTTGTTGTTGTTGTTGTTTTAATATATTTTTATTGATTTCAGAGAGAAGGATAGAGGGATAGAAACATCAGTGATGAGAGAGAATCATTGATTGGCTGCCTCCTGCATGCCCCTAGTGGGAATTAGCTTGCAACTCGGGCATATGCCCTGACCAGGAATCGAACCCTCACCTCCTGGTTCATAGGTTGATGCTCAACTGCCTAGCCACACCAGCCAGGCTGTACCAGGTTTGTGAGTGAGAAAGAGCTTGCTGAGGTCAATGTTGAGGGTGGTTTAGATAAACAGTCAGCAAACTATGACCTAAAAGCCAAAAGTGGCTCTTGGCATGTTTTTATAAATAAAGTTTTATCAGCACACAATCATTTCTGTATCATCTATAATGCTTTCACTACAAGGGCAGAGCTGGGCAGTCCTGAGACCATCTGGCTCACGAACCTGAAACTATTTATGCTCTGGCCCTTTGCATCCTGGTCTAGAGGAGCGAGAACAGAGGAAGGCAGGAGACCCTGGAGGAGGTAGGGCCATGGGCACGCTGCAGAGGGGGCCAGTTCCAGAGGCAGCCTGTCCCAGGGGCACTGAGGAGGCAAGGCTGAGGATGCTGGAAGGCCTGAACGTGGGCTTGGGGGAAGGAGAGAGGACAGTGTTCCAGGCTGGGAGATGGGTGGACAGCATGGCCATCACTGATGGGGCCACAGAAGGACCCCGAGGCCAGTTCAGCTGGCTGAGTGTAGGACATGGGACAATGGGGAGGGGCTCTTCGACGAGAGATAGATGCACAGACCTGGAATCTTCTGTGGACCCCAGTGGGCTGGGGGCCAAGCCCTGCACTGGCTGTCTGCAGAACGGCCCTGCATCGCTGGAGCTCACCTGGCAGCTCTCCGGTACAGCCTGGAAGGCCCCACAGCCCAGGAATTCCGAAGGCCTGCATTGCCCGGAGGCAGGCACCGGGCATTGACGCTCTCCCTAAGGGCCGCATGGCTGACCCAGGGGAGCTGCAGAATGAGGAAGGGCCTGCGTTGATGGAGGACGTTCTGTGCCAGGAACCCCACAAGCCATTGTCTGCAGGGCATTCGGAGCATGTGGGGTCACTGTAAGTGCCCGGGCTGAGGTGCCTGTGCTGTGGGGCGAGGCTGGCATGGGGCTTTGGGGTCAGTTGGGGCAGAGCTTCAGATGACCACCTGAGGCACGGGGGCTTCAACCACTCACATTGGGGACCCTTGAGGCTGCACGAAGTGCCCCACCCAGCCCTGCCTGTGCCCTGTACATGCCCCAGGGCAGGGCTGCCGGATTTGTCTCCATGGCCTCTGCTGACCTGGCACCCCAACACCCTGCCTGGGCCCCTTCAGCCTCCCTCCACCACCCTGGGCCCCACCTGGCACAGACCTGGTGTCCAAGGGATGCCCGGAAGGATGGGCCGTGGGGAGGGCCCCGCGATCAATAGCTCCGCCAGTCACCGGGGCCGACGGAAGCCAGGCCTCGGCAGCCGCTTGCCGTCCCCCATCCCACCCTCTAGGAAGGCGGATGAGACTAGGGGACCCTCTTGAGCGAAGCCCGGCACCCGCCTGCCGCCCGGCACCCCTATCTGCCGTGGAAGGACCCAGTTCCTGAATTGCTCGGATGGGCCGCGCCGCGGGCCTCCACCGAAGCCTGTAATAGCCGGGGCCTAATGTTTTATTGTTGGTTTTAAAAGTGTAATTAGTTCAAGTGTAAACAGAAAAAACCTGCTTAATTAAGAATTTTAAAACAGGGGCATAAAGCTCGAGCGGAAACATTGGCGAACCCCTAGAGCTGCTTTCATAAAATCGATCGGAAGAGGCTCCGAGTGGAGGGGCTGGGCGGGGCGGGGGGGCTGGGGGGGCCTCCTGATGGAGGCTATTCGCCTGCCAGGCCAGGGGCCCCAGGGACCTGCTGTTTTACGACCGGGGTCCTGGGACCAGTGCCTAATGATTTTTACGCATTAATGGAGATGAGAGTTGGCCAAGGCAGCCTGTTTAAGAAGCCTTTATGGGTGGCGTGGAGCTGAGTCATGTGACCCCGGGGCCGGCTGGGTGGTGAGAACTCCAGCCCCAGCCAAGGAGGCCCCCGGTGCTACCCCTGCTCTTTGGGCTGCTTGGCTGGGCACCCTCTTGGTATAGGCCACACACACAGGGCATCGCTGGACGGAGGCTTGGTGGTCACTGGGAACCTCCTGGCCGATCATGCCTGTTCCCTGTGTGTGTCAATGCCCTCCCTCCCTCAGTGTCAAGGGCTTAAACTTCCCACTCAATTCAGACAGGGCCTGCCTTCCACTAGGGACGAGGCAGTGTCCACAGGGGTACTTGGAAGTCTCGGTACAAACCAGGGCCTGAGGCGAGATCAGCTGGACCTGGCCTCTGGGGAGGGGCTGGTGGGACTGTCACCCACCACCAGGACGTCAAGGAGGCCCCAGATTGGACCCGACCACTCACTGAGCCCCAGAGGTTGGCTAGTCCAAGTGTCATGAGCTTGAGAAGCAGGAGAAAAGTTACGGAGAGCCAAGTAGTGGATGGCACTGTGTCTGTGCAGCCTGGAACCTGGGGCCCAGAGTCCTGGGGTCTGGGCACAAGCCAGGCAGGGTGCGGAGCAAGGGCTCTGGCCCAGCCTCAGCCACCTCATCTGTGAAGCCGTCTGTCTATTCCTTATCCCTCCCCAGCCCCCAAGGCATCTCTCTGAAAACAAAAATACTGAGGTGCGTTTTGAAAGCAGTTGGCTGGTGGCTGGGGTCCCACTTCCAGCCTTGGAGCCTCTCAGATGGAGAGGGGTTGACGGTCTCCTTCACCTCCGCCCCTGGGGGCCCCTCGGGTCCACCCAGCGCTACTCCTGTGGAGACGGGGGGCGGGAGCTGGCCTGGACGGTGGTTCTTGCTCTCTAGGAGCTGCACAAATTCTGCTGTTACTGCCCCTGCCTCCCGCCCTGGCCAGGGGTGGGTTCCTGGGTTTGCCCAGTCTCGGTGGCGGCCCAGGTGTCTAACGCAGCGGTGTCTGGCTCCAAGGCCTGAGTTGGAACCACTGAGCCTCCCGGAGACTGCCAGGGGGGTCCAGGGTGGAGGCCCAGAGGAGAAGACCCTCCATTTCCAAAACAAAGAGGCCACCTGCAGGGAGCCCGGTGGGCGGTGATGGTGGTGGCATAAGCCTGGGAGTCTTGGCAGGAGGAACTCAAAGGACCCCTTTCTGGTGATCAGTGAGGCTGAGAAGGCTGGAGGCAGCCCAGCTGGTCAGGGCAGGGGGATCTTGGATCTTGACCTCCCACTGCCCCTACCTAAGGGACAGAGGTATGTCTCCAGTGGCCTGCTTGCCCTCCCTGATGTTGGGGTCTCTGGGCTGGTCCCCCAGGGTGGTGATTGCTTCCTATGAATCATACAAAAGAATACATGAAAGTGGCCAGCACTGAGGCCACTGCACGGAGCCCCGCCTGCTCCCCACTGCAGCCACGAAGGCAAATCAATAGCTGGCGAAGTGGCCACCGAACGGGGGATTTCTCTCCTCTAATTGGGAGGCGAATGCTGAACGCTGTTAGGGGTGAGGCCTGGCTGGGAGTGCTGGGAGCCAGGCCCGGGCCAGATGTGCACGTGTAGCTGGCCAGGCACATCTGCTGAGCAGGGGCCAGGGCCCCAGCCTCGCTCTGCCACCCTCCCATTGGTGGGTCACTCTGTCTGTGTCCCCCACGTCTCCGTGTTTCTCTCTGTGTCTTTCTGTGCTTCTGTGTCTCTTTATTGCTCTGATAGATAGTCTCTGTCTATCTGGGTCTGTTGACAGCTCTCTCTGCCTAGTTGGCTTCTCTATGTCTCTGCCTCTGTCCCTGTCCCTCTCTGTGCGTCTTTCCCTGTCCCTCTCCCTCTCTGTCTGTTTCTCTTTTCTCCCTTTCAGAATCCAAACTGCCTGGGTGGATGTCCCTGTGGTTCACTCTCTGGGCCGGGTGACTTTTTCTTTTGTAACGAGTGGTCTGACCGTGGCCCCGGCTCCAGTCCGTGAAGGAGAGGCCACCTGGGCCACTGGCAGTGGGCTCTGGAACAGCAGGGACCTCCGGAAACCAGAATCAAGGGTCCAGGGTGCAGGGCAGCCAGGTCTCCCAAGGCTCTCTACTGCCCACATGTGGACACCAGGCTGGTGGTCCCAGAGTGTCCACCCCCACTTTCCACTGGACAGGACAGGGCGGAAGCACCCAGACCTCTGGGTTGGCACGTGGCCACCATCCTCCCAAAGCCATTTAATAAATGCGCAGAGTGGGAGGGGGTGGAGGATCCACACACACAGAGAGCAGGGTTAGAGGATAGAAAGGCCTCCAGAGACGCACACAGCAGCAACTCTCACTGCGTCTATTTCTCTCTATGTCCTTTATTATTATTATTATTATTATTATTATTATTATTATTGTTATTTATAGATTTTTAGCGAGAAGAAGGGTGGGGAGGGAGAGATCGATTTGTTGTTCCATGTATTTATGCATTCATTGGTAGATTCTTGTATGTGCCCTGACCAGGGATCAAACCCACAACCTTGGAGTATCTGGATGAAGCTATAACCAGCTGAGCTAACCAGCCAGGGCTGTCTCTGTCAGCTTTGACTCCACCAGGCCAGCTAGATAACAGATCTGTACGTAAAACACAGGCATAGCTCGAAAGGTGTGACTCAGGGGTAGAATGTTGACCCATGAACCAGGAGGTCACGGTTCGGTTCCCAGTCAGGGCACATGCCTGAGTTGCAGGCTCCATCTCCAGTAGGGGACATGCAGGGGGAGCCAATTGATGATTCCCTCTCATCATTGATGTTTTTATCTCTCTCCCTCTCACTTTTTGTCTCTGAAATCAATTTAAAAAATACAAAATAAAATATATACATATATACAAGAATAAATGAAGAAGGTATATAATCCAGGATTTCCATTTCTAAATATCTCCCCAGAAGAACTGAAAAGAGGCATTGAAACAGATACATGTAAACACCCCCTCATAGCAACACAGCATGATTCACAATGGCCAAAAGGTGGGCATAATCCAGTATCCATGGATGGAGGAATGGATATACACAAGGCGGTCCATCCTCACACTGAAATATTACTCTGCCATGAATAGTAGGGAACTGACACTCCCTACAGCATGGATGGATTTTGAAAACAGAATGTTCATTGAAATAAGTCAGACCCAGAAGGACAAATACTGTATAATTCTACTCATAGGAGGGCCCTAGAGGAGTCAGACCGATAGAGGCAAAGAGTAAATGGTGGGAGCCAGGGGCTGGGGCTGGGGAGTTAGTGTTTAATGTGGACAGAGTTTCAGTTTGGAAAGATGAGATAGTGCTGGAGATGGATGGTGGTGATAGTTACATGACAATGATGTGCTTAATGCCACTGAACTGTGCACTTAAAAATGGTTGGGATGGGGATCCAAGATGGTGGCAGAGTACGTGGAATTGACACTCACCTCCTCCCAGAACCAAACTGGAACGACAACTAAAATATGGAAACATCAACCCGAATAACCACCTGAAGACTGGCGGCACATACGTCTTATAACCAAAGATCCACAGAAGTCACTCGAGACTGTTAGGAAGGCAGAAACGTGAAAGGGGTTGGCCCCACACCACGTGCAGCTGTTGAGAATCTGGAGGGAGGTCTCAGCTGCAAAGGTCCCCCGAGGAGCACAAGGTCTCAACCCCGAGTCAGGCTCCAGCTCAGAGCACTAGAGCTGGGAAGAGGCACACATAGCATCTGGCTGTGAAAATCAGCTGGGGTTTGTCCTCCAGGGAGAGAGGGAAGTCTGCCAGGCACCCTCTCACAGGGCTAACGCACAAAATCTTGTTTGCAGCCACTCACCCTGGGCTTCGGTGGAGGGAGGGCGACTGGGAGAGGACTTAGTTGTGTGAGGAGAGACTGGGTTGTATGGCTCCAGGGACAGAGCTGGGTCCCTATGCTGAGTCCCTTTCCCATACAGCCCACAGGTGTCATCTTTCCTGGGTTGAGCACTTCCTTCCATATAGCGTGGGTCACCAGGTAGGGGGTGTGTGGGAAGCAGCCTATAGATGATTACCTCTCATCATTGATGTTCCTATCTCTCTCCCTCTCTCTTTTTCTCTCGGAAATATATAAATATTAATAATCAAAGAATGTGTACAATCCAGGATTTCCATTTGGAAATATCTCCCCAGAAGGGGCCCTGGTCAGTGTGCTAAGTGGTTAAAGTGTCCTCTTGTGCACCGAAGGGTCCTGGGTTTGATTCCTGGTCAAGGGCACATACCCGGGTTGCAGGTTCAATCCCCAGTCCTGGTTGGGGTGCATGCGGGAGGCAACCAATCAATGTATCTTTCTCACATCTTTCTTTCTCTCTCCCTCCCTTCCTCCATCCCTCCCTTGCACTGTCTATAAAAATCAATGGAAAAAATATCCTTGGGTGAGGTTTAACAACAACAAAAAAGAAAACAGTATGGAGGGTCCTGAAAAAATTTAAAAATGGAACTGCCTTATGAGTCAGTGATTCCACTTCTAGGTATATATCCAGAGAAACCAAAAACTCCAATTTGAAAGGATATATGCACCCCTATGTTTATAGCATTAGTTACAATAGCCAAGATATTGAAGCAACTTAGGTGCCCATCTATATGTGAGTGGATAAAAAAGCTGTGGTATACTGTATATAGACAATGGAATACTACTTGGCCATAAAAAGAATGAAATCTTACTATTTGCGACAGCATGGATGGACCTAGAGGGTATTATGCTAAGTGAAATAGGGAAAGACAAATACCATATTCTTTAACTTACATGTGGAATCTAAAGAACAATATAAATGAATAAACAAAACAAAAACAGACTCATAAGGGCACAGAACAGACTGATGGTTGTCAAAAGTGGGGGGTGAGTGTGAGAAAAAAAGCGAAGGGATTAAGAAGTACAGATTGGTAGTTACAAAATAGTTCTGGGGATGGAAAGTACAGCATAGGGAATATAGTCAATAATATTGTGAAAACTATGTATGGTGACAGGTGGGCACTGGAAATATCAAGGGGCACATTTGTAAAGTATATGGTTGTCTAACCACTATGCCGCACACCGGAAATTAATACAATACTGAATATAAAGAATGGTTAGGATGGTACATTTTATGTTATGTCGATTTCAACACGATACAAGAACATTTTTACAAGTGGAAAAATGATGAGATAAAATTTATACAGAGTGAAAGGCACGGATCTTAGTCCAGTGTTTGATGAGTTATAACAAATATGACGCATGTGAAAGGAATTCTGCCCCATTGGCATGCGGTGGCTCTAACTCATGAAGTTTGGTTTTTCACATTATTGGTCATGTTATCGCTGTGCTTCCTCTTGGGGGAATTTCCTCATTGTGTTTTTTTGCAACGAAGTCTGTGGTCATGAGGAACCAGAAGCCACCTCAATGTCCCTCAAAAGGAGGCTGGTCCAGGAGGTCCGGCTCCCGGTGGAACACCGAGGGGAACTGAAAGTACTCATGTGGGCTGAGTTCAGAGGTGTGTCACCTAATGACAATCCTGAGGTCAAAGAGCGTTGAAAGAGAGACCCATGAGCAGATGCACACACTTGAACAAAGCAAGCCCATGTCTGGAAGGAGACCCAAGACCCCAGTGACGTGTCAGTGGGGAGAAGGACTGAGACAGGGGCCTTTAAAAATTTATTCAATTCAGAGAAGAAGGAAGAAATAGAAACATCAACGATGAGAGAGAAACATCTATGGGCTGCCTCCTGCCCACCCCCTTCTGGGGATCAAGCCCAAAACTCAGGCGTGTGCCCTGACTGGGATTGAACCATGACCTCCTGGTTCATAGGTCAATGCTCAACCACTGAGCCACACCAGCCGGGCAAGAGATGGGGGTCTTTTTGCTGTTTTATTTGGTACAGCTGAAAGTATTTTTTTTACCACTTCATATAATAAAATAAATATGTTTGTAATTTAAAATTTACTACTGGTGCCACTATCCCCAGAAAGCAGAGCCCCCCTCTCCAGCCCAGGGTTGAAAAATCCTTTCTGGTTGAAATTTCTTGTCTCTCCTCAGGTCCTATCTCTAGGCCTTTGAGGCCCCACTCCTCCCCCTCAAGTCCCATCTCTAGGCCTTTGAGGCTCATCCTTCCCCTGGCAGAGGACTGAGTGTCCCTTCCCAGCCATGATTCACCCCTGCATAGAGGGGACTGGATAAGTATTGACTGGAAGTTGGGGAGACAGACATATACTCAGGGATACAATTGGATGAACAGACCAAAGAATGGATGGGTGGGTAGAGGGTGGACAAGAGGAAATACATAAAAGGCTTAGAGCACTACCTGCACATGAGTAAGCAATCAATTAAGAGTTAAATTGTGGTGGGATCCCACCGAGACCCCCCCCCCCCAAAAAAAAGGACAACAGCAGAGTAATCCTAATTTGTTCACTTTGTTAAAATAAAGAAAACACAGATGTAAATGCTCCAGTAAACAAGTAACCTTGGAATAGCCCTTATAATAGAACACAGAGATTAACCTAGACAGGATTAAACTCAACAGAACTAGATTAACAAACGCCCTTACCTTTGGAATAGAATGGATAGGATTAAACTCAACTGGTATAAATACAGATGTAACAGGACAATAAAGAGAACCTAGCTGGAGAACCTTGTTATGCTGATCAACTGAACACTGCCTCCATGTCATTCCTTCTTCGCTGACTCCATCCACACCTTTGGGAACCCCTGGACCTGCTTGGGCTGGACCCCAACATTGGTTGCCTCCTGCACTTATGAGGGATGAACCTGAAACCCAGGTATGTGCTCCTGACCAGGAATAGAACCGGTAACCCTTAGGTGCACAGGCTGATGCTCTAATCATTGAGCCAGTGGCTACAGCACAAGTTTATATTTTAAGTGGCCTTGGCTTTGATTTAAAAATTCTGTGCAAAAGGGTTGAACCTTGTGGGGTGGACTCATCGCGGAAGTGGTGCTGTCGCGAGATCCCCTTCTGCTCAGAGGCGCCGCTGCCGAGGCGTGGTGCTGACTCGGCTGCCCCCCCGCCCCCCCCACGAGGAGCCCAGCGGGTGGCTGGCATACTGCAGCTCTGCCGCTGAGCCCTACCCTCCCTGCCTGGAGGTGGGGGCCCACCAGCATGAACAAACTGCCCAGGGATTTTTCCTGTGACTTGGAGCGCAGCCTGCCAGCCATGGCCTCCCTCAGCTCGTCTCTGTCCCACAAGCAGAGCCTCTCCTCGCACTTCCGCCTGCCACCCCCTGAGAAGCGCCAGGCCATCTCTGATGTCCGCTGCACCTTCTGTCTCTTTGTCACCTTCCACCTGCTCTTCATCTCCCTGCTCTGGATCATCGAGCTGAACACCAACACAGGTATTCGGAAGAACCTGGAGCAGGAGATCATCCACTACAACTTTAAAACTTCCTTCTTTGACATCTTTGTCCTGGCCTTCTTCCGCTTCTCCGGACTGCTGCTGGGCTACGCGGTGCTGCGGCTCCGGCACTGGTGGGTGATTGCGGTCACCACGCTGGCGTCCAGTGCCTTCCTCATTGTCAAGGTCATCCTCTCTGAGCTGCTCCCCAAAGGGGCGTTCGGTTACCTGCTCCCCATCGCGTCCTTTGTCCTTGCCTGGTTGGAGACCTGGTTCCTTGACTTCAAGGTCCTTCCCCAGGAGGCTGAGGAGGAGCGATGGTACCTTGCTGCCCAGGCCGCTGTCGCCCAAGGACCCCTACTCTTCTCCGGAGCTCTCTCCGAGTGCCAGTTCTATTCGCCTCCAGAATCCTTTGCAGGGTCTGACAATGAATCAGATGAAGAAGCCGGCGGGAAGAGAAGCTTCTCCGCCCAGGATTGGGAGTACATCCACCAGGGGAAGGAGGCCATGGCTGTGGTGGACCAGATCTTGGCCCAGGAGGAGAACTGGAAGTTCGAAAAGAGTAATGAATACGGGGACACTGTGTACGCCATCGAGATTCCCTTTCATGGCAAGACGTTCATCCTGAAGACCTTCCTGCCCTGCCCTGCGGAGCTGGTGTACCAGGAGGTGATCCTGCAGCCCGAGAGGATGGTGCTGTGGAACAAGACGGTGACCACCTGCCAGATCCTGCATCGGGTGGAAGACAGCACCCTCATTTCCTATGACGTGTCCGCGGGGGCCGCGGGCGGGGTGGTCTCCCCTAGGGACTTTGTGAATGTCCCACGCATAGAGCAGCGCAGAGACAAATACCTGTCTCCAGGCATCGCCACCACCCACTGGGCCAAGCCCCCCACCCACAAATACGTCAGGGGCGAGAATGGTCCTGGGGGCTTCATCGTGCTCAAGTCGGCTAGCAACCCCCACCTCTGCACCTTCATCTGGATCCTTAACACAGATCCCAAGGGCCGCCTGCCCCGGTACCTCATCCACCAGAGCCTCGCAGCCACCATGTTTGAATTTGCCTTTCACCTGCGGCAGCACATGGGAGAGCTGGGGACCCGGGTTTAACTGGGGCCCCCTCGCTACCCTGCGGGCCAGGGTTCGGTGGCTACAGCCTCCAGAGCCAGAGAGGGGGCCAGGGGGCTGCGCACCGAGGACCTGGCCTCAGGAGGGTGAGGCAGTTCCCTCCCATGGCACCCCCCGACCCCAAGCTGCCAGGCTTCGCTGTGCCTGAGCCACGGCCGGGAGCAGGGTGCGGGGTCAGCACCTAGACTCCGGGCTCTGCCACCGGGGCAAGTGGAGTCTGTCCTGCTGATGTTCACATGGCGCCCCGCCCAGCCCAGGGCAGGGTCTGGAGTGGGAGCCTCAGACTTGGTGGGTGAGGGCCAGGGCCCTGGGCAGGATGGAGCCAGAGCGGCCTTGTCACCGGGTTCCGGTGCAGGAGCCCCTTCATCTGCCTGCTCTCATCACGGTTTGGGGATTGTTTAAAGGCCTGGGACCTTTTTCCACATGTACTTGTGGGGGACTGGGCGGCAGGTGGGGATGGTGGATGCTGTCAGTGAATCCCTGCCTCTCCCAGGGTTTCTCCCTCTGCCCAGGGCCTCCTTGGGGATCTTTGTATTTTGAGCCAATTAAAGATATGAACTCACAGGCCAGTTGAGTGTCAACCTATGAACCAGGAGGTCACTGTTCAATTCCCATCAGGGCACATGCCCTGGTTGCGAGCTCAGTCCCCAGTGTGGGGCGTGCTTGAGGCAGCCAATCAGTGATTCTCTCTCATCATTGATGTTTCAATCTCTCTCTCCTCCCTTTCTCTCTGAAATCAATAAAAATATATATTTACCAAAAAAAATAAAAAATAAAAAAATTGTGGTGGGAAGGGGGAGAGAAGTGGAGGGTAGAGAGTGGATTGAATGAAGGACTAGGTGGTACAAAGATGGATGAATGAATCAATGAAGCCATGATGGACAAGTGAATACATAGGCAGACTAGTTATATAAATAAGTGCCTACATCAATATGTAAACAAATGTTTGGGTGGATGGGTGAATAGTCACATGGTAGATGGGTAGGTGGGTGGACGAATGGATGAACGGTGGATAAAAGCATGGGTCTATGGATGGATGATGGGTGATGTATGAATGGATGGATAGACAGACAATGGATGATGGGTGTATGGAAATATGAATGGACAGATAGATGATGGATAAATGAATGAATGTATGGATAGAAGGTTGTATTGTGAATAATAGATGTATAGATGGCCAGATGGATGGAAGAATGAATATAGATGGATGAATGGATGGACAGATGGATGGAAGAATGGATAGATGATGATGGGTGGATGATGGACAGATGAACGATGAATGGATGGGTGGATGGATGGGTAGATGGAATGAATGAATGGAGGATGAATACATATATGGATGATGACTGGACAGATAACTGACCATACACATAGATGGATGAACAGATGAATAGACAGATAAGTGGATGGACAATTGTCCCCATGTGTCCCACATCCAATGGGACTGCATGCCGTCACTTCCAAGGCCATGTTGAGTCACAGGTACTGAACTTCCAGCACTGGATGCAGCCATCTGCTTCCCTCTGGGTCTCAGTCTCTCCCCACCTCACCCTGAGGGAGGGGACACGCAGGCGCCCAGCATCCTCTATGCTACCCTTCCCACACCATCCTGCACTCCTCCTCCCCAGGAAGGGCAGGTCCAGGAGCAAGGAATGAGGTGGAAGAAGCAAAAAGGTAATTAATCTGTGGAGAGGGAAGCAGTGTTAATACCTTGAAGACACTGGGGACACACTGTCAGCTCCTACCAATTAGTGGCCTACACCTGTGTGGGTGCTCCCCGTGGTGTGGCCAAGTTGATTACTCTAATTAATTTTGTATCGACCCACATGGATCTGCTGGGAGAGCACTGATCAGCCTGAGAGACGGATGCTGCCAGCCTGCTCACAGCCCCCATGGCCCGGCCTCCCCCAGTCCTGACAGTCAGCCCCTCCACCACTGCCCAGTCCACAAGGTCAAACACCTCCCCCCCTGAGGGCACGGCTGTGACTCTGCTCCCCCTCCAGCCTCAGTTCCTGTAACAGTGGTGGGAAGAGCAAAGCATCTCCCAGGGCAGAGATCCCTTTGTGGTCGCTGGAGGCTGCCCGTGAGAGAGAGTGTGGGTGGGGGACACTATGAGTCAAATGCTTGCAGCTAATGAGGCTTTCCCTGTGGTGGCTCACCCTCCATCATGCATGGGTGACTTACCTAAGTCGAAGGGGGTATTCATTTCCTATTTCTGCTGTAACAAATCTTTACAAACTCGGTGGTGTAAGACAACACAGGTTTGCTCTCTGATAGTTCTGGAGGTCAGAAGTCCTAACCTCCAGGTGTGGGCAGAGCTGGTTCCCTCCTGAGGCTCCAGGGAGAATCGTTTCTGGCCTTTTCCAGCTTCTAGAAGCGCCGCATCCCTGGCTCAGGGCCCTTCCTCCATCTTCACAGCCAGCAGCACAGCCTCTTCCATCTCTGACTTTCACCCTCCTGCCTCCTCCTGTAAGGACCCTGTGATGGCACTGGCCCCTCTGGGGTAATCTAGGGTCATCCCATCCCAACCTTAGGGTCCTTGACTTAATTCTATCTGCCATGTCCCTTTACTACATGAGGTGACATGTCCACAGGTCCCAGGATGAGGATGGGGACATTTTGAGGGGCTGTTACTCTGCTGACCACAGAAGAGCATTCCCATACTGAGAGAAAGCAATCTCCCAGCTGTGGTCAGAAGCTGGATACAGCATCTGTCTCTCAGGTGAACAGAAAACCAAAGACCTGAGCTAAACAGCACTTCCAGAAACCAACATGGGACCAACACCTGCCCCAGGCTCCTGTTTCCCCATCATAAGGCTGAATGGAATGACCTCCAGTGTTCAGTTTATAATCACAGGATTTTGTTTATAGCTGGATGAATATTTACATATAGATACACCTACTAACCTCCACCCCACTGAAGATCTGCAACGTTTCCTTCATCCCAGAAGGCTCCCTCCTACCCGCCTCAGCAGTCTCTACCCCCTGGAGGTAACCACTACTCTGACCTCCATCACCAAGAATTATTTTCCAAGAGTTCTTGAAATTCACGTATCTGGCTTCTTTTGCTTAACATCATGTCTGGGAGATGCACTATTGTAGGTGAGGTATGTTGGTAGCTTCTGTTTTCTTATTGTCCTGTAACATTCCATTGTATGAATACACCACCGTTTATGTGTTCATCCTTCAGTGTTTGGGTTGGATGGACAGTTGGGTTATGCTTAGTTGGGGGCATCCGTGAGTAAATCTACTACCAACCATCTTGCATGTGTGTGTGCACATAAGCCCTCATTGCTCTGGGCCATTTTCTCAGGAGTGGAATTGCTGGGACTCAAAATAAGTGGGAATGGTCAGTCTTCCAATGTGGCTGAACCAACTTACACCCCCACTGGCCGTGGCTAAGAGTTCTCAATGCTCCATTGCAGGAGGACTGGCCAGCAGTCAGGAGAAAAGAACAGTCACACAATTTTCTAGCAAACCGCAGTCATCTCAGCTCTGCCTTTACTTAAGGGTAACCAAAAATAAGAATAAGTTTCATGAAAACTAAGAAAAGAGCCCAAGCCTTCAAGGATATCAGAGCTGCAGAGAGGAGCACATGTTGCTAAGAGAGCTGCTCCAGGAAACAGATGACAAATGTTTCATGCTCTCTGAAGGAAATGAAAGAAGACATGGATTATACAGAAAAAAAGATGAAGGATTAAATGCTCAGTAAGAGACTAAGATGAGCACAGGCTGGCAGGGCTAAGGAATGATAGAAAGGAATAAATAACAACCGGACAAACATTTTAAAATCGTTAGATGTTGTATCAGAATCCGCATTACCGAAGATCAAATTCATGTGGATCACTCGTTTGATAGATTATTCCGGAAGGCAGAAAAAAAAAAATAGACTAAACAGAGCACTGTGCTCCCGAACAGAGCTGTATTCTGTAATCTAGCAAAGAAAACTTTCCTCAGATAAAAAGGGGCCTGAATCTATAGTCCAAAAAGGGCTTTCATTTTTTGAGGCAAAATGATAGTAAAACAAGCAACACCTACATTTCTACCGGGGAAATTTGGCATTTCACGACTAAGGGGAAACATACAAGAAGAATGCAGATGGAAACAAACAAAATCTAAGCACAGTCACAGCCAAGAGGAACCTAAACAGACAGGGGGGCTGAAGGTCCTGTGGGATTCTGGGGCAGAAAAATGGCATTTCTGGGAAACTAAGGAAATAGGCATGTAGTATGAACTTTAGTTATCAATTACATAGCAATATTGGTTCATTAAGTGTGACAAATGTATGATACTAATGTAAGAAGCTGATAATTGGGGAAACTGAGTGTGGTTTATAGAAACTCTTTGTATTGTCTTAAATGTTTTCCTGTAAATTGGAAATTGTTCTTTAAAAATCAAGCTCATTAAAACAACCTGCAAAAGAAAAAAAATCAGGGGTCCTAATACAGGATGATGGGAGGAGATTTGACTTTGGGTGGTGGGCACACGGTGCAATATGTAGATCTTGTAACATAGAAACCCACACCTGAAACCTATATGTTCATGTTGAAAAATGTCACCCCAATCAATTTAATTGAAAAAGTCAGGCAGGCTGGGTTCAGATTTTTCTTCTATAACCTCACATTTTAAAGGCAATAAAAGAATTTTCACCAAAAATATATAACTACCAAGCAAAATAGAGACAGATTCATAGACAGAGAGCAGGTAGACAGCTCTGGGCAGGGTGGGAGGGGGGAGGGATTGAGAGGGAGAGAAAAAACAAAAAGAGAATTCATGGACATGGACTATGGTGTGTTGATTGCGAGGGTGGAGGGGGGATGCGTGGAGGTGCAAGACGGCATAGAGGAGATAAATGCTGATGGAAAAAATAAAATTTAAGGAAAATATAAAAATTGTTCAATGTTCACCAAATCTTATTAGTTTTGAGTTTTTTAAAAGCAGATTTTAAGACAGGTGCATGATTTGAGCCCACATAAAGTATGCATGAAATCTGATAGGTTAGACATGAAAGTCTATATGACAGCTGTTTCTTGGTAGTATGACTGTGATGATTCGAATTTTCCTATTTGTGTCTTCTTAGGTTTTCCTCATTTTCAGCAGAGAATGTATGTTTATAATCAGAAATAAAGGTTTATTTTTAAAAAAGAAAAAAACATCTATGTGTATATAAATATGTGGGGTGACGGATGGTTAACTAACCAGACGGTGGGAATCCTTTTCCACAATAATGCACATGCATGTGAAGTTACCACGATGTACACATGAACTATCTTGCAGTTTTATTTGTCAATTACACCTCAATAAAGCTGGGGGAGAAGAAAGCAAAATAAATAAATCCCCAAGAAGTAGCAATTAAATATTGCTCTGGGCATGTAGGATGATTACAAATGTGATTATAAGACAGATAGTAAATATATATTTTGAGAGATGATGCATAATTTACAAACATAATAATTTAATAGCAAAAAAAAAAAACTGGAACAAAAATTCTCAATTGTATCACCAAAAATTGAGAGTTTGAAGATTCAGCTAAAAATCTTTAATGAGCATGGAGACCATAGATACTATTCTTTTTTAAAAATTTTTTTAAATTTCCAATAATTATTGTTGACATACAATATTATATTAGTTTCAAGTTTACAAGATAGATACTGTTCTTTTTTATAATTTCAGAGAGGAAGGGAGAGGGAGAGAAAGATGGAAACATCAATGATGAGAGAGAATCATTGATGGGCTGCCTCCTGCACACCCCTACTGGGAATGGAGACCGCAACACGGCATGTGCCCTGATCTGATGGGAAATTGAACTGTGACCTCCTGGTTCATAGGTCAATGCTCAACCACTGAGCCATGCTGGTTGAGCGATACTATTATTTTAATAAAACTGCTTATTTGAGAAATTAAGGTCACTGTTGTTTTAACCTAAAAGTGACTACTTCCCTGGTCAGGTAGCTCAGTTGCTCAGTTGGTTGCAGGTTCAATCCCTGGTCAGGCACATACAAGAGTCAACCAATGAATTCATAAATAAATGGAACAACAAATCAATGTTTCTCTCTCTCTCTGTCTCTCTAAAATCAATAAATAAAACTTTTAAATAAAAATAGAAGTGACAACTGGTAGAATTATAAAATGCTGTATTCTTCCCCAATTACTGGGGGGAAAAAAATCCAAGAAAACATTGACTACAATCCAAGAAACAAAGCAATCAGCAAGAGGCATTGATGGAAGAAACATTAAAACCACATTATCAGAATAAAGCTAGAAATCTCTGAATTACAAATAAATGTAAATGAGATAAACTCACTTATTTTTTAAAAATATTCCTAATTTTAGAGGGAGTCAAAAATCTAACTTTATGTGCACACAAGAGAACCAGGTGACTGGGAAAATTCAAAGGAAAAGATGCTTTGATGCCCTGTGGGATTCTGGAACGGAAATGGGACGTGGGAGGAAAGCCTGGGAAAGGGAATAAAGTGTGGCATTTAGTTCATTGATAATGTACATGTTGGCCTCTCAGTTGTGACAAACGTGTCACTGGTGATGTGAGTTGTTAACATTGGGAAATACCTGTATCATCTCTTTTTGTTTGTCTGTTAATCCTCACTCGGAGATATTTTCCCATTGATTTTTAGAGAGTGGAAGGGAGGGGGAGAGGCAGAGAGAGAGAAACATTGATGTGAGAGAGACACATCGATTGGCTGCCTCCCCCATGCACCCAGACCCGGGCCAGGGACCAAGACTGCAAATGGGGTATGTGCCCTTGACTGGAATCGAACCCGGGACCCTTCGGCCTGCAGGTTGACATTCCAACCACTGAGCCAAACATGCTAGAGTTGTATTATCTCTACAACTCTTCTGTCAGTAAAGAATAATTCCAAAATTTAAAAGTCATTTTTAAAGCATGGGAGAAAATTTAGATGCGTTTGGGTACAGTGATGACTTTTTAGATACAAAGGGAGAATCCATGAAAGGCATCATTGACAAGGTGGCTTTCGTTAAAATTAGAAACTTCTGCCCTAGCCTGTTTTTCTCAGTGGTTAGGTCGTTGGCCTGCGGACTGAAGAATCTCGGTTTCGATTCCAGTCAAGGGCATGTCAAGGGCACGTACCTCAGTTTTGGTTTCAGGCTCTATCCATGGCCCCAGCTGGGAGGCAACCAATCAATGTGTCTCTCTGACATAGATGTTTCTCTCTCTGTCTCTCCCCTTCCCTTCCACTCTCTCTAAAAATCAATGAGGGAAAAAATATCAACTAGTGAGGATTGGCAAAAATAATAATAATAATAATAAAATAAAAAATTAATAATTAAAAACTTCTGCTCTGGCCCTGCTGATGTGACTCAGTGTTGACCATTGACCCAGGAACCAGGAAGTCACGGTTCAATTCCCCTTCAGGGTACATGCCTGGGTTGCTGGCTCCAGGCAGCCAATTAATGTTTGCTCTCACATCGTTGTTTCTCACTCTCTCAAAATCAATTAAAGAACAAGAAAAAGAATGGATAAAGCTGCACCAGGCAAATGAAGACCTAAAAGGCAGGAAGGGCAATGATTCTGAAACAAAAACAAACTCAGGGTAAAAAGAATGGATGCATGCCCTTGCTGGTTTGGCTCGGTGGATAGAGCACTGGCCTGAGGACTGAGGGGTCCCAGGTTCAAGTCCAGTCAAGGGCACATGCCCGGGTTGCGGGCTCAATCCCCAGTAGGAGGCGTGCAGGAGGCAGCCGATCAATGATTCTCTCTCATCATTAATGTTTCTATCTCTCTCTCCCTCTCCCTTCCTCTGAAATAAATAAAAATATTTTAAAATTTTTATTCATGTCCTGACTGGTGTTGCTCATTGGTTAAAGCTTCAACCTGTCCACCAAAGGGTTAAGGGTTCGATTCTGGGTCAAGGGTTTGATTCCTGGTCAAGGGCAGGTGCCGGAGGCAACCAATTCATGTGTGTCTCTCACATTGATGTTAGTCTCTCTCTCTCTCTTCCCCCACAACCCCCGCCCTCCTTCCCTTCCACTTTCTCTAAAAATCAATGGGAAAAATATCCTTAGGTGAGGATTAACAAAAAAAAAGCCAAAAATTTTTTTTCATTCACAATAACAATAAGAGGCTTCAGAAGGAAGAAGACATGACACATGCAGGACTTAAAAAAATACAAAATTATCAAAGGACAAAAAATGACATAAAATAAATGGAGAGATGTTTCAATTGCTGGGTTGAAAAGACCCAATAATGTAAAAATATAAATTTCCTCTAGACTAATCCATACATTTTTATTTCAATACCAATCAATATTGCAATCAGATTTTCCCCCCACAGGGTGAAGGAGAACTAAATAAAATTATTCTCAAGTTCATGTGCCAGGATTTTAAGAACAGAATGCTGGAGGTGGGGGAGCACTTGTTTTTGCAAGAAATTTAAATGCATTGTTGCATTTCAATGTATTGTTACACTTGTTATGTTTAGAGCTAATCAAAGCAATATTAGCTTTGAGTATAATTCAGGTGTCATCTTTTCCGTTGGATACCATACAAATACAATGAAGTGGGTTGTGTCTTATTTTCTTACACCAAAGAGAAGCCACACCCAGTGCCCACCGCCTCTCACCACCATGCAGAGGTTGTTGCAAGATGTTCATGGCAGAACTCTTTGACTCTTTTTTAACTGGAAAGAACCTCAATGTCGGTATCAATCAGCTATCAAAAATTGTGAACAAGGTGGCTAGCTCCTGGCTTATCAATTTCACAAACAGCATTTTGCTCCCCTATTTACAAAATAGGGTGTATTTGTATCCCCAAGTATATCTGCGTGAAAAAAGCTTGAACTCTGATGGATCAAAATAAGAGAGGTCTAAACCCCGGAACAGGAAGAGGATGTGAAAAACCTGGGGAAACCCAACTCAAGTCTAACACAGTGTCAGGCTAGCCTCAATTTCTCAGTTGTAACAAACATGCCATGAAGACAAGTTATGGGGAAAAGGGAGCGTCTGTCTTCTCTTTGCAACTTGTCTGTACATTTAAAATTATTGCAAAGTGCCCTGGCCAGTTAGGCTGGGTGGTTGGAGCACTGGCTGGTGCACTGAAGGGTCTCGGGTTTGATTCCCAGTCAAGGGCATGTACCTCGGTTGGGGGTTCAATCCCTGGCCCCAGTCTGGGGTGCCTGTGGGAGGCAACCAATCAGTCTCTCTCTCTCTTTCTCCCCCTCCTCCCTTCCTTCCACTCTCTAAAAGTCAAAGGAAAAAATATCCTCAGGTGAGGATTAAAAAATAAATTTAAGAAATAAAATGCTTGCAAAGTAAGAAGTTCATTTTTTTAAAAAGTAAGAACTGCTATTTCTGTTCAAAGAAATGAAATGACCAATGACTGCATTTTCCCCATTACACTTTCCAGTACTTTCGAATATTTCTGACCCTGGAGACGTATTACTTTTTTCACTGGAAAGAACTGCTAACCTTAAAAATATATAGAAATAAAAAGAACTGCCAACTTTTCAGTGCAGGTGGCAGAAAAGGTGTGAAGCCATTTTTGTACACTTCTCTCATATGTATGTACAATTATTGTACACGGGTATGCACATGGGCATGCTAGAAATCACACAAGCTTTCTCTCTGGAACAGTGAGATGGATATTTTTAGTTGTGATGGTGGATGAATTTCATTTTACTATAATTTCACCACCATGGACATACAGCATTTGTGCAATAAAATAAAGGGATTTATTTTTTTTCCACCCCGAAATGTCCCCCATGGCCTACTTTGAATTTGCCCAATGACCTTTCCCGATACCACAATAATTGATCCTTAATCAAATATTCAAATGGGGGCTTTAAAGAAAGACACAGTGGCTTGGCAACTTTGATGGTAAATATTTCTCTGCTTGGACCCCCAGCTTCTCTAATCCCCCCCCGCCCCTCCACCTTTTTGCAGCCCAGATATCGCCCTCCTCACTGGAGTCTTGCAAATATCTTTTGGTTTTAAGAGTTCCCTGGGGAAGCCTTGTTCTAAACGAGGTGTAAAAATCTAAGCGGCACAAAAAAAATATAGCGTGAGGTGGGAATCAATATTCTCTTCACAGCTCCATCGATTAACAACCATATTCTTCATTTATTAATTATGAAGGGGGTTTCAGAGCCGCAGTATCCTTCTTTCGCTGTGAGATGGTGGCTTCCCCCTCATCCCTGCCCCCTCTGCTACCTCCCAGGGTACCCTCGTCTGGGGCCAAGGTACTCTGTCCTCAACATCCCGGCCCTGGGAGAAGAGGAGGCAGAGCACCTGCCTCTACCAGCCAGGAGCACAGAGTTTTAGAATCGACCTTGCAGCTAATTATTCTATTTCTTTGCTCCTTTGTTTTTTTTTCTTCTCTTCCTGTCTCCTCCAGTAGCACATAAGCTCCGTGTGGGACCCTGCCTGCTTTCTCCCCGCTGTGTTCTGAAGGCCAGGCATACGTGCTCAATAAAGATTTGCTGAGTGATGGAGCAGGTGGAGACAGAGAGAAGGGGCCGCCGGAGTTGGGGCTGTGGGGAGAAGAGTTGGAATGAGAGCTCTAACCACGGTAAATTCTTGTGGGTTGGCCCGCAGAGATCTTGCCAAGGCCATCACGGAAGTGACAGCTGGCTTTGGCTCCAGGCAGTCCTGGCGTTACCCTCCCTAACTGTGCAGGCTCTGTTGACTCATCTGTAAAAGGGTGTTCAGACGAGGCGATCCCTCATGTCAGCCCTTGTCTGGGTTGGCCCTGGTTGTACATATGAGGGTGACATGTCCTTGGTCAGGGAACTCATGGGGCAGACTCACCTTATCCTCAGAGTGCAGCATCCGGGTGGCCAAGAAGTGACCAGAAAATGCTTGTGGTGAATGTGAATGAATGGGTAAATTGATAAATAGATAGTGGGTGGATGGAGGGTGGAAGGTAGGTGAATGAATCAGTGAATGGGTAGGAGGGTGGTTGGATGAGCAGATGAATGGAAGGGTTGATAAATGAAGGGGTGTGTAATAGATGGGTGATAGGTTGGTACATGTGTGGATGGGTGAAAAAGTAAATGGATGGGAGAAAGGATCCGTGGATGGCTAAAAAGATAAATGGATGCATGAAGGAATGGATGTTATTGAATACATGGGTAGGTGGGTGAATGGTTAGGTGGATGGATGGATGGATGGATGGATGGATGAATGGATGGATGGATGGATGGGCAGATGAGTGAATAGGTGTGTAATGTGTGGGAGAATGAATAGATGAATAGGTGACGGATGGATAAATAAATGGGTAGGTAAATGGATGAATGAATGGATAGATGGCTGTATGGATGGATGAATGGATGAATGGATGGATGAGTCATTCAGCATCTTAGTGAATGGTTTCTTGACTGACTGCATCGGTTGTTAAAAGGGTTAATAAATGGGTGCATTGATAAATGGATGAGTTGGTGAATACATAGGTAGATGGGTGAATGATTTAGTGAATGGATGCATGTATGGATGAATGGCTAGATGGGTGAGTGAATAGGTAGATAAATGAATAGGTATGTTAAGTGTGGGAGAATGGAGAGACAAATGGATGGATGGATGGATGGATGGATGCTGGGAGGATGAATGAGTAAATCAATGACTGGATGAGTGATTGAATGAATGAATGGATGAATGGATGGATGAGAGCTTGTTGACTGTGTGGGTAAATGGCTGAATAGCTAAATGGACAAGTGTCTCGGTGAAAAAGCATATGGACAGGTGGGCTGCTGAGCAAATCAATGGGTACATGTCTGTATGAATACATGGATGGGCATGTTGGTGAGTGAGTGGGTGAGCGGGCATCTAGGTGGATGAACCAAGGGGTTTAGCCTGCACAGCCCTCAGCTTTCTGGAACTCCCTTTCCAAAAATGTACTGTGCCTGTGCAGGTGCTATGGGAGAAAACCTCAGCCAGTACGCTTTGCAGAGAATGGCACACAGGGGCGGGGAGGAAGGGCGGGTAAATGGACGACACTCTCCATAGGAGAATGTCACAAGAAGCAGAAGTAGCCCCTGGACTTGAAGCTGGCACAGCCCCGGACAGCGGGACTCTGGGCAGGGAGGGCTTCTTGTTGGGGGTAGGAAGCCGGAAGGCCCGGTCTCTGCTCTCTCCTCGCCTGGCCTCCTTCCTGAGGGACCCTAACACCTCAGCTGGTCCCCCACCTTTCAGGACTCCCATGGCCTTTGCTTCCCGCCCTCCCCCTCCCACACACAGGTCTGTTCACTCTGAATCTACCCTTCCCCTTGCCCTGTCTGTGCCCTGCCCCCCAGTCCTCTCCCCGTGCTGCTGGAAGAGAGGGGGCGGCTCTCTGTGGGGTGCTGGGGTACAGAGCCAGCAGCAAGAGCTGTCAGCGCCAATCAGGGGGAGGGGTACCTCTGCCTGCCCAGGGTCGATGGGAGTGGGGGCTCAGGCTGCGGTTTACACTGAATCCACGAAAATCACCGAGGCTTGAAAAGTGCTCAATACGCCATCGATCGCTCTCTGCTGATCGGCTCCGCAGCAGCAGGCTGGGAACAAGGGCAGGCGGCTCCCCCCACCACGGGCCCCATGCAGAACCGGGGCTGCACGCCTCACCCCACCCACCCAGGCTCCAGCCCGTTGCCCCCAGGGCCTGGGAACAGCGCCCCCTCGGAGCCCATACGACTTCAAAACCCTCCCCAACTGTTTTGGGTGACAATGGAATTAAGACAGAAAACCAGACTCCTCCACTGCTGGGCTGTGTGACGATGGATGCGTTTCCCTTTCTTTCTTTCTTTCTTTCTTTCTTTCTTTCTTTCTTTCTTTCTTTCTTTCTTTCTTTCTTTCTTTCTTTCTTTCTTCCTTCCTTCCTTCCTTCCTTCCTTCCTTCCTTCCTTTCTTTCTTTCTTTCTTTCTTTCTTTCTTTCTTTCTTTCTTTCTTTCTTTCTTCCTTTCTTCCTTCGTTTCTCTCTCTCTCTCTCTCTCTCTCTCTCTCTCTCTCTCTCTCTCATGCATTTCTTAGCTCTCTGGGCCTCAGTTTTCTCTGTAAATTAGGTATTATAACAAGTCCTGGTGCCTCCCTTTTCTTCTCAGCTGGGGAAGGGTTTTGGGCAGAGGGGAACGGCATGTGCAAAGGCTTGCAGGCTGGGCATCACAGGGCGCGTTGAGGGAACAAGGACGAGTTGTGCCACCTGTCTTTGGAAGGAGGGTGCGTGGGGAGGACGGAGATCTGTGTGCAGTGTTTGGAACAGCCTTGGTGTTAATTCCCGGAGGTAACAGGGAGGATCTGCAGTGACTGAGTAGCTTAGCATCCTTCCCCCCAAACCTGTGCCTCCTCTGCCCCACCTCCCAGGGCCCATTGGCCACCACTTCCTGCCCTTCTCCCTCATGAGTTCCTCCCTGGCTAACCCCTGGCTCCCAGGGACCAGATCTAAACTCGCCCCTCCCCTCCTCTAAGCCATCCCATAGCCCCCACTGCCAGCCTGGAAGGCTTGGCCTGATGGTCCACGAAGTCTGTCCCACTGAGAGTCTAGCCACACACCAACCAGCCTTCCCTGCCTTGCCTCACACTAGCACAGCTATCACCCCACCTGGATTTGTCCTCCTGCTGAGTTCTGTCTCTACCCAATATGCCTGCTAAACCCCTCCTCATCCTCCAAGCCCCCATCCCCACCCCCTCCGGCAGCATCTCCCCAGCACCCCTAGCCCTGGGGCTCCTTGAGCTGTGTCTGGTCCTGTTTCCTCCAGCCCAGAACTGGGGGGCTTCCTGGGGGGCTTAATGTCACCCTCCTGGGCATTGGGCTTGCGTGGGTGTCAGCTCTGAGTTGTGAAGGGTAAACCAGGAAAGGTAGAAGGATAAGGCCTTTATAGCAGAGACGGGGAGGGGGCTTTGCAGACACAGAACCTTCCTCCAACTGCTGGGGAGACTGAGGCCCAGCTGGGGGGTCCTGCCTCCCTCAGGTCTCCCTTGCCTTTGAGCCCAGCCCCCAACCCACACCCAGCATGACTCTCCAACCCTCAGCAGTTCCCATGAGGAAGAGAGAAAAGGAAAAAAAGGAGAGGAAAGGGAATGAGACCAGTGGCTCCCCTCCCCCACCATCATTCTTATCACCAGACCCCCCCCCCCCCTCCTTTGCAGGCTCTTCTGAGGGAATCCTCCCCCTCGCAGGTCCAAACCCCACAACCCCCACCTGACCTCTGCCAGCGGGGCTGCCCCTCCGCCCCCGTGTCCTTCCCCCCAAAGGTCAGGGAGCTAATTTCATTCCTGTGTATCTCTCACACCTCAATGATTAATAATTGAAGGAAAATGTATTTCTTCAGGGGCCCAGGGTAAATCAGGAAGAACTGCAGCATTCACATGCGGCCACAGGGCTGGGAACGCGGTGAGGAAGGGAGACCCAGGCGGGGAGTGTGGATCTGAGGGTCCAGCAGCATCATAATAGTCAAACCCATTTCAAAGTCACTCTAATGGCAGCAACGGCAAGAACCTTTACTGGGCACCTGCTCGCTTCACGGGGACGCCGTACTTGTGAAGTAAAGGGTCTTGCTGCCCCCAACTTACAGATGAAGAAACTAAGGCCTAAATCAGGGCAAGTGACTTGCTCAAGTTCACACAGCTGGGATTCAGGCTCCAGGGTCCTAGCCCGCACGTGGGACTCTGTCCAGGGCCCCTCTGACATCTTCTCTCTGGGATCTCGAGGCACAGTCCCACGTGGGGTAGGAGGGGGGATGTTTGATCCCATGTAGGGTCTGTTCACTGCCCCAAACCTGCTTCATGGAAACTGATGAGGTCAAAGTCACTGAGGTACGCCCATGTTCACAACAGTGTGATTCACAATGGCCAAGGGGTGGGTGTCCATGAGAGGATGAATGGATCAACACAATGTGGTCCATCCACACACTGGAATATGACTCAGCCACGAAAAGGAGCAAAGCTCTGACAGTCAATACACTGTGGATGGACCTTGAACACACGGTGCTCAGTGAGAGAAGCCAGATACCAAAGGACAAACAAACACTGTGTGAGTCCACTCACATGAGGTCACTAGAGGAGTCAGGTTCACAGAGACAAAAGCAGATGGGAGGTGCCAGGGACTGGAGAGCTAGTGTTTAACAGGGACAGAGTGTCAGTTTGAGAAGATGAGAAAGTTCTGGAGGCGGGTGGTAGGAATGAGTACACAACGGTGTGAATGTACTTAATGCCACAGAACTGTACACTTAGAAATGGTTATGATGGTCAATATTATATTATGTATATTTTACCACAATGTAAAAAAAACAATTTTAAAAAGGAGTGAAGCGCTGACACTCGCTACAACATGGATGAGGCTTAAAAACATGATGCTCAGTGAGAGAAGCCAGACACCAAAGACCACACAGTGTGAGATTCCATTTATGTGAAACTAGAGGCCCAGTGCATGACATTCGTGCACTGCGGGGGGGGGGGGGTGTCCCTCAGCCCAGCCTGCAGCTCCTGCAGTCCGGGAGCCCTTGGGGGATGTCCCACTGATGTGGGGAGCAGGCCTAAGCCACAGTCAGACATCCTTAGCACTGCTGCAGAGGCGGAAGAGGCTCCACCACGGCCATTGTGCTTGCCAGCCACCAGCCAGGCTTGTGGTCGAGCAGCATGCCCCCTGTGGGAGCACACTGACCACCAGGGGTCAGCTTCTACATTGAGCATCTGCCCCCTGATGGTCAGTGCGTGTCATAGCAACCGGTCGTTCCACCGTTTGGTCAATTTGCATATTAGCCTTTTATTGTATAGGATGCCCAGAACAGGCAGATCCACAGAGATACAAAATGGATTCAGGATTGCCAGGGACTGGAGGAGGAGGGGGGGGTGACTGCTAATGGAGATGGGGCTTTATTTTGGGGGTGATGAAAACGTTTAGAAACTAGATAATAGCAATGATTGTACAACATTATGAATGCACTCAACACAACTGAACTGTACACTCTAAAGTGGTGAGTTTTATGTTATGTGAATTTTACCTCAATTAAAAAGAAAGATGTACAATGAGAGTGAAGCAGATCATCCCATCGCTGTGTTTTGCTGATTCTGGCTCCCTGTGGGTGGGTAACACACTTTAAATGCTTCTAATACAGCACAGAGGTGCAGGGTGGGGTCTATGTCATCTGTGTTCTCATCCCCAATGGATTTATGCCTTTTATGCTTACCCTACGCTATATTGCCATTTGCCAGAACAAAGTGGGCTGGGACTAGCCTTGCTGCCCCAGCAAGGGGATTAATAAATAGTCGATGTCTTTTCCGTGGTGGGGAATGCTGGGTGGCTATTAAAGGTGATGGAGGCAGAGAAATTGTAGTGACATGGAAGGATGCCTGTGTGATAAAATCAACGACACAGGCCGCATGACAGCCAGAGATTACATGAGCCCACTTGGGTAAAGCCCTGGGGCTCTGTCAGCATTTTTCAGGGGTCCTAGCCAGAGCCAGTTACACCCAGAAATTCCTGGGACCCTGTAGAAGACCACCCTATATCCCCCTCCCTCTATGTCCACCTACAGCAAGTCAAATGGTGCCCTCCAAAACTCAGGTCCACCCAGAACCTCAGAATGTGGCCATATTTGGAAATACAGTCTTTGCAGATGTCATTAGTTAAGATAAGGTTGTACTAAATCAGGGTGACAGGCGTCCTGCTAAGAAGGAGAGAGACACACAGACACAGAGAGAAGAAGGCCATGGGTCTACAGAAGTAGAGAATGAAAGGATGCAGCCACAAGCCAAGGAACACCACCAGAGGCTGGGCCAGGCAGGGAGGACGACCGCCCTGTCGACACCTTGATCTCAGACTCCTGGCCTCCAGAACTGTGCAAGAATAAATCCGTTGTTTAAGCCTCCCGGTGTGCGGTACTTTGTTACAGCAACCCCAGGAAAATACTACATACACCCCCAATCTTGGAAAAATGAAGAGAAGTGAAGGAAAGTACAGGAGGAAGTGCTATGGGAAAACTCTGGGCTTTAAACCCTAACAAACCAAAGGAATGAGGAGGAGAGAGGGGAGATTGAGGGAGGAGGGGCAAAGTAGGAGAAAGTGTGAGGAGGAGAAGAAAACAAAGAAGAAGGTGGAGGAGGAGAAGGGAAGGTGCTGGGAAACTGCTTTTCCTGCTTCCTCGTCTGTGAAGCGGAGGTAACTTACCAATGTGCACTGAAGTTTTGAAGAACCAATGGGTTAAATATGTGCAAAGCACCTAGCTCAGTGCCTGGCTCACAGTAAATGCTCCATGAATATTATGAAGGTAAGTCGAGGCCGTGCATAGCGAGGGGTAACAGGATGAGTGGGGACCGCCTGGTTCTGTAACAGCTGCAGTCTTTGAGCCGGGTGACTTCCCCTCTGGGCCTCAGCGTCCCCACCTGAGAACAAAATATGGCTGATGCCCACTGAGAAACAAAGCACCTTACCGGACACCTCACAGAGACCTTCGGACGGGTGCTGTCTTTCTCCCACTTTACAGGCAAGAATCCTGAGGCTCAGAGAGACTAGTCAGGTGCCCAAGACTACTAAGCTGGGGGCTGGGGGGCCAGGATGCTAACCTGGGGAATCTGACCCCTGAGTCCACCTCTGGGATGAAGCCGGACCCTCACTGACTACCTTGGCTGGATGTTGGGAGATTTTAAGCGCAATTGTCCAGCAGGCAGGAAGCGCTGCGTGAAGGTGAGCTGCTGTCATTGTTATTATTCTTATGGAAGGGAGCTGCAGGGGAGGAGGTGGTGGGTGGCGGGGCGCCCCAGCCCCTCCCTTAAACCCTTCTCCGAGCTTATTAAGCGCCTCTGGCCGAGGCGATCGATGGCCACTGGGCGCCGGCTGCAGCATCCCTCCCGGCCTTGGACCACGCATGCGCACAGGAGCCGGATTGATCGCTGCAATCTCTGCTCCATCACCGCGCGGGCCCCGCCCCTCCTTCCCGGTCCGCGTTGCCCGGCAACCACGGCTCGGCGCACTCCCATTGGCCCGCGGCAAGCTAGGCTCCCGGGCAGCGCGTGGTCAGTTGGTCAGCGCGGCCGCAGCGTGGCCAGGGGCCTGGCTCCGGGCGCGGGTCGATGCCACCTCCCATCTGACCTTTCCCGGCGAGGGGAGGGAGCTGCAGGCGGGAAGGAGGCCCGGGAGAATGAAGCAACTCAGTAGGTCTTGGAAGAAAGTTTATTGACCCATTTCTTATCTCCGGGTCACAAGGCTTCCTGCGGCGGGGGCGACTGAACGGCGGCGGGGTGGGGAGTGGGGAGGCGGCGAGGACCCCTTCCCGCTTGCCCTGGTCCCCTGCACGCATGGGCTGCATCTGCGAGCTCTGCCTGGCCGCTTCCTGGGCTTATGGAGTCACAGAATGTACAGGGTGAAGGGGGCCTGCTAGCCACAAGGTGTGGCCCAGGGCCTTCAGATTCTCTGCCACACCAGGCTGACACTGGGACCCCCCCCCCCCGAAAAAAAGAGGCCAAAACATGTATCCAGTGCTCACTGAGACCCACACTCTCGCTGCCTATGGCCCACAACTCAATAAGAAAGGACTATGATTTTGGTTGTCGTTAATCCTCATAGGATATTTTTTTCCCATTGATTTTTAGAAAGTGGAAGGGAGGGGGGGGTGGCGAGAGAAACATTGATGTGTCTTCATGGATTGGTCACCTCCCGCACCTGCCTGGACCTGAGGCGGGGCATGGAACCTGCAACCCAGGTACCTGCCTTTCCCTGGGAATAGAACCCTGGGCCCTTCGGTGCAGGGACGGATGCTCTAACCACTGATCACACCGGCCAGGGCAGGAAAGACAATGATTGAAACTGAAATGTCAGGTTGACATGAAAGGGCTTGGGAAGCTGTGGGATCTTCTTGCCTACACAGCTCCTCCTCTCGCAGAAGTCCAGGAAGGGGCAGGTCCTGGCCCAAAGTGTCAGACTTTCAAAAAAAGACAGTTTATTTGGAAGGGATGGTTTGTGGTGCCCTAAACTTTCCAGCGTAGCAAAAACACAAAATTCCAAAGGCCCCAGCAACCACTTGAGTGTATTAAAAGGAAAAAATGGGTTTTGTCAAAGGAAGGTTTATTGTAACAATTGAAATGCTGTTGATAATAAAATGGTAGGGTTCCCTCTGTGGGGCCAAAAATATTTCCTCCTTCGGGGGTGAAAAACAGGATTGAATCATTTGATGCAAATGGATGAGTGTTTTAACAATGTAGTGTCCATGACCGTTTTAATATGCGTTCTGTGCCAAGTCCAGTGCTAGGACATTTATTTAAATGGTCTCAGTTAACCCCCACCACACCCCCCGAAACATCAGCATGGTTTTACAGAGGAGGAAAGTCTCAATGCAATTCTATAACCTAATTCCAATGAAATAGAAAAGGACAATCCCTCGGCTGCAGCCTCCCCCGGCTAAAATCAGCTGTGGTCATTTTGTTCAGGGTCCCTGGCCTCTGTGTTACCCACAGACATGCTCTACAGAGCTGCAACCTTCCTGTCACCCTCCCAAATGTTTGCATTTATTTTATTTTCCACATAATGCTGCCCCTCATGAGCCTCCAGCCTCCCTCCACCGATTTTGCATTTCCAATTCTTAACAGCTGAGGAAGGCAGCACTGACTGGTGGGTGGGGGGTGGAGTGAGAGTGGGGATATTTTCGAAAGCAGATGCTAGAATTCAATTTTCATTTTAACCTCATTATTGAGTGGGGAGGGGGAAGGAGGCGGAGGTGGGCCGATTTGTTTGCAAGATTAAAAAGCTGGATTTTATCAAAAGATAAGCTATTTTTAACATGGCTGGTTAGGTCTGTAATGTACGAATGGTCCTATGAGTGTTAGTGAGCATTCAACTGTGCATTTTAGTGTGTGAATAAATGTATGAGTGTGTGTGGATGTGTATATGTCTGTGAGTATGTGCTTGAGTGGGAGCATGTGAGTCACTGTACATTTGTGTGCACATGTGTGACATGTACATAGGTATGAGTATGTGTGAACGTGAGGAGAGGGAGGGAGGCTGAGGCTGGTCAGTGTATGTGACTGTGTCTTTTTAGCATGCATGTGCCATGTGTGTGAGTATGTGCATATATGTGCATGAAAATGTAGGGTATATGCGAGGGTGTTTGTCCATGAGTGTGTGAGTATATGTGAATACATATGGGTACGTATTTGTGTGTGTGTTTGTACACTTGTATGTTTGTACACATGTATGAGCATGTGAAGTATGTCAGTGGTTACTGGTCACATATGAGTATATGTGCATGTACCTGTGTTTGTGCACATGTATGGGGGTGTGGGGTACACATGAGATTTGAGTGTGTTTTTGCACATGTGTGGGTGTATGAAGGTGTGCACAAGTGTTTCTGCTTTTCCACCCCTACCGCCTTTCTTTCTCGTCCAAGCTCTCAACTTTCTGCAGCCACTCTGTCCCTGCCTGGCCTCCTGCTGTTCCTGCCACAGGAACATACATATCTCTCTCCCCTGCTGACCCTGCTCATCTCAGGTCCCCTTCAAGCGCCACCTTCTCAGGAGCCATCCTGGGTCTGCCAGGCCCAGGTGCCCCACTTGGGAGAACACTAGCGATTCTTTTTTTTTTTTTTAATTGATTTTTTACAGAGAGGAAGGGAGAGAGATAGAGAGCCAGAAACATCGATGAGAGAGTAACATCAATCAGCCGCCTCCTGCACATCCCCTACTGGGGATGTGCCCGCAACCCAGGTACATGCCCTTGACCGGAATCGAACCTGGGACCCTTGAGTCCGCAGGCCGACGCTCTCTCCACTGAGCCAAACCGGTTTTGGCCACTAGCGATTCTAAGTAAGAATTCATCTCATAAAAGTTGGCCATCCTTGGGCACTCTCTGAGAGCAGGGGCCTGTGGTCTTGAGCATTGCTTGGTCTCCAGAGCCAGAACAGGATGGATGGATGAGAGAATGACAATCATAGGTGAGCCTCAAGACAACTGGTCTGAATCGTGCCTGGCACAAGGTACCATTGCCAAGGTGGAAGCCCCCTTAATAGATGGAGAAGCTGGGTTCAAGACAACAAGTCCCTCCACCCAGGATGTGTCCCCCTCCCAACCGAGTGCCTGCCCTGGAGGGTATCAGCTGCCCTGGAACGCTGCCCCAGGTGGATGGGTCTGGTGCATGGATTTCCGAAGCCATCTCTCCATCTGGCAGCTTTATTAACCCAATTCGACTGATCAAGTGATTGACGTGTTTGTTTATCAGCCACTCCTGCCCCTCCAGGGACCTGTGTCAGGTGCCCCCTACCTCCATCTTCATCAGCCCAGGAGGAGAAGGGCACCAGAAGCCCCTCACAGCCCCATCTCTCACCCACACAATTATACACTTTTGATGACTGGGCCAATTTGAGTAAATCTTTCCAGAAGGCCATGTGCCAGAGTCTGACAAAATTTAAAAGCCAAATTTAAAATGAGAGGTTGGTGAGGACAAGAACGTTTATCTGTTATCTTCCCCATTCAGTCCTGAGCCGCTTAAAACCATGCTCAACACATGGTAGGTGCTCAATAAGTGGTAAACGAATTCTCTAGGCTCCTATGTTCCCACTGTTGGGAATTTAACCCAGGGGTATACTTGCAGAAGTGTGGCAATATTTACATAGGAGCGTGTTCCCAGAAGCCTTAATTCTGGAAACAACCTAAACAGGCAACAATAGGACGCTGGTGAAATAAGTTACAGACCATCCACATCACAGAGCACTGCACAGCTGCGCCAGGTAGCAGCGCTGAATATTCCTGCCGTAGATTTGGTGACAGGCTCGCTGCCCCAAAGGAGTTAGCAACTACATCCACACAGAAACCCACACAAAGGTGTTTACAACAGCTTTCAACATAACTGCCCAAACCTGGGAGCCACCAAGATGCCCTTCAAAGGGTGAATGGATGCATCTACCCAGACAATGGGATATTATTCAGCACTAAAAAGAATGAACTATTCAACCACAAAGAGACATGGAGGAACCTTAAATGCATATTACTGAGTGGGGGAAAAAGCCAGCTTGAAAGGCTACACACGGTATAATTCCAACTCTAGGACATTCTGGAAAAGTCAACACTGTGAAGACAAGAAAAAGATCCGAGGTGCTGGGACCTCAGAATGAGGGGCTGGAGCACAGAGGTGTGTGCTCTCCCAGCTCCGAAGGCCTGGAAGTCTGAGATCAAGTGCCAGCAGAGGCCATGATGGAGTATATGCACCATGTTCTCTCTCCTGACTTTTGGTGGCTACAGCCAAGCTTGGTGTTCCTTGGCTTGTAGACCTATCACCCCATCTCCGCCTCTGTTGTCACATGGCCTTCTCCTCCCTGTGTGCATATCTGTGCCCTAACGTCATCTTTTTTATGAGGACACCAATCATATTGGATTAGAACCACCCTAATGGCTTCCTCTTAACTTGGTCATCTGCAAAGATCTTATTTACAAACCAGAGGCCCGGCGCACGAAATTCATGTAAGGGTACAGTCCCTAGGCCTGGCCTGCAATCAGGGCCATCTTTCCTGGCTGCCCGCAGCTGGCCCGCCACCCACCGCCACCCCTCCTCCCCCCGTTCCCCATTCCCCATCCCATCAGGCGATCGGAGCATGACAGCTGGGGGATGGGCCCACCTACTCGCCGGCTCCGCCCGCCACAGGTTGCCCTCTGTGTGTGGGGCGACTGGTGGGGTGAGGGCCTTGGCCTGGCACCACCTGCATCCCCCGCTACCCACCCCCGGTTCCCCATTCGCCATCAGGTGATGATCGGAATCTGCTGGCCAGGGAAAGGGACCGAGAGGTGGTCAGTGCGCCTCATAGTGACTGGTCGAGAGGTCGTCTGGTCGTTCCACCTTTAGGGTCAATTTGCATGCTACCCTTTTATTATATAGGATAAGTTCCTATTCATAGGTACTGGAGTGAGGACTTCATCTTTTGGGAGAGGGACACAATTCAACTCCTAACACAATAACAATGTATTAATATTGGTTCATTAATTGTAACAAACGCACCACACTAATGTTACAATAGAGGAAACTGTGTGTGTTGTGGGAATGTATATACCAATTCCCTATACATTGCTCAGTTTTGTTTTTTGTTTTTTTTATAAATCTAAAAATATCTAAAAAGCAAAGTCTTTTATTTTAAAAAATGAAAAAGAAAAGGCTAGGTGCCAAACAGTGAGTATAGAACGCTCACAGCTGCATAAAGAAATGGGCGTATATCTATATGTGATGCTCACATTCTCTGCACATATGAGACCCAGGAACAGAGGCTGCTGTGCAGACGGGGCTGGCGAACAGGGCAGGTGAAATGGAAAGAAGGCTTAAGGTTCCCTGTATGTTTCTTGTTGCTTTAAAAAAAATTGTCTCCTATGCATATATTCCTTGCTCAAAAACACTTGGAAAATATAACAAAGACTACAGAAATTCCTATTTGTAACTCAGCTTTTCTGAAGTTAACTGTGACAGGGGAACCCTGGCCCTCCCATTGTCCCCTATTCAGATGATTCTGTCTGATGTTCTTTCTCCCCTGGGACCTGGGGTCTGTCTCCCATGACCCCTGCCCACGGCCTCCAGTCTTCCCAGCTCATCAGCTCTGAGCAGGAAGGAGGTGTTGGGGACTCACATCTACATAACTCAGTTTCCCTTCTACACAGTGAAATTAACATCACCAGCTCATCTTAAAAACTGCTTGTTTTTAAATATATTTTTGTTTATTACAGCGAGGAAGTGTGAGGGGGAGAGAGAGAGAAACATCAATGATGACAGAGAATCATTGATTGGCTGCCTCCTGCACACCCCACACTGGGGATCAAGCCTGCAACAACCCGGGCATGTGCCCTGACTGGGAATCAAACTGTAACCTCCTGGTTCATAAGTCAATGCTCAACCCCTGAGCCACGCCGGCCGGGCACAGTGCTTGTTTTTATTAAAATAATAATAATAACCCAACCATGTCCCCCTACTTTAGCCCCTCCCCTATCCTTTGCATATGCTCTACCCACTGCCTGGAGTGCTGTTCCCGCTTCTCAATTAACTCCTGCCCCACTTATGGTTATCAGGGCAAATGTCCCCCTCTCAGGGAAGCCACCAGTCCCCCTTTCAGCCCCTTTCATCTGGGTCATACTTTAGGGTCTGCAACAACCCCCCTCCTGTGCCCAGCTCTAGGCTTGGCACACAGTAGGCGCGATAAAGATTCTATGGGCAACTGCAGAGATGAAAATACATGGAGAGTTCACAGCTGCATGAGCAGGAACGCAGCAAAGGGGATCAGCGATTGGAGAATTATTAACAGGCCTCTGGAGCCCCCTCCCTGAGCCCCCCAAGATGGGTAGGGGTGGGGAGATGAGGCAGAGGCCCCTTTAAAGGCCCAGCATCACCTTCTTTTCTCAGCAGCCCGGCACCCACCCACCTGAGTGAGACTCAAGCTGCCCATTAAGCGATTTTTCCCCTCCACTTACAGCTAGCGGCATCGACAGGGATGCTCAATATCTGAAGGGCTGTTGGCCTTGGAAGAGAGATTGCAGCCGCCTGGATAAAATATTCCTTCTCGCCCACGCCTCCCCCAACCCCAGAGAAGCTGCGTGTCTGATCCCCTCCCCTAATGAGCTCGGTTCTCTGCCTCCAGGTGGATGAGGCACTGCCCGCCCCCCTTGGCCTTTTAAGCTCAGCTCAAGATTTGGGGGGAAGGGGCTGGAAGGAGAACTATGACACCTTCCCCCTGTCTGGGTTCTGCTGTGGTCACCTCCCCCAGGAAGTCCCTTCAGACCTCTAGAGCCCAGGCTCCATATTCCTGCAGCCCTGATGATCTCATGAGGTGGGGGGCGGGAGGTCATAGAGGGACTGGAGCCCCTGTGGAGCCACACCACAGTGTCTAGGTGCCAAGATTCTTGTTTGCTCATTTGTTCCGCACAAGGGGAGGCAGAGCTGGGCTCCTGTACTCCCATCCCTGTGGGGCCAATGTGAGGGGCTGGACAGGATGGGGTAGGAGCACAGGAGATGAAGTGGGGGAAGGAGATAAGACAGGGCATACAGGGTTGGGGGAGGCTCCTCCAAATGAAATAATGGCAACTTGAAGGAGAAACGGTCCCAAAGTGACTGGACCAGGCTTATCCAGCCTGCCTGAGAGAGGGGACACAGGGTCTGGCCTCTGGGGCAGGAGAGGGGATCCAGATGGCTGGGCTGGGAGGGAAGGCCCATGCCCAGAGCCACGACCGCCATTCCTGGCTTCAGAACCAAGGACAGCTCCCTGCTCCTCTGGAACTGGGGTTCCCGCCTGTCAGGGTATCCAGAGCCTGGAGCCTCCCTAGAGATTCCCCCACAAAGACCCAAGTGCTTCCTTGGATAATGCCTCGCCCTGGGGGGGGAGGGGCGCCAGGACTGAGAGCTGCAGACAGCAACGTTGTTTCCAAACTATGAGTCCTAATGCCGCAGGCTATTGTTCTGTGTCTAGAACATCACAAACTCTTCATACTGAAGGGGCTCAGAAAATGTTGGGGGATGTGTGAGTAAATCAGTGATTCCAACATTTAACACCCAAACTCCTTGCTTTATAAAAAGGGGAACAGAAACCTGAGAAGAATGTGGCTTCGCTTCCCCTCCTCAGGCAGAATCCAGATCTTCTCTCCAGGCCTAAGGGGAGGTGGGTTCGAGCCCTGCTCCTTGTCCAAATACCGGCCCATCCTCTGGGGGTGAAGCTGAGGCCCTGAAGGGATCCGCTCTGACCCAGTTCTCAGGGGCCCCCAGGCTGTGGGTGAGACATGAGGACCCTGGGTGGGCACAGAGAGAGGCACCTAGGGCTGGGGAGTCCCTGGGGGTAGTAAGGGCACTGTATTTGGGGTTGGGGAAGGGCAGCAAGCATTCTATCTGGGAAGGGAGGGAAAACTGTATAAAGGAAAGGGAATTTGAGCTGGGCTTTGCAGGTAGAGTAGGAGTTTCCTAGGGAGACCAGAGGGACAAAGGAACAGCAGAAACACAGGCAGAAAGATTGAAGGACATGACCCATTTGGGGAGAGCTAGAAGGAGCTCAGCTGGGGAGGATGAGCCCCTCCAGGGGAGGATAGAGGTGGATTGGGGGGGCAAGCTTGTGGCTGGAGGCCTGCAGGAGGCTCTATCAGTATGAGGAATGGGTGGGGGTGAATCAGAGGTAGGACAAGTGGGGAAACTGCTCAGAGGGACCCAGGCACCCACTAGGGCAGAGCAAAGCCTCCCCTCTCCTTGCTCACTAGACATCAAACCCAGACTTCCCCCCTCTCCAGGTTATTAATTTTTCAGAGAAGAAAATGCTTTTTGTATTTTTTTTCCAGGCAAAATATTGATAATGGGCTTAATGTGCCTTTCCAGCTTTTGTGTGTTGAAAGGGCTTTTCCGTCCTGGTTGCTGCAGAGGCTGCACATTGCACACAGGCACACGAGCACACGTGCACACACATACACACACCACCGTCCCCCACCAGCAGATCACACTTGTCTTCAGAGACATGACTGGGGAGGGGGTGGGGGTGTTTTGATTGCTGCCCAGCAGGTTGGCACAGCCTCCTCCCCACCTGGAGCCCCCACCTCTGCTCACAAAGCCAGACACTTGCCAGCAAGGAAGCTGCTTTTCTGGCAGCTCTGGGCTGAGATACAGCTTTGAGCTGTTTAAAATGTGCCTTTCCTTCTCTTGGCAAAGTGGAAACAGAAAGGTAGGGACCTCCGTTCATTCATTCATTCATTCATTCATCCATTCATCCATCCATTCATTCACTCACTCGTTAGCCAGTTACTATGCACCTGCTGTGCCCAGGGCCCTGCCTCCTGGAAGTTCATAGTCTGGTGGGAGGGAAGGGTACTAAGCAAAGATTCCAGGGAGGAAAATATCACTATATCATGTCCGGTGTGGCTCAGTGGTTGAGCATCAAGCCATGCACCAAGAGGTCATGGGTTCTAATCTCAGGCAGGACACATGCCCGGGCTGTGGGCTCTCCTGAGCAGGGGACATGCAGGGGGCAGCCCATTGATCAATGTTGATGTTTCTCTTTCATTGATGTTTTTATTTCTCTCTTTAAAAAAAATTGAAAAGACACACAGCCCTGACTGGTCTTCTCAGTGGTTAGAGCATTGGCCTGTGCACCAAAGGAACGAGGGTTCAATTCCCAGTCAAGGGCACATACCTGGGTTGCAGGTTTGATCCCAGCTCGGTCAGTCGGGGCTCCTGCGGAAGGCAACCAATCAATGTGTCTCTCTCACATTGATGTTTCTCTCTCTCTCTGCTCCTTCCTCCCTTCCACTCTCTAAAAATCAATGGGGAAAAAGAATATATCCTCAGGTGAGGATTGACAAAAAAAAAGATAGGTAGGGAGCTGGGGCCTCAGTTGTTTACCCATAAAATGGGTGACTGCCCTGGCCTTGCCCACCTGCCAGGATGTGGAGGAGTAGAACTGAGATTGACACACTGACGATGCCTAAGGATGCCGAATCCAGGCCTCCTGCTCTGCCCCCAGTGCCATCAGATCTGCCACAGTGAAAGGAACCAGAAAAAGGCCCAGGCCTGGGAAGGTCCAAGGAACAAAAAAATCAGGGGGTTGGTATGCAGAGGCTAACCCAGGGCTACCTAAATCCCCGTCATGGGCCCGTGCTGCCCCCTCCCAGAACCCCCTGTGTAGTGGGGTCCACACTGTCCAACTCGGAGGGGCCGGGAAGGCAGCAGCATGGACCTGCAGAGCCCGGGGCGGGGGGAGCCTCCCTCTGCCTCTGCCCACACCTCACCCTTCTCTCCTGCCTTCTCCCAGCCAGGGAGCTCCAGTTCCCCCAGGATCAATAGGAGAATCAATCCCGGCTCTGGCCCTCTCAGTCCTGCCTCAGGGACCCGCTGCCCAGCCACCCCCACCTGTTGGCTCTCACGCAGTGTAGTGTGAGGATCAGGCTTGGTGGCTGAACTCATCATGAGCACTTGCTCAGTATCTATTGGGTGCCATGGAGTGTGCAGTGTATGGGTGTTTATGCCCACTTCACAGAGGAACAAACAGGCTCTGAAAGAGGCAGGGAAGTGAATAAGGGGGCATTGGGGCTCGAATCCAGAACCCACTCTTAATATTGTGGGGGCGAAGCTGGTGGCACCTTGGAGGCGCTCAGAGGATGGTCGCCTTCGACCCTGGGCGCCCCAGGGAGATGTCAGCCCAGAGGGTGGGTCAGCTACCCCCCTGAGCAGCCAGCACAGGCTCAGTCTCCCCACCCGTGAGATGAGCAAATGAATCCGCCACAGTGGCCCTGAGCCAGCCCCCGCCCCCCACCACCACCACACACACACACACATCCACCTGCGCCTCACCTTTTATTCTGCTTCTGGATTTAAAGGACTTCCATTGTCCCAGGCAGCTGAGCGGTGCCTGCTCTGGCAGGTGGAAGGGTTCCACCTCAGTTTTCTCCCCTGGAAAACAAGCAAGGAGCCACCAGATGACCCTCACCCCCCCCCCCCCCCCCCAACCCACCTCTCCCCAGCCCCTCCCCCTCCTGCTGGGGCTATGACCCCGGGGGCCTGGCCAACCAGGCCTGGAGGCCCACCAGGGCCTGTGAGGGAAGGACATGTCCCTGCTTTCTCACCCTGCCTGGACCCCAGCCTCCTGTTCAGAGGGGCTGGAGGAGGTGCTCCCCGCCACCCATTCCCAGGAGACACTGCCTATGGGGGCCTGTCTTCTTACCTCCAGATGCATAGGAGTCAATAATAACAGAAACATGATGCTGTGCTTGTCTTTTTGTGTTTTGTTTTTTTTAAGGGGGAAGAGAGGGGACTCCAGTAGTTCCTACACAGCCAAAGGTTGGATATTCATGATAGGACAATTACAGAGGGAAGCCATGGGGCACTGCTTGGAGGGGTGGAGGGGTGTGGGTGCTCATTAAGTGGACTAACCAACATCATAGCTTTTAGCCCTGGAGGGGAGGGGAGGGGAGGGGAGGGGAGAAGGGGGAAGACTTCTGAAGAGGGGAGCATCAAGAATCCCCTTTCTACCCTGGTCGGGTGGCTCAGTTGGTTGGAGCATCATCCTAACCAAAAAATTTCAGGTTCAATTCCCAGTCAGGGCACATAACTAGGTTTCCGGTTCGATCCCTGGTCAGGGTGTGTAAGGAAGGCAACCAATTGATGTTTCTCTCTCTCTTCCCCCAGTCTCTCTCTCTAAAAATCAATTAAAAAGAAAAACATTAAAATAAAGAACCCCTTTTCCTTACCAGCAGGAGAAACTGAGGCCACCCTCACCCGTAGCCCCTACAGACCTCACCGGCCTCTGCTTCCCCCACCCCCACCCCCGGCCTGAGGGCTCCCCAAGGGGTCAAATTCAGGAGAGTTGGGGTGCGGACAGCAGGGGTCTTTTTTAGGAGGAGCCCAGTTAGCTCTTTCCATTTGGATGACTTTAATGATTAGCTGGCTGGGCTGAGCCATGGCAGGCAGGCACTGCAGACTCTACAACTGTGGCCCCACCACCCGCCTGCTGGTCACAGGCCCCAGAATAGAGGACCCTCCCCCAGTGCAGACTGGACTGTCCCTCCTGGTCTCTCACCATTGCCCCCCAGTGCCACAGTCTGGGAGGCCCTAAGTTCCCTGGAATTTTCTGAAGGGCTGGGATTGGAGGGAAGGACCGTAGTTGGGGACACTCTGTACAGCCGGAACCCCTGCCCCACAAATTCAGCCGGGACTTCATTCAGTGTTGCCTCTGAGACCAACTCAATTGCCAGCCGGACACTCCAGTGTGTCCACATAATTCACACAAACTGGATGCACGTTGGGGCTCAGTGTATTGTGGGGGTGAAGGAGGCACTCGGGGGCCCAGTCCTGTAGACTGGAGGTCAGCTCGCCTGCTGGGGATGTGGGCAGATCCCGGGACTTCTTTGTGCTTCTGTTTCCTCGCCTGAAAAATGGGGGTAATTAGCTGCTCTCTAAATCTCAGCTCAAAGCAGGCGGGGGGAGGGGGGGTGACGACAAATAGAACGGGGGTTCTGCTGTGAGCATCCTGTCCCCAGGTTACCAGGATCCCCACCCCCACCCTCTGGGGAGGGAGGGAGGGAGGAGAGCCTGATGATTGAAGGAAAGGAAAGCCTGTTCTCTCTGCACATAGTGACTCACCTACTGGGCTCAGGAACAAACAGCTCTCCCTGCCCCTCACACAGCACTGTGTGTGTGTGTTGGGGGGGGGGGGGGGGTCAGTCATTCTACACCCACCGTGTCTCTGATGACCCCCTTTGTGCAGCCTGATGCAGGAGGGAGTCCTAGAGGCCACTGAGACCCTTTTCCGCTGGCCTCCCAAACAGCCGGAGAAAGCATGACCTCCTGGCACTCAGGCCTGGCTTGGACCCACCCCCTCTCTCCCTTCTCCCCAGCTTTATCTCACTGACTCATTCAACAAATGTGTCCTTAATGAAGGCCTGCAAGGTGTGGAGCTAACGCCAGCCATCTGCCGACTCCACTTCCTAGCCCCGCCCCCCCCAAATTATAAGGGTCTTTTCATCCCTTCACTCATCTACCTGAGGGAACACCTACACATCCTACAAAACCCAGTCTCATGGTCCTCTCCCCGGAAGTCTTCTCTCCCTGCCTCCCCAAGCCTAGACTCTAACGTGGAAGGCAGGACTGCGGCCTCAGCGCTAAGGTGGGGGCTACACAGACAGGTTTGTCAAATCAAGGGAATGGCCCAGCTCCCTTCCTCCATGCTCGACTTGTAGATTCCTGCACCCCTTTGCCGCAGCCTCAAATCCTCAGGTTCCCTCAGAGGGGGCCTTTGGCCTCTCACCCCCAGCGGCCCCGGCAGAGGAGACAGCCTGGAGGGCGGCAGGGGAAGGAGGAGGGCGGCCGTGCTGTCAAGTGGGCAACAGCCTTCTCCACCTCCCCTCCCCCGCCCCGGCCGAGCGGAAAGGGCGCGGGTGTATCCAGATAAATAGCGCGTTAATGGGGCGCCAGGCCGGGGCCAGGTTCCCAGCCGGAAGTCACCTGGGGCGGAGGCGCTGGACGCTCCGAGGGCGGGGTCCTCACTCCGGGCTGGAGCCTCGGTCTCCGCGTCTGCAAAGTGGGCGCTTGCCCAAGCCTATGCCTTCGCGTCCTGGGCTCCCGAGCCCGGAGCCGGACACCCGGGGTGTGGAAGCCGGTGCGCTCGGGCTCCGCGGAGCCAGCGGCCGGGACCCCGGGCCGGGCGGTTCCTGGAGGACCCCCGCTCCCGTGGCAGCGCGGCTGCAGCCTCGCCGGATCTCCAGCTCGGGGCCTCCGCAAACCGGCCCCAGGCTCCAGGGTCTGCCGGCCGCCCCTCTACCGAGGCGAGCGTTGTGGATGAAATACACACATATTTACGTTTTTAATAGTCAGAGCCTCCTTCCCTGGACGGGCCAGAGGGCGCTCGGGCCGCGAGGGGGCGGGGGTCGCACTCAGCTGCCAGGGGCCGGAGCTTCGCGGTGGGGGTGGCGCGAGGGCCCCTCTAGAGCGCGGCGCCAGATGCGGGTTTCGTTGCGCCCGGGAAGTCCGCGGCCTGCGGTGCCCGACTGGCGCGGTCGGCGGAGTTGGTCCTGGGCGTCCCCGGGCCCCTCCGCGCGCGCCGCCCTCCTCCCCATCCTCCGGGAGGCGCAGCCGCGCCCTGCCCGGCCGAGCCTCGGTGTCCCCAAATGCAAACTTCGGGACAGACTCCCAGTTTCCTCCTGACCTCAAAGGGGTGGGGGTGATCTCGGCCGGGAGGACGGGTCTGGGCCTGAGGCAGGGGGCTCATTCGTGTCTCCAGCTCTTCCTGGCTGCGCCTCCAGCTGGGTCTCGCCGCGTTTTCACCCTTGGGGATCCGCCCCGGACCCGCGGCGCGGCGCGCAGAGGAGGCGAACGTGGGCAGAGGGAGCGGGAGGAGAGCGAACAGACTCGAGGGCGCTGCGATGCCGCAGCCTGAGTGTCCCTCTTCAGATGGGGAAACTGAGGCGTGGGCTGAGCAGTGCGGGCCAAAGCCCGCCGTCCAGGCCCCCAGCGCCCGCTCGGCCTGCGACCACCCACCCCGCGTAAAGGTGGGGCGGGAGGGGATGGATTTTCTCGCTGACTGTGTCCCTCCAAGTCCGGCCCTGCGGAGGCCCAGCGGCTGGGGGAGACGACGAGTGCGAGGCCCCCAGACACACAAACCCCGCCCGCGCGGACGGCCAGCCCCGGGGCCCCAGCACAAACAAACGCCGTGTTTGCCGAGAGCGCGGCGGGCGGCACGGCCCCGGAGCGATGAGGATTCGATGGAGCCGCGCACCGCGGCGGAGGCGAAGGAGCCCGGGCGGGAGCGGGGATCGATCCCGCACAGCTGTTGCCAACAATCCCGCCGGAGCGACTAACCCGCGGGGCCCCCGACCCGGCGCCCTCCGACCGCGGGCAGGAAGCTTGGGACGACTGGCCCGCCAGGGGCGAAACCCCAACGTCGCTGAGCCGCAGCTTCGGCGCTGGGAACGTCCCCGCGGCCCGACGTCCAGATGGGGAAACCTTGGGGCGCCAGGCGCGCAGCCTCGCCGGGACCCCCGTCAGGCCGGGAAACCCTCACACCCTCCCCCCCAAATCCCAGTAAGTCCTCTGACCCCGCCCGAACGAAGGAGCCAGAGCTGCGCGGAAGAACGTGGCCCCGCTAGGTGTGCGGCGTCGCAGGTTTGAGGGGCTGGAGCTGGGGCCGCGGGGCTCGGGCTCAGCCTGGGGGACGTGAGTCGGCACTAGCTATTAAAACCTCGCTCTAATAAAAGAAGGGGTGCGCAGCGGCCGGCGAGTTTCATTTCCATGGGAGACGAATCGAACCAGGGTCCGCCAGCCGTGGAGGGGCTTTGGAGAGGCCCAGAAAGGAAAGATTTCAGGTGCATTCGCCCCCACCCTGGATGCGGGAACCAGAACAAGGAACGCGGCCTGTCCAAGAAGAGGCGGGGGTGGGGGGAACTGAGCAAAGACTCCAGCTGGGGGAGGGTGGGTTTTGACAATAGGAGCTGTGGAGATGACTGAGCCCCCAGGGCGAGGAGGAGGCCTGAACCCCAGTGGGTCCTCCTACTGCTCGCTGGGCACTCGGAGCCTCGGGGTCCGCAGACTGAGACTGCGCTTTTCAGTTCTGCCAGGGCTGCTGGAACAGAGAGGGTGGGCATTGGCCAGGAGCAGCCCAGCCCTGCGAGCCCCCCCCCCCCCCTCCCGTGCAGACTCGGGCTCTGGGGGTCAAATTCCAATTTCCCTTGAAGGGATGCGGAGGTGGGAGAGCTTCCCCCATGGTGACTAAGGTCCCCAGAGAGTCGAGAATGGGGGGCACCCTGCCCCCATCCAGCTCACCCCTCCCTGGCCGTCAATTTGCCTAATGATTCAAAATCGATCAGGCTCCAGCCACCAGCCCGCCCCCTGGCAGGCTCAATTCTATTTTACTAATTACTAAAAGGCCGGTGGCGAGGAAGCTGGTCCTCTGGTTCCAGGGGCCACCTCCCTCTCTCTTTCTGGAGGTTGGAATATTTTGCTCAGTCTCCCAGTGGGAGCCAGACCCCGTCTGCCTGAAGCTGATTCTCAGGGTCCAGAGAGCCTGTTGGAGACTTGGGAGCTCAGGGGGTCCTGAGGCAGCATGAGGGAGGGGACTCCTCACGGCCACTAGTCCACCTCTCTTCCTTCAAAATGGACGCTTTCCTTATTGGACTAGGAAACCCACAATGCTCGTTATGAAAATGAAAATGATCATGGAGCTGGAAGACTATAAAAAGGGCACAAAAGACTGCATGACCGTGACCCCCCAGGGAGCACCCCTCTGTTGACATTTGGGGGTTCAGCTTTCACCTTTGCTTTTCAGCCATGGAGACCCTGATCCCCAGTTTCTGGGCCTGGGATGTGATCATGTTATGAGACTGATGTTTAAATCCCACGAATATTTTTAATTACGGATCTGTATCTGTGATGGTTGGAGGGTCAGATGGGGGCGCCCAGGCTGGGACTCTCAGCAAAGCCAGAATCTGCCCCCACCCCCACCCCGACTTGAAATCTGCATGGGAGTCTTCAATTATCCAGACCCACCCATCTCTCCTACCTCTGTTTTCCCACCTGGAAGATGGGTGCAATGACAAATAACCTGAAGTTGTATCCAAATCATGAATTTGAAATGCCCATGACCTGGGGCCAGTGTCACACTTGGACACAACATGGGAACCAAGGGGGAACCCTCCCTATCCCCCTCCCACCACCAGTTCTGCCTTGGTCCTGAGACAGGAGAGGATTTGACTCCCGCTCCAGGCTGGGGGAGGAGAGCGTGTGTGCCTGGGAAATAGGCAGCCACTATCCGGCTGAGTCCTCAGCACTAGGCGGGAGCGTAGCCCTACCCACCCCAGGACTTGGATCTGACCACTCTGTTGTCTGGTGTCTCACCCCCCACCCCCAACACCTCACCTCCCCTGCAGGGGCCGGCTCACCTGGCCTCCTGACTCCCTGGACCACAGAGAAGGTCCTCATTTTGGTGCCCTGCTCTCAACTGGGGCAAGCAGGAAAAGGAAACAGACACAGAAAGGGCCCTGCACAGACGTGCAGTGCCAACAATCAAGTCCCCAAGGTGTAGCCACAACTACAGGGGTGGGGGATCCCATTGAAGGTGGGGGTGGGGTCCCTGGGGGGATTCCAGCAGAGGCATTAATAGCTTTACCATCCCTCCTCTCTTCTCCAAAATGAGCACAGGTCCCCCTGGGGGCAGATGTAATGGGGAAGTGGGGAGTGGGCTGGTTTGAGGGTTCCCTCCTCACCTAAGACTCTGGCCTTGAGATGGGAGCATCCTTTGGGGTCTGGTCTGGCCGCTCCAGACCCCCCTTCTGACCTGCATCTGACCCCACTGGAGGGATCACCTGTGAGTGTCTTTGAGTGTGTGAGGCCCCCCAGTTTCGCCCAGTCCCTGGGGGCCCTGGGCCTCACCTGTCTCCAAGTGGTGAGGAAAAGGAGGGTCTTTGCTCCCGCAACCCAAAAGAGAAACCCCGGGGAAGCGGGTGCTTGAAGCAGGGTGGGTGAGGAAGCAGGAAGGAGATGCATCCTCCACTGGCTTGTGCTGGAGGACAGGGGCTCTTAGGGGTGAGCCCCAAGCCACTCCCACCCTGAGGAAGCAAGTAGAAGGACCTGGAATTGGGAGGGGCCTTTGGCACCCCCTAAGCCAGGTTCTCCATTGTACAGCTGAGGAAACTGAGGACCAGGTGCCCACAATCAGGAGCAGATCCATGCATTCCAGCAAATAGGCCTGAACCGATCTGAGGACCCTCCTCTCCTCACCGCTGCTCCCCAGAGAGAGTGTGAGAGGCCGTGGCTCCCTGCGCGCAGGTGTGGATAGAGGGAGCTGAACTTGCGGGGGATCCGCCTCCTGGGGTCGGTGTGCGCGCTGTGGGGGGGCAGGGGATCGTAGGCACCTATCAGCCACAGCCCCACCACACTCCCTTGAGATGGACTCAGGCGTGCTTGGCAGGAAAGTATTCTTCCGGACCCTCTGGGGAGGGACACGGCAACAGAGACCCGGAGAGGAGGCCCCAACCCCAACTCGCTAGAGTCTGTCCCCAGCTCCCCTCCCGTTGTCCCCGGTAAGTCCGGCCCCCAGGAGGCCGCGCAGAGGCAGGGGACCCCAGAAGGCCCACTCTGGCCTGCCTGACGCTCGAGGGGACCCGGGAGGGCGGAGAGCAAGGTGGCGGGAGGCGGCGGCGAGGGGAGTGGGTGGGCGGGGGCGCTGACGTCAGACCCGGGCCCGGCTGCCGGCCGCCGATCCCCCGCCACATCCTGGTGGCCGCGCTCGCAGCCAGGCCGGGCCCTGCGCCGCGCAGCCAGGCAGCCTCGCGCGCAGCCACCGGGGAGCAGGCGGGGGCCATGCAGCGGTCTTGAGCGCGCCGGGCCGGCGCTGAGGAGAGCGCGCGGCGGGCGGGCGGGCGGCCCAGCATGGAGCTAAGCCTGGAGAGCCTCGGGGGCCTGCACGGCGTGGCCCACGCGCAGGCGGGCGAGCTGCTGAGCCCGGGCCACGCGCGCTCGGCGGCAACGCAGCACCGCGGTCTGGTGGCACCCGGGCGCCCGGGGCTGGTAGCGGGCATGGCGAGCCTGCTGGACGGCGGCGGCGGCGGCGGTGCCGGGGGCGCGGGCGGCGCGGGTAGCGCGGGCGGCGGCGCCGACTTCCGCGGGGAGCTGGCGGGCCCGCTGCACCCGGCCATGGGCATGGCCTGCGAGGCGCCCGGCCTGGGCGGCACCTACACGACGCTCACGCCCCTGCAGCACCTGCCGCCGCTCGCGGCTGTGGCTGACAAGTTCCACCAGCACGCGGCGGCCGCGGCCGTAGCCGGGGCTCACGGCGGCCACCCCCACGCGCATCCGCACCCGGCGGCCGCGCCGCCCCCGCCGCCCCCGCCTCAGCGCTTGGCGGCCAGCGTGAGCGGCAGCTTCACCCTCATGCGCGACGAGCGCGCTGCGCTCGCCTCCGTGGGCCACCTCTACGGGCCCTACGGCAAAGAGCTGCCCGCCATGGGGTCGCCGCTGTCGCCTCTGCCCAACCCGCTGCCGCCCGCTCTGCACGGGGCCCCGCAGCCCCAGCCGCCGCCGCCGCCCCCACCGCTGGCCGCTTACGGCGCTCCGGGTCACCTGGCCGGGGACAAGCTGCTGCCGCCCGCCGCCTTCGAACCGCACGCCGCGCTGCTGGGGCGCGCCGAGGATGCGCTGGCCCGCGGGCTGCCAGGAGGCGGCGGCGGCGGCGCGGGCGGCGGGGGCTCCTCTGGGCTGCTGGCGCCGCTGGGCGGGCTGGCGGCGGCCGGGGCGCACGGTCCGCACGCGGGCGGCGGCGGCCCAGGCGGCGGCGGCGGCCCTGGGGCTGGCGCGGCGGCCGAGGAGATCAACACCAAGGAGGTGGCGCAGCGCATCACGGCGGAGCTGAAACGCTACAGCATCCCGCAAGCCATCTTCGCGCAGCGCATCCTGTGCCGCTCGCAGGGCACGCTCTCTGACCTGCTGCGCAACCCCAAGCCGTGGAGCAAGCTCAAGTCGGGCCGCGAGACCTTCCGCAGGATGTGGAAGTGGCTGCAGGAGCCCGAGTTCCAGCGCATGTCGGCGCTGCGCCTCGCAGGTAGGAGCACGGCGCACACCGCCCGGCCCCGGGACGCGGGCTCTGGGCTCCCCAGAACCAAGCAGCCGCAGCCGCCTCCCTCCCCACGTCCCGGCCGTACACCCCTCAGGCCAGCTCGGGGCTCCCTGGCAAGAGGTTAGAGCGTGATCTGCGCCCCTGCCCGTCTGCACCGTCGCCAAAGGGAGAAAGGGGTTGTGCCGCCTCCCCCGCGCCCGCCCATAGCCATCCGCCCAGCCCGTTCGGGAAGCGAGGCTCCCTGAGGCATCCTGCAGGGCCGATTATTGTGTGTATGTGGGGATAAGGGTGCCGTGCCCCCGACACGCCGTGGCTGTCAGTTCGGGGTGCCACTCTCCTCTTCCCGAACAGGCCCTGCTGTGCCTCCAGCCCCGGGGCAGAGAGCTCGGGCTGCACGCGGGGTGAGGGCGCGCTGGCGGCTAGGGCCAGGCTGGAGCTCAGCCCCTGGCCCCAGCGCGCGCATCTTTGTGGTTCAGCCTCTGCGATCGATAGCCCCCTCCCCATCTCCGGCCGCTGGCAAAGGTCACAGGAGAACCGGCGGGGGAGGGGAGGCCCGGGGAACCCTCGTCCTGCGGTCCAGAGAGAGGCCTTCACACCCTGCCTGTCGCCGCCGGAGCGTTTGCTCTTGGCCTGGGTGCACACTCCCCTGCCCGCCTTGCTTTCTTGTTTTTGTTTTCTGTTTCTCTTATTTCTACCTTCTCTCTGTCGGCACAACCTGATATCTATTTATTTTTTGCTTGTTCGCCGTTTCTCTCCTGTCCCTCCTCGTTCTTTCTCCTCTCTGTCACTCTTTTTGTCTCTTAGCCTCTGTGTCTGTCTCACTCAGCCTCCAGCCCCCCCTGGGGACCCCACTCCCTCCTCCCTCCCAGCTGACAACAGCTGGGTCCACACCTGTCCCCAGAGAGGTGGCCTGACCAAGCCTTCTTCTCTTGGGTGCATGTGGGGGTGCAGGAAAGCACCCCCACTGTCATTTCCAGGGGCCTGGCCTGTGAGGGGTGGTCTTCCCCCGGCCACACTGGGGAGGGGGCTGCAGACGCTCCAGCTACTGGGACAATAGCAGCCGAGGCTGCTGGATCGATGGCTTCTCTGAGCACAGGGGCGAGCGGGGCTGGATGGCAGGGGCTAGGGCTTACACTAGGCCCCCCTCAAGCAGGGAGGGAGGCCTTGGCTGTGCCCCTCCCAGACAGGGGGGCTGGGAAGAGGGGGCCTATGTTCACTCCTCCCCCCCCCCAGGCATACTGGGCAACTGGGGAGTCTGCACCCACACCGGAGCCTTCATTTCCCCCTCTGCAGCGTGAGGTGACTAGCTGAGCCGCCTCTGGGCTCCCTAGATGCTCCACTTTGGGGAGTGGGGAAATCAACCCTCCTATGTGGCTGATGACCGAGTGTGTGGAGAGGTTATTGTGACATGTTACACATGGTCTCAGGAACCTGGACAATTTTGTGTAAGGGCAGCACCCATTCTGCCTTGCTCCCCATGACACAAGCAATGATGGGGGGGGGGTATTTGAAGGGGACACGCAGTCATATCAGCACAGCCACAGCCTGCTGTGCACAGAGTAGGTGACATCAGGCAGCAGAGAGCACACACGGGCACACACGCGCGTGCCCCCCCCCCCCCCCATGCTCTGGCCACAGGTATCTCCCAAATGCATTAGCTACTAAGGGGCACTTGTTAAATGGGCAACACGTGGCGCCTGACAGATTGCCATACTGGCCACCGTGCACCTCCTCCCCAGCGCATATATTTTGGGGACATGGTGTTCAATACGGGTGCATCCCAGAGGACACACGCCGCTTCCCATTCTTCTCACTGTCACCTTATGTAACTACCATGGCCCATTAGCGGTATCTCAGTCTCATATTTCGGGCGCCCAAAAGACAGCCCAGGGCCTCAGGACAAAGCGCAGGTGGGAAAGGCCTGTAGAGGGTGCCGCTGCTGGGGGTTTGGGGGGAATAGTGGCCGGTGTCCTGACTCGAAGTCTGGGCTACCCTCCCGCCGCCCGTGTAATTACAGATGCGGGAACCGAGGCCGCGGCCGGCCTCCCTGACGCCGCAGCTCCAGCAGCCGCCTCGCCCCTCTGAGCCCCGGTTTCCGCTTTGGGGAGATGAGAGTCAGAATAGGGCGCCTGCGGGAAGCGGACAGGGTGAGCGCGGGGCCTGGCCGCGCTGGGTGGTGGGGATAATGAACCGTCAGCCGGGAGTGCCCCTCACTCCTCCCGCCTCGCCCCGCGGGGACCCCACCGACCCTCCCGGTCCGCACGCCTGGGCCCTCGGGACCTGCCGCACCTCGGGCGCCCTCGAGGCCGCGTCTACACGGCGGCGCGGGCCGGGTGTTCGAGGTGGCGGGGGGGCTTGGGGTAATTAGCACCGGCCCGCACAGAGGCCTTTAGTTCCGGTCGCTGGGCAAATGGAAAGCGGTTAAGTGGCGGCAAATCCCGGCAGTTAGAGGGAGGGGACGGGGCGCACGCCCCTCCTGGAGGTGCAGCCCCGCAGGGGGCAGCCCCAGGTGCCCCCACCCGCTCCTCCTCCGTACATTCAAACCCCGGCAGGGAGAACGCAACGCCCTTCCTCTTCCCGTCCCGGGCCAAGCGAAGCTGCTCGCCCTCCCCGCGGCCTCCTGGCCCCGAGAATCAAGAGCTTTGCGCCCAGCCTGGCCCGCGCGCCTGCCCGGCTCAGGGCCGTCGCGTCCGGGTGTCCGATTCCGATACTGCGGCCAGGAGGCAAGGAGACCAGACACAGGCAGACACACACACACACACACACACACACACACACACACACACACACACAGAGGTAGGAGAAGCGGGGTGACAAAAACAAAGAAAGAACATGAAGAGGCAGAACTGGAGAGACCAAAAGAGAAAGACCAAGAGCGGGAGGGGGGAGGGGAGAGAGAGAGAGAGACCCAGAAAAGGGGAGATGAGAGTATGAGGGTCCAAGATTGTGGGGTCCACAGGGCCTGGGGGCTCTGCTTCCACCCTCCCTCCTCTCTCTCTCCCGCATCAGGAGCCGAGGGGGGGAGGGTGGTTTCTTTGTTTCTGCAGGCACCCGAGGAATTTGACCAGGTAGACCTCAGGGTCCCCCACCCCCCTACTCCACCCCCCGCCCCCACCTGCCTTTTCTGCGTGCCTCAGTTTACCCATCTGTAAAGTGTGTGCATTAGGGGAGCCAGGTTCTGGGTCTGACATTCTTAGATTCTAGGACCCCCTAGTCCCGGCAAGGCTAGTCCTACAGCACCCCCAAACCCACTGCCATGGGGGCCTCACCCCCCTCCCATCCCAGGGTCCTACGATTTCCGGCAGCTTCTCTGCTGCCTCCTCTTCGAAGCCCTCCCTGCTCCGTCTCCAACAGTAATTATGGGAGAGGGGCTGGGGGAGGGGCAGCAGGCTCCTGGGCAGGGGCGGGGCGGTCGATGAATTCGAATTACCGTCTCTAATTCATCACCGTTGCCGGGTCGATCGCTTCGGCGGGCTTCAAATATTGTTTAAATTGCAACTCCGGAGAAAAAAAATATATTTTTTGTAACTAATCAGAAAAAAATATGTATAAAATAAAATATCAGATGGAGGCAATTGAAAGAAGGGCCCTCGCCTTCCCCTCCTAGGTCCACTGGTGAATCCAGAGCCCAGAGCCGCTGAGGGATGACAGAGGCCAGCGTGGGAGGAACGGATGTAGGGAGGGAGCCATTTCTGGAACCAAGTTGCTGATGGGGGCCCGTGCAGTGATGGTGGACATCAGGGCTGGCAGTGGGTGGGCAGAGCAGTGGACAGGGTCAGGAGGGCTGGAGGGCTGGAGGGGGTGGTAAAAATCTAACTTGAACTGCAAGGGGGCCTCCACACCTCTCAGAGCCTGTTCCCGTCCCACCCCACCCCCTGGAAAAGTCATCCCAGCAGAGAGCTTAGATTAGAGATCAGGGACTCACCTGGGCTGCAGCACTGACGGATTCTGGGCAGGGTCTGAGCCTCAGTTTCCTCATCTGAGAAATGGACAGAATCAGATACCAGCTAGCAGGTGCTTGTTGAGTTTAATCTAGTCAAACCTTCTCCCCTTCTCCCCTGGAGATCCTCAGGGTAGTTTCCCATGGAGAGCCTCAGGCCATGTTGCGTAATCACCCCTCACACCCACTTCTCATCTTGGGGGCGTCCTGGTTTCCTTCAGCAGCCTGGGCTCTGTTGGCTCCATGGAGACTAGTCAGGGGCTGCTGGAAAGGGCCTGGAGTCCGGAGGGGACACTGTAGGCCCTCACGGGGATGCACTGAGTAGGCGGAATCTGGGTCTGGGGCTGTGTGTGCCAGAGCCATATGGGTTCCCCCAAAACCAGTCCCCTACTTCCAGACCACAGACCTAGGTGGGGCCAGCTGCAGAACCTGCCCAGGGTTCGCCCCCTCATACAGAGTGGGAGGGAAGAAGAGGAGCCTACTGGGGTGCTGAAGTCCTCCCCCTGTCTCTCAGTGCCCCCACCAAGAATGAGAGAGGGAATCATCCAGAATGACCTTTTAAGCCAAATGGGGTTATTTTGCCCACCGAGCAGCCAGGGCTGAGAGGAAGGAAGGGATTTGCCAAAGCCACATGCCCAGTGAGAAGTGGCACCAGTTCTGGCATGAGGGTGAGCAGACCCCGCTCCCAGCAGTAAGGAGGGGCCAGGGGTTGCAGCCCCTCCCTCCCCCCAGTCTGGTGGAGCTGCAAGCCCAGCTTGAGCTGCTCAGGCTCCCCCCTCCTGCAGAGATGGGAGCATTACAGGCAGGTAGCCCAGTGGAGACAAAGGCTGGGGGTGATGCTCAGTGAATTGAGGTGAGGACAGTAGCAAGGCTCTTACACTCACAACTCGGGTGACCCTTGGTCGAGTGGACAGTGGGAGCTGGGGAGGCCTGTGCTCCTCAGAGCTCTCCTGTGGGTGGCAGGGTTGTGGGCCCTCCTGAGCCCATCCCCCAGGGGCCAACCAGAGGCCCTCAGGGAGTGTGTGGGGACCAGGTTCTATCCCTCCCCTGCCCGCTTCCAGCTCCAAGCCACCGGGATCGCTCCCACCCCCATGCTTTTCCTGGTGAGCCTCCCCCTCCTCCAGGCCACTCCCTCCCGGATGCCTGACCCTCAGGGTGATCCTGGACCCAGAGTTGAAAGTGCAGCACTCTCCGAGCCCAGGGCCAGCGTTAGTCCCTTCCTTCCTGAGAGAGAAATGGATGGCCACCCCCACTTCACAGATAAGCACACAGCCGAGTCTTGGGGGGTCCTCCGTAGGGCAAGGGGCTGGAGCTGACCTTTGGCTTCTTTATTCTGAAGGAATAAAGTCCTAGAACCAACCAAGGCCCAGTCACTCTCCTCCTTAATTTTTCCCACTCCTGTGCTTCCTCCCTATCAGCCACCACCACTCTAGTCTGAATAACCATCTCCTGTCACTGCCGCCTCCTTGCTGGTCTCCAGGCTCCACTCTCACCCCTGGCATCCTCTCCGCCTCTGCTGGGCTAGCGGCCGGCCTGCAGGGGACCTTTTATGATCACGCTGAAGCTCTTTCCTCCTCTGCTTGGCTTCCTGGCAGTGGCTCCCAGAGCCCTTAGGCTGTGAAGCAAGCTCCTGCCACAGCCTTCAAAACCCAAATTTCCTCCCCCGTGCCATGTGGAAGGGCACTGCCCAGGAGTGGAACCTGGCAGGCAGGCTGGGGGAGCTCAGAGCAGCTGTAAGGATTGAGGCCGGGCCCCTGCAGCTGGTGTCTTTGTATGTAGCCATGAACCTGGGGAGCTCAGGCCGTTTGAATCAAGTTTTTAATTAAATATGGCCCTTGATCAATAAGGAAGGCAGTGCTGGTGGGGAAGGGGAGAGGCTGGCCTGGGAGACCCACGTGACCTCCTCCAGTCCCAGAACACCTGCAGCCTCAGTTTCCCCTCTTCCTGGTAGGCACCGATGTGGGTGTGGCTAGGAAACGGGATCCTCCTGCCACGGAACTCTAGGTCCTGTGAGCAGATGTAGGGGAGGTGAGGGCGCCCCTCAGATCTGCGGAGCCACGCGCAGAAGGCCACAGACTCACAGCAGACAGAAGTAAGGACAAAGAGAGGGGTCCAGGCCTGGCGCGATGGCCAAGGAGAGCGGTGCAAGACGCAAATGGACACGCCCACATTCACACCAGGACTAGCGTGCCCGGACTCCGCCTGAGGACACCCCCCACTCCCACCCTCCGGCCCGGTCTGGCATATTCGAGGGCGCTCGGGTCTGGGGGCACCGGGAAGAACTCCCCCAAGACCCGCGCTGGTAACTGGGAGTCAGTCATCCCTGGGCCCCAGCGGTGGGCCCACAGGACCACCTCTTCCTTGTGTCTGGGCAGATGCTGTCTGACCCTACTTCCTAGCGCTGAGGGCTTGGGAGGGAGTCGCATGAGCCCACAGGGACGGAAGTGGGTGGATAGGGGACCTGGTTCCAGGTCCTCCGTGCCACAGCGAGGTCCAGGGCTCTCCAGGCGCCCTTGCGCACCCGCAGGCGTTGGGGCGGATGTCTGTGCCTGTATCCCTCACGAGGAGAAAGCTACCCCGAATTGCCTGGGGAAACACCCTGGAGTCCAGCCAGGGAGGGTCCTAAGACAAAGGCTGGGAGTGATGCTCGGCGAATTGAGGTGAGGACACTAAACCCAAAAGAAGGAAGCGTGCACCCGCCCTCCGCAGTCTGGCAGGACCTTGGGTGCACGCAGCCCGGCTAAGGAGACGGCCCCTTGCCCCGCACATCCGAGGCCTCGGACCTCAGGGTTATCGGTGTACGCTCAGAGAACGCAATCCTCAGCGGGCGCCCGAATCCGGTCGGGGGCGCGGAGGTGCGGGGGGAACCACAGCCTACCCGGTGGGAGCCTTGGTCTCGCCTCCTTCCCGGCTGAGCTCCCCAGGGCCCCGGGGCAGCGGTGGTCTCAGTGCGCTGGGCTCTGCACTCCAAGCGTCATCGTCGTCGGGCGAGCAGCGCAGGCGTCCAGGCGAGGGCTGCGGAGGCGGTGGGGTCCCGGTAGCACTCAGGGCGGGGCGGGCCGGCGCTGCACGCGGACGACCTTGGACGCATCGCTTCCCATCCCCCCCATCCCCTGCGCACCTCCGTCCCCCAGATGAAGACTGGACTCCCCAGCCCAGAGCGGGCGGGAAGTGGATAAAGAAAAAGGCTCCCCGCCCCCCCCACCCCACCCCGCAGTAAAAGCAACGACAAAGCCTCCGCTCTCTCCCTCCGCCTTTCTTCTGTCCCCACTTTAAAAACGCCGTAGTACTTTTTAAAGTTCACACATTCTCCAGGCTCCAGGCTCCTTCTGCTCCTAGAAAGAGGTTACACTGAATCTTTTCCTTCTCCTTTTCTTGCAGAAACACACACACACACACACACACACACACACACACACACACACGAGAGAGAGAGAGTCCACTCTGTTCCCTTCCAGACACCAGAACACCCCACATCAGGAAAGACAGCGCCCCCAGGTCCTTCTTGCCGGCTGCCCCGTACTCTTCTCTTTGTCCGTTTCCTTCTTTCTTCAGCCACCGTCCTGCCCAGGGATTCTTCGTCGCCCTGGGGCTGTGGCGAACACCTGTGACGGGGACCATTCTGCATGTGGGTTGATCTGTGCCTTTGTTTCTCGGTTATTGAAAGGCTGGGTGCCCCTCAACCCTGGTTTCTGTGGTGGCCTCTCTGCTCTTTTTCTTATCAGTGGGTTCTTTCCTGTCATCTTTTTCAAATTCATTTCCAACTGTTGGCTGCTGTGACTTCTCAACATTTTTTAAAAAAAGCTGTGGGGGGGGGGGGGTTGCCCCTTTGTGACTATGCCTGAATTGGGGGAGGAGTCTCCAAGCCGCCCCTGCCCCCAACCTGGTGGCACAACCTCCAGATGAAGGCCCAGGAGGGGTGGCCCAGAGTCCAGTGGAAACACTTATTTTCCTGATAAGTCATTGAAAGGCTCAGAACTAATTCGAAAATGTGGCCATTAAAATCCCATCTGGGGGAGAGGAGGGAGAGAGGGAGGCAGGGCCTCTCTGAAGGCTGGGCTCCAGCCCAGCACAGGTACCTGCTGAGGCTGGGCAGGGAGGTGTAGGCCAAGCTAGCAGGGGAGTGGAGGAGACAGAGAGTGGAGAGGCAGCAGGAACGGAGTGGGGACAGATGAGGGGCTGCCAGGGCCTCCAGGGGTCCTCATCGGAGGGCAAGGGCCTGGCTCGGCACTGACTTGCCCCCCCACACACACTCATGGGAACCCCTTTCCCTCAGGGGTGCAGGGTGTGGGTAAAGAGGGTGGGCACACGTTCTCCAGGCCCCCCTCAGAGTGAGCTCTGTGTCACCTTGGGCTAGTCACCCACCTTCCCGGGCCTGGGGAGGCCAGCAGAGGATGCTCAGGGCAGCTCAGCCCAGTGGGACAAGCCACAAGGTGAAGGCATCAATGTTCCCCACATCTGGGGCTGGGCAGCTGGTGGCCCAGGGCGGGACTCGTCGCCAAGGAAACCGGTCATCATCCCAGCCGGAGACTGGGCTCCGTATTGAATTGTCTGCTCCGTGAAGCCAGAGCTGAGCACTGGAGGTGGCCAGAGGGGAGGGGACAGCCAGCTCCAGCTCTTGCTCCCACACCCCCACCCTTTATGCCCCATTTGACAGACACTGGGGCAGGAAGGCTGGGGGTGGGGCGGAGACAAGAATGCTCAGTTGCTGCTTTGAGTTCTGCACAGACAGCACCACACAGATGGACAAGAACTATCACTCAGGTGCTCCATCATCAGTTTCAGGGACACCATCCTGTTGCTGTCCTTCCCTGTCAAACCCAGCCTTGTAGGCGGGGGGTGGGGGTGGGGCAGCTCATCTTCCTAATGCCACTCTGGCTCATGTCTCTTCTCCTCCCCTTGACTTTACTGTCCCCCCACCCCCACCCCACTGTCCCAGACACCCAAGCTGTCTCCAGTTCCATCCTCCTTGCCCAGGTCTGTCCCCACATGGAGGTCTCTCAGAACCCAGGCCTGCTCACATCTTCCCCCCACAAATTCCCCACCCGGACTCCACTTCCATTCCCCACCCCTGCTGCTCTGAGTGAGGCCTGTTCGGGAACCCAGATTGATAAATGTATGAGGAAGGAAGAAAGAGGTTGCAGGGTCCCATCATTCAGCACTTACTGCACAGATCTCATGACCCCTGCACAGTGAGACCGCTGTCACCCCACTTATAGACAAGGATGTCAGGGTCATGGGTCACTGTGTTCACTTGATAAACCAGGAAACTGATGTCCATAGAGTGTGTGTCAAGGCCACTTTGCCTATGGAGCCCAGGCCTGCCATCCCTGCTGACCATGAATGGCCAGGGGGTGAGTGGGCAGCTGCCTGGAGCCCGGCAGACAGGGCCTGTCCTGGGGGAGGGGGTCTAGATGGACACAGCCTGCATCCCATGGACTTGGACATAGAGGGCTTCCGCCCACCCCATGTCACCATGTCACACCCAGGTGTATCACATCACACCATTAGTCTTCACACTGCACCCTCCTGTCTAACAGTCACACTGTGTCCCAAGGCCAGCCTCAATCACCTGTCACACTGGGCGCTGCAGCTCCGAGGGCTTTCCCCCTAGCTCTGGGCCTCTTCCCTCCATCGTCCCTCCAGGTCCCCACGCTGCTGCCCTTCTGTCCCGCCTAGATGACCCCTGTTACCGTCACAGGTTGTCCCGGTTACTCAGAGGCTCACACACGTGTGGACACACAGCCTGTAGCCAAGAACACCACACACCCATGTCCATACTGCCCTTCAGCCAGCCAGGCCCCTGTGCAGCCCCACATTGCCACGCTCAGAGACCAGGAACAGACAGATGCTTGCACATTCAGTCCGCTCAAGGCCAGGGATAGAAAGGATGAGCAGGAGATGATGAAGAGGGAACAAGACCGACTGACCATCTAGGAGAGGGAGGCAGAGGGGGGCAGGGAGAGGGGACAGGACAGGGAAGGGGAAGAGGGAGAAGTAATGGGAGAGGAGCAGGCAGAAGGAGGGGGAGGATGGAGAAGAAGACGGTGTCTTTCAGAAGATGATGGGGGTGAACAGGATGGGTCCCAGCTTCCTGAGGTGCAGACCTGATTCTGCTTAACCCACTGAGGAGTGACTGAATCTGGGCTCCCCTTCTCCCCCTGCCTGTCAGCAGGCCCAGCTGCTCCCTCACTGGCTGGGGATAGGGTGCTCCCTGCTGAGGGTGCTCCCAGGGCAGTGGCCAGCTGGGTCCCCCCTAGCAGGGTCCTGAGTCTGGGCTGAGTCCCCTTACTGTCACACTACCCGAATTGGGGTGTCACCAGGAGCATCAGTCATTGGACAAACACCCAGCCAGCAGCCTCCTGCCAATGATTCCATGCTGGGGGGTCCCCGAGGAGGGAGCAGGAGCTCTGATGGGGGAGGGGGAGGGGAAGGTTTTCCTGGGGGAAAGGCCACTGCTGCAGGGCATTGAGGGATGTGTAAGAGTTCTCTGGCTGGGGCAGCCCGACCCCCCGGCTCCTGACCTCAGTTTCTCCATCCCTCCTCCCTCCAGTAAGAGTCCAGAAGAGGTGCTGAGGCTTGAGGCCTGTCCTGAAAGGGGGAGAAACTTCATGTCCTCCCGGAAAGTGGGTCCCAGAGCCAGGATCCTCCCAGGGAATCTTAGGAGCTTGGGGTCTCCTCCCAGTCCCACCAGGATCTTCAGGACTTTTCTAACTAAATCCCTTTCCACAGCCCAGCAAGACAGAGGCCATGGGTAAGACCATTTTTCAGCTGAGGAAACTGCCGCTCAGAGAGCTGACATGGGACAACAATCCGCCAGCTGGTGGGGCCTGGCTCCTCCTTGGGCCCCTGGAGGAGTCCTGGTGGGTGGGGGTGGTCTGCTGAGCCCAGCAACTTTCTAGAAAGGCTGGAAGCAGGAAGAGAGAGGAGCTGTGGGGTCAAGTCCCAGGGGGTGTGAAACGAAAGGGCTTTCATCTGGAACTGGAGGGTCTCAGGATTCACCTCCTTGGCCCCGGCCTGGACGCCGGCCTAAGGCCCTGGCCCCGCCGCTCCTGCGTGAGCTGGTGCAGGGCGGCTGCCCTCTGCCGGTGGCGTCGGGAACCTCGGGGCAGGTGCTGCAGAAAGGCCCCGGTTAGCGCCCTGCCTGGGTGACGGGGCTGGTTTGAGAACGGGGTCTCCGTCTCTTCTGGGTCTCCTTTAATATCCTCCCAGAGCCTCTGCCCAGGAGCCTGCCCCAGACCCTCCTCATGTCCGGCCTCTGAAAAGACTTGGAGCAGAGGGGGAGGCAGGTTGGGGTGGGGCACCGATGTCCTGGGATCCGAGGGTCTCAGATTCTTAGCACCAGGTTCTTAGCACCAGGCTCTGAGTCCCTGGGGTCACAAAGGGTGGTCGGGAGAGAAAGTTGGGACCCAAACCCTCACTGAGGGGCCTCTGGATAGAGTGGGTGGAGCGTTGTAAGTGCTGTGGGCAAAAAGATAAAAGTGTGGGGCGGGGGGAAGTTGCATATTAAATTGAGGGTCAGGGTAGGCCTCACAGAAGAGATGTTTGAGCAAAGACTAGAAGGAAGTGAGAAAGCCATAAAGAAATGTGGGGGAGAGATTCAGGCAGAGGTGATGCCAGGGCAAAGGCTCTGAGGTGGGGCCATGCCAGGGATGAGACCGATGTGACATGGAGTGAGGGGCAGCAGTAAGAGGTGGGGACAGAGAGGTGACTGAGTGGAGGGGTGGGGTTTGCTCACTGAAGTGGGGAGAGCTTGGAGCAGCTATGTTCACTGAAAAATGTTTGAAGGAGGCAGTGCCCCAATTTTGCAAATGGGGAGACTGAGGCCCTGCAAGGGATTGACTTGCCCAGGGTCCCAGATGGTGTCAGATGCCCCAACTCCCCCAACAAACCCTGCTGGCTCCTCCACCCGCTGTCATGGCAACCGCAGTTAGTGGTGAAGGTCTGTGTCTGGGGCCACTCCCTGTCCCCCCACCCCAGGCTGAGTCCCTTTGTGCTGGGCACATTCCAGGTGGCCCCTATGGTGGTGTTTGGTGATGTAGGTGAAGATAATGGAGGAGATGGTGGTGGAGGTGCTGGTGCAGGTGGTAGTGATGGAGGTGAAGGAAACACAGTAGCTGATGGTGGTAATGAAAAGGCGAGAGTGATGTAGGGGAGGTGGTGGCAGCGCAGGTGATGGAAATGGAGGTGATGCTATTGATGGAGGTGATGGTGGTGATGGTGGAGGTGGTGGAGGTGCAGGAGCCGATGGGTAGAAGGGGTACTGATGGTGAAGGAAGTGATCGTGGTGGAAGGGATGGAGGTGGGAGAGGGATGAAGTACTGATACTGATGGAGGTGATGGTGGAGAGGTGATGGCGGCGATGGTAGGAGGCATGATGAGGAAGAAGTGACATTGAAGGTGGAGGAGGTCATGATGGAGGATGCAATGGAGATAGAAGGGGTGCAGGTGGTGGGGAAGGAGGTGATGGTGAAGGAGCTGAGGGTGGAGAAGATGGTGGATGGAGAAGGGGTGCAGGTAGAGGTGATTGTCGAGGATATGGTGCAGGTGGCAGTCCCCAGTGGAGATCTTTGTGGAAGGGGTGGCCATCACAGTGGCAGCACAACCAGACTGGTGATTGGTGCCCCGGGTAAGCCCAACACTTCTCATGGTGGATCTCCGTCCCCTGGCCTGCTTCCTGGTCAGTCCTTCTCTCCCAGCCTCAGTTTTTACTTCCGTAAAAGGGGTTCATACCCAGGGCCTCTTCCCTTCTTGGGGCTGCCCTAGGCAGGACAGGAACGGCAGTGGCCTTTCGGGCTGTTGGGAAGGATCCTGAGTGCCAGGAAGGCTGCTGATGGAGGGGCGTTCGGGGCCACTGGCAGGGGCCTCCGGGCTGGCGAGGGGGCCTGTGGGGGATGGAAAGGATGACAAAGCTGCTCTGGTAAACAGCTCCAACTGGAGCCTGGATCGATTGGGGCTGTGAGGAGCGGTAATTAGATTGAACGCTGGGAAGGAAGGGGCGGGTGAACGGAGCCTCTTTTTGCTGTGATGGACAAAACGCGAAGTTTTTTCACAACTCTGTTTCCCCCAGGCCCCTCCCCCGGCCTCTGCACCCATTGGGCGCTTGGTTGGACAAAGGGGAGATGGGTGGGAAAGGAGCGACCCACACCTTCACTCTCCTCCTGCCTGGGCTAGTCAACCCTGAGTCCTGTTCTGTTCCACCCTGCCTGGCTTGCTGGGCAACCTTGGGCAAGTGGCTCGCCTTCTCTGAACACTGAAGGAGAAAAGTCCCTGCCTTATGGGATTATTATAGGATTAAAAAATAAGCTACATGTAGAGTTCCTGTGAGCTTTCTGAGGAGCTTTTGTATCTCTGTTCCTACTGTGAATGTATGACGAATCTGTGAGTAAAATGTTGAGTGAGTGAGTAAACGAATGGATGGAAGAGACAGGGATTAAAGTCCTGGGGCTGTTTTGATTCTTCCCCCTCCCCGGCCTCGCTGCCTGAGACCCAGCTGCCCCTTTGAAAGAATGGGAGACCCCCTCCCATGACCCAGGACGGAGGAGATGGGAGGTCAAGCAGTTCCTTACACTTCCTTCCAAAAAATGAACATAAAAAAAAAAAAGGACCTAAGTTCTTTCTCCTTTGTTTTATATATAGAAGGCTATGTATTACCCTATTCATCCCCTGGATTTGTCTCACCATCATTCCATATTCATAGCACACCCTCTCCCCCTGTCAGCTTTTCAATATAGTTACAAATGCATTATTTTGCCTAAATCAATATTCAGTATTAACATTATTATGATTTCAGTGAATATCATGACAACTGGAATACTGGGATTGCATTTCCTTTCCTGCACAACTGTTTGTTTTTCCACAAGTTAATAATTGTCAGTCACAAATTCTTCCCACACTCTCCAACAAAATGCAAAAACAATTCAATGGGATTTCCCACACATATTGGGTCATCTCCCCTACACACTCTGGTGGCTCCTGCTCTGATCTGGGTATGGCTTCCCTCCTGCCCTGGGTGCAGTTGTCCTGCTGTCTTCTCGGCCTCCCCGCCTTGTTTGGGGACCTCTTTTTCCTTTCTCCTAGTTTGAACCACACTTCCTGAATCCCTTCCTCCTTTTTTATTTAACTCCTTGTTTTGATGGAACACATCCTGCAGCATCTTTCTCAGAAAGACGTTGACTGTCTGACTGTATCTTTATTCCCACCGTCATGCTTGATGTTTGGCAGGCCATACAATATCACACTGAACATAACTGTCCCTCAGAATTTTAAAGGCATCACCCCACTGGCTCTTAGTATTTTAGAAGTCCAAGGCCACTCTGAGTCTTAGTCCTTTGTAAGGTATCTGGCTTTCCTCTCTCAGGGCTTTTACAATCTCCTCTTTTTTCTGGGTCATAAAACGTCAGAAGGAGTATCTTCTTTCATTCCTTGAGCTGAGCACTTCATGGGCTCTTTTAAACTGGACTCTCATGTCCCTCAAACCTGCATTCTTTTTTTTTCATTATTTATGTGACAATTCCCTCTACTTTTGGATTGCCTCTTGACCAAATGCCAAACCTGCTCAATTCATCGCCTAACTTTACTACCTGTCCCTTATTTTCCATCTCTGCGCCTGCTTTGTTCTGTTTCCTGGGATATTTGCTTAACTGTATGTTCCAATCCTTACATTGATTTTATTCCAGCCATTATAGTATATATTTATATCCTAGCACATTGTCTGACCCTCCCATGATCCTTTTTTTAAAAATATTTCTTTTTAGGGAGAGAGTAGATCTTTTATTTTATTTTTAAAGTTATTTTTATTGATTTCAGAGCGGGAGAGAGAGATAGAAACATCCATGATGAGAGAGAATCATTGATTGGCCACTTCATGCACACCCCACACTGGGGGTCAGGCCCGCAACCCAGGCATGTGTCCTTGACTGGAATGGAACCTGGGACCCTCCAGTCCGCAGGCCAACGCTCCATCCACTGAGCCAAACCAGCCAGGGCTCCATGATCCTTTTTTATGGAACACCATCCTGTTCCTGTTTCGTGGATACAGTATTTTTCTCACACCGCTCCGAGAATATTAATTATAGCTTTCCCTGTTCTGTCTGTTTCTTTTGAGATCACCATCCCCCTCACCTCCTACCATTTCTCTCTTTCTCTCTCTCTCTTTCATATTAGAAACTTTTCTAAAATGTCCAGTGAGCTCCAGCCATCACTCTTATTTAATCGTAAAGCCTGAAACAGCCAATAGGAAGTGTCATGAGTTCCAGGTCAGACAGGGAGACAGGGCGTGCGGTGGTGTGTCAGTTTACATGGAGAACCTGTTGTCCCTGAGAACTGAGCCATAGCACAAGGAACATTCGTCTCTTTTTATGGACGTGTGCGGACATTGATCTGGTTCACACTGTTCTGGAACCAAAAAAGTGAGCTCAGTGTGTGGTCCCAGCGGGGCGGGGCGGGCAGTAGAGATCTGCTGGGACAGCCTGCACCAGTGGCCACTGCTGGGGAAGTAGCTGGGGGCGTGGCGTTCACGTGGAGGCGGAATGGGGCGGACTCTCGCTGCCTGCAGTCCGGACTGTGTGTGGCAGAGAAATCAGGGCTCTGATAGTGTTTGCGCTGAAGCTGTAAGCGAGCCCGGCCCTAGGTGGAGGTAGCCCACTCAGGCTGACAGAGCCGTTTTCTCCACCCACTGGCCCCTACTCTACTGCATTTGAGGAAGGAGTCCCCTCAGGAGCTGGGGGGGGGGGGGGGCGGGGGGAAGACCACAGGTGCCAGCTCTGCTCCACACCCCTGAGCTGCTGCTGCTTCACCTTTGCAAGCATCTGCCAGCCAGAGGCAGCCTCCTGCAGCCTCTCCCTGCTCTGCACCAGGTGGCCCAGGAGAGGGAGGGGTGGTCCCGCCCCCACCCTACCCCCATCCTCACATCCTCCCAGCTCCCTTGGGCACTTGAGCAAGGCCAAGCCTGGGTCTCAGCCTGCCGATGGGGGGTGGGGGGAGCAGAGCGGGGGAGGCAGGACAGAGCGGCAGCTCAGACACTGGAATCGGACTGTGGACGCCAATGGTAGCCTGATAGCGGGTCCCTCCCGTAGGACAGGCCTCCGATGACAGCCCAGGGAAGGAGGCATGGACCTTGACAGTCCTGAAAACTGGACTGCCCGTCATCCCAGGGGGAGGTTACTGGGATTTGTGACTCACCCCGAGGACCTATTAATTAACTGCTTCTTTTGCCCACCTACAGTGAGGCAAATAATTCAATTTCCAAGTCATTTCCCCCAACATCCTCCAGGTGTGCACTGCGGCGGGGGGGGGGGGGGGGGGGGGGGCGGGGGGGGGCTGGAGAAGGGGGAGGGAAGCCACCACCACCAATTGTTGCACTCTTTGGGGTGGGGAGCCTTTGGCGGGGGTGGGGCAAGAGGTTTGGGGATATGAGCTGGGGACGGGACTAGCCCGCAGAAGCGGCACTGGAGGGTGGTGGCCCATGCCTGTAGAGGTGTGCTCACGCTGTGCCCCTTCTTTGTCTCCCCGCCACCCCATCTACCTGCCCCGTGTCCTTGTCTCCTCACCCATGACTGTCTGCCCCCCTTCTTCTGTTCCTGTATGTCTGCCCCACCTTCTCGCTGCCTCTCGGTCTCTTCCATGTCACCCTACTGACATTTCTGTCTCCCCATCTCTTTCGGTCCTGCCCCCCTGCTGTGTCTCCATCTCTCCGTGCTTCCCACATGTCCGCTTTCCTGATGTCTCTGCGCTCGGCGGTGTCTTTCCGGTGCTGCCTGTCTCCTCCCACCCGGCCGCGCGGTGGCGCTGTCTCCGCCCGCCCGCCGTGGACCGCAGCCTGCAAGCGCAAGGAGCAGGAGCAGCAGAAGGAGCGCGCACTGCAGCCCAAGAAGCAGCGCCTGGTGTTCACCGACCTGCAGCGACGCACGCTGATCGCCATCTTTAAGGAGAACAAACGGCCGTCCAAGGAAATGCAGGTCACCATCTCGCAGCAGCTCGGCCTGGAGCTCAATACCGTCAGCAATTTCTTCATGAACGCGCGGCGCCGCTGCATGAACCGCTGGGCCGAGGAGCCCGGCGCGGCCCCCGGGGGTCCCGCCGGCGCCGCCACCTTCTCCAAGGCGTGAGGCGCCCCAGCTCCGCGCCCTCCCTGCGTCCATGGTCTGGGCGCTGCCCTCCCGCACCTCCCACCTCACCCAGACGGCCCGGAGACCCGCCCCTGGGGCCACCTGGAGGGGGTGCAGTCCGGGCCTCCCACACCCTGGGGGGGGGGGACGCAGCACGTCCCTCAGCCCAAGTGCACAAAAGGGCCCCCCTCCTCCCTCCGTCCCACCCCTCCAGGCCAAAGGAAGCCCTCCACCATCCCCACCCCGAGGGTGGGGGGTGACGGAAAGGGATCCCCAGCTCCCTCTCCATTTAGGATGCACAGGGGCCTTGGGAAAAACCAGGGCTCACCGCGTCCTCCCCGAAAGCGGGTCAAGAAGCACATACTAGACATATAAACCGGGTATTTAAAAAAGAAAAGGAATTTTCAGAATAATCCCTTCTTAGCCAGCCCCAACCCAGAACCCCCCCCCCCCCCAGACCGCCCCTTCTAAAGTCGCCATGTCCAGCGAGATCCCTACAGTGTCCCCACCCAACACCAAGACCAACCCCGTCTGATCGCTGACCTGCCACCACAGCCAAGAACCCAGCTGCCCCTCCTAGCGGCAGCCAGGATTCCTTGTGCCAAGAATTGCTTGCCTTAATGTCTGGGAAGGGGGCCTGCAATGGCGACCGCCCAGCACCAATAGGCGAGCACCCTCTCCCACCCCATCCCAGACTGGAGGGTTGGCACATTCACACCTGCCGGTCAACTCCAGACGCTTCCCCTCCCCCTGCACCCTTCTGTCAGTTCACTTTAGCTTTAGACACCTTGATGAATGACACAGGGAGAGACAGACCACAGGAAACAGAAGAAGACATCCAGATTCCACAGAGAATTCCACGGACACCGAGACAGCACCAGAGCTGGGGTCATGGTGTTCCTGTCTGCTTGGAACCCCTTGGAAATCACTCACCACCTTCCAGCATTTGGGGTGCTGCGCTGGGCCTGTAGGGGCAACAGGGGTGGACCTGTGCTTGCCATGTCTCTCTCCACAGAGAAGAAGGTGGAATCTGCTTGCTTCGTTTTTTGCCAAAAAAAAAAAAATTTGACAAGGGGGTAGGAAGGGTCAGAAATGAAGATGAGCGCCACCCACCTCCCCTGCTCAGCTGGTCCCGGAGACCTCCAAGACTGGCCTGCAGATGGATCCCAAGAGCCCACCTCCTGGGGGTTCATGATCTAGAGGCTAGAAGGAACCTTCCCCAAACCTGGGCCTCTCTGCTGCCTCCCAGAGAGGTGGTCACTGCCCCCCGTGAGAATGCAAGAGACACTTCTAGTGAAATGCCCCTCCCCCTTCCCCAGGTAAAGGCTACCTCACTCAAATGTTCATGTCTGTGATTGGAAAAATCACACCTGATACCAAAGATTCCCCCCCTCCCCCCAAGGACTTGTGCTGGTTGTTAGCATTCCCGAGTTCGCCTCTGACTGTGTGCTCCAGGGCCTGCCCTGAGCCCTGCCCTCTAGGTACCCGCCCCCCCCAACCAAAGAGAGTGAAAGAAAGAGAGGGAGAGAGGATAGTGAGGTCGATGAGTGCCTTTTTCTTGAACCAAAGATGTGTGTGAAATGTTCTCTTGTCCTTATCGACTCGCTATTGTCCGGGCCTTTTAAGCAACTGGATCTAAGTGATGCTTCTAAAGCCTCTGGGTGTTGGGCATTATCCTAAGGATGCCCGTTCTGGATCAGCAACCGACTCCTTCCCCCAAACACGGGTGGATACAGCCCCTTCTCCCCGCACCCACCTCCATACCCCACACCCACTGACACCTGGGCCCCACTGGCCAGAGCACCTGATGGCAGGGACACAGCTTCTTGGACACGCTGCTGGGCAAGTCACTTGCTCTTCCTGACATTTGAGGCCCAAGGATAAGGGGCCAGGAGCCTCCGGATTGGTCCCCTGCTGGGAATTTAGAAATTGTCTTAGGACCCTTCTGGTTGTAGAACATTCTAGTAACGGTGAACTGTAGTCAGATCAGGTCAAGCCCCATTGACACGGGTCACAGAAGCATCCTCCCGTTCCTGGTTCCCTTTCAAACGCCTTCACATCACACACGTGCACACATGCACATGCACACCAGCTCCTGTACCCCCTTCCCCGGCTGGCCAGTCCCCCTCCAGCAGGCCTGCACCTGGCCCCCCGCCCTGAGCCCCCTTGGGTCCCAGCCCTCCTGTCGCCAACACCCAGCTGGTCATCACAAACCAAAGACCATTCTCCATGCAGGGAACAACACCTCCAGCACAGCTCCTTCGAGCCTTTGACAATTTTCTCTGAAATACCTCAAAATATTTAATGTATAGTTTATGTGATTTTAAAAAATCCTTAGCTAGTTTTTGGAATACGTGACTTGAAGCTTTATACCGTAAAATTATAATTTTGCAGACGATGGTATGTGGTTTCTTTGACGAGTTCCGTGGGAGACATAATGAATGTTGGGGCAGCGAAAGCTGGGTGGTCAGAGGAGAAAGACAGAGGGAGCGAGAGCGAGAGACTGAGCTCAGAGGACCGAAGGACCAGGCGTTTACAGATTTCTTATTTAAACGAGTCCTTTAGGAAAGAGGAAGAGAGAGAGAGAGAGGGATACTTTTGTGTTCTCTGGTGTGTTCTGCTTCTTGTTTTTGGAGTCATGTCTTATAAGAGTATTTATTATTCTATGTGGTCTGTGTTCAAATGTAATTTAAGAAAAAAAAAGGAAGAAAAATGGAAAAAAAGACAAATGGAACTTGATTTGATGCATGACTAATGTACTCTTTCTTGATAATGTGCTAGTGGAGGGGCGGGGGGTGGGGCGGGGCGCGGGCCAGAGCCCCGAGGTCCATGTGCATCCGTGTATTTTGTGCTGAGCCATGCCGTCGGGGCCCCTTTGCCCTGCTCTCTGTGGACTCCCCCCTTTCCAGCTGGCGGGAGGTGGGGAGGAAAGAGGAAGGCAGACACCAGGGCTTAGGCACCCAGACCAGGCTCCCACCTCCTGGCACCCGCGTGCCACCCGCCTGTGCTGCGGAGTCTCCTGCTCCAGGCTCTCGGGCGCAGGTGGCTGTCGCTGCCATCCTGGACCCCCGTTGGTTTCACGTTCGCATGAGTTCCCAAGTGTCTTGTTCAGAGGAGAGAGACAATCAGTTCGAGTCTTGTCGCCCAGGGCGGTGTGAGGCTGGGGTGTACCCCAACTTCCCGAGGTCCTAACAACCCTCCTGAGACACCCCCCAGGGACCCAGGACAGGCACCTGGCCAGGCTCCACCCAGACACCCCCAGCCTCCTCAGCTCTGGGCTGGGCCTGAGGACACCTTTCTGACTGGCCTGGGAGGTCGGGGGTTGCATTTCCTCCTTCCAGTCCACACTGGGACCCTACACAACAGAGGGGACCCCAAAATCCTAAAAGAGGACTCCATGCCTGTAACTCCAGTCCTGGCACGAGGCCCCACACTTCCACCTGGATAGCCCACCTTCTAAGACAGGCCCCAGGAAGGGGGTCCCTCATGCCCTGAAGGACAAAAAGCCAGTTTGGAGGGTCAGCCCCCCAAAATGGGGTGGGGGAGCACATGCCCCAGGGCACTGCCACCCAGCCCCTGCATCAGCGGGAATGTGGACCATTTCACATTCTCTGCCCAGAGCAGTATAAGTCCATCAGATCTTGGGCTTCTCCTTGTGGCCCTGGCAGACCACCACCGTCCCCCCGCCCCCCACCCCCATCCCACGGGTTGGTCTTTGGGGGGATTCCCTCAGCCAGGGATGAGGGAGAGCCTGAGTGTTCAACCAAGACTGGACACTAGGGCTGTTTTCAGGGGAGACACTACTGGGGTCATCCAGAGTCCCTCCCAATGCCCTCTTCACCCCACCCTCAGGCGACAGGCTTAAAAGTAAAAAAAATAAAAAGAATCATCTTCATTGTTAACCATTGCTGTGCTGGATTTGTTGTTTTGTTTTTCTCCAATAAATTATTTTCTAGTCACTCACCTGGGCGTGTGTGTTGGCCGACAGTGTGGAGGTGGCGGGGTGCAGGGGCGGGGGGGCTCGCCCGCCATGAAATGGGGAGGAACAGAGGGGACCAGGGAGGAGGAAGTCTACCTCCCCCAGCCCAGTCCTCTGCGGTGCAAACCCTGCCCTGCTCCATGGCCACAGCCACCCCTGAGCCCTCAACCCCACAGGGCGCCACCTTCTTGGGAACCTTAAAGAATCAGAGAAAAACTCAAGGCCTTGGAGCCAACCAAGCCTGACAACAAAGATCCTGTTGGGACTCGCGTCTGAGGCATCACTGCCCATGGCTTTCTGGAGCCTGAAGTGTAAGGTGGTCCATTCGAAGGGAAGAAAGCAGGGCAGCCTGGTAAGGGAATGGGCTGGGTTGGTGCCAGGATTGGACCTTATCAACTGCCCTGGGAGGGGCCAGCAGGCAGCAGCCAGGGGCCAGGACTGGTAAGCGGAATCTGCTCAGCACGTTTCTCCATTTTGAGAGCAATAAAGCTTTATCCACATTATCTACCCCAGGGTGAAAGGGGGAAAGTAAACCAATAAATAAAACAAGCTTCAGTGCCCTGGCTAGCAGGCTCAGTGGTTAGAACGCTGGCCTGCACACTGGAGGGTCGCAGGTCTATTCCAGGTCAAGGGCATGTACCCGGGTGGCAGGTTCGATCCCTGCCCAGCCCCCGGGGCAGGGGCAGGGGGCAACCAATTGATGTGTCTCTCTCACAAGGATGTTTCTCTGTCCCTCCCTCTGTCCCTCCCTCCCTCCACTCCTTCCACTCTTTCTAAAAATAAATGAAAAAAATATCCTCAGGTGAGGATTAACAACAAGCTTTTCCTGCAAATCCTCCATCTGGCCACTAGAGGTGAGTGTTTTGATTTTTAAAACCAGGAAAGACTTCCAGGATGCATCACAGAAAGAAGCATAGGAAAAGGGTGACCTCGGGAGCCCTGGGGTCAGACAGAACCTGGTTTATTAGAAAAAGAAAAGGATGGGAAGCCTTTGTCATGGGGGGTTGGGGGCGGGGGAGAAGGGGCGGGGCTCATGCTTGGCGGCTGACGTTTCCTGAGCCGGGAATTCCTGTTCCTCCTGAAGCAGCGTGGCTGCCCCCCCAGAACAGGTGGGCCTTGGCTCCCAGAGGCACTGGCCGGCTCTCCATGGGTGACGGCTGCCTCTCGAGGGCCAGGGCGCCACCTCCGTAGGTCCTTTATTTGTGGATGATTCTCTCTCCTCCACGGATGCTGGCTGATTCCCTTTTTTAAATGACTGGCCGGGTCCTCGCTGGTTTGGCTCAGTGGATAGAGCGTGGGTCCGCGGACTGAAGAGTCCCGGGTGATTCCAGTCAAGGGCATGTACCTTGGTTGCAGCTTAATCCCCGGTCGGGGGGCGTGTGGGAGGCAGCTGATCAATGTTTCTCTCTCAATGATGTCTCTGACTCTCTATACCTCTCCTTTCCTCTCTGCAAAATCAATAAAAATATATATATTTTAAAAATGACTGGCCTGGAGGCCACGGCTGGCTCTTAGAAAGTGGCATCTGGCTTTCTCTGGGGGATGGTGGCCTCTCCTTGGTTGGTGGCAGATTCTCAGGAGAATACGGCCTGGCCTGCTTCCCTGGCAGTTTCTCGGGGAAAGAACCAGACGGCCCGTCTGTGGAGGGAGCCACGTTTTTGGTGAAAGAGCACTGCTCCTCCCCAGTAACGGAGGAGCTCATCGGGGAGGTGGGCTGCGTGTCCTGGGAGGACACCTCCCCGCAGTGCGGGTGCCTCTTCCTCCCCACGAACGGCATCTTCTTCTGGGGCGAGGGCGACTCCTCGCTGGGATTGTGTGACCGGCCTGAGTGCTGCTGTTGACCGCTGGTGACCTCCGCAAACTTGTGCCCTGCGTGATGAGGTCTGCGTAGCCTTCCCGGTGGGAGAAGGCATAGCTAGAGCGCCGGGCACGTGACTGCCGGCAAAGGTAGGGCAGGGGCTCCGCGGTGATCTCCTCAGCCTTCTCCTCCTCCTGCAGAGCAAAGGGCAAGCAAGGGTCATCAGGCTTCCATACTCTGTTGGATACTCTCGGGCCACCTGCTCCCGGTGGGGGCCATTCATAACCCCTGGTCACCATTCACTGGCCAGGCTCTTCCCTCCCCAAGTTGACCCAACTACAGTTCTCCCTAGGACCTAAGTTTGGACCAGCCAATCACAGTCCTCCGCTGGGACTGAACCCCAGATCAGCTACCAGGTGCCTTAAGTGCCCTGGCATGGCAAAGCCGGGAGGAGTTAACCGTGGGGCAGCATGCCTGCAGCCTGTGTAGCAGAACACAGCAGATCTTGGTCCACTGTTTCAGTCAGTGCCCCAGCCCAGCCCAGCTGCAACTGGTCCTTCTAGTTTCTTGTTACCTGAGCCAGTAAGTCCTCCCTCCCCCGGCCCCCCACATACACATTTTTTCATTTGTGGTAAAATAGACATAAAATGTACCATTTTAACCATTTTTAAGTGTATGTCTCAGTGGCATTAAGCACATTAACATTGTTATGCAACAACTATCACTTCCATCTCCAGAACTTCATCTTCCCAAACTGACGTTCTGTCCCCATTAAAAACGAACTCCCCCAGCCCCGGCTCCCTCCATCTACTTTCTGTCCATAAATCTAACCCTCCAGGGACCTCTTCTGAGTGAAATCACACAGTATTTGTCCTCTTGTGACTGGCTTATCTCACTGAGCACAATGTCCTCACGGTTCATCTACATTGTAACAGGGTCAGAGTTTCCTTGTTTTTAAAGGATGAATAGTATTCCTCTGTGTGTATGGATGAACCACACTGTGTTTATCCATTCATCTATCGATGGACACTTGAGGTGTTTCTAAGTTCCCCTTTTTGCCTAAACCTTATCCAGGTCATTTCTGTCATCTCAACCCTCGAGTCCTAGACAGTTCATGGTGGAAGTCCGACCACGTCACTGCCGGAACCAGGCTGGCCGCCTCCATCCCAGGAAGTATGGCTTCCTTCCTGAGTTCCTGGGGCCTATAATTTGCCCCTCCTGAGAGCACTGGGTGTGCATCTGGGTCTCGAACCCTTTACCCCCAGCTCCATATCTCCTTGGAGTCCCTGCTCCCAGCACCAGCTCTGGTCGATGGGTCCCAGGAATGTGCAGGGGGGAGCCCAGCCACCCTCACCTTGGAGTGTGGCTTCTTGAGGGCCTGGTAAATGACAGGCAAGGCCAGTCTGGGCAGGGCGTTCAGTGACACATTCAGCAGGACCACCAGCAGGGTGGAGGGGTGGGACAGCACGTTGCGGTCAGCATCTGGTGACAGAGCAGAGTCTCAGCCGGGCCCAGGGGGAAGCCTCCCCAGAGCCTGCTCCGTGCCCCCTCTTCCAGACCACCCCCTCCTTCCTCACCTTCACCCCCGGGATGCCTCTGGGCAAATTCTCTAAAGACACAGGCCCCACCCATTTCCAGGGCTGCCACCCTATTCCCTGCTGCGGGTGGGGGTGGGGCTCACACAGAAAGGGGAAGGTCTTGGGGGAGATGGTGAAGAGCCAGAAGCTCTGGCTGGCCCAAGTGGTCACCGTGTAGAAGCAGATGCTGAGGAAGATGGCCAGCACAGCCAGGACCGTCCAGTACCTGATGATGAGGATGACCTGAGCGGGAGAGGAGGCTTCAGCCATGGGGGCCGGAACACCAGGCAAGGCTACGTAGAGGAGGGTGGGGACCAAGTCCCCAGGTTCAAGGGGCACCTGCTAAGGCCTCTCAGGAAGGGTCACCAGGCAATGAGACCTGTGTCCAAGTTCCCACCAGGGGTGGGGTGGGCAGCAGCCCTGCCTACCTCCATGGTGATGGACAGCAGGCCCGACAGGGCCACGACCACGGCGAAAGACTGATAGTCACTGAGGGGCCCAGCCGTGTCCTGACTGATGCACAGGGTCATGAAGAAGTTGACCATGGAGGTGGCCATGCCGTGGGCGATGGCTTGGAGGAAGACCCAGTAGTTGAAGAGCTCGTCCTTCTGGCCGGCGATGTACAGCTGGGGCAGCTCCAGGCTCCGCTCAGCACTCACATCCTGGCGGGGGTGGAGGGGTTCTAGAGGCCGGCTCACAGCAATAAGCACGCGCGGGGCTGCGCTCGGCAGGCCTGAACCATGCGCGTGAGAACGGTGAGGTGGCGAATTTCGTTACTGGTGTTTTACCACAGTTTTAAACTTTTTTTAAAAAATGAAATGAAAGCCCTGACTGGTATGGCTCAGTGGGTAGAATGTCGGCCTGCGGACTAAAGGGTCCCAGGTTCGGTTCCGGTCAGGGGCATGTACCTTGGTTGCGGGCACATCCCCAGTGGGGCGTGTGCAGGAGGCAGCTGATCGATGTTTCTCTCTCATCGGTGTTTCTAACTTCTATCCCTCTCCCTTCCTCTCTGTAAAAAATCAATAAAATATACTTTTTAAAAAAAATGAAATGAAAGTCTCGTTCCTCAGGTCACTCCAGGCCAGCCTCAAGTGCCCATCATTAGCCACCTGTGGCTGGTGGCTCCCAGCTGGACAGCACAGGCACGAGACACTTCCATCATCCTAAGCATTGGACTGGGCCACCCTATTCTGGATCACTTAGTCAGACCCTCTCGGGAGGAGGGCAGGGCAAACAGGAGAAACATCTTCTCTGATCCCCTCCCCACTGTGGCACAGATGGGCCGACAGTGGGACTGAGCTTTGGGAGTGTCCCAAAAGGGTGGGGGTAGCTGGGCAAAAGGACTTCACCCTCCATCAGGTTGAGCTCCGGTGGGAACGGTTACATGGTCGTGGTCTAGGAGCCCTGCCCACATCCCACCCCAGCCCCCCAGGGGAGAAGGTGTGGCAGAGACAGGAGTGTCTACAGGGAAGGGGGAGGCAAGTCCTCAGCCTGCTCACCTGCTCGAAGAGCCCAATGTACAGAACTGGGAGGCTGGTGTACAGCAGATTGAAAAGCACCAGGAACCAGCCTTCGTACAGAGGCTAGGGGGGGAGGGGGGAGAATGTGGTCAGTGGCCAGCCTTCAGTGCCAAATGTCCAGAAGCAGATATGCTCTTCACCTGAGGGACCCCCCAAGGCAGCGCAGCCCCTGTGGAGGGTTCCAGGTGAGTGAGAAAATTCGTTACAATCAAGGGTTGGGTTAAGTCAGTGGTTCTCAACCTTGGCTGCACATTAGAATCACCTGGAATCTTTTTAAAATCCTGATTTCTGGGCCTCCGGAAATTCTGTTTCTTTGTTATGGGGTGGGGCCACAGCATTAGTAACAAAGAAACAGAATTTCCGAAGGATGAGGCCCAGAAATCAGGATTTAAAAAAGACTCCCAGGTGATTCTAATGTGCAGCCAAGTTTGAGAACCACTGGGTTAAGTGCTGCTGGAAGGGAAAAGGCAAAGAGGAAAAGCCGGCCTAATTCTTTTTAAACAGCACTTTGGAGTATTTGTTGTCATTGGAAGGCTTCCATAAAGAGCTACAGGAGGGAAAGTGGCTAAAGAATGTGGTTTTGGTCATTTTAGATTCATGGAGTCACGGAGGGATGAATGGTGAAAGACTTGGAAGAGACCCCACAGACAATGAGCCCAGCTCCTTTCCCAATGCAAGAATCTAGTTCAGTTAAAGGATATGGGTTTCAGCCCTTGCTGGTTTTGCTCAGTGGATAGCGCATCCGCCTGTGGACTGCAGGGTCCTGGGTTCTATTCTGGTCAAGGGCACATGCCTGGGTTGTGGGTTCAACCCCCAGTAGGGGGCGTGCAGGATGCAGCTGATCAATGATTCTCTCATCATTGCTGTTTCTATCTCTCTCTACCTCTCTGAAATCAATAAAAAATATATATATTTTTAAAAAGGATATGGGGCCGAACCGGTTTGGCTCAGTGGATAGAGCGTCGGCCTACGGACTCAAGGGTCCCAGGTTTGATTCCGGTCAAGGGCATGTACCTTGGTTGCGGGCACATCCCCACTGGGGGGCGTGCAGGAGGCAGCTGGTCGATCTCTCTCATCAATGTTTCTAACTCTCTATCCCTCTCCCTTCTTCTCTGTAAAAAATCAATAAAATATATTTTTTAAAAAGAAGGATATGGGTTTCCATTCCAAAAACCATTTTATGTGCATTCTTCGAGTGAGCAGATAAGTAATGATCAATCATTTTACAAGACTCAAGTTTTTCACGGCTGGACAAGAGTCATTAATGAGTACCTGGAAAAGGCTAAGCTGAGCCTTGTTCTGTGGGCCTGGAATCAGAGATATCAGTGGGAGCTCATAGTGGTTTTTTAAAAATATATTTTATTGATTTTTTACAGAGAGGAAGGGAGAGGGATAGAGAGTTAGAAACATCAATGAAAGAGAAACATCCATCAGCTGCCTCCTGCACACCCCGCCCCCCCGCCTCCCCCCCCCCGCCCCCCGGGATGTGCCCGCAACCAAGGTACTTGCCCTTGACCGGAATCAAACCTGGGACTCTTCAGTCCACAGGCTGACGCTCTAGCCACTGAGCCAAACTGATCAGGGCAACTCATAGTGTTTTAGTACACACAAGATAGATGATAGATAGACAGACATAGCTCAAGCTGGTTTGATTCAGTGAATGGAGCATCGGCCTGCGGACCAAAGGATCCCAGGTTAGATTCTGGTCAAGGGCACATACCGTGGTTGCAAGTTCCTCCCAGCCTGGGGCCCTGGTCAAGGCGCATGCAGGAGGCAACAAATCGATGTGTTTCTCTCACATCAATATTTCTCTCTGTCTTTCCCCCTCTCTTCTACTCTCTAAAAATCAATGGAAAAATATCCTCGGGTGAGGATTTTTTAAAAAATAGACAGACATAGAAATAGAGAAAGACATAGAGATGTGCGTCTATCCATGGGATAGTACGTGTACATTTCCTAGCTCTGTCTGCTGAGAGCGGAATAGCACCCCAGCAGCAATGAGACACCAAGCACTTCGCTCTTGGTGTCTAACTACCATTCTCTAATGAAAAGGACCAGGGCTCCTTATGGGAGTGCCTGATTCCAGGGTTGGGGCAAAGAAAAAACAGAATGAGCCTGGAACCTCTTATAGTGCCAGAAAGTGAAGATATGCTCAGAGAGAAGCAGGCCATGTCAAAAAGACACATCGGGGATAAATGGAGCAATAAAACATACAATCAAATAAATGTCCATGGGTCCATACTGATAAAAATGAATAATTTCAGCCCTAGCCAGTTTGGCTCAGTGGATAGAGCATCGGCCTGTGGACTGAAGGGTCCCAGGTTCGATTCTGGTCAAGGGTTGTGGGCTCAATCCCCAGTTGGGGGCCTGCAGAAGGCAGCTGATCAATGATTCTCTGTTATCATTGATGTTTCTATCTCTCTTTCCCTCTCCCTTCCCCTCTGAAATCAATAAAAATATATCTAAAGCCCTAACCGATTTGGCTCAGTGGATAGAGCATCAGCCTGCGGACTGAAAGGTCCCAGGTTCGATTCCGGTCAAGGGCATGTACCTTGGATGCCGGCACATCCCCAGTAGGAGGTGTGCAGGAGGCAGCTGATCAATGTTCCTTTCTCATCAATGTTTCTAACTCTCTATCTCTCTCCCTTCCTCTCTGTGAAAAATCAATAAAATATATTTTAAAAATATATATCTAAAAAAATAATAAAAATAAATAATTTCATAAATAAATGAGGGAGAAGGAACGGTTGGTTCTTCCTACAGAAGAATTCTAGTTAACAAATGTAGAAAGACAGAACACTGTCCTCACTAAGCTCAGGAACAGGACCAGGATCCAGCCCTCACCGTCTCACTGGGCGTTCCAGCCAGAGCAAGTAGGTAAGGAAGGGAAATAAGAGGCGTCCACATGGACAGGAAGAAGGAAAACGATCTCTATTTTCAGATGACATGCAGAAAATCCCAAAGGATCCGCCAGAAATCTCCTGGAGCCAATAAAGGAATTCAGCAAATTTACAGGGCACCGATCAACATCCCAAAAAATCATCTGTTTCTGCACACCAGCAATGAGCCCTCCCCAAAGGGCATTAAGAAAACAATTCCATGTACAGCAGCATCTAAAAGAATAAAATATCTAGAGACAAAACAGTAAAACAAACAACATACAAGTTATCCAGGTGCCTCTGTAAAGCTCCCTCTCAAAGCCTTGGTATCAGTGACAGGGAGCTATTCCCTATCACAGCCATCTATCTTCAGATGACGTCCTTACACACAGGAAATCATCTCTCTGTGACTCTTCCGAGGCTCCGGGCACATCTGCTCCTCACTGTGCTACTGTTGAGTCTTGAAGCCAGGGACCCAGCTCCCACAATCTTCTCTTCTCTGGGGCGCAAGCTCATCCTGTCTCCACTAGAAAGATCTACCTTTGGAGTAGCTGCCCTGCCTGGCTTCACAGCTCAGATCTGTCAAATATCCCTGGAACTGCTGGCCACTCAGCTGGGCAGGAGTGACCAAGTATAGAGTCCTCTATCCGGACTCTATACTTGTATGAATGCAGCCAAGGAGAAGGTCGCATTGCCTTGCAACCTCAGGCCAGCCCTGCCCCAGAGGACCCCAGAGGACCCCAGAGGACCCTGGAGAGTGTGCGCGAGCCTGCCGCCCTCCTGGAAGCCAGGAGAAGGGCCCAGCATCCCAGAGAATCCCCAAAGGGCTGTTCCCTCCAGCGCACCTGGGCAGAGAAGCCGCTGTAGAAAGCGAACCAGATCTGGACCATCATGCTGGCCAGCGTCTTGTAGACGAAGTAGCGCAGGAACTTGCATACTCGCACGTAGGACCAGTGCCCGTGCACCAGCAGCAGCCGCCTCAGGAAGCGGAACTGGGCCAGCATGTAGTCGCTGTTCTGCACCACCTGCATGCCCTCCTGGCCCGCCAGCCCTACGCCGATGTCCGCCGCTGCGGGGACACACGCGGCCTGTTGGCCCTGGCCCCCGCCACCCCCCTCCCAGCCCACCACAGGCCTCCCCCGGGCCAGGTGCCCACCACCCACTCTTGATCATGTTGACATCGTTGGCACCATCCCCGATGGCCAGGGTCACCACGTTCTGGTATTTCTTGACCAGCGCCACCATCAAGGCCTTCTGCCTGGGAGTCACTCGGCAGCAGATGACGGCTTGGCATCGCGAGGCCAGTTCCACGAAGGCCCGCTCCTGCCGCGCCTCGGGGCTCTCACGGGTGTTGGAGTGCTTGCCCTTTGGCACCAACCCCGGGCGCCTCAGCTGGACCCCCAGGGTCTGCCACATGAGAGAGGTGCGCCTGGCCTGCCTGACGTCTGTCCTCCGCTCACCGGGCTCCTGCCAGGGCTCCTGCCCGTCCACGTTCACATTTCCGACGAGCACCTGGGAATCCTTGCTCAGGGGCGGCAGCAGCTGGTCCTGGCCAGCAGGGGAATGGGGGGCGGGGGGGCGCATCACTCTGCCTGCACCCCTTCCCTTCGTGAACACCCCAACTGGCCGCTCCTCCTGCCCCAACCCCAGGCTAGCCTTGACCTCATGGCTCCAGTCCCTCTGAGAATCATCTCGTGGTGTAGCATTCACTTGGGCTTTTCCAATAGTCCACCCCCACCCCCCGTCTGCTGCTCCTCCCAGCCCCCTCCCACGTGCCAGAGGCCCCGCGGTTAGCCCTGAGCTGACACTGACCAGGAACTCTCCGTTAATGACCATGGCCGTTTTGACCTGTGGCAGGAACCGGTTCTTCGGAGACCCCTGGCCACTCGGCAGGTTGTTGTTGCTCTCCCAGCAGGCCTCCAGGATCTGACTGCAGACACCCACTGGGGCTCAGCCACGTCCGGGCACAAGCTTCCTTCCTTCCCCTCCCCAGATGTGCCTCAGTTTCCCCCTCTGGGAATCCAGCCAGGCGGAGGCTGAGGACGTTCTGCAGACCCCCAGGGCCACATCTGAGCCATGGATGTCCCCGATCCCCCACCCTCACCCTCCTCCCACCAGCTCATCCTCCCCCACTCCCACTCCTTACACTATCTCCTTCTCCTCCAGAATGAGCATGTCCTCGGATAGCAGCTGGCAGGCAAAGCTGATATTCACCGCAGTCTCTGAAAACCAGCCTAGCTCAGCCCCGTCCCCCCCCCCCCCCCCCCCCCCCCCCCCGCAGCCCCCTGCCCAGGGCCATGCCCACCCTGCCCCACCCCCTGGCAATGGTGATTGGTTCAGAGGAGGGCATGTGACCCAGGCCGGCCAATGAGAGCCAACCCTGAGACTTTGGCTGCAGCTCTGATCAAAGGGGCCTGCACTCTGGCTGGCTGGGGCTGGGCTACTAGAGGGAAGTGAGTCTGGGCCAAGGATCGTTATTAGATATGTCATGCCTAGAGCCCACAGGCACTTCTAGGAACCCACAAAAATGACTTAATTTCTTTAAAATCAGAAGAAGGAGAAAAAGTGAAAGTATTCCAACCTGGACATTTGTCTTTATTCCAGCACAGCTGTAAACTGTCATTTTAAATCTTTTGTGTGTGTATGTGCCTCCCGCCACATGAGTGAATGCCAGCTTTGTTTCTAAGTGGCTGGGCAACCTCCAGCAAGTGCCCTGAGGTCGCTGAACTCACTGTGCCCATCTCCCACGCATGGGTAACCAGTTTCCAACTCATGGTGTTGCCATGAGAGCCAACTACTCCAGAAGTTCTTGGCGCAGTGCCACCCATCTGAGGGAGGTGCCTGGGGGACCCCACCAGTTCTGATCATCCTATTTCTCCCTTTCCCGGGACAAGGGGGGAACAGGCTGATGGTGACGCTTAGGACACATATGAGTTCCTTCCTACCCATCTCCCTCTCTCCCTGCTGGGACGGCTGCCCGGGGACCTACCTTGCTTGTCTCCTGTGAGCACCCACACTTTGATGTTTCCTTGCTTGAGACACTGGATGGTTTCAAGGATGCCGTCCTGGAGCCTGTCTTCAATGGCTGTGGCTCCCAGCAGCTGGGGGTGGAGGTGGGGGCACCGGGAACAGACTGAGCAGGGACTCAGCTATCCAGGCGGGGGAGGGAGATCTGGGGACCCAGGGCTGGAACCAGGATGTGGAGCCCCCTCACCTCCTGTGCCACGCCCACCTGGAGGTTCTGCTCCATCTCCTCGTACACTTGGTGCAGGGCCTGGGCCCGGTTCTGAAGAAGGATGCTGGCTTCCTGGTGCCGCCGGCACCACTCCTGGTAGGTGTCCTCATCTACCTTTTTGTAGGCCAGGCACAGCGTGCGCAGGGTCTGCTGGGCAAAGGACTGGGGGCCCGCCGGGCAGGCAGGCGCCGCCCTGTCACCACCCTGCCGCCCTGTCACCACCCTGCCTCCCCGGGCCCTTCTCCCGCCAGCTCCTTTCTCAGCACCTCTCTCTTTGCCTGGGCTCCCTGAACCTTGATCCCCCCACAGTCTCTCCTCCCCAGGGGGGGTTGGGACCACATGCTGCCACGCTCCCTAGCTGCTGTCCAGTCCCCCAAGAGGTCCAGTTCCATTCTGTCTCCAGAGCTCCCTGCACTCTGTGTGGCCATTTCTAACTATCCCTGACGACCCTCAGTGCAGCCCTGCCAGACCCCTCCCCGGCAAGGGTCCCACAGCCCTGGACCCCCCCGCCTCTGAACCCTGCCTTCGGAATGTCTGTGCTCCGCACTCCGCCTCATTTTCCAAGGGCTCTGGGGATGGAGAGGGAACAGAAAGAATCCTGTAGGTCTCCAGCCCGCCCCTCAGTCCCCACCAGAGGACCCAGAGATCCGGGGGTGCCCTGGGGACTGGGTGGCCCCAAGAAAGGTATCTGTGGGCTCCTTACTTCCCTACTTCCCCATCCCCCCAGCTTTCTGCCCAGTAGGTGGCCCCCGGTCTTGCTTTTGTTCTTTTTTTAAAAAATATATATTTTATTGATTTTTTACAGAGAGGAATGGAGAGGGAGAGGGATAGAGAGTTAGAGACATCAATGAGAAAGAAACATCTATTCAGCTGCCTCCTACACACTCCCCACCGGGGATGTGCCCACAACCAAGGTACATGCCCTTGACTAGAATCGAATCTGGGACCCTTCAGTCCGCAGGCCAATGCTCCATCCACTGAGCCAAACCGGTTAGGGCAGTGGTCGGCAAACTGTGGCTCGCAAGCCACATGCGGCTCTTTGGCCCCTTGAGTGTGGCTCTTCCACAAAATACCGACTTCTGCGCATGGGCCACGAAGTTTCAATCGCACTGTACATGCGCGCCCGCACTTGGCATTTTGTGGGACAGCCACACTCAAGGGGCCAAAGAGCCGCGTGTGGCTCGCGAGCCGCAGTTTGCCAACCACTGGGTTAGGGCATTGCTTTTGTTCTTGACTGGAGGTGGCCTCAGAGGTTGGGCTTGGATATGACAGGGGCTCCCTGGCCATCAGAAGCTCCACACAAGCCTTTGCTCCTCTCGTGCCTCGGTTTACCTATCCGTTCCGTGGGGCAGTTGAACCAAGCCATCGTGCCGAGCTCCTGGGCTCTGGGTCATTGTTCTGACTGCGCTTCCTCAGTTCTTAGTCAGAGACCAGCCACCTGCCCCGGACTCCCCATCCTTGCAGAGCAGGGCACTCTGAGAAGTCCTGAGTGAGGAGCTCGGGGCATTCTTTGCATAAACACCCCCCTGGGCCCTATGCTGGGGACCCAGCAAAGCCCTTAGGGAACCCCTGAAGGTCAGGGCTGGGCCAGAGAGGGGTCACCTGGCATGACATGACAGCCCCATGTTAGAGTCAGGTAGGAAAGTCTCCCTGGAGGTGGCAGAGCCCCGAGGACCAAAAGTTCCTGAGTGACAGAGTAGAGGAAGGCGTCCAAGCAGAGGGAACAGTGTGTGCAAAGGTCCTGGGGCATCACCTGAGCATGGGGAAAACTGCAAGCCAGAGACTAGCATCCTGGGGAACACCCTGGGGGGGAGAAGAGCCAGTCCAGAGAGGTCAGCAGGGAACACAGACACAGCTTCGAAAGCGTGGCTGAGGAGTTTGGGCTTCATCCACAGAGACAAAATATTTGGGGCAGGAAGGCTGCCTGTGTCCCGGAACCCAGGCCTGGCTGGGGACGGGGGTCAGTATCCAGGGCCCAAGCCTAACCACAGAGGATCCTTGAGTGCCTTACAAAAACATGCCCCCTCTGTGCAGGTGCAGCTTGCAGTTCAGCTCCTCCCTGCCCATGTGGACAGAGCACCTGGATACCTGAGGCAGTTTCTCTGCACATCCCCCTCCTCTGCTTCCCTCCCTCTACCCCTCCCCCTCCCTCCCTTCCCACAGCGACTCACCGTTAAGGCCTCTTCCGTGGTCCCCTCTGTCAAGCCCTTCTTATACAAGCGATCAAAGATGACGGTGTCTGCGCCCTTGGTGTAGAGGTAGATGGAGCCCTCGGGGTTCCGGACTGTGGAGGGAGAGGCTCGACTGTCCATGAGCATTTCCTCCCCCGCCCCCCACCCCGGGCCGAGGGCGCTCACCCAGCACAGACATGCGCTTTCGGACGCTGTTGAAGTCCATCATGGCCAGGACCTGGTACACGCGCTCCTCTCCGAGCTCCGTCACCGTGATGCTGTCCTGCGTGCGCGCCACGAACACGTAGCCGAAATTCCGGGCCGCCGTGACCAGGGCCTCCTCATCAGGGGAAGCCGCCTGGTACGACAGCTGGTCTGGTGGGGGAGGGGACCGTGGGAGTGGGCTGGGGGCCACATTCACTGAGAGCCTGTTGTCTTTTGGGGACCCACCACCCATCTGCGGCAGGTTCCCCTTCCCTCTCTGTAGCCCCGGACAAGACAATGGCCTCTTGGGCCGGGACAACCTCTAAGCCAAATAAAAGAAGGCGGACACTTGGGCCCGAGGCCAGACGACCTTCCCCACCGGGTTCAGGAGCAGATCTGGAGTCCCAGGCTTGGACACCTGCTAGGTGCAGAGGAGGTGGAGCCTGGGACCGGGCCTGAGAACCCTCTAGGCTGGATGACAGGAGCCCTGGGGGTTGGGCTGGACAACCTCTCAGACCAGGAGACTCCGCAGGGGCCCCAGGGCCTGAGCACCCCCGCAGGCTGGGCAGCCCCAGCCCACTCACTGTCTTCCTCCTGCACCATCACCGTGTGGCAGAGGGCCAGCAGGCGCCAGAACTCCCGCACCATTGCGTCCTGGTTGCTGCACACCGCGCTCAGGAGCCTCGAATTTTGGAAAAGCAGCTTCCCATCAGCAGATTTGCTCCAGAGGTAGGGGTTCTCCTGGGGGGGGGGGGGGGGAGACAAGCCGGTTCTGGGTAGGTCACTGCCCGGCCCCTCCCCCCCCCCCCCCCCACCATCCACCATCCAGTGCTGCAGGGCCAGCACTCACCTCAGGTGGGGTCTCCTCCTCGTCTGGGCCTGAGGAAAGACCCTGATTCAGGCCTCAGCACCCCAGACAGCTTAGGGTCCCACAGTCCCCACCCCCTTCCTAGGGTCTGGACTCTGAACCCTAAACAACAGCGGACCCCCAGCCGCAGCTTTGCCTTCTGCACAAGGAGGGACAGATGGGGCCCCATCTCCTGGGGGAATCTTGTTGTTAATCCTCACCCAAGGATATTTTTTCCATTTATTTTTAGAGCGAGTGGAAGGGAGGGGGAGACAGAGAGAGAAAAACATCGATGTGAGAGAGACGCATCAATTGGTTGCCTCCCATACGCGCCCCTACGGGGGCTAGGGAACCTGCAAGTGAGATATGTGCCCTTGACCGGAATCCAATCTGCCACCCTTTGATCCAAAGGCTGATGCTCTAACCACTGAGCAAAAACAGCCAGGGCTCCTGGGGGGTCTTAGAAAGACTGTCCGGACAGGGATGCGGCCCCATGGAACGCATCTTGTTTGAACTATTCATGGTGGCTTATAAAACTTGGCTGCTACTTTGAAAAAGTGGATGATTTCAAATAAAAATCTGGCCCCAGAGTGCTTATAGAAACATGAGAGAGAGAAAAACAGAGAGAGCAACATGAGAGAAACCAGCCACTTACCACAGACCCCCCCCCCAACCCCCCTCACTCCCTTGCTCTCTATCACCCACCTCCCTCCCGGGCCCTGGCTCAGGGTCAGGTGGCATTTCCATTTCTCATGCTGATGACTGCCTGCTGCCAGCTGGGTCCTCTGTCGGCTCCTGCTCTAAACCTCGCTAAAAACTAGCTCAGGGGCTGGCGAACCTCGCCCTGCACCATTACCAGCTTTTCTGTGGCCTGCAAGCTAAAAAGAGTTTTCACATTTCTAACTGGTTGGAGGGAAATTGAAAGAAGAATATTGTCTCGTGAAACATGAAAATGCTATGAAATTCAAAATTGGCGTCCTCGGTAAAGTCTGTGACAGTCAGAAGCAGAACACTCTATTTTGTGACATGTGAAGATGCTATGGATTTCAAACGTCAGAGGTTTGTGAAAACCAAAATAATACTTTTTCGTGACACGTAAGCCGCTCTGGAATTCGAAGCTCAGCGTCCACACGCAGCAGAGGCTGCTTTCCGGGGACCAGGGCTGAGCTGAGTCTCCACAGAGACGGTGCCGCAGGGGAAGCTAAAAATATTGACTTGCTGACCCTGACTGGTGTGCTCAGTGGTTAGAGCGTCGGCCAGAGCACTGAAGGGTCCTGGGTTCGATTCCTGGCCAAGGGCCCATAACTGGGTTGCAGGTTCAATCCCAGCCCAGTCGGGGTGCATGCAGGAGACAACCAGTCAATGTTTCTCTCTCACATCCATGTTTCTCTCTCTCTCTCTCCCTCCCATCCCCTTCCCTTCCACTCTCTCTAAAAGCAATGGGGAGAATTTCTTCAGGTGAGGATTAAGTATATGTGCACATTAACTTGCTGGCCTGTTACAGGAATAGCTTGCTGACCCCCAGAGAGGAGGCCTTGGGCTGCAGTTCTGAGCTTCAGATCCCAATAGGCCTGCTGGGGGTGGGGCCCAGGTGGGCAGGTCAGCTGACCCTGAGACCCACTCAGGTCTCCTGGTGGTTGCAGCTCCCCAGGGCCCTCCTGCACCCCAAGGTCAGGCGTGCTGGGCGGCGCCGTGGGGGAAGGACAGGTCAGGGAAGGCCCCACCGTAGACAACGCCATTGATGCAGCACTTCTTGAAGGTCATGATGTTCCGTGTGAGCGTGCCGGTCTTGTCCGAGAAGATGTACGCCACCTGACCCAACTGGTCACTGAGGCTGGTGTTTCGGGCTCTGGCAGGCATGTTCTGGGGCTGGTAGTACATCTGCCTGTCCCAGTTGATAAAGATGCTGTTCCCCAGGTAGATGAATTCGGTTCTGCAGACACACGCTGGGTCAGGCCTGGCCCATGGCCCACCCAAGCTCCCCCTTCTCGCTGGCTGAGGAGTGGGTGCGGAGGAGCCCCCCCAGGGACTCACATGATGAACATAGCCATGGGCACCATGACGCTGAGTAGAATGAGGAAGCCCCAGAAGGTGAAGAAAGACTCGGTGGCCACGCTGTATGTGAGCTTCTCAGACACGTAGTGGTGTTTGGCCTTGAATTCCTTCACCTTGTCCCAGAAGCCCAAGGTCAAAGCCACGGAGATCAGCACCAGGGACATGAAGATCTGCTCAGCAAACAGGAGATGGTGGAGCATGTGGAGGGACCCAGGGCAGCACCGAGACACCCCAGCGACTAGCCAACAGGGACACAGCCAGCGTAAAAGACAAACAGGAAGTGAGAAGCCCCCCACCCCAAGTTCTGCCATCAGGATGGGGGAGCGGGGCTGGGGGGAGGTGGCTGGCAGTCCCAGGGGGAGGGAAACTTGCAGGGGTTTTGCTGCTGCTATTTTAAAAATTATATTACAATAACTTTTAAAAAGATAAAGTTGAGCCCTGGCTGGTATGCTCAGTGGTTAGAGGGTTGGCCCAGGCACTGAAGAGTCTCAGGTTTGATTCCCGGTCAAGAGCACATTCCTGGGTTGCAGGTTCAATCCCCACCTTGGTCAGGGTGTGGGGCACTTGTTGGAGGCAACCAGTCAATGTGTAGCTCTCACATGATCTCTCTCTCTCTCTCTCTCTCTCTCTCCCTCCCTCCCTCTCTCTCCCTTCCTTCCACACTCCCTCCCTCCCTTCCACTCACTCTAAAAAGCAATGGAAGCCCTCAGTGGTTGAGCATTGACCTATGAACCAGGAGGTCATGGTTCAATTCCTGGTGAGGGCACAGGCCGGGTTGCAGGCTCAATCCCCAATGGGGGGCGTGCAGGGGGCAGCCGATCCATGATTCCCTCTCATCATTGATGTTTCCATCTCTCTCTCCCTCTCCCTTCCTCTCTGAAATTAATAAAAAATATTTAAAAATAAAAAAATAAAAAATACAGGTAAAGTTGATTAGGCAAAGAGTTAAGAATTATTAAATGGCCCTGACTGGTTTGGCTCAGTGGATAGAGTGTCGGCCTGCGGACTCAAGGGTCCCGGGTTCGATTCCAGTCAGGGGCATGTACCTTGGTTGCGGGCACATAGTGTGCAGGAGGCAGCTGATCGATGTTTCTCTCTCATCGATGTTTCTAACTCTCTATCCCTCTTCCTTCCTCTCTGTAAAAAATCAATAAAATATATATTTAAAAAAAAAAGAATTATTAAATGAATGTCCATGGAGGGTAGGTGAGCATTTTATAATCTCCTGTGGATTTGGAAAAATGTCAGGATCAACATTTATTTTATAAAGACATTTCTTACGTGTCATGATTCTAAGAAGAGTCTTTGGCCCACAGACCTGTCTGTAGGGTCAGGCTGCACATTTTGCAGAGGCAGGAAACTGAGGCCTGAAAGATGACAGCCAGGGCTTCTGTCTATGGGGACCTTTCCCTTCCCTCTTCTGTGTCCTCCCAACCCCCAGGCTGGGGCTCTAGGCAGCTCACCAGGATCACCAGCCTGTTCATCAGACGGTCTATCTTGGTTCTCTTCAAATGGATTTTGCCACAGTTCCTCATGATCTTCGTGTCTAAACCTGCAGGGTTTGCATCCATCTGTCTGTCCATCCATACATCCATTCATTCATTCATACATACACACATACATCTATCCATCCGTCCATCTATTCACTCTTCCATCTATCCATCCATCCATCCATCCATCCATCCTTCCTCCATCCCTCTGTCACCCCCTACTCATCCATTCACCTGCCCAGCCACCCAGCCATCTACATACAAGCACCCCACTTTTTCCAGCCAAGTAACAAGGGTGCTGGCTCAATATGCACATTTCCACAGTTTTAGAACCCAGGCCCCATAGAAACCATGTCGGGGGCCCCACACCTATGGCAGCAGACACACAGCAGCCAGCCCTGGCCTTGTGAGTTCCTGCCAACAGTTTCAGAGTCGCCACCCACCCCCACCAGGAAAGCTCATGCTGCAGGGCCCAGCGCGGCGGTACCGGCATAGATGACCAGTCCATAGCAGGTGTCTGTGTTTCGGATCTTGCAGCCACGTAGGAGGATATTGCCACTGTCCAGGGAATATTTCTTGCCCTCCCACTGCAGGCACCCCAGAAAGTGGTGCATCTGACTGTTGGGTTCCTCACACACCACCGTGCCTATGAGCGACAGGGCAATCAGGGAGCCGAGGGCGTGGCTGGGGTCAGGCCACCCCTCTCCAGAGCAGGGTGGGGCAGGCGTGGGGAACATTCTGTCACCTGCTGGCTCTAGCAACCCCCAAGGGCCCTGCACTGCCCCAAACTTGCCCCACTGGCACCTCCACCCCTTGCCACGCAGCTTCCCCCTGGATGCTCCAAAGCTGGCTGTTAAGCCTCAGGGGGTTTGTGCATCCTCTTCCCTGTGCCAGGACGCACACCTCCTCAGGGAAACCCTCTCTGATCAGGCCCCCGCCCCCCGCGCCCCCTGAGTCCCCTTCCTCCTGGTTACAATCCTGCAGTGGTGTCCTGAACCCCTGTGAGTGCTGTGAGAGGAGGCACCAGCCGCATCTCCTTCATGCTGGGGACCCTGGGGCCTAGCCCAGCGCCCGGCGCACGGTGCCTGGCCTCCGTGTAAGCGAGGCCTTTTCTCAGGTGCCATGAAAACAAATGCAACCAACGCTTGAATATCCAGAGCAAAAGGGCTGTGTTTGAGAGGAAGATTCTGCTCTAGACCCGATTTGATTAACTTGTCTTTGCAATAAGACAGGAAAAAAAATACTGTAGCCCCTTGCTGGGCTCTGGCAAACAGTAGTTCTACCCACAGGTATGAAATGTCTCACTTTTCAGGTGGGAAATAAGAAGTTGCGATGGATGGGTCGGTCGGTTCCCTGTCTCTGTGCACAGAGGCTGCCTTTTTGATTAAACAACCAAAAACATTTGCTTTAATGTGATCACGGTTTAAAAATAAAATGTAACACCTGATACAATGGTGCAGCATGTTTTCTAACGGTAACAGAAAACGCTCCGACTGTTACATGGATGTAAAGGACATGAAACAGGCCTGGGATAAGCTGGCCTATTAAAAGCTATCTTGTTGCCCTGACCGGTTTGGCTCAGCGTTGGCCTGCAGACTGAAGGGTCTCAGGTCCAATTCCATTCAAGGGCATGTACCTTGGTTGCGGGCACATCCCCAGTAGAGGGTGTGCAGGAGGCAGCTGATCAATGTTTCTAACTCTCTATCCCTCTCCCTTCCTCTCTGTAAAAAAAAATCAAAATATTTTTAATAAATAAATAAATTAATTAATTAATTAAAAGCTATCTTGCCCTGGCTGGTGTGCTCAGTGGTTAGAGTGTGGGCCTGCACACGGAAGGGTTGCAGGTTGGATCCCCGGCCCGGTCCAGGTGTGTGTAGAAGAAAACCAATCAATGTGTCTCTCTCACATCAATGTTTCTCTCTCTCTCTCTCTCTCTCTCCCTCTGCCCCTCCCTCCCTCCTTTCCATTATCTCTAAAAATCAATGGAAAAAACATCCTCGGGTGAGGATTAACCAAAAAAAACACCAAAACATTTCGACCCCCGACCCCCCCCAGTAGACCCCATCACTGTCCCCCAAACCCAGTGAAATGGGGAAGTTCCATGCCTGCTGCACAGAGGGGCAGACGAGGGCCCAGATGGGTGGATGGACTCGCCACCTCTCACCTTGGAAGGAAGCCATCTTCCTTTCACTGGTCAGCGCCTGGTGCGTGCCCATCGGGGCCTGCCTGAACTTCAAGTTGGTCTCCCTGGTGATGAGAAGGGGAGTGAGGGGAGAGGTGGGGACAGACAGCACCCAGGCAAGGCACCCAGCCCCTTCCAGAGTCACTCAGACACTTTCACGGAGCCCCTACTGCGGCTCAGATGCCCATCAGGAGGCGGAGGGGGCCTTGCCCACATTGACGCAGGACGTTTGTGGAACGGCTCAGGCCTTCTCAGTTTCGGACGGCCGCACCTGGAGCACAGCAGGGCCTCCAGAAGTGTTGGTGCAGAGAAGGTGGGTCCCTTTCTCTGACTGAATGTTATTGTCCCCCACAAATGCTCCCAGGATGAATGCCCACAATATCCCCGTGGGCTTGGGGACCCACCCTTTGTGGCCACTGGGGAAGGCCTCGCTGGCTCCCAGGCCCCCAAGCCCCTAGTGATCCTGTGCCTCACCCGTCGATGTCTGCTGTCTCCACGTAGCACAAACTGCTGGGCTCCGTGCTGGCCAGCAAGAGCACATCGGCCTGGGGTGGGAGGAAGAAGACAGCACTGGGGGAGGGGCGTGCACAGGAGAAAGACAAGCAGGGAGGCAGCCCTCCCCCAGGGGCGGGGAGTCTGAGCCAGGTGACCCAGCTCACCGGGACAGTGTTGTCCTTGTGCAGACAGACCAGGTCCCCCACACACAGGTCCTTCCATTTTCTCCACAGAAAGCTGTAGGGGGTGGGCAGCAGGTGTGAGAGGGGCCCAGCCAGGCTTGTCTTTGGAACCCTTACCCCACCCCCTCAAACTGGAAGAAGGGGGGGGGCAGGGACTGCAGCCGCCCCTCTGAGCTTTGCTTCCCTGCCTGCCCACCGCAGGTCTTTGTGGGGGACTCAGCCCAGGGGAAGTCCAACCTTCCCTAACCTTGCCTCCTCCGCTTCAGCATCCAAGCCCCTTCAGACCTGCAGCTGAACTCAGCCCTGCAAGGTTCGCGCCAGGTCCCAGCCTCTTCCCCCATCACAGGGCCCAGCCCTTAGCCTGGCAGACAGCAGGCTGGGTCCCTGTCAGACATCAGACTCCACCAGGATGTCCGGGGGCATGGACGTTTCTGGGCACTCTGCTGGGCACCTCTCCCTGATATGTCCCCCCCACTCCCTGCCCCCACCACCAGCTGTGCGGGAGTCCCCGTCCTCAGGGTGCACCCCCCACAGCGCCAGCGGCCTCACCTGCTCCCCACCAGCATCTGGCAGGGCCTGTTGTTGATGGTCCTGTCACTCCTGTGTCGGCCCTGAGTCCACAGAGGTGGGTCAGAAGGGTGGCCCCGCCCCTGCCCTGCCTCCCCCAGGATGATCCCACCCCCAACCACACCCCTATGCTACCCCCACACCAGCCACATCTGTCCAGGGACCCTGATGGAGGAAGGGGGGCTGCTGGGACACGGCTATGAAGAGAAGGAAGGCACGGTCCACGTATCACCCAGTGTGGCACCGAGGGCCATAGAGCTATGGGACACCTGTCCCTGTGGCAGCAAGACAAGGACCGCACCCTGCCCCCAACCCCCTCCCCAACTGTCCCTGGGCCCCACTTACGATGTCATCTGCCAGGTCTCGGGTGGCCCGGATGAGGAGGAGGCAGGTGAACGGGGTGAAGAGGGTGAACCAGGGCAGGGTGGAGATCTCGGGGATGCCCTGGCACAGAGGTTGGGTCATGCCGGGAAGGCAATACCGAACCACCGTCCCAAACACTGCCCCAAACCGCGTCCCCTGCCCTCCCAGCCGGCCCCTCAACCTGGCATCCTGTGTCCCACCTGCCGACCCCCGGGGCTCCAGGCCAGCCACCTCCCCCTACAACTCTGGGGACAACTGCCCCTCTACTTCCCATTCTCCTTGCAAACTCCTCTCCATGCCCAGCTCCCAGTCACACCCTCCAGGAAGCCCTGCAGCCCCAAGTTTGCTGCCTCTTCAGAGCCTCGGCTTGACTGTTTCCCTCCCTGTACCCCTGCTCCTCCCAGCCACCCTTCAGGCCTGAGCTCCAAGCGAACCCCGGGCCAGCGTGGGTTGGGGTGTGGGTCCCCTTTCCATCACTGGTCCCCTCCATGTGGTTCAATGGCGGTGGGTGTCAGGGCCACCGGCAGGTCCTCAGTGTCTAGCATAGGCCCTGCACACAGTGTGTTTATTGCATCGATGGATCAAAGCAGAAGGGGTCAGCACGATGCGATATGGAGGGGGGTCGGGACACTCTGGGAGCTGCCCACTCACCGAGAGAGGGAGCTGCCCAGGTAGGACATCTGCCCATCTGGCAGGGCCACCCAGGTGCTGGGAACCTGCTCTCAACCTTCTTTCCTCCTCACCCTTTGGGGTCAGCTCAGTGGGCCGAGGCCCAGAGGGTCACGTGGCCAAGGCTGTCCATCCTGGGGAGGGGCTGTGCCCGCCTTGGACCCAGAGGAGCCACTCATGCACCTTCATCATTGGACATATATTGAGAGCATCTTCTGTGAACCAGGCCCTGGACTGAGCAGTGGAGACTCAGCCATGAGGGGGCTCCCAGTGTGTGAGCAGCCAGACACCGACCCCTCCTCCCAACCGCACAAACACACACTCGAACCTCCATGTGTCTACAGAGCCATGTGGCAAAGCTGGTCAAGGAGGGCTTCCTGGAGGAGGCAACTTGAGCAGATGGAAGGAATGGTCTGTGCTCAGGTGCTTGTACTGACCCCTGGAGCCACCCCTCTCCTGCCCCACCTGGAGAATGATGATAAAAAGGAAGTAGAGGTTGGACATTCGGTGGAACTGCTCGTACAGGTTTAAGGGCAGGAAGGAGAAGACGTTGTACTTGGCTGTGTGGATGATGTTGCCCTGGAATGAGAGCCAGCATGGAGGTGCTGCCCAGGACAGGGCCCCACCTTAGCCTCACCCTGCCCTTTGACCACAATCAGCAATAATTAAGTACCAGGTGCATGTAAAGCCTCGAGCCAGTACTACCTATCTACCGTGAGCCAGCTCTACTGAGCACCTGCTGAATGCAAAGACACATCAAGTAGGACTGTGACCCCAGTATTTCTCAAAGTGAGACAACCAGGGGGGGTTTAGGCGGAGTCTGATGGACACATTGTAATTTGAAGATTTAGTATTTTCTTTTTTAATATGTTTTTATTGATTTCAGAAAGGAAGCGAGAGGGAGATAGAAACATCAATGATGATAAAGAATCATTGATTGGCTGCCTCCTGCACACCCCCTACTGGAGGCCAAGCCCACAACCAGGGCATGTGCCCTGACCCGGAAACTGAACCATGACCTCCTGGTTCACAGTTGGATATCCAACCACTGAGCCACGCCAGCTGGGCAGTATTTTCACATTTTAAGGTGAACTGGGGTAGGGCTAAGGAAACAGTGGGAACTCCAGCACCAAACTGGTGATTCATTCGCAATTAAAATTCAGTGTGTGCGGGAGAGTGGGCTGGTTGGGAGGAGGTAGCAGAGGACGGTGGGGCTGGGGCCGCCCACCTTGTACTTCTTCCTCTGCCAGCACAGGAAGACCTTCTGCTTCAGTTGGTTGTTGTAGGTCCGGTTGTTGGCCTTCACCTCCCAGGTGAACGCTGAACCAGAGAGAGCAGGGTGTTGCATGGGGTGCAGCGAACACGGCCGCAGGATCCCCTGGAGGAGGTCTAATGGGTCCCCCGGGGAACCGCCATGGATGTGGGAGCTGGTAAACAAACACCACCCTGGGCCAGTCCCTAGGCTCAGAGGACGGGCCTGGGAGACCCACTCATGCCCTCCTTCTACAGACGGGGAAACAGGCCTGGTGCCCGGCTCCGAGCGGAGGCTCCTCGCCCAGCCTGAGCGGCCCAGCTGTTTCAGGTCTGCAGCCCGATTCCTGAGTCTAGCATTCAGTTATGGGATTTGGGACTACAGTGGGGCCTTGACTTACGAGTGTCCTGACTAACGAGTTTTTTGAGATACCAGCTGTCTCTCCGCCGATTTTTTGCATTGAGTTGAAAGAGTAATTTGAGTTAAGAGCTCCTTAACGAGCTCGGTCTCGGAACGAATTAAACTCGAATTAAACTCGTAAGTCAAGGCCCCACTGTATTTGTAACCAAATGAGAACATGCTGGGCCTGTTGAATGGACTGGGGGAGGGGGGGTGTCTCCTCATCCCCACATTTCTGCAATGCCCCTTGGCTTACTCTACAGATCCCACACCCCACACTTGGCCCCAAAACATGCACCTGAGTTCTCCTCCTCAAGGTCCTCGCCGTAGGCCAGACCGCCCGCACTGGTGGTGCTGTCAGGGAGAGGGGCCAGGGTCACACCAGCTGCCCAGCCCTTGCCACACGCTGTCCATTACCCTGCCCTCTCCAAAATGTCGCCTCCCACTTCCATCGGTTGCCACCTTCCCAGCTCTGAAGGTCCAGCCGATGGCTGAGTGTCCTTCCCTGAATATCTGGGGCCCCCACCGATCCCCATCCTGCAACAGCCCCATGTCCACCAGTCCCTCCAGCTCCCAAGCTGAAATTGCCTTGATTCCTTTACAGCAGGTCTCCAGAATGGGTTCTACCTCTGGCTGCTGCTGCCCACCCCCAGGTCCAGCCTCTGGCCAGGCCACCGTTGCCTCTCCTGGGATGGCCACACCCACCTCCCCCTGGGTCTCCCTGCTGTCCCCTCTTAACCCATTTCCACAAGGGACACAATGCCCAGCCCAGTGAGGGGCTCCATGCGTGTTTGTTGACTGATTACATGCGCCCTAGAGTTATTCATTAATTGCTAAGCTTGTATAAAGGGCCAGCTGCTCTGAGAGGTCTCAACGTGGTCTCAGGGCAGTTAACTGTGGTGGAGGCAGACACCAGACTTCCCACAGCGCCCAGAGCCTTCCCACAGCCTCTCTAGTTCACGGTCATTCCATCAACGCCAGGAATTCGTCTCACCAGAGGGCCCTCCGCAGGCAGCTCTCCGAGCCCTGGCCAGGGCTGCCCCCCCCCCCCCCCCCCGCCCACCCTGGGGGGAGCCCCCTTCCCGCATGCTCGGTGCCCCCTCCTCACCCTTCTGGTCTCTGTTCACAGTTCTCAGACAGGCCGGGCTTCTTCAGGCAACTTCTCTGGGCTCCCCCTCTACCCGGGGTGTCCCCCATCCCAGATCTCATCACCTTCTGTCCTCTGCTTCTTTCCCTTTCAGGTCAGGATGGCTGGTGTCTGAGTCACAGGTTTCCCTGGAGCCGTCAGGGAGGACCTGGCCCAGGGCCAGCTCAGAAGCTCCTGGGAGCCTGGGCTGTGCCACGCCTATTCCCCAAATGAGAAGTGAGGTTCAGCCAGTGGGACCTGGAGCCCAGGAAGACTCTGTGCAGGATGGGGGGTGGGGAGGGAGGTGCTGGGATGGCCAGAATTTACCCAAAATGTATCTGGGGTAGGAAGACGTCCTAGCGCTTGCCCCCTCATTTCCACTCAGCTCACCCAAGCACCCCATCAGTCTACCCCCCTACCCACCTCCCCCCCACACACACATAAGGAAGCCTCAAGGCAAAGGATTCCAGGATTCTAGGCCCAACCTCCCCCCTCCCCCAGGGCCTCCCTGGGCCGGAGATCCCCTTATACAGACAAGAATCCGCATCCCCTCCGGAAGGTGGGGCCAAGAGAAGTGAGGGCAGGGCGTTGCAGGGAAGGCCTGGGTAGGGGCGAGGTAGGGCGGGTCCCGTGGGTGGGGCCAGGGGGCAGAGCCTCGGATCATCTTGGGAGCGGTGCCAGCCTAGGGGTCTTGCGGTGGGTGAGGGGCTGCAGTGGGGGGGTCTTGCACTAATGGAGAGAGGAGGTGTCTTTATTGACATTTTTAGAGAGAAAAGGGAGAGAGAAATATCAGTTTGTTGTTCCACTTATCTATGCATTCATGGATTGTTTCTTATTGTTTCTGACCGGGGATTGAACCCACAACTTTAGCATATCCAGATGACGCTCTAACCAACTCAACTACCCAGCTAGAGCGAGGAGTTCTTAATAGCACTAGAGTATTAAGGGGCCTATCATTTAGGCGCGGGACCTTGTAAAGGGGCTAAGTAAAGTGGATTGGAGATGGCGGAGGTTCCCCCGGGCTGTCTGGGACTAGAGGCGGAGGAAGGACGCACAGATAGGCTAGGCTGCAACTGCAGGTTTTCGTACTTCCTTTGCGAGGGCACAATCTTGGGCCCTGGGCTGGGCGAGGCTATTAGACACCCTGACCATCCTAATGCCAGGAGGAAACCGTAGGGCTCTGTGCTGGTGTGGCGGGGGGGGGGGGGTAGGGGGGGGCCTTCCTAAAGGAGGTGACGCTGGGGGAACCTCAGTCGGAGATGGAGAACTACAGCCAAGGTGGGAAGGTGTGTGGAAGGGGCTACTAAAGTTAGGGTCCCCTTGAGAGTTGGGACTGGGGGGAGGGACAGACTTAGGGGCACAAGGGAGATGATTAAGCTCCCTGTCTCATCACATTTCACTTTTAGGAGCCCCCTCAATGCAGCAGTTAGGAAGGCAGTGGGTTCTGGCACTTTACCCCACCCCTGGGCCCCTCGCTTTGCCCCCGTCCTGACCCAATGGGGGTGCGTGTGTCTGATCCTGTGCCCTAGTGTCTTCTCCCCACCTGGGGCTCGGGCCCCCCTGAGGCACCACATCACCTATGAGCAGATGTTGGGTGAGTGAGTGAGTGAATGAACAAATGAAGATCCCCCCTTCCCCATTAGAAGCGGGGTCTGCATGTCCTGCTTGGCCTCTGGGGTGCCAAGTAAACCTCTCCTTTCTTTCACTCACTCACTCACCTAATGTCCATCCTGCCCTCCCCAGTGGTTCAGGAGAAAGACCTTGGGAGAGGAGCTTAGGAGAGACCTTGCTGGGTGCGGCTGTGAGGAGTCAGGGGACCTGCTCCCCTCCCTGGGGTAGTAACGGCAGGGAGAGGAGCTCCCTGAGCAGTGACTAGCCAGCTGGAAGCTTGCACACCTCCTGAGCTGGGGAGCTCCTCCCCCAGCGTCCCCTTTCATGCTGAGGGGTACAGACACCACACAGAAACGGGTTTCTGTAAAGCCACTGGCACCAACTAGTTAGAAAACCTGTTCACAGAAGAGGAGGGTGAAGTCACTGGTCACCAAAAGCCCCAGAAGATGAAGTGGCAGCGCCTGACTGGACCGAGCCGTCACCTCCAGGGCACCAGGACCGAGAGGAAACCCGGCCCAGGAAGCCCTAGGAGAGGGGCTGCTATGTCCTCAGCAAAAGCCAGAGACAGGGTGGCAGGGGCCTCCTCCCGGCAGCCTTCTTCCCAGCACCTTTCTGCGCCCACAGCAGGACCCGGGCATTCCCAGCATCTCTTGTATCACAAGGCTTTTTCTGGCTTCACTTTTCACTTTGAATAAATGAAAAGCAGAATCATGAACAGTCTGGCTGGCCCTCCCACCCGCCAAGAGCCACGAGACACAAACGGGGTGGATTCCGGGCCCTGCGCACACAATTCTGGGGATTGGCAAACGGTGCACCTCTCCATGGTAGTTTCTCCGACGTTCAGCCGCTCACAGGACCTGCCTGGAAGCATGACAGGCCCCAACCATCAAGACTGCTCGGGAATACTTCGTCCCCAGGGCAGGGGCAGCCGGGGAACCAGAGCTGGCTTTCCTGCTCCCCCATTGGGCAGGTCCTGGCCACGGGGACAATGACCTCCACAGCGTGTGGAGTCACACCTGGCGCCAAGAACACCACTGGACCCCACGGCATCTAAAATCCATACAAACATTTATTCCGTCCCTGCCCGGGGGTTGGAGCATTGGGGAGGGGGCTGTGGGCCTTGACAAACAGCTCCCAATGAGGCGGGACTCGGATGGGAAGTGTTCAGATGCCAGGGCCCTGGGGACTGGCTCAGTTCCTGGAGCTCAAGGAGTCCCGGTGGATTGAGGGGGACCAATTCCCACCCAACCAGGCCCAGGCCAGGCTGGACCCTGGGGTCCTGGTGGCTGTAGCAGCACCAGCTGATTGCTCCCCCCACCCAACCCCCATCCCCCAGGAAGGAAGGCAGCACCGGGGTCTTGCTCCTCCAGGTGGGGGGAAGACAACATTGCAGGTCATCAGGTTTAAATTAAAAATAATAAAAATAACATACAAAATAAAAAAAGACAACCCCTGTCCAAACAAACCCATGACGAGACTGCCTGGCCCACTGGGCACTCTGGCAGGTGAGGGGGGAGGGACAGGTGGTCAGCCTACAAGGGTCCCTGCTAGGGACACAAGCAGGGCCCGGATGGGTGGTCCAGCCTCCACTGTCAGCAGCAGCAGTCTCCAGAGAACAGCAATCTGGGGCAGACGCAGGGAGGCCGCAAGGGGCTACCCAGGGCCTGGGTCTAGGCAGGTCTCAGCTGGGTCTGGGTGCCACGTGGCTCCTCCTGTGCTCTCCGTTCTCGTATCTTGGTGATGTGGACAGGGTTAGCTCTCGAGATTTATTGCACTGTTTTGGAAGAGGCCTGGGGCTAGAGGATGTGCCGGGGCAGTGGGAGGCGGGAGCAGGAGGGTGGGGGGCGGGCGGCAGTCACCGCTTGGTCTTGGCATCTTCTCGAATCTTCCAGATCACCAGGTGCATGCAGGCGCTGGCGTCCTCGCTGGAGCTGTGCCCATCCACTGTGGAGGGGGCAGGCAGGTCAGAATGGGCCAGCCCTGGGGACCCACCGAGCTCCCACCAACTCCCCTCCCGCCGCCCCCGCCCCACTGTTCACCATTGTCCTGAATGATCTGTCTGAGGTAGTCGGCCATGAGATTCCGAAGGGAGCGCTTGTAGGGGAGGCCCAGGCGGTGTGGGAAGAGCACAGACGTGTCCACCACGGTGCTGTGGATGACCTGCGGGACGGCAAGCCTGTCAGGGACTTCAGGGTCTAGGGCCCTGGAGGGCTGGGCGCAAAGGCATCCAGGGCTTGTGAGGATTCCAGAGCGACTGTCTGGCTACTGACCCACAGCCCCACCCGCCCTCTGAGGACACAGCCTGGGGGCCAGGATACCTTCAAGGCCAGCAGGTCGCTCTCCAGGCTGTGGCCGATGAGGATGGTATCAGCGTTGAACATACTCAGCAAGACGGCCTGGACGTCCCGGAGCGAGATACTTGTGTCGGCAAGGTCGGCCTCGGTCACTCCCGAAAACCTGGGGCAGGAGGGGCAGGGACCTTAGGGCGGCTGGGAGGGCACCAGGGGTCCCCAACCTAGGAGCTGGGTGGATCCTAGTGGGGTGCAGGGTTACCACCCTGGGATCCCAAGCCCTGGAGGGTCAGACCATACCTTGTGTTGTAGTCCACAATCTCATTGTCCGGCTTGACGAAGGTGTCGTAAACAACCTGCATGTCGGTGTCCACCACTGTGACCCGAGTCAGCTCCAGGCCGTATGTGGTATAGGACTGCAGGCCAGAGGACACTGTTCAGACGTGCCCATGGCCCGCCTCCCTCCCTGGGCACCCGGCCAGACAACCCAGCCCAGTGCTCACAACCCAGAGGTGCTGGCCCCAGGCCAGAGGGCCTTCCGGGGCCCATCTAAGGGTCAGAGCAGGTGTGAACCAGGCGCCTGTCTCAAAACCTGCATTTGTGCACGAAATCTGCACAGCATCTGAGTGCAGAGGAAACCGAGTAAGGCTGTGTCCAGAGCGTGTGCTGTGTGCTGGGGTCAGGTAAGAGCATCTACTTGGAAACGGGAGAAAAGCCCTTTCTGAGCAGATGCCGGTAAGGCTGTGAGTGAGCCTTAGGGTTACAGACACAGTCTGACCCACAGGGAGGAGGACCTAATTGTTGCTCACGCTCTTCATCTGCTCTTTATCCTAAAATCTGCACAGGCCCAAAGCTTCAGGCAGAGAAGCTGGGACAGCCCCACGGAGCACAAGACCCCTGCACCCTGTAAGGGCCAGGAGTCCTTAGCAAGGGCCTGTGGTCAGCCAGACGACTCACCATTTCACAGTCAAGGGCGTAGATTCCTGGGTGAGCATCTTCTGGAAGCTCTTTATCAAAGGTCTTCATGAACCCCTCAAGGTTTTCCTTGCGGCCGTCCTGCACGTGTTGCTGAGAGGAGGAGTGTGAGGGTGGCAGGCTCAGAGGGTGGAAAAAAAGCCAATGAGGCTGAGTTCTTGGGGCCAGGCTTGTGCGTGGACTGAACCCCCTTTCCAAGGCAGATAAACCAAAGGACAGGAAGAGGGCAGCTCAGGGTAACCTGCTCCCACCAGGATAGGGTGGGGGTTTCTGGGAAAGGAAGCATCAAGCAGGGCCCAGGACACCTACCTTGGCAACCTGGCAGCCAGTGGAGCCGATGGCGGCCGAGCAGCACATGTACTGAGTCTCCCAGCCTCCAGCCACTGAGAGAGACAGAGGTCAGTGGCAGTGCCCCCTGCCTCCTGCAGGTAGTTGCTGACACCCATTGTGCCTGAGCTGGCAGGGCTTCCCAAGAGAGGGGACCCCAGCCCTGTGAGGCCAAGGATTCCAGCCCTACTCCTGGGGCCTCGGGCTCTACGGGGCTGGATCTGGGATAGGCCAGTCCCTCACCCCGCAAGGGCCCTCTCTCAGACTGGCAATGAGTGCACATGCAGTGTGGGCCCCCTTGGGGCATGACTAAGGGAATGCTGTGCCCCAGGGAACCCTCCATGTGCCCCAGAGGTGGGTCTGCAGGCAGCAGAGACACTCCAGACCTGTGAGTCCCCGCGGGTGAGAACCCGGTAACACTGGCCATTAAGTGAAACCAGCAGCTGCAGGAGAGGACAAACCCTTTGTTCCCAAACGCCCACGTGTTTCTACAAGCGCCTATGTATCGAGAAAGGGCAAGGGGGGTGACGAGGTTGTGGGAGGCCTTTTATCTGTGACTAAATGTTGTGACAGGAAGGTCTTTACATTACTTCTGTCATAAAGTACAAGGAAAACGGAAAAGGGTCTGAGGGGGTCAGAGGGGAGGGGGCCAGGTTGGGATCTTACCTCGATTCCGGCGCAGGCGCCCCCAGTGGTAGTAACATTCCTCATCACGCACACAGCGGCCCGAAGGGGACACGAGGTACTCAGTGCCGCAGCGACAGCAGACCCTGCAGGAGGCTGTGGGGTGCGGAGAGGTAGACAGGGGAGGGCGAGGAGTCAGGCCTGAACCTCTCTGTGTCTGCACCCACCCGACCATGCTGCTCCCCCTCCCCAGATGGACTTCCCTGTGTGCCCTCAGAGCTGCACAGTGGCCAGAGACAACTCACAGTCTTTGGGCAGCTTCTCCTCAGCAGTGAAGATGACAGCGCCCCCCGGCCGCTGGGGGTGTGGGAAGGGGTAGCCGTTCTCCTTAAGCTGGTCCTCGGTGAGCAGGTACTCTTTGAGGCGGTCGTACAGGGCGGCCCCTGCAGATGACCCAGGACAGGCATCAGCCCACAATGAGGTCAGGGATAGCCAAGGTCAGGCAGTGGGTGGAAGGGAGGGGTGGCGGTGGGGGCAGGCACTGCACCCCAGGCTCTGGAGGAGCCAGGCTCACCTTTCAGATCCTCCACGCGGGGGCTGCTCGGGCGGTTGAGTGAGAAGCTGGTCTTGGCAGCCAACTTGCCCCCCAGCACTGCCTCATGGGACACGACCCTCCGGCCACTAGTTTCTGGAAAGGGGGGGAGGAAGGGTAAACTAGGCTCGACTCCCTCGTCCTTCCCAAGTGCTCCCCTACTTCCTCTTCTGTTCCCAGGACAGCCCCCTACCACCTAGAGACAGGGGAGGCCCGACCTCATGATGTGGCCCTGGGCCAATTACCCCCCCCCACCCCCGCCATTAACTCAGGACCAGCAGGCTTTGTGCTGCCTGGGAGCCCCCCCGCCCCCCGCCCCCGTCTTCCTTCCCTCTCCCCCCTGGGCGGGGGTTTTCACCCTCCTAGGGAAAGAATTTAACAGGAGATATAATGGCCATTTCGAACAGGAGGTGTGGATGGCGGGTTGGGAGGACAGCGGAGAACAGAGCAGGGAAGCACCCATTGATGGCTTAATGCGCCTGGAGAGGCACCGCGACTGTCTTCCCAGGTTAATGCACAGAGCAGGCAGGCGAGCTTTGAAGAGGCAGCCCCATTAGCAGGCGGGGGGCCCCTCGCTGGAGAGATCCCGCTTTCAGAGGAGAAGGGTGGTTAAGAGCGAGAAGAGGCTATTCTGAGGGCACCGGGCCAATGCCAGCTTAGAGCCCGACAGCCGGGGACCTTTTGTCTGAAAATCTTAGCACTCAGAGCAGCAGAAAGGCCGCCAGGAGGGTCCCTACCACCCTCTGCAGGAGTCACAGGGCCTGCATCTTCGGGATGCAGCACCTCAGCTGCCCTACACTGCCCGACTTACTGCTCAGACCAGGCACAGCGCTGGGGACCAGGCCCCGCAGCTTCTTGAGCGTGTTCACAGCCACATTCAGGTAGATGTTCTTGCTGGGGCTTCGGTCGTAGGCCACCTTCTCCTCATTCAGCGCCTAGACACGACACCACTCAGTCCTGGGCACCCCACAGAGGGTCCCCGCCCCTCTGCCCGGACCTGGCCCTGCACCCCAGGGTCACCCACCTTCTCTATGGCCTCCTGGTTGGAGGGGCAGAACTTGAGGCACTCCTCAATGAACAGGTTGAGGTATCGTTGGCGGATGACGGTGGGGACTTTGCCCCCAAACTCTTTTGGGATAATAGGCTTCTTTAAACTCTGGAGGGAACATGGAAACAGCGAGGGTGGCATGCCCCTGCTTGGTCCTCTGACACACTTCTTCGAACCCCTTCCACACAGAGTAGAGCCTGCTGGAATCTGGGCCTTAGTGACCACAGGGGTCATCATGGTCCGGCTGGTGCTAAGAGATGACCACACCAGTGTTGACAAGAGGGGGAGGGCTCATGGCAACTCTGTCTTCTCTCTCTTCTCAATGTTTCTGTGAACCAAAACTACTCTAAAAAGTGAAAGGCTGTGAATTAAAGAGAAAACAAGGGAACAGGAAGACTGTGGTGCTGGGTGCATCATGAGTGGGGTGCCCTGGCTCCTGCAGGGAGAGGCAGTTACCTGTAAAGACGGGCTGTGTGCCACACGCTTGGGGGTAACGGTGCTGGTGGTCTTGGACGCCATGCCTGACAGCGTGCGCGTCTTTAGGAGCTGGCTGCCCGGCTCGAGGCCATTGGGAGGCTGGCTGCTGCTGGCCGGGAGGGTCCTCTTGGTACCTGTGGAGGTTGGCATGGGACCGGGGCTGTGAGTGCAGGAAGACAGCGCACCCATCACCGAGCTGCAGAGCACTAGGCAGCTGCGATCATTCAGCATCAGCAGGATGTGCATCTCAGAGCACAGGGGGAAGAGCAAGGGATGGGAACAGGGGCTATGGAAGGACATTAGGTTCTATCTGCTTTTGGGCAAGTCCATCGAGAAGGGGGACACAAAAAAGGGGCTGTGAAGACCGGCAGGGTAGTCCAGTGAGTGGCTGGGGGCATGGGGAGCCTCTGCCACATGTTCCGGCCCCTGACTCCAAAGCATTGACGTCTGAGAGAGGAAAGGCCCTGGTTCCTGGACTGAGGACCAGAGGGTCTGGGACAACCCAGCCTGGTCATTGTGACCCAGCCAGCCTGTCTGCTGCTGCCTCTGTGTTCTCCTCTCCCTTTGATGAGGTCACAAACCAGACAGTCTCCCGCCCCCAGGTAGGGCAGTGAGGCCAGGGAAGGTGCATCCCTGAGTGTGTGGGCAGGGGACCGCTGACCAGCTCTGAGCCTGGGCTCAGCCCTGATAAAGGAACAGGAGCAGATGAGGAGACCAAGGCACTGAATGGAGGGCCCAGGTCCCTGGCTCCTGGGAATCCTGTGCCAAGGTTGGCCTTGCAGGCCACGTGGGAAGAAAGGGAAGGACACGCACTTTTCAGCTTTTAGGCTCATGCAGATGCAGAATTTCCTGCAGTGCAAGTGCGCAGCCCCAGGTGGGTCTCCCAAAACTCTAGGAGAACCATCTAGGCTCAGCAGAGCCAGGCAGTGGATAGGAATGCTGGCTGCCACAGTGGTGACTATGGATGGCGGAGTGCAAGTTTATGAAATTGTACACATCTCAGAGTACAATCTCCATTCCCGGGCCTAAACCATTGCTAAAAACCCACAATCATGCATGTCACTGTCAAGTCCTAATTCAGGCACTCTGGGGAGGGAGGGGTCAGAGTCTGGGCACACCAGGGAGAAACAGGGAGGGCTGTGGATGCGTGTACCTGCAGGACCACCACGTGGAACCTGACTGCCCACTCGGCTGGCTATCCAAGGGGGTCTTTAAGCCAGCAGCAAGGACACCGCGGAGGGGGGCAGACCCTTGGGCCGGCAGGCCGAGCCTGCATGTGAAGAGGCTGCCAGGCGGCTCCCGCAGCCTGACCTGCCACATCTCCTCAGCTCCAGGCACCGCCACACAGAGACCCTCCCACTGAGTGTGCAGGCCCACTTCAGACAAGGTCCAGGGGAGAAAAGTGCCCTCAGAGAAGAACGAGGAACAGATACAGCAGCCAGCCCCTCTCCCAGATCAGCTGGCTCCGTTCAATTAGAGCCTGGACCTTGGGTTCCATCCCCAGGCCGGCTCCCTCTTCCTAGCACCACTGTCTGCAGCCCAGTGCCCACACTCAGACCAGCCCCCGCCACGCCACAGGCCTCCAAAACCCCAGGAACACGGGGGAGGCAAGGACACAAAGACCAGGCAAGGACAGAGCGGGAGGGCCACAGGGTGACCTCTGGGTCAGGGCCTTGGAGGGAGGCGGGAGGACAGTGCTGAGGAGGCTTGGGTCTGGCAGACAGACACCCCTCAGACTCTCCACAGCCAGCCCCCCAAAGCCAGGAGAGGCCCAGAGCCACTGGGCACTGTGCCAGGCCTGCCCTAGCCTCCTGCTAACAGTCAGGAGACTGTCTCCCATTTTATAGATAAGCACACTAGGGCCAGGCCAGACCCTACTCAAGGCCACCACCGCAGATATACTGGGAGCCTCACCTCCCGAGACCCCTGCCCTGGAACTCACCTGCAGCCAGGCAGGGGTTGGGGACGTGGGCAATCCTCCTCTTCTCTCCGGGAACTGAGATGTGGATGGAGGTCGGCTTCTCGGCCGGCTGCTGGGCAGCCTGGAGCCAGCTGGCTGACTCCCTCTGAGCCTGCTGAGCTCGCCGGTAACATACTTCCTGGGCGGTGGGGAACCGGGTGGGGGGGCCCAGGCCTCTCCTCACAGGCTCTGACTGGGTGATGAGAAATCCCAGAGCCCAGCTGTATTTGAGGGGCACCCAGAGAAGTCTGCCAGGGGCAATAAGCTGATGGTAGGGCCACTGGCAGGGAGGCAGGGGCTCCAGGGTAAGGGCTAGGCAGGATGCACCCAGCTCCGCCTTCAGAGCTTGCAGATGCCCTGAAGGAAACCAGCTCCGCACTGTGGCCCTTTGGGGGGCTGGAACACACGTTGCTCCACTTCCGGGTGCCAGCATGGTCCTGTTCTCCTGCTCTCTGGTGTCTAAGAGCCTAGGCTGTGCCCTCACCCCTGATGATAGTGGAAATCCCTGCCTCTGATCAGACTGACACACTGATCCAACCCTACTTAATCTGATCTTCTCTAGACTAGCTTTCAGAATCCCAGGGCTCCTGGGATCAGATTGACACACTGATCCAACCCTACTTAATCTGATCTTCTCTGGACTGACTTCTAGGATCCCAGGGCTCCCTCAGGGCTGCATAAACAGGAGGGAGCTCTGAGTCCAGAGCGTGGGGCTCATCCTCTTCTCAGCCCTCCCTGTGTCAGGTCACGCAGTGCCCCACAGTGATCTGGCAACGACTCCTGTCTCTGGGCCAAGGGGAGGAAGCTCGGGCTCAGAGAGGTTTGGCCACTTGCCCAAGATCACACAGTGCAACTCGGAGCAAGACAGGGACCAGGCCCTGTGACCCTGTGGGAGGGCTCACCAGCATCTCTCCCCCTGCTCTGGACCCTGCTCCCCCCAGCATGGAGCACAACTCAGATTGGATGTGGGTCCCAGGCACTTCTCTGCCAGGACGCCGAGTGTTGAACTGCGTCTGCCAAAGAAAGCCATTGACCTTGTTCTGCAGACCGGAGATCCTTTCGCTGGGGTCCTGCCAGCCTCCACCCAGGACCCCAGTGCAGACCCTTACCTCCTTGCCTTGCTTGGTGAGATGAGAGATCCTCCTCTTCTGCCCAGGGAATAGAGTGGTCAGACCCAATTGTTCCTTGTCCTCCACCTTCTCTTCTTTGGGGGGCTGGAACACATGTTCATCGCCCAATGAGGTTCCCTCCCTGGCCTCACTACCCACACCCACAGTCAGCCTGGGAGTCGAGGGTGTGCCTCCGAGGCTAACACAGGGAGTAGGGTGGGAAGGGTGGGTCCTCGCCCAGCCCCACCTACAGGTGAGGAAACAGACTCAATGCCTCCCAGCCAAGGACCCCGGGTGCAGCCCAGTCCTGAGCAAACTCCCTATGCCTTTCTGGGGATGAATTCTGCAGATATGCCCAGCAGACCAACTGCTTCCTGCTCCCCTCCTCCTCCGCCCATCTGCCTGCTGACCCTGCCCAGGACAGGGTTTCGAAACAGGAACCAAGGGGATGAAATCAGATGGCAATGCCCCAAAGGGCTGGGAACAGGGCAGTACTCAGGGAACAAGGAGCCAGGGGTCAGACCCTGAGGTCCCACACAGAAGCGAAGGCTTCTATGCAGGGACTGATCTATCCTGCTGTTTTGCCTGGCCGAGTGGCTCAGTGGTTGAGTGTTGATCTATGAACCAGGAGGTCACAGTTCCATTCCCAGTCAGGGCATATGCTCGGATTGTGGGCTCAACCCCCAGTGTAGGGTGTGCAGAAGGCAGCCAATCGATGATTGATCGATGATTCTCTCTTATCACTGATGTTTCTCTCTCTCTCCCCTCCTCTCTGAAATCAATGAAAAATATATTTAAAGTAAATAAATAAAATAATGCAAGCTCCCTCTGGTGGCTGATATGGGAACATGGGATGAGGAGACCCAAACAGATTAGGGCTGGCAAAGGTTTGAGAGGGAAGGGAGAGAGAGTAGGGAGGGGAGAGAGAGTAGGGAGGAAAGAAGAGAGAAGAGATGAGAGGGATGAGAAGGGGTCAGGGGAGAGGGAGACAGGGTAGAGGGGAGGAGAAAGTAGTGAAAGAAGGGGGAGGGACTGCAGGAAGAGGGGCTGGAAGGAGGAGGAAAGGGGCTAGGGAAGGGAGAAAGACACTGGGAAGGAGAGGGGTTGGCAGTGCCCGCTACCCCACTGCTGGTGCTCTTAGACGCTGTCACAGAAGCCCCACCGGGTAAGCCAGAACGCCGCCAATGGCCGTAAGTCAGTGTATTCCTTCTAGACAGGGCTCAGGGGGCAGCAAGCAGCCACCGAGGGTTCCTGAATTTTGGATAAGTGAAGAAGCCATCTCCACCTCTGCACTGAGACTCCAGTCACAGGGAGACTCTGAGGACAGAGTGCCGCAGCCTTCCTGAGCCCAGCCCAGACCCTCACCTGCCGGGCCTTCCGGCCCCTGTCCTCCATCTTGACGCAGGTGGATTCGTTGAAAATGCGCAGGCACTCCTCCATGGGGTCAGAGTCAAAGTCGACCTCCTTCTCCAGGGCAGAGTAATCCACGTCTGTGCCTGCCCCCGAGGAGGAGGAGAAAGTGGAGGAGGAGGATGTGGAGGAGGATGAGAGAGAGGCTGGGCAAGGCGATGGGTGAGGGGAGGCCTTGAGGCGCTTGTGCGGCCCCCGAGGGGCTGAGAGGCCCAAGCTAGAGTCTGAGTCCGAGTCCGAGTCCGAGTCTGAGCTGGAGCTGAGGTCGGGGAGGGCAGGACACAGTCCAGGTGTCGTGGGCCCTGGGTCCTCATCCTCACTCTCATCCCCAAAGAGGTCTGCATGGCTCAGGGTCCGCCTCTGCAGCTTGGGGGCCTGGGAGGTGCCCTCGTCCAGCGAGTGGGCCTTCCGCTCCGCCAGCTTCCCAGATGGGGTTTTCCCACCCGTCCTGTCTGGCAGCTGGGAGGCATCCCGGCCAGTGGGGCTGGGGCTTGGCTGCAGCCGAAGCTGGTCAGTCCGGCCTTTCCCTGAGCTGACCACCGAGGTGGCCAGAGATGGCTTTTTCTTGGTCCCTTGGGGCCTCTCTGCCCTGCGCTTGGGGGTGCTGGCCTGTGAGACCCTCTTGTCTACACCGGGCTTCACAGCTGGCCTCCTGTGCTCTCCATCCTTACTCCTGTCTGTTTTCCGGACACCATCCCTGGGGCCAGGGGCCGGTGGCACCCCACTTTTCCTCTTCTTGGTTCTTCCCTTCTTGGGGCTGCTGCATTCTTTCGAGGCCCTGGCTGGCGGGGAGGCAGGCTTGGCCGGGCATGCCCCATTAGGGTCCTTGGGAGGCTGCCCAAGGTCCCCCACATCATACTGCACAGCTATCTCCTTGGTCTCCCGAAGGCTGCCCTCCTCAGGCTCCTGGCCCTCCCTGGAGCCTGACTTGCCAGGACCCTTGCTCTCAGCTCCTGCCTGAGCCCTCAGGGGGCTGGCAGTGGCTGCAGTAGTGTCATCATCTGAGTCAGAGAATCTGGCATCGCAGCCACCGAAGGGGTCACAGGGCTTCTTGAGTGCGGGTGTGTAGGGCTCACTGTTGCCACGGGAGCCCCGGTGCCGTTTAGGGGCCCGGTTATCCTTGGAGCTGGCCCTGCTGAGTAGCCGAGCGGAGAAGTTGGACAGTGGGTCATACTCCAGGTCAGTGGACGGCTTGGAGTCATCCACCACATACTTGCTGCTGCAGACTGGGCGACTGTACCGTCTGGGCTGGCTCACGGCCTTGGGGACGTACTCCAGAGCACCACTGCCCCCTCCGCCACGGCCCTGAGCAGGGTCCAGAGAAGCCAGCAAGTACTTGCTGCCCAGCTCAGCAGGAGCGGCCAGTGGGGTGGGCTGGTAGCTAGCATTGGGGCTTAACAGGCTTTGGCCACCAGGGCTGTAATCAAAGGACAGTGGGAAGGCATCCTCATCCAAGCTGGTGGCAGGGCCATGGGGTGCCAGGGTGGGGACCTCAGCAGAGACGTGCTCGCGGGCTGTCTCCAGGAGCTCCTGGTACCGCCGCTGCTCTATCTCCACTTCAGAGCGCACGGCCTCTATGGCCTGGTTGACCAGCTCCAGCTCCAGGATGTCTGAGTGGGGCTCGTCCCCTCTGCCCAGGATGCCATTCTCCCTCTGTGCCGGGAGCTTGGGCAGCTCAGGGTTGTACGGGTCATAACCAAGCCCTGAAACAGTAAGAGGTAGGAAATAGTGGTGAGCAGGCCTGTGAAGTGGCAGCCACATGAGGCAGCAACCAGCCACTGCCTTGACCGAGATAACTGCCTTCCAGAACCTAGCAAGGGCTAGGCTTCCAGCAGACCCCCACTGAGGCTCAGCCTGCACAAGGATTCCAGAGCACCCCTCCATCCAGGCCCTACCTTGCAGAGGCTGATAAGAGGGGTGAGAGGTACAGAACCCTGGCCCGAGAGACAGCCACAAGGTTAAGAGACTGGCATGGCCTCTGGGACAACAATTGGAAGGGGTGGAGACTTGACAGATAAGAAGATCCAGAAGCCGGGTGAGATGGCGATGGGATCTCCTACACGGTAGCTTCCCCCACACTGCTTCCTGCACCTGGGAGCTAGAAGAATGCTGAAGGGGCCTGGCATCCAGGCAGGTCGTAGGGCACAGAGATGCCTGACAGGGTGGGATGGGAGTGTGTTCAGAGCTCCCTGATTCAGGGCTGAGGGTGGGAGGGGAGCAAACACCAGCAGGGTCTGAGGCATGCAAGCCTCTGTCCCATACATCCCCCTGCAGGGCTGTGTCTGTACAAGTGAGAAAACGGAAACCACCACTAAGTAGCACGATGGACAAAGGACACCCACACACTTAATGGAAAACAAGAGGCAGAAGGCAATCAAGGGGGTGATCCCATGGGGGTAAAAAGGAAAAAGGACATGCTAGAGGTCAGCACAATCCCAGTGCCAACAGTGTTGGCACAAACCTCAAGACTCACTTAGCGACAGGGGTACAGACATCTTCAATGAAATATGAGCAAATACAGCACATTTCAAGAAAGGAGTAATGTACATATTCAAATATACCAACCTACCATAAATATTCCAGAGTTTAAAGTGTTCATCACTAGAAATTCTACCAGATATAATTCTGAAGCATCTCTAAAGAAAAGCCAATGGAGTTGATGTCCTGTGGTTGGAGAATAACAACTGATTCTCCCAGAGTCAGCCCTGCCCGTACCTGGACTTAGACTGTGAGGCCGAGTGTGAACCTCTGGCGTCCAGGACGGTCAGAGAATCAATCTGTGCTGTTGGAAGGTACTCAGGGTGTGGTGACTTGCCATAGCAGCCCCAGGAAACTCATGCAACCTCATTTAGGGAGAAGTCCATGCGGCTGGCCGCCCACAGGTGACCAGCTTTGCAGGGGACAGTGGCTGGGCCTGGGCTGCCTTTGGGGAGGGGCTGAGGGAGGGAGGAATTCATTGTAGATGCGTAGTCTGGCTTTTAACTTGCATCCCATTTTTGAAATTATATTCAGAAAGGAGAAAGGAAGCATGTATCCAAGCTTCAGATGACGGAAGACATGCCAGGTGGGTGGGAGACGGGAGGCAGAAGGACACAGGATTAGATGCCAGTGACAGAACGAGTTCCACAGTCCCAGGCGCTCTCCTGTGGGGTGTTCTCCAGCCCAGGTCACCTCACTCCCTAACCTCCCTCCTTCAGTGAAGACGCTCCTGCCCTCCTTGTGGGGAATGGAAGCAAGGGCCCACCGAACGGGAAGTCCTTCCTCTCCCAGGACAGGCTGGCAGGACCGATGGATGGGGGTCAGGACCCAAGCAAAACCATTCCTCAAAGGGTTCTCCAAGGTCAGGTCAGAGTGCAGAGCTTGGGGATTTCCAGCCACTTTGGATCTGAACCAAAAGGGTTTTCCCCGAGGGGTCTATGCTTTGGGAGCCGGTGGAGGAGGCACTGTGCCTGGAAGGAGGGGAGAGGGGTGGGGACCCTGCAAAGTTCCCGAGACCATCTGGTCTCACTGGCTCAGCTGGACCAGAGGCAGGGCTCTGGCTTTCCCAATGGGAGCCTGGACCAGCATGTTTCCTAAGGGTCATTACACCTGCTCCACCCCCTCTGTTTCCAGGAAGCCCATGAACTTGCTTGCAAGGTAGGAAGGGTAGTGCACTGGGGGGTCTGAGCCACTCCTCTGAAGGGATGCAGCTCCTAGCCCAACCCAACCTTGATCTGAGCACCCAGCTCTGCCAAGGTGGGGCATTCTCAGACCCTCCCTGCTCCACCCGCTGCACCCAAGAACAAAAGAAACCGCCCAAGGCAGGCGTGGGTCAAGCTCCTGATCCTGCCCTTCTGGGGCCTCAGTTTCCCCACTGATACCAGAAGTCTAGTGTAACCAGCCTGAAGAACTCTAGACAGGTCTGGGAGCTTCCAGCACTCAGGCCAAGGGCTTTGCTGTAGCCCTGAGGCCGGAGCTCAGCCCCCCAAGGCAGGCGCCTCCCCCAAGCCGCCCCAAGGTTATCTGAGGGTTGGTGGGGGACATAATACAGAAGGTACTTGTTCATGCCATCTAGCCCCCTGCCCCACCTGCCCTGGAGGGCCAGGTCCCTCAGAGCACCTGTCAGAATTGGAGAAGCTCCCAAGAAAATGTTTGCCAGCTGCCCGATGCTCTGGGGGCCCTGTCAGCCCACTGGTGGGGGCAGTCAGAAGACAACTCAACAGGTGGCCCTTGAGGTTGGGAAGGGCCATAGGCACCTTGTAAGGGGTCCTCCAATTACTGGGGGTTAATTTGGGTGGAAGACAAAAGCTATCCTTTGAGTGTTCACACCAGTAAGCATGCCTCTAGCAAACAAGATTAACTGGGCTGTTTTTCAGAAAAGGGAGCAATCTGGGAATGACTAGAAAGAACCCAAAAGCCTGGCTGAAGGAGTTACACTCTATGAGAAGTCAGACCCCAGGCCTGGTTCCTGCCGCCTACTCCAGGGCGCGGGAGGGGCTGGCTACTCCCTAGCTCCTGTGAGGTGGTGAGCCTGCCTGCTGGTCACTTGAGGGATGTCCCTTGGGAAGGCCCCTCACTGGGTCAGGGAGAAAGATGGGGAGAGGCCTCTTCTAGCCCCCACAGCTCACCTTCCCCTGCTCATTCGTGTTTGGCTCTGTGCACCCAGCACCACACACCCATTAGGACCTGGCCCAGCGGAAGGGGAGAGCGATGCGGCTCCTCTCCTGGCTCCAGCACCAGGGGTAGCTCCCTTAGTGACCCTGTCCTCTCTCCGACTCTCTGATCCTGTTTCTGGGACAGGCGTCTAGCATGGCAGAGACCAGCTTCTGGGCCGTGGGACACTGGACGGGAAAATGTTCAGGTGGGGCATGAGTGAGGAAGGGGGGGATGGGGGGCGTGGAACACCGCTGACCACTGAACCCTGACAGGTTGACCCACAAACAAGACAGGTACAGGCCTTTCCCAATCCTGGCGGGCACCTCCCACCCCTCCAGATCTTTCCTCTGCACAAAAACCCTTCCCCGCTCTGGCCCTATCCCAGCCTCTGCTCCTCCCTACTCCCACCACACCCTCCATTCCAGAAAACACAGGCACCCGTCCCTAACTGCTGCACACGGGGTCAATGACAAGACACTGAGTGTAAGGACCCGCTCGGGGAGGATGTGACCCCACTTCTCTGGCTTCTGAAAGCCCAGCCACCAGCCACCCCTCTTCTCTCCCTAGTCTGCCCAAGGACGGAAGGTAAGTGCGGGACTGCAGAGCAGTTCCCCAGCTTCAAACCTGGTAAGACGTCAGCAGGGACTCCTCCAACTCAGGTGCCAGTCAGAGCCTGTTGGTCTGCCCTCCCACTGCCAGCAGAAGTACTGGGGACACCAGGAGGAGACACAGTCTATGCACAGGATATAAACGGGGACTCAGGACTAGTCATGGTGGAACTAGACCCACCTGGAATGGCAGAGGCCTTGGGATGGAGCCAGAAGACCCAGGACATTCAAGGCTGCAGGGATAGAATAGGTGCAGGGGGAGGCCAAGGGCTCAGGGTCAGAGTGCTCCACACTTGGGGCTTTTCTGGAAGGTGGGATCTGGCAGACAGTACCCCCGAAGGCTATCCCCACTGGAGGGCCCCCCAGTTCCTTAGAGGGCTGGCCGCTACTCCTTCCCCACAAACCCAGCCTCTCTGCTCCTGGACCCCCTACTCCTGGACAATGGGGTACTCCAAAGGAAAGGCCAGGAGCCTGAAGCCTAGGGGTGAAGGCACCTGGCGACTCACCCAATCTGAACCAGAGGGCCCCACACTGCCCAGGGTACCCTAGGGAGGGAACAGGTAGGCCACCAGGAATGTGCTCCCAGGTACACATGGGGGACATCCAAGACATGCCCCTGCTAAGGCTGGCTGCATCTAGAGCAGCAGGTCTGGGGTCCTTCTCCCCACTTGGCAGGGACCACACGGAAGAGTTGGGACACTGGTTTGAGGCCCAGACCCTGGACAGCCTCAACTAGCACCCCTCAGCTCTAGGGAAATAGGGCAAGGCCAGGGCTTCAGTGCAGGTGGCACCACACAGCCAGGTCCAGGGGAAGGAAAAGAGGGCCCGGCCAGACCTGGGACCACCACAAAACCCAGTCTCTGTACCCCCAGAGCCACCCTGGTATCAGTCATTACACTGGCTGCCGGACCACCCTGCTCCCCAAATCTGGATCCCGGGTCCAGGCTGCCCTTGAAATACCCACTGCCTGGGGCTTAGCAGCCTGGATCCTAACGACAGGCTATGCTTCAAAATATGCAAAATACCTAACAGCATAAAAACTCAAGGAAAGAACCAGAGGGGTGGGCCACAAGGGCAGACAGGCACCCTGGGGTGGGTGAAAGGTATCCTTTTCTCCTTCTAACGTGTCCATCCTCACAGTCCGTGACAGCACGAATCACTTCAGTGAGCCCAATAAAGAAAGCTTCAAAATAGAGTGGCCCCACTCTTTCTGGTCCCGGTGCATCTCCGATTCCCCAAACACATGAGACACATGAGTTTTCTTTCCAATGGGTGATTCTGAGGTCACCTCCTCCACTGTGCAGGCTCCCAGGAGCGCCGGCTCCAACAGTGACCTAGCAACTCCAAGCACCTTCTGATGTTCCGAGTGAAGACAGGGGAAAGCACATCCTAGTCAGGGGACTGAGGCTGCACTCCTACAGGCAATCACAGGACATGGGGCCAAGACGAGCAGGGTGCCAGCTGCATCCCCTAAGAAAGAGTCCACACACAGGGGTTACACATGAGCACAGTGGCTTTTATTACTTGACTCTGCAGGCAGGTGCTGGGGAGGGGGTGACAGGGCTGGCTCCTGAAACAGAGCCCACACCCCTGCTCTGGGAAGGCCTCTTGGGCTACGCTCCCACAGGAGGGGACACCAGTCTCTCCAGACAAGCAACTGTGATATGTGACTGCCAAGTAGGTGGGCATAGAACTGGCCTCTAGGACACAGAAGGACAAGTATCACCAGGATGTGCCTGGAGTGAATGTGGCCCAGTGCCCTCTGGACACACCCTCCCATCACCTCCAGGCCTGCCTTCTCTATCCAGCAGCTCAACACACTGACCCCCTGACCAGTACAAATGTCTGCGGGATGAATGACTGAATGAAATACCAACCAAGAGCCACAGGCCCCTCAATGCCTGTAGCATGTCCATTCCCGAGGACACAGGCCTCTGTCGTGATCAGAAGACAGTCCCTTCAGGACAGACAGTTACCAGCAGCCACACAGCACAATGAACTGGCTCTGAGTCCCCCCATCTCCCTGTCTTTGGGGCGGAATAGCTGGACTGCGGTGGCACTCCCAGGGCCTGAGCTAGAAAAGGACAAGTTACAAGTCAGTGTGTCAATGGAGACCCCTGCCAGGACTGAGGGATGGTAGTGGTGCTGGGGGACAGCCTCTCCTTCCCCCTTTTACGCTCCTCCAAACCACAGAGCATAAACATCCCAGGTCTTTCAGCGTACTGTCTCCCTGTCTAGAATCCTGGATTGCGGCCTGCCTCCCAACCTGCTTCCAATACCAGGTAATACTCCTACTCATCCTTCAAAGCCCAGCTCAGTAACCACATGCATAGGGACACATGCCCCACTTCCCTGCAATCCCAGTGCCAAGTGCTCTCTCTGGATCCCAGCCCACATCTGTTACGCTGGACACGCCTCCTTTGCTTCCAAAGCCTGGTCATAGATTCTACTGAACTCACACAGACCTGGAGGAGCCCTTTTGGAGGTCCCCAGGGCCAGCTCCCGATCTTACAGATGACCTGCACGTGTGGGTCCAAGCCAAGGCCACAGCTTGCGAAATGACCAAGTCCCACCCCTCACTTCCCATCCTATTCTCCTTCAGCAACCAAAGCAGCAAGCAGGAAAGCAGTTCCCCATGAATGCTTCTCGGCCTTCAATCCTGCCTGCTACCTGAGGCTCTGCTGACAGGCACTCCACAGAGCTGTCCCCAGAAAACCTAGTGCCCAGAAGCCACAGGACCAATCTCCCCAAAACTGCCTGCACACGTGCCTGCTTCCTCAAATGATGCAGGCTAACCACTGCAGGGACTCCCGAGGACCTGGCCGTCACAAAGGACAGTGGCCAGGAACCACCTCCATGATCAGAGTCTGCCCAGATTGGCCCCTCCCTTCCCACTTTTCATTTCTTTCTGTGTTCCATTCTCTGCTGTAAGTCAGATCACACCAGCTAGACTCCACCTGCTGCACACGTGCAGCTCAAAGAATAAAAAACCCAACTCCGGAGCACCCACCACTCAGGTTAAAGAACATCTGATGGGCATTATTTCGTAAAGGGGATTCTGAGGTGGGGTGGAGGTGGAGGAAGACCAAAAAGCAGGAAAAAGGTTTCTGCAGCAGCTCAGGAGTATCAGACAGAGAGGATGCGGCGCTGCTGTCTGTTGAGATCTAGTTTGCAGAAAAGATAACTGAGGCAAATAACACTAACCAGTGGGAAGCCAGGCTGCCCCCTCCCTGTCTGGCTTTTTGCACAATAGGAAGTGAAGCCAAGATGCCTTTACTTGGGTGCCACACCCAAGCCCCCCAACCCCCAAACCGCAGTGGTCCCATCCAGGGTTCTTGGGCTCCTGTGCATCTAGCCTCTGGGCCTAAGGAGCTAAGGGCGGTGGTGCTTTTCAAGGTCTGTCATCCCTATAGGCCTTGGCTAGCTCCCCCATCACATTCCCAAAATATACAACAGGTCAGTGCTGGGACACTGATCACGTTGGTACCACAGACACTTGGGGCTGGTAAACCCGTGTGTGGGGGGAAAGGGGCCACCCTGGGTGCTGTGGGGAGTTGGGCAGCATCCTTGGCCCCACCCACTCAATGCTAGCAGCACCCAGTCATGACAATCACTGATGTGCCCAAACACTGCCCAGTGTCCCCTCGGCGGAGGCAGAGGGCATTGACTCGTTCAGGTACTGCACAGGTAACATGCACACTCTGCACGACACATCCGTGTCCCTCCTGGTACAGCCACCTTCCCCAGCCCCTCCACTAATCCCACCTACTCACCACCCACTTCTGGCAAGCCTGGGCCCAGAGTCTCACTGCTCTCCTGATCCACCCTAAGCAGAGCACCCCAAAATACACACACCTGGAGGGGCCACCTCGGGAAACAGAACCCAAAAATCAATGTGGCAGGACCACAACTTTGGTAAAAAGACACAATGCCTTTTGTTTTTAAGGCTGGGAGGAAGTAGAGCAAGCTGGCCAAGGGAGCACTTGGGGCAATGTACAAAACACTTGTCTTTTGACTTTCTGGTGCGCTCCACTGTTTTTTTAAATGAACATTACTCTGAGTCCTGAAAAAAAACACCGGATTTGAAGGGAAGGGCCTGTGTGAGGCTGAACCACCGACAGACACTCGGGTTCATTTCACCGGTGACACCGCTAGTGTGAGCCGTGAACTCAGCGCTGGTGACAACTCCAAAAGGACTGCTTTGCCGACCCACGACCCACCTTCACTTCTGATCCCTTCGTTACAGAAACAGCAAGAACAATAGAACCACCCACCCTGTGCAGCAGCGAAGGCTCCTCCCGTGGGAGGCCTCCAGCTTCCATCCCCGGAACCTGGCGGGCCCAGCTCCCTGGGGGGAGCTGGAGCCACACGTGGACGCACAGCTTCCGGGGAGGAACAGAGAGAGACAAGGGGCCTCAGCGAGAAAAGAAATAACCTCTACCGGAGGTTACTGATGTCTCAGCTCAGACCTCACACCTCCTACAAGAAGCCCTGCCAGATCCCTCGCCGCTCTCGCCAAACTCTGCCACGGCACTGACCATCGCCGCGATGACATCTAAAGAGAAGCAAGTCCATTAACCATTTCGGCTCGACCCGAAGCAGGACATTCCTTGGAGCCTGTCCCCGCTCCCGTTCCCGGCACAGGGTTTTGACTTATTCGCTGTATAGTCTCGTCTGACAACGCGGCTTTACACGGAGGAGGCGCAGCCGGGGGCCTGGTGCGGAAACAAGCAGGGGCGGCCACGGCGCTCGAGGTCCGGGAGGCGGTGGCGGGAGGGACCCCCGCCCCTGGAGCTCAGGCGCCAATCAGGGCCGGGGTCCCGGGCCTGCCGACCGGGGTCAGCTCGCTCGCTTCCCGAGCCCCGGGTTCTCTTACTCCACCCTCGCGACACCCCTACGAGGACATGTTCTCCCACTGTTTACATTTTATATTTTGTGGAAACGGAGGCTTACAGAGGTCCCGCTACTTGAACCGGGCCCCGAGGTGGATGGTCCCAGTCCCGCAAGAGTGTGGGGAGGGGGCTGGGCTGGAACGGGGGGACCGGGGAAGCAGCTACGGTGGAGTTCAGGCCCGGGCCGGGAAGCCTAGCCCGCGGCGGGCGAGCGGGCGGGCATTACCTGCTGCGGGGGGCGCCGCTCCGCCGCCGCCGGGCGCGCCCGGGCCCCGGGCCCCGCGGTGCCGGAAGTGGCAGTAGGGCCGCCGGCAAGGACCCCCGGGCGCCCCAGACCAATAGGGGCAGTCGATGGCCCGGAAGAAGCCGGTGGAGCGTAGCATGGTCCGTCCCGTGGGGAGGCCCCAGCCCGGAGCCGCCCACGTCCCCGGGCCCCTCACTGGAGCCGCGATCGCCTCCGCCCGCGCTTCACAGACCCCAACGCCGCCATCTTGCTCCGAGGCCCCCAGAGGCCCCCGGACGCTGCCGTAAAGCTCCGGGAGAGCGGCTGTCCACAGCGCGCCCGATCAGAAACTCCTGATCTCGCGGGATCGAGGCGGGTCGTGAGCCCCTGGGCCGAGACAAGCAGGCGTGAGAGATGGGGTGGAGGGTGCAGACTGTTCTGCCTGAGGCCTCCGACAGCCTCGCCGGCGCCGCCGCCTGGTCTTCAGCGGCGGCAGAAGCGCCATCTTGAGCCCAAGGTCTCTTCGGCGTCTGAGCTGTCCACGGCGCGCCTGACGAGAAAAGCCCCCCCCCTCCCCCAGGGCCCGCCTACGGCTCATTTGCGTTTAATTTGCGTCATTAGCATGTTCTCCTAAAAGCGCCCTCTGCTGGAAAAGATGAGTCTTGCACCTAGCAATCCCAGTGCTTCATTACTCCACGCTCTAACACTCACCTCCGCCCTGGTATACAGTTGGTTCGCAGTAGTGCTCAATTTCTCCCACCTGTATTCATGTCAGCAGTCTAATCCCCAGGCCCACAGGAGTCCCGTTTTCATTCATTCATTTGTCCACCAAAATACTGAGCACCTGCTCTATGCCAGCTGTTCTAGATGGTATGCTGAACCGTATTTTGTTTAGCCATTAATCCGATGATGGACATGTGGGCTGTTTCCACCTTTGTCGATTGTGAATTGTGCTGCTGTGAACACAGGGGTAGGTATACTTGATTATCATTTTGTTTCAGGACCAGTGTTTTAAATGATGTGAACGTGTTGCCCATGTTTAGAACTTGGAGAGATGTCACATAAAAACTGCAATCCCCACCCTCTATGAACCGTTGGCTACCCTGGGCCCACCAGATGGCAATTGCCAAGCAGCCCCCTGTGAACAGGGTGGGGAGGTCTGTGCAGGTCCCCTCTCCCCCAGCCCACCTTTCCCCTTACTTCAGCTAACTGGCCCTGTGGGCATTTGAGCTTGAGACCCCTCACCCAGAGGTCTCTCACACCTCTCCACCAACCACAGAAGGGTTGAGTGTAGCCCTGACAATGCTAGTGAGGTGAAATAAGGTCATCCTTGAGCTCACACTCCTAAGTGCTCCATTCGTACTCAAGGGCCTTGGCCATTCATTCCCCAAATGTTTACTGAGTATCTACTCCATACCAGACACAGTGCTAGAAAATCAGTGAACAAAGCAGAGACCCCCTACCCTGATGGAGGAAGACAGACATAGGAAATAAGCAAATGAGATAGCGTAATACAAGGTAGAAAGTGCTGGACTGGGGGGAGTAGAGCAGGGTAGGGCTGGGAAAAGAAGTGATCCACATAGTCCTATGGGGAAAGTGGGATTTCAGCAGTTCTGAAGAAGGTAAAGAGGAGCCAAGCAGACATCTAGGGGAAGAGCATTCCAAGTGGGGAGCACAGCACATACAAAGGCCCTGTGGCAGGTCTGTGCCTGACACGTTGGAGGAAGCCTGTATGGCTGAAGCACAGTGAGCAAGGGGGAGAGAAGAGGTGAGGGCAGAGAGGAAAGGGGGGTGGGATGGAGCAGGACCTTCTGGGCCTCGGGGAGAACTTGGGCTTTTATCCTGAGGAAAGAGAGAACCCTGGAGAGCTGTGGGCAGAGGAGGGGTGGGGCCTGTCTCAGATGTTCACAGGCGCCTTATGCTGGCTGATGAGGGAGAACTGTCAGGATGGGCAAGGGCAGGACCTGACTCAAGCGCTCACGTGCGCCCTCTGGTGGACACCAAGAGGACAGACTGTAAGGGTGAGGGTAGGAGCCAGGGACCAGGGCTGCTCCAGGTGGACCATGATGGAGGCTGGAGCCGGATGGAGGCAGAGGAAGAGGGCAAAGTGGGCAAATCCTGGGTATGTTTTGAAGGTACAGCTTCAGGGAGGTTCCCGGACGGACTGGATGTGGTTGGTGAGAGAGTCAAGGTCAAGGGTAATCCCAAGGATTCTGGCCTGCACCCTTGGAAAGATAGGGCTGCCAACTGAAGGGGTGATGCAGAAGGGCAGCCTGGGGATGGGCTGGGAACATCGGGTCTGGGGTGGAAGGCAAGGCCTGGCTAGTGATGGGTCAGGGGGTGTCATTCGCACAGAGGGGAACCTGAGCGCGCGGGGGAGGGGGGGGGGCGGGGGGGGGGACGAGCAGTGGTTGCAGGCCAATGAAGGATCCAGAAGGCAGGAGGGGACATCTAGCTGTTTCCAGGGCACGTGGGAGTGTGTACAGGAGAGACTGCGGGAGGGGTTGGGCCCAAGGACCCTGCTTTCTAGGAACTGCCTCAAAGCGACAGGGAAGCCTGCCAGAGGGGGACAGGGGTCCGGGGAGTGAATGTCTGAGGTCTTTCAGCGCAGAATCCGCTAGAAAGAGAACATGGGTGGAACAAGATCGAGGGGGTGCAAGAGGGAGGCTGTCCTTGAACAAAGGTGAGAGCCCATGCTCAGAATAGGGGTGACTCTGACGGCCACAAGGGCAAGACTCTCAAGAATGCTGGGTGGGAGCCCACGGCGCCAGGGAAGCCCTCCCCCCCCCCTAACCCCCCACCGAGGGTCTGCAATCCCCCAACCACAGCCCTACTTCAGGGCTTTGGAGACTGCCTGCATCTGGGAGGCCTTTTACCTAGGAGGGTAAAGTTCACACCAGCTTCTCAATGCTCCAAGGGATGCTAATCTCCCTCCCTACGCCCCCCCACTCCCCACCTTCCTCCCAATGGGGAGCATACAGTAAGCATACAGCACGGGAGCCTGTTGGCACACGGAAGCCCTGAGAGCGGGACTCCCCCAGCCCCGCCCCCGCGCTGTCACTGCGCCTTGGTAGCTGGGTAACAGGGCGGGAAGGTGGGCGATGGTGGCAGCTGCATGAGGCGTGGGTGACACTAGGCAGCAAGCATGTCCTGCTTCGGGCAGCCTCCTCCCTTCCCGGGAGTCTAAGGCTGCGGGTACTATTTTGTGTCCCAGCCACTCTGGACTTGCCAAGAACTCTCCACCAAGTCTCTGAATTCACTGGCCCTTTGTCTGTTTCCTCAAAAGGTTGGTGACCTTGAGGCCACATTGGTGAGTGGGGCAGAGCCCACCTGCTGGGGGCCAGCAGTGGGAAAAACCACACGGGCTCTGAGCTGGGTTTAAAAAAGGGCTTATTTAATTAAATACAAGGATAAGGGCAGGCAGGGCAAGGGAGAGGGGTGCCACCAGAGAAAGCACAAGTCCCTAGGGATGCGACCCCCTACCCCCCATCCCCCCGTGAAAGGCCACAGCTACCACTGGCCCATTGGAGGAGGGGGACATGGGTCTCTTCAGGCCCCTGACCAGGGGTCAGACATTAGAGTTCTCAGCTTCCTGGGCCCCGAAGCCCACTGTGGATGGGCACGGCCAGGCCTGGGCATCTAGGGGACATCCACACAGACACAAAGGTGAATGGGACACACGCCCCGCTGCCCTCAAGGACAAGGGCATTCCCCTCTGGGAGAGAAGGACTGAGGGCAGATGGGCCAACTCTGCAAGGATCTGCCCCTGGGCTGAACCTGCAGACAGACCCTCCCCAGCCCGGCTCCAACAGGACCTGAGGCACCCAGCCTGGATCCTGCCAGGCTGAGGGTCCAGGTCCACAACAGTGCCATCCAACCCCCCAGCCCCCAGTCAGGCCACAAGGAAGGCTCTGGAACAAATGCAGATGCCACAAACCTCCTGCAGCCAATGGGGGGTGGGGGGGCAGACAAGCCCTTTTAGGGTTTGGGGGCAGGGAGCCTGGGTCCCTTCCCACTCCAGAGCAGGGGGCTGGATCCTCAGTACCTTGGTCCAAAATGAAATCTAACCGGCTCCACCAGAGGACATGGCATCCACCCCCTCCACCCTAAGCTTAGGTCACGACGACACTCCCCTCACCTCCTTCTCCTGAGGATAGACCACCCACAGTGGCCCTGATCAAAAAAGAGATTGGTGCCTGAAAAAATATTCTACCCGGTCCAAAAACACACACACAAACCCAGCTCTTCCTAGGGGGTTCTGGGCCAGTCCTCCTGCCTCCTATCCTTGTGGGCAGCAACTCAATCACTGGTCCAGGCCTGGCAGCCCGGGGGGACATGCAGCAAGGGGCAGGATGGAGCCAGGGCTCCCACCTCCACCTGCAGGGTGGGGAGGGGTGCATTTAGCCCAGTGGCTGTCTGGTCCCTAAAGGGAGGGAATGATTGTCACGTGATGCTGTGGAAGGCCAACGTTGGGAGCAGGGAGTAGCTGCGGCACCAGCTTCTCACTTACACTAACACACCACACCCACCCAGGGGGGCAGGCAGCACCCCAGCCAGCAGAGACAAGAAAATAAATAAGCCAGCATTCACTCCATCCCCATATCCACATCCCCCCAAAGTGAGGCAAATGCTCTTTGGAAGAACCCTGCTCCTCTCCCACCCTCCCCCATCTCAGAAGCAAAACCCGGACCCCATGGTTACCCTCCCCCTCCCTCTGCCCACCTGCCTCCCGTGGGCAGTGGGGCAGAACCTGTTAACACCTGAGATCGAATACCCGAGTGGGGGACGGCTGGGCCGCACCCCATTTCCCTGACCATCTCCAATGGCTTTCCACGGGGTGAGGAGCCCCAGGCGGGTGGGCCCTCGGTCACCCCTGGATCCTCTATGGCTCTTTGCTCACTTCTTCCCAATCTAGAGAGGGGCCTGGGGCTGATTCCAAGCACTGGGCAGGGGGTACCTTTCCTGCCCCCCTCCACACACATATCCCCCCCAAAGCAGGGAAGTGGCAAAGGGGAGAGAGGAGCACCTGCCAGCCACCCACCTGGGGTCCCAGTGTAGCAGATGGGAAGAATTATAGGTCGTGGCTATTTACAAACACGGGCCCCAGCCACCCACGGGGGGGCGCATATCCAAAAGGTCCAGCTGAGCCCAGTCTAGTCTCAGGCCCCCTCCTTGCTTTCTTGAGGGGATCAGAGGCCTCGGGGCCCTCGGGGGAACGCTGGAAGGGTGCCTGGACAACAGGCATGTTGCTGGTGCTCTGGGTGGGGTGAGATCCGGGTGGGCTGGAGGGGCCCTACAGGCCGGCAGGGGCTGGGCTGGGTGCTGGGCTGGGCGCTGGGCTGCCAGCCAGGCTGCAGGGCAGGGAGTCGCTGGGTGAGGTACTGCGGGCGCCTGGGCGTCGGAGCAGTTCTGGGCGGAAGCCAGGGTGGCGGCGTGCGTGCTTGGTAAGGTGGTCGCTGCGGGTGAAGCGTTTGGAGCAGAGCGGGCAGGGGAAGCGCTTCTCCCCTGTGTGCGTCCGGTGGTGGCGGGCCAGCTCGTCGGAGCGCGCAAACTTCTTGTCACAGCCCGGCCAGTCGCAGGCAAAGGGGCGCTCACCTGGAGGGAGAAGGCAGAGGGTAGAGAGAAGTTGTCAGTGGGTTGAGGTTGGGGGGACAAAGAGAGGGGGACGTCCCATCAGCTCCCAAAGCATCCCGGTCATTTGTCTCTTCCCCACCCCCTAGTTCTAGAGGCTGAATTCTGGGTGTGAATTTAAACCGTGTAAATGCAAAACATAAAGGACCCCCACTCAGTTCACAAACCCCTAATGAATATCCTCGTCCTTGATTTCCTGGGAACTTGCAGTCATTACAGGGCTACGCGCACTCTCCATCGGTTACAAGAAAAACCTACAGAGACTGGCTTCTGCCAGCCCCACCAGCACCACCCTGGTGGCGAGGGTCTCATTGTGTGTTTGCCACACAAGCGCAGGCTCAGGTGCATGCTGGGTTTCTGGAGGGGCTTCCCTTCATGCAAACTGGTCTCACCATCCCCACCCTCACACTGCCCCCCTCCACCCCTCCTCTAGGGGATTCAAGGTGTTAGTGACCACAGTTAAATTCCCTCCTTTTGGAAATGACCACCCAGGGTGCAAAGTGGGTAACATCATCTGGGCAGTTTCCAGTGCCCAACCCCTCGGCTGGCCTTCGTGGCCCCTCTATGTGTGGACGGACATGTGACGGGCCGTCCGGGGTCACCTGCATCCCTGCATCTTCAGGTACAGCGGCCCCACTGGCAGCCCCGTGGCAGCGCCTCCAGGAAGGGGCAGGTGGCAGGGGCATGGGTGGGTCCTCACCCTGCAACTTCCTCTGAAGACCACACCCACTGCCCAAGCAGACTTCGCCCATCCTGCCCACCCCCACCCAAGCCCCACCCCCCCAACCCCGTCTGGGGTCTCCGCTGCCCCACAACCATGCTGCACCCCACCTCAGAATCTCAAAGTCTCAACTGCCAACTTCTCCACAGCTGAAGTGGGGGGGGCGGGGGGGGGGGGGCGGGCCAAGGGCCAGCCTGGACCTCCACCATACCCAAGGCCAAAGGGCCGGGCACCTGGGACCCTGAGGTCCCCCTGGGCATTGCTCCGCCTGATCCCCAGAAGTGTGTGTGGGTGTGTGTACATAGAATGTGGATATGTGTGGGGGGGGGGGGGGGGTAGTAGGGACACAGCCTGGTCAGGGTGTTACCTCCTGACATACACTAAAAGGGTTACTCTGGAACACTTTGGTGACTGGGGCTGACCCTTTTCCTGGGAACACATCCACCGGTGGGGGGCAGGTGGGGGGAGACAGACAGAAGAGGGTCCTCAGCCAGGGGTCAGACAAGACTCCCAAAGCAGGACCCCATGGTGAGGGATACAGACAGAGATGAGCAGGAGACAGCAGGAGGGACCACAGGACAGACCTGCAACCCCGGGGAGAGCAGGGCTGGCATTCTCAGGGTGACCTGGTGACATTAAGCTTTCAAGGCCTGCCCTGGGGGAAAGGGCTGTGGTGGGGAACAGTGGACTCCACAGGGACCCAGCCATCACCCTGGCCCAGGAAAGAGCTGTACTAAAGCCTTCCCTCCCCCATCCCTTCCTCCTGGCCACACATGGACACCCCCGGCATGACAGAAGAGGGGGTCAGAAGCCTAACAGGCCCCCCAGGAGGTTTCTTGTGGGGTACCTGTCAGTCTTGCTCACAGCTAGAGGAGGGCAGCCCCTAGGACAGTGGTGGTGAACCTATGACACGCGAACTCATTTTTTTGGTTGATTTTTCTTTGTTAAATGGCATTTAAATATATAAAATAAATATCAAAAATATGAGTCTTTGTTTTACTATGGTTGCAAATATCAAAAAATTTCTCTATGTGACACGGCACCAGAGTTAAGTTAGGGTTTTTCAAAACGCCAAGCTCAAAAGGTTCGCCATCACTGGCCTAGGAGGATGTGAGCCCAGGTGTCTGGGAAAGGACACAGTGCCACCTTCCCCGGGGAAGTGCTGAGGGGAGAGCAACTGTCCCCAAGACTGCAGGCAGCTGAAAATCCCTGGGGCTGTCCCCTCCACACCCCACCCTCCCCAAACAATCCACAGGCAGGGCCAGCAGCAGCTGGGGGAGGAGGCGCAGCAGGGACGTCCTCTACAGAATCAGGGGGCTCAAGAGGGTCTGGAAAAGGATCCCAACCTCGTCTCAGTGGGGGCGACCACTCAGAGGATGGACGTGGGGAAGGGGAATCGGTACCGGGGTAGGGCTGCTGGCTTCGGACTAGACCTGGATGCCCCTCTGAGGGACACGCAGTCGAGCAGCCATCTTGCAGGACACAGGCGGGAGAGCAGAGGGGAGGAGCCATCCCGGTGCTTTTGTAGCCCGCAGTAGGCTCACTTCCCCATTTGGGGCACTGGGGCTGGTCCCCACCTTCACCCCTCCACCCAGCAGTTCCACCTTCAAAGAGCAGGTTGCAGGGGTGGCGACAGTGCCAGCCAGGGCAGGTGGAACGCAGCTGAAGCCGCTCAGAGCACAGCTGCCGCACACAGCTCACGGGCGTGGCGACACCCACAGCCCCAGCCCTCGCTGCTCACATGGTCCCGCTCCCACAATGTTGGGCAAATGCCTGCAAAGATGCCAGGCCCTGCCACCTTCTCACAGTCCGGGAAAGGGGGAACATTTAGAGACTCAGGGGCAGTGAGGGCACCAGATATGGCCAGTTGGCTGCCCCGGGTATCCTGGCTTGAACGGGTGCTAGGGAGCATGCCATGCCGTGGGTAAGGCCACGGTGGACTTAGCCCTGTGACCGGCTGGGCCGTGGTGAACTAGGGACAGCCAGGAACCAACACGAAGGATCCAGTCGCTCCTCAGAATGGGCTCTCCTTCCCCTGCAGGTGCCCTACCCCACCCCACCCCCGCCCCCTTTCCTGGCTTTTAAATCTTTGTTCTCAGCATCTCCTGGGTGTGATACTGCTCCCCACCCCCAACCTGGGATGCCCAACACATCTCTGGAAAGAGTCTACAGACCCAGAAACTCAAGCTCAGACTTCCGGCTCGAGTTGGGCGCAGCTAACATGTTTTCCCATCATCTCGTTTACCCACCACCCCAGTTTGAAGCTATGACTACTCCCACTTACTTAAAATGATGGTCATAAAAAAAAATAAATAAATACAAATAAAATAATATAAAATGGTCATTTGCAGTCCCTCCCTTGTCCCTCTCCTCCCTCCTGGAGGACCCAGGCTGCCCCAGCTCACTTCCTAACCAGACTGGCATCTTTGGCATAAAGGGGGGCTCTTGGTGCCGGAGGTGAGGAGGCACAGCTCCCACAGTCACCCTCCCCCAGTGTGTGTGTGTGTGTGTGTGTGTCGGAGACCTGATGTTCCGGAAGCATCAATGGGCGAAGGCGATCCACCCAGCCCCCCTCCCTCCCTGGGAGGCCAGCTCCTCACTCCCATATCATTTGCCCAATGCCTGGCCATCTGGGCCACCTTTATCAGGGAGCCTGGGTGGTGGGTGGTTATCACCCCCTGCAATGTTGGGGGGCCCTCCCCCACCCCCCAGCTGGGGCACAGGCACCTGAAGCCAGTTCTAGCTGCTCTCTGCACCCCTGCCTATTGGAGAAGGAGGCTAGGCGGGGAGGGCAGTTCCTGGGCAACCATGCCCTGCTCAGGCCTAGCGATGTCCCCCTGCCTAACCCCAGATAAGCCACCAGTCTCCAGAGCCCCACCTGACCTTAAGAGAGCTCCAGCTCTGCCTGGGGGGCATGGCTACTACCCCCTCCAGGCCTCAGTTTCCCCATCTGCCTCTCCTCCCGGGGCCTCTTCGGTAAACTATAATTATCACCACCACCCCGCCGCCCTGGGCTATTGGATCGGAAAAATGGGGGTCACCCTAGCCCCTGTCCCCCACATCCTGAGGCTTCCCCCTCCTACCCAATTCATAAATCAGCCCCCTCCCTCACCCCCATATAGTGGCCCAGCTCCTCAACCCCTAATCCCTTCTCCATAAACGGATTTTCCTCTGCAAAGCCCAGCTCCCCGCCCCCCCACCCCCCGCCTGTTCCCCCCCCCCTCCCCCCTGCCCTTCGGATTAAATGAAGCCCTTAGGCTGCTCTTCCCCCTCCATACCTCACACCACCACCTCCTCAAAATCCACACCCTCGTGCCCCTTCCCCCACTCCTGCAATCAGGGTGCTGTCCCCTCTCCTGGGACACACCCCTCCCTGCCCCACCTGATCCCAGGGATTCAGGTTCCCACTGAGAAGCCTCTTCTTCCAAGGAAACCTTTTCCTCCATCAACCCCCACGGTTCCAGGTCCCAGGGGACAGGACTGCGCTCCCCAGAACCTTGCTCAGAGTAGGTGCTCAGCTACCATTTCTCAGACTAAGGTAGACAGGGTTTTAGAGTCAAGCAGGGGGGTCTGAACCGCCACCGCCCCCCCCCCCCCCCATGGGACACGGGGGAATGTCTGGGAACATCGACGACTGTCATAACTGGGGAGAGCTCCTGGCACCGGCGGGTGGAGGCTCAGGTGAACTAAGCCCCCTCGAGGCACACATGGCTGCCTGCCTGCTGGGCACTGAGGGCGCAGGCAGGGGAGCCCTCGGAGATGAGGGAGGCTGGGAGAGCATAGACAGCCAGCCTCTCCTCCCGCCCCCGCCCCATCTCCCTGCTCTCACTCTTGTATCCACAGCAACCGCAGTCAACATTTCCCGCAGCTTCCAAAGTCCTTGACCGCCCCACGCATAAGAGCTCTGTGCTGGGCCAGGGGCTGCAGGCAGGGCACAGGAGACCGCAGGACAGCCCTCTCCGCTCCCTGTGCAGCTGGGTAGCCCTGTGAAAAGATCCCAGCGCCCCTCCTGGCCTCTTCACCGCCCCCATGCACCAAATGAAACAGGGATGATGGGGGCACCACACTCACCCCAGTGCCCGTCTGCTCATCTGTGCTGTAAGGCTAGATCAGGATTGGCACTGCCTTTACAGAGAGAACAGACCTGAGTCTAGCTGGGTAGGGGCAGGACTCTCTCCCCAGGGCCCTTGGGAGGACGGCCCAGCAGACAGCTAGCTCTAATTATTCCCTGTTCCTAGCCTCGGGACACCCAGGATGAGCATGGGTTCCCCACCCCCCAAGCAAGCTTAACAGCAGCTGCCCCGGCCACTGGGGGCCAGAAAAACCAAAAGGCCTTCACACAGGCTCCAGCAGGGCGTGGTGGTCCTGGGAGTCAAGGAGACACCGAACGTGCAATCATTAAGCTCACAGGTGTCCAAAATCCTTGAGAAACGTAACCAAGGGGTACCAGCCAAATGGGTCCAGGAGCTGCGCCCCACTAGGTCCTTGCACTGCTGTTATAAATACAGCTCCAAGATAGGGCATCCAGAGCCACAGCTCCCACAGGGCGCAGGACCCAGCACAGAGGGCACTCTGTCCCCGCCACCAACTGCACTCACCCTTGCCACACCCCAACTCAGCCTCTTTGGCCTCAGTTTCTCATTTAAAACAGGGATGGCAATACTGAAGTACTGGCCCCAGCAAGGAGTCCCTCCTCCCCCCTGGACTCAGGGAGATGGTCACCATTGCCTGGGGACCTACAGAGGTTCTAAAGGATCCAAGACACCCTGGAGAAGTGTCCCTTGGGACCCTGGCCACCCCCTTCACTCCATCCAGAAAGTCTGACAGAATCCAGGGGGCAAAATCAAACCAAGTCAGGGCACTGGGGGTCCCCAAAAGGTTCTCAGAGAACAAATACTTCAGGCCAGAGGTGGGACAGGTGGAAGGGCACAGTGATAAGTGAGAGATGGGGTCCCTCTGTCCCCTCTGTCATATCTCCGTCAGCGGCCCCCACCCCACGCTGTTGAGCCACTGAACTTAGGTACCGACCCACTGCCCAGAGAGGCACGTCCCCATCTTCACGGACCCCCTAAATGTCCCTCCCACAAACATGAGGATACCACTATCTTTAAAAGCAAATAATATGCAGCAACTACACAGAGAAAGATGGTCACTCCTTTTAAGAGCATTTAGACCCCACCCAAGTCCTGTCCTGGCTGTGCTCACAGGTGGGCAGAGCCTCCATCCCCTGAGAACAAGGGACAGGACCTGAAGGAGCGGTGGGAAGAGTTCGGAATGGGGGGGGGGGCGCTGCCAGCACGCATGTGGCATTTGAGGTCTGGCCACTGGCCTGGGGCTGCCTGCTGTGCGTGTCCGCCACACGAGGGGGAACCTGCTTTCCTGCACCCTGTCCACGTGTTCCAACAATGGGAACCTGTCCACTGAGCCAAGGCCCGCCATCCCTGATCCCCAGCCCAAACTCACAGCTTGGTGGGCTTTCTCATGGTGGAGGGTGGGAATCTATGGGGAGAAGAGGGGCCCACGGCAGGATAAGGGGAGAGGGTGACAAAATAAAAGGGTGGCCAGAGCCCCTTGACTCCAGGCTCCCCTAGTTGCCCCACCACCCCCTGGGCTGAGAGAGGTGACAGTGTCCCAGGAACCTACTGCACAACCCTGTGCACCTTCCGGGTTCTGCAGCAAGTGGGGGCAACAACACCCTAGAAACACGGTGGGGACCTGATTCCTCCAGGGAGTCCTCCTCTCCTATCTCTCTCCTCCCCAGACCAAGGTCCCAACCCTCACTCTCAAACCCCTGTCTCCGCCTAATTAAAACACCCGCCCCCCCATCCTGGCCCCGTGCCAGGAGCGGCGCCTTCCTCGGAGGAGAATCCACAACGCTACCGCGCAGACCCGGACGCGACTCCCCCTCCCTCTCTACAGCTAAGGAAACTGAGGCAGGGGCAGGGGAAGAACGAGATCTCAGAGCTGGGTGCTCCAACCACAGTGCACACCACCCAGACCCGAACGCCACAGAAAATAAAATAGAAAGCAGCCGCTGGAAGAGGGGGCTGCCTGGGAGCCCCGAGCCCACGCCACGGCTGCGCGGCGCCGCGCTCCCAGCGAGCCCCTGCCGCTGCCGCCGCGCCCGCCATCCGCGCGCCACCCGACCGCGTGGCCGCCACGCCCCCTGCGCGCGCCCCACCCACCGAGGCCCCGCCCTCCCGGCAGGCGCGGCGGCAACCCGGGCGCGCCCCCCACCCCGCCCCCGACGCGCCACGCAGTTTCGGGGTCCCGGCGGGGGAGGGGGCCTGAGAGGCTGCCCTGGCGGGCCGGACTCACCTGTGTGCGTTCGCAGGTGCGATTTGAGGTGCGAGGACTTGTAGTACGCTTTGGCGCAGCCCGGGAAGGGACAGCGGTGGCTCTTGGCGGCGGCAGGCGCGGCGCCGGGGGCGCGGCCGGAGGACGGGGACGAAGCGGCCGAGGAGGAGGAGGCGGGCGAGGCGCCCCCCGGGGCCGCCGTGGACCCGCCTCGCAGATCGGCCAGGATACTGGCAGCCAGCAGGTGGGGCGCGGCGGCAGCTCCAGGGCCCGAGCCGGGGGCAGCCCGGGAGGGCGGCGTTGGCGGCCCCGGGGGCCCGGGCGGGGCGGCCTCGCGGCGCGGCGCGCGCACATCCAGGCCGGCGGCGGGGCCCGCGCCCTCGGGGCCCGGCCGCCCGCGGTGCACCACGGCGCCCGAGGAGATGGCCATGAGCACGTCGGCTGCGAAGTAATCTACGCACGCTACCGCCGCCGACATGCCGGAAAAGGGCGCGCGGCGCGGACCGAGCAGAGGTGGCGGGAGCGGTGCCCGTCCGGCCGGCGGCGGCTGCTCGAGTGCGGGAGGAGGAGGAGGCCGGTGCGCGCCGCCGCCGCCGCCGCCCGCGCTCAACCCGCCCCGCCCCGCCTGACGCGCCCTGACGCACCGGAGCCCGCGGGGGCGGCCACGTCCCGCCCCGCCCGGAGGACGCCCCCTCGGGGCGCCGCGGCCACGCCCCCAGCCCGGCGCGCCCTCCAGCGAGCCGCACGCTGCCGCCTGGGGCGGGGTCCGGGCGGATGGAGCCGCCTCCCTGGCGCGCCCCCTCCGGCCCGGGAGCGCGCCCTGGCTTTCGACCCTGTGCTCTCCTTCCCACGCGTGGTTCCAGGCCTGGAGCTCGACCCCTGGTGCGCCCCTTCGGCTACTGCAAGGCCCCCAGTTACTCCGCAGAGCGCCCCCTCAACCAGAGTGCCACGCCCCTCCTTCCCCGGACTGTTCCGCCCCCTTTCGGCGCACCCCTCCCTTCGCGCGCTCCCCGCCCCCTCGCGGGCGCGCCCATCCCACGGCGCGGCGCGCGGCGAGCAGAAGACCGCCCCTTCCCCAGACGCTTCCACCCGGGCCCCAGCGCGCCCCCGTTCGCGATGGGGGAGGGCTCCACACCCCACGTGGCTGGGTGGGGGTACGGAGGCGGCCAGCCCCGCCTCCCGGCCACGTGCGCGACCCTTCCCCCCCCCCTACCGGGCCTAGTGCCCTGCTTGACTGCGCGCATCTGTGTCCCCTCACCGCCTTTGGTGGTAGTCCCCAAGCTGCACCCTGAGGCCCCCCGGGCCTCCCTGGCCTAGGTACCGGAGGAGTGGGCCGCCCCACCCCCCGGGTCGAACGAACCTGTGTTCGTTCCTCTTTTTGCGCCCCATTCGGAGTCACTGCTCGCCTCATTAGGGCTGAGGATTGGTGTGCGTTCGGGAGGGCGAGGGGAAAGGGGTTGGGAAAAGGAACCCACTAGAATCGCAAAAGCTGGGCTCGGGGCGCCTTGGCGAGGCAGAGCGTCCGGCCCCGCCGAGACACGCGGGTCGCGGACACCGCTCCCCGGCGCTGGGCAGGGATCCTTGTAGCTTGAACGATGAAAGTGTGGTCTCTCTAAGCTCCCGAGGGTGTCCGGACCAAGTTTAATAGCTGGGGACGCAAATGGCCGGGGCCCGCAGCCCCAAAGTGGTGGGTGCAGGCCAGTGGGCGACCACGCCCCCGCCCCTTCCTATGCCAGCGGTAGCGGCGTTGCAGTGGCCTGAGCGGCCTCCAGGGGGCCTGCACGGCCTCCCTGCCAGGTTACAGTCCCCAATGCTAGCTTGACGACCTGCGTGTGGACAGGGGCCGTGACCCTGGCCCCATCCCGGAACTCTATTCCTTACCCTCTCCACCCGCAACTCCTAACTGACCTGATACCGCTGAGTTCCTCTGCCCACAGGCTAGCCACTGTCCCCTGGGCTCCCGCCCCTTGGTACTAACTTGTGGCGGCCCGGAGGGAAAAGGGGAATGGAGAGTTGACTTCAGGATGCAGAGGCGAAATGCAGCCCAATGGGCTCCCTTTGACAGACAAGCCCACTCTCCCAGGCCTGGGGCTCCGAGGCCCACTCTGGACAGCCATTATCCAGGTGGCATTCATTGGGCGCTGGCGGTCAGCATTCCTGCCGACCTGGGCCCCTTGTACCTTTGAAGATCTAGGTGGGTCACCTGGGCAGGCCCCCAAGCCCCCCATCTCAGCAGTCCCACCCGCAGGTGCTGCTCAGTCCCCACAACTCAGTTTCTCCAAGTCCAGAAGAGGCAGGCAGCCCCTTGCAGGATCTCCCCACCAGGCAAATAGCAGGGTGAGAAAGGCTGGGACCTTTCGTTCCTTCTGCCCGTGTTGATTTGACCAGAAGCCCCACAAAGGCTGACCTCCAGGGGCTCAGTCTAGGGCACGGCAACTGGAAGTCTGACAACGGCATGGGTGAGCAGGCACAGGCCTGACAAGTGGAGGAAGTAGGGGTAGTGTCCCAGAGGCAGATCCACCTGGGGCCTGAAGTGTGAGAACCTCAGGCTGGTGCGGCAGGAATACAAGGCAGTGGCTGAAGAGGTGCCCTCTTCCTACAGCGGGGAGCGGGTAAGCTGTGGCAAGGCAGGGGTCAGGACTGCCATACAGCTGTGCCCAGCAGACTGAGTGGTCCGGACAAGTCATTCTCTCAGGGCCTCAGATGTGCACCACTCCCAGGGATAATGAAGGGCTGGGGCCTCCATCTATGGGCCACGACAGCTGCTCTGCAGGCAGGAGACCCCTGCTCCACTTGTGGAATTTCTCTTTACACCCGGGCCACCAGCACATACATAACCCTCAAACCCCCATGACCCCACCCCCACCCCCTCTCTGACCCATGCTCAGCTCAGTCTTGTACCTGGTCACTCTGTTCTTACTACAACCCTTCAGTTGTCATGCAGAAATCAAGGTTGCAAGAGGGCTGAGCAGCAGCCTTCCAGTGCACAGAGCTAAGTGGGAGTGAGAGTTTGGGGAATACACAAAGGGAGATGGCCCGAGCTTAGTCCAGATGAGCACCCCCTGGTGTTAGTCCCTCCTTTCTCCAGACCTGTTTCCTCAGCTAAACCGGAGACCATCTCTGCCCTTCCCTGAGAGCACCAAGGGGCTCGGGGATGGGGCAGATGCAGCCAGATGTGGAGGTGGAGGGCACGCAGGTGCAGGTGAGGGGAAGGCTACATAAAGTGGGGTGCACCCTGGAGCACATGTGCCCATAGGAAAGGTACACAGATAGGTCAGGTCAAAATCAAGGTTCCAGGGTATGTATGTGTGTGTGTACGTATAGGCATACTGGAATGGCCAATATCTTCTTTTAAGATAGTGAAGCCTTAATTTTTTTTTTTTTGGTTTTTTTAAAAAATATATTTTATTGATTTTTTACAGAGAGGAAGGGAGAGAGATAGAGAGTTAGAAACATCGATGAGAGAGAAACATCGATCAGCTGCCTCCTGCACACCAACCAAGGTACATGCCCTTGGCCAGAATTGAACCTGGGACCATTCAGTCCGTAGGCCGATGCTCTATCCACTGAGCCAAACCGGTTAGGGCAATTTTTTGTTTTAATAGTACTTTCTGTACAACTTTTACCCATGTGTATTTTTTACTTTTATTTTCTTTAAATGTCAACAGGTATCTAGGCAGTGCAATTATGGGCCACCTGTCTTTTGTTTTTTATACTTTTCTATATGAAAAACGATTTTTTAAATAAATACCCCCTTTAGTGTGGACTGGACTCAGGGACTCACTTCCTAAGAACAGGGAGGAAAGGGGAGGACAACAACCTGCAGTGGTGACACCCTGCTGGACCCACCTCAGCCAGGTGGTCAAGGTCCACCTCAGGTTGATGTCCTGTGTTGGGAACTCCTGATGGGATGTGACCAGAGGGCACCTCACATTGGTATGCTCTTCCCAAAAAACCCACTGCCCGAGTCTATTCATGAGAAAACAGAAGGCCAAATTAGGGGACATTTCATAAAATGCCCCCAAACTGTCAAGGTCATGAAAAAAAAAAAAAAGACTTGAAGTGCATGGATTGTAAGAGACTGAGGAGATGTGATGTGGGGATCTGGGCTGGATCTTGGGACAGACAGGACGTCAGTGGAAAATATGAGACTGGGAATGTACAGAAGCCCATGTATTGGCTTTAACACAATGTTAACATGAGGGGCATTGGGTGGAATGTAGATGGGAACTCTCTGAACTCTCTTTGCAACTTTTCTGTAAACCCACATGATTCCAAGATGAAAACAAACGTGGAGAGGGAACATGGGAGTAATCTAATAACAATGACCACATGGATAGTAGCAGCTTACCTCAGAGGAACTACACATGGTTTCATTGCTCTGTATACAGCTTACCAAAACTGCCAATTTTGTGCCCTTTGACCCAGCAATTCCACTCCAAAAAAGGTACCAAAAAATATTCATAAAGTATGGCCTGGCCAGTGCGGCTCCATGGTTGAGTGTCAACCTATGAACCAGGAGGTCATGGTTTGATTCCGTCAGGGGATATGTCCAGGTTGCAGGCTCAATCCCCAGTGTGGGGCATGCAGAAGCAGCCGATCAATGATTGTCTCTCATCATTGATGTTTCTCTCTCTCTCTCTCTCTCTCTCTCTCCCTCTCTGAAATCAATAAAAAAATATTTTTTTTACAAAGAAGCAAGTATGTATAGCTGCACTATCTGTAATTGGAAAAAAGAGACACCACCTCAACACTGGTTATTAAATTATGGAGAAAGTGCCTTGGGAGAACCAGGACACAGGACACAGGGTCAGGAAGGAGGAGCCAGCTCCAGCTCCCGAGGAGGCCCGTTCATGCTGTGATCTGTGTTTTCACCAGTAGCCTGCCCACAGTGAGTACCTGTGGAGGGGCCTGCAGGGACCTGGGAGGAGCAAGATGGGATACGGAGGTTTAGGAGGCAGTGGACCAGCTCCTCAGAGGAGCACGTCAGATAGCACACGCCCTATTCAGCCACCTGCCTGGCGTTGGGTGTTGTCAGATATGACCCTAACCACTCAGTGTTTGTCCTGTTCACTACTCTGGTAAAAATACTGCCCTAGCCCTGGCCCGTAAGGCTCAGTTGGTTGAGCACCGTCCTGTGCACTGAAAGGTCACCAGTTCCATTCCTGGTTAGGGTACATACCCAGGCTGTGTGTTCGATCCCCAGTCAGGGTGCTGCAGGAGGCAGCCGATCATTGTTTCTCTCTCTCCCTCCCTCTCTAAAAGTCAATAAAAATATATTAAGCCCTAGCTGGTTTGTCTCAGTGGATAGAGCGTTGGCCTGCGGACTAAAGAGTCCCAGGTTCAAGTCCCATCAAGGGCACATGCCTGGGTTGCAGGCTCAACCCCCAGTAAGGGGTGTGCAGGAGGCAGCCAATCAATGATTCTCTCTCATCATTGATGTTTCTCTCTTCTTGTCCCTTTCTTTCTGAAATCAATAAAAAAAAATTGGAAAAAAATAAAAATATATCAAAAAGGCCTGGCCAGTGTGTTAAGTGGTTAGAGCGTCGACCCGCACACAGAAGGGTCACAGGTTCGATTCCCAGTCCAGGGCATGCACCAGGGTTGCAGGCTAGATCCCTGACCCTGTCAGGGTGCAGGCAGAGACAAACAATCAATGTTTCTCTCTCTTTCCCCATTCTTCCCTTCCAATCTAAAAAAAATCAATGGAAAAAATATCCTCAGGTGAGGATTAACAAGACAAAACAAAAAAAATTGGTTTCTTTAGACGCTACCCAGCTGGTCTTCTCCTTAATCCAATTCTGATTTCAGAGTCACCAGAGTTTATATATATCTGCCACCCCTCCCAGTCAAGCCAATGTTCCAGCAGCATGTCAGCCTTTTGTGATAGAGCATTTTAGAGATTAATGCACGCTTCCCACTCTCTGAAGGCATCCGTGTTTATTTCCAACATGTGTGAGACTACTTACCACGGTCCAGGGATCCCTCACAGCCAAGAGCTCAGGGTAGGACAATGGACGTGGCCAGGACGAAGCAAGCCCCAGCCAGGCCTAGCCAGATGGTGGGCATATGACTGCCCTACTACTGGCATGCCACACAGAATGCACTAGCCCCTGCGCAGAGCCACTGGGGACAGACCCAGGGGCCCCATTCTCTCTCCAGGAAGTTGGAGGGACAGAATCTGGCTCTAACCTGGTGTTCACTTACTTCCTTTCACACTGGGATTCCCTCCCCAGAGCTCTTGCTCATCCTCACTCCTTGGGCTGGCCCAGGACCCCTGAAAGCAGAGGCTCACAGAGGCACAACGCAGGTTTCCATCTGTCTGGCTCTCAAGGCTACCCATGGGCCTCTAGTCCCTACCTGATCTGCTGAAGGAGAAAAGCCATCTTCAGGATGCCCTCCTCCTCCAACATGAGTCAGGGGGAGCTCTGCTAGGCATGTCGGGCTTCAAAAAAATGGCCTCGGCCAGGCCCAGCCCCCTCCGAGTGTCACCTGCACGTGCTACAAACACACACACACACACGACTGTGGTCTGTGCCCTGCCAGTGCCAGGCACTGGGGTCTGATGGCTCAGAGCTCACTGTCCAGCAGAGGCATGAAGTGGCCCAAAACTATAAGCATCACAGGAATCAAGGCTAGTGCCACCCAGGCAGGTTCCCAGGGCTTGGCCCTGGGGGCAGCTTTGCCTGAGCTGTCTCCCCTGTAAGTGGAAGCAGTAGGGATGGTGAGCCCAGCAGCTCAGGATTTTCATAAAGATCAACTTGGCACTTGGCAGCAGCTGTGAAATGTAAGGAAGAGGGACTCTGATGCTGGGCCAGCATTCTGGTCGGATGAATCCCACAGCCAATAGCTGGTCCTGCACCCTAACCATGAACCCTAAGCACTGCCCCAGCGGGGAGGGAGCTGCCCATGCCTTTAGACTGGGGTGCGTGGGGCCCCCACTAAAGGCCTCATCTCAGATCTGGGCCCCACAGCCATGCACTGCCTTCCTGGAGAGGGGGGTTTGTGCTCAGGATCCCACTGAGCAACAGAACGCCACTGCCAGGTGTGAGCACATGTCTGGAAAACTTACAAAATGGAGAACAGAAAAGTTGGCCCTTCTTCTGGGCAGCCAGGCCCATGGGCCATAGCAAATGAGAGGAAAGGGGGCGCATTCTGGAATGTACCGCAGGCTTCCCCTTATCACTGCCATTACATGGTAACCCCGAGTCTGGAGAAAGGCCCAGGGTGAGCCTCTCACAGGCATCTGGTGTGGAGAGAGCAGACTCAGCAGACTGCCTCGTCAAGGTCAACATCGTGTGCAGTGGGGGGTAGGGGGGAAGGCACATACTTAAATTTTCAGAATCCTTTCTATCATGGAGTGTGTCTTCTGGAACTAGCATTGCATGATTTACGTGCAAGGGATCACCTGTTTATTATGACAATTTTCTCTCAACTAAATCTATAAATCTAAGCAATGCCACTTCCTGCAAAAATAAAAACTGAGGGTGAGGGAAGTGGATAAGCCCATCTAAGGTTGACAAGAAAAAAGAACCTGCAGAGGAGATGGGCTTCCAGACCTCCGTGATCAAGACAGTGGGGCTCAGGCTAACTGAGATGACAGCCTAGAACTACCCACACGCAGGCCGGGGCTCAGCACACCATAAAGATGGCACTTCAGTGGGGAAAGACTGCTTTTCCAGGACAGGTAGTTGGGGCAAATGATTTAGAAAAAGCAGTTTGTGTTCCTACCTCACTCTTTCTGAAGAGTAGTTTCTAGAATTAGATCAAAATTTAAATTATTTTAAAAAGAAACCATTACATTTCCAGAAGAAAATATCAAATGTTATATTATCTTGGACTAGAGAAAATGTTTCTGAGTGTGACACAAAATGCAGAAGCCACATATGAAAAACACTAATAATAACTAATAACTTTAAGTGCCTGGCATAAATAAATAAATAAACGTGAAAGATAAACAAAAAGACACAATCCAAGTCAAAGATAATGACAGAATGGGAAAAACACTTTAACAGACAATGGGCTAATTGCTTTAATATTGAAAGTGCCTAGAAAAGAGTAACACCAACAACCCAATAGAAAAATGGGCAAAGAATATGTAATACAAACAGCTTTTAAATATAAGCACATTTATAATAAATATAGGGCTTTCCAGTTTCAAAATGATAGAAATTATCAACATAAAAAATAAATCTGGCCGAAACCGGTTTGGCTCAGTGGATAGAGCGTCAGCCTGCGGACTGAAGGGTCCCGGGTTTGATTCCGGTCAAGGGCATGTACCTGGGTTGCGGGCACATCCCCAGTGGGAGATGTGCAGGAGGCGGCTGATCGATGTTTCTCTCTCACCGATGTTTCTGACTCTCTATCTCTCTCCCTTTCTCTCTGTAAAAAATCAATAAAATATATTTTAAAAAAATAAATAAATAAATCTGACAAAAGCACTGAGATCCATTGTACTTCCTAGGAAACAAGGAAAGCTACAATGAAACTATTTTATGCCTACCAGTTATTCGAGATCAAGCAATGGCGGACACTAGCCCCTTCCTTTGTTGGGAGGGGGACAATTTGGTATGACTGGTTAAGAGATTATGTACCCAGTTAGAGATCTGCACAGAGCCTTTTGACCTAGCACTTCTGCACCAAGGAATTCGGCCGACAGAAATATTCCTACTTGGCTATAAGTATAGTCAACCTAGCATTGCTTGTTATAAGACTGGAAATAACCTAAATTTCAACCAACAGGAAATAGGATAAATACACAGTACTAATAAAATATGATACAGCCATTAAAACGAATGAGTTCATAAAAGCACTCTCCAAGTGGGATCACATGGTGAGTGATGTTTTGTACAAACGAATTAGATGTATGTGCATAGACTTTCTCTGTTGATGCATAAGAAACTGGTTTATCTCTGCCCCAGGGGACGGGGAAGCAGGCCTTGGAGGTCAGGGGTAGGAATGGCATGGAGTTTTCCCCTGGGATCCTTACATGCTCTGCATTTTTTACTCTGTGTATCTGAAAACATTTTTGTTCAGTTGTAAGCAGTTGCTTTGAACTTGCTGTATTATGGGGCTCCGTCTCTCAGTAAACTTATATTCATATCGGATAGGGTGAAAAGACAACATACTCTGTGACAAGTGCAGCACCAGGGGTCAGTGGGAGGGAGTACAGGGCTGAGTCAGGAGGAGGGTTATTTGGGGAAGAAACTGAAGCAAGAGACTGCGAGGAAGTCAGACTGGTTAAGAAGAGTTAACTATGCTGGGGGCCTTGACAGAAGACCAGGGCTTAGTGAGGGTATGTCAGACCCAAAGCCCAGTCTGTGCAAATGTCCTGGGGTAAGAGCAACCAAGAGCTAGAGCCATAGATGCTCTCTACTCTAATGAATACATATCTCATGTGTAGTTTGGCTTCTAAACGTCCCGTATTATCAAAAATGACCCCAGACTCCCAGCTGGAGGGGCCCATGGGGCTTGGGGGGGGGGGGGCGAAGGCACCAGCAGCTTCCCCACCCACTCCCAGGCCAGGGCACTTTCCACTGATAGGAACGGGTGAGCCAGGACTCCAGACTCTAAGGCTGGATTGCCCGGAGGCCAGGATCCGGAGCAGCCTGGAGGGACGGCAGAGGAAAGGTTTGGTAGAAAAGGCGTCTCCCACGTGACACCCGGTGAGTCACCTTCGGTCGGACAGTGACACTCTCTATGGCCCCGGCGGCCCATTCTAAGCTCTCTGAGAACCCGTCTCTCCTTCCCCATTACAAGCAACCAAAAGTTCTGCGGAGCAAAGCACTACGAGGCCAAACCGGCCGGCCTGACGGGAGCGACCTGCCGCCACCTGACCCCACCGAGTGTCCACACTGAGACCAGCGGAGGCGCCTGGGCACGGTGGGCCTGCGTGCGGCCCGACCCCGCGGCAGCCCGTTCTGCACGTGGAGAGGCTGAGACGCATGGGAACGGAGGGGAACCGTCGGGAATGGCGGAAAGGACAGGGACCGGCCGGGCAGGGTACGAGCCTCCGCCACTTACCGGCGAGGCCGCGGCCTCCTCGACCATCCGCCGCCGGTTCCGGGCGAGCATTACGCCACTTCCGCTCCCGCCCGGACCCCGCAGGGGACGCAGCTCCCGACGGCCGCGCCCCCTCAGCATCGTCCCCACCCCCAGGCTGAAGCACCGCCCCCTCTTAAAGGGCCACACAGCGCCACAGGTGCAAACAAGCAGATCTGGGCGGTGGCCGCCACCCTGGATTCTGCAGCACAAGCTAAGCCTCCGCCACCCTGGGGTGGACGATAGGTCACTCGTCTCCGAGGCTCCCCCGGCTCTAGGGCTCTGTCCTTGGAGGTCGCAAGAGACACTCTAGGCCTGGTGGTGAGCCTGGCCTCCAGCTGGGGTACAGAGAGACCCGAGATCTCAAGGGCACCCCAGGCCAACACAGCTCAAAGCCCCCAAGGAGTGTAGGGGAAACCCAGGCCCGGAGTGGCCCCTTTCCTTGGGAAGACCCCATAAGGCCCTCAGACCTGCCACTGTCTCTGTCCCCGGGCTTCAGCCTCATTTACAAAGGAAGTGACCTGGCCTGGCCCCCAGAACCTTGGTGAGCTGTCTTGGCACTCTGTGCAGACCGCCCCCAGGACAGGAAGAGGAGCCTTGTGATTGCAGTATCCTTATCTACCAAGGGAGCGATTGTGCAGTGTCCTTACCCATTATGGGGGCGGAAGGGTGCCTCACTGGGGCCCCAGAGCAGGCCCAGAACAGACTCACCCTACCCCTCAAGGGTTTTGAAAAGACAGGGCGCCCACCACCCCCCCAGGTAGTATCACCACCCAGACAACAGCAACTCAAGGGGTGCTCGGTTGGGACCTAAACCCTACCCCTTCTTCCGTGGGGAGTGATGGTGGCATCTGCATTTGTGAACTTTCCTGGGGGGTTGGGGGCAAGCCTAGCACCTTCTGAGAACTCGCTGAGCGATGGGGAGAGCACACATGAGCCATGAAAGTAAGGGAAGAAACGTTAAAATTTTTAATCTTTAATTTTTCACCTTTTTCCTTTGTTTTGCTTCCAAAAGAAAAGGAGAGCGTGGCTCTGCCCCTTGCACATCGTCCACAGCCCCTACGCAGGGGCAGGCAGTTTGGACCTCATTGCCGGCCAGCTGCCTGGGGGGACAGGGGCTCACGAGGGGTACACATGCAGCCCCTGGGGCCGGGGTGCCGCCTTATTGCTGAGGTCTGTTCCTGGCTTGGCTCCGGGCGCAGCAGCTCCGCTAGGCGCGCTGGCTGGGCAGCTCCTGGGAGATGAAGCGGCGCAGGCGCTCCAGGTACTGGCTGTAGAGCTCAATGTCGTTGTGCCCGGCGCCCTCCACCCACAGTGGCTCCACGGCCTTGGGGCAGCGCTCATAGAGCGCCAGCCCGTGCGAGAAGTCGATCACCTCGTCCTCCGTGCCATGGATGATAAGCACCGGCGATGTGATCTTGGACACCTTCTCGATGCTGCAGGGTGGGGCGTGTCAGGCCTCCAAGCCCCGCCCCCACCAAGGCCCGCCCCACCAAGGCCCTGCCCCCGCCCGGGTTCCCAGGGCAGCCCAGTGCTCACTTGGGGAAAGCATCAAAGCAGTAGGTCTTCCTGGTGTCTGGGAAGGCAACACGCATGCCCGAGGTGAGCGGGGAGTGCAGCACCACCGCAGCGCACTCGTAGCGGGAGGCCAGGTCCACGGTGGGCACTGTGCCGATGCTCTGACCATACAGGACGATGCTATCTGGGCTGATGCCGTACCTGGCAGTGGGACAGGGTCAGCTGCAACTGCAACACTCCCCTCCCACAGCCCTCCCTCCTTGGGCGGTCTGTCCCCCCTTCTTCTAGGACAGTTCTAGGCAACTAGGCTGGTCCCAGGGGCCCTACCCTGGCCCCCAACAGAGGCGGTGCACTTAGTAGGGAGGCAGTGCCCCTGCAGGTGTGAAGACAGCTGCTCCCACTCCTCCCCAACCAGGCCACAGTCCCAGGTTACCTGGATCTACCCTCAGTTTCTCCAACAGGATCTACTTCCTCATGCGCAAGAAGCGCACCTGGTGAGGGCCCCACAAAGGCTGCTGGGAGCAGGGTAGCTCTGGGGCTCCTACTTCTCCAGGTCACTCTGTCAACCCCCAACCCTACACACACTTGACCAGGGCCACATCCAGATTACGCTTAGAGTTTTCCTGTCCCTGCTATTCTGGATTAGATAGTTCTTTGAGGAAGGGGGGCTGTCTTCCTGCCTGCACCCCTTCCCCACCCCCTTTGCTGTGGGGAACTGAGGCAGCTGTCCCCATGTGTCACCCCTTGGTATCCTCCATGCCCAATTAGGTGCTCAGTACAACACTGGTGAGCAGAATATCCACTGCTGTGGGGAGGTGGGTGGGTGCTAACTCCTTCTCGCACCTTCTCTATATAGTGGCCAAGTCCTGGGCCACCCTCCTCAACACCAACTCCCACCTTCAAGCCCCAACCCCAGCCCTGTCACCTCCCACATGCCTCCCTAGGGTCCCCCAGCACAGCTGATCCAGCTCCAAGCCATTTCCACGGCCCCTACATGCCTATTCCCAGCCACATGGGGACCCACTTGCCACCCTCCCCATGCAGGTGGCCTCCAAGGTTCTCCTCCAGCACATCAGACCCCAAATCCAAAGGGACATCCCTCTTCCTGGTGGACAGGGGCCAGGACAGTTCTGCATCTCACTTGAGGAACACACCTGAAAAGCCAGATTCCACCTCCCTGTCTACAGCATTATCCCCACCTGTCTCTATCCTGGTAACACTACAGGTTAACCCCAGCCTACCCCCAGGCCTCAAAGATGCTACCTGGTCACTCCTCCCCAGTCTGCTCCCAGGTTGCCATGGCCACCACTTTGCTGAGCACCAGCACAGCCCTATCACCCAGCACCAAGCAGATACCCCAACAGCCCCTGGCCGTCTCCACCTGAATAAACTCAACAGGTGACAAATGGAGTGGCTCTTCTCCCTTAGGCCTCCCCAGCCCCAGGCACAGCTTGGGCACAAGCCTCCTGCTGCCTCTAAGCTGTTGGAGCTTAGGGATCAAGTCTCTGGAAGTCAATGCTGGTGAGAGGATAGATGGACGACGGACAGAGCTCCTAGCCCTCACCCCACAGCGGGGTCTGATTCTGCCAGCAACCCCCAGCGTAAGCAAGGACAGAAGGAAGGGTTGAGGCCGTTGAGGGCAAGCATGTACCTGTACCACACCACCTAAGACAGGTCCATGGTGCCAGGGGACCCTGCTCCCAGGGCCTGCCTGGTCCATCACTATGAGCACCATCTCCCAGGGCAGACTGACTTTGGGCCTCGAAGGAGAGGGTCCGGCAGGTCAGCCAGGCAGGGTTGAAGTAGGGTATCCCCCAGCAGACAGTGGATAGGGCTCCACCTCCAGGAAGGCCAGGGTTAACCTCCTTCCGGAGCAGTGCTGGGCACAGGGCCGCACGCTGCAAACGCTGGCTCAGAGGCCGATAAATGTGCTTCAATGAGTATTAGGGTGGGAGGGGTCTGCCCAGGATCTGGATGACCAGGATGGTGGAGGTCCAGAGAGGGAATGGCCCTGAGACAAGCATGTGGGTATGTCCTCCACTCACTGACCTCCCACCAGCCATCAGAGCTGTGCTAGGCACCAAGCCGCCCAACAGAACCCTCTAAGCCTAGAGGAGCCCCAGCCCTACTCACTGCCCCAGGATGAGGCCAAGTTCCATGGCTACAAGTACCTCATAGGCCTGCCCCCAGAATCCCAATGCAGTAGCTCAGCCCAGCCCTGAACCCCATGTGCTCCCTTGGCTTGGGACTCCCACAATTCATTCGCACAGCCCTCACATGCTACCACTGGGCCCAAGGTCCTCTGCCTAACATTTCTTTCTGAGGGAACCTCCACTCCACTGCAGACAGCTCCAGCCCATCCCTGGCCCTGCACACCAAGCATATCTGTTACCATGCTGAAGGGACACGGGCCAGGACTCATCTTCTGGACCACTGTGGCCACTGACAGTTCCCCTCTCCAGCAAGGCCACCCACAAAAACTTGGCCCAGGCTTCCTTCCTCCCCAGGGAGGTAGGCCTAAGTTTCTAGTGGGCACCTTCCAACCTCCCTGTTTCAGAGCTTCTGGTCCCCTCCAAGGGAACACTTTAAGTTGACCAAGTTCCCGGCACACAGCTCACCGGGTGCGCAAGGCCTGCCAGGCAGCATCGATGTCGGCATAGAGGTTCTTCTCAGAGGGCCTGCCCGAGCTAACGCCATAGCCCGAGTAGTCATAGGAGAAGATATTACAGTTGATGCGTGTGCCCAGGCCAATGTAGAAGCTGCTCATCTGGCCCAGGTCCACTGCATTGCCATGTGAGAAGAGGACTGTGTACCTAGCAGGGTGGGAGAAGACAGGATCAGAGGGCAAGAGAAAGAGGGTCTTACTCACACCTCAACCAGGAAGGGACAGGAGCGCTGTGGGGGAAGGGGGGAGGATAGGCGGCCTGTGCCACAAAATAGCCTAGCTCCTCCTGCCTGTGTGATCTCTGTCACGTTCTGAGCACAGGATGGGCCCAGCCGCCTCTCCTTGAGTCCATTCCTTCTGGAGGGACTCCAACAGCCCGAGGATAGCAGGCATGTGGGCCTCCTGCTCAGAGCCTTCATTGACAGGGCTGCCCCCTCTCTTCCTGACAGTTGGCCCGTCCCCTGCCCCACAAGTGAATAAAGCCAACCCCTGGTCACAGTGCTTTGGGTCTCCTTCTCCTGCAGAAAATGACCATGGCACTCATTTCAGCTCTTGTGTCCCATGACAGGCCTGCCAAGCTGTTGCTAACAGGGCCTGCCCAGGTCCTGCCAAGAGAAGGCAACCAGGTGACTCCACGCCAACAGACTCTCAAGGTCCTCTTCCTCCAGCACTACTGGGTCCCAGCTCCCACTCCCGCCAGCCCTGCCTGGCCCAGAGGAAAAGAAGGAAGTCTCCCTCTGAACTTAGACCTAAAGTCAAAACCTGCCTGGTGTGAGGCAGAAGCACCCGGAAAACCTGCCTCTGCCCCAACCCCAGGCTCAGGAAAGCGCTCTGCTTGCAGGTCCTGAGGTGCCCTGTTAATGGGAAGGCAGATTGAGCCTGAGCCACCAGCAGCCTCAGGTACCAAGACTTCACTGGGCACCGAGCGCCTGAGACCATGCTCCTTGTAGAGTGGTGGTGTGACACAGCCACTTGAAGCCACTTCCCTCAGCCTCAGGGTCCTCATCTGCAAGATGGGGTAATGAGAGGAGCTGCAAATGGAAGGGCACCTGGTAGTAAGAGCTTAAGGGAGCTGGGCAGCGGCTGTGAGCAGAGTGAGGCACACCCTTGGTAGCTCTGGTAGGCCAGGCCTTGGCAAGAAGTACCCCCAGGCACCCACAACCCCCGATGGTCTGTAATCCCATTGTGGCATTCCAGGGACCATGAGGATGAGCATGGGGCTCTCCCCAGATCCCGCCCTCCACCCTTCCTGGCTCTGGGTCTGTCTGGTCCAGTCCTAAAGGCTCACCTGGCTCCGGGCACACAGCGCACATACATGCAGGCAACGCGGTTGCCTCGGCTGCTCTTGGTCAGGAAGACCTCAATAGTGTCCAGCTCACGCTGGCTGTACTGGAAATCAGAGCGCTCCATCAGGTGGAGCTTCCAACGTCTGGGGGTGCCCGTGGAGGCCCGCAGGGTCCCCAAGGCCGTGGTCCCAGCCCCACCAGGCCTGGGCTCAGGCTCAGGCACCAGGGAGTAGGTGGGCTCCGGTGGCAGGAAGGCGAGCTTGGCGGCAATGCGGCCAGGGCAGGGCGGGCAACAGAAGAGGCAGCAGAGCTCAGTCACCGACAGGCCGTTCATGGCGGGCACCGGGCCCCAGGACAGGCCTCACTCAGCAGCAGAGGGGAAGGGTCGCTCCGAAATGCGGGTGGGAGGGGGGAGGGCAACCCCCAGCCACTGCCCCAGACAAGAGCCCTGTTAGGAGGCAGCAACCCAGCCCCATCTCGGTCCAAGCCGAGCCCTCGGGAGCCTTGCAGCCTCACGTCTCCATGTCCTGCACAGGGAAGCCCTGCAAAGAACAGCAACATGTGAGTTTCCCCAGGGCACAACCAGTCAGGGACCTAAGCTCACATGGCCTGAGCCTCTTGGCCTTCCCCAAAGCCACTCTCTCCTGATCAGACTGCTCCACCCTCTGTCCCACAGACCTGCAAGCCCAGCTTACCCCTCTCAGGGGACCATAAACCTCCCAAGTGGCCTCTGTGCGATCCAAAACCTACTTGTCCCCGCCTGCTACCACCCTTCCTCAGCTTGCAGTCACCGACTCTTTCCATGTAAGCCCATTCGTCAGCCCAGCCACAACCTGATGGCTGTGCTGGGCAAGCAAACCCCCTGGCCCATTCCAGCTCTCCTCCTCCTGCTCTGGGCCCAGGGAAACCCTGTCACCCCACCACCAGCCCCCTACCCCCCGCCCCATGCTTCTGTCCACAGGGCTGGCCCAGACTCCTCCCCAACACACACACACACACAGAGCAGCTGAGGCAAGGACAGACTTCAGACAGGGACCTAAAAGCTCCCTGATAGGGGGGCTGATAGGGGTTGGGCCCGCCTGAGGACATGAGACAGAGGAGCCCAGGCAGAGGAAACATAACAAAGGCTCTGAGAACAAAAGCAGGATACATCTCAGGCTAAGAGCTGAACAATGGCTCTCCCCTGTGCTGGGGCCGTAGAGGGGGTGGGGAGTCATGGGAGCTGAGGCTCCTTCTCCAGCTCTGCCAACTTCAGGGTCTGGGACCTTGGGCAAGTCACTTACCCTCCCAGAGCCTGTTGCCTTATCCATCAACTAAGACAGCACTCACACCACAGGAATAGTAAATGATAGTGGTGGGCAGGGGGCCTAGCTCAGAGTAGAAGCTCAAATGTTCTTCCTTTTGACAGAGCGTGGTGAAACTAAATAGACTACAGCTAAACTGCTAAAGCTACTACAATCATATACAGAGAGCTGTGAAAGGAGCGACTAGGGAAAAAAACAGGTTTGCGAAAACCTGACCACTTATTACACTTTCCCTACAGACTAGATCGAGGGAGGGAGACACACACTACTCAGCTTTAGCATCAGAGGACCTTGGCACATTCAGTTTTGAGGCCACAGCATTTGAAAACCATTGGGGCCAGGGACACTCGAATTCAGAGTAGGTCAGAGAAGTCTGAGGTCCAGAACACACCTAATCCCTCCAGATCTGTGACCTGCGACGAAGGGCTGGAGAGAGCCACATCCTGCTCTCACCGAGATTTGGGGCACAGAGGGGTGTGGGAGAAATGCAAAATCCAAGGTGAGGGCGGGGACAGCTTCCAGGAGTCCCTAAACTTCCAGGCAGGATGCACACCTTATGTGCAAGTATTTTTCAGAGGAGAGGGTCTGTCATACTGGTTTCAGACGGGAACACTTGCCAATGTCTGGAGACACTTTTGGTTATGAGGATTAGGGAAGGGAGCTCCTGGCATTAAGAGGGTGGAGGCCAGGGATGCTGCTTAACACCCCACAGTGTACCCCCCAAGAAAGAATTATGTGACCCCAAATTTCAACCAACATATTCTCAAAGAGGTCCAGGCCCCAACAGGTGATGGTCCACTGCTGCAAGCAGGGAATGAAAGGTCTGAAGTTCAGGTGGCTCTGTGAAAGCTGTTTTTTAAAAAACAACAACAACAACATGTTTTTATTGATTTCCAAGAGAGGGAGAGATAGAAATATTGATTGGAGAGAAACACTGATCAGCTGCCTTCTGCACACCCTCTTCTGGGCATCAAGCAGCAACCCAGGCCTATGCCCTAAACGGAAATTGAACCAGTGACCTCCTCATACATGGGTCGACACTCAGCCACTGAGCCACACCGGCTGGGCATGAAAGCTGGTTTTGAGAGGAAGACCTGGTTGAGAGCCAGGGGGCAGGTAGGAGGTCCCCCACAACCCTGAGGATAAAGTACACCAAGGTGGCCAAGTCCTTGACTCCTCCCTGTTGGCTCTTTCTCTCTTTAACGGCCACTGGTCCCCTCCACTGTCATCACCTGGACTTCAGCAGTCTCCTTCCTTGCTGGTTCCCCCTTGGCTACCACCACAGCACTCCAGGCCATTCTCCCCACCCCCCAGCAGCTGAAAGACCTTTCACAACACAAATCTGACCACACCACCTCCCAATTTTCAGAGTAGAGATAAAATCCCTCATCACAGCCTGCCAGGTTGGCAGTCGAGAGGTCTCTCCAGCCCCACTCATCTGGTGTCCCTTACTCTCATCAGACGAGCCACACTGCCCACTCATGCCTCAGAGCCAGAGCCCAGGCAGCTTCCCTCCTGGGGACCCCCTCCCCAATCTCACTTGATGGTCCTTGCTCTTGTCCTTCCCACCATTCAGATCTCACTTCAGTGCCCTCAAAGAGGCCTCAACCTGGTCAGGTACCCCCACCCCACGTCCACCAGGCTCTCATGGTTCCCAGATCCAACCAAATAAAAACTCCATGAGGGCAGGACCACCATCCGTGTTTGCTCAATAAACAATGGCTGAACGAGTGGGCAAATGACAAGGGGAAAAGAGGAAATGGGAAAGCTACAGAGCCTGCCAGATTTGACAGGGAGCAGGGACAGCTGGGCCCTCCTGCACATCATCTGTGAGTATCACTGAGTAGTGGCCCAAGAGCCAGGCCTCAGACTGGGCAGAGTGCACCTTCAGGTGCCTCCATCCCTGGGCACACACCCCTGGCACCCAAAGCTCCGGGGATTCCACTCACAAGCAGATGCTGCCAGGTGCCATGCAGGCTGGAGGTGTTAAGAGGACCAAGGAGGAACCAAGGCAATTGCAATACTCTAGGTCCTAGGACGACCTAAATACTAACGGCGGCGACGGCAGCTCACCCAGCCAGTCAGGGTAGGAAAGCTGCCTGGAAGGTGCAGTCTGATCGGTGGAGACAGCGGCCAGGGGACAGGGGACCGGGCAGAGGGAAGAGCATGGGCAAACCCCAGTGGTGGCGGCGCCTTCCAGGAACCGCGCGGGTCCGGGCTAGGGGAGGCACTGGGACGAAGAGGCCAGCAGAGGGGCCCCGGAGAAGGCCAGGGCCAGGCCGCGCCCGTGAGCTCGGCTGCAGATACTGGACTTCATTCTGCGGGGAACAGGGAGCCCCGGAGGAATCCGGGACCGGGGTTAGAGACTGTGGATGTTCCTTGAAATGGAGCGGAGGCCGGGAAGCCTGCGAAGGGGCAGAGGCGTCTGGGAGACGTTTAGGAAGCAGGGCTTGGCGACGGGCCCGCAGCCCCGGGTGTTGGGCTGGAGGGCCGGTTCCGGGGCAGGGGCAGAGTCCGCGGCTCGGGCCGCTCACTCCCGGAAGGCGGAGGCCGCCTCCCGGGGAGTTTGGGGGGACGTTCACCTCCACGCCGGAGGGCAGCATGGAGGGGGGGAAGCGGGGACCGCGTCATAGGAGGGGGGGCGTCCACCCCACGTCGGAAGGCTGAGTAGAGGGGGGACAGGCCAACGTGGGAACCCGCGGTCCTCGCCCCCGGCGTGGGGTCCCTTCGGGAACACCGCGGCTACCCCGGGAGTGCGGGGTTTCGGGGGAGTCCGACCAGGCTGCCCCAGCCTCGCGGCCGGGCCCGGCTCCGCAAACGGCCAGGGCGGCACCGAGGCCGCCCGACGCCGCCATGCCCGCCCCTGGTAGGCACTCACCGCCGCGGCCCGCGCACCCCAGTCCCGGGGCCACACTCCATGGCTCCTGGCCGCCCGCCTGCGCGCCCGTCGGTCCCTCGGCGCCGCGGCTCGGCCTCCTACTCCTGCACCGCCGCCGCCGCCGCCGCCGCCGCTCCCCCGCGGCGGAAGTCGGCCTCGCTCCCGCTGCCTCCCCGGAAGTGACGCGCAGGCCAGCCCGGAGGCCCGAGGGGCCGGAGCCTGGACCTGGCGCCTGGGTCTGGGCACCGGGCGCCGGCGCAACCGGACTTGGGGGCGGAGCTAAGCGCAGGTGGGCGTGGCCGAGTTGTGCTTGACGGGTAGGCCTTGACTGGGGGCGGGGCTGTGGTGGGCGGAACCGACACGGGGTGGGCAAGGCCCGGGTTGCAGGTTTCAGGATTAGTTTTCAGGAGCCGAGCCTCCTCAGAACTCACACGTTCTTTTACTCATTCCAAGGTAAGGACTAAGGTGGGAAGAGTGAGGCAAGGTGCAAGTGCAGGGTCGGATCCTGCCTTTATTTAAAATCATGATATTTTCACCCTGACCAGGGTGGACCAATGATTAGAGCGTCGGCCGGTGCACCGAAAAGACGCGGGTTCTATTCCCGGTCACGGGCACGTACCTGGGTTGCAAGTTCAATTCTGGCCCCAGTTGGGTGCGTGCGGGAGGCAACCAATCAATGTGTCTGTCTCTCTCCTAAAAAATCCTCAGGTGAGGATTAACAAATAAAAAATTTTAAAAATAATATCATGATATTTTGTTTCTCCTGGGATTTTTGCACCTGTTTCACCTTTTAAAATATTGTATGGCCCTAATCGGTTTGGCTCGGTGGATAGAGCATCAGCCTGTGGACTCAAGGGTCCCAGGTTCGATTCCCGTCAAGGGCATGTACCTTGGTTGCAGGCACATACCCAGTGGGGAGTGTGCAGGAGGCAGCTGATCAATGTTTCTAGCTCTCTATCCCTCTCCCTTCCTCTCTGTAAAAAATCAATAAAGTATATTTTTAAAAAATAAAATATTGCATGAACATACTATGAATTTTGGTAGCTGAGTTTTTTGGCATTCCTTAAATGTTGTGCCTGTGGCAAGTGCCCCTAACACCTTACCGTAGTGCCTCCCGGCTCTGCTCGTGCCGCTTGGGAGAGGATAAGGGTTGTGAACAAAATGGGGGATATGGCTAAAGGTGACTAGGGTGACCAAGGCAGGCGTTGCTGAGGTGGTGACTGTGACAGAGGCAGAAAGGCTGCTGAGGCCAACAAGCCTAGCATGAGGAAGGACTGTGAATTAGTTGGACAGTCTTGTCCTTCCAGGCCTCCAGTCTTTGCAGATGCCTTTCCCCCAGCCTGCATGCCTTTTCGAGCTCAAATGCCCACCCCCAGCAGGCAGTCCCCACCCCACCCTACCCCACCCCAGCTTTTCCCCAAAGATTCTAATCTTTAGCTTACTATACAGAGATAAGCCTGAGTCTCTGGGCTCCCCAGCTAGCCCTCCCCCAGGGCTGCATTCCTCCATTCACCTACCAGGCTCAGGAGTGGACACTGCCCAGGGCTGGTTTCCAGCTGGTTTCTCTGGCCTCCAGCTCTGACCTCTGACCTGGGCTCAGCCACCACTTTCCCCACTGTGTGCTAGAGGGCTATCCAGGGATGCCCCGGAGTCCCCCTGCCTCTGCTGCCCCACCCCCACCCCCCAGCCCCTGCTCAGGGTTCCCAGCATCAGCTGACGTTCACCTGGGGCCCAAAGGTCACAACCTGGCAGGTTCTTTCTGATTTCCTTGTGACTTCTTTAGACACTGGAGAAGAAAGAGGCCTGCCTCCAGCCTCCTTCCCTGCCCCATCTCCCCATCCAGCCCTTCTTCCCCTGGGCTGAAAAGGCCCAAAGCTGCAGCTGCACCAGAAATCCCAGCTCCACCTACACCAAAGGGAACACGGGCTGACACTGTGAAGGGGGTGGCCCAGGAGGTGGGGAGGGGGCTCAATTCCCATCCAAATGTGGCCTGCCCCTGCCCTGCCCTCACCAAGTTCCCCCACCGGCCAAAGGGGACTCTGCAAAGACAAAGGCGCTGCTGTCAACTTCCTAACATCTCAGAAGTCACCCTTTCTCCTCCCTTCCAAAGGCCCTGCAAGGTCCAGCCACTGGCCCATTATTTTTTTTTAAACATATATATTTTATTTCGGAGAGGAAGGAAGAGGGAGAGAGAGATAGAAACATCAATGATGAGAGAGAATCATTGATCAGCTGCCTCCTGCATGTCCCTACTGGGAATCGAACCCACAACCCAGGCATGTGCCCTTGACTGGAATCGAACCCGGGACCCTTCAGTCCGCAGGCCGATGCTCTATCCACTGAGCCAAACCAGCTAGGGTGCCACTGGTCTATTTTTACCCCCTCACTTCCCACCACTTTCCCCCTTGCTTTCTCTGTCCCAGCCACACTGGCCATGCCAGATTCATTCCTACCTTAAGGCTTTTGCATGAGCTATGCCTCCTGCCTGAAGAGCCCTGTCCCCAAATAGCCACATGGCTGGCCCCTCATCTTTAGGCATCCTCTCAAATGTCACCCCTTCAGAGAGCCCTCCCTGACCACCCGCCCGCCAAAGTCCCTACTACATGCACTCCCATCCCTATACCCTATTTGTTTCCGTCAGAACTTGCCACCTTATAGCATTTTATTGAGCTGTTTCCTTGTTAATCATCTGTCTTCCCCATATTTCACCCAATTCCCAGGGCAGGGATCCAGACTCTCATCCACCATGTTCCCAGCTGTCTCCCATGCTGTCTGATGAATTGATGGATGCATAACAAATAGGACAAAGATGATTCCTGACTCAGTAGACGGCTTCTGTGAGGGTGGAGGAAGGTTCACTGAACCTTTGAGTGACACCCAGCACAGACTTCTGGCCTTCCCTCACTCTCTCCTGACTTGAGAAGCGCAACCTGTCTGGAAAATAAGTTGACCACAGGAATTAATGTGTCTTAAAAATGCTCCCACTAGGGAGTCATTATTCCAGCCCCTAGCTGTCCAATATGGAACCATTACCCCAAATGGCTACTTATTAAGTATAAATGAATTGATTAAAAGTCAATAAAATTTGTCCTGGCCGCCCAGCCGGTGTTGCTCAGTGTTTGAGCGTCAACCCATGAACCAAGAAGTCATGGGTTTGATTCCCAGACAGGGCACATGCCCAGATTGTGGGCTCAATCCTCAGTAGGGGGCGGGCAGGAGGCAGCCAATTTATGTTTTTCTCTCATCAATGTTTCTATCTATCCCTCTCCCTTCCTCTCTTTCTAAAATCAATGAAAACATTTTTTTAAAAATAGGGTGTAGAAAACAATTTTTGCCCTGGCTGGGTGACTCACTTAGTTGGAGAGTCATCCTATTCACCAGAAAGGTTATAGATTCGATTCCCAATCAAAGCACATACCTAGGTTGAGGGTTCAATCCCCAGTCCAGGAAGCAACCAATCAATGTTTCTCTCTCTCCCTAAAATTAATAAAAACATATCCTCTAGTGAGGATTTTAAATAAAGCCAATAAAATTATTTAAAATTTAGTTCTTCAGTTGCAATAGCCTCATTTCCAAGTGCTCAAGAGCCAAGTGGGACTGACAGCTCCCATATCGGATGGCACAGATGAAGAACACGGAAAGAGCCATAGTCTGGAAAGTTCTAGAAACACCAGTCTAGATGGTGAGTTCCATCAAAACAGGCATCTGTGTCTATTATTTCCCCTTGTGTCCCCAGTGCCCAGCTCAGGGTTTAGTATTCAATAGGTGCTCAATAAATGTTGATGGAAGAAGGGAAGGAGGAAAGGAGGGAAGGAGGGAAGGAGGAATTATCTTCTAAGGATCCAAGTAAACAACATGAAAGACAGCCTCATAGCTGGGTCCTCATAGATGTCCATCCCTGCATTAATTATAAGAGTGAAAACCAGAAAAATGTCCTTAAAGTTCGGCCAGAGGAGGCTGGATATAAAGATTACAGTCAAGCACTGACTGGTTTAGCTCAGTGGATAGAGCGTCGGCCTGCGGACTGAAGGGTCCCAGGTTCGATTCCAGTCAAGGGCATGTACCTTGGTTGCAGGCACATCCCCAGTAGGGGGTGTGCAGGAGGCAGCTGATGGATGTTTCTCTCTCATCGATGTTTCTAACTCTCTGTCCCTCTCCCTTCCTCTCTGTAAAAAAACAATAAAATATATTTAAAAAAAAAAAAAAAGATTACGGCCAAGCCGTAGCGGATGTGGCTCAGTTTGGTGCCATCACCCCGTGCACTAAAAGATTGTTGGTTCAATTCCTGGTCAGGGCACATGTCTGGGTTTCAGGCTTGATCCCTGGTAGAGAGATCCATGGCACACTGATCCATGTCACGCTCTCACATCCATTTTTTTCCTCTCTCTCCCTCTCCCTTCCTCTCTCTCTAAAAATCAAACTGTTTAAAATAAAAGATTATGGTCAACCTGATGCACAACCTCGCTTTTCCCATTCTCCTCTTCTCCGCCTCAGGCACATTACCTTTGCCTTTCTCTCTCCTCTATACTTTCTAAATGCAATGGAATCTCATTTCGTGAAGCAATTTGTTTGAAAACCAAATCATTTTTTCCCATTAGAAATCATATAAATTGCCCTAACCGGTTTGGCTCAATGGACAGAGCATCAGCCTGTGGACTCAAGGATCCCAGGTTCGATTCCGGTCAAGGGCATGTACCTTGGTTGCAGGCACATACCCAGTAGGGAGTGTGCAGGAGGCAGCTGATCGATGTTTCTCTCTCATCAATGTTTCTAACTATTCCTCTCCCTTCCTCTCTGTAAGAAATCAATAAAATATATTTTTTAAAAAAAATAATATAAATTGAATTAATCCATTCTAGACCCCCAAATGATCCCATGTTTTAACCTTTTTTATATACTAGAGGTCTGGTGCATGAATTCATGCATGGGTGTGGTCCCTCAGCCTGGCCAGCAATCAGGCCAATTTGGGCCAGCTGGCTCGGGGGAGGGACCGCGGGAGGTTGGCTGTGGGAGCACACTGACCACCAGGGGGCAGCTCCTGCATTGAGCGTCTCCCCCTGGTGGTCAGTGCGCGTCATAGCTACCAGCTGGTGGTCTGGTCATCTGGTCATCCGGTTCTAATGGTCGCTTGGGCTTTTATACAGAGAGAGAGTACATGTCTAATGTACTGTTTAATTTATAAATAAACAGTTCTTTTCTTAAATTTATCAAACCACCTCCTACTAGCCTTAAACAAATTTTTCATATATCACTGCCTCAGAAATGTTCTGCTTTTCGTTTACCCAGTCAACATTTTTTCTACATATTCAATTGTCTGTGATTGTTTTGTGAGCACTTTCACACTCTTAGCAACTTATCACTCTTGATGGCCTCCTTATGTTTTAAAATTGTGCTAATCATCAATTTTTCCAGAAATCAAAGCATTCTCTTTTTGCTTGTTGCCCAAGAGATGCTTTTTGTCATGCAGAAATATCAGCAAGAAAGTGTTTTGTCATGTCGAAAACTGAAGTTTTGGTCGACAACCGAGACATTTTTCTGTGAATCACTTGGTTGAGAACCGAATTGTTCAAGATGGGAGATTTGACTGTAAACTTTCTCTCTCTCTCTCTCTCTCTCTCTCTATTTATATATATATATATTTTTTTTTTATTGATTTCAGAGAGGAAGGGAGAGGGAGAGAGAGATAGAAACATCAATGATGAGAGAGAATCATTAATCTGCTGCCTCCTGCACCGCCCTACTGGGGATCAAGCCAGCAACCCAGGCATATGCCCTTGACCAGAATCAAACCCAACACCCTTCAGTCCGCAGGCCGACACTCTATCCACTGAGCCAAGTTGGCTAGGACTCTCTTTTAAAAAGCAAACAAACAAATATATATATATATTGATTTCAGAGAGGAAGGAAGAGAGAGGTAGAAACATCAATAATGAGAGAGAATCATTGCTTGACTGCCTCCTGCACGCCCCTTACTGGGGGCTGAGCCCACAACCCGGGCATGTGCCCTTGACCAAAATCGAACCCAGGACCCTTCAGTCCACAGGCTCTATTCACTGAGGCAAACTGGCCAGGGCTAAACTTTCTCTTTTTAAAATCTAAATTTTTTTCCAGAAGTGTTACTATTTTTAAAAATATATTTTTATTGATTTCAGAGAGGAAGGGAGAGGGGCAGAGAGATAGAAACATCAATGAGAGAGAATCATCGATGCACTACATCCTGCACGCCCCCTACTGGGATTGAGCCTGCAACACAGGCATGTGCCCTTGGCCAGAATTGAACCTGGGACCCTTCAGTCTGCAGGCTGATGCTCTATCCACTGAGCCAAACTAGCTAGGGCTAGAAGTGTTTACTATTGATTTTAGAGAGAGGAAAGGAGAGAAAGAAAGAAAGATCTTTCTAAGAGAAAGATCAATTGATTGGTTGCCTCCTGTACACTCCCGACTGGGATTAAACCCACCATCTTTTGGTGCACTGGAGGATACTCCAACCAAGTGAGCCCCACTGGCTGGGGCTAAATAAACTTTCTCTTATAATTTGAAAAAAAAAGAAAAGATGATGGTCAAACCTTGTTAGAAAACAGTGTGGCCCTGGGATATGGAGACCAATACAAGGTTGTTGGTTCGTGTTTTTAAAAAAATATATTTTATTGATTTTTTACAGAGAGGAAGGGAGAGGAATAGAGAGTTAGAAACATCATTGAGAGAGAAACATCAATCAGCTGCCTCCTGTACACCCCCTACTGGGGATGTGCCCGCAACCAAGGTACATGCCCTTGACTGGAATCGAACCTGGGACCCTTCAGTTCACAGGCCGATGCTCTATCCACTGAGCCAAACCGCTCAGGGCTCGTGTTTTTTTTTTTTATAATTGTTTTACTTTTATTCATGTGTTTATAGAAAATACATTTACACGGTTCAAACTTCAAAGCATCTAAAAGGCGGTTCCCCAGGAAGCAGACGACTCCATCACAAGGCTGCCAATATTCCCAGTAACTCCTGACTCAGTGCTGAGAAACCCAGCATCTGTGTGCAATTGCACCAATATCTGACCAGAGAAAAAAAAAAACCTTTTTTTTTTTAACCCACATAATAGCTTATAACAAACACCATGGCGATAGTCACTCCTTCTGCCGTGGCCTAGCTGCAATGCTCTCATGAAACCCCCAGGGCCGACCCACCACTTGCATACTCAGTCCCTCTTGTTGGACATGGAGGTTCGTTTCCCACTGTGGCCAGCACAGACATGGCAAGTGAGGCATTTCACCCTGAGGGCGGAGACCTTCGGGGAAGATTCCTGGAAGCAGGGGCTACTAATGAGAAGGTCTACTCAGCTGCATCCAGGAAACAAAGCAGTCATAGATTCACACACCGTGCCCCGCCCCCCCCCCCCCCCCCCCCCCCCGTCCCCCGCCCGCCACTCAGAAAAATAATACCACAATGGGAACAGGGGTGATGTGGGGAGATGAGGACACTGGTGTGTTTTTCCTCTCCTTCACACCTTAATACCTGGGTTTGTTCTGCTTTTATTTTATTATTTTATTTTATTTTTTATTGATTTTAGAGAGAGAGGAAAGAAGAGGGAGAGCGAGACAAACATCGATGAGAGAGAAACACCTATAGGCTGCTTCCTACATGCCTCCCACTGGGGATCAAGCCTGCAACCCAGGCATGTGCCCTGACCAGAATTGAATCCTGACTTCCCGGTTCATAGATGGACTCTCAATCACCCAACCACACTGGCCAGGCCCTAATGAGGAGTCCTGTATTTTTATTTCAAACAGGGATCTGCAAATTACATGGCCAGTTCTGGTTTGGGGAAGGGACAAGGAGGCCCAAGGTTGGGGTCTGGGCCCCTGAGGCTGGTGGAAAAGCACCCCAATGTGCAAGTTGTCTGCCCCACCCTGAGGGGAGAGAGTGAGACCTAGTCAGGAAGTGGGTTCCTGAAACAGCCAGGAAGGAAGTTGGGGGGCCGGGGCTCCAAAAATAGCAGCAGTTGCTAGCTGATTGGGTGGGAGGTTGGAGAGGGGAGGTTGGACAGGAGTGAGCCAATCCTCCAGGAGTCATGGGGGCTTTCTTGAGGAATCCTCTTCCCCAACTCAGATCTTCTTCTTCCATCTACGCAGATGAAATAATGTTTTGCTTTTTGTTAATCCTCACCAAAGGATATTTTTTACCCACTGATTTTAGAGAGAGTAAAAGAGAGGGAGGGAAGGGGAGAGAGAGAAAAAAAACATCAATGTGAGAGAAACACATCGATTGGTTGCCTCCTGCACTTGCACGGGGGATGTAGCCTGCAACCGAGGTATGTGCCCTAGACCACAATCGAACCTGCAACCCTTCAGTGCTCAGGCTGACGCTATAACCACCGAGGCAAACCGGCTAAGGCTAGAAATAATGTTTAAAAAATTAAGCTATAGCCCTAGCTGGTTTGGCTCAGTGAGTAGAGCATCGGCCTGCGGAATGGGGGGGTCCCAGGTTTGATTCCGGCCAAGGGCACATGCCTGGGTTGTGGGCTCAATCCCCAGTGTGGGCGTGCAGGAGGCAGCCGATCAATGATTCTCTCTCATCATTGATGTTTCTATCTCTCCGTCTCTCTCACTTCCTCTCTGAAATCAATAATAATATATTTTTAAAAAAGAACAAAGCCATTTTCTTAAAAAAAAAATTAAGATATAACTTATAGCCTTGGCCTGTGTGTACAGTGGTTAGAGCGTCGGCCTGAGCACTGAAGGGTTTGCAGGTTTGATTCCGGACCTGTATGGATGTGTACAGGAGGCAACCAATCAATATATCTCTCTCTCATGTTAATGTTTCTCTCTCTCTCTCTCTCTCTCTCTCTCTCTCCCCCCTTCCATCCCTCTTTTTACTCTCCCTAAAATCAATGGCGGGGGGGGGGGGGGAGGTGAGGGAGGAGAGAACATGTGTAACTAGAGGCCTGATGCACAAAATTCATGCATGGGTAGGGTCCCTAGGCCTGGCCAGTGATCAGAGCCGATCAGGGCCTTCAAGGGGCTGCCAATCGGGGCCATCCTTCATTCTGTACTGACCCCTGGTGGTCAGTGCATGTCATAGCGAGTGATCAGACTCCCAGTTGAACTCCTGTGGGGACAATTTGCATATTAGGCTTTTATATATATAGATACTTTCAACAATAAAGATTAAAAATTAATAAAATCAATGGAAAAAAATACCCTTGAGTGAAGATTAACAAAGCAACAAAAAAGATATAACGTACAGACTGTAATGTGCACAAATCCCATTTGTGCAGCGTAATTAAACTGCACGCATATTGGTAAAACCAAGGCTACAGTAAAAAGACCAGTGGATGCTGGGGTTTGGGGGAGGAGTGAATAAGCAGAGCATAAAGGATTTTTAGGGAAAATGCTCTGTATGACATTATAATGATGGATACATTTGTTCAAAACCAAAGAGTGTACAACACCAAGAGTGAACCCCAGTGTAAACTAGGATGTTAGACGTTAGCTGATAATGACGTGTCAGTGTAGGTGCATCCTTGTAATAAATGTCCCACTCTGGTGGGGGAATGTTGATAATGGGGGTTTGTGCATGTGTTGGGTCAAGGGGTATATGAGAAATCTCTGTACTTCCCTCTCACATTTTTTAAAATCCTTACCTGAGGGTAATGTTTATTGATTTTAGAGAGAGGAAGGGAAAAAGAGAGAGGGAGAGAGAAACATTGATGTGAGAGGAAAACATCAATCAGTTGCTTCCTGTACTCACTCTGACCGGGGACTGAACGCAAAACCTAGGTATATGCCCCAACCAGGAATTGAACCCACAACCTTTTGGTGTACTTTCTGTAAATAACATCATATAGTATGTTCTCATTTGTTTTGCCCGCTTTCACTTTACATTGGGTCTGTGAGATCCAGCCGTGGGGTTGTGTGTGGCAGTCATTTACATTTTTGGTTACTGCACAGTATTGCACAAACATAGATATAGATATAGATATAGATATAGATATAGATATAGATAGATATAGATATATGTTTTTAAGTTGATTTTAGAAAGAGAGGAAGTGAGAGAGATAGAGAGATAGAAACATCGATCAGCTGCTTCCTGCATATCCCCTCCTGAGAATCAAGCTGGCCACCTGGGCATGTGCTCTGACCAGGAATTGAACCGGTGACCTCTTCATTCACGGGTCAATGCTCAACCACTGAGCCACACCAGCTGGGCCCAGCTTTTTGTGTCTTTTTTTAAAATCTTCACCAGAGGATATTTTTCCATTGGTTATTTATTTATTTATTTTTAATATATTTTTATTGATTTCAGAGAAGAAGGGAGAGAGAGATAGAAACATCAATGATGAGAATCATTGATCGGCTGCCTCCTGCACACCCCCTACTGGGGATTGAGCCAGCAACCTGGGCATTTGCCTTTGCCAGAATCAAACCCAGGACCCTTCAGTCTGCAGGCTGACGCTCTATCCACTGAGCCAAACCGGCTAGGGCTCCATTGATCTTTTAGAGAGAGTGGAAGAGAGAGGGAAAGACAGAGAGAAACATCGACGTGAGAGAAACACATCAATTGGTTGTCTCCTGCACGTGCCGTGACCTGGGCCTGAGCTGGGGAGGAGCCTGCAACCAAGGTACATACCCTTGACCGGAATCAAACCCAGGACCCTTTGGTCCACTGAGTTAAACCAGCTAGAGCTGGGCCACTTTTCTTGGATGCATTCTCCTGCAGATGAACAGTTGGGTTGTTTACTCTTTGGGGCTATTATGAACAAAGTTGCTGTGAATATTCGTAAGTCTTTTACTTGACAGAAGCACTCATTTTATTGGGTGCTGTATTCGTTTGCTGGGGCTGCCATAATGCTGTAGGACAGATGGGACAGCTTAACCAACTGTCATTGGTTTTCTCCCAGTGCTGGAGGCTGAAAGTTCAAGATCAAGGTTTCAGCAGGGCTGGTTTCTCCTGAGTTCTTCCTCCTTGGCAAGATGATGGCCATCTTCTTCCTGTGTCGTCATGTGGTCTTTCTTCTGTACAAGTCTGTGTTCTAATGTCCTCTTCTTATAAGGACACCAATCATGTTGGATTAGGGCCCACATCAATAACTTCATTTGCTCTAAATCAGCACTTTAAGTACTCTATCTCCCAATACAGTCACATCCTGAGGTCCTAACAGTTAGGGCTTCCATGTATTGTGGGGGACACCATCCAGTCCGTAACAGGTGCCTATCCTTTCAGGATCTGATTTGCTGGGTCATAGAATATACATGAGTTTAGCTGTCGTAGAAACTGCGAGAGGGTTTCCCAAGTGGCTGAGCTCTCTGGTTTCATCTCCTCCACGAGCCACGGTGTTCCCCAAACGTTACCCTGTGGGATCTTCCTTGTTTGAATATGCTCAGCCAGGGCTTGCCTGCCTCAGGACTTTTTTAAAAAATATATTTTATTGATTTTTTACAGAGAGGAAGGGAGAGGGATAGAGTTAGAAACATCGATGAGAGAGAAACATCGATCAGCTGCCTCCTGTACACCCCCTACTGGGGATGTGCCCGCAACCAAGGCACATGTCCTTGACCAGAATCGAACCCAGGACCCTTCAGTCCGCAGGCCGACGCTCTATCCACTGAGCCAAACTGGTCAGGGCTGCCTCAGGACTTTTGCATGGGCTGTTCCCTCTGCCTGGAACACTCTTCCCATAGAAAACCTCTGATCATTCGAGGCTCGGGGAAAGTGTTACCTCTCCAGAGATGCCGTTCCTGATCACTCCATTTACCACAACCACTCGGTCACCGTGAAGGCAACACATGCGTTCAGCTTTCCGCAGAGAACTCCACTAGAAATGATCTCATCTTTATTTTATTTGACTTGGTGCATAGTTGGCATGCAATCATGATCTTCTCCGCAATGTCCAAGTCATCGGGGAATGCTAACCAAAACCATGGTTCATAACACTTCACACCAGCTAGGAGCTGTACTAAAAAGATACACAATAACTAGCATTGAGGAGGATATGAAGACATTAGAACCCACACATAAGGTAGGGGAAGTATGAGGGGCAGCCACTGTGGGAAAGTGTCACAGCTCCTTCAAAGGTTAAATGCAGCCCTACCCAGTTTGGCTCAGTGGATAGAGCATTGGCCAGTGGACTGAAGAGTCCTGGGTTCGATTCCGGTCAAGGGCACATGCCCAGGTTGTAGGCTCAATCCCCAGTGGGGGGCATGTAGGAGGCAACTGATTAATTATTCTCTCTAATCATTGATGTTTCCATCTCTCTCTCCTTCTCCCTTCCTCTCTGAAATCAATACAAATATATTTTTAAAAAGGTTAAATACAGAGTCACCGTCTGATCCAACAAGATCTTTGTCCAAGGTCCCCCACTATGGTTAGCAAAGGGATTGCTTTCCTTTGGCATAGGTGGGATAGATGATCCAGCTATCCAGCCAGGGCTAAAGGGTGGATGATTCTTGATTTGGGATCATCCTGGGAACTGTGGAGGGTTGAGCAGCATCCCAGATTCCCTACCGACTCAATGCCAGGAGCACCCCCAGTCATGATGACCACAGATGCCCCCAGACATTGCAAATGTGGAGGAACAAACTTGAGTGTACACAGGAAGTCCAGAGTGGCCAAGCCTAGCCCCGAGTTTGTGATTCAGCAGGTCTGGGGTGAGACCCAAGAACCTGCATTTATAAAGGACTGCAGCCCAGCTGGTGTGGCTCAGTGGTTGAGTGTCCACCTATAAACCAGGAGGTCATGGTTGATTCTGGTCAGGTCACATGCCTGGGTTTTGATCCCCAGTAAAGGGGGCGGGGTGCAGGAGGCAGCTGATCAATGATTTTCTCTCATCATTGATGTTTCTATCTCTCCCTCTCTCTCCCTCTCTCTTCCTCTCTTTAAAATAAAAATATATTTTAAAAATTATAAAGGACCCCAGGTACTGCTGGAGCCCGTTTGGAGCCCCACAGCTTGTGCACTGTCCCTGCAGGAGCCTGGAGCCCAGGGCCAGTCTGACCCAGAGGGGCCAGTGGCACTGGGTGTGGCTGTTTGAGAAAGGACTAAGTTAACAGCTTCTTATCCTGCCTGAAGCCAGATATTCAGCCATGCCTCCTTTGGTCAGTAGCTGGCAACAGTGACTGCTTGATATTTGGAGGGTCCAGGAAGAAGGGAGGCCAGATGCAGGGGCAATGTCGTTTGTCTTGCCAAAATAACAACATCGTCTGTTCCCATGCACCGAGAGTACACACTCTGAGCTGGAATCTCCACTCTGAACAAAATCTCTAGCCCTCATGGAGCAGACATTCCAGATAAATAAGATGTCACCAGGCAGTAATAAGCATTAGGAAGACATTACAATAAAAGGTGGGCCAGGAGCCCTAACCGGTTTGGCTCAGTGGATAGAGAGTCAGCCTGTGGACTGAAGGGTCCCAGGTTCGATTCCGGTCAACGGCATGTACCTTGGTTGCGGGCACATCCCCAGTAGAGGGTGTGCAGGAGGCAGCTGATCGATGTTTCTAACTCTCTATCCATCTCCCTTCCTCTCTGTAAAAAAGCAATAAAATATATATTTTTTAAAAAAGTAAAAGAAACAGGAGAAATAAATTAAAAAAAAAAAAAAGTGGGCCAGTAGAGAACAGGACTACCAAAACAAACGAGAGGCGATCCTCCCACACCCCAATCCCACGTGGCCAGGGCTTTAGGAGAATCTGTTGTGAAACTGAGTACCCAGCCCTGGCCTGTGTGGCTCAGTTGGTTGGGTGTCATCCCGTGCACGGAAAGGTAGGGAGCATGCAGGAGGCAACTGATTGTTTCTCTTTCTCTCTCTCAAAGAGAGAGACTGTGCCCAGTGGGGTGCATTTCCTGCCCCCTGAAGGCTATGGCACTTATACTATCCTATAGATTAAATGAAATGATGTAAAGTACTTAGAACCAGAATGGTGTTTGGTTCCAAATAAGTACTCAATAAATATTAACCATCATTAATTAGTAATAATGGCTATTACCATTGTTACATTATCCTATATAATAAATGCCTAATATGGACATTGTCCCCTTGGGCTGTCGTTCAACCAGGAGACCAAGAGCTCGACTACTTGCTATGACGTACCAGGGAACGGCAACCAACCTCCCGCGGTACCTGGATGAGGATCTGCGACCTCTCGCCAGCTACCTGGGGGCGGGGGTGACAAGGACAGAGGTGCGGTGAGAATGCGGGGTGTCCACCAAGCTTGCTCTCACTCCGCCTGCTACCCTCCCCCAGGACGCCAGGGCTTGCGCGCCAAGGAAGCACCACCACCCCCACCGCCCCCCATGCTCAGGTGCCGGGTGCCCATGAGGAGCCCGCCCCACACCCGCGTGGCCTATTCCGGGTGAGCCAGGACCGCAGGGGCTCCGTGGGTTTGCGCAGGAGCCAGTCTGTGAGGCCGGCTGGGAGAGAGCCGCTTCCCGCCCAGCTTCCATGTGGCGCCGCTGGGCCATGCGTCTGGCTGAGCTCACCACATCTCCTCTTGGGGACTCGGGCACCGTGACTCAGGCAGAGGGGGGTGTGCGGGGGCCCAGGGGCCCAGGTACTGCCCAGGGCCCAGAGCTCAGCTGGGACCTGATCTTCCATGCCAGACGCTCACACTTCAATCACTGGCCAGGCCTAGGGACAACACCCGTGCATGAATTTCGTTGCCTGGGCCTCTAGTATTATTATATCACTAGAGGCTCAATGCATGAAATTCATGCACTTGGAGCAAGGGGTGGGGGGGCGTCCCTCAGCCCTGCCTACACCCTCTCGCAGTCTGGGAGCCTTCGGGGGATGTCTGACTGCCAGCTTAGGCCCTCTCCCTAAGCTGGCAGTCAGACATCCTTAGCTCTGTTGTGGAGGCGGGGGAGGCTCTTGCCACCGCCTCTGCACTCGCCAGCTATAAGCCTGGCTCAGGGCTTCTGGCTGAGTGGGGCTCCCCCTGTGGGGGCTCACTAACCACCAGGGGGCAGCTCCTGAATTGAGTGTCTGCCCCCTGGTGGTCAGTGTGCATCATAGCAACCGGTTGTTCCGCTGTTGGTCAATTTGCATATTAGCCTTTTATTATACAGGACTAGAGGCCCGGTGCACAAAAATTTGTGCACTTGGGGGGGTCCCTCAGCCCGGCCTGTGCCCTCTCGCAGTCTGGGACCCCTCAGGGGATGACCACCTGCTGGCTTAGGCCTGCTCCCTGGAGGATTGGGCCTAAGCTTGCAATCAGACATACCTCTGGCAGCCTGGGAGCCCTCGGGGGATGTCCACTTGCCAGCGGGGAGCAGGACTAAGCTGCAGTCGGACATCCTTAGCGCTTCTGAGGAGGCGGGAGAGGCTCCCACCACCACCACTGTACTGGCAGCCATCGCGGTGGGAGTGCACTGACCACCAGGGGGCAGCTCCTGCATCGAGCGTCTGCCCCCTGGTGGTCAGTGTGTGTCATAGTGACCGGTCATTCCCAGTCTTTCTGCTGTTAGGGTCAATTTGCATATTACCCTTTTATTATATAGGATAGAGGCCTGGTCGATGGGTGGGGGCCAGCTGGTTTGCCCTGAAGGGTGTCCCGGATCAGGGTGGGGGTCCTGCTGGGGTGCCTGGCCAGCCTGGGTGAGGGGCTGATGGCTGTTTGCAGCTGGTCACACCCCCTTCAGGGTGGAGGTCCCCACTGGGGTGCCTGGCCAGTCTAGGTGAGGGGCTGAGGGCTATTTTCAGGCTGGCCAAGCCTCCCCGGCGACGGAAGCTCCCACCCTCTCCTTTTTTTCTTTTTTTTTTATTCTGGGATTTATTTACCTTCTATAATTGAAACTTTGTTGCTTTTGAGTGGAGCTGAGAGCCGGTGGCAGGCTGGCTTCCTCCATCACTGGAGCAAGCAAGCCTCCTGCTCGCTTCAGCTCCGTGGCTGCCGGCCGCCATCTTGGTTGGGTTAATTTGCATACAGTCACTCTGATTGGCTGGTGGGTGTGGCTTAAGGCATAGCAAAGGTATGGTCAATTTGCATGTTTGTCTTTTATTATATTAGTGTCAGCCTCTGAGACCTGGGAAAGCAAAAAACCCAGCTTGGTTATTATTGTGTGCAAACTAAAGGTTAAAGGGCTGTGAGCAAAGAGGTTAGGTTTTAGAATTTGGTGACACTTGAGTTTGCTTTTTAGAAACATGTTTTCAGGGAAGAGGAAGTGACAGTTGGTGGCTGATGAAGTGTGTGTGTGTGTGTGTGTGTGTGTGTGATGGGGTCATGGAGCCCTCTAGAGCAGCGGTTCTCAACCTGTGGGTCGCGACCCTTTAGGGGGTCGAACAACCCTTTCACAGGGGCTGAGACTATCGGAAAACACATATATAATTATATATTGTTTTTGTGATTAATCACTATGCTTTAATTATGTTCAATTTGTAACAATGAAAATACATCCTGCATATCAGACATTTACATTACGATTCGTAACAGTAGCAAAATTACAGTTATGAAGTAGCAACAAAAATAATTTTATGGTTGGGGGTCACCACAACATGAGGAACTGTATTAAAGGGTTGCGGCATTAGGAAGGTTGAGAACCACTGCTCTAGAGTCTGGGCAGGAAGGCAGGAATTCATTTATCAAGAGACCTGTTGGGGGCAGCAAAGTGCCCTATACTGTAATCAGGAAACAAACAGGCCATGATGGCACTTTTCCCTCTGTGTCAGGGTCCAGCAGGCTGTGATTGGCCTTGCTGGGCAGTTAAAGGAAGTCCCACCCTCCACTCCCCTTCCGGAAAGAGTGCGGCCTGAGGATCACCACAGAAGTGGGAAACACCTGGGGCCCACATGACTGCCCCTTGCAACCTCAGAAAGTCAGCCGGATGATAAGCTGGGTAACGACGGGCCACACAACTTGTTGGGAAGAATGTGGAGGTCTGTAGGCAAGCCCCTCTCCTCCCATGCACTCATTTCTAAACTGCCTTACAGACATGGACAAGCTTATGGCCACCCAGGCAGTTAGCAGCTAACCCAATCTTCTGGCGGACTCCAGGGCACTTTCGCTGCCTTTAAACTTACAGTTGGGGAACAGACTCTATGTTTTCTCCAACCTTTTGATGCTGGACACACACCTGTTGCCATGAGTTTTGAGGGTCATGTTACTTGTGGACAATGAACATCAAAACAAAAGGAACTCTGCCCTGGCTGGGTAGCTTGGTTGGTTAGAGTGTCTGCCCTATAAGAAAAGGTTTTGGGTTCGATCTCTGGTCATGGCACATACAAGAAGCAACCAATGAATGTATGATTAAGTGGAACAAGTCAATGTTTCCCTCTCTCTTTCTTTCTCTCTCTCTCTCCCTCCCTTCCCCCCTTTCCTCTCTTTAAAATCAATTCATTTTTTTAAAGGGACTATCAGTAGAAGCTCTTGGTGTATAAAGGACTGAAATTAAGACTCAAATTAGCTTAAGTAAACACACACACACACACACACACACACACACACCCAGGAAAGCTCAACGACAGCTGTTTCAGGCATGGCTAGATCCAGGTGCTTAAACAACGTTCTCAAGGCATTGATCCTCCTTCTGGGAACTCCTCTCTTCTGTTTTGGTTTCATTTACAGACAAGCTCCACCGCTGTGCGGCAAAAATGATTCCTGGCAGCCCCAGGCTACACTCTATATTACACTGAGAGCAACTCTGCTTATATTTCAAAGTCCCAGGGATGACTCCCATTGGTCTCACTTGAGTCACACGTCTATTTCTTCCCCCATTGTGGCCAGGGGGTAGAAAATGCTCTGATTGACAGGGCTGAGTTGGCCCTGAGGTCCTAGCACAGGAACTGAGAGTGGGGGAAGGACAATTTCCCACAAAAAACTGGGTGCCAGGTCCAGAAGGGGAGCTGGGTGCTGAGTGGGCAAGATGCAGATGCCACCTATAGGGGGGCTTCCCCTTTAGGGGATGCCAATCCACTTCCATTCCCACCCCAATTCGAGTCCTGGAAACATAACCTCAGATGCACTCCCTCACCTCTTCCTGATCAGGGACCAATGCTGAATAATATTCCATTGTGTGATGAACCAAATTATGTGTATCAACTCATCTGTTGATGAACATATAAGTTGGCTATTGTGGCAAATGCTGCTGTGGACATGGGTATTGGGTGTACAAATCTCTGAGTGCCTGCTTTCAATTCTCTTGGGTATATGCTTAGAGTAGAACTGCTGGGACACAGGGTAATTATATTTAACTTTTTGAAGAAACACCAAACTGTTTGTGATAGACTGCTGCACCATTTTACATCCCTACCTGTATGTCTTTTTTAATTTTGAGAAATGAAAAATGGGCAGAAAGTTACATTAAAGAGATTCTTTTATTTTTCTGTTAGGGATTCACTTTATGATATGTAGAAAATTTAGGCAGTTTTTAATGACTTGCTAATCAAAGATCATCAGACTTTTTTTACTAATCAACAAACAGGGGTTTTTAGACCTGGATTTTTTTTCTTTACTTAGAAATGGGGTTAAACTGGGGTTTTCCAGCCTTTGCAGTGTGGACGTTTGGGCCGGTTCTGTTTAGAGGGAGCGTCCTGTGCACTGCAGAGTGCTGAACGGCATCTCTGGCCTCCAGGCTTTGATGCCATTTGATGTCACCTGCACCACCCAGCCAAGACAGCCACAAATGTCCCCAGACGTTGGCCCTGGTTGAAAAATCACTGGTTTAAACCTGTTTAACTAAAATGAATAACTAGATTTGCTCATGAAATGAGCATGTTTTGTCCAGGAAAGTCAAGAGGTCCTCTTCGCCTATTGTACAGATGGGAAAACTGAGGCCCGGAGTTGGCCAGGGCCTCAGCCCAGAATGGGAAGGTAATTCCATCCAGTGGGGCAGCCTCTCCGGAACTGAGCTCTGTGAGTGACTGCAGCGGGGGTCGGGTGCCCCTCTGACTCCGTTTTCTTACTCTGCTAATCTTCCAAAATGCCGACTTCCCGCCCGCCCCCCCCCCCCACACCCCGTCGGGTCTCGAACCCACAACGAAAAGCACGCTGGGCGCTCCTGCGGGTCACGAGACCAGCAACCCCACATAGGGGCGGAGCGAGGCGGCCGCGGCCGGCCCTGTGGGAATTGTAGTCCCGGGTCCACCGCCCCCTGGCGCCAACCCCTCCCCTGGAACTACGCTCCCGTCGTGCCCCGCGGCGCCAGGCGGAGGCGGAGCGGGCGAGCCAGTTGCTAACGCTTGGTGAAGCGCAGCGCTAGCGTCCGTCTCCTTAGGTAAGCGCGCAGCCTCCTGGTCTCGGCTGTCGTGTCCCAGGCTCCCGCGGAGGTGGGGCGAGGGCGGCCGCGGGGGACTTGGCTTAGGGGGACGCCGGCCGCGCTGGGGCGAGGGGGCGACCGCGCCGGGCTTGCGCGCGCCTCGGGCGGACCGGGGAGCGTCGCGTGTGCGCGTGCGCACAGGACGACCCGGCTCTTGGGCCCATCCTCCTTCTACGCTTGCGTGCGCCCCTGAAGCGTGGTGATCAGACCCCGTGTGTCCAGCTGTTTCCGGCGCGCCCTGCCCCCGGATCATCAGGGCCTGCCCCTGCCACCAGGCTGTGAGTTGACCTGCCTCTTGTGCGCTTTGGGCGCAGGTCCCTAATCTTGACATACATGCCAAACACGGGTGGTCCTTCTGCTCTTATAGGAAGTGTGAGTTCTCAGGGCCTTTTCTTACCCCGACTCTCCCAAACCCCACAAGCCCAAGGTTCGCCAACTCTTATTGCGCAGAAGGCCCACTTGTAGGGTGCCAGGTCTAGCAGACGCTCAGGGCGCCCCATTAAATTCTAATTTCACTAACGAATAATTTTTTTTAGTATGTCCCAAAGATTGCATGAGACGTACTTATGCTAAAAAATTCTCCACTCATCTAGAATTCGAATTTAACGGTATCCTACGTGTTGTCTGGCGACTGCACTCCATTGGGGAGTTTGTTAGAAATGCAGATTTCGGCCCTCTTCTCTTTGTAGAGCCAGGACCTCGAAACTGCGTTAGGAACTGTGGGTGCCTCTGAGGCTCCAGCACTGGCTGTTCCTTCTGCTCAGGTCTCCCTACCCTCCTTGCCTGGCTTCCAGGCCCTGCTCTGAAGAGCCCTCCTGCTGCCACAGACAGGGCACAGGGCCCTCAAGGGGCTGTGGGGTTGTTTATCAGTCCAGGACAGTTCTCTTGGCCTCGCTCACTTTCTGCCCCTGCCCCCCTGCGTGGTGGTGATGGATTCCCATTTCACCGAGGGGAAAGCTGCAGTGGGGGTGAGTCGGGCAGTCTGGTCAGGACACAGCCAGGTGCAGGCTCTGGCCTTCCTAATCCAAGGGTAAAAGAAGGCCTCTTGTTTGAGATTTACATTGTCACCTGCAGAGCCTGACTCAGCTCACTAAAGAAGCACCATTTACCAAGTCCCTCCTAACGCCAGAGTCCACGCATCCTGGGATCCCAGGGCCACGCCCCCCCCCCCCCCCCCCCCCAGCACGCTCCTGCTCAGTGTTGCCAGGAATTCCGGCACACACCTGCTTTCCAGTTTGGTGCCTTGGGGCAGCAGGTAGTCCTAAGCTGCTGAGGGGCCTTGCAGTTAGGGATCCATCTCCCTGGTCCACTAGACCCTCCAGGATCTGCCAGTGCAGTTGAGCGCTTCTGGCCCTGGGCAGTTGGCACCCGGGGCAGAGGCACCACTACCATAAGTGTGACCAGGTTGTCTGCCTCCCCCTGGAGACCAGAGCACAGACGGTTTTAGGAGGCAACTATCGCTGCAGGCAGAGGAGAAGGACGCACCCAGGGAAGGGACTGAGCTGGGCAGGACCTCGTGGGGGAGGGCTGTAGGGGGAGTCGGGGTGCCGTACTTAAGATCCCTCGATGTGTTTAAGCAAAAATGAGCAGTTTGTTTGTAGGCGGACTGGCATTCCCCGCGGGGCTTTTGGGATGGGGGCTGGGGTTCTCTCTGTGGAACCTGTTTATTTCTCATCTGTAGAATGGGCTCAGGACCTCTGTCTTGCAGAGGGACTCGGAAAGCAGTCGGTGAGCTGGTGAGCAGCAGCTGTGTGCCCTGGTCAAGAGCCTCCACTCAGGGAGCCTAGTCTTGTCCTGTAGAAAGGGGACAGTCCCACATTCTCCCTACCAGGTCATTGGGAGGAGTAGGGGAGCCCAGTGGTGAAAGCGTGAGGACATGGACATGGTATTACGTAAAGGCAACTGTCTTCCAACATGCTGGGCCTTGTTTGGGGTCTGCTGACCTAGTGATTCACCAGGTGTCCTTTCCTCTCCCCATTTTCTCTCATAGCAGTTTTATTGAGATACAGTTCACATGCCGTGTAGTCCACTCATTTAAAGTGTACATTTTAGTGGTTTTTAGTATAGTCACAGGGTTGTGGAAATGTCATCACTATCTAACTTCACACAATTCCATCACCCCAAAAAGAAACCTGTCCGCATTAGCAGTCACCCTTACCTACCTCCCCCAGCCCCTGGTAATCAGGAATCTACTTTCTGTCTCTGTGGATTTGTTTGTTCTGAACATCTTTTTTTTTTATATATATATTTTATTGATTTTTTACAGAGAGGAAGGGAGAGAGATAGAGAGCTAGAAACATTGACGAGAGAGAAACATCGATCAGCCGCCTCCTGCACATCTCCCACTGGGGATGTGCCCGCAACCCAGGTACATGCCCCCGACCGGAATCGAACCTGGGACCTTTCAGTCCGCAAGCCGACGCTCTATCCACTGAGCCAAACCGGTTTCGGCTGTTCTGAACATCTTACATAAATGGAATCACACACTGTGTGGCCTTTTGTGTTCAAGGTCCTTCTGCCCTGTGATGAGTGTCAGTACCTCATTCCTTTTCATGGCTGAGTAATATTCCAGTTTATTCACGGGCCACATTGTGTTTATCATCCGTTGGTGGACACCCATTGCATCCACCTTTTGGCTGTTGTGAATCCTGCTGCTGTGAACACGTGTGTATAGGTTTCTGTGTGGATGTGGGTTTTCAGTTTTTCTGGGCTCATGCCTAGGAGTGGAGGGAAGTTGCTGGGTCAGATGGTGGTCATCCTGTGATATTTATCCGTCCTCTCTAGGGCACAGCCAGACGTGTCCCAGAGGCAGCCTCCATTATTTGTCGTTTGTTTTGTTTTGGTTAGACAGAGGTTGCACTTTTAGAAGGACAAGTCAGACTGTGTTTGCCGTACAGACAGTGAGAACTTTTGTGGTCCAGGGAAGGCTGTGTGGGGCGTGGGATCCTGGGCATGGTGTGTGCTCGGAGCAGATTTCAGAGTTGGCATTAGGGACTCTACTGTGGGCGCTGCCCAGCACAGGCATTGTGGGCACATGAGGGTCACCCTTCATGAGTTCCACTTTTCGTGGCTGCCGCTGGCACCCTAGTTCAGTATGTTTGTCAAACCAGTATTGTGAGCCTAGGACACATTGTGGTGGGTCAGGATCTTACGTGCTCCCTGAAGGGCCTGGCTGATAAATAAATGAGGGCACATGGAGCTTAGGAGTAAGCCGCAGGGCATGTCATGAGCAGTAAAAGCCGACTGTTGTAAAATGATTTCAACACTTGCTTGTCCACAGGGAAGAGGAAGGAGGGGCTGGCCTACTCCAAGTCCCCAGCTGGGCAGTGTGTTCTGGCCGGGCAGCTGCATCTGAGCTCCTCCTGAATCCAGTTGAGGTTATCTGTGATTTATCTCTAACATTCACCAAGGCAGCCCTGACCAATAGGAATAAGAAGCTCATACATAATGTTAAGTTTTTTAGAAACCATGTTTTTAGAAAGTACAAAGTAACAGGTGCAGTTAATTTTAATACTGTTTAATTAACCTAAAACATGTAGTGTCATCACTTCAACACTTAGTCAATATAAAAACAATTCACGAGATAGTTTATGTCAGCCGTGGGCAAACTACGGCCCGCGGGCCGGATCCGGCCCGTTTGAAATGAATAAAACTAAAAAAAAAAAAAAAAAAAAAAGACCGTACCCTTTTATGTAATGATGTTTACTTTGAATTTATATTAGTTCACACAAACACTCCATCCATGCTTTTGTTCCGGCCCTCCGGTCCAGTTTAAGAACCCATTGTGGCCCTCGAGTCAAAAAGTTTGCCCACCCCTGGTTTATGTTCTTTGTATTAAGTTTCCAAGATCTAGTGTGCATTTTTGCTCACAGCACATCTCAAAGAAAAAGGAAAGAATAAAAAGTCAATGGCGGTTTAAACTTTGCAAATCAAGAGTTGGTACATGACTGAGAACATGACCAGTGATGCATTTTACTTGGGCTGGGGCTCTCGGATGAGCCCTCAGATTCAGCACACTCCTAGGATGGACTCCTCGGCTCACCCAGGCCTCCTGTGGCTGACAGATGATGCTCTGCTCCGATCTCTGTCTCCCACAGTCGGAGCCCTGCCAAGGATGGATCCCCTGGGCTGCACGGAGCAGTGTGAGGATAAGAAGGCCAAGAGCCCAAATCGAGAGCCTGCGCTGTGGCAAGCCCTTCCTGTTCTGTCCGAACAGCAGTCCAGGGACGTGGAGCTGGTGCTGGCCTACGCCGCACCCATCCTCGACAAGCGCCAGACTTCACGTCTCCTCAAGGAGGTGTCAGCCGTCCACCCACTGCCTGCACAGCCTCACCTTAAAAGGGTTCGCCCGAGCCCTGATGCTGGCCGTCCACACGTGCTAGAGATGCTGCTGTGCCTGGCAGGGCCCGCAGCAGGCACTCGATCGCTGGCTGAGCTCCTCCCACATCCGGCAGTGGATCCCCGAGGCCTGGGACAGCCCTTCCTGGTGCCTGTGCCTGCCTGGCCACCCCTGACCAGGGGCCAGTTTGAGGAGGCGCGTGCCCATTGGCCCACATCCTTCCATGAGGACAAGCACGTGACCCGTGCCCTGGCCGGGCAACTTTTCTCAGCACAGGAGCAGGCTGAGATGCAGGGCCACATGGAGCGGGCTATACGGGTGGCGCAACAGGCGGCTACCAGGGGCCTGAGGGCTGTGGGGGCTGTGGTAGTGGACCCGGCCTCAGGCCAGGTACTGGCCACGGGCCATGACTGTAGCAGCTCAGCCAACCCCCTGCTGCATGCCACCATGGTGTGCATTGACTTGGTGGCCCAAGGCCAGGGTCAAGGCACCTATGACCTCAGGCCCCACCCGGCTTGTTCCTTCACCCCAGCCTCAGCCTCCCAGGATGTCCAGGCCATCTCTATGCGCACACTGGATAAGGACATGGACATGGATGATAACGGCCTCCCCTATGTGTGCACCGGCTACGACCTCTACATTACCCGCGAGCCCTGTGCCATGTGCGCCATGGCCCTGGTGCACTCCCGTGTGCAGCGTGTCTTCTATGGGGCACCCTCTCCTGATGGTGCCCTGGGCACCCGCTTCCGCATCCATGCGCGACCTGACCTCAACCACCGTTTCCAGGTGTTCCGGGGTGTGCTGGAGGCCCAGTGCCGCCAGCTGGACCCCGACACGTAGGTGCCAAGCTCGCTGGCTCCAGACTGTTCTCTGCTCTGCCAGCCTCAGCCTCCTCACAGATCCACTTGGGCCCTGGCTCCCTCATTGTCTAAGGGCTGCGATCCTGTTTGTGGATTCCAGGGACATGCCTCCCAGCCGCGGAACCTGTGCCTACACTATCTTCATTGGTGTGTGGTGCTGCATTTCTGCTAGACCAAGCTTTTCCCGGGGCTGGAGCATAATGGGGCCCAGCCGGGCCTCATCGCTGGGCACTCAGGCTTCCCTCCTTCTGCCGCCTTCACCCTGCGCCCACAGGTCTACTGGGATTGTATCCCCTTTATCTCAAGTCTGACCCATGAAAATAAACTCAACCCTTAAGCCAGGTTGGTGTCTGTTGACAATTGTGGGGCTGCCTCCATCGAGGGCCTGGGTGTACACAGCTGGAGGGGAGCTTCTGAATCAAATGTGACCAGAGCTCTGCCTGAGTTGAAGGGTGTTGCTGGCTAGGGTGTGTCTGGACTCAGCTGATGGAAAGGCTCCTTCAGGCTGTCCCATTTCCCCTCCATCTCAAGTGGCCAGAGGAGTCCCCAAAGGCTGACTGCCACAGAGCAGTCAGCACTAGAACCAAGTTGTTTGTTTGGGACTTGGAGCAGGCTGTTTGTCCATCCAGCAACCATGCACTGTTCAACCACAAAGGCACTTCAGGGATTCCAGGACATCCCTGTCCCAAGCGATGCTCAGGCTCCGGGGGACGCTCCCATCTTGTGGGGGCAGGGCAGGCGGGGGCTCCACCTGCGAGCCAGTGCAGTGGCCAGATGTGGGTGGGGCATGAGCCTGCCTGCCTGCAGGGAGAGCCAGCCAGGGCATGACAGAGGGTCTCAGGGGAATATCGCTAAACTGAGGGATGGGCCCTATGGAACTCGGTATCACTGGAACCTTCTTGCCTGGACTAGGTGAGGAATGTTCCTGGCGCTTAGCCTCAATCATGGCTCCTGGCCCCCTCTGGTGCCAAGGGTCCCCTGGAGCTTCACTTGGGTTGCAGTGAGGTCCTCAGTTTTGCAAGGCTCATGGGGCAAAAGCTACAGACCAGATTGGTGATTTGGCAGTTGGGCACTGCAGCCATAATGAGGCACTCGGAGCTATCTGTGGATAAAAGGTGGGGAGGATGAGGTGGCAGGAGGGCAGTAGGCGTGGTCACTGGGATCCCAGGAATGTCCTGGCTCCAGACTGGCCTGTGGATGGCAGGGGCTGCAGTCTAACCCTTCCCCTCCCACCATCGCAGATGCTGCCCAGAGGTGAAGTGATGACACATTTGGTCACATGTTTGGGGTGGCCTTCCGGGCAAGAGCCCAGACACCCCTGTGGATAGCCTGAAGGTTAGAACTCTAGACACCGCAGTTGCACAGGCTACAGCTGGTGTCAGGGTCACCTGGCAGCCAAGGTGACTGTTGCTGTTTCCCCTCCAGGTGGCTGCAGGCTTCAGCCTCATCAGGCCATCACGTTGGAAATGCCAGGTGAGTCTTTCCTGGGCGCCCTGGGGTTTGTGTCTCAGTTCCTCGGCGAAGTGCCCTCGGGTGGCCAGACCCTTTAGGACCACTGTAGGCACCCACCTCACGTTCCTCCTCCCATGATGGCTGTTGGAGTCGCCTCCCGGCACTGAGGGAATCACAGGGAGGCACAGTTTCTTTTCTTTCTTTTTAAAAATTGATTAGGAGAGAGAGAAGAGAAACATTGATTGATTGCCTCCCATACATACCCCAACCGGGGATTGAATCCACAATCGAGGTGTGTGCTCTGACCGGGAGTGGAACCTAAAACCTTTTGGTATATGCGATGACGCTCCAACCAATTGAGCCACCCGGCCAGGGTTGCTGCTGCTTTCTTTAAAAACTTTATTTTTATAGCGTTCAGTTTCCACATGGGTTGTCAGCTGGTGTTCAGCGTGGCCAGGCCTTCTGCCTGGGGCTCGTTTTACTGACACCACAGGTGGGCACTGAGGTTTGTCACCTGGGTTCATGCCTATAGACATAAGATGATGTCCTCATTTCCTCGTGAGCCCCCAGGGTGGCCTGCCTCGTCCTGCTTGAAAACAGAGGCAGAGCGTACACTGAAGTTTGGTGGCCCATGGTCACCCTGCTGGTGGCAGAACTGGGATTTGAACCCAGGCCCATGGATTCCAAGTCAGCGCAAAATGTTTAGCCAAGAAAACAGGGTTTCAAGGAGCCTCAAGATTCAGCCAGTTTTCTGTCTCCTTCCTGTCACAGCACGTGCTGGTGGGACTGACTGTTGCAAACACCCTGTTTTTGCTGTGGGGGTTGGATGTCAGTCAGGCAGGGAAAGGGGTGCCCTGCCTTGTCCTGGGAGCCAAGGGACTAGGGAATGGATAGCTGGGTGGGGACTGTTGGGGCCTTGGGTGCGTGGCCACAGGGCTTGGTCGGGCACTATGAGTGAGGTTAGTGACCAGAGCTGGGGAGATCCCTCTGGGTGGGCTCACGGGAAGGGCGGAAGGCTGGAAACCCTGCCTCTCATGGTCTCCTAGAGCAGTGGTCGGCAAACCGCGGCCCGAGAGCCACATGCGGCTCTTTGGCCCCTTGAGTGTGGCTCTTCCACAAAATACCACGTGCAGGCGCGCATGTACGGTGTGAAGTTGACTTAAAACTTTAAGTAAAGTTTATTAAGTTAATTTTAGGGAACGTTGTGGAGTGAAAGAAGATGTAGTGTCGAGGATTGAGAAAGGTATGTTGAGATGGTTTGGACATATAGAGAGGATGAACGGAAGGAGATAGATGAAACAAGTATACAAGACGAGTGTGGATGGGAGAGTTGGAAGGGGTCGACCTCAGCGAACGGACCTCAATCAGATTGAGGACGTTTTTAGCAAAGGCCAGCTTAGGAGTACCCTAATTAAGTTAATAACAATGTACCTACCTATATAGTTTAAGTTTAAAAAATTTGGCTCTCAAAAGAAATTTCAATCGTTGTACTGATATTTGGCTCTGTTGACTAATGAGTTTGCCGACCACTGTCCTAGAGAGTCAGGCAGGTCAGGACACTTCTGGCTTCTGTGTTACTCGGTAAATGTCTGAGGCTTTTCAGTGGCCAACCAGGTGTGGCTACTCCAACCTTCTCCTTCCTCCAGCCTCTGATATTACTGCTCCAAGACAGGTAGGACCTCACCGCAGGGCCTTGCACTGGCAGCATCCTCCCCCAGAATCCGCTGAACTCCCTTCTTCACTTTCTTGAGTCTTTGTTCAAATGCCACCCTGTAAAAAAGCCACCCTGACCCTGCTTTTAGGTCAAAGCGGACACCCCTGGCACTGTCCCTGCTAGCCCCCGCCTGCTCTGGTGGTTCCTCTTTACAGCACCCAGCATGTCTCAGCTCTCCACCTAGATGCCCACCTGTCACAATGATTGTTGCCCCCGTTGGGATGGAGCCCGAGGACAGGGCTCCGTGTGTGTTGTCTTTTGTTACCTGGCAGGTACTCAGGAAGCATGCCCAGTGGCAGTGGGGTGAAGTGGAAGGACACAGAGAGGCAACGGGGCAGCACTGACTTTACCATGCTGTTGGTCAAGTCCTGTCTCCAAAAAGACATGTTCAGGTCCTGACCCCTGGTACCTGGGATTGGAACCTGTCTCATTTGGAAAGAGGGTCTTTGCAGTCTCTTAGTTAAAATGGATCACACTGTGGTAAGGTGGTCCTAATGCAAGGACAGGTGTCCTTATAAGAAAAGGGAAATTTGAACACTAACACAGGCGGTCGCCTTGTGACCATGGAGGCAGACACTGGGGTGATGTGGCCACAATCCAAGGATCCCTAGAGCCCCCAGAAGCTGGTAGAGGCTGGAAGGACCCTTCCCTGGAGGCTTTCGAGGGAGCGTGGACCTGGGACACCTTGATCTCTGACCTCTGGCTTCCATATTATAAGAGGAAAAATCTGTTGTCTTAAACCCCCAGTGTGTGGCTGTTTGTTATAGGATGCTCACAAATTCCAAGAGCCAGAACCTTCCCTGGCGACAGGTGTTAACAGTATCTGGGTTCTGCCTATGAGCCTGTGTGAGTGTCCTGTGACGGTTCTAAGAAGTCACACAGGATTTACCAGGACTCTAACAGACTAACTCATGTGGCTAAACCCAGGTGTGGGCAGGGCTAGTCCTTCCGTTTCCAGCCTTTTCCAGTTTCTTAGAGGCACCACATCCCTGGCTGTGGCCCCTCCTCCATCTTCACAGCCAGCAGCTCAGCCTCTTCCATCTCTGCCTCTGACCCTCCTGCCTCCCTCTTAAGAGGACCCTGTAAGGACACTGCCCCCCCCCCCCGAATCCGGGGTCGTGCCCATCCTAGGGGCTTTGATTTAATCCATCTGCAAAGTCCCTCTGCCATGTGAGGCAACGTGTCTACAGGTCCCAAGAACAGGACAGGGACATCTTTGGGGCCTTTACCGTGCTGCCCCCAGCATGGCTTAGTCCCACGGTGTTCTGTGTCCCCATAGAAAAGGAGAACAACTTCCCGCCGCTGCCCAAGTTCATCCCTCTGAAGCCTTGTTTCTACCAGAACTTCTCCGACGAGATCCCCATTGAGCATCAGGTCCTAGTGAAGAGGATCTACCGGCTGTGGCTGTGTGAGCAGTGGGGTTGGCTGGGGGGTGGGGGTGGGGGGCTCCCCACACCACTGCAGAGACCCAGGCCAGGCCCAGGTCATGAAGCTGCCCCATCCTCGGGCTGGGAGAGCTTGAGGTTTTTGTAGTAACTCTCCTTTCTGATAAAATTCTGTCCCGGAGGCGGCGTGGTGTGATGGACAGAACAGGTGGGCTGCTGGCAGGAACCTTTGTCTCCCTGAGCCTTCTCTGGCCTTTGGTCCCTGTGTAGTGGGGTGGAGGTGCTTGTGCCCTAACCCCCAAACCCCGGCTGAAGCCTCCTTGTCTCCCCTGTCCAGTCTACTGCATCACACTGGCAGTCAACCTCGTTGCCTGCCTGGCCTGGTGGATCGGAGGTGGCTCAGGAGCCAACTTTGGCCTGGCCCTGGCCTGGCTGCTGCTCTTCTCCCCTTGTAGCTATGTGTGCTGGTTCCAGCCTGCTTACAAGGCCTTCCGGTAAGTGGGGGCCTGGCCATGCCCTCATGGGGCCTTGGGTGTCTGTGCTGGCAGTGGGTTCAAAACTGAGTAGCCAGGATACCCCCAACTGTGTGTGCACATCTCCATGCTGATTCCTGCACTTGGAACCTGTGCCTGCTCTGCACCTGTCACCCTAACCCAGGTGCTAGTAACCCTCCCTTTCTCTTGTCCAATTTGGATGACAGCTTGTATCAGGGTCTGCGCACTACAACCCACAGATGCCTGTTGTGTTGTCTTTTAATAACTCTACTGAGTTATATTTCACATTCCATACAACTTACTACCTAATATTTGAGTGTTTCTAGAGTCTGCACAAGGTTGTACACTCATCACATCCAATTCCAGAACATTTTCACTGCTTCAGAAGCCCCATCCCCCTTAGCAGTCACCCCTATCCCCTCCCCAGCCCCTTTGGACATAACCTGCTTCTATGAACATTGGCCCCCAGCCAGCCCCCTGCTACTCAGGTGTATTGCTCCTGGATGGTCCCTAAATCCCATCCTTAGGAGGTAAGAGTTCTTATATACCAGTGATGGCGAACCTTTTGAGCTCGGCGTGTCAGCATTTTGAAAAACCCTGACTTAACTCTGGTGCCGTGTCACATATAGAAATTTTTTGATATTTGCAACTATAGTAAAACAAAGATTTATATTTTTGATATTTATTTTATATATTTAAATGCCATTTAACAAAGAAAAATCAACCAAAAAAATGAGTTCGCGTGTCACCTCTGACACGCGTGTCAGAGGTTCGCCATCACTGTTATACACCTTTCCAGTAAGGAACCCATCAGTGCAGCATCTTCTCAGAGGGGCAGTGTTTAGGCCCCTCATGGTCAGAGACTTCTGTGAGCATGTGTGCAGTAATTCATGCAGGTCGTACCTGAAGAAGGGAGAGTATTTCTGTGTTGCTGTCTCTGCCTCACATTCTCCTCTGGGTTGTTGTCACTGAGAGGCTGGGGCAGCCATAATGGTCATTTCTCTCGCTCTCCAGGGCCGACAGTTCCTTCAATTTCATGGCATTTTTCTTTATCTTCGGAGCCCAGTTTGTCTTGACCGTCTTCCAGGCTGTTGGCTTCTCAGGATGGGGTGCTTGGTAAGTCAGTGAACGTGGCCGCCTTGGTGGGTGTTAACTATAGACATGTGCGTGAATACCTGTGTCAGTCCGTGCGGGCTGAGACTGTAACATAGACCCCAACTTCTGACGGCTGATGGAGAACAGACATTTACTTCCTGCTTTTGTAAGTGCTCCAAGGAGGTGCCAGGTTGAGGGGCAGGTGTCTGCTCCACATTGGTACCCAGTGCCTGTGAATGCTTGATTACCAGCCACGCTGGCCACAAGGAAGAGACCGGTAGGCATGGGCCAGCAGTGTGTCCCAGGAGGAAAGTTTGGAGAACAGCAACCTGTGAGCCCACCCTCTAGAGCAGTGGTTCTCAACCTTCTGGCCCTTTAAATACAGTTCCTCATGTTGTGACCCAACCATAAAAATATTTTCGTTGCTACTTCATAACTGTAATGTTGCTACTGATATGAATCATAATGTAAATATCTGATATGCAGGATGGTCTTAGGCGACCCCTGTGAAAGGGTGGTTTGACCCCCAAAGGGGTCGCGACCCACATGTTGAGAACCGCTGATCTAGAGAGAGATCCGGCCTTCTGTTTGCTTGATTTTAGAGTGTTAGATGACATTTCCATGGCTGCTGTAACAAGTTACTTCCAACTTAGTGACTTAAAATGCAACAAACTTCTCATTTCCAGTTTGGGGGAGTCCAACATGGGTCTCATTCGCTAAACCCAGGTGTGGGTGGGGCTGGTCCTTTCGGAGGCTCCAGGGGAGAATCATTTCCTGCCTTTTCCAGCTTCGAGGGTGCTACATCTCTGGCTCATGGCCCCTTCCTCCATCATCACAGCCAGCAGTACAGCCTCTCCCAAATTTCTACTGTCCTTTCTGCCTCCCTCATGTGAGGACCCTGTGATGATACTGAGCCCCCTGGGTAATCCAGGGTCATCCCCATTTCATGGCCTTAACTTCATCCTACCTGCTAAGTCCCTTTACCACATGAGATGACAGACGTGTCGAGAGTTACTGGGACCAGGACACAGGTGGTGTCTCTGGTGTCCAGTGTTGGGTAAGAGGTATTCGGAGTGGCTCTCTTCACACGAGAACTGCCTGGGAGTGCCCTGATGTGTTTGGCCTTTTGGTTGATTATTTTCCGAATGACAGGAGCTCATTCTATCTGTAGTTAGAGCTCCCGATTCAGGAATATTTTCTTTCTTTTTTAAAAAAAATACATTTTATTGATTTTTTACAGAGAGGAAGGGAGAGGGATAGAGAGTTTGAAACATCTATGAGAGAGAAACATCGATCAGCTGCCTCCTGCACACCCCCTACTGGGGATGTGCCTACAACCAAATGCATGCCTTTGACCGGAATCAAACCTAGGACTCTTCAGTCCGCAGGCTGACACTCTATCCACTGAGCCAAACCGGTCAGGGGAGGGACATTTTCTTGTGTCACGTCCTCGAGTCCTCTTGCTCCACTTTTTCTGGGTCTTTTTAAAAATATATAATATATTTTTATTGATTTCAGAGAGGAAGGGAGAGGAAGAGAGATAGAAACATCAATGATGAGAGAGAATCAATCCACTGCCTCCTGCATGCCCCCCACTGGGGATCGAGCCCGCAACCCGGGCATGTGCCCTGGACTGGAATCGAACCAGGGACCCTTTAGTCTGCAGGCCAATGCTCTATCCACTGAGCCAAACCGGCTAGGCCTGGGTCTTGTTTTAGGATGCCTATTGCCATCATTTCTGTGGTTTTCCTCCCTGTCGTTCCCTGTGTACACTGGGAGAGCCACCGTGGCCCGTCCTCTGCAGTGAGAAGTCATACAGTCTTGTTTGTTTCTTAAGGCTCATGTGAGTTTTCACGGCCTCTTCAGACCCCGCCTCTCAGCTCCTTCCTTACTGTCCATTTCCTGCTGTGTCTTCTGCTCTTCTCTGTAGAGTCTCAAAATCATCTGCTTTTCTCCTGAGATCATTTCTAGAATGCATGTCCCTACATCTTCCTGTTGTTGCTCTTCCTGTTGGTGATGACATGCGCTTTCTTCTTGGTCCTCCCAGATCTGGGAGGACCGGTAAGGTGCTATCTCAGTCTTTCAGGTGCAGTGATTCTCAGAGAGGACCGCAGGACTCCGCAGATGGTTGTGCTCTTGGCTGTGGTTCATACAGAAACAGGACAGCAAAATGAGCTGAGGGAATAGGTGTGTAGGACAAGTTGAGGGGGGATCAGATGCAAGCTTCCAGAGTCCTCTCCTGGTGGGGTCCCACAGAATACACTTAATTACCCCAAAATGAAATGTGACAATGTGCAGAAGGTGCAGTACCTAGGGCTCTCATTGGGGTTGGTCATGTGGACCCCGCTCTGCCTGGCAGGTACAAGATCCCAGACTCCAGGAGGAGAACAGGTGCTCAGTGCAAATGATGTAGTTGCAGAGGTATTTTAGGGCCAGGCAGCTCCCCTGTTGGGGAGAGGAGCCCCGAGAGTTCAATTCCCAAATGTCCCCCCACCATCTGGTTTGCACTACAGGCATGCACGGGCATCTTGTTGTTGTTTTGTTAATCCTCAGATGAGGACATTTTTTCCCATCGATTTTTAGAGAGAGTGGAAGTGGGGTAGAGACAGAAATAGGGAGAGAGAGAGAGAGAGAGGGAGAGGGAGAGAGAAACATCGATAGGTTGCCTCCTGCACGCACCCTGCCAGGGGCAGGGATCTAACCTGCTACCCAGGTACAGGTACATGCTCTTTTTTAAAAAAATATATTTTATTGATTTTTTACAGAGAGGAAGGGAGAGAGATAGAGAGTTAGGAACATTGATGAGAGAAACATCGATCAGTTGCCTCCTGCACACCTCCTACTGGGGATGTGCCTGCAACCAAGGTACTTGCCCTTGACCAGAATCGAACCTGGGACTCTTCAGTCCACAGGCTGATGCTCTATCCACTGAGCCAAACCGGTTAGGGCCAGGTACATGCTCTTGATTGGAAAATGAACCCTTGACCTTTCAGTGTACGGACGAATGCTTTAACCATTGAGGACACCAGCCAGGGCACTTGGGCATCTTTTTTTTTTTTTTAATATATTTTATTGATTTCAGAGAGAAAAGTAGAGGGAGAGAGAGAGAATCATCAGTGATGGGAGAGAATCACTGATAGGCTGCCTCCTGCATGCTCCACACTGGGGATTGAGCCCACAACCCAGGCATATGCCCTTGACTGGAATTGAACCTGGGACCCTTCAGTCCACAGTTCGATGCTCTATCTGCTGAGCCAAATCGGCTAGGGCTCAGGCATCTTTTTTCTCCAGGGTTGAACAGGGTAGAGAGACTTCCTGGTGGGGTGAGAGCAAGGACCAGAAGGACAGTGTTCAGGGGAGACTTTCAGCTCATCCCCAAGCAGAAGCGATGCTCTCAAGAGGGCCCCTGTGACAGTCACCCACTCCCGCCAGTCCTGTGTCATGTGGACCTGTCACTCCCTACACACTGGTCTGCTCTGCAAACACATTCCTGTGAATCTATAAAAAAGGACACTTAGAATATATGAACATATATGTAAATATGACCATGATGGGAGGGAGAGGAAGAGAGAGAGAGAAACATCAATGATGAGAGAGAATCATCGATTGGCTGCCTCCCGCATGCCCCACACTGGGAATTGAGCCCACAACCTGGGCATGTGCCCTGACTGGGAATCGAACCATGACCTCCTGGTTCATAGGTCGATGCGCAACCACTGAGCCATGCCGGCTGAGTGGCTCCTGTTCCTTTTTAAATAGCCTTTTAATCTTGCTACCCCGAGGTTTACAGAAGGTACAGGGACAGGATAGAGTGCTGCCATCCACCCATCTCCCTGACACCTTTGCTCCCATCCCGACTGCAGGCTCCATTTGCATTTCTGCAGCAGTATCCATGAAAACCCTTTTTAAAAAATTCTCACCCAAGGACATCTTTATAGAGAGGAAAAGAGAGAAAGAGGGAGAGAGAAACATTAATGTGAGAGAAACACACTTATCATTTGCCTTCGGTATACTCCCTGACTGGGGATCAAACCCGCAACCAGGTATGTGCCCTGACTGGAAACCGAGCCAGGAACCCTGCGGTGCACGGGACGACGCTCAACCAGCTGAGTCGCTCCAGGGGCTCCTGTGGCATGGTTTAATTGTTGCTTTAGCAGAGTGTGCACGTCAGACCCGGGTGAGCTGTGGCCTGTTTCTATGAGTTGGTGTCTTTTTCTGCCTCTCCCTGATCTGTGGGCTTGACTGTCCTGTGCAATGTCCCACATTTGGGTTTTTAGAGTAACAGCTTTATTGAGACACATTCCACACACACAGACAAAAAATTCACCCTTTACCGAATGTCAGGGATGGGGAACGTCTGGCCCACAGGCTGTATAAGGCCTGTGAAATCATTTGGTCTGGCCCTGCCAAGGCGTTAGGGGTGATTAATTAAATGTTTGACCAAAATATAGCAGGCTAATGTTTAAGTTAATAATTTCGTATGGCCTATGAGTGATGTTATAATATCCAAATGGCCCTTGGCAGAAAAAAAGGTTTCCCAACCCTGCTTTAGGTGTACAAATCAGTGTTTTTAATACATTCACAGGGTTGTATGTAATCATGATCTAATTCCAGAATATTCCATCACCCCTCAAAGGAAACCCTGTTCCCATCAACAGTCACCCCCTTCCTCTAACAACTATTAATGTATTTTTTGTCCCTGTGGATGTGCCTGTTCTGGACTTTCACATGAGTGGAATCACATACTGTGTGGCCTTTTGTGTCTGGCTTCTCTCACTGAGCATGTTCAAGGTTCATCCACATTGTAGTGAGTGTCAGTGCTTCACTCCTTTTCATGGCAGAGTAATATTCTATTGTGTGGATGAACCACACTTTGTATATCCGTTCATCAGCTGATGGACACTTAGGTTGTTTTTTACTTTTTTTGCTATTGTTAGTAGCGCTGCTGAGAAATTCCTATGTGTTTTTGTGTGGACGTGTGTTTTTCTTTTGAGTGTATACCCAGGAATGGCATTGCTAGGTAGCAAGGTAACTATTTTAATTTTAACCTTCTGAGGAACTGCCAGATTCTTCCACAGATTTGGCAGGCTGTGTCCCCTGCTGTCTTTTCTCCTGTTCTGCCCCCTCTCCCTAGTTCTGGCCCCTTGTGCCCCTGGCTGAGTGGCTCTGGGGGAGCACCTGGCACCCCTGGCTCCCTTATTCTCTGCCCTGTCCCTCCCTCTGTGCCCAGGCCTCTCTCCATCCTCCTGTTCTCCGTACTGCATGTCCTGGCCTCTCTGGATATGGGTGGGTATAGCAGGCTTACTCTGTCAGCTGTTTGTAGCTGATTGAGGCCAGTTTATCACCTGCTGTTGCAAGGGATGTCATTCTGGGTCATAGGTGAGCTTGTTCTTTGGGAAGCTGGCAGTTGCCAGCTCACTCCTTGGTGAGTCTGGGAGGCAGTGCCTCGGAGCAGGCTCCCCATTCTACAGTCCCAACTGTAGGTATTTGGACCCTCAGAGACCATGATCCTCAGACTGGGCCCCGCCCCCACCGCCAGCCTCCTGATCTAGGGCTCCAGATCTAGTGGGAGATCCCCATCAGAGGCAGTGCCTCCTCCCCTCCAGGAGCCCGAGGATGATCCCCTTCCCTATAGGACAGGGTCCAGCTGCCCTGCCTTAGCTGTCTGTCCATTTCTCCCAGTGCCCACCTGAGCCCTCCATTGCCCAGTTTTGCTCACACCCCTCTAAGTGCAAAGCAGTGTATGTAGAATGTTCCTCCCCCATTCACAGAGCAGGAGCGGGTACTGTGTTTGCATGTGCCTGTAGTATACACATGCATGTTTTCATAAACATTCTGTGGAAGAATACGTAGCAAACAGATCACATTGGTTCCCTCTGAGATGGGGGTGGGGGCGGGGGGTTGGCAGGAGAGAGATTGTTTATTGTATATTCTTTCAAATTTCCTAATCTTTGAACTCTGTGGTTTTACTACTTGTTAAGAAAAAATATTCTAAAAAATACTGTGTGTCTTGACTTCCCGTCCCAGGGGAGCACGTATAAACAGATGGACATTCCTTTTCATGCGGCCAGTGAGGTTCTTATGCCGTAGACCTTGCTGTGCCGGCTCAGCTTCACCTTCCTTTTCCCCTCTTATTTTTTACCATCTCCTTAGTGATCTGTCGTGTGGCTGCAGCATAATTTACGTTCTTGTTCCCAGCCAGTGGTTGTGTAGGGTACTCCCAGTTTCTCATTATTCCAAACAATTGTTGTCGTGTAAGTTCTTAGAATTAAAACGGTTGGGGTAACAGTCTTTTTACAGATAATGCCCATGCCCTCCAGAAAGGGTGTACACTGCCACTAACAGTGTGTTCGTGTCTCCATTTCCTATACGCATGACATTTGCCCATAGACGGTTGGAGAATGATACTTGTTCTAATTTGTGTGACTCTATTGGTGGGTTTGTGCATTATTTTGTGAGTTTATTGACCCCTCGGTAGTCCTTGGGAGAATTTCCCACTGCTCTGCAGGTCGTTCACCTTTTCCTTTTTCAGAGCTCTTTACATATGAAGCGTAGTGGTCCCTTGTCCGGCAGATATGCTGGCGCCCACACTCTCTCTTACCCCTTGCAGTGGTTGGCTGGCAGCGATCGGGTTCTTTCAGACCAGTGTTGGAGCTGCCGTGGTCATGCTGTTTCCGGCCATCATGTTCACAATGTCAGCCGCCATGATGGCCATTGTGATCATGAAGGTAAGTCCTCTGGATTCCGAGATGTCCAGCTTCTTCCCATGCATCCTGTCACCTGACCTTCCTGGCCCTGGGGACTTGTCTTATTCCTGTTTCAGGAGCAAGAGACAGTACAGTGTCCGGGAAGTGACATGATTTCCATCAGCAGGGAAGTCTCTCTGAGTCAGGACCCTCAACTGCTCAGGCCAATACCCTACCTGTCTGCCCACAGTGGCCTTCCAAGGACAAAGGACTTGGGGAAATGGCACAGTGTCGGCTGCTACTGACTACACCTATCTTTGGGTGTGTCCCCAGCACACACAGGTCCACGCTGCTCGATCTGTCCACACTGGCTATGTGTTGTCAGTTGTAGTTAAATTTAAATTCGTAGTTAAAGTAAAATGAAATAAAACAGCTTACCCCACGTGCTCCAGGGCAGGTCAGCTCAGCCTTTCTGGTTGGTGGGAAGTCAGTGGTCTGTCCCCAGGGGTCTGTGCTGTGGAGATCACTGCTAGCACCCAGGGATGGCTATGTGCACTGTCTGGGCCTGACACTCCCATGTCAGGAGGCCATCAAATGATTGTCATACAAGTTTCTTGTGGATTTCTCCATTCCAACCACTGCCCAAGAGTACCCAGAGCCGCCTCCAAGCACTGGGTGTTGGGTAGGGGCAGTCACAGGAAGAGAAAAGCCCCAAATCCATGACAGGATGAGCCTCTTTCCATGACAGACATGCTGTGGGTCTCAACAGGGCAACAGAGATTAGCACCAAGAGGCACCAGGGGCTGGGTCTTCTGAGTTCACAGTCTTAGATTCAACATGTTTTCTAAGTTTCCACAGACCTTTCTGTGGCTTTTGTACTTCCTTTAAGAAAAACACAACCTTAAACGTGAGTGGCCTCCACATCACTCACAGAAGTACTGATCTTTGTCCTCTGCTACCACCCTCTGCCCTGCAGGTACACAGGATCTACCGGGGAACTGGTGGAAGCTTCCAGAAGGCACAGACAGAGTGGAACAACGGCACTTGGCGGGATCCACTGTCTCGGGAGGCCCAGTTCAACAACTTCTCAGGGAATAGCCTGCCTGAGTACCCCACTGTACCCACCTATCCAGCCAGTGGTAGCCAGTGGCCTTAGAGGGAGCTGACTGGTCTTGTTGCTTGCCTGCCACCACCAGCCCTCCTCCTCCTCCCTATCCACTCCCTATCCACGCTGGGTCCAGTGGAGCCCTAAGCATCTGTCCCCTGTCCCTCCCAGGTGGCAGGTAGGCTCCTCCCCCAGCCAGGATGGCAGCAGGGGTTGGTGGCCACCGGGACCTTTTCCAGGTGGGATGGCAGACCCCAGCAGCTCTCAGGGCCGCGTGCCCATAGCTCATCTCACATCCAAGAGCAGAGGTCCTTGCAAGCACTGCCCAGAAGTCGGCTGGCCCTGCCAGCCAGCAGAAGGATGCCTCTCTTGCTCCTGAAAACTTTTGGTCACATAATGTCCACTGCAGCAGCCACACCCTCTCCCCTTGGGGTCTCAGAGGACTGATTTTGGAAGGAGGCTGGCCGCCCTCCATGCCAGAGCTGGGGACGCTAAGAAGGGCTCCTCAAAGTCACCCCACTCCTGTCAGGGCCATCACCCTCGCCCAGTGCTCAGGAAGAGGGAGGTTCTTCCCTGCTGGTGATGTGGACACTTGATGTACAGTTGGTTGCTCAACATTTTGTCCTGAGTTTATCCATCTGCAACCGGGGGCTCACGGGGACGGCCAGAGGCTAATTCACTGCCGCGGTGCCATGATCTCAGCTTTTCCCTGTCCATCTGTCCCAGTTCTCTGCACTGGTCCTCAGCCGCGGTTCAGGACCATTGACCAGCTTGCTTCCAGCCTTTCTATCCACCGTTGCTCTCCCCCAGAGACGCTCTCTTCTCCCATGTGTTAGAACTCCAATGCCTGGGCTGGTTGCTCCTATACAGGGAACCTCAGCAGGATGTTCATCGAGATCCAGAACCTGGGACGGAACCCTTTGGTGGGGACATGGGCTTCTCTCCCCACCGTGCAAACAGGAAAACAGGTGCATCTCATCAGTGTGTATGGCCCCAGGGTTACCACCGTCTAGAGGTGTGAGTGCTGGGCCAGCCACTCAGGCTGTGATCCACATGGCCATTTTCTGGGTGTGTGGAAGCAGATCACATTTCTCAGGAGAACAGCCTTTCAGGAGGAAACAAGATGTGACAAATCTCTGTGCCTTACTGAAATCTAAATACCGTCACTTCTTTTCTCCTCTCAATTCTTCTAGTTCCTTCTGAGATGGAGGAACTGGATGTTGTGTGGGTATTGCCACAGCACCTTTGTGAATGGACGGGCTGAGGGAGGTGCCCTGCTGGCCTCTCAGCCCATGTTGTCCAGGCTTCCAGTAATGCTGCCCCTTGGCTCCTGCCTGCCTGTCCCCTGGGGCAGGCCATGGACCCATCCCTGTCACACCACGCTCTGCTGGGATGCCATCCTCTCCAGAAGCTCCAGCATGGCCAGAATGTGTCCATGTTCACTTGCTTTGCTTTCTTGTGCCGAATGCCACGTGGTGTCTGAAGGTGGCCATGGCCCCTGAGGAAGCACCTGGGCCTGGGTCCCTGAAGGGCAAGTCCTCCTGGATGGAAAACAAAACCCTAGGTTTCCCGGGTTCTCAGTAACATCCCCAAGCCAGCTTCCCATGACTGACAGATGGCTCACACTGGGCACATTGTGGACTGAATCTCGTTGTGACTGGATGCCATTAGTAACTGAGCCGGTTAACCAGGTGCAGAATGAACACATGAGCACCCCACTCCCCACCCCACTGTACATGGCACCTTGGTTACATTGTAGTAGGTGTTTTTGTTTTTTTTTTTATTATGTTACTTTATTTTGAAGTAGTTTTTGTTATTGGAAAATATTCTGGAAATAAATACATCCTTTCTGCAGCAGACCAAGCCTCCCAGGGGCTGCTTGTGGTGGGTGTATGTGTGTACGGCCTCAGACAGAATACCACCAGGACAGCCTGTGCTCCTGGACCCAGTTTCCATTGATAGGCAGACCCTGCCTATAAGCACCGAACCTCCCTGTGCACCAAGGACGGAGCCCGGTTCAGCCCAGCACTGTGCACCCAGGCATCTGCCCTCATATAACATCCACACGTCACTGCAGTGTGGTTTCCTTCAGGTTTCTCTTTTAAGTCAACTTATTTTCTTCACATTCAATAGTTTTCATTTGAAAAGGGAAATTCACAGAAAATAAAAGTTTGTTTATCATAAAATAACGGTAGGTGTAGCTGAACTAGAAGTGACTTGTTTTAGAGGCCGAGCCTCAGGGCCTGCCGGTGCAGAGTGGACACCCCCACATAGGAGCGCGTGGTAATCTTATTCCACAGGGAAGGAAACTAGACCTAGAGAGGAACCGGACACTGCCCCCCCCCCCCAAAAAAAAATCACCTGTGGAAATCCTGACCCGCTGGGACCTCAGAATGGAACCTTATTTGGAAAATAGGGTCTTTGCAGGTGCACTTAAGGTGAGGTCATACTGGGCCAGGGTAGCCCTAATCCAAGTCAACTGGTGTCATATAAAGGAGACATTGGCCACAGACACAGGGAGGCACTTGTGAAGATGGAGGCAGAGATTGGGGAGATGTGTCTATGAGCCAAGGACACCAGGGATGTCAGTGCCACCAGGAGCTGGGAGAGATGGGAGTAACAGGAAATGTCAGGAAGCGAGGAGACAGATTGGGGAGCACTGTGCCTTAGGGACATGTCCAGTGGTGTATGGAACATGGATTGGGTGGACATGCCTTGAGAACAGGTGTCCCCCAGCTGAGTAGGAGGTGGGCTTGGTGATGGTGCAAAGCAGGAAAGGAAGGAACTGGGAAAGTGAGAAATAGGTGGGGCGGGGGGGGGGGGGGCGTGAGGAGGTGGAGGGCACCATCGTGGAGACGTAGGGACACAGGACGTGGTGGAGTTGAGAGGACCAAGGACAGTTGAGAAGGGACCCTTGGCAAGAGTGGCAGTGACAGGACCACAGATAGATGGCTGAAACTGCAGAGACTTATTCTCTCACATTCTGGGGCCAGAAATCTAAAACCAAACTGTCCCAGGGCCGAGCTCCCTCTGGAGGCTCCAGGGGTAGGTCCTACCTGCCTTTTCCAGCTTCTGGGAGCTCCAGCATCCTTAGTATTGGGGCTGCATCACCACAGTCTCTGCCACCATCTTCACCCAGGCATCTCTATTTGTGTGTCTTTCTCTTGCAAGGACACCATCTTGGATTTGGGGCCTCCCTAATTCAGGATGATCTCATCTCAATATTCTTAATTACATCTGCAAAGATGCCATTTCCAAATAAGGTCCCATTCACAGGTTCCAGAGTGACACGCCTCCGAGGCTACCACTGGGTACCTGCAGGGGAACCACTGGCTTTGAATCAAGAGGGAAGTTGAAGGCATCCCAGGGCTGGAGAATCTGCTGACTGCCAGGCCCTGATGAGGCTGCACTTAGGGGGTTGGGAGTGGGGGACAGTGTCCCTGGGACAGGACAAGAGCCATATTCATGGAACAGTGGGCACAAAGCCCAAGGGTGCCTCAGGTGTGGCAGGAGGAGGGGACTTGAGGATGCCTGGGGAGCGGTGGGCTGAGATGACCCCTTAGCAGGATCGGGGGGGGGGGGGGTGTGTGGGGCGGGAGGGGTGCTAACCGTGGCCAGGTGTGGGGATAGGTCACCCTTAGTGGCAGGAGGCTGGTGGAACAGGAGGTCCTCCTACTAGTAGTTTCTAGTTGCCAGCTTGAGACTTTTTTGTTTTTGTTAATCCTCCCCTGAGGATATTTTTTTCCATTGATTTTTAGGGAGAGTGGAAGGGAGGGAAAGGGAGAGTGCAAGGGAGAGAGAAACATCAATGTGAGAGACACATTGATTAGTTGCCTCCCACACATGCCCTGACCAGGGCTTGGGATCAAACCTGCAACTCCAGTATGTGCCCTTGACCGGGAATCGAACCTGCAACCCTTCAGTGTGAGGGCCGACGCTCCAACCGCTGAGCAACACTGGCCAGAGCGGGAGCTGGCTCTTTCCATCACCTGCTCTACTTTCCAAACCTCAAACAGGACTATTTGATGCTGTCTTAGTCTCCTAGGGGTGCTGTAACAAATGACCACAAACGGGGTGTTTTAAAACAGCAGAAATTTATTCTCACCTAGTTCTGGAGGCTGGAAGCTGGAGATCAAGGTGTTGGCAGGGTTGGGTCCTTCTGAGGCCACGAGGGAGGATGTTTCAGGCCTCTCTCCAGCTCCTGGTGGCTCCAGCAATCCTTGCCATTCTTTTTTTTTTTTTTTTTAAATATATTTTATTGATTTTTTACAGAGAGGAAGGGAGAGAGAGAGAGCTAGAAACATCGACGAGAGAGAAACATCGACCAGCTGCCTCCTGCACACCTCCTACTGGGGATGTGCCCGCAACCAAGGTACATGCCCTTGACTGGAATCGAACCCAGGACCCTTCAGTCTGCAGGCCGACGCTCTATCCACTGAACCAAACCGGCTACGGCAATCCTTGCCATTCTTGTCTTGTAGATGCATCACTCCAATTTTTGTGTCACCACATGGTTGTCTCCCTGATCATCTGTGTCCGGATTTCCCTCTTCATAGGACACCGGTCATTACATTAGGGCCACTCCTACTCCACTGTGACCTCGTTTTAACTTAATTTACATCTGTAAAGTCCCTATTTCCAAACGTCCCATTCACAAGTACCAAGGGGGTCAGGATTTCAACATGTCTTTTGGGGGCATGCAATGCAACCCATAACAGTGGCCAAGTCCAGGTCCACACCTGTATGAGCCACCACCATAACTGGGTGGCTCAAAACAACAACTGATCCTCTCACATTCTGGAACCTGGATGTTTGAGGGCAAGGTGTCGCAGGGCCCCTCTCTTCGGAGGCTCCAGGGGCGGGTCTTCTCCGCCTCTTCCAACTTCTGGGGGCTCCAGTGTCCCTGGTCTTACGGCTGCTTCATTGTTTCTGCCTCTGTCTTCACATGGCCATCTTCTTTATGTGTCTCTCTTCTTTTTATAAGGACAACAATCATTGGATTCAAGGGCTCCCCCTAATCCAGTAGGACATCATCTTAACTAATTACATCTGCAAAGACCCCATTTCCAAATACGGTACATTCTGAGGCTCTTGGTGGACATGAATTTTGGGTGGACACTAATCAACCCTCTAATTGCCCAGGCCTTGGCCCCTTGGGAGTGGGATGGAGCAGCTCTTCCTTGTGGCCCTTGGTTACAGGTAGGACACTACACGCCCCACATTCCGGTGACTCAGCCATCCTGGTTTGCCAAGGCTTTTGGGTTTTAGTACTGACAGTCCCAGGAGACCCAGACACACTGGGGTTCTTGGTCACCCTACACTGAATGATAATAGGGTAAGCAAATGCCCAAGAAGCCACGTGTGGCCAAAGGCCACTATCTGGTCCCACTTCACGAGTCAGTTCCCTCCTCTTGCTCAGGAGTACCAGAGGAGGTTCGGATTGGTTTACTCTGGGTCAGAGATGGCTGGGCTGTCATGTGGTACATACCAGGTCGCTAGGGGCTGTTCTCAGAAGATGGGGAGACCCTGGAGGTGGATAGTTTATCCCAGGAGCTTCTGTACCCTCCAGACCTGTTTCTTTTTTTGATCCTCACCTGAGGACATTTTCCCATTGGTTTTTAGAGAGAGTAGAAGAGAGAGGGAAAGACAGAATGGAATATCGATGTGAGAGAAACACATTGATTGGTTCCTCCCGACCAGGGCCCAGACTGGGGAGGATCCTGCAGCTGAGGTACGTGCCCTTGACCAGAATCGAACCCAGGATCCTTTAATCCACAGGCCAACACTCTATCCACTGAGCCAAACAGGCTAGTGCCAGATCTGTTTCTTCAAGGCTGCTCCTCACTGCCTCTCCCATATGTCTTCTGGCTCAGTTTCTTCTCCACTGCTCACAACTTCCAGAGAGAACTTTGACTTTTCTAAATTGGTTGTGTGCATATGGCACCATGCCCTGCTTTTGGTTTAACACCCTTTTTGGCTGCAGGCATTTGGACTGGGGTGAGGGGGTGCCAGGTGCCCCCTCAGAACAGTGGGAGCTGGCACTACCCAATGGTGGAAGGCAGCAGCATTGGTGTTTTAAAGCTGGGGGTCAGTGGACAAGTCCCTTCCCCTCTCTAAACCTGTTTTCACATCTTGAAAATGGGAATGTGCACGTCCAACTGAGTCTCTGCACTATGTGGGGAGCCCTGAGCCTGCCCTGGGGTCTCTCCAAGAAGTGGGACACAGATGAACCTGCCTCTTGTAAGGGTAAAAAGACAGAACAGGGCACTTCCTGCTGGCTTCTCTGTGAAATCCACAGCAGTTTAGAATTTACTGGCCAAGATATTGATTTTATTTTTTTTCCTTTTTATATATTTTTATTGATTTCTGAGAGGAAGGAAGGGGAAGAGATAGAAACATCCACGATGAGAGAGAATCAGGGTGGATCGGCTGCCTCCTGCAAGTCCCCCACTGGGGATCGAGCCCACAACCCGGGCATGTGCCCTTGACTGGAATCGAACCCGGGACCCTTCAGTTCGCAGGCTGACACTCTATCCATTGAGCCAAACCAGCCAGGGCTTGTTTGATTTTCTGAGGGGTCGTGGGGAGACCATCTCATCCTCCATACAATATTTTATCAAGAACCCCAAAGGGGCTGTTTCACACCCCAGCTTTCCCAGTGTCCCCATGATCAAAGCCAAAAGGACACAGGAACATGTGGATCATATTTGAAGTGGGTTAAAAATAAGGAAGCTGGATAGGCGGTTTGCTTTTTCAAAGATCCCAAGTGATTAGAGAGACATATATTCATTAAGGCGTTATGCTGGCTGTTCTTTATTAATTCGTGGGTTCCTATACCCAACGGCACCGTCAGTCCTAACATACAGATGAATATGGAGAGGACCTGAAAGGGTCACGGACCTACCCATAGTCACACAGACTCTGGCTAAAATCCCTAAATTGGCCTCACTTTCTGCATTCTTTCAGCTGCCCAAACCACCCTGCCTTTTACAGGGGCAAGGCTAGAGCTCTGGTTTAAGGCTGAAATACCTTTGGAGAAGAATACCATGGTGCCACCTGTGCCCCGTGGGAGTTGAGCACCTAAAAGCAGATTTTCCTGAATGTCAAGAGTAGAAGAGATGGAATAGGAAGCCTGAGGAAATAAAACCCCAAGTTCTCCAGAATCTGGGAGGACTATGGAGTTTCCTTTGTTCCCCATATACAGAGTGCCTAGTGTATGTACAGGCACAGCAGTGAACAAAGCAGTCCCAGTCTTTGGCCTTGGAGGAGGCTAATTTTATTTATCTACCTATTTATCTATCTATCTATCTATTTAAATACTCACCAAAGGATACACTTTTCATTGATTGTAGAGAGAGAGTAAGAGGGAGAGAGAGAAACATTGATAGGTCACTTCCTGTACATGCCCCAGTTGGATATCAAACCCACAACCCGGGGCACATGCCCTGATTGGGAATCGTAACTGGACCACTCAGTGCACAGGATGGCGCTCCAACCACCAACCCACACACAAACCAGGGCGAGGAGACTGACTTTAAACAGACACACTCCTTTATGACGAGGCTCAGCTTGGAGAGGGTCAGGATGCAGTGGGAAAGAACAGTTGCGGGAGGTGGCGTGGGCTTCCTGGAGATGGTAACATTAAACGTGGAACTATAGGAAGAGGATGGGGGCAGAACAAGCCTTAAAGCCTGCCTCTGCAAGGGCCTGACTTGGCCCCTAACCACTGCCATTCTACCATCCCATTCCGGTTTAATTCTCCTCCCCCACTAGCACCCTATCTAGCTAGTCACTGCCCAACGCCACCTCATAACACATCCTCTAAAAAACTATCGTGTCCATTTATGTACTCCTGTCCCCACTTCTCCCCAGGACTGAGGTCTCCCCAGCAAGCAACGCCGAGAGTCCAGCTCACCACTCTGTTTCCAGAGCCGATGGAAGGCACTTAATAAATACTGGAATTGATGTGTCTCCCCAGACTTTAAAATGCCCCCAGGGGGCACGCGGGGCATACAGGTGGGCAGGCATCGGTTCTCCAGGCCCTGTCCTGGGTGGCGCAGGGCCTTACCGCAGATACTTGGCCAGTCACCCCCTCCCCGGGCCTCCTCCTCTCGGTCGGCGGTGGGCATTACAGAGTGCCAGCTGTGGGCAAGGCCTGTGCCCCACGGCGGACGCGGTCCGTGCGGAGCTGTCCTTGCCTCCTCGCTGACGTCACCACTTACTAGGACCCTGGGAAGCCCGACCACACCGCTGGCCCAACGCCCTGCTGTCCTTTACCCTTCCTGGCCCCACCCAGGCCGTCTCCCGCGGCCGCCCCCAGCAGGCAGCCAGAACCAGCGCTGACCACGCCCCCGGCGCCGCCCGGCCGTGACATCAGGTGGCGAGACCCTGACGTTACAGAAGCGCGGCGGGGCGGCCAGCCACGCCTTGCCATGGCAACGGCGGGGTGCGCGGGGGCGGGCGGCGAGAGAACCATCCCCCAAAGGTGGACGCGGCACGGCTCCCTCCCAGCTCGCGCGGGCCTCTGCAGCCGCGAGCCTTCGTTGACCCCGCGGGCGGCGGCCTACCAACCCCGGAGCGGCCGCAAAGCGCGGCGGCCGTAGTTGGGCGCTACCTGCTGCCGCAAAACGGCGGGCGCGTCGCGGGTCCCCACCCCGCGCTGTGACGTCGACGCGCGCCCAGCGGTGGCGGCGGCTGCGCAGTGGGCGCCGCGCCCTGCCCGCGACGCTGGTGGCGTAAGTGAGGTCCGCGGCGACGCTGCGAGCCGGGCGAGCCGGGCGCCCGCGCGGCGGGGACGGCCCGCGCCCAACATGCGGAGGCCAGCAGTGTGGGAGCGGTGGCTCGAGCGGGCGCCGGAGCCGGAACGAGAGCCGGGCCCGTAGCGGGGGCCCGCGTCGCGTTGCTGAGGGAGCCCGGGCCACCCAGCTCGGCCGGTCGGCCACTGGGCCACGGCCACGGCGGAGGCCGAGAGGTAACGACGCGCGCGCCCTCGCCGGCTGCCGCGGCCACGCGCCCGGCCCTGCGGCCCCACCCCCGCGGCCCTGGACCCGCCGCCCCGACACCCGGCGGACCCCCGCGCCCCGTCCACCCCCGCACCTCAGAGCTCGCTCTCCCTACAATCCACCCTCTGGACCCCCGCACCCCAGATTCTTGTGCCCGTACAACCCGCGACCCCCACACCCTGAACCCTGTAACCCAGACCGCCACTGATCCCACAACCCGGACCCTGTTGCTCCAGCATTTCCCTGACCCCCGCACTCTGACTCCACTGCACCTACAGCCCTCTGACTCTCATACGCTAGACTCTTACTTCTTACCCCTCTTTCTCTGCATTCCAGACCGTGACCCCCAAACTTAGGCCCCGTCACCTTTACACTCACTGATCCCCAGATTCCAGGCCCAGCTGCTCACAGTGATCCCTCACTCCAGACCCCCACTGTCCACTTAGCGTCCCCCCACACACCCTCCTCCTCTCCCCCCTGCTCAAGCTCACTGCCTACCCGCCTTGACACCCACTCCTCCAGCTCCCGCCCATCATCCCTCCCTACAGTGGCATACATATTTCCACTCCCCTTTGTGGTCCAGCGGGGGGGGGGCTTTGAGTAGGGAATGGGTGTGCAGCAAGGAGGGGCCTCATCTGGGGTGACCTGTTGCGGGGTGTCGCTCAGGAACTCCTGGTTTTCAGCCTGGCTTTGTCCTCCGCCGTCTGCCCTCACCACTGGCTTTGTTTTCTGGAAACACCTCAGATCCCGCCTCGGAGGGGTGGTGGGAGGTCTGTGTGCCTAGCCTGATCCCACCACCGATCCCTTCCCTGCCTGGGACAGCACTTCCCCTGCCCCCTCTGCCCCAACTTTCTTTCAGGGGTTAGGGGCTGGGGGCCTAAGAGAAAGCCTGCGGTGGGGTCCTGGGCAGGGATGTTCGCAGAAAATGGCCCTGGAGAGTTTGCTGCGAGTAGGTGGAATCCGGCATTTTTTCCCCAGTCCCTTCCACAGGGGCACCCGGGTTGGCTGCACATTCATCCAGTGGTACTCGCATCTGGTGGGGCTCCAGCTCTCTGTCTCTGCTGGGGGGTGCGGTGGGGGGGAGGGTAGGGAACCTCAGGGACAGGCTCCATTGGCATTTGCAGACCCCAGGCTCACGGGTGTGAGATGAGTGGGAAGCATAAAAGCTCCCATCCAGGGAAAACCACCCGCCAGGAGCTGCTCTGGTCAGGGAAGGGGTGGCTGCTGCAGGGCATGGATCACCTCTGTGAAGAGCAGATTGTGAGCCAAACCCACAGGTTTGAAAAGGGGAAGTTTGCTGTGGTTGCCAGTAGTTAGTTTCTGTTTTTCACTGTGTCTCCACCAAATTGTACTCGGAGATGGGAACTGCTCTGGACTCGTTAGGCTGATGGGCAGGGGCTGGGTGCAGTGTCCCAGGTACTCACACTGGCCTCCCAGGCCTCCCTGGAGTCTCCAGGACCCCATTGTTTGTCCCCCAACCCCCATGCCTCTGCCCTGTGGATTCTGTGGCCTTGTCTCTCAGGAATGGGATGGGAGGGCTGCTTGGGTCCCAGGGGATGGGCCCAATCCCACGTTAGAGAGCCAGTTGTGTCTGCTGCATGTGGAGGTGTGTGTGTGTGTGTGTGCAGGAGTGGGGAGGCCACAAGGAGCTGACTGGATTCTCCACCACAGCAGCAGGCGACAGCAGGCACAGGTCTGGTTTTTCCGTGCACCATTGGCAGTCAGCCCTTCTCTTGTGAAGTGGCTTCTTGTCTGGTTCCAATCCCTCTAATTTCTCTGAAGCAGATGGTGACGGGCATCTCATTACCTGGCTCTGGGCGTCCCTGCGCTGTGACAACAACCCTGTGCAGACTGACTTCTTTGAACTGCTGGTCTGGTTCCATCTGACTCTCCTTCTGATTATACAGTAATTACCACTGGGTGGCAAGAGGAAGCAGGTGAGGTTTTTAAAAACTGAAAAACCTTCCTCTGTGCTCATCCCAGCTTGGGGAGCTAGCATGCCAGCCAGTAGTTTGGGAAGCAAGGCATCTGAGAGGAGTCAGTTGTATCATGGGGATTTACTGGTGGGTTTGAGCAAGGTCCCTGCGGGGCCAAACTTAGGCACCGTGGCATCTCCCTGGGATACCACTTGTCCCATGGTTAATTTTGCCATCATTTCTGGGTCCCCACAAAGCTGCCCTAGGCCACCTTAGGAGCAGCAGGGTTCCTCATTGTCGTGGTTGTGGTGGGGTGGGGTCCCTGTCTTGGCATATCTTTTCTGGGCCCTGAAAACCCAGAGGTGAGTAGGCAGGGCAAGGAGTTGGGCTAGGAAGATGGGCTGCCAGCCTTTAGGCCTCGGTGACATTGGGTGGGTTGGCCACCGTTGTTTTAACCCTGAAGGGGAAGGCAGGTCCTTGTGAAGGAGCCCAGCATGTGGTTAGTTTCTGGTTCTGGTGATGGAGCAGTCATGGGGGCTTCGTCCTCTGACAGTGGCCACTGTCATGCTCACTGGAGGCCTGTAGTCATGAGCTCTGGCTGCCCTGTGGGGACTGTCCCTGTGGTGTCTCTCCATGCTGGCACAGCTCTGGATTCCTGAGCTGAGACCTGATTGGTCTAGAAGACTCCTGCTTTGGGCAGCTCCGCATCTGTCGCCTCCCATTTCGAGAGCTTTGTGGAGCCTTGCTGGGCCACTTCCTGAGTCCCCACTGCTCAGATGAGGAAGTCGAGGCCTGAGTAGCCTGCTGGAGTCAGGAGGATCTGGCTTTGACGAGGCTCCTTGGTAAATAGGGTGCCACAGTTCTGGGACCCACCCAAGTTGGGCCTTCACCCTGGCTCTTCTGTCACCCAGCCCCTCTCTGGATCTTGTCTTGGGTCCCCTCCCTTAGAATGCCTTAGGGCAGTGTGAGGTCCCCTCATAGCCTTCCCTCGTTCAAGACAGCCTACTTGGGACGGGTCCTTTCTCATCCAGCAATTTAGTGGCATCCACAGTCGGAGGCCATGTCATGGTAAAAAGCAGTCTTATTTGCTGTCAGTTCTTGTCAGCCTGTGTCCAAAGACAAATGAAGTAGCACACCAGACACGGGATGCAGTCTGCTTCTAGGTTATATCTCAAACTCCACAGAAGCATGTTGGCGTGGAGGAGGGAGGACTGAGGCTGGCAGATCACGTGCAGGCTTGAGAAGGCTCCCATTAAGGGCAGGGCAAGTACTGCTCACTTGGGGTACAGCCACCCCAGTTGACAAGGACCAGAGGACACAGGGCTCACTGTGCTTGGCCCTGCAGGGCAGGGCAGGGCAGGACTTCTGTCCTTTTGTCAGCTCCACCTCTGGAAGCAAGAGTCTGGCATAATGTTTTCAGAAGATTGGAAGAGCTGCCGAGGACTTGCTCTTGCAGGGCAGCATCGCTGTAGGGCCCCAGCCACCTCAGGGACCTTGTCTTGGAGGTAATTCTGAGATGGCGAGTGTGACTTGTTTCTCTGCTTGCTGTGGTCCCGCCAAGGGCAGGCTGGCAGGCACATGATGAGGCTCTGCTGGGCTAGACAGTGGACATCCAGTGGCTGCCCTGAGGAGTAGGCCTTACCTCCAGGCAGAGAGAGAGGCCTGTGGGTGGGATGCTAGACCTCAATCCACAGGTCAGCCAGTACCTCTCAAGTTTTCCCAAGTTTACCTGGGCACCTGGGGACTAGGAATCCCACACAGAAGATTATGGGCTGGGGGCTCACAGAGAGACTAGCAAAGACCCCTGGGGTTGATGGCTTCTAGAAAGGTTCCTGGACAGGTTTTTACAGAGCCTTTCCCCTGTGGTGTGCGAGGTCACCCTGGGTCTCAAGGACCTCCTAGGGCAGTGATGGCGAACCTTTTGAGCTCGGCGTGTCAGCATTTTGAAAAACCCTAACTTAACTCTGGTGCCGTGCCACATATAGAAGTTTTTTGATATTTGCAACTATAGTAAAACAAAGATTTATATTTTTGATATTTATTTTATATATTTAAATGCCATTTAACAAAGAAAAATCAACCAAAAAAATGAGTTCGCGTGTCACCTCTGACCCGCGTGTCATAGGTTCACCATCACTGTCCTAGGAACAGGGCTTTCCTCAAAGCAGCCCCAGTTGTGACAACCGTAGATGTCCCAAGGTCTCAGGCCCTGGGCCCAGAAAAGATATCCCGCTCTTGGGCCCAGATATTGGAAGTCTAAGGAAGAAGGTGGAGAGGGGACTGAGGGAGGCTCTGCCTCCTTGGATAAGGCCCCTGGGCTCCTCTGCACCCTCCTGGTCTTGTCCCCACCTTTAGGCTGTCAGGGGTGAAGTTATACCTGAGGCCCTGCTTTCGCTGACTTCCCATACAGCAGCGGTTCTCAACCTGTGGGTCGCCACCCCTTTGTGGGTCGAACGACCCTTTCACAGGGGTCGCCTAAGACCATCGGAAAACACATACATAATTACATATTGTTTTTGTGATTAATCACTATGCTTTATGTTCAATTTGTAACAATGAAATTGGGGGTCATCACAACATGAAGAACTGTATTAAAGGGTCGCGGCATTAGGAAGGTTGAGAACCACTGCTATGCAGGCTGGGCACTGCATCCCACGTCCCATAGGACATCTGCTAGATGGGAGACAGCTGGGGAACTGATTAGAGGACTGCCCTCCCTATTCTAGGAGAGCAAAGAGCATAATGGACAGGGCAGCTGCTCTGCTGTCCATCTCCAAAACTGGGAGTTCAGCCCCACTGGCTCTAATGTACTTTGTGGCTTGTGCCCCTTGCTTGGCAGGTTGCAGGGGGACTCCAGGTGTCTCCCAGCCCTGGGCCTCAGCTTCCCCATCTGATATGGTGACGATGGTACCTGGCTTGTGGGCAGTGACAGTTGCTTGGGAGGGACAGGTACTCAAGACCTTCAGCAATGCTGGTAGCTTGGGATGTGAACTGTGTGGGTAGTTGTATGCCACTAGCCTCGTTAAAAAACAAAAACCAACGGGTGAAACTTATTTTAACTAACCCAATCAATCAATTTTTTATAATCCTCATCCAAGGATATGTATTTTTTAATACATTTTTATTGATTTCAGATAGGAAGGGAGAGGGAGAGAGATAGAAACATCAATGGTGAGAGAGAATCATTGATTGGCTGCCTCCTACACACCCCCTACTGGGAATCGAGCCCGCAACCGGGCATGTGCCCTTGACTGAATTGAACCCGGGACCCTTCAGTCTGCAGGCCAGTGTTCTATCCACTGAGCCAAACCAGCTAGGGCCTGAGGATATTTTTCCCACTGATTTTTAGAGAGAGTGGAAGGGAGAGGGGCAGGGGGAAAGAGTGAGAAACATTAATGTGAGAGAGCCCAGGGCCAGGGATCGAATCTGCAACCCAGGTATGTGCCCTTGATCGGAGTCAGACTCGCCTCCCTTTGGTGTTCCAGGAGTTGCTCTAACCCCTGAAAACACAGGCCAGGGCTTAACTCAATATATTTAAACATGTAATGGGTGAGAGACAGCTTATTCTTCATTGATTGTGTATTTTACACTGAGGGTTCATCACTATTTGGACAGTAAATACTCATTGGAATGCTTGGTTTTAAGAAATACACAGATTTGGCCCTGGCCATTGTTAACATAAAAAGCATTCAGACCTGTAAAGAATTTTGTGAGTTTATTTGAGCCAAACTGTCGACATATGCTGGGAAGCAGAACCTCAGCGAATTGAGATAATGCTCCGGAGAATGGGGAGTTCATACCTTGTTTTTATAAATTTACCATCAAAAGATGTAAGTGGGTTACATGAAATTCATTGGTGATAGATTAGGGAGGTGGGAGTGGGATAAAGCAAAGCAGGAAACCTCTGGGATAGGATAAAAAGTGAAATGATGGACATACACTTCTTTTACACCGATGGATACAGGATAGTTTAACATAATTAACAATTGATGATTAACTTGATAACAATAACAATGAGGGAATGTCCTGGTGCCATTTGTTGTGCCCTGAGGAGTCTAGAAAAAAAAAAGGGAAGTTACAAGTTACCCAGACATTTCGCAGATATGTTATCTTAGAAGCAAAAAGACAAATGGGCTCAGTAAAGATCTAAGTTGATCTTTGTCAGGGAAAATACTGGCCTAGGACATGACTACCCACCATAACCTGTTTGTAGTTACATATTTAATTTTCAGACCATCTTTTGTGGTTATTTTAGGTCTTTGAGTTTGTACAACCGCCATGCAGGCCTTCCCTGAACTAGTCAGGTTAGCATGTGGCCCCTTTCGTCCACACCATGGTGGCTCAGTGGTTGGAGCATTGTCCCACACATGAAAAGGTGGCAGGTTTGATTTCTGGTCAGGGCACATACCCAGGTTGCAGGTTCCATCCCTGGTTGGGTGCATGTGGGAGACATCTGATCAATGTTTTTCTCTCCCTCTCTCTCTCTTTTCCTTTCTCTAAAAAATCGACAATTTAAAAAAACAAACAGATTTGAGTAGAAAATGGCACCTGCCGAGAAGTCTGTCAGCCCTGCCATGGGTTCTACACTCCCCGCATAAGCTTTAGCTCGAGGATGCTGGGAGCAAAACAGCTGTGTAGAGGTGTGGCCAGATGCAGCAGTGTAGGTGCTCAGCCAAATTTAGTTTCAGACAAACAACCCAAAATGGCTTGATATAAGTATATTTCAAATACTGCATGGGATACACTTACATTAAAAGCTATTCGTTGCTTATTAGGCTTTAGTGGTAACAGGGAGCCTGCATGTTTATGCCTGGGTGGCTGTGCTGAGTGTGCGGGGTCCGGGTTTTGATTTGGGGTGGGTGGCTGGCCGGCCAGCCAGGTGGGAGGTAAAACCCTTACAACTGAATGGTGGCTCCTAGCCCAACTGCTGAGTGTTTGCCGGACATAGGTCCTCAGGCCCCATCCAGCTACCGGCCCTAGCATCTTGAGGAGGGGCTGGAAATCTGGGTTTTTAAGTAGCAGCACCTCAGGTGACTCTGATACAGCCTTCTTGGTATTGGTGACTGTTCCACCCCAGGGCTGATCTTAGGGAACCAAAGTCAAGGTGCTGCCTGTTCAACAGTATGGGAAAGCTGCATTGCTGCATCTGTGGCCAGAGACAGGGCTAGGCAGCTCTGGGGTCTCCAGGTTTTTATCTGGTCACCAGTATGCCTGGTCCATCAATGTAAGGAGGGTGTGCTCTAGGGGGTTGGCTCTCTGAGTCTCCTGATGTGTGAGCCCTATGTGTGCACCGGTGAACAGGAGCCCTGTGTGTTTACAGATGTGTATAAGCCCCAGGTGAGTGGGAGCTGTGTAGTCAGTCATCTTGACCAGGTTTAAAGCACTTGGGTATACTGTGTGAGCTCATGCCCCCTGGACCTGGGGGCCAAACCTATCCTGGGTGGTTGTGGGAGCTCTCTGCGTACCCTCAGGCCTCACCCAGGGCCTCTGGGAAGGGTTGAGGCTGGCAGGTTGGTGTCAAGTACTCACACAACCACGGCTCAGCCCCTCCTTCTCTCCCTACTGTCTTGCCAGTTTCTGTGCTTGTTACTTTCTATGGGTACACACCTCTGATTCCTTTCTGACAGAAGCTTGTTCAACATGGACCCAAGGGCAGGAGGTGTGGCTCTGGCAGTTGCCCTGCGTGCCCGCTGAACTTCGATCTATATAGGGACAGGCCCTATTCTTCAGGCTGCCAGCCAGAGCCACACTCACTATGACTTATTATTGTTTTTTAATTGATTTCAGAGAGAGAGAGAGAGAGACATCAATGTGAAACATCAATCGGTTGCCTCCCACACTCGCTGGAACCTGGAATTGATCCCACAATCTGGGTATGTGCCCTAACTGGGAATCGAACCCACCACCTTTTGGTGCACAGGACAATGCTCCAACTAACTGAGTCACACCATCCAGGGCTCACTATGACTTTTAAACAGCTTTATTGAGATACCATTTACTCCCCTTTTTTATTTGAGATATAATTCACAGACCATGATTCACTGACATGGACACCTCAGTGGTTTTTAGTACATTTACAATGTTGTGCAATCAGTACCTGTCTAATTCCAAAATTCCATCACCCCAAAAGGCACCCTGTCCCCCATTAGTCGTCACTCTCCATCCCATCCCCAGCCCCTTGGCAACCATGAATCCACTTTCTGTCTCTGGATTTGCTTGTCCTGGACAGTTCACATAAATGGAATCACAGGCTGTGTGGCCTTTTTAAAAAATATATTTTCATTGATTTCAGAGAGAAAGGAAGAGGGAGAGAGACATAGAAACATCAGAGAGAATCATTGATCGTTGCCTCAGCACGGCCCCCTACTGGGGATCGAGCCCACAACCCAGGCATGTGCCCTCGACTAGAATTGAACGTGGGTCTTTTCATTCTACAGGCCAACACTCTATTCACTGAGCCAAACTGGCTAGTGCCGTGTGGCCTCTTGTGTCTGGCTTCTCACTGAGCATCATGTGTCCAAGGTCCATTCACATCATAGCAAGTGTCAGTGCTTCACTTCCTTTCATGGCTGAGTATATTCCAATGGATAAAGCACACTATCTGTTTATCAGGCGATGGACTTTCGAGCGGTATCTGCCTTTCGGCCTTTGTGAATCATGTTGTGTGAATACTATGCACAGGTTTGTGTAGATGTGTCTTCAGTTCTCTTGGGTGTGCACTGAGTAGCTGGGTTTCTGGGTCATGTTGTCGCAGTGTTGAACTGTTTGAGGAACTGCAGACTATTTCCCACAGTCGCTGCACCATTTTACGCCCCGCCCACCATGGATGAGGGACCACTTCTCCATATCCCTCACACCCCTCCCCTCCCCAACTCACTTTTCAGTGGCTTCTCTTCAGCCCGTTCTGTCCTGGACTCTGGCCCTTTAGCATGGCATCTCTGCCTTCTCAAAGTCTGGGAACCCTGACCAGTTTCCAGAACCCTGTCTGTCCTCTGCCCTGCACTTTCCAGAAAACCAGAAGTTATGAGCTGGTGCCAGTGCCCCAGTCACTGTGGTGCGCTGGCTAGGTCCTACACTTTGAGACTTTCACAGACAGACAGACAGACAGCATGCCAGACTTTGGCCTTCGGTCGTGGTGAGTTCTGCAGCTGGGCACCCTTGACCGCTCTCCCAAGGAGGTGTGTCTTTAAGTGACCGAAAGAAGCAGGACCTGGTCCTGTAAGCAAGCAAAAGCAGAACCAGCAAGAAAGACCACAGAACCAGCGTCCTGTTCTTGGTGGTTGTTTTGTGTTTTTTTTTTTAATTTTATTGATTTCAGAGAGGAAGGAAGAGGGAGAGAGAGATAGAAACATCTATGATGAGAAAGAATCGTGTGGATTGGCTTCCTCCTGCACGTCCCCCACTGGGGATCGAGCCCACAACCTGGGCATGTGCCCTTGACCAGAATCGAACCTAGGGCCTTTCAGTTCGCAGGCTGATGCTCTATCCACTGAGCCAAACCGGCTAAGGCTGTTCTTGGTATTTTTTAAGTAGCAAAAACAAAGTGTGTATATTGAAGAAAACGAACCTTACAGCAAAGCATAAACACTGCTTTTGAAAATCCACTCAACAGCCAAGAGGTGGGTGCCATTCACACTTGAGATCCCTGAAAACACAAGTGTGTTTATAAATGGGACTTGGCATATTGTAGACCTTCATCCCCTGGGGCGTGGCCGTTAGGGCCTCTGTCCCAGGCCGTGCCCACTCTTGCTTTCAGCCGGGTTGCAGTCCAATCCTGAGTGGCGCTTCCAGGGTCTCTGGGTGACTTCTGGGAGGGAGGCTCCTAAGGAGAGTGCTGGTGTGAGGTCCCCAGCAGGGGTGCTGGGCCTGGGCTGGGCTGCCCTTCCGGGAAGACAGCTACTCAGCATCTTCTTTTATTTATGTTTTTAAAAATATATTTTATTGATTTTTTACAGAGAGGAAGGGAGAGAGAGAGAGTTAGAAACATCGATGAGAGAGAAACATCGATCAGCCGCCTCCTGCACATCTCCCACTGGGGATGTGCCCGCAACCCAATTACATGCCCTTGACCGGAATCGAACCTGGGACCTTTCAGTCCGCAGGCCGACGCTCTATCCGCTGAGCCAAACCGGTTTCGGCCACTCAGCATCTTCTGTGTTGACTCAGTGGCCACCCTCCTGGCCTGGTCCTCAGTCCAGTGACTTGCCCAGTTCTGGGGGACATATCTGATTTGAAGGTGTCTTACCTCAAGAGAGCTGGCTGGCCCTGTCTTCCTCCTGTATATGGTCAGGTCCCTTGAGCGGGACTGGCCCCTAGAGGTGATGTGGGCCCACTCCAATAAATAAGGGAGCTCTGGACAGGGTCACTTTCCATGTGTTCTGACCAGTTTGCAGGTGCCTTAGGGGCCCTTTTATTTCCTCCAGCGTAGGTCCCACCAGAACTTCTGGCAATGAGGACCTCCAACCCTGCATGTTCCTGAGCTTCGCACCTGTTAGGTGGGAGGCCGAGAGCATCCTCCTCACCCACCTTTTCCTGCCAAGGCTGATTTTAGGAAATGCACAAGCATTGTTTTCATTGTGCTCACTGGGAGGGAGGAAAGTAGAGCTTGGGGAAGGCAGTAAGTGGGTCCTGCCCTGGAGCCCCAGCCCCAGGGACCATTTCCTGGGCTCTGGCCCACTTGTGGGGACAGCTTTGTGAGGGTGCACTCTGCCACCTTCTGTGCAGGGATTGTTTCCTATCCTGCAGAGGGTGGGGACAGGGCTACACCTCCATGGCTGTCACTGGTACTGCTTTGGCCATTCCTCTGGGCCAGTGGTCGGCAAACTGCGGCTCGCCAGCCACATGCGGCTCTTTGGCCCCTTGAGTGTGGCTCTTCCACAAAATAACATGTGCAGGCGCACATGTACAGTGCGATTGAAATTTTGTGGCCCTTGTGCAGAAGTCGGTATTTTGTGGAAGAGCCACACTCAAGGGGCCAAAGAGCCGCATGTGGCTCGCGAGCTGCAGTTTGCCGACCACTGCTCTGGGTTATGTGTCCTGATAGAGAACCTCATTCACCTAAAATGTCAGTGTTTTCTTTTAAATCAAAGTCCACATTTCCCATGCTGTCAGCACTACTGAATGTTACTTCTTTTCTAACCCCACCAGGCTGAGGAGTGAGAGCCTTTCTGTTCATCTGCATGTCGTACGGAAAGGCAGAGCGATGTGCGTCTGTGAGGCCATCTATACCTCCTCTGCCTACTTTCTCTTGGATCTTTGGGTCTATTTTATATCATTTGTTCACCAGTCTCTGAGTTCCTGCATGCTGCCCGCACAAAAGGCTGCTGTGTCTTTGAGGAGCTTATGGTTTGGGGGCAGGTACACAGTGACTGCATACTTGCTGCCCCATGGCAGAGGGGTTCAAGGGTAGGGTGGCTTCAGTGGTGACATTTGCATAGGGACAATGAGTGGGCACCACACTTGAGCTTGAGGGAGGGACAGGAAGAAGCTGCTGAAGATAGAAGTTTGAAATTTTTGTTGTTGTTAATCCTCACCCTAGCATATCTTTTTATTGATTTTTAGAAAGAAAAAAAACATAAATGTGAGAAATATCAATTGGTTGCCTCCCATATGCGCCCTGACTAAGGATCAAACCCGAAACCTAGGCACTGGCTGGGAATCGAACCTGTTACTTTTTGGTGTATGGGACGACGCTCCAACAAATGGAGCCCCCAGCCAGGGCCGAGGTTTAGGTTTTTAAAAATAAACTTTATTTTAGAACAATCTTAGATTTACAGAATTACTGTGAAGCTGATGCCGATTGCTGAGTCCCCCCATTTTCTGTCAGTGTGGTACCTTTGTCACAGCTGATGAGCCAGGACTGAGATGTCATTAATAACTAAAGTCCATGCTTACTCAGATTTCCTCAGTTTCCCCTGATGGCCTCTCTGCCCCAGGACTCCATCAGGATCCCACAGGACCATCAGTTGTCACATCCCTTAGGCCCCTCTAATTGACATGGTTTCCCCTCTTTCCAGTGTGGATGCCCTAGACCAGGGGTGGGCAAACTTTTTGACTCGAGGGCCACAATGGGTTCTTAAACTGGACTGGAGGGCCGGAACAAAAGCATGGATGGAGTGTTTGTGTGAACTAATATAAATTCAAAGTAAACATCATTACATAAAAAGGTACGGTCTTTTTTTTTTTTTAGTTTTATTCATTTCAAATGGACCGGATCCGGCCCACGGGCCGTAGTTTGCCCATGGCTGCCCTAGACCGTCGTGTCCTTCAGGACGTCTCCAGTCTAGGTTTTCTGGTATATTTTTTTTTTTTCTTCATTGCACTGAAGGGTGTGCCCTGGTTATCTGTCACCTCAGGGTCTCTGCTGTCCCTGTGGCTCCCCACTGCTGACCCTGACTCTTATCTCCCTGCCAAGGTGCTGGACAGGTGTCTCCACTGAGAAGTTCTTTGAGGCCAGAAGTCCGAAATTGAGGTGTCGCAGGGCTGCGCTCCCTCCTAAGGCTGCGGGGGAGGGGTGTCCTTCTGCCTCCCAGCTTCCAGTGGCTGCCAGAGTGTCTTGGCTTGTGGCGCATCTCTGCCTCCATTGTCGCGTGCTCTTCCTTTCCTGTGTGTCTCTGTCTCCTTTTCAGAAGGACACCAGTCACGGATTAGGACCCACCCTAATTTGTAAATAAGGTCACATGCCCAGATACCCGGGGTTAGGACCTATTTTGTTGGGGACACATCTCAGCTCACATCAAGGACTGATACGGTGCTGGAACCATAGTTACTCTGGGTAGCAGAAGTGCCCAGGCTGGGCCTGGCCTGACCAGGACGAGGGGCCCACAGGTACCGTCAAATGAGATAGGACACCCCTGTCCCCTTGACAGACAGTTAGCTTAGAACCAGGTGTGAATGAGGGCTTGATCACGTCTCTGGGGAGAGGCCAGTGCTGTCAGCACACTCTGAGATGCTAGAATGTGGCACACATGCTCTGTCCGGGCCCATGTGTGCCAGCCCCAGGCAGCACCACCAGTGTCTGTCTTCAAGCTCATATCCCTTGTGCTTCCAAGGCTACACTCACAGCTGGGTCCACTGTGCACTGTGGGGCCAGGTGGCCTGTCAGCGGCCACCCCCCAGCTTCCTTCCTCCCCCAGCCCTCATTTTCCTTTCAGCTTTTTAGGTGGAAATTTTCAGATGTACCAAATGTGGAGAGGGTACAGTACTACCCATCCCACCCCCCAGGCCCCGACCCAGTCCAAGTTACCAGCATTTGCCCAGCAAACTCAGTCCCCTCCCTTTCTCTGCAGCAGGTTCTCTGGAGCCAGTACCTGCAGTCAGTATAGTTCCAGAGCTGCCACACCAAGACTGTTGCTTGACTTTGGTTGCTGTGGTCTGAGTTTGCAGAGTTTGTAGCAGCAACCTTGCCTTTTTGTAATCTTAATTTTGAAAACATTTCAAGTCTGTTGAAAGCATGCAAGAAAAGTACCTGATGCCCTGTGCTCCTTATGGGCTCACTGCCACCTGTGGCTGTGTTTGCTTTACCTGAACTGTGTGAGAGCATCCTGCCACCTCGTGACCATCCCCTGTGATCTCTGGCCCTCTCCCAAGAACATCGATGTGTCTAGTCCACCTTTCCATGATGGGTGCAGTGATAGCTGTCCCTTCTCAAAGGGGGACAGCTCCTTCCTCCATCGGGTCCTAGTCAGGACTTCAGGCAGGAACTCTGCACGCCCTCTGGGGCGGCACTGACTGGTGCTCACACCCCAGATCACTGATCGGACCACCTGCTTGGCACACTCAGTCCTGTGTCCATCTGCTTGCTGATGGCACTTCTCCCAGGTTCAGCTGTCTCTTCTCCCTTTGTCTGTAACTTGATGTTTAAAGACCCATTTCTGCTTAATCCTTTTTGACACTGGCCTTGTCCCTGGTTCCTGTGCAATCATTTGGGGTACTTCCTTCCTCTCTGCCATGACACGATGTTGCAGGTGCCCTGGGACTTCTCAGCTACAGCCCCAGGGTGGGCAGGTCTCCTGGGTCCCTCGAGTTTTGATGTTTAGATGCCAGGACGTGACACACTGGGTGCTCATGGCTCCCGGGGTGCCGTGTTCCTGGGCCCAGGTGAATCCTGGGGAGGAGGCCCTGCCTCTCCATGTCACTGAGTGCAGAGGTAGGTCCCTGATGTGGGGGAACACGGGGACATATGTGTCCGGAGTTGCCGAGAAGGGGCTGTAGCCAGGATCATCTGAGTCTTGGTGCTTCTAGGGCTACACTCACCTCAGGGCCCACTGTGCACTGTGGGAAGGAGGCTCCTGTACCTTCCTTAGACTTGCTCTGGCTCTGGTCTGGGGCTGTGCTAGTGATGTCAGCCAGGGACTGTGACATCACTGACTGGAGATGGTCAGAGAAGGGGCCCCAGCAGGGGTCCCAGCCCCTGGCCCTGACAAGATGGAGGACCCCAAAAAGAACAGGGCAGGTAACTCACCTGAGGTGCGCATTGGTGGAGAAGCAGGGCCCTGACGTGGAGCATGAATCTATGAGACCCACTCAGTGTGGACACAGGCAGGACAGCAGCTTCCAGGGGCTGCCTGGGGATTGTGTCAGCGTGGAATTGAATGTGGCCATGCGGGTCCACACGGAGCCCACACCCTTGAAGGGCCTGCCCTCTGTTGGGGAAGCTGGGGGGTGAATTGGGGGCCACTATGGTGGGGCTGAGGGTGAAGGAGGAATGAGAGGTGCCTTCCTCCAGGATAATTGCTTTTAACCCCTGGGCCTGGACTGAGGCTTTAGGTCACCTGCTTTGTCCAGGTGTGTGCTGGGCTGGGCATTCAGCTCTGGTCCTAGCCCTGACTCAGACTCTCTTCCCTCAGGCAGATGCTTGACTCACTTTGCTATCCCCCTGCAGGTCCCATCTGGCTCAGAGCATCCGGGAGAGGACCCAGAATGCCCCCATGTGGCTGGTGGGTGGGGTGAGCTCTTGTTTGTGGGGTGAGCAGGGGCTGGTGTCCTTGGGGAAGGGTCAGGCCCCTCACCTGCCTTCCTATGCCCATTGTCCCTGCAGGCAGTGTCTGCATATCTGCCCTGTGTAAGAGGGCTGCATGGGGCCCAGACACACTGCGGTAGGGGTCACTGGGGTAATGTTGGGGGCTCAGGGAGGGCAGCATGTGTACTGGACTCTGTAGTCCTGGCTGGCTGCTATCTCCCCATAGCCGGCTGGGGCCAGGTGGGTTTGGCACATACACAGAGTCTCCATGCTTGTGAGGCTGTGACCCTTCTCCTGTTGGTTGTGCTCAGGTCCAAGGGTCACATGCAGATTAGGCACCTCCTTGTGCCTGGTTATGCGTGTGGTCCCTCTTGAGAGGACTGCCAAGCATGGGAGGGTGTGGACACGTGTGAGTTACGCACATGTGTGAGCATGGGAAGGGGTGTGCATGCATGTGGGTGTGTAAGCACAGGAGGGAGTGTCCACACGTGTGTGAGAGCATGGGAAGGTGTGTGTGTTCACTGCACTCTGAGTCCCTGCTGTCTTGTAGTCTATGAACATGTGGCTGGGATTCCCCTCTATGAGGTGCCTGCTCCTTCTGGCTCTGAGGCTTGGGCCAGCTGTTCCCAGAACCAAAGCCAAGGGCTGACAGAGGGCTCTGTCCTTGGCCTGGTTCTCAGAGGCCCCCACTTTGTTCTCTTTCATCATCCCCAGGGCCCTGTTCCGGCCTCAGGGTGAGGGAGCCCCAGGTCATGGGTTGAGATCCCCCTGGGGTCCTTGCCCCCAAGGCCTCATGGTGTCACCATGTCCAAGTCACTACTACTCCCATCAGTAGCTGGCCAGATCCTCAGTCAGTGGCGAGGAGGGGGCTCTGTGGTCTCTCCTCTTCCTTCTTCAGAGGAATGACCCCTTGGCGTGGGGGGAGGGGCTATGGGCAGGGTGGCCCTTGCTCCTTTCTGCATCCAAGTTGGGGCTCCCCGCCTGGTTCTGGGGCCTCTGTCACTTGATTAGACTTCACCCTTCCCAGTGCAATTGTCTTTGAGCTGTGTTGTGGGCCAGCACTCAACAATGCGCATCTTTCCTACCTTGATACATGGAATTCACCGTGGCCTCTGCCCCTCAGAAAGTCACAGGTCCCGCTTGTGCCTTCAGAGGTCTTTCCAGAATGCCATCCTGCTGTGCCAGCCCTGTTAGTTAATGCCACCGTGCCAGGCTGTGCTCTGGACCCTGGGCTGTATTATGGGCAGGTGGGTAGGTGGGTCTCAATCTTTTAACCTGTGTCTCTGTTTTCCCCCCAGCTGGGAGCCACAAGATTTGAGGTGGCGGGACCTGTCAGCAGAATGTGTCCTCCCCCTGCGTGCAACTTTGAGGCCACCGAGATGAGTTCCACGGCCTGGCCCTCGCGAGCACCCACATCTCATTAGCCAGGAGTCCGCCAGGTGCCATGGTGTGCTAGCCCCAAAGAGCCGCCCGTGACCTCAGGTCTCCATAGACCCGGGATTTGTACAGCAGCAGAGTCACCGTGGAGAGGCCAGGGTACCACAAACTTATGGATTTTGACAAGAAAGGAGGGAAAGGGGAGTCGGAGGAGGGCCGGAGAATGTCCAAGGCCGGTGGCCGGACCAGCCACAGCGTCCGGAACTCGGGGACCAGTTCGGGGGTCCTGATGGTGGGCCCCAACTTCCGGGTCGGGAAGAAGATAGGCTGTGGCAACTTCGGGGAGCTCCGGCTAGGTGAGCCCCGCTCATTTGCATTCAGGGGATGGGCTGGGGGAAGGCTGCCCAATGAGTTCGCAGTCACTTGCAGATGACCTCCCTGATTATTGCGATCAGGACACAGGTAAGTGTGTGTGTGTGTTTCTGTTCCCCGAAGAGGAGGTTGGGAAGAGGGGTAGACTCCCGACGTCTCCCCTTTGTGTCTGAGGAACAGCTCTGGTGGGGATCCAAGTCCACACATGAGAGAGCCGACATAGAAGCCTCCAGTGTCTAAGCAGGTGCACTGTTTAGCATTTGGTTGTCAGGAGCTGTGGGCAGCCCCAGGTTTGGGGTTTCTGAGTCCATGTACCATCAGGGGCTGGGGCCCAACTCTGTCTGCAGGTGGGAAGGGCATGCAGGACAGGCACTCGGCTAACTAAGACTGTGGTGGGTGAGGAGAGACAAACACCTTCCCAGAGCATGGGGCCCCACAGGCTCACTCAGCCTGCACAGAGGGACCTGGGCAGCATGGTGGCCAACTCTTCAGCTTACCCTGACGGAGCTGCCCTGCTGTCCTGTTAGGGTGTACATGTGTGTGCACATACATGTCCCTGAGCCCAGTCTTGATCTGAAGCCTGTGGGGCTGGGGAGGGCTATACAGCTTTGTGGACTCAGACATCGTCATGGGTCCTGTTCTTTGGTGTTTGGAGCAGCAGCCTAAACAGTCCAGGTGTGCACAGAAAGATGCGTGGGCATATATAAGGGTCTGGGGAGGTGTAGCGGCTTTTGGCTTGAAACTTTTTTTTGAATGGAGTATATGTTCTTTTCTGCCTGGCTTTTGCTCAGTGTGTTTTTGAGAATATCCATGTTGTCATGTGTGTCTGTAGCTAGTCGCTCTTTGTTACTCTGTCCATTTGTATGATTGTTCCCCATTTTGTTCATCCGTTCTCCTGCTCAGGGATATTTGGCTGTGCCCAGATTTTGGCTATTATGAATAAAACTGTCCTGAGCATCCTTCTCCAAATCTTGTGTATGAATGTTTTTGTTAAAAGCACTGGGTCACGGGGGACATATGTCTTAAGAGAAACTGCCAGACCGATTTCCAGAGTGGTTGTACACGTTATTCTCCTTCAGGCGGCATATGGGAGTCTGGTTATCCCACATCCTCACCAACACTTGGGGTTGTCAGGCTTTTTTCCTTGTTTGTGGGTGTGAAGTGCTGTTTCTGGGATTTATTTGCATTTTCTTGATAACTAATGTTGAGCATTTTTCTCAGATATGTGTCTTTTTCTCTGTTGTGAAGATATTCTTTGGTTTCAAATTTTGATTCTGCATCTTTTAGTTGTAGTTTTCTTTGTATTTATCCTGCTTGGGATTCATTGGGCTTTTTGGATCTGTATATTGACACTTTTTAATTAAATTCGGAAAAACTTAGGCCATTATTTCATTGTGTTTTTGCTGCCTCAGTTTACTGTCTTCTCAGACTCCAATGACATGTATGTTAGGAGTGTTTGATGCTGTCTCATAGTTCCTTAAGTTCTTTTCCATGTTCTTCCTGTCTTTTTCTCTCTTTGCTTCAGTCTAGATAGTTTTTATTGCCCTGCTGTAAGTTCACCCTTCTTTTTCTCTGCAGTGTCCAATCTATTGTTGGGGCCATCTAGTGAATATTTTATTTCATTCACAGTATTTTTCACTTCCATTTGACTCCCCTCCTGTTCTCTTGAGACTTGCCATCTGCTTGTTTATTTTGCCCATTCTTTCTTTAAATCCTTGAACTTGTAACTGTTATAAATGCCTATGTATATGGTGCATTTCACTTTGTTTTTCCTTTTTGCAGTCCTGTTTTTCTCGTGTCTGGTAATGTTTTACTGTATGTTGCACATTGTGGGTGCCACATGTCACAGACTTTTAAGTCTGGGTTGAGGTTCGTCTTAAGACTTATCTTGACTCCATCAGGGACTGATTTTGGTTTTGTTAGGATGGGCTGAGAGAGCAGACATTACTCAAGGGCTGGAGTTGCCCCTCTTTCCACATGTGGGCTTTCTGGGTTCTTAGCCTAAGGTCGGGGAAGTTCAGGGAGGCCTCTCTGCTCTGGACTTCATGGTTAGACTTCATGAATGTTTAAAATATCTTTCACAAAGCGTTGTGAGCTGGAACAGGCAAACCACAGACTGGGAAGAAATATTTTCAGAGCACCATTTGACAAAGCGCTGATGTTCAGGATACGTGAAAGGACGACAACTTGATAATAAAAGGACAGACATTCCAATTAAAAATGGGCAAGAAATTTGAACAGACACTTTGCATAAGCAGACAAATGGCCAGGAAGCACAGAAGGCACCCACATTGGCAGTACAAGCCAGCAAACCTACTAGAGGAGTGACTAGCCTGCCCACAGAAAGGCCCATAGGCAACGTTCACTACAGCTCTGCTTATAACAGAAAATGAAACAACCCACGTGTCCCCATGCTAACCGGATCGGTCCCCTTGATGGGGTAAGGCTTCATTCAGCTGTCACCAGGAACCACGGACATGCCTCAGCACAGGAATTCATCACCATGTGAAAGGAACCAGGAGGGGAGAACACACCAGATGATTCTGTCTTGGTGCAGGTGGGGGTGGACCAAGAAGGGGTGTGAGTAGTGGGGACATTCTATGCTTTGATAAGGGTATGGGTTGCTGAGGGACATGCATTGGTCAAAGCTCATCAGATGGCACCCTTCGGATGTGTGCATTTCTTGGTAAATGTCACCTCCCACAGGGTAAACAAGAACTATATGTACACACTAGAGGCCCAATGCACGAAATTAGTGCAAGGGGCTTGGCTCTCTGCCGTGGCGGCTACCTCTGCCTCAGCCCCGCCGCTTCAGCTTCGTCTGGAAGGTCGTCCGGTCTAATTATCATATTATGCTTTTATTATTATAGATAGAACTTGACCTGCAGGCTGGAGTATCTACAAATTAGAGAGATTCATGACTGATAGATATGCAACAGAACAGATAGCAAATTGTTCATTGTGTAATATAGGCAGTGAGGATGTAGCTGTTCACTGAACAGTTCCTTCTGTTTTTCTGTGTTTAAAACTTCCATAAAAAAATGGTGGGGTCGCCCTTGCCGGTTTGGCTCAGTGGATAGAGCGTCAGCCTGCGGACTGAAGGGTCCCTGGTTCAGTTCCAGCCAGGGGCACATGCCTGGGTTACAGCCTCAGTCCAAGGTGCAGGAGGCAGCCAATCGATGGTTCCCTCTCATCACTGATGTTTCTATCTCTCCCTCTCCCTTCCTCTCTGAAATCAATAAAAATATATTTTTTAAAAATGGTGGGATGAAAACACAGGAGGGACACTTATTTTTTATCAAAACCCAAGAACCAGGTCTAAAAGGAGGCTCCCTTTTCCTTCTAATGGGTGTCTGTGAAAAGAAAAACAATGCCAATAGTAAGAATGCCAAAACTCTTCAACTGTTCCTGGAATAAATCTAACAAAGATTGGGCAAGCTCTCTCAGAGCGACAGAACATCTCTGGGAGTTCATTCCCAGGGGTGGATGGGACAGTTCAGTATGAGATGTTACCTCCTCCGGTTTGGCTGCAGACTCCAGGACACCCTTCAGGGCTCTGAGAAAGTCAGTAAGCTGACTCTGAACCACCATGGAAACCAAGGACCTAGAATAGTCACAGCAGAGCAGAAGACACACCCACGGCTGGGTGCCACGGTGGTGTGGACACCTCGGCACACAGAAGGCAGTGACTGTGACCAGTGGAGCAGACTAACACTGTGGGGAACCCTGGCATCAACCTCTGAGGTGGGACACATTGGTGTCTGCCGCCACGTGGGTGGGGCAGGAATAGCTAGAGTGAAGATGGCACCCTGACTGTCCAGCTGCAGCAGGCAGAGTAAGGGGAGGCCTGGAGGTGCGGACACATGTGTGGCCATGTTTGTGGTGGTCAGGACCCAGTGATGGTAGTCTCAGGACAAAGGACAAGACAACACTGGGAGGGGCCACTGGACCAGAGATGGTGGTACGGTGTACACAGCACCGTGCGCAGGAACTCTAAATGCACACGAGGGCCTGGATTGGGGTGGCCCCTTGTGTATACGGCAGGTCACCCAGCAGTAGTGGCTGGACCATCTGGGACTCTGCTGGCGTTAGAGACTATAACAGGTGAAAAAGCAGTTCTGTGAGGGTTGGGTGTTAGCTCTTCCTCTGTGGGCACCTGCAGGTCCTGGTGGGTGGGCTCAGGCCTGCGTCAGGTGATCTTTCTAACCTGAGAGGGGTGCAGGTCTTCCACCCTGGCCTGCTGGGCTCTGTTACCTGGGGGAGCCAGCCTGGCTCTTGCCTGCTGGCACCATGGGCAGGCTCTAATCTGACATAGCCAGCCTGGACGTTGCGGAGGGGGGTGGGGGTGGGGAGGAATGTGTGTGCAGGAGGAAGACACAGGGCACCTGGGGTAAGTCCTCTGCATGTCATGACAAACCTCTTGGGGTAGGGTGAGTTCTGGCCAGTGGTCCTTTACTCCACCTTCATGGGGGGAGGGGAGGGGAGGAAGGTGCTGGAATGAACCATGGTTGGATGGTTGTGGGGCAGGGAGGGGAGGCAGAGTAAGGTCCACTGGTAGGAGGGACCAATGGATGGGCATCGGAGGGACTGGTCCAGACTATTTGCCACCTGTCTGCAGGACCCATGTAGAGGCATTGAGGAGGCTGCACCCATGGGGGTCCTGGGGGTGGAGTGATGGGGTGGTGGGAGATGCTTAGGGAATATGGATGTCTTTGGTTCCCATTGCTGCAGTGGGTGTTGAGAAGGGCCATGTTCCAATTTTTGATGGGAAAATTGGGGCACATTGGTGTGCTTGTGGGGATAGCTGCTTGAGTGGTGGAGGCGGGGTTGGGGGAGTGATTGGGTGAGCTAGATGGGGCTGGTGGGGGCTGGGATCTGGAGTATATAGATGGTGGTGGGCAGAGGCTATAGAGAAGAGAGTAGCAGTAAGATAGGGTGGGAGCCCAAGATGTGAGGGTTCAGGGCAGATGGAGACACCTAAAGGGGTGCGGATATCTTGCAGGCATCCTTTTCACTCCCAGGACCTGGGAGGACAGGGCCAACCTCAAGGGGGCTACCGGGGAACAGAAGGTTCCCCTTGCAGGGGGTAGGTCATGCAGGGTCTCCTTCCTGCTTGGGTGGAGGAGGAATGGGGCTGAGTGGCCTTGCTGTGCTGACTTCTCTCTCCTCCACAGGAAAGAATCTCTATACAAATGAATACGTAGCTATCAAATTGGTGAGTCCAGGTTCTTCACACACAGCAGAGACTATCCCCATGTGGGGCCTGGGGCAGGAGGAGGGGCAGTGCTACACCCCAGGTAACCCTCCACCCCCCCATCCCTCCAGGAGCCCATCAAGTCGCGGGCACCGCAGCTGCACCTGGAATACCGCTTCTACAAGCAGCTCAGCTCCACAGGTACCGCCACGCAGGGGGCAGTGCAGGGCGGGCGTGGGGACAGTGGGGGCCTGCTGCAGGCCCCCTAGGCATCTGTGCATGCTCCACCCGCAGAGGGTGTCCCTCAGGTCTACTACTTTGGCCCGTGCGGGAAGTACAACGCCATGGTGCTGGAGCTGCTCGGGCCCAGCCTGGAGGACCTATTCGATCTGTGTGACCGCACATTCACGCTCAAGACTGTGCTCATGATCGCCATCCAGCTGGTGCGGGCTATGGGACCCCTGGCTGCAGGGCGGGATGTGGCAGGGAGAGGAGTGGGGCGGAGCCTGGGGAAGGGAGCTGCGGGAGGGACCCTGCAGGACCTAGGCAGATGGAGACACCTGCCCACTGCCCTCAGATCACGCGCATGGAGTATGTGCACACCAAGAGCCTCATCTACCGCGATGTGAAGCCCGAGAACTTCCTGGTGGGGCGGCCGGGCAGCAAGCGGCAGCATGCCATCCACATCATCGACTTTGGCCTGGCCAAGGAGTACATCGACCCGGAGACCAAGAAGCACATCCCCTACCGCGAGCACAAAAGCCTGACGGGCACAGCACGCTACATGAGCATCAATACACACCTGGGAAAGGGTAAGGGGCACAGGGGCGGGGGTTGGGGAGGTGGGGGGAATGCGCTGACCTGCTGTTCCCCTGCTGACCTGCTGTTTCCCCTCAGAGCAGAGCCGCCGTGACGATCTGGAGGCGCTAGGCCACATGTTCATGTACTTCCTGCGTGGCAGTCTGCCCTGGCAGGGGCTCAAGGTGAGCCAGGGCATGTGGGGGTGTGGGGTGGGTCATGGCTCCCAGTGATGTTGCTGACCACTCTGCCTGCAGGCGGACACGCTCAAGGAGCGCTACCAGAAGATCGGGGACACCAAGCGGGCCACGCCCATTGAGGTGCTCTGCGAGAGCCACCCAGGTAAGGGCTTTCCCCAGCCAGTGCTGTGTTCCCTGCCCTCGCTGTCCCTGTTGCCGCGGCCGTCCTCCCCCACCCCCCCATGTATCCCCGCCCCCTTGCCCACATCCACCCCCAGCCCTGCTGGCTCTTCTCAGAGGAGATGGCCACATACCTGCGCTATGTGCGGCGCCTGGACTTCTTCGAGAAGCCTGACTACGACTACTTGCGCAAGCTCTTCACAGACCTCTTTGACCGCAGCGGCTTTGTGTTTGACTACGAGTACGACTGGGCGGGGAAGCCCCTGGTATGTGGGAGCAGGGCCGGGTGTGGGACGGGGCCCTGGATTTGTGAAAGATTTTGGACTTGGAGGGCTTTACCTTGGATGTGGGGGTCCCAGGGCATTGGGGATGTCGGACCCCAGAGGTGGGGGGTGAGACCCTGAATGTGGAGGGTGGGACCCTAGACCTGGGGGTTGTGCCTTGAGCTGGAGGAGGACCCAAGTACCTGGAGCCTTGGTGCAGATTCAGGTAGGACCCTGGTTCATAGGGGTGGAGTGGTGCCCAGCCTCAGCACCCTGTCCTGCCCTCCTTGCAGCCTACGCCCATTGGCACAGTTCACACCGACCTGCCTGGGCATACTCAGCCTAGGGATAAAGCCCAGCTATACAGCAAAAACCAGGTGAGGTGCCAGGCCAAGGACCCCAACAACCCTGGGAGGGCGGGGGGTGGAGATCACAGCCCACGTGACTTCTCTGCTACCCGCTCACCCAGGCACTGAATTCCACCAATGGGGAGCTGAATGCTGATGATCCCACTGCCGGTCACTCTAACGCCCCCATCACGGCGCCTGCAGAGGTAGAGGTGGCGGATGACACCAAGTAAGACCCTGGGCAGCGTCTGGGGGCTGAGATGCCTTGGGTCCAGCTGATACCTCCTTTCTACTCTGCGCCCAACTTGTCCCTCCCAACCTGTGTCCACTTCCCACTCTCACCCTACCCAGGTGCTGCTGTTTCTTCAAGAGGAGAAAGAGGAAATCACTGCAGAGGCACAAGTGACCCTGGCGGTGGTTCCCCACACCCTCCGCTGCAGCTCCTGGAGGAGCTCGTCTGGATGGCCCACAGCCAAGACATAGACTGTGGCCCGGAGCTGCTCACCCCTCGTGGGTTACTTCCTTCACATAAGACTTTGGCCGAAATTTCTACACCTGTGTCTAGTCCTCCCTTCCAAGAGCATTAACTATTTAAAACAAGGAAAAGAAAACACAACGGCCGTCTGCCCTGCGCCCCTTCGCCATGTCTGCTGAAGTGAGTAGTGTGACCTGGAGGCCCCGGCCACCGCGCCGTCCAGCTTGCCTGCCCCATTAGTGTCATAAAGTCTAGTCGTCTCCCTCTATCCAAAGGCCATTTTCTCGAGGGGGCGCTGTGGGGCATTGCTGCCAGGGGTGAGCCCACTCTGGGCCTCCCCAAACCAAAGGGGAAGGCGCGGTGGGAGCGGCACCCCAACCAAAATGCTGCACCAAAGCTTGGACGGTGTGGCCCACAGGTGTTCCTGCTGCACCTGCTCCTGGAGCCTGGGGCGGCCACCGGTGTGGCCACGTAGGCCAGGGCTGTGCCCAGTGTGAGGGCTTCTTGTGTCTGTGCTCAGTGTCACTGAGCCGCAGGATACAAGCGCCTTAAAGCCCCGTATCAGCCCACAGGTGCGCAGGGCCAGGCAGTCACAGGCGGGCGGGCGGAGCCGCTGGGGCATTGGCGGAGGTGTGTGCATCTAGGTGTTGCTTTACAAAGTGTACAGAAATGGCACTTCTGTTTCTCTGATGCTTCCTGGAAGCCATAGAACTTAGGGGCTTTTTTAAAAAAATAAAGGAAAATGAAACCAGTTCTGAGTATAGTGTCCGGTCTTTCTGAGAGGCTTTGCTGAGACGAGCAGCAGTTCAAATGCCCGCATCCCTGGGAAGGGACAGCCTAGGAGGTGGTGTCAGAAGAGGATTTGGGTAGCCAGGGAAGAATGGATGGTCAGGAACAAAGGAACAACTAAAGTGAGTGTAAGAGCTGGTTTGGTTGTGTTCTTGGTGGGTAGGCAAAACCCCCACTGTTACTGAATGACAAGAAAGGGCGAGATCACGAAGTGCAGAACAGCAGGTGACCTCGCCAGTTATGCACACATAGAATAAAGCATTAAGTGGCTTGCTTTCCAGAAGAAACAAGGTACTTGTTATATCAGGATGGTAAGTTGTTTTTTTAATATGTTTTATTGATTTCAGAGAGGAAGGGCGAGGGAGGGAGAGAGAGAGAGAAACATCAGTGATGAGAGGGAATCATTGATTGGTTGCCTCCTGCACACCCTCCACTGGGGATGAACCTGCAACCCCTGCATGTGCCCTGACGGGGAATCAAACTGTGACCTCCTGGTTGGTTCATAGTTTGAGGCCCAACCACTGAGCCACGCCGGTCAGGCAGAATGATGTCTTGAGTGCACCCAAGCACTGAGCGAGCGGAAAGAGGCTGTGAGTGCCGACAGGACAACTGGGTGGCTGTGGACTGAATGTGTCTTCCCACATTCATGGGTTGACACCCACTGCCCCAGAGGGATAGTGTTATGAGGTGGGGCTTTGGGGAGGTGATCAGGGTTAGATGAGGTTCAAGGGTGGGACCTCCACGGCAGGATTGGTATCCTTGTCAGGAGAGGAAGAGGCCAGGGCTCGCTCTCCACCATGTGAGGATGCAGCAGGAAGGCAGCCAGGAGGAGGAGGACCCTCACCAGGAGCAGCCCTGCTGGCACCTTGACCTCAGGCTTGCAGCCTCTTCCACTGTGAGAAACGTCTGTGGATTGAGCTGCTCAGGGCCACCCTAGCAGACTCAGATAGTAGCCAACAAAGCAATGATAAAAGTCAACATTCTTGAAAGAGTTTAATGGGATTTCCAGGTCTTGAAGACAGTGGCAGACTCTTAACTGACTGGCCCAGCATTTTCTCCTCAAATAACACAGAACCACCAGAAGATAGACCAAGTGTGCTCAACACCCCGTTCCCACTTCTCCTGTGGGATCTTGGCCTCCTGCTCACTCCTGCCCCGCTACAGGTCTGTCTCGTGGGGCATGCAGGCAGGAGGGCTGGTCAGAGGCAAAGGAATTAGGGAATCCAGAATGTGGTCCTCCCACCTGCAGATGGGAAACCCACCTCCCATTGGAAACCGCAAAGCCCAGGAGAACAGCCAGACTTGCCCCCAAGAGCACTTGACGGTGTGAAAAACATCTTGGATTAGAAATTCATAAACTAATGGCAGAAATGGGCAAGAAAAAACTGGAAACAGCAGCTTGAACTCAGGAAATCTGAGAAATTATTTAAGAAACAAAGAATAAAATGCAAGGTGCCAAGACTCTGAGAAAGGTTTGAGGAAGGGCTTTGGAAGCAGAAGAACAAGAGCATGAAGAGAGGACCACAAAGGGTGAGGCATCGGAGGTGGCGGTGATGGCAAACAGAAGGCAGGATATGTCATTCCAGTCTCTGAAGAAAATCAGAACTAGTGTTTAAAACATTCCATCTACCAGTGGGTAGAGGAAAGGCCCGAGTCTCCGAGGTGAAGGTACACCTGGGGACATAAGAAAACCATCATGTTCATGACGGAGCCTAGTAAAATGATTCTGTTTTAAAGATGATAGTCCTCAGGATCTACAGGTAAGAAGACAAAACAATTTACCAAATCAAGAGAATTTGTCGTCAGGCTTTTCTAAACACACATGAAGCAAGGTGATTGGATTTTAAAGACATTCCTGATGAGAGCTGAGTTGTCAGCATTGTTCCCTTCAAAGTAAGGTATCCTTTTGTCTGGCTGCTTTTAAGAATTCGTTCTTTATATTTGTTATTTGATGATGGTGTGTGGTTTTCTTTGTATACATCCTGCTGTACATTGCTGAGCTGCTTAGATCTTTGAGTTACATCTTTCATCAATTTTGGAAACTTTCCTGCTTTTATGTCTTCCATTTTTTTGTTGTTAGTTTTTTGGGTTTGTTTGTTTTTTTGGCCCATTTTCTCTTTCCCCCCAATGCTTCAGATACCTATACGTAGGACTATTATACATGATCCCACAGGTTTCTGATACTCTTCTGTTTTTTTATTTTTTGGATTATTTTACTATCTTTGGATATATGGAGAGTAACTGAACAATGGATTGATTTATGATTTTTCAACTTTATGATGGTGCAAAAGTGATACTCATTCAGTACTTTGAATTTTTATCTTTTTCTGGGCTAGCAGTGTGCGGTATGAGCCTCTCCTGTGATTCTGGGTAGGGTGGCAAGTGCAGGTTATACATGTTGTGAGCATGTTCATGGTGGGCCAGGTTAGCTGTGATGTTTGGAATGCATTTCGACTTAAAATATTTTCAACTTATGATGGGTTTATTGGGATGTAATCCCATCATAATAAGTCAAAGAGCATCTGTTATTTCTCTTTTGTGTGTTTTATCTGCTCTTCATCTATCCAGTAAATTCTTTGTAGATATTTTTAGTACTAGTTTCCATTTCTCCCTTTGTAGTTTCTACTTCTTGGTTGAAATCCATCTTTTCACCTTCCTGCCCCATTTTCTTCTAACGGATTTATAGCAGTAACTTTATTGTCCTTGCCATTTAATTTTAACAGCCAGGTCTTCTGTATGTCCATTTCTGTTGGCACTTTCCCCCTCTTGTTTATGGGTAATGTGTCCTTTGTGTGTGTGGTGAGACCACTTAGTGGCTGTCAGGACACAGCACAGTATTGTTAACGTTGGTCACCACACTGTACATTAGATCCCCATGACTTACTCTTATAACTGGAAGTATGCCCTTTGACCAACATCTTCCTGGTCCCTGACCCTCAGGGACCACCATTCTACTCTCTGGTTTTATGACTTCAGCTTTGTTTTTTTAAATTTATTTTTAAAATATTTTTTATTTTTTATTTTAGAGAGGAAGGTTGAGGGATGGAGAGATAGAAACATCAATCAGCTGCCTCCTGCACACCCCCTACTAGGGATCGAGCCTGCAACCCTGGGCATGTGCCCTGACCAGGAATCAAATCGGTGACCTCCTGGTGCATGGGTCCACACTCAACCACTGAGCAACACTAGCAGCGCTCAACTTTTAGATTCCACCTATAAGTGAGGTCATTTGTCTTGCTGTGTCTAACTTACCTCACTTAGCATAATGTCTTTCAGATTCATCCAGGTTGTTGCAAGTGGCAGGATTTCTTTTTTTTGGAGTGCGGGAAACGAGTTAAGTCGGCTCGCGTGAATTGCGAGTACTCCGCGGGAGCCGTCTTTAACTCGGTTCATATAGATTTGCGGTGGAGTGCGGGAAACGTGTAAACTCGGGCCGATTGTAACTGCGTATTACCAAATATTTGTTTGTAATCCACCCTTTTGGTGGATGGAACAAAACCAAAAGACAGAGCCATCTTATATTTTGGCGGGAAATTCACCCGCACTCCAAGTGTTAAAAGCTGAATCCTATTCTTTTTACATACATACATATGTAGTGAATTATATTTACTACATATGTATGTATGTAAAACATATACTGCATTTTCTTTATTCCTCTGTCTATAACACTTAGGTTGTCTCCATATTCTGGTTATCCTATATAATAAAAGCCTAATATGCTAAGTGTCCAGTCATCCGTTCAACCAATCAAAGCATAATATGCTAATAATATGCTAAGGCTGCTTAACCGCTCGCTATGACATGCACCGACCACCAGGGGGCAGATGCTCCAACTGGTATTTTAGCTTGCTGCTGGGGTCAGGCCAATCAGGACTGAGCAAGATGGGCTGGACATGCCCTGGAGCCCTCCCATGGTCCCTCCTGGCTGGCCAACCTCCTGTGTCCCTCCCCAGCCCCAATCGTGCACCAGTGGGGTGCTTTGGCTTGGCCTGTGCTCTCTTGCAATCCGGGACCCCATGGGGGATGTCGGAAAGCTGGTTTCAGCCTGATCCTGCAGGCCAGGCTGAGGGACCCCACTGATGCACGAATTCGTGTACTGGGTCTCTAGTTGTTAATCTCCAGTGAATGTGGGAGTGCAGGTATTCAAGATCCTGATTTCATTTCCTCAGGATATGCACCCAGAAATGGAATTGCTGGGTCATATGATGGTTCTATTTTACTTACTTTTTAAAAAAGAAAAAAATTTATTTCAGAGAGGAAGGGAGAAGGAGAGAGAGATAGAAACATCAATGATGAGAGAAAACCATTGGCTGCCTCCTGCATGCCTCACATTGGGGATCGAGCCCGCAACCCAGGCATGTGCCCTTGGCCGGAATCTAACCTGGGCCCCTTCAGTTGTAGGCCAATGTTCTATCCACTGAGGCAAACGGGGTAGGGCTTTTTTTAAGAATAGTTTATTGCCCTAGCTGGTTTGGCTCAGTGAATACAGTGTTGGCTTGTGGACTGAAGGGTCCCAGGTTCAAATCTGCTCAAAGGCACATGCCTGGGTTCTGGTCTCAATCCCCAGTTGGGGCTGTGCAGGAGGCAGCCTGTCAATGATTCTCTCTCATCATTGATGTTTCTCTCTCTCCCTCTCCCTTCCTCTCTGAGATCAATAAAGAAAATATTTTTTAAAATAGTTTATTGATTTTTAGAGAGTGGGGAAAGGAGAGGGAGAGAGAAACATCAACGTGAGAGTGCAACATCTACCAGCTGCCTTCTGCACACCTCCTACCAGGGATGGAGCCCACAAGCCTGGCATGTGCCCTTGACCGAATCCAACCAGCAACCTCCTGGTGCACAGGAGGACACCCAACCAACTGATTTCTGTAGTGAATGTGTCCTTTTTGTTTATTTTACTGTAATGATTATTTTTAATCCTCACCCGAAGATATGTGGGTATTGTTTTTTTTAATTTTAGAGAGAGGAAGGGAGAGAGAGAGACATCACACTCGCCTCCCAGGCATGTGCCCTGACCAGGAATCAAACCATGACCTGATTCATAGGTCAGTGCTCAGTCACTGAGCCATATCGGCTGGGACACATAATTTTTATGTATATACAGTAGGTCCTCGGGTTTAGTCGGAGACCTGTTCCTACAGCGCGACATAACGCGATTTTTGCCGTAAGTTGGAACCCACCTACATAAGCACCTACGTCATTCACATGGAGCACATACACAGCAGTAATGAAGTGAAACAGTAAAAAAAATGTTAAAAGAAAGATAACAATTCCTGACCTTGTGGTAAATAAATAATGAAAAACATAAAGCACATATGTACATATGTCGAAATGACGTAACTTTTTAATTTATAAATAAATGGGAGATGGCCACGTAACCACAAAACAATGTACTTCGAATCCGACGTAACCCGAAGACTGTCTGTATATGTATTTTTTAAAATTGATTTCAGAGAGAAAAGGAGAGGGGAGAGAGAGAAATATCAATGATGAGAGAGAATCATTGATTAGCTGCCTCTTGCACACCCACTACTGGGGATCGAGCTCACAACCAGGCATGTGCCCTTGATCGGAATTGAACCCAGGACCCTTCAGTCCTCAGCCGACGCTCTATCCACTGAGCCAAACCAGCTAGGGCCACATAATTTTTTAAAAATCCTACTTTGGGTTACTGAGATTTGTACATGTGTGGATTGATCTTGATTTTTCCCCCACTGTTAAAATGTTTTAATATCAAGGTAAAATGAGACCAGGGTTTCACATGCAAGTTTCAGGACAGAAACACCTATTTCTAAAAAGGTTTACTTCCTTTCAAAAGCCTAAAAATGAACACATAAATTTTAGGAATTGTTTTTATTTATTTATTTATTTATTTATTTTTTTTCGCTTTATTTTTTTTTTTTTATTGCTTAAAGCATTACAAAGGGTATTACATATGTGTCCTTTTTTTCCCCCCCAGGGATTGTTTTTAAGTATGCATGGGACATGTCCCGTTTTAATTTATCTGTAGTTGACAAACATGAAAAAGTAACAAATTTCAAAATCAAAAGCCTCTAGTAGAAACATTCAAATTAAAAATTAAGCATTTTAGCCTGGCCAGGTAGTTCAGTTGGTTGGAGTGTCTCCCGTACATCAGAAGGTTGCAGGTTGGAATCCTTGTCAGGGCACATACCTAGGTTGTGGGGTTCTGTCCTATGAGAGGCAATTGATGTTCCTCCCTCTCCCTCTCGCTTCTTTCTAAATATAGGGTGTCCCAAAATTCACGCAAGAAGTAATTTTGATAGAAAACACAGGTTTATAATTAAAAATTGTAAATTTTTATTGATTCATAAAGTATACAGTATAGGGTTATGTATGGACTAGCACATTGGGTAAATGGCCTCCACGGCTTTGCTGGCACATACGCAAAGCCGTGGTCTTCATTGTCCCTGCTCCTGGGCCATAATTGGTCTTCATTGTCCCTGCTTCTGGGCCATAATTGGTTCTTGGTAATGCTTATCAAATTGAAGGGATTGAAATCAAAGGGCAACAGATATTAGAATCTGATTCAATAAACCAAGTAAAATTAGGCTTTTATTTTTTGTTGTTGTTGTTAATGCTCGCGCAAAATTCAAATCTTGCGTGAATTTTGGGACACCCTATATATCCTTGGGTGAAGATTTAAAAAAGTTCACTCTGGCCAGTTTTTCACAGATGGTTAGAGCATCGGCCTGCAGACCCAAAGGTTGAGGGTTTGGTTCCTGGGCAAGAGCACATACCTCAGTTGCAGGTTTGAGTCCCAGTCATGGCACAGTGGGAGGCAACCAGTCAATGTGTCTCACATCAATGTTTTTCTTTCTCTCTCTCTCTCTCTCTCTCTTCCCCCCTCCCCCCCCATTCCTCCCTTTCACTTTCTAAAAATCAATGCGGGGGGTGGGGGGGAATCTTCTGATGAGGATTTAAAAAAAAATCAAGCATTTTCATTTACTTATTGGTTATAAAACCCAGCAAAAAAACCTGTCCTTTCCTCCCTCACTTCCGAAAACCACCACCAATTTCTTTCTAGGGCATCGATGGCTTTAACAGTACTCAGCCCTCCCTTGTCTGCATCCAGGTATCCCTGGTTCGTGTGTAAGTTATGTTCCGGTTCCAGTTGCAGGAAATGCCCCACCATTTTTTTCACTACAGTACACTGGCAAAGCAACGGCCAGCACTGCACAGGGCAGGAAATGCGTCAGGAAGAACATAATGGCTTGACTGGAAAGCTAGCTAACCATATATCCTCGGTCTGCCAATTGAGCGAGGATATTAAGGAAATGTAAAATTCAAGGAGGAATTCTTTTTTCATCTTCTCCAAGTTACCAGCATGTTTATACTGGGAATAAATAACAGAGGAAGGTGAAAGCAGCCACGTAAATGAAAACTCCCTAGAACTAAAAGCAAGCTAAACAAAAGGCAAACTACAGTGGGCCAGATAACAAACTCGGGGTTTTTGTGTGGCGTAAGCAATCTCCAAACTGAAGTTCATAAATTAGGGAACAGTTTCAATGTACTAAGGAGCAATTTGCATAAGAATAGTATTTAAAAATATTTTCTAAGAGTTGTCTGTGCTTTGTTGTTAGAATTTGGTGCCAACAATCAAGAAATAACCAAACAAGCCTCAGATAGTTTCTTTTTACTATACCCATGTCCAAAAATTACAAAGTATCTTTAACACAGTTTTCTCTGCCATTTCTCATGTGAGTCAGTAAAACGGGGTAAAATATAATTGTAATATTATATAAGATAATTAACTTCCCTTCAATAGCTTAATCTGTTCCCAAGTATTTCTGTCCAAAATGTGTAGGTGTAAGAGGATGAACTTCAGCAGTTAAAATTGTGATCTCTGGGAACTCTTGAATGATTGATTTGGCACCATGAGGTGTGGAGAACAGACCAAGTAGGATGATAATACTGGGTAGAACTCCATGTTTGATAAGAACCTTTACAGCTTCAGTTACAGTATTTCTAGTGCCTCTTCTCATTATGTTAGACCCCACAATTTCCCTTCTCAAACTTCACTCCTTCCTACTGCACCCTGTCGGAATGGTCACCCCGTATTATATGGCAGCTGATTCAGTCCCTCTTCCACAAGTCTGGTCAGAAGATCCCCAGAAAACATGAAGTCCCTTCTGCTGGCTGCTTGTCCTAGATCTGCAGCTCCTAGATCTCTCATTCATGGGTAGCAGCTTAAGCCGAACGATAGGTTGGCTGTCCCTTAGGAGGGAGTTGCTGGCTGATGAGTCAGTGCCACTGCCACTGTTGCTCTCAGGGCGGAGGCTGGCGCAGCCCCAGGCCTGGGAGCCCCCTCCACTGGTGAGGAGTCAGCTTGGCCTTGGAGGTGCTCGCTCTCCCCCACCCCCTGCATGCTCCAGGATCAGGTCACCAGGTCATGTACAGGTAGAATTTACTTGTTGGCTGTGATAAGGCATGGAGTCCAGAACTGTAAATCCGTGGCCATATACCGGGCGCCAGGCTGTCCGTCGGATTGAAGTCTTGATTGATTTTGGAACATTCTTAGCTGTCATATCTTGTACAGCCTGTGTGGTGTTCTCCCACCCCCATCTGGGACTCCACTGACTGACAGGTGCTAGGCCCTTGGGTGCCACATCTATGCTTTACTCTGTTTTTCATTCTTCTTACTTTTTGCTGTTTCACCTTGGATATTTATCTTTTTTATTCATTCTCACCTGAGGATATTTTCCCATTGATTTTTAGAGAGAGTGGAAGGGAGGGCGAGAGAGAGAGAAACATCGATGTGAGAGAGACATAGCGATTGGTTGTCTACTGCATTTGCCCCAACCACGGCCAGGGATTGAGCCTGCAACCAAGGCATGTGCCCTTGACCAAAATCAAACCTGGGACCCTTCGTCCACTGGCTGATGCTCTATCAATGTGCCACTCCAGTCAGGGCTAATCCTGTCTTCTGTTGCTCCTGCCACTGGGTTCTTCATCACAGATACTGCATTTTTCAGTTCTAAAATGTCAAACAGACATTCTCACTGTTGAAATTCTCCATTATTGTATCTATTTTGTTCATGTCCTTCACTGTCTTGAATGTATACATTCTCTGGTAACTCCAATTTCTTAAATACCTGAGTCTGTTCCTGTTTTCTGTTTTTTCTCTTTCTCTGTAATTTTTTTTATTAACATTTTAAAATATATTTTTTATTGATTTCAGAAGGAAGGGAGAGGGAGAGAGAAATAGAAACATCAATGATGAGAGCAAATCATTGATCGGTTGCCTCCTGTACACCCCCTATTGGGGATCGAACCCGAAACCCAGGCATGTGCCTTTGACCGGAATCGAACCCAATACCCTTCAATCTGCAGGCTCATGCTCTATCCACTGAGCCAAACCAGCTAGGGCCATGCTCTGTAATTTTAATTTGGATGCTGAACGTTGTCGTGACAGCTAAGAGACAGGCGGAGGCTGCCCAGGTCAGGTTACCTGACCCTACACAGGTGCGGCCTGGGGACAAAGCTGAGTACTTCCGGTGCCTGCCACACGCTTGGTCCGGAGGGCAGAGCCCGTAAGATCCTTGCACAGCTCATTGAGGCAGAGTCCCTACTGACATTGGGAAAGTGCCAGGAGGCCCCAAGGTGCCCCACCTGGGCTCAGTTCCACAGTGTGGCCTTCCCTGCTGGTGGCCATGGCCATGTTGCTCACCCACCTCAGGGTCCCCCACTGTTGTACAGCAGCAGCAGCAGCAGCACGAGGCCCCAGAGGTTTCATGAAGAGGACAGAATTCACAGGGAGGCTCCCCAACCTACCCAGGGTCCCCCATGTACTATGGATGCCTCCTGATGGGGACTGTTGGGAGGCAGCAATTTCAGATGTAGGTGGGGGTCCCAGGCTCCCCTCTTACAGTGGGGGAACAGCCACAGAGAGCACAGCACCAGGGCTCAGAGCTGCAAGGTCCTGCCAGCTCCGAGAGGAAGAAACATAGCAGGTCAAAGCAGGTGTTTCTTTTCCTTTATTTAAAAAAATCATTTGGCGGGGGAGGAATGGTGTGAGGAGGGCACACCTTTCATGGCTTCAGGGAGAACACAGTTTCCAGAAGGAATCACGGGCAGAAATACATGGGGAGAACCTGGGAGTAAAGGGAGGGGCTGCGCCCTCCAGCACCTCTGGGCAGAGCGCTTACTTGGGGGCTGGATGGGGTAGGGAGACAGTATGTACAGGTGGGTAAATGGGCAGGGCCCCTTGGGCCCCATGAGCCAATGGGGGACGTGACCATGAGCCTGGCCCACATCACTGCCCCTCCCAAGCAGACCTGCTGAGGCCTGTGCCCTCAGCTGCAGGGCTGGGAGGAGCCTAGCAGGAAAGCTAACCTGTAGGACCTTGAGGGGTGCAAAACCCCCAGGGTCCTATCCCCTGGGGCTCAGGCCTGCATCCTGAGGCCCGAGCTCAGGGTGGCCTGAGCGCCCCCAGTGAACAGACCAGAATGAAAGGAACAGAAGATCCCAATCAAACGCACGAGAGGCGCTCCCACACCTTACTCCTACCAGGTGAATAAAGGGGAATCAAGATGCATTGCCATGTGCAGTTACACAAACAAAATGACGGCCTACATGGTCCTACCGCCAGGCAGCCCAGAGCTGCAGGGGTGGTGGGTGGGACGCCACACCCAGGGGCTCCCCTCACCCCCGGTCCTGAGGGATGTCTTACAGCCCTGCCTGCCTGGCCACCTCCTGGCTCCTCTGAACAGGCAGCCATGCTCACCACCACAGAGACACCCAGAAACGTGGCCAGGGGTAGACACGGTGTGGGGAGTCTGCCGGGGCTGGTGTGGGGCGGGGTGGTCCACTTGTCTCAGGCGGCTTCGAGCTGCTGACCTCACGCCCACGTGGGGTCTGGGCGCCTAGGTGTAGAAGATCACCTCTGGGATCTGGCCGTCCTCCACGGATGTGCCGTTGTTGTTCCCGGCCGCGTAGCAGAAGGTGAAGCATGTCTTGGCCCCCGTTGTTGGCGACTCGTGGGTCACCTTGCGCAGGCCTTTGGTGCCGTAGTGGGAGTCCGGGCCCTGTGGGGTGGGGCCATACTGTGATCAGGACACCCCTCCCCAGGACTGGGGCAGCCACTGAGCAGAGGGCAGGAGAGCCCCACAGAGTGTCTGCTGTGGGACCTCAGGGTGGCAGGTCCTCCAGCCCCTCTGAGCCCCACGCCATCCGAGGTGAATGGTGGGTCAGGGTCCTGGAGAGAAGATTCTGGTTTCAAGGTTGAGGTTAGTGTAGAAGGTCATGGTGGAATCCAGGGTAGGGCTTAGGGATCAAAATTAAGGTCAACGTGGGACAGAATTGTGGTCCTGGACAGGGTTTGGGGAACACAGGTTCAGATGTTGGGGTCAGGGTCTTGGATAGGGTTCAGGGATCAGATTTGGGGGTCAATATTAGGGTCAGGGTCCTGGATAGGACGAAATGGGGCAGTGAGATTTCATTATGTTACTCAAAACGGCACACCACAATTTAAAATGAATGAATTATTTTTGGAATTTTCCACTTAATAATTTTGCACCATAGACAACTAAAACCACAGGTAAGGTGGGACTATTGTACTACCCAAACTAGAATTCTAAGCCGTTCAAAAATTAAACACAAAAGACAGATAAAGTAAAAAGAAAATGAACAGTGTTCAGGGATCAGAGTTGGGGTCAGAGTCGGGGTTCTGTGTGGGCAGGGCAGGGTCAGACACACCTTGAGCGTGGCACAGGCTGTGTAGTTGACGTTGGGCAGCACCTCCACCGGCTCCTTGAACATGACTCGGAAAGTGCTGGCGGAGCCGTCGCAGCTGAAGCCCGTGTCATTCTGGCCCAGCACTGTGTTGCTGTCTGTGTGGATGATCTGCAAGGGCAGAAGCCAGATACTTCTCACCCAGGGCCTCCCTCCCTCTGCCTTCACCCATGGGACCCCACAGGTGTAAGGGAGGGCTAGACACCACCCCAGGCCTGACAGCACAAGGTCCATCCAGCCTGTGACCCATAGGAGGCCCATGGGGTTGGGGGCATAGTCCCCTCCGAGGGAATGACTCCAGGACATTCCCTCCATATGTGGTGTGACATGGCACAGACCCTAGTAGAGGAGAGATGGGGACCTGAAGGGGGATCCTGAGAAGGGTGGGGCACAATGGGAAGGGTGGGACTGGGGTGGGACAAGGGGCAGGGCCTGGTCTGGGATCAGGTGGGACGTGATGTAGGGTGGGGCCCGGTCTGGGGATGGGGCCTGGATCTGGAGGTGGGGTTAGGGCGGGTGGGTACCTGGATATTCACTTGATAATCTGTGGGCCCATGGATGGAGCCATATAGTCCAAAGCCAACCACAAAGATGCGCTTGTTGACCGAGAACCTGAGGGACAGAGGAACAGGTGCTAAACTCAACCAGAGGGCAGCAACCAGCCAGAGCACACGGGCACAGGGGCTTCCACCTCGGTGCTGGGGTCGGAAGACCTCCCATGGTGGGGCTGACTCCTAGAGCCCCTTCCCAGGGCCCCCAGCAGCTACGCTCACTACCTCACTCCTGACAACCAGCTCCCTCATCCCATCCCCAGCAACCCTACCCAACATCCTGTGCCCAGTGCCGACCCATTCCCACATCCACACCCACCTGATGCGGTCACTTGTGCCACTGTAGCCCCAGCGACTTTCCACCTGCTGGAAGCGGTTGATGCTACACTCCTTCCCACGGAGGCAGCAGCGTGGCCGGTCGATGAAGTCCACACGGGGCTTGGGGTTGACGGTGAAGTGCAGGAAGAGGCTCACCACCTCGCGGTCCACAAGGATGCCTGACTGTGCAGGCCCTGCAGGCACAGGGGGCAGGTGGATCGGGCTGGGGTGGGGTCTGGCTTGAGGTTAAGGACAAGGTAGGGAAGGCTGGGGTGAACCCCAGCACACAGAAGACACTGGAATGCATGTGCATCTCAAGTCCACAGCTCCTCAGAAGTGACGTTGGATTTTCTGCAAAATGTTAGGGGTCCAGGCAGCCCTGAGATAGGACTGTTCTGCTCTGGCACTTGGGGAGGAGTCGACGCAGACCTGGGGTTGATGCTTTGATTAGCTGGCTTATTGGGCAAAATGGCCCCAGGTCTCCCTGCCAGTACCAGGGCCACCCCTCAAGCCCACCCCTAGTTGACAGAACAGGTGGCACCTGCCTGTCCACACTCAGAGCCATCAGTAGCTAAAAGTGGTCTGGGGCAGCGGTCGCCAACCTTCCGGACCTCACGGATCACCGGTTGGCGACCACTTGTCTGGGGAATCCTGGCCAGGCAGTGCTGACAGACAGGGAGGTGACAGGATCTGCCTTAGGCTGGGAGCGGTGAGGGGAGAATCCAGACAGCAGCTATGGAGGCCACATGCATACAAGGACAGGCAGGGCTGGGGCAGAAACCAGGGCCTGCGACCCTTACACATGCCCTGCTCATCGCTCTTCCACCTCCAGGTCAGAAGGCAGGACTCAGGCCTCAAGCTCTACAAGAATGACTTATTTTCTAACTCGGAATCCATTTCTGCAGAAGGTTGGCCACAGCATCACTCACAGCTCCCACAGCCCAACACATCAACAGAGACCTTCACAACAGGGGCTCGGCACACCTATGGGTCAGGAATAAGGATGATACAAGACTGAACGCAGAATGTTGACCACTGGTTTTTTAATCTCTGCATAGGAAATGCAGAAAGAAAAATACATCCAACCTCCACCCATGCAGCCAGAGGGGATTCAAATGTCTACTTTCTTGTGTTTTCCAGTGGAACATAAGCCGGGGATTTTCTAAAACACAGAGGGACAAAGGGCCGAAGCCTGTGGGGCCCACCTCAAACACAGGACACAGTCATTCCCAGCACTTTCAAGCTGGGGGGGCGGGGGGGCGAGGGAATGACACTTCCAGAAGGTGGGTCCTGTCACAGGGCCTGAGACCTGGGGGCTCTGGCAGCCAGCTAGACTGGGGGGTCTTGAGGAGAGTGGTTTTAGGGGTGAAAGCCAGTCTAGAGGGAGGGCCCAGCAAGGGCCCCGTAGGTGTCTTGGTACCGGACAGTCCAATGCTGCACCAGGGGGGTCTCAGGGGACACCAGGCGAGGTATGAAGACATCTGTGGTGGTTATGACTGGGGGGTGCTCCTGGCCTCAAGTGGATGGGGGCCAATATGCACTGGCCACAGGCCTGCATCACAGAGCCCCATCCAGAACCTTCTAGGCCTGTTTGGCTCCAAGGCTAAGGCTGGCACCAGCCAGGAGACTGACATTACAGGGAGGCCCAGTCCTGGGGGATGGGGTTCCAAGTCAGCTGCTCAAATGGCCCCAAGATGTGGGCATCCACATGGGGTTGGAGGCACAGGGCCACCACATCAGCCCAGACCCCAGGCCCTGCGCAGGGTCACCACAACCCTAGCCATTTCCCACCCCTTCACAGGCTTGTCAAGGACTCGGAAGCTGGAGCCCAGCCGCCGGGATGTGAGCCCAAGACAGGGACCCTCAATGGCCGGTACACTCACACACGTGTGTGGACACAGGAGACACAGCGGGAAGGAAACATCGAGATGTGGGATGGCTGCGTGACATCTGTGGGTCGTGCTGTGTTTATACATTTGTGAACAGTCCAAGCTTCCCATCAACATGAAGAGTGTCCTCAGCACAGAGGGGCACACTGTGTTCCTGGCGGGGTTCTCAGGCCGACATATGGCTGGTGCCAGACCCGGGGGGACATGCAACTGAGTCACATTCAGGGTCCTGGGAGGTCACGCTCCTCTGGAGCGGCTCCTGCTCCCCCTGAGCGTTACCTGCGGCAAACTCCTCGATGGTCATCAGTGGGAAGCGGATGAGGGCCAGTGCCTTGCCCAGAACCTTCCGCTTGTTCTCAGGTGTCACCTGCAGCTGCTGACGCTGACACTCGGCCTCAGACCAGCGGACAACGGCGCTGAACAGGCGCACCTCACGGATGCCCAGCGTGTCCCGCTCCAGGACGGCCACCAGTGTGTCTGCGGGGCACAGGGGAGCCACATCAACGTGGATGCCATGGTCTCAGCCAGGGAGGGTCGTTGGCACACCGTACAGCCTCTGCTTATGCTGGTGACTGAGCTTTCACCGGCTCGTGGCCACGCCCATCCACCATCCTGTCACTGACAGCAGCAGAGTGGGTGGGCCAGGCAGAAGCCCTCTGGCCCGCAGCACCTGGGCCTCTGCAGGAGGAGTGCCCACCCTGCCTTCAGAGGGCGGAGCCAGGAGATAAGGTGACCTCTCCCAGGTGCCCACAGGCCTTACCCAGGTCAATATCCGTGAAGCCCTCTGCGGTGATGGCGTCAGCTGTGTTTTTGTCGATGTTCTCCAGGCACAGGCTGGCAAGCTGTGGTTCGTCAAACAGCCGGGCCTACGAGGGACAGCACATCAACAGCCAGCCCCGACACAGGATCCAAGACAGATTTCCTGGTTCAAAACTTGTCACAAATTTCAAGTCTTAGGGCCTGGGTGCCCGCACAATGTCAACCCAGAGGCCGGGAGATGTTTTCCAAGTTTACAGACTTATGTAACCACTGCCTGGGTGGAGGGTCCAGTGAAGGAAGGACCCTGCTGGGCCTGCAGTGGTTCAGGGATGGAGGCAGAGGCAGCAGACAGGGCTGACCCAAGGGAGGTGGGCCCCCAGGGAGAGGACCACACAAAAGCGCTGTGCCCCTGCCCATCTGAGATTGTTCCACCAGGAATGGTACACAGGGCAGGGGTCAGGGAGGAGAGAAGATTCTGACCACTTCTGCCCAGGAAGCTAACCCCTGTCTAACCGGTTCTCCACCTGGGCCTGGTGAAGACAGTCCACATGGCCCACATCTCAGCAGATGCCTGGGAGTAGGCCCCACACCACAGTTCCGACCTGGCAGTTCAGAGCAACTCAGTGAGTAGCTGGTCAGGGCCCGGGCCCAGGTGCCACCTCAGCAAGGGATTTGCAATCTAATTTGTCTGTGACTCACCACAGAGAGGGCACCCCCCGCCCCCCATGCTCTCCTGTGCCCAGGCCTCCTGGTCCCCTACAGCCCCATCAGCCCACCAGAGCCAGCTGACTACACAGAGCCCGAAAGGGACCTTCTCAAAAAAACATGAACGCCTTCCTCCCCTCACCTGAGCCCCTGAAAAGAGGGCAAAGCTAGTGGGAGCCCTGCCTGCCAACAGGCTGCCAAGGCACCTAGAAACTCACCTAGAAAACTCAGGAGGCCCCAAGGCAAAGGGGTGGGGCACTCCCAGGGCATCAAAACCTCAGACATCCACCCACCCACCCACCTGTGCCCCAGCCAGGCTCCTGCACCTGCGTCAGCAGCATGAAGGCGTTATCCGCCCGGAGGTTCTTCTTCAGGAACTCCACACAGTGGGCCTCCAGGGCAGGCACTGCGTACTTCTTGGCGGTGTACAGTGTGGTCATGACCGTCTCGGGCCCAATCTGAACCTCATCCGAGTAGAGAAACCTGGTGGGGGGCGGGGGGAGGGGATGATGTGGGTGGCCATAAGGCAAGGCCCTAGGGACCCTGGTGCTGTCAGCCCCCCTGCTAGAGCCTCCACCAGCCTCCAGCCCACTGGGCTGGCCCCGAGGGACCTTCCAGAACCAGCATCTGTTGCCCTCCAACCTGAAGACATGACCCAGCAAAGGCCATTACCAGTGAAAACCAGCGAGAAGCTAAACCATCCACACGCCCACACGGGAACACCTCTACCGCAGGCCTGTTCCTTTCCCATACGGGACACCAGGGCTGAAGGCCAGCACGGGTTTGGCGGGGACACAGGGACATCTCCACATCGCCCAACCTGTACAGCTGGCCTGACAGCAAAGCTCAATGAGGTCTGGACAAATGGCAGACTCTCGTGGACACTATGACCACCTGCCATTGGCCAACTCAATGTAGGTCAGAAGTGAAGGTCGACAAAAATAAAATGGTGAGGCCATGGAGACATCAGAGTCCTGTACATGGCAGGTGTGCGTGCAAAATGGAGCCCAAACACAGCCTAGCAGCTGGGGCCCATGGGGTGGAGAGACCGGCACCCCAGGAGGCAGGGAGGCTGTCAGTGCGCCATGGCACCCAGGATGGCCTCCCTCAGAGTGGCCCACCCCAGTGTCAGCAGTGCAGAGGGGACAATGACCAGTGAGCCCCTCACACCAACAGTGATGGTGCCCATCCTCTCAGGAGGCCACTGAGCAGTATTCATGCAAACCGAGAGAAAGACAGATGGAGAGACAGGGACAGTCAACCTCAGGCAGGGTTTGGCAAACTGCAACCTGTCACCTGCTTTTTTTTTTTTTTTTTTTTATGAATATCTCTACTCATTTTTGTAAATATATTTTTATTGATTTCAGAGAGGAAGGGAGAGGGAGGGAGGGAGGGAGGGAGGAAGGGGGGGAAGGACGGACGGACATCAATGATGAGAGAGAATCACTGATGGGCTGCCATCCTGCATGCCACCTACTGGGGATCGAGCCCTGACCAGAAATCGAACCCATGACCTTGTTTCCTGGGTCGATGCTCAACAGCTGAACCACACCCGCCAGGCTGTTCTCTGACATTTTAAACCATCAGGCTGTCATTCTGTTCCCTCAGCTGAGAAGCATCGGAAAGTCTTACTTGAGTAGCGCCAGGAAGGCAGCCGGCTCCACGTCGGGCAGTTCAATCTCGGTGGACGTAGTAGCCATGCCCCCATTGAACATGGCATCAAAGACAGCACTGCCCACGGCCAGCACGAACCTAGAGTGAAGAGCAGACCTGGTCACCCTCTGTGTGGCCCACCTAACCCTGTCACCCAAGCCTGGGGCTGTGGAAAGGAGGGGTGGGGATGTGTAAGGCAAGTGTCCCCACCAGACTCTCCCCATGAGGTGTTCTCTCCAGGTCTGCAAGGCTCCGGTATCAGACCCCTTCCCAGGATCTCCACTGTGGCAAATGCTGGGCTCTGAGCAGCCACCCCACTCAGAAGCCTCCTAAGTCCGCAGACATCACAGAGCCGGTCCCACATGGCACTCCCGGCCTCTGCTCGGTGCCTGGGTCGCCCTCCCATAGCACCGGGCCAAACCCTGCCTTAGACCGACCTGGGGCGGGATGCTGGACCAGAGGCTCTTCTCTCCCACTGTCTGTCTCAAGCTCACATCACTTGAGATGGGACAAACAGACATCAGGAGCCTCCTGATATGACACACATCACTGCTTAACATCCAAAGACACAAAGGGGATGAAATAGAAAGATGGAAAAGACATGTCCAGTAAACCGAAACCATGAGAGCTGGTGGGGCTGCCTTAACATCAGATAGAAAGGACATGAAGACGAGGAACATTTCACGTGAACAGGGGCAGCCCACCAGGACCAGGTAACAATTATAAACGCACACACCAAGTAACAGAGTCCCACAATACACAAAGCAGAAACAGTGCTCAAAGGAGAAAGAGCACCTGGCCGGCGTGGCTCAGTGGTTGAGTGTCAATCCTTGAACCAGGAGGTCACAGTTCGATTCCCGGTCAGGGCACATGCCTGGGTGCGGGCTTGATCCCGGGGCGGGGCGGGGGACGGGGGCAGCCGATCAATGATTCTCTCTCCCTCTCCCTTCTTCTCTGAAATCAATACAAATATTTTAAAACATTTTATAAAAGAAGGAATCAATAAAAGTGGGAGCAGGGATTAAGGAAATTAAATGGGAAAATGAAGAAAACCAAAATTGTTGTTCTTTGAAGAGAAATCAATGACTAAAACTTGAGTTGCACTGGCCAAGAAAGAAAAGTGTGACACAAGTTACCAAAATCAGGAACAAAAGAGGGACCATCATTGCAGACCCAAAAGGAAAGGATTTTAAAACAACTTCATGGCAACAAATGAAGACAACTATTTCCTGGAAAGACACAACTGCAAACTGACTCATGAAGAAAGATAAAATGTTCCGTCAAAGAGAAGCCCAGCTCAGATGGCCCCACGGGGGTTCTAGCAGGATTTTGGAAATACCACCACCGCACGCACACGCTGCTCTGGAAACTCACCCACAGGCACAAGGCCCCACTGAGCCCTCGGCACGGCGGGGCGGGCGATGGTGTGGCTACTTGGAAAGGCGGTTTCTTACAAGGTCAAAGGTAAGAGTTAGCGTGTGATGCGTCCTGTCCACCCCGGCATTTGCCTAAGAGAAGAGGAGCTGTATCTCCACACAGATCTGGGCACGCGTGTTCCTGACAGTGAAACCCCGGAAGCAGCTCACACACCCAGCACTGGTGATGGACAAATGATGGTCCAACCACACAGTGGCGTTCAGCAGTAGAAAGTAATTCTACTTTAGCAAGAAAAAGAAATGAGTCACTGAGACACACAACGGCCTGGATGAATCTCAACAGCATTCCGCTAAAATAGCAAAACCAGAGAGACAGAAAGCAGAGGGGTCAGCAGCTGCCTGGGGTTTGGGATGGGAGTGGGAACCTTTTGGGGTGACAGGTGCTCTAAAGCTGGGCTGTGACAGTTGACAATCATATAAACTTTCTACACAGTCATCAGATCAAATAACCCAAATCCAGCAAAACATTTGATAATTCCCCACACCCACAATTCCTGAAAACTGAGTAAACAAAGAATAGAAAGAAGGTTCCGGACCTTGTTAACGAGAATTTGTGGGAAACCAATCTTGGGGCTCACATGTAACTGAAAATCACCGAGACTGCTTGCTGTCACCCCTGTGATGGAGCAACACCCTGGGGGTCCGAAGTGCAGTAAGAACCGAAAAATATGAGGCAGAAATATGAAAAGGTGAGAAACGATTTGCCTATAAAAATTATTCTATAATTTAAAACTCTAAGCCTGCACTGCCAATATGTTTTCTACTGGCCACACAAGGCTATTTAAGTTTAAATTATAATTAAAGTAAATAAAAGGTTCCATTCATGGACTGCGACAGCCACACTTCAAGTGTGCAGGAGCCACCTGTGACTAGTCCCGGAGATCATAGATCTAGAATATTCCCATTGGCACGGAAAAATCTACTGCATAGGGCCAGACCAAAGTTCGCTAAACAATGAAGAACACCAAGAGAGTTTGGAAAGAAATCATTCAAATCACATAAAAATAAATATGCCCTAAAACCTATAGCTTCCCAACAATAATCAGGTAGAAAAACATAATAGAGAAAAAATTATTCATAACAGAGAAATAAAAACCAAACACCTAAGCAAACACTCAGCAATAAATGTTCAAGAGCTATTCAATGATGAAAATGACAAAAAAATTTTAATATAGTACTTTTTTTTAATATACTTTTATTGATTTCAGAGAGGGAGAGGGCGAGAGAGATAGAAACATCAGTGATGAGAGAATCATTGATTCGCTGCTTCCTGCAGGCCCCCCACTGAGGATCGAGCCTGCAACCCGGGCATGTGCCCTTGACCGGAATCAAACCCGGGACACTTCAGTCCACAGGCTGACGCTCTATCCACTGAGTCAAACCAGATAGGGCACGACAAAATTTCTGTAAGGACCGCTGAATAAATGGAGAAAGATATCATATCCCCAGATATACTCCATAGTTTAACTATTAATTCTCCCCAACCCAGACCAATTCCCCACTAAATTGCTTCAGCACTTGATGATTCTCAAGATCATTAAGGAACAACTAGACCAAGGGCCAGCAAACTCGGCCCTCCACTTGCTTTTGTAAATAAAGTTTTATTGGAACACAGCCATGTTCATTCATTTATGTGTTATTCTTTTTGCGTTGTGAAGGCAGAATTAAGCAATTGGGATGGAGACCATGCATCCCAACAAAAACATTTACTATCTGGCTCTTTACATATGTCTGCTGCTGCTGTGCTAGAAGGTGCATTCCACAGGGCAGAGACTTTTTTCTGTTAGCATCATGCTTCAATGGCTGTTGGCTGAAGGGATGAACAGATGGGTGACTGATTCTGGAAGAGTCCATATATTAGACTAGCTGGAAAAGTCTTGACACAAAATAAAATTGGGAAGAACTTCCTCAGCAATTCTCAAACCACACCATGGAGCCATTGTCATAGAAAAAGGTGTCACTGGACTAAAAACACAGAAGCCGATCAATGCCACGAAAGAAACCCCAGACACATTCTAAATTCCTTGGCATGGCCCTAGCCGGTTTGGCTCAGTGGATAGAGTGTCAGCCTGCAGACTGAAGGGTACGGGGTTCAATTCTGGTCAAGGGCACATGCCCGGGTTGCAGGCTCTGTCCTCAGTGGGGGGCATGCAGGAGGCAGCCAATCAATGATTTCCTCTTATCATTGATGTTTCCATCTCTCTCTGAAATAAAAATAGATTATAAATAAATAAATAAACTCCTTGGTGTGGCTACATTTGCCATCAGGTTAATTTTGTGGGACCACTAGATTAGTATGTCCACGAATGTGCTACCCTGAAGACATCCACTATTTCCTCAGAGCAAGTCCTGAGAGAGAATTACACGTTTTATTCTGGCAGGTAGGGCCTACATGTATTTATTGAATACCTACTGTACGCCAACCATTCTCCTGGGCACTTGGGATGCAGAACAGAAGGAGACAGGCAAAGCCTTGCTCACAAAAAGCCAAGGACAACCTAATATAGACTTCAAGCTTTGGAAAGTGAGAAGGAAAAAGAGCTATGAGAAAAAAAGCACAACATGGGGTAATGGGGTGAGGGCTACAAAGCTAAGCAGAGCAGGAGACAGGACATGAGCTTATCCAGGGCCAGGGCCAGCCCGTTCCACTGTTACAAATGTCAACCATCTGAACCCCCTAAGTTGGGACCTGGGAGCTGGTGGGCCAGTCCACACCTTAAAATTAGTCCCTCTCTTACTGCTTTTTATTTTTTTTTTATTATTTTTCAAAACATACTTTTATTGATTTCAGAGAGGAAGAGGGAGAGAAAAATATCAATGATGAGAGACTCATAGATGGATTGGCTGCCTCCTGCATGTCCCACACTGGGTATCGAGCCCACATCCTGGGCATGTGCCCTGACTGGGAATCGAATAGTGACCTCCTGGTCCATAGGTCAACACTCAGCCATGGAGCCATACAAGACCTTACTGTTTTTTAAAGTTCACCTCAGCTTTGTCCCTACGTCACCAGTTCCAGCACCAATGTTCTCCTGCCCCAGAACCCCATCCAGGATCCCATGTGGCAGGTAGTTGCCCCTTGGGCTGCCCAGGCTCCCCCTGGTCTTCATGCCCTGGGCAGTCTGGGGGAGCACGGGCTGAGTCCTGCAGACCTCCCAGCTGGGCTTGCTGTGTGTTTTCTCCTAATTAGAATAGCCTGGTTTCCTGGGGCTGCTACCCAAAGTGCTGCGAACTGGGATTTACTCTCCCAGTGCAGAGGCCAGCTTCCAGACTCAAGGTGTCACAGGGCGACGTTCCCTCCAGGGGCCCCAGGAGGGTCCCCTCCTGCCTCTGCCAGCTTCTGGGGGCTCCAGTGTCCCTGGGCCTATGGCCACTTCCCCGTCTCTGCCGCTGTTGCCACATGGCCACCTGCTGCCTCTCCTCAGGGTGTTGTCACTGAGGTTAGGGCCCTCTGGGGTCAGGAGCTCATCCTGAGACCCTAACTTACTCACATCTGCAAAGTTCCTTTTCTAAATAAGGTCCCAATTACTGGTTCTGGGAATTAGGATGTGAACATATCTTCTGGAGGATCCACCACGAAGCCCACTGTATCAGGGCTACAGTTTTTGGGGGAAAGCACACCCAGGTGAGGTGCCCTTATCATATCCCATCGGGGTCCCTGACACACATACAACAAACATCACCCTGCGATGGACCCTTGACCACCTGGCTGAAGAAGGGTCCACTTTCCACTCAATTCTTTTTTTTTTTTTTTTTTTTAAGATTTTTTAGAAAGGGAGAGGAAAAGAGAGAGAGAGACATCCACCAGCTGCCTCCTGCATGCTCCCTACCAGGGATCGAGCCTGCAACCTGGGCATGTGCCTTGACTGGGAATTGAACCGGGAACCTTTTGGTGTCTGGGATGATGCCAAACGGAGTCACACCAGCCAGGGCTCCACTAGATTCTTTACGTCAGGTCCCCAAGGCCAGCCGCTCAGGAGGGTGGGACGAGGCCCAGCCGGAGGATGCCTCCACACGACCAAGAACTCTCCAGACCACTCTTCTCCGGGCTCACTTGCACGTGCTCAGTGGTCGCTCTCCATCAGTGTGGCCTCCAGGACGCTAACTCTACATTGGGTCATGCCCCTGCCTTCATCTAAGGCCCCGGATCCTTTAGAGCAGCGGTCACCAAAGCGGCGGTCCAAGGAACACAAGTGATCCGTGAGGTCCGAAAGGCTGGCGACCGCTACTTTAGAGGAGCCACGGGCCACTGTGACAAGCACATGGTTGGGTCACACAGTCAATCCTCCCAGCAGCCCAGGACAGAGGCATCTGAGTGGTCGGTCCCAGTTCACAAGTAGGGAAACTGAGGCACAGTGAACCCAGGGTCACTCACGGGGCCGTCATCCACCTGACACGGCAGATAACATTTTAACAAGTTGTATGAAATAATAAGCCAAAGACTAAAAAGAAAAAGAACTAGAACCTTCCATTGGGGGACCCATCGAGCAGGGCATCAACGCGGGGCAATAGGACAAGAAAAGTGCCATCCAGACTTCAAGTACACAGGGTCAGGGAGCTTTCAGGCCCCAGGGGGACTGGCATGGGTGCCAGAGAAGCCAGGCAGAGAGCCTGGGCGGCATGGCACTCGGGAGGCTACTGGTAAGAAAGTGACAAATCCAGGGGGTAGGCCAGTCTGATGGCGAACGTCGGGATGCAGGCATGCACCCCCGCACCAGAAGAGCCTGCACCCCACTTTCAGGACGGCTCTCTGCTGTCATTCCTAAGCACCCCTCCTGCTCTGTCCACATGACCACCCACTCCCGTCATCATGGAGCCCTGCACTTCAGACCCCCCCAGGCACAGCCCTGGTCACACAGCCTCTGGCCAGCTCTCCCGGGTGTCGCGGTCCCTCCAACACAAGGTGCCCCTCCTCGCCTGTCCTCCCCTGGGACAGGACGTGCAAGCCAGGAGTCCAGGGGGCCCCGCCATGGTTCCCACTCTCCCTCAACTGCCAAGTCACCTCCTCAGCACATCACAGGACTGTGCCTCCCCCAAGGAGACGAACCCTTTGCATCCACTTCTGTCCCCACCAAGCCTGTCCCCATTCTACCCGCCAAAGCAGACTGGGCCACTGCAGCCCACGGCCCCTCGCTCCCGCTGCGTAGGCCTCGCTTGGCCTCCCCTTGCCCAGCTCCTCTGGGCTCCAGGCCTCATCTCCGAGTCAGGAGCCCTGCACTGCCCTCCCCCCCCACCACCCCCACTCAGCACCACGTGCTCAGGGGTGTCTACCCTGGAGCAGGCCAGCCTGTCATCACCCCCAAGGCCCTGTGCCTCCTCCTGCTCTCAGAAATCCTGTCCTTCAGCTATCCTCCATCTCCCACCAGAGCCCTGGCTCCGGGCCACCAGCCCCCGGGCCACCAGCCCCCTCTCCTGCTTCTCTCCAGGGCTCCCCAGGCCCAACCTTTTGTCCCCATTTTGCCACCAGCCAATGGACCTTCAAGCACAACTAAGTGCCTGTCCCAAGGTCAGCCAGCACCCAGGGTAGGGACCCCCGGTCCCCTCCAGCAAAAACCCCGAGGTTCCCTCACAGGGCAGGGCTCCCAGCCCCACTGAGCAGCCCATCCCCGGGCCTCATCAGGGGTCGGGTGGGCCGGAGCGCGGGGACCAGACGGAGGAGTATTTAGGGGCCAGAGGCCGTGAGGAAGGCCAGGGGTCTGGAAGGGCCGCCCACACGGATGACAGGGAGAGGATGGCAGGGAGGGCGGAGTCATGGGGGGTCCTGGGGACCCGACCACAGGCCTGAACCTTCGAGGACAGGAATCCAGGCCCAATTATATATGAACAGCCATGAAGCCAGGAGGACTCTCAAAGGCGCAGGGTAACTGTCACAGGTCCCGGAGGTAGGAGGACCCTCGCAGCAGGTTGGGGGAGCTGCCAGAGGAGAGGCAGGGAAGCCCCCACCAGCCTCCCCGGGAGAGACCCCCCCAGCCTTCCCCACTGAGGTCCTGGGGTGCAATGGGGAGCAGGATCAGAGGGGCCAGGAGTGGGCAGAATGGTGTCTAACATCAGCCCACCCAGCCCAGGGTCTGGGGGATGCACCCCGGAAACTAGCAGAAGGATGGGGCCTGGACCAACAACGCCCCCTTTTCCAGGCCTCCAGGGAGACCTGGGGGTGGGTGCAGGGGCTGCGGAAGTCAGGGACTGGGTCAGAGGGCTGGAAGGGGTCAGGGACTGGGGTGGGGGGGTCCAGAGGCTGAGGGGTCACAGCTGGGGAGGGGGGCCTGGGAGGGGCTCCGTGGTTCCGAGTCTGGTGGAGTTCTGGGGGCAGAGACGGAGAGGATGGGGCGCTGGGCGGAGGAGGTCACGGGGGCAGGATGCAAGGGCCAGGGCCGTGGGTGCGGGATCTTCGATGGACGTGGGGACACGGGCCCCCTGAGGCCCGGGAACGGCTGCTGCCTGGAGGCCCGGGGGGATGGGGGCCTGGCAGGATCGCAGGGCCCGGGATTGACGCGGCCCGGGGGAGGTTGGGGGCCGGGTTCTGGGGGGCCCGGGAGGGTGACGGGTCCTCGCAGGGTCCTGGGTCCCGCTGGGGGGCCTCGGGGAGGGCAGATGCTGGGATGGCAGGGGCCGGACGGCGGCCCCGCGCTCCCGGAGATGACGCTGCGGGTGGCGGGTCCGGGATGGCGGTCCCGGGAGGGGGGTCCGGGCCGGGTGCGGGGTCGGGGCGGCCCCGGGGTGCGGTCCCGGGAGGGGGTCCGGGGCGGGGGCGGGGGCGGGGCGGGGCGGCCCCGGGCGGCCCACCTGTGCGCCGGGATGCGCTGCGCGCCGAGCCCCTTGCCCACCAGGAAGTGCACGTCGCACAGCACCTCGTTGTTGAAGAGGAAGGCGAAGCGCTCCTGCACCGTGGGCTTGCTGGCCTGCCAGTTGTACACCGGCTCGCGCAGCAGCGCCGCCGGCTCCTCGGCCGCCCGCTCCCCGCCCGCCACGGCCTGCGCGCCCGGAGGGGGCGCCCCGGGGGCGGCGGGGGCCGAGGCGGCGGCGGCGGCCGCGTTGCCGGGGGCGGGGGCGGCGTTGGCGCTGGGACCCGGGCCGCCCCCCGCGCCCGCCCCGACACCCCCCGGCGGGCAAGACGCGCGGCCGCCGCTCCCACCCGCCGCCATCTTGTCGGTGCGGCGCCGCGGGGCGGGCGGGGCGGGCCTGTCTGGCGGGGCGGGCGCGGGAGGGGGCGGGGCGAGGAGAGGGGGCGGGGCGGGCGGGACCAGTCGGGGACGGTCCACATCCGGTCCTGCAGACCCCGGAGCGCAGACCCCATCCTCAGACCTGGGCCCCCACGCGCTAGATGTCCCACTTCAGACCCACACCCCGATTCTAGACCCTTCACCTCAGACTCCAGACCCAAATCCCGCCTCCAGGACCCCGTCCCGGACCCCCGACCTCAGACCCCAGCCCACTCGCTCCGGACCCTAAACTCCCGACCCCAGACTCCATGTCTAAAAACATCAGACCCCGATCCAGACACTTAACCCGGTCCCTGGGCCCCAGATCCCAAATCCAGACCGACCCAGAGCTTGGTCCCCAGATCCGGAACCCCAGCCCTCAGCCTGAGGAGTCTGCCTGCCCGGGGGGGGAGGGGACCCCACTGCACAGGGGGCCGAGGGCGCCGAAGAGGGGTGATGCCGCCGCATCGCGGGGGTGCTCTGTGCTTCCTATGGGCCGGTCCCATGGCCCTACAGCCCAACCCCTGCAGCCTCGCTCATGCAATACATGTGTGAAAAACAAAGGTGGGCGCTTGCAGAGGCAAGAAAAAATACAGGGAAATGAGTATCCGCTATCCTGTGCATATTTGTCTTCTTTCGTGTTTGTTCTGTTTTGTGTTTTACGAAGAGCAGAATCTTTTCCTGTAGTTGGTATCACCCTGAACGGATACCCTTTGGTAAGGGGCTATCGGCTGTTTACCTGGGGATGCTGAAAAATGGCGCATCCAAATAAAACCAGGTGTGGCTAGTGATTCGAGAAAGCATGGAAATCCGGATTCTTGCTTTTTGAGGATAATTACAGATTCATGCTGTTCAGACTTCAGTCATTTTTTTTAAAAAATCCTCACTTGAGGGAAGATATGTTTTTATTGATTTTTAGAGAGAGGGGAAGAGAGAGAAATATTGATCCATGGCTTCCTGTACGTGTCTCGACTGGGGATTGAACAACCAACCTATGTATGTGCCCTGACCAGAATTCGAACCTGCAGCCTCTGGTATACCAGGAGACACTCCAACCAACTGAGCCACACTGGCCACAGCTACACACAAAATTTTGGTGGAAAATTGATTAAAGGCTACTTCAGTGGTCAGGAAGAATTGACATATATATATATATATATACATATATATATATATATATATATATAAATAATGTTTTTATTTAAATTTCAAAGAAGGGAAGGGAGATAGAAACATCAATGATGAGAGAGAATCATCAAACAGCTGCCTCCTGCATGCCCCACATTTGGGATAGAGCCCATAACCTGGGTATGTGCCCTGACCAGGAATCAAACTCTGACCTCCTGGTTGTAGGTTGACACTCAACTACTGAGCCACACCGGCCGGGCTAGAATTGATAAATTTTAAAGACTGTGAGTTCATATTGCTATTTACAGTTTAGCTCTAACAATACTCCTTAACAGGTGTCCTTAGTAACTACAGCTGACCTGGCCTACCACTTGTTATTTTATCCTTTTAATTATATTTTTACTGACTTCAGAGAGGAAGGGAGAGGAAGAGAGAGAGAGAAACATCAATGATCAGAGAGAATCATTGATCAGCTGCCTCCTGCACTCCCCCTCCTGGGGATCAAGCCTGCAACCTGGGCATGTGCCCTGAGGAGAATCAAACAGTGACCTCCTGGTTCACAGGTCGATGCTCAACCACTGAGCCATACCAGCTGGGCACCGTTATTTTAAATAAAGTTTTATTGTCACACAGCCATGCCCATTCATTTGCTTGCTGTCTACCTGCTTTCTGGCTTCCAGAAAAAAACATGAGTAGTTGCCTCAGAGACCACATGGCATGCAAAGCCAAAAATATTTACTCTGTGGCCCTTTGCAGAAAATATTTGCAGACCCCTGCTCTAGAAATGATTTTACTGTTTTCTCTCATCATTTGGTGAATCATAGAAGTTTTTAAAGATCCTGATTATAAGTTGTGTAATTTCTTTTTTTTTTTAAAGGGGAGAATGATGATTTTTATTTTTTTAAATGAATTTTATTGATTTTTTTTTACAGAGAGGAAGGGAGAGGGATAGAGAGTTAGAAACATCGATGAGAGAGAAACATCGATTAGCTGCCTCCTGCACACTCCCTACTGAGGATGTGCCCGCAACCAAGGTACATGCCCTTGACCGGAATCGAACATGGGACCCTTGAGTCTGCAGACTGACGCTCTATCCACTGAGCCAAACTGGTTAGGGCAAGTTATGTAATTTCTTTTGATTTATTGACTTTTAGAGAGAGAGAGAGAGATTTGTTCTACTTATTTATGCACCCATTGGTTGATTCTTTTTTTTAATCCTCACTGGAGGACATGTTTATATTTGTATTGGTTTTAGAGAAGGAGGGAGGGAGAGGGAGAGAGAGAGAGAGAAACATTGATGTGAGAGGGAAACATTGATCAGTTGCCTTCCAGGGAGGCACTCACAACCTGGGTATGTGACCTGACCAGGAATCAAACCCATGACCTTCCACTGTATGGAACGATGCTCCAATCAACTGAGCCACATTGGCGAGGGCCATTGGTTGGTTCTTGCATGTGCCCTGACTGGGATCAAACCTGCAACCTTGGCATTTCAGAGACGACACTCTAATCAACTGAGCTACCCGGCCAGGGCCAACTTGTGTAATTTCTTATTCATTTTATCTGTCAACATAACATTTAAGTTCAGATCATAGTAGTAATATCAATAGTATTAAAATAACTTCTGGTTGAAAATTAAGATCTAAGCTCACAGCAGCTATCATGGCATGAATGACTGGCCAGCTGATCAGTCCAGGGACTGGGCGTGTGACCAGTGCTGGTCAGTGAGAGGAGAGGACAAGTCTGCATGGTGGGGGCTCCAGGGAAAGTTTCTGCAGACTAACGCCCAGAATGGCAGAATAGGGAAGCGGAAAGAATAGGTCTGAGATGACATTGCTCAGCTGTCCTGACGTCCTGAGCCTGGAGGCTGCCCTCGCTTGGGGCTGTTTGTTCTCTGAGCTAATAAACCTCTTTATGAAGTTAAGCAAGTAGAGTCAGTTTTCTGTTCCTTGTGGCTAAAAGCATGTAGCTGATTCAGCTGGTCCTGCTGGCCCCTTTGAACACCTCTTTTTTTAAAATATATTTTTATTGATTTCAGAGAGAAAGGGAAAGTGGGGAGAGAGAGGGAGAGAGAGAGAGAGAGAGAGAGAGACATCAATGATAGCAGAGAATCATTGATCAACTGCCTCCTGCACGCCCCCCACTGGGGACCGAGCCTGCAACCCCGGCACGTGCCCTTGACCGGAATCAAACCCAGGACTCTTCAGTCCGCAGGCCGACGCTCTATCCATTGAGCCAAACCAGCCAGGGCTGAACACCTCTTTTTAATGACAGAGAGGGATGTAACTTTGTCCTTGCCTCCCTTATAATAATCCTTGCTGCTATGTGATTATGTCTATACGAGTAAGCAGCTGCCTGGTGAGTCGTTCCAATTATCTGTGAGCACATACAAAGATTTAGAGAAGCGGTTCTCAACCTGTGGGTCGCGACCCCTTTGGCGGTCGAACGACCCTTTCACAGGGGTCGCCTAAGACCATCCTGCATATCAGATATTTACATTACGATTCATAACAGTAGCCACATTACAGTTATGAAGTAGCAACGAAAATAATTTTATGGTTGGGTCACAACATGAGGAACTGTATTTAAAGGGCCAGAAGGTTGAGAACCACTGATTAGAGGCTTCACTGCGTGAACAGGCAGAAATTGGCTGGGAAGGGAGGGAATGTGTATTAGTTTCCGAGGGCAGCGGTAACACATTTTCACAAATGTAGTGGCTTAAAACAATACATTTATTATTGCACCGTTCTGGAGGTCAGGAATCTGAAATGAGTCTCACTGGGCTAAATTCCAGGCATGGGCAAGCTGGTTCCTTCTGAAGGCTCCAGAGAGAATCATTTCCTGCTTTTTCTGGCTTCTAGAGGCGGCTGCATTCCTGGAGCCCTGGAAATCATCTCCTCTGACTCCGAGCCTCCTGCCTCTCTCTTATACGAAAACTTTTTTTAAAGATATAAATTTTTATTGATTTCAGAAAGAAAGGGAGAGGGAGAGAGAGATAGAAACTAATGAGAGAGAATCATTGATCGGCTGCCTCCTGCACGCGCCCCACTGGGGATCAAGCCCCCAACCCGGGCATGTGCCCTTGACGGGAATCGAACCTGGGACCCTTCATTCCGCAGGCTGACACTCTATCCACTGAGCCAAACCAGCTAGGGCATTATAGGGACACTTGAGATGACACTGGGCCTCCTGAGCAATGGAGGACAATTTCCCCATCTCAAGATCATTAACTTCATCCCATATGTAAAGTCCCTTTTGTCATGGCAGGTGACATTTTTATAGCTTCTGGGGTTGGATGTGGACATCTTTGTGGGGAGGGGGGAATTATTTTGCTGACCACAGAGTGAATGGACTATCATTTTTATGATTCTATCGGATGGCTGGGCATGTTCTGTGTTGACCTCACCTACAGTAACTAATGAGAACACAGACGGACACCTGGAGGATCGGGAGGGCTGGGCTGGAAGGTGCAAGAGGGCTTCATTGGCTAGTTCTCCACGCACCAGCCCAGCCTTCCAGAAGCTACACTGGTGCCTGGCAGGTGTGGCTCAGTGGTTGAGTATCAACCTATGAACCAGGAAGTCACAGTTCAATTCCTGGTCAGGGCACCTGCCTGGGTTCTGGGCTCCATCCCCACTCGGGGGCGTGCAGGAGGCAGCTGAACAATTTCTCATCATTGATGTTTGTATCCTTCTCTCCCTCTCCCTTTCTCTCTCTGAAATTGATAAAAATATGTGTGTTCGTTTTTGTTTTTTTAAAAAAGAAGCTACACTGGCTTCCTTACGTATGGAGGTCTAATTCCCACACCTCACTTCTGCCACCTTCTATAGCTCAAAGCAAATCACATGGCCATGCCTACCCAGGTGCAGAGGGGTGGAGAGCAGACTGCCCCTCTGGGTGGGAGAAGCCTCAACGTCCCACTGCAAAGGGGCATGCTTTGGAATGGGAGGAATTTGGTGTCACTGCACAGCCCACTCTTGTCCTTTGGTCTAGTTAAGTTCATGTTCTCGGTCTAGTTAAGTTCATGGTCTAGTTAAGTTCCTGATACTTCTCACTTGGTAGCTTTCCGCCATCAGTTCTTACCTGGTAATGGGTGTTGGAGAGGTCAGCTCTAAGCGGCTCTAAGCAGACAGAGGGAAACCTCGGAAGCCATCAATGTCTGAGGGATTCATGGAGAGTCCCAGCAACCGCCCACCTGCAATGGAATTCGTACGAGGCCCATAAGTTGAAATTCAAATGCACACAGGCTGCTCAGGCGCCACCAGATGGCATCACATTCATTGTGAAGTTGGAGGGCTCTGGGCTCACCAAGCTTGGAAGGCTGGTGAAGCAGATGATATCACCGAGTTTGTAACTCTTCGTGAAATTACTGATTCGGGCAAATTTACCAATGATATTCAGACCCTGAGATGCATGGATGGGGGGCAAGAGAACGATTGTACATGGTGGATTCTCATCACACACAATACCGCCCGTGTTGCTAGCAAGACTTCTCAAACAGCCATTGTCAATAAAAAGGGGGCCGAAGGACAGAGAGATAGATAGACTAGGAGCCCAAGACAGACCATATCCACATCTGGAGGGTTGATTTACAATAGAGGAGGCAGTGCACTGCGGTGCCGAAAGGATGACTTCTCCATAAATGATGCTGGGACAACTGGACATCACTATTAAAAAAAATACAAAATGTGACTCCTACCTCACACCATACACAAGACAATTTGGGGAGGACTACAGACCTGAATATGAAAGATAAAACAATAACATTGTAGCATATGATACAGGTGCTCGCTTCGGCAGCACATGTACTAAAATTGGAACAATACAGAGAAGATTAGCATGGCCCCTTGCGCAAGGATGACATGCATATTCGTGAAGGGTTCCATTTTTTTTTAAAAGAAAAGAATATGATTCAGGAAAATACTTTTATAACCTTGTGGTAAGGATTTTTGAAATAGGTCACATAACAATAAAGGAAGAGAGTGATGCACTGGGTTGTACTAAAATTAAGAACTGTTCAAAGACACCATTAAGAAAGTGAAAGGCAAATCACAAAGGAGGTATTTGTAATCCATGCAACTGATGAAAAAAGTTTAGATCTAGAATTTATAGAGAATTCCTAGAAGTCACTGAGAAAAAGTCAGGCAGACAAGTTGAAAACTGGGTTACACTTGGCTAGATGATTCAAAAAGAGGGAAATCTGCCCTGCCAATGTGGCTCAGTGGTTGAGCATCTCCCCATGAGCCAGGAAGTCACAATTGGATTCCGGTCAGGGCACATGCCTAGGGTTTCGGGCTCGATCCCCAGTAGGCAGTGTGCAGAGGCAGCCAATCAATGATTCTCTCTCATCATTGATGTTTCTATCTCTCTCTCCCTCTTCCTTCCTTTTGAAATAAAAATATATATATATATTAAAAAGACAAATATAGCCCTGGCAAGTTTTGCTCAATAGTTACAGTGTCGGCCTGCTCACGAAAGGGTTCAGGTTCAATTCCCAGTCAAGGGCATGTACCTGGGTTGCAGGTTTGAACCCTGCCTCTGGTTGGGGGGTGTTCAGGAAGCAACCAAACTATATGTCTTTCTCACATTGATGTTTCTCTCTCTCTCTCTCTCTCTCTCCCCCTCCTCCTTCACTTTCTCTAAAAATCAATGGAAAAAATATCCTCAGGTGAGGATTTAAAAAACAAAAAAATACAAATATACCAACATTAAAGGACAGATTGCTTCTTTAATTATCTTAATACAACTACTTTAACTACTGCACAATTCCTTTCCATATTTTTAAATTAAATTTTTAAATTTAATACATATTTTTAAATTAAATTTATTGGGTTTCTATGTTACAAGATATGTGTATTGCACCGTGTGCCCCACCACCCAAAATACATATTATTTTATATCAGCTCATAAACCATTTTGTTTATCTTTTCCCATTTAACATTATAACCCAAACATGGCCAATGTTTTTTCACAGTTACTGTAGCAGAAGCATAACATTCTCCCTTGTGACTGTAATATAATCTTATCAAGCCACTCTCCCGCTACTATACGTTGGGTTACTGGCTCTGCCTTTTCAAAAGAATTACGTGTTATTCTTGATTCCGTCTCCTCTTAGCTATCAGAGTTTATTCTAACAATGATCCCTCCCTTGCATTTGATTCTTTCCTTGTCTTCACACACCGTCTCTTCCGTCCGCAGAGATTTTCAGTCTTATCTATCCCCAAATATATCTCAGTCCTGGCATACGCCCTTCCCTGTAAATATACTTGATTATATTTCGAACTGAAAGCTTTCTGTAAGAATCCCTAAATTGGAAGCCACTTTTAATTTGTAAGTATCCATGTTTAGAAATCAGCTATGATTGGAGAGGGGCCTGCCAGGCCTCCCTCTTGCAAGTGTCAGAGCCTTGAAAAAGGTGGAGCTGATCATTTTGATGAGAAAGCTCCTTCCTCGTTAGCAAAATCAGCCTGTAACACAGAAGCTCGTGAATTGGCGACCACGCTATTTCCAATCAGCGTTTTCAGGACTCATGGGTGGTCCTTAAATTACTTTTATAATTTACATGATCTGCATTTATTTTTTAAACATCTCACACTGCCCTGGCCGGCGTGGCTCCGTGTTGAGTGTCGACCTATGAACCAGGAGGTCACAGTTCGATTCCTGATCAGGGCATAGGCCTGGGTGGCAGGTTCAACCCCCCAGTGTGGGGTGTGCAGGAGGCAGCCAATCAATGATTCTCTCTCATCATTGATATTTCTATCTCTCCCTCTCCCTTCCTCTCTGATATCAATAAAAATGTATTAAATAAATAAACCAATAAATATCCCACGCTTCCATGTCCAGCCAGGAAAGAAATCAATGCACCTATCAACACAGGTTTTTATGTTTCAAGTTTTAAAAAATATTTAAAATTTCTCTCAACATGAACTCTCTTACCTCATGGCACACATTTGTAAGGTCACACTCGTTCGCCAGGCGATGAGGACATCATGTGTAGTCCCAACCAGATGAATTTCTGGAACAGGTACAGCTTCTGGGGGGAATGGAGGGAACTTCCTGGGAGGCAGGAATGTTCTAGTTTTTTTTTTAATCCTCACCCGAGGACTTTTTTTTTAATTATTGATTTTAAAGAGAAAAACAAGAGAGAAAAAAATCTATGTGAGAGAGAAACATGGTGATCAGTTGCATTACATATGTGCCCTGACCAGAGATCGACCCCACAGCCTTTTGGTGGATGGGACAATGCTCCGACCTGCTGAGTTCTAGATCTTGGTGGGGTGGGATGACGGAGGGGCCTGCCTAAGTTATGCATCACACTACCCTTAGGATGGGTGCAGGCCATTGTAAGTAAAGCATATCGCAGTGAAGTTCAGTTGACATAATGTTACATTTTTACCTTCGGGTCTGGCATCTTCTCCAGGACACAGAATTCGCTGTGAGTGCAGAAAGCGAGCCCATGTTGGCCCCAGGATGCCAAGAGGAGGTCACCAGGCCTTTTTTGCTTCACCTTATTGACATTTCTTGCTGTTTGCTGATCAAACACCTTCCCCCAGGAGTCCTTGAACCACCGCAGCCCCCACCCCAAGCCAGCAGTGGCTTCTAGATGGCGCTGTTCACACAGCCAGGAATTAATTAATTAATTAATTAATTTTCTGCTTCTTTATTTTGTTTTCTTTTTTTAAAAATTGTTTTATTGCTTAAAGTATTACAAAGAGTATTATATATGTCTCCCTTTTTCCCGCCCTTAACAATCCCCCGGCCTCCCCTACCCCGCAGTGTCTTATGTCCATTGGTTATGCTTATATGCATGCATACAAGTCCTTTGGTTGATCTCTTACCCCGCCCCCTCCCGCCCCTCAACCCTCCCCGGCCTTCCCGCTGTAGTTTGACAGTCTGTTCGAGGCAGCTCTGCCTCTGTATCTATTTTTGTTCATAAGTTTATAATGGTCTTTATTATCCATGAATGAGTGAGATCATGTGGTATTTTTCCTTCATTGACTGGCTTATTTCACTTAGCATAATGCTCTCCAGTTCCATTCATGCTGTTGCAAATGGTAAGAGTTCCTTCTTTTTTACAGCAGCATAGTATTCCATCGTGTAGATGTACCACAGTTTTCTAATCCACTCTTCTGCTGATGGGCACTTAGGCTGTTTCCAGATCTTAGCTATGGTGAATTGTGCTGCTATGAACATAGGGGTGCATATATCCTTTCTGATTGGTGTTTCTGGTTTCTTGGGATATATTCCTAGAAGTGGGATCACGGGGTCAAATGGGAGTTCCATTTTTTGTTTTTTGAGGAAACTCCATACTGTCTTCCATGGTGGCTGCACCAGTCTGCATTCCCACCAGCAGTGCACGAGTGTTCCTTTTTCTCCACATCCTCTCCAGCACTTGTCGTTTGTTGATTTGTTGATGATAGCCATTCTGACAGGTGTGAGATGGTACCTCATTGTTGTTTTGATTTGCATCTCTCGGATGATTAGTGACTTTGAGCAAGTTTTCATATGTCTCTTGGCTTTCTGAATGTCCTCTTTTGAAAGGTGTCTATTTAGGTCCTTTGCCCATTTTTTGATTGGATTGTTTATCTTCCTTTTGTTAAGTTGTATGAGTTCCCTATAAATTTTGGAGATTAGACCCTTATCAGATATAACATTGGCAAATATGTTTTCCCACGCAGTGGGCTTTCTTGTTGTTTTGTTGATGGTTTCTTTTGTATTTCTTGCCATTTTATTGTTTATATTTTTAATCTTTTTTCCCCTTCTTAATATGTTTTTTTAAAAGAATTGTTTATTGATTTTTAGAGAGAGAGGAAGGGAAAGAAGTATGAATTTGAGATGCAACATTGATTGGCTGCCTTCTGCACCCCCTCCCCCCCCCACACCACCACCAGGGATTGAACCTGAAACCCAAGCATGTGCCCTTACCAGGAATCAAGCCATTTATAGTCTCAAACATGCATGACATTGGTGCATGGGACTACACCCAACCAGCTGAGCCACACAGGCCAGGGCTGTCCTTCTTCTTAAAGAGGAGCCTTTAATATTTCATATAATACTGATTTGTTAGTGATGAACTTATTTAGCTTTTTCTTGTCTAGGAAGATCTTCATATGTCCTTGGATTCTAAATGAGAGCTTTGCTGTGTAGAGTAATCTTAGATGTATGTCCTTGCTTTTCATCACCTTGAATATTTCTTGCCAATCACTTCTGGCTTGCAGAGTTTCTGTTGAAAAATCAGCTGACAGTCATATGAGAGGTCCCTTGTAGTTAACTAACTGCTTTTCTCTGACTGTTTTAAGATTCTCTCTTTGCCTTTAACCTTTTGCATTTTAATTATGATGTGTTTGGGTGTGGGTTTCTTTGGGTTCAGCTTGTTTGGGACTCTATGGGCTTCCTGGACTTGTATGTCTCTTTCCTTCATCAGGTTAGGGAACTTTTCTGTTATTATTTTTTCAAATAGGTTTTCAATTTCTTGCTGTCTTTCTCTCTCTCTTCTCTTTCTGGCACCCCCATGATGCAAATGTTGGTATGCTTGAAACTGTCCCAGAGACTCCTTACGCTATCCTAATTTTTAAAAATTCTTTTTGTTGTTCTGATTGGGTGTTTTCTATTTTCTTATGTTCCAAATCACTGATTTCATTCTTGGCCTCATCTGTTCTGCTGTTAGTACCCTGTAAATTATTCATTTCAGTTAGAGTATCCTTTATTTCTGACTAGTTCTTTCTTTACGGTTCCCATGTCCTATTTTATGCTGTTGAACTTCTCACTGAGTTCATCTACTCTTCCCCTGAGTTCACCGAGCATCCTTATAACCAGTGTTTTGAACTCTGCATCTAGTAATTGCTTGTCTTCATTTTGCTTAGTTCTTTATCTGGAGGTTTTTGTTTTTCTGTTCTTTCATTTGAGACATGTTTCTTTGTCTCTTCTTTTTGGCGGCCGCCCTGTGTTTGTTCCTCTGTGTTAGGTAGAGCTGCCACATCTCCTCAGCTTGGCAGAGTGGCCTAGTGTGATAGGTGTCCTGCAGGGCCCAGGGGCACAGCCTCCCGTCCACCCGATCTGGGCTCTCCAGCTGTGCCCGTGTGGGCTGTGTGCACCCTCCTGGTGTAGTTAAGCCTTGATTGCTGTTGGCATGTCTGTGGGAGGGATTCACCCCCAGGACACTTGGCTACAAGCACTGGTGGCTAACACTGTGGAGATCAGCTGTGCAGGGGCCCACCCCATGAAGTATGACTTACTTCAGCGGGCTTTGTGCCTGCTGAGTCTTCCCTGTGAGTGTGTTGCTTGTGGAGGTGGTTGGGTGGTCCTTCAATGTGACCTGAAGCTGTTCACTGGGTGCGCTGGCTCTGGGGCCTCCCAGGCGTTGCAGGCCAACCTGTGTTCTACCTGGGGCCACCTGGCATGAACTACAAAGTGACCTGCAGATGGCTGTTACCTGTGCTGGGCTGGGAGGTGCCCAGGGAAGGCCAACCTGCAAACCAAGACCAGCTGCCATTAGTGCTGGGCCTGGAGCCACTTAATGAGGGGTATGGAGCACACTGAGGCCAGATGTTGCTTGTTGGAGAGATTTTAGCAAAGCCTGAAGCATGAGCCAAGATAGGCCATTAGCATGGAAAAGCCACTGGAAACAACTTGAGTGAGCCTGCAAGTTGGGTGGGGCAGAGTCTCAGAGAATCCACAGGGCTGGGTGAACAATGGGAGCCAGGTTGATGGAGACTCAGATATGGTGCCCAACCCCAGGAATTTAAATTTATTTCTATAGCTTCTACAATTTCTCTAAAACCCTCGTTGGCCAGCAGGTGGGACAATGTCATTTCCCACCCCGCCACCCTGACTCTGGGACACCAGGGCTGTCACACAGAGATACCATTCACACCAAACATGCATGACATTGAAGAAAAAATATGGGACAGTTAGCAAAATACTGAATAGGAGAGCAAGTGCAGGGACCAGGATATGTCACCCCAAAATATGCTACTTTGGCATAAGAATTGTTTTGAGCTGAAAGCATTTGAATTCCTAAAATCTCTTATCTGCCTAAAAGCAGAGCCTCTTGAATAAATAAATAAATAAATAAATAAATAAATAAATAAATCCCTTCCTGTGGTCGGCTGTAATTTTCTCTTCTTGGAAAAGAGAAGCGGGAACCACTCCCAGACAGACTTTGTCACAAATGTTATCCCTCCTGTCTGTCCTCCGAGGACCCCTTTACCTTCCCTAAAGTTCATTGCTCGGCCGTGAGCGGCCATTGCTGCCCTCTCTTCCCTGTCACTGTGTCTGTAAGTTCACAAACCTCATGGCTCCTTTGGGCATTCACTTACTTATGTAACGCCCCAGCATGTAAAATTAAAAATTAATAATTGAATTAATAAATATGTAAATTAAGAATGCCTCCTGTTAAAATGTCTTTTATTCGTTTAATTTGCAGGCCCCCCGATACAGAATACAGGAGGGCAGAGGGCAAGGTTTCCGTCCCTGCACACCAGGAGTTTGCCGGTGAGATCCGCTGTGGGCCGATGCTGCGTGATTCCACTGGGCCTACGTTAGTGGGGGTCAAAGGTGGAAATGCTTCTGACAGGCCAACCCCAGGCATCCTGGCCCGGGGGGGGGGGGGGACCTCCTTCACGTGGTCCAGTGACCCCAAATAAGTAGGGCCCAGGCTAGGCAGCCGATGCCAGTGCAGTCTGCCTGGATCTATTTTAAAAATTTTTATTAATTGATTTTAGAGAAAGAAAGGGAGAGAAACATCCGTTTGTGGTTCCACTTACTCAGGCATTAATGGGCTGAGTCTTGTGTGTGCCCTGACCGGGGATCACACCCATAACCTTGGTGTAGGGACGATGCTCTGACCAGCTGAGCTCCCCAGGCCACTCTGCCTGGTTTTCCCCTTCGGGCCATTTACAGTCTCACACCCGGTCGGGCCCGGGACTGGCCTGTGCACAGAAGGGGATGTCCGCGCACAGGGACGTGGACGGTGCAAACGCCTTTAGATGACGAGGTTCTGTCCTCGGTGAGGAGGCCTGGTGCGCTTCCCCCCCACTGAGCAGAGACCGAGTCCGAGCGCGCAGCCGGGGAAGAGTGAAGCGCTGGGCATATGTCACCAGGGACGGGGGAGCCAGCTCCGCAGACCGACTCCGGAGGGGCCGGTCGCTGTCGTCTGGGGGCGGCAGGACGGGACGCACCGCGTGAAAGGGGGGCCTGCCGGCCTGGCCCGTAAAGCGGAGCCGCTTCTGCCTGGCTGGCTGGTGACGCGGAGGAAGTGGCAGCACCGGGTCCAGCCCTGTCCCGCCTGTTTCTCTCCACGGGGCCCCTCTGTCCTCCAAACGCTGGCGCCACCTGCCAGCCCCCATCCCAGGTGCCGCTCTTGCCTCATCCCCGCTGCAGAGCCAGTGCCACGGCCCAGGCACAACCCCAGGGCGGCCGCGGCTGCTGTTCTGTTCCCCGCGGTTCCAGGTGCTCCGGCGGCAGTAGCAGGGCCGCGGTCCTAACACCTTGGGCTGGGTGGGCTCTTGTGAACGGTCTGGCCAATGAGTTTTGAGCGGAAGGGACGGGAATGGCCAGGAAAAGTCCCCCCAGAAGCCCGGCCCTTCTGTCCCCTGTCCCCGTGGAGGGCCCCTGCCTGGGAGTGGGGAGATGCGGGCAGACGGGCTCCAGCCATCTAGGAATGGAGCCAGAATGAGCCTATGTGGGGTTTGTTTGGTTTATTTTTACTCTTTTTAAAATTGTAGTAAAAATTAACATAACTTTACCATCTTAACCACTTAAAAAATGTTTTTGTGTAAGTTTATCTGCACCGAACTGATGACAATGCCAGGAAACAAGATCTCAAAACGCTCCCCATCTTACCCGCTGTTAAGTGCACAGCTCGGAGCATTAGGTCCAATCATCCTGTTGGGCAATCATCCCACCATTTGGCTCCAGAACTTTCTCATCTTCCCGAACTGAAAGTCTGTCCCCGTTAAACACGAACCCCCAAATTCTTGCTGTTCCCGTGGAGAAATCAGCCCTCCCCAGCTTCCACCAGCAACCCGGCCACGGAAAGAGAGGACCTGCCGACTGAGAAGGCAAAACAACCCACAGACACGACCCTCCGGGGACGGTCACATCACCTGACAGCGCAGGACACAGCTGGAGAGCTCCTCTGTAGACGGAGACCTGCCCTGGGGCCGCCCCGCCCCAGGGGGAGGAAAGCCGTAATCGCTTCCTCCCCTCAGTGTGGACACCTTATGTGTTCACTTACAGATTTGTTAAAGCCCACAGTACACACACATTTCATATATTTTCATTCTGGGAAATAAAGTGGTTCAAAATACATATTGCTTTTATGATCCGAAGGCAGGGAGGAGAGGGGAGGCAGGGATCGAGCAGAGAGAGGCGGACAGGCAGAGGAGATCCGAATGAAATAAAGAGAAACTTCTAGAGAACCCCCTCCAACTGTAGACACATGAGCTGTTTTCCTGTGGGCAAGTGACTTGACAGCTCCATCCTGCTTCCCCATCTGGAGCTGCCTCCTCCTCCCTGCCCCAGGCCCCAAATGCAGGGGGGCAGGATGCTCCATTCCCGCTGGGTCCTTGTCCCCTGCCTCCGCACCTCGATTTCGGGTGGAGGTCCTGGCGACCCCACCGAGATGCCACCCGCTGCTGCGAAGTGTATTCATCCAGGTGGCCAGTACAGAGAATGAAACCCGACGGAAGCTCGCCAGCAAGGGGTGTGGAAGACAGGAGGATGCCCCCACCCCATTTTACAGATGGGTAAAGTGAGGCCTGGGGGCGAGCCCTACCTCACACTAAGGGCACAGAGTGGAGGTTAGAAGGCCATCCAGAGGCCTCAGTCACCTGGCCTCTCCCTCCATGAGCTCTTATTGAGCACCACGTGTGTGCCTAGAAGGACAAACAGACAGAGGACATGAGAGCCGGGGACCATCCAAGGACCCAGGGCAAAACACAGGACAACGCCGAGGTTGAGCCATGTCTCCTAAAAAGAGAGGGATGGACCTGTGTTCCCCATTGGGGCCCCAGCGGCCCTGCCAGGCTAAATAAATTTATATCAATGAAAATGTAGTCACGGAAGCATTCTGTTTCTCATTCTCACTGGCCGCCAGTCACATGCGCCAGAGCCACCCGTGGCTGCAGATGAAGAACATGTCCATCAGGCCAGAAAGTTATTTTGAAAGACCCGGTTCCACAGTCCAGTCCTCCCTGCTTCCATTTCCCGGCGAGAACAGGGGGCGAGCTGAGTTCCCTTAGGTGAAGTACATGCACTGTTTGCTTTGAGACCTGAGGGTGGACAAGTAAGGAACTGTGAACACACACAGTGGATGCAAGTGGAAGTGGCCATTTCCCAATAAGATGTATTGTAGCAACGTCGATGTTGCGGTTGTGACATTGTAATCGTTTTGCAAAATGCTACTACTGGGGAAAACTGGGCAAAATGTTATTTCTTGCAACTGCATGTGAATCTACAATAGTTCCTGCCAAAACTCACAGCACAGCCCTGGCTGGTGTGGTTCAGCTGGTCAGAGCATCGTCTTGTGCCCCAAAGGGTTGTGGGTTCCGTTCCTGATCAGAGCACATACCCAGGTTGGGGGTTTGGTCCCTGGTTGGGGTGTGTACAGGAGGCAACTAATTGATGCTTCTCTTTCACATCTGTGTGTCTCTCTCACCCTTTCCTTCCTCTCTCTAAAATCAATAAAATGATATCCTTGGGTGTTTTGTTTTGTTTTTTTTAAGCAAAGCTGCCTTTGAAGCCATTAAAAAACACCTCAGCACATGTTATCACGACGAGTGCGGTTTTTTGGCGCTCTCTTAAATTTTCTGCCTAGGCAAGGGTCCTACTCACCCTCTTTGGTTCTGGCCCGATTTGGAGAGGTTGTAAGCTGGTTTCTTGCCATGTGTGCTTGGCACCAGGTCGCGGCAAGAGGTAAAACCATCCCAGGAGACGGGGACTGTGGTCCTTGATGAAGGTCTGCAAGTTGCACAGGGTTAGGGTTGAGTCGCTGGGATGATGGCTTCGGGCCGGGAGTGGCCAGGGCTGGGACCCACAACCCTTACATGGCCCCTGCACCTGCAAGGTGGGTGCCACTCTGAATGTGCCGGAAGCCGGTCCATCCTTGCTGCTTGACACAGTCACTGCAGGAAAGAAACATCTGCACAGCATATGTTTCAAGGGACCTGGAGTATATGGCATACTGTTCTTAATATGTTTGCTCCCCTTAGCGCTATGTGTTTTAACCAAGGTCACCTCTCCGAGAAAGGTTGTTTCCCCAGGTGGGGATTTTTCCCTGAGGTTAGGGAGGGGATACAACCCCTTAACTAAGTGCCAGGCGGGTAGTTAATCACTTTAACTACAAACAATCACGCTTAAGCTACATAATCTTTACTCCCTGGAATGGAGATAAGAAACGCCCTAACCTTTGCAATAGAAATTGACAGGATTAAAATCGACTGGTATAAATACAGATGTAACAAGACAATAAACATGAGATCCTAACCAGAACTTGGCTGGAGATCCCGACCAGAACTTTGGCTGGAGATCCTGGCTAGAGGTCCTGACTAGGCTGCTGATCAACTGAAGGCTGTCTCCGTGTCATTCCTTCTTCGCCGACTCCGTCCACACACCTTTGGGGACCCCTGGACCTGCTGCGGTTGGACCCAAACATGAATGTACAGATAAAACTGTAGGCGATGCCAGAGCATCCCCGTTTGTCATTTTGGGGGTCTGTTCTGGGGACTTGCTACCTCTTGCTGGAAAGTCTCCCAAGGGCCTTCGGCACGGGCATCCTGGGACCCTAGGCGTGGAGGTCTCCTTGGCCCCGAGCCAAGTGCCCAGCACAGGACAAGCTCCCTGTCATTGGTATCTGAGCCTTCTGCAGGCTCACAGGAGGTCACAAAAGGGAAACTGAGGCAGGGGAGAGAATAAGCTGTTGCCCTCACATTCCACGAGGGGAAGCTGAGTCTCCATGAGAGGCATCTTCTAGGGTTGCCCACAAACCCCAAACCCCACATGGGGAGGGACCCTATGCGGCTTCGACAGAGGGAACGAATGCAGCCCAGAGTGGGGACCAGAGCCACCGGGCTCCAGCCCCTTGTCCACACCCCTTCCCTTGCCCAGCTCACCCCACCAAGCTTTGAGCGGCACGGCACTTTCTTCCTCACTTCTGACTTGATTCCATCACACTTTGCTTTAAACCCGTTTCTCAGCCCTGGCCAGGTGGCTCGGTTGGTTGGAGCTCTGCCCCTGCACCAAAGGCTGCAGGCTTGATTCCCAGTCAGGGCATGTGCCTATGCTGCCAGTTTGATCCCCTATGGGGCACATATGGAGGCAGCCAAACGATGTTTCTCTCATACATTGATTTTTTTTCTCCCTCTACTCCCTCCTCTCCCTCCCCTCCTCGCTTCTCCCCATTCCCCTCTCTAAAAATCAATAAAAAACAGATCCTTGGTGAGGATTTTTTTAAAAAGCACATCAACCCATTTCTCCTCCTTCCGAGTGAGTCTAAGACCAGGACAGACCACCAGGTTTCCTCTGGAGAATTAAGGAGGACACTGAGGTGGGGTGATTCACAGGGAGGGTTTGTCCAGGGGATTAGCGACAATGACAGGAATGAAGACTTGCACAAATCCCTAGGTCTGGGAGGAGATGCCAGTGCTGGCCTCCTCCCCACCCCGCAGGCTGGTAAGTCATTCCTTGGTGCATTTATTGAGTACTTGCTGTGTACCAGACTCTACACAAGTTTGGTCCCATCATCCTTTCAATTTTTATTAAGAAGAAAGCCACCCTTTTAAATTCAATGCCATTTAGTACATTTACCATATTGTGCAACCATCACCGTCACTTCTTATCTAATTCCAGAATGCTCCACCACCCCAAAAAGAAGCCCATCCCCATCAGCAGTCACTCTCCATCCCTCCCCGGCCCCCGAAAACCATGAAACCACTTCCTGTCTCTGTGGACTTGCCTGTTCTGGACATTTTACACAAATGAAATCACTGTGGCTTTTCATGTCTGTCTTCTCTCACTTTATTTTATTTTATTTTTATTTTTAAATATATTTTATTGATTTTTTTTTACAGAGAGGAAGGGAGAGGGATAGAGAGTTAGAAACATCGATGAGAGAGAAACATCGATCAGCTGCCTCCTGCACGTCTCCCACCCGGGATGTGCCCGCAACCCAGGTACATGCCCTTGACCGGAATTGAACCTGGGACCTTTTAGTCCGCAGGCCGACACTCTATCCACTGAGCCAAACCAGTTTCGGCTTCTCTCACTTTATTAATAAATAAATAAATAAAATATTTTTTAAAGTTTTAGGTTTAGCCCTGACCAGAGTGGCTCAGTTGGTTGGAGCGCTGTCTTATACACCAAAAGGTATATAAGACCTAGCCGGTGCTCAGTGGTTAGACATCAGCCTGCAGACTGAAGGGTCGAGGGTTCGAGTCCCAGTCAAGGGCATGTACCTTGGTTGCAGGCTTGATCCCCAGCCCCAGTCTGGGCATGTGTGGGAGGCAACTGAAGTATCCATCTTATATAAAAACTGCTATTTGAAATTTTAACCCTGCTATTCTGGCTTCTGTCTTAAATAAGAAGGAAAATAGGACTACTCCCATTCCAGAGAGGCCGTAAACTGCCCTAGACAGAGTTGTCAGTGCTGACACCAGGCCAGGCCTTGAGATATGGTCTCATGGCCCCTTCCCGTCACGCTGTACTCTCTGCTCCTAGAACACATAGATAGGAAGGTAGTCACTGTAATGATGCTGTACTGTGTCAGGAACAAATTGTATAAACAAGGCTTTGTAACTAACTTTGTGGTTTTTGCAAATAAAAACGCTGTAACTTCTGTAGTCGGCACTGCAGTTCAGCCTCTGCTTCGGCAGGTTGCTGTAACTGTAGTCGCTGGCCAGCTTAATAAAGGCTCCTAAATTTTGATCTGAGTCCCTGGTGGTCATCTCTGCAGGTCTCCCCATTACATTTGGAGGCCCCCAGCGAGATCCACTCCGGCCAAGTTGCCAGTGGACACCCCGGACGCCCCAGGCGAGGGCACTCCAGTCTCCGTCCCGGGTCCCAGGGAGGCGGAGTGTTTTCCTCTCAAAACTGCAATCAGAAAACGACAAGCCACCTGGACCTCCAGCGGGGAGGTAAGAATCTGGTACCTGTCTGTGGGACATTCCCTTTAGGACTCAAAAGAGGGCTGGCCCTAGCTGGCTTGGCTCAGTGGATAGAGCGTCAGCCTGCGGACTGAAGGGTCCCAGGTTCGATTCCGGCCAAGGGCACATGCCTGGGTTGCAGGCTCAATCTCCAGTGGGGTGCATGCAGGAGGCAGCCAATCAATGATTCTCTCTCATCATTGATGTTTCTATCTCTCTCTCTCCTTCTCCCTTCCTCTCTGAAACCAATAAAGAAATATATTTAAAAAAAAAAAAAAAAGAGGGCTGGACGCAGCAGAACCTCGGAGTCCACCTGCCAGGATGTGACGGCGTCTGGGGGTCCTGTCTGGGCAACCTTAGGTTGCATTTGTCTGGTTTGTTTTGTCTTTGTTCTTTGTTGTCTTTGTCTTTGTCAAAATGGGTCAGGGTCAGTCATCTTCATCGACCCCCTTACAATGTTTTCTTGAGAATTTTCAGGACTTCGAGAGACAGGAGAGGGACAAGCCACCCGCCCCACTGTCCTGGGTGCCAGCGCCTACGGCCCAGGAGAGGGACTGCTGGATTTTTATCATGTGGTCCCGAGACCTGCGACCTGCCTGCCCTTCCTGATAGATTTACAGTAGGTCTCTGTTGGGGACAGCATCTGCTCTGACTGGGGGAGGAAGAGAGCCGAAAACTGCTCTGGAGCAGGTATAAGATGGGGTAGTGGCGGTAGGATTTGCTAGATAGGGTAGTAGGATCTCAGCCTGCTGAGATGGAGGGGCCTTAGGCTGGAGGACAGGGGGATGGTCAGAGAGGTCAAAAGTAGTAAAAGAGGAGAAGGATTTGAGCCTCTGGGCCTTAGAGTAAAGAAGGAAAAATCTAGGAGGGAGAGTAGCTAAGGACAGAGTAAATGGTTAATACAGAAAAGGGGGGGTGGCGTTGGCAGGGAGAGGAGGGAGAGATAAGTTTTGTTGATTTTTACTTATCTGAACTATGCTGGACTCAAGGCCACAAGCTGCTACTAAGCACAAGTTTTTTTCTGCCCTGTTTTGTTCTCTTTAACCCTTCCAATACTAAATTAGACTGATACTATATACTTGAAATTACATAAGGAAGCAGTTCTTACCTGTTCTTAGTAATCTAAGAAGTACTGGCTGTTTACTTTATAGTAATCATTAAAGGATTGAGGTTTCTAAGAATAAGGAATCACTGAGTAGAAGGTCTGAGGCATGGCTATGCATTTTTAAAGGACATAGAAAGAAGGTTTAAAGGCTAATTTGAAAGTATGAAATTTATAAAGGTTGTGTATGTAATAAGAAGGAGAAGAGAAATGTTAAAAGGAAATTAATTAAATGATACAGGCCAGTAAGCCAGGAAGAGTAAATAATTTATATTCTGCCTCCCTAAACAAAGGGTAAATAGTTATGCCAAAGTACTTAGAGGGGACTGATAAAAGAAATCCAACAGTTACTGTTTTGTTATAACTCTGGAGAATCCATAAAAAGGACTGGCAAGGAAAATCAGAAGATCTTAAGGCAGGTCAGTAGCTTTTTCTCCTTATGTAATTCCTCCGAAATTTGGCAATACTTAATAAATAAATCATGGCAATACATTTCTTTGCATAAATTCAATAAGACCGGTTTCCAATAGTGGTTTTATTGCCCGAAAACTTTGACTGGAGTATCATGCTTTAAAGAGCCCTGTCTGAGCTGTGAAGACTTAAAACCAATAAGAGTGCCATGGAGAAAGCCTGGTGTCTTACTTGGTAGCCCTGAAAATAGCTGATGCTGGAGCGTCAGGCCCATGTCTTACCATCACTGGCGGTTGGTCAGAGTACAAGGGGAGCAATAAGGGCACCTCTGTGTCCCTGCGGAACCCCCACAAACTCTGGGCCGCGATGAGTAGGGGGGCTGCTGAGAAGGGCCTTGAAGCCTAGGACATGGTCGCAGGCAGAGCCACTGCAGGTGAGGAATTCACCTAACTCAGCAGATGCTGCAGGCGGGCCTGATGGCAGCTAGGTGGCTTGGCTTCCTGGCCCTACGGGGCACATTAAGATTCAATCATGAAATTCCAGCAAAGGTAGTCAGTTACCATTCTTTTTTTTTTTTTTTTATTAAATCTTTATTGTTCAGATTATTACATTTGTTCCTCTTTTTTCCCCCAATAACTCCCCTCCTTCCAGCTCCCACCCCACCCTCCACCCTCACTCCCCACCCACTATGTTCATCCATAGGTGCATGATTTTTGTCCAGTCACTTCCCGCATCTCCCACACCCCTTTTCCCCCCAAGAATAGTCATTCTATTCCCTTTCTATGTCCCTGATTCTATTATAATCACCAGTTCATTCTGTACATCAGGTTATTTATTCACTTGATTCTTAGATTCATTTGTTGATAGATGCATGTTTGTTGTTCATAATTTGTATCTTTACCTTTTTCTTCTTCTTCCTCTTCTTAAAGGATACCTTTCAGCATTTCATATAATACTGGTTTGGCGGTGATGAACTCCTTTAGCTTTTCCTTATCTGTGAAGCTCTTTATCTGACCTTCAATTCTGAATGATAGCTTTGCTGGATAAAGTAATCTTGGTTGTAGGTTCTTGGTATTCAGCACTTTGAATATTTCTTGCCATTCCCTTCTGGCCTGCAAAGTTTCTGTTGAGAAATCAGCTGACAGTCGTATGGGTATTCCCTTGTAGGTAATTGAGCCTCTTTCTCTTGCTGCTTTTAAGATTTTCTCTTTGTCTTTTCCTCTTGGCATTTTAATGATGATGTGTCTTGGTGTGGTCCTCTTTGGATTCCTTTTGTTTGGGGTTCTCTGCGCTTCTTGGACCTGTAAGTCCATTTCTTTCTCCAGATGGGGGAAGTTTTCTGCCATTATTTCTTGAAATAGGTTTTCAATATCTTGCTGTCTCTCATCTTCTGGCACTCCAATAATTCTGATATTAGACCGCTTAAAGCTGTCCCAGAGGCTCCTTACACTATCTTCACACTTTCGGATTCTTTTTTCATTTTGCTTTTCCAATTGGGTGTTTTTTGTGGAATCTTTGGTTTGATTATTGTGCTCCTCTGGTCTGCTATTGGGTATAATATTCTTTATTTCAGTCCGTGTATGCTTACTTTCTAATTTCTTTATCGTAGCATCGAGGGTCTCATTAGTTTTCGTGAGGCTCTGCACAAATTTATGGCAAGCCCTCAAAATTGCGATTCTTAGCTCCATATCCTCCATTTCTGTCATGTTTTTTTGTCTCCGCATCTTTTATGCTTTCTTGGTGCACCCCTTTGTGGTCTCGGTGCACAGTCTTGTTCTAGCCAAGCCTTAATTGTTGTAGTTAACACTAGAGGGATTTGACCTCCAGGCCGACTGGCTATAGGAATCAGATGTATGGAAAACGTCTGCCTTCTGGGGAGGCGCTAATCCAGCCTTTGCCTGAGGCGATCGGCAAATGGCTGTGCGCAGGGCCTGGGCGGGGCGGGCTCAACAGGGCGGGCGGAGGGAGCAGTTATGGCCGCGCTCAGTCCCGTCCCAGAGGCTCTGCTTCTCAGAACCCCGGCAGCCGCTGCAAACCTCAGAGAGAAAGCTGCCCTCAGGTTCCAACCGATGCCGGATAATCCCGCTTCTCCCGTTTGAGTCTGGGTCCCCAGAGACTCGCCTGGATCCGGAGCCCAGAGTCTGAGACTCACTCCCGACAGAAAACGACAACCGCGCCCTCAGCCACCAGCCCGCTTTGCGCGCGCACCTCGGTACCTTTGTATTTTCCACACTGCGCCTCCTCTGAGCCTCGGTTTGCTGTTCTCTTTCCTTCTAGTTGTAGAGTCTCTCTTCAGCCAGCCTTCCTGTGGTTCTGGGTGATGTCCGTTCCGTCTTTTAGTTGTATTTTTGAAATGGTTGTTTGCGGCAGCGGTCTCCGGTGTTTACCTATGCCGCCATCTTGGTCTCCCAATAAATCTGTTTTTTCCAGTTACCATTCTTGTTATGTTTATGCAAACAATCAGGCCAAATTGAATACAGTAAATAAATTAGTATTTTAATAAACAAGAAGGGATAATTTTAAGGAGAAAAACTCTATTTCAATAGAGGTTTTTAAAACTGAAATGTTTTCTTTCCCTCCCACCAGACCATTTGTTACAGTTTACCTCTGCCAGGTCACAAGCCCACTTCCTTCTGTGCCCAGGCCTCATCGTCCCTCTGACAGACAGCAAGGATCTCTTGGCTCTGAGAGAAAACTCCGTCCCTCCTCAGCACGAAGTAGCTACAGAAGAAATCCAACGTCCATTTTCCCTGAAAGAATTCAGAGCCAGGATCCTTGAGGTAATACAGTAAGCAGTTAGACAGACATGAGCAGAGCAAGGACGATGGGCCAACTGGCACTGCCAGATGTAACTAAATCTTTCCACCTCTATGTATGTGAGACAAGGGGACTCCCCAGAAGCAAGAGGGAACTAGGCTGCAGACAAAGCAGCCCGGGAGGCTGCCCTAAAACCAGTGGGGCCTCTACAGATTCTCGTGACTCTTCCAGACCCTGGCCTACCCACCTCACCAGCTTACATGGAAACCTAATCTAGAAAAGCTGAAATACATAACCAATCTACTCAAGTTCTTTCAGGCTTTACAGTCTACCCAGAAAGCAGACCAGAAGCACATCTAAGATGCTCTGCCTGTACCCAGTTCATCCCTTCCAACCTGGTGACTCTGTTTGGGTAAAGAAATTTGCCACCCAAGGACTGACTCCTACCTGGAAAGGCTCACCCCCACGGCAGTCAAGGTCGACAGGATCCTGATGTGGCTTCATCACACCCGGCTTAAGACAGCCCAGGCAAAATAGAGAGTCCAGAACTCTTTGGACCCTCTGAAGATTACTCCGGGCCCTCATTCCAGGCCCTTGTCTTATAAACAGGCCCACTGACTTTATTTGGCAAAGAATTAATTCTATCAAGCTTATAGTCCTCAGGGGTCAATATAACTCCCTCCCCAACAATGACCCAAAAGAGTCAATGATTTGACTCATGTACATAAAACCAGTGGGGAATGAAGTATCCATCTTATATAAAAACTGCTATTTGAAATTTTAACCCTGCTATTCTGGCTTCTGTCTTAAATAAGAAGGAAAATAGGACTACTCCCATTCCAGAGAGGCCGTAAACTGCCCCAGACAGAGTTGTCAGTGCTGACACCGGGCCAGGCCTTGAGATATGGTTTCATGGCCCCTTCCCATCACGCTGTACTCTCTGCTCCTAGAACACATAGATAGGAAGGTAGTCACTGTCATGATGCTGTACTGTGTCGGGAACAAATTGTATAAACAAGACTTTGTAACTAACTTTGTGGTTTTTGCAAATAAAAACGCTGTAACTTCTGTAGTCGGCACTGCAGTTCAGCCTCTGCTTTGGCAGGGTGTTGTAACTGTAGTCCCTGGCCATGGAAGTCGGCACTGCAGTTCAGCCTCTGTTTCCGCAGGTTGCTGTAACTGTAGTCGCTGGCCAGCTTAATAAAGGCTCTTAAATTTTGATCTGAGTCCCTGGTGGTCGTCTCTGCTGGTCACCCCATTACAGCAACCAATGGATGTGTCTCTCTGCCATCAATGTTTCTCTCTCTGTGTCTCTCCCCCTCTGTTCCACTCTCTCTAAAAAATCAATGGGGGCGGGGGAAATCTTTGGGTAAGGATTAACAACAATAAAGGGGGGGGGGGTCCAATTCCCAGTCACAGCATGTAGGGGAGGCAACCAATAGCTGTTTCTCTCTCATCTCTCTTCCTTCCTCTAAAATCAATAATAATAAAAAGAACATGACACATATCTTTTTTTCTTCTTTTTTGAATCATAGAAGACATTTATTGAGAAGGCCAGCCAACCAAGAAGAGAGGGCGCTTACAAGCATTCCACCAGGAGACAGGGTTATGCAGGGGAAGGGGCTGGGGTGAGGCTGGGAATAGAATGCAGCTATGCACAGCCCTGGAGGTCCCCAGATGTCAGCTATTGTCCTGAATCATCCGGTAATGAGATGATGTTGATGAGGTGATGTTTTGACTCCTGGTGGATGGTCTGACCATGCTTATTGGTTCTGCTTGCTGGGTTCACAGCTGAGTCACCTCCTCAATTGCTTCCCACAGGCCTTGGAAAGGAAACTTAGGAAAAACTTAACCCGCTGTTCACATAAGTACTAGTATATGTGTTCTAAGATTTAAAATAATATGATTATTTTTCAGATTAATGCAGGTGCTCTATCTATCAGATTATAAGTCCCCCTATCATTTGTACCAGCCCTGCTTTCCAATGGGATGACCAAGGTTGCAATATTTTGAACAGTTCCTGTGCTTGGCTGAATTCTTTTAGAAACTATATACCCTGCTTACTGAGCGACATTCAAGCTCTTCGCGGCTTCTGCCTGGGCTCAGCATGAGACAACAGATTTCCCACAAGTCCATAGTAATCCCAGCAGAAGGGCTGGCGTTTCTGGAAACACTGGAAACAGTTCTAAGTTCCCCATAACTTAGCACCCAGAGCTCTTTATGGGATTTACTCTATACAACAAATGCAGTGTTTAAAAGGAAGGTTCCAGAGGCTATAAAAAGAAGCCAGTGTTGACCCCTCTGCCCCAGCCCCATTTCTCCCAGCCGATTCCACGTTAAATGCAGCAGAGAGGCAGCAAAGGAGAAGGGGAAAGGGGGGGAGGGAGGTGGGAGAGCAGAGCAGAGAGAGGGGTCTGCCTTTAACTCAGAAGTCCCAGAGCAAATCAGGGAAAGTGCCTGCCATCACCAACAAGCTTCCTTCTGTATGTCAATGCTGCCACTGTCTGGTCGACCCCTTCCAACTCTCCCATCCACACTCGTCTTGTATACTTGTTTCGTCTATCTCCTTTCGTTCATCCTCTCTATATGTCCAAACCACCTCAACATACCTTTCTCAATCCTCGACACTACATCTTCTTTCACTCCACAACGTTCCCTAAAATTAACTTAATAAACTTAAAGTTTTAAGTCAACTTCGCACTGTACGTGCGCACCCCAAGTGTTATTTTGTGGAAGAGCCACACGCAAGAGGCCAAAGAGCCGCATGTGGCTCGCGAGCCGCGGTTTACCGACCACCGCAATAGATGAAGCACCAGGATGGGATCCTGTGGGTTTACATATCTATCCCCCAAGTATTCCTGGGAGCTATTTCAACCAGAATTAAATATATCTACTTTTCAAGCTCCTACCTCTTAAGATATACCACTGATCTTTTAAAAGATACCACTGGGTGCCTGGGCAATTAGAGAAACTCCTTCAATGTTCTCCCTACATCAACGTGGGCACCCCACCTTCCAACCCATCCCCCCACGCAGCAGCCAGAGTCGCCTGTGGTTCATGACAACATGGACAAACCTTGAAGGTCTTGTGCTAAGCGAAATAAATCAAAGACAAAGACTTATCACTTATTTGTGGAATAGATACAGCAAAGGACAGGACAAGGCCTGACTAGCCGCACTGGACTGAGTCCCTGGCTGCCCCCCAGGAGGGCTCAGGCCTCAGCCAGCTGGTTCAGCAGGAAGAGGGCCCCATAGAGGGCTGACAGGGGCTCCTTGGCTTTCGGGTCCCAGGTAGACGTGGGGCTGTTCAGCTCCATCTCCAGGCCACACTCATCCAGCAGCTCATAGGTAATGACCAAGCCCTCCTCCTGGAGTGGGGCCAGGAGCTCAGGCTGGAGGGTAAAGGGAATGTTCTGGAAGCGGTTGAAGTTGGGCTCCAGGATGCTCCTCACCAGGTCCCGCTGAGGAAGGAGGATCCTCCTCTCCATGGACTGAGCCAGCAGTTCATGTTGGATGTCACTCAGCACCATTAAGGCTTCAAGCAGGTAAAGGATGAGGCACTTTGAGCCAAACCTTGGATAGCAGGAGTCCTTTCGCAGTTCAGTCAGGATGGTGCCACCAGGGCCGTCCAAATGACCGAAGGGCTCCTGTTCAAACTTGTCCATGAGGTCCTGAAGAGCCTTGCGGTCCCTAAGCATGGCCCGGAGGTTGGAGAACACAACGTTCTGCATGTCCTTCGAGAGCTTGGCCGCTTCTACCTTCGGGGAAACCTCCTCTTGTAGCAGCTTGAAATCCATTTGAGGGGTGGCAGGTATCACGGGACGTGCTAAAACCCTTGGCTCTTCACCATCTGCCATTGGGGTGGAGAATTCACCTGGGCACCACCCGCACTGGGGCATGTGTTTTCGGGGTACTGGAAAGGAATCTCCATCACCGTCATCTGCGGTGTAAAGAATGTCCCAGCCTCTGCTGCAGAAAACCAGCTGCTTCCTCCTATAGGCCAGCACCGAGCCCTTCGGCACAGTCAGCTGCTTCTCTCTCATTTTGGTCCCCTCTGCCTCTGCTTTACCCTTGACCCAAATATCCATAAAGTTGGAGAATTTCCCTGAGATCTTCTTGCTGCTAAAATCCTGCAGCACAGGGCTGTTGAGCAGCTCCACGGTGTCGGTCACAACATACAGATTCACCCCTGCTTCCCGGCACTGCTTCAGGAAGGCCGGCTCTGTGTCCGGCAGTTTCCTCTTCTGAAGCTCTGTCCAGGTTTCATGTGGGGTGCTAACAATCCGGTACTGGAGGGAGGACCCTAGGCACACAGCAGTCCCCCCTGAGATGCCCACTTCTGCCCCAGCATTCACGCTCCCAGCCGCCTGCAGCTTCCTGACCACGGTGTAACTGAAGGCGGCAGGCACTTCCACAGCAGCGTCTGGGACCGAAGAACCTGGTTCCAGGATGTGCATGAGGGACACATCAAGTGGTTCATCAGGTAGTTGCCAAAACTGAGAGCGAGCCTTCTTCCTCTGTATTAGAGAAAACCGGTGTATCTTGGTGGCACTCACCAAGCATTTGACAGGTCTGAGCTGTCGGTCTCTGAGCTCTTTGACCAATTTCTTGGTAATTTTCTCAAACATGGAGGGCATGTTGTTCTTGCCCTGCACAGTTGTCTATCAGGATGTGGTTTCAGCCTTTAAAACCCCAGCTCTGCACCTGGTCGGGGCTGCTCTCTGGACTCCCAGTTGTATATTGTCTTGTCTAATAGAGAAAGGCTCCAATGGGTAGGGCTCCTTCCAATCTCCAGACTGCCTGAGGTCAGACAAAATCCAGAGAACAGAGAAATGCAACTCCGCTGGTCGTGTTTTCTTCCCAAAGCAGGTCCCCAACTCAAGTTCCAGGGCAATGTCCTGCAAAAAGCAGCAGACGAGGCCCCCGCCTCCTCCAGACCAGGTCTGGGGCTGAGCTCTGGATCACGGCCTTATCTCTCAAGTCCTTCTCAGCTGAGTTATGACAGGTATCTTGAACAAGGGCTAAAAAAAGCACTAGGTTTCCAGGAAAACTGTGCCATTAGTGCAAATAGTTCCCATAGGCCCCCCGGTTCCTCCTATTATTAGCATCGAACATCAGCATTGCCACTGTCTTGTCAAGGGGAGTGTGGAGCAGCTTCCCGACACAGATGTGATTGACGGTTCTGTGCAGGGACATGTGAGGACAGTTCCTGGGGGCTGCTGGGGAGCCCAAGCTGGCGTCTCCATTTACCCAGGTGGAGCCTGGGCCCAGGCACCAGGGCAGCCAGCCACCAGCCTGGGAAAGGCTCCCAGGGGCTCCAGTTCCAGGATTTTCCTGCTGCTCCCGGAAGAGAGGTGGAAGGGCAGGATCTACCCAGAAGAAACCACCAAAATACAACCCACAGCAGAGAGAGGCTCAGGACTTGGCAGGCGACAGGGGGCAGGGAGAGGTCATTGGCATGGCCTTGTGGGGCTGGGCAGGGCTCTGTGCCGCCTGAGAGTGTGGTGGCGTGGCATATAGCAGCCACCCCTCCCTGCCCACACACCTATGCCAGGCTGGGAAAGGGACAAGCGAGGGGCCTGGGGGAACTGAGATGGGACCTTTGGGGGCTGGTGGGGGCCAGGAGACCAGGCTGGGCTGTCGCCCTGGAGGGGCTGGTGGTGGCCTGGCTCAGGAGAGGGTAGCTGTGGGGTCTGAGAGGAAGGATCTAGGACAGAGATCCTCAAACTTTTTAAACAGGGGGCCAGTTCACTGTCCCTCAGACATTCCACACATGCGCACTGGGGGCCCGGGATGAGTCGGCTGCTAAGCAGGAAAGGCAGCGACGCCAAAAACACCTGGCGGGCAGGATAAATGTTTTCGGCGGGCCGCATGTGGCCTGCGGGCCGTAGTTTGAGGACCCCTGTCTAGGAGGTAGCTGAGCCAATAAATGCAGGGGGCAGGGCACAGGCTCAAGTGTGTCAAGGTTTCCTACTGAAGGGCCAAGTACAAGGTGTGCCACCTGCTGATCTCAGGTTTCTCCACAGGAGGGGTGACCTACTGCACCTCATGTCGCAGGGATCCCTAGTGCCCGTACCTTGCCGGGCTGCCTTCTCTCCAGACAGCCCAGAGAGAACCCCTTCTCACCCCGTGTCCAGGCTGTCCCCAGAAGCTGGCCGGTCACCACCTCACCATGCCTGCTGTTTGCCATTGTGTGGTCTACTGGGCACCGCCCCCACCAGGCTTGTCATCCCTCATCTGACTGGCTTCGGGGGTGACAATGGTATATTGGGTCCTTCTGACCCTATCCACACTCCACATGGGATCAGGTCTCTGCCCTGCTCACATCCCTTCCGTGTGTCCGCCCCGGAGAAATGAACACATCCACATGTGAAATGTCTTCCATCCGTTTCCACAAATGAAAACCTGTGCACCTGTCCATAGCAGCACGGTTCACTGTGGCCAAACCTGGTAGCACGGACAGATGAATAAACACAATGTGTCCATCCGGACACAGGAGCTTTACTCAGCCATGAACAGCATTAAAGCGCGGGCACGAATGCGGATGAGCCTGGAACATGATGCCCAGGGAGAGCCTGTCACAGAGGGCCCCCGGGCCAACACGGATGGGTCACTCAAGGACAGCCTGTCCCCACCCTCACAGATCCCCAGACAAGCCAACCCCACATGCCCTGTCCCAACTCCTAGGTCACAGCACCACTGTCACTGAATGGCTGAGGCCACTAGGTCTGGGGCAGCTTGTTATGCAGCAACAGAAAACCAGAAGGAGTTTTTAAGAGTTTTATTAAATCCTTACAAAACAGAATACAGCCGAAACCGGTTTGGCTCGGTGGATGGAGCATCGGCCTGCAGACTCAAGGGTCCCGGGTTCGATTCTGGTCAAGGGCATGTACCTGGGTTGCGGGCACATCCATCCCCAGTGGGAGATGTGCAGGAGGCAGCTGATCGAAGTTTCTCTCTCATCGATGTTTCTAACTCTCTCTCTCTCTCTCCCTTCCTCTCTGTAAAATATCAATAAAATATATATTTTTAAAAAAAACACTGGAGATACCACCAAGATGGCGGCATAGGTAAACACCGGAGACTGCTGCTGCAAACAACCACTTCAAAAATACAACTAAAAGACGGAACGGACATCACCCAGAACCACAGGAAGGCTGACTGAGGAAAGACTCTTCAACTAGAAGGAAAGACAACAGCAAACCGAGGCTCAGAGGAGGCGCAGTGTGGAAAATTTAAAGGTACCGAGGTGCACGCAAAGCGGGCTGGTGGCTGAGGGCGCGGTTGTCGTTTTCAATCAGGAGGGAGTCTCAGACTCTGAGCTCCAGATCCGGGCGAGTCTCTAGGGACTCAGACTCAAACGGGAGAAGCGGGATTGTCTAGCATCAGTTGGAACGTGAGGGCAGCTTTCTCTCCGAGGTTTGCAGCGGCTGCCGGGGTTCTGAGAAGCAGAGCCTCTGGGAACGGACTGAGAGCAGCCATAACTGCTCCCTCTGCCCGCCCTGTTGATCCCCTGGGACCCGCCCCGCCCAAGCCCTGTGCAGAGCCATTTGCCGGATTGCCTCAGGCAAAGGCTAGATTAGCACCTCCCCAGAGGACAGAAGTTTTCCCGGGCAGACACAGCTGATTCTCACAGCCAGTCGGCCTGGTGATCAAATCCCTCTAGTATTAACTACAACAATCAAGGCTTAACTAGAACAAGACTGCGCACAAAGACCACAAGGGGGTGCACCAAGAAAGCATAAAAAATGCGGAGACAAAAAAACATGACAGAAATGGAGGATATAGAGCTAAAAAACGCAATTTTGAGGGCTTGCAATAAACTTGATGAGAGCCTCACGAAAACTAATGAGGCCCTCGATGCTATGATAAAGAACCAACTAGAAATTAAGCATACACGGACTGAAATAAAGAATATTATACCCAATAGCAGACCAGAGGAATGCAAGAATCAAGTCAAAGATTTGAAATGCGAAGAAGCAAAAAACACCCAACCGGAAAAGCAAAATGAAAAAAGAATCCGAAAATATGAAGATAGTGTAAGGAGCCTCTGGGACAGCTTCAAGCACACTAATATCAGAATTATAGGGGTGCCAGAAGATGAGAGAGAGCAAGATATTGAAAACCTATTTGAAGAAATAATGGCAGAAAACTTCCCCCACCTGGTGAAAGAAATGGACTTACAGGTCCAAGAAGCGCAGAGAACCCCAAACAAAAGGAATCCAAAGAGGACCACACCAAGACACATCATAATTAAAATGCCAAGAGCAAAAGACAAAGAGAGAATCTTAAAAGCAGCAAGAGAAAGAGGCTCAATTACCTACAAGGGAGTACCCATATGACTGTCAGCTGATTTCTCAACAGAAGCATTGCAGGCCAGACGGGAATGGCAAGAAATATTCAAAGTGCTGAATACCAAGAACCTACAACCAAGATTACTTTATCCAGCAAAGCTATCATTCAGAATTGAAGGTCAGATAAAGAGCTTCACAGATAAGGAAAAGCTAAAGGAGTTCATCACCACTAAACTAGTATTATAGGAAATGCTGAAAGGTATCCTTTAAGAAGAGGAAGAAGAAAAAGGTAAAGATACAAATTGTGAACAACAAACATGCATCTATCAACAAGTGAATCTAAGAATCAAGTGAATAAATAATCTGATGTACAGAATGAACTGGTGATTACAATGAATCAGGGACATAGAAGGGGAATGGACTGACTATTCTTGGGGGGGAAAGGGGAATGGGAGATGCGGGAAGAGACTGGACAAAAATGGTGCACCTATGGATGAGGACAGTGGGTGGAGAGTGAGGGCGGAGGATGGGGCGGGAACTGGGAGGAGGGGAGTTATGGGGGGGAAAAAAAAGAGGAACAAATGTAATCTGAACAATAAAGATTTAATAAAAAAAAAAACAACAACAAAAAACCAGAATACAAAATTCCGGCATTGACAGTTAGTGTCAAGGAAACCTTTTGAGCTGTATCAGTTTACCTGGTACAGTGGAGTTAAACTGCTTGGATGTCTTTCCCCCACTTTTAAAGAAAATTGTCTTTTTTTTCTATATTAACATGGAAACCCTGCCATTCCCCCTTCCCTCAGCACCAGAGCAGCCTCGCAGCCTGGGACTCCCTGGGGCCCAGGCCCTCATTCACAGTGGCGGTTCTGGCCAGCCCTCCCGGTTGCACTAGAGATGTGATGGGGGTGTTTCTTTCTCCCTCTCCTCCCTCCCCTCCTCGCTTCTCCCCACTCCCCTCTCTAAAAATCAATAAAAAACAGATCCTTGGTGAGGATTTTTTTAAAAAGCACATCAACCCATTTCTCCTCCTTCCGAGTGAGTCTAAGACCAGGACAGACCACCAGGTTTCCTCTGGAGAATTAAGGAGGACACTGAGGTGGGGTGACTCACAGGGAGGGTTTGTCCAGGGGATTAGCGACAATGACAGGAATGAAGACTTGCACAAATCCCTAGGTCTGGGAGGAGATGCCAGTGCTGGCCTCCTCCCCACCCCGCAGGCTGGTAAGTCATTCCTTGGTGCATTTATTGAGTACTTGCTGTGTACCAGACTCTACACAAGTTTGGTCCCATCATCCTTTCAATTTTTATTAAGAAGAAAGCCACCCTTTTAAATTCAATGCCATTTAGTACATTTACCATATTGTGCAACCATCACCGTCACTTCTTATCTAATTCCAGAATGCTCCACCACCCCAAAAAGAAGCCCATCCCCATCAGCAGTCACTCTCCATCCCTCCCCGGCCCCCGAAAACCATGAAACCACTTCCTGTCTCTGTGGACTTGCCTGTTCTGGACATTTTACACAAATGAAATCACTGTGGCTTTTTGTGTCTGTCTTTTCTCACTTTATTAAAAAATAAATCTACACTAATAAAAGACACAGATGTTAATTGACCATAACTTCACTATGCCCAAGCCATGCCCACCAGCCAATCAGAGCAACTATATGCAAATTAACCCAACCACGATGGTGGCCGGCAGCCACTGAGCTGGACCAAGCAGGAGGCTTGCTTGCTCCGGCGATGGAGGAAGCCAAGTTTCCCACCTGCTCTGGCCAGCTTGGCCTCCGCAAAAGGCAACAAAGTTTCAATTATAGAAGCTAAATAAATCCCAGATACCTGCTTCTAGCCAACCTCCACTGGGAGCTTGGGTGGCTGGGGGCTGTGGCCAGCCTGCAAATAGCCATCAGCTCCCACCTAGGATGGCCACACTCTCATGGGGTGAGGGTCCCTGCTGGGGGGCTTGGCCAGCCTGTAAACAGCCATCAGTCTCTCACCCAGACTGGCCAGGGACCCCCGTAGGACCCTCCACCCTGACAGGGGTGTGGCCAGCCTGAAAACAGCCCTCAGCCCCTCACCAGGCTGGCCAAGCACCCCAGTGGGACCCCCACCCTAATCTGGTGCACCCTTAAGGGCAAACCAGCCGGCCCCCACCCATGCACCAGGCCTCTATCCTATATAGTAAAAAGGTAATATGCAAATTGACCCTAACAGCAGAGCGACTGGGAATCACTGATCACTATGACACACACTGACCACCAGGGGGCAGACGCTCAATGCAGGAGCTGCCCCCTGGTGGTCAGTGTGCTCCCAAGGGGAGCTCTGCTCAGCCACAAGCCAGGCTGATGGCTACTAGTACAGCGGTGGTGGTGGGAGCCCCTCCCGCCTCCTCAGCAGCGCTAAGGATGTCCGACTGCAGCTGGGCCTGCTCCCCACTGGCCAGTGGACATCCACCAAGGGCTCCCGGACTGCCAGAGGGATGTCTGACTGCCAGCTTAGGCACAATCCCTGGGGAGCGGGCCTAAGCCAGCAGGTGGTCATTCCCCGAGGGGGTCCCAGACTGCGAGAGGGCACTGGCTGGGCTGACGGACCCTCCTGAGTCCACATATTTTTGTGCACCGGGCCTCTAGTAAATAAAATATTTTTTAAAGTTTTAGATTTAGCCCTGACCAGTGTGGCTCAGTTGGTTAGAGCATTGTCTTATAGACCAAAAGGTGGGGGGTTCGCCCTAGCCGTTTTTCTCAACGGTTAGACATCAGCCCGCAGACTGAAGGGTCCAGGGTTTGAGTCCCAGTCAAGGGCATGTACCTTGGTTCTAGGCTTGATCCCCAGCCCCAGTCTGGGCATGTGTGGGAGGCAACCAATGGATGTGTCTCTCTGTCATCAATGGTTCTCTCTCTCTGTGTCTCTCCCCCTCTGTTCCACTCTCTCTAAAACATCAATGGGGGGAAAAATCCTTGGGTAAGGATTAACAACAATAAAGGGGGGGGGGGTCCAATTCCCAGTCACAGCATGTAGGGGAGGCAACCAATAGCTGTTTCTCTCTCATCTCTCTTCCTTCCTCTAAAATCAATAATAATAAAAAGAACATGACACATATCTTTTTTTCTTCTTTTTTGAATCATAGAAGACATTTATTGAGAAGGCCAGCCAACCAAGAAGAGAGGGCGCTTACAAGCATTCCACCAGGAGACAGGGTTATGCAGGGGAGGGGGCTGGGGTGAGGCTGGGAATAGAATGCAGCTATGCACAGCCCTGGAGGTCCCCAGATGTCAGCTATTGTCCTGAATCATCCGGTAATGAGATGATGTTGATGAGGTGATGTTTTGACTCCTGGTGGATGGTCTGACCATGCTTATTGGTTCTGCTTGCTGGGTTCACAGCTGAGTCACCTCCTCAATTGCTTCCCACAGGCCTTGGAAAGGAAACTTAGGAAAAACTTAACCCGCTGTTCACATAAGTACTAGCATGTGTGTTCTAAGATTTAAAATAATATGATTATTTTTCAGATTAATGCAGGTGCTCTATCTATCAGATTATAAGTCCCCCTATCATTTGCACCAGCCCTGCTTTCCAATGGGTTGACCAAGGTTGCAATATTTTGAACAGTTCCTGTGCTTGGCTCAATTCATTTAGAAACTATATACCCTGCTTACTGAGCGACATTTAAGCTCTTCGCGGCTTCTGCCTGGGCTCAGCATGAGACAACAGATTTCCCACAAGTCCATAGTAATCCCAGCAGAAGGGCTGGCGTTTCTGGAAACACTGGAAACAGCTCTAAGTTCCCCATAACTCACTCTTACCACCCAGAGCTCTTTATGGGATTTACTCCATACAACAAACGCAGTGTTTAAAAGGAAGGTTCCAGAGGCTATAAAAAGAAGCCAGTGTTGACCCCTCTGCCCCAGCCCCATTTCTCCCAGCCGATTCCACGTTAAATGCAGCAGAGAGGCAGCAAAGGAGAAGGGGAAAGGGGGGGAGGGAGGGGGGAGAGCAGAGCAGAGAGAGGGGTCTGCCTTTAACTCAGAAGTCCCAGAGCAAATCAGGGAAAGTGCCTGCCATCAACAACAAGCTTCCTTCTGTGTGTCAATGCTGCCACCTTCTGGTGTAAATTATAAATTCATTAGAAAATAGCGCCAATCACACTCATTCAATAGATCAGTGGTCGGCAAACTCATTAGTCAACAGAGCCAAATATCAACAGTACAGCGATTGAAATTTCTTTTGAGAGCCAAATTTTTTAAACTTAAGCTATATAGGTAGGTACATTGTTATTAACTTAATTAGGGTACTCCTAAGCTGGCCTTCGCTAAAAACGTCCTCAATCTGATTGAGGTACATTCGCTGAGGTCGACCCCTTCCAACTCTCCCATCCACACTCGTCTTGTATACTTGTTTCATCTATCTCCTTTCGTTCATCCTCTCTATATGTCCAAACCATCTCAACAGACCTTTCTCAATCCTCGTCACTACATCTTCTTTCACTCCACAACGTTCCCTAAAATTAACTTAATAAACTTTACTTAAAGTTTTAAGTTAACTTTGCACTGTACGTGCGCGCCCGCACGTGGTATTTTGTGGAAGAGCCACACGCAAGAGGCCAAAGAGCCACATGTGGCTCCCGAGCCGCGGTTTACCGACCACCGCAATAGATGAAGCACAAGGATGGGACCCTGTGGGTTTACATATCTATCCCCCAAGTATTCCTGGGAGCTATTTCAACCAGAATTAAATATATCTACTTTTCAAGCTCCTACCTCTTAAGATATACCACTGATCTTTTAAAAGATACCACTGGGTGCCTGGGCAATTAGAGAAACTCCTTCAATGTTCTCCCTACATCCACGTGGGCACCCACCTTCCAACCCATCCCCCCACGCAGCAGCCAGAGTCGCCTGTGGTTCATGACAACATGGACAAACCTTGAAGGTCTTGTGCTAAGCGAAATAAATCAAAGACAAAGACTTATCACTTATTTGTGGAATAGATACAGCAAAGGACAGGACAAGGCCTGACTAGCCGCACTGGACTGAGTCCCTGGCTGCCCCCCAGGAGGGCTCAGGCCTCAGCCAGCTGGTTCAGCAGGAAGAGGGCCCCATAGAGGGCTGACAGGGGCTCCTTGGCTTTCGGGTCCCAGGTAGACGTGGGGCTGTTCAGCTCCATCTCCAGGCCACACTCATCCAGCAGCTCATAGGTAATGACCAAGCCCTCCTCCTGGAGTGGGGCCAGGAGCTCAGGCTGGAGGGTAAAGGGAATGTTCTGGAAGCGGTTGAAGTTGGGCTCCAGGATGCTCCTCACCAGGTCCCGCTGAGGAAGGAGGATCCTCCTCTCCATGGACTGAGCCAGCAGTTCATGTTGGATGTCACTCAGCACCATTAAGGCTTCAAGCAGGTAAAGGATGAGGCACTTTGAGCCAACCTCTGGATAGCAGGAGTCCTTTCGCAGTTCAGTCAGGATGGTGCCACCAGGGCCATCCAAATGACCGAAGGGCTCCTGTTCAAACTTGTCCATGAGGTCCTGAAGAGCCTTGCGGTCCCTAAGCATGGCCCGGAGGTTGGAGAACACAACATTCTGCATGTCCTTCGAGAGCTTGGCCGCTTCTACCTTCGGGGAAACCTCCTCTTGTAGCAGCTTGAAATCCATTTGAGGGGTGGCAGGTATCATGGGACGTGCTAAAACCCTTGGCTCTTCACCATCTGCCATTGGGGGGGGGGATTCACCTGGGCACCACGACCTCTGGGGCATGTCTGTGCGGCCTCCTGGAAAGGTTTTCCGATCACCATCATCTGCGGTGTAAAGAATGTCCCAGTCTCTGCTGTAGAAAACCAGCTGCTTCCTCCTATAGGCCAGCACCGAGCCCTTCGGCACAGTCAGCTGCTTCTCTCTCATTTTGGTCCCCTCTGCCTCTGCTTTACCCTTGACCCAAATATCCAGAGGGTTGGTGAATTTCCCTGAGATCTTCTTGCTGCTAAAATCCTGCAGCACAGGGCTGTTGAGCAGCTCCACGGTGTCGGTCACAACATACAGATTCACCCCTGCTTCCCGGCACTGCTTCAGGAAGGCCGGCTCTGTGTCCGGCAGTTTCCTCTTCTGAAGCTCTGTCCAGGTTTCATGTGGGGTGCTAACAATCCGGTACTGGAGGGAGGACCCTAGGCACACAGCAGTCCCCCCTGAGATGCCCACTTCTGCCCCAGCATTCACGCTCCCAGCCGCCTGCTGCTTCCTGACCACGGTGTAACTGAAGGCGGCAGGCACTTCCACAGCAGCGTCTGGGACCGAAGAACCTGGTTCCAGGATGTGCATGAGGGACACATCAAGTGGTTCATCAGGTAGTTGCCAAAACTGAGAGCGAGCCTTCTTCCTCTGTATTAGAGAAAACCGGTGTATCTTGGTGGCACTCACCAAGCATTTGACAGGTCTGAGCTGTCGGTCTCCGAGCTCTTTGACCAATTTCTTGGTAATTTTCTCAAACATGGAGGGCATGTTGTTCTTGCCCTGCACGGTCGTCTATCAGAATGTTGTTTCAGCCTTTAAAACCCCAGCTCTGCACCTGGTCGGGGCTGCTCTCTGGACTCCCAGTTGTATATTGTCTTGTCTAATAGAGAAAGGCTCCAGTGGGTAGGGCTCCTTCCAATCTCCAGACTGCCTGAGGTCAGACAAAATCCAGAGAACAGAGAAATGCAACTCCGCTGGTTGTGTTTTCTTCCCAAAGCAGGTCCCCAACTCAAGTTCCAGGGCAATGTCCTGCAAAAAGCAGCAGACGAGGCCCCCGCCTCCTCCAGACCAGGTCTGGGGCTGAGCTCTGGATCACGGCCTTATCTCTCAAGTCCTTCTCAGCTGAGTTATGACAGGTATCTTGAACAAGGGCTAAAAAAAGCACTAGGTTTCCAGGAAAACTGTGCCATTAGTGCAAATAGTTCCCATAGCCCCCCCTGTTCCTCCTATTATTAGCATCGAACATCAGCATTGCCACTGTCTTGTCAAGGGGAGTGTGGAGCAGCTTCCCGACACAGATGTGATTGACGGTTCTGTGCAGGGACATGTGAGGACAGTTCCTGGGGGCAGCTGGGGAGCCCAAGCTGGCGTCTCCATTTACCCAGGTGGAGCCTGGGCCCAGGCACCAGGGCAGCCAGCCACCAGCCTGGGAAAGGCTCCCAGGGGCTCCAGTTCCAGGATTTTCCTGCTGCTCCCGGAAGAGAGGTGGAAGGGCAGGATCTACCCAGAAGAAACCACCAAAATACAACCCACAGCAGAGAGAGGCTCAGGACTTGGCAGGCGACAGGGGGCAGGGAGAGGTCATTGGCATGGCCTTGTGGGGCTGGGCAGGGCTCTGTGCCGCCTGAGTGTGTGGTGGCGTGGCATGTAGCAGCCACCCCTCCCTGCCCACACACCTATGCCAGGCTGGGAAAGGGACAAGCGAGGGGCCTGGGGGAACTGAGATGGGACCTATGGGGGCTGGTGGGGGCCAGGAGACCAGGCTGGGCTGTCGCCCTGGAGGGGCTGGTGGTGGCCTGGCTCAGGAGAGGGTAGCTGTGGGGTCTGAGAGGAAGGGTCTAGGACAGGGTTGGGCAATCTTTTTGACTCGAGGGCCACAATGGGTTCTTAAACTGGACCGGAGGGCCAGAACAAAAGCATGGATGGAGTGTTTGTGTGAACTAATATAAACATCATTACATAAAAGGGTACGGTGTTTTGTTTTTTTTTTTTAGTTTTATTCATTTCAAACGGGCCGGATCCGGTCCGCGGGCCATAATTTGCCCACGGCTAGGCTAGGAGGTAGCTGAGCCAATAAATGCAGGGGGCAGGGCACAGGCTCAAGAGTGTCCAGGTTTCCTACTGAAGGGCCAAGTACAAGGTGTGCCACCTGCTGATCTCAGGTTTCTCCACAGGAGGGGTGACCTACTGCACCTCATGTCGCAGGGATCCCTAGTGCCCGTACCTTGCCGGGCTGCCTTCTCTCCAGACAGCCCAGAGAGAACCCCTTCTCACCCCGTGTCCAGGCTGTCCCCAGAAGCTGGCCGGTCACCACCTCACCATGCCTGCTGTTTGCCATTGTGTGGTCTACTGGGCACCGCCCCCACCAGGCTTGTCATCCCTCATCTGACTGGCTTCGGGGGTGACAATGGTATATTGGGTCCTTCTGACCCTATCCACACTCCACATGGGATCAGGTCTCTGCCCTGCTCACATCCCTTCCGTGTGTCCGCCCCGGAGAAATGAACACATCCACATGTGAAATGTTTTCCATCCGTTTCCACAAATGAAAACCTGTGCACCTGTCCATAGCAGCACGGTTCACTGTGGCCAAACCTGGTAGCACGGACAGATGAATAAACACAATGTGTCCATCCGGACACGGGAGCTTTACTCAGCCATGAACAGCATTAAAGCGCGGGCACGAATGCGGATGAGCCTGGAACATGATGCCCAGAGAGAGCCTGTCACAGAGGGCCCCCGGGCCAACACGGATGGGTCACTCAAGGACAGCCTGTTCCCACCCTCACAGATCCCCAGACAAGCCAACCCCACATGCCCTGTCCCAACTCCTAGGTCACAGCACCACTGTCACTGAATGGCTGAGGCCACTAGGTCTGGGGCAGCTTGTTATGCAGCAACAGAAAACCAGAAGGAGTTTTTAAGAGTTTTATTAAATCCTTACAAAACAGAATACAAAATTCCGGCATTGACAGTTGGTGTCAAGGAAAACTTTTGAGCTGTATCAGTTTACCTGGTACAGTGGAGTTAAAGTGCTTGGATGTCTTTCCCCCACTTTTAAAGAAAATTGTCTTTTTTTTCTATATTAACATGGAAACACTGCCATTCCCCCTTCCCTCAGCACCAGAGCAGCCTCGCAGCCTGGGACTCCCTGGGGCCCAGGCCCTCATTCACAGTGACGGTTCTGGCCAGCCTCCCGGTTGCACTGGAGATGTGATGGGGGAAGAGTAAGTAGCTGCCCCACCTTTAAGAAAATGCTGCTCACAGTCAGCTTTCCAGACTGAACTGACCACACCGCCTGTAGCCAGTGAGGCCCAGTTCTTTTACAGAAAGGCAGAACTCCCAGTCGTGATACCTGGAATCACTAATGGGCAAGAAATGATGGAGGTGGGGGTGGCCGCCCACCCTGGGGTCTTTGGAAAGGCCGGTCCACAGATTCAGGTGGCCAGGCAGGCATCAGCCCCCAGACTGCAACCATTGTACAAGACTTGGGGGAGGCAGTGTCTGAGCCCCCCAACCCCAAGGCCCCCTGACATTCAAGTATTCTTCAAGAACAGGAAGGGGAAGTCAACTGATGTTCTTAAAATACTAATGAAACAGGATGAAAACTAGATGCCAGAGGGCTCTCCAGCTGGCCTGCCTGAAAGACCCAGCCAGAGCCCAGGCCGAGCTGCCCTGAAGAGGGCTGGGTGGCCGCCCACTGGCAGAAACACGTGCCTGAAGGAAGAGGAAGCTTGTATTGCATAGTGTTTCCCACCTAAGGACAAAGAGGGGAGTCAGAGTCTCCTTGAGCCCAGCAAGTCACTAGACATCTGACGTGGACTCTGGGGGTGGGGAGGTGGGGAGGACAGGGAGGTTCCTGGGTGCCTGAGGGAGGCCATTCCCCTAAAGGTGGGCAGAGCAGGAATGCTGCCTTTGGGGTGGGGATTCATCGGGAACCTGGGTCAGCCCTGGCTCTACGGAGGGGAGGAGACAGGGCTGGCAGAGCTTCCGTGTCAACTCAAGAGTCGACAGGGGGCAGGACGTGGCCATGGTCAGACTGAGCCCTGAGAAGGGGCACTGGGGTGCCCGGGGTGGGGGATCTGCGGGTCCCCCATGTTGGCTGACGAGTGCCAGTCCAGCCCCTCCCATTCCTCCAGTGCCCCTTCCCCCCGCCCCAGGTAGACAGAGTCCCCAGTGGAGAGGGTGGGGAGTAGTGGTAATGGGTGCAGCCTCTCCCCGTCAGCTGCAACTTAAGGTTCTCAGTTAGGGGTGGGGTGGGGTCCATGTGGGTGGCTGTTCACTCCACCTGCCCACACCCAGGACTCCCCTGGCCACCAGGGTGCCTTTCGGGTGAAAGGAGGTGCAGGGTTAGTCTGGCCTTGAGAACACTAAGGGCAGGGGAGGGGGAGGGGCGCAGGTGTGTTCCCGGGTCCCCCAGCTCTGGAAGACAGCAAATGTCCTCCTCTCCTGAGTCACATTGGGCAGGGACCATGGGCACAAGGCCTTTCACAGTACAGCTGAGCCTGTACGGCCAGGGTGGCAGGGTGGGGGCACGCGCAGCACATGTGCCCTCTGCTCTTCTCCAGGGTGCCTGTTTACTTTTAACACCATTCAAAGGAAAAAAATGGGGGTGGGGGACAGAAAAAAAAAGGAAAACCCAACAGCAAAAACTTTATATAAAAAGATACCCCCCAGCTGAGCTGAGCTGAGCACAGCACCTCAGAACCCAAGGGGGGGTAGGAGTGGGGGGTGTTGCACAGCCTGCTGGTCACTGGCTGGCAATAGCTTAAAAAAAATCTTGAGATCTGATGGGGGAGGGGGTGACCTATGTACAGCAGAAGGGAGGGGTCATGCATGGTCCCCCACCAGGACCACGGGGGCTGCAGAGAGGCTGGCTCGCTGCCGCCGCTGGGCCAGCTTGGACTGGGATGGTGGGGACAGATGCAGGTAGCGTGAGGTAGCTCGGATGACCACGGGCTGGCCCTGCACCTCCTCCAACGCATCCTCCTCGCGCTGGGCCAGCTGCCGGTTCATGGCGATGGCCTCAGCTGCGAAGGATGTGAGGTCTTTGGCACAGCTGTTCCTGGGGACAAGACGGGACAGTCACCAAGGAAGGAGAGGTGGCTGCCAGGTATACCCTCTGCTTCCCTTAGGACCCCAGGGTCTGTGCAGTGCCCTGGAGGAGGGGCTATGGCCCCAAGCTCCCCCGCCCCCTGGCCTGGGACCTAATCCACCAGCCCTACAAGGTCACCCAGTTCTTGAATGGCTTCCCCTACAACTTAAAGAGAACTTATTTTGCATTTTTTAAACACCTTAACTTTTAACCTCCCCTCTCCAACCCGAGACCCCATGCAGGCCTCACCTCTGCAGAACCATGGGTGTGGGCAGGGTGTTCTCTGGGGCGCACTGCAAGGAGACCAGAGAAGCGGGTCTAGAGAACACAGCCAGGCTCATCCATCCTGCCCAGGGCCAACCTTTCCAGATCCCCCATGACTCTGACACCAATAAGGGGTAAGGGGAACACCTGCCTGGAAGCTGGGGCAAACAGGATGCTGCAGCCCAGGTGCCTGTGGTGGGGGTGCCAGTGGCTCCCCAGGCCTGCCTGCTCACGAACCACCCCGCCTAACCATTCTCAGCCCAGCCCCTTTCCCTTCTCGATCCATGGGTCTCCTCATATTCCCAGCAGGAGTTCAGAGCCCCCTCTACTGGCTACCTTGAGCAAGCAGTCCTTTCTCCCCACAGGGCCCTCTACCCTGGTGGCCCCAGCTTGGATGACCACTGGCAAGGACAAACACCAGGCTCTTCTGGGATCGGAGGGGATGGAGCCCTGTCCGAGGCTGGCTATCCACCCGTCTGCCCTGTGGCTGAGTTGAGCTTGCTGCTCTGTGCCAGGTAGAAAGAGATCCCATTGCCTCTAGGGCACAGGCCAGGGATTTGCCAAGCTCCTGCCAGCAGATGGGGAAGATTTCATAACTGTGCCTGGGCGCCCAGAAGATAACTGACTGACCTCCAGACCCACATCACAACAAGGAGTCCTGACCCTGGGCCCCAAGGTTTCTCCAACACTTATTCAGAGTCACAGTCCCGGCCCATTGGAGACTGGACAGAGGCAAGGACCCCATGCCCGGCTGCCCCCAGTGGGGCTGGCACTCACCCCCTGCACCCAGGGGTGCTGCAGGACCTGGGCAGCGCTTAGCCTCTGCTTGGCGTCTCGAACCAGCAGCTTCGAGATGAGGTCTTTGGCAGCGAAGGAGATGTGGGCCCAGTCCTTCTCCGGAAACTCATACTTGCCCTCTTGTATGCTCTCGAACAGCATGTTCTAGGGAACACATGCAGGAGGGGTTGGCTGCAGCCAAAAGGGCCGAGGCCCAGGTCCTGATCTCTGATGGGCAAGCCTGGACCCCAAGGGAGCTAGGACACTAAGTGACAGGCTCTCTCAGGGCCCCAGGCCTGACCTGTGGCCCAAGAACCAGGTGCAAGGACCCCAGACTACTACCCAGACAGGGATGGAACTTGGGCCCTGGGATCAGCTGGCAGGATGGGGAACCCTAAGGGGCCAAGGAAGGAGAGGAAGAAAGGTCTGGGGGGGCCTAGCCAGTTTGGCTCGGTGGATAGAACATTGGCCTGCAGACTGAAGGGTCCCAGGTTCGATTCCGGTCAAGGGCACACGGGTTGCAGGCTCAATCCCCGGTAGGGGGCGTGCAGGAGGCAGCCGATCAATGTTTCTCATCATTGATGTTTTTATCTCTCTCCCTCTTCCTTCCTCTCTGAAATCAATAAAAATCTATTTTTTTAAAAAGAGAAAGGTCAGGAGAGCCGACCTCCTAAGGACTCCAGGATACACATGAATCCTGAGCCTCAAATATTGCATAGAAAACAGGCCTCACCCCACCACAGCTCGCTGACCAAACTGCTCTATGCTGAAAGGCAGGAGACCTACACCCCGAGAAACCCAGGAAGGTCAGGCAGGCCAGCATTCCTCTGTGGATGCAGTCAATATTCAGGACCGGCCCTAAGGATTGCACAGGGCAGGGGGTGCGCACCTGGCAGGCCGGGCAAGCCTCACCGCGGTCCCAGCCGCAGTCGCTGCCGCAGTGGCCCACAAAGGGTGGGTAGCCACTGAGCAGGATGTAGAGGATGACACCCAGGCTCCAGAGGTCGCAGCGCTTGTCATAGATGCTGGCCTCCTCGCTGAAGGCCTCCACCACCTCAGGGGCCATATACTCTGCAGAGCCGCACTGCGGGGAAGAGGGGGAGCGGTGATGACTAGATGCCATGGGGGAGGGGGGTGCCACTGGCAGGGACTTTCCAGTGTAATGTGAGGCAAGGGACCGCCCAGTCACCTGAGCCTGAGCCGCAGTGACTGACAGATCTGTTCGGCCAATCACAGGCTGACGGCGGATGCCAGCCCGCCCCCACCTGACCACAGCCCCGCCCCAACCCCCGCCCTGCCCAATCAACAGGTGCTGGAAGCTCGCCCCTCCCTGCCTGACCGTGGTCCCGCCCCATCACAGCCGAAGGGCCAATCAGCGGCTGTTGCTAAGCAAAATCCCGAGTTTCAAGGCCCCAGCACGGAGACTACAAGCTGCCCCACCTCTCTCCTGGAGGTCCCAAACCACTTCTTTGGGCAGAATGTAATCCTGTCCCCTCGCCCCGCCCCTCCCAGCTCGCCCCTGACGCCGTGGGTCCTCACTGGGGTTAGCAGCTCCGGGGTGGAGATGGGGGAGCAGTCCCCATTGAGTTTGATGCCACTGCCCAGGTCAAAGTCGCAGATCTTAACGGGGGAGACCTGGGAGGGGATTAGGAAGCAGCAGTGAAATGAGGTGAGGTGGCTGGAGGTCCTGTCCAGCCTGCACAGGGCCCATCCCGCAGGGAAGGCCAACCCCCAGGGTCCCTCACCTGGTTGGGGTGCTCACAGAGGATGTTTTCCAACTTTAGGTCCCTGTGGGCGATGCCTGTGGGCAGAACCATCAGGGAGTCAGTGGTGGGATGGGTGTATCTTTAGGGAGTCCTGGGCAGCTGTACTGGGGGCACGGCTGGACATCCATGGGACCTAAGCATCTTTGGCAGGATGGCAAAAAGTAGGTGGTACCCTGAGCAGCCACCCCCATCAGCCACCTTTGTTGTGCAGGAAATCCAGGGCGCTGGCCACGTCCTGCACCACCACGCTGGCCTCCAACTCATTGAAGTGTCGTCGCTTGTGAATGTGGCTTAGGATGGAGCCTGGGGCCAGGTCATAGTGGAAGAAAAAAAACACGTAAGAATAACCCCTGTGTCCCCAGGCCACTGCCCAGCACCCACTCCCACCTGGTAGGGAAGCCTCCACTCTGGCCTCCTCGGACCCAAAATCCTTGGCCCGAGCTGCTGTGTGGACAGGAAGCTCAGAGCCCACAAGCCTCCTCTGATGTACGGGACCCTCTGATAGGTCTTTTAGGTGGCTCTGAGCCCGTAGCCCATTAGGACCTAGCTGGATGTGTCTCCCAGGCCCCACATACCGCCCCGCATCTTCTCAAACACCAGGTAGAATCGGTCTTCCTCCTCGAAGAATTCAATCAGCTCTAGAACATTCCTAGGATGGGGGAGGGGAGCAGGATAGGAGTGAGACTTCCTAAGGCCCTTGTACATGCCCAATTCAGGGTCTACACCCCCCCGCCCCCCCGCCACACACACACACCTCCACCTGCCCACAGGAAGGCTGGGACTGGGCCCACAGGCTGCTTCCATCTTGCCCACCTCAGACTGCCAGCCTAACACTGGGTCCATTCACAAAGGCCTGGGACACAGTGGGTACTCCCTAAATCAGGATGGGGAACATCCAGCCCTCGGGCTGTTTAAAGCCTATGAAATCATTTGGTCTGGCCCTGCCAAGGCTTTAGGGATGAATTAATTAAATGTTTGACCAAATATAGCAGGCTTTTAAAAATATGGTTTATTGATTTTAGAAAGTGAGAAAAGGAGAGGGATAGACAGAAACACTGACTGGCTGCTTCCTGCATGCCCCTACCTACTGGGGATGGAGCCCGAAAACTGGGCATGTGCCCTTGACAGGGAATCGAACCGATGACCTCTTGATTCACGGTTCAATGCCCAGCCACTGAGCCACACCAGCCAGGCAGCAGGTTAATTTTTAAGTTGATCAATTTGTATGGCCCATGAATGATGTTATAATTAGCCAAATGGCCCTTCGAAGATAAAATGTTCCCCACCCCTGCCTTAAATCTCACTGGGGTAAAGAGACATTCAGGCCCATTCATCCACTAAAAGATGGCTCGGGGCTGAGGGTGGGTCACATTACCTGTGTCCCTGGCACTGATACAGCATCTCCACCTCCCGGAAAACCCTACTCCGAATGTGGCCCGGCTGCTTCTCGATGATCTGAAACGTGTGGGGGTGGGGAGACACAGCAGCTGGGTCAGCCAGACTTTCCCCAGCCCAAGGGGCCTCCACCAGAAACTTTCCCTGCACTACACCTGAAACTGTTAAAGCTTTAGACCGTTAGGATCTAGAAAGGTGGCTGAGTTCTCCTATGGGGACCCAGAATCTGCCAGTCAGAACTGCAGCATCAGCACAAGAGGTGGGCAATGTATTTCCTAAGCGGCACCAAGAGAGGAGTGAGTGGGACAGGAAAGGCAGGGAGAAGGAGCCAGCCCTATCCACTCCTGATGGAAAAAAGCCTCAGAGATATATTTGGAGCCTCGGGTCCAGCAAAATACCCCTTCACAATGTGAGGTTCCCTTGGACTAAGCAACCTCCCCTTCATGACCAAGAGACTGGTGGCCACCATACTGACTCCCACACTATCCAGGGGACTAGCGGGACCTTAGGCACTTGGCTGCCAGCCATGCCATATCCACTTGCTTCTGCACCAAGTCCTGCCTCCCCAGTTCCAACCCAGTCTGGGTAGATGTCTGTGACCCCATGAGCCTGGGTGTTTCAGGCCAGCCAGACTGGCCCCCCCACCCACCAGCAGACACAGCCTCCCAGACCCCAGAGCCGCAGGAAGCCAACACACACCAACGTCCCCAATCCTTTCTGCCACCCAGGAGCTCTAAGAATTAGAGAGTTCTGGGCCCATCCCCAAATGCCCCCCAGCAACGTTGCTCAGAGAGAGGTGGAGTTAGCAGGTGCCTCGGCCCCCTTTGCTGGGTGAGTGGACAGGCGGGGTCACCACCTACGCCGGGGGCTTCCTGTGCACCACGGTGGCCTGGAGGAAGGGAATGTAGTATGTTCCACAAGCCAGGCCCCTGCAGCAGGCAGGCACACAAGTCCACTGACCTCTAAGTCCTAGGCCTATGCATGCCCACCTGTCTAGTGACAAACACACCTGTCCCGAAGAGGGAGAGAAAAAACAGATTCCAGGGCCTCTAGAGACAAAGCCACCAGCCACATCCTTCTACAATAACTGAAACTCATCCTGTCCCTTGGGAATCTGGCTAGGACCCCACTTCATAGAGAATACTGCAGTCCCTCAGGGGAGGGAGAAGGCCTTCTGGGAGGTCAGACACAGTGTGACTCAGAGCCTCAATTTCCCTACTTGTCACACAGTGACAGTAAGCCAGGCTGCCCAGCAGGTCCTTAGGAGAAGGCTGCTCAGAGACACACCAGGTATTCAGAAGGTGCTCCATTCTTAGTGTCCAATTCTCCCGCACCATCACCCCCACTCCACCTGGGAGCTTCCAGGGGGCAGGGACACAGCTGCCTTTGTCCCTGGACTTCCACCAGGGCCTGAAGCATCTGGTCAGCTGGCCTGCCAGGGAGTGCCTGACCTCCCTGCCTGGGCAGCCAGCCTCCTGTGAGCCCACCTAGCTCAGATGCAGGGTCACGAGAGGAGCCTGGAAGGTTTCTTGGAATGCAGGGTTCAACGGTCTAGCCAGACAACAGAGGTCACAGGGCCACAGTTCCCAGGCTGGACCCTGGGTCAGAGGCCACATGGGCATGAAGGAGGCTCTGCCCTGGTCTTCCTAAATGCTAAGACCCCTGGGCCCTAAGCATGGCGTTGCTTTTTAATCCTAGTAACCAATATGGGTAAAGCACTAGTTATGCCTGGGGACCAGCCTGAAGTAACCCAGCAGGTGAACATTAGCTTTGACCAAAGCCCTCTCAACCCCCATCCCACTCTCAGTGGTCACTCTGGCACCAGGTCCGCGGCCACCTGCATTAGGGGCCAAACTTCATGGTCACGTCCCACCTCAACCTGGCCCTGGAAGCTCAGCCCAGGCTGACCTGGATTCTAGGGGTCATTTTTAGACACTGGCTCTCCCCAGTGATGAGTCCAGGAGCTTGAATGCCAGATCTCAGGCACTGCTGGGGAGAGGTAAGGGGACAGATGAGGGTGTTGTGCTTACCTTGACCGCATACTCCTGGTTGGTGATGAGATTGATGCAGGTCTGCACACGGGCATGGGCGCCCTCCCCAAGCACATCCTCCTGTAGCTGGTAGACATCTGGAGAGCAGAGATGGCAGTGAGAGCTGTCCTGAGCGACCTAGTCACTTCCCCTATCCCCAGCCCTGCCCTGCCCACTCACCTTCGAACCTGCCTGAGAAGCTGTCAGTTGCCCGACACCGCTTCTTCTTCTTGCCCCTCTTCTTGGCGTCTGGGATGTCAATGGGCTGGCTCGTGGGCATATCTGCATCAGGAGACCCGGGCATGAGGCCCACTTGGCCTCTGTGGCTCTCAGGCCCCACCTGGCCCTCACCCACAGTCCCCTCCCTTCCAGGCCCCTCACCAGGGCGGGCTGGGCACTCCAGGCTGAAGTCAGTCTCCCCGGGGTGGGCCTGTTCTAGGGAGAAGGCCAGCTCGAAAGGATTCTGCCCCTGTAGTAGAGAAGAGAGAGCTCTCAGGCTGTAATGCTGCCAGAACGGCCCCTTCACAGAGTGACCCAGCCCTGTGTACATATGCCAAGGGGGAGAAAGCCTGGCTTCGCCTGACCATGAAGAAAGAGCCCTTCTACCTCCAGCCAGGGCCCTTGGGGCCACCAAGGTTAGGGTGTAGCTGTGCAGGGAGGAGGGGGTGCAAGTTACTGTGGCACCTTGGTTTGTTCACCTGCAGAATGGGGACAGCAGTCTGGAGATCAAAGGAAAAGAGCAGTCAGTGGGGGGTGAGTCACGAGCTCTAGGGCGGGGCTCCCCGCTAGTTGCCCTGCCTGCTTTCCCACGGCCTTGTGGGCTCAGCCCTTCCTGTGTCAAGGGGTGCCATCACCCTCCCTGCTTTATGTTGCTCTTTCTCCTGTCTCACCAATCCCCCAGAGGCTTACAGGAAAGCTATCCATGGGCTCCAACATGAACACTGGGCTGTTCTCTGCCTGGGCCACAGCCTGCACTGTCCTGTTCATCCACAGAGACCCCCAGGAGTGAGCCCCACAGGCCTAGTACCCAGTGAAGAAACCAGCCCTGTTAAAGTGGGGCCTGCTCAATGTCACTGGATGGCCCCCAAAACTGGGGAGAGGGTACTATATCCTGCCCAAAGATGACAGGCATGCCAGGGATTGGAGAAATCACCTATGGGGCAAACAGAAGGCTGTTAGGATAAATGCCATTTCTGCAGAGCAAAAGATTTTGTATGAAGGCTGACAGTCCCTCCAATAAAGGCTGAGGGACACTGAGACCTGGCCAGGTTCCTTTAGAAGTTAGTTCTAATTAGCTCCCAACATCCTGATGGACCAGGCAGCCAGGGCCCTGATGGGCATAGAGGGAGCCTGTATACATAATTGTGGTGCTATGGCCAATGCTGGGTGACCTGGGCCAAGTCATTGCCCTTCTCTGGGCCTTGTGACAGCTGGGGTTGGGGTTGTGACAGGAGAATTATCCAACAGAAAAGGAACTCCAGGAGAACCCCAGGAAGACCTGGAGGGGCCCACTCTGCCAGGCCAGATTCCTACAGACAGGAGGCCCGGAAGCCAGGCCAGCTGCAGAGGGTGCAGGCAGAGGTCAGAAGGAGCAGCTGAAAAACAGGCGGGCCCTCCTAGCCTCCCTATCCATCCTGCAGATAGTTGCTAGGAGGTGCAGGGGAGGAAGGAGGAAGGGAGCACTGAAGCCAGCCTGCTGATGCTCACCCACCAGTCCCTGTCCTTGCCCATTGAGGAGTTTGGCTCCCATGAGGACTGCAATCAATGCTCTGATAAGTCTCCGTCCTTTCACCCGGAAGGAGTGGCTCCAGGTGGCCACAAAAGGGGGTGATTAGGATAGAGAGTGGACATCAGGAAGCTGCTCCCAACAATCAAGTAAAGGCTCTAGGACCCAAAGGGGCCAAACTTGGGTCTCCTCAGCAATCCCATACACCTCTCCCAGACCCCAATTCAGAAGAACTGGACCCTGGAGGGCCACTTTAGAGCCAAGATTCCCTGTCCCATGTCCCCACTCCCTCCCTTGGGGCTCCCACAGTCCCCCCTCAGCACAGGGCATGCACAGCTCCTGGGTGGCCTGCAAAGACCAGCCTTCAGGCCTAGGCAGTGTAGGCGGGCCAGGCCCAGGGCTGGCTGCGGGCCTTTAGTCAGCAGGCCTTGGCAGGAGGCAGCTGGAACCATCCAGAAAGTTTGAGTATGCTTTGACCGCAGAGCTGGCCCTGCCCACTGACCCTTTCTGAGCTCAGACACAGTCCCAGGAGTTAACAGACCACCGCCAGTGACATCTTGGGTCTACCACCCTTCCACCCAGCCCTGGCCACTTGGGGGACATGCCAAGGCTGTCACTATCTGGGAGTGGAAGCTAGGGTGCCAGGACCGGGTGGGGCGCTGGCAGGTGAATGCTGGCTGGACAGGCCTGGGAATTCTAACCCAAACACACCAGGCTGGCTCCTCCCACACTGGTGTCCGACTTGCCTGTACATACACACACACACACACACACACCCAGGTCCTGCCTCCTCTGCAGGGCAACAGGTTCCTGCCCAAGGAGGCCCAGGAAAGCCATTACATAACTCAGCAGGCGGGTGGGGTGGCTGCTGACATCACTGCCTCCCCTGGGCCAGGCCGCACGGGGCCGGCCTGGCACCTGCCAAACCCCCCTAGACTTGCTCATCTGAGACTAGAACTCGGAAGCCTTGGGGCCCCCTCAGAGACTTCCCATTCCGACAGGAAACAGGACTTGGGCCTGGGAGGTGCATGTCTGGGGGTCATCCGATCCACACACACCCCTACTCTGCAGGCCACTTGGGAGGGGTGTTTGTCGGGGGAGGAACCTGCAACCCTGCCTGGCCTTTCTGGAGGAAGGACCTCACAGACCTCACGGTGCTGGGGACAGGCCTGTAGCCGGCTGACGCCCCACCCAGCACTAGACACCTGGCTGAGGTTTGCAGGGGACACACAACCAAGGGCCCCACGGACAAGGGCCCCTCGACCCACCTAGGGTTCCTGGAGGGAAGACCTGAGACCTCGGAGCCCATCAGCCTGGACTGTGGGCGCACGCACGGCTGGGGCAGCCCCAAGGCCGAGACCAACGCGGGGGACCGGCACCAGGCTTGGGGGATCCTGAGGGCGAGCTCCGCACCCCTCCCACCGGCCACTCAGGTAGTCCAGCCCGCGGCGCCCACCAAACCAACCCGGCCCTCACCTTGAACGAACGATGGAAGCCCTGAAGTTCGGCTGTTTTCTTCTGCACCATCTTCTGTCCGGGCCCCGCCAGCGGGGGAGGGGACGCAGGGCCCGGGGGGCGGCCCGGGGGCGGGGGGCGGCCGGGGAGAGGACCCTGCAGGCGGGGGCAGACAAAGAAGGGCGTGAGAGTGGCCGCGGTCGGCGCACCGGGAGTACAGGCCCAGGCGGCGAGGTTCCGCGGGGCCCGATCCCCGCGCCCGAGTCGGGGCCAGGCCAGGCCGGGGTCGCTGGGCCGCACTCACTGGGGTCGGGCTCGGGGCGGGGGCGCTGTTCCTTCGCCTCCGCCGACTGAGACGCGCAGCCCGGATCCCGCGGCGCGGACCGCGCGGGGAGTCGTCCCGCCGCCGCCACGACCACCACCACCGCAGAGCCCTCCACCAGGGCCGCCGCCGCCGCCGAGTGGAGTCTCGCGCGCAGCGCCGCCTCCGCCTTTATGGTCCAAGCCAGGCCCCGCCCCCAACGTAGGGCCCGCCCCTCCGTCCCCGCCCACGCGCGCGCGGCGGGGGCGGGGTTGGAAGGGCGCTCCGGGCAGGAGTGCGGCTGCGCGCTCTGGCCGTGGGGCGTGTCTCTGCGGCCTGCGTAGTGCGGCGAGCGGGGCTCCGGGCGCGTTAGCTAGAGAGGCTTCCGGAGGTTCCGGGACCCGTGCGGGGCCTCGAGACGGAGCCGAGCCCGGCCGTGCCCCTGGCAGCCCCCCCAGTGTGCCGGCCGGGGCCTAGGATGCACTGACTCCTTCTGGCGACTCTCCTGCTCTGGAACCTGCCTCGCAGCTCCCCAGCCTGGTCTCAGCTGCCCCATAGGCACACGGCATGCTTGGAGCTCCCCAAGAGGTCATCCCGTTGTTGGCAGGGACCACAGGGGGGGATGGGTGCGAAGGTCTATGCGGGATCCTTCCCCAGTCCTGCAAAGGAGCGGTTTCTTCTGGACTGATGCGGTGGGGAGCCAGCGCAGGAGGTAAAGCAATTCCATTTGGGCTGGAGCACCCGACCCAGGTTGAGATAGAGTCAGCCCCGGCCAGCTGCCTGTGCCCCCAGCACGGTTGAGCAAGGTCCTCAGACCCTGTGCCCTCCAGGCTCCGGTTCTCTCAGAAGCTTATGGCCACCCACCCCAAACTCTGCCAAGCAGGCCCAGCTGACCTAAAGCTGGACTGTCCCTTCCCTGCCAGCCGCTTCTGTTTATATGCTGCCCCCCAAAAACCACAGCTCAGGCTACAGGAGCTGTGAGGCCTCACGTCTGCCAGCCCCCTGGTGGTTTAGAAGAACCTCCCCAGCCAGCCCCTCCATGTGTGCGTGTTTGTGCACGTGTGTGTGTGTGTGTGTGTGTGTGTGTGTGTGTAGACACATACATTGGCTCCAGGTGCCTGGGGTGGGGCTGCCAGACCTGCCTGCCCAGGAGAAGCCACAGGTCCCTCCTCATCCTCCCCTCCTCTCCCCTCACTTGGCTGTCCCCTGCCACCCTTCCTCCTGTATTGATGTAATCACCTGCAGGTCTTCATACACCTCTGGATGGTAAGGTGGGTACAGATGGGCCACTGCCCCTTCCCAGAAGGTCAGCTCCACGAGAGCACAGTTCTGTCCACTGCCCAGCACAGGGCCTGGCACACAGGCAGGAAGTACTCACTGAATATTGCTGCAAAGAAGGAATGTGTTTGAGCATTTGTAAATGTGTTCATGTGCACGTGTGTGTGTGTGTGTGTGTGTGTACTTGCATATGGGGACTGTATACGTGTAATAGCTTCCTGAGGCTGCTGTAACAAAGTACCATACACAGGGTGACTTAAAAAAAAACATAAATTTGCCCTAACCAGTTTGGCTCAGTGGATAGAGCGTCGGCCTGAGGACTCAAGGGTCCCGGGTTCGATTCTGGTCAAGGGCATGTACCTTGGTTGCGGGCACATCCCCAGTAGGGAGTGTGCAGGAGAAGGCTGATCGATGTTTCTCTCATAGATATTTCTAACTCTATCCCTCTCCCTCTCCCTTCCTCTCTGTAAAAAATCAATAAAATATATTTAAAAACAAAAACATAAATTTGCTCTGACTGGTGTGGCTCAGTTGGTTGGGGTTGTCCCATGTACTGAAAGGTTGCTGGTTTGATCCCCAGTCAGGGCACATGATGGTTTCAAACTCGATCCCTGGTAGGCAGCCTGTAGGAGGCAGCTGATTGATGTGCTGTCACATTGATGTTTCTCTCGTCTCCCTTCCTCTCTAAAAATCAATAAACTATTCTTTAAAACACACACACACACACACACACACACACACAAATGTATACTCTCACATTCTGGAGACCAGAAACCTGAAATCAAAGTGTTGGCAGGGCCACACCCTCGCCAGAAGGTTCTATGGGAGGATCCTTCCAGCTTCTTCCAGCTCCTGGTGGTGCCAACCATCCTTGGTGTCCCTTGGCTTGTAGACACAGAAGGCTGAGCACTGGGACTGGCAGGCATCTATGGGCGCCTTCGCTGTGCTGGCCTAGGTGAGGCAGCCAGCCCCAGCCCCAGCCCCAGCCCAGCCTGCGCTAAGGACAAGGGGGCTGCTAGTGGGAATCAGGGAAGGAGAAGGACCTCTGTGCCCTGCCTGCCAGCTCTCAGGCCTCAGCTCTGTCCTGCTACAGGCCAGTCACCAGCCCCAGACAGCCAATACCTGCCATCTTCCTGGAGATGGTCCCCTTTACAGGCCCAGCTCCCAGAGGTGCTGGGCGCCCAGCGGCTGGGGAAGGAGAAGGGCTGGAAAGTTCCCAGGGGCACAGCTGGGCCTTCCCACTCTGCTTTTCCTGGGGCCCCCAGGGATATTCCCTGCCTCAGGGAGGGAGATGGCACCTGCCCCTGTGTGGAAGGAACCTGCTAGGCAGGTGAGGCAGGAAGCCTGGCCCCACTTCTCAAGCCTTCTCAGTTTTCAGGCAGAAGGTTTTCTTTATCCAGGCTGGGGCAGGTCCAGCCAGGGCTGGTGGGCAGGACAGGCAGGGCCCAGGACAAGGATACTCTCCACCAGAGGATGCCAGAGAAAATAGCCAGCCTGAGAGGGGGGCTCAGGGTTGCCCTGATGGGCCAGAGGCCAGCCTGAGGTTCCCAGAGCAGAGAGAAGGTCTTGGGAAGTGATGACTAAAAAGAAGAGAAACTAGTAGTAAATGCTCTTCCTGGGGGCTTAGTCGCGCGGAGTTCACCTCCTGGAAAGTGTCCAGGGAACCCCAGGGCACCTCAGAACCTCCACAACCAGCCCATAAAAATACAGCCAGTTAAATTTGAATTTCAGATAAACAAAGAATAACTTTTCAGTGTAAGCCCCATGCATAAATAATAATAATAATAATTATTAATCCTCATCTGAGGATATTTTTTTACCATTGATTTTTAGAGACAGTGGAAGGGAGGGAGGAGGGGGAGAATGAGAGCCATGGATTGGTTGCCTCTTGCATGAGCCCTGACCAGGGCCAGGGATTGAACCTGCAACTAAGGTATGTGCCCTTAACCAGGAATCGAACTGCAAACCTTCAGTCTATGGCTGATGCTCTAGCCACTTGGCCAGGGCCCAGGCAATTATTCATTGTTTATCTGAGATTCAAATTTAACCGGTGTCCTGTATGTTTTCTGGCAACCCTACCAAGGGGTGACAGTAAACATCTTTGTCCCCCATTTAGTTAATCCTCACCTGAGGATATTTTTCCATTGATTTTTAGAGAGAGTGGGAGAGACAGACAGAAACATCGATATGAGAGAGAGACAACGATTGGTTCCTCTCCCATGTGCCCGAGTGGGGCCAGGGAATCCAGCCTGCAACCGAGGTACTTGCCCTCGACCAGAATTAAACCCGGGACTCTTTAGTCCTCGGGCTGACGCTCTATCCACTGAGCCAAACCAGCGAGCGCTGTCTCCCAACATTAAAAAAAAAAAAAAGGCACCAGTTTGGTGTGTGTGCAAGTGCTAGCAGGCTGGGGTGTGTGTGTGTGTCTGTGCATGTTCAAAGAGGCGCAGCCTGGGTCTGTGTCGGACAAACCCTGTGCATCAGTGGGAGTGGAATGAAGGTGTGGGGGCCATGCACCTACTTGGTATATGCACATGTGAAAGTAGGGGGTGCCCACCCGTGGATCTGGGTGCTGTGGGGCTGATACCACTGCAGTTTCCTCACAAGCCTGTGCCTTTGAGGGGAGGGTCACTCTCTTCTCTGCTCAGAGCCTGGCGCCTGAGGCTCAGGTGTTAAAGGGCTGGCCCTCAAGCACTGAGCTGCTGTGCGAGAAGCCCAGATCCCAACCCAAATTCTAAGCTAGAATCAGGGTCAGCACTAGAGGGTGTGGGGGCTGTGGGTATGGGGTAGGAGGAGTCAGTCCTGGGCTGGCATCCAGCCTGGCCTGCACTCCCTCTGCATGTTCCCACCTGTCTGGACCCCCCAGTGACAGAAACAACAAGCCGCAGGAGGTCTGCATATAAATGAGGGTCATAGGCTGGGGCCTCTGGCAGTGGGCCAGGAGGCAGGAACATCTGATGCAAGTGGCTGTAAGTGTCCCTTCCTGCTGGCTGACTCATGGCTCACTCCATGCCAGTGGCTCAGCAGTCCTGGGGACGGAGCCAGGGCCCCAGTCCTCCTTGAGGGCGTAGGGGGTAGGGCAGAGAGAAAGGAAAGCAGGGATGGGTGTGGCCAGGAGCTACCAACTGTGGGTGTCTCTGCAGCCTTGGGGCCCACCCCACTGTGATAGGGGATAGTACTGCCCAAGTGCTGCCTCCCAGGGGTCAGTCTGCTCAGGGACTGAGGCCACCACTCTGCCCAGTGACTGAGGATGGGGCACTTGGCTTATCATCGCTTCTCTACCACATCCAAGGCGACTCCCAGGTGACTCTTGGGGGAGCCAGGTTTCCTGTTCCTAGCTCCCAAATGGTGACCTGGGGCATCATGTACAAGTGTCCTAGTTTTTTGTTTTTTTAAATTGAGTTTAAAGAGGAAGGGGCAAGGAGGAAGGGAAGGAGGGGAGGAGGGAGGGAGAGGGAGACAGAGAGAGAGAGAGAGAGAGAGAGAGAGAGAGAGGAAAACATTGATTTGTTGTTCCACTTATTTATGCGTTCATTGGTTGCTTCTTGTATGTGCCCTGATGGGAGATCCAACCTGCAACCTTGGCGCACCAGGACAGGGCTCTAACCAACTGAGCTGCCCAGCCAGGGCGAAGTGCCCTAGTTCTGAAGAGAGTAGGGGGCTTTCATGGCATAGTATGGATCCTGGGAGGGGCACAGTCAGAGGAGGATAGAGAGAGGGGGCAGGGTATGGCTGGATGGATGTTGGGGGCCAGAGAGGAAAAGGGAGGTAGATGTGGGGGAAGCCCTGTGCCTGACCAGGCCACACCACTAAGCTGGCCTGCTCCCAAATCATCTTGTCTGGAATCCAAGGGCCTTTCCCTGCTGGCTGACTCCAGGTGTAGTTTAGGGGCCACCTCCTTGCGGGAGCTCCCTGCCTGGCCTGGAGTAGCATTGAGCTTTACCTGTGCTAATGACGCTCCTCCTAGGGCCAGGCGGAGGGCAGAGCTAGCTCCAAGCTTCAGAAAGCTCAGTCACACCCTGGGGTCAGCAGGATAACAGCCCTCAGAGACATCGCCTTTTCAGTCCCTGTACCTGCGGATGTGCCACTTCCTGAGATAGAGGGACTTTGCAGGTGGGATTAGTCAAGAACTCTGGGATGTGGTTGATCCTGGATCCCCCGGGAGCCCAGTGTCATCACGAGGTCTTCGTAAAAGGGAGGGAGGCGGGAGGGTTAGAGTCAGAGAGAGGGAAGAAGTGGCATTGCTGGCTGTGGAATCAGAGGAAGGGATCATGGGTAGAGATGCTGCAGTGCCACTAGAAGCTGGAAAAGTCCAGAAAAGGCTCTCCCTGGAACCTTGGGAAGGACTAGCCCCGACCTGGGTTTAGCCCCAGGAGGTCCATTTTGGATTTCTGGTCTCCAGAATTGTCACAGAATAAACATCTAAGAAAGTCCCTAAATCCGTGGTACTTTGTTACAGCCGCCCTAGGAGGCTCATATGGGTACTAACCCGGGTGCATCCCAGAGTTCTCGTTTTGCAGATGAGCAAAAACGAGGTGACTCCAGCCAGGCCTGGGGGAGGCAAACCTGGCTTCTCGGCCAGGTCCCTTGATGGGCTAGGAGAGAGGGGCGACTTGTCCAGGGGACAGGAGAACCCTGGAAGCCTGGACTGCTGAGCCTCAATTTCCGCCACGGAGACCTCTTGTGGCCTGAGGTGGCGGGTTCCTCTTGACCACAGGCCGGTGCAGGAACCAGGCTCCAGGAATGTCCTCTCCCAGGGTTGAATTTGCTTGTGCTGCTAAAAGCTCGAGCCGATCTGCTGCCAGGCGTGTGACCCGGCGCCTCTGAACCCTCCCCGCCTCCTGCAGCCCGACGCCCGCGGCGCCCAGCCCGTCCCTGGAACCCCAGCCAGGCATGCCATTCCCGAGGCGCCTCCTCTTCATCCACGGTGCGGGGCCTCTTGTCCGGCCACTCTGAGATAACAGGCGGCGAGGAGCGCCAGCGTGGGGCGCCGTGGACTCCGGCGTCCGGGCCAGCCCTAGGGACCCCAGGCGGCCAAGCCTGTGCCCAGACTCCGGCCCAGAGCCAACTCTGCCTCGCCGCTGGAGCGGTTGCCGGGGCAACGCGTTTGCGTCAAAGAAAGTGGCGCAGTGCCGGGGCTTTCAGGGAGTAGGAGGCGGAATCTTGGCGCTGGGCCAATAGGATTTCAGGGACCTAGCAAAGTGGCGTGGCCTTGGCTTGCGCTTCAGCCAATGGGGTTGTTATTGTCTAGGCAGCGAGAGTAGAGCCGCACCCCTTTTAAAGGGACCGCACGCATCTTTTTGTGGTCTGTCTGCCTCCTAGTTCAGGGTGGAAGGCACGGCCTGCAGTATGGAGACCAGTTCGCAGACCGGTTCCAGCTCTTCCTGAGCCGCAGTTTTCGCCAGATGCGCATAGCAGGGGCATGGAGACAACCCATTCAGAGCCTGTGGCTTCCCTGAAGGGTGCCCCTGCATTTATGTGGCGCCACAGTATGCAACTGGACCCTATGCAGCACCTGCCCACTCTCCCTGGGGGTCACCCCGTCCTGAGGTTGTAGTGCCCTGAGATTGCAATGCGAGCACGTACCACAAGAGGCCACACGGCAGGTGGAGGGCCGGATTTGTTCCCCAGGCCTGGGCTCCTACGCCTACCCCTCTCCCCCTTACAGGGACCCTTACCCACCTGAAGGGGCAGAGGGGTTGGTTCCACGGGGCCTCAGGTCTCAATGCCTGGCACTATCCCCACAGGTGGTGGTAATGAGGACCTGGACCCTGTGGATTCTGGGGGGCAGTGACCATAACCACAACGTCCCCCCACTGTGGACAGACCCTCCTCTCCGCTCTCCTGCCCCCTCCCTGTCTCAATACTGAACTGCTTCCCTAGGGAGGCCCTTGGGGGCATGGAGATTGCCTGAGGCCAGGACCCTTGCCAAGGCTAGCCTCAAGGAATAGGGCTGGCATCTGGAGGGGAGGCAGGGCCCAGAGATTTGGGGAGGAGGGGGGCAATTAGCCTGGTAGAGTACCTGGTCCATAGCAGGTTTCGAGATGTGGACCCAGCTTCCCCCTGGTGGCCCTACTTCCTGCCCCCTCATCAACCCCCACCCCAGCACCTTTGGACGCCACTATCTTGGGGTGTCCTGCTTGGATCCTGTTCCCTTATTCCTTATGTCCATGATGTAAGACATTAGCTTTAGGGAAACTGGGTTGGGGGCATTTGGGAACTCTTAGTATAATTTTGCAACTTTTCTGTAAGTTTAAAACTAATTCAATATAAAGTAAAATGAAAGAGAGCACACACCTAATGTTAAGTAATTTCTAAACATTGCTGTGTGTCCCTATTCCCGCTGACCCATAAAATATGACCATCACAGCCCTGCATGCAGCTGGACATGCCTCCCAGGTGGCACGGCCTCCAGCTTGTCTAAAAGCAGTCTTCCTGCTTCCCACCAGGTGTGCTGGGAAGGGCTGGCTTTGGTCGAGGAGGGCTGTGGGCTGTCGGTGGTCTCCACGCTCCCCCTGGGCCCAGGGCCAGCGGGAAGCTTTCCCATATATCCAGGATTCTTTGGGGTTTGTGGAGATATTACTGGGGTGGGCTGTGAAGGTGCGGGGAGGGACCACCTGCCAAGGATGTGGCACCTCTAGAAGCTGGAAAAAGCAAGAAAAAGATTCTCCTCTGGAACTTCCAGAAAGAACCAGCCCGGCCACACCTGGATTGTAGCCTTTTGAGGACATCTGGCCTCCAGATATGAATAAAAGTCTGTGGTTTTAAGCCACCAAGTTTTGGTGATTTAAAAGCAGCCCTAGGAAATCACCGTGCTGTCTCTCCAGGCTGATGATCCTAAGGGATGATGGTGCATAGGTCTTCTGTTGCTGCTATGACATATATAGGCATGGCTCCTCGGCAGCTTTTGGGGACTGGACTGATGGATGAGGATGCTCATTTGACAGAAGGTGAAATGGTCCACCCTCTCTGGGCCTTTCCTAAAGGACTCCTAGTGGAATGCTTGTTCTTTCTTGGCCTGGCTGGGTGCTCAGAACGCATGATGGCCCCCAGAGCTGAACCAGAGGAACAGGCAGAAAGATATGCTCCCACACGTGGGTCAGACGGTGGGGGAAGAACAGAGGTTCCAAAAGATGCAGGGTGTCTGCAGGGACACTGGGCTTGGGGCCACCTTCCTGCATCATGGCTGACAGGGACCGTGTTGTGGTGCCCCAGCCAGTCTCGGGCCCATCTATCACTGAGGTCAAGACCAGAGCCTAGCCCTAGCCGGTTTGGCTCAGTGGATACACCATCGGACTGCAGATCAAAGGGTCCCAGGTTCTATTCCAGTCAAGGGCACGTATCTCAGTTGCAGGCTCCTCCTCCCCAACCTGGACCCTGGTTCAGCGCGTGCAGGAGGCAACCAATCGATGTGTTTCTCTCACATCGATATTTCTCTGTCTTTCCCTCTCTTTTCCACTCCCTTAAAAAAAAAAAAGTCAATGGAAAAATATCCTTGGGTGAGGATTAAAAAAAGAAAGACCAGCCCTAACTGGTTTGACTCAGTGGATAGAGCGTCGGCCTGCGGACTGAAGGGTCCCGGGTTTGATTCTGGTCGAGGGCATGTACTTTGGTTGCGGGCACATCCCCAGTAGGGAGTGTGCAGGAGGCAGCTGATCGATGTTTCTCTCTCATCGATGTTTCTAATTCTCTATCCCTCTCCCTTCCTCTTTGTAAAAAAAAAAAAAAAAAAATCAATAAAATATATTTTAAAAAAGGAAAAAAAACGACCAGAGCCCAGAGAGACAGAAGGTTCCAACAACTTGTCAATCAGCACTGGGGACCTGGGCTGCGGGCTCATGGGTGAGCATGCCTGACTCCAACTTCCGCTTCCAACAATGTGTTGCTGGGAGTTCAGTGACACCAGTGTGAAGCTCAGGTCAACCAGGCATGCGATAGAAACTCAGATAGACCTTTGAGGCCAGAACAGGGCAATGGTGACCTCACTGGCCTGGGTGCAGGGCCGTGCTTCCACCTCGTCTGTCTCTAGCCGTTGTGCAGTGCAGCGACCTTTCTGGGAGCAGAATTCCCGCCCAGTGGGAGGGGCAGAGCGCGGCAGCTGATTTTGTTTTTCACCCACTGTCTTTGGTTTGGAAAGCAGGGCAGATAACTCCAGAAATATCTAGGAACACTCTCCTCTCCCTCACCCCCCTCCTCTGCCCTGGGTGGTGACTGGTGGTAGCATCAGAAGGTCAGCAGAAGTGCTGTGTAAACAGGGCTGCAAAGCACAGCTCCTGGCACAAAGACACAAAACTCTGCATGTGACTGGGGACAGCCAGAGGTTGCCGTGACCTATCAAATGGATGAACAGACAAGCACAAGAGCTCCCCCACACACTGGGATATCACTCAGCCACAAAAAGGAGTGCAGCACTGACGCTCACTACAACACGGATGGACCTTGCACACATGATGCTCAGTGAGAGAGGCCAGACACAAAAGGCCACATGCTGGGAACCAATTCCAGCGTGCCATAATTTCAAGAGTTTCATCAAAAGGTTGATGAGACTTGGGGACTCAACAGGGTTGAGTCACACCTGTAGTCACCTGTTGGGAATGGCTAAAGGCATTTCCCCAAACCTGAATAGGAAACTGATTGTGGCTGCCAGACAGTTAAAGGGCATCTTAATCTACATGTTATTGCCTCCTACTGGCCAAACACCTGAACAGCCGTAGGCTAATTCCCCCAAACTGACAATGCTTCTGTACCCTTTGAAACCTTACCCTTTGAAGTGTATTATCTCCACCTTGCCTTAGGACAAATTGTGTTAATAAAAGCAAGGGTCCTAGACAAGGAGGGAGTCTTCAGTTCCTTTAGCTGAAGGTCCTCTGACCCCCAATGCCTTTCAAAATTATATCTCGTCTCTGGGCTCTTTATTAGTCCCCGGATTCCTATGTCATCTACGCGCAGCCCCTTTTCCAGATTCCTGAACCCTTCTTGATGCTGGGACAAGAACCCCGGCAGCCACACAGTGTGTGAGTCCATTTATGTGAAATTTCCAGAACAGGCACATCCACAGAAACAGAAAGTGGGTTTGTGGTTGTCAGGGGCTGAAGAGGAGATGGGTGGATGGATGACTACAGATGGGATCAGGGCTTCTTTCAGGGTGGTGAGAATATTCTGGCACTAAATGGAGGTGGTGATTGTACAACGCTGAGTGCACCAGATACCACTGCAGTGCGCACTATAAATGGGTGAGTGGTGCAGCTTGTCAGTGATACCCCAAAAAAGATGTTTAACAGATGAGCCCAGCATGGTGGAGGCTTGCGATTGTGTGTGGTGCAGTGAAGCTTGATGGCGCCATTGGGGCACGAAGGCAGACCACTGTCCTACTGACCAAGACTGGACACAAAGCAAATCACACAATTCAGCGCCTAGCACATCCTGGCCTGGAGAGGTTATGAAGGAGAGAATTGTTAGGTGACCCAGGAAAGCGGCGGCGAGGAAAGCAAAGAGAATCGAGAGAATCAGAAAGAAAAAGGAGAAGTTTATTTGCGTTCTCGGGCGAGACCCACCGGCCCAAAAGGTGGGGCCAGTGAATTTCGCGACTTCAGGGAGGGAGGGACATCTCTTTATTCAGGTGTTTGGTGAGGGCGGGGGCCTGAACTGAGGAAGTGCCCGCAGCAGGGATCATCACACATTCAACTGAGGGAGTCTCGGCCGCAGGGGGTGGGCGGCACATTCAGGAATGGGTCAGTATCTTGTGCGGGGATCTCTGTGAACTTCAGGGAGAAGCAGGTATCTGTGTCTGGCACGCTGACCCGTGAGAGATTCCAGATCTGTGAGAAATTCCAGAGGAAGTCCATTGTCTCATCCCATGTCCGCATGTATCCGATCCCGGGCTCCCTCCGACCTAACAAGAATCTGTGTGAACAGTGTTAGGAGGCGGCGGAGGAAATAAAGAGAGTTGATCAGAAAAGTAAGGAAGGAAGGAAAGTTTATTCTGCGTCCCTGGGAGACCCACGCAACCCCAATGACAGGGCGCTTGGATTCACGCCAACAGGGAGGGGGGCGCTTTTTTTATACTGCGGTTGGGTGAGGGGCGGGGACATGAGCTGAGGTATTCAGTTGAGGAAGTTTCAGCTGCAGGGGGTCAGCAAGGTATTCAGGAAGGAGTCAGTATCTGTGTGGGGGTCGTGGAGAAGCCAGTATCTGTGTCTGGCACGCTGATCTGTTAGAAATGCCAGGGGGAGTCCATTATCTCGTCACACGTCTGCATGTATCCGATCCTGGGCTCTCTCCGACCTAACAAACAGAAGAAGGGAACCGGTGGGGATCCCTGAGCGTCTGCAACATGTAGACCGAGAGCTGCATGCCAAGTCTACGTGCACTCAGACTGCACTCTCAAGAGAAGGACCAACACTGGGAAGCAAGGCATTTAAGGAAACGCCTGCTTCTCACTCACAAGAAGTTTCAGGAGAATGAACTGGGAAGGCACCACACCCTGTGCCAGGAAAGTACCCAGAGCCTTGGCACCTGGTGACACGTCTGGTGACATCTGTGTTTGTCACATGGGAGGAGTTCCTGGCATCAGTGGGTTGGCCTAGGGATGCTGCTCAGTATCCCATAGGGCTGAGGCCAGAGAATAATCCGGCCCCAGTGCCAGCAGTGCCAGGTGGGGAACTGGTCTAGAGAGACTCTGAAGCAGAGCAGGGAGAATTATCCAGAATGTTCCAGCAGCACTGTCTCTAGAAGTGAGTAACTCCAACTGCTTTCATGTCTTTAAATAGCCACCTGATTGCTGTTCCTGTCACATAATGAAGCAGGACCTGTGACTCAGGGAGTGTCCCTTCCACTTAGACAAAGCTGGACGGTTGTCAGGTGGTCACAGTGACCCACCTCCTGGTGGTCATGCCCTTGTGTGGTCCCCTCCCCTGACTCGCTCTGACCAATGAGTGGGGCCATAGGCACATCAGCTGGTGATGCCCTCCTGGCCACTCTCTCTTGCTGGCTCTGATGAAGCCAGTGGTCATGTTGGGGTGGCCCAGGTCACAGCCATCAAGAAGCGGAGGCCCTCAGGCCCGCACCTGCCGGGAGCTGAATTCTGCCAACAGGCCCAGGACTTGGAAGTGGGCCCATCCCCAGCTGAGCCTCTGGGTGAGATCCCAGCCTTGCTGACACCTTCACTGCAGCCTGAGCAGGGGAATTCTGACCCCGGAAACGGTGAGATAGCAAACATGTGTTGTCTTTTTTTTAATGTAAAGAGGGTTTTATTTGCAGGGGAGCAGCTAACCAAACAAACCAAATCCCATGCCATCATCTGACTCCTCCTTCTTCTCGTTTTTGTTCTCTGCTGCAGCTGGGGCAGAAGCAGCAGCAGGAGCTGCAGACCCTGGGGTGGCAGTGCCGGCCACAGGCCTGCCAGCAGGATCTCTGGCCAGCTTGCCAATACCCTGGGTGATGGCATCTTTGCTGTTTTATCCGTTCAGCTCACTGATGACCCTGTTGAGCTGGTAGTTGTCGGCATCGATGCCCATGCTATCCAGGATCTTCTCTTTTTTATTTTATTTTATTTCTTTTTTATTATTTTAAAAAAATATATTTTTATTGATTTCAGAGAGGAAGGGAGAGGGAGAGAGAGATAGAAACATCAATGATGAGAGAGAACCATTGACCGGCTGCCTCCTGCACACCCCACACTGGGGATGGAGCCTGCAACCCAGGTATGTGCCCTTGGCCAGAATCGAACCTGGGACCCTTCAGTCCGCAGGCCAATGCTCTATCCATTGAGCCAAACCGGTTAGGGCATCTCCAGGATCTTCTTGATGTGTTTGGTGCTGGGGGAAGCATTGCCCCTGAGGGTGGCCAGGAGGTAGAAAACAGCTCAACCCATCTCAGTGGCAGCAGCCAGTGTGTTGTCTTAAGTGGCTTTGTCTGTGGTCATTTATTATGTAGTAGCCCATGAATACATTTACTTTCTGATTAATAACTAACTAATACAGCTACTCTTTTTATTATTATTTATTTTTAAATTCTTTATTGTTTAAAGTATTACATATGTCTCCTTTTCCCCCATTGACCTCTCCACGGCCACCCCCACCCCACAGCACATGCCCTCACCTCCGCGCCCCCCCCCCCCCCCCCCCCCGCCCAGTATCTGTGTCCATTGGTTATGCTTATATGTATGCATACAAGTCCTTTGGTTGATCTCTTACCCCTCACCTCCACCCTCCCCTGCCTTCCCTCTGAAGTTTGACGGTCTGTTCAATGCTTCTCTAAAACAGCTACTCTTTTTTTTTTTTAATATATTTTATTGATTTTTTACAGAGAGGAAGGGATAGAGATAGAGAGTTAGAAACATCAGCTGCCTCCTGCACATCTCCCACTGGGGATGTGCCTGCAACCCAGGTACATGCCTTTGACCGGAATCGAACCTGGGACCTCTCAGTCCGCAGGCTGACGCTCTATCCACTGAGCCAAACCGGTTTTGGCTAAAACAGCTACTCTTCAAGACACACATGTGCAATCTCCATATTACACACAGGACGTTGATGTTTAGAGTTTATGTTAGGTGTCCTGACCCTACAGCCAGGACTCTTCCCTTAACTCTGCCTGGCTGTTCTCTCTCTCCAGCGGTATTCAGGAGAAGGTTTTGAACGTTCCTATGGCTGAGAGTTACGTAACCCTGACTATTCATCTCTTGTTTTCCTGCATTCTGCCTAGAGGCAATCGCCTGTACAATGTTTGTTTTTTATGGTGTTTTTTTGAATTTGACATTTTTCATAGAGTTGAATGTACAATCAAAAAAGAAAATCAATTTTCACAAATGTTTTTATGATATTCTGGCAGAAAAAGAGGTTCACTAGTTGTCGAGTAAGAAATTTTAAAAATAGTCAGTAAATAAACCTTAACGAATTACCTACATATGAAATACTATTTTAATCTAAATTATATATTAATTTAATACATACACAAATTATATGATATAGAAATATATGAATACATCTATATGTAGTGTTATAATGAACATATCAGTAAGCTTAGATATTAATGTATACTGTTAGCCTGCCAGAAAAGTAACTTTAAGTGCTTATGAAATAAAAAAAATGTTTATGAAATAATTTCACCATGTTTTCCTTGGATTTGTAGCTCGTTAATGTGTTTCAGCAATATGGTTTCCTGACTGTTTTCCCCACAGATATGTTAATCAGGAAACTTGACCAACATAGCGTACTCTGTCCCATTGCAACTGCTGCTTCCTCACAGTTTGCTTGGCATTGACATAACTTTGCCTGATTGACTTTGAATTCTTTATGCCTTTTTCATAACAGCTTTGTCAGGATAGAATGCCTTTTTCATAACAGCTTTGTCAGGATAGATTCTCCCGTTGGAAGTACACAGCTCAGGGGTTTAAGCAGAGTTGTGCAACCATCACCACCATCCATGTCCGTCAGAAAAGAATAAAGTGCTAAGATTTTGGTTTTTCTCCTCCTGAGGTCCTCATATTTTAAGAGAAGAATCAACCACTCTTTCTGTATCAGGGTTGGCCAATTTTTCTTTTCTGTAAAGGACGGATAGTGGTTATTTCCAGCTCTGAGGGGTGGGGCTGGAGTCTCTCCCAGCTGCTCAGCTCTGCCTTATAGAGCAAGCTCCCAAGATATGCAAATGAGTGAGCTGGGCCATGTGCCAGTAAAACATTCTTGACAGAAGCTGGGGTAGCCCAGCTGATGTGGCTCATGGTTGAGCTTCCACCTATGAACCAGGTGGTCATGGTTGGATTCCAGGTCCTGGCAAGGGCACAAGCTCGGGGTTGCAGGCTCGGTCCCCAGTAGGGGGCGTGCAGGAGACAGCCGATCAATGATTCTCTCTCATCATTGATGTTTCTATCTCTTTCTCCCTCTCCCTTCCTCTCTGAAAGAAATTTTAAAAATATATATTTTAAAAAAATGTTTTTATTTCAGAGAGGAAGGGCGAGGGAGATAGAGATAGAAACATCAATGATGAGAAAGAATCATTGATAGGCTGTCTCCTGCACACCACACACTGGGGATTGAGCCTGCAACCCAGGCATGTGCCCGGACCAGGAATCGAACTGTGACCTCCTGGTTCCGTAGGTTGATGTTCAACCACTAAAGGGAGCCATGCCAACCAGGCTTTCAAATTTTTTTAAAGCAGGTGGTAGGCTGCCTTTAGCCAACCCTGGTCCATGACTGCTGCATTTGGTTTTCCGTGAACCAGTCTTGTGTTATGCTGTAAAATATTCATCATTGCTGTTTTCTGGGCTTCCTATCTTTTGTAGGTACTGTTTTCCTGTCTTTGTCCCTCAGTTCATCTAAAACTGTTGGACATTTTACTAGTGGTTACATATATATGCTATTCAACTTAATTTTGCCAATTGTCATAATCTATGAAACATATCTACTATTTACTAGTTCTGATGATAAAAGGTGAACATATTCAATTCATGTCATCTGCAGGTGTGAGCCTCAGCCTAGCAAATGCAGGAGGATCAATTAACATTCAGAAAAGAAGCCAGTTACAAAATCCATGGCGAAATCAAGAGATTTCCTACCTGCTCCAGACATAACCATCCAGAAAGTACAATGGGGAAGAAGGCATCATGGTTGCATAGTTGTAACCAAAACTAACGAAGAAGTAACTTTAAAAGGAACATGCAGCCCTGGCCAGGGAGCTTAGTCGGTTAGAGTGTCGTCCCCATATGGCAAGGCTGTGGGTTCAATCCCCCAGTCAGGGTACATGTAAGAATCAACCAATGAATTTACCAAGTAGAACAACAAATTGATGCCTCTCTTTCTCTCCCTTTCTCTCTCTGAAGTCAATCAATAAGAAATAAAAAGACACGGGCAGATGTGAAATGTCAAGAACTGGCATGTCTTCAGAGACAGGAAGTGGGTTCCTGTTTGCCAGAGGCTGGGGGAGGGGTGTGGAGTGACTGCTTCTTTTTGAGGTGATGAGTATGTTCTAGAATTTGATGGTGATGGTTGCACAATTTGGGGAATGTACTAAAAACTACTCAGTTGTTCACTTTAAAATGGTGAATTTTATGGCATGGGACTTATAGCTCAATTTAAAAAAATCATATGAGCAAGAAAAAGAGAAAAACAAAATGTGCAGAATGCTTCAGGATGGAAATGACAAGGGACGCGGTGGCTGGAATAAATGGCTCGAGGCACTTGGGGCTCCTGGGGACCAATCTGTGTCCCAGAATGACAACCTGGGCCCAGGTTATTTTCCAAATTTACCAAAATCCCAGAGGTATTGTTTTAAAACTTAAAGTAATTCTAAAGTTCACCTGGATATGAACTAAATGCAATTCTAAGTATAATAATACTGTTACGATCCTACGCATAATATTACTATGCTAAGTATTTAGTATAGTTGAGAAAATACAAAAACAATAATAATAACAAGGAACTTTTTTGCCAGATATTACAATTACTCTAACTCTGTAAAAGGTACATTAAAACTGGAGCCCGGCCTGTGTGACTCAGTGGTTGAGCGCCGACCTACGAACCAGGAGGTCACGGTTAGATTCCTGGTCAAGGCACATGCCTGGGTTGTGGGCTCAATCCCCAGTAGGGGGTGTGCAGGAGGCAGCCAATCGATGATTCTCTCTCATCATTCATGTTTCTATTATCTCTCTCTCCCTCTCCCTTCCTCTCTGAAATCAATTAAAAAAAAAATTTTTTTTTAAAGAAAGGAAATGCTTTGCACACAGAACCCCCTGGGATCCATTAACTTGATTCTCCTGGAACACAAGAATTAGAGGTGAACTTCTGAAAAACCCCTGAGAGTCACTCGTCCCAACAGGACAGTTCATCCCAAAACTTGTCCTACAGGAGAGAGAATTGGGGGGCAGGTACTGGTGCCTGGGAATCTAGTCATACAGGTGGTGGTAGAAGGAACCAGCAACTTGGACGAGACTAGCTGGCCATGATCCCTCCTGGCCAATACCCAGAGGTCTATCATTTCGGAGTGGCTGTGGATATCCAAAGAATGGGACAAAGAATGGCACACCGGGGCGGAGGGCAGCCTCTGATGCAATGGTTCTCGACCGTCTGGCCCTTTAAATACAGTTCCTCATGTTGTGACCCAACCATAAAATTAATTTCGTTGCTACTTCATAACTGTAATGTTGCTACTGTTATGAATCGTAATGTAAATATCTGATACGCAGGATGGTCTTAGGTGACCCTGTGAAAGTGTCGTTCGACCGCCAAAGGGGTCGCGGCCCACAGGTTGAGAACCGCTGCAATGTATCTAAGAGATGTTTTTCCAGAAACTCAAGAACTCAGTAGGGCCATCCTAGAAGATCTGGAGTCTCCTGTTATTGAAAGTTTCCACACCAGAGGGAGCATTGCCCTAGACAAGCGGTTCTCAACCTGTGGGTCGCGACCCCTTTGGGAGTTGAACGACCCTTTCACAGGGGTCGCCTAAGACCATCAGAAAACACATATATAATTACATGTTGTTTTTGTGATTAATCACTATGCTTTAATTATGTTCAATTTGTAACAATGAAATTGGGGGTCACCACAACATGGGGAACTGTATTAAAGGATCGAGGCATTAGGAAGGTTGAGAACCACTGCCCTAGACCCTGCTGTTCAGTAGGGCAGCCTCTAGCTGCATGGGCCTGTTTAAACTCTAATTAAAGATTATTCCTCAGCCCTTTCCTTCACAGTAGCCCTTGCCGGTAGGATCTTTTTATTTTCTTTCTTTTTCTAAATATATTTTTATTGACTTCAGAGAGGAAGGGAGAAGGAGAGAGAGTTAGAAATATCAATGATGAAAGAGAATCATGGATCAGCTGCCTCCTGCACTCTCCCTATTGGGATGGAGCTCACAACCCGGGCATGTGCCCTGACCAGGAATTGAACCGTGACCTCCTGGTTCATAGGTGGACGCTCAACCACTGAGCCACGCCAGCTGGGTCTTGATAGTCGCCCCTTTCCACCATGGCAGGAGGCTTTTATCCCTCAGCAACGCTTCTAAAAGCAGTTCCTGAGTCAGTATGAATGTCAAGATAGAGACGGAATCCCTGCCAGTTCATAAAAACTGCTGGTTAAGTCCTGGAATTTGATGACTGGTCCTCATCCTGACGTCCAAATGGAGAGGGAGCACGGGGTCACGGACGGGGAACAAGTCAGCGTGACATGGGGGAGTCGGAGCGGTCTTTGTTTATTGGTTAGCTAAATTCTTTATATATGGGCTTATGTTTTTTTGTGTGTATGTGTGTTTTTAAATTTTTAAAAATATATTTTATTAATTTTTTACAGAGAGGAAGGAAGAGGGATAGTGTCAGAAACATCGATGAGAGAGAAACATTGATCAGCTGCCTCCTGCACACCTCCTACTGGGGATGTGCCTGCAACCAAGGTACATGCCCTTGACTGGAATCGAACCTGGGACCTTTCAGTCCTCAGGCTGATGCTCTATCCACTGAGCCAAACTGGTTAGGGCTGGGCTTATGTTTTTATATACTTATTAATAAAAGCTTTTCTATACATATAATTTATTACATATATTACATAAACTTCTCCTGGTTTCTTGTTTGTCTTTAACTTTAAGAACACCTTGACATACTTTTTCCTTTTTTTTTCTTTTTTTTTTGACATTTTTGGTCAATATTTTCCCTGATGGTTTCTACTCTTGGTGATAAACTTATAGACTTGGGCTGGGGAAGACCTTTATGTAAATATTCTCCTTCATTTTCTTCTTATTCTCTATGGTTTTCTTTAATTTATATTAAACACTGGGTAAACTAGAGAGTTTAATTTTCACGTATGGTGTGAGGTAAGGCTCTATGGAAATTTTGATTTTGTTCAATAACAAGTGAAGCCCCATTCCAGCACCATACAATGTTTCTGCACAAATCAGAAGGCTACTTATTTAAAATGTATTTTTATTGATTTCAGAAAGGGAGAGGGAGAGATAGAAACGTCAATGATGAGAATCATTGATCATCTGCCTCCTGCACGCCCCCTACTGGGCATGTGCCCTGACCAGGAATTGAACTGTGACCTCCTAGTTTATAGCACTGAGCCACCGGCTGGGCTGTGCAAAGCATTCTTTCTAGAGGGTGTAGTGTATGACTTTCCTATGACTGCTGTAACCAATGACCACAAATTCAATGACTTAAATAAGTTTATTCCCTTAAAGTTCTGTGTTCAGGAGTCCAACATGGGTTACGTGGAGCTAAACCCAGATATGGGCAGGGCTGATCCTTCTGGGGGCTCCAGGGAGAATTGCTTCAGGCCTTTTCCAGCTTCTAGACGCCCCACATCCCTGGCTTGTGGCTCCTTCCTCCGTCGTCAAAGCCAGCAGCTTCGTCTCTTCCATCTCTGACTCTTACCTTCCTGCCTCCTCTTATAAGGACCCTGTGATGACATTGCCCCACCCACCCCTGGGGAATCCAGGGTCATCCCCATCTCAGATAATTCTATCGGCGAAGTCCCTTTACCACGTGGGGTGACATGTCCACAGGTCCCTGAACTGGGATGGGGGCTGTTTTTTTTTTTTTTAATATGTATTTTATTGATTTTTTACAGAGAGGAAGGGAGAGGGAGAGGGATAGAGAGTTAGCAACATCGATTCAGCTACCTCTTGCACGCTCCCTCCTGGGGATGTGCTCGCAACCCAGGTACATGCCCTTGACCGGAATTGAACCTGGGACCCTTCAGTCCGCAGGCCGATGCTCTATCCGCTGAGCCAAACCAGCTAGGGCATGTTATTAAAATAACAGTAACAGCTCCCTAATTCTTTAACTGGTCCTGGAAATTACTGAGGGTAAATCAAAGGGTAAGGAGACAATGGCTTCTTGGGACGGTATTTCCAAGCAACATGGAATTAATTCACTCTGAAGGGAAACGTCTCCCTTCCCACGGTGTCAGCACGCCCCCTGGGGGCCGGAAGCCACACTGGGCTCGCAGGTTCTTGGTTCTGCGTGGCCCTTGGCGTCCATTGGGCTCCTCTTCCCCATCTGCTCCCACTCCAGGAGCATGGCCTGCACGCCCCCTTGCAAAAAACCAGATCCCATTGGCCTGAATTCATGACATTTTACATTTGAAAGGGCCCTGAGAGTAAGATGTCTGCTCCCATTTTTCACTTATGAGAGAAAAGTTTGTGTCACTTTGTCCTGTGTCCAAGGTTGCAGGGCTGGTTAATAATGGCTGGAATGGGCCCCAGCCGGTTTGGCTCAGTGGATAGAGCGTCAGCCTGCGGACTGAAGGGTCCCCGGTTCGATTCTGGTCAAGGGCATGTGCCTGGGTTGCGGGCACATTCCCAGTAGGGGGTGTGCAGGAGGCAGCCGATCAATGATTCTCTCTCATCATTGATATTTCTCTCTCTCTGAAATCAATAAACATATTTTAAAAAAATATATTTTATTGATTTTTCACAGAGAGGAAGGGAGAGAGATAGTTAGAAACATCTATCAGCCGCCTCCTGCACACTCCCCACTGGGAATGTGCCCGAAACCAAGGTACATGCCCCTGACCGGAATCGAACCCGGGACCCTTGAGTCCGCAGGCCGACGCTCTATCTACTGAGCCAAACCGGTCAGGGCTGAAATCAATAAACATATTAAAAAATAATAATAATGGCTGGAACGGGAACATCCCTCTGTTCCCTCTCAAACATTCTTCTGCACTCAGTCCAATGTTTTCTGGAAACTTCTCTCACATGGCAAAAAGCCAAAGAATTAGAGTTACATTGGCAAGTGGGGGAAGTAATTTAAATGAGAACACAAAGCCCACCTTCCTATGGCATTACTCAACCTGTTTTTGACATTTTTAACCTAATAGCCCCACCCTGTACCCCATGAAATTCTAACCCCCCACATTCTGTGCGTTTGTTTATCTACTGGGGGCACTCTGGTGGACCACAAGCCATTGTGACATTTATTTGTCACGTCGGGAGGAGAGCACCCAGTGACGACGACAGGGATGATTCCCGACACCAAGCCCCCTGCCAGGAAAACAGAAATGACAGCCAGCAGCAGCGGGTATAAAAACGACACAATTTATTCTGATGTTCGTGTGGGAAGACCCACAGGCACAGAGTGGGGAGGGGACCCTTCCTGCCCCACAGGCCCCGCTGCCTTCCCCAACCTGGCCTGGCCGAGGGGAAAGGCTGGTGGAGACCTGGGAGGGGACACAGTGGTTCTGGTGTTTGGTTGTGGTTTTGTATTTAAAAGGAGCTACATTCGACTGGATGGTTTTCCTTCAAGGCCCGTGTCCCCAGGGATCCGAGAGCTCGACCCGGTGGCATCCAGGACTAGGCTGAGGTTGTGTTAATTGCACTTGTATGGTGTTGGGAGATGGGGCCCCTCTCCTGTGGACGCCCCAGACACCTAGAGGACCTCAGAGGTGGCTGTGGTTGGGTGGGAAGGGCTGCCATGGGAAAGGCCACTGTTGTGCCCTGAGGGCAGGACTGAGATGCAGGGAGCCTGGAACTGGGCAGCATGTGACTTCCTGAGGTCACTTCCATGCCTGGCCTATGCCCCAGTGTTCTTCGGGGAGACAATGCTGGGACGCTGGTCGCCTGGCCATGAAGGGCCACACCAAGGGCTTCATATAAAGTGGGCAGGCACCCGAAGAAAGGCCAAGTTCAGACCCCAAATCCAGGACAGGTTCTGGGGAAGGGTCACTGGGTTATTCAGAATGGAGGGATATTTGTCTAGAGGGGAGGGGAGCTCACTGTTTATAGATAAAAAGCTGCTTTCCCTTAACATCTACCTCAAGGTGGTTGTCAGTGCGACTGTATAAAAACCTCAATCTTTGCCCGGGCTGGAGTTGCTCGATGGTTAGAGTGCTGACCCACGGACCCAAGAGATGCAGGTTTGATTCCCAGTCAAGAGCACATACCTGAGCTGTAGGTTTGATCCCCAGCCCCGTTAGGGGTGTGTGCGGGAGGCAACCAATCGATGTGTCTCTCTCATGCTGATGTTTCTCTCTGTCTCTCCCCCTCCCTCCCTTTCACTCTCTCTAAAAAAATCAATGGGAAAAATATCCTCGGGTATTAACAAAAATATAAAAATAAACAGAAACTCGATCTTTTATGATATGTGAAAGGGCCCCAGGAAACCCTGACGGATGAGCCAAATGTTCTGGAGGACCTGGAGGAACAGGGGACTGAGGAGGAGCGGAGGAGGGGAGAGAGCCAGGGCCGCGTCGTACCTCATGGCACGGACATGGGGCTCAGCAGGCATGCGAGGGAACTGAGGCTTGAAGCCCAGCAGAGGCGGGTTCCTGTTTTGCTGACTGAGCCTGCGCAGTCTGTCCTCTCCTGGCCGAGCATGCTAGGGGCATCACGGGACAGGCCTGCGAAGGGCAAGCAGAGTTCCAGCCTCCAGGCAGACCCAAGTGCTTTAGAGATAAAGTGGATTTTCCCAGTTGCTCACAGCATACAGAATCACAGAGTTCAAGTTCAAGCTCCCCCCGTGGGGCTCTGGGAGGCCGGGCCCGTGGTGCATGGACCCACAGCTGCTGTCATCTCAGAGTCAGAGAGAGGACTCGACCCCGGTGTCCAGTGCAGCATTGGGGGCACAGAGGTCACCACCTGACAACTGTGGGGGTCAGCGAGCTGCCAGGGCGGAACACAGCCCATGTTCCGGGAAGGTGGCCCTCACGTCGATGTCCCCTGGCACTGCGTCGGTGACAGCGGGGCCCGGGGGCTCTCAGTGGCACATCCGTGCGGTCATTTCTTTCTGTTAAGAACAAGCAGGACATCAGGGACTGACACAGAGGTGACGGGTGTCACACACACACAGAGAAGCAGGGGGTGCAGCCTCAGGAGACTCGTGGGTCTCACTTAAGGTCAAACCTCACAGGAAAGGGAACAGACAGCAGCGCGCCTAGGGCTGGGGTGGGAGCTCTGTGAAGGGCTCGAGGGGCCACCTGTCAGCCCTGGAGGCCAGATGGTGTCTGGCTGCTCACCTCTGCCCTGTTGCCGAGAGCAGCAGGAGTAGTAAGTGAACGCTGAGTGTGCCAATAAAACTATTCACAAAACCCGGTTTACTGGCCCCAGGGTCCCCTCCCTGGTCCCCTCAGCCCCTGGCCCACTCACCAGTGGCTCCAGCTCCTTGGTGTCTATGAGTCCGAACTCCTTGACGAAGTAGTAGAAGTGCTTGTAGCAGGTGTTGACGTGCGCCTCGGAGCCCATCTGAGCGATGCGGTCGAAGTGGTGGATGTAGACGTGCACGAACACGCGGAACAGCCTGGACAGTATCTTCTTCACCACCTGCAAGAAGTTCTTGGGGAACGGCGTGCCTGTGAACAGAGAGGGCCAGGGCACTCAGGAAGCAGCCTCGGGCCCAGCTTGGCCCTGACACCACACTGCCCCGGGACTGCGGTGCAAACAGCCTGTGAACTAGAGGCTCGGGAGGCCGGCCTCCTGCCCAAGCTCACACAGCGCACGTCCCGTTTCCTCTGAAGTCAGTGTTGCCTGGGTGGGAGGTGTCTGTCCGCAGGAAGGAACCCCTTTCTCCAGGATCCTCGGCTTCCTGATCCCCACCCTGGTCTTCCCACCTCCAGCTCCAGGGAGCCCACCGAATGCCATGAGAAACCCACGGTTCTGCTGCGTAGCTACGCCCGGGGAACGGAGGACAGGCCTAGAGGTGTAGCCCATCCTCCGGGTACTGACAGCAGCCGCTCTGGCCCCGCTGGTCCCGCCCTCACTGGGATGTGCTGGGTGCCACACATTCCTTTTGCCTTTGCCTAGCTCCTTTCCCAGAACCCGTAACCAACATTTTATTCCCCGCCCACGTGTGCAAATTGTGGATCTGCTATGTGCACTTTGGGATCTGGCCATGTGTAGGTGTGTATTTCTAGTAACATTTATTTTTCTTAATAGAATGGGACAACCCCTAAAACGTATTTTTTTGACCTCTGATATTTTCCACTTGATATCTTTCTCTCTATCTTAAGTAGTTTTTAAAAAATCCTCATCCGAGGATGTTTTTATTGGTTTTTAGAGAGAGAGAGGAAAGAAGAGAGAGAGAGAGAGAGAGAAAGAGAGAGAGAGAGAGAGAGAGAAACACTGGCTGCTGCCTCCAGCACACACCCTGACCAGGGGTCGAACCCGCAACCTTTTGGTGCACAGGATGACATGATAACCAAGCCACCGGCCAAGGTTTAGCTATGTTTTTATAATATAATTTCATGTACTTGTCAGAGCTTAATTGAATCCATACACCACGTTGCAATTTCTTCTCCTGTTATTGTATTTAATTTCTTTACTTTAAAAAACTGGTAAAGTGCACCCACCTGAGCTTCCCTATCCGAGTCACGCTAGGCGACAGTTTGGTGCCTCAGGCACATTCATGCTGCTGTGCGTGGGGCCACCATGGGCTCCTCCTGCTCCTGCCTGTTTACCCCACCAAGACTTCAGGTCACCTTTGTCCCACAGGCAAGATAGAAGCCACATGTTCACGAGGTCCAACCAGTGCTACCAGGGAGGTGGCCTGGGACCAGGACTGACAGACTGGCCCATCCGTTTTGTTTTTTAAATTGATTTGAGGAAGAGAGAGAAACACATAGATTTGCTATTCCACTTATCTATGCATTCACTGGTTGCTTCTTGTATGTGCCCCAACCGGAGACTGAATCCGCAACCTTGGTATAGCGGGACGATGCTCTAACCCACTAAGCTAGGGCCAGATCAGCCCATCCTCGAAGAGAGGGGCTCAGGGGCCAGGTGAGGACACAGATGTGGCTAGCCGTGGGAAAGCTGCGGTGCACCAGACACACACTCTCCGGAGATGGGAGGTAACAAGCTGGACAGCACTGTGGTTATTGGGCCTATGGCTGGCTGAGTAATGGCCCAGTAAAGTCCAGGTGAGTGCAGGCTATCCATGTGCCAGAAGGCTCAAGATACAGTGTCCGCAGCAAAACTGGGACCTGACGCTGACATGGGGAGCCAACCAGCTGCTCACCACCGCGGAAGGTCTGAGATGTGTCCAGTGAAAAGGCAATTGGGAAGGAACAGGCTCTCTGTACATGGAAGGACCAGCCTGGCTCTGTTCACTCCTCTGACTCTGGGCCAGATGACCTCCTCCACGTGAGACTGATGGCTCTTGTATTCCCTCGGAGAGGGGGTGTCAGGAGTCAGCAAGGGTGATGCTGGGAAGGGGAGTGATTAAGAGCAGCTCATCCTAGGAGAAGGGCTTAGAAATGTAATCTCCAGGCCTGGCCAGAGTGGCTCGGTCGGTTGAGCATCATCCTGTGCACCTAAAGGTTGCTGGTTTGATTCCCAGACAGGACACAGGCCTGGGTTTCAGGTTTTTGATCCCCAGTTGGAGCAGTATGAAAGGCAATTGATCAATGTCTCTCTCTCCCCTCCCTTCCTCTCTCTAAACATATCCTCAGGGAAGAATAAAAAAGAAAGAAAAAAAAGAAAGGTAATCTCCAGGACTGTATAGCCTAAGCATGCAATGGTATTCTCGTGCAGGGGTTGAAATTTGGCCCACTGCCTGCTTTTGTAATAAAGTCTTATTAGAACACAGGCCCATCTGTTTGTTTACACAGTATCTATGACAGCTTTTGGGTTACATGGCAGGTCTGAGTAGTTGAGACAAAGACCTTCTGGGTCATAAAGCTGGAAAGATATACTGTATGGTCCTTTTTTTTTTTTTGTTCCATAGAATTTTATGGTTTTATTAACACAAACTAGAGGCCCAGTGCACAAAATTTGGCCTGCACCCTCTAGCAGTCCAGGAGCCCTCGGGGGATGTCCGACTGCCGGCTTAGGCCCACTGGCAGGCCTAAACTGGCTGTCGGACATCCTTAGCACTGCTGCAGAGGCGGGTGAGGCTCCCACCACCACCACTGCGCTTACCAGCCATGAGCCTGGCTTCTGGCTGAGTGGTGCTCCCCCTGTGGGAGCGCACTGACCGCCAGGGGGCAGTTCCTGCATTGAGCATCTGCCCCTTGGTTATCAGTACGCTTCATAGTGACCTGTTGTTCTACCGTTTGGTTGATTTGCATATTATCCTTTTATTATATAGGATACATTCTGTCTATTCATTTTCTTCACTGGCATTGGGATTGGTGACTGAGGGCCAGCTGGGCTGCTGTTTCCACAATGGCTTGTGGTTCTTTGAGGAGACACTGTGTCCATCTCAGCACAGTAAGATCTGTTACACATCAGCAGCACTTCAAGCTCCTTGACACTGTGGACCAGAAACTTCCAAAAGCCACTGGGCAGCATATGCTGTGTTTTCTTGCTGCTCCCATAACCAATGTTGGGCATCAAGATCTGGCCTTGCATCTTCTGTGCACTCCATAGTCAATGCCTCTGGGTTTCCACCAGTTATACTTAATTTTGACATAATGGTCTAACTGGTGCTGGATGAACTTCTTGGTCCTCATTTAAAAAACATGTCTATTTTTATTGATTTCAGAGAGGAAGAGAGAGGAGGAGAGAGGAAGAAACATCAGTAATGAGAAAGAATCACTGACAGGCTGCTTCCTGCACACCCCCTACTGGGGATTAAGCTCGCAACCTGGGCATGTGCCCTGACCGAGAATTGAACTGTGACCTCCTGGTTCATAGCTCGATGCTCAATCATTGAGCCACACTGGCCGGGCCTTGGTCCTCTTTTTGACAATCCTGGATTTCACCAGGGGTCTGAGGGAAGCCATGATGCCAAGCAGGAGAGGGCTGCTACCTCTGCAAGCAGTGCCAATGAAGAGCTACCATGTGGTCCTTCACAGGAGAAGTGTGCCCCCCAATCTAACATTAACGAGCACAAGCTGGTGGCTCGGGGATAAGTGGGTGTACAGGTGTCAATGGCACAGGTGTGGGACATGGGGATGAAATGTGGACCCCGTCCTTTCTTGGCTCAGCCATAAGTCTAACCCCAGGGAGCACCCGGCAGACTGGTTCTCAGAAGTACCACAGACAAGAAGCAGAGACGCTGCTGTCCGTGCAAAGCATTTTATTCCATTGGCTTGGCTGGGGGTCAGAACAGGCTGAGGGCCTGGGGTTTGCAAACAGGGCAGGAAGATGTGGCCTGGGACAGAGAGGCTCCCAAGGAAAGCAGCGGTGCACCCAGACCCCGGGATGTGGCAGAGGCTGGGCCCAGAGAGCCTGGAGTCTGGTGGTGTGGCCTCAGACCCTTGCCTGGGCAGCCATGTGGCATCTGCCAAGTTCATTTTTAAAAAAATATATTTTTATTGATTTCAGAGGGAAGGGAGAGGGAGAGAGAGATAAAAAAAATTAATGATGAGAGAGAATCATTGATCAGCTGCCTCCTGCACGCCTCCTACTGGGGATCGAGCCTGCAATCTGGGCATGCGCCCTTGACTGGAATCGAACCTGAGATCCTTCCGTCTGCAGGCCGACACTCTATCCACTGAGCCAAACAGGGTAGGGCTGCCAAGTTCATTTCTCTCCATTGGTCATCAGTTTCCTCTGGTAAAATTGCTAGAATTACCATTCCACAGGCAAGGAACTGACTAGAGGACTCAGGGTCTAAGTTCTAGGATGAGGGCCCCTTGAGGAGCTGTCAGGACTTTAGGGGGACCCAGGAGGCTGTGAGTCAGAACAGCGAGCATGTGCAGACACGGACTCCAGGGCGGGTGGGGGCACCTGTGAATCCCTATTTTGGGAAAGCGTCTATTCTGAGTCAGTCTTTTCTCAGATGGGCCTCTGAGAGCCCTCTGCCTGTACAGAGGGTGAGGGAGGTCCAGAGGGGTGAGAAACTTGACCAGGTGCAGACCCCGTCAGTGACCAAGAGCTGGTTCCCCGCAAACTGTCTTCCATGGTGCTGTGTTGATGCCAATGGTGACAGTGAGAGGGGCCTATGTGTGGGTCTCCTAGGACTGCTGTAACAAATTATCACCATCTTAGTGCTTAAAATCACTCCTATGTGCTCCCTCATAGTCCTGGAGGCCAGAAGCCTCACGTCAGTTTCATGGGGCTGATGTCAGGTGTGGGCAGGGCTGCTTCCTTCTGGAAGATCCAGGGAGGATCTATTTCCTGCCTTTTCTGGAAGCTGCTGACATTCCTGGGCTTATGATCACGTCTTCCTTCTCCTGTTGTCACATCACCTTCTCTCTGTGTGTCAAATGTCCCTCTGCCTTCCTTTCACAGGGACCCTTCTGATGAAATTAGGGCCCATCTGGATAATCCAGAACAATCTCCCCATCTCAAGAACCTTAACATGAAGCAAACCATGGCCGATCCACACACTGGAATATTACTCAGTCATGAAAAGGAGTGAAGCGCTGACACTCGCTACAACGTGGGTGGACAATGAACACATGACGCTCAGTGAGAGGAGCCAGACACAGAGGGCCGCACAGTGTGATTCCATTTATGTGAAATGCCCAGAACAGGCACATCCACAGGGACAGGAAGTGGACTGGTGGTTACTGGGCGGGGAGAGAGGGATGGGGTGGCTGCTCATGGGGATAGGGGATGTTGTGGGGATACTGAAATGTTCTGGAATTAGAAGGCATGGTTGCACAACCCTGTGAATATACTAAATGGCACTGAACTTACACTTTAAATGGGTGGATTTCATGGTTTGTGAATTCTATCTCAGTAAACTGTTATTAAGAACACCCCTCACCCCCTGCCCTCACCCCAGGCCACCCAACTCACCAACGTTGGTGGGAAAGATGTCCTCGTTGTTGATCTGCACCTCGATCCAGTCCATGAGCAGGTCCATGTACCGTGGGGCCGACAGTGCTGTGGGCTTGCGGAACTTGTGCTCGTCCTGCCAGCGGTACTCGTACTTGGGGCCTCCCGACATGATGGGGCAGGACTGCTCGGTGCAGCCGTCGCTAATGGTGCCGTAGATGAGGTTGACACGATTGAAGAAGTCCACCACGTGCACGGCCACCCAGTCGTTGAGCTCCTCGCCGCTGGGCAGCTGCACGGCCAGCTTCAGGTCCAGCCCCGCGTTCAGTGAGGCCTGTGCCTTCTTGTGCAGCTCGAACCGCTGGGTGCCGGGCTCAAACTTGCGCTTGGGGCGGAAGGTCTTGTCCTTGTTGAAGACCTGCTTCAGGAAGGGGTTGGACATCGTGGTCCTCACTGCACACTCCTGGTGTCGGCCACCAACCCAGAGGCGACTGGAAATTCACTGGCACCCAGGTCTTCCCTGAGATATGAAATGCAGAGAGAAAGAATGATCACCTGTTCCTGGAAACCCTGTTCCAGAAGCAAGAGTGGGCCACACTGGGTTTTTTCCAGGACTTGTGGTTTTGAGTTTTACCAAAAGGGTGCCAGCTCCTCAGTAAAGAGAAGTGCCCCAAGGTGTGTCCCGACGGCCTCAGAGCAGGAGATGCCGAGTCAGGACCCTGAGAACCCAGGCAGGCAGCATCCTACTCCCGCCCAGCACCCGGCGGCTTCTATAAAGTGGGAGAGGCTGTGCTAAAACCTGCACAGTGGCTCAGGGTGACCGCAGCGGGCTCGGTGGTGGCTCTGTACAGAGATGTCCACACCCCCAGGACCTGTGATTGGGACCTTATTTGGATTGTCTGGGTGGGCCCTATATGACGAGTGCCCTGACAGGAGGAAACACACAGACACACAGGGAGAAGTCCATGTGACAGGGAGGCAGAGATGGGGTGACGTGTCTAAGGGCCAAGGGACAGCAGGGGTCACCGACACTGCCAGAGCCAGGAGAGGAGCCTGGAACTATCACTCCCTCTGAGCCTGAGGGGACCAGCCCACTAGGGATGACACCCTCCCAGGCTGCGAGGGAACACATTCCTGTTGCTTCTCTGTGTCTAAATCTCATTAGATTAGGGCCCACCTCAATCCAGTGGGACCTCATTTTATCATCTTGATATCTGCAAAGACCCCACTTCCAACAGGTGGACGTGAATTTGGGGGGACACTATTCACCCCAGAATACCATCTGAGAAGGATGGACCAGCTTGTCGGGGACTTGTCTGTGGCTACATGGGAACATGCCATGTTCTGGGGGTCAAGGCCTTGATGTGGGGGCTGTAGCCGACGTCCCCTGCCATGAAGGCTTCATCTCCTACCCAGTCAACCTTCTCCCGTCTTTGCTCAGTCTCCTCCTCTGTTATGTGGGGAGAGTAACAAGCTCCACTCAGAGGTGAGAGGATGGAATGGACACGAAGCCAAAGGGCCTGCTCACACTCAGGCTGCAGTCACTGCATCACCCCCAATAGGACCATCCCTCTGCCATAGGATGGCGCCAGCCAACCTGCAGCCTCCTGGTCTCCATCTGCAGGCCCAGGGGCCCCCCTCCTGGGAGTGAGCATGTGGAGGGAACGAGGGCAGGAGCCCGGAGGGCAGGTGGGGTGGGGGTCTCTTGGGAGTTCACCAGAGAGAGGTAATAAATCATCATTTATAATGTTATAGTAAACGCCCCCCTTTTCTTTGCTTGAATTGTGGTGTGAACAAAAAAGGGGCAACAGAGTAGAACTGAGAAGCTTGGGGGCCCTATGGCAGGCCTGGCAAGCTCAGTGACCAAGCGTAGCCACAGAAGACGACCTGATCGATCCCCTCCCCAGGCAGGCTGTGGCGGGTGGTCACATCCCAGGCCTAAGGTTTCCTCAGCAAAGGCCAGTCTTTACGTTAAGTGAGCCTGCCCACTGTTTTTGTGCATCTAGGTGAACACCTTTGAAATGTCGGAGCAATCTCTCTTCCCAGACCCCTAGGGGGGTAACCACCCCCACCAGCAAGTGTACTCCTCAGTGTTATCTGGTTGCCCGCATACCATCCCTATTCACTGTAAAGGCTGTTAACTATCCTGCACCCTCCAATGTAAAAGAAGTACATGTCTCATTTTACTTTACCTAATTCTAGGATTTCCCACTCAGCTTTCTCCTTAATCTCCCACCAACGATTTCATGTAACCTTCCTTATTGTCCTCCTTTGATTCCAAATGCATAAAAAGAACTGCAAACTGCCATTCTCAAAAGCATTGCTCAATCCCTTGAAAACTAACTTCCAGGCATGTCCTCAGTTTGGCTCAAAAAAACCTCTGAAAAATTCTTACAAGATCCTTCTATAGGTCTGGATGTTCTTTTGTGGGAGTTCATTTCTGTGACATGTGGCCAGCTGCATTTGTCCGGTGGCCCACCCTCACGACTCAGCACGCCATGTAGCAAATGACCACAAACTAAGGGGATTGGACCTCACCTCCTCTACAGGGATGCTGCTCAACCTCAAGGACCCAGGACAGCCCCAGCGGAGTATGATCCACGGAGCTCAGCACTGCCAAGGCCAGGCTCAGCCAAAGGCAAGTGCACGCCCACTCTGAACACAGCACCCAGCTCAGGGCAGCAGGGTGCAGGCCAAAGTCAAGTCTAGTCCTTCCCGGGCCCAGAGAGTGAGCTGGCACATACACACTGTCCCTGGGGCCAAGGTGACGTGACTCAGATGACAAGATGGCTTAAGGGTGAGGATTTCAGAAAATTTACAGAGAGCTGAGTCACGGCTCAGGCCACATCCTGGAGCCCAGAGAGAGCCTCCTTCAGGCTTGGCCCTGCCCATCTCTGGGCCCAGGAAGAGTCTCTGAGGGCAGAGGACTCCTGGGCCTTGGTCTTCAAGAGATTTCTCCAGAACCACCGCCAACTCCAGTCTCTCCCATTGCGGGGTCAGAGGGAACAGGGCAGATCTGTCAGCACCAACCTTATGTACTCTATGCACTCAACGAAGACTTCATGGCAGAAGGCCAGGCTCTGTCTTCCAAAAGCCTTCAGTTTAATACCAGATACTAGATATATAATAAAAAATGCCTAAACCAGTATTCTCACCTGGGTCATCCTGCCCCTAGAGGACCCTGGGCAATGTATGGGGCCGTCTGTGGTTGTCACAACTGGGGGTTATCACAAGTGGATGGGGGATGGCTCCCACATTAGAAGGTACTGACTCAGTTCTAACTAGCTACTAAGTCAGTGTTTCAGGCCATGCAGGTGGTAGGAGGAGGAGCCTGAGCTCGAACCCTGAACCATGCGGGTGAAGCTGTGGTTCTTTCTGCTGGACCCCATGTCTCCTAACTCACCACTTATCCATTATTCCAGCTTCCACTTGTTCTATCCCAAATCCAGTGCCAGGCACCCCCGAGGCTGGTCTCTCCCGCACCCGAAACCTCTAAAATGCCAGCACAGAGTGCAGACCGGCACCCTTCCCTGGTTTAAGTGAGTGGGCACAGCCCTGGGGGTACAGGCCTGGAGGGTGGGAAGGTGGTGCCTCTAATCGGGGAAATGGGCAACCACAACACTCCACCTGCCCACTCCTCTCCTACCGTAGCACAGGATGGGGCCCAGTCTCAGAGACCTCCAGGAAGCTCTGATTAACGGGCTACCTCACTGGCCCTTGTCTGAGAGATGAGCTGCATCCCTCAGGGCTGGACATCCTAGGGCCCCTCCATGCCATGGGCGTGTACACTGGACACACCAGGTTAGGACCCTGCAGTCCCACCTGTGACTAACTACCCAAGTGGCTCAAACACCTGCCAGGTAATGAATCTGCAAACCAAGTTGCTCTCAGGCCACTCTGGGGGCAAGTCAAGGTACAGAAACCCCTGTGGGCCACCCAAAAAGCCAGCCGCCTTCCCCGTGCCCACTGCCTGCTGGCACCATGGGGACACTTCCTCATTCCTCATCCTTGGTCTTATTTCAGTCTCCCAACGCCCCTCCATGTGGGGCAAGGGCAGCCGCACTTGGTAATGAGAAGACAAACTGGAGTGCCACACCCTCATCCAGCAGAGCGGGGCTGGCCAAGCCAGGCCACAGGGCCCCGCAGCTGCCTCTACTCCAGGTTCCTGTTTATCCTGCAGCGAACCTTCTACCCTGATGGAAACCCCAACACAAGGAAATCTGCACCCACCAGGGCCCGGTCGCTACCTTCTATTTTGGGGCCTCTTTGGTGATGGCTTTGGGAGTTTAACCACTGACAACGTCACTTGGGGACATGAGACCTGGGAACACAGGAGCCTTAGGGGCAATGACAGGGCCATTGAGAAGAGCCCCTGCCCAGCCAAGCCTTAGGGAGGTGGGGGCCCCACTGCCCCCCCAGGAGGGCCACTTGTCTTTTGTCCACATGCTGTCATGCCAGTGCACCGACAGTTCTGGAAGATGGGGTAGGGCAGTGAAAGGGGCTTGCCAGGCTCCTGCTCGCCTTCCTGACTCTTCTCAGAAGGTGGGGGGATTTTTTTTTTTTTTAAGTGGCAGCAATGATTTTCTGAAAAAGTTCCTAGATGGGCAGAGTTCCCATTAAAGATAAACAACTTTGTATCAGAAACACACATCCCAAGCCTGAAGGGTGGCCGGCTGTGAACCAGTCCACACTGCTGCCCCATTACCATCTCGGGGCCTTTCTCTTTGATATTTTTAGAACCCCCTCCAAGGGTGCAGCGTGGGGAGGGGCTGGGAGAACCATCTCAGAATTCAATGCTCAGGGCTCTCCTGGCTCCCTGGTTCTTCCACAGAAGCACCTAGAAGCTTCTAGAGCAGCCGTGGGCAAACTACAGCCCGCGGGCCGGATCCGGCCCGTTTGAAATGAATAAAACTAAAAAAAAAAAAAGACCATACCCTTTTATGTAATGATGTTTACTTTGAATTTATATTAGTTCACACAAACACTCCATCCATGCTTTTGTTCCGGCCCTCCGGTCCAGTTTAAGAACCCACTGTGGCCCTCGAGTCAAAAAGTTTGCCCACCCCTGTTCTAGAGTGACACAAGGTAAGATGACAAAATCCCCCACTCAATACACGCCCACCCCCACTTTATTTCCTGTAAACAAAACAGTTCCTCCAAGCAACGGCCTTGCCTCATGAGGTGCAGCAAAGCCCGGCCCATCACCACTTCCTTCCGGTGCCTCCACATCCTGCCTCAGCTGCTGACACTGCCACCACCTCAAGGACACTACCCCGACCTGGTGGTGGGGGTGGGTTGGAGGGACAGACCCCAGTCTGGGAGATCAGCCCTGGGTTCGGGCCAGCAGCCCCGGTGTTTGGCTGGAAGATGCTTGTGGCCCAGGGTCTGTCCCATTACAGAAGCCAGTGCCCAGCACTGTCTTCCACCTCCTAATGTTCATTTTTATTTTTATTTTTTTAAACGTGTTTTTTAAAAACTGATTTTAGAGAGGGAGGAAAGGAGAGGGATAGAGATAGAAACATCGATTGGCCCTACTGGCATGGCTCCGTGGTTGAGTGGCGACCTATGAAGCAGGAGGTCACGGTTCGATTCCCAAGCAGGGCACATGCCTGGACTGCGGGCTCCTTTCCCAGTGGGGGGCGTGCAGGAGGCAGCCAGTCAATGATTCTCATCACTGATGTTTCTATCTCTCTTCCCTTCTCCCTTCCTCTGTGAAGAAAGAAAAAAGAAAAGAAAAGGAAAGAAAAGAAAAGAGAGAAGGAGACATTGATTGGCTGCCTCCTGCATGTCCATGAGCCCGCAACCCAGGCATGTGCCCTGACCGGGAATTGAACCAGCAACCTCTTGGTTCATGGGTCGTCTTCAACCACTGAGCCACAGCGCTGGGCAATGTTCATTTTTAAATATCACCACAGCCCCCTGTGCAGGAAGGCCCCACCATCCTGAAGGGTGCTTGCTGAGACTGGTTTCGGGCCTCCTGCATGGGGAGAGGATTTGCATTTTGTTGGCCTTTTGTGCGCAGGTCTTGGTTTTTGGGTGACGTTCTCCAACATGTATTGTAGAAAGGCAGGAAGTAAGGTTTGAGGGGGCCGCTCCAAGCCAGGTGCTGCGGAGTGGTTCTGTAGATTCCAGCCCAACTGAGATGTAATTCACATCCTGGTAAATTCCACCCTTTTATTTTTATTCAGTGACTCAGACCCTTTATTTATTTATTTATTTTTAATATATTTTTATTGATTGCAGAGGAAGAAAGAGGGAGAGAGAGATAGAAACATCAATGATGACAGAGAATCATTGATTGGCTGCCTCCTGCACGCCTCACGCTGGGGATCGAGCCCACAACACGGGCATATGCCCTTGAGTGGAATCGAACCCGGGACCCTTCAGTCCACAAGCTGATGCTCTACCCACTGAGCCAAACCAGCTAGGGCCAATTCCAACCTTTTAAAGTATACAAGTCAATGCATGATTTAGTAAACTCATACAGTATGCAACCATCCCCAATTCCATAACATTCCCACCACCCCAAAAGACACTGTGTCCATCAGTAGTCACTCCCACTCCCATTAAGAACTGAATCATGGCCGAAACCGGTTTGGCTCAGTGGATAGAGCGTCGGCTTGCGGACTGAAAGGTCCCAGGTTCGATTCCGGTTAAGGGCATGTACCTGGGTTGCGGACACATCCCCAGTAGGAGATGTGCAGGAGGCAGCTGATCGATGTTTCTCTCTCATCAATGTTTCTGACTATCTCTCTCCCTTCCTCTCTGTAAAAAATCAATAAAATATATTTAAAAAAAAAAAAAAGAACTGAATCATGTCCCCCAAAAGACATGTTCAAATCCTGATCCTGGTAACTATGAATGGAACCTTGTTTGGAAATGGGGTCTTGCAGGTGTAATTAGTTAAGGTGAGGTCACACCAGAGTAGAGTGACCCTAATGCAAGGACACATGTTCTCATAGGAAGAGGGAGATTTGGACACAGACCCACAGAGACGATGGTCATGTGATGACAGAGGCAGACATGGGTGATCCGTCTGTAAGCCCAGAGGCACTAAGGACTGCCAGTAAGTCAGCAGCTGAAAGAGGCAGAAGGGACCCTTCCCAGGGCTGAGAGCTAAGAACTCACAGCACACGGAGGTGGGCTGAGATCTGAACTGGGTGTCCCTACGTCCCAGCCTCTCCATCAAGACAGAGAAGGGTAATGGAAGAATTAAACAGGGGAAAAAAAAAGACAGAGAGGGGTGTGGTGTGTACATGGACCAGCTCTCTCTGCTTCAGTTTCCCATTGGGGCAAATGCTGGTACAGATATATTGTTTGACAAAACCGTGTCACCTGAGGGACAGAGGAAGGTGAGAAAGGTTATGGGTCATTGATGTGTCCACGTAGGAGCCACACCTCTTTCAACGTACCTTCACTGACCAGAGGCATGTCAGGAAGGGCAGGACACATGAAACAGTGCCCCTGAACGCCCATCCACACTTATGCCCATCACTGGCTGTTCACACTTCCTCTTTTTTTTTTTTTTAGTAATAATTCTTTATTGTTGACCACGCCTCCTTTTCACATCGGGATCCTCAGATATGGACTTGCCTGTGCACTGACCTCAGAGACAGGGGGCTCTGGAGGGAAGGAGTCACAGCTCTGAGCTGTCCTCTGAGGGCCAGGCCCATCCACTCAAGGGTTTCACTCTCGGGGGCGGGGGGTCTGTAAAGAGCTCCCAGCAAGTCAGCTACAGCTGTGGGTCTCACCCAGGGTGGTCCTGCCCTCGGGGACCCCAGGAAACGCCTGGGGACAGCTATGTTTGTCACACCGCGGGTGCTCCTGGCATTGAGTGGGCTGGGACCAGGGACGCTGCTCAGCACCTACCGTGCCCAGGAGGGCCCCGCAGAGCGCCCACCCCCAATGTGTGACTTGGGACTCAGCGCAGGCGTGACCTTGTCTTTCCCAGAATCCAGTTTCTGAAGCCAGATTCCCCTTTTCTGCTTAAACTATCTGAACGTGGTAATTCCAGGAAATCAGAAACAGAGCTCACCAGCTGGGGCACGTCTGGAACTTCCCAGAGTAAAAACCCAACTTCCTAGACGCTGCTGGGGATTTTGTTAAGCCTCCATTTTATGAGGCTCTGGAGATGTGAGAACAACTCTCAGAAGGTAATTAATGGCTGACTTTCCCATGAACGTAAGCTCAGCCTCGGAGCAGGAGCATTTCCACAGAAGAAACAGCCTGGCTGAAACTTGTCAGAATATGAATTGTCTAAAAAGTTCAGGAACTGAACTAGCACTTCCACGAATCCCCTGAGGCACTAAAACGCAGCTTTTGCTGAGAGAGAGTGAGAGAGAGAGAGAGAGAGAGAGAGGACTTACAGATGATCAGTTACTTGAGAGGCCTGGGACACGGAGAACGTTGAGCTCTGCTGTGTAGGAGATGCAAAGATGATAAAGACACACTCTCTCCTTTAGGGAGGTTCCAATAAAAAGTACGTTATCAGCCATGAAAGACATGAGGAACTGTAACTGCCCATGACTAAGAGAAAGAATACAGTCTGAGAAGGTGACATTCTGGAAAAGGGAGAACTACACAGACTTAAAAGGTCTAGGTGCCAGGGGTTGGGGGAGGGAGGGATGAATAAGGGGGGCATAGAGGATTTTTAAGGCAGTGCCACTACTCTAACACTGTCATGGTGGACACAGGTCACTATACATTTGTCCCAACCCATGGAATGCACAACACAAAGAGTGAATGAACTCATATGTCACCATGGACTGGGAGTACTAGTGGTGTGTCAGCGTAGGCTCATCGTCGTAACAACTACCCTTCTCTGGTCAGGAAGGCTGACAGTGGGAGAGGCTGTGCATATGTGGGGTACAGGGTAACGGGAAATCTCTGTGCCTTCTGCTCAGTTATGCCATGAGTCCAAAACTGCTCTAGAAGTCTATTAAGCCTTAGCCGGTTTGGCTCAGCGGTTAGAGTGTCAGTCCTCGGGGTCTCCAGTTCGATTCCGGCCAAGGGCCCATACCTCGGTTTGCAGGCTCCATCCCCGGCCCAGGCTGGGGTGCGTGAGGGAGCAACCAATCAATGTGTCTCTCTCATATCGATGTTTCTCTCTCTTTGTCTCTCCCCCTTCCTTCCACTCTCTCTTTAAAAAATCAATGGGGAAAAAAAAATATCCTTGGGTGAGTATTAACAAAATAAATAAATAAATAGATAAGTAAACAAGTCTATTAGAAAAATTATAGCTAACACTAATTCACCAATTAAAAAACACCAAGCATTTGGCTAAGTCCTTTAAGTAGCTCACCCCTATGAAGAAGTTACTAAAGCCACAAACAGGAAGCAAAAAACCACGAAGCCTAGGAAAGTCAGAGTTGAACATATATTTGCAGAAAGAATAAACACCATGGAAGGCACTAGAAATATAATGTACACCCGTGGTTAATTTCAAAATTTTCAGTAGCTACATTGAAAAGTAAGAAAATGAAAAGAAACAGGTAAAATCAACAGTCATAATATATTCTATTTAACACAAGGGCAACAAAATATCATTTCAACACCTAAGGAATACAGAAAATATTAAGGAGATTTTCTGCCTTTTAAAAACATAGGAGCCTCTGTGATCTGGTGTTCATTTTGCACATATAGCAGGTCCTAATTTAATCCAGCCATGTTTGGAGGGCTCACTAGCTGCCCGTGGCTGCTGCCCTGGACAGAGGGTTTTTTGTTCATCATCACCCTAGAATATTTTTTCCATTGATTTCTGGAGAAAGTGGAGAGAGAGAGAGAGAAAATACATCCATTACCTGTCTCCCCCACAGGCCCCGATCAACCTGGGGATCGAACCTGTAACCAGGTATGTGCCCTTGACTGGGAATTGACCCTCCACCCTTTGGTGCTCAGCCAACGCTCTAACCATTGAACCCACGGGCCAGGGCTCCAGAGGGTTTTAAAAGAAGGGAAAATCCACTTGTCAGAAGAAAGGAGTAACGGGACAGGTGCTGTCTAAGGTGGGTGTCCAGGGAGGATAAACACAGCTATCAGAGCAGGATCTGGGGTGAAGAAACGGGTGCCTTTTGGGAGGGAAGCGGGAAGCAGGGGGCCCTGGGGCCAGGGCAGCCAGGACTCGCACTTGCTGTGTTCTCACTCCATACTCAGTCTCGGGTTCGACTGACCAGTTGATGTCTCTCTCTCACATCGATGTTTCTATCTCTCTCTTTCTCCCTCCCTCCCTTCCACTCTCTCTAAAAATCAATGGAAAAAATATCCTCAGATGAGGATTAACAGAAAGAAAAAAAAGGCCACTCATTTTTTACGATGTCAAAGGGCAGAGAACAGGGGCTCAGGGCTTTGGGGAATGGCAGCCCCGTGGCGTCACTGAGCACTGCGTCTGTAAAATGGGCTTATAAGCACCCCCTCTGTATTGGGTGAAGGAAGGAGGAGAAGGCAGCTGCCCAGAGGCCACGTGTGACACCAGCAAGTCCAAAACCAGGTAGCGCAGGCAGGCCCTGGGCTGTGAAATGTGCACATCATACTCCAAATTCACCTGCGTGCTTTAAATATGTGCACTGCATGGATACCCATTACCCCTCACGTGACCAGAAGAATCTCACCCTAAGAGTAACACGGGCTCTCTGGGTGGTAGGTCACCCATGATTTATTTTCTGCTTTGTGACTTTCTGTATTTTCCAACCACGCCCCTCTTCCCCTTTCAGTGACATCTTATAGAATACGTGGTCCTTTCCAACAAATGCCGGCCCACCAGCCAGTGCAGGGACGCAACTGCGAAGTCCCCGCAATGGGCAGTGCGGACACGCCAACACCCCGCGCCCAGCCTTTGCCCAGCGCTCAGGGACTCGGGACCAGGAAGCAAGAAGCTCGGGTCCCGAAAAGCCGACTCCCCGTGGGGCAGGAGCCCTGAAATCCTGCGCAATTGCCCCAAACCAGTGGCGGGGGCTTAGCGATAGTAAGTGGCACGGCTCGGGGTTGATCCCTCAGTGACAGTTGCAGCCACGATTTCGACGGAGAGACCACGGCTACTCCCTCCCGCCGCCCGCGTTTGCCGCTCCTGAGGGACCAGGACTCCCGCCGCCCGCGCCCGCCACTTCGCGATGTTCGGCTGTCCACCGCCCGCGATCCCCGGCCGAGGACCCACCTGCCGCCTCACGCCGACCGGCCGGGCTGCGCTGGCCTCCGTCCTCGGTCTTCTGTCCCCGGCTGCCCGCCAGTCCGCACCTCGACTCCCGCCGAGGAGGAACTCCGCGCACAGCCTGCCCCGGCCCCGCCCGGCCGGATCTACTTCCGCTACAGACGCAGGCCTCCCCGGAAGCGGAGCTGGGGGCCGAGGTATCCACCGAGAGGGGGCGCACTGCGACACCGCGCTCTATGTTGCTTGGCAACCGAAGCCGTGATGCCATTGGCTAGTGCCTGCGGCTGAAGCCTGTGGGCGGAGCTTCCACTGTGCTGGGGATGAGGGGCGGGGCCTCGAGCAGGGAGCGGCCTGGAAGGAGGAGCTGGCGCCGCGGACTGGGCGCTCGGAGGGTCGCGGCCCGAGGGTGGGGCCGATCTGGGGAGGGGAGACTTTCAGGGAGTGGCGGCTCGTGGGCGAGGCCTGGAGGCTGAGCCCGCGTCTGCAGTTTTCCGTCGCGGGGCCCGAGGCGCCGTTGGTGGGTGCGTGGTGGCGAGGCGTGGCGCGGAGGTGCGGTTGGTCAGTTGGTGGTGAGCGTGGCCAGGACACGGCCCTGCCGCTGTGCCTGCAGCTGAAGACCGCGCTGGCCCGCGGCTGCCTGCACTGCCATGGCAACTTCTTGGCGTTCTTCACCCGCCATCACATGAACCTCAAGTCCTGGTAGGGGGACGACATCCCCGTGTCGGGCTGCTGCTCACCGACTGGAGCCAGGACATAATGAAGGCGCTGCACTTGGCCATCCCCGTGATCGGTGCGTCCCCGGCCCAGGCAGACCCCGCCCCGGCCCGGGCCGCTCACCGGACCCCTCCTTCAGTGCCTAGCCCGGGAAAAGCTGAACCAAGTGGCAAACACCGTGTACCAGTAGCTGGATCAGCTGTACCAGGGGAAGATGTATTTCCCGGATAAGGGGACGGCCCACCGGCCCTAGGACACCCCGGACCGCGCACCGTTCGAACCTGACTTCCCTCCTCCTGCCAATCCCCATCAGGGTATTTCCCCAAGGAGCTTCAGGCATCTTCTGAGAGTGGGTGCACCGCATCCAGAATGCCACCGTTGAAAGTGAGCTAGAGAGGCTGAGGCAGGGGCGTGCTTCCCAGGGCCTAGGGGACCCAGGACCACAGGAGTATTTTAGAGGCCTCTCATGCGCTGGGAGCCCCGGGCCAGGGCGTAGCTGGGGCTGGAGTTAGGTGGATAGGGTGTCAGTGCATCCAGGCATTAGAACTCAGAGCCTGCGGCCAGCATGGGACCAGACAGAAATCGGGGAGCAGGGCATCTCCCTGAGGGAGGAACACTTTCATGCCCTGGGTGCCAGCAGGGCCCTTTGAAAGATAAATCCCATCTCTCCCTCCCTGCCACCTTCCCCAGCTGGCCCCTACAGGCACTAGTGAGTATTGCTGCCACCCTGTCCAGTAGTCACTCCATTCCAGGTTAGGAGCCACCCCAAGTGACTGATGGACAAACCCTAAGCCTTGGCAGGCCTGAGAAGGTGGGCTGGAGTCAGGGACAGGCAGGGCCTGCTAAGAAAGTGCTCTCCATGCTCTTGTCCCTGCACAGGCCGCACTGATTGTCAGCATCACTGTGGTGAGTGAGCCTCTGTCCGGGCCATGGGTGTCCCTCCTCCCCCTCCTCCCTGCCTTTCATCACGTGGGTAGGATGGGGTGGGCACAATTGGCCCTCTGAACTCAGGGCCACATTGGCTCCACACCCTGTGTCCCCACCGGTTGTAGGTGCAGTGGAACACAGCTGTGCAGGGCTTCCTCCTTTACATGTGAGTTGTAGAAATAATTGGCACAAGTCTCCCCTCTCCAAACCAACATGAGTTTTATCAGAGTCAGTAGGGTATGTGTGAGGGCAGCCACCAGGAGGCAGGACCTGGACCCTGTGCTCCGGGCCCCAGCCCTTCCTTCCTCAAGGGTCTCTGAGCTCAGTTGGCACAAGGGGGGCAGATCATCTTGGTTAAAGCGTCCCTTCCCACAGTCTGGTCTTACCCTGCCCCAAGTGGGTGGCAGGGTTGTGGTTAGAACCTAGGAGGAACCCCCGCGCCTATGATGGATGTGCCCCAGTGGAGGGACTTGGGGGTCACGGGGCTAACCAGGGCCCAGTCGTGTCTTTCAGACAGGGCACCAATACAAGGTGAGCTCCCCCTCTCCAAAGCCCTGGCCAGGTGGGAGTTGGGTGGGGACAAAACTTTGAGGGTCTGCAACCCTGTCACATGCCCCACATGGGAGGAGAGGCCCAGGCCCCTAGCAAACACCTACCAGTTAGGTTGAGGTGGGGATGGGAGAGGAAGTACTGAGGCACCTGTTTCTCTCTGCAGCCTGATATCACCAAGCTTCATGGGTCTGGAGCCCCCACACCTCATCATCCTGACACTGGACAATGCTTCTGAGTGCTGACACAGCGCCGATAGCCATCCGGCCCACTGGACCCACCCCAGCTGCACTGTGGGGCCAGGACTCAGCTGGGCTGTCCCAGTCTGACTCTGGAGCAGGCTTGCTGCTCTCTGGGGGTTCCTGCACAAGCCCATCAGAGCCCAGGCAGGGCCAGACCTGGGAGGAGGGGAAGGGGGATGGATTGTATACAGCAGATGCTGGGTGGGATCAGAACTATATGATGGATGATTAAATGTCACTGACATTTCTCCTCATGGAGCAGTCCCTGTAGGGGCAGGGAGAACCATGTGAGGCCTGAGCAAGACACATCTGGTCATGGGCACAGGGTCCAAAGGTCAGTCCCCACACCAATTTGATTGTGATGTGCCAGAGCGTACCTGGGCAGGCTCACCCGGAAAGGAGCCTGGGAGCGAGATGGTTCTGATGATTCAAAGGGAGACGGCAGTCTAGTGAGACAGGGTTGGCTTCAGTGTATCATGGGGCTCAGGTCATCAGGTCATGTGGGGCTGAAACTCAGTCCAAGGAACCCTACAGCACTGCTTCGAAAACACTCCACATGGATTGTGATCCAGGCTGTATAGCTGTTCCAAGACGGGAGGGCGGCTCTGAAATGCTGCCCTGAGGTACCTTTCCTGCCTGTCAGTCTGTCCTGAGCAGGCACTCCTTTCTCGGCCTGGGTGCTGCTTCCCTGACTTCCTCCTCCAGCTCCCTCTTGTTCTTGTGTCTGGAGGGGAAGAGTGGGGGTTGAGTCACAGGCCTTTTGAGGACCCCACACATGCTGCACAGCTTCCTACTGAAATTTCCCTGACAGAATGCTAGCCACATTTTCACCTGTGTGTTTATCCGGTAGGATTTAAACAAAACAGCATGAGAGGCTCAGGTGATATTTGGATAGACTGTCAAATAATGGAGTCACGGGACGTCTTCAATAAACACAGGGAGGGGTGTGTGCCAGGAGCAGGGCTGGCTGATCACCAGGATCCTGGGCACCCCGTCACTGCTATTTCTACATTGGCCTTTGCCTTTCCAGCCCGAGGGCAATGCAAGGGGTTGGTGTGCTACATGATGCACTTTTCCCCACTGAGAAGTGGAAAGGGCCTGCTGGCTGACGGTGGTAGAGGCAGGACTGGCGAGGCCTTTCTCCCCACTGGTGCTCCAAGTGGGGTTTAATGTGGGGCTGATCTCCACCCCCCTACACTAGGAGATTCCAGTTGTGACTGATTTGGGCTCTCTGTCCACTGACCCAGCCTGACCGGATTTGAGTCACCCTGTACATGCGTTGTCAGGAAAAGCCAGTGGCAATGTGGTGAATTAACAGCAGCCGGGCTTTCCTTCTAGCATCTGCTCCCGCCACTCACCCAGCACACCTCTTACCAGTGCGGTTTCTGGGAAAGGGAGGGTGATGGCCACTGTGTGGTGTTGGACCCTATTACTTCCAGTCCAGGGACCTGGATGGCATGGGGATCATGTCACCTCCCGAGAGGATGAGGGTGTCCCACAGCCCCCCGCAACCCCCCTGCCACCAGGGGATGACCCCCGCCAACAGGTAAATGCCTATTTTGCAAGTTTATTGGATCGTCTTGACACAAAATCATGACAGCAGCGTGATATGTCTCCTTTACATGGGAATGTTGATAGCAAATTCTTATATAACACATCATACAATTTCGAGATTCTAGAATCACTGCACAGGATTCTGCAATAGATTACATGCTAAAGTGACAGTTTTCATCAAAAGGATAGTTAAAACATCATTGAGGACCATCATCTCTGAGGAAAGTCTCACTGGGGTGGGCCAGAGTCCCCTTGCCCTGCCCATGAGGCGCATTAAGGGACCCGACCTCCCCAGGACGCATGTGCTTCACCATCGGGGCCATGGAACCCAGGACTGGGCCCTCCCAGCAGCTGCGGATATGACGGGAGGACAAAGCCTGTGGCTCACCCCAAGCAATGTCAACCGAGACCTATTTTACTGAAAAGGAAACAAAACAATGTCCAGTTCCTGTTCTGTTAAGGGTCCTGAATAAATCCCTACCCAGACTGCAGCCCTCACCCCTTGCAATCCACTGCCATTCTCTACCCGGCACACAAACACAGCAGTGGGACACAATGCAATGGACAATGGCTTGCATGACCATTTCCCCACCATGTTTCCTGGCGAGAGAGAACTGACTGGCTGTGAGGTGTGAGGGGAATGTCACTGTGGTGAGCAGCCAGCCCATCTCTCGCCTCCCAGGTGGGGACTTGGAGACTAGTGGGATTGGATGACTTCACAGAAGCAGGACGTGCCTCCCTGCCCTGTCCTGTCCGCTGTACACTCATCACCCGGGCCCACCCGGTCCTGGCTTGGACAGTGGCCATGTAGAGTTGACCCCGGCTACAGGAGTCACTGATGGTTTGAGGACTGGAGCAGGGTTTCTCCCCAAAGAGAGTGGGAAGAGTCAAAGTAAAAAAGATGACAGGAAAAATCAGTGAACATATGACATCAATGTCTAACCGTGACGACAGTGGACTTAACGCCGGGCTGAATAAGTACATGCGACAGAGGAGAAACTAGCAGTTGGAACCCGTCTCTCCTTCACGTCCTCTCTGTGGTGGCCTCAGTGACAACAGTCAGCAGTTGGCCAATGTAGCCTTCATCTCCTCCAGCAGGTTGCTGAGCAGTGTGGCATCGCTGCACTTCCCATCTACTGATACAGACTTCTCACCCTGAAAAAGGGAAAGCGCAGTCCAGTAAGTTGAAAACTGCATGAAAATCCTGCCTCACGAATACATGTACTGCACTTTGGATTTTTCCAAATGCTGTCCCTATGTGGGGGTGCTTTCAAAATCGGAACAAATGAGGAGCTGTGGAACCTGGACTGAGGCCTGCAGTGGTGGCCAGGGGCCCACAACTGGAATCAGAACCTGGGAAGAGCTTGACAGAGCTGGGCAAAGTGACCTGCAAAACTGTTCACGAACTGAGGACCTGCCTGAAGCTGAGCACACATGGCCCTCACCCTGAGGAGCCAGCACACCAGACTCTGAGAACACAGAGCACCGCCCGGCCCTGGCCCCATGCACGGGGGCATGTGAGGCAGCTCCGTGCTGTGGAGGACAAAGGTGTGAAAATTGCAGTAGGAGCCTATGCATCAACATTCTCCCCAGGACTTAAACAAGGCCCAGACACTAGGCATATTCAAAATATCTAGGATATAGTCCCAGATTACTCAGCATATAAAGCCCAGGGCATCTCAGCTCACTGGGAAAGACAATCGGTAAACACCACACTGAGATGAAGCAGATGTCAGACGGATCTGACAGAGGTGAGGAAGTGGCTGCTGTGAGAATCTCCCAGAAGCAATCACAACACTCTCGAAACTAAGAGAAAACAGAGCACCTCAGGAAACAAACAGAAGACATACAGAAAAACCTCATGGAAACTTTAAACCAAAAATGTGATAATCAAAATAAAAAACTCACTGAATGGATTCAACAGCAGAGGAAAGAGTCGGTGAACTTGACAGCAGGTTACTAGAAACACTGCAGTCTGAACAGACAGCACAAGGGACTGAGGGAGTGGGGGGTGGGCAGAACCTCAGAGACTTGAAGAATGGTAACAGAAAGTCTGGGTTCAGGTCTCTGGGCTGCCAGAAAGAGATGATAAAAAAAATGCAGTGCTGAAATCGTTAATAATAGCCAAAACTCCCCAAATTTTATAAAGAAATGCAAAGATTCACCAAGTTCAACACACTCCAAACAGATAAACCCAAAGAATTAAATGCCTGGAAACATCATAAACTGCTGGAAACTAGAGACAAAGAAAAATCTTGAGAACAGCCAGAGAAAAAGTTGCACTCCCTATATAAAGAATAAAGGTACAGAGGAGTGTGACTTCTCACCAGAAACCGTGGATTCCAAGTGGAAATGGCATATTTTTAAAGTATAGCAGGTCTCTGGCAATTTTTAGACTTTAATGCCAAATTTTGAATCTACTAGTAGATCTTTTTCTGGCTAGTGGTATGCAATACAATATCTCTTGTGATGCTGGGCTCCTGTTGCCCCATGATCATGACAGAGAACAACACATTACAATATGTTGTGTTGGTTGCAACGTTTTCTGGATATTGTGTTCTGCACACCTTTAAGACAGGCTGCGCAGAAAGGAAACCAAGATGGCGGCATAGGTAAACACCTGAAATTGCTGCCTCACACAACCACTTCAAAAATACAACTAAAAGACAAAACGGACATCATCCAGAACCACAGGAAGGCTGGCTGAGTGGAAATTCTACAACTAGAAGGAAAGAGAAAAGCACACTGAAACTCAGAGGAGGTGTGGAAGTAAAGTGCAGAGGTACGGAGGCGCATGCGGAAAGGGCTGGCAACTGAGGACGCAGCTGTCTTTTTCAATCGGGAGGGAGTCTCAAGCTCCCGACTACCCTGAACTCCAATTCCGGGCAAACTTTCTGGGGACCCAGACTCATACGGGGAGAAACTGGACTGTCTGGCATCGGTCGGAACTCGAGGGCGGCTTTCTCTCAGAGGTGCTTGCAGTGATTACCGGGACACTGAGACTCCTGGCCTCTTAGGGGAGGACTGAGGAGCAGCCATAGCTGTTTGCTCTGCCCTGTTGATTTCCTGAGACCCCACCCCACCCAAGCTGTGCACAGAGCCTTTTGCATATGAAAGGCCTGGCCCCCTGCAATCTGAAAATTACCTAACAAACTGCAGCTGAGTCAGACAGACCCAGAACTTCCAAAAGAAGGCCCAAGGCCCCACAGTAGCTTGCACTGCTTCACAGCTGGGCTTCATCTGGGCACCTTCAAACCCCAAACAAAGAAGAGGAATTTGCAGATCTCTCCATAGCTCCTGCTGGGTAGCCTCAGGCAGAGGCTAAATTAGCACCTCCTTAGAGATCCAAGAGCCAGTGTACCCAGTGGTCAGAGTGGGACCATCCAGATTACAACTCCTCAGATCCATAAGGGACACACTCAGGGGGCAGACTCAGTGAGCACCAAAGCCCCACTGAAGCAAGTCTTGCCCCATAAGGGTGTCTCCAGCACAGAAGTTCTCCCACCATAGACACAGCTGATTCTCACAGCCAATTGGCCTGGAGGTCAATTCCTCCCAGTGATACCTACAACAATCAAGGCTTAACTACAACAAGACTGTGCACAAAGCCCACAAAAGGGTGCACCAAGAGTGTCCACCTCAGGTAATTGGGGAGGCTGAGCCACTGGGCCCTATAGGACACCTAGTACAGAAAGCCACTCTATCAACACAAGGAAGCAAAAAAAAATGCGGAGACAATGAAACAGGTCACAAATGACAGAAATGGAGGAAAGCAAACTACTGGATATAGAGTTCAGAACCACACTTATAAGGTTTTTCAAGAATTTTCTAGAAACCGCCGATAAATTTAGTGAGACCATCAAGATATCTAGTGAGACCCTCAAGGATATGAAAAAGGACCAACTAGAAATTAAGCATACACTGACTGAAATAAAGAATATTATGCAGAGTTCCAACAGCAGACTAGAGGATCACAAGAATCAAGTCAAAGATTTGAAATACAAAGAAGCAAAAAACACCCAACCGGAAAAACAAAAAGAAAAAAGAATCCAAAAATATGAAGATAGAGTAAGGAGCCTCTGGGACAACTTCAAGCATACCAACATCCGAATTATGGGGGTGCAGAAGAGAGAGAGAGCAAGATATTGAAAACCTACTTGAAGAAATAATGACAGAAAACTTCCCCTACCTGGTGAAAGAAATAGACTTACAAGTCCAGGAAGCACAGAGAACCCCAAACAAAAGGAATCCAAGGAGGACCACAGCAAGACACATCATAATTAAAATGCCAAGAGCAAAAGACAAAGAGAGAATCTTAAAAGCAGCAAGAGAAAAAAAGTCAGTTACCTACAAGGGAGTACCCATACGACTGTCAGCTGATCTCTCAACAAAAACTATGAAGGCCAAAAGGGAGTGGCAAGAAATATTCAAAGTGATGAATACCAAGAACCTACAACCAAGATTACTTTACCCAGCAAAGCTATCATTTAGAATTGAAGGTCAGATAAAGAGCTTCACAGATAAGAAAAAGCTAAAGGAGTTCATCACCACTAAACCAGTATTATATGAAATGCTGAAAGGTATCCTTTAAGAAGAGGAAGAAGAAGAAAAAGGTAAAGATACAAATTATGAACAACAAATATTTATCTATCAACAAGTGAATCTAAAAATCAAGTGAATTAATAATCTGATGAACAGAATAAACTGGTGAATATAATAGAATCAGGGGCATAGAAAGGGAGTGGACTGACTATTCTCGGTGGGGAAAGGGGTGTGGGGGATGCGGGAAGAGACTGGACAAAAATCGTACACCTATGGATGAGGACAGTGGGGGGGGTAAGGGCAGAGGGTGGGGTGGGAACCGGGTGGAGGGGAGGTATGGGGGGAAAAAAGAGGAACAACTGTAATAATCTGAACAATAAAGATCTAATTTAAAAAAAAAAAGGCTGCGCAACGTTCATGTTTGGTGTGTTAGGAGTATCACATTTTTTTAAAACTTTTTTTTTTGAGAGAGAGAAAAGAAGAAACATCAATTTGTTGTTCCACTTATTTATGCATTCATCAGTTGATTTTTAAAAAAATATTTTGATTGATCTCAGAGAGGAAGGGAGACAGAAACATCAATGATGAGACTCACTGATTGGCTGCCTCTTGCATGCCCCCAACTGGGAATCATCGAGCCCACAACCTGGGCATGTGCCCTTGACCGGAATTGAACCCAGGACCCTTCAGTTCACAGGCTGATACTCTATTCACTGAGACAAACCAGCTAGGGCACATTAGTTGATTTAAAAAATTGATTTTTTTAGAGAGAGAGGGAGAGTGACCGAGAAACATGTGAGAGCAGAACATCAATCAGCTGCCAACTGCACGCCCCCTAATGGAGACCAAGCCCACAACCCAGGCATGAGCCCTGACCAGGAATTGAACCAGCAACCTTTTTGTGCATGGGACGAAGCCCAACCAACTGAGCCATGCCAGAGCCACACCAGCCAGGGCCATTGGTTGATTTTTTATTGTTGTTAATCCTCACCTAAGGATATTATTTTTTCCATTGACTGATATATATATTTTTTAGAGCGAGTGGGAGGGATGGAGGGAGGGAGGAGAGAAACATCATTGTGAGAGAGACACATCAATTGGTTGCCTCTTGCATACGCCCTGACTGTGGCTGGAGATTGAACCTGCAACCCAGGTATGTGCCCTTGACTGGAAATTGAACCTGTAACCCTTTGGTGTGGGGGGGCCTATCCCTGAGGGCTCCCAGACTGCGAGAAGGAGCAGGTCGGGCTGAGGGACTTCCACCCCCCCACTGCCCCCGCCCCCCACAGTGAACGAATTTCGTGCACCAGGCCTCTAGTAAAGAATAACCAGCTGAAGAACAACTGAGAGAATCTATAGCCAACAGACCTGGTCCTAAAAGAACTGCTAAAACAACCCAGCTGGTGTGGCTCAGTGGTTGATCGCTGACCTATGAACCAGGAGGTCACGGTTTGATTCCCAGTCAGGAAACATGCCTGGGTGGCGGGCTCAATCCCCAGTGGGTGACAGCTGATCAATGATTCTCTCTCATCATTGATGTTTCTATCTCTCCATCTCCCTTCTCTGAAATCAATAAAAAAATAAAAAATAAAAAATAAAAAAATTGCTAAAACAAAGTTCTTCAGACAGAAGGGACTGAGCCAGAAGAAGACATAGACATTAGGAATGAAAGAACAATAGAAATGGTCAACACATGGACAAGCACAACAGACACACTGCTCCTGAGTTCTCTGAAATCTGTCAAGGATCAAAAACAAATTATAATGTGATGTGATGGCATCTTTGATGTCTGCAAGTGCAATACACAACTGCTCACAGAGGGAGGGTCAAGGGACAGTCAGGGTGGTGACGTACCCATATTCCACCCGAAGTTTTTATATTGATCTTTCAAAAGATCAATAAAATTGAGAGTGTTAGATAAATTCAGGTCAAAGCTGCAAGTACGCAGTCCTCAAGTGTCATAGAAAAGCAATTTACCGATGACTGATCTCTCCATTCAGAAGTGTGCAGTCTTAATGTACAGTGATGAGAAACTGTTATTTTATTATATTTTCATTAAAAGCTGACTAAAAACTAAAATAAATAAATAAAATTGATAAACTCTAGGATAACCAAGAAAATGAGAACACAAACAATAGTGTGGTGAAGGCTTGGGAGGGGCGAGTGTGGGGTAAAGGGAGTCAATGGGAAAAAAAACAAAAACAAAAACCCAAAGGAGACATCTGTAATAATTTCAACAATAAAGAAAATTAAAAAAAAAAACACAACACAAGAAAAATGAGAGAAGACACAACTGCTAACATCAGAATTGAAGGAAAGTAATTACTACTGACCACTCGGGCATTCTAAGAACTAGAGGACCACAAATGACTCTGCCCACATCAAGTAATTCGGTAACTTAGGTGAAACAAACTAATTCCTTGAAAACCACAAACTACCAACACTCACCTGAGGGGAATTAGAGAAATTGAGGATCCTATGACTAGTAAATAAATGAACGTGTAGGTAAAAACCTCCCAAAAAAGAAACCTCCAAGCCCTAACTGGTTTGGCTCAGTGGATAGAACGTTGGCCTGCGGACTGAAGGGTCCAGGGTTCGATTCCGGTCAAGGACATGTATCTTGGTTGCGGGCACATCGCCGGTAGGGGGTGTGCAGGAGGCAGCTGATCGATGTTTCTAACTCTCTATCCCTATCCCTTCCTCTCTGTAAAAAATCAATAAAATATATATATAAAAAAAAAAAAAAAAAAGGAAAAGAAACCTCCAAGCCTGGATGGTTTCCCTGGTGGATTCTGCAAAACGTGTAAGGAAGAAGTACATGAATTATACACAACCTGTCCCAGGAAACACAGGAGGGCAGAACAGCCCCCACCTCATGTGATGAGGCCATGGGTGTGCTGATGCCCAAACCCAGCAGAAAACCCAAGGCCAACTGTCCTCATGAACATGGGCTCCATGGACCTCAGCAGAGCAGTCACAGACTGAACTCAGCCATGTGTTCCATAGGAGAGTCTGCAGGGACTAGAGGGAGGAGACATGGTGAGGGCATGGTGGCAGGAGTGAGAGGCTGCCTTCATGTAGGCTCACCTTTTTCACTAGGAGGCAGACGTGGTGACCCTGGATGGATCGGCTGTACAGGGAGGCGCAGGAGTCCACTCGTTCCACAACTGCAACAGAGCAAGTGGGTGAGGCCAATGTGGCCCCGAGGGGAGCAAAGACTCCCACCTACCAGTCCCATCAAATCCCTTACCAGAAAAATGGTGAAGAAAGCAGATCTTTGTCAAAAGGTTCTGGAAGGACATATTAATGCCATCAACCTTGATTGAGCTCATGCTCAGGTCCCCAGACTCCAGCAACTTGGCAAAGGCGTCACTGTGGAAAAGACACAGGACGGGGAGGCTGACAACAGGCAGGGTCCCCAGCATCAAGGCAGACAAAGCCCCCAGCTGTGGAGGTGGGACCCCTCCTGTGTGCCAACGACTTGGGAGGTCTCCAAGGGTCTTACAAGATATGGGCTAAACTGTGTGCCCCCGCCCCCGCCCCCACCCCTGCCCAATTCCTATGTTGAAGCCCCGAACTCCAGGATCTCAGAATGTGACTATATTGGGAGATGGGGGTCTTTAAAGGAGTGATTAAGGTAAAATGAGGTCACTGCCCTCATCCAACATAACTGGGTCCTTGTAAAAGATCAGGACAGAGGGACAATCATGTGAGGACACAAGTTGGAGTCTACATGCCAAAGACAGAGGTCTCAGGAGAAATCAACCTGCCAACACCTTGATCTGGGCTTCCAACCTCCAAGGCTGTGAGAGAGAACTAATGTTTGTTGTTTGAGCTGCTTAGCCTATGGTGTTTGTTATGTGGCCTGAGCTGCTGACATGGCAGAGGAGCCGGACTTTCTACACTACCTACAAGCTGGTCATCCAACCCTACTGCCTTTTCACACTTAGGTCAGAGGACTTTGTGAGGTAACTGCACAAAGAGAGCCTCACACAACAGTAAAGTGGGGTGGGACCCACTCTGGCTGCCCCATGGGACTCGGGGTGAAGGTGGGAAGGGAAGGCAGGTGGGCTCATGCACCTGTAGCACGGAGTCGTGATCAAGTATGAGGTGCAGCTGAAGTGCAACTTGAAGTCCAGCTTCTCGTGGGTAGAGCCCTCGTCGTTCTGTGGGAGCAGTGATGCAGGGTGAGTAGGGAGGAGGGGCTGGGTGAGTGGGGTGCAGGGACTATGCCTGAAAGCTCCAGAGCGGGGTGAATGTGCAGTGGGGGCCAGGCCTTGAGCTTGGAAACAGGATGACTAGGGAAAGAGGCAGGGTCTTCGAGCTCAGATGCATCCAGGTGATCTGGGAGTGGCTCCCATGCAGGGCCTCACTTGCTCTCTGGACACCCAGTCCTGGGTTCTGGGTGTGCTTGCAGTGGTGTGGGGGTTAATGCAGGCCGTTCCACTACCTCAGGCCCCGCATACCTTAGCAATAAATGACAGGGTTCCCTTGAGTTTCTGGGCCATGATGATACTCTGAATGGTGAACACAAACTGAGCTTCATTGGAGATGCCTGGTGAGGGGGGAAGGGAGAGAGAGGCGGGCTGGCCTGAGAAGCTGCACGAAGCCAGCCCCCCGGAAGCAGGTGAGTGGGCATCCCTAGGACCGAAGGAAGGAGGTGTGATAAGAACGAGCTCAAGCCTGAGAGAATGCCTGGCCTCCACTGAGCCCTGGGCGTCAGCCACTGCTCACCTGGAGGCAGCTGGAAAGGCACGGGGACGCCATCATGGACAGAGGAGCCCTCTGGCCGGGCCAGTTTGGTGTTGAGTGAGTCCAGCACGTTGAGCTCCATGCTCTTCAGGAAGCTGCTGCTCTGGTTTTCCAGTACAATGAACACGGTGACCTGGCTGTCCTTCTGTAGGCTGCCCTGAATGTCGTATGTCTGCAAAGCAAGACTGGGCTGAATGGTTGTGGTGGGAGCCCATGGGACCCATTCTGGGCCAGCACAGGGGCCCAAGGGAATGCAACACCCATTCTATAAGCTCAGAAGTGTGAAGGAATGCTTCCCAGTCCTCACTGAAAACCTCATCTCCGTTTTGTCTGCAGTATTTAGCTATTCCTGTCCTTTGAAAACAGTCTGCCATCCCATCTGCCCCTGACCTCGCCCATGGTGAGCAGGCCTTGCTGTCACACATGTGACGTGGGGTTCTTTCCATGGAGAGGCTGCCAAGGGGAACGCACAGTTGGAGCCACTCATGCCCCCCATGGTGCAGCCACCTCCCCCTCCCAAACAAAGGGACACCAAGCCACCCACCAGCACCTCTGAAATGCCTGCATTGCTCACCATTTTAACGTAGGAATTCTCAGCCAGGAGGGAGTAGCTGGACATGGGCTGGGAACAAAGGAAAACGATTCAGCTTTGGTTCACCAGAGCCTTAGCGTGCCCTCACAAAACAAAGTCGGCGGGAGCTGCCAAGTGCTCTGGGTTGAAATACTAGGGTTCTGAGATCTGGGGGGCAAGGAGCACCCCCACAGACAGCACAAGTTTACGCCCAGAGGATTCTGATACCAGCATGGTGAGAGAGACGAACCCTGCCCTCCAATGTCCAGTCAGACCCTAGGGACCACCAGCCCACCGCCTAAGGCCCGACAGCCTGCCACAGCTGGCTCCTCAGAGGCAAGTAAAGTACCCCTCACCGGAAGAGGCTCATTGAGTGCGCCGTTCTCCACGGGTTCTGCCACCCCATCATTTGCAGGAGGCTTCTTCTTGGATTTCTTCTTGTCTTTGGGTCTCTCCTCCTTTTCCTTCTTATGCTTCTTCTTCTTATGCTTGGAAGGTTTCTGAAGCCAGAGCAAAGGTCAGGGTCAACCCCACACTTGTATGGCGATGCCCTCCCATCATGTACCCTGGCTGAAGACACAGGGACCAAATGCACCCAGGTAAGGGTCAGATGTCAGGGTGGATGGGCCAAAAACTCCCCAGGGTCCACGGGGAATGGACGAAGCTCAGTACAACTGAGATAAGAACCTGGGAACTCACTGCCGGACAGTTGCTGCCGATTTGGAGCAAAAACATACAGGGGAAAAGAGCAAGAATTCATTTGATGGCCCAGCAAATAGGAAACTCCTCAGAACACACCCAAGAATTGAAAACCTCTGTCCACACAGAAACCTGCCCACGTGTTCACAGCAGCAGGATTCACAACAGCCAAGAAGTGAAAACAATCCAAAAGTACTTCAGTAGATGAAAGGATAAGCACAATGTAGTCCATTTGCACTGGAATATTACTCAGCCATGAAAAGGAGTGAAGCACTGACACATGTGGATGGAGTTTGAAAACACAATGCTCAGTGAGAGGAACCAGACACAAGGGTCACAGTGTGTGATCCCATTTATGTCCAAAACAGGCAAAATCAGAGACAGGAAGTAGATTGGTGGTTGTCGGGCTGGGTGGAGGGTCAGCCTTCCCGGGGTGATGACTACTGATGGGGGGGGACAGGTTTTTTTTGGGGAAGAGAAGATGATGAAATGTTCAGGAATTAGGCAGATGGTTACACAACTTTTAGAATGCACCACCAACCAGTACAGTGAACTGTTCACTTTAAAGGGCGAGCTTTGTAGTATGAGTTACAACTTAATAAAGCTACCATGAAAACCAGAACCCCATAAACACAGTGACAGGAGACCACCATCAGGTCAATGGCCCCCACTGGAGGGATTTGGGCAATAGGTAACCATCCTCCACCCCTGAACCTGGTCTCTCCCTCACCAGCCCTCAGTGTAGATGCATGGCCCACCCCCGTGAGAACGACCAGGTGGGAATCCTCACCTTCTCAGAGTCTCGCTCCTCTTCCTCCTCCTCCTCCTCATCTTGCTCCTGTCTCTTGGGTTCCTCACGCTCTTCCTCAGGAGCAGTGATGACTGTGCTCACTGTTGGCTCTCCCTGCAGGGAACACGGTAGTGGAGGCTCAGGGGTGGGTGGAGGGTGGAGGAGGGAGAGGGTAGCCAGGACCCAAAACAGGGTATCCTCTACCCCTGTGCCCTGGCCTACCCTCATACTGGGACACACCCTGGGCCTCCTCTGCCCGGGCGGCCTCCTCTTGGGTGCCAGATGTTTTGTCAGCATGCAGGTGTGTGGCCATCAAGAAGTGCAAGCGGCTGACAGATGGGAGAGGAAGCCTGGTCTGAGACCATATGGCACTGACTGGGGTCACCGCATAAGACCCCAGAGCCACAGAGCACCGTCTACTTTCATAAAGAGACTGCTCAAGGCTGCTGCCAGACTCGGGGGGCACTGTGGATGGGGCTGGGGCAGTGGCAGGCTCTGTATTGAGGGCCAGTCGCCCAACCACTGCCACATTGCTACAGCCACTGCCTTGGTAAGGCACGAGGCATGAAAGCTGCCCAAATCTGGCTGGCCTGTGTGAGAGTCCATCAGGGGCCTGGACAGCCAGGAAGGTCCCGATGGGTGATGGAGGGGAAGGGCTTATGTGGGGAGTACGCAGAGAGCACGCAGAGAGCATGTCCCTGCACTCCTGAGAGAGGCAGCTCTGCCAAGGCCATGAAATGCACCCATCCAGCTGAGGACCTTGTGGGGTTAGCACAGTGCACCCGTCAGGGTCTTACCATGGATGCGGCTGGGGCAGCGGCAGGCGGTGGTGTGGTGGACAGCCAGAAATCTAAGTCCTCGCTCTGAAACCACAGAAAGATGGGCCTGTGGCCAAAGTGCAGGACAAACCCCAAGAAAGCCTGGGTGGAACCTGCAAGGCAGCCCCCACCAGGCACAGGGCCACATGGATAAAATGCATGCAAACAAAAAATATCTGGATGTTCCGCTGAGGGAGGCTGACAACAGTTCACCTTCCCCTGATCACAACAGGCTGTGACAAGTCTCAGTGCCACCAATGGCTGGGGTGCCTGCCGTCTCCCATACGACTGCCCGCCTGCACCGGAGGGGGGCGGGGAGGAAGGACAATGAGATTCGCAGGCAGTCAGGCAGGCCTCACCTTCCGCTCCTTCTCCTTCCTTCTTTCCCTTTCTTTCTCCTTGTGCTTCTTCTCTTTCTTCTTGGGCTTCTTGCTTTTCTTTTCTATAACAGGTATGTCCTCTTTCTCAGGGGACTTGGAGGTCTCGGCATTTCTATGTTTCTGGACGGGCAGTTTCTCGCTGTCGGCTAAGGGCCTGGGGGTGGGGTAGGGGCAGGTCACAGGAAAAGCCGGGCTTGTCCTCCTGCACTTGATCTCTGCCACCAGGCATGCGTGTGGCCTGTGACGAGGTCTGGAGGAGGATGAACCCTTTGCCACCCCTTCTGTCCACACTCGTTGTATAAAAATGTAAAGGGTGGAGGGGGATGGCAAGGACAGAGAAACATCAGGAAAGCCTAGGCCTGAGTCTAGCCCTGCAGGGCCGCTACCCAGGCCCAGCCCCACACTCACTTATCCAAGTCAATGTCCAGGGCTCTGTAGGGATCATTAGGGTCTTTGTCATCCTCGTCACTGGGCAGAGCATTCTAAGGGAAGAAAGAGATTTGGTGGTGTTCACCCAGCCCATTGGACCCTGCACTTGAGCCTATCAGGAGCCCGCCCCCCCCCCGCCCCCCCCCCCACCCTTCTTGGAAACAAACACCCAGGTCCACAGACATGAGAGTATCTGATCGGTCCAAAAGGTTGGAATGGGCCAGTACCTCCAGGCTACAGGAAACAGAGTGGAAGTGCAGGATGGGGGAGGGAGAAGAGACCACACACACACACACACACACACACACACACACACACCCACTCATAGCTCAACACTCCCTGGCCTTTAGGCTTGGGCAGAGAACAGCACTGGCTTCGGCCTTCCTAGGGCGCAGAGATAGTGGCAATGAGGCAGCACACGAGTGTAGCTCTCTGACCAGCTGGGTCACATGGAGGCAGGAAGAAGCCTGTGTCAGGCTAAAAGGCTGACCTCGGGCATCTCCTCAGTGATGATGTCCACCTGCTGAGCCGGGGCAATGTCCTCGTCACTCTCTGTGTGCAGCGAGCTATGGCGTCGCACCTTGCCCTTCTTCTCCTTCCTCTTTTTCTTCCGCCTGTCCTTCTCAAGCCGCTGCCGGTGCCGCCTCTCCTCCTCCAGCTTCACGTACTGCTCTGATGTGGACAGCCCTGTAGGCATGAACATGGGCCTCAACCTCATCCAACTCCGGCCCCAGAGCCCTATGTGAGCAGCCCGGGACTCAGGAGAACCACCCTGCACCCTGCCTGCACTAGAGGGTGATGGGACATGCAGGCAATGCCCCTCGAGCCACTAGACTCGGGTGGAAGCTTTCTGAATGACAGTCAGGAACTGGGCTCAGGGTCTCCTGCCACCCTTGCCATCAGAGAGCTCCCTGTCCCTATGCCACCTACATTCCCTAAACTAGTCAGACACTTGCCTGGCACCTTCAGGGGCACTGAGAGGTCGATCTGCACTACGGGTATGTGCTCCACGCCCGGTGCATCCTGGTAACGCTGCAGAGGCAAACAGCAAAACATTATTGGGCAGGATGAATGGTGACACCCGAGGAAGGGTTCACTGCCCAATGAGAGGAGTGTTAGTGACGACGACATGGGGAAGCAAGGGGTCCTCCTGGGAGACTGTCTACAGCATGAACAAGTATAGATCGAGACACAAAACTTCCATTAACTTTCTCCCTCTGAATCCCTTTTTTCCAAGTTAGGCAGACAACACAGGTACCCTCTCACACCACAGGTGAGGAAAGGTCTGTGGGTCCCTTAGGAGGCCAAGCAGAGTCACCAAGCAGAGACCCAGCAAGCCCAAGAAGGGAAGCACCTAAGCCCACTACACAGAGCCACATCTCCTGTGCAGAGCCCAATGTGCCCTCCACTGGGAATCCACTGGGTAAGGGTACCAATGAAAGCAGACAGTGACACCCCCGGACCAATATGTAGAATGTTCTTGCCAGGCAGAACATCCCAGGTGCAGTGCCCACATGCTGAGAGGCGCCACCTCTGCAGCCTTTCTGCCTGTTGGTCAGAGTAGCCTGAACTTGAGCACCATGTGTGGGACTGTTTGCCAGGTCCCAGGGTCTGGAAACCTCCTCAGTCCTGCCATGTCAATCTATAAAGACAGCCCATCACTGCCCTGATGGTGGCCCCTGGTCTCCCCAACAAGGGCCCCCACAGGGCCGGTGTATGTCCCTGGAGGATGTTTCAGGCAGGCCTCACCTTTTGGGGGGACGGGGAACTTTTGATATAGAAGGGGTTGTTGGCTTGCTCCTGTTTCCGGGCTTCTCGACGCTGTGGGGATAAGATTCAACGTCAGTGAACATGTGGAGCATAAGCCCTTGTTCCTTTCCAGCTGTGGGCCACCTCCATGCTGCAGCTCCCGGGTGGGGGCCAGGGTTCACCAGTACTTTCACTATGGGCCTTTGACCGACAGGGATATTGAGTTCAGCAGTGGGAAGTAGCAGGTGTGGGGATAGGCAGCAGGTGGCAATAACCCCAGGAGGGGGTAACTACCATCTCCCGTGCAAGGACGAGATCTCAAGTGGGGAGACGCCCTCAACTCCAGGGCACAGCCGAGATGGGAGCCAGGTCACACTGCCCAAAGGCTCAGCCTGGGAGGCCCAGGACAGTTCATAAGTGGGGGCTGGAGGAGTTCCTGAGGTGAGGGGTAGTGTCCCTAATTTCAGAAAGAGAGGAGCCAGGTATGGTGGGGTGGGGAAACAGGGAAACACAGCATCTCTGTACTTTCTTGGGCTGTTGTTATAAAGTCTTCTACCCGGGAGGCTATGGAGCTGACAGAAGAGTGCTGAGTGCACCTACAAGGCCTTGGGCACCAGGTCAGGCCCCCATGGGTCTCTCTAGGGTCAAAGGAAGTTTCTCCTCACTGCACCAAAACTCAACTCTGGCGTCAAGGGTTGACTCAGCGCTCTGTGGAGGACAGTGGGACACAGCCTAGATACAGCAGGACCATGCACGTCTGCCACGAGCTCGGGGTTCAGAGCCTGCTCTGAGTGGGCCAACTGCCCAGAGCGATGGCACTCACCCGGGCCAGCTCCTCCTCATCGGCCTTGGGTGGCTGCTGCTTGGCATGCCGCTGCTCCTCGTCATGGAAGATAGCCTTGGGCATCTCATCCTCAGACTCACTATCTGAGAGCGGCTCATTGATCCAGGCATCCAGGTCCAGGCTGCAAGGCACAGCGAGGTCACACAGCAGCTCCCGCCTGTGTGCCTGACCCTGGAGCCTGTGCTACACCTCATGGCCCTCCCCATATTGTGGAGTCCCCATGTAGGCTCACACCACCCCTGAGGTTTGTGGCAAAGAGTTGCCAGCAGACCCACTTCCTGGGAGTGGCACCAAGGATGGAGACAGCAGGGCCCCACAAGAACTGGTGAACTCTGGTTGGCCTATGTGATGGGGGTCCAGCCTATGGGAGCCTTGGGTACAGGAGGCCCTTTTCTCCTGCTTAGACTCAGGTCCAGGGTGCAGTGCTGCTCCCACCGCCCCTCTTGGGGCCACAAACCCTGCCCCGAACTCCATTTCCTCTTATGAGCCACACGGCTCACCCTTCGGGGACCGGAACCTTCTTCTGGGCCTTGGGAGCCACTGGGTTCAGCTCCCCGGCAAAGAGGGCGCTCACTTCTTCTGCCACTGGCACATCCTTGGCCTGAAGCTTCTGGATGTGCTTGACCAGCTGCAAGATGCAGGATGCCTGTGGGGGGCCATGGAGGAGCTATGGATGAGTCAAGGAGCACAGGGCTCTGAAAGCCACCTGACAATCACAGGCATCACTCAGACCATGCAGGAACCCAGCCCGCGGAGGGACACTCAGCTGCTTTGTCTGGAGCCCTGCCGAGGACACCTGTAAGGCTCCACAAGAAGTCTTTGGCTGTGGAGCAAGCAGTCCTGGCTCCCACTCCTTCAGCAGAGGTAAGTGTGGAACAAAACCAGGCCCACAAGCAAGATGTGTAGAAGGGGCCATGCCCAGACAGCCAGCAGCACTGTGGAGCTCTAACTTAGGGTTTAAAAGTGCAACCCACTGACCCTGAGTCTGCCGACCACACACCCTTAAATCAGATCCTATTTGTCCACACATTCGCCATAACTCTTGATGGGCTCCACCTGTGCCCCCTCAGAGGTGCTGCCTACTAGCACGTACCCGTTCTTGGACCTCCAGGTCTGCACTCTGCACAAACTGGGGCAGCCGCTCCACCATGAGCTGTGTGAGCTCCTGGGCTGCCTCAGCATCTGAGTCCCGCTCCTTCTGCTGCAGGATGGACGCGTACAGCTTCACCACATTCTGCACATACACGGCCTGGATGTGGCCTGGCAAAGTGGTGACCTTGGGCTGCAGCATGGCCTCCAGGGTCTGGTGCGGCTCCTGCAGGTGCCTGATGGCAAGGGAGAGGGTGAGTAGAGAAGGGGGGTCATGCGCTCTGCTAAAGGAGGGGCTGCTCCCAACCCCACCCAGCATCAGGGGTTGAGGGAGGGGATTTAAGGGAAGAAACTATGGCAACAATGTGGCAATCACAGAGTAGCTAAAAAAGGAAAGAGTTAAGAGAAAAAAGCAAAGGACACCATTCACCAGCAAGAATGTGGTGATGGACAACCTGAAATGGACAAGTACAGGAAGAAAACCTGAGAAAAAAACCCCATGCACGTGAGGATGGTCACAAAGCTTACAGAGACTTTTCCCTAATGAGAAAGCAGCAGGGATGCAGCCAGTGCAGAGGTGGAGCGCTCTGTGATTTGGAAAACCAGGTTTGCAGACTAGGCTTTGGTGTGGCAAATGCCAGGGAGAGGATGGGTCTGCCAAACACGTTCCCTCATCTTTTCTTCTCGTGAGCACAGGCCCCAGGAGCCCCTTGGAGCCCACTCACTCTGAGAACTCCCCACAGATCCAGGCAGCGGCGTAGAGCACCTCACAGATCCCATTGCGCTGGGTGCTACTGGCCACCAGGTGAGTGCTGTCGAGCAGCACAGACATTTGTGACACGGCGAACTTTCGGATGGCCTTCACTCGGATGGCCACGTCTAGCATCTGTGCAGCAATGAGGTGGCCGTGGCGAGTGCCTTCCAGCCGGGTCAGCTCCACCAGGATGCTGATGTACCTGCAGGAGGGAGCCACTGAGACACGCCCACCAGGAGGCTGGTCCCTGTGTCCCCTGGCCTATGGATGCATGGGGACGCACCATTCAAAGTTCGTGATGTGTTGGTAGTTGGACTGGCTACAGATGTCAATGATCTTTGTAAGCAGCTCGTCCCGGTAGGTTGTGCCCTCCGCCTTGTCCACGTGGGTCATCAGCTTCTTGACAATCTCCATTAGGTTCTTCTTAGACACCTGTGTGGGGGGGCCTTGTGAGAGAGGGGTTGGGCAAGGGAACACGGAGAGTGACAAAACCAACCCCAGACGGGCACACACCATTCCATACAGGAGGTCGAGGGCCCGCAGCCGGATGGACTCGTCCTTGTCATCCAGACACTGCAGAACGAGGTCTTTGTGGGCCTGCACAGACTTGGGGTGCGTTCTCAGGATCTTGGACATGGCCAACAGCCCGAGGTACTTCACTGAGGAGACAGTGAGACACGGTTAAACCCAAACACACTGCAAAAGGCTTCAGGGCTGACACAGAGAGAGGCCAAGTCTGCAGATGGCCTGCCACCTGGATACCCTGAGAACGTGTTTCACTGCTGGCCCCCTTTCACCGCACCCTCCAGAACCCCCTTCAGACCATGTCCAGCCTGAAGCCTGTTCTGTAAATGAAGTTGAACTGGCACAAGGCCACTCCTGTTACTTAAATGTTGACTAACGTCGGCTTTCAAGCTACAAGAGTAGAGACTATGTGACTGCAAAACTGAAGACTTATTGGCTGTCCTGCTCTAAACAAACAGATTTGAACTCAAAAAGAGCAGTCAACACGCCGGGGCCTTAGAAGCCCTGGCCACCGCAGTCAGGCACTAGCCGGTGTCACTGGCTGGGATCTCTCAACAGAACACATTTACAACAGAAGAGTGCACACAAGACCAGCAGGGTTGCTACATTTACAACAGAAGAGTGCGCACAAGACCAGCAGGGTTGCTCCATGTCTGCCAGGAGAGACATCAAGGAGCTGTGAGCTGCCATATCTAATTAACGACAAAAAAGTCTCATGCACCCCAGCAGGAATGTGCACAGCTCTACAAAGGGGAGCGACTTACAGTTTTGGTCGGAGTCTTCTATTAATATCCTTAACTTCTGAACACAGAGCTGCAAATGAGGAGATGACACTGGTTACATCTCTTGAAGCAATGATGAATGCAGTGAACTCCAGCCTGCCCCACACCCCTATGAACCCGGGGGCCTCTGCACATCATGGCCTCCACACTACGGAGCACTCCTAAGCTCAGGAGGGCTGTTTGTAAGCACCAACTGAGAACAGAGAGACAGTAGATACCCAATGTAGATGCATCTTACAGATGGGCAGTGAGAGCACCCACAGAAACATGCATGGACACCCTGGCACTTTCCACAGTGCTCACATGTGTGAGGACACAAGACAGCATAGCAATGCTTTCTGGGGCAAGGATGAGATCTGGGGACCTACTTACATGTTACTTATGTAATAAAAATAAACTTGAACCCCCAAAACAATGGAGTGACCATGGCAACGGTCCCCAGGCCACTCAAGGAGCCCATGGGACTCTGTGCTCCAGGGTGAACACAGCATTTACAGGGGTCACAAAGAGGATAGAGATTCAGGATGGGGGAGACCTGAGAACAGAGGACAAGACATAGGCACAGGTTCGGGTGTCTGCAAGGAGAGCCAGGAGATGCTAAAGAACTCAGAGCTGTACCAGGGCAGTTGAGCAGGTATGGCCACTGGCTTGCTCCCTCCTAGGCATAGTCCAGGGTGCAGGGCACCAGGCATGAATGATGGGGACATACGAGGGTGGGCCAGCATCTGTCAGATCACAGGAGCAGGAGGCTTCCAGGGCAGGGACACTGAAGGGAGAAGAGGCCCAGACGATGGCAGAGCCTCAGGACCCTGTGGCATGTGTCTGGCCCGGGACATACCTGGATGCTGGCACTGTGATTAGGCATGCCGGAGGACAGGGAGATGAGAACTGAAACAGACAACCTTCAGTTAAGAGCCTGGCAGGCTGACGTCCACTCAACATGTCCAGTGTGTGTTTGAGGGGAGGGACCCAAACACACAGTGGTCATACTGAGTGGGAAATACCACCACATTGGGAACTGCTTGGCCCAGCTGATGTTTGTACAGGAAAGGATTAACACAGCAGCCTGACCACTCACTCTCCCTGGGAAGGCAGGCTTGCAAGGCTGGTCCTCAGAAACAGTCCAGGAACTGAACTGATGGTGGGGTGGGGGGCGGGGGGAGCACTCCCTGTCCCTAAACTTCACAAACCCATGGTTTATGTGGAGCACCTGCACTTATCCTGGAGTCTGGACCTCGCACATTCTGGGCAGAGGCGCTTGTGTGACTAGCCTCAGTGAGAACCCTGGGTGCTGGGTCTCTGTGGTCAAGAGAAAATCAAAGTCCTAAGAGTACAGGCATCTCTGTCCAGGGTAGTTCCATAGAGCTCAGGCCACACAGTTATGTCTGGTGCTCAGCACAATCACATGAGACCCTTGGCCACTGCAATGTGCCAGGCCCTGGACAACCCGATCAAGGCCACTGCCCTCCCAGTAACCCCAATTGCTCCACCTATCTCCAGGGCCATCTCTGATCCTGCCATGCCCCAGCCCGCCCCATCGACTTTCCCAACGCAGGAGACTACTCTCTGGGATCTGTGGTCACCATCTCCAGGCACCAGCCTGGCCTTCATGCCACCCCTTTCTCTCCAGAACTGTCATCAACCCTTAGGGATACTCATGGCTCAGGCCACACAACTACAGGCATGGAGCACAGACCCTGGGCCAGCTTCCTGTGAATCATTGAATTGAAGGTTGCCCATGGGTCCAGGATGAAAGACCACGAGACTGCTTCTCAACAGCTTTGGGCAGGGACGGGCAGAGACAGGCAGGCAGTGCAAAGCTGAGTCCCCCGAGCCTCCAGCTCTCACTGCCCATCTGTAAGATGCCCAGCTGCGGCGACACACGGTTCAGACATCGAACCAGGAGATAGCCAGCCAGCCCGGGAGTAACAACTTGAGTTCCAACAGATACACGGGGGAGAGAGACTGTAAGTTCTCAATGGTGTGAACACCCATTAGCAGCGTTCTGTGTGGCCCTGGGCCAAGTCCTGACCCTGACAAATGGCTTCTCAGAAGACCTTCTGAGGAGCAGCCATGATTGCATTGCACAAAGTCTGTGTTGTGGATTCCTACACCTAAGTGCCTACAGAGTGCGACTGTAATGGCTGGGACAAAAATAGCAGGATTGGACACTGGAGGCCGGTGAGGGCAGTGGACTCTGGCTGTAACACTTCCCGTGGGGCTGGGAGTGGTTCAGAGATGGAGTAAACATATAGCACTGAGAGCAGGTGGGAATCGGGAATCTGCAACTCCAGATGACCTTGTATACACTGGCAGGGGCTGGGGATGGCCATCGGGGACCAGCCCATTCCAGGCCCCATCACCAGGATGGGCACTCTCTTGTCCCCACGTGAGACCCCATGAGGTGGTAGTTGGGTAGGGCCTCCCACTAAGGACAGCCATCTGTTTCAGAACCAACTAACTGTGGTTCTTACCTGCGATGACGGTGTTCACACATTCATAGAGAAGGGACATGGCGGATGTGCTGGAGAAGGAACAAAGAGGCGTGAGAACAGTGATGAGCTATTCTGTGAGACACAAGAGGACCCCAGTGCACTGCGTCTGAAAAAGTATGGTCATGTCAGCAATGGGTCCATGACATCTAAAGTCGGAAAGTCACATCGGATATGGCTTCACCCTTTGGCCCAATCCCCACCCCCCCTTTCCCTGTTCCAAGGTGGGCTAGGGTGGCAGTTCTGGCTCTTGTCCAGGCTCCTGGCATCTGGTATCTCTGCCTGGTCTGTGAGGCCCAGAGGCTGCTCTCTCTCATCTCAGTCATCAGATGCTCTGAAGGACAAAAGCATCTCATCCACTCACCACAGACAACCTGCTGCACTCCCTCCACAGGAGCCTATTCCCTTAACCTTCCACCTGTGCAAAATCCATGAGGGAAAGTCAAATTCCCCACTTGCTCTGGCAGCACAAAGACAATTCTACCAGTCAGAACACCACTGCCTGGTTCTACTCTGATGGAGGAGCCCGAGGAGCAGTCAGACATGGCCCCACACAGGCAGGCAGATCATAGAAGCCCTAACATCCCCCCAGGGCACCTAGGGAAATGTGAGCACAGCCCAGACCTACAACTAAGGTGGGCACCAAGTGCATCTACTCAGCTGATATTCTCACAAGTGATGCTCTCCAGCCTAATCACCCAAACCCCAGAGTATGGAGGCCACATGTTCCAGGAGCAGGGACACTCGGAGCCAGTCCACATCCCCAGGCACACGACTGATGGCTCCTTGCTAATCTCTGAAAACCACAGCTATGAGGTAAACTCCATGATTGGTTATTTATATAAAACCCCCAAAGCCCCAAGTCCAGACACCCATTGTACCTAATTATCTTGGAACATCTGATTGGTTTATACACTAGTAGCCTGAAGCCCAGAGGATGTCTTGAGGCCTGGACCTCATGGGGAGGAGCATGTGGCTCTGATGAACGTGGGGAAAGGCATCCAGTCCCGGTAGAGGGAGCCACAAGCTATGGATTGCTGATAGCCCAAACAGGGTACTCGGGGCCAATCAGAAACAGAATCTGACAATGTCCTACACTAGAGACTGGGAGTCGACGCATATCTAATACACAGACACAAACCCAAACAGGCAGCCAAATGGGGAGACAAAAAACCCCCAAACAAAGAGCATGGGGACCCTGACTACCACCGACTGGATCCCTGTAAGATCACAGGGCTCCTCATCAATAAGGGGGGGAGGGGGGAGGCAGGGATCTTCAGCAGGCTGACCATTCAGTGTGCAGAGACCCTGCTTATGCCTGGCATTGAGCCCATGCATCACCTGTGGGCACAGCTCAAACCCAAACCCCTTGGAGCCCTCACCACTATCACTTCCCAGAGAGAGTGACCTCATGGCTCCAGTTCCTCCCGGTGCCCACATCTGCCTCACTGGGGGACCCTGGCAGCAGATCTACTGAGCCACCTGCCATTTGGCCCCCACGATTCAACTGCAGGCATCTTAAGTGGCATGGCAGCTCTTAGAGCACGATCTAACAACAGACGAACTAACAACACCACGATCATTTAAGGCCTTCGCCATGATTGCCGAAGTCCACTATGACCAAGAATCTGAGTGAGTACCTTTCTTCATTTTCCTTTGTACTGTTTTAAAAACAGAATGAGGGAAAGCCAGCCCAGCCTGGACCCAGGAGGGCCAGCAGGTACCGAGTTTTTCGTCTGCAACAAAGTCACAATGTGTGTGTTTGCTTTTCCATCCCAAGACTTTCCTTGGGTTCACCCCTCCCACATGCCGACAGCCTCCCAAGGAGCACAGGCTTGCCCACAGCAGGTGGACCAAGGACAGGTAGGTGTGTGTGTGTGTGTGTGGTACCGGGGACAGGCCCCCCGGGCTCACCTGTGGATCAGGTTGGTGAGAGGCTCGATCAGCTTCTTGCCCAACCTCGGCTCCAAGGGGGTCAGAGCACCAAACTAGGGGATGAGAGGTCCAGGTCACAGGCAGCAAGAGCAGGATAGGCACATTAAGGACTCCACACGACCATGCTGACCAACTCCAACCCACCCCCCTCCCAGCACTGAGATCTCCCAGGACACCCTCATGGCCTTTCCACACATGAGAAGAAGGAAAGTTGGGGATACTTACAAGTTTGATGATTTTAATGAGGACCCAATTGTTTGTCGAGGAGGTCATCAGCTTGAAGAATAGCGGGGCCAGGGAAAGGTAGTTTTTGGGGTTGCGTCTGGCCAGCTCACAGATGACATTGACTGCCGCCGACTGGACCCCTGTGAGATCAGAGGGGTTGAGCACATGTGAGGAGCAGATGGCCCCTTCCCAAGATCCAGCTCCCCCTCCCAACGGGTGGGAATGTAACGAAGGCCATCTGTACTGGCCAGCCCCGCTATCGGGAAGGGCCAAAAAGAAACTGCTCTCAAATGTGACCCGGGTTGTAAATAGCTAACATTTTTATCTCACTCAGCTTGTGCATAAGCATGTCTACCTGCATGTCCTGTTTGCTTTGTTTTCTGTACTCTATACAACCCTGTGCTGCAAAAGCTTGTGTTGTGGAGACTTCACCAGTTGGCTACCCCTGGTGCATACACAAGTTCTAATAAACTCCTGTCTTTCTCAGCCAGTCCTCCAGGTTATTTCTTCAGAACCGGCAAACAATACGTTGAGGCCTTCTTGGACCTTGGCACTTTACATAACAGAGGCCCTCATCACTAAGGGATGGGGTCCTAGGCAGGCTGGCCGTTCTGTGTGCAGGGTTCCCGCTTAAGCCTGGCACTGCAGCCATCACCTGTGGGCAATGCTCAAAACCCCAATCTCTTGGGGCTCTGACCACCATTGCTCCCCAGAGGAGAGGATCCAAGGCTGTGAGGTGGGTCCCTGTAGGATCAAAGTAACCCCCAGAACAAGATGCACACCCACGAAGTGACTGTACTCCCCTCCACCTGACGGCAACCACTCTCGCCCCTAGCCCACCATGTCTGCTGCCTTGGCTGCTACTTCTCCAGCCAGAACTTTCTGCACCTATTAATTCTCTGTGATGCACAGCAGATTCCCCAAGACACATCGGAACCCACAGTGGATTTAGAGAAGCTAGTTTGAACCTGCTCAGCCCAGACACGGAAGAAAGGAGTGAGAAAGAAATGGGAGGAATGAGGGCTGGAATAGCCCCCTGGTGTAGGATGGGAGTCGAGGTATTGTAATAAACGCATGACTATTAATATGCAGACAGACAGACAGACAGGCCCCTGCCCAGGGTGTTGGTGTCTGTGAGTATCTAGGACAGTGATGGAGAACCTTTTGAGCTCGGCGTGTCAGCATTTTGAAAAACCCTAACTTAACTCTGGTGCCGTGTCACATATAGAAATTTTTTGATATTTGCAACCATAGTAAAACAAAGACTTATATTTTTGATATTTTATATATTTAAATGCCATTTAACAAAGAAAAATCAACCAAAAAAATGAGTCCACATGTCACCTGTGACATGCGTGTCATAGGTTCGCCATCACTGTTCTAGATACTAGAAAAATGCCACAACCCAGTACAATCCTCATCTTATCTCAAATCAACAAACCAGGGTCAGGGTCCTCCAGCTTCTCTTTCAGGCGGGGGAAGGCAGGGCGCAGAGATTCAGGGTACTTCAGGAACACCTTGTACATGATCAGCACAGCCTTCTTCCGGATGTACGGCTTGGTGTGTGACATCTGTGGGAGCAGAGGGCCATCAGGCTTCTCTCGGCACTACATTCTGTGCACCTGCCCTGTACACCTGCACTGCTCACCTGCCACACCTCCTATCCATGACTTACCTCCCCACACCTGCCCTGCTCACCGATTGTGCACACCTGTGTGCTCACCTCCCACACCTCCTACTCATGTCTCACCTTCCCACACCTGCATGTTCACCTCTTACACTGCCCTGCTCACGTCCTATGCCTGCCCGTACCTCACCCCCATTTCCCAAAGGAAAACCCTCTCTCTAGCTTCCAACCTTCAAGCACAGGTATCACACAATAGTGTGCTGAGTGGGACGAAAACCTGTCTCCCTGTGTCCATGACCCTAGGCTTGCCCTCCAGAGGCCGAGACCCTCCTCCATGGACTCGGTGGGGAGATGGGGGCAGAGAAGGTGAAAAGAAGTTCACACTGGAAAGAGAGCCTGCCCATCACTGTTGGCCTCAGGTTATCCGGGCTGCCAAGACCTGTCCCTAGACCAGGATGCTGAGGGACGTTCCAGATTCCCTTCAGCTGGGCCTCAGTCTGCTCTGTGCCCCCACATTCCACAGCCCTGGAGCTCTGTCCTCCTGGGACTGTGTTGCAGCCATGAAGGCCTCTTGGCCCCAGGTGAGCACACTCGTCACCTGTCAAGGCCCCTGGGAAAGCTGTCCCAGACCCCCATGACCTGGCACCAACGTGCATCATAAGCAACTCACTAACACCCCTCTGTGGGATCATACTGCTGTCCTAGTCTGAGTCAGCACACTTTCCAAAAGCACCAAACAGTCAATATTTTTGGCTTGGTGGGCCATAAGGTCTCTGTCCAACTACTTGGTTCTGCCTTTGAGCTCTGAACCCACTATAGATACCGAGTAAATGAATGGCAGGGCCATGTACAGATACAAGGATTTACAACAGATGGCTGTGGTGTGCTGGCCCCTGATCTAGAAGCTGACTGCACTGACAGTCCTTGAGGTCATGAGCTGAGACCTGCCCACCAGCAAGCACAGCAAACAGGCTGACTGTGTAAGGCCAGAATTACCCTCCATGTGGCATTAACATGATCAAAAGAAGTGCACACACGCACACATACACACAGTTGGAGACCTAGTGCACAGTTAGTGTCTCTGAGGGCCATAATTTCTAGGAGGCCATCCATATTTAGAATGAACTTCCAGACACCCCAAAGATCAGAACTGGTTGGGGTTATGCCTTTCAGATCAAATAAACCGTGAGAAGTCAAACTCTAAACAGACATAATCAAATGGCATTAGGGGTGGAGAAGGAAGAAGATAACCCTGACCTCACTGCTTGTTGAGACAACCGATATCATCACCTATACCTCAATAAGAGAGTAACTGTCAGGTCACACACCTGATCTCGAGGGAGAACACCCTCAGCTAGACCTCACCTGCCAGCGACACACACCCCTTCCCCAAGCAGAACTATTTCAAAGGAGGTGAAGTAAGAATTCGAGAATGATAGTGGCCACCAGATGACGGAGACGAAGACAGTGACTCAGTTTCCCCCTCTTATCCAAGGGATCCAGACCTATTTCCACATGCCTGAGTGTTCTCAGTGTGACGATTCAGCCTCGATTTTCCAGGCATCCATGTGTTTCAAATTGCACACTCACCAGTGTCATGATGTCGTTGGCCAAGTCTCTGGCAAGATCTGGGGTAACAAAACAGGACAGTCCAGTCAGTGCAACCCCAGTGTCGTATTGGCTGGGGCTGCTCAGGTCCTGGAAAGAAAGGAAGAAGGGTTAGGGACAGGCGCCAATCGTGCATCACCCAGGACCCCGCTGTGCCCCCGCCATCCCAAGGAGTAACACAGAGCAGCCAGTTCCTCACTGTCATTGAGAGAAGACCTGGGATAGGTATAAGAGGAGGGTTGCACCTCACTCCTGGCACAGCCCCATGTCCCAGGGATGTGACTAGGGCTGAGCTCCCTGCCTGTGAACTCAGGACGGAGGAGATGGTGTGGCCAGCCAGTCCCACCCACCCACGGGGAGCCCCTCTACCTCTATTGGGGTGTCTCCCCTTCAACAGCCAGGGACCATTCCTCTGGGCCCCCCCCAAAGCAGAAATTTAGACTTATGCCTCATCCTCGAGGTGAACAGGAAAATCAGCCACAAGGAAGAGCACATACCTGACCCCATGCCCCCACAATGTCACTCACCTGCTGCCCTCAATCTCTAGATCTAAGACCAACCGCAGAAGTGCCTCATGTCAACATTAGGAAAGTATTCTTTCTATATCACAAACTTGTTTTTGTGGAGACATTTTCTAAGGAACCTCTCAAAACATTTTATATGTGCATATGTGGTAAAAAACAATACTGATGCATTTTAAGAGTTGAGCTTCTAGACTATGCTAATAATATAAAAATTACTGGCTTTTAAAATCCACTCCAGCCAAAGCTGACGAGATAAAAACACACAAGAACTCACAGTACAGAACTCGGTCCCTAACTGGCGGACTTTCCATCTCAGAGTGATTTACAAAGGGCCAAGTAGAGGGTGGACACTATGGGGAAATGCCACAGGGCTTCTCAAAAATGGAGGACTGTGAAGAGGACACTGGTGGGCAGGTCTGTCTCAGGTTCATTTAAAACGGCATGCACAGGGACTGCCAACATTGGGGATATGAATGGAGAGGAATGGCAGTGGCAGATAGGGCTGCGGCTGCATAAAGAGAGGACCCTGTGAGTGAGGCTGAGATGACAACAGGCAGAGGGGGCAGTGGTGGTGGTTAAAGTCACCAGCCCAGATGTTACTATACCATCTGCTTTATTATGAGGACATTCTCAGGCTTGGGCCATCTCCACAACAAAGCGGATATGGGCGACATGTCTCTAACACATCTTCATGTGAATCAGTGACAAATCTCTGTTTAAATCAAGGTGGTAAGGATTTGCAGAGAAGGCCAGCAGGAAAACCAAAACTGGGCCTCAGCAGGTGGGCTGGTGTTGGGTACCCAGAGCCCCTCCACCCTCCTGCAACCCTCCCATTTACTGTCCCAACACCCTACACCCAGAAGGCTTCCTCAGTCCTTCCCCTCCTCCTCTCCAAGGCCACTACCAGTTAAGCTCGGCCCTCACCACCCCATGGCATCTGATACCCAGCACTGTTGCACAACCTGGCCCGCAGCCACGCATCCTCCCTATCCCCCAAGCCCTCAAGAACTGCGAGTGTAGCAGCTAAGTTCTCAGACACACATCTTATCCGTGCCAGCACAGCCAACCTGCCTGCTCACAGTATCCACCCAAGAGCCCATTCTTAGGTCACTATGTGGGATGACCAGAGCTCATGGGTGAGGACATTCTCAGGCTTGGACCAGAGTCACTGAGAGCCTGGGGCTACTGCCTCCAATGTGTGGTCTGGGGCCAGGACAGGGTGACACCCCCTCTGACCACAGGAAACAAAAGATATTCAAAGTACTGGGGCCAAGGAGGACATTTTTTTACTCAGTGGCCTTCAAAGCTCATTTCAAAACAAACTTACACGCAACTGAAATATAAACATAGTATGACTAGTGGGAAACCAGCATACTGGGAAGGGCCTGCAACCTCATCAGGCACTCCTGCGAGAGGGACAGGACTGGAGAGAAGAGTGACCGTGAAAGGAGCCCTCCAACGCCAAGAAATAAAAACAAGAGGCAGTCCAGCAAGCTTCCACCTCTCCCTCTTGCCCAGGCAAAAAGGCAGACCTGCTCTGCCATGTGTGGGTGTCATCTTGGGAATGACGTGACCAAGGGCAGAAGACTCTGCTCGATAAGAGAACTGTGACAGGGAGATCTCGCTGACCTTAGTGCTTTCTAATCTCACGTAAGTGACAGAAAAACCAGTGTTGGAGAACAGACATTCATGTAGGGACCCAAAGGAACCTAGCCACAGAGCCGAGAAGACCATGGGCCTATGGGAAGGGCAGCCTACCTTGCGAATCTGGTTTGTAGTCAGCATGATGACATCGGTTCCCTCATGAAAGCACTGGGAAGCAGCAAGGTAGCCAATGCGCTGTTGAATTGAACAAAAGAAGGCATCAGAGGTGAGACAAGGGGGCCATGCAGTATTCCTGGAGGCTCCCAGCCCTTCGCCTGATCTTGGCACCAAGCAGCCCTTGGCCTGGGGGGGTCACAGGTGGGTGGGCACAGGGAAGTCATTCAAAAACCAAGTTGGGAGTCTTTAAAACTCCAGAGGGAGTATATGGTCTTTGAAATACGATGGTCTTTTAAGGTTCGCCAAACCATGGAGTCCTGTTACTAATGCTACCTTTTCACTTGTCAGCCAGGAATTGCTTTTATGATCTCATGCAGTAAGTCATCCTAAGCACTGGTTTTCTTAGGATTCAAATCTCTCAGCCAGGCTGATGCAGCTACCCTGTCACACTCACACATGCACATGATGCTTTAAGACACATGCAGCGCACCACCACAATTTTGGCAAGTGTGGCATTTCATTTCAAGAGCAGCCAGCAGGCAGGACGACCATGTCCTTTAGAGGGAACCTGAGCTTGATCATAGCAGAGACTCACAGGCAGTTGCTTAGGGCCCCAGGGCTAGAAACACTGCCTGGTTGGTGTGTATTCTCATCAAAAACTAAGCCAACCCAGGAAAATTCCAGAATACCCACAAATGAGCCAGGATGTGAAAAACAGTTTTTCAGAATATGTACTAAAACAGGAGACATGTTTATGTTACAACCAGAGGCCTGGTGCATGGATTCGTGCACGGTGGGGTCCCTCAGCATGGCCTGAAGGGATTGGGCTGAAACTGGCATCCAACATCCCCCAAGGGATGTAGTAGTGCGTGAAGCGGCAGACAGCTGGAGAGGGGCCGCTACCACTCATCCCGGCCCATTGAGCGTCTGCCCCCCCTCACATCTCCTGGTCTGCCACACCTAGCTATGGAGAAGTGGGTCCCTAGGACAGAGCTCCCACAGCCTCGCTAGGGGTGCAGACTGAGGCTCGAAGAAGTGGGGTGGGTGCCCGAGGGGCACCCGGGGTAGACTGGGGAGTAGCGGTAGCTGCACGCCATCCTGCAAGTCCTGGGGTGGCTCCGGTCTGATAGGAAGAGGCGAGCGCTAGGGATGGAGTTCGTTGTCTCTTTTTTCCCTCCCTCCGTCCCTCGATCCCGGCTGCCCGGGGAAGATGCAGCCGGAGGGGTTGACGGGGGTTGGGGGCGCCGCACCTCTGGATCGATGGAATTTGAGCTGATGGCTCAGCCTCCCAATGCAAACTGCTGCTCTGCCCCACCTGCTTGTGATCTTTCACAGACTCAATTGCCTTTTCATCTGCCCAAGTTGACTGCCCCCCTGGTGGTCAGTGCCTGTCATAGCAACCGGTCGCTTAGGCTTTTATATATAGAGATATCAAGTGAGAAGAAAACAGTGTCCCAAATTGCTCACGAGTAGTATCCCTCAGTGACTGAGAGCATAGGACAATGTGATGACTGATGGCCTCTGGGTGACATAATCAGTGCTTGTTTTCTTGACGAGTAATGAATTCATTTTAATTTGTATTTAAAAATATATAACCAGCCTGGCTGGCGTGGCTCAGTGGTTGAGCATTGACCTATGAACCAGGAGGTCAGGGTTCGATTCCCAGTCAGGGCACATGACAGGGTTGCAGGCTCGATCCCCAGTAGGGGGTATGCAGGAGGCAGCCCATCAATGAATCTCTCTCATCATTGATGTTTCTATCTCTCTCTCCCTCTCCCTTCCTCTCTGAAATCAATTAAAAAAAAAAAAGAAATATATATATATATATATATATACATATTGCCAATCCTATAAACCCATAATTTCACTTAAAATTGAAAGAAAAATATTATATAAATAACATTAATTTGACAAAAACTGGAAGTGTGATGTTTGAATGGCTAGTTTGACTGAAACAGGTAACTTTTTTTATTTTGTTTTTTCATAGTGCAACCTCTGTCCATAAGACCTCAGGAATGCCCAGGGAATTCTCCTTCTCCACCAGGGACCTACTCTGCCCAAGTCCCCATCACCACAGGGTTCAGGCTCCAAAGCAAGCTCACCTTGAACGTGAACTTGGAGGCACTCATCACTTCTATGATGTTGAAGGCAGCCCAGCTGATGTCGTATCCCAACATTTGCAACTGTTGGGAGAGAAACAGTGACTCACAAGCCTAAGCCCTAACATCCAGCATCCCAGCTCTTGAAAGGACACATGCCAATCGCACTCTGAACACGCAGGTCACCCAACACACAACCTGGGGCATTTCATTTTTCCTGACCAGTTAAATCTTCATATTAAAGACTACAGGGACAGATTAGTAACAAACACTATAGGATGATGAACATATGTAGCTGAAATCTGAGCATCCTGTGTATTGGTTAAAATTCTCTACAATGATATTCATGAAACCTACATGACTCTGACCAAGAAAGAGGGGGGGGGGGGGGGGGTGCATGGCCCAGGCTCCCACACCAACCATGGACCACAGCCAGACAAGGAACACTGCAGAAAACCCACCCAAGATGGTTCAGAGCTCCACCCACCAGGCTCCTCAGCACGGCCTGAAGGGGAGCTGGGCCAGATGGGTCCGGGGCTCCACCATGCTCTGTGCCACCTGATAATTATTGCTCACCTCTCCCTTGACTCTTAAGAATTAGCCCTGTATGCTGGAGGCCAGTGCCTGGAGCTGATGGCATCAATCAATGTTTGGCAGGTGGACAGGTGATGGACCGATGGCGGGATGGATGGACAGACAGAAAAATGGATGGACAGACAGAGAAATGGATGGTGGGCAGAGAAATGGAGGGATAGATGGCTTGATGCTGGAGTTGATCACAGCACCAGGGATGCAGGACAAGGGCACTGTGCAGAAGCGCCGCCTGAGCACTCACATACGTCAGCTTGCAGACGGCGTTTGCTTTGACTGCGATGTTGTCCTGCTTCAGCTCTTGCTTGATTTCATCAATGCACTGAGAGATATACTTTGCCTAAAAGGAAAAAAATTTTTGAGAAATTATGAGTGCCTGGCTAAAATAGTTAAGAATAATTATTTCAGAAAGAAGGGAGACCCAAAACAAAAAGCCACAGAGCATTTAATTAATGTGAAAAGCCACATAGTATTTCATTTATGTGAAAAGTCCACAGCAGGGAAATCCAGAGAGACAGGTCCTAAAACTGGTTTTGTGATAGTGGCACGACTGTGATATACTAAAAACCATTGAATTTTAAAAAGCCATTTCTGCCGAAGCCGGTTTGGCTCAGTGGATAGAGTGTCGGCCTGCGGACTGAAAGGTCCCAGGTTCGATTCCGGTTGGGGGCATGTGTCTGGGTTGCGGGCACATCCCCAGTGGGAGATGTGCAGGAGGCAGCTGATCGATGTTTCTCTCTCATCGATGTTTCTGACTCTCTATCTCTCTCCCTTCCTCTCTGTAAAAAATCAATAAAATATATATATTTTTTAAAAAGCCATTTCTTTTTGCTAAATATTTTTTTTTTTATCTTCACTGGAAGACATGATAAGGGAGTGAGAGAAGGAGAGAGGAGAGGAAGAGAAGAGAGAGAAACATCAATCGGTTGCCTTCTATTCATGTCCTGATCGGGAACCAAAACCACAACCCAGGCACGTACGTTGGCCAGGATTGAACCAGCAACCTTTGGTGCACAGATGATACTCAACCTACTAAGCCACTCTGGTTGGGCTTTTTAAATTTTTTTAAAATTTATTGATTTTAGATAGAGGAAGGGAGAAGGGGATGGGGAGAGAGTGAGAGAGACAGGGAGCAGGAAAGAAACATCGAATTCTTCTACTTATTTATTAATTCATTGGTTGCTTCTTGTATGTGCCCTAAATGGGGACCTGAAACCTTGGTGTATCAGGATGATGCTCTAACCAACTGAGCTACACGGCCAGGGCCTAAAAAACTATTTCATTTGGATAGGATGCCTTTTATTCCTTCACCATCCTCCTCCTGAGGGCAGGGATGGCCAGGGGAGTGGCAATGGAACAAGAGTGGTTGGTGAGGGGGAGGATGGGCCAGGCCCTGTGGCTGCCCAGGAAGTGTCAAGCATAGGTAGGCCAGATTGTGTTGGGGCTGTGACCAGCATGGAGGTACAGATAGGAGCCAGGCTAGGGGAAGATTGGCTGTGAGAAGACCCTCCTGTCCTTAGGAACCCAGGCATCCAGTTGCTCCCAAGGAACTGGGCATCAAGCACATTCAGCCAGCTCCTCCCCACCAAGCTCCCCATCCCCTCTGAGCATGTCACATCAGGGCAGCTTTTCCTAAAGCATCTCTGTCTGTGGCTTCCTTGCCTCTCACTGAGCATGATGTCAAGGATCATCCAAGCTGCAGCAAGCATCAGTGCTTCATTCCAGTCCCACCATGTGCACGAGGATAACACTGTTTCTATCCATTCCCCCGTGGACACTTGGATTTTTCACTTTTTGCCTTTTGTGAATAGTGCTATTGTGGTCATTTGTGTACAGGTATTAGTGTGCACGTATGTTTTCAATTCTTTGGGGTTTCCTTGCTAACTCAGAACATGTCCTAAAACACCATTCAAAAACGTCAGACCTGGCCCTAGCTGATTTGGGTCAGTGGATAGAGGGATAGAGCGTTGGCCTGCGGACCAAAGGGTCCCAGGTTCGATTCCGGTCAAGGGCATGTAACTTGGTTGCAGGATCCTCCCCGGCCCCAGCCCTGTTCAGGGCTCATGCAAGAGGCAACCAATGGATGTGTTTCTCTCACATCGATGTTTCTCTCTGTCTTTCCCCCTCTCTTCCATTCTCCCTAAAAATCAATGGAAAAATATCCTCAAGTGAGGATTAATCAAAAACACACAAAAAAGTTAGACCAGAAGCTATACCAATACACAAGGTCCAGAGCAACTGATGTACCTACCCACTGGGAGCGCAGGGTACAAGCCTCCTATCACCCCAGGAGAAACGCCATGGCAGCCCCAAACAGAACTGAAACCTGCTGCCAGGCAAGGAACAGTCACCATGGGTCACAATGCGTCTGTCCAGCACTCCATGAAGTGTGAGGAGCCCGTCAGCAGCAATAGCTGTCCAGCTGGCAGCAGGATTCCATGTTCCCCTGCTGCACCACCTAGAGAGCCTGCCTCCCAGACACAGGGCTGGAAGCACGCAGAGCAATAGCAGACAATGGGCTCCTGTTCCACGTGCCCTGCATGTTACCACGCCGTGCTCCAGGCTCAGTTCTTCAAGGGTAGCCCTAGGGACACTGGCCATTCACATGCCACCTTGGACTACACTCTGAGACCCTCAGCCACCAGCAGTCTCACAGGGCAAAGAACTACTCAAGTGCCCTCAGCCACAGAATATTTTATGAATATTTTATGATCAAGAGTTGGTACAATGGAACAACTGTCACCATATCCTTCCAATGGGCTTCAGATTACTAAATCCTGCTCAGGGGACCTCAGCTCCCTGTCCCTCCACACAAATGACTCCTTCCTGCCCCCTGGATCAGGATTATTAATGATTTAAAAGGGAAAGATTAAGACAACAATCACAAGTGTTGGAGAAATCAGCCACACACAGTGGATGGGGAGTGAATAGTGCAGACGTTATAGAAGACAATGTAGCTCCCCAAAAGGGTGAGCACAGTGCCCACTCCCAGGTGGACCCTCAAGAACACTGAAACAGGTGCTCAAACACACACTGGCACCCTAATATACAACCTGTGACAGCCCCAAAGTAGAAACAACCCAAATATTCACTGGCTGCTAATATACAATGTGGCCCACCTGCCTACGGCAGCTTTCAGGAGGGTGGGGCAGGGTCCACTTCCAGTAATGTCTGAGCAGTTCCCACCAGTCCAAGGCCCCTACAAATACTGTTTACAACAGCTATCCAGACACACTGGAGAACAAGCAAAAGCACTGGAGAATGTCCTGTTCTTCACAGCTTTTATATTCTTCTTTTTAAAAAAATATACTTTTTATTGATTTCAGAGAGGAAGGGAGAGGGAGAGAGAGATAGAAACATCAATGAGAGAGAGTCACTGATCGGCTGCCTCCTGCATGCCCCACATTGGGGATCGAGCCCACAACCTGGGCATGTGCCCCAACCAGGGATCGAACTGTGACCTCCTGGCTCATAGGCCGATGCTCAACCACTGAGCCACAGCAGCGGGGCCATCGCTTTTACCTTGAGTGCCATGCAGAGAAGCTAAGATCCAGGGAAGAGACCTGTGTCCAACTGGCTTCAAGAACCAGAGCAGTGTTTGGGGTGAACAGGGCCACTGAAAAGTGAAGAGGGAAATCCCAGAGAAGAGAGAGATGGGGGTAGTTCCCACATTCTGAATATAAAACCCACACAAATCTCTGGCCGACCCCATAACAATGCACTCATGGCACATTTCACACCACCCAGCCAAAGCTAGAAAAATAAGCATTTCACAGACCTTGTAAGAGCGGCAGAGTTGTAGTTTCAGCCCAGATGAATTAACTGCCCACTAAACAAACCCTTCTCCCCACAGAATCAATAATCCTCAGAGAATACAACAGAATCCAGTCTCTACAATGTCCACAATTCAATCCAAAATTATTCAAAATAAGAAACAGGAAAACGCAACAGGAACCAATGAAGGCTGGCCCTGAGAGAACCAGGATAATGAAATTAACACAGAGATTTCAACTCAGCAACTGTAACAATGCTCTCATGGAACACAAAGAAAATGCACTCACAATGAATAAAAAGAGGAAATCTCAGCAGAGAGAGTGACAGAAAATAACCAAAGGGGTGGCCCTTGAACCCGAGGTAGCTCTGTTGTTCAGGGACCTATCACACGGGCACGCATGGCCAGGATGCTCCTAAATCTCCTCCCACCAGTCTTTACCCCAGAACCTAGAAGGCAGCGAAGGTACCCTAGGGCCAAGACCCTCCGCATCAGCCATCGACCAGCATCCCTAGAGCGCAAGCCTGACGCCCCAAGGAGGTGCATAAGACCACTGCCCTCCACCCCCACACATTGGCAGGGCACCTCCTTAGGCACTTCCTTCCTTTGAGCTGGTCACCAGAGACATCTGGTTGGTTCTGAATGAGATCCAAAATCTTCAGAAGAGCACATACCTAGTGTTAAGGAAGAACCCCCTCAGCTGCCTGGCAAGAGAAATATGAGTTAATACATGGTGTGGACTTCAATTGGCAAGCCCAGGCCCTTTTGGCCTTACAAGAGGCAACAGAAGCACCTCTAATACATCTCTTTGAGGATATCTATCTCCTCTCTCTACACGCTGGCCATGTTACTCTCTTCCCAAAGGGTGTGCAGCTGGCCAGGAGGATATGAGGCTTCAGGAAGGGCTCAGTTAAGCTGCCACCTGCCCTTGGATGATACCAAGGACTGTCTGGAGCCAGGACCAGATCCATGAAGCCCGAGGTGTTGTGTGGACTTGCTCTGAGTAGAGTGTGCATGTCGCTTTTGTAATTTTTTTTTTTTAAAGGAGTAGACTGCAATAGCTTTCCTCTGCAACAGAGGTTAATGTATAAGAAAAACAACACAGGCATTAGCTGGTTTGGCTCAGTGGATAGAGCGTGAGCCTGCGGACTGAAGGGTCCCAGGTTCGATTCCAGTCAAGGGCACATGCCCGGGTGCGGGCTCGATCCCCAGTAGGGGACATGCAAGAGGCAGCCAATCAATGATTCTCATCATTGATGATTCTCTCTCTCCCCCCCTTCCTCTCTGAAATCAACTATATATATATATATATATATATATATATACACACACACATACATACACACATACATACATACATACATATACATAAGAGGCTAATATGCAAAGTGTCCTCTTGGGAGTTCGATCACTCGCTATGACGTGCGCTGACCACCAGGGGGCGGCGCAGAATGAAGGAAGGCCCCAATTGGTCCTGATTGCAGGCCAGGCCTAGGAACCCTACCTGTGCAAAAATTTCATGCACGGAGCTTCTAGTATGTGTGTATGTGTGTATATATGTATATATAATCAACACGATTCCAGAGGCCTGAGAATTATTTTCGGATAGAGATTTCCAAGGTTGACTTCAGCCTGTAAATTATTCCTATGACTTCTTAGTGATTTTGAAAACATCAGATTTTCTGATATTTGCTTATTATTTTAAATTTTCCCATACCATTAAAATTTCTTACCATATGTGCATTTACTTCTATTTAACATATAAGGGGAAAAATAAGAGAAGAGCACTTCAGTCAGTTGCATGGAAGAGCCTGGTGCATCTAGCATACAAACTTCTGTCCTTCAGATGAACTCCATTAGTGGCAGCAGCAAGCACCTGTGTGGACTGAGCCTGTCAACAAATTACAGCAGGGGTCCTCAAACTTTTTAAACAGGGGGCCAGTTCACTGTCCCTCAGACCACTGGAGGGCCATACTATAGTTTAAAAAAAATACTATGAACAAATTCCTATGCACACTGCACATATCTTATTTTGAAGTAAAAAAACAAAACGGGAACAAAGAAAATATTTGTATTTGCATGTGGCCCACGGGCTGTAGTTTGAGGACCCCTGAATTACAGCTTTTCGAAAACTCAATTGGGGTGAAAATTGAAAATTTTTTAGGGTTTGATGTTCTGGTTCTTAGTAAATTTCTATCAAAATCATTCAGAAATTCTAACTTGTAGAACTTTATTATTTGTAAATCACAGATGTAGCATAGCTTAGAACTTTAGAATCTTTCATTCCAGGATTTTACGATATTGACAGGTATTTTTGTAACTTCCAAGTGGAGAGATGCTGGAGAGCAAAATGGAGATGAAAGAGTTAGCAAATTTAAAGGTGGAACCACAGAAGTCAGCCAGTCACAGAAAAAAGGGTTTTTTTTTGGGGGGGGGGGGATAAACGAAGCCCTCAGGGACAATGTCAAAAGGTGAAATATATGGATAACTGGGGTCACAGGAATGGAAAGGATGAGACAGAGAAAATAATTGAAAAAATAGTGGCTGAAACTTTCTGAAATTTGGTGAAAGACATACACATACAGGTTCAAGAAGCTCAGCACCCCAGACAGGAAACAGAAAAGAAAACCAAACCCAGACATATCATGGTCGAACTGCCAAAAACTGAAGATAGAGAAAAATCTTAAAAGCAGCCAGAGGAAAATGACATGGTACATACAGAAGATAAATTCCTGCCGATTTTTTAAAAATGTATTTATTGATTTCAGAGAGGAAGAGACAGAAACATCAATGATGAGAGAATCATTGACCGGCTGCCTCCTGCGTGCCCCACATTGGGAATCAAGCCCGCAACCCGGGCATGTGGCCTGAGCGGGAATCAAACCATGATCTGGCTCATAGGTCGATGCTCAACCACTGAGCCTCGCTGGCCGGGCAATCTCTGCCAATTTCTCATTAGAAACAATGGAGGCCACAAGAACAGTAGAAAACACTGCTGACTCAGAATTCTCTATCCAAGATTATATCCCCTTAGGTAGAACAGAGCCCAATTACATCTATCCCTGCACCTCAGAAACTCACAAGGAAGACAAAGAGACCCACAGAAAGTGGCTGATGTTCAGGAAGACTCTGCCTGAACCTTATTTTTAGGTATAAAACAGGTACACAGGATCATGGTTCCTCCACACAGGGAAATATAGGAAAAGGTCATAAAATACGGAAAATAGGCCTGGCCTATTGGTTAGAGCATTGGTCTGTGCACTGAAGGGTTGCGAGTTCGATTCTGGGTCAAGGGCACATACCTTGGTTGTGGGTTCATTCCCCATCCCCAGTTGGGGCACGTGAGGGAAGCAACCAGTCAATGTGCCTAACATCGATGTTTCTCTCTCTCTCTTTCCCTCCCACCTCTTCCACTCTCTGAAAAAAGCAATGGGAAAAATATCAACCCTAGCCAGTTTGGCTCAGTGGATAGTGCTGGCCTGCAGACTGAAGGGTCCCAGGTTCGATCCCGGTCAAGGGCACATGCCTGGGTTGTGGGCCCAATCCCTAACAGGAGGCATGCAGGAGGCACCAATCAATGATTCTCTCTCATCGTTGATGGTTCTATCTCTCTCCCTTTCCCTTCCTCTCTGAAATCAATAAAAACTTATTTAAAAAAATTTTTTTTAAAGAAAAAATATCAAGTGAGGATTAACAAAAAATAATCTGCTTTATACTCACTTAAGAGTGCTAAACATTTATCTAAAACAGTTATGTAAAGCTAAAGTGAATGTGGGAAGAAATGATTATACTAATCTTTTATTTCTATACAGCATTGTTGACAGAAAAAAAATATTACTCCTCCTTTTACAAGAGGGAGAAAAAATGGTCAGGATATACAGACATAATTGAGATCCAGAAAATTATGTAAAAACATAAATTAGAATTATTTTAAAGTTTAAGATAAATGGCTTTTTATCATTGACATTTTTAGAAGAAACCAGAGGTGCAAACATGGTTACAGTTCTCTAACACCTCAAGCTGTCCCATGCCATTCACACTTCGCCACAGGGCAAATCAGCATTGTTTTTATTGTGACAGAACTTAATTTGAAACACAGGATACAAATATCCTTCATGGATGAACCCCTCAGGGCTGTAATAAAATAACCATTTCAACCCTGGCTGCTCAGGAGAGCTCCCTGGGGCACTTTTTAAAAGATCCAGACTCCAGGGCTCTCCATGGACGAGTGGTCAGGATCTCTCAGGTCAAGGCCCAGAGAGTCTGTTTTTACTGAGCCCTGAGTGGACTCCAAGTGCTGGCAAGCTCTAAAGCTACATTCCCAACATTGCCCAGTGTCCCCTGAGGCAGAAGCTCCCAGTATGAACCACTGCCCTAGAGCCAGGACATACAGTGGAAGGACACAGGGACCCATAGGTTTGGGGGAGCAGCAACAATATGAAGAGCCGCAAATGGCCGTGCCCTTGGGGAAACTGGGAAAAGTGCATGGGTAAGAGGGGTGGGTAGTTTGAGGAGCGTGCAGAAGGCTGAGGAGGCCCTTGTGAAACAGGAAGACCACCCAAAGGTCTGCAGTGGTGCTCAGGGCCCTGTTCTGGGAGTGGCTCCATCTGTGAGATGGACTTTTTAAAAAAAATTTAGAATTATCTTGTGGGGTTTTGTTGTTATTATTCTGGATTTATTTTTAATCCTAATTGACATACAGTAATACATTAGTTTCAGGTGTACAACATAGTGCTTCAACATTTACATACGTTACAAAGTGATCACCCCATGTCTAGTTAACATCTGACTCTGTTCCCTATGTTATAATTACATCTCCAGGACTTATTCCATAACTGGCAGGATGGACTTTCCAGCACAAGCGGGTACAGCCCAGGGCTGGTGTTGTTCAAGGTAGTGAGCAAGATGGTGGCAGAAGAGCAGCTGGAGGCTACTGTGGTTCAGAGGGACGAGGCGGTATGGCGTGGGGCAATGTGTGTGTGACTGCAACACTTCAGGGGCTTGGGCTGAAGGAGCAGTGGCTGTGTGGAGCTGACTGGGGGAAGGAGGTTAAGACACAAAAGCCAGCGAGTTGGTCAGTGTAAGTCTCCTGCAGCTGCTGCAACAAGACAGGTGTGACAGAGCTGGTCCTTCCAGAAGCTCCAGGGAGAACATCCCAGCCTGTTCTAGCTTAGGAGATGGGGAGGACCCTGGATTCCCCACAGGCCCGTGTGATCACAGAGGTCCTTATAAGGGGGCAGGAGGGTCAGAATCAGAGAGATAGATGCGGCTGTGCTGCTAGCTGTGAAGGTGGAGGCAAAAGGAGAGGCATTCCTCAGGGAGGCTCGAGTGTCAGTGTGGGCTTTGAAAGTTGGTAACAAGAAACCAGGTCAGTAAACATGGGCAGAAATCCAGGCTCCCCCACCCCCGCCCAGTAGTGGCTGACCCCAAGATGGGGTTAAATGAGCCTAGATATTGCTGAGGACAACTCCTGTGAGAGGAAAGAAGAGGGAGCCGGGAGTAGGCTGTGTGGATCTGGCTGAGTGAAGGGCCAGGGAGGAAAGGCTGGATGGAAGCAGCTAAGGAAAGGTCAGCAAGACCAGTCACCTGCCTAAGTGGCCCTGCACAGTCACCAACTGGAATGGCAGCATGGCCTCTGGAACACAAGGTGATGGACTTCGAAGCTGGGCCCCTAGTCAATTCAGCTCGGGAGCTGAGGTCTTAGAGATGTCAGCTCTAGGGCTACCAAGGGGCACAGAGGGAGGGCCCAGGAGCCTTGGGAAGGACAGGGAGCTTCCAGGAGACAGATCTAAATCAAATTCAAAAGCAACGGTGAAGGGAGGATGGCTAGTCACTGGGTACTCAGCCCCAGGCAGCAAAGCAGTAGATGCAAATACAATGCTTCCCAAAACCTATTCCACCCAAATACTGAGAGGTACATGCAGAGCTTGTGCCCAACGGAGGCGTGAACTGCAGCCCCAAACAGCAAACAACTGGAACCACTTAATGCCCACCCAAGGGGGGCTGGCTAAATAAACGGATGGGAGGGTCTTCCCATGCTCTCACAGAAAGCTGTCAGTGAGACTGTTCCACTCACAGGAGAGTCACAACAGAATCTTAACCTATACTCAGAAACACCCACAATCTCTATGCAGAGAAAAATCTTAACGTAGACACAAACTGATTTACAGGGAGAAGTGTTGTCCCCTTTTACTTAATAAACACTGAGCTTATTACAAAAAGTTTTAGGTATAATTTTATAAAGATTAAAAAAAAAGTTTCCCCCCAAATATGAAAAGTGCCCATGAAAATAAAACATTAAGTCAATTGGGTTTTTTCCTAGTCATATCCAACTTTTAGAAGCAAGAACATTCACAAGTGGATTTCCCCCTACCTGCCAAGATTATCCTTGCTGTATCTTAAGGATAATAAATTTAAGCATCCAGAAATGTGTAAATCAAGCCTATTTTTGGGACTTGTTTTAAGAAATGTTTTCCCTGGTAATCCAATACATACACACATATACACACTGAATACCGTAAACTGAAATAAAAGTTTCAAGAAACAACAATTATTCTGTGTACATGAAGTCTGGGGTTTTCTAGTTTCTTCTTTTTTAAAGCATAACCCATTAAATTGAATTCATAACGCACTAAAGGGTCACAGGTTGAGGACTGGAAACAGCCAGGTACATGACTTCATGGGGTGCTCTGGTGCTCACAGAAGCCTGCATTATATGTTATTCACTGCTTCCTTGTAAGCACCACCAAGGAGAGGAGGCAATGTTACCCCCACTTTACAGATGAGAAACCGGTTAGGGGCTCTCCCTAGGTCACTCAGTTAAACAGGCCCAAGAACTTAGACTCAAATCTCCTAAACTCCATACAAACTCCACTAACTTACCCTGCCTTTCCACACGGCTTTTAAAGTCACTGCTAACCTCATTTCTACGATACTGCGCAGAAGTTTTAAGCTAAAATCTATGATAAAAAGTAACCTTTTTTGGGAAAACTATTTCTGCTGCAGAAAAGCACCCTGTCAGAAGTCACAGTTGGGGTGTGGTGGGGTGGTAGGGAAGAGCCTGTTTTAGAGAGCGGGGGAACTAGGAGAGTAACTCAGCAGTCAGAGGCTGCGCTCCTAAGGGGACAAAGATAAACTGTCAGAAGTGACACCTTGAGATCATAACGATCTTCTGATGACAAAACAACAGCACCCAGATGCTATGTCCTGCAGGAATCGCCCACAGGCCCAGGGCAGAGCCCACTGGGAGACCTGTGACGTTGGAAGACTTCCAGCACCAGCTTGGCCCTGCGCTACTTAAAATAATGCTTCCACCAATACCCCGGTTTCATGGGTCCCAAGACTGTGGGGAAGGCGCTATTAATTCCCACCAATTTCAAATGAAGAAACCAAGGGTCAGGGCACTGCCCAGTGATTTGCTTAGCCACTGCTCAGTAATAAAGGACAATCAACTAAACTACTCTTTCAACTCAGAAGGAAAGATCAGGATAGGAGTTAGCTACACATTTGTAACCATTGCCATTTCCTACAAGATGCAAAACACAGTGAGCGGTTATGGAAATGAGCGAAAATAACCTAATCACATTTCAGTGAGATCACACCTATTCTGAAAAAGTGCCACAGAGGCAGAAACTCAGGCTCCCAGCAGAGGGACCGGGCCGAGGGCGCAATTGCCTCCCAGCGAATCCCACTTCCTTGCACCTCCTATTCTGCAAGGCCCGACTTCCCGGGCGCCATTGTTTGGAAGGCCGGTTGGCATCTGGTAGCGGCACCTGCACAATAAATATCCAACAGCGGCTCTCCTCAGGGCACCTTCTTTCTCTAGCCAGGGAAGCGGGGACTTTAAGGTCCCACGAGTAAGGACCTGCCTGGGCCTCTTCCATGAAGCCAGAGGTCTGGGGGCCACTAACTGTCCCCATTCCTCCTGAATTTAGGTCACACAGGTTGGGGGGTGGAGGGGGGGGAGGAGGAAGGAAACGATGCCCACGGCTACAATTTTACTTCTGGAAAACCTTTCCTTCCCCCTGGCTTTTAGGCTTCGCTATCCCAGGACCCCTCAGCAGCTTCCTTATTTTGGCCCGGACGCCCGCTGCCGCCGTCCCTCTCCCGAAGCGGGAGGCCCCACCTTCCCCGCCCCCTCCCAGCCCCCCGGACCGGGCCCGGCCCCAGGGAGCGATCTGGACACGCACTAATGCCATAGGGATTACAGGAGGGTCCCTCAACCAAGAGGCCTGCGGCGGGTCAGGGACTCAGTATATTGAACAGGTGATCCAGACACACCAGGCTGGAGGGCCGCCGCTCGGGGCGACCTGCGAAGTCTCTTCCGGGATCACCGCGGGAAGGGGAGGGAGGGAGGGCCCCCATCACCAAGCGGGTAAACTGAGGCTCTCAAAGGGAGGCCACACAGCGGCAGGTCCCCCCAGGCAGAAGGGGCTAGGAGGGGTGTCGGAGAACCGCGGCTTGGGGACCTTCGGGGTCTCGTCTGGGGCCGCCTTCAGCCCTCGGGGGTAAACTGAGACTCCGGGAGGGAGCGGGTGTGCGGCGCCCAGGCCGGGGGCAGGCGGGGCTCAAGCTGGGAGGAAGCCTCCGGGGCCAGCCGGCAGATCGGGGTCGCGGGCAGGGCCAGGCCAGCCACGCGGCCGGCTCACCTCCTCCTCCTTGTGGTTGCGGATGCCGCGCACCAGGTCCTGCAAGTTCTTGTCGAACATGCGGTCGATGCTGCCCTTGACCATCTTGAGGGCCATAACGGCGGCGGCCGGCGGGCTGGAGCCCCGGGAGGCCTGATGCCGGGTGCCGTGCGGGGACCCAGGGGCCGCCCTTGCCGCCCGCGGAGCGCTGCGCCGCCGGCCGCCACTGCGGGGCGGGCAACCAGGCCAGGCCTGCGGCGGTCCGCGGCGGAGCGGCGGCAGCGGCGGGATCCGCTGGGCAGGCGGCGCTCCCCTCCCCTCACGCTCCACGGAACTTGCAAATGGCGGACAAGATGGTGGCCGGTCAGCTGACAGCAGGCTCCGGGTCCGACGGCCCGCCCCCGGAAGTCCCTCCTTCCATGAAATACCACATTCCTACGCGACACCAGGCCGCCCAATGGAAACACGGACAACGCCCTCTGAGCCTCCTTAGCCACGCCCGCCGCGGATCAGAACTCTTCCCTCTTATTGGTCAGTGTCCTCCGGAGCTCCACCTACTTCCTCGTTTCGGGCAATAGCCACGCCCCTAGGAAAAACCTCCCCATCCTGCCCCTTACTAAGTGACAGCCGTGGGCGGGGCGCCCACGTGGAGCTTCTCTGGCAAGTTCCTGGGGAAGAATCCAGCTCTGCTTTTTCTAAAAGCTGACGCTACCTGAAACTTGCAAACCCGACGCTGCGGTGAACAGATCCTGCATCTCCAGCACTTCTCACAAAATCCTGTGATATGGGCAGGACAGGTATAACCATAGCCCAGAACTGGGCAGTCATTCATTCAACAAACATTTTTGTTGTTGTTAATCTTCACTTGAGGATATTTTTCCATTGTGGGAGAGAGAGGGAAAGACAGAGAAACATCATGTGAGAGAAACACATCAATTGGTTGCCTCCTGCACGCGCCAAGGTACTGCCCTTGCCCGGAATGGAACCTGGGACCCTTTGTTCCCAGGCCAATGCTCTATCCTCTGAACCAAACCGGCTAGGGCTCCACAAATATTTACTGAGGGCCTTCCATGTGCCAGGAATGGTAACGAGATACGTACAGTGCCAGTCCAACAAATACACCATTCAGAGGGTAAATAAGCCACAAACTGAGATAAGACATTTGCAATACATATATCTGACAATGGCTCAACAAAACAGAAAACGAAGAAGAACGATACAAAAATTCTTACAAATCACGAGAAATGGCAAAACGAACATGCTCATCACAAAAGAAGATATCTGAATGGTCAATGGGTATATGGCTCCATCTCATTAGTCATTAGGGAAATATAAATTTAAACCACAATGAAATACCTCTGTACCTCTATGAGCATAGCTAAAATTAGAAAGAATAATGACATCAAGTGTTGTGTGGGTTTTTTTGGGGGGGGCGGGTTGCTCTTTTTTTTTTAATTGTTTAAAGTATTACATATGTCTCCTTTTTCCCTCCATCCACCCCTCCCTGGCCACTCTCCCCCCCACACACATACACACATCAAGCGCTGAAAGGATGTAGAACAACCAGATCTGTCTCTTTCAGGTAAGAATGTAAAACTACACAGCTATATTGGACACCTGTCTGGCTGTATCTTTTTTTTTAAGGCTGTATCTTTTAAAACTAAAATATGTATAACCCTGTGACCCAGCAATTCCACTACTGTTCCCACCAAAAACTTGGACAAGAATGTTCAAAGTAGCTGTATTTTATTAGCAAAATCCACCCAAAATAGCCCAAATGTCCATCAACAGAAATGGATACATAACTTGTAATATATTCACAACATAGCCACATGGAATACTATGCAGCAACTAAAGAACAAACTACTTACACACAGAATGAAATGGATGAATTACACCATACAATATTGAACAAAATAAGCCAGGCACAAAAGAGTGTATACAGTATGATTCTACTTCTGTGAAGTTCAATTACAGGCAAAACCAATAGTTAGAATTAAATATTATAATTAGTACTTAAGTATTAGTATTAATAGTTAATACTAAGTGATATAATTAAGTCTTAAGAATGACTAAGAGAACCCTGGATGGTGTGGCTCAGTTGGTTGAGTGTCGTCTCCTGCACCAAGAGGAGAGGTCACTTGTTTGAGTCCCTTTCAGGGTACACGCTTGGTTTGTGGGCTCGATCCTCAGTAGGGAGTGTGCTGGGGACAACCAATCTCTCTCTCTCCCTTCCTCTCTCTAAAGTCAATAAAAACATTTTTAAAAAGACTCATTATAAACCTATGGTAATCAAAACAGTGAAACAGACAAAAGAGAATAAAAAAAAAGTATTTTCACGTTTAGATAGTCAATTGATTTACCACAAAGGTTAAATAAATGGAGGACAGAAATAGTCTTTCAACAAATGGTGCTGTAATGACTGAATAACAAAATGGAAAAAAAATAGTTGTCCCTATCTCTCTTTTTTTTAATGTTTTTATTGATTTTAGAGAGAAGAAGGGAAAAGGATAGATAGAAACGTCATTGATTGGCTGCCTCCTGCCTGCCCCCTACTGGAGAATCAAACTAGTGAACTTTTGGTTCACGGGTTGACGCTCAACCACTGAGTCACACCGGCTGGGCTCCCCCTGAACTTTTAATGTCTATTGTGTCTATTGGTTTAAGACTTGCTGGGACACTGGACAGCTTCTGACTTTTTTGTCTCAGGGCCTTCTCCACAACATGCCCCAAGATCCCCTCTCCAGAGGAAACCGCCACTTGTAGTTTGATACGTCTCCTTTCAGACCCTTCCCTCTGCATTTATACACTCCATTCCATTAATGGGTGGATGCATTTTCGTAAAAGTGAGATCACACTGTTTTGGTCCTTGCTGTCACATAATATGTCTTGGATGCTGTGGGAGGCAGAATAACGGCTCCAAAAGACATCCTCGTTCTTGTCCCAGGACCTGTGAACGTGTCACCTCATGTGGCAGAGGGACTTTGTAGGTGGGATTAAGAACCCTGAGATGGGATGACCCTAGATTCCCCAGGAGCCCAATGCCATCACAGGGTACTCATAACAGGGAAGCAGGAGGGTCAGCGTCAGAGACTGAAGAGGCTGCGCTGCTGGCTGTGAGGATGTAGGAAGAGGCCATGAGCCAGGGAAGCCATGCCTCTAGAAGCTGAAAAGGACTGGAAACGGTTCTCCCTGGAGCCTCCAGAAGAACCAGCCCTGCATTTAGCACCTTGAGACGTCAGACTCCTGACCTCCATACCAGTGTATTATTAATGCTGTTTTAAACCACGACATTTGTGGCAATTCATTGCAGCAGCCATAGGAATCTCATACAGGTAGTTTTCTGCAATAGATTATGAAGCTCTGTCTTGTTTTCCGTTTTATTTTTGAGAAAATTTTAATCTTACCACACCAAGTGTTTTGAAAATACATTTTTATTGATTTCAGAGAGAATGGAGAGCGAGAGATAGAAACATCAATGATGGGAGAGAGAGTCATTGATCAGCTGCCTCCTGCATGTCCCACACTGGGGATCGAGCTTGCAACCTGGGCATCTGCCCTGACTAGGAATCAAACCGTGACCTCCTGGTTCATAAGTCAATACTCAACTACTGAGCAACACCAGCCTGGCCTAAGTTTGTTTGTTTTTTTATTGATTTTTTACGGAGAGGAAGGGAGAGAGATAGTTAGAAACATCGATCAGCTGCCTCCTGCACACCTCCTACTGGGGATGTGCTCGCAACCAAGGTACATGCCCTTGACCGGAATCGAACCTGGAACCCTTGAGTCCCCAGGCTGATGCTCTATCCACTGAGCCAAACCGGTTAGGGCAGTTTTTTTTTTTTTAATGTTTTTATTGATTTTAGAGGGAGGGGAAGGAAGAAGAGAGAGAGAAACTTGGATGTGAGAAACATCAGTCAGCTGCCTCCTGCACGCCCCCTAAGGATCCACCCCACAATGAGGATATTTTTTCTATTGCTTTTTAAAGAGAGTGGAAGGGACGGGTGGAGGGGGAAGGAGAGACAGAAACGTCATTGATGTGAGAGAGAGAGATACACCAATTGGTTGCCTCCCACAAGCAGGATCGACCTGCAATCAAGGTATGTGCTCTTGACCAAGAATCAAACCCGCAACCCTTTGGTGTGCTCTAACCACTGAAGAACACCAGCCAGGGCTGTTTTCCATTTTCTTATTTAACCTATTGACGGAAAGACACATTGTTGCCATGTTTTGCCCTTAAAGCCATTGCAGCTACCATATACAGCGTGAGAAGCCTCCTGGGGAGAGGGGCAAGGAAAATAAAGGCAGGGAGGTGACCAGCATCATGGCAGGTTTGGAGCCTGCTCTGTGTATGTGGAGGGAGACAAGAGGTGGGCCCTGGGAGGGCAGCAGGGAAGGGACTTGGGGTGCTGCGATGAAGAGGGGGTTGGAGACAGAGCTTTCTGTTTCCCCTCCCCTGGGCACTGACAAGGTAGAACTGGGTCTCCTTCCTTCTCCATCCCTGACTCGGAGGAGTTAGCACACAGTAAGGTTTACGATAAACCTTAGGGTGGGTGGGTGCCTAGATGAGTGACGGGAATGTTAATTCCTACCTTAGCAGTCTAAAGCAGCCATGGTCCCACAGAACTTCCTGCCATGAAGGACACGTCTTCTACCTGTGCTCTGCAATGTGGCAGCCACTAGCCACACATGGTTACCAAGCACTTGAATTGTGGCCAGTGGGACGCAGAAACTGTATTTGAAATGTTACTTAAAATTGAATATGTCAACAAACCAGGAATTAATAAGAGTTGGCAAGGATATGAAGAAATCAGAACCCTTATGCACCACTGAAGGGAATGGAAAATGGTGCAGCCACCGTGGAAAACAGTCCGGTGTTTCTTGAAAGAATTAAACACAGAATTAACGTGTGACCTAACAATCCCACTGCTGGGTATATACCCAAAGGAATTGAAAGCAAGGACTCAAACAGATCTTTGCACACTCGTGTGTTCACAGCAGCATGATTCACAATGGCCGAGAGGAGGAAGCAACCCAAGTGTCCATGGATGCACCTTGAGGACAATGAAATAATCCAGACACAAAGGAACAATTGCTGCATGATTCTACTTTATGAGATTCCCTAGATGAGTAAGAATCATAGAGACAACCCTGCTGGAGTGGTTTGATTCCTGGTCAGGGCATATGACCGAGTTGCGGGCTCAATCCCCAGTGCAGGGGGCAGCTGCAGCCCATTGATGTCTCACTCACATCGATGTTTCTCACTCTCCCTTCCTCTCTCTCTGCTGAAATTTTCTCTAAAATGTATCACCTTTGCCCAGCTAGTGTGGCTCAGTGGTTGAGCGTCAACCTATGAACCAGGAGGTCACAGTTCGATTACCAGTCAGGGCACAGGCCTGGGTTGTGGGCTCGATCCCCAACATGGGGCGTCCAGGAGGCAGCTGATCAATGATTCTCCCTCATCATTGATGTTTCTATCTCTCTCTCCCTCTCCCTTCCTCTCTGAATTCAATAAAAATATATTTAAAAAAATAAAAATGTATCACCTTTTAGCAAACTATATTTTGACCTTGTCATCTTGTTTATTATCAGCCTCCTCCATCCTGAACATAAATTATCTGATCTAGAGATCTCAGTCATCTTGTTTGCTGTAGGTGTTTAATAAATATTAGGTTGAAGAAGACTAAAGAACAGTTTTGACAATAGTGGATTTTTACAGTACTGGGAGCTAGTCCTGCCACCCCCAGAACAGCCAGCAGAGGACAGTGCTTGCCAGGCCTGAGCTTAGGGACCTGGCCTGAAACTTGAACATCTGTGATCAGTTCCAGCTCCACCCTGAATCAGTTCCTTGATCTACAAATCACGAATCCACTTACCCACTCATTCATCCATCCCTCCTCCCACCCCATCCATCCATCTGTCCACCCATTCGTTCGGTAAGCAGAGATGAAGGACCAAATTTTACCCAGGATAAGGTTTGGGGAGAATGGTAGGACCAAGTGAAAGGTCAGAATAAACAGCATGGTGGAAGAACAGAGAGGAGGCTGGTGTATTTGGAATATAGTGAGTAAAGAGGGAAGTGAATTCCACAGGGGCCAGATCAGGAAAATGTTTAACAACTGGATAGTGGGAGGGGGACACTCATTTTCCATCTTTGCCCATTTCTATGGTGTAAACATGCCCACTGTGGCTGATTTTGAGCTACCATTGTGACACTGAATGCAAAGTTGGGAAGAAATGTGTAGTAGCAGATCATTATAGACTGTCTCAGTCTGTCCAGGCTGCTATAACAAAAATAGCACAGACTGGGTGGCTTATAAACACAGGCCTTGATTTCTCACAGTTCTGGAGGCTGAGGTCCAAGTTTAAGGCATCAGTAAATTCAGTGTCTGGTGAGGGCCGCTTCCTTGTTCCTAGAAGGCACCTTCTCTCTGTGTCCTCATATAGCAGAAGGGAAGGGAGCTCTCTGGGGTCTCTTCTATAAGGGCACTAATCCCACTCACAAGGGCTCTGCCATCGTGACCTGATCACCTCCCAAAGGCCGAACCTCTCAACACCATCACATGGGGGGTTAGGCTTCTAGATATGAATTTAGGAGTGGGGGACATGTTCAGAACATAGCCTATACTATTTCTACCGCACTGACAATATATATAAATAACATCAAAAGAATGGTAAAACGGCCCTGGCCAGGTGGCTCAGTTGGTTGGAGTGTTGTCCAGTAAACCAAAAGGTTGCGGGTTCAATCCCTGCTCAGGGTGCATATGGAGGCAACTGACCAATGTCTCTCTCTTATGTTGATGTTTCTCTTTCTCCTTTCTTCTCTTTCTAAAATCAATAAACATATCTTCAGGTGAGGATTTAAAATATAAATTAATTAAAAGAATGGTAAAACAAATGGGAAAAATGAGGTTTTTAAAATTTTTTTTTATTTGTTTCAGAGAGGAAGGGAGAGGGAGAGAGAAATAGAAACATCAATGATGAGCCCTAGCTTGTTTGGCTTAGTGGATAGAGCTTCGGCCTATGGATTGAAGGGTCCCGGGTTTGATTCTGGTCAAAGGCACATGTCCAGGTTGTGGGGTCGATCCCCAGGAGGGGGCATGCAGGAAGCTGCCAATTAATGATTCTCTCTTAGGTTTGATGTTTCTATCTCTCTCTCCCTCTCCCTTCCTCTCTGAAATCAATAAAAATATATTTTAAAAAACCAACATCAATGATGAAAAGAGAATCATTGATTGGCCACCTCCTGCACATCCCCTACTGGGGATCAAGCCTGAAACCTGACCAGGAATCGAACCATGACCTCCTGGTTCATTGGTCAACACTCAACCAACTGAGCCACACTGGCCAGGCAATAGTAAGTTTTTGAGTATTGATTATTTTTGCTTTAATTACAATTCATTTAATAGTATGTTTACAATTTGATTTTTAATACTGTTAAAAGCCAGGTTACAGAATTCCTAAATATTTAACAACGAGCCCGTTCAGGACACCACTGGTTCCACATGTCTGTGCTCATCTTCAGGACACCATTGATTCCATGTATCTTTGCTCATCTTCCTGGACCAGCCTGGTACCAGGTGCAACTTTGGCGCACCTGCCATCATTTGATTGGCCAGATCAAGCCAGGTTGACACAGGGAGGGATAAAGAATCTGAAAGAAAACCCACCTCGTGGGAAAACATATTTGCCAACGTCATATCTGATAAGGGCTTAATCTCCAAAATTTATAGGGAACTCATACAACTTAACAAAAAGAAGATAAACAATCCAATCAAAAAATGGGCAAAGGATCTAAATAGACACCTTTCAAAAGAGGACATTCAGAAAGCCAAGAGACATATGAAAACATGCTCAAAGTCACTAATCATCCGAGAGATGCAAATCAAAACAACAATGAGGTACCATCTCACACCTGTCAGAATGGCCATCATCAACAAATCAACAAACGACAAGTGCTGGAGAGGATGTGGAGAAAAAGGAACACTTGTGCACTGCTGGTGGGAATGCAGACTGGTGCAGCCACTATGGAAGGCAGTATGGAGGTTCCTCAAAAAATTGGAAATGGAACTCCCATTTGACCCTGTGATCCCACTACTAGGAATATATCCCAAGAAACCAGAAACACCTATCAGAAAGGATATATGCACCCAGATGTTCATAGCAGCACAATTCACCATAGCTAAGATCTGGAAACAGCCTAAGTGCCCATCAGTAGATGAATGGATTAGAAAACTGTGGTACATCTACACGATGGAATACTATGCTGCTGTTAAAAAGAAGGAACTCCTACCATTTGCAACATCATGGATGGAACTGGAGAGCATTATGCTAAGTGAAACAAGCCAGTCAATGAAGGAAAAATACCACATGATCTCACTCATTCATGGATAATAAAGACCATTACAAACTTTTGAACAATAATAGATACAGAGGCAGAGCTGCCTCAAACTGATTGTCAAACTGCAGTGGGAAGGCCAGAGAGAGTTGGGGGGCAGGAGGGAGGGGAGTAAGAGATCAACCGAAGGACTTGTATGCATGCATATAAGCATAACTAATGGACATAAGACACTGGGGGGTAAGGGAGGGTAGTGGTTTGTCAAGGGCGGGGGGGAGGGGGAAAGGATACTTATGTAATACCCTTTGTAATACTTTAAGAGGAAAATAAAAAAAAAAAAAAAAAAAAAAAAAAGAATCTGAAAGAATGAAACAAGGAACTAAATGTGCCACTGTGGCCTTCCCATAAAATAAAAACACACAACAGCCCTGGCTGGGTGGGTTGGTTGTTGGAGTGTTGTTCCATACACCAAAAGGTTTTGGGTTCACTTTCTGGTCAGGGCACATACCTGGGTTTCTGATTCAATCTCAGGTAAGGTCACGTAGGGGAGGTAACCAATCGATGTATCTCTCTCACGTTGATCTCTCTCTCTCTCTCTCTCTCTCTCTCTCTCTCTTCTCCCTCTCTAAAAAGCAAACAAACAAAAATAACAACTATTGAGCTACGTCTAGGAAAAATTCATTTTTCAGCCTGTGTGTGTTTCCTTTATTTTCACACTCTGCCATGCCCACAACGTTTCTGATACCAGATACATGGGTTTTTCCCCTAAACAAAGCAATTCTCTGTGACATCAGCTGGGAGTCTCACAGTTCAACTTACTCTGACACCATCTACCTGGAGATGGCATCAGACCCCACAGGTTAAGGGTTCAGTCCCATTAGACTACCCCCACTTGACACCAATCACAAGTCCAGGTTGTCACCTGTGCTTCTGATTGACAGCCCATAGATTGGAGGCTACAACTTCCTCCTTAGGTTCTATTAATTTGCTATAGCAACTCACAGAACTCAGGAAGACAGTTTACTTATTGTTTATTATAAAAGGATATGATAAAGGGCACAGTTCAACAGTCAGATGGAAGAGATGCATAGGGCAAGGTATGGGGGAAGGAATGCAGTTTCCATGCCATCTCCAAGGCATAACTCTCTCCAAACCTCCATGTGTTCACTAACTAGGAAGCTCCCAAAGTCCTATATTTTGGAATTTTTATGGAGGCTTCCTCAAATAGGCATGATCAATTATTAACTCCATCTCCACTTTCTCTCCTGTTCCTGGAGGATGGGGGTGGGGCTGAAAGTTCCAAGCTTCTAATCGTGGCTTGTTCTTTCTGGTGACCAGCCCCACCCAGGAGCTATTATTCAGAGTCACCTCATTAGAACAAAAACACTCCTATCACCTAGGAAGTTCCCAGGGATTCAGGAGCTCAGTGTCAGAAACCAGGGGCAGACACAAAATATTAGAACAAAAATGCTCCCAAGTGCTCTTATCACTTAGAAAATTATAAGAATTTTAGGAATTCTGGCCAGGAGCCAGGGGAAAGATTATATACAAACTAGAGGCCTGGTGCACAAAATTCATGCACGGGGCGGGGAGTGTCCCTCAGCCCAGCCTGCACCCTCTCACAGTCCGGGAACCCTCAGGGGATGTTTGCCTGCCAGCTTAGGCCCGATCCCTGGGGGATTGAGCCTAAGCCAGCAGGTGGACATCCCTCTTGCAGTCTGGGACCCCTCGCTCCTTACTGCCTGCCTGCTCACTGCTCCTTACCTTTCAGCTCACTGCTCCTTACTGCTCAGCTCGCTGCTCCTTAGTGCTGCTGCAGAGGCAGGAGAGGCTCCCGCCATGGCCGCTGCACTAGCCAGCCATGAGCCTGGCTTCTGGCTGAGCAGCACTCCCCCTGTGAGAGCACACTGACCACCAGGGCAGCTCCTGCACTGAGCGTCTGCCCCCTGGTGGTCAGTGCGCATCATAGCAACTGGTTGTTCTGCTGGTCGTTCCACTGTTTGGTTGATTGCATATTAGGTTTTATTATATAGGATATAATTTCACAAGGTACACTTTACATACCATAAAATTCACCAATTCAATGTCCAACTCAGTGTTTTTTAGTATATTCATAAAGTTGTGCAACCATCACTATTATCTATTTCTATAACGGTTTCATTACCAAGAAACAAAAATGAAAAACAATAAACCCTATACCATTAACACTTCTCATCTCTGCCCCAGCCCCTGACAACCACTGACCCACTTCCTGTGTCTGTGGATTTACCTGTTCTGGACATTTCATATAAATTGAATCACACACCATGTAGCCTTTTGTGTCTGGCTTCCCTCACAGAGAATCATGGTTTCAAGGTCCATCCACATTGCAGCGAGTAGTCAGTGCTTCCCTCCTCTTTATGGCTGAGTAATATCCCAGCACGTGGATGGACCACACTGTGTTTATCCATCATGTGTTGGACATTTCAGTTATTTCCACTTTTTGGCAATTATGAATAATGCTGCTGTGAACATTCACGTACAAGTGTTTGTATAGACACACATTTTCATTTCCCTTAGGCATATACCTAGGAGTGGAATTGCTGGGTCACATGATGACTCAATGTTTAGCCTTTTGAGGAACTTTCAGGCTATTTTCCACAGCAGCTGCCCCCTTTTGTTTCCATCAAAAATGCATGAGTGTTCCAATTTCTGCACGTCCTCCCAACACCTGTTACCTGTCGTTTTTATTCTAGCCATACTAGTGGTGTGAAGTCGTATCTCATTGTGGTTTTGATTTGCATTTCCCTGGTGATTAATGATGTTGAGCATCTTTTCATGAGCCCATTAACCATTTGTGCAGCTTCTTCGGAGCAATGTTTATTCAGATATTTTGCTCTTTCTAAATTGGATTTATTATTATTAAGTTGTAAGAGTTCTTTATATATTCTAGATACGTGTCTCTTATCAGATATCTGATATGCAAATATTTTCTCCAATTTTATGGGTTGTCCTTTCATTTTCTCAACGGTGTTCTTCGAAGCACAAAAGGTTTCCACTCTGATGATGCGCAATTTGTCTGCTTGCGCATACTTTTGGTGGATGAGTGCTCTCATATCTCTTGGTTATCCAGGACTGGAATCACTGAGTCATGGGTACAAGTATGTTCATTTGTTTTTTTAAATAAATATTTTATTGATTTTTTACAGAGAGGAAGGGAGAGGGATAGAGAGTTAGAAACATCGGTGAGAGAGAAGCATCGATCAGCTGCCTCCTGCACACTCCCCACCTGGGATGTGCCTGCAACCAAGGTACATGCCCTTGACCAGAATCGAACCTGGGACCCTTCAGTCCCCAGGTCGACGCTCTATCCAGTGAGCCAAACTGGCTAGGGCCAAGTATGTTCGTTTTAATAGTTAATGCCAAACAGTTTTTCAAAGTGTTGTAAGAATTTACAGTTCCAGCATCAGTGGGTGGATGTTCTGGCGCTATTTGTTCTCACCAACCCTGGTTTAGTCAACAATGATTGTTTAATGAATATGTGTCCATAAGGTGATTGTAAAGGTTCCCATCTGGCAGATGAAGAACTGGGTCTTAGAGAGGGAGGTGGCTTGCTCTGGTCACCCAGGTCAGTGGCATGAGCCATCTGGCTCAGAGTCAGAAAACACCTTTTGCTTCTGCCTTTGAAGGGTGGAGTCCTTAAGGCTATTTCTGGTAAGTGATTGGGCACTTCTGGCCCCAGACACACCAATTAGGCTTCCTCAGGCCCCTGGCAGCAGGGGAAGGGGTCCCAGCAATGAACCCATCATCTCACATTACCTATTGTCCTGATAACCACAGACATTAGGTCTGCAGGGAGGACGTGGACAGGATGGCAACTCCTGTCAAGAGAGCAATGCAGCCCTATGGTTACAGAGTCAGCCCACAGACTTAGGGGTCAGGGATTCAATTCCTGGTTCAAGGGCACATATCTTAGTTGCAGGCTCAATCCCCGGCCCTGGGTCAGGGCGTATCCAGGAGGCAGCCAATCAATGTGTCTCTCTCACATCAATGTTTCTCTCTCTCTCCCCTTCTCCCTTCCTCCTTTCCACTCTCTCTCTAAAAAATCAATAGAAAAAATATTCTCAGGTGAGGATTATTAAAAACAAAACAAAACAAAACAAACTAGCAGTGCAAGTCGGACCACCAAGGAGGTGATTAAGGAGCCTGGAGGGTTCTGGTCCTAGCTAACGCTCCACCAGGAACTCAACCTGATAGCATGATCCTGGGCCTGGCTTTCCCCAGTTTTAAGTGGGATTATGATATTCCCTATTGGCCTAATCTCATGAGAAAAAGGACAAAGGTGTTAATTATGTTGACATTGATAATAATAATGATCATATTTATTGTTTATGGTGTCTCATTTAATGCCCACATATGGTTCATGTAAAAATCAGAGGCTCTGCCCTGACTGGTTTGGCTCAGCGGATAAAGCGTCGGCCTGCGGACTCAAGGGTCCCGGGTTCGATTCCGGTCAAGGGCATGTACCTTGGTTGTGGGCATATACCCAGTGGGGGGTGTGCAGGAGGCGGCTGATCGATATTTCTAACTCTCTATCCCTCTCCCTTCCTCTCTGTAAAAAATCAATAAAACATATTTAAAAAAAAAATCAGAGGCTCAGGATCCTTGTCTAAAATATAATCACTAAAAAGGCAGAAATGGGAATTTGAACCCACTTACTAGTATATTCCACCAGAGGGAGGCTCTGATTGGGCCACTAAGTAACCAGCCAGTTCTGGGCCCCCTGATAGGCTGCTTCTCCAACCTATGGCTGGCTGCTATGTGCAGGCAGCCAATCCCTGTCAAGTCACATGATAACAAATATGACAATGGGGCTCCCAGGAAATGTGTGTGGCCAATTTTCAAAAGACTGCTATGGGCTTGGCAGGTACTTGGATTTCTGGGTAGGAATGCCACCTAAAATACAGAACTGCCCAATTAAATTTGAATTTCAGATAAACGCTGAATATTGTTTAGTGTAAGCATGTCCCATTTGGGACCTACTTACATGAAAAAAAATTGTTCATTGTTTATCTGAAATTTAACTCTAACTGGGAATCCTGCATATTCATTTGCTAAATCTGGGGATTCTCCACTGCAGACAGTACACAGGGAGGAAAAGGAAAAAGGATAGAAGGGAAAAGCTAATGAGGAAATTTGTTCCTGCATAGGGACTAAATCTGTAGGTTGCTGACCCAAGCCCCACTTGTTCCCACCCATATCGCATGCAGTCTCACACTCTCTCAAGACCCTTCCTTTCTTTCCTCCCATGAAGAGGACAGTTGAAACATGTCTTATTTCTCTCTTCTGAGTCTCACAATACCCTGTGGAATGTCATCAGAACAAATTTACTGACACAATTTATACTAATGCAAGAACTCTGGCTTGTCCAACATTACATAGAAAAACTGAGTCTAAAGACCTGGGATTAGTAGCAGCTAATTCCAGCTTCTTTCTCTGTTTCAGAAACAACCATTTCCCCACCACTGTCCCCTTCACTGGTAAAACACATCTAATAAAGACTTCTAGGGACACAATTATGGTCCTAGAAAGTTAGGTTTATTAACTTGTTACAGCAAAAGAGACCACATGTACAGGAAGTATGGGGTAATGGGGTGTCTTACCTGAAAAAGAGAAAGAAAAAGAGAGAGAGAGAGAGAGAGAGAAATTATAGGAGTACTAGAGGCCCAGTGCATGAAATTCGTGCACTGGTGAGGGGTGGTGGTCCCTCAGCCAGGCCTGTGCCCTCTCACAGTCTGGGAGCCCTCAGGAGATGTCTGACTGCCAGCTTAGGCCCATTCCCCACAGAGAGCTGGCCTAAGCAGGCAGTTGGACATTCCTCTCACAGTCTGGGACCCCTCGCTCCTTACCGCCCACCTGCTTGCTGCTCCTTACCACTCAGCTCGCTGCTCCTTAGTGCTGCCATGGAGGCCGGCTTCTGCCTGAGCGGACTCCCCTTGTGGGAGTGCACTGACCACCATGGGGCAGTTCGTGTGTTGAGCGTCTGCCCCCTGGTGGTCAGTGCACATCATAGTGACTGGTCGTTCCGCTGTTTGGTCGATTTGCATATTAGGCTTTTATTATATAGGATAAGCTCATGTTGCCTACTTGAGAGAGAACTTTTGTTCATCATAATGACATTATAATGCCGCTGATTCACAGGAGCTTTAAATGAATTCTGTGGAGTAGGACAACAGAATTATTAGTGTTCATTTTTTAAAAATATGTTTTTATTGATTTTTTACAGAGAGGAAGGGAGAGGACAGAGAGCCAGAAACATCGATGAGAAACACCAATCAGCTGCCTCCTGCATGTCCCTTACTGGGGATCGAGCCCCCAACCAAGGTACATGCCCTTGACCAGAATTGAACCTGGGACTCTTCAGTTCGCAGGCCAATGCTCTATCCACTGAGCCAAACCAGTCAGGGCTTAGTGTTCATTTTAATCTAAGATCTTTACTTATCTAATGTTCTTGGTCCTACTGAAACATTTCAGCCTACAAAAATACTGCAGTGTTAATACCCAAGAGAAAATCCATCATAATGTGTATGCTGGTCATTATGATCAGTGTGTTACAATTTTTAAAAATAACCTATCATTAAAAAAATTAATTAATTAAAACAAACTATCATGCCCTTCGAAAAAAGATTATAGGATTTTTTTTTGAAAAGTAGAGTTTAAGTAATATTTACATGGAACATAGTTTGATAGGCTCAAAGCTAGGCAGAGCTGTGAATAAAGAGGTTGGCACTAAACTTGGGCTGAGAAGCAGATGCAGGGTCCTATTTCCTTGGAAACTACCAAGTGGAGGACTGTGTCTAGACATCCTTTATTTTGAAGTTCTGCACCTGGGTTGGAAATCCAGGCTGCTTCTCTGGGGCAAAGTGACCTATAGGGTCAGACCCTCCAGGCAAGAGTATGATGTTACTTTCTCACCAAGGGGACAGAAAACAAGAAAGATTCTGATAGTCTATGACTTTAGAGAACAATGTCTCCTGAATACATTAATATCCTTAATGTGATTAACAAAAGCCATTTGTATAGACTCACGTGACATATCCCTGACTCATCACATAGAACACTTAAAAGTCCACAACATCCAGAACCCGGATCTTGGTTTCTGACCATTCTCCAATAAAAGGAACCAGAGCTCCATGGAGAAATGGCTGATTCTACATTATGGAAAACAGTATGGAGTTTCCTCAAAAAATTAAATAAGGAACTGCCATTTGGCCCAGAGATCACACTTCTAGGAATATATCCTAAGAATCCCAAAACACCAATCAGAAAGAATACATGCACCCCTGTGTTCATAGCAGCACAATTTATAATAGCTAAGATCTGGAAATAGCCCAAATGTCCATCAGTAGATAAGTGGATAAAAAAGCTGTGGTACATTTATACCATGGAATACTATGCAGCAGTAAAAAAGGAGAATCTCTTACCCTGTGAGACAGCATGGAGGGATCTGGAGAGTATCATGCTAAGTGAAATAAGTCAGTCAGAGAAAGACAAGTATCACATGATCTCACCATATGTGGAATCTAAGTAACAAAATAAACTGATGAACAGAGTGGATCCAGAGACATGGAAGCATAGAACAGAGTGTGGAATCTCAGAGGGAAGGCAGGGGAGGGTGGGTGGGAGATTATCAACCAAAGACCTTGTATGCATGGATACAGACAATAGGGTGCTGAAGGCCTGGGGTGGTGGTTAGGGATGGGCTGGAGAGGGTGAATGTGGGAAAATGGGGACATATGTAATACTTTCAACAATAAATATTTATTTTTTTAAAAGGAGAGAGAGCCCTAACCGGTTTGGCTCAGTGGATAGAGCGTCGGCCTGTGGACTGAAGGGTCCCAGGTTTGATTCTGGTCAAGGGCATGTACCTGGGTTGCGGACACATCCCCGGTAGGGAGCGTGCATGAGGCAGCTGAATTGATGTTTCTCTCTCTCTCATCCATGTTTCTCACTCTCTATCCATCTTCCTTCCTCTCTGTAAAAAAATCAATAAAATATATTTAAATATATATATATATATATATATATATTGTCGGGGGGAGGATCTTATGTGTTTGACCAGATGACTTTGGGTGACTTCTATGAAGTCAGAATAACAGAAGAGATTATATTTTTTAAAAATATATTTTTATTGATTTCAGAGAGGAAGTGAGAGAGAGAAACATCAATGATGAGAGAGAATCATCGATTGGCTGCCTCCTGCACACTCCCCACTGGGGACGTGCCCGCAACCAAGGTACATGCCCTTGACTGGAATCGAACCTGGGACCCTTAAGTCTGCAGGCCGACGCTCTATCCACTGAGCCAAACCGGTCAGGGCCGAACCTGCAACCTTTTGGTGTACAGGATGATGCTCCAACCAACTGAGCCACCTAGCCAGGGCTCTCCTTTGTTTTTAACCAGCAAGCTGAAACCAACTGGGATAATTTAAAGCCAAAACTTGGACACTTGAGTTTGTCCAGCAGTGACTTTAACTAGTTCCCAAGAGGTGTGTCAGAATAAGGATGGCTTCCTTCCATCACAGATCTCCCTACTGCACACCCGTTGGGAATGTCTAAGTATAAAAATACTTAGAGATTCCAGGAAAGTTCCAAGGTCTTGGGCGGCCCTAGAACTCAAGGCTTATCCCTAGCTTGAGGCCAAGTAAGAACCTGGATAAAAGGAGCCCCGAGGTGTAGTTAGCAACAGAAAGCAGGAGCTAGAACCCCAGACACAAACCCCTCACCAAAAGAGCCAAGCTGGGGGCGCATTTAAGTACCACGGAGAGCTCTGAGATGTCCAGATAGTACAGGAACCCAGATCATGCCAGAGTGGGGCGGACACAGTGACCTGGACTGAGGCGGGTGGGGAAGGTGCAACCTCAGACCCCAACTGTTTGGGATTCTGTGTGGGGTGGAAGAGGGCAGATAAATTCACTCCTTCTTGTGCTTTGAGCCCCAGTAATCAGGGACTCAGCAAACCACAGCCCCCAGGGCCAAGTCCAGCAGGAGAATGTTGATGAGGTTTGTGCTACATTTGGGGATATGAAAAGGCTTTGCCCCAACCCCCACAAGCTTGTTTGGCACAGCTAGGCAGTGATTCAAAGAGAAGAGTGTCCTGTCGTATATCAGGGGCTGGCACACTCTCTGCAAAGGACCACAGAGTCAATATTTTTGGCTTTGCAGCCCAGGTGGTTTCTGTCACAACAGTCACAATATTGCAGTTGGGGCGGGAAAGCAGCCATAGATTATGTGTAAATAAATGCATGTGGTTGTGTTCCAATGAAACTTAAACATTTTTTTAAAATTGATTTTCAGTGATAGATGGAGAGAGAAACATTGATGTGAGAGGGAGACATTGATTGGTTGCCTCCTGCATGTCCCCGAGGATCAAGCCCGCAACCCAGGCATGTGCCCTGATCGGGTAACCTTTTGGTGCATGGGATGATGCTCAACCAACTGAGTCACACTGGCCAGTGCCAATAAAACTTTATTTATAAAAACAAGGGGTGGGATGGATTAGACCCTGTCTTAAACCAACCCTCCTTAGGAGAGAAGGAATGGGCCTTTAAAACATCCCAGAAGGGCCTCAAAGTCTGGAGGCTTTCATCCTTATCCTTTCACTGCCATTAGAACATCATGATGTACAAAAGTCTGGCTCACCTACTGTGGGATGAGACCACAGACAGCAGGGATGAGCCCTTTAGGTCAGTCAGCCTGCAAGTGGCCTACTAAATGACCCCACATATGTGAGTGGTAAGACTAGCAGAACTGCCCAGTTGGGCCCAGTCCAAACTGCTGAGCTACAGAACAAGAAGTGAATTGAACAATGGTTGTTTAAATCCTAGTCAGGAGGACAGGGATGTGTGCTCTGATAGCTCTACCAGGAAGCCCTGCAAACTCACATGGCAAAGGGTGTGGATGTGCACAGACCTATTGCAGAGAGACTTGCATAGTCGGGAGCAGCAATTTCCTCCTCCCTTCCACTGCTGACCACTGTAATGCGCTTCTTGAGTCAGGAAGAGCCTACTTACATGCAAGCAAATTTTAAGTATGTGTACGCATACACTTAAATACAAACATCAGCTTGTTCTGAGTCTTTTTTTTCACCCAACATCTCATCATGTCATGCACATCTTTCTCCATGTGGACATCTTTCCAAAGTTAAGTCTGCTGAATGAGCTTAAACTCTGCATACAGATTTATAATCCTTCTTTCCTGCTGACACAAAGGCATCTGTGCCTCCAGTGCTGCCAAGAATGATCTCATTGACCCCAGGACGAAACAAATGAGGCCACAGGAATACAGCAAGGGGAGCCTCTCAGGGTTCTAGATTTCTATGGCACTAGCCTACCCTTGTCTGCAAAGCTGGTCTGGTCAGTGTGATTCCATGTGCTACCTCTGTTTTGTTTTGTATTTGAATTATATAGATTTCAGGTGTACAATTCTATAATACATTATCTGCATATTATATTGTTTTTTTTAATTGCAACAAAATGCACATAACATTTATCATCTTAACCATTTTTCAGTGCACAGCTCAGTGGCATTAAGTACATTCAGTGTTGTGCAACCATCTCCACTATCCGTCTCCAGAACTTTCTCATTTTCCCAAACTGACACTCTGTCCTCATTAAACACTAGCTCCCTTTCCCCAGCCCCTGGCACCAGCTACCCACAGTCTGTCTCTATGGATTTGACTCTCCCAGGGACCTCCTACGAGTGGAATTACACAGTATTTGTCCTTTTATGTCTGGCTTATGTCACTGAGCCTAACATCCTTAAGGTTCATCCACCTTGTAGCATAGGTCAGAATTCCCTTCCTCTTTTTTTTTTTTTAAATATATATTTTATTGATTTTTTACAGAGAGGAAGGGAGAGAGATAGAGAGTTAGAAACATCGATGGGAGAGAAACATCGACCAGCTGCCTCCTGCACATCTCCCACGGGGGATGTGTCCGCAACCCAGGTACATGCCCTTGACTGGAATCGAACCCGGAACCTTTCAGTCCGCAGGCCGACGCTCTATCCACTGAGCCAAACCGGTCCTGGCCCTTCCTCTTTATGACTGAATAATATTCTAGTGTGTGGATGGGCCACATTTTATCCATTCATCTGTTAATGGAAGTTTGGGGTGTTCCTGCCTTTTGAGTACTGTGAGTGATGCTTTTATAAATATTGTGGTACAAGCATCTGAGTCCCTGTTTTCAATTCTTTTGGATGAATACCTAGGAGTGGAATCAGTGGACCATACGGTTTAACTACGTTTAACTTTTCCAGGAACTGCCAGACTGTTTTCCACAGTAGCTGCACCATTTACGCTCCCACCAACCCAGACCTGGCTTTATGTTATTCTTTTTATTTGAGGGGTGACATACATACAAAAAGGACACAAGTGCACTGACCTTAAGTGTCTAGCTTAATAAATTGTCTCCCTCTCTCAAAGTAACCACCACCCAGACCACAATATGGAACATATGCAGCCTCCCAGAAGTCCCATATGCCCCTTCCCAGCCAACACCCCCACAGACGACCTGTCTGACTTACCACTCATTGGTTTTTCCTGTTTTTGAACTTTGTATAAGTGGAGTTACAAAGCAAGTCTTGTCTTGTTGTATTCGACTGCCTTCACCGAACCCCTGGGGCTGACATTCATCTAATCCAGTGTGTGTGTGTCAGTAGTTCCCTCCTTGTCAATGCCACGTGGCGCCCCTTTGAATGAAGATACAATTTATTCCATTCTTCTCTGGAAGGACATTCAAATCGTTTCCAGTTGCTGGCTATGCTGAATAAAGCATTGCGAACATTCTCATGCACGTCTTTCAGTGGTGAAATGGAAACTTATTTTTCTTGGGTGTACCTCCATAAAGGAAACTGCTAAGACATGGAGTCCATGTAGTTAGCTCTTGTGGGTCCCACTGAACAGTTGTCCAAATGGCTACTCCAATTTTCACTCCCACCAGCAGTGCATGGGAGTTCTGATGACTTTCCATCCTGGCCAACACTAGAGATGATCAGTCTCTTTAATTTTGGCTCTTTGGGGGAGAGGAATGTCCACCATGCTTTAAAAGACAATAGTGACCAGGAAGGTGACCAAGATTAACATCATCAGTCGTAAGTCCTGTTGATGGCCTGTACCCTTGATGTGAACCAATGAGAAGAGCATTTTATCTGCTTGGGTCCAAATCCCATAACGCCAGTCTAATCGTAAGAAAAATATCAGGAAAAAAATCACAAATTGAGGGACAAAATACCTGACCAGTATTTCTCAAAACCTTCAAAGTATCAAAACCCAGGAAAGTCTGAGAAACTGTCACAGCTTAGAGGAGACGGGGACAGAAAAAGATGTTAGGAAAAAACTAAGGACAATCAAATAAAGTCTGGACTTTATTTTATTATTATTTTTAAAAATATTTTTATTGATTTGAGAGTGGAAGGGAGAGGGAGAGAGAATCGTTGATTGGCTGACTCCTGCATGCCTCCCACTGGAGATCGAGCCCACAACTGGGGCATGTGCCCTGACCGGGAACCCAACTGTGACCTCCTGGTTCCTAGGTCAACACTCAAACACCTTTTTTTTTTAATAATATATTTTTATTAATTTCAGAGAGGAAGGAAGAGAGAGAGAGAGAGAGAGAGAGAGAGAGAGAGATAGAAACATCAATGATTAGAGAATCATTGATTGGCTGCCTCCTGCACTCGCCCCACTGGGGATCGAGCCCACAACCTGGGCATGTGCCCTTGACGAGAATCGAACCTGGGACCCTTTAGTCCGCAGGTCAGTGCTCTATCCACTCAGCCAAACTGGCTAGGGCTCAACCATCATTTTAAAAAATATATATATATTATTGATTTTTTCACAGAGAGGAAGGGAGAAGGATAGAGAGTTAGAATCATTGATGAGAGAGAAGCATCGATCAGCTGCCTCCTGCACACCCCCCATGGGGGATATGCCCACAACCAAGGTACATGCCTTTGACTGGAATCGAACCTGGGACCCTTCAGTCCCCAGGCCGACACTCTATCCACTGAGCCAAACCAGCTAGGGCATCAACCATCATTTTTTGATGTTATATCACAACTAAGCAAGTGGTAGTTTCTTTCTCCCCCCCTTATTTTTATTTTATTTTCAAGTGGTAGTTTCTTTTTTCTAATCTTCATCCAAGGATATTTTTCTATTGATTTTTGGAGAAAGTATAAGAGAGAGGGAAAGACAGAGAGAAACATTGATGTGAAAGAAGCAACTGAGGTACATGCCCTTGACCGGAATCGAACCCAGGACCCTTCAGTCTGCAGGCTGCCACTCTATCCACTGAGCCAAACTGGCTAGGGCTAAAGTCCGGACTTCAGTTAAAAAATAATGTATCTAGATTGGTCGCTTTGTTTCCACAAATGTATCATACTAATATGGCATGTTACAAATAAGAGGAGCCCTGGCCGGTGTGGCTCAGTGGAACAGCGTTGGCTCGGTCAAGGGCACATTACCTGGATTGCAGGTCTATCCCAAGCAACCAATGAATGTGTTTCTCACATCGGTCTCTCTCTTTTCTCTCTCTCTCTCTCTCTCTCTCTCTCTCTCCCTTCCTTACCTCCCTTCCATTCTCTCTAAGAATCAATGGAAAAAATATCCTCAGGCGAAGATTAATTAAAAAAATAAAATAAATAAAATAAGGGGAAATGGGTACAGGGCCTGCAGGTATAGGAACACTACCCAATCTTAACTACTTTTTGGTAAAGTGTATTTATCAAAGATAATACTGTAGCCCGATTGGCATGGCTCAGTGGTTGAGCATTGACCTGTGAACCAGGAGGTCACGGTTCAATTCCAGGTCAGAGCACATGCCCGGGTTGCAGCTCAATCACCATTGGAGGGCATGCAGGAGGCAGCTAATCAATGATTTTCTCTCATCAATGATGTTTCTATCTCTCTGAAATCAATTAAAAATTTTTAAAATATATTTTTTATTGATTTTTTACAGAGAGGAAGGGAGAGGGGTAGAGAGTTAGAAACATCGAGGAGAGAGAAACATCCATCAGCTGCCTCCTGCACATCCCCTACTGGGGATGTGCCCGCAACCAAGGTACATGCCCTTGACTGGAATCGAACCTGGGACCCTTTAGTCCACAGGCTGACACTCTATCAACTGAGCCAAATTGGTTAGGACTAAAAAAAATTTTTTTTTAAAGAGAATACTGTAGTGTATTTCCTTGGTTTGAATATGCCTGGGCTTCTTTTCACTTTTACATTTTTGACATCTGGATGTATGCATTTTTAAAAAATATATATTTTTATTGATTTCAGAGAGAAAGGGAGAGGGAGATAGAGATAGAAACATCAACGATGAGAGAGAATCATTGATCGGCTGCCTCCTGCACACCCCCTACTGGGGATCGAGCCTGCAATCCGGGCATGTGCCCTTGACTGGAATCGAACCCAGGACTCCCCAGTCTGCAGGCCGACCTCTATCCAGTGAGCCAAACCAGCTAGGACTGGATGTATGCATTTTACAAGCAATAACAAAAGATTGTTCCCAGTTCCTGGGCAAGTGTGGGTTGTGAACAAGGGGTTTGCCCTGGAGCTGAGAACAAGACAATAGGGGAAGTGTGACATCTCCTGAAGTATTTAGAGCAGTGGTTCTCAACCTTCTGACTCTTTAAATACAGTTCCTCATGTTGTGACCCAACCATAAAATTATTTTCGTTGCTACTTCATAACTGTAATGTTGCTACTGTTATGAATCATAATGTAAATATGTGATATGCAGGATGGTCTTAGGCGACCCCTGTGAAAGGGTCGTTCGACCACCAAAGGGGTCGCGACCCACAGGTTGAGAACCGCTGATTTAGAGCCATAGGAGAGGATGGGCCAGGTCACTTGGGAACTGACTCCAACATGACCGCTGCCCTGACCTTTTCTGTTGGATATGACTGTTTTGAGAGTCCAACAGCCAAGCATCTGTGTCTTGTACCTGAGGATACCTCCAGGACTGTATAGGGTAAAAATGCCTGGGAATTCATACTTTCGTCAAGTCCACCCCCAAAGAACTGATAGGAGTTGGTAGAGAAGTGCCCCAGTTCCCTCGCCTTCCCCGGTGGGCTAATTCCAAGGTGTGTGCACAGTCCCTCTGATGGTGAAGCTGCACTTGCCCCTGTGGCAGCAGGCCTGAGAAGCACCCTTTTTTGCTGCCTTCTCTTCCTTTGTGTCACCGCCCACCACACCGTGCTGCTGTCGGCACCTCTCAAATGAATAACCTGCACTCAAGCCCTTGTTCTTAGCATCTCCAGGGAACTCAACCTGCGATGGGGCTGTGACCATGATGAGAGGAAATACTCTGGAAAGAGATGCCCAGGGGGTGACAGACAGACCATCATAGCTGGGGTCCAATTCCACCATTTCGTGGAGTGGCAGGTGGGATGGGCATGGCATTTGTCATTTCATCCACAAAGCTTGTCTGAGCCCCACCGGGCTGCTCCATTCCAGGTAATCTCAGGATATAGAGGTGACCAGGGGAGAGTCCCTGCCCTCACTGGATTCTGCAGGAACCAACCGGTCAGAATAATGTTAGAGCCGGATCTCCCGATGTTGGGACCGGGTCATTCTCTGTGGGTGTGACCTGGGCGCTCTGGGGTGTTGAGCAGCATCCCTGGCACCCACCCACTAGATGCCAGAGTGCTGACAGCCACAGACACCCTCAGTAGCCCCTGGGAGCAGTCACCCTGGTGAAAACAGCTGTGCAGAAGCTGCCAGTATGGCCCCGGGTGATCTCAGCCTCTTTAGGGTCAGTGCCTGCACTGAAAGCGGTCCCTCTTTCCACCGCCGCTCCTGCTTTAACGCTCCCTGCGACAGGACCCCTGTACAAGTTACGTCTTCCAGCTCGTTGTTCACTGTCCTCTCTAGAACAGGAACTCTGCGAGGACAGGCATCCTCATCCACGCTCTTAGCTGTTATGTCCTCAGCACTCAGATGAGTGTCAGCTATGTAGTAGGTACTTAACACACACTAGTTAGATAAAGAGTTGAACAAAGGCATGAGTGGATGAATAAATAGAGGGTTACAATGAAGGAAGGAAGGAGGGGAAGATTTCCTTTCTGCCTGTGTGGTGGATGGAAGATCAGGAAAAGGGTTTATCCTAAATGGAGGGGCCCACCATCCAGTTTGCCTGGGACCAAGAGGTTTCCTGGATTTCTAGTCTGAAGACTGAGACAGTGTTGGGCAAACTGAGATGGTTGGTCATCCTACCTAACTGCAGTAACAACTACAACAGCAAGTGTGGCAGCAAATAACTGTTATTGATTAGGCACGGTTCTAGCACTTTCTATATTAGTTCACTCAATCCTCACAAACATCCTGATGTCGGGACTGTTAGTAGCAGCTGTTTGTCAGAGGTTAAGTGTTTTAGCCAAGAACCCAGGCAGGGAAGGGTGGGCCAGGACTGGAAATGTGGTTGCATAGATACAAGGCATATCCTGGGACCTGGCCTTGCTGGGAGAGGTGCAGGAAGGTTCTGGAGAAAGGGAGGGAAGTGACACTAGAAGGAGGAGACGAAGGAAGAATATTCTATGCAGGGGAACAGCACTGTCGATGGCCCTGGGCCCAAGGTCCCACCAAGCCAGGGCTTGCTTTGACATCCCTCACGGGGAGGAGTTGGACAGGAGCTGTTGCTGGGAGCCACTCTCTGGTTGGCTGCCTGAGTCAGGGTCTGAGAGGACGCTGGGGTCTCTGCAGAAAGTGAGGGGAAGTAGAGAAGGGGAGGAGGGAAGGAAAAGGGAGGAGGGGAGGGAAGAAGGGAGAGAGAAAGAGGAGAGGGGAGGGGAGGAGGGAGCTAGAGATGTGAGGGAGGAGGAGAGAGCGGGAGTTTCCTGAGCCACTGGCTCCAGCTGCTGTGTCTTGTGGGATGAAAGCTTAAAATAGCTCCTAGTTCAGGGAGCCTGGGAGCCAGGGAATCCAACTGACTGGCTCCTCTCCCTGGTAGGAGGAGGGGCGGCTCTGAGCTTTGGGTTTCTCAGGGTGGGGAGGGCGTACTCACGGCAGGCGTCCCGGTGAGTCTGACATGCTTGCAGGTCCTTAATTCACAAAGCTGAACATTCCCAGCTGTGAACATCCCTGTGTAACCCCCACCCCCACTCCAAGGTAACCACTAACCCGACTTTAACCCCTGCCAGTGGGCCTTGGTTGGGATTTCACACAAATGGAAGCAGCTGCATCTCCTCCTTCAGATCTGGTCCCTTTCTATCAGCACTGCTGGTACGAATCACCCCTAGGAGTGTGTGTGCTGCTGTCAGAATTCCACGGGGCTCCACCCTCAACCGTCCCACCTCAAGCCTATGTGAACTTGGGTACTTTGCTGCACATCTCTGGTCCTCAGGCAGCGCCTCTGGGGAGTGCAGCATCACCTCCCTACCTAGGCAGTTGTGACACTTATGTGAGATACTGAAAAGACAAGCAATTGGGTCCCTAGCTGTACAGATCCAACATATATAATATATATACAATATATTCACACACATATGTACATATATGCAATGCACATACATAGATATATAAACATATAGCTGGCAATTGTTATAGTCAGGTAGTCAGTTAGTGAGGATGTCCAAACAGAATCCCTGGAATGTGTGTGTGCATGTATGTGCATATGTACATATATATAATACCTATACACACCTGTATATAAGCATGTGTGTAATATACCATATGATACACACATAATATATACACACATACATATATACTATATATACCTACATGTCTATAAAAGTGCTTATGTATACTATACATGTATAAATATATAGCATATATATACAGTATATAAAAATGTCAGTATGTAGACACATGTTTATATGTATGATATACACATATATACCTATATACACACATAAATATATAGGTGTGTATATAAAGTATGTTTAGATGTATACTATATACTCACATATACAATATACTAGTATATACACACATATACACTATGTATATATGCACACATAAATATGTGTGTATATTCGCTACGTATACACATGTATACACACTATTACACACATACAGATGTAGAGTTTTACATAAAGGTGTTGGCTCACCTGATGGTGCTGCCATCAGGTCAGAAATCTCCAGCACAGGGCCACAGCTGGAAACCCAGGGAAGAGCTGATGCTGCAGCTGGAGTCCTTAGGCCTTTGAGGCAGAGTTCCCTCTTTCTAGGAAACTTCATTTTCTTCTTCCAAGACCTTCAACTGGTTGGACCAGGTCCACCCACATGTGTCTGTCACAACTTCCTTTACACAAAGTCCGCTGGTTTCAGTGTTAATCTCATCTGAAAAATACCTAGGGACCACATCTGGGATAAAGTTTGCAGGCATAGCGAACACTAAGATGAACCGTCCCGTGGCATTTATGACACTTGCTTTATCTTCCCCCAGGACCACTGTCAGCTAACCCGGCAGCGGTGTGGGCAGGTGACTTCTTCCTTGCCAGCGCTGAGTGCCCAAGGTCTGGGCCTACAGATGCTCAATAAGAAGCATTCCTGTTGAGCGAGCTCTGTACTTGGAGCTGGAGCTGGAGCAGAGACCTGGACTCCGTCCATTACATGTAATAAAGAATTATGGCTTTGCCCTGACCGGTTTGGCTCAGTGGATAGAGCATGGGCCTGCGGACTGAAGGGTCCCGGTCCCGGGTTCGATTCCGGTCAAGGGCATGTTCCTTGGTTCCAGGCAAGTCCCCAGTGGGGGGCGTCCAGGAGGCAGCTGATTGATGTTTCTCATCGATGTTTCTTGCTCTCTATCCCTTTTCCTTCCTCTCTGTGAAAAATCAATAAAATGTAAAAAAAAAAAAAAAAAAGAATTATGGCTTTATTATGGGGAAGGGGGCCTTTTTTCAAGGGCGGGGCTCGAACCCGCCACCCCAGGTCCCGCGGGGTTTCCCTGGGTCCCAGCATCAGCGGGCTGGGGCGGCCGAGGACAGCCGAGGACGCGCGTGCGTGCGTCCGTGCGGGAGAGTCCATGGGGCGGGAGAGCAGGGGAGGCGCGCGCGGCGCGGCGGGCGGGGCAGCGGGCGTGCGCCGCTGCCTCGCGCCGGGCTCCCCCTGCACGCGCGCGGCGAGTGGTTCGGTCCTGTTCCCGGCTCATTGTGTTCGTCTCACGCCGGCCCAAGATGGCGGCGGCGCTGGAGGCCCTGGTCCTGTGACCACAAAAAGGGAGCCGGGAGCTGGACGGGAGCGTGGCGGCGGCGGCGGCGGCGGCGGCCGAGGCCCAGGCCGGGCCCCCTCTCCTCAGCCTCCCGCCCTCCCGCCCGCCCGCCTTTACACTCCCGCCCCGCCCCCGCCGGCGGCGCCCCGCCCCTCCCCCAACCGCCCGACTAGCATGGTGCGGCAGCCGCGCGCGCCGACATGGGGGAGAAGCTGGAGCTGAGGCTCAAGTCGCCCGTGGGGGCCGAGCCCGCCGTCTATCCGTGGCCGCTGCCGGTCTACGTGAGTACCACCCTCTGCTCCCCTCCGGCCGCCCCTCCCCCCGGGTCCCCGCTCTCCTCGGAGCGCGCTGGGGGTCCACCGAGCAACTGAACGACTCGATTCCATAAACACTCGTGGGGACCCTCCCTGCCTGCCTGCCTGCCTGCCTGCCGGGGGTCCCCACGGCCAGACCCCGCGCCTCCGAGGGGCACCCGAGCCCGGGCTGCGGTCGCCTGTGCGGGGCTGGGACCCCGGTCGCCCGGGCCGGGGTGGCTGGCGAACTTGCCTTCCCGTGTTTCATGTTCTGACAGTCAGGGTTTCTTTTTGGCTTTCTTTCCTTTTTTTCCTTTTTCTTTTTGTAGTTTATTCTTGGAGCTGTCAGTGGGCTCCGCTTTATCTTTATGTTTGAGGGCTTCTCTTCCTTCTCGCTCCCCCTAGTTGTTGTTTGTTTGTTTGTTTTGCTTTAGGCGGTTTGCCCCCCTCGTCTGGAGCGGCAGGACTGGCCGGACCAGATTAGGTCTTTCTGCACCGTAATCTAAACGGCGGGCCGGCCGGCGCCGTGGCCGTGAGGCTTTCTGTCCCCGATCTCGAGTGACCCTTGGAAAGTGACAGGTCGAGCGGAAATTTACAAAGTTGTCCGCTGGGTGACTCTGAATGCGGGGCGCGGGGTGGGCGCCTCGGCCTCCCGCCCCGGAGTGCGGTGCGGTGTGTGTCGGCGTCGGTGTCGGTGTCGGTGTCCCTGCGTCCACGCTCCGGCCGGGCAGGGTGCCGTCGGGAGGGAAAACGCAGCGGGCGCCGTGGGCGGGCGTCTTCGGGGCGCCCTTTCGCGCGCCTGTCTCGCGGGGCGGGGGTGACGGGGGCGGGGCCTCCAGGGGACCCGGCGGGGAAGCCCGTGCGCCCCGCCCCTCGCACGCCCGGGGAGTGTGTCAGTTTTTGGAAACTTCGCACCAGGGGCGGGGTTGGGACGCTGGGACTGCCCGGGGGCTGGCGTCTGAGGTTTTTCCTGGTTTCCAGCCCGCCCTGCGCATGAGCGCGTTGTTGCTCATCCCGAACCCGGAGGTGAGGTCGAGTCCAGCTCTGGCTTTTCCGGTGTGCGTCCTGCGGGCGACTTGAGCAGTGGGCAGGGTGGGGAGCCTTCCAAAGCTAGAGAAAACAGAGTGGGAGGCCCTGTGGCTGTCCAGTGCATTATTCAAAGTTTAATTATCTTTAGTGGCATGTAGTGTAACTCACTTTTTTTAGGGTACAGTTCTAGGCGTTTTTGACAGATCCGTGGCAATCAGACTGCAAAACAATCACGTCATTTCTCAGTGTCCCTTCTGCCCTTTGCCACCAACTGTCCTCCACCTTTTGGCCATCACTAACCTCCTCTCTATCCCTACCGTTTTGCCTTTTCCAGAAAGTTAGGTCAATGGACTAAACAGCACAGAGCCTTTTGATTCTGGCTGCTGCTGCTCAGCAAAACATACCCGAGACTCAGCCATGTCGTAGTGGGTATAAAAAGTAACTCCTGCCTGGCTGGTGTGGCTCAGTGGTTGAGCATCGACCTATGAACCAGGAGATCACAGTTCGATTCCTGGTCAGGGCATATGCCTGGGTTGCGGGCTTGATCCCAGTGTGAGGCATGCAGGAGGCAGCAGATCAATGATTCTCATTATTGATGTTTCTATCTCTCTCACTTCTCTCCCTTCCTCTCTGAAATGAATACAAATATATTTAAAAAGAATAAAATAAAAAGTAACTCCTTTTTCTTGCTGTGTATCCCATTGATCCATTAGGCTGCTGGTGGCAGGACACTTGGGATATTTCCAGTTTGGAGGGGATTACATATAAAGCTGCTCTAAACATCCTCAGACAGGTTTTTATGTGAACTTGGGTTTCACTTCTCTTGGGAAATGCTTAGGAGCAGGATGGGGGTCTGGTGGGGAGGGCTGTACTGAGTGTACAATTAACATTTGTGTACCTTGCAAATTTGCATTTTTGAGCATGGGAAGAATTAAAATGACTATGACCCAGCACCCAGGCATTATATACTAAGGTGAAAATTTACCCAGAGACACTCATGCTGTTTCTATCACCTGCTTTTATTCAGGTAGAGCAAGGCCACAGGGACTTGTAAACCTTGTAAATAAGGCCTCCTGGATTGGGACCTGGCTTTCTAGTGGCAGGTGGTTCTGAACTACAGAGCATCTTTCCCTTGCTGGTCCTGGCCTCACTTGGCCGGGGATAGGGTGTGCTGCCCACCTTGCCTGGTGTGCCACCTCATGTCAGCAGGTAGGTCCCTGTCTGATGTGGCTGTCCCAGTGAAATTCTCAGCTAGCTGCCAGGGCTCGCAACAGCCTTACTGTGCAGTGACGTCTGTCAATCTTCCATTTCCCCACTGAGGAGTTTTGCTTTTCATGGGAACTGAGGGGGCAGTACTTAGAGAATTCATATTTTGTGATGACTCAATGATGAATACGTGAAGTAAGTGGGCTACGTCAGAAGCTTCACTTTTTGGAAGGTCAGATTACTCATGTGACCACACAGTTGAAATGACTGAGCTTACTTGTTCACTGAGTCATTTCTAGTGTTTCTGGGGATAGTAGACAATGTTCTTATTCTCAAGGAACTTAGAGATGAAGGAAGGTGAATGATGTATAAACATAAAAGTTAGCAGAGCTCTTGTAGCCCTGTATATAGGGTCAGCTGAGGTTCAGAGGGGAGGAGCTACCACTCTTGTCCTGGGGGAGGTGTGAGTGGATTCTCTGAGGAGGGGCATCTGTAGGAGGAAGTGCAAACAGCCACAACGGCCACACTCAGAAGTGTCCAGCCTGGGAAACCAGCTTTTGTGCAATTGGCAAACATGAGAGGAAGACCCAGCACATTCTGTTCCTTCTGTGACTGAGTTTCTAATACCCACTTGCAGTTCACAGTGGCATAATTCCTAAAGCAGGATCGCCCTTCTTGGGTGGGAAACTAGGTCTCAACTCAGAAGGGAGTAAATGGCATCTTGGGTTGTTGGGTGGCAGCGCAAGAATATTAGAGAGGAGGATGTGCGGGGGTCCTTCACCTGGGTGACTTAATAAGGCTGTGGGCGGGGAGCAGCCTCAGTGTGACTCTCTCCACCCTCAGCTTCCTACCCAGAGCCCACAGTTCTCTGATGAGTGCCCTCTGAGTAGTCATGCCCTTAATGCTGGCAATGAGTAATAGCTGAGTGGGCCGGCCAAGTGAGCCAGCCATCCTGTGACTCAGAAGATATTTTCTGATCTGACCTCTGCCTGCGTGAATCCTACCTAATCCAAGTTCGGGGGAAGGCAGATTAACCCTTCCATGGCTTTATGTGGTTGAAGTAGCCTATGTAAAAGGGGAAGGGATGATCAAAATAATCTGGTGTTCCACATGTGGCTGTTAGTTTTCATAGTCTAGTCCCTAAAATCCAAATGCCTACTGCGAACTCTGATCCTAATAGGTGGGAGCTAGAGGGAGTCAGGGGGGCCCCAGAAACTTTGGACATTCACTAGGGAGGAGGAGGCAGAGTTACAGGGGACCTGCCCACCCAGTCTCCCTGTGGGAACTCCATCCTTTTTTTCTTAATTAACCTTTTTATTTTGAGATAATTGTGGATTCTTGTGCATCCATAAGAAATAATACAGAGACACCCCATGTTCTCTTTACCCAGTTTCCCTCAATGGTGACATCTTACACGACTAGAGAATAATATGTAATTACTAGGGGCCCAGTGCACGAATTTGTGCACCTTGAAAGGAACTGTGGGCCATGAGGCTGCAGTGGGCACAGGGGCGGGTCTCAGCCCATCCTCCGCACTCCCGCCCAGCCCCTCCTGCCGAGACCCCTGGGCTCCTGTCTGCCTGCAGCCCTGCTCCTGCCGCTGCTGCTCCCACAGGCTGATGGCGCCGGCCCCGCTTGCACCCGTTGATGGCACAGAGTGATTGGGGCCAGCGCCAGCTGCGGGTGTGAGCGGTGGCTGCTGCCCCAATCGCCCCTCAGGAGCAGGGGGAGGTGGAGAAGCCCTGAGGGGCGATTGGGTTGGCAGCCGCCGCTCGCACCCGTTGGCACGGAGCGATCAGGGCCGGCGCTAGGCGCCAGCAGTGGGTGCAAGCAGTGGCTCTGGCGCCAGCAGTGGGTGTGAGTGGTGCTGGTGCTGGCAGCAGGTTCGAGCACCTGGCCTATCAGCAGTCACTCCCACCCACCTCCCCAGTCCCTAGCAACCATTAACCCCATTCCCATCTCTGGACTTGCCTATTCTGGATATTTCACATAAATGGAGTCTGACTTCTCTCAATGAACATGTTCAACTTTTATCCGCCTAACTAGTTCAGTGCTTCACCCCCTTTCCTGGCTGCGTAATATCCCCCTACAAGGACAGGCCAAGTTGTGGGGTCTTGAGGCCCTGGCGAGGCATTCATTTGGCCTTCAGTCTGGGGGTGGGGATGACCCCACATGAACTGGTGTGGCACTAATAGTGACCACTTGCTAGAGGTAGAAATATTTGGAATTTTCAGGGGCACAGTGTGTCTTGTTTTTCCAGATCCAAGTTGAGTCTCTGCCCGCCACTTGGTGGCAGGGCCTCCTAGGCAAGTTCTCCTGGTCAGAGGGGTCTCATCAGTCCTGTGCTCTTTTCTCCTCATACCCTTTGCTTCAGGCTGGAGTGGTCTGTGGTAATAAATTATTTTCTCTGATGAGGACAAGAAGAGTTTTGGGGGTGAAATTTTGGTCATCATGTCCCATTGTCCCACTGGTGTCACTTCTTGACAGCCATTTTATGAAGACTTCCATTATCCAGTCGCTGGGCACTTGTAGAGGGACTTCTTTAAAAAAAAAAATATTTTTATTGATTTCAGAGAGTAAGGGAGAGGGAGAGTTAGAAACATCAATGATGAGAGAGAATCATTGATCGGCTGCCTCCTGCACGCCCCATACCGGGGCATGTGCCCTGACCAGGAATTGAACCGTGACCTCTTGGTTCATAGGTTGACACTCAACCACTGAGCCACACCAACCGGGCTGATGGGCTAGTTTTTATTAAAGCATCTGAAGTTTTTTTGTTAAGACCAGAGCTTTGGTCTTAGCTCTGTCCCCTGGGGCTATAGGTGGCACTTGTCCTCCAGTGAAGATCTAAGCCCCTTTCCACATCTTTCCCAACCTTCAAAAGACCCTGCCCAGAGCACAGGGCATTCCATGCCTGGTCCCAGCTCTGCAAGGACCCAGGCTCTCTGTAGACCTCATGTTCAGGGTCAGACCTCAAAAATGTTCCATTAGTTACAGAGGTGGAATGAGGTATGGGAGGTGACACCTGGTAGGACTAGCACATGAGCCACATGTGCAATTTCAGCATTTCTAGTAGCCATGTTTAAAAAGTCAAAATAAGCAGGTGAGATCAGTTTTCATAATGTATTATATTTAACTATGACCAAAATACAAGCATTTCAACTTGTAGTTAAAAAGTTAAGAGCAACTTTTTTGGGTATGTATTCTAAGTGTTTGAAATTAGTGTGTGTGTTGCACTTAGAGCACTGCTTGGTCTAGAGACTCTAGAACAGCCCATATCAAGTGCCTCATAACCCTAGGGGGCCTGTGGCTGCCATGGCGATGGCATACTTCTAGATCCCTCTTCCTCATGGGGGCTTCTTCCTCCCAACCACAGAGCTTAGCTTGCAGGATTGTGGGACTGTGTTTGCACAGTGGGTGCCACTATCCGAATGAGGTCCAGGGGCCTAGCCGCTCGCTTCCTCAGTGGGGAGGGCGTTCGTGAAAACCAGTGGTGCTAGGATAGTGTTGGTTTGGGGCTTCCTTGTCCCATGGAGTTGGGGGATGTGGGGGCTGCAGGTCTGGTGGGTAGATGCAGCTCTGTCCTTCGGCCAGCCTGTTTGTCACCTGGCTTATGCAAGTCAGAGTTGGCACTGAGCATCAGTGGCTGGGGCAGTGTGGCCCTGCAAGGAGAAGTGCCACAGGGGTGGCAGCAGGAGATGAGTCTTCCGACCTGGTAAGTCACTGCTGGCCATTCTCTCAGCTCTGTCTTTTGTCTGAGCAGAAGACATTCCCTAACAGTGGGAGGAAGGGCAGGTCAGAGCTGGACCAGCCCTGTGACAGTGCCAACTCAGCACCCTCCTTCCTGCAGAGCAATATTAGCCACCCTTTTTGTCCCCTTTTGTAATGTGACATTCTTTTGGGGGCCATATACGCATAATTTGTAAAACTAGTGAGCTCAAAAGCAGTGATTGGGTGGACTTGACTTTTTCCGCAACTCTGGGAGTGCGTTCACTGTGATTGAGACCTCTTGCCTCACTGTCCCTTCTCTCCTTGTGCTGCCCCCTGACCCAGATGGCAGGCCCAGAGCCCTGGTATTTATTGCTGTGTGGATATCGGCACTGTGAGCCTGGGAGTTCATCTCCACGGGGCAGATCTCTCCCTGGGTGGGTACGTGAGAGCAGAGGTCTGGCAGCAGGACCGGGACAAACAGGAGGGTTTTCCACCACAGACACGTCCCCACAGGGTCCAGTGTACAGATGAGAGAGCCACGAGCAGGGGTTATACGACCCATCTGAGATCCATTTCTAGAAGCAGCACTGTTGGATTCAAAATCCATTCTGTCCTGCCCGCAAACCTCCCTGCAGAAGGACCTCTCTTGGTTAATGCTCTGCAATGTTGCCTTGAACTTGCTAACCATTTTTGAACGAGGCACCTGCATTTTCCTCTTGTCTCGAACCCCACAAATCTGGCCACCCTCAGCCCATCTGACCTACCATCTTTGCCCCAGGCACCACATCAGTCAGTTTTCTTGAAGACCTGACCTCTAACTGCCCATCCTACGTCCCATCAGTACTTGCTCTCTGCCCATTCCTCCTCTGCTCCAGCCATTCGCCAGTTGTTTTTTGCTCTTAATTTGTTTGGACAGGTGGCTTCTGTGTTTGGGGTCCTGCATATTTTGAACTAGTTAAGGTGCTATCATGATCAATACTTGAGTCGACCATATAAAGGATAAACTATAAACTACACACTTTTGCTCCCACCTAAGCAGCAGAATGCTTCAGGCCCAATTAATGCACTTAACCTAATCTGTAAGCCTGCCACCCAGTCCAACTCCAGGGGCACCTGTACACCAGGAAGTGGGGAGTGGGGTGGTGAAGAAAAGGGCCAGTATGAGACAGGCGCCTACTGGACCCGGTGCTTCCCCTCCCCCGAAGCCTCCGGTCACACCCTCTGGTTTTCCTCTGGGACTGAGTTTTCTGGATGCCTGTTGACAGCATGTAAGTGACCACCTCCCATCTCACTCTTCCAGCCAGACCTCTGCTCATCAAAACCCTGCCATTAAAACAGAGCCCTAGCTCGTTTGGCTTCGTGGATAGAATGTCGGCCTGTGGACTAAAGCAGCGGTTGCCAACCTTTCGGACCTCACGGACCACCAGTGGTCCATGGACCACCGGTTGGCAACCACTGGACTAAAAGTCCCAGTTTCGATTCCAGCCAAGGGCACATGCCTGGGTTGTGAGCTTGATCCCCCCAGTAGGGGCGGGCAGGAGGCAGCCGATCAATGATTCTCTCTCATCATTGATGTTTCTATCTCTATCCCTCTCCCTTCCTCTCTGAAATCAATAAAAATATAAAAAAACAAAAACAAAAAACCACCCTCTCCCACCCTCCTTCAGTGAGTGCCCCCTGCACACACTCCTGAGCACGTGAGGTTCAATCTCTGGAAGAATAAGCGACAGCCTCACATCCAAGTTGGGGAGGTGAGTAGTACCATAAGGATCAGTTTGGTGTCATCTCAGGGTGTGATACTGCCTTCTGTACAGCGCACAGTTTAAGATGGAACAGTTGCACTTATTGTGGACCTTTCACATGATTCCCAAAGTGGGTGGACCTGATAAACCCCAGGTACCCACCACTCAGCTTTCCCAGCTGCCAACGTTCCACCAGACAGATTTTTATGGGAAGAACCTCTCTCAGCTGCTTTAAAAAAAAAAAAAAAAATATATATATATATATATATATATATATTTATTTATTTCAATTGATTTCAGAGAGGAAGAAAGCGGGAGAGAGAGAGAAACATCAGTGATGAGAGAGAATCATTGATCAGCTGCCTCCTGCATACCCCTTACTGGGGATCGAGCCCACAACCCGGGCATGTGCCTTTGACTGGAATTGAACCCGGGACCTTCAGTCTGCAGGCCGACACACTATCCACTAAGCCAAACTGGTTAGAGCTCTCAGCTGCTTCTTTAGGGTGCTCTGGTACAAGTAGTGAGAAGAGCATGGGCCAGTCTCTGATGCAGCAGTGGGCCACCTTGGGCTGGGAATGTGGGCAGTGAAGGAGGCATTGTGGGGGTGTCCTTGTGTAATGAGAGGAGGACTGGGCTGTCAATTCAGGGTCCAGAGCTCTTGAAATGCAAGGGGGAATGTGAGGAGGTGTCTTTGCATAATGAGACAAAGGCTGGGCCATCAATCCAGGGTCCTGGGCTCCTCTTATAGAGGGGCAAGTGTGAGGGGGTGTCCCTGCATAACAAGATGAGGACTAGACTGTCAATGCAGGATTCCTCAGGGCTGTTCCCAGTCTGACCTTTCTTGGCCGGGTCTGACATCTCTCTCCTCCGAAGGTCTATGGAGAAGTAAAAGAGGCCATGGCCAGTAGGTCCGGAGAGCATCTGAATCATTGGTAGTGACCAGGGCTTCTAAAGTTATACCTTCAGGACTGTGTGTAGAAACTGGCCTGGTCCTAAAAGGATTACTCTGAGACCTCAGAGGGCACAGTTGTCAACTTCTCTCTCCCTTTATTTTGGTTTTATTTTATTTTATTTTTTATATTTTATTGATTTTTCACAGAGAAGAAGGGAGAGGGACAGAGAGCCAGAAACATTGATGAGAGAGATCGATCAGCTGCCTCTTGCACGCCCCCGACTGGGGATGTGCCCGCAACCAAGGTACATGCCCTTGACCGGAATCGAACCTGGGACCCTTCAGTCTGCAGGCCGGCGCTCTATCCACTGAGCCAAACCGGTTCGGCCCTTTATTTTGGTTTTAAAGCTGAGAAAGCACAAGTTCTCATCACAGAAGAGACCAAATTCCAGGCTCCCGTGCCTTTGCAGGCCTGTGTGCATATTTGGGCCAAGACAGTTACTGCAGTGAGGACTGTGGCTTGGTAATGGCTGGCAGCGGCATTACACCCGTGGCAGTTGTGAATTATGCTGCTGTGAACGCTCACATATGAATTTCTGTGTAGATGTATGTTCTCATCTTGTCCCCACCTTGTTTAAATGATACCAGTTTAATATTTATTGGTTGATTCTTAGTAAATGGGAGGACATTATTCTGAACATTAGAAGGATGTTTTTTTTTTCTTGTGCCTTAAAAAATAAGGCCTTGCACAAAAGGCCACATAGTGTGTGATCCAATTTATGTGAAATGTCCAGAATAGGCAAATCCACGGAGACATGAAGTGGGTTAGTGGTTGTCAGGGGCTGGGAGGGGGCTGGGATGACTGCTGATAGGGATGTGGCTTCCTTTTTGGGTGATGGAATATTCTGGAATTAGTGCAGTGGTTGCACAAAACTGAACCTACTAAGAACCACTGAACTGTGTACTTGAAACAAGTGAGTTCCGTTCTATCAGAATTATATTTCAATAGAGCTATTATTTTTCTAAAAATAAGACTTAAGTCTCAAGGGTATCTAAAGAGCTGTTTTGATTCTGTTATTGAATGTGAGGCACTCTACCCGTAACCTGTTGTAAAGCGGTAGAAATGGTGGCCTGGGCTAAGAGGCATTGTTACTGCCACAGAGCAGCGGTTGGCAGGCCTCTCCCTCCAGGCCCATCCTCTTTGCTGACCCCCTGCACTAACTCTCACCGCAGTATGGAAGGCGTAGTGTTTATGTGAGAGAAGGACAGAGTTAGAGGGGACTACTCGGTGGTTCTGATCCTAGTTTCTTTGAGATTTTGGATTAACTTGCTGCCCACACCCTGGTGAAAGGCCTGGAGTGATCCCTGAGCTTCCTTTGAGGAAGAAGCCATGGTGAATCTCCCCTCACCCCCACACACAGTGGGCACAGTCCTGGCCACCAGTGGAAGTGGGAGGTGTCTTTGTCTAGGCAGGAGGATGGCCACATGCATTCTCACAATGGTTATTATTGGCATTTCCCATTTCACAGATCGGGAAACAGAGGCCTGGGAGGGTCAGTAACTCAGAGCCAGGCCTGTAGCATCCAGGCCGTGGGAGTGCCCGGGAGAAGTGCCAGTGGGTACTGGCGGGTGGAGGACAGGAGGGTCGGGGTCATAGATTTCATCCCTTCCCTGATGCCAGCTGGGGAGAGAAACTACAGGGACAGGGTCTCATCTAGGCCAGCACGTCCCAAGTGGGCAGGGGTCCCAGGACAGCACCCTAATAACTCACTGGGAAGTCCTGCCTGAGTGGGGCGTTTGAGAGCTTAGTGGGTCTGGAAATACAGAGATGGGAAAGCCCAGGGGCTACAGTGCCCGCATCCTGTAGTCCCTGGACCCTAAGATGGCCAACCTGCCATCAATGGAGTATCGAGAGACTGCTCAGTCAGCTCTAAACCCTGTCATTTTATCTTTCAGGACAAACACCACGATGCTGCTCATGAAATCATCGAGACCATCCGGTGAGTGTGGCATCTGCGGGGGTGGGTGTGGCCTGGGGCCAGCGCCCGTTCCTGTCTTTCCAGCACACCCACCTTCTCTCAGCCCAGTCCTTCTTGTGTTCCCTATCAGCATCTTGAGAAGACTTGAAAAGTGTCAGAGTTTGGTTAGAGGAGTCCAGGTTGTCTGAGTGTGGCCTGGAGAGGTCCTGGTGCCTCTATGAACTTTGGCTTCTCATGGAAATTGATGGACAAGGGAACTCCTTTCCTCTTCCCCCTGTTTTACTCTCTCTTCCATCTGTCTCCTCTTCCTATTGGATTTGGTGCTGTTTCAGCCATAGCCCCTTGGTGGACTGATTTTCCCTCCATATCCTTGGTAGCCCTCCAAAAGCCCAGTCTGTGAGAGTGCAGGGAAGATCACAGGGTGTGTCAGTGACAATTTTGACAGAACCAGCAGGAAGGTGCCGTTTGCTGTGTCTAGTGGGCCTTCTCCTGGTATGGCACTTGAGGGTCTGGAGCCAGGAGGGAGGTACCCTCCATTCTGTCTCTTATGGGCCTTTTCTCCATGCTGGATTGAGGGTCTGGAACAAACTCGAGTGATGACAGTGGCTACTTCCTGCTTTGCATATCCCATGCTTGGAAACCCCAATCTTTGTCAGTTCCCTCGGTAAACTCGCATGTCTGTTTACTGGCATTTTTTAAAAACATTTTATTGATTTTTTACAGAGTGGAAGGGAGAGGGATAGAGAGTTAGAAACATTGATGAGAGAGAAACATCCATCAGCTGCCTCCTGCACACTCCCCACTGGGGATGTGCCCGTAACCAAGGTACATGCCCTTGACCGGAATCGAACTTGGGACCCTCTATCCACTGAGCCAAACCGGTTAGGGCTGTTTACTGCCATCTTGCTGTGTTGTTTCTTAACATCCTTAGCCATGTAGTCACCACCTGGGTCACACACCATGACATCCACATGAGACTGTAGTAGCCCATAGCAGGGCCAGGTTGTGGTGTCTGTGGAAGAGTCAGGATGGGCATCTCCACCCTGCTGCCTGGGAGCTGGTGACCTAACAGGCCCTGCAGCTCCCCCAACTGCTTTGGTTTGATCTTGGGGCTGAGCAGTGTCTCCTTGAAAGATCGTTTTAAGGATTGGGTGAAATTATTTGTGTGGATCTAGCAGGATGCCATTGTTGAGATGTAGGATCTTTTTTTTTCTAGTATAATCCATAAACCACTCAGTTGGTGAAGCAGGATTACAGGTTGCTTAGTTTTATTTATCTAATTATTTGTTTATTTAAAATGTGTTTTTATTGATTTTTAGAGGGAGGGAAGGGAGAGGGAGAGAGAAACATTGATTGGCTGCCTTCTGCATACCCCCGATTGGGGATCAAGCCCACAACCTGGGCATGTGCCCTGACTGGGAATTGAGCTGGTGATTTCTTGGTACATGGGATGACACTCAACTGAGCTACACCAGCCAAGGCTGATTTATTTATTTTTTCCATTTTATTATTTTTTATATTTTTAAATTTTTTTGTTAATCCTCTTCTGAGGATATTCTTTCCGTTGATTTTCTAGAGAGAGGGTAGAAAGAGAGACATCAATCGGCTGCTTTCCGCAGGTGCCCCAATCGGGGCTGTGGATGGAGCCTACAACCGAGGTATGTGCTCTTGATCTGAATGTTTAGTCTGAGGGCCAATGCTCCAGCCAGTGAGCCAAACTGGCTAGGGCTGGTTTATTGATTGATTGATTTTATTGATTTCAGAGAGGAAGGAAGAGAGAGATAGAAACATCAGTGATGAAGGATAATCATTGATTGGCTACCTCCTGCAATGCCCCTACTGGGGATTGAGCCCGCAACCTGGGCATGTGCCTTGACCGGGAATTGAACTGTGATCTCCTGGTTCATAGGTTGACGTTCAACCACTGAGCCACACCAGCCAGGCTGATTTATTTATTTTTAAAGAGGCTGCTGGTTAGATGGTGGAAGTGTTGTGGTTGAGGGAGGGAGGGCTCTGAGCTGGCAGCTTGGTTCTTGTCTACTCCTTGGGGGTGCTTCATGGTGGCGGCCTCTCCAATGGGTTTTCCTCTGCAAAGTAGGGTGTCTTTTTGTCCTGCAGTACAGGGTGTCAGGCCAGTTTGAATCTGTGGAGCCAGCCTTTGGTTTGGAATCTCCAGTTAACCTGGCCTGCTCCTGGACTGGCAGTGGCTGCTGACCTCCAGGCCTGAGCCTCAAGTCCTGTGTCTCAAAACAACTTGACCTTCTTCCCTCTTTGTCCCTACCGATGAGTTCTGTTCATTGGCAGAGATGGGTGGTTACCTCATTTTTTTTTCCTCTCCTTTTACTTTTTATAATGGAGAATTTCCAACATACACAGAGGTAGTTGAGGGTGTTCTTTCCAATATTATTACTTTAAAAATTGTAACTGAAATACACCCGAGGCACAGAAACTGCACATGTGTGAAGTGTACAGTCTAAGTGGGGTGGCTGTACACATGTCCATGCACAGCAGTCATGGCAACAGATATCTCTCTCCCTCATATTTCCTCATGCCCCCTGAATCCATCTCCCTCTTCACTCTTGTCCTTGGCAACCCTGATGTGCTTTCTGGCACTGTGTGTTACTTTACATTTTCTAAAATTTTACCTGCATGGAATTGTACAGCACATGCTGAGCACGCAGTTTTGAGATTGTGTGTACCAGTAGCTTTTCCTTTTTATTACTGAGCAGTGTGCTGTTGTAGGAGGGACCACAGTTCCTTCATCCTGTTTACCTGTCCACCACATGATGAATGTGTTTTCAACTCTGGGAGCCCAATGGGGGCTTTTTCATTCTGTCCTGTGTTCCTCTGACATGCCCCCGCTCGTTCTGAGTCCAGCCTCACTTTCTGGAACCACAGGACGCTCCAGAGTCATTCTGAGTTTCCCACATCGCACCCTTAGAATCGGTCACTTCTCTGGGGAGCTCTGCTTTGTTTTGTCATTTCTTGAGATTGAGTTGTTTGTCTCCTCTTGACTTAAGTTGTAAGAATTCTTGACATATTCTGGCAGTGAGTGCCTGATGAGGTACTGTATGAGATGTAGTGTAGCTGACTGCGGTTTTAATGGCACCTCAATGAGTGGAAGCTTTTAACTGAGTTCATTCTTTGATGGTTAGTTGTCTGGGTTGCATCCAGGAAATCTTTGCCTCCTGAGTTGCAGAGATACTGTCTTTTCTTTTCAAGAAGCTCTGTGGTTTTCACTTTTACGTTCAGGTTTAAAATCAGTTGTGAATTAATCTTGGTTCTATTAAATGAGATTACAAAGATTATGAGGGTGAAAATTTAAGTTTTTTCCATCTGATACTTGGTGGTTCCAGCCTCATTTGTTGTTGTTTTTTTTGGTACATCCTCACCTGAGGATGTTTTTCCATTGATGTTTTAGAGGGAGTGGAAGGGAGAGGGAAAGACAGAGAGAAACATCAATGTGAGAGAAACACATTGACTGGTTGCCTCCTGCACGTGTCCCCCAGGGTCTGGGCCTGGGAGGAGCCTGCAACCAAGGTACGTGCCTTTGACCGGAATTGAACCCAGGACCCTTTGGTCTGCAGGCTGACGCTCTAGCCACTGAGTCAAACCGGCCAGGGCTCCAGCCTCATTTGTTGAAAAGACTCTCTTTTCCCCATTAAGTTATCTTGGTGCTTTTATCACAATTTCATGTTTATATGTTTGTCTGTCTGGATTTTGTGTTCATTGTCACTGCCCTGTTTGTTTACCACACACTGCTGGTTACTGCAGATTTATAGTAAGTCCCAAAACAAGATAGTATGTTTTGCAACAGTGCTGTTATTTTTAAAGATTATTTTGGCTGTTCCACGTTCTCTGCCTTTGTGTGTCAATTTTAGAATCAGTTTGTCTTTTTCTCCAAAAAAGCTTGTTGGGCTTTTTTAGGGATTACTTTGAGGTGGAGTCTAGTTTGATGAGGAGGTTTAACAATATTGAGTCTTGGATCCCGTGAACATTATTTGTTTATGTTGCCTTTAACTTTTCTCAGAATTTTGTTTTGTTTTGTTTTCAATAGAGCTCTTGCAAGTCTTTCATTAAAATGATCCCTAAGTATTTATGTTTTTTTAAGGATTTTTTTAATGGATATTTTTTAGAGAGGGAGGAAGAAAGAGAGAGAGAAACATTGATGTGAGAGAGATACATCAATCAGTTGCCCCCTGTAGGTGCCCCGACCTGGGGTCGAACCCACAACCTAGGTATATGCCCTGACCAGGAATTGAACCTGAAACCTTCTGGTGCATGGGTGATGCTCCAACTAACAGCCACACCAGCCAGGGTCTAAGTGTTTATGTGTTAATGCTATTTTAAGTGACATTTAATTTATTTTCTTTTTTCTTTTATTTTATTCTTTGTTGTTGCTGGTACATATAAATATAGCTTGTTTTTGCATGTTGACCATGTGTCCTGCGACCTTGCTGAATTCACATCTTGAGTTCTAGAAGCATCTCTGTAAATTCCATAGGCTAGACTACATACTGAATCGTGTGTCTTGTGAACAGAGATAGTTTTGTTTCTTTCCAGTAAAGACTGTCCATTTGTTTCTCTTGTCATGTGGCACTGGCCAGGACCTCTATCTATCTAGTACAGTGTTGAAGGAAGGTGGGGCCTACAGGCATCTTCACTGTCTCCACCCTCCTGGGAGTATGAGTCTTGCACCCAGTTTGATGTTAGCTGCAGGGCTCATGGTCTCCTGCCTGAAACCATGTGTGCTGCTGATCAGAGGTTTCCCTATCAGGAGGTGCTCACTGGGAGTAAAGGGGCTCGTTCTGTAAGCAAAGGAGAAGAGAGCACTATTGCAGCCTAGGGACCCTTGGGTCTGGGGAGCACAGGAAGGTGACATGTGGACTGTCCAGCTGGCCCTGGTGACTGTGAGTTTGGAATGGGTCTCCAGGGGAGGGTATCCAGACTTCTGAGATAGGAGTGTGGTCTGAGTATGTGGTCTGTGGGCATGATAAAGAAAACTGCTAGCTGGATTCAGTAGCTATTAGGAGAAGTAGTACTTGAGGCAGCATATGGAGTCTTGCTAGATGACATAGGGACCCAGGGACAAAAAGAGCTGTTCCTTATTCCTTCTCAAGTATCCTTGTGTCCCCCACTCCACCTCCCATCCCCTGCAGATCACAGAACGGAGCCAGCAGGCAAAGTGGAGCTGCGGGTGGTTTCTTGCCCAGAGACAATAGTTTCATACCTGACCCCATGACCTTTATTGAGCTGTCCTCCCCCATTTCTAATTTCCTGAGAGTTTGTTTAATCATGAGTAGGGATTTAATTTTGTCATGTTCACTTTCTGCATCTGTTGAGATGGCCATACTATTTTCTCCTTTATTCTATTAGTGAGATAAATTACAGTGATTAATTTTAGTGTTAAGCAACTCTTCATTCTTAGCATAAACCTCACTTGATAAAAGTGTTTTGCTGAATTCATTTGTAATATTTGTGAAGGATTTTTGTGTCTGTTGATGACACAAAAATCTTTCTTGTAATGCCTTTACGATGTTTTTGTCTTCCTCTGCTTTTGGTATCTGGATAATGTTAGGCTCATAAAACTGGAAACATTTTGGTGGAATTGGTGCTATTTCTCCTCAAATGTCTGATATGATTCACCAGTGAAGCCATCTTGGCCTGGAGTTTTCTCGGTGGGAAGGTATTTTATTAGGGAATCAGGTTATGTAATTGGATAGAGCTATTCAGATGTTCTGTTTCTTCTCATGTCAGTTTTGGTAATTTGTGTCTTTCAAGGAATTTGTTCACTTCAACTAAGTTATTGATTCATTGGCATGCCATTTTTCATCATATTCCTGATTTGCCTTTTATTCTCTGTATAATCTGTAGTGATGACTCCGGTTGAGTAATGAGGATATTATCTTTTTATATTTAGAAGTGAACAGTGTTTAAGAAAGTTGAGAGTGAAATGTCCAGCCTGAAAAATCATCTTCATTATTGTTTCTGCTTTTGGATTTCAGATGGGTCTGTGAGGAAATCCCAGACCTCAAGCTCGCTATGGAGAATTACGTCCTAATCGACTACGACACCAAAAGGTAAGTGGGTTTCTGTCTGAGCTGCTTCTCTTCTATCTGAACACATGGTAGGGACACAGCCTATAATTAGTTCTTCTTCCATGGTAAAAACTGGTCTGAAATTTTCTTTCAGAATTGGCTATAATCTCTGGAGCTATTTTATAGGAACTTTTTATCAGATATTGGCAGAGGCTGTCAGAGTGAGGACATAATTGAGAATGCCACATAGTGCAACAAGACTTGGTCTGTGTGAAATCACCTCAAGTTAATAGTCGCTGTTTTCATAGCAGGCGACTCCAGCAGCCAAGCTTTCTACCCAGAAGCCACTGGTGGTCTGGCCTCTGGAGCCCCAGATACTCGTTAGCCCCAGTCCAACTCTCAATAACTGTACCCAGCCTTTTGGCCACATTCAGCAGTTTCCTGCAGGCACATCCTGATCTCAAAGGAGAGTCCTGTGGGTGGAGAAGGGAGAGGCCAGCTCTGGAATGCCTGCTTGGAATTTTTTTATTTTTCTTTGAGAAAGAAAGATGACATTCCAGGCTTGTGTCCATTTTAGCTCTTGGCAGGCTAAAGGGTGGTGCTGTCTGTGGGCTGAGATAACTCAGCCTTTGTTGAAGAGCATGGCCCACAGGAGGCCGGGAGCCCCCACACAGGGCCCAGCACACAGGCGTCCCTTCCTTGATCTCACTTGTGTGTTTAGAGGCCTTGGTTCACGGGTCAGCATTTCCCACCTCAGTCAGCCAGATTCTGTCCTCTCACCTCTCGCCCTCCTCCCCATCTAGTAATTGTTACCCAGTGTTGTAAAAAGAAGGCAACCGGCCTTGGCTGGTGTGGCTCTGTAGGTTGGAGTGTTGTCCCATACACCAGAAAGTTACCCGTTCAATTCCCGGTCGGGGCACATATCCAGGTTGTGGGTTCAATCCCCGATTGGGGTGCGTACGGGAGGCATTCAATTGATCTCTCTCCCCCTCTCTTCCCCTCCTCCCCGCCTCTCTCCCCCTCTCCCTTCCTTTCTCTCTAAAATCAGTGAAAACATATCCTCAGGTGAAGATTGGAGGCGGGGGAAAGGGGGGAATTGCCTTCTCATTGTCCAGGGCATCAACCATGCTGTGGATCCCATGACAAAGTCCTCGCCCCTAGGGTGAGGATATGTAGGGGCACTGGCCCTTGCATGTCAATCACATAGTCGGTGAAGCACATCTTTATTAAAGGGGTGTCCACTGTGTGCAGGCCTACAGCAGCAGATGTTGGAGAGGTGCTTTTGCTACAAGACGCTTGAGTTGGAAGTTTAATGTTCTTCCTTTCTGTTCAGTTGGCTTAGAAAAGACTGGAAGGATGTCAGAGTTGGCAGAGAGCAGTGGGGCCAGTCTGATGGCATCCCTCGAGGGACTGGTGCAACATGAGGGTCAGGCGAGCAGTGGGACCATTTCTCTTTCAAGCAAAGGGACAGCAGGGATAGCCCGTGGGGCTGAGCTTGGTCTGTTGGGGTGGATTCCTGTCTGGGGCTAGGCTGCAGGGATATGGCCCAGGTGCTCTGAGCCCCCGCCTCTGCTCATCCTTGCAGGAGAATGTCTCCCAGGGGTGGTCGGAGGCTGTGAGTGGTCACTGTGGTTGGGTTGAAGGGCTGATGTGAAAGTTGGAGCACAGGAACTAAAATGCAGAGTGATGAATAGTGTAGTGGCTTCTGCCTGCGGCCACAGAAAGTGTGGACCAGAGCCTGGACCTGCTGCTAAGTCATCCTCCCATCTGCTAGGTGGACTCAGGGCCAGGAGGGCCTCTGTCCACTGTGAGCCTGCTGGCCCCTCATACCTCTCACCACCTCCATCCTGTAACTAGTCTTCTGGAATGTGCTGGAGCTCGTTTTTCCTAGTTACTGACTCATTGCATCAGCCTGCTCTGATGTTTCTAGTCACTGTCCTTTGTGAGAACTCTTCAGGCTTTGGTGGTGGCTGCTCTGTCCTGCCCTTGAACTCTCTAGCTTTTTCAATGGCAGCTGCCATCCAAGGGAGTTGCAAACCTGTCATGTGGGTGCTGGTCTTAGTTGAATTTGTTACTTTTGTTAGGAAGGAAAGTGCCCCTAAACTCTGTAAATCTAGGGCTGAGAATGAGGAGTGGGAGAGGTATCGAAGATGCTTGTGGGGAGTAGTGGTTCTGTGTCCCGTGTGTGAAGGAGCCCATTACTCAGCTGGCATCGCTGAACAGAGGTAGAGAGCCCCAGGGGTGCTCCTTTTATATAGCACAGAAACCTGGTGCATGTCCCGTCCCCCCCCCCCCCGTCCCCCCCCCACCCCCCCCCGTGGCACTGTGGACATCAGGGCTGGGTCACTTTCTGTGGGGCAGTCCTGGGCACTGTGGGTGCTGAACAGCATCCCTGGCCCCCACCTACTAGATGCTAGGAGCACCCCAACTCATGACAAAACAGATGTTCCCAGACATCATCCTGTGTTCCTTGGGGGTATGACAATCCCAGGTGAAAACCCCTGGTTTAGGGGATTTCATTGAAAATTAACACCTGAAATAAAATTGATCATGTTTGGGAGAATTTAGATTCTTTTTTTTTTTTTTTTGAAATTATTCAGTGTCCCTGTTTCCTCCCCCATTGACTCCATCCATCCTGATCCTGCACCCTCCCCAAGAATTTCCTTTCTTAAAAAACTCCCCCCGCTTAGCTGGCCTGGCTCAGTGGTTGGACATCGACCTATGAACCAAGAGGTCACAGTTCGATTCCCAGTCAGGGCATATGCTTGGGTTGCAGGCTTGGTCCCCAGTGTGGGGCATGCAGGAGGCAGCTGATCAATGATTCTGTCTTATCATTGATGTTTCTGTCTCTCCCTCTCCTTTCAATAAAAATATATATATTAAAAAAACAAAACTCCCCCAAGCTCTCATTATATATCTAACACATGCTGCTTATATCTTTGAAAGTGTGAAAACTTTAAAAAAGTTTTAGTAAACAGAAGTGATACCAGTGTGAAGGGGGGAGGTGCTGCCCTCCTTTCTGCACATTCAGGGTATCGGTTGTGGTCCAGCAAAGCCAGTTGCCCTTTCTCCCTGTGGGTGTTCTCAGCACCCATCCGAGTCAGGGCCGAGGGCGGGAGGGCTGCGGGATCCAGCCAGGGAAAGAAAGGCCGTGAGAGCCTGCCTGCTGGGTTGGGGGTGAGGGCCTGGTCTGGGTCCCATTCCCCATGGGGCTCTAGGAATGGCTGTGTGAACCCCTTTTCTGACCTATGGCCTGATGAGCACACCATTGACCTCGGGTTTGGCCTGTGAGTACAAGATACAGCCTCGTAGCCATGACTGCCTCACCTTGAAACTCTTGGCCTAGCCTTGTTGCCCATGTGGGCTACTCTTTGGTGCCCTGTGACCTCTGGGTGGGAGCCAGGCTCTGCCTGACCCTGTGACGTCTGTCCACGTGCCGTCCCCTCCTGGTGTCCTGTTCTGAGCTTGGCAGTAACCAGTGCCTTTCTTTTGCCTTTTTCAGCTTCGAAAGCATGCAGAGGCTCTGTGATAAGTACAACCGGGCCATCGACAGCATCCACCAGCTGGTAGGTGGCCTCACTCTCCCCTCAGGCCTAGCTCCTCATCTAGACCCCAACTGTAGTTCTCCACCGCATTGTCCTCACATTACTTGGTCCCAAGAGGAGAAGGCCAAGGCTGAAGGATGCTGGCTCTCTGCTGCTCTGGGCTCATTTCTTTTCCCACGTAGATTTTCAGGAAGACAGCCATTCTGAGGCCAGGGTTCTGAGGCCAACAGGCTGACAACCCTGTGGTGTAGCGAGGCAGCATGGCAGCATGGCAGGGCCCAGGCAGTGAGCATTGTGTGCACTGTGGTCCTTATTGCTCGCCAGTTATACACACACATGCATGCATCCACACACGCACACCTGTATACATACATACTCTTATACATGTTCAGGCTCATATACGCCCATGTACCCAGACACACTCATGTATACACACACTTGTATATACACATGCACACTTTTTTTCAGTAGGAAGCAGCAACCTGGTGTTGGGCTGTGAAGGTCGTAGGGTGTATTTTCCCCTGTGTGACGCATTCCTGCACTTTCCTTGATGTCTGCAGTGGAAGGGAACCACGCAGCCCATGAAGCTGAATACACGGCCATCCAATGGGCTCCTGCGGCACATCCTGCAGCAGGTTTACAACCACTCAGTGACGGACCCTGAGAAGCTCAACAACTACGAGCCCTTCTCCCCAGAGGTATATGGGGAGACCTCCTTTGACCTGGTGGCACAGATGATTGATGAGATCAAGATGACTGAGGACGACCTGTTTGTGGACCTGGGAAGTGGTGAGTGTGGGACAGGTGGCCCCAAGGCTATGCTCCAAGTCCCCAGACCTCCTCTGTGAAAAGTTCAGAGTGTGAGGTTGCTGGAGGGGGCAGGTCCTTCCTCAGACCCATTGCCCCAGCCGACCTTCCTGCAGATCCTCTGGCTCCCCCAGAGATGGAGGAAACAGTTACATCCCAACAAGTTTCAACTAAGCCCTTTCTGCTTCTCAATACCTGGGTGGGGTCCCAGCAGCCCCCTATTTCTTTCTTATGGGACATCCTCAGCACCAGTGGAGGCTACTGGGAGCAGGGCCTGTCTTAGCAGGACAGCTACAGGGGCCTGGCAGGTGTGCCCAAGATGAGCTTTATAAAATGAGTAAACATCAGGCTGATTGATTCCTGGTAGGATATTCTGATTGGCATGACTGGGCTGATTATGTGACTGTCAAATATCAGATTGCTCTACTAGGAATCCTGTGCACAGCCCCCCTTTCGGGTATCTTTGCCGTCCCCGTGTGACTTTGTTTATACACTACAGCCTCACGCTTACAGACTTGAAAGCCTTGTCTAAACAGGCACGTGTGTCCTCGACACTTGGGAATAAGATGACATTTTTGGTGGCGTCATCCTTAGTTTAAGCCCTTTTCAAGCACACAATTCATATTTTAATTGGGATGCATGTGGTTCAGAAGCCAGTTATCTAGAAGGCTGTTTAAGTTATCTCTCTTATATTGAAAGAGTGATGATGCATGACTCTTGTGCATGACTCTCACTACCTCCCCTGCCCCTGGTAGGGACCCTCACGACCTTTAGCTGTGGGCTTTCATTTACCTGTGTTTCTAAATAGTGTGCTTATTAAAATGTGTGTGTGTGTGTGTGTGTGTGTATTGTATTGATTTCAGAGGGGAAGGGAGAGAGGGAGAGAGAGAGAAACATCAGTGATGAGAGAGAATCATGGATCGGCTGTCTCCTGCAATGCCCCACACTGGGGATCGAGTCCGCAATCTGGGCATGTGCCTTGACTAGGAATCGAACCCTGACCTTCTGGTTCATAGATCGACACTCAGACACTGAGCCACGCCAGTCAGGCATGTGTGCTTATTTTTATTATTTGAATACCTTCTATTCAAAATGGAAAATTGAAGGGCTCCTAACATTATTTGAAATGCAAAGCTGACCTCTCATGGGAGGACAGGTTGCTGGCTAAGGTCCACAGTGCCGGCGCTGGCAGGCAATGCACCTTTCCTGGATCTCAGCTCCTCCTGCTTGTCCGGCTGGGCAGCGATGCCACCAGTGACAGTGGTTTGGAAATCCCATTTCTGTTTTTCGGGGGGTTCTCCTGCCACCTCCAATCCCGTTTTAAACCCAGTCGATGACAAGCATTGATGGTGTTCTCAAGGCGATGTCCGATCTGGTGAGCCTTGCTGTGCTGTGGCAGCAGTGTAGTGTGGATTTGAGATAAATGGGAGCCTTACCCTGTGGCATCAGTCTCTAAGGGCTGTGTCTGTGTCTGGATAGTTCATGCTTCATCTGGCCATAGACCAATTTTGTTGTGGGAGCCAAAGTGTGACAGCCATCCCCTAGTGAATGCGTGTGCCTTCGTGGAGAGTCTGGGGGCTCTGCCTAATACTCTCCTGGCCACTGCCCACCTGGCTTCTCCCACCTTCCATTACGGTCCTGCATCTGTGACTACCCCTCCCCCCACCTCTCTCTGAAGGAGTGGGCCAGGTCGTGCTGCAAGTCGCCGCGGCCACCAACTGCAAACATCACTACGGAGTCGAGAAAGCGGACATCCCAGCCAAGTACGCGGAGGTGAGCCATTTTGGGGACTTGGCCATGTCTTTGTACCTCTTTTCTTTTTTACATCTATTTGCCCCCATCATCAGGTGGTGGGGATGGGAGTGTGGTGGGACATGGGGAGAGAGGGTCATCCAGGCAGGAGCTCTGAGGCTCTTTGGTCTCCAATGTGAGTTTGGGTCTCTGTTAGTGTGTTTCTGTTCCTCTGGAAACTATAGCCTCTTGCCCCCAGGGTGGGGTCAGCTGGTAACACTATCTGCGGAGTAAATGGGTCTGAGCATCATCTCATCCAACAGAAATGTTTGTGGTTTGGACTCTGGTGTCCTCCGGTTCCCTGAAGGTTGGGAACTATCATAGGCCCACAGTCTATCATCCATGGGACCCCCAGAATCCTCCTGGAGCTGTTGCTTACTGGTTGTGTTGGTGGAGGGGGCAGACTGGCAGTCTCGGCTTAATCTGTCAGAGTGGGAGGGGAACAAGGGGATGGATGGGCCTCGAGGAGCCGCAGGCCATCTGCCCAAGTTCCTCTGCCTTCCTGGATTTCTGATGGGCTGTCTGATTTTGTTCCCTTGCAGACCATGGATCGAGAGTTCAGGAAGTGGATGAAATGGTATGGAAAAAAGCATGCAGAATACACAGTGAGTGCCATCGCTCCATGCCCCCTTGGCTAACAAGTCCCCTATACTTTCTCCTCCTCCCAGACCCGCCGTTCATCTCCTATGGGATCCAGCTCATCCCCACTGGGGCAGCCCCTCCTCACCCATTCTTGCCCCGGCCTAGCCCGAGCTGGGCATGTGGTATTGCTGGAGGAAGGCCTGCTTAGCTCCCTTTAGGAGCCCCTTGGATGGGATGGCTGACATTACCTAGAAGTTCTCCCTCCTCTCTTCCCCTCTTTTTCACCCCTTCTTGGCCATGCTCGTCTTCCTCTTTCAGGGGCCACCTTGGGGGCAGGTGTTCCTAACTCCTGCTCCACGCTTTCAGAGAACAGAGGTGGCACATCTTTCTCAGACCTTGGTTAGCACAAAGGTAATCATCACCTGCCCTCTGCGTGTCTCCAGAACCACTTGGGGCTTCTTCTGAGGCGGCCCCTCCTTCCATGTCGTGCATGTGTGTGTGTAGTGGAGCTGGTGCGAGGTGGGTAAGTAGGGTGTGAAGGGAACAGTTGCTTCCCCCATCCACTGGCCAGCTGAGTGGCATCTTTCTCTTGCTGCCTTCCCAGCAGCATGTGACCCAGCCCACAAGCACCTTTTCTTGGCAAGGCTGGGATTAGGGGCAGCATTCTCTATGGCTCTCTGGGCTGCCCCTTGATCTTCATCATTCAGCCCAGCCTTTCAACGACAAGGTTCCTCAGGCCCTGGCCTAGATCTTCTGGTCTCTCTGCTCCTTCTGCCCAGGGCGTCTACATCCACTTCTTGAAATGCATTTCCATGCTCAAGACTCCCTGTTCATCTTTCTACCAGGGTTTCCTGCTGCCCATGGACATACAGCTGTAATGCAGTGTTTATTCATTTGGTGTGGGTCCAAAACCAGATCTTTAACAGGTCCTTCTCTTCCTCTCTCAGTTCATTACCTACCACATACCCAGTTGTTGAGGCCAAAACCACTTAGATTCTTCCTGGTTCCACCAGCTGGTCCTGTGGCTCTTCCCTCCCAAAGGGCTCTCACAACTGTTCAGTCCTCTCCCTCTGTATTGTCACCAGCTTAGAGCAGGCTGTCCCATGGGGTGTTGACTATTGAGTGGAAATTGATGTCCCTGAGATATTAGGGAAATGGATTAAATTGTATAATCATAGTTCGGGGATTGATCGGGGGTATGGGAGAGTAGGAAAGAGGAAATTTCCTGCTCCTTGGAAACAATATAACAGCTTCTTCTTTCACAGATCATGCTTTTGGTGTATTTAAAGTCCTCGCTAAACCTAAGGTCACCGAGGTTTACCTTCACAATATCTTACAGGAGTTTTAGTTTTGTGTTTTACATTTCAGTCTATGGTCTATTTAAGTTAATTTTTATGAAGAATGTAAGGTCTGGGTCTTAATTGATTTCTTTGTATGTGGAGATTAAGTTGTTCCAGCACCATTTGTTGTGAAGACTATCTTTGCTCCTTTGTCAGAGATCAGTTGGCTATGTTTGTGGTGGTCTGTTTCTGTGCTCTCTGTTCTGTCCATTAGTCTATGTGTCTGTTCTGTGACCTGAGAATATTTTTTCCATTGATTTTTAGAGAGAGTGGAAGGGAGGGAGAGAGAGAAACATTGATTGGTTGCCTCCCTCATGCCCCTTGACCTGGGCTGGGGATTGAACCTACAACCCAGGTACGTGCCCTTGACCAGGAATCAAACCCTCGACCCTTCGGTGCTCAGGGTAGTGCTCTAACCACTGAACAACACAAGCCAGGGCAACACACGCTGTCCCTCTGTGTGTGTGTTTGCTTACTCATTTTTTATAAGATCTTTTTTTTGTTTTGTTTTGTTAATCCTCACCTGAGAGAGTGGAAGGGAGAGGAAGAGACTGAGAGAAACGTCAATGTGAGAGAGACACATCTATTGGTTGCCTCCTGCACGCACCCCGACCAGAGCCAGGGAACCTGCAAGCAAGGTACGAGCCCTTGACCAGAATGGAAACTGGGACTCTTCAGTTGGTGGGCCTGTGCTCTATCCACTGAGCCAAACAGGCTAGGGCTAAACTCTTTTTTTAAGAGTAGTTTTAGGTTTACAACAAAATTGAGAGGTAGGTACAAAGATTTCCCATATACTCCCTGTCCCCACACATGCCTAGTCTTCCCAATTATCAGCATCATTCGCCAGAATAGTGACTACTACTTTGACACATGATAATCACCCAAAGTCTATAGTTTACCTTAGGGTTCAATCTTGATGTTGTGTATTCTACGGGTATGAACAAATGTATAATGACATAGATTCATTATTATAATATATAGAGTATTTTCACTGCTGTTTCCATAGTTTTGCCTTTTCCAGAATGTCATATAGTTGGAATCATACAGTATGTAGTCTTTCAGATTGGCTTTTTTTTTTTTTTCATTTAATCGCATGCATTCAAGCTTCTTCCATGTGTTCTTATAGCTTGATAGGTAATTTCTTCTTAGTTCTGGAGAATATTCTATAATCTTTATGTATCACGTTTGTGTAATTATTCACCTACTGAAAGGCATCTTGGATGCTTCAAAAATTTTGCAATTATAAATTAAGCTGCTATAACCATGTGTGTGCCAAGTTTAGTGAGACATAAGTTTTTAAGTCCTTTGGAATATCAGCAAACATAATTGCTGGATAGAATACATGCTGTATTGATTACTGTAGCTTTAGAGTATGTCTTAAAATCGGGTAGCAGCAGTTCTCTGATTTTGTTCTTCAATATTGTGTTGCCTATTCTGGACCTTTTGCCTCCATATAAACTTTAGAATCAGTGTGTCAACATCCACATAATAACTTGCTAGGATTCTCATTGGGATTGTGATGAATTTGTAGGTCAAGTTGGGAAGAGCTGACATCTTGACAATATTGATTCTTCCCATTCATAAACATTAACTTTCTCTCCATTCATCTAGTTCTTTGGCTTCTTTCATCAAAGCTTTGTACTTTTCCTCACATAGATCTTGTACATATTTTGTTAGATTTATACCTAAGTATTTCTCTCCTTTTGTTGTGATGCTGATAATAAATGGTGTTGTCGTTTTAATTTCAAATTCTATTTGTTCATTGCTGGTTTATTAGAAAGCAACTGACCTTTACATATTGTATTTTTTAAAATATATTTTTATTGATCTCAGAAAGGAAGGGAGAGGGAGAGAGTGAGAGAGATAGAATCATCAATAATGAGAGAGAATCATTGATCGGCTGCCTCCTGCATACCCCCTTACTGGGGAACAAGTCTGTAACTTGGGCAGGAAATTGAACCCTGATAGGAAATTGAACCTCCTGGTTCATAGGTTGACATTCAACCATTGAGCCACACTGGCTGGGCTACATATTGTATAATATATAATAATACCTTTATCCTGTAACCTCACTATAATTGCTTATTAGTTCCAGGTTATTTTTTGTTAATTATTTCAGATTTTCTGCGTAGATGATCATGTCATCTGCGAACAGACAGTTTTATTTCTTCCTCCCCAATCTGTACACCTTGTGTTTACTTTTTGTGTCTCATTGCATTAGCTAGGACTTCCAGTACAGTGTTGAAGAGCGGGGTTGAGGGGTCATCTTGCCTGGTTCCTGATCTTAGTGGGAAAACCTCAAGTTTCTCGCCATGGAGAATGACATTCACTGTAGGTATTTTGTGGATATTTTTTCTGAAGTTGACAGAGTTCCCCTCTATTCTTAATTTGCTGAGAATCATTATCATGAAAAGGTGTTGGATTTTATTATACATTTTCTGCTCCTGCTGATATAACCATGTGGTTTTCTCATTGTGGCCTGTTGATGTGATGGAGGTTCGTTGAGCTGATCGTCCACACCCAGGGTAAATCCCACTAGCTCATGGTGTGTGTCCTCACATGTTGTTGGGTTTTTGGTTTGTTCCTGTCTAGTTGAGGGTTTTTGCATCTATGTCTTAGTCGCTGGTTTCCCTTTCTTGTACCGTCTTTGGTTTTGGTGTTGGTGATGCTGCCCTCATACAGTGAGTTTGGAAGTGCTCCTTCTGCTGCTCTTTTGATTTTCCTTTGCTAGGACTTGCACATTCAGGGGTGGGCCTAGCTCTCCTTCCCTTTTTATTGGTGGAATGTCTTCCAGATTTTTTTCCACACAGTGAAAGGTGAGGAGTCATCTCCTTTGACCTCTCTTGTTTCTCCAACACCTAAAGTTCTCTGGCATTTGTCCTGCAGGCTGATTGGGTAGTAAGTCCAGCTGCTTTTTGTTCCCAGGAAACATCTTTCCACCTGATTGTTGTATCTGCTGGTTAGGAGTTCCAGATAGCTAACCATTTTCTTAACACTTAATGGCTTCCTTAAAACACAAGGTATTTTGGGGCTTTTTAAAAAGATTTTTTGTTGATTTTTGGAGAGGGAGGGAGGGTAGGAGAGGAGAGAGAGAAAAAACATTGATGTGACAGTGAAACATTGATTGGCTGCCTCCCACCTGCCCCCCACCGGAGCTCAAGCCCGCAACCCAGGCATGTGCCGACTGACAATCTTTTGGTGCATGGGAAAATGCCAAGCCAACTGAGCCACACAGGCTAGGGCAAAACACAGGTTTTTAAGTTCAAAAAATACTTTCTGCTTCTGGTGAGTGAGCCCAACAGTTCCAAGCACACAGTATAAGAGTTTTTATTTACCTGGTTCCCAGAACAGCCCCGATCAATCCACCTGTTGCCTTCAGCACTCTGCGGTTTGGAGGAAGCTGCGGGGGAAGAGGGGGCTTGCCCTGGGCACTTCATTTATCCTTTCTTCTTCTTCCTTCTGTCACCATCCAGTGGCAGCGCCTAGCCCTGTGGGTGTTTGGGGGTCAGTGATGCGTCTGGACATTGTGCTATATCGTTGGGCACACAGGAGAGCTCCCTGCATGGAAACCATCTCGTTCTTGGGGTCTCATGGGGCTTAGGGTGCTCATTAGCTCAATGTGGCTCCTGCAAAGTGTCAGGGAGTAGAATTTGACTAAAAGGACACTTGGTTCCTGCCTTGGTGGGATCTGGAACAGCTGGCCGCAGGCTGAGCAGCCATCTATGCCTTTGGTGTCTTCTCGCTTGCTTCCGGAGCTTGTCCTGTTGGGTGCAGCCCTGCTCCAAGAGAGTGCGGTGAGAATCTGCCTGATTGCTGGATGCCTGGATTTGGCAGGAATGTGTCCTGGGTCTTGAGAGAAGTCCCAGCAGCTTTCTGTGGCTTCAACCAGGCGCTGTGTTGGCAAGTGCAGTCTTGCCTCCTGTTACTTAAGAACTAGAGAGCAAACAAAGCCAACAGGAGCCTAAAAATAGCCCAGTGTATTTCTCTAGGCCCCAGAGCCTACTTCACAGGACCAAGGATCCCTGGTGGCCCTCTTCCTCCCCTGTTTCCCTCTCGATCTGCAGAGATACCGCCCAGGCAGGCAAGGCCAGCCTCTGCCCTTGACCCTCCCTGTCTTGCAGCCCAGCGTTCCCAGTGTCTAGGACCTTCCTGCCCACTCATATTTCTCCTTCCATTGGTGCTTTATCCGCTCCTTCCACTTGGCTCTGTCTGCTTCTCTGTCATACCTCCACCTGGGAGATGCTTCATCCAGCTCTGCCCAAGCTGATGTCCAGAACCCTGCAGTACCTCAGTCATCTGCTCACAACCTGATTGTGTGCTCTTGGTTCCCAGTGATGGGCCTGGCACACAGGTTTCACTCATCCAATGTGTGACACTTTGGGCAGCTGCGGCCTCACAGAAGTGCTGCGTGTGAAAGGCGCCCTGCAGCTGTGGACCTGCCTCTGCACCTGGGGATAGGGCCTCCCCCTGGGTAAGAGCTGCTCCCTTCAGGCTTGTCCACATTAGGACAGCCTAGTGCTGCTGACAGGCAGACCTAGAAGGTGCAGAGCTGCCGGGCACTGGAATGCTGGCTGCTTTGTCTTTAAGAAAGTCATCTGTGAGCTGCGTGCGTTCTGGAGATATTGGCACCTTTACTCCGATCCTGCCTGGGTTGGGTCCCTGGAAGTCAGGCAGTTCAGCTAGACGTTGTCTGTATAAATCTGTGACTGCTCCGGGCAGATTGGCAGAACGACAAAGCCTAGAGCCTCCTATCAGTGGTTCTTGCTCACGTGGCTTTGGGGGGGGCCTGCCTTGGTCACCCCATTGGAGTGGATGCTTCATACAGACCATGATCTTTTCCTGGATGCTGAGAGCATGTGAATTCTGTGAGGTGTGGGTGGTGGCTCCCAGGAGGATGTCTGTGGTGAGGCGGAGCCGGCTGGGACAGGGGTGTGATCACCCTGCCTGAGTCAGACTGTGGACCTACCTGCTGGCTTGGAACACGAGTAAATCTGGTTTCCCCGTGGAAAGGATGATGTACGTGCTGGGGGCTCTTCCCATCTCCTTTCCCTCATGCGTGTCTCCACAGATGGGAGAAATAGGAGGACTCAGTGATTTGGGGGCCAGTCACAAGGTTTTTTTTGGGGGGGTAACGTGCACATCTTATGGCCAGAGTTAGCTCAGGCACATTGGCCTCAGTGACACAGAGCCCACTTAGGCAGTCACTCCTTGGATGGTCATGGCACAAGAGCGGTGGGGCCTGGCAGGCAGAGGCGAGGACTATGGCTGCTTCCTTGCCTTGAGTATGAGGTCAAAGGGAGCAGTGGTGCTGTGGCTTGAAACACTATGGCCTGGATCGGGGAGCCTCCAGGGAGAGAGAGGCCACACCACGAGGAGCCTAAAATCACCTGCATCAGGCTCGTCAGGATCACCCCCAGGTTTGTGGATTTGCAGGGAAGACCCAGGACCAAGCAGATAGTCATCCTCATGGCTGTGGTTTATACAGATAGAAGATAGATGTTAGCCTGCTCTGGGAGCTTAGTCTTAAACCGTTCCAGTGAGGACTTTGGCCTCGAGTCACTTCCCCATATCTTGGCTGGGCTGTTCACTGGTAGCCACGGCAGATTCAGAATGTTCCTCAGGTGGGGAGAGGATTCAGAGATAGGATACAACCAGTCTGTGGGCGGGTCCTCCCACAGCACCTGAGTGGTTTAGAGAACAGGCCACTTTCTCACGCCCTGTGCCACCCCATCACATCATGTCACAAGATATCCTGGGTGGTTTCCCTGTGTACACTGGAGGACATAGGATTTGCAGCTGCTCCTGCCCTGGACATATGGTCTCACTGCATTGCTGCAGTAGCACCTGTAGGACACTTTGCTCAGGGTCTTCCTGAGAGAGATGCAGTGCCCATTGGGCACCTGCTGTCTTCTCGAGAAGGGGTTCCTGGTCACTTCAGAGCACTTGTGGAATGGATGAGGGGCCACCAGCAGTCCCCTAGCCCGTGACAACCACTAACCCAGCTCCTGTGGATTTGCTTATTCTTGGCATTTCACAGTAATAGAATCACATACTTGGTGACTTTTTGGCTCTGGCTTTTCTCACTGAGCATCATGTTTTCAAGGTTCATCCATGTTGTAAGCAAGTGTCAGTACTTCACTCCTTTTCATAGCTGAGCAATACTCAGTGTATGGATAGGTCATGTGTGTGTATCTGTCCATCCGTGGGTGGGCGTTGGGTTGTTCCACCTTTGGGTTGCTGAGAATCCTGTTTTGGACGTCCAAGGACAGGTTTTTGTGTGGACGTGTTTTCAGTTGTGTTGGATAGACACCATGGAGTGATGGTGATAGCCTTTGAAGAATTATAGAACTAATTTTCTTGTTTTGGAAAATGTTACCACTCTGAACAGTTCAGTTATTTAGAACTGTGTCCTCTTGGACAGACTTTGTCCTTGAGGCAGAATGACATTAGTTTGCTAATAAAAGCAGTGCTGAAAGCAGGTTTTGAAGTTCCAAACGGCGCTGTTCTCAGGTAAAGCAGGTCAGAGAGCTGCAGCGGGTGTGTTTCGTGTCACAGCAAGAATCTTAGCCTATGCCATGTCTCTCATGGTCAGTGGTCTGTGTCCTGGACACTCCCCTGTGTGCCCAATACAGGTTTCTTGTAGCCCTTGCCAACCCACCCTCTGTCCCGAACAGCCCCGCTGTGATGGGGTGATGACCTTCCCTGGTTCTGAAGGCCATGTGTTGGGAGCGCCCCCTGCTGGCCATGAGTGAATAAGACATGGTGACTTCTGGGCACTTTCTCTAGTGTCTTCATTGCTCTGTGCATTGGCCCTCTGGGATGGGAGCTCTAGCACTAGTCAGGGTACCCACTCCAGGGCTCATGGTGACCCATACTGCAGTGTGTGGTCTCTGTTTATCCCCAACTGTTTCCTCCTCCCTGTGGAGCTGCCAGCAGCCATGCCTTAGTCTTACCTCAAGGTCTGCCCATTTTAGTGACTCTGTGCTCATTTCATCTGTTCCTCGCCAGGTGGGAGGCTGGCTCAGGGGCCAAGAGAGACCCGTGATGAGCTCTTGTCCCTCTGTTCTTCCTTTCAGCTGGAAAGAGGTGATTTCCTCTCGGAGGAGTGGAGAGAGCGGATCGCCAACACGAGGTATGCCGGGTTTGGGAGTAGCCACTCAATGCTATGAGGATAGTGCTGGGGCCTTACTGAGCAGGGCACCCCCGGGGGGCGGGGGGTCTCGCTTTCTCAGGTCCCTGTGTGGTTGGCATGGCTGCCTTTCTCAAAGCAGAACTAGATGGCAGAGGCAGTTGGAGCTTCTCTTCTCTTCTTCCCTTCTGGTTCAGGCTGCCAAGAGTCACTCTCAGGGCTGTCAGCAGGGCAGGTGGTCAGTGACCAGCCTAGGGCCAGTGTGGCTGGCCCCTCGCAGCCTATCAGGAAGGGCCCTTTCCTTCTTCTGCAGCCAGGGAGGGAAAACTGCCCGGAGATCTTGGCCCTGAGCTCAGCTCTCGCTGTGTCTGCACATGGACACTGTGCTCTGTGCCTACTGGAGGGAGGCTATTTCTCTGTACTCGCTGTGGGGGAAAGTGTAGTATGGGTGTGAACAGCCTGGCAGGAAACACCCTGAGCTTGCTTGGCAGGTCTGCCTGCCTGGTCTTTGGATGAGAGGCCATCCCAGAGCCATCCCAGCTACAGCAGACCCTTCAACCGAGGACTTGAGGTGTGACCTCCATGTCCACCAGCTCCTGTAGCTGTGTGTACAGTTCTTGCCTGCCCTCTCTCTTACTATTTTCCCTTTGTCCTTCCGCTGGCCTCAGGCTGGGGCTAAGATATGCCAGGCTGGATTGCTGTGCTCTGCCCCTCATAGCTGCAGATTTGACGGGTCTCGCTGGATGAGCAGGAGGCAGTGCTGGAGTGTGAAGGTCTTCTATGCATCAGCCGAGGTAGCCAGGACCAGGGTGATCTGTGAGGCCACGTTGCATCCTCTGAAGTGCTCTTCCTGGGGAGTGGTGGGCCAGCCTTAGCGGGGTGGATCCCAGGCTTTCAGTCTGGCCTGCTGTCTTGTCCTTCTCTCCCTGTTCTTCTGGGCGCACCTACTATAGGTTGCCCTATGTTCCCCACTGTGCAATTCTTGAGGCAAATAGGAACTAGGCATTGCTCTTTCATAGAAGTGTCCTCTTTTTTTTGCTTCTGTGAGCGCACTGTCCCGCAATGACTAGGTCCTCCTCATCTTCTTGAGAGAATTGTGATGACTCTGTGGATATCCCCATCGAATAGGATCCGTGCTGCCATTGTGGTGGGCTGAACGGGGTCTGAATGCAATGAGAGACCTCTCCAGTGGGGAGAACCCCATACTCACCAAGCACTCTGCCCAGGACACCATCCAGGCTGCAGTGTCCTGTCTTCTGGGCATCCCAGTGACAGCTTCCTGAGAGCATACTGCACCCTGCTCCTCTTCTGCCCATCGTCTGCTTGGCCTGTGATGGTCCTGTGGGTGAGGGCCCAAGGCCAGGCCTACTTGCGTCCCCTGGATGTCCCCCAGGTACTCTGTTTTCTGTCAAGGGTGTCTCCTCCCCACCAGTGCTTTTGTTGTCAGGCGTGACCTCTGCCTCAATTAGTTTTCTGGTTTCCTCAGGTCTGAATGTGAGAGGGCAGGAGTGTCTGGAGCCTCCTTCTTCAAAGCCTTTTTGGTTCTGCCCTCTCATGGCTTTGGTCACCTTAAGACTCTGGTGTCCAGCCTTCCCAAGCTCTGTTCCGAGTAGGGCCATGGCCTAACTCGGCTTACCTGTCCTCATCATGCTCTGCCCATCGGCAGCTGGGGTGCCCCCATCCCACTTTAAATCTTACTGTCTTCTCTGTTTCTCTCTGCTTGATTGAGCAGAGAGTGAGTACTGGCCTTTATTTATCCCTTCGGTATCCTTCCTGCCACTCTGCCCTTGCGCGTGTCAGGCCCTCTGTTTCTGCTCCTTCACCTGATTGCTGTAAAGGGTTGAGATTTCTTGATTTTAAAGCTATTGAGACTTCATTAAAACAAGCAGCATGGAGATGACAGCTCACTTCGATTTCTGTAACGCTCAAAAGAGGAAGTGACCCCATGTCTGCAGTTCTGCTCTCCGTAGCCCAGTTTCTGCCGTGGCACAGTTTTAATCTGGAGGCACTTGCGGCAGAGAGGAGAGCCACGTGACACTAAGTATGAAACTGTCTGTCTTGTCTTTGCGTCTTCACGTGAACCAGCTACACGGATGTTTCTAGCATTTAGCCATTCAGAGAGTTCCTCTAAATGGACAAGGGCCGGGCTGGGTGGATGAGGGAGCAGGCAGGGGAACACGTCCTTGTTCCTGGCGGGGCAGCAGTCTCCTCAGCCATCCCAGCAGGCATCTGCAGATCGAAGTTCCTTTGGTCATCTGGTGCTGGAGACCATTTGAAAAAATTAGACAGGCTGAGTTACACCGTCCCTTGGAAGAGCTTTGCTTCTGTTCCCAAGGGTCCTTGGGTGTCACGTTCAGATGTAGCTTGACTCAGTCGTGCTACCTTCCTGCCTGGATATTTGGTTCTCCTCACGCCCCTGCCCCTAGGTTACAGTTGTGCTGCCTGCATTCCAGTCTAGAAAGTCCATGGTGGACAGGCAGGGGCCACCAGCCATTCAGGACAGGTTGACCGGGGGCCACCTTGGCCTGCACATGTTCATCTTGTGGGGTTTTTGTTGTTGTTTTGTTGGTTTTTCAGTTTTTTTTTTCAGAGAGGCCAGCAATGTAGTGGTCATGGAAATTTCTAAATTATTGTACATTAGCAACAAACTTGGGCAGCTGGAGCCCATTCCCTGGGCCGGGTGGAAGTGGTGTGGGCAGAGCCTGGGGAGGCCTCACAATGGAGCTGGCAGTGGAAGCAATAGGCAGCATATGCACTGGCACTGTATACACACGTGAAGATGGAACCTTCGTTTTACTCAACTGGAATATTATTTTGCAGTGTTATATTTGTGAATAACTTTGCCTTTGGTCCTGAGGTGGATCACCAGCTGAAGGAGCGATTTGCAAACATGAAGGAAGGTAACGTACTTCTCCCTCAACTCCACCCTTATGTGGCTGCAGCAGGCTCACCGTGCTTGAGCCGCCACTCATTGGTCTGGCTAGATTTGACACCGATTACAGGTGTGGGAGTTCTAAGTTTTCATATTCATCCATTTCAGATCCAATCGCAAGGCTTCAGGCAGTGGGGATGCCTTCACTGTGGCTCTCACTGTCACCTGATGTACCGGGCTGAGTGCATCCCATCTTAGAATTTGGAATGGAATAGACCTGACCTCTCCCCCACACACTGCTCAGCCAGCCTGAGGGACTTGGGGTGGGTGGCCAGATGAGCAAGTAAGATATAGGCTATCCGTTTAAATGTGAATTTCCTATAGATAACAACTAGCTTCTCAGTGTGAGGATGTCCCAGCTTTTACTAAAGGTATATCATATGTATCTGAAATTCAGACCAGTGTCCCTGTTTGTTTGGCAACCCTAACCTGGGGGCACTGAGGGCACTGGGTTATCCATCCTGGGACCTTCTGCATTTTCTGAGGGTGTTTGGAACCACCCTCACCTGTCCAGAGCTACCCTACTGCTTCCCTCTGTCTCCCTTTCCTCTATCCCAGGTCAGATAGCAGCCCAGCGCAGATCTGGGTTGGGGAGGGGGAAGGTCATAGACACAGATAACTTTCATCTGCCTTCAACACGGCCAGTTTCATGTGGGTGTATGAGCATGTGTGATTCCATTCTGTGTACAGGTGAGCATGTGTATGTGTGTGCATGGTTGTTTTTAATCACTGTATGAGGGAGCAGCCACTGTCCACTGCACCCTGCACACACACCATCTCCTGAGCCTTCAGGCCCCTCCCTCAGCACCTATATACACCAAGGAGAGGAGAGGACTGGGATTCCTGTGGCCTTTGGGTCCCACCCTTCCTTGAACTCTCCCAGCTTCTCTTTTGTTTTTTCCCATCTCTTCAGCCAATAGTCACAAATGGCCTTCGGGCCTTGGCCTGTTGTGTAGTTTTATTAGAAAATGGCCCCTCCATCTTTTTTGACAGTGTCCATGGGTTATCTGGGCTCATTTTCCTGTGGGATGTCATCCATACTGGACTTATCCCTTATGGTGAGCTTGACCCTGCCCCTCTGAGCCCCATTTCCCGCAGGTCTCAATGCCTGGTTGTCACACATGGGCCGGCTCGGGTAGGATTGCCTGCTAAACCCTCTAGTCATTAGGATCTGTTGTCCTATAGTGACTTGCCCTCAGAAGTCCCCTCATGCATGCATTGTCATGTGAGCATCACAGGATGGCAGATTCCTAATGAAAGCGGTCTGTGAACCCCTGGGTTTTATTTCATTGTGTCCCCCACACTTAGATGCTCCTGTGACTGTGAATACCCCTCGTGGTCTCCTGACCCTGCACCAGGCTGGCCCTGGGATCCATCCTTTCCTTTTCCTAGTCGGGGTGGTGCTCAGGAATAGTCTGATCACTGGGGAGCACCTCTGACTGGGGTATTATGGGGGTGTGTTCATGTGTGTGTATGTGTGTGTGTGTATGACTTAAATGGATTTATGAAACATTATTTTCTGTAACTTTTATATTTGACTCTTTTTTCTGACACTGCAAAGTTTAGCATTAACATGTTTACTTTAGTGTTTTCTCCAGTCCATGTAGAATGCTGTCGTAATTGTAACATGAGCAGCACCACTCACATATGCTCACTGTGACAGGTGTAACAGTCCGTTTCCTCTGGAACAACCACACTGACATGGGGCATTAGTGTTTTCTGTATGGCAGTTCCTAACCTGATACACAAGTCAGGCTGTTCTTTCTGGGTGGGCATAAGGGCTGCTGATGTCTCCCAGATTCAGTGTGAGTGATGAGACACATATATGCAGGTGGGGGTCATTGGGTCAGAGGTCGGGATCTGTGGGATTTCAGGAGGCCTTGGGCAAGTTTCTACAGGAAAGCCATTAGTAGATCAGGCTTAAGCATACCTTAATTTTGCTTTTACTTGTAGGAAACGGAAAGGACTCCTGGTCCCTGGCTACTTGTGTGCTCAGTGTGCTCATTTCTTCCTTTGGCTTCTCCTCCCCTGCTCTAACTTCCATCATCCTTTCCTTACATGTATGACGGTTTTCCCCATGAAAGGCAATAATCAGCTTTTATGTTTCAGGTGGCAGAATTGTGTCCTCGAAGCCCTTTGCACCTCTGAACTTCAGAATAAACAGTAGAAACTTGAGTGGTAAGAAACTCTCATGTTGCTAAATTCTTCAGATGATCTTTTTTATATATGTAGATTTTTTAATTGATTTCAGAGAGGAAGGGAGAAGGGGAGAGAGGTAGAAACCAATGATGAGAGACTCATTGATGGGCTGCCTCTGACACGCCCCCAACTGGGGATTGAGCCTGAAACCTGGACATGTGCTCTGACCAGGAATCAAACAGTGACCTTCCGGTTTATAGGTCAATGCTCAACCACTGAGCCACACTGGCTAGGCCATATATATGGTCTTAAGCATTTAACACATGTTAGTACAGGGTCCCTCCACAGCACTGCTGATTTCAGGGCCAGGTCATCTCTGTGGGAGCTTCCTGGGAACCTACTTAATGCCAGGAACACCCCTGTCTTGACCACCACAGATATCCCTACACATTGCCCACTCAAGTTGAGACCCCACACATTTGACTCCAAGTTATGAAAATTCAGTGGTTTACAAGCTGCTTTGCTTTCGTATCTGATTGGCCTGAGGGGCAAATGGCTGGTGTGTGTGATGGGCTCCAGGTGCAGAAACCTTCAGCAGGAAGAGCTGGACCTCTGGCCTCCTGGGAAAGAGCCATGTTGCTCTGTGGCACCTGGACTTGGGGTCATAATTTCTCGGGTGCTGGGCATTTTAGTAGCCGTGTTCTTTCCAAGTGGTCCTCAAGTGCTTTTCCATCCCACCCAGTCAGGCTCGTTGCCGTTTTCCTTGGACAAGCACCTGGGTTAGCGGGGATCATTGTGCACGCCGTGCGCCTCCCTGACCTGCCAGCGTGCTGATATCCAGGCACCTCACCGGCCTGGCGAGTGGGACGGCCTCACGTGATGAGGGCGCGCGGTTCTGCTCCCTTCCTGCCTCGCCTGAGTCATTCCCCCAGGTGCACAAGGCCCTAACCTGTGCCCGTCGTTGCAGACATCGGCACCATCATGCGCGTCGTGGAGCTCTCGCCCCTGAAGGGCTCAGTGTCGTGGACGGGGAAGCCCGTCTCCTACTACCTGCACACCATCGACCGCACCATAGTAAGTGTCCGTGTGGGTGAGGCCCAGGCCCTCCCAGGAAGCCTCCTCCCCCTTCCCTCCCGCCTGCCCCACGGCACTCCCTGGAGGATCTGAGACACTTGTGCCATAGCATGAGTGGAAGCCAGGAACTCTTTGTCTTCCCTCTTTGCTCCCAGTCCTTATATGAGGCAGACATTGTCCCGAATGATGTAATAATAATGGATTTGACCTCAGTGTCAGAGGCTTCTGGTGTCCAGGGAGCCCCTGAACTGGGCAGCCTGGTTCCCACCCAGCTTGCTTCATGTGAGATGGCCCTACGGGTCTGCACAGCCCCTGAGAGTGGGAACCTGTGGGTCTTGGAGCAAAGGTGTATCCCCGTGACAGCTCCAACGACATTTCATGTGGCGTGTCTCAGGTGTTGCTCTTGTCCTGACAGGGTTTGGGACTGATGTCTAATAAGACTTCTTTCCTTTCTTTTTTCATTTTTAGCTTGAAAACTATTTTTCTAGTCTGAAAAATCCAAAACTCAGGGTAAGTATGTGTTTCCCTCATTGAACATCACTGGTATGCTGCTTGATGAGCTTGATGGAACTCCAAGTGGTAGATGGGGAGTGGTGGTTTGGGGACAGGGGTCATGGTTCCATCGGGGCCGCACTTCCTATCAGTAGTCTTTTGGAAACTAGGTTGAATGAGTCTCGACCTCTGAACGCTACGATAGCTTGGTGAAGTGTGCCAAGTGCAGGATTGAGGGAGGTGCTCGAGCCACACTGACCCACCACGTCTGGAACACAAGATGTTCCTCTTCCTAAACAGGCAACTGCTTCTAAGTAGTACGCCACACTTGCTAGAGGGGAGAGGCTTAGATTCTGACGTGGTGGCTCTGCCTATCCCAGTGTCCCTGCAATGCCCAGTCCTCAAACCTGCCTCCTTCGGACCTCAGAGTACATCTGTCCAAATGTCAGTGTTTCTGGAGACTCAGACAAGCATCTGAGCAGGAAGAAATCCCCATGACCTAGAGTCCTGTGTTATTCCTGCCACACTTGGGATATCTGGGTCTTAATGAGGTTACCCACCCTCAGCACAAAGAACAAACTAAGCCAGCCAGCACCATCCTCTTTCCTTCTCCTACAGCCTTTCCAGTAACCCTCACTTAGCAGAGATGTACTTCAATGGGGGTCCCTGTACTCCCCGAGAGGAGAGAGGACTGTCAGGCAGTTTCTTTGTGTGCACCCAGAGCCTTTTTATCTTTGATTTTATTTCCTCGCGCATGTCACACACAGGTCAGAAAGCCTCGGGTTTCTGACTGAGAGGTCTGGGGTGCCTGCACCCAGGCAGTAGATGCACACGTGGCTCGTGGCTGGCTAAGGCTTGGGACGGCTCACGTGCTCCTCTGTGCCTTACTTTCCTCTGTACAGCAGACAGAGGAGTTCGCCTGAGCAGAGCTGGGCCAGGTAGCCCACCTCGGTGGCACTTTGGGGTCATGCCCACACTTTGGGGGTCATGTTGACACTTTGGGGGACATGTCCAACACTTGTTTTCCAGGAGGAACAAGAGGCAGCTAGGCGCCGGCAGCAGCGAGAAAACAAGAGTAATACAACCACCCCCACGAAGGTGCCTGAGAGCAAGGCGGCTGTGCCTGCGGACACCTCTGTGGTAAGTGCCCTCCAACCCCTTCTCTTGGGCTTGGGGCCCCATAGGGCTATTGATGGGCACAGCCCTCATTATAGAGGGAGGGGCTGGGCTCTTCCAACCAGAGAGATGGTCCTGCTCAGTGCACATGTGGGTTGACTGATCACTGGGCTCTGGAGGAGGGAAGGGGGATCCTGGGTTTCAGGTGCCTCTGTTCAGTTGCTCTCCCAGAGCCTGTGTTGTGGGCTCATTATTAATGGGAAGAGGGGTGGGAGCATTGCTCTCTCAATGACCTCTGTTCACTAGGATTCTGGTGCTGAGGAAGAGAAAGCAGCGACCACCGCTATCAAGAAGCCATCCCCCTCCAAAGCACGGAAGAAGAAGCTGAACAAGAAGGGCCGGAAGCTGGCTGGACGGAAGCGCGGACGTCCCAAGAAGATGAGCACTGCGAACCCTGAGCGTAAGCCCAAGAAGAACCCTACTGCACTGGACCTCCTGCACGCCCAGACTGTGTCCCAGACGGCGACGCCCTCACCACAAGGTGAGCCAGGCCCCAGAGCCCTCCTTAGGGCCGCTCAGGCTATATGGGTCATGCTCCAGGGGCACCTCATGATGTCCTCATGGTTCGCCTGGGCCTCACTCCACCCAGATAACCTGCCAAGAGCAAATCCTGGTGGGGCTTTTCCATCACATCCTGCCATCCAAGGCTTTGATAACAGCAGCAGCTATGGCAGAAATAGCACTGCTCACAGAAATTTCTTACATTATGAGGGCATTCGTCTCAGCTTCTAGAACTGCTGAGATGCAGTATCTGGTTATGCCTTTGGACTGTAAGAGCTGTGTTGAATCTTGTCTTTTATTTTATTTTATTATTATTTTTAAATATATTTTATTGACTTTTTACAGAGAGGAAGGGAGAGGGATAGAGAGTTAGAAACATCGATGAGAGAGAAACATCGATCAGCTGCCTCCCGCATACCTCCTACTAGGGATGTGCCCGCAACCAAGGTACATGCCCTTGACCGGAATCGAACCTGGGACCTTTCAGTCCGCAGGCTGACGCTCTATCCACTGAGCTAAACCGGTTAGGGCGAGTCTTATCTATTAAAAAGCTGGAAAAGCCTGGCTAGTGTGGCTCAGTGGTTGAGCATTAACCTATGAACTAGGAAATCACAGTTCAATTCCTGGTCAGGGTACATGCTCAGGTTGCGGGCTTTATCCCCAGTAAGGGGTATGTAGGAGGGAGCTCATCGATGAATCTTTCTCATCATTGATGTTCCTATCTTCCTCTCCCTCTCTGAAATCAGTAAAAATACATTTTCTTAAAAGGCTCGAAAAGTTTCATAGAACAATCTGCAATTCCCTCAGGGCATTTCAGTCAGTGTTGACACGTAAATGTTGCTGTTTCCTGCAGATGCATACAAGTCACCTCACAGCCCATTTTATCAGCTACCTCCCAGCGTGCAGCGGCACCCCCCTGACCAGCTGTTGCTGGCACCCACCCCACCCGCACTGCAGAAGCTGCTAGGTGAGCTGGCGCCGCAAACATTGTGGGTTCATGTGCAGATTCTAACTTAACAGCTCTGAGAGGAAGGGGCGGGTCCGAGGTTCTGCCTCTCTGGCAAGCCCCCTGTGATACCTGCAACAAGCTGACCACACTAGAGTCCCGAGGGCTCAGGCTCAGTCCTGCCAGGTGGTGCCTGGGCTTTTAGGCCAGCAGGACCCGTGTGGTTTTCTTAGGCTGAAGCTCTGCCCCCCAGGGGACACTGGGCCATGTCTGGGGACATCTCTGGTTATATTGGGGGTGCTCCTGTATATAGTGGGGGACAGGGATGCTGCTCACTTCCCCACAGTACCCAGGAGAGCCCCACATAATGACCCAGCCCCATAGTTCTTAGAGTGTGGGAAGAGCCTGTCAGGGATAAGCTGGGGCTGTGAGGGAGCAGGCACCTGCTCACCTTGCGGTGCTTGACCGATAAGCTTCTCATCTCTTTTGAAAACTGGGTGAAGGAAATCCCTTTGAATTGTGGGAGACATCAGTTTCCCCACTTCAACAGCATGTGTTTACTGGGAAAACTGGGAGGTTTGGTCACAGAAACCCGCAGTCTTGGGGAGAAAGAAAATGTGCGTGGTGATGGCAGGAACTGCACAGGGCTCCATGGGGCCACTAGCCATAGGTGCAGGTGAGTGGTGATGCCAAGGCATGTGGAGCCAAAGGTGCTGGCACAGTGACAGGTGATTTTCAGCAGCATCTGACAACGAGTCCCCCAAGCTTCCCCTACCAACACAGCCTCCAGCCTCTGTACTGAGACCTTGTCCCCGGTTCTAGAGTCCTTCAAGATTCAGTACCTGCAGTTCCTGGCATACACGAAGACCCCTCAGTACAAGGCCAGCCTGCAGCAGCTGCTGGACCAGGAGAAGGTGAGGGGTGCCTGCTTTTGTGTTCCCAGCACTCTGCCGAGGGGTGAGCCAGGCAAGCCCCCAGCCTGCCATCCCCCAACAACCCCAGCCTACCCAGAACATGCCCTGCTTCCTGTTACGTCCCCTTGTCCCTGCCCAGAGGGCCTGCTGCTTCCCATGCTGAGAGGTGTCTGTCATCCCCAGTTAGTAACTCAAATAGCCACTGAGTTGGTACCACCTTCCGATAAAGTCTCAGATGGAGGACCAGCCGACGTGCCCGGTGTATGCATGTGTTGCCACCTGTGAGCATAGGGAGGAGGCAGCTCTCGGAGGTCAGGGAATGGACAGTGGTCTTTATCAGTGAGATGGGCTGGGCAGTGTCCCATCAGCACTCCTCCTTTGAGCCTGTTTGAGGGAAGAGATGGTGTGGGCTGGGCTCACTCACCAGCCCTCTGTCCCCTGCAGGAGAAGAATGCCCGATTGCTGGGTGCCGCACAGCAGCTGTTCGGTCACTGCCAGGCCCAGAAAGAAGAAATAAAGAAGCTTTTTCAGCAGAAACTGGATGAGGTAGAGCTACCTGAGGCCAGGATGACTCAAGTACAGAATTGAGGGGTGGGCAGGGGCTGGGCGGGGGGCACAGCCCAGGGCAACTAAGATAAGAAGGACCGTTTCCTTTCAGATACTTTTTTCTGGTAGTCTAGAACTCGGGCTCTGGACAGAAGGCTGCTCCCAGCAGCCCCTCATGGGGCCTGCACAGGCTTGTGTCTTGAGGTCACCCCCTTGTTCCCTCTCTGGGGGACTGTACTTAGTCTCTCCTGTCTATGACTAGTACAGTGCCACCCGGTCTTGTCTGGGCAAAAGCCAATCCCTTCCCCTCCCCACCATGGTTGCACCTCCCTGCAAGCCCAGCCTTGCTGTTGTGTGTCCACAGTTGGGAGTGAAGGCGCTGACCTACAGTGACCTGATCCAAGCTCAGAAAGAGATCTCGGCTCACAACCAGCAGCTGCGAGAGCAGACGGAGCAGCTGGAGAAGGACAACAGGGAGCTGAGAAGCCAGAGCCTGCAGCTGGTGGGTGCCCAGAGAAGACAGCAGTTCCAGCACATTCCAGAGCGAGCAGAATCCTTAGACCTCAGACCAGGGGGAGGGCCAGGTGTCCCTCAGTTGATGGGTCTGGAGGCCCAGGTGCTGATGTGTGTCCCAAGACAAACCTGAGGTTGCCTCCGGGGCCCAGCACAGCGTCCTGAGTTTCCGTGACCGCCTTCGTCCGAGTGAGACCAGGGCCCCTCCCCATGGCTCTGACCTAGTTCATTTGAGGAATGCTGGCACAGCTTTACTTGGCTCTCAGAGCACATGAGCATGAGCTGAACTTGCCCCGGAATGTGGCTTCTTAAATTCCTTTCAGGGGCGTCCAAAGACTCATGATTTTACTAGATGGGACTTTTTTTTTTAATCCTCACCCAAGTATATAGTTTTCATTGATTTTAGAAAGAGAGAAGCATTGATATAAGAGAGAAGCATTAGGGATTTTCCCCTTCCCCCCATTGTTGTCTGGCTATGAGATTCTTTTCCCTTCCCCACGTGGGAGTCTGTACTTGTTGTTCAATAAAGTTCCACCTTTGCTATAAAAAAAAAAAAGAGAGAGAGAGAGAGAAGCATTAATCGGTTGCCTTCCATACACACCCTGACCAGGAATCGAACACACCACCTTTCAGGGTATGGGACGGTGCTCCAATCAGCTGAGCCACACTGGCCAGGGACTAGATGGACCTTTTGAGGGGGCCTGGACTTGGGCTTTCCCAGTCCTTCCTCCGGTGATCCCCCTGGATGTGCAGGGGCCTCCCTTCTAATGGGTCCCCTTGCTTTATCCCATGAAACCCCTCACCATACTCCTGTGGGTGTTTCTTATGGGAACCCTGGTCTCTGGCTGTCTCTGCAGCCTGGCCTTCCAAAAGCAGGAAGGAGAGAGGGACTGGCCCCCAGGGATACCTGCCTAGACACTTGCCCTGTCTCCTCCCAGAGCCCAGTGTCAGGGCAGGAAGCAGGTCCCAGGGGGCCGTCCTGTCCTCCCTATAGCCGAACACATGCTCATGGCTGGGACTGCCTTGTCCCCACAGCTGAAGGCTCGGTGTGAGGAGCTGAAGTTGGACTGGTCCACACTGTCCCTGGAGAACCTGCTAAAGGAGAAGCAGGCCCTGAAGAGCCAGATCTCCGAGAAACAGAGGCACTGCCTGGAGCTGCAGGTAGGGGAGCAAGGAACGGGGTTGCCTTGGCCTCTCGGGGCTTCAACTATGGTGTTAGGAACATGGTCAGTGCTATTGGCAGACCCACCAAACCCATCCTCCTACCAAGGACAGTGTACTAGTTCTGGTATCACATTAAGAACAGCCTAACACCCCATCATCAGCCTAAAGGGGAACAAGAAGTAGGGCCGGTGGACACTCCACTCTACCTACCCCAGGGCATCTCATCTGATCCTAAACCTAAAGTGTGCCTGAGCGCCTCCTGGTGAAGCATTTCTGACACAGTCACTGAACAGACCTGTGTTTGCGCATTAAAACAAAACAGATTGTACATTTTTTCCCTATTTTTAAAAAATACACTTTTATTGATTTCAGAGAAGAAGGGAGAGGGAGAGAGATAGAAATATCAGTGATAGGAGAGAATCATCGATCAACTGCCTCCTGTACACCCCCTACTGGGGACCGAGCCCACAACCCAGGCATGTGCCCTGACTGGGAATCGAACAATGACCTCCTGGTTCATAGGTCGATGCTCAACCACTGAGCTACACCAGCCAGGCAGCTTGTGTTTTTTTCTGATAGGGTAACTCGTTTATCGAGGTCAGCTATAAAGTTCGGGGAAGGAGAAAGCATAACACAGGTCATGGCTGAGTTCCTGAGAACAGAACTTACAATAACAATGAGGAAAGTAAAGAGAGACGTGGGGCATGAGCATTGGTCATTATGAAAGCTCCATGTATACACACGAGGTTCTACTGCATTTACTCAGCTCAGCTTCATAACATGGAGCATTGCCGGTCGCCAGACCCTGGGGGCTCTTTTAAGTGGTTTATTATTAAATGAAACTGCAATGAATTTTTCTGCACCATGATTTATTTTAAGGATATTTCTGTAAAGATATAGTCCCCAAAATAGATCTGTGAGCAGTTTAAGGTCCTGTGATACATGGCCTAGGTGTTGCTTGTCCACCACACCAACAGTGTGTGTCATAGAAAGAGGTTTGTCTCTAGCCGGTTTTCTCAGTGGTTAGAGCATCAGCCGAGGACTAAAGTCTCCTGTTCAGTGCCAGTCAAGGGCACATACTTTGGTTGCAGTTTTGATCCCGTTTTGAGGGGGCCCAGGCATTCCCAGTGCAGGAGGCAACCAATCAATGTGTCTCTCACATTGATGTTTCTCTCTGTCTCATCCCCTCCCTTCCACTCTCTTTAAAAATCAATGGGAAAAATTGGGTGAGGATGAACAAAAAAAGAGGTTTGCTGACTGCTACCAAAGCCAGGCCTTGTTTCCATGGGTGAACCTGCAAGAGAAGTCTCACAGGGAATATATTTGGTTTCTGGCTCTTCTGTGTAATAAAGTAATGATACATTTTCGTATCGAGAAAAAGCCCAAACATAGTGTAAGAAGAAAAGTGCCCTGTGGCTGGCAGGTGTGGCTCCCGGTTGAGCATTGACCCAGTGACCAAGAGGCCCCAATCAGGCATAAGTCTGGGCTTGTGAGCTCAATCCCCAGTAGGGGGTGTGCAGGGGGTAGCCGATCAATGGTGTTTCTCTCTCATCAATGTGTCTATCTCTAAAAATCAATAAAAAAACATATTTTTAAAAAGCCCTGTGTCTGACCCCTGGAAGCAAATGCTATTTCAGGGTTTTTCCCAATGTATGCTCGTGAGAGCGCTAAGTCCTCTGTTCCTTGCTTTCCTGGGGACGTCTTTTCGTTTCAGCAGATGTGCATCTGCAGAACCACTTTTAACACTCACATGCTGTTTTATCCGTCCACCCAGAGTGCCCTGACCGGGTTTGGGTGGTTGGCTGCTCAGACTTCCCCTTTACACGCAAAGTTAGTCTGCCTCCTTGTAGTTACTCTGGGTAGGCATCCTTCTCACCCTCCTGGGATGGTCCCCTTTGGTGGGTTGCTGGGTTGGGCTGGGCTGGCCTCTGTTCTGGGGCCTTCGATGGGTGTGCAGGAGCCTCTCCCCCAAGCAAGCTGAGGGTCTGACACCCTCGCTCTTCCAGATTAGCATCGTGGAGCTGGAAAAGAGCCAGCGGCAGCAGGAGCTCCTGCAACTCAAGTCCTGCGTGCCGCCTGATGATGCTGTGTCCCTGCACCTACGAGGGAAAGGTGGCCTGGGCCGAGAACTGGAGGCGGAACCCAGCCGGCTGCACCTTGAACTGGACTGCTCCAAATTCTCCCTGCCCCACTTCAGTAGCATGAGCCCAGAGCTCTCCATGAATGGCCACGCGGCCAGCTATGAGCTCTGCAACACACTGAGTCGGCCCTCGTCCAAGCAGAACACCCCCCAGTACCTGGCCTCTCCACTGGACCAGGAGGTGGTGCCATGTACTCCCAGCCACAGCGGCCGGCCCCGGCTCGAGAAGCTATCTGGCTTGGCCTTGCCAGACTACACCAGGCTCTCCCCGGCCAAGCTGGTGCTGAGACGCCACCTGAGCCAGGACCACACTGCCAGTGGCAAGACACCTGCTGGTGAGCTACACCTACGGTGAGTCTGCCCCTGGCGCCCTTGGGCTGTTGTGGGGTCTTGAGAGGGGTTGCTCATCAGTTTGGAAGTGTTTGCTAGGCCCAGGCTGTCAGCTCTGAACACAAAGCCACAGCCACTGGGTCTCACAGAGAGTGACTGTGGTGTGCGTCTCTTTGCAGAACTGAGCACGCCAAGGAGAATGGCCTTCCATACCAGAGCCCGGGCCTCGCCAATGGCATCAAGCTGAGTCCTCAGGACCCACGGCCCTCATCCCCTGTGGCCTTACAGATGACAGGAGAAAAAGGCAGTGAGAAGGTGCAGGCAATCACTGGGAGGGAGGGGCTCTTGGGGTGGAGGTCTTCTTACCTGTGCCTGAGCCGAGGCTATGGGGGACACTCCGTGGGTATCTGGAGCGGGTCTGTTAGGGCATCCGGGTGAGGGCTATGGAACCAGGAGAATGTGGGGTGGAGACGGAGGGATAGGGCTTCGTTAGTCAGGTCCCCACCCTCCGTTGCTTCACATCTTCAGGAACAAGACTAAGAAAGTGGCAAGATAGTAGAGCCCCCTTAGGGTGGCATTGCCAGAGGGCAGCTCTGTCTCTGTTGAGGTGGCAAGTTTGAAAAACATTAGGTCAAAGTGTGACAGGGGCCTGGAAGGTCAGGAGAAGCGGTTGGAGTTGGAGGGATAGGTGTTAGTGGGATGAGGAGACTGTGCTACAGCGGCCCCCTCGTCCATGGCTGGAGGGTAGTTGTGTCCTTCGGGTGGTGTTGTGGCCTGGGGTTATCAGGTCAGCAGCAGCAGGCAGTCTGCTGTGTCTGCAGGGTCTGAAGGAGCGCGCCTATGCCAGCAGTGGGGAGGCCATCACCAGCCTACCCGTCAGCATTCCACTCAGCACTGTGCAGCCCAGCAAGCTGCCCGTCAGCATCCCCCTGGCCAGCGTGGTGTTGCCCAACCGTGCCGAGAAGGTAGTGAGTGGGCACCATCGGGGGGCGGGGGCAGTCCAATGCTGTGTTGCTCCGAAAGTATCAGCACAGGCAGAAGAGACTTTTGTCTGGTGTTTGCCCCGAAAGACCTGGTCCCTTTTTGTTAAATTGCATGCAGTTGAAGTTTGAGAAAAATAGAGCATCCAAGAATCCAGGTTTAATTACATTAATATCTTACGGTGTGTTTTTTTGTTGTGTTTTAATCTTCATCCAAGGATATTTTTTCCATTGATTTTTAGAGAAAGGGGAGGGAGGGAGGGGGGCGGGAGAGAGAGAAACATCCATGTGAGAGAGACACATCGATTGGTTGTCTCCCACACGCCCTGAACAGGGACCAGGATTGAACCTGCAACCCAGGTACATATCCTTGACTGGAAATTGAACCCATGACCCTTCATTGCACACACCGATGCTCTAACCATTTAGCCATCGACCAGAGCACATCTTGTCTTTTTAAAAAAAAATTTTTTTTTTTACATCTTGTCATTTTTATCTCAGATCCTTTTTTGTAAATGGTGGTGTGTGCGGGTGGAGAAGGAATAGAACTGCCCGATGTGGCAGAAGCTTGAAGCGCATCTGCTTCAGTGCATACCTGCATTCCCCTTGCCTCACGCTTGTGGACTCTATATAATGCAGGTTTTTCTTGTTTTTGTTTTTTTAGTTATAATCCACATACAATTCACCATCTAAAGTGTGTATTTCAGTGACATTTAGTATGTTCACACGGCTGGCAACCATCACCTCTATCTAGTTCCAGAGTGTTTTGTCACCCCCCCAAAGGAAGTCCCACCCACATCCATAGTCGTGTGTGTGTCCTATCCCCAACTCTGACAACCACAAACCCACACTTCCTGTCTCCCTGTTCTGGACATTTCACATAAATAGAGTCACACACACTGTGATCTTTTTGTGTCTGGCGTTTCTCACTGAGCATCCTGTTTAGAAGGTTCATTCGTATTGTAGCAAGTATCAGTGCTTCTCTCCTTTTCGTGGCTGAATAATATTCTTGTGTGTGAGTGGACACACTTGGGTACTGTTTCATTTATTAATGGACATTTTTTTGTTTGCACTTTTTGGCCACTGTGAACAGGTGTGTACAGGTGTGTGTAAACAGTGTTTTCATCTCCTTGCACATAGGAGATAAATTGCTGGGTCAGATCATAACTCCAGCTGCAGCCCTCACTGTTTTCCCTGTACCCTTCATCCCCACCCTGAGCCCATTAGCCAGAATGATCCTTTAGGACCCAACTCAGACATCTGTCCCACCCTGATCAGACCCTTCTGGTGGCTGCCCACTGTGCTCACACCCTGAGCAGGTCACTTTCCCTTCTGCGAGCTGCTTTTCACACACCTGCTATTTTCCCTGTTTCATGTCCTCAGCACGTTCTGTGACCTGTGACCCCCTCCCCGACATTCACATGCTGGGCCCAGCTCAGCTGACAGTGCATTCTCTCCACAGAGAAGCACCCCCAGTCCTGTGCCTCAGACCCGAGAGTCCTCGTCCACACTTGAAAAGCAGATGGGTGCTAATGCCCATGGTGCTGGGAGCAACGCTACTGGGAGCAAAAGCCTCACCCTGGCGCCCACAGGTAGGGTGCTTCTCCTATTCCTGCCCTGTCTCCATAGGTCAGCTTCCACCTGTGCCCACTGCCACCTCACCAGGGGCTGTGCTGGGGGCATAAGGTGTGAACAATGTCTATAGTGAGGCCCTCAGAGATGCCTGGCTCAGAGCTTACCTCCTCCCAGCCATGGGGTCTATGCTGAGTCCAGACTGTTGTCCTCCTTAGCAACAGCAGCAGCACAGTGAGACCTGGGGGTCGGGGACTTTAGGGTGGGCCCTCAGTGCATTACCTGAACCTCTGGCTGGCATCCTGATATGGATGTGCTTGGTCTGACTGTATTAGAGCCTGGGTGGTGTGGTGGCATTGTCCTTGTCAAACCACCGTGGGCTCCGGGGCCACCCAGTTTCTAGCTGGATTCTGATCTCCTTCAGAGAGCTCCAATTTTTGACACATCTAGGTGTTGACACAGGGCCCCAGGGTGGGGGGAATTGTGGCTCTGAAGCCGAGAGGCTCTGTCACAGCTGTTCAACTCCAGTTGTGAAAGTCCGTAGACAGGCGGTGGGCATGTGCCAGTAAAACTGCTATAGCAAAGGTTGGCAGCCAGAACGCCGGACCATGGGCTGGGCTGTAGTTTCCTGACTTTTGTGAACACCATGGCTTGTTTGGACATTATTTTTTTAGGCATAAAATTCAGCCCTGGCCAGGTAGCTCAGTTGATTAGATCGTTGTCTCCATACACCAAGGTTGTGGGTTCGATCCCCGGTCGGCACATACAAGAATCAATATCTCTCTCTCCATTCCTCTTTCTCAAAGATCAATTTTTTGAAAATTAAAAAACAAAATAAAATGTAGAGGCCATTACTGAGAGCAGTCCTTCCCCTAGGCTCCCTGCGTCCCACTACTCCAACATGGGGGGGCACTTTGCAGCTGGCAGCATGATGAGTTCTGGGCAAAGGACAAATTCTGTCTCAGTTGGATGTCACAAGGGTTTCTGAGCCTCTAGGGGAGGTCCCGGAGAGAGGGTTCATGGTGGGGAGTGGTACACAGGCTCCAGGGCCTCCAGTGATGCCAGATCCAAACATGGGAAGGAGCTCACCATGCCTGAGCACTCTCACCTGCGCTTGCGCCAGCCCAAGGGTGCCTGCCTAGTCCCTTGGTGCCATCTATGGCCGCACCCACGACATGGAGGGTGCTTCTCCGGGGCTTAGTGTCCTTACCAGTTTCACCTGGGGCAGCGCCGTCCTCTCCTGAGATGGGCTTCCCCGAAACACTGTTTCTCTTCCTGGCAGGCTTCTATGCAGGCTCAGTCGCCATCAGTGGAGCCCTGGCAGGCAGCCCGGCCCCACTCGCTACTGGAGTTGAGCCCCCTGTCTTCGATGAGTCCTCCAGCTCGGGGAGCCTCTTCACCACCATGGGCTCCCGCAGCTCCACCCCACAGCATCCTCAACTGCTAGTGCAACCCCGGAACTCCGGTCCAGCCTCGCCCACGCACCAGCTCTGCGTCAGCCCCCGACTCGGCGCTGCCCAGGGCCCACTCCCTGATGCGAGCAAAGGGGACCTTCCCTCTGAGGTTGGCTTCTCAGATCCAGAGAGCGAGGCCAAGAGGAGGATCATCTTCACCATCTCAGCTGGTGCCAGCAGCACCAAGCAGTCACCTTCTAACAAGCACAGCCCTCTGCCTGGGGGTGCTCGTGGAGACAGCAGTCAGAGCCATGGGCAGGACAGTCGAAAGCGGGGCAGGAGGAAGCGGGCATCAGCGGGGACCCCCAATCTGAGCTCAGGCGTGTCCCCCAAGCGCCGGGCCTTGCCATCCGTCGCCGGCCTCTTCACTCAGTCTTCAGGGTCTCCCCTCAACCTGAACTCTATGGTGAGGCCAGGAACAAATGTCTGGGGCAGGAGGTCGTGGGGCCACCCAGTACAGACAAGCAGGCATCTGGACGTTGGGTCTCTTGTTCCCGGGGCTAGCCGAGATGGGCTGGGTCAGGAGCCCGTGCTGGAAGGAACAGCGGGCAGGCTTTGCGGTTCCCCAGAACTCCATGCCCGTGGTAGCTTAGGCAGGAAGATCAGAGCAAAGCCATTGGGGTTGGTGCTGTGGGAACCCATTGACAGAGTTGTGCTGTGTCTTGCTGATCCCTCAGGTCAACAACATTAACCAACCTTTGGAAATCACAGCCATCTCGTCCCCTGAGAGCTCCCTGAAGAGCTCCCCTGTACCTTACCAGGACAACGACCAGCCACCCGTGCTCAAGAAAGAGAAGCCCCTGAGCCAGACCAATGGAGCCCACTACTCCCCACTGACCTCAGATGAGGAGCCGGGCTCCGAGGACGAGCAAGGCAGCACCAGGTGAGGGCCAGGCAGGGCAGGCACTCCACCCTTGGGAGAGGGGCGTACACCAGCAGGGTTCTGAAGGACAGGCCCTTGTGGTTATGTGTAACTCAGGGACAGGCAGCTTCCACCTGCCATTAGTTGGGGGGTAAAGGGGACCTTAACAATCACTCCCCATATTCTCTCCCTCCCCCAGCCCTTGGCAGCCACCATCTACTTTCTGTCTCTATGAATCTGACTTCTCTGGGAATCTCATATGTAACAGTGTAATGTCCTCAAGGTTCATCCATGTCATAGCCGGTGTCAGAATGTCCTTCCTTTTTAAGGCTGAATAATATTCCAGTGTGGATGGACCACATTTTGGTTGTCCATTTATCTGTCCATGGACACTGGGGTTGCTTCCAGTTTTTAGCTATTGTGAATGGTGCTGCTGTGAACTGTCATATATGTTTTTTGTCTCAATTTACCTCATACTAAGTAGAATTTGTCGTATATGTAAATATATTTTTATTGAGTTCAGAGAGGAAGGGAGAGGGAGAGAGAGAGAGAAACATCAATGATAAGAGAATCATTGATTGGCTACCTCTTGCATGCCACCTGCAACCCGGGCATGCGCCCTGACGGAGAATCGAACTGTGACCCTCTGGTTCATAGGTTGACACAACCACTGAGCCACACCAACCGGACGTTCCAAGTAGAATTGCTGGGTCACATTGTCATTCTATGTTTAATTTTTGAGGAACCGCCATCCTGTTTTCCACAGTGGCCACTCCATTGTACATTTCCACCAGCTGTGCACTCAGGTTCGAGTTCCTCCACATTCTCACCAGCACTTGTTATTGTCTGATTTTGTTCTTAATGTAAATTCCTTTCTTATGGGTGTGAAGTGGTGTCTCACCATGGTCCTGACTTTCATCTGCCTGACAACTAGTCATGTTGAGTATCTTCTCATATGCTGGTTGGCTGTCTGTGTGTGTCTGTCCAGGGTCTTTGGCCCTTCCTTTAATTGGGTGTACTTTGCTGTTGTTGATTTATGAGCGTTCTTTATTCTAGATCAGCGGTTCTCAACCTGTGGGTCGCCAACCTGTGGGTTGAGACCCCTTTGGGAGTCGAATGACCCTTTCACAGGGGTCGCCTAAGACCATCGGAAAACACATATATAATTACATATTGTTTTGTGATTAATCACTATGCTTTAATTATGTTCAATTTGTAATGGTGAAATTTGGGGTCACCACAACATGAGGAACTGTATTAAAGGGTCGCAGCATTAGGAAGGTTGAGAACCACTGTTCTAGGTACGTGATCCCTTATGGTATGACTTTTCCCCTCTCTCCCTGGGTTAAATTTTGACGAAGTCCCATTTATCTGTTTTTTCTTTTTGTTGCCTGTGTTTTTGGTGTCTCATCAAAGTGATTTTATTTTGTTTTTCTTCCACATATATATGTTCTTAAAGATTGCAGTTGGGTAGTCTTCTTTTGTCTCAGGCACATCCAACTTATCAATTTCCAGATTCATTTGGAAGTTCTATGTCCTTGGGAGAAGGCCATAATACACTGATACATAGAATGCGCACCATTTATAATTTGGGGCTGCTATGAATTCCACCTTGCTGAAGTGTACTACAGCCTATGTGTCACATGCATGACATACTATAGATGACATGGCAAACACAAGGGTTTAAAGAGATTGAGAGATGGTTCTATCTGGGACATGTGTGTGTCTCTGTATATGGGGAAGTGGAATGCCTGTTCCTCTTTAGCTGTTGAACCCTCAGTAATTGGGCTGCAACATGGACATAACAGCCATGGGTGGTCCTTGAAGGAGGTCCAAGGGCAGGGGAGCTGTGTGTCTACTGCTGCTCTACCTCCCTGGGCAAGTCAGTGAACACATACAGCTCTCAGTAAGCGCAGGGGTTTCAAGCAGTCATATTTTTTTTCTTGATAGAATTGAGAGAAAAATTGCAACTATCTCCTTAGAAAGCAAATCTCCTCCGAAAACCTTGGAAAATGGTGAGTAACAGTGCTCCATTGCATGAGTCCCCAGTGCTAGGTGGCATGCCCTATCTTTTCTGCACAGGCGTTCCTGAGCACAGTGGTGCTAGAAAGGCCATTCCCACCACAGGCCAGTCTTGGTGCTGCCAGGTACCATATCAGTTGCCTGGGCAGCAGACCTGTTTCCTTCCTGGTGAAATAGGCCAAAGTCTGATTTGTGTTGACTCATTCACCCACCTACCCTCCCACAGAAGCACTCCTTTCATCTTTACCTTCTCCTGTAGTCCATCCCACCCTAACCACATGGAGGACCAACCTTTTCTGGGTGGAAGGGGCATCCATCATTCTGAGCTATGGTGCTTCCTCCCGACCCCCTCGGAGACCTTCTACCACAGCTCCCGTCCCACTTGACCCCTTGGAGGTACCCAGGCCTCAGCCCCTGCCTCTCCTCATCAGGTGGCAGCCTGGTAGGAAGGAAGCCGATGCCCTCCAGCGAGCCCATCAACAGCAGCAAGTGGAAGTCCACCTTCTCACCCATCGCTGACCTTGGCCTGGCCAAGGCTACTGACAGCCCGCTACAGGCCAGCTCCGCTCTGAGCCAGAACTCCCTGTTCGCTTTTCGGCCCACCCTAGAGGAGCTCAGCTCAGTTGATGCCAAGCTGGCCACCCACCCCAGGAAGAGCTTTCCGGGTGCACTGTCGGGGGCTGGCGGGCTGAGTCCCATCAGCAACCCCCCCAACGGCTTTGCCTTCAGCGGGAGCCTGGCTGCCGACCTCAGTTTACACAGTTTCAGTGATGGTGCTTCTCTCTCCCACAAGGCCCCTGAGGTGGCCAGCCTGGGCGCCCCCCTGAGCTTTTCCGCCCCGAGGGGTAAGGAGAGCAGCACGGAGCCTGGCCCCTTTGTGAACAAGAGGCAGCTGGATGGACTGGGTGGCCCGAAGGGTGAGGGGGTCAAGGGCAGGGAGGGAGAAGTCAGCTTGCCCGTGTGCACACCCTCAGACAAGGCCTCATCACATGGAAAGGTGGGCAAGGGCCGGGACCGCGAGCCTGATTTCAAAAATGGCCACAATCTCTTCATTTCTGCCGCTGCCGTGCCTCCTGGGGGCCTCCTCAGCGGGCCAGGCCTCACCACAGCAGCGTCCTCAGCAAGCGGCACAGCCCCCTCCTCCCAGACACACCGGCCCTTCCTGGGCACTTTTGCACCTGGCCCACAGTTTGCCTTGGGCCCCATGTCCCTGCAGGCCAACTTAGGCTCATCTGTGCTGCAGTCCTTGTTCAGCTCTGTGCCGGCTGCTGCTGGCCTAGTGCACGTCTCATCCGCTGCAACCAGACTGACCAACTCTCATGCCATGGGCAGCTTTTCCTCCGGTGTGGCAGGTGGTGCAGTTGGAGGTAGGCAGAAGCGCGTCTCTCCTGTCTGACTCTCAGGTCCCATGGGACCTGCTCTGGGGTCTGTGACACTACGTCGTCAAGGAAGTCTCCTGGACCACTGGGTTTAATCACAACTGCTTTACAGGTTCCCTTCCAGAGCCCCCTAAGGGGTGAGAGGCTGTGCCCGCGTGTCCCTTTGTGTCCACTTTGCACCTGCCACCTCATTCCTTTTCACAAAATGCAGATATGACTCACATGGGCAGAGCACTCACGCGTGAGTTGGCCTGTCAGGCTTTCTGGTTGTGACAGTGTCTTTCATACCTTCAGGAGAGCTGGCGCCGTGACTAGAGCTTTCATGCCTCCCTGTGGAGGTCACCATCAGATCCGACAGCCTTGGGGACTGTCAGGGCATTGCAAGAGAGTGACCACAGCGCCTACTGCACTGTGGCTCTTTGTCGGGTGGAGTGGAGCCACTGGCTGGGTCCTCTGCAGTCCCAGACCTGCATAGGTGGCTCTTTGCTGGGTACAGGTGGGCGAGATGCCCACAGCTGGGAACCTAGGAGGGAGTGCTGAGGGGGGTGTGGCATGGGGCCATCCTGCAGGTAAGTCTCACCTGGCCACCTGCACTCCTGCTGCCTGCTGCTTTGTCCCTGCACCTGTGTGCACTCAGAGCTGCGGCTGCTGTCTGCTTCCCCTTTTTTGCGTGTGTCTCTTCGCTTGCCTGGAGAATGCCCGCCTGTTGAAGCTGAGTTTTTCTCTCCTGTTTGCAGGTATCTTTAACCACACGGTGCCTTCCGCCTCCACTCATCCGTTTGGAGCCAGTTTCGGCAACGGGGCTGCTTGTCGCAGCACCACGCTGAGCTTAACCCCGATGCAGGCGGTGGCCAGTACCCCCGCCTCTTCCTTTCAGGCCCTGTCCTCTGTGGAGACCAGGCAGCCCCCACCCCAGCCTCCTCTGCCCCTGGGTCGGCCCCCTGCGGGGCCACCAGCACTTCACGTGCCCCCCCCTCCTCCTAACGCCGCCTTGCCTCCTGCTCCTGCACTGCTCCCTGCTAACTCTGAGCCTGTGCTCCTGCAGAATCTTGCGCCCCTCCCGGCTAACCAAGCTTTCTTACCTGCCTCCTCTGCCGCCTCTCTGCCTCCTGCTAACGCCTCTCTATCTATCAAGCTCGCCTCCCTCCCACACAAGGTCTCCCGCCCTTCCTTCATGGTGCACCACCAGCCCCTGCCTGGACTGGCTCTGGCCCAGGCCTCACCCATGATCCCACAGGCCAGCTCCACGGGGCCATCCGCCGTGTGGGTTTCCCTTGGCATGCCGCCTCCTTATGCCGCGCGCCTTGCGGGGGTTAAGCCGCGATAAAGACCTTGGTTAGCTAGCCGTTCTGTTCTGTAAGGTAAGGCTAGAGCCCAACCAGGTGGCCCATACAAGAAACTCACCTGTCCTTTCTTCCACAGAGAGTGGACAGGCCCACAGGGCTCTGCAGAGGGGCCTGGGACCATTAGTTCTGAGAGGCGCTAAGAAAAAATAAGCACAGGGCGGGAAGGGAGACTGTGGCAGCCATGCATATTGACCTCTGAGTGCAGCCTGCGCACCACCACAGAGCTCTGGAGGGGAGTGGCCAATCCCTTGGTGCCCACTGGACCTTCCCACCAGGTCCCACAGTGCTCCAGGCCAAAGAAATAGCAGATCAGGGAGGCCCTGCAGGCTGGGCAGGCAGGGTACTGCATTAAGTCCTGCATGGAAGGGACCAGGAGGAGGTGGATGCAGCCAGGGTCCTGGCTGTGCAGTCCAGCTCCATTTTGCTGCCACCCTCCAGCTGCATGTCTGCAGTCGTCAGGAACCCAGGAAGCCCCAGTGTGGGGCCGTGGGGGCAGCTCTGAACCTCAGTGTGGCTGTTTGCCCACTCTTAGGCTTCTCTCAGCCTGTTTTATTGAATGTACCTCATGGTTTTAGGAAATTTTTATGCATTTGAGGCCTCTGGTACTTAGCTGGCCTTCAGAAGATGATGGTTGTGCAGGCCCAGCCCACATGCATCAGAGGCCTGTGGGTAATGGGATGAGCATAGCACAGCCACAGGAAGGGCTGCTTAGGCAGGTGATTGGTGCTCCTCTGGCCCTCAAGGATTTTGATGTCAGTGTGGAGTCAGAGAACAGTGTAGGAAGGGCCTGACTTTGGAAATGGGGTAAGGAAGGTGCCTATGAGGCCTGCAGGAAGGCCATCTGCTCCTTTGCTGGCTGTGAGGGTGCTGGGGCCCTGGAGCAGCTGACTCAGCCACTGCTGGTAGGGCAAAGGGCCTTTCTGGGCAAGTCCACAGCCTATGGGGTGAGTACTCCAGGATCAAGCTAGGTGCTAATTGGCACTGAGGACCAGGCATGAGGTCTGCCTGCTCTCCTTGGCCGTCTGCATGTGTTTAAGTGGAAATAGACATGAGGCTTCAGGAGTCTGATGGCCTTCTGGTAGTGCCTCAGTCCCGATGGAAAAGTCTGGAAGGTAGGGTGGCTCCAGCTCACAGTGGCCTCATGCTGTCAGAGAAGGCACTGGCTTGAAGAGGTCAAAGATGTATACGAGGAAGCATCTGGGTGTCAGGCTCCCTGTCCTGACCCACAGTGGACACCTGCCTTCCATCTTATCCAGGCCCATCACAGGTCTCCCTAAGCTGGACAGTGATGACCTCACTGCTGGGGCATGCAGGCCTGTCAGTGGGGCTGCCCACAGGTACACCTCCCGCTCACTCCCCATGAGCTGGCATGTGGTGACCAGGGAGGTGAGGAGGCCAGGACCCAGCGCCCCATGAAAGGCCTTGGGCTGGTGACCTCCCACCTCTGATTGAACCAGGGGCATGGCAGGGCGCTGTTTGCAACAAAGTTCCTTCTGTCCATCCATCTGTCTATAGGCTTTGGTTCCCAGCCTGGGGATGTATGGGCTTCTCCCAGTGAGATGCTAACACTGTGCTGCCTTTCCTCCTGCGCCGGTCTCTGCAGGTAACTAGGATTTCTACCTCAACCTCGAGACCTGTGCAAGGATAGGTGGGCTGCAGGGCTGGTGGCCGACCAGATGGCGGGATGGACCGAGGACGAGGCTCTGCTCTGAGTCCACGCTGCGCAGACCTGCGGGAGATGCTGGGCCTGGCTCCAGCTTATACTGTCAATAGTTTTAGATAAAATATTTATCGTTTTTTAAAAAGTATAAACAATTTTGACTTATTCCACCGAAGTCATAAAGGCAACCTATTAAGAAATGTAAATACTATATATGAGAGGATCTATATAAAGATATCGACCGGACGGACTGGCCCGCCAGCAGAGACTCCAACAGCCGGGCCCGGTGCTATCTCGTCGCCAGGCCTTGCCATCTCCACGTTCTCTTGGTGCTGACTCGAGGTTGACCAACGCCAAAACCAGTCCTTGATGCGCCTGCCCTGTCATCCCCAAGCTCTCCCATACCAAAGGCATGCCTATCTCCTGGTCAAGGGTGGTTCGCTTGGTTTTAATGCCCTTCAGAAAAGGCCCTCTGTCCCACCCCTTCACTGTGAACGCTCCAGCCAGATTGTCAGCCCTGGTCCCAGGGATGGCGCCTTTTGGTGAGGGCCAGTGGGCGGCCTCTGGATGTTGCACGGAGGAGGGCTGCTGTGAGTGGTGCTCATGGGGTAGGTCTGGTACTTGACTCCAATGTGGGGCTGCTGGGGAGCAAGTGCTTTACTTTGTATGTCTGTACTGTCTCGGGCTTGCGCAGTCAAGCAAGGCACTGGCCGGGGCGTGGGGCAGGTTAGCCATGGGTGCCTGGTATGTCTGTATAGAAGAGAGTCACGCTGACGAGTGACAGTATTTTATAGAGATGTGATGAAAATTTATAAATTTCATAGACTTGACTTCATTTATTTTTAGATTGTATAATGCACAGTAAATGTAAAAAAAAAAGTGAGGGGGAAAAACCTTTTTATTTATTCAAGTGCATACAGGTGGCATTGGCCCAGGGCCAAAGTGCCCACATCCCCTTGGTCAGTCTGTATTGCTGCTCCGTGGCCCTTTAATGCCACAGCTGGGTTGACACCTGCCCCCACGCCTAGAGCAGCCTCCCTGGTGCTTGGGAATGAATGCACTGTGGGTGAGCAATGAGGGCAAAGGCCGGCTTCACATGAAGGCAGGAGAGCTGTTCTGATGCTTCTAGAAGTTGCCAACAGGGTTATCGGGTCCCCCCAGTGCTGCAGTCTCTAACAGTCCTGGGTCTCAGTTGAACAGTGTTTGTGCATTTTCCCTGAAAGGGTGTGTCCAGAAGCCCTCAGTCCTCTGGAAGGGCCATCAGCCAAAGGTCCTGGCTAGTAGCAGGGCCTGGACCCCCGGCGGAGGGTGCTTCAGGCTTAGATTGGTTCAGTCAGAGCCCTGCTATTCTGGTGCTTGTCCCCATGAGATGACACCATCAGGGAACATGGGAACCCAAGAAAAGCCTCAAGTTCCTACCTTCCCCAGTCTGGCCAGCACAGCCCATCCTTCCAGATGTGGTTGCCAGGGGCCCGTGGCCTGTCTGGGACGGCTGATGTGGCAAGCCTGGCTGGGGCTCACTCCTGATAACTGGAGGCAGGGCTAGAGCCAGCTTTTCTGGGGGGTGGGCAGTGGCCTTGTGGAACACAGGCCCAAAAGGGTGCAGAACAGGCCTGGCTGTTGACTCCCCAATTTCCTCGGGTGCGTCCTGGTAGAGCCCTGTGTACCAGGGGTGATGCCTGGCCCAGAGCCATCGTCAGGCTGTAGATGGTGCTTAGACAGGTTCTCATAACTGGCTGTCTTGTAACTGCTGCCCTGGCTCCCTTACCTCCAGGTCTGTGCTCTTGGCACACGAAGGTGCTGTGCTCACCCCACTTCCTGCAATCCCGTCCTCCAGCACAGGGCTCCCTAAAAAAGCTACAGGGTTAGCAGTAGCAAAGTTGCAGCATGTAGCAAGTCCCTGGTCTGGAATCAAGCAACCCTGTAAACACTGCATCACTTCTGTGATAACTGTGTGCCACCGTGCAGGACTTCCTACTGACGTGTTATATCTGTGTTCCCCACACAACCATGTCTGCCCAAGCGCTGGGGTCTCCTTTCTGTGCACCCTCCAGCCCTCCTGACTGTGAGATTGATCAGCCGCTGTTGGCAGTGAGGGCATGGGGAGGGCAGCAAAGGAGTGGGGCGGGGTGCATGAACAACCATCCCTGTGTGGAGGACAAGTTCTAGTCTCCTCTGGGCAGAGACCAGTGCTGCTGACTCCAGGCAACTTCAGGGAAGCCCAGGGCTATGAGGGTGCTTTGCTCAGGAAAACCTAACTCTGAAGACCCTCCGGTCAGGAGCCAGCCTTCCTTCCCTTCCAGCTATGACTAATGATTTATTTAAGACCCGCTCGCAAGACCCGCTCGCCCTTTTATTTATCCACAAAGTCCGAAGGAGACTGTTCATCCACCCCGCCCCCACCCCCATTCCCATGGTCCATCCATGCTGGCTTATGTCTTGTGTCTCAGACCAGCCCTGCTTTGTCCTTCTGGTAGACTGTGTTTCACTTGGGGTTGCTGGTTTGACCCTCTTTTCCTATGGGAACCCCACTGTACTCTGATTTCCATCTCCAGACTGTAATAAAATGTTTGTTTTCACTTGAACCTGGTCTGCTGGCATTTCTCACATGGTGAGACCTTAGAGAACCTTGAGGGCTCCATCTGTGGAGAATGGTCACACCCAGAAGAGGCCCCACAGCCACTGAAAGCAGCTGTTGTGACTTTGGCAGTGAGTGCCCACCTCGGGGAGACCTATCTGACTAGGTCAGGCCTCCTCCCCACCAGAGATGGCACTTCGATGAAAAACCAAACCCTTTGCAAGGTCCTGCCTGCACTCAAAGAATCAGCCTGTGACCAGAGGTGGGATCCCAGGCCATCTGAGGGTCCCATCACCCACCCGTTCTCCCTCAGGGCCCTTGGGCTGGGCTCCCAGCCTCCCTGACTTTCTAGGCCAGCGGTTCTCAACCTGTGGGTTGCCACCCCTTTGGGGGTCAAACGACCCTTTCACAGGGGTCGCCTAAGACCATCGGAAAACACATATATAAACAGTGGTTCTCAACCTTCCTAATGCCACCACCCTTTAATACAGTTCCTCATGTTGTGACCCCCAACCATAAAATTATTTTCGTTGCTACTTCATAACTGTAATTTTGCTACTGTTATGAATTGTAATGTAAATATCTGATATGCAGGATATATTTTCATTGTTACAAATTGAACATAATTAAAGCATAGTGATTAATCACAAAAACAATATGTAATTATGTGTTTTCCGATGGTCTTAGGCGATCCCTGTGAAAGGGTCGTTCGACCCCCAAAGGGGTTGCGACCCACAGGTTGAGAACCACTGTTCTAGGCTCTAGGTTCTGTGTCCCCTCCCCTCAATTTGGATGGCCCACCCCTTCCTCCCAGGCACTTGAACCTCAGGCCTAAAGAGAACCTCTTGTCCCCCAGGAACCCTACTTCCCTTGGAAACCAGCTCCACCAGCCTGTGGAGGACACGTCCCTTTTTGCATTCACTGGACATCACTGCACCACTGTCCTGTGTGGAAAAGAGGTACCTTTATTTGAACAGAACAAGTACACCAGCCCGAGGGCAAATGCTTCTAGCTCTGCCCAGAGGTGTTGGCCGGGCCCTGGCCCTCAGCAGAATTCACAGCAGCCCAGAAGGCAAGGCTCCCGAGCCCTTCACAGCATTATCTCAGTTCATACATTCAGCCTGCACAGGGCAAGAGAGCTGCACCAGCTTCGGGAGCCCACCAGGCCCTAGATGGGTGAGCCCGAGGAACCAAGCACAGCTCCTGGGAGTGTGTACTCGTCCTCTAGCAGCAGCATGTGGCACTGAGAGGTGCTGGACTAGTATGATGGGTCCCAAGGCACAGCTTCTGCCCACCCTCACCAGCCTGGGGCTACTGAAACACCTCACTCCGAAACCCAGGCTTGGCCCGGTGAGGTAGGGAGGGCTCCTTTGGGCCTCGGTGAGTCAAGCTGAGGAGCCCAAGCCTAACCCCCAGGTTCATGCCTTCACGCCACTCAGCTGGAACCGGGCCTCCTCCGATATGCCGAACTGTTCCAGGGGGTCCTGTGTGATGGAGGGGTAGCATGAGCTCTGGCCCGGGAGCTCTCCCCCCACCGCCACTTCCCGTGCCCCAGGCACACCTTGCCAGTCATCTTCTGGATCTCGTTCCTGTAGAAGATGAGGCTCCTGCGCATGAACTCGTAGCTGGGAAAGGAAGTGGCCTGTGCTCACAGGGCCCAGCTCTGCCCCTGCCCCAGGCCCCCAGGCCAGGATATACCCCACACCCTACCTGGCTCGACGCAGAGCTCCCATCCACTCTTGACACTGCTCTTCGCTGTAGCACTCAAAGTGATACTTCCTTTCCGGGTCCTCGATGAAACCTGCAGAGGAAGGGGCCCATCTGTCCCTGCTCACTCCCACCACCACCCATGCTGGCCACCGGCCTCAGCTTCCTGTTGCCACTGTCCACAACTGTCCCCTCCTCTAGACCCAGCTCGGGCTCACCGCTTCCCACAGGCTAGAGACTGTATCCCCCAAAAGAGTATGTTCAAAACCTCACTCCTGGAACCTGGGAACAGAGCCTATTTGGGTACAAGGTCGTTGCAGGTGTAGTTAGTTAAGGTGAGGACACACTAGAGTGGGGTGGGATTGGTGTCCTTATAAAAAAAGGAGATCTGGACACAGACACGCAGGGAAAAGGCCACGGGGCTATGGAGGCAGAAATCAGGGTGACCTTCTACAAGATTGCCAGCAGCCTCCAGAAATTGGGAGAGCATGGTTCCCCCTCAGAAGGAACCAGTCCTGCAGACACCCCAACCCCGAACTTCTACCCTCCAGCACTGGGAGAAAGCCTCACAGTCTGTGACAGTACGTTAAGGCCACTCCAGAAAACGAAAAGTTCTGCCTTTCCCTGCAGACTCGATCCTCTCAAGGTGACTCAGGATAATCCTCTAGGGTCCCCAGCCGGGCATTGAGAACCGGTGCTCCCCGGTTCTCAGTAGAGGCACCCCGAGAGGCCAGTGCTCGCCGACAGAAATGAAAACCCTGGTGGCCTTAGCGGTGGCAAAGGGGAGAAGCGCAGCCCCGCCCGGGACGGCGGACTTCGTCTATGGGGAGGGGCAGAGCGGAGCTCGGATCCCCGCCTGCTGGTCCCCGCCCCCCGCACTCACTGATGGAGAAGCCGCTGGGCTCTTCCTGGGCGACTCTGCAGTGCTCCAGCAGGAGAGCTCCGACGGGCTGGGGGCAGACGAGCCGGATGGGCGGGCCGTCCGGGGACCCCAGCTCCCCAACCCCAGCCCGGGGCCCGCCTTCCCGCCGCCCTACCTCGGCCTCGTCGGTCCGGAAGTAGAAGAGGAAATTGACTACCAGCTTCACCAGCCGCCGTTTCACCACTGTGGACACAGGGCGGGCTCTCGCGGGCTCGGCGACCGCCCATCCCGCCCCGACCGGCACCCCCGTCCGCCCGGTCCCCGGCTCACAGCCCCTACCCCACTCACCGCTGCCCTTCTTGGGGCCTCGCATGCCGAGTTCGGCTGCCAGCTCAGCCGGCTGCCGGGACAGCGCCTGCAGTTCCTTCTCGTTGTAGCGCATGGCGGCCCGGGACCCAGAACGCGGAGTGCGGACCGCGATTTCCCGGCCGCCGCCCCCCACTCGCGCCAAAAAAGTTCCACAGCGCCGTCCCGGAAGCGCTTCCGAAGCTACTGCGCCTGCGCTTCCCAGGCCTCTCAACCTGTCCATCACCGGGAGGGGCACTAGCGTCCGGGGGTGGGAGTGCGGCACACAGAGTGGCGCCCTCGTCGGGCGTAGGGGACAGCGGGCGACACGACGGTCAGTTTCTGTAACCATACAGTAAGTTGGACCCGGGTTGGAAAGTAAGCATCCCTACTGAAATGGACCGGAACAGGCCGAGGAGGGCAAGTCCCAGCCCTCCTTCCCGCGATAACTGGCCTCGCGCGAGTTAGACTGACTGAGAGGTGGTGTTTTTTAGTTCGTGGTGTGTTTTTTGTGTGTGTTTTGTTTTTTTGTTGAGCCTCGTGGGCATGCGCACTTCTGCTTCCGGCCCGCATTCTCAGCCCCGCCTCTTCCCTCGCACTTTCCGAGTGTCTGGCCTGCGCTCCTGAGCGGGCGGAACTTGCGCACAAGGGAGGTCCCGCCCCGTTAGCCCCGGAAGTGGTTCCTTAGGCCTCGCTCGTTCGCCGAACGAAGTCGTAGTGGCGGTGGCGGGTGGAAAGGCGACGGGATCGCGGCCACGGGTGCAGGTGAGGAGCGAGGCGAGAGCGGCGGCCCCGGAGCCCGGAGTTCCCTGGAAGGGACCAAACGTGGGCGAAGGGCGCCTGCGGCGCGGCTGAGGGCGGGCGAATGCGTCGCCCACTCAGGAATGTGGGGCCTCTGTGTCCCCGGCGCCCCACCGCTCGCTTGAAACTCTCCGAAGACCCGCTGAGATCGGGTCGGGGTCGCAACTCACATGGCGCCGCCCGTGTAACCGAGGACCTGTGTGAGCACTAGGTTGCGTCCGTTAGTTGACTGGCTTTGTGGTCCGAGAGTCACACGGGAGGACCGAGTGCGCCGCCGTCGCCGGAGCCCGCTAGCCGGCCTTTCCGCCAGCGAGGCCCCGAGGGTAACGACTTCCCTACCGGCCAGACCGAGATGCCAGGACCGTTCTTTCCTATGCCCCTTGGCAGCGCAGACCGAGGGGGAGAAGTTCCCGATGTTAATAATCCGTTTGCCCTGTTGAAGGAGATAATAGCCTGTTGATAAAGCTGTCATTCATCCCTGCACCCTCCTCGGCCCCAGGGGACGCCTCCGCGCAAAGCTTCCCGCCGGCCTTTGCCGCTTTCTGGACGGGTCGCTTTTAGACTCAGCCTTTTGGCTTCTTACTGTGATCGATGCGGTCTGATTTCTGCCCCCCGCCCATCCACACCAACTTCACCCTCCATACCGGGATGTAACGTAAACTTTATGTCATGCGCGCTCACCAAATCATTAGTTCTGTTTTCATTATTAATTTTTTTATTGATTGATTTTAGAAAGAGCAAAGAAGGGGAAAGAGAAACATCGATTTGTTGTTCCACTTATGTATGCATTTATTGTTTAATTCTTGTAAGTGCCCTGGCGGGGGAGGCAATCCAGGCAATGCTCTAACCAACGAGCAACCCAGCCAGGGCCAATTCTGTTTCTGAGACTGAAAATATTGTTCAGTATTAAGGCAAGAACATGTTCATCTGTGTTGCTTTTTCTGTACTGTTCATTCCCCTCTCCCCCCAAAGCTAATGTCTTTTTTTTAAAAATATATTTTATTGATTTTTTACAGAGAGGGATAGAGAGTTAGAAACATTGATGGGAGAGAAACATCGATCAGCTGCCTCCTGCACACCTCCTATTGGGGATGTGCCCGCAGCCAAGGTACATGCCCTTGACCAGAGTCGAACCTGGGACCTTCTAGTCTGCAGGCCGACACTCTATCCGCTGAGCCAAACCAGTTAGGGCTGTCTTTTTTTTTTTTTTTTAATATATTTTTATTGATTTCAGAAAGGAAGGGAAAGAGAGATTGAAACATCAATGATGAGAGAGAATCATTGATTGTTTGCCTCCTGCACGCCCCCTACTGGGGATCAAGCCCACAACCCCAGCATGTGCCCTTGACCAGAATTGAACCTACGACCCTTCAGTCTGCAGGTCGATGCTCTATCCACTGAGCCAAACCAGCCAGGGCGCTAATTAATGTCTTCATCTTTTCCGTTAGCTTGGTTTTTAATTTTTATTTATCAATTCAAGAGAGAGACTTGGGTTTGTTGTTTTGCTTTTTTATGTACTCATTGGTTGCTTCTTGTATGTGCCCTGACTGGGGATCAAGCCCACAACCTTGGTATATTGGGATGATGCTCTAGCCAACGGAGCTACCCGGCCGGGAGCCTGATTTTCTTTGCCAGCTGTCAATATTTTCCTCAAAGCTCCAGCACGTCACACAGCGGTAGGTTGTATTTTCCCGCAGGTTTAAAGGAATTGATCCTTTTATTTTCTTTCCCCCAGACCCTGGCATTCTGCTACTCACTCCTCAGTTGTCCTAGAACTTTATGTTAGCGCTCTCCTGGGTTGGCTTCTGTTTTCAGTCTGACCCTTTTCTTCTCTTCCTACTGTAAGCTCACCTCCTGGTAGTCTTTGAAGAAATCGATTGATCAGGGATTGATTTTGAGTCCTTGGTTATTTGAAAATGGCTTCATTTACCGTCACAGTTTGGGTATGAAATTAAAATTCTGGGTTGAAGATCCACACGGAGACCTGTGAGAGTGTTGCTCCTTTTAGAGTTCAGTGCTGTTCTGAAAGCCGGCCTCTACCTTGGTGAATAATGCTGGCCCCGCGCTGCTTTCTGACCTGTTGTTTCTTTGGCTAATAGAAACGGGTTTCCTCGGTGGTTTAAGTTTCATGAGCCATTTATTGAAGAAGGTCTTTTTGTCCTGTGGGAAGAATTAGATCCTTTTAGTCCTGGGGCATTTTCTTTTACTTCTTTGGTAATTATCTTTGATAATATTCTCTCTTTCTTTCTGTTTTCACTCTGGAATTCCATCTAGGTTTTTACTGTGCTCTTGTCTTTTCATTTTTTTGTTCTCCTTTATGCGAGATTTCTTTGACCTTCAAGCGCTCGTATTCAATTATTTGGATCATCCAGTCTCTACTTTCCAAGGGTTCACTCACTGGGCTGGCCTTTGGCATCCTGTTCAAGTTTCGTGGCACAGTAACGTCTCTGATAATTCAGGAGGATGCTGTCATCTTGTTGGGATTTCCATTAGGTGTCTTGTTCCTTGGGCATGTTTGATGCTTTGTGTCTGTTATGTGAAGTCACCGGCTCTGTGTGGGAGAGCCATGCTTATCTTGTGGGTCTCACTGCTCAGTGGGCCTGGCATGGGGGACCCCCAGCTGTCAGTGTCTGAGAATACTTTCCCTGGCGTTCTTTCCCCGGGAACGTCTTCTAAGGTGCCCTGGGCTGGGGGCCTGCAGGCGGGGCTGCCTGCCCTCTGGACACAGTGGGAGGAAGGACGACAGTCTGCCTGCTGGTCAGTAGGCTGGTTCTGATGGACTCCCCTCTTTTCAACCTGGCCCTCACCCCCAGCCTCTCAGCCTCTCGTGTCTGCCTCTCTCAGCTGAGAGAACCCTCATTCCATTTTTTCTGAATATAAAACTGATTTCTCTGGGGAGCCGAGGGTACCTGGGCAGGGACCTTCCTCTCAGGGTGTGAGTTCTCAGTTCATTCGGGTGGGGTTGCTGCCAGGGGAGGGGTAACGTGTACCGTGGGCTGTGAGTAACCAACAGTTTGGTTTCCAGTAGTTACTGGTTTTTATTCTAGGTGAGCAGTTAAGTATTTGCTTGGTTTGGATTTCCCTGAGCCAGATTCAGTGGGTACTTTCTCAACACCAGCCTGCCACTAGCAATTCAGGTGCTTATTCTGAAGGCATTGGGCTTGTTCCAGTCCCACAGAGACTGAAGACTGGTCCCATGGGGGTTTTTACACGTGGTGTTGGGATGTGGGCGGGGGGGGCGGGTGTGGCAGGAGTGAGGGGTGAAAAACGGGTCGGGCGAGGTCTCTTCACCTGCTCCCCCTGTTCGGCTTGAGTCCCCCAGTGACAGCTGGCCACATTTAGCAACGTTTACCACCTCTCCCCTTTGTCCCCCCTCCTTCAGGTATCCCCCCAGTCCAGTAACGCCCCAAGGCCTTCACCATGGACTTCCAACATCGCCCCGGGGGCAAGACCGGGAGTGGGGGCGTGGCCTCCTCTTCCGAGAGCAACAGGGACCGGCGGGAGCGCCTCCGGCAGCTGGCCCTGGAGACCATCGACATCAACAAGGTGAGGTGGGGTCAGAGGGGGTCCCCACAGCCTCCCTCTCACCATGGAGTCATGTTCCGGATTCTTACACCTGAGACCTTGAGCAGTTGCCTGGCTCTGTGGGCCTTGGTCTCCTAGTTGGTAAAAAAGGGAACTTGACCTACCTAGAGCAGCAGGTTTCCACGGCCCACCCACTGTTACCCTAAATTTCAAGGGTTTCTATCAGTGGCTTGGAGACTCTCAGTGGGGAGGGCCAGGATAGCAGCACATGAATTGATATAATTCCAGCCATAGGCAGTGAAGGGCAACATTTTAGTTTAACCACACAGAGCTGTTGGTAGACCAGTTCTTCCCTGGGCTCTGCTGACATCGGGCAGCGTCAGTCTGTGGGGGGCCATCCTAGGCACTGTGGGTGTCGAGCAGCATCCCTTCTGCTCACTCGATGCCAGGAGCACCTCCAGTCATGATGATCACAGATGTCTCCATGTATGTTGCTCAGGGATCCAGGTGAGAGCCTGGCAGTCAGTGTATAGTTCACGTAGAATTTGAAACCCCCTGAGGTATGTACAGCCCTTGCGTGTGCCAGGCAGCCCCTCAAAGCCTCACTGGTGAGGTCGGTTCTATTACTTTCCCCATTTTCCAGATGAAGAAACAGTTGTGGTGGCAGAGGGTGTGTCACTGTCAAAGATGACAGGACCCCTGAGCAGTGGAGTTAGGATTTGAACCGCACGGGTCTGCTCCGCATCAGCGATCAGCAGCACTGCCATGCTGCCCTGGTTTATGGAGTCACCTGTCCGGCCCACAGGACTTGGAGAGACATGGGTCTCCATCGCCTTTCCCTTCACCCGCTTGCTTGTCCTCTGCTGTATCTGCCTTGTGCTGCAACACTTGGAAGCTGGTGGGGTTTGTGGCCAGATCCCTGCCCCAATCTTGGAGATGGGTGACCAGCAGTGCTCTTTGGGCTCTGCCTCCTTCCAGACCCAAAATTGCCACCAATGTGGGGCCAGGGATTTTCCTGGAGAACCCTCGGCTCAGAGGAGGGGCCAGGGACCAGCAATGTCCACCCCTGCCCCAGGCGCTTATTGCAGATACAGGGTCAACCCCCAGCCCTGCCAAGTAGACTCGGGGTCCCGCAGCACTGCCCTCGCAGGCTGATGCCGAGCTGGCCCCAGTTTTCTAGTCCTTCGTCCCAGAACATCTGTCCCAGAGGACAACAGCCACCCCTCCCTTGCCAGCCAGGGGAGAGCCCTGCTTCTCAGGCACTACTCCGGCAGGCAGCGCTCAGGGTACCGTCTCCCTCGATTTAATGGACTGTGCCTCCCTCCCAGGACCCTTATTTCATGAAAAACCACCTGGGCTCGTATGAATGCAAGCTGTGCCTGACACTCCACAACAATGAGGTGAGTTCTCAGGGCCCGTTCCCCACACGTCCCTTCCCCTGTCCCACGGAGAAGCTGGCGGGACGCGCTGCTCCCACCCATCCTCCAGGCTTCTGCCTTGTTAACCTGTTGTTCATAACTCGGCCAAGGGCGAAGGAGGTGATTGGGGCCCGCCACTCACGCCTGACCACTCACTCACTGAGCACAGCTTCAGACATGTCTCTAGGAGAGATACTGGTCACTCTAGATGAAAACCGAGCCCTCTCTGTCCCCAGCCTGTGCCCTGCACTCCTGGCCCCCAGAGGCCACCAGTGCTGTGAATTTGCTGCTTGTCCACTTTCCTTTAATACCATTGTTGCCATTGTTATACAGATGTGCATCTATGAGCACATCTTGGAACATTTGACATTGGGTTTTGAGGTCTAGCGGTGTAGCTCCAATTCATTTCCTTTAACGACTGTGAGGTCATCAATACGATAGTCTGACAAGTTCTCACGTTGGGCTCAGCATGCAGCAATGAACCGGTCCTGTTTGTCCTTTCCGTGTTGTCGGACATTCGCTTTGTTTTGGAATTTGCTCACAACCATGGACAGTGTGCTGTTGAACAGCCTTGTGTGTCAGGGTCTCTCCCTTCTGCACTGTGGATATGGGGGCCCTGCTCCCAGGAGGCAGAGGGAGAGCAGGCCTGGTTGAGGGGCATCCAGGCCCCATCCCTGCTCCCTTTGTCCCACTCTAGGGGAGCTACCTCGCGCACACCCAGGGGAAAAAGCACCAGACCAACTTGTGAGTATGTCACCCCTTCTCCCTGCTCAAAGTCTTGGGCCCTGGGGTTAGGAGCTGGCACTTCTCCGACATCTCTGTGAGCCACACCAGACAATGGTACAGAGGTAGTCTGGGGCCAGCTCAGCCTGTGATCAGTACATTGAGCCCTGCCCATCGTGGGTGGCTGGGTGGGTGGGTACGGCTACCCGAGTGTGAGGGGAAGAACAGAATATGCTCCTTACCTAGCAAGGAAAGAGGTGTGGGTTTTCCGAAGGCTCCCTAGTAAGGAACAGTGGGAAATGTGACAAGAAGAGAAAGGTGCCCATGCCTGTCCCATCCATTTCCATTCAAACCTGGAGACACCCCCCCTACCCATCCACCCATTCAATCCCCCCCCCCCCCCCCCCCAACATCCTCACTTAGCAGAGGCTCTCCAAGGTCGATGTGGGGGCAGGATGGCTCCTAGCACCTGGGCCTGTGGCCTTGGCGGCCTGTGTGTATATGTGTGTGAAGGAGCAGCAGCGCTGTGTCCGTCATGCCTGCAGGGCCCGGCGAGCAGCCAAGGAGGCTAAGGAGGCCCCCGCCCAGCCAGCACCAGAGAAGGTCAAGGTGGAAGTGAAGAAGTTTGTGAAGATCGGCCGCCCGGGCTATAAAGGTAAGTCTGTTTGGGGGTAGGTTGGCCCACAGCTGGTGTGGGAAGGAGTGAGCCTTTTGTCCAGAAGCCTGGTCCCGCCCCTGAGCCATACACACACTGCTATTCACTGGCCTTCATTTGCTCATACTTTTCATTGCTTTCAGAGACCACCCACCCCACTGGGGCCCCATCTCCATTTGAACTTTCTCAAACATGACCTTGTGGATGTCACTCCCCTGTGCGCCTATCAGGGAGTTGTGAGAGCTCCTAGTGAAGATGAGTGACGTGTGGGAGGGGCAGTGAGCATAGAACTAGCTGGCTCCTCTTAACCTGAAGAGAAAGTGGAATGGGAGGGTAATGGTCTATGTTAGTGGCAGCTTACTCAGCAGGGCCATTAGCAGGGAAAAGAGCTCTGGGTTACTTAGTTCAGAAAGCTGGTTATATGGCCCTGTTGGAACATAGGGGACTGTGTTCTAACAAAATGTGGGGGTGTCCTGTGTGTGTCTGCCACTGTAGACAGGACACAGCGTGCAAAGGCCTTGGGGCAGGCCTGCTGATGAACCAGGCTACAATGGCAGGGTCCACGTGGGGCCACCAAAGGCCTTTTGGCTGTGATAGACTGTCAGTTTCTGTCATGAGTGTAGTGGGGAGAATTGGGGGGGTTATGGGGAAATTTTACGTGCCTGGGAGCTGTGCAGAGAACAGCCTAAAAGCCACAGGACTCTAATATGAAGGGCACCCTCTCCTGGAGGCAGGGTTGCAGCCCTCACTTGCCCCACACACCTAGTGCCTCCTGTCTTCACTTCCTGCTCAGTGCTGTCCCAGGCCTCGGGGGGTTAGAGTAACTCCGAGCCATTCTCCCACCACCACCTGCATGGTCTCGGGCAGGTGGCACCTATAGCACAGAACTCTCCCAGGCCTGCTTGGTGCCCTGCAGACAGGTGACCTCCCCTGGTGTCCTGCCCTCCGGGGTCCTGAGCTTTGGGAGGGTGACGAGCTGGCCTGGACCTGAGACCCTTGTGTGTTGCAGTGACCAAGCAGAGGGACACAGAGATGGGCCAGCAGAGCCTCCTGTTCCAGGTGAGACGAGGCCCAGGGCCCAATCATGAGGGGAGGGGCTCCTGGAGAGCAGTGCTGCCACTTGGCTGTCTCCCCGCAGATCGACTATCCTGAGATCGCTGACGGGATCATGCCACGCCACCGCTTCATGTCTGCCTACGAGCAGAGGATCGAGCCCCCAGATAGGCGCTGGCAGTACCTGCTGATGGCTGCTGAGCCCTACGAGACCATCGCCTTCAAGGTAGCTTGTGCTGCCCACTCCAGAGGTGTCCTTCCCAACAGGGGCTTACTTCTGGGGTGGGAAAGGGCACCCTAAGGTGGCACCCCCACCAAGAGCAGTGCATGCCTCTGTGCTGGGCTGGTCAGGAATTCCTTGACCGTGTCCTGTGCCCGAACAGACACTGGTGAACACGTATTGTAAACTACAGTGGGGCCTTGACTTACGAGTTTAATTCGTTCCATGACGGAGCTCGTAACTCAATTACTCGTATGTCAAATCAAAAAGTGAACGAGTGAGACACGTGATGCTGGGCTAATGTGGTGTTCACTGTGACGTTCACTGCGCCAACTAGTGGTGGGGTATCTGAAGCTGGCTCGTAACCCAAATTTTAGCTCGCAACTCAAAGCAAAAAAGAGATGGCTCGTATCTCGAAAAACTCGTTAGTCGGGACACTCGTAAGTCAAGGCCCACTGTATTATTTAACCGGGGTGATGGGGGTCACTAGGCAGCAGAGCTAGAATGTAAGCTGTGTCTGGTACCCCAAAACCAAGCCCTATTCCTTCATGAGGGCCTCTCCCGGCTGGGCCTGCTCTAACACCGGGGAGTAGTCCCTGCCTAAACCTGGGCCGTGGGCTCCCTAAGGCCATTTTCCACCCCTCCCCCTCGCAGGTGCCAAGCAGAGAGATTGACAAGGCCGAGGGCAAGTTTTGGACTCACTGGAACCGGGAAACCAAGCAGGTAAGTCACTCTAGGTCCGAGCAATTCAAGGAACTTCTGGTGGCTGCCCTGGCCATCCTGTCTACCCTCCCAAGACCCCCAGGGGCTCCACTCAGCTTTTCTGTGGTTTTTTTTTTTCCAGTTCTTTCTTCAGTTCCACTTTAAGATGGAAAAGCCTCCAGCCCCGCCAAGCCTCCCTGCTGGGCCTCCTGGGGTGAAGCGGCCACCACCCCCACTGATGAATGGTTTGCCCCCACGGCCACCACTGCCTGAGTCTTTGCCTCCACCTCCACCAGGAGGCCTGCCTCTGCCCCCCATGCCACCCAGTGGGCCTACACCTGCAGGGCCCCCAGGTCCTCCCCAACTGCCCCCCCCAGCTCCTGGAGTCCACCCTCCAGCACCAGTGGTCCACCCACCAACATCTGGGGTCCACCCTCCAGCTCCTGGGGTCCATCCCCCAGCACCGGTGGTCCACCCACCAACATCTGGGGTTCATCCTCCTGCTCCCGGGGTTCACCCTCCAGCCCCAGGAGTCCATCCTCCAGCCCCAGGTGTCCACCCTCCCCCATCTGCTGGAGTCCACCCCCAGGCCCCAGGCGTACACCCACAAGCTTCTTCAGTCCACCCCCAGGCCCCAGGGGTACACCCTCCAGCCCCAGGGATGCACCCCCAGCCACCTGGGGTACACCCCCCTCCTCCAGGGGTTCATCCTCCAGCTCCTGGGGTTCACCCCCAGCCTCCTGGAGTTCATCCCTCCAATCCCGGGGTCCACCCCCCGGCTCCCATGCCCCCGATGATGAGACCCCCGCTGCCCTCCGAGGGCCCTGGAAACATTCCACCCCCTCCCCCAGCCAACTGAAGAGCCACCCCCTCTCACTGCAAGTCTACTTTCCTGTTTTCCTGTCTTTTCTCCCTGATGAAATTTGGTGTTTTTGTACAGGGCTATGCCGTGTCCCTAGATTTCATTAAACAGCCTTCTCAGACACCTGGGTGCACTGTTGTGTCTGTGGGTGGGCAGGGGCACCGTGGGGTGGCCCCTCCACTGTACGTGGGAGTGGTTCAGGGTCAGACTTCCAAGACACTGGCCCATCAGGACACTGGTGGGTGTTCCAACAAGTCATCTGTGTCCTAGAAACTCCAGGATGGAAGACGGACATAGCCAGCCAGCCAGCCAGCTGTGGGTCTGGGGTCCAGCCTGTGGGAGGAGAGCAAAGCAGAGGATGTTCTCTGTCCTTGGGGTCTCCAGGCCAAGATGCCTGAGTTGCTTTTGCACCTTGATTCCTAAGGGCAGGATGAGTGGACAGGAGACTCTTGAGAGCTCCAGCTGAGTCTGGAGACCACCCACCTGGTGGTCTGAACACAGCAAGAACTGGTGTCTTTTGGGTCCTCAAGGAGGAGGCTCTGCCCTCCTCCAGGCCCAGCCCTGCAGCTGTTGATGTTTGGTCCATCTGGGTTGGTCACTCCCTGCTCACATTCCCACTGCTGTCTCCAGAGAGAAAAACTCAAGGACAGTTGGACAAATCGGTCACAGGCCACACTTTCTATCACTGGTGGGAAGGAGATAGGCAGCGGGGCCAGAACAGAAGGGGCTTTGAGCTGGCCCAGGCTTGTAGGGGAGCTCAGGCACTGGCCCCCAAGGTCACCTCCTGGGAGGCGATAGGGCTGTCCTCCAGCACAAACACCCTGGGCTGGCCCATATAAGCAGAGTGGCCAAGTCCCTGACAATTCCCAGGATGAGGGCTGCACCTCTCTCTCGGCTGGTCCTGGTGCTATGGGCGATGGGGACCCTGATGGGGGCTGGGACCCCTGGAGAAGAAGCCATGCCTGGGGAGCCTGCAGGCACTGGGGGTCTCATCTTCCACCAAGACTGGGACTGGCCAGCCCCCCAGGGCTTGCCTCCAAGCAGTCAGCGAGACTCCCTGTGCCTGGTGACGCTGGTTGGTGGCAGCAACGGCAGCAGTGCCCCCCTACAGGTGATGGGAGCCCTGAGGGGCTACGAGCAGGCCTTCCTGGAGGCCGTGCAACGAGCCCACTGGGGGCCTCGTGACCTGGCCACCTTTGGCGTCTGCACCCCTAGCCATGAGCACGCTGCCCTGCCCCGTTTGCAGTGGCTTAGAGTGTGGCTGGGGGAGCCCCGGGGGCAGCGGCTGGTGGTCCTGCACCTGGAGGAAGGTACGTCGGGCCCATGGCTGAGGCTGGGCAGGTTCCTCTGCTGTGGTCCCTAGCCATCATTCCCATTACATGACAACCATTATTTTCCCAAGTAAGACCCCAGACTCCTGACCTGGGGAAGCTGAAGCCTATGGCCCTGCTCACTTGGGCTGGGCTGAGTCTGCAGCCTGGGAGGTGTGTGCCCTTATCTTTGCCAGTGAATGCTGGGCTCCCAGACCACCCCTCCTGCACTGCCTGGGAAGGTTCCCACTCCAGGAAGGAGCCATGGGGTTGGGGCCAGCAGTGGAGGAGTGCCCCTCTGACAGCAGGTAGCCCAGAGTAAGAGGTGGCCTGTCCTCAGATACACTTCCGGGAAGGGGTGCCCACGTGACACGTGGACCTCCACCCAGGAGACCCCCAAACCCAAGAGACCTCAAGGGTTCAGGGATGACAGGCAGCAGCCCGCCACCCACCCTGTCAGTCCTCCCACCCATGTCCTGGCAAGGTCCTGCCCCTTGTGTTGAGGGGTGTCAACTCCCAGGAGTGTCCCAAGGCTCCCAGCTGGGGTGGAGCTCTCCCTCCCTGAAGGACAGGCTTGGGCCAGGGGCTCAGGCCTCAGTGGCTCAACTGTCCCCCTTCCCCATTATCCTGGCGGCAGTGACCTGGGAGCCAACACCCTCACTGAGGTTCCAGGAGCCTCCATCTGGAGAAATCAGCCCCTCAGAGATGGCGCTGCTGGTGCTGTACCCCGGGTCCGGCCCAGAGGTCACTGTAACAGGGGCTGGGCTGCTGGGCACCCAGGTACCAGGGTTGGGTTGGGCATTCCTTCACCCCCAGTCACCCTTACCCATAGCGGAGGGGGGGCGGGGCGCGTAAACCGTCTTCACCTCAGGGAAAGGCTCTGGGTCCAGAGTCGAACCGGGAAGGGGTGGTAAGGGCAGTGAACAGCAGGGCTGGCAGCCTGCGCCTCCACCCAGCCAGGCTGAGCTCCCATCTCCTCAGAGTCTCTGCCTATCCCGGGACACCGGCTACCTGACGCTGGCGGTGGACCATCCCGCGGGGGCCTGGCACGGCCTGGGTCTTGCCCTAACCCTGCGGCACCGCGAAAACGGTAGGCTGGGAGAAGAGGGAGCAGGCGCCACCGCCCTGGATCCCAGCTCCTGACAGCTGGTGCCTTGCCCTCAGGCACCCCCCTGAGCACCGCGCAGCTGCAAGCCTTGCTGTTTGGCGCCGACCCCCGCTGCTTCACGCGCATGACCCCGGCCCTACTCCTGCTGCTGAGGCCCGGGCCCACGCCCATGCCCGCGCACGGTCGGCTGGACACACTGCCCTTCCCGTCGCCCAGGTGCGCCTTGGCCCAGCCCAGGGTCGCGGGGAGGTAGGTGGGGACAACTTAGCCCAGAGCCCACATCCAGTCTCCGCCTTCCAGTCCCACCCCGGAACCCGAGGAGCCACTACCCGGCACCGACCCATTTCTGGAGACGCTCACACGCCTGGTGCGGACGCTGCGGGGGCCCCAAGCCCGGGCCTCGCCGCCGCGCCTGGCCCTGGACCCTGCCGCGCTGGCTGGCTTCCCGCAGGGCCTGGTCAACCTGTCGGACCCTGTGGCACTGGAGCGCCTGCTGGACGGCGAGGAGCCCCTGCTGCTGCTGCTGCCACCTGCCGCTGCCACCACGGGGGACCCTACGCCGCTGCAAGGCCCCGAGTCCTCGCCGTGGGCGGCGGATCTGGCGCGCCGAGTGGCCGCAGAGCTGCAGGCGGCTGCCGCTGAGCTGCGCGGCCTCCCAGGGTTGCCGCCCGCCGCCCCGCCACTGCTGGCGCGCCTGCTGGCGCTGTGCCCCGGGGACTCGGGGGACCCAGGCGGCCCCGGCGGCCCACTGCGCGCGCTGCTTCTGCTAAAGGCGCTGCAGGGCCTGCGCGCCGAGTGGCGCGGGAGGGAGTGGAGCGGGCCGGCGCGGACACAGCGCAGCGCGGGGGCCAGGACCGCGGACGAGCCGTGCGCGCTGCGCGAGCTGAGTGTGGACCTCCGTGCCGAGCGCTCGGTACTCATCCCCGAGACGTACCAGGCCAACAACTGCCAGGGCTCCTGCGGCTGGCCGCAGTCCGACCGCAACCCGCGCTATGGCAACCACGTGGTGTTGCTGCTCAAGATGCAGGCCCGTGGGGCGGCTCTGGCGCGTCCACCCTGCTGCGTGCCCACGGCCTACGCGGGCAAGCTGCTCATCACCCTGTCGGAGGAGCGCATCAGCGCACACCACGTGCCCAACATGGTGGCCACCGAGTGTGGCTGCCGGTAACTCCGCGCCGAGAGTGGCGCCCCTGTCCATATTTATTCGGACCCGAATCATCACCCCAATAAAGACCACAAGCACACGGCTGAGGTGTCCGTGCACTTCGGGGGCAGGCGGGGCCTCCTTCAGCCAGCCCTCTTTTGGCGCGCGGGGCTGGGTCATCCGGTTGCACTGCCTCCTCCCTTCGCTACCCCACCCCTGTCTGAAGTTCCCATCCCAGTCATTCAGGCCCCGGGCTAGATCCGAGGTCGAGGTGCAAAGGAGCAGCGACGTGGGGGCCACAGCACTCGCTTTATTTCGCTAGAACCAGGGGCTACCCGGAAGATGTCCCGGGATTCCGGCGCGGGACCCAGGCCCGGCTCAGTCTCGACCCTTCCCCGCTCGGTGCTTCTGGCGGCCCGGAGGCCAGTCCTCTGCGTTGGGGCGTCGCGGAGAGGCCCAGGCCTGCCTCTTCCTGTGCTTAGGGTCTCTGGAGTCCCGCACCCACGGTCGATGGCCTTCTTCTCGTGCCTTCCAGCGCTGGGGTGGGGGTTCCCGGGGCTCCCTGACGGGCCGTGGCTTCTCCGGCTTCCATGGTCTCTCTTCAGTCCGCGGTCTCTCCTTCCGCGGCCTCTCCTTCCGCGGCCTCTCTTTCTGCGGCCTCTCCTTGGGCCCCTCGTGGGCGAGGGGCGCGCACTCCTCCCCAGCGGCCTCCTCCTCAGGGTCCCCTTCCTCCTTTTCTGCAGCCTCCGCACTCCTGGGAACCTCTGTCTTCTCCTCTGCCGGCACCTGGGGCGCAGAGGGTCCCGCTGGGGGAGTCCAGGCCTCGGGCTTCAGCTGCAACGCAGTGCGGGTGGATGGAATCGGTGCAAACCGGCACCCCCCCCCCCCCCCCCCCGTCCTCCCAGGCACAGCCCCTTCCTCTAAAGAGGGCTCAGCCGCCCCAAGTCGCTGAAGGAAACGCTTACCGAGGGCGACGCCGGCTTCTTTGGCGCAGAGCGTGGAGGGACCCATGGCTCAGGGACAGGTGCAGGGGCGTCCGCCACTCCAACCACGACGTCTGAGAGGGGACAGGAGCGGGTGCGAATCAGCCGGCGCCAAGAGCCAGGCCCACGTCCCTACCAGCCCTTGCCGCTGTACAGCGCCCTCTTCTGGGGACAGGTGGAGAGGAGGAGCCGATTTCTCCCAGGACTCGGAGCTGGGCTGCATGCCTCCGAGCCCTTGGAAAGAGTGCGGGTCCCCGCTGCTGCGGGCGCCCCCGTCGCTCCAGATCGCATTCCGGTTGCTAAAGGACCGGGCATATTTCTCCGCGAGCTGCAGGTCGCCCGTGGCTCATCCTGAGCGTGCAAGGCCCCTGGGGGAGTGGGGGGAGCATTCACCGGGCAGGGAGGTGCACCAAGCTCCTTACTGGGAGGGGAAGGTTCCCCTCCACCACTGCAAGGTCCAGGGGGGGCGGGTCGAGAAGGAGGCACGCAAAGCCCATCCCGGAGAGAGGGGCCCGGGCGGACCTTGGAGGTGCACAGAAGAGGAGGACCGCGCGCAAGGTCCATGCTAGGGCAAAGGCGTGGCGCGAGGGGAGACAGGGGAGTGACGTGGGCCTGTCCATCAGGAGGGGGACGTGTAAGACTCGGGCCCGGGGGCACAGGCTCACCGCGACACAGCTGGAAGGCTGAGCCCAGCAGCGCCACCAGCGAGGCGAGCACCAGGCACTTGTTGAGCGACAAGTCTCCCCAGGGTAGCTCCTCGCTCAGGGCCGGGGGCGGCGGCGGCGGCTGCGGGGGCGGCGCGGCCTGCGTCTTCTTGCGCGCGGGGCTCCTGGGGGCTTCAGGAGCAAGTGTGGGGCTGGGCGCGGTTCCCAGGGGCGGACCTGCACCCTAAACCCGGCCCAGCCCTGCCTGGCTGTGTAGCCCTGGGCAGGGGACTAATTTGGCAGCTTCACTGGTTCTCTTATGCGGAGAATATTCCGGATAATTAGCTGAAGCTTAGTAGCACCTTAGCTGGTGTCATAGTGAATTAGCAGAAGCTCCCAGAGTTAGTTACCTTTTAGTTACTACCTGTGACACCTGGTCACCACTCAGCCAGGAGCCAACATTGCAGCACCCGGTTCCCCCTCCACCCCAGATCCACCCAGCCAACCTCGGACCAACTCCCCACGTCAGTCCATACCCACCCCCCACTTCACCCCTGCCTCCTGCAAACCGACTTGCTCCTGCTTTCAGCCTCTCCTTGCTGGGTCCTGGGGCCACTTTGGCCACAGACTCCTTTTCTGTCTTCTTAGGCCTGGCATCCACTTTACCCGCAGGGCTACCCTCAGCCTCTGGCTCCTGAGAATCCTGTGGGGAGTCACCAGTCATCTTGGGTATTTCCTTCCGGTCTTTCCTCTGGGGGAGCCCAACACCTTCCCATGGACTGGAGAAACCCACCCTCCTTGGCCAGTGTGTCACTGATTCCAGGGGAGCTCCAGCTACTCACGTGGGCCCAGCTGCTGGAGTCGGCCAGCCTGGGTGTCACTGTTAGTGGGAAAAGAGGAAGACTCAAGGTCGTGGGGATCCTCAGGCCAATCCCACTCTCCCCCAGGCTCTGCTGGGCGCGGGGCAGGTAATTGTGCCCACTTTACAGATAGGAAAGCCGAGAGGCACACAGCAGTTCCCTGGCAGGCTGGGATTAGAACCCCAACCCATGTGTCCCAGCCCCTCTTTACGGCGGGGGGGTGGGGTGGGAAGCGCTTCTTATAGACCCCTGAGGCACCAATGAAGCAGAGGTGGGAAATGGGGGCACAGTTCACAGTTTAAGTGTGAGGGTCCCAGTCCTGGTCTCTGAAGGGGAGCCATCTTCAGAACGGGGCGGCGGGGGGCGGGGGGGGCATGGTCTTCACCCTGCCAGCGCCCCCAAGGATATCGCCAGCCCGGTTCTCCTGGGGCCCGCCTGGTCAGAGATCAGCCAGCACAGAGAGGTCCTCACCCGCCTGGCAGCTGCCCAGGCCTCCATCAGGCTTCTCCAAGGCCATGGTTGTCATGGAGATGTCTGGGAAGCAGCAGGTTCAGTTCAGACTGGAGCTGTGGAGGGGGGCGGGGGATGGGAAAGAGGGATCTTGCATTTACTGAGCCCCTGAGTGGGCCTGGGCCTGAGCTGGTGGGGAGGGTCCTGAGTACATGTATGACCCAGTTTCTGCCTCCCCCCAGCCCCCTTTACTTGGCTGATCCATACTCACCCAGGGCATGGCCCAGGTGCACACCCTGACCCCAGGTCTGCCTTGGGACCCCTCCCCAGTGGCTAGTCTCTCTGGGGCCCCAGCATCCCTGAGTACACAGTAGAGGCTGCTGTGACCCAGAAAGGATTAGGATCCACCCAAAGTCACAAAGAGATGAGCAAAGAGCTCAAACCAGACCCTGGGCCCCAGGGTCGGCTCATGTTCTCTGAGACCAGGGACTATTTTTATCCGTTGCCCAAGAGCCATGGGAAGGGCCAGCATGTGGCTGGCCCATCCCCTTCCAGACCTTTCCCCCCCCTAGGGATCTCCCTCTGGACCATTCTCACCTGCTATACCTGACACCCAGTCGTCCCCCCCCCCCACACCGCCCCGTTCCCCATTCCCTAAATCTAGGAGCTCAAGTTCCAGCAGCCAGGACCAGCCTTGCTCTGGCCAAAACAGGCAGGGGAACGGTGAGGGGGTCCTGGGGGCCTCTCTATCCCAACACTGGGGTCCGTGTCTCCTCTCACTGCCTCTGCTCCTTCAGAGCAGAGGCGGAAACTGAGGCTAAGGATGGAGGTACTGGCCAGAGGTCGTACAAGAGCCCGAGGTCAAACCCAAGTCCGTCGGCATCGCAAAGCCCTGCTTTCCGGGATCCCCAGTCCCTCCGGCTGCCGGTGCTAGTGTGTCCCATCCCTGGGCAAAAAGGTGACTCTTCTCTGAGTCTGGAACAGGGCAGTGGGGGGGGGGCTAATGACCAGGGGGGGTGCACCCCTAGGTGCGTAGGGGGCAGCCACAAGAGTTGGGGACCCCCATGGACCTCAGAGATGCCCTCCCCAGACCCCCGGAGATGCTCACCTCCGCCCAGGCCTCCTCCTACTCCGCTTACTTCACAGCCACCATGCTGGGCCTGGTAGACAGGATGGAGATGGAGGGTGACTCCTGGAAAGACAGCAACAGGTGGCCAGAGGAAGAAGGGTGGGCCAATCAGCTCTGTGGCTGGAGCAGGAAGGGGAGGAGAGCCAGGCACAGCTGGGGCGTCCTCCCCCCACCCCCTCTGCTTGCAGGAGGGCCAGGCATTGGCTGAAGGGTGACCCACCCCCACTTCAGCATAGAGTCACTGTCAGGCTGGCCCTGGTAACCTGGGAATGTTCTCTCCTGTCCCTAAGCATCAGAAAAAGGGGCTCTAGGGGTGAGAGCGCCATAAAAGGTGGTCCTCTTGCCTTCTCCGTGTGGATTCTGTCAGCAAGGCTTTATGAACCATGGGTGTGTGCCACCCCCCTAGCTGGCCTGACCTGCGGAGCCCAGGGCAGCAGGGAGGGCTTCCTGGAGGATACGGCCCCCTTGGGAAAGCTGGGCTCCGTGGCTCTTCTGCAAAGTGTGCTCACTTCCTGCCGGGGGACAGTGAGGTGGAAGTGAGTTACTCCGTGTTAAGTAAACACTGGGTAACCGTAGGCTGTGTCATGCCACCTAGTCACACTCTCGTTTAGTCCAACATCAAATACTCCACCACCCAGCCCAGCCTAGCATTATGGGAAATTATTTTGTCATTAAAAAAAAAAGTAACAGCTTTATCGAGATACTATTTACACACCATACAGTTTACTCTTTGAAAGTGTACAGTTCAATGGTGTTTAGTACAGTTCTGCCACCGTCACTTCTATCTAATTCCAGAACATTCCATCACCCCAGAAAGAAACCCCATCCCCATTAGCAGTAGTTCTACAAACCCTCATCTCCCCCAGCCCCTGGCAACCTCTAACCCAATTCCTGTCTCTGTGGATTTGCCTGTTCTGAACATTTCATGGAATCACACACTGTGTTTTGTGTCTGGCTACACACACATATACAATATAAGCACAGATATTAAAAATATGCACAGAATTAAGGAAATAGTAAAGAAGTTATTGGCCAGTGCTACCTTGGAGGAAGTTAAAATGAAGCAGATTTGCGAAAAGGTATATGAAGATTATCCTGCTTATGACTTAACTGAAAGAAAAGGTTTTCATAAAAACAACTGTTAAAGAATGTATATATATATATATATATATATATATATATATATACATATACTAGTGGCCCGGTGCACAAAAATTGTGTGGGAGGGGGGGCAGCCTGCACCCTCTCCAATCTGGGACCCCTCAGGGGATGTCCGACTGCCAGCAGTTGGACATCCCTCTAGTAATATGGAACCCCTGGCTCCTAACCGCTCACCTGCCTGCCTGCCTGATCAACCCTAACCACTCTGCCTGCCGGCCTGATTGCCCCCAACTGCCCCCCTGCCGGCCTTCTTGCCCCCAACTCCCCCCTCCCCCCCCCCCGCCAGCCAGATCGCCCCTAATCATCTCTGCCTTGGCCCACCACCATGGCTTTGTCCAGAAGGACGTCTGGAAGGTCTTCCGGTCTAATTAGCATATTACCCTTTTATTAATATGGATTTTTAATTGATTTCAGAGAGAAAGGGAGGGGGAGAGAGAAATAGAAACATCAATAATGAGAGAGAGCCCTGGCCAGTTTGGCTCAGTGGATAGAGCGTCGGCCTGCAGACTGAGGGGTCCCAGGTTCGATTCCGGTCAAGGGCATGTACCTTGGTTGCGGGCACATCCCCGGTGGAAGGTGTGCAGAAGGCGGCTGATCGATGTTTCTCTCTCATCGATGTTTCTAACTCTCTATTCCTCTCCCTTCCTCTCTGTAAAAAATCAATAAAATATATTTTAAAAAAAAATAATGAGAGAGAATCATTGATTGGCTACCTCCTTCATGACACCCACTGGGGATCAAACCCACAACCCAGGCATGTGCCCCTGACCAGAATCAAACCCAGACCTTTCAGTCTGCAGGCTGACGCTCAATCCACTGAGCCAAACCGACTAGGGCAAGAGCTAATTTCTTGAACTAGAGCAGTGGTTCTCAACCTGTGGGTCGCGACCCCTTTGGGGGTCGAAAGACCCTTTCACAGGGGTTGCCTAAGACCATCGGAAAACACATATATAATTACATATTGTTTTTGTGATTAATCACTATGCTTTAATTATGTTCAATTTGTAACAATGAAATTGGGGGTCACCACAACATGAGGAACTGTATTAAAGGGTTGTGGCATTAGGAAGGTTGAGAACCACTGAACCAGAGGATAGAGACAAATAACTTGTTCCATGGATTTAAAGATACAATTTATATCATTACTAGAGCCCTGGTGCACGACATTCGTGCACTAGCGGGGAGGGTCCCTCAGCCTGGCCTGTGCACTTTTGCAGTCCAGGGTCCCTCAGGAGATGTCTGACTGACGGCTTAGTCCCGCTCCCCGTGGAGAGGCTCATGCCACCGCCGCTTCGCTCGCCAGTCATCACCCGCCTTCTGGCTGAGCAGCTCTCCCCCTGCGGGGCAACTCCTGTGTTGAACATCCGCCCCCTGGTGATCACTGCGCATCATAGCAACCGGTCATTCCGCTGTTTGGTCGATTTGCGTATTACCCTTTTATTATATAAAATACTAGCAGAGAATGTATTTCCTTTTCTAAATCCTTGCAAGCATTGGTAGAATTTAATGCTGACTTTTGATCTTGAGAGTTACAGAATTTGAGTTTGCCATTTTAAATTGCATTTCTTTTTTCTTTTCTTTTTTTTTTTTTTAATATATTTTATTGATTTTTCACAGAGAGGAAGGGAGAGAGAGAGAGAGTTAGAAACATCGATGAGAGAGAAACATCGATCAGCTGCCTCCTGCACATCCCCCACTGGGGATGTGCCCGCAACCCAGGTACATGCCCTTGACCGAAATCAAACCTGGGACCTTTCAGTCCGCAGGCCGACGCTCTATCCACTGAGCTAAACTGGTTTCGGCTTCATTGACTTTTTAAAAAATATATTTTTATTGATTTCAGAGAGGAAGGAGAGAGAGATAGAAACATCAATGATGACAGAGAATCATTGATCGGCTGCCTCCTGCATGCCCCCCACTGGGGATCAAGCCCACAACCCGGGCATGTGCCCCTGACCAGAATCTAACCCAGGACCCTTTAGTCCACAGGCTGACACTTTATGCACTTGGCCCAAACTGGCTAGGGTTCCATTGACTTCTTTGAGAGAGAGGCAAAGGGAGAGAGGGAGGAGAGAGAGAGAGAGAGAGAGAGAGAGAGAGAGAGAGAGAGAGAGAAACATTGATGTGAGAGAGACACATCAATTCGTTGCCTCCCGCAGGTGCCTGGACGTGGGCAGGGATTGAACTTGCAACCCAGGTACCTGCCCTAGACAGGGAATCAAACCCTCAACCCTTCAGTCGGCAGGCCGACACTCTAACCACTGAGCCACACACATAGGCCAGGGCTTAAAATCACATTTCTATGCAATTTTTAGTTTAATACTTTGCATGGCCATATTGTTCCTTGCTTTTATAGCTGTGTTTTGTACATTTTGGATTTCTTTATATAAGGTCATAGATTCTTGAACTATTGTAGTTTTTAGTACAGTTAAAATTAGTTTGTTTAAGACCTATTTTTAATCAAGTAGGACAGAAACTATTATAACTGGCTTCATACATGCAGAAACCAGTGCAGTATTTATTATATGGAATATTTTTAATACACATCTGTCAGTGTAAAAATTCAGTGGCAGAGTGTTCATATTAAGAGTATATAAGCTTTGCCCTACCAGTGTGGCTCAGTGGTTGAGCGTCAACCTATGAACCAGGAGATCATGGTTCGATTCCCAGTCTGGGTGTTATAGAAAACCAGAGAAGAACCAAGCAACGCTTAGAGAGATGGAGTTACATTTATTATTATTATTTTTTAAATATATATTTTATTGATTTTACAGTGAAGAAGGGAGAGGGGTAGAGAGCCAGAAACATCGATGAGAGAGAAGCATCGATCAGCTGCCTCTTGCACACTCCCCACTGGGGACGTGCCCACAACCAAGGCACATGCCCTTGACCGGAATCGAACCTGGGACCCTTCAGTCCCCAGGCTGACGCTCTATCCAGTGAGCCAAACTGGCCAGGGCTACATTTATTATTATTATGCGTGGGCCCAGAGGAAAATTTCTCACAAATTCTGGGCGAAATCACACAGGAAGTTTCCTGTATTTATACCTTTTTACCCTCTTTGTCTCCAAAGTATGGGGTTCTGTTCCGGTCCCCTTTGCAAGTTCTTAAAGAGCCCCTATGTGCTGGGACTTTGAGACCTCGACCAAAGGCTTGGCCTGACGCCGGCACTGATAACTTCGTCTGGGGAAGGTTTAATGGCCTCTCTGAAATGGGAGTAGACTTATTTTCCTTATTATTTAAGTCAGCAAGCATTCCAGAAGCCAAAATGCAGGGTTAAAATTTCAAGCAGCAGTTTCTATATAAGATGGATGCTTCAAAGGCACGTGCCTGGGTTGTGGGCTCAGTCCCCAGTAGAGGGCATGCAGAAGGCAAACAATCAATGATCCTCTCTCATCATGTTTCTCTCTCTCTCCCTCTTCCTCTCTGAAATTAATAAAAATGTAGTAAAAAGAAGAATACATAAGCTTTGCCCTGGCTAGTGTTTCTCAGTGGTTAGAGTGTAACCCTTGGACCGAACAGTTTCAGATTCGATTCCCAGTCAAGGGCACCTACCTGGGTTTTGGGTCCACTTCCTGCCCTGGAGTGAGGTTTGTGTGGGAGGCAACCAGTCCATGCGTCTCTCTTACATCAATGTTTCTCTCTCTTCCTCTCCCTTCCTCTCTCTCTCAAATCAATTAAAAACAAAACAAAACAGACAAAAACAGCCACCAGTCTGAGACAGGCCCTGCTAATTCTGGCGCAGGCCCTCTCGTCCCTGGCGGGTGTTTTCACAAAGCTGTCGCAACACCATGGACACCTTATCATCCCCCGCAGATGTGCGTGTGGATCTGTGGCCAAATCGCAACGGGTTGAAGCCTTCCTTGGCCCTGCTTCTCCCTGAAGTATGTTTGATGCCTCTTTAAACTAGTTGTTCTGTTTACTTCCCCTTTTTCTTGCTGCTTGCTCAAGAGTTTCTCCTCCCCCTCCCCTCCCCCAGCAAGAATAATGTTAGGAGAAGAGGCCAGGCTTGAAAATAACAGTAACCATGATGAAAGGTGATCCAATCAATCCTTTAAAAAAAAAAAAAAAAATATATATATATATATATATTTTTTTTTTTTTTTACTGATTTCAGAGAGGAAGGGAGAGGGAGAGATAGAAACATCAATGATGAGAGAGAATCATTGATGGGCTGCCTCCTTCACACTCCCCATGGGAATCGTGCCTGCAACCTGGGCATGTGCCCTTGACTGAAATCGAACCTGGGACCCTTCAGTCTGCAGGCTGACTATCCCGCTGAGCCAAACTGGCCAGGGCCTCATCCTTTTTTATTGTTACTCTTTAGCATTTTATTATGAAAATTTTCAGATATATAGAAAGATTGCCAAAACCGGTTTGGCTCAGTGGATGGAGCGTCGGCCTGCAGACCGAAAGGTCCCAGGTTCGATTCCGGTCAAGGGCATGTACCTGGGTTGCGGGCACATCCCCAGTGGGAGATGTGCAGGAGGCGGCTGATCGATGTTTCTCTCTCATCGATGTTTCTGACTCTCTATCTCTCTCCCTTCCTCTCTGTAAAAAATCAATAAAATATATTTAAAAAAAAAAAGAAAGAAAGATTGGGGGAGTTTTACAGTGAAGGCTCACATACCTGCTATTTAGATGCTACAGGTGATATTCTGTTGTGTTTGCGCTATTCCGTCTTTGTCTGTCTGTCCATGGCTTCATCAACCCATCTCACTTTTTTTTTATCCTCACCCCAGGATATGTTATCGTATTGATTTTTTTTTTCTTTTTAAGAAAGAGAGAGAGAGGAAGGGAGAGAAAGGGAGAGAAAGATCGATGTGAAAGAGAAACATCCATCAGGTGCTCCCAGTACATACCCTGACCAGGGATTGGACCCGAAACCTAGGTTTGTGCCCTGACCAGGAATGGAACCTGCAGCCTTTATAGTACGCTCCAACCAACTGAGCCACCCGGCCAGGGCTCAACCCATCTCACTTTTGAAATTACATTTCGAAGTCAGTGGCAGGCATGGAACCACTTCAGCACACACACCATGTGCTAGAGATCAGAACCTGTTTGTGGCTTTCATGGTTAGGAGAAGTTTACATGAAGTGAAATGTAAAGTCTTAAGTGCACTGTCAGATGGTGTTTGTAGAATACACACACCAAATGTCACCCATTTGGTGACATTCCCATCATCCCATGTAGGAGTCTCCTGTGGCTGCTATAAGAAATCGCCATGAACTTAGTGGCTTCAAACAACACATTTATCATCTCACAGTCCTGGGGTCAGGAGTCCCACACAGGGTCTCAGGGGCTGAACCCAGGTGTGGGCGGGGCCGGTCCTTCTGGGGGCTCCAGGGAGAATCATGTCCACCCTTCCCAGCACCAAATCCCAGGCTCTCGGCTCTTCCTCCATCGTCACAGCCCTGCACAGCCTCTTGCATCTCCGACCCTGACCCTCCTGCCGCCTCTTATGAGGGACTTTGGTGACCCCGGGCTCCCTGGTAATCCGGAGTCATTCCCATCTCAGGGGCCTTGGCTTCCTCTTACCTCTGCCACATGCGGTGACACATCCACAAGTCCCACAGATTAGAAGTAGATATCTTCAGGGGTTCTTATTCAGTTGAATATACTTTGCAAGTCTTTTTTTTTTAAGTCATGGTGAGATCCATGGCCTCCTCTACCAACCCCCATATGCAGACGCCTAACCGGGCACGGAGCCTCCATCCTTGACATGCCCTTCCCGCAACCTCTGCTGCCCCTTCTCATCAGCTCAGCTCTCAGTACCTCCAGGAAGCCGTCCCTACTCCCTTTCCCATGCTGCAGTATGGGGGCCCCTCACCTCTTGTCGACTCCCCTCTCCTAGCAGGGCACCTCCCACCTGTCTGCCTTCTCTCCATCCACAGTGCGGACCCTGTGCCTTACCCACCCTGGCCTGCTGAGCATGGTTTCCCCGCTCACAGACACAGCATTTGCAGGGGCCCCCGGATGAGACAGAGGAAAGACAAAATGACATTTGGGGGGATGCGGGGCAATGTCTGAGGACGTCTGTGGTTGTCACAAGTGGGGGTGCTGCTGCCATGGAGTGGGTGGGGCCAGGGATGCTGTTAATCCCCCAGAGCGCCCGGAACGGCTTCTCAGAGCCTGGCCTGGCCCAGATGTGGAGCGTGGGAATTCATCTCTGCCTCAGCAACCAGGTACTGCCTGCTCTGTCACCAAGGTCCACCAGCGGCAAGTCTTTCAGTGCCGGGTGACGGGAAGGAGATTCCGTCTGGCTTCAGTGTTCACAACCTTAGGGGTGGCCGGGACCTCGGTCCCCGCCCCACCACCACATCGGCACAAAGCAGACAACATGCCCACCTTGCCTCCCACGTGTGAGTCTCCGGTGGCTGCTGTGAGACATGACAACAGGCAGAGGCAGCTGTGTCAGAACCGGAGCCCACCGTCCCCACAAGGGTGACACCACACTGCTCCCCAGCTCCCTGCCCTGGCTGGGAGCCCTCAGGCAGCGTGACCCCTTCTAGTGACTTTTCCCAACCTGCCCCTACCCTGGCCCCAAACACACCCCCTTCGTCCCCCACCCCTGCAAAGAGCAACCTGCTTCTGTTTGTTTTCCAAGAGGCTACATTTCCCCCGCTTTCCACCCATGATGATTACAAACTTAAGTTTACTTTGGCGGGAAACAGCACAGGGCCTGCCAGTGAAGACAGAGCCCTCCCCACCCCAAGTCTCGAGTCCCAGGGTCCGGAGGCTTCTGCGGAGATCTTTGAGACACCCCCCTGGGACAGTGTTTTCGGGGCTGCAAGCCCCCTGTGTTGGGGCTCAGCCGGGATCTGGGTCACTCTCTGGCCTCAGTCATGGTGGGTAAACACAGTGTGACCCAGGGACCCGAGGCCAGCCATCGGCAGGCCTGGATTCTGGACTCTGGGCCCAGCAGCACCTGTCCGGGTAAGACACTGGAGAGCTATGAAGAAGGAAAAAGCAAATTTCAAAACCGGGGGGCTCTCCCTGCTTCAAGAAGACGTAAGGCCTAAATAATAACAAGGGTACTAATTCTACAAACATGAGGATACTAATTCTACACCTGGGGTGTGGGCGTGAGCCCGCCCAGTAAAGTGGGCGCCTCTGTAGAGAAGCTGGAAACGCTGGTAGAGTTAACGGAAAAGCCACTTGCTTTACGTTTTCCCCAGGAGCTGCAATCCTACGCAAGGTCGCTGGTTACATATTTTCTCTCCGGGAAAATTCTTTGGTTCGCCCAACTACTGCAATTGTTAGTGTTTTTGTTGTTGTTGTTGTTTTAATAATTGATATTACTGCCCGAACCGGTTTGGCTCAGTGGACAGAGCGTCGGCCTGCGGACTCAAGGGTCCCAGGTTCGATTCCGGTCAGGGGCATGTACCTGGGTTGCGGGCACATCCCCAGTGTGAGGTGTGCAGGAGGCAGCTGATCGATGTTTCTTTCTCATCGATGTTTCTAACTCTCTATCCCTCTCCCTTCCTCTCTGTGAAAAATCAATAAAATATATTAAAAAAATAATCGATATTACTGTAAATTAGACGTTTTTCTTACTTATATTGTGTAAATAGTGTTGCATTCCACATAACAAGGCATTCAGAGACACACGGGGACCAGACCAGACGCGTGTTTTGCAGAGTAAATGTCTATCCGTTTTGTAATTATTCAAGGTCCCTTTGGGGGAAGTTTGTGTTTCTGACCCAAAGGAACACAGTGGATTGGGGGTAAAAATGAGATAAAAATGCCTGGCCGGGCTTAGCTGCTCAGCCCCAGGTCACTTTCCGAGTTTCTGTTTGTGCCCGCAGCGCGGAACCGCGAAACACCGTGGGACCCGCAAGACCTGCTCATGTCGCGCGGTGAGCGCAAAATTTAGTTCCTGCGTGAAATGTGTTTCTGACTTTAACTGCCAGAAGTGATATCTTTCCTGGGGGGGCGGGGGGGGGGGATTTTTAGTCCACACACGAAATAGCTGACTTTATCTGCAAAGAGTAATATTTTGTTTGTTAAAACGTCCAAATTTTAGACAAAAATATTTCACTAAATTTGAATGTCATTAACATTGAAAATTCTTTTTAACTGTAAGTTGTTTTAAAACGTGAGAGACCGAATCCAGAGAGCCATCATTATGACCCATCATTCGCAGGTAATGACGGAAAATAATTTTGACCTATTGGGGGGGTGGCGGTCCTAGGACCCCTTCCCCGCCCCGAGAGGTAGGGGGAGGGGGCCCCGCTGGGGGAAGGGACCCTGGTGACGGCGATGGGACCACAGATGAGACTGGGCCACGGCGAGACACGCCGAAAACGGACCCAGCGCGAAGCCACCACCCGGACCCGGTCCGAATGTGGGGGTGGGGCGGAGCGGGAGCCAAGGCGGCCCCGCCCCCTCCGCGCGCCCGCAGAGGGACGCCAGCGGGTGGGGGCGGCACCCTAAGCTTTTAGCCCAATCCTCGGCGTGATCTCACCCTCTCTCTCGCCGTTCGCCAATCAGACGCCGAGAGGGGCGTGCGTGCCTTGTTTTCCCGAGGCCCCGCCCCCTCTCGCGGCCGCGTTCCCGGCGGCGTAGGGGGCGTGGCCTTTCCGCGGCGCCTATAAAAGCGGGCGGCGGAGACGCCATTTTGCGAACGGCGAGCAGCGGCGGCGACGCGGAGAGGCGCAGCGGAGGTTTCCTGGTTTCGGACCCCAGCGGCCGGATGGTGAAATCCTCCCTGCAGCGGATCCTCAACAGCCACTGTTTCGCCAGAGAGAAGGAAGGGAATAAACCCAGCGTCACCGTTCACCCCAGTCGCACCATGCCGCTCATCAGTCTGCACAGCCGCGGAGGCCGCAGCAGCGAGAGGTGAGCGGCCCGCCCCTGCCCGAAGCTTCCAGAAGCGCCGCCGCGCTAGTTGGAGGTGGCGGCCGCGGGGCGCCACGGAAGCCCCGGGAGCTCGAGACCCGCCCCTTTGTCGAGGCCACAATCGCGCGCGGGGGGGGCGGGTTCTCGTCTGGGTGGGGGCGGGGCGGGCAGCGGGACCCGTCCGGAGTCTCGGCCTGGGGGGCGCGGGGTACCTGGTTGGGTTTGGGAGACAGCGGAAATACGAAATCGGGTTTGGGAGAGGGTCGCGGGATTGGGGGGAAAGATTGGGGGGCGAGTTGATTCGAGGCCGAGTCGGGCCCACGAGTCCCGTGAATCTGCACTTTGCAGGCGCGGCCCATTACCGGTGACCGGGGGGGTATCTTGAGCGCTCCGACGGAGAAAAAGCTCGAACAAGCGGGGTCCCCCTAGTGACCCCCATTTTTGGCCCCAGAGCTTATCGGTCCGGGTGCGCCAGCCCCGAGGGCAGGCAGAGCGAGGCTGCGCCACGTAGGCGGCGCCGGGGGCTTTTCTGTGGGTGGCGGTGGCTGCCGAACCGCCCCGCCGCGGGCTGCGGGCCTGGCCCTTCTTGCCGCCCCCTCGTTAGAGATGTTTTGGTCGAACGTAGTTGTGCCCATTTCCAGGGGCCGGGGGTCCGATGTGAAGTCTGCTACTTGTAGTTGGTAAGAGCTTAGGCACCCACCACCACCACCACCCCCGGGGTCCCACTAGCCCCGCAGCGGGGGGATCCTGAGCCGAGAAGCGTGCGGGCAGGGGTTTGAGGGGCCCCAGATGGGAGCCGTGCAAAATGGAGGCGACTTCGGGACTTGTTTACACTGCGCAGCAAATGGCTGCTGGCGCTCCCGACTGCGCGATTGTGAAAATCTCCCCGGGGCGCAGGGCAGGCTGCTGAGATGACGCAATCCCCAGTCCAGCGGGAGGGGCGCCTCCGCGGGCCTCTCCCCCTAAGCGCGCCCTGCTGGTGGTGGACCCACAAAATGTTGCTGGCTTCTGAGAATGCGCTAGAATTTCCGATTTTTGCTACAGACTGCAAAATGGAAAGGGGGAAGCTGAAGTGGTCCGAGTTAGAAGTGGGAAGTAAAACTTGATGGGGAGGTAGGATTGGGTTAGTGAGACTTTGTCTTTGTCTTGAGATAACTCAAGGACAGAAGACAGCACTAAGTGGAATTTTGGGTTGATAACCCAAGCATGGCCCAAGAAGGCCCCGTTAAGTAACCGCTTGTTTCTCCGATTTCAGGGTAGGGGGCGGGTGGAGCTTTTGAGCCGCCCTGACTGGCGGCTGTTGATTTTGACCCCTTGACCGGTGTAAGCATGGGACTGGGGAGGGCGATCTCCGGTGGGCCCCACTCTGGCTGGGACTCTGGAATGCCTTGGCCTTCAGCTTGGTCTGGCTGAAGCTCAGGGTCCTGTCAGTGAAGGCCACACCGCTAACCAGCCCGTTTTCTTCCAGTTCCAGGGTCTCCCTTAACTGCTGTAGTAACCTGGGTCCAGGGCCTCAGTGGTGCTCCTGATGTCCCTCACCCACCCCTGAAGATCCCAGGTGGGCGAGGGAATAGTCAGAGGGATCACAATCTTTCAGCTAATTTATTTTACTCCGTAAGTATCTGGCTCTCTGGGCTCTCTGACCTTAGGGGGCGGGGGGCTGGCCACGCCACGCCACACCACACCTGCAGCCCTGCTTCTGAGCAGTGGAGAGTTCTTGTACACCTGCTGTGTGCTAGGACTCTAACTACACGATTTTATTGAATTCTCAGAATCTGAGGATCAGGGGACACACACAGGTGCAAGTTGCAGCCCAGGATGTTTACTGAGCCAAAGTACCCCTTGGTGAACTGTTTCGCCCCAGCCTGGGGCTCCCACCCTGACCCTGGCTGGAGCCACCTCCCCTAGAGGCCTGGGAAGCCCTGCATGCAGAAGACGACATTGCAGGGGGCTGGGTGACTGGTTGATTTGGTGCTTTTCTGGGTTTACCAAACTGTGGCATTGAGGAGGAAGATCAGCCACTCAGTCTGTGGGGGTTGATGTCTAAAGGTTTGAACTTGGTTCTTTCCTTTCACAGGATAATAGGCTGAATGTAACAGAGGAACTAACGTCTAATAACAAGACGAGAATTCTCAATGTCCAGACCAGGCTCACAGATGCCAAACACATCAACTGGAGAGCAGTGCTGAGCAGTAGCTGCCTCTACATCGAGATCCCAGGCGGAGCTCTGCCAGAGGGGAGCAAAGACAGGTGAGGGCCAGCCTGTCGTGTCCTCCCTCCTAGGGGAGGAGGGAAACCAGAGTCCAGAGTTGGGCGGCCATCCCTGTTTTGAGTAGTGGTCTAGCAGTTTTCCGGAGATCCTCCACAGTGGGCACGGCCATATTTACGGACATCTGGTGGTCACATCCGGGGGTGCCCCTTAGGATTGATCCTGGCATTGAGGGGATGGGATCAGGGATGCTCAACCTCCACACAGAATGACCCAGCCCCAGTGCCTCTAGGTCTATACCTGGAAGTTGTGCTCCCATCAATCAAGCCTTTTAAGAGAAGTGGAGGTGCAGGCTGGGCCCTTACGAGGGACACATGAGGGTGGGCAGATTCTGACAGTTGCACTTCAGCTTTGCAGTTCTTCTCGAGTTTGCTGAGGAGCAGCTGCATGCTGACCATGTCTTCATTTGCTTCCACAAGAACCGTGATGACAGAGGTAGGTGACCACCATCACCAGCTGCTCTTGCAGGGATAAAAGGAGACCTGGGGTGGAGACCTGTGGCCTAAGGTCCTGTTGTCAGATCTTGGCCATGCTGTTCACGGGACCGTGCTGAGCTTCCCCTGCCCGTTACTGCTGCAGCCCCTGGGAGGCTTCTGTTAGGGGCCATCTGTGAAGGTGGGCGGGCACAGAGCCCAGGGTGCTGGAGGCCAGCGGGCTCAGATGCAGTTTTCCTCCACAGCCGCTCTGCTCCGAACCTTCAGCTTTATGGGCTTTGAGATTGTGAGACCGGGGCATCCCCTTGTCCCCAAGAGACCCGACGCTTGCTTCATGGCCTACACATTTGAGAGAGAGTCTTCGGAGGAGGACGAGTAGCAGCTGCACCACCTGCACCCTCACCTCTGCCACCACTGTCAGATCATCGCAGATCGTAGCCCCTTCGTGTGTCTCGCTTTGTGCTGGTGGTGTGACCAACTGCTGCACTGGGGTGCAAATGCCAGGCCTGCTCCCCTCTTCTGGGTTTTGTCCGCATGTTGTAATTGTGCAAATAAATGCTCACTCCAAATTAGCGGTATATTTCTTGAAGTTTAATATTGTGTTTGTGATACTGAAGTATTTGCTTTAATTCTAAATAAAAGTTTATATTTTACTTTTTTATTGCTGGTTTAAGGTGATACAGATTATCCTTGTACTTCAAGCAGGAGTTTTCTTATTTGAAGTTTTGGAAACAGTTTTAGGTCTTAACTTGGAAAGATAGGTATTAATCTACCCTTCTATTGCTTTGAAAAAATCTGAATAAAAATTACGTCTAAGATCTGTCTGGGCTCAGTGGTGTTAAGTTGGCCTGGAGGGGCCTCAGTTTTCTGGTGAGGCCTGGGGCTGTTTGCAAGTGTGTGATGGATGCATTCTGAGCTGAGTAACTCCCTTGACAGAGGAAACAGGCCCAGGGTGGGAAACCAATGTCAGTCTCTTGTCTGGCCACAACCAGGTTCTGTGGGATGTGCTGAGTGGCTCAGCTCCATGGCAGGTTTCAGGATCCTGGGGCCCTGCTTTGCCGCCACCTCAGCAAGGCAGCTCTGGATGGCAATATGCCCTACCTCACCCACACCTTGGACCTTCAGGTCCCCTGTCCCGTGCCCTTCCCTGGGGTGACCAAGGCTGGAGGCTGCCTGGCTTCCACTTCCCTGAATGGCCTCACCTCTGCCTGAAGCTGGGGTCCTGTGGGAGACTTAACCAGGGCGGTATGGATGTGTGTGGATGTGGGCCCCCCTCTAGCAACTGTGCAGACCCTGTGCACCCCAGTTGCCCCTGGGGAGGGCCTCACAATGCCATGCTGGAATAAGGACTCCTGGGGGAGACTGGTCCTGCTGTGGAGGGGCGAGGTGGCGCTCAAGTCCCAAGATTGGTGGCATCGTGGCGCCACCTGCTGGCTGCACCTGGGCATTGCCTGGAAATTCATATCCAGGCCTTGGCTGGGAAATAGGCTGCAAAGGGGTATCTTTGACAGGAGGAAAGGTGCTGGGAGACGGTGGGATGGGATACTCAGCTACCTGGGTGATGAAGCCGGTTTTCAAAGGTTTGGAGGTACAGAGCTGGTCATATCTGGGGGTTAGGAACAGTCCCTCCAGGGTCACCCTGTTCGGGGAGGAGGAGTAAGGAGGCATGACTGGAGGCCCAGGCAAGAGCGGTGGACCCCTCAGGGCTCCTGTGTCCGTTTTCAGAGGCATAAACTGAGTTCCCATTCACTCCCTCAGGTCCCCTGGTGGGTCTTGCAGGCCAGTTCATCAACCTGTGCTGGCGCTGGAAGGAGTGTCTGTGCTCTGCTGCTGTGGAGACCGGGATTGTCAGACCCCAGCACTAGGACACCCTGGCTTCTGCTGGACGGTGGGGGGAGGAGTTCCACACACATTGATGGACAGGGGGTGTCCACACCGGGAAGAGGGGCAGGTGGACCTGGCATCAGAAAGCCTCGCTGGCCCTGGCCTTAGTCCTCAGCCCTGGAAGGGGACACCTGCCTTCTTGGGGTGGACGTGGGCCTAAATACCCAACAAAAGAAGGGGGCAGGCATTGGAGGAGGGGTGCACTAGCCTTCTGGAAGGGGGCACCGACCCTCTTGAAGGCACTGCCACCAGCCCCAGCCCTGGAAGGAGTGCCTACCTCGTGCAGAGGCCCTGGAACAGCCACTCACTCTCGGAGGGTCAGTCCCACAGAAGTGCCAGGGCGTGGCCCAGTGAGGCCTTCATGGCCTCTGCCAGGTATCCACAGCTCAGCTAGTCCTTCAGGTTCGGCTCCTCCACACCAGTGGCCTGCTCCACTAGGTGCAGGACCAGCAGAGCGTGGCACACCCGCAGCCAGGGCCCAGCAGTGCTCCGCGGCCACACAGCTCCGGCCAGGGTCCCCAGAGCAGCGCCTGGGATGCCAGGTGTTCCGGGTCCGCGGCCAAGGGCACAGGGCCGAGCAGACAGCCCAGCTGCAGTTCCTGGGCACCCAGAGCAGCAGGCACAGGGCCCTGGAGTCCGAGCAGTCCTGTGGCATCCCAGCAGCAGGTTTCCCGGCCGCAGCTCTGCTAAGAATGTGCCCAGGCCTCCAGGTGCTCCAGGGCCGTGCTCAGCTGCAGCAGCAGCAAGGCCAAGGCTTAGGCGAAGTCTGTGGGCCTCTGTGCTCCCATGGGACTGCTCTAGGGCGCCTCTCGGGCAGTGCACCCTCAGACACCAGACCACAGAGCCTCTAGAGCAGCGGTTCTCAACCTGTGGGTCGCAACCCCTTTGGGGGTCGAACGACCCTTTCACAGGCGTCGCCTAAGACCATCGCAAAACATATATAATTACATATATTTTTTTTCTTTTTTTTGTTTTATTGCTTAAAGTATTACAAAGAGTATTACATATGTCTGCTTTCCCCCCCTACCCCTTGACATTCCCCCGGCCTTCCCTACCCCCCAGTGTCTTATGTCCATTGGTTATGCTTATATGCATGCATACAAGTCCTTTGGTTGATCTCTTATCACTTCCCCCAACCCTCCCAAGGCTTCCCACTGTAGTTTGACAGTCTGTTCGATGTTGCTCTGCCTCTGTATCTATTTTTGTTCATCAGTTTATAATGGTCTTTATTATCCATAAATGAGTGAGATCACGCGGTATTTTTCTTTCATTGACTGGCTTATTTCACTTAGCATAATGCTCTCCAGTTCCATCCAGGCTGTTGCAAATGGTAAGAATTCCTTCTTTTTTACAGCAGCATAGTATTCCATTGTGTAGATGTACCATGGCTTTCTAATCCATTCATCTGCTGATGGGCACTTAGGCTGTTTCCAGATCTTAGCTATGGTGAATTGTGCTGCTATGAACATAGGGGTGCATATATCCTTTCTGATTGGTGTTTCTGGTTTCTTGGGATATATTCCTACAAGTGGGATCACGGGGTCAAATGGGAGTTCCATTTTTAGTTTTTTGAGGAAACTCCATACTGTCTTCCATAGTGGCTGCACCAGTCTGCATTCCCACCAGCAGTGCACGAGTGTTCCTTTTTCTCCACATCCTCTCCAGCACTTGTCGTTTGTTGATTTGTTGATGATGGCCATTCTGACAGGTGTGAGATGGTACCTCATTGTTGTTTTGATTTTCATTTCTCGGATGATTAGTGACTTTGAGCATGTTTTCATATGTCTCTTGGCTTTCCAAATGCCCTCTTTTGAAAAGTGTCTATTTAGGTCCTTTGCCCATTTTTTTTTTTTTTTTTTTTTTTTAAAAATATATTTTATTGATTTTTTACAGAGAGGAAGGGAGAGAGATAGAGAGTTAGAAACATCGATGAGAGAGAGACATCGATCAGCTGCCTCCTGCACATCTCCCACTGGGGATGTGCCCGCAACCCAGGTACATGCCCTTGACCGGAATCGAACCTGGGACCTTTCAGTCCGCAGGCCGACGCTCTATCCACTGAGCCAAACCGGTTTTGTTTTGCCCATTTTTTGATTGGATTGTTTATCTTCCTTTTGTTAAGTTGTATGAGTTCCCTATAAATGTTGGAGATTAAACCCTTATTGGTGATAACATTGGCAAATATGTTCTCCCATGCAGTGGGCTTTCTTGTTGTTTTGTTGATGGTTTCTTTTGCTGTACAGAAGCTTTTTATTTTGATGTAGTCCCATTTGTTTATTTTCTCTTTAGTTTCAATGTCCTAGGAGATGTATCGGTGAAGAAATTGCTTCGGCATATGTCTGAGATTTTGTTGCCTTTGGATTCCTCTAGTATTTTTATGGTTTCCCGTCTTACATTTAAGTCCTTTATCTATTTTGAGTTTATTTTTGTGTATGGTGTAAGTTGGTGGTCTAGTTTCATTTTTTTGCATCTATCTGTCCAATTTTTCAAGCACCATTTATTGAAGAGACCCTTCAGTGCATAGGCCAGTGCTCTAACCACTGAGGAACCAACCAGGGTAAAACAAACATCTGATGAAATGTGGTGACACTTGCATCCTAAAGCCAGAGTGAGGATTAGATGAGTAAATGAGTCTAAAAGTTCTTAGAACAGCCCTGGCCAGTGTGGCTCAGGTGGTTGAGCATCATCCCATGGACCAAAAGGTCGCTGGTTTGATTCCCAGTTAGGACACATACCCAGGTTTCGTATTTGACTCCTGGTTGGGGTGTGTGCTGGAGACAACCGATCAATGCTTCTCTCTCTCTTTTTCACCCTTTCTCTCTCTCTAGAATTAATAAAAACATTAAAAAGAAACATTTAAAAGGCCTTAGAACAGCGCAAGACAGAGGAAGTGTTCAATACATTTTGGAAGCTGATGATGATGATTATTACAGTTATTATTATTTAAAGTGGTGCCTGTCAGCTGGCTGTGGCTGGTAAACTCAGTGGCTTTCTAGCCAGAATCTTCTGGGGAGTGAGTTAAAATTGCAGATCGCTGGGCCCCTGAGTGGTGTGGGGAGGGAGTTTTAACAAGTCTCCCAGGTGATGGAGAAACGTGGTTCCCAGGGCTGACTGTTAATTCGTTGGCTGTGAAATAAGCAGGTGTGGGTATGCCTAGGAGGGAAAGTTGGAGAGCCCTTGGCGGAGGAGCGGTGATGGTGGGGCTCCTCTTGGCGGCCAGGCCAGGCCAGGCCTCATCTACCCGCACCACGCGGTAGTAGAGGGCATTCCCGCTCTGCTCTCAGTGCAGGCGGGAGGGCCGGGTGGCCCCCCAGCACCCGAGTCGGGAGCCAAGCACGCATGGCACGGAAGCCCTCCAGCTGCCAGGCCTCTGGTCGTGGAAGGACAGGCCCGGCTCAGTGTCCATCGAGCAGAAGGGCAGCTCTGCAGGGGGACAAGTTGGCCAGTCTTGTCATTGCCTGTTTGACTCTCGTCCACCCTGTGGGACCCCAGAAGGGGCCTCTGAGGCTGCCCTGCTGGGAGTGGGGCTGGGAGCCCTTTCGGTGGGCGGCTCAGGGTCTTCTTAGGCAGGGGTGGGGGCAGGGGCTGTGGGTCAGCTGAGGAGGACCTGGATTACACCTGTGGGAGGAGGGCAGGAGGAGGGGGAGGATGCACAGAGTATGGGGCCCTAGATACAGGACTCCAGCCTCAGCCCCGTGTCCCCATCTCTGAAATGGAAATAACACTAATAGCCAACTGCCCTGAGCCTTGTGAGGTAGGATGACACCTGTGCACAGAGGAGGAAACAGGCTGAGGAGTGACCTTCAGTGGCAGAGAAGCCCAGCGCTAGGTGACCCCCTCCCCCCCACTTCCTTGTGTGGCTTTGGGCAGCCCCTGCAGCTCTCTGGACTCCAGTTTCCTCAGAGTTTTACAACCTGGTGAGCCCAGCTTTTTTTTTTTTTTAAACAAAGGTAGTAAAAAAGCTAATATAATTGACTTAAAACCATCATTAGGCGGAGAGTACCTTAAATGGTAATTAGAGATTCTATCCTTTCTCTCTGGTCACCTGGGAGGGATCTGGTGACACGCTCCCCCCTCCCCCACCCCCACTCCCAGCCCAGGGTCCCCTTAGGTGGCTCAACAAATGTGTCGAATGTGGGCTGAATCAGCAAGGTGGGGGCATTGGGTCTCGGGGTCTTGGTGAGTGGCTTCGAGCTGCTCATGCTGCTGAGTGGGGGGCATGTGTAAGTGGGCATTTATGGGGTGTCTGTGAGCGGTTCATGGTTGTGGGTGAATGTGCAGGGACCTCAGCGAAAGCAGGGCAGTCTCACATACCTTGGCCCTCTTGCCCAGCCTTAACCCTGCTGTGTGATCCTGGGGGGTTTCTTGCCCTCTCTGGGCTCCTTTCTTCATCAGCAAGACAGGGATGTTGCCCATCAATATTTCAGGGTGGTGGGAAGCACCTGGTGCTTTTGTGACATGGATAGACTATCCAGCCGTAACGGTGGGCCAACAGGGGGAAAGCTGGGGGCCAGCCACAATATTCAGGGACCTGTATTGGGCCTCATCCCCAGAGCTCAGCCCCTGCAGGCCAACTGCAGCCCCACCTCCAGCCCTGCCCCACCCAGATTCCAGATCACCCCAACCTGGAGAAGTTGCTGTTTCTGCCCTCTCCCTGCCCCAGCACTCCTCCCCAAGCCTCCCACCTTCAGGGCAGGAGTGACTGCTGGGCAGGCAGCCTTGAGAACAAACTCCTAAGAGCCGCCGCCCCTGGCCTCCCAGGACAGTCTGATCTGTCACAGGCAGCGACCTGGAAACAGTTAGCCTAGGAGACCGGGTGGGGCGGGAGCCTTTTAGGTAGGAACAGCGTCTCAGGCAGAAGCACAGCCTGCGTACTAAACACCAGGAAGTGGGAGCCAGAAGTCAACAGTCCAGGGTGAGAGCAGGGCAGGGGCAGGACGGGGAGACAGGTCGAAGTCCTGAAGGTCACTCCAGGTGGGCGGCAGGAGATTAGGGAGAGTGAGAAGTTTCAGGTCCCCCACCTTTGGGGAGGGCAAGGAACCCCAACAAAGATGGTTTAGTGAGAAACCCAACCAGTGCTCTTTATTCTGTGGCTTTCATTTCCTGGAGAACAACTTCCCCTTCTGTGGGACCATCTGAGAAACCCCCAGTGCGTGGGCCACCCCCCTGCCCCACCCATTCCAGGATCTTCAGACCAGGATTGTGCTTTGGGCAGGTGCTGCCCTATTGGGGCCTGACTCTGTTCTGACTTGCTATGCGACCTATGCAAATCCCCAGCACTCTGTGTTCAACAACGAGAGGTGTCTCCCCCTCTCTTGGCCACGCGAGCTAGATTTTTCTTTAAAAAATTGAGCCCACCCTAGCCAGTTTGGCTCAGTGGATAGAGTGTTCGCCTGCAGACTGATGGGTCCCGGGTTCAATTCAGGTCAAGGGCACATGCCTGGGTTGCAGGCTCCATCCCCAGTAGGGGGCGTGCAGGAGGCAGCCCATAGATGCAGGAAGCAGCCAGCCTTATCTCTCTCATCACTGATGTTTCTGTCTCTTTCTCCCTCTCCCTTCCTCTCTGAAATCAATAAAAAAAATATATTTAAAAATAAAAAATTGAGCCCGGCCCTGGCTGGGTGGCTCAGTTGGTTGGAACACTGAACTATGCACCAAAAGGTTGGGGGTTTGATCCCTGGTCAGGGCCTGCACAGGAGGCAACCGATCGATGGTTTTCTCTCACATCAATGTTTCTCTCTCTCTTTCTCACCCTACCTGTCTCTTTCTAAAATCCATGAATGTATCCTTGAGTGAGGATTAAAAATTTGAATCTTCCGGGTCCTGGCAGTAGTGGGTGCACTGCTGGGTTGGGTGCTGACTTGACAAGATCAAAGCTGCAGGAGGTACAGAGAGATGGAAGGATCTTGGATTTGATTGACAATGCTTGTCAAGAGGATAAACTGCTGCCCTGGCCGGCTTGGCTCAGTGGATAGAGCTTCGGCTGCAGACCGAAGGGTCCTGGGTTCAATTCCAGCCAAGGGCACATGCCCAGGTTGTGGGCTTGATCCCCAGTAGGGGGCGTGCCAGAGGCAGCTGATCAATGATTCTCTCTCATCATTGATCTTTCTTTCTCTCCTTCTCTCTCCCCCTCTCTGAAATCAATAAAAAAATATTTTTTTTAAAAAAAGAAGATAAATCATCTTAAGAGGATGTTGCAATACTACTGAGTAAGCTTTCTGAACCTGAATGGGACAAGGTGGAACCACGGAATCCGTTAAAGAACAAGAAATAAAGTGGACTGGCTTGGCCTTATAGTACCTCCATGAGAACGTTTCCCCATAGGAAGCTGACACCTGGCTCCTTCTTCCTGGATGGGTTTTTAAACATGTATGTAGGTACATGTTTTCTTTCAGTCTCCTAATCCAAGTCTTCTAGCGACAAATCAACACTCAAAAATGTATGCCCACTTAGGCTGGCTGGTGTGGCTCACAGCTTGAGCATCATCCCATGAACCAGGAGGTCACGTTTTGATTCCTGGTCGTGACACATGCTGCCTGGGCTCCATCCCCAGTGGGGGATGTGCAGGAGGCAGCCGATCAATGATTCTTTTTCATCATTGATGTTTCTATCTCTCCCTCTCCCTTCCTCTCTCTGAAATCAATAAAAACATATAAAATATATTTTTTAAATGTACACCCACTTGGTTTGTGGAAGCCAAGTGCAATGACAAACAGATTTCTCAGAAATGCAGAATATTTGGTTCTTTGAACTTAAAGTTCTTCATTCACTAGCTTGTGCTTAAACACGTTTGGTTAAACATTTGCCTTTAACTCTAATTTTAAAAAATATATATTTTATTGATTTTAGAGAGGAAGGGAGAGGGAGAGAGAGATAGAAACATCAATGATGAGAGAATCACTGATTCTGCCTCCTGCATGCCCCCTACTGGGGATGTGCCCGCAACCCAGGCATGTACCCTTGGCCGGAATCGAACCTGGGACCCTTCAGTCCGCAGGCCGACGCTCTATCCACTGAGCAAAACCAGCTAGGGCTAACTCTAATTTTGCTCTGCTGTCAGAATTTAACACTTCCCAACTACTTATAGTTATTCTATGACAGAGGTGATTGAAGATACAAAAAGAAAAGGCTAAGGAAGAGGAAGCCAACACAGGGAGACATGAACTTCTTGTATATCCCGCTCAGGGACGGAGTCTGAGCGGCTGCATATGAAGCCTGTCGGTGTAACGCACATTTAGAAGCCCATTCACTGACTGCTGGGGTTCCTAAGCTTCCTCGTGGTGTTTTTAAACTTTAGATACATTTATAAAGTTTTTGTGCTTGTTTGTTTTTGTGATCCCCACTGCAGGACATTCTTAGAGAGAGGAAGGGAGAGGGGAGAGAGAGAGAGAGAGAGAGAGAGAGAGAGATCCATCGGCTGCCTTCCAGGGATTGAACCTGCAACCCAAGCATGTGCCCTGACCGGGAATCAAACCGGCAACCTTTCGGTGCACAGGCCAACGCTCAACCAACCGAGCCACTCCAGCTGGGCTGGATACAGTTATAAGTAAGTGTCTGACATGTCCCTCTGCTTTCCCTACCACTTCTTTTTTTAAAAATATATTTTATTGATTTTTTACAGAGAAGAAGGAAGAGAGATAGAGAGTTAGAAACATCGATGAGAGAGAAACATCGATCAGCTGCCTCCTGCACATCTCCTACTGGGGATGTGCCTGCAACCCAGGTACATGCCCTTGAGCAGAATCGAACCTGGGACCTTTGAGTCCGTAGGCTGATGTTCTATCCACTGAGCCAAACCGGTTTCGGCCCTACCACTTCTTTTGATGCCTCGGGAGATGCTGTTTAGCTCGATGGGCCACTAGTGTTTTATCCGGTAATGGGATTTATTTTACACCCGGACACCCCACAGCCCTTCGAGATATAACTGAAACACCATGGAGTCACTATTTAGTTATGCATTTCTATGAAAATGTGTATTTTGCAAAACACATATATTTATCTCCAGGAATTATTTGCCTTTGTTATATAGTGTCTGCCTTGTTTTCTATTCACAATGTCAATTCTGTGGGAAGAGGCCCTGGCTTATACTTCTGTATCCATCATTGAAAAACCAAGAACACTGAATAATTGAAATCTCTCTTTTAAAAAAAAAAAAAAAATTGAATCATCTGTCTTCCCTTCCCCCCACCCTCACCTCAAGAATAAGCCAGGGTTGCCCTGGCCACTTTGGCTCAGTGGATGGAGCGTCGGCCTGCGGACTGAAGGGTCCCAGGTTCGATTCCGGCCAAGGGCACATGCCTGGGTTGTGGGCTCGATCCCCAGTAGGGGGCGTGCAGGAGGCAGCTGATCAATGATTCTCTCTCATCATGGATGTCTCTATCTCTATCCCTCTCCCTTCCTTTCTAAAAATCAATAAAAATATATTATAAAAAAAATAAAAAGAATAAGCCAGGGTTTAGAAAATCCTGAATCTGTACCTAGCTTGAATTAGGGACTCAGTAGACCCCATGCATGGGGAAACTGAGGCACACGAGGCAATCGTTTCTCCTGCTTTTGCTGCAGGAGGACTAGGAAAAATGAGGCCCAGGCCCCCCACTTTCTGGCTTCTTTGAAATCAGGCACGGAGGAGGCACTCCAAAGCCCCTGACATGTGCCTATTTTGCAGAGCAGAACAGAACCACCCCCTCATGCTCAAATGGGGAAACTGAGGCCCAGAGAGTAACACGGCGAGGGGGGGGCGGGCAAGTGAGAGGCTGCTCTTGGCCGTGCTTCTGCTGACTGCTCTGAGTTGGCCCAGCTCCTTCCAGAAGGGGCACAGGCTTTCAGAGGCCAGCAGAGTCTGAGCCCTGACCCCGACTCCATGCCTCAGTTTCTCACCTATCAGGTGGAGGTCCGAGAGAGAATGAAATGTGTACTCGTATGACATCCAGCACTGAGGGCTGCCTGCCTTTCCCCAGAGCCCCCAGAGACCTGAACGGTGATGGGCCTCTGTCCGAGGAGACCCGCCCCCCAGCCCTGGGGGAGGGACCCACCAGCTCCAGGCTCAGTGGTGGACTAGCCCCACTTCTCCTTTCCCCCCATTGCTGGCTCTGCCCCCGGGCGAAGCATGGGGCAGGGGGTTCCCGACAGCAAGTCCCACCTGCCCTTCTCGACACCTGCCTCTCCCTGCAACCTCCGGCGCTCCGCCCACCTGTAAATGGGACCACAGCAGGATCCAGCTCCGGGGGGGCGGGGGGGGCGTCATTAGCAGGAAAGGAGTTAGCACAGGGGCGCAGCCTGGAAACAACATGGTGCTCCTGAAGTTCGACCTCTAACTTTTCACCATTCACTCTCTCTCCACAAACGTCCCGTGATGCAGGGTCAGCTTTGGGGCTGGAGCCAGGCAGCTCCCCCTGGGGACGCCTGCAGCCCCTTATTCCTCATCCATCATTTCTGCCCCGACTCCTCCTCTTGTAAAATTTTTTAAAAACCTGAGGTTTGAAAACACACACACACACACACACACACACACAAAACCTGAGGTTTGTTATTAAACTGGTTTATTTTTTAATGATTCCAACCAAATACAGCAAGATGGGGTGGGAGTCTGGGGGGGGCGTGTCTTGGTTCATGTTGGGACGGGGGGGGGGGGGCGGGGGGGCGGAGGTGGGCAGAGGGGCTGGGAGGTCCCACTCTGTGTGATGTTCTGTAAGTCCTAACACTGCCGAGAACACACCCCCTCTCTTCTTGATGATGCTAAAGGCACTTGGATGTCATTTTGAAAGGCTCCCAGGGTTGTCATGGCAACCAAGGTCAGGCGAGTGCTAAGGGAAAAAAACAAGTCGGCTTTGCCCAACTTGCGTGGGGTATGCAGCTGCTGGACACCCCCTCACTCACAAGTGGTGTTAGGATGGAGCCCCCACCCTGGCTGGCCATGATCAGCGACCTACCACCCCACCATGCTGGCCTGTGCACATTGTGGGGGCAGGACTGGGGCCTCTGGCATTCCCAGCCACAGCCCAGCCAATGTCCCCTTCTGAGTTCTGTCTGAATCCTTTGCTCAGTACCTCCAGGGTTGACCTGGCTTTCTCTCTGGCTCATCTCAGAAGATCTTGAGGGATCCAGGAACCAAGACCACATCGAGCCTGTCCATGGGCCCCGCCTCTGTATGTGGCGATGGGTTTTACAGGCCCTCAGTCACCAACCACGATGACGCAGCAGGCGGAACACCGCTGGCTTTCAGCCTTCCTACAAGGTCCTTGTGAACACTGTCTAATCTTCTGGTTCGAGGCCAGCTCCTTTCTGACCGAGGTCAGGCCCCACAACGTTTCCTGTGCCCCTTCCCCCAACGGTGCCTTCACTGTTGTCTGGCTGAGGTAGAGAGTGGGGGCAAGAACCAGGCTGGGGGAGGCAGGGCCGTGGACCGTCCCTGCCTGTGTCTGAATACGTCTGCAGTGCCTCAGCTCCTGCTTTCGTACCGCAATGATGGGAAACTGCTTTCTGAAGAGCAATGGGGCAGTGGCCTTGAGGAAACTTTCTCAACCTGAGCTACAGCCTATGAGTCTCTACTCTTTGGACCTCGAGTTGCAGAGACCAAGGTGCTTCTGTCACCTTCTCTCAACAAACCAGGTCCAGGCCTCCCCGTAGCCTGACCCCCTGTCCAGGCCTGCTCCCCGTGGCTGCCCTGCAATGCACGGAACAGGGACCCCGAGAGCCGCTCACATTCTCTGGTCTCATTCCCCACGTGAGCAAGGAGACACGGGATTGGCTCAGGATTGGAGGTCACGACAGCTGGCTTGCTGGAGGACACCCCGGAAGCTATGCTCCTGGCCAGGGACCAGGGAAGCTGCCCCTCTGGCATGGTGTGGGCTCACTGACCAGATGGCGGCTCTGAGGGTGGTGGGGGAACCTGGTGAAATGGCTTCTCCTAGTGGCAGCCTGCCCTGCTGGGCCCGTGGGTCCTGGTGGAGGGAGTCGGGGGCAAATGTGGGGCCGGTGTGTCTGGGACCACCTAGCGTGCTGGGCACCCGCAGGGTGAGCCTGACCAGCTTAACAAGACCTTAGCCCAGCCCCCAAGATACCCCAGAGTTGGCCAGCTGAGCAGGAGCTGGCTGTGTCCCAGGTGTGAGCTATGTGTGACTCAGGTGTGAGCTGGGTGTGTTCCAAATGTGGGCTGCTTGTCCCAGGTGCGAGCTGTGCTCTCACAAGAGTCCTGTGTGCCCGGGGTGAGCTCTGGAGCCTGGGGCATCTGTTTAGTGCCAGGTGTGGGTGTTCCACGGTAGAACTGTGTGTCTCATTGTGTCCTGGGTGTGAATATGTGTGCTGGGTGTGAGGCGTGGGGTGTCCAGGTGTGAACAGTATAGGCTTTTGTGCGCCCTCCAAGCGTCCTGAGTATAGACCCTCTCCCCAGGTGTGAGCTGTCAGGGGGTCCTGGGGGCAGCAGCTGTGTGCCTCTGGGTGGGTGGGGACTGTTAGCAGTGAGGACCCTAGGTTTCTGAGGCTCCCCCCACCTCCCCTACGCAGCTCAGTGACCACTCAGGGCCGGGAAGACAGGGGAAACCTTAGAAAATGCTCGAGAGACTCTGCAAAAGACACATCCCGATGAAAAAAGTCCTGTGGGTAGGGCCTCTATGAAAAAAGGGAAGTGCTGCCCGGAGTCAGCTTGCAGCCCCTCCTCTGGGAAATGCATAGGTGTCATCGGACAGGCCAGCGAGGGGCTGGTGGGGACAGAGACGGAATCTCCTGGCTCCACGGAGAGCCCGCAGCCCGGGGGGGAGGCCGCCCCCAGGGCCCCTCAGATCATCTTCATGTTGAACTTTCGGGAGCTTCCCTGGCCCGCGCCGGTGGCCGGACCATCCACCTTGCGGAAGGAATACTCGACGGAGAAGTTGTTCTTGTGCTGCCCACGGCCCCGGCTCCACACGAAGAGCAGCAGGAAGCAGAAGAGGACGACGCCCAGGAAGGTGATGCAGCCCATGGCCGTGGACACCAGGATGGTGGTGAGGTCCAGCGGGAAGCGCGCGGCCGCCAGGGTCTCGTTGCGGCCCTCGCCCAGGGTCCGGTTGGCGGCAGGCTCGGGCTGCACGGTCAGCGTGGCGAAGTAGGTGTCGTTGCCGCCCGCGTTGCTGGCCACGCACGTGTAGGTGCCGCTGTCCTGCGGCCGCGCGTCCAGGATCTCCAGCGTGCCCCCCGGCAGCACGCGCGCCCGGCCGGCGCTGGCGCTGGTCACCGCGCTGTGCTGCGGTGTCACCCAGGCCACGGTGGGCGCCGGCTCGCCCTCCGCGCGGCACTGGAAGCGCACGTCCTCCCCCGCCGCGGCCGTGACCTGCTGCAGCCGCCGCTCTCGGATCTTGGGCTTGCGGCACACGAAGTACTCGAAGAGCGCGGAGTCCGGGAGGTTGCGCAGCGCGTCCCCGCGCACCTCGGCCGGGGTGGCGCAGACCGGCAGCCGCCCGTCGAAGTTGAGGGTCTTGCGGCGCTGCACGATCCACAGCAGGCGGCAGTCGCAGGCCAGCGGGTTCCCGTCCACGCGCAGCGTCTCCAGCGTGTTGACCGAGTGGAAGGTGCTCTCCTCCAACGTGGACAGCAGGTTGTTGGAGAGGTTGAGCAGGCGGATCTGACGCAGCCCCAGGAAGGCCTGCGGCTCGACCACGGCCAGCAGGGCCCCGGCCAGGTGCAGCTCACGCAGGCGGATCAGGTCTCGGAAGGACCCGCGCGGCACCGTGCTGATGGGGTTGTGCGACAGGTTGAGGCAGGTGAGGTGGGCCTGGTGGCGCAGCGCGGCGGCTGGCACGGCGGTGATGTTGGTGTGGGTGACCGACAGCGAGGTCAGGTTGAGGCCCTGCAGGCTGCCGGGGGCCACCTCCTCCAGCAGCGGCCAGTTGTCGATCTCCAGGTGCAGCAGGCCCGGGAGCCGCCGGAAGTTCTGGTCCTCCAGCGCGGCGATGGCCAGGTGGCGCAGCCGCAGCGCGCTCAGGCCCCGCAGGTAGCCCAGCGACTCCCCCGACAGGGCGGTGAGGTTGCAGCGCTCCAGGGTCAGCTCCTCCAGCGCCAGCAGCCCCGCGAAGGCCCGGCGCGAGATGAACACCAGGTCATTGTCGCCCACCTCCAGCCGGCGGAGGCTGCGCAGGTCCTGGAACGTGTAGTCCAGGAGGATGACCAGCTTGTTCTCACTCAGGTCCAGCAGCGTGAGGTTGTCCAGGCGCGTGAAGACCCCCGGCGGGATGAGCTTGAGCAGGTTGCCCCGCAGGCGCAGGACGCGCAGGCGCGGCAGGTTGGCGAAGGCGCCCGGCTCCACGTGCGCGATCACGTTCTCGCTCAGGTCCAGCTCCTCCAGCAGCGGCAGGGCAGCCAGGTCGCCGGGGTTCAGGCAGCGGATGCGGTTGCGGCTGAGCTCCAGGAGGCGCGTCTCCGCCGGGATGCCGTCAGGCACAGCGGTCAGCCGGCGCCGGGCACAGGCCACCGTGCGCGTCTGCGCGGTGCACTCGCAGCGAGCTGGGCAGCCCCCCGCCGGGGGCGGGGCCGCGGGCAGGAGCAGGAGCTGCAGGCTCAGGACGCACAGCCAGCAGGTCATGGTGTGGAGCCTAGGGAGCCCCGGCTTAGGGACCCGCCACCATCTTCATGGGCACCTGGGGGCGGAGGCAGCATTAGCACCCGAGTCTTGCCTCCCTGCCCCGACCCAGTAGCGCCCACGAGCAGCATTTATCTACTGTGGGACCCGCAATCCCACTCCTGGGTTGAGCACACAAAACCTCACAAAAACCTATACACCCATGTTTACAGCAGCAGCATTCTATTAGCCAAAATGTGGCAACAACCAAGTATCCAAACATGGGTGAATGGATAAACAGCGCAGCCCACCCACACACGGGACTATCATTCAGCCATGAGAAGGAGTGAAGACGCACCGACATTCATCAGAACACGATGGACCTTGAAAACACGATGCTCGGTGAGAGAAGCCAGACACCAAAGGCTACACAGGGTGTGAGTCCATTTATGTGAAATGCCCAGAACAGGCATATTCCAGAGACAGAAAGTAGACTCATGGTTGTCAGGGGCAGGGAAGGGGATGGGAGTCTCTTTTGGGGTGATAGAATGTTCTGGAATTTGATAGCGGGGATGGTTGCACGATCTTGTAAATATACTAAAAGCACTGGTTGTGCACCTTAAAGGGGTGGATTTTATGTTTTGTGAACTTTTCTCAATTTAAAAAATTACAAAGGAAAGCATGTATTGAACTGGAGAAGAATCATGCAAATATAATGTAAAAATTTTGGTACCACCCCCCCCCACCCCCACTTATTGAGTGCTCGGTATAAAGCAGGCTCTGAATACACTGAGGAACAGAGCAGAGGTAGATCCTGCCCTCTGGGGGCTCACATTGGTGGGTGGGGATATAGATGGTCTACATGCCCCGCTCCCGGCCCCCAGAGTTTTTACCAGGCCTCCCACCTGTCTTGTCCTCCCTCTGTTACCTGTCTGCATGAGTCGAACCACCTCATGAAATTATAGGGTATCTTAAAGCCCTTTACATCGTTTCTCCTCCAACTGGGTTGTAAACTCTCAGTGGTTCTCAACCTTCCTAATGCCGCAACCCTTTAATACAGTTTCTCATGTTGTGGTGACCCCCAATTTCATTGTTACAAATTGAACATCATTAAAGCATAGTGATTAATCACAAAAACAATATGTAATTATATATGTGTTTTCTGACGGTCTTAGGCGACCCCTGTGAAATAGTCGTTCGACCCCCAAAGGGGTCGCGACCCACAGGTTGAGAACCGCTGCTCTAGGATGTCTTAATCAGAGCCAAAAGTGTACCTGAGACATGGTACCTGCTCGATGAACATCAACACTCAGTACTTTTTAAAGGAAATAGTTTGATCAAAACTCCATCACAGAATTTTGAGACCCATTCAAACAAAGTTGAATAAGAAAAAAAACACCCACAGGTAATGAGACCAGAAGATGCACTGACAGAGGCTGTGAGAGGAAGCAGCATGGATGGACGAGCGTGGTGACCAGGGTTGGTGAAAGGGTGACTTCAGACCTGCAAAGGTGACATGTGAGCTGGGACTCTGTACTGGGTAGAAATGGGTCCCCCCAAAAGGTATGTTCACGTCCTGATCCCGGGACCTATGAATGAGGCCTCATTTGGAAGTAGAGTCTTTGCAGATGCGCTTAGTTGAGATGTGGTTACAGTGGAGTAGGGTGACCTAATGGAATGACTGTTGTCCTTATAACAAGAGGGAAATTTGGACACATGTATAGATACACACAGAGGGAGTAAAGCCACGTGAAGATGGAGGCAGAGCAGGAGTGAAGGGGTGGGGAGAGAGCTCCTGTAGCTGAGAATGTGGTCCCACCACGAGGACATCGAGGGACCCCTGGGCTATAGGAGGCCATAGGTCTTAGGTGCCTGTCCCCAGCTGGGGAGCATAATAGGGAGATGGAGGGAAAGGGGCAAGAGCTGGCTGGTTATGCTCTCTCACTGCAATCGTCCTACCTGAACCTGGGCATTGCACGGAACATACGCCTTCCCCACGGGAAGCCTCCCTTCCGAGGATGTTTTTCTAGGTCATTCTCCCCCATGTTGTTGCCCTGGAAAGCACATGGTGAGGCTGTGTCCCAGGTGGGGACAAGAGCCAGAACGGATGGTTCCCTGTTCAGCCGCCCAGCTCATGCCTCTGGCAACTTCCTGCCTTAAGCTTGTCCCTGGCTCTGAGGTCACTCCCAGTCCCCTGCCATGCCTGCTCCCTGTGGTCCTGTGGCACTGCCCCCTTGAACAGGAATGGGGGACAGGACCTCAGCAGCCTGCTCTGGAGGAAGTGACACCTCCCTGGCTCTGTCTGAAGGAGTAAAGCGCTAACACTTTTCAGCCCCCCAAATACAGACTCCTTGTGGGCAGAGCTGCCTGGTATGTTCTTTCTGCAGGAGAGAATTTCACACCCCTAGAATAAAATTCAAAGTCCTCCCCAGGGCCCACAGGCCTTGCACAACCTGCCCCCCATCTTCTTGCCCTCACCTCCTCCCTCTCTACCCCTCACTGATTCTGCTCCAGCCACACCAGGCCTCTCATTGTTCCTCCAACATGCCAGGCACCAGCCTGCCTCAGGACCTTTGCATATGCTGTGCCAAACACCTTCCCTGCAAGGTTCTCTCCCTGACTTTATTTTGTTCTCACCCCAATGTCACTGGTTATTTTCTGTACTAACGTCCCCACCGTAGTCTTCCTGAAATGCTATTTCAACCCTAATTTGCCCTAGCTGGTTTGGCTCAGTGGATAGAGGGCTGGCCCTCGGACTGAAGGATCCCAGGTTCAATTCTGGTCAAGGGTACATACCTCAGTTGCAGGCTCAATCCCCAGCCCTGGTTGGGAAGCATGCAGGTGGCAACCAATTGATGTGTCTCTCAAGTCGATGTTTCTCTCTCTCTGTCTCTCCCCCTCCCTTCCACTTTCTCTAAAAATCAATGGGAAAATATCCTCAGGTGAGGATTAACAACAAAAAATAAATAAGTAAATACAATAAACCCTCGTTTAATGCATCATCATCGCCATTATGGCGAACACTTCTATAGTTTTTACTGTGTGCCAGCCTGGGGCTAAAGGCTCCACCTATATTGTACCCTTTAGTTCCCACACAAGCTCATGAGGGGGGGGCGCTGCTGTCACCCCCATTTTACAGAAGGGAACACTGAAGCTCAAAGTAACTTAAGTCACCAGCTCAGGTTCACACAGCCCATCAGAGGTGGCAGGGGGAAGTCTCAGGGCTAAGTGGGTGATAACACGCTCTAATTTATTTTTATTTTTCTACAGTCCTGGCAGCTCAGCCAGTGACAATTTAAAACACAGTTCTGTTTTTGCTGGACCAATTTTTATCACCACCCCCAGAGATACCGTAATGCTGGCACCCCTTACGTGTCAATTCAGGTACCAAGTGCCCCGAGCATTTTCCAGGTGCTGGAGACAAAGAGGTCAACTTCTGGGAGCCGACGGCTATAAAACAGCCTCTTCTGCCTTGAGTGCGCAGTGGAGAGAAATAAATCCAGGAAAAGGGCGACGGCCGGTGTCGAGGGATTGCAATGATCTAATTATCTGAGAAAGGGATGTTCGTGCAAAGACTTAGCGGAGGAAGGGAGCCAAGCAGATGGCAGCAGGGAGGACAGTCCGTGGAGGGCACAGCAGAGGACGCCGCCGTGAGTGCGGCCGTGCGGGGCGGGCACGGAGGCCGAGGGGCGGGCGCTGCAGTCAGGGAGGTGAAAATGAACTTTTCATAAATTTTCAGTGGGAAAGAATTTTTTAAAAAATAGTTGCCATAGAATGTGGCTGAGGACGAAATCAGGAAGGAAGTACTCAAGTGATGACAGGTGGGGACAGCTAGGACACAGCTACTGCGATACAGTCACAGGGAGGCTGGCAGGAGCCCTCAGTTCTAACGGGCTGTGTGACCGCGGTTGAAAAGCACACCCTCTCTGGACCTGGCCCGTCAAAAGAAACAAGAACCCTTGGGGAGTCGGAGCTCCAGCTCCATAATTACTCCCAGGATGAGAGGACAGCTGGTCCCCGGGCCAGGAGGGGGGGCCACTCAAGCTGTGACCCAGTTTGTCAACTCTAACCTCACCCTCAGGCAAGGCCCTGTCATCTCCTCTATGGGGGGTCGGGGGTTGCAGGGAGGGGACTTAAAGCTGGCCTAGAGCTTCTGATGCTCCCCCCTAAGGTTCTGGCCCCCCCACCTTGAGGGAATGCCTGGTTCTTAGAGAGAGAAAGTGGGGACTCTATTCTCCCTGCAGGACCCCTTTCCCTCACTTTCCCAGACACTGGCTGGGCCTGAACCTGGGAGGACAGGCAGGAGGGTGGTCTCAGGTGGAGCACCGTGTGAGGACTGCAGCCAAGATGCCTGAGTGCCCCCCAGGTCCTGCCACTCTCAGATTAAAGGCCTGGGCACCCCATGCCAGCAAGGGTCCCTCCCTGTCCTCTCCCTGGAGGCTGGGTCTTACCGAGGGGTAGAAAGAAGACCAGGACTCGCAGCTCCCGATCAGGATCTGATCTGGATTCAAGTCCTGTTTCTGCAGGGCTCAGTTTTTGGGGCTCTCCACACCCGCTCCTTCCCCAGAGACCTGCCACCCACCTGGGGCCTCTCCTCCTGTCCTCCCATGACTGACTAAGTACCACTGTTCACTGATGACTCTTCACCCCCCCTCCCTTTTTTTTTTGAGAGAGAGAGAAACATTGATTTGTTGTTCCACTTATTTATGCATTCATTGGTTGATTCTTGTATGTGCCCTGACCAGGGATCGAACCCGCAACCTTGGTGTATCAGGATGACACTCTAACCAACTGAGCTACCCGGCCAGGGCCTCATTGATGCCTTTTGATTTTGGGTCTTGGCCACCACGTCTCCCCTGAGCTCCAGCCTCGGGATCCAGTCACATCCCTGACCTCTCCCAGGAGGCCCATAGCATCCCAACCTCAGCCTGGGGAACAGTAGTGATCCCTGCTCCCCCTTTCTCTCACACGGGACGGCATCACTGAAAGTCCTCTCTCACACACCCAGCCAACCTGTCACCAGGTCTCCAGGTGCCCTCAGCTCCACCTTCGATACACCCCAGAGCCACCCCTATCTGCATCCAGCACAGGCCCCAGCTCATACCCCAGCACTCAACAGATGTTCTTCCTTCTCTGCCTCAGTAGTCCCATTTGCAGAATGGGACTGGGGGTGTGTGAGGGCCTTCCCCTACAGCACTGCTGACGTGGGGGCCAGTCATTCGCTGTAGGGGGCCGTGTTGGGCGCGGTGTGTAGTATTGAGCAGACACCCTGGGACCCACCCGCACTCTGGGTCTCCCCTTCTCCTTCTGTCCCGGGCCCTGAGCACAGTGGCATCCTGGCCTACACGGGGTGCACTTCAAGTGCTCAAGTCAAAAACGATTCTCTCTCATCATTGATGTTTCTCTCTCTCTCCCTCTCCCTTCCTCTCTGAAATCAATACAAATATATTAAAAAAGAAGAAGAAGTCAACCGAGAAGGTACTTGTATCTGGAAAAGTCTCCACTGGGTGGAGGGCCAGGAGCCGAGTCCTAGGCCCTGTTCTGCTCTTGGTCAAGTCTTTACCACATTCACTTGTTCATTCGTTCGTTCATTCATTCATTCATTCATTCCACAAGCACTTCATGGGCACCTAGTATGTACTAGGTGCTGTTCTAGTTCTTTCAGGAAACAGCTTTGAACAAAACAGACAAAACCCCCGTCATCCTGTCTATGGGTGAGAAACAGAAGAACCACATGTGGGCATTGCTATGGGGAAAATCAACAGGGAAGGTGAGGTCTGTGGTCAGTAGAACAATAGCCCCCCAAGAGCACCCACGTCCTAATTTCCTGGAGCCTGTGAACGTGACCTGACTGGGCGAGGGGACTAAGTTTGCTGATGAGTGGACCCCGGTTGGGGGAGATGGCCCTGGAGTACCCCAGAGGGCCCAGTGCATTGCAGGGTCCTCACCGGAGGGAGGCAGGAGGGTCAGAGTCAGGGATGGGAGAGGCTGCACTGCTGGCTGTGAAGATGGAGGCAGGGGCCACGAGCCAGGGATGTGGGGCCTCTAGAAGCTGGAAAAGGCCAAAGTGATGCTTCCCTGGAGCCTAAGGAAGGACCTGACTGCCCACACCCGGGTTAAGGACCCCTGACCCTGTGAGATGGTACATTTGTGTCGTTTTAAGCCACTGGATTTGTGCTGACTTGTCACAGCAGCCACAGGAGACACACACAGGGTCTCCGCGCTGCTGAAGAGGAAGTGGGCTGTATGCCAGCCTCAGGGGCTGGGAAGGCGGAAGGAGCCAAGTTCCCCAGGAGGGTCTGCCCTCAGCATCAGCTGAAGTGACGGGTCCTACCTAGGGAGGGGCCCCACAATCTGTGCATCACGGTAGGACCGGGAAACAGACCCCTCCTCTCCTCCAAGCCAAGCTGGCCCAGACTAATGTGCCACGAAGCTCTCAGCACAAGGGGAGGCAGACTGTGGCTGGGCACCCAGCCCTTCTCCTTGGACCCCAGCCCCGTCCCATCCACCTCCTCTATTCTGAATGGACGTCCTCCCTCCCCGGCCACAGGGGTCACAGGCTCCCCTCCCCTCCCAGGCCAGGGGACGCTGGAGACCCCTTTGGGCAAGACCAAGCCAGGCTGAGGCAGCGGCTGAACCTACAGGGAGGGCCGGCGAGGGGTGGTGAATAGATGCTGGGAGCTTGGCAGCTCTGTCCCCGGGGTACTCCTCTCTCTGTCCTCCCTTCACCACCCCCCATGGTCCCCCCACCCCCCACAACTGGGACTGGAGGGGCAAGGGGAGCATGGTTTGGCAGGCCCTGGTAGCACCCTCATTCAAACTTCAGACTTGGGAGGTGGGGGCCCTCCAAGGCCTGTTTTTGGGGATACTCTGCCAACGCCCCAGGACTGGTCATCCTGTGTCCTAGATCTGCGCTCTCATCCATGATAATTCATTAAGCCCTAATTACCCTTCCTCTGCTGTTAGTCCCTGTTAACCCTTGGAGGCCTGGGGGCCTCCAGACCCACTTTCCTTGCCAGCCTGTGGGAGGTGGAGGAGGCTGCCGACCGCCCTCTGCAGGTGAGGCCGCTCACTGTGTACTGTGGTTGTCTGCCCACCTGCCCAGCCCTGAGGGTGGGAAGAGTGGAGACCATTTGGAGACAAGGAGACGGAGGGTCAGAAGGGTCCCTAGGGAGTCGACATTTGAGCCTGGGTCTCAGGCCAGTGCCTCTCCACTAAATCCCAGAGCTCTGCTGGAGAGTGGAGGGCAGAGGGCTCTCTTCTGAGGCTTAGGATTGACACTGGTGGGCGGCTCCCTCGGGCCCACCTGGGACAAGCTGTGTTTGGAGAGTTCGCTACCTGGTGACTCAGGGGCACCCGGGAATGACAGCACTGTGGGATGAGGAATCAAGCTGCTGCCTCAGATCTGCTGTTTATTCCCACTCGGCAAAGCGCCTTCAGATCCTGGGCTTCGTCTGGGGGTGGCGAGGAGCAACCACCCCCATTCTACAGATGAGCACACTGAGGCTGAGCAGGTGCAAGGCCGAGCTGCTGTAATAGTGAGCATGGTAATATCAGTCCCCTATTCACGGAGCATCGAGTGTATAGCAGCACCAGACCGGGGCATGATATGTGGCCATTTGTCTCCGCTCGTGTGAGGGAAATCCAATGCTCATGTTCATCTCAGAGCGGGAGCTCAGAGAGGGGCTGTTCTTTGCCAGAAGTCACCAGGTAGGACAGGGAACAGAACAGCAGGAGGAGGAAGGCTGGGTTAACCCTTCTGAACCCCCTCCCGTGGCTGGGTGGCTTCTTGCTGTCACCCCACATAATCCAGATAGAGTGTGAGCGCTGCGTCTGTGGGGGAGCCCCTGGTAGGCTCCCAGGGTCTTCCAGCTCAGGTCCTGTCTCACTTGGCTGATGCTTGGAGGCAAGGAGCCCACAGCCCACCTGGGTGCAGACGCCAGACAAAGACCACCCCCCTCCCCATTGGCACACCTGGTTTCCACGGCCTCATCCACACTGAGCCCGAGTTCTCCACCTCTGGGCACTCACACACCACAGCCTTCCCACCTCCACACCTCCTCCACAGAGCCCTCCTGGGTTGCTCCAGGCCTCAGCCTTGCTAGCCCCAAAGGTCCCCATCATCAGACCCCAGAAGGCCCCCTTGCCTGCTGCCATGTGGCGCCAGATGCCCCCTTCCAACGTCCCCCTTTTGCCAGAAGCAAGAGGTTCTCAACCATCTCTGTGCACACACGAATTCACCAGGGGGCGCTTGTTAAAAATGCAGGTTCTGGGGGCCCAAGCCCCCAAAGTTCTGATTTCTCAGGACTGAGGGGCTAGGGTATGTGAGTCTTTAGTTCCCAAGGAACATGTTGAAAAAAGCAGTTTTAAGGTGCTCTCCAAAGGAAGGGCTGGGTCTGTTCTCTGCCCAGATCAAGGCACGAGGTGCTCCCCCCCCCAACTTGTTGAATGGGGCTCCGTGGCCTCCCCTGGCCAGACCCCAGAGGCCCAGCTTCAGGGGAGGGAGAAAAGTCTCCCATCATCCTTGGTGCAGTTTGGACACTAGCCCACAGCGCAAGGGGCTCAGCCTTGCACCCCAAAATCCTCCCACAGGCTGAGCTGTCTCCAGGCCCAAGGATGGAGCAGGTCCCCAAATGCCCCTTCACCTTCCTGGCAGCTTGGCACCCACCCACCCACCCACCCTCTGGACCAGACCCTGGTGAGAGATGGACAGGAAGGAGCGGACTGAAGCCTCCATCCTGATTGTCCCTGTTCCCTAACCGGCAGGTGCCCCCTTCTTCCCCCTATGGAGGGGGTGCATTCTGCCAGGCGTCCTCACTGCTCCAAAGAGACGTCCACCGGCTCCCCATTCCTCTGCGCCCGGGTGGAGGGGCGGGGGGAACCCTAGCGTGGGGAGTGGCCCCCAAAGTTTCCAGGGGGAGCGCGGGGGCCTGGCGAGGGGCGATGTGCCCGGGAGGAAAGCGCGAGGCGAGTGCCTCCCGGGCGGGAATGGGGGCTGCGGGGCGGAGGCGGAGTGGGGTCGCCGGGCCCCGCGCGGCCACTCACCTGGGCGGCTCCGCCGCGGACGAGGCGCGGGCTGCGGCACCGGGGCCGTTGGAGCCGACACGAGCCGCTGCCACCGCCACCGCCACCGCCACCGCCACCGCCTCCCGGGCCCGCCGTGCGCGCTCCCGCCGGCGCGTGCCCGCCACCAACCTCCCGGTGCGCGGCGCGGGGACGCGCGGGGCTGTGCACGCGGCCTGCTCGCTAGCGGTGGGTGCCCGGGCTGCAGGTGTCTGGGGGCCGTGGGCGCGCGGGGACATATGCGCGCAGGTGCCGGGACGTGCATCAGGAGTCATAGTGAGGCCTGGGGACCAAGACCAGGAATGAATGGGCTTCAGTGTGCTCCCTGCCTGTGTTGGGGTGCGTCGGAGGACCCCTGTGGCCACGGTGAGGCTGTGGTGCAGGAAACGCAGGCACCCTAATCTGTGCCCTTCTGGGTCCTAACCCCCTCTTGGATGCTCCCAGTCCAGGCCCTCACCACCTGGCACTTGGACACTTGCCCCAGCCTCTTGGAGACTCAGGACAGAGCTCCAGGCTCATTCCCCATGTGCTGCCCAGAGGACCCGTAACCACAGCCTCTAGAACCAACTCTGGGTCCCTATTGCCCTCAGGATCTCATCTAAACTCTATCCTGCCTCCCTCCCTCCCTCCCTCCCCTCATTCAGGTCCCAGTGCAGATCCTCTTTGCTCTTTCTCAAACATGCCATACCATCTCCAGGCTTAGAGCCTTCTCACGTGCTGTTCTCTCCTCCTGGCTGCAATCCCCCCCCCGCCCCCCCCCCCCCCCCCCCGAGAGCTTTCTTGGCCATTTGGTAATAACTTGTGTTTGTCTGACTAATGGGGCTTTTCCACCATTGAGTCCTCACCAGGCCTGTGCAGTATGAGGGCGCTCAAGGATGTTTGCAAGAGAATGAGAGTCTTGCTTTTACACACAGTGAACAGTGTGGAGGCCCCCATGCTGGGGACCCTCATGTCAGGAGGGGCCTGCCTTGCCCGGTGAAAGGCATCCTGTGGGAGCGGACATCCTAGAATCATGGCACACGGGGGTGACGCGTCCCTATTCCTGACTCTCAGGCTGGGGTTCTTGGCTCCCGTGTAGGAAGGAGCTAGGGCAGAAATCGGACCAGGAGTGGGTGCCCTGACCCTTCTAGGATGAGACCTGCCCAGCGCTGGCCAGGAGTGAGTGCTGCCCTGGTCAGGGGCTCACACTGTGGAGTCTGCGGGGGAGGCAGGATGTTACTGAGGCAGGTGGCGGGCATCCCCCATCATGCTAATAACCCCAGTTATTAGCGATGGCCAACCACTTCCTGTGTGCTGGTCTCCATTCTAAATAGAGGCCCTCCGCGCCTCACTGCCACAGATAAGTAAACTGAGGCTCAGAGATGCCATGTGACCCAAGGGAGAGGTTCAAGGTGGGCCTGGCTGCCCTGAGGGCTGAGGGCATGTGACCTTGCACTGTTCTCCCCCACCCCCAGCCCTCCCTGACCACTGCGTCCTTCCAGCTGCTTCGATGGTGGCCTGGCATCAGCTCAGCCACCTGTGACTCAAGCAGGCTCTGTGCCCAGACTGTCTCACTGGCCCGAGGCCCAGGAACTGCGTCCCGGGAGGCCACAAGCCAGGCCCCCCTCAGGCGGAGGTGGGTGGTTCCCTTCCTGGCCCCCTGGCCCCCGGAAGTGCAGAAAGAGGACCTGAGTACCCCTTCCTCATGCATCCCCACCCCCAAGACCAGCCCAGGTCCCTGCACAGAGAAGTCATCGCTGGGACAAGCTATGTGACCTGGGATGAGCTATGTGACCTGGGACAGTCACTTCTCTTCTCTGAGCTTCCCTCTCTTCCTCCTGATGCCTGCCTCTCAAGGAAAGCTTATTGAGCACCTACTATGTGCTAGGAGGGAGAGATGCTGGGAGGGAACGGGGGACTTGCCACGGGAGGGGAGTGGAGTAGACAAACAAAATAATCATAAAGTGGGGAGGGAAACTCAGAGAGCTACCCGGTGCCCAACTTAGGCTGGGGGTCAGGGGTGCTTCCCTAAGAGGGGCTGCTGGAGACGAGTCCGACAGGGTGAGGGGGCGGGTAACCAACACAATGGCCTGGGTTCAAATCTTGGTTCTGCCACTTCCTGGCTGTGGGATTATGGGAGATTCTCCTCTAGCCTCAATTTCCACATCTGTAATATGGGGACCAGAACAATACCCATGTTCCAGGGCTGCAAAAACTCCACTTTTGATGACAGAGGGGGACACCAGGAGGGTGCTGGTGGCTCTGCCCAGCTTGTGGTCATTGCTCTGGATGCCTGGCTGAAGAGCAGGGTGAGGCCAAGGGCACACGCCGCCTCGGGACTTGGCATGGCCTTCCCACTGCCTGCACCACCCTCCTCCAGACATCTGCCCAGATCCCCGCAGATTCCCTTCTGACTCACATCTCCTCCCTTTGCCTCCTTCGGTCCCATTCTCACCACCTCGCCACTTTCCCCGGTTAAGACACTCTGTAATTTACTGATTTACCCTGTATATCATGTGCCTTTAAAAAATGTTTGTGGCTCCAATAGGCACACAACAGGCGTGCAACGAACATTGGTTGAATGGACCAGTGACCCAGTGACATGGAGGGTGGTAGGTTTTGCTCCCAGAGGTGGGGATTTGGGGAGCCTGAGGAGGGGGCGTGGTACTTGTTTTCCTCGAAGGGTCTTCTGTTTCCTGAAACCACTGCTTATCTTCTCCTTTCTGTCCTTGGCCAGCATCTTCCTACAAAATGTCGCCAGTATGTGCCTTCCGAGGGCAGGGACCACTCCTAACTTGCTCACTGCCGTGTCCCTGGAGCACATAGTAGGTGCTCAGCAAATGGCTAGACTGTGCACTTTGGCATTCAGAAGAAGAGGAGGTGGGTTCAACTGCTGGGTGGCCTCTCTGGGCTCAGCACCCCCAGAGGGATGCTGTCATGGGGAGCAAGGGGTAGCGTGGGAAGAGGGTGCAGCTAGGAGTCAGAGCCTCCCAGGCAGTGGGGCGGCAAGATTACCTGGTTGCCAAGGTTACAACCACCTGAGATAGGGATGTTACCATGGAGATGGACCACCTGGGAGGAGAGAATGGCTCCAGATGGGGAAGCCATGGGAGGGGGTGGAGAGGGAGAGATGCAGCCACTTGCCCAGGGGTCTTCCCAAGTCCCTGTGGGGAGGGGGTACAGCAGGGGCCTTGGGCTCTCCCCATCCTGCATCTTTGTGCCTGGGAAAGCCAGCAGGAGCCCTTCTGTGGTCAGACTTATTTCTAAAAGTAAGAGCACTCCTCCTCTGGTCCTCTTTCTCCAGCAGGACGTGTAGGATTGGCTGTTTCAGCCGGTGGAGGCAGGCTATGGGGGCAGGTGGCCCGAGAGCCTCAAATGTGGCCCCGGACAAGTGGTGTCCCCTCTGTAATTGGGTGTGGAGCCATCCGGTGCTCAGTGGCAAAAGTGCATACAGAGCAGTTGAGGCTTTGGGCTCCAGATCCAGACCCTGGGGTTGTGCTGGGTCCCTGCTGTGTGACCCAAAGCGAGGGACAGAACCTCTCTGGCATCTCATCTGTAACATGGAAATAATACCAATCCCTCTGGCTTGTATAGCACAGCAGGACGGTTGTTTTCTGCCTCCGGCTCTTCATTCCTGGGTGATTTCTGACCCCTGCTGGCCCTGGTCAGCATGGCATGGCCCTGATGGATGGGTGGGAGCTGGCAGGGTGGATCAAGGAACCCCAGATTGCTGACCTGGGTCCTGAATGGCGGTAGAAAACTTGACAAGACAGGAGGGCCCTCATTCCGTAGCCAGAATTTATTGGGCATCAGAGACCTCCTACCCTCAAGCACAGGGGTCCTCCATCTTTTTAAACAGGGGGCCAGTTCACTGTCCCTCAGACCGTTGGAGGGCCGGACTATTGTTTAAAAAAAAACTATGAACAAATTCCTATGCACACTGCACATATCTTATTTTGAAGTAAAAAAACAAAACGGGAACAAATACAATATTTGTATTTGCATGTGGCCCGCGGGCCGTAGTTTGAGGACCCCTGCTCTAGCGCCTAGTCTTCTCCTTTCTTTAAAAAACATATTTTTATTGATTTCAGAGAGGAAGGGAGAGGGAGAGAGATAGAAACATCAATGATCAGAGGGAATCATTGATCGGCTGCCTCCTGCAGGCCCCACACTGGGGATCAGGCCCACAACCCAGGCATGTGCCCTGACTGGGAATTGAACCGGGACCTCCTGGCCACGCCAGCCGGGCGCTCCTAGTTTAACGGTTCTGCAGACAGTGGGGGCTCTGCGTGGGCTTGAAGTTGGGGAGGGATATGTTGAGAGCAGCGGGGAGCAGGAGGGCCATCTGGGGTGTCGTCGCTGTCTCAGCCTGGGCTGACCCTGAGCTCAAACCAACATCCCTGGGGATCCAAGATCCACACATGTTTGCAAAGTTTCCCATTCACAGAACCCTCTTCCTTTTACATCCATGTCCTTGTCTGAGTCCACGCAGAACTGGATTGCTCTTGTTTCACTCACCAGGAACCGGGGATGCAGAAACAGACAGCGGCATGCCCAGATGCTGCGGGGGTGGGAGGGGGGGCCTTCTGGGCTCTGTGGCACAGGGTCGCAGGATCAGGCCTTGTCCAGTCCTTTCACTGGAGCGGGGGAGTTGCAGTGAGGTCTCCTCTTGGCTTTTGGTGGCAGGAATGGACCTGCAGTGTGAGAGCGAGGGCACCTGCTCCCTCCCAGCCCCTGACTGGAGCCAGGGTGGTGGGCAGGGATGCCTTCCCTTCTCTGTTTGCCCCCTGCCACATGAGCTCTCCCACCCATTCAGCTTGGGCTTAGTTTCTGCACCCATGAGACAGTCAGCTCTGGTGGCTTTAGAGTATAGGAGGTGGGGGGCAGAAGGTGCAGGAGGCTGTGTGACCCTTAAAAAGTTGCTGAGCCTCTCTGGGCCTCAGTGTCATCATCTGTGAACAGGGATAATGAGAGGGTTTGCAGGAGGGCTAAGTGAGCCAGAAGGGGTGTTACCCCTCCTTTACAAAAGCTGTTTTGGAGACAAGGCGGTTGTGAGGCAGGGCTGACCATCACCAATGTCAAACTCCTGTCCACCTTCCAGAGACCCCAGAATCTGTAATAGGGGTGGGGTCATGGGGCTCTCTGGCTAGTCTGAGCTCAAGCTGGGGTCTGCCCCGTTCTGGCCAGGTGCTGGCGGCTCTAGTGATGTCTCCCAGAGTGGGGCCTTGATAGACAGCACGTGAGGCCTCTCAGCCAGCACCCAGAAGCTGTGGGCCATGGTGACCCTCTGCATGTGCAGTAGGGCTGGCCTCTGGTCTGGTGGCTGAAGCCCCTGCCCAGCGTTCTGAGGCCTGCAAGGACTGTGGGCGGGAACTAGAAGGACGGGATCCAGGCAGGAGCCAGATGGCATTATGGGCTGGCTGCTGGCTGTGCGGGCTGGGGATTTACACTGCGTCCAGGAGGGCAGGGAGTGGGGATCCAGTTTCCATGGCCAGGTGGCCGTGTCTTCATTTCTCTCCCCCCATGCCACCCTCATCTCTGTAAACCTGCCTGTGTCTCCCCGTGTGCTTCTGGCCTTCTCTTCCTCTGACTCCTTATAAAATATTAAACTTTTCATATAATATTAAATGTAAAATATGAACAATTCTACCTCTCCTTGTGAAATATTAAAATGAGAATAGGCTAACAGGCTCCTTTGATCACTATCTTCAATCCCAGGTCCTTCCAGATCTTTCTCTATATATTTAAAAGCATAGAAACATAAGATATTTTTATAATTTATTATTTTAATTGAATGGTATTGTACCGTATGTATCGTGATAAACGTGTGTTTCCCTGTGCAGTCTGTCACAGGCCTCCGTGAGCACGTCTTAGTGACCTGTCACTGCCTAACAAACTCGGTGGCATAAAACAATTTATTATTTCTCACGATTTTGTAGTTTGGCTGCAAAGTCCCTCCTGGGTTAACTCGGGAGGGCCCAGACGCCTGCAGGGTTCCCCAGAAATTCTGAAGCCCTCATAGTGCACAGGCATGTGGTGCTGGCTGTCGGTTGGGGGGCCTCAGTGCTCCTCCATAGGGCTGCCCAGGCTCCAGGAAGCTGGTCCAGCTTCCTTGTGTCAGGGCAGCATTCCCAGAGGACACAGGCGGAAGCCACAAGGCCCCTTTGCAAACTAGTCTCTGAGTTCCCACACTGTCATTTCTGCCTTATTCTTACCAGCAAATCAAGCCCCGAAATCCAAAGGTTGGAGAGACAGACCCCCTCCCTTGCTGGGAAGAGCTGTGGACGATTTGTGCTTGTATTTAAACACCCTGCACAGAGAGCTCAATGTCGTTGTAAAACGTTGCTTTGTAGTTGTTGCAGGAACCCGAGTTTGTACAGCAGGTCCCCCAGGGATGGGCAGCTAGGTTATTTCCAATCTTTTACAAACTAGGTCAAAGCGACTCTCTAGGGCGGATATGGTTCAATGGCAGGATCTCATCTTATCTCCCTTTCTGGGGAGTTCTGCCTGAGCCCCCCAAAAGTCAGGTCTTCCTCCCCTCCCCCATCCCCCCCCACAGCAGTTTGCTTTCATTTTCAGACTTCAACACAAAGCTTTGTGCTCTTAACCCCCGACACAACTGCAGCCTGGTGCCTACCCACAGAGTGGATATGCAATGCCTTTGCTTGAACTTAAGAGAGAAAGAACTAGACCTCAGAAAGGTTGGGACACTTCCTCTAAGCCACACAGCAAATCGTGGGAGGAGATCTGAGCCCGGACTCGGTGGCTACTGAGGGCAGCTTTTGCCCTCATCAGTTAGCTGGGAGGTGAGGGGGTCAGTGGAGAGTGGTCTGGAGCCTGGGGCTGCTTTGAGGGGCACAACTGTGGGGCAGTGGGTGCCAGACACAAGCCTTGCTTCCTCTGTGGCAGAAGCTCGGGGCTGGAAAACCAGGTGTCCCTCTGTCCTGGCCCCTGCTGCCCAGAGGCTCTAATGAGGTCTAATTAGCCTGCAAACATGCCGCTCGCCACCCCATCCCACCCCGGGGTTGAGCTTCTGAGCCCTCTGTCCCTAAGCTCTCAGGTCTGTCTCAGCCTGGGTCTTGGCCTCGGACAGGGCAGGCTGGGTGTGCAGAATGAACAGACCAGAGGCCTGGGCTCCGTCTCTCCATGGTGTGGCCTCCCTGTCCCCCAGTTGTCAAATGAACAGAGGGAATCTTCCTGACATCGAGGCAGAGGTTTGGATGTTGGCATGCTGGACGTGCCCAGGTTCTAGGTCACAGCTTTCCCTGGGGGTGCAACCCACCCACAGCTAGGCTAGCACCGCCAGTGCCCAGTGATTGGAGGCTTTGGCTCTGGAATGAGGCCTCTAATAGGGACTGGAGGAGGTGGGCAGGGCCAGATGGCAGGAAGGATGAGCATTTGTGCGAGCTGGCCCCTGGGCCCCTAATTCCCAGCAGCTGGGTCTGGCCACAGCAGAGCCCAGATCCCGAGATTAGGAGGGAGCCAGCGGTTGGTTTATCTGGTGGCTATGACAAACAGGTAGCCATCCAGCTGCCGCTTCCTGTGTGACCCCAGCTATTAGTGAATGGGTTGCCAGCCTGCAATTCCCAGGCTCAGCCCTGCTGTCACTCAGGCATAGTACCGTGGGGGACAGTCTTTTTTTTTTTTTTTTTTTAAATATATTTTATTGATTTTTTTACAGAGAGGAAGGGAGAGAGAGAGTCAGAAACATCGATGAGAGAGAAACATCGATCAGCTGCCTCCTGCACATCTCCCACTGGAGATGTGCCCACAACCAAGGCACATGCCCTTGACCGGAATCGAACCCGGGACCCCTCAGTCCGCAGGCCGATGCTCCATCCACTGAGCCAAACCAGCCTCGGCCGTGGGGGACAGTCTTAACAAGGACAGAGTTTATGAAACAGGAGCCAGGAAAAGCCCTGCTTTTAGGAATGGGACACTGAGGGGACATTCATGAGCATGACCACTGAGGGGACCAGCCGAGGAGAGGGTTGGGGTGGAGTCCTGGGCTGAGAGGAGCAGGGGGAAGGCCCTGGGTGGGCTGGGGCTGGACTGAGGGGAGGTGAGAAGAGGGTCAGGAGAACTTGGAGGCTGCAGGACTGGGCTGAGGTCCACCCTTCATCTGTGTTGCTCTTTGTGAGAATGAAGCTGTAAGCAGGGACATGAATGGAAGACCCTGGTTTGGGGGACACTCAGGATCGCATATGGAGGCACTGAAGGGACAAAGCCAAGGAGCAGACAGCTGCTGGGATCTGCCTGCTGTGAAGGCTGGTGGCTGGTACACCCTCCTGGAACCACGGGCTGGCCTGGGATGTCTGCACCTGGCTCCAGCCTCACAAGCCCCTGTCCCCGGCCTGGACGGTGCGTGCTCAGTCATCTTGGAAAGCCCCAGTCCCCATCACTGACCACGGCCGGCGCTTGGCAACTCAGCTGAACTGATCCCTGTGACCAAGCTTTGCCAGAACATCAAGGCTGAAAGCAAGATTCTGGGGCTCCTGGAAATGAGAGATTTGCAATTTTATTAAGAAAACAAAAAATAACCTATACAAAAAGGGAAGTTCCATTTCTGCGGGCAGCATTTAAGGCAGGAGGGACAGCTCCAAGTCTGATGGCATCCGTGTCTGTGCCCTCCCCGCCTACTAGGCCTCCTGCTGCTGGATGAAGGGGTTGGGAATGGCCTCCATGCCATCCTGCGGGCAGATGAGCACCACTGAGGTGCCCCTGCATACCACCAGGCCCAGCTGGCGGGTGTCCTCTGTAAGCTTGTATTGGTCATCAGGGTCTGCGGAGGAAGAGAGGCAGGAGTAAAAACTTGAGGCCATGCCTGGGGCAGGACGGGGTCTGAAGATCTGAATCAAAGGGTCCTCTGATGGCTTCCCCATCCCTCCATCCAGGACTTTGGAGGGGACATGCTGGCCAGGGCAGCAGGCCAAACGCCTCCCAAAGCCAGACATGCAGCCCTTCTCCCTGCAGTGGCCCATGGACGAGAAGAGTTCTGGAAACCACCATCTGAAGCCTGCCCTCATTCTGCAAATGAGTACACGGAGGCCCAGGGGACCGCAGGGATGCTGGGTAGCGAAGCTAATTGGGGGCACCGGCACCTGAGCCAGCGGAGACCCTGGGGCTATGTAATCAGATAGGCAGCTGGAACACAGATTTGTGAAAGCCGTGCGGGGCCGCTGTTCACCCCGTGTTCACCTGTGTCCAAGGTGTGTAACAGCAGAGCGAGAGGGACCCCATGGAAGTGACAGTAAGTTCCAGGGGAGCTCTTCTGAAGTCACAGCGACTGAAAGTCCCCATTGCTATTATTGAAGGATGTGGGGGAGGGGAACCAGGTGGCCCAGTGAAATCAGAGACCCCATCTGAGAGGCAGCCATCCACCCTCAGATCCTGCAGGGACAACAGCTGTGTGAGCCTGACCCCATACGCTATGCATTCAGGCCTCCCTGAGGGGCTGTCCTGGACTGAGAGGAGGGCACACATACTTGCTCAGCAAGTGAGGCAGCACGCTGTTAGGAGAGGCCCTGCAGAAGGCGCAGCAGCCACACCTCCCGGGGCCAACCGCTTGAGCTGGCCTGGTTTCCCCACTGGCCCCAGGTGGTGGGCCTGTCTTATAGACAAGGAATTCATCCATCCAAAGTGGCAGGGCTGGGACTCTGGGTGGACCCAGGCAGGCAGAGAAAAAATGAGGGCACAGCAAGAGGCCTCCTGGAGTTTACCAACTGAGCTGACCATGTTTCTGCTCGGTGGCCCAGTGACACTCTTGTCTGGCTGTGATAACTTTTCACCAGAGCAACTCGTGTCTCAGGCATTAATGGTCCCGTGAGGAGCAAGACCTTCCCTCCTTACCTCCCTCCTGGGTGTTGGCATCCCCTTAATGCCTGGATCAGGCTGAGCTGAAGAACTTGTTGGCTGTCCTGGCAGGTGTGCTCAGTGGTCAGAGCATTGGTCCATGCACTGAAAGGTTGTGGGTTCAGTTCCCAGTCAAGGGCATGTACCTGGGTTGCAGGTTTGAATCCAGGCCCCAGTTGGGGAGCATGCCAGAGGCAACCAATTGATGTGTCTCTCACATCCACGTTTCTCTCTCTTCTCTTGTCCGCCCATCTACTCTCTAAAAATCAATGGAAGCATGTCCTTGGGGGAAAATTAACAAAAAAACAAAAAGAACTCGTTGGCTAATGGGTCAGGGATGGCCTGACTGCTGTGTGCTGCTGCAGGTGGAGGGTCTTGAGATTTAGGGGTACAGGGACTGGGGGCATGGTATAAGGGGAATGGGACCCTTTGTCAGCTGCAGGAGTAACACATGGGAATGGCAGGAGACAGTGGGCTGACCAAGCCCTAGAGTAGGTTGGCATTTCTTTTTTCTAATTTGTTGATTTGAAAGAAACACATCAATTTGTTGTTCCACTTAGTTATGCATTCATTAGTTGATTCTTGTATGTGCCCTGCGTGGGGATCGAACCTGCAACCTTGGTGTATCGGGACGATGTTCTAACCAACTGAGCTACCCAGCCAGGGCCAGTTGGCATCTTTCTAACCAAGCCAGGCAGCAAGTGTCTCAGGATCAGTAATGGTGGGTTAGCAAAACACCCCCAACATCCCTGAAGTCTCTGAGAGGATGCTGTATTGCGCTTGTCTGGAATGCTGGGACAGTGAAAGAGTAAAAATATATGGCAGCTGTCCGGTCTACAAGGACCACATTTACCATTCGGACGGCAGGTCTGGAGCAGTAAGGAAGGCCCTGCAAGTCCTGGAGGCCTCCAAGTCCTGCTGGCTGCACTCACCTCTCATGTATTCGATGGTGCCATCAAGCACAAGGTTGAGGAGTGGGTCAAACCCTTTCAGGATTCCACTGGCTTGTAGGAATCACCAAGAAGAGAAGATAAATGGAAAGGTGTAAGATCAACAGTGGTTCAGAAGGCAGCTACCAAATGTCACTAAATTGCATACCTTAAAATGGTTAATTATGTGAATTTTACCTCTCAGTGGTCGAGTGTCGACTTATGAACCAGGAGGTAAAGGCTCAATTCCCTGATGGGGCACATACCCGGGTTGCAGGCTTGATCCCCAGTGTGGGGTGTGCGGGAGGCAGCCAATCAATGATTCTCTCTAATCACTGATGTTTCTCTCTCTCTTTCCCTCTCCCTTCCCCTCTGAAATCATTAAAAATACTAGAGACCCCACAGGCTGGGCTGAGGGACCCCACTGGTGCACGAATCTGTGCACCAGGCCTCTAGTATGCATATAAGATCTTTGGTTAATCTCTTCTTGTCCTTTCCCCTTCCCTCTCCCCCCTGAGATTCATCAGTCTGTTCCATGTTTCCATGCCTGTGCATTGAGCATCTGCCCCCTGGTGGTCAGTGTGCATCATAGCTACCAGTAGGCTGGTCCAGGTCGGTGGAATGGTTGACTGGTAGTATAGGCTTTTATATACATACTAGTAGCTCTCCTCCTCCTGCACCGCCCTCCTGTAGCTCCCCGCCCCCCCATAGCTTGCTGCCCTGCTCCCTCCTGTAGCTCTCTACCCGCTGCTTGTAGCTGCTTGTAGCTCGCTGCCCTACCCTCCTGCTAATCCATGATCGGTCCTTACCCAGTTAGTCATTATGCTTCACAGCTTAATGACCATTCCCATATTACATCTTTATTATATAGGATTATATAGGATATAGATAGATAGTTATTTAAAGTAAACAAAAAGCCTAAGGGATGCTGCTAGTATCCAGTGGGTGGAGGCCAGGAATAGAGCTCAACAACCCACGTGTCCAGGACGGCCTCCACAACCGAGAACATTTGGGCCCGAAGTTAACAGTGCGGCTCTTTAGGAACACGGTGAAGGGGCACCAGTGAGGAGCGGCGGCGGCAGACCCACACAGGAGGCCAGTCTGGCATCCCAGCCCCAGGTGGACCACTGGGGTCGCCTTTCCCGGCCTCAGCCTCCCCGCTGCAAAGGGGCACAGCAGCACCGGCCCCGGCGCCTCTAGGAAGCTTGCACGAGTTATCCGCGCAAAGTGAGTAAGCGGTGCCGGGTATCAGCTGTCACTCTTGCCCCCCATTACTTCTCGGAAATCATTAGGGGGTGCAGAGCGGGTGCCTCACCTTCGCGGCCTCCCTGAAACTTCACCCGGATCGTCTTGTCGATGTACTTGGACAGGTCCAAGATGCTCTCCTTCTTCTTCTTCTCTTTGTCCTGCAGGGGAAGCAGAGCGCGTGAGGCGGGCAGCGCGGCCAGCCCCTTGGCCCCCGCCGGCCCGCGCCGGCCCGCGCCGCGCTCACCGCCATCGCGCCGCGCCGCTCAGCCGAGGCCCCGCCTCCGCGCCCTTTGACCCCGCTCCGCACGCCAGCGCGCCCCATGCAGTGCGCTTGCGCGGCGCGGCGCGCCGGGGGCGTTGCTGGGAAACATCTGGCGACGCCTGTGGCTGGGACCCGCCAACATGGCGGCGGCGGCGGCGGCGGCGGCGCTGGCGTGGCTCGGGGCGGCCTGCCTCCTCCTCTCGGCGCAGGTGAGGGCTGCGCCCGTCCCACTGGTCCCGCCGGATACGGCGACCCAGCCTCTCGGTACCCTGCCGCGCGCAGGTCCTGCCCGTCCCGGCCTGGGGGCAGCCTCGGGGACAAGCGTCCCCGCGCGGGCTGCTCGTGGGCCCGGAGCCCCGCCGTGACCTTGCGGGCCTGTCCCGGGCCCGGCTCCCTTCTCCTCCTCGAAAGCCCTTTGCATCGTCGCTCAGCTCCACGTGGGTCTGAAGTTTGGGGGACCCTCTTCCGCCCTCCGGCCCTGCTGGTCCATCTCGGGGTCCCCGATCGCCGCCAGGGACGCTCCTGTCTGCCTCCGTGGCCTCGGCCAGGTGGCTGCCCCTCTCCGACCCTCAGTTTCCCCTTTTACGTGCGGTGCCAGCGCCCACCCCCGTGGTTGCGGTAAGCTGTCCAGCGCGACACCTAGGCCGTGTCGGGGGAGCGGCCAGGAACCCGGAGGGGGTCGAATTTCCGTCTCACTTTTACAACGTGACCTTGGGCCAGGGAGTTCCTCGCCGTGGGCTTCGGTTGCTCCTCTACCAAAGGAGCAAAGCGTGAGCGCGGACTCGGCGAGATGGTGCGTGGGGTGATGAGCCGCCGTATGTTACTTTGTCACTTGCCGTGGAGGGTCTCAGGTGCTAGTAAGGAACTGACCACGAAGTGGCTGGTGTACATCGTCAGGGGCGCGTCTTTTATTTCCAAATCCTCCCTCTCCTCTGGGTTCAGCAGCTCGGGGACCGGTTTCCCTAACAGCCCCACAAACGCGGCCATTAACCTTGACTTGCTCACTCAACCCCACCGCCCCCTCTCTCGTAGCTCAGGGCGGGTGGCTGACGGCCTCCCATGGCCACTCGTGTCCGGCACAGTCCCGGTCCGTTCTTAGCACAGCAGTAACGATCTCTTTCAGAGCGTGTCAGGTCTTATCACGTCCCAATCAGGGACTTCCCGGCCCCCCCCCCCCCCCCCCCCCCCCCGCATTTGGGAGGCCTCTGTGATCTGGCTGCCCAGGAAGCGTCTCTCCCTTCCAGCTGTAGTTAATTGAAGCCACTCTGCTCTTTGTTCTTTTTGTTTGTTTTTGTGTTTATTTTTTTTGTTTCCTTGGACCACCCTGGTCATCCTTCCAGTCTTAGCTTAACTGTACCTTCCCCAGACTCTAGGATACCCTCTCCCATCTGTTGGCCAGCTGCTTGTACTTCTCCCTGTTTAATTGCCAGTTTTAGGTCTGAGCAGTTTGAGGGCAGGGTTTGGGCTCTCCACATATTCTGAATGAGGGCAAAGCGAGAGGGCTGTGAGGAGTCATGGGGACACCGTGAAGGGAGCGTGACTTCGTTGGCCTGGGAAGGCTTTCCAGAAGCAGTGGCCTGTGCGGTGTTCGCCAGGTCTTGGCTGAGGGAGGATGGTACAGGTGGTGGGAGTAGCAGGAACCAGGTGGAGGTGTGAGAGCTGATGACTTATTTGGGGACAGTGAGGGCTCTGCGGTGGTTGATGCTGGCATCCTGAGAAAGATGTCAGCCTCGGGTGCACTTGAAGACGGGCTGGGGTTTCCCCCTAAGCTGGAGGGCAGGGCCAGGGCCAGCAGTGGGAGCAGCTCTAGGCGGAGGGTAAAGGGCAGGCCTTGGGTGTGACCTCCCTAGGCTGGGGTCCAGGGGGACAGGCTGGGCGTGTCAGAGCAGTGGTAGAAGGTCGTGGTGTTGGGGCCTTTGGACCTATCCGGGCAGGCTGAGGAGTTTGAACTTTATCCTGCGTGTGGAGAGTCAGGAGGGTGTTGGAGAGAGTGAGGAGCACAGTTGGGACTGCTCTTCCCAGAACAGAACCCCGTGGGAAATACGCTCTGAGATGACGCAGCTCCCTCCTTGGCTGGGTGTGGTTCCTTGTGGTTCCTCCAGTCCCTAGCTCTCCTCTCCACTGGGCGGGAGCGGGTGGGGGCTTGCTGACAGCCCCACACTCACTTGCTACCATTTTGTGACCCAGTGAGGGATTTGACTTTCCCTAATAGACCCACCCTTCTCAGTTGCTGTGAGATCTGTACATAAAGGCCAGATGGAGGCTCTTACTCATCAGGTCTTAACTAATGTTAGTGCCCTCCTGCCTGGCCTGCACCTGTCCTCCCTACCTCTCCTCCACCTGCCTCCTTGCCCCTCCTGCACCTGTGCCCCCTCCGCCTGTCCCCATCCCCTCCTCACACTGTTCTATACCCAAACCTCTCTTTCCAAGCGTCTGGGTCCTCATTTCTCTGCCCTCAGAACTCACCACATCTTCTGAGAAAGGAAGACTGCCCCAGCCTGGACCCATTAGTCTCTCAAGCCCCTGATGTGGTGCTTTCACAGTAATCCGTAAGCAGAGTGTCTCTGGGAGTTCCTGGACCTGCTCTGAATGCGGTGTGTCAGAAGATGGCTTGTCCTTGGTAGCCTTGACTGTTTCTGGTTCTCTAAGCTGGGATAGGCTGTGTTGGAACATGGGCACTTGTATCACTGGGCCCTTTTGAAGAACTTTCCCCAGTTCCTATAACTCAAGAGGATGAGGGAACTGTAATCAAAGTGAAACCGTGATCTTTGTGGCATTTGATACAAGCACAGGCTTAGTTGTAGAGGTTGTGGGGAGGAAAGTCCATGAAGTGCTTGTGGGGGGAGGGAATACACACACACACACACACATATATGTGTGTATATATATATATCTCGATTTCAGAGAGGAAAGGAGAGGGAGAGAGAGAGATAGAAACATCTATGATGAGAGAGAATCGTTGATTGGCTACTTCCTGCACACCCCCCACTGGGGATCAAGCCCACAATCTAGGCAGGTACCCTGACCAGGAATTGAACCATGACCTCCTGGTTCATAGGTTAGCGCTCAATCACTGAGCCACACCAGCCGGGCTTAAATGACTTTTAAAAAACGATCCAGTTTCTGTTCACTTTCCATTTTACATAAATGACAATTTTCATCATCAGCCTGGCTCCCATGGATCAAGGTTCAGCAGACTTTCCAGAAAGGGCCAGATAGTGCATCTTGTCAGCTTTGCAAGCAATTGCCCAACTCAGCAGTGGCAGCCAAGAACTGCCAGAGGCCTTGCATACTGGCATAGGGTGGCCGTGTTCCAATAAAACTTTGTTTGCAAATACAGAAGGTGGACTGTTTGTCTCTGTGGCAGACTCTGGGGAAACCAGGGGTGCATTCTCTGGCTCTGTCTGGAGGTTGAGGGACTCTGCTGCTCCCCACGTGTCCCAGGGTGAGGAGGTGCCAGGGGCTCTGAGCATTGGAGGGGGCATATACCAGGTACAGTATTTAGGGCCAGCATGAAGGGCACCTTTGGGGGGCAGTCTGGTGGGGAGAACCTGGAAGAGGGGCCTCCTAAGTCTGCCTTTGGTGAAGGGAACGAGGTGACATGTGAGGTGTGTGGGGTTTCTCCGGGAACAGAGGCAGGGATGGCAGGATGCTGCCTTAGTGAAGTGCTCTGAGACCTTGGGTGGGCCTCAGGCAGTCCCCTCCCAGAAAGCTGGGTGGCCCCGAACACACAGCTTCTTTGGAGCTTGTCACCATGTAAGCATTGCTTTGGCAGTCAGCGCCTCACTCAGGTGACACGTGGAAGGGCCAGAGCTGATGGGCTGACTGGAACAGTGGCAGTTGGGGACTGTGGAAAGTGGAACTTGCACCCAGCGCCTGGTGTCCGCCTTCAGACTTCAAGGTTGGGGCACCCTGGGCTGTCCTCCATGCTGCCACCACTGCCAGGTGACCAGGGCCAGGGTAGGAAGCTCTCGGAGTGGCCTGGCTGTGCTTTCGCAGAGGGCCCAGCTGCCTGCGACCTGGTGCTCCGCCTGGTGTTGGAGCACACAGTCTATCAGGATCCTTGGCCAAATCAGAGCCCCCTCCCCCTCCCTCACCTTGGCAAAGCCGCATCCTCGGTGTGGGTTCACTGTGCCAGGTGATGACCGTCCTCATCCTGTGTCCTTTATTGGGAGCAGCTGCCACCTGCTTGTCTCTGTGGCAGACTCCGGGGAGCCCAGGGGTGCAATCCCCGGCTCTGTCTGGAGGTGCCAATAGCCCAAGGGGAGCGAGAGCTACAGAAGGGCAGGCCTAGGAGCCCAAAGCTTGCAGAGCTTGGCCCTTTCAGCTCCACAGAGCCCAGGGGCCAGGAGGGGCCGGGGCCTGTGGGTGTGGTGCGTGCCCCTGGCTGGGTGCTGACAGGCCTGAGGTCACACCCAGGTCTCCCCAGGGAGACTTGTCCCTCCCTCGTTTTCTCCATCATGAGATACTTGTGTGTGTGTCCTCTCTGTCCTGTCTGAGGGAGGAAACCATCCCAGCCTTCACAGGTGTCCTCCTTTAACTTGGACCCCATGTCATGGATGGTCGGCTCCTGCCCTGAGCTCTTTGCCCCCTGCCCCGTTGCTCCAGGTGGCCTGTGAGTATGGCATGGTACACGTGGTCTCCGAGACGGGGGGCCCGAAAGGCAAGGATTACTGCATCCTCTACAACCCACAGTGGGCCCACCTGCCACACGACCTCAGCAAGGCGGTGAGTATTGGACTGGTGGCCCTCCTGGCACGGTGGCTCTGAGCACCCCTTTCAGCTTGGGATCTTGTCTGTCTTGCTGTCATCCCTCCCCCCTCTGCCCAGTGTCCAGAGGGGCCATTGAAGAGACTCTCCCTTGCAGAGAGCCAGCTGGGGGAAAGAGCTCCAAAGGACCTCAGCTGGGAGCTGGGGTGGAGTCTGGTCACACTAAAGGGGCCCGGTAACCTCTCCGGGCCTCAGTTTCCTTGGTCATGGATGAAAGACATCTGTTCAGAGTGCTCTGTAGAGATGGCCTCTGGTGGAGACACCAGCCAGGCTTTCGTGTGTGGGATGGGGGCTGGCTGCCAGAGGGCTCGTGAGAGGAGTGACAGCAGAGGGCGGGGCAAGGGCTCTGCTCTTCTTGTAGGAGACCCCTCTCCCTGGTCTGGCCTCCTTCCTCCACTCAGAGGACCTGGAGGATGCTCTTGTGGGTGAGTTCTCACCACAGAGGCTGGCGCTCCTGCCCCTTGTATTCCATTCATAATGGATGCTAGAGGTGGATCTGGAGATGCAGGGAGGATTTCTGAGGGGTTTGCTCTGAGCGCACACCACCTATCCCTCCTGTCTGCCTTGCGTTTGGTATGTGTGTCTGCAGGCCCTGCCCACCCTCCACCTCTCCTCATCCTTTCTTGGTGCAAGGGCCTAAAGTTCAGTGGGACCCAAGGGGAGGGGGCATCAGGATGGCGCTCACTGTGGTGATCTGGATACTGAAGGCTCAGCACAGCTGGGCGGGTTCCTCGGATGCCTTGGTTCCCATGAGGACTGGGGCCCGCACTGACTCTTCTAGAACAGCTCCCATGAGCGCTGCCTTCCCTCAGTCTCTCTTGCAGCTGAGGGACTGGACGACTTCCATGCTCTGCTCTGCATCCGACCTCCCTGCCAAAGGCTTCAGCAACCAGATTCCACTGGTGACTCGGGGGAACTGCACCTTCTACGACAAAGTGAGGCTGGCCCAGGGCAGCGGGGCGCACGGGCTGCTCGTCGTCAGCAAGGAGACGCTGGTACAGCTGCTTGGGCGCCCTTCTGGACAGTAGGACCTACCGAGGGCAAGGGTTGGAGGTGCCCTAAGGGAAGCCGGGAGGAGCCCCTGGGCCCCAACCAAAGTGGGCATGGGTGCTGGCCAGGAACGGGCGGCCACAGCCAGGAGAGAGAAGTCTGGTTTGCCGACCGGCTGTGGACTCAGGCCTTTGGACCCTCATCTTGGAGGGGGCTTATCGCAGAGCAGTCCTGTGGGTTGGGGGATACAGGGCCTCAAGGCAGAGCTCTGGGGGTGCCTTCTGAGGAGTGGGTGGCATGGGTCCACCTGCTGACCTCTCCTCCAGGCCCCCAGCCAGATGGATTGGCTCCTGAGCCCAAGGTTTGAGTGAAGGGCTAGGTTTTCCTCCCCTCGTGGGTGGTGCCGAGCCTGTAGGCCTCCCTCCTGGTGTGTCCCCCTCCTGTGCTGGCACCTGATGACCCAGCACACACAAGGGAATCTTCCCCTTCCTTAGAGAGAGGGCTAGCTAGCTTTGTGGGCCATGCCATCAGGAGGGGTTGGCTGTCTGTGCCATCCTGGGTGGGTCTTGGTCAGCCAGCAGATCTGCCTCCCTCTGGACTCCCAGGTCCCCCCAGGAGGCAACAAGACGCAGTATGAGGAGATCGGCATTCCCGTGGCCCTGCTCAGCTACAAAGACATGCTGGACATTTTTAAGGTAGGGGGTCCCTCCCCCTGAAGTGTGTTGGGCCCAGGGCCTGAGTAGGTGGTGGGCAGGGCCTGTGGCAAGGCCATCCTGTCTGGGGCTGGCCAGGGGTGGGTCTTGCCCACTACGAGTCAGCCACATGGTGAGGGTAGGCCTCCAGTGCCACCTAATGCCAGGAATGGAGACCATGGCCCTGAAGTGCCCTGTGCAGCTGGTTAGAGTAATCCAGGCTCCAGGCCTGGCCAGCTTGGCGCTCCCCATACATGGAGAACGAGCATCGCCCCCTCTCTGCTGCTTGCACACTCCTGGCCCAGGCCTGTCCGACCTGAGGCCCATGTTCATCTTTGATTTGGGGAGCTGGATCTGGAGCAGGGCGAGCATCATTATATAAGTAAACAAGAATCTCCCGTCTTTGTGAAACTTCCAGAAGTTCACAGTAAGCACAGGCCTCACGCCTCTCCCCGTGGGTCCGCCATGGGCCACCCGCTGTTACACAGGTGATGTGCACCCTCATGCAAGCACACGCACATCTCGGCGCAGGGCTGTGTTCTCGCACGCAGGGCTGCTTGCCTGTCTTCATGCACAGCCTGTTACGTCAGAGCTGATTGCTTTGGGGTCCGGAATGGTGGATGAAGGCATAGGGCAGGGGCCTTGGCCTTGAATCCTGATGTGTTCTCCGAGGCAGAATTTTGGCCGATCGGTGAGGGCAGCATTGTATGCCCCGCACGAGCCCATGCTGGACTACAACATGGTCATCATCTTCATCATGGCCGTCGGCACTGTTGCCCTTGGGGGCTACTGGGCTGGGAGCCGGGACGTGAAGAAGTAAGTATCCTTCCTTTACGTGTATGTGCATTGTGTGTACATGTGTGCACACGTGTAACTGATGGGTGCCCCTAATGCTGGGAAGTGAAAGTAACAGGACTGCTCAGAAGAGAGGTGTCCACACACTCCCAGAGAACCTTCTGGAATACAGTTGCTGTGAGTACCTGGGAGACACAGCCAAAGGCCCTCTGGGTCCCGCTCCCTGAGATTGTGCTCTGGTACTGGGATGTGAGCCCAGGCCCTCCCCGTCCCTCCCCAGGGAGCACTCAGGAGACAGGGCCTGTGGGTAGTCCCAGCGGTGTTCAAGGGCGTCTCATAGTGGGTGACCGGGAGCCTTGTCTGCGAGGACCCTGAGCTCCTGGACAAGGGTGTGAGGTCCAAGGGGCAGGTCTGGCTCTCCTGTTGGAGGGCACTGGGGACACATAGTGGGTCTGCAGAGGCGGACAGGCCAACAGATGAGCTGTCCCTGCCAGTCCTTCCCAGTCTCTGGCCCTTAGTCCTAGCGCTGTGCAAGCTGGCCAGGCGTCCTCATGACCCGTGTTTCTCAAGAAGGTATATGAAGCACAAGCGGGATGATGAGCCTGAGAAGCAGGAGGACGAGGCTGTGGATGTGACGCCCGTCATGACCTGCGTCTTTGTGGTCATGTGCTGCTCCATGCTGGTGCTCCTGTACTACTTCTACGACCATCTTGGTGGGTCTCCGTGGCCGTGGCTCCTCTGGAGAAGTCCAGTGGACGGCAGGGTGACAGGAGGGCTTCCGGGTGGGTTTGTCCCCTCCCTTTACTGGGTAGAGGCCACCCTGCTCAAGTGCAAGAGTGCACGGGGCCCTTGGGGGTGGCTGGGGCCCGCAGCTGCCTGTTCCCTCACTGCACACCGCTCTGCAGTCTACGTGATCATTGGGATTTTCTGCCTGGCCTCCTCCACGGGCCTCTACAGCTGCCTGTCGCCATTGGTCCAGAGGCTGCCATTTGGCAAATGCAGGTGAGCTCCCTCAGGCGGCCTTTGCCCAGCCCCACCCAGCCCCTTGCCCCCAGCTTTGTTCCTACACCACAGCCTCTCCTTGTCTCAACTACTGTTTCCCGTCCTCTGGCCCCTGAGGCTCCAAGCTCTGCTTCTATGATTCAAGGACCCCCCACTCTGCCGTGGTCCTTGGCCAGTCTGGCACAGCGCAGGCTAATGGCAGGTGCTCACTCAGTGCTTGCTGGGTGTTCATGGACCTTGGGAGGAGGACAGAATGGGGAGGAGAACGGGCTTTCTCAGTCCTCCCGCCTCCTCTTGAGTGGCTTCCCTCTCCCCACCTTCCATTCCAGGGCAGATAGGCCCAGTGGGGACGCAGGGCGGAGTGGGATGATGTGGGTGCATGTGGGTACTGGGTAGGGATGCCCGGCAGGGCAGGGTGAGGCTGGGCCACCTGGCTGGATGCACTGGTGGTTCAAGCCTGGAGGCTCCCTGCTACCAGAGGCCCAGTCTGGTTCTTATAGGGAAGATGGGCAGCTACTCAAGGGTGTAGACAAGGGGGACGAGACCTTTTAAGGTTGCCATATAAGGGTGAGAGGTGGGGACAGGCCAGGAAGCACGGTACTGAGCTGAGGGCTCCCATGGGCTCTCCTGACTCCTGTGGGCTCTTGTGGGCTCTTGTGGGCAGGCTGGCTTGGAAACTGGCCCAGGTTTGCTCACCCTAAGTGCCTGTCCCCACCTGACTCTTCCTCTGCTCTTGGGAACCTCAGGGGGACTGTGGGCGGGTTTAACAGAGAACGGGAAGTGGAGGAGGGCAGGCCGGGTGGGCGGGGTGGTGAGTGGCCCCTTTGAGAGCAGAGCCTGGAGGACAGCAGGAGGCCTGGGCTGCGGGCTTGTTGGAGTTGGACTTGAGGGGGCCGAGGGCTGTGGGTAGGAGTTGAGATGACCCGTCTGGGTGCTGGGTGGGAACAAGGGTGGAAGAGTCAGAGGTCATTCGGGGGTGAGGGGCGTGCTGCCCATGACAACTGCCCCCTTCTCCCCTACCCGTCAGGGTCTGCAACAGCAGCCTGCCCTACTTCCACAAGTGCCCTCAGGTCCGCATGCTGCTCCTGGCATTGTTCTGCGTGGGTGTCAGTGTGGTGTGGGCAATCTTCCGGAATGAGGACCAGTGAGTACAGCCCCCTAGGTCCTAGGGCCTAGGAGGCCCCCAGCCATTGGGTGGCCCCTCCCTCCTGAGGGCTGTCCTCAGATGCTCTGAGTGCTGGACTGCAGTCTTCCTGTACCTCCCCGGGGCCGTTTGGGGGCACCTGGAGCCAGTTCACCTCCGTGGTTATCAAAAGCCCTCCTTTCAGTCCCCTGGAAGCAGTGGCCGAATGGCGTCCAGGTGTTGACTGGGCTCCGCTGACGGCTGCCCAACCGTGGCTGCCCTGCTTGCGTCCTGCGTCTGGTTTCATTTGATTTGTCTGGGTGCCACATGCACAGTGATTGGATCTGGATATGAGATGCTGCAAACCCTCTTGGCCTGGGCACTCCAAGCTGTGTTGTGCAGGACGGCCTCAATGGGGCCCTGGGCGGCGGGAGGGGACGCTGTCCCTGGCGCCACTTGTCCCCACTGCTCCTGAGGTGGTGCCCAAGGGGTGTGCTCAGCCAGCACCCTCACGGATGGTTCAGGAAGGCTGGCTGGCTTCTCCGAGCACTTGCTACCCTAAGCTCGGCCTCCCCTGCAGGGCAGCGCGCCTGTCCTGTGGCCTGGAGCCCGGGCTGCGCTAGGAGGACAGAGCAGGCCTGTTCCCGCCCAACCCCCTCCTGCTATCGCTGACACCATCTGGCGCTCTCAACGAGCCTTTCCCAAGGCAGTTAAATGTTCTTGGCGGCACCTCCTTTTGGAGCCATAACAGATTTAAGTGGCAGAAGGAAAATGGGAAAATATTTTGAGTCCTTTGTACACAAAGAGAACCCGGATTCTCACAGTTAAATCTAAGCCAAGGCACTTCTCTGTTGCATAAAATTAGAACGGGCCATGGTTCCTGCACCTCTGGGTGCAGGCAGCCAACATGTGCCCACCCACCACCTTCGAACTTTCCCTGTTCTTCAACCTGCCCTGGCGGGGAGACGTTCGATCCCTTGTCTGAAGCATCTGATGAGTGAGGTGGGCAGGCAGAGCCCTGGCCAAGGTGCAGGGCGAGGCAGGAAGGGGAGGACAGCCCAGGCAGGGCTGGCGAGGTTGGGGCTGTACCACCCCCAGGCCTTGGCTGGTGGGGCTGCACAGGGTGAATGCCCCCTGTCCCCGCTGGCCCCTCTGTCACGCTAATTCTGTCTTAGAGCATCCATGTGAGGCCCTCACAGCACAGGTTTGATATGCAGGTCGGGAGTGTGGCTGTGGATGTTAGCGCCCGATGGTGTTGGATTAATGCAGATATTTGAGATGGTCTTGCCTCTGCTGCTTGTTCCCATGGGACCGTTCCGGGGGGTTCCAGATACTCCTCCTCAGAGCCTGCCCGTGGGTCTGAGCCCCAATTTCCCACGGGGCTGAAAGAGGATGTCACCTGGCCCGGCACAGGTTTCTCACTCCTCCTGTGATCTGGGTATGAGAGCCACCACTGTAGAGACAGAGGGCCCGACAGTGTCTGTCTTTCTCTGTCCTCTTGGTGTCAGAGTGGAGGGTTCATTTACCCCCTGCCCTGTCATCCATCACTGCCCCGCCTGTTCCAACGAAGTGGGGTCCATCCCCCAGGTTTTGGAACCCACACTGCTCCCTCTTACAGGGCCTGAGCCTTGGAAACATGGCAAGGTCAGGCCCAGTGCGGGGTGTTTTAGACGCTTGGTTGGGTAAGGTGTCTGAGGAGGGAGGGGCCGGACAGCTGGTGGCTGTTGATGGAACCTGTCCCAGCAAATGATGCTGCTCTGCCCTGCAGGTGGGCCTGGGTCCTCCAGGATGCGCTGGGTATCGCCTTCTGTCTCTACATGCTCAAAACCATCCGCCTCCCCACTTTCAAGGTGATGGCCCGGGGTTGGGGCCCCTGGGGAGCCTGAGTCCTGAGGGCCTTTCCTGTGTCAGCCCCATGCCTTGAGCAGCCAGACCTGCCTGCCACCCAGCTCTGTCCTGGCCTTCTCCTCTGAGCCAGGGGCCCGAGATTATTGTCTGTAAGACCTGGTGGAAAAAACTTAGAAATGCATGGGGATGGAAGGTGAAGGGCATCACCTCCCTAGACCCATAGCTGACCCATCACGGAACGTATGTCTCCCACCGGCTCACCTCGGCCACCTCCCACGACTGGGAGACCGAGAGTGCCTTACGCTCTGCCCAGCCCTCCACTCACGTCGCTCTGGACACTCCCTCATCTCCTGTGGCCCAAGGCCTGGGGCAGGTGTTGTTCAGACGCTCAAAAAGGCTTCATCCCAGTGGGAATAGTCTGAGCCTTGTGAGGGCAATCAAGGCTGTGGGGATGTCTCTGTGGGTCTGTGCCAGGGGGTCTGTGTGCCCGGGGGTCCTGGGCCGGCCCTCAGGACGCCTCTCCCCAGGCCTGCACGCTGCTGCTGATGGTGCTGTTCATCTATGACATCTTCTTCGTGTTCATCACGCCCTTCCTGACCAAGGTGGGAGCCCCTGACCCTGCCCTGCCCCTCCCACACTCTCCGAACCCCCTGCCCCACGCCCCCACGCTGATGTGGCTCTCCTGTGTTAGAGCGGGAACAGTATCATGGTGGAAGTAGCGACCGGGCCTGCGGACTCGGCTACCCGTGAGAAGGTACGTTCAGACCCTGGTGGCTGGAGGGGAGCTGTCGGCTTGGGCTGGTCTGCAGGTGCTGCCTCCTCTCCCCACAGCTGCCCATGGTCCTGAAGGTGCCCAGGCTGAACGCCTCGCCACTGGCCCTGTGCGACCGGCCCTTCTCCCTCCTGGGTTTTGGGGACATCCTGGTCCCAGGTACAGGGGCTGGGCACATGGGTGGGTCACCACTCAGCCCTGAGGGCACCCTGGTGTCCTGGTCGTGTTGGGTTGGGGGCCGGCAGGTGGTGCATGGTCGAGGCAGCCCCACGTTGGCCCCAGGGGACAGCTCTGTTCTGTGGGTCATGGCTACACAGACGTGCCTGCCTGGGGCTGGCTTCCCAGGACAGAGTGTGGCCCTGACAGCCCGCTGGGCCCAGGTCCGCCCAGGCAGGACCTCCCTGCCCCTCTGTGCTGTGGGATGTGCACTGGCCCGGGTTTGGGTTACAGCTCCATTCTGAGCTGGCAGTGTGGCCATCTGTGAAACAGCAATAATGGCTGTTAGATGAGACCATGCAGTGCCCGGCCCTTCCCACGGGGCACCGGCTCCCCGGCTCCATGGCTCCGGTGAGGACTGGCCATGCTCTCTTCCTTCCCCCAGGGCTGCTTGTGGCGTACTGCCACAGGTTTGACATCCAGGTGCAGTCGTCCAGGGTCTACTTCGTGGCCTGCACCATCGGTAAGCACCGCTCAGGAGGGCCAGGCTGCGGCCCTCGGACCCCATCCTTCCTCAGCGGCTCACGGAGCTGGTGGGAAGGGGGCGGCGCAGCCTCTGCTCATGGCACAGTCCTTTTCCTCACTTTTCTGTGATGGTTGCAGTTGTTTTTCTTTTCTCTTGTCTCCTTTTCGTCTTCCTCTTTTTCTTCCTTGTTTTCCGGTGGTCTGTCCCTCCCTCCCTCCCTCCCTTCTCTTTCTTTCTTCCCCTTTCTCTCTCTCTCTCTCTCTCTCTCTCTCTCTCTCTCTCTCCTTCCTTCCTCCCTTCCTCCCTTTCTTTCTTCCTTTCTTTTTCTTTCTTTCGTTTCTTTTATTACCAAAGCCAATGACACAAAGGTGATATTTTCTCATTTTCTGTTGAGCCCTGATTGCTTTTAAAAAATTTCCCAGCTAGCCCTGGCCGGTGTGCTCAGCAGTTAGAGTATCAGCCTGTGGACTGGAGGGTCTCGGGTTCGATCCCAGTTGGTACATACCTGGTTTGCAGGTTCGGTCCCCAACCCTGACTAGGGCTGGGGTGTGTGCAGGAAGCAACCAATCAATGTGTCTCTCACATCGATCCCTCTCCTCTCTTTCTCTCTCTCCCCCTCTCCCCTCCTTTCCACTCTCAAAATCAATGGGAAAATATTCTCGTAGGGATTTTAAAAAATCCCTTTTTTCATCCCCACCCTGTCAGCTCTCAAGGAAGAGAAGTGCGTCATGCACGTGCTCTGTCCACGCCTGCCTGCTTCTGCTGGAGAGCCCGCTGGTGGGATGTGTTCCCCTGTCCCCTGCCCCTGCCCCTTGTCATGGGCACAGAGCAGAGTGCATAGGCCTGGCAGCTTCTACACCAGTGGAGAGACCTTGTAGGTGTCACTATGGCATCAAGAGGGCACAGGCTGGCCTTCAGGCCTATTTTGGGGTCGTTACAGTGTGATCCTGCCCGCCCTGGTGCCTGCGGTTGCTCATTGGATCTGAACATTTCTCCACATTATAGTCCTCAAAACAGTTCTGTAAAGACACAGTGGCAGGGGCTTCCCTGTCTGAACCCGTGTGCCAGAAGGTCCCCGTAGTTCCCATCATTGGAGCCCTTAGATCTTACATAGCTGCCAGACATCTGCATCCTCCCATCGTCCGCCTTGTGAAGTCACTGTTAGGACACATGGGCATCGCCATGGTTGCATAGGAACCCTCCCTCGGTGAGCACACCACTGGGAAATGCGGGCTGAGGGGCGGGACAGGCCCAGGTGGGTGCTGGGCACGGGCTCAGCTCTGGAGGAAGCTTCCAGTTAAAGGCTGATTTTCTTGTAACTTGGTCCTTTGAAATAACTCCAAGATCACTGTTGTACGATTAGTCCAGGAGACGCCACATCCCGCTCGCCCAGTGCCTAGCGGTTGATTCATTACAGTTGCCTCTCTTCATTCTCTGCATGTGTGTGCACACGTGGCCAGATAGCTACACTCACGCACGTGTAATGCAGGTTTATTCTGAGCTGTGAGAGCGAATTGCACGTCATGCCCCTTCACCCTCCTGCTTCACCAAGAGGCTCCCGGGAACAAATCGTTCTTTTCCGGGGTCACGGTTATGTTATCAAAGATTTGATCTCCTAATTCTGCGCGTACGTTATTGTAATTCAGAATTATATTTCTAACTAAAAGCTTATAAAAATGAGGTATTTGGGCACACTCACAACTTCAGCTACTTCTGTGGTTCCAGACCCTTCCCACAGCTGCCAGCTGCTGGTCAGAAAGCCCGTGACTTCTTCACCTCCAGCCGCCTCTGTGCCCAGTGTCCCCTCCTCTCCCCAGTGTCCTGTCCTCTCTCCAGCCTCTCTGCTCCTCCTGTCTTCTCATTGAAACCTGACTCATCTCTTGCCTGTCCCCTGAGGACTAGGGGGGCCATATGTCCTGGAAGATGCCAGAAGGTTCCATTAACTTCTGGAAGTACCCGAATCTCATTGGCTTGTCCCTGTGTCATGTCTGGTACCCCGTGCTCCCAGCATTTCTTCGAGGGAGGGTGTGGCCCTGGGGACCGCTGGCCCAGGTAACACACTGCTTGTCTCTGTCCCTCCAGCCTATGGCATCGGCCTCCTGGTGACGTTCATGGCCCTGGCCCTCATGCAGCGTGGCCAGCCGGCCCTCCTCTACCTGGTGCCCTGCACGCTGATCGCCAGCGGCGCCCTGGCCCTGTGGCGCGGGGAGCTGGGCATGTTCTGGACGGGCAGTGGCTTTGCGGTGAATACCAGTTTGCTATGACTCTGCGAGAGATAATAACCCATAGCCCTAACTAGAGTTAAAGTTGAGTAAAGCCTCTAGTTTTACAACTAAACCCTGCAGCCCCCATCCTGTGTTGGTGTCTCCCCGTTTCCAGAGATTTTGGTTTGAGTGTTGTCTCCATGTTGCTCTGGTGGCTCAGCCATCCCCGTGGAGGGGCCATGTGGCTACCATGCGAGGTGTGACTTGAGGAAGGTGCTGGTCCCACAGCACAGTAGCCCCCACTTGCCTGGGTATGGCTTTCACCATGGAGAATGCCGTGTTAGGCTGGGGGTGCACTGGAGCCCCTCTGCCAGGGCAAGAGCTGTCACAGCTCAGGCTCTGGGCTCTGCAGGGACCTGACACCTCAGGCCCAGCCATGAGGGAGTGACAGCAGGGAGAGTGTGGGCCAGCCCAGCACACAGAGGAGGGGGTATCTGTGGGGCTTCCCCACGGGTGTGACACGCCACACTCAGCAGTACCGTTGGGTGTGGTATTACCTTGGAAAGGAGCAGGGCTCCAGGTCTGACATTCATTAACGCCCCCTGTAGCCAGACCCTTTCCCAGGCCCTTGGGGAAGCCTCCTGGGTCAGTGCCCACGGTCCTCAACGGGTCTCAGTCCCGATGGGCATTGGCTTTGCCACAGAACTGGTGGGCTGGCGCTAGCAGGTCAGGCGTGGGGGCATGAGCCAGTGATGTCAGGGCCAGGTTTCTGCGCCAGGTCCCCTCCCGGTGGCCTGCATGCTGGTGGGTGGGATTGGGCCCAGAGTAGGGAGTGGGGAACGTCTGGTCCACGGGCCGTATCAGGGCTGTGACAGCATTGGTCTGGCCCTGCCACGGCATTAAGGGTGTTAATTAAATATTTGACCAAATACAGCAGGCTAATTTTTAAGTGGATAATTTTGTATGGCCCGTGAATTACATTATAAATATCCAAATGGCCCTTGGCAGAACAAAGGTTCCCCACCCCCCGCCTAGAGCCTGACCCTCTGGGCACAGTGACTCCTGCCTCTCCTCTCCTGAGGCTCCACTGGCCTTGCCCACACCTTACCGCGGGCTCTCTCCTCTTCCAGAAGGATCTACCTCAGCCTCCTTGGGTGTCAGCCTCAGCCGAAGGCCCACAGCCTCTGAAAGACTCTGAGGTTGTGTTTTCCCAGCAGCCTCCAGGAGAAGCACAGGTCAAGCCCACACTGCCCGAAGATCAGCCTCCAGAACTGGCTGATCCCAAGGATGTGGCCGGTGTGTCCACCCAGGAACCCGTGAGTCCTGCCAGCCACACCCCTGAGCCTCCAGGCCTGCCAGGCACCTCAGCCTAGGAGGACAGTGCAGCCTGAGTCCCTTGCCGTCCCTCCAAGACTGGACCTGCCATTCCCCAACTTGGTGCTCTGGTCTGGCCAATGCTCACATTTCAAGCCCAGCCACACCTGGACCCCCGGCCCTGCTCCCAGCTCATGTGGCTGCTGCAACCCCTGGGACCGCCGAGATCCCCGTCCCGCGATCCCAGCCCCACATCTTCCTAGTTGGAGTCTCGGTGGAACCTCAGAAGGGCAGGAAGCGTCACCTCTGCCCACTGATGGCTGCACACCTGCCACATTTGGTGCTTACACCATGCTGCTGCTTCCTTCAGGCTCCCCTGGAGATGCTCCGTCCTGGGCCAGAGGGAGGGGTCTGCCCCAAAGGCCACGGCTTTCCTTCTGCAGCGCAGCTGGTCCAGATGCCGAAAGCCAGGCCTGGAGGTGTGGGCTCAGGCCCTCATCCCAGCTGGCATGGGGTCTGGATCCGCCTCTGGACAGGCTGGGGAGGCGGGTAAGAGCTGCCAGCAAAGCTGGTGGTACATGGACAGGGGCTCTTGGTCTGAGCCTGATCCTGGTTCCTTCGTCAGCCTGGGAGTGTCTGCAGCCTGTGCTCCGTCCAACCCCTCCATGTCTTAATAAACAGCCACGACTTTCCGAAATGCCAGTGGTGTCACCTCTTGGACTGCCCTTCCTGGAGGCAGGACGGGCACCAGGCCGGGTGGCCAGGTCCTTGGAGTCCACAGGCCCGGCACCCCGGAGCCCTCAACGGCCGGCTCTGTCCTTTGTGTCGGCTCCGCTGCCTCAGCACAGAGGGACTGGGGCTTCCCTTTCCACATCACGGGCATCTGCACGTTCTTGACTGCATCCCAGCACACGACTCCCTGGCCTCCAGCTGCAGCACGAGCAAGGCGAGCATCTGCGAGGAGCTTCTGGAACGTGGGGGAATGTTTTGGAACTGGCGTTTTGTTTTCTACCTCTGAACCTCACGGCATGCCGTGGTGGAGCTGGCCCAGCGGCCCCGTTCCCGGCACCCTCCGTCCACCATCATGTTGCATGTGTCACCACCACTCGGAACGACAGGTGCCTTGGGGCTGCCGACCACCAGGACTGTCTGCGGCCCTGGGGCCTTGCTCCTCCCTGTCCGTCCACACAACCTCCAGACTCATGTTCAGAAGATTTTCCATCGGAGTGACGTGAGGGCACAGACCTTCCAGCCACGGGGTCCCGGTCCTGCCCTTGTAGACCATGGGAACGGACCAAACCACGATCCACTCCAAAAATACCAGCGCCAGACAGACTCGCACACCGTCTTTGTTAGCCACACTTCTCAAGGGAGAAATTTTATTCCTCAGAAAACAAGATGTCTTCCACCTGTTTCCCTGTTTCTCCGGGGAGGGAGAGCAGCTGGACCTCAGGCCCCACGGGAACTCCTTGGGGCCGGGACCTGGATGTAGCCATGAGGCAGCCTGGGGAAAGGACCCATGTGGGCCCGTCTGACCTTGGCCTGCGCCTTAATCTAAGCCATTTTGTACATGGGTGTCAACGATGGGAATCTTTTTTGTTTTGGAAATTAGACAAATGTCATGGGATTTGAAGGTGATATTAGTTCCTACAGTTTTCGTTTGCAGTTTTGGCCTTGCTTCTATTCATATCTTATAATTAAACAGCTTTTGATATGTAGGACTCGACCTTGGCCTTTTCTGGGGTGCAGTGAGCTGGCGGAGCTGGCACCCCACCGGGCGCAGGGTGAGCTGGGGGGTCGGGCTGCTCTGCTTGGACATCTGCTTGTAGGCATCGGGCAGGTCGACAGGCTGTGCTGGCTGGTGCTGGCTGGGCTTTGGCTGCAGTGCTGATAATTGTGGGTGTGGTGTCATCCTGGCATTCAGAGTTGAAGGAAGTCTGTTCCCCGTGTCTTGGACACTGTTAGCTTATTCATGGTTAGCTCAGAAATCTGAAGGAAATCGCCTATTGTGGGGGCTGCAGACCTGCCATAAAGGTCAGGTGGCAAATGTTTGGGACTTTTCAGCTTCTGTCACAGCTAGCTCTGCTGCTGTGGCTGGAAGCATCACAGACAACATGTGAGCAAACGGGGTGACTGTGGCCAAAACTATTGGCGGACACTGAAAAGCGAGTTCCATGTCATTTTCACAGATCAGGAAACGCTCTTTTTGGTATTTTCCAACTATTTAGAAACATACAGCTCTTCCTTAGCAAGCAGCTGTGCAGAGGCAGTGGCCAGATTTGTTAATGTGCTCAGAGTGTGGACCCCACAGTAATGCTGATTATACAGACGTGGGCTCTGTGCAGAGCTGGCCGGAGTGTTGAGACAAATGTTCTGTTGTCACCAGCCCCTTCTTCACATATACAGGAGGCATGTCTCCAAGGCCAGCCAGCCCGCACCAGGTCAGGCGAGATTCGCGAGCAGAGATGTGTGGACTCGTCCGGGTGCCAGTGTCCCCATCCCCCCTTCCTGGGCGAAAAGACCCCAAACCCTCCGAAACCAACAGAAAACAAGGAGCGAGCCGCCAGCGAAGTTTAGGGTGGACACTGCAAAGCCTCATTTAAACCAGCTGGGAAGGGATGACTTAATCACTGCCAAGTAATTCTAGAATATTTAAAGTCAGAGTTGTTTGTCAATTTTAACGGGTAGTGATCCTGATTAGCTTTTCTAAAAGGAGTGCCTCAGAGTGGTCTTGGGCAGGTTCATCCCGTCTCTGAGTCCTCTGTGACGTGGTGGTGACATACCCACTGCCCGTCCTGGGGGCTGAGCCCGAGGGCAGGTGCCTGGGGTGGCACTGAGTCACTGTTGACTTGGTGGTCTGTCCATTCTGCACAACTGGTGGTGGCCAGGCCTTGGTGAGGTGGCAGAGCCAGCAGGTGCCCAGGTAGGGAGAGCCCCACACACTTCTCTGGAGAGACCATGTTGTATTTCTGCTCCTTTGGAGGGCACAGCTGAGCGTCTTGAACACCTGCTGTAAGGGCAGTGGTTTCCTTTTGCTGACAGTCGCTCTGTTTGTACATGTTTTCCATTCATCCGCTCATTCATTCGCCAGCCTTCATCGGGTGCCTGCAGTGTGCCAGGGCCCCTGCACGGCCCACGGATGAAGGTGAGTTTTGGACTCTGCTCTGACCCAGGTGACTCAGCGTGGTGAGGAAGGACAGGCCACGGGTCAGTGCAGGAGAGGCCCCCAGCTCCAACTTGGGAAGCAGGTATCAAGGAAGGCTGCCTGGGGGAGGCAACTGTTAGCTGAGCCCAAAGGACTCAGGAGGGGTGGTTCTAGGTTGGGTAGGGAAGTGAGCCTGGCTGGTGCCAGCATTCAAAGATGGAGGGTGAGGGCCTTGGTTAGGGGAGGGGATCGCCAGCCATGTGGGGAAGTCATTGACATGTCAGGGGGCTGGAGCTCCAGAAAGAGCCCACTGGATGCCCTCGGAGGGCAGAGGGTGGCCCCCAGGGGTGGCAGGGTCCTCCCCACACAGCTCTCCTGGCTCAAAGAAGGAGGTAGCAGGGGGAAGAACCCAGATCTTGAGCTGGGTGACTTTGGACACATCACTGCCCTCTGGGGCTACAGCTGCCTCTTCCGCCAGAAAGGGTGACAGCTGCTTCTGCAGGATCACCCTGAGCACCAGAGAGAACCCGCACGTGTTCAGTAACGGGGAGCCTGCTGCAGGTAGCTGGGACTCCGAGGGACAGCTCCCCCTCCAACAGCAGGCGTGGCCCCTGTGGCCTGCAGCCCCCCCCCCCCCAACAGTAAATACCACTTAGGGCACAAAGATGTTGCATCTGATCGTGGTGAAACGACTAGTTCAAAATATTCTGGCAGTGTCCTGGACAAAGGTGGTGGTTTTTGAAAGGTGAACATGGTGGGTGGTGCCTGTGGGCCGGCCAAATAGCCATCTCAGATGGTGGTTTAAGAAAATCGAATTTATTTACGGGAAGGGACTGGGGGATGGGCTATCCACAGGGGAGGGCTGCACAGCACTGAGCCCAGGGGACATTGGGTTGAAGATGGCAGCACCCTCCTATGCAGTCCCCGGCGGGAATCGTCGTCGGCGGGTTGAGGGCTGAGCTGGGGGGCTTGGAATGCGGTGGGACTCAGGTGTGCGATCAGATGTCTTCGGGACCGTTTCAGCTCCTTACATGGTCTGACTCCTGGTGTCCAGCAAGCTTGCTTTCCTGGCCTGTGTCTCCCGTGGCGAGAAGCTTACAAAGGGCCGTTAAGGAGGGTTATATTGCCCTACAGTCCTAACAGTTTTAAGGGCGGGTGGGCATGGTGTCCTAGTGGGAATGAGCAATCCAAGATGGAAGTGAGAGGGGAGGCTGGCTGCCCCGGGGCCCTGCCAGGTGCGCCAAAAGAGATCCAGCCATTGCCCCAGCCAGACGGTGAGAAACACACCTGAAGAACCCCAACAGAGGAGCGTCTACCAAACTCCTGAGCCGCCTCCTCACTGCTGCCCACGGCGTCCGGAAAGAGGGAAGGCTGAGAAACGCCTGTCCCGCGGGTACTGGGTAGATATTGGGGAAACCGAGGAATCTGAATAAAGCCTCGCTAGTTAACAAGGTGTGGACATTAGTTTGTTAATATCCCACAGTGATGTAAGATGCCAATAATGGGGGAAACTGAGAGCCAGGTACTTGGAAACTCTAGTACTATCTTCATGACATTTCTGTAAATCCAAAACTGTTCTAAAAGCAAGTTTATTTTTTTTAATGCAATTCTTTTTTAAAAATATATATTTTATTGATTTTTTTACAGAGAGGAAGGGAGAGGGATAGAGAGTTAAAAACATCGATCAGCTGCCTCCTGCACACCCCCTACTGGGGATGTGCCCGCAACCAAGGTACATGCCCTTGACCGGAATCGAATCTGGGACCCTTGAGACCGCAGGCTGACGCTCTATCCACTGAGCCAAACCGGTTAGGGCGCAAGTTTTTTTTTTTTTTTTTTTTTTTTAATGTTGTAGTTATTCACACAGGGCACCCCTTCCCGAGCTCTCTGAGCATCAGCTTCCGCAGCTCCCTGCACCCCTCCCCTGCCCTCATCCCGGACCACCTGCCCAGGAGCTCACCTGCCCAGGCCCTGCCCTCCACCTGACGCAGCCCGAGGGTCCAGGGACAGACCACCCAACCCCTGGCTCCCAGGCACCTGTGCACCCACTCCCTACCCTCCGCTGGTGCGCCGTTCCCCAAGCGGGTGGTGGACTGCTGGAACTCCACCTGGGCCGCAGCGTCCCCTGGGGGCGCTGAGAGTGGCGGGGAGGGGTTCACGTGCGCCCGGGAAGCGGAGCACTTGGGGCGGGGAGGGGAGGTAGGTGATGCCCCGGTGGGGGAGGGAGTGAGCGCCTCTAGCCGGTGGCGCCCCAAGCCCAGGTCCCGCCCCCCAGCCCAGTCCCGGCTGCCAACCCAGGTGCTATCCAAGCCTGAGCCATCCCCTGCACAGGTCCCGCCTCCAGCCCAGGTCCCGCCCCAACCTGTGTTGCCCCCAGCCCCGGTGCCGCCCAGCCCAGGTGCCGCCCCAGCCCGGTCCGCGATGCCCCAGCCCCGCCCGGCTCGCTAAGGTCCGGCTCGGTTTGCGCAGCGGGCGCTGGACCGGGCGCTGGACGCGGTGCAGCCTCGGGCAGAGCGCGGTGAGTCCGGGTCGGTGAGCCGGTGGGTTGGGGCGGGGGGGGGGGCGGGGGGACGGGTGGGCTCCTGAAATGGGGCAGAGGGGCCCCTCCCTGAGCCTCAGTCCTCCCGGGCGTCGCGTTGTGTGGACGTGGCTTCGCAGATGCGTGGACGGGCAGGGGGACTGTGGCTGTGTGGACATGTGGACTGGCCGTGTGCACGCAGAGGGCTGTGTAGACCCCTCTGGGGTATGTGAACCCGTGTAGATGCGGCGCACCCGCGCGTGCACACTGCAGGCAGGAGGTCCCCAGGACTCCCCATCCCCGACGGCAGTTTTCTGGCCTTTCTGTGAATTAAGGTGACTAAAACCAAGGGTGGTGCCTCAGCCCGGAGCCTTGGGGTGAGGGCGTGGGGAGGGGGCCGGGGCGTGGGCAGAACTCAGATGGGCAAAGATGGGTAAAGACTGGCTTGTGTTTGTTAGGGAGTCCCTGTGCTCCTCTCCCTGTCTCAGTTTCTTAGTTGCTGGCGAGTGACTAAAATGACAAGGATTTGGGGGGTAACAGTTTGGGGAGGGTGTTATAAGCCTGAAACTGGGGTGGAGTTGTCTTTGCCGGGGGATTTAGTTACACGGCACAGAAAGCCATTCTCCACACGTTTTGTGATGTTCTCCGAGTTCCCATGGTCTCATTAGAAATGTGTGTATTTCCCACGACTTGGCTGAGGAGGGCCAAGTCCTCACTCCCCTTACCCATCTTTCAGGGGTCAAAGCCGGGCTCCCGGGACCCCACACGGGAAGGCATGGGCGTTGGGATGGCCAGAGGTTTGGGGAACATGTCTTCACATCCCCCAGGCCCCTCGGCCCAGTTCGTGTTCACTTACTGGGACTGTGAGAAGCCCCTGTGAACCCAGGGCACAGGTGACACCTTTTGTGCATCGTGATTGTGGGACATAACATCTGACAAGCAGGGGTGGTGGCCTCCACGGCACCTCTGCCTGTGCCCACGGGGTGCTGAGCCTGCAGACCCCGAGCCCAGGTGGTGCGTGTGTGTGTGTTTGTGAGACTGTGTGGTTGCGCCATGTGTGTGACCACATGTGTGACTGCATGTGGTCATGATTGTGTGTGGTTGTGTCAATACATGTTTGTGTCTAGGTCTGTGTCTGGTTGTGTGTGCCTGTGTGGTCACCTGTGTGTGAGATTGTATGTGATTGTGTGTGGTCATGATGATGAGTGGTTGTATCATGGTGTGTTGTGTGCCTGTGTAACTGTGTATGGTTGTGCATGTAGTGATAGTGTGTGGTTGTATATGATTGTGTAATTACGTGTGATCACAGGTGGCTGTGTCCTTGTGTGTGGTTGTATGTGATGATGTGTTTCTGTGTGTCTGTATAACTACGTTTGTGGTGTGCAATTGGCTTTGGCTTAGTCGCAACAGTGTGTGGTTGCGTGAGGTTAAGTGTATGACTGTGTGTGGGGGGGCCCCCCTTACAAGCTTCCTCATCTGGAAAACGGGGCAAGAGTCACTGTGCTGACACGAATGTAACGGCCACGCATCCCGAGTCCATGTTGCAGTGGGCAGCCCTCTTGTCCCAGCAAACAAAAGCCCAGACGTGTGTCCATGCTCTCATACAGTGTGGATGCGAGTGGGTGGGCCCGGAGCCCCTCCTGTGTGTGTGTGTGTGTGTGTGGTGGTCAAAGTTGTCTTTGCAGATTTGTGAGGGCATAGGGTGCAAAACACGTGGCTTGCAGTGTAGACAGAAGCATGCTGGATGGCCTTTCACCAAGGCTGGGACTCTGATGTGGAACCGCCCGTGACAGAAAGGCCTCTCCCGTTACCGCAGCCGTCCGTCCACTCGGGCGCGGCGGCAGGTGGGACTGCAGAGTGAACGCGTAGAGGCAGGTGTTCCCCTGACGTGGCCAGGTGAGTCCTGTCGGCTGTGGAGGAGGCTGGGGTGGAAGCAGAGCGGGCCTGGGTCTGGGCTGCTGTTCTCATCCTTTGGGAAAGAAGGAGAGAGGGACCGGCGGGGAGAGGGTGTGTGTGATGGAGCCGTGTGGATGCCACTGTCTCTGGTCCCCGTCTTCATGGCTCACCTGCCTCACCTGGACAGCAGGGTCCTGGGGTTCGTGGTAGAGAAGTCACTAGCAAAATGGGAGGAATTCCTGGAATTCTAGGAATTGTGTGCGTTTAAGAGAGGAGGGGAGAAGGGCTGAGAGAGACAGAGAGAGGCAGAGACAGAGGCAGAGAAACAGAGATAGAGAGAGAGGGGCAGAGAGACAGACAGACAAGAGATCAAAAGGCAGAGAGAGAGAGAGAGACAGAGAGATGGAGGCAGACACAGACAGACAGGGAGAGGCGAGAGACAGATATAGAGAGACAGAGAGGCAGAGACAAGACAAAGAGAGACAAAGAAGCGGAGAGAGACAGACAGAGATAGAGAAGCGGACAGAAACATATACATAGAGACAGAGATGCAGAGACAGAGAGATCGTCTCCTCAGGCTCAGTTTGTCATCTATAAAGTGAGGACAGCTGTGCGGCCCCCTGAGCGCTCACTTAACTCACTGAGTCTGTGAGCGCACAGGTGCTAGGCGTGGACGTGGTGCTCATGGTTGCTTCTCTGGGCATAAGCACATCAGCTCCACGCAAGAGAGGACAGGGAAATGGCTGTTTCCAGCTAATTACGTGAATCTGCGTGGCTTTAAAATTAACCCTGAGGATAACCTGTTCAGAGTTGTTGGCTGATATCTGCGTAAGGCTTTGTTTTTTTTACTTACTTTACCTCTGTTAGTTAAAGAAAATGATTCCTAAGAAAGAAAAAAAAGAAAGAAAATGATTCTGGAATAATTTCAGTTGCAAAGATAGCAGGGAAGGCCCCATTCACCCTTCGCCCAGCTTCCGCTGGTATTAAAATCTATGTAATGCCCGGCCAGCGTGGCTCGGTGGTTGAGCATCAACCTATGAACCAGGAGGTCATGGTTTGATTCCAGATTGGGGCACATGCCTGGAATGTGGACTCAATCCCCCAGTGCAGGGCATGCAGGAGGCAGCAAATCAATGATTCTCTCTAATCATTGATGTTTCTATCTCTCTCTCCTGCTCCCTTCCTCTCTGAAGTCAATAAAAATATATTTTAAAAAATTTTATGTAGCCACAGCACAATAATCAGAACTAAAAAATTAATATTGTCAGCACTCTCAGAGACTTTAATTTCCTGTGTTCCCACTCACGTCTTTTCTGTCCTGGGATCCAAGCCAGGGACCCCCATTGCATTCAGGACCTGTATTCATTTTAAATGACAGAAGTCCTACGTGATTGGGGGTTTCTTTTTTCAAACCTGGGCGTCTTCATCTATTTTCCTGCGTATCACCGGGGTGTTTGTCGACTTCTCCCCTGCACCCCACCCCCAAGATCTCCAACTCCATTTCCCCTGTGCATGTTATAAAGCTGCAAGAACACCAGATATCATCACCACAAATAGTTTTCTCACAAATACCTCTTCCCATGAAAACCTAACAAAAAGTCCACAGACAAAGAGAAAAAAGCAGACCAAACTTATCAAATTTCCTTTAGGCTTGCGGAGTGATTTATTTCATGCAGTTGGGGCAAAGGGGAGGGAGTTTTTCCTGGCTTGGTTTGAACCTGAGGAAGAGGGTGGGGAGTCGCAGCAGAGGCGATGTAGACAAATGATGCCTGTTCCATAAACACGCCTTGGCTGCAGGGGGACCGAAAATGGGGAGACACGTGGGGTGAGAGATTCTAAAATCTAGGATCACCTTGGATTAACAGAAAGAAAAGGGTCCTGCAGACAGGTGGGCAAGAGGCGATGGAGCTGAGAGTGAGTTGGGGGAGACGTGTAGGTGCCAGGGGCAAAGCTGATAGGAAGTTAGGGGTTAGCGGTTTTGTTGAAGTTTTTTTTTTTTTTTAATTGATTTCAGAGAAAGGAAGGGAGAAGAAAGAAATAGAAACAATGATGACAGAGAATCATTGATTGGCTGCCTCCTGCACACCCCTTACTGGGAATTGAGGCCGCAACCTGGGCATGTGCCCTTGAAAGGAATCGAACCTGGGACCCTTCAGTCTGCAGGCTGATGCTCTGTCCATTGAGCCAAACCAGCTAGGGCTTTTTTTTTTTTTTTTTTTTTTAAATTATTTTTTTACAGAGAAGAAGGGAGAGGGATAGAGAATTAGAAACATCGATGAGAGAGAAACATCGATCAGCTGCCTCCTGCACATCTCCTACTGGGGATGTGCCCGCAACCAAGGTGCATGCCCTTGACCGGAATCGAACCTGGGACCCTTCAGTCCGCAGGCCGACGCTCTATCCACTGAACCAAACTGGTTAGGGCTGAAGTTGATAGCTTATCCTGCTTGGAAGAAAGTGAACCCAAGCATTCTGTTCCCCCTTGGAGAGGATGAACCACTGTTTTAACCAACTAAGTAAAACTGTCCATTAAAGGCAAAGAGGAGATTCATGGTGGGCAGGAAGGACGGGGGGCTAAGGGCTGTGAAGAGACAGGTTCAGGATGGGCCACTGAGAAGACTGTGTGCTTCCTGGGAGGGAACTCGGACAACCAGACAGAAGGCTCATGGGCTCTGGAATCCTGTGTACTAGTTATCGGTTGCTGCATAACAAATTACCTCCAAATATAGCAGATTGAAGAGCAGATACTCATTATGCCAGTTTCAGTGGGTAAGAATTTGGGAGTGATGATCTGAGTGGTTCTGGCTGAGGGTCTGCCGCATCTGAAAGCTCGACTGGGGCTAGAGGAGCAACTTCAAGAATGGCTCCCTGTGTGGCTGTTGGCGGGAGGTTCCTACTTCTCGCCACGTGTGACCCTGTGTAGTGCTGCTTGAGCTTCCTCACAACATGGTGGCTGGGATGGCCTATTGAGTGATCCCAGAGAGAGTAAGGAGGAAGTCACGCATCTTTTATTATAACTTAGCCTCAGAAGTCACGATCCATCGCTTCTGGCATTAGGATTGAGTCATCAAGTAGTCTGCACTCAAAAGGAGGCAAATTGGGCTCGGCCACAAAGAGGGGAGCAAAGACTTGGTGGGCATTTTCAAACCACCACATCCTGTGACCGTGGACAAGCCGCCCAGCTCCTGTGTGCGTCCGTTTCCTCTTCTAGCGGAATATGGCTGGCCTCCCAGCAGAGTGGCGATAATGTGTGTAAATATTTAATGAGATGCATTTCTCTCCGCACATTTTCATTCTCTTGAGGAACAGTGTACCAGCTGTAGTTATCACACTGGAATCCTCCAACTGCAAGGCCAGAGCGCAGCGAGAGGTAACTCACTCTCCTGGTCAGTATCGGGGTAGAGTGGAGAGAACACTGTGGCTGTTCCCTCCCTGGCTCCCTTCTCAAAGGATCAGCCCTGTCTCCCAAAGGGACTCCAGGGCACCCAGGCTCTGCATCCTGGAAGAAACCATCCTGCCATCTACTCCCATGAGCACAGCTTACAAAACTCAGGAGAAAACAAAACAGGGGGTGTAGGGGGAACAGCCATGAGGCCATAGATAAGCACATCAGTTGCGAGGGGCATAGCATGTGCAAAGGCCCTGAGCCCGGACTGTGCCTGGAATGATTGAGGAACAGCGACGAAGCCCATGTAGCCGGATCCGACGGAGAGAGGAGGGAGGAAGACAGAAACCAAAGATCAGGTAGGACCTCGGCGAGTGAGAGCCATGGGGAGGTTTGAGCAGAGGCAAGACGTGGCCTGACTCAGGTTTCTGGTGACGAGGATGGAAGCAGCCAGCCCTCGATCAGGCCAAGGCGATGCTCTCCTTGTCCCAGGGTGGAAATGGTGGAGCTGGCCCGATTCTGGATATATTTGAAGGTGAAGGCTGACAGCATTGTCAGGCAGACTGGATGGGGGCTCTGAGAAAGTGACACCAATGACCTTTTGCCCTGAGTGATCACAGGGACAGAGCTTCTGTCTGAGGGGGAAACTGTGGGAGGAACAGGTGTTGTGGGGGCATGAGAAGAGCTCTCAGGAACTCAGTTTGGTGTGTGTCAGATTGGAGATGCTTGTCAGTCATTGGATTGTGGTGACAAGTTACCGCAAATGTGGTTGCTTGAAACAGTTTCTGTTTATGATCTCACAGTTTCTGTGGGTCAGAAGTCTGGACATGACCCAGCTGGGTTCTCTGCTCAGGGTCTCACGGGACTGCAATAGGAGGGCTGGCTGGGCTGTGTTCTCATATGAAGGCCTGACTGAGGAAGGACCCACTTCCAGACTCATTCAGGTTGTTGACAGATGATGAGGGGCCCGGCTTTAGCTGGCTGTCAGCGGATAGCCACTCTCAGCTACTAGAGGCCGCTTCTCCAGCACGGTCACTTACTTCATCAAGCCAGCTCCAGTCTGCTAAGACAGAGTCTTATATGATGTCATGTAGTCATGACAGCGACGTCCCATCACCTCTGCCGTAGCCTGTTGTTTAGAAGCAAGTCATAGTTCCTGATCACACTCAAGGGGAGGAAATTACTCAGGGGTGTGAGCACCAGGAAGTAGGGGTGACAGGGTCACCTGAGGTCATCCAGAAGAAGGTTCCAGTGGCCATTTGGACCTGAGTCTGGGCTGGAACTTGTAGCCGTCAGGGATATTATAAAACCACAAACCGGAGGGGGTCATGGGGGCACAGCTCTATGTAGTCCATGAACATAGTTATTTAATCTTCTTTAAATGGCCTTCCTTTTAAACCTAACATTTTTTTTAAAGAAACTTAGTTGTTGACATGTACAAATAGAAAACAAGTAAGAGAATGCAACTTTTCATTTCTTTTTTCTTGTTTGTTGTTTGTTAATCCTCACCTGAGGATATTTTTTTCCATTGATTTTTAGAGAGAGAGGAAGGGAGAGAGAGAAACATCCATGTGAGAGAAACATCAATCAGTTGCCTCCTCTATGCACCCCGACCAGAGATCGAACCCAAAAAGTAGGTATGTGCCCTGACAGGGGAATCGAATCCCAACCTTTTGGTCTATGGGATGACGTATCAACCAACTGAGCCACCAACCAGGGCTTAATTTTTATTTTAAAAAATTGTTGCATAGCCCAGCTGGTGTGGCTCAGTGGTTGAGCATCAACCTATGAGCCAGGAGGTCACAGTTCTATTCCCAGTCAGGGCACATGCCTGGAGTGCAGGCTCCATCCTCAGTGGGGGATGTGCAGGTGGCAGCCGATCAGTGTTCCTCTCTCATCGATGTTTCTCTCTCTCTCTCTCTCTCCCTTCCTCTCTGAAATCAATAAAGATATCTTTTAAAAAATTGTTGCATATATTATTTACCTTGTGGACCACGGTCTTTGGAGCCCCCCTTAAATTTTGCCCCCTGAAGCCAGGGCCTCGATCACCTCCCCCTCGGCCTCGGCCTTGCCCTTGGCCTGGGTCTCCTCCCAGCAAGCTCTGCATCTGAGGTTCACTCTTTTTGGAAACAAACGCTGGCAAGCATGAGAGTGCATTAAGGACACGCTGGCCTTAAAACGAGACTCTCCGTGTCACCGCCAGGAGGTTGCAAACGGGCGTTCCGGCCTCACCCGCTACTACGGCTCAGTTCACAACGTCCTCTTGCTTAGCACCTCCTCAGAAAACCCCCAAGTTGTTCCAGACCCTTCCTGGCAGGTGGAGACGGAAGGGGAGTCGGGTGGCCCGATGTCCTGATTTCCAGGTTCAAGCTGGAGCCGTTCGAGTGGCCTAGGATGATCTGTCGCCGCAGGGGGGAGTGACGGGCTGGATGCGAGTCAGGCCTCTGCCTCCCTCCGGGGACAGAGGACAGTGCGTGTCTGACGCTGGGGGCTGGTCGAACCACAGGCTCGAGTGGGGGACGTCAGCGCTAACAACTCACAGTTTCGTTCTGCTCCGTATCTGGATTCCTTCCCTGTATCTTGGTGAACCCTTCAGATCTGAGATCTGGCGCCGATCCGTCTCAAAACGATGGGGATCGTTCCTCGGCCTGGGGCCAGCGAGCCCCTCGCCCACTCATATCTCTCATTTTGCAGCTGCACATCTACTCTTCAGCTTTGTCTGGGGTGTTCTCATGTATCTCTCAAGCTCAGGCGGTAACTTATCCTCCTATGCGGCTTTCAAAAACATTAATTATGCCTCATCCTGTCAAGGCTTTCTCCTCGCTCCAGGCTGCGGAGCCCGCGGGGGCCCGTGTGCTCTCTCTTATTTCTCTTAATCAGCTATCTTCCCTCTTTCTACTCAGCTTTTGTGTCCCATTCTCTCCTACCCCCGATCTTTGCAAAAAATAAAAATAAAGCAAATGCTAGAAGAGATTGTGTCGTCTGAGATTAGGGGTGTCGAGGATCTTCCAGATCCTCCCATCCCTTTGCCTCTCTCGTAAGCAAAACACCCACTTGTCTGAGACAGGCTGTCTCCATTCCATCTGAGTGAAAAGAAAAAGGTACATCTAAACGGGCATGTTTGTGTTTCATCTACCCAACACCAAATCATTTATTTGGCTGACTTTTTTTTTTTTTTTTTTAAGCGCTAAATGAACTTTACATCTTGATCAGAAGTTTACTTCTACTTAGAAAGATGGGTGTTTGGGGACATTTGGGTATTACATGGCTGTTACCTTATGACTTGCTCATTGGACCATGACGACTCCAGCTTCTGCTTGTCAACCTGAGATGGAAGATAAAGCAACCCAGGCGGGTGGCTGCCGGAGGTGTGTGGTTTGCTTGTTGCAAAGCTCATAAGCACACGGCCCGTTTCTTCTTTGGCAACATTGTCAGCTCTTCACTCAAGCAGTAGAGGCCTTGTCCAGGCCAACTGTTTGCAGAAACTTTGCGGGAAGATGAGAGAAGGTGCAGAAGGCGAATTCCCGCCCTTGAAGAACTCACGGGCACCGCAGAGTCTCTGTAAAATGGGTGCATCCGTGGAGAACTCTATAATCGATTCCCAAGCCAGCCCCTGCCACCCACCATCCTACCCTCAGCCTCTGGATGTGACTCTAGGGACCGCCTCTGTGTGGGATTGCACAGAGCGTGTCCTTCTGTGACCGGCTGATGTCCCTGAGCATAACGTCCTCAAGGGCCGTCCATGTGGTAGCAGGGTCAGGATGTCTTTGAGCAGAACCAACGTGGAATGGCTGGGTGTGGTGGGTGCTGAGGGATGAGCTGGGAGGGTGTTGGGGCTGAGAGTTTGAACTTGGCGCTGAGGGTGGTGAAGAGCGGTGGAGGAGCAGGAAGTTATGCCGTCGTGTGTAGATGGGTCAGCTTTCTCCCTCTGGGCACCACTGACGTTCGGGGCATCCTGGGCACTGTGGGGTGCTGATCAACACCTCTGACCCCCACCCACTCCATGCCAGGAGCACCCCCAATTGTGATAACCAAAGATGTTCCCAGATGTCGCCAGGGTCCCCTGGGAGCAGAATCAGACCCAGATGAGAATCCTGGTTTAGGCAGAGAGCTCTAGTTGTATGAAAAACACTGGTAGGTAGGGGCAAGCCTGGAGTTAGCAAGAAAGCCACTAGCCCAGGGAAGGGGTGAGGGTTGTGAAAGCTGGCATAGGTGGGTGGTGTCCCTGGAGAGGAGGAAGGGAGGAGACTGGCTGGAGGAGGTGACCGGCCAGGAGGGGAAGGAGGAAGGAGGAGTGACAGAACACTCTGGGGCTTGTCTAGAGTATCAGCGGATGGGGGAAGTGGTACCCGATTGGATGAAGGAGTAGGTACTGTGATTGGCAGGCCTGGGGGACAGGTGGGTGGGGCACCACATGGGGACACCATGATTCCCAAAGAGGGGAATTCTGGGAAGACAAAAATGACATTGTCACCCACATGGCACAGAAAATTACTAAAGGGACAAACCTGATGAACCAGAGGTAACGAGGCCTGAGAGTGACCTGCCTCTGGGGTCATAGATTAGTCAGGTTGCAGCTGGAATGTGGACATTCGTCTTCTGATGGCCAGCAGTTCTCCCCCGTGACCCAGAGAACAGTGGGGGAAGGCATTCTCCCTACAAAGATGCCTGATGCCTGGATCAGCCCCAATCCTCTCTCCAAGGCCAGCACTGGGCAGCACTGCCCACCAGCCTGTATGAGTGTCCTGTTGCTGCTGTGACAAAGTGAACCCACAGGGTTATACCCAGGTGTGGGAGGGCTGGTCCTTCTGGAGGCTCCGGGCGAATCGTTTTCGGCCTTTTCCAGCTTCTAGCGGTGCCATGTCCCAGGCTCTCAGCTCTTCCTCCATCTTCCCAGCCAGCAGCAGAGCCTCTTCCATCTGACCCTCCCTCCTCCGTCTTATGGGGACCCTGTGATGGCACTGGACCCCCTGTAGTCCAGGGTCGTCCCCATCTCAGGGTTATTTACTTAACTCCACCTGCGAAGCCCCTTTACCATGTGAGTCAGGTGTTCACAGGCCCGGGACCAGGATGGGGATATCTCTGGAGGCCCTATTAGTGCCCAAGCAACATGCCGTTTCTGCGGAAGCACCAGAGACACTGCCAGGATTTTTGGATTGAGCAGTTGCTGCCTTCTCTGAGCCTTGCTTGGTTCAAAGGCAGATTCTGCAGCCTGATTTTTATCTGCTCTACACCGAGCCTGCCAACTGCGGGATGAGGTTTCCCTGCCCTTCGAGGAGGGCCACGGTGGGGTCGAGCCGGGGCACGGAGCACTGGTGTTCAGGGAGCTCTGCCTGCGTTTCCTGCTTGGGTCACAGATGCTCGCTGTTGGCTCCCCTCATCCTGGGCATTTCTGTGGAGACACAGTTCCAGGCGTCCCATTGTCCCCGTGGTTCTGAGACTGTGTCCCCACACCAGCTCTTTCTTCTCGCATTCCAGTTTCCAGCAGTTCCTCTCTTTCTCTTTCTTAAAAATTTTCCTTCCTTTTTACTTTTTATAACATAAAATCCACCAACTTCACCATTAAACCCTAACTCCATCTCCCCAGCCCCAGCCTCCGACGCCCACCATCCGCTTTCTGTCTGTGGCCCTGACTCCTTGGCCTCCTCTGAGTGGATCACACAGCGTTTGTCCTGCAGTGTCTGGCTTCTCTCACTGAGCCTAAGTCCTCAAGCTTCATCCACATGGTGGCAAGGAACAGGGCTTCCCTTTTTTAAAAAATCCTCACTTGAGGATTTTTTTCCATTGATTTTTAGGGAGAGTAGAAGAGAGGGAAAGACAGAGAGAAACATCGATGTGAGAGAAACACATCGCCTGGTTGCCTCCTGCACGCGCCCCAACCAGGGCCCGGGCCAGGGAGGAGCCTGCAACCAAGGTACCTGCCCTTGATGGGAATCGAACCCAGGACCCTTCGGTCTGCAGGCCGAGGCTCTATCCACTGAGCCACACCGGCTATGGCAGTGCTTCTTTCCTCTTCATGGCTGACTGACACCCCAGTGTGTGGATGGGCCCCATCGTGTTATTCACCACTCATCGATGGGCATGGGGGTCTGCCGCCTCTTGGTTGTTGTGAATCATGCTGCTGTGAGCCGGGTGTGCCAGTACTTGTTTGAGTCCCACTTCCCATTCCTTTGGGCATCTACCCGGAAGTGGAACTGCTGAGTCATATACTAGTAGTGACTCTATTTAATTATTTGAGGAACCACCAAGCTGTTTTCCAGGCAGCTGCCCCATTTCTCATTCCCACAAACAGGGCATCAGGGTTAGGTAGGTTTCCCCACATCCTCACCAACATTTGTTATCATCTGGTGTGTGTGTCTGTGTGTGAGTGTGAGTGTGAGTGTCTGTGTGAGTGTGTCTGTGTATGTCTGTGTCTGTGTCTGTGTGTGTGAGTGTGTGTGTGTGAGTGTGTGTGAGTGTGTCTGTGTGTGTGTGTGTGTCTGTGTGAGTGTGTCTGTGTGTGTTGTGTCATGTGTGTGTGTGTGTGTGTGTCTGTGTGAGTGTGTCTGTGTGTGTTGTGTGTCTGTGTGTGTGTGTGTCTGTGTGAGTGTGTCTGTGTGAGTGTGTCTGTGTGTGTGTTGTGTGTCGTGTGTCTGTGTGTCTGTGTGTGTGTGAGTGTGTCTGTGTGTGTTGTGTGTCGTGTGTCTGTGTGTGTGTGAGTGTGTGTGTGTGAGTGTGTCTGTGTGTGTCTGTGTGTCTGTGTCTCTGTGTGTGTGTCTGTGTGAGTGTGTCTGTGTGTGTGTTGTGTGTCGTGTGTCTGTGTCTGTGTGTCTGTGAGTGTGTGTGTGAGTGTGTCTGTGTGAGTGTGTCTGTGTGTGTTGTGTCGTGTGTCTGTGTGCGTCTGTGTGTCTGTGTGTGTGTGTGTGAGTGTGTCTGTGTGAGTGTGTCTGTGTGTCTGTGTGTGTGTGTCTCTGTGTCTGAGTGTGTCTGTGTGAGTGTGTCTCTGTGTGTGTGAGTGTGTGTCTCTGTGTGAGTGTGTGTCTGTGTGTGTGAGTGTGTGTGTGTCTGTGTGTGTGTGTGTGTCTCTGCGTGAGTGTGTGTCTATGTGTGTGTCTGTGTGTGTGTCTCTGTGTGTGTGAGTGTGTGTCTCTGCGTGAGCGTGTGTCTGTGTGTGTCTGTGTGTGTGTGTATCTGTGTGTGTGTCTCTGTGTGTGTCTCTGTGTGTCTGTGTGTGTCTGTGTGTGTGTGTCTGTGTGTGTGTTATAGTAGCTGTCCTAATGGCTATGAAATCTCTCCTCTGTAACTCTTCCTTTGTGAGGAGTTCAGGGCTGACCCTAAGGTCACAGGTCTAGTCTCCATGCTGGTTTCATGCTTCTAAGGCAGCTCCTCAGGTTTCTGCTTCCTGGGGTACACGGCCTATAGAACCCCTTCCCCGTGAGTGTGAGGAACCACGGCATATGACGCCACGGTCCCTCCCGTGATTGGGTCACGTTAGATGAGCAGAGTGGCAGTGTGGCTCCCAGGGTCACGTTCTCTAGGACTCCGCCCCAGCTGACAGGGCGCAGTTCCCCGTGGGCTAGATGAGTCGCTGCTATGCTGTTGGGGGGCCTGTGAGCAGGAGGCCCCAGGAGCTGAAAGCAGCCCCGGCTCAACAGCCAGAAAGAAAACAGGGACCTCAGTGCCACCATCGCAAGAAAACGCGTTTTGCCAACAATAGGAGCTCGGAAGTGGTCCCTTCCCCATTGACCCCCTGGACGAGGGTGCAGCTGAGGTGACACCGGGACTGCAGCCTCGTGAGACCCTGAGCAGGGGACTCTGCTTAAACGCCAGGATCCCGGCCCCCCGAAACCTTGAGAAAAGCCATGTGCATTGTTTCGAGTTGCTGCATTTCCGGTAATTTGTCACAAAGCAGCAGCTGACGACACACTTCCTCTGCGTTGCCCTCCCGCCCTCTCTCCCGCCATGGGCTTTCCGCATGCTTCGTTCTGACTGTCCGAACATCTGTTCCTTCCACCGGGCACTTGCTGAATCCTTATTTATCCTTCGGAATTCAGCTACCTCCTCCCTCCCTCAGGAAGCCTCCTCGGACCCCCGTCTAGATCGGAGCGCAGAGTCCCATGGATAGATCTGTTTTTGAGCCTTTATTGTTGCTGTACTTTTAAATTATTTCGGCCTCTGCCAGTAAGGTTCAAGCTCTGTGAGCTCAGAGAACCACATCTGCCTCATTCAGGGTTGGGTACCCAGCACCGGGCAACCAGGTCATATGTATCAGACAGATGGAGAGGCGAATGAATGGTGCTTCTATATTCGCTGCTAAATGGCAGGAGGGCCCCCCCTGTGCCCTAATGATGATGATGACAAGACAACTTGGAGAACACAGGAATCCTTAGAAAACCCGCGGCGCGGGGGCAGCCGGGGCAGCCGGGGTTGAATGAACTTAGTGTGTGTGCTTGGGGTGGGGGGGCGTCAATGAGCTCACACACTCAATTTGAGTTTCCAGCCTTAATCACAGAAGTGAATCTTGGTGTCTTTGTCCCCAAAACATTTCATCAAGCGATTCTTAGAGATTCTTGGCTCCTCGGAAAGCAATTCAGCTCAAGTGTGAGAATAAAGGGGCGAGTGTTATGCGGCCTCGCTCCCCGCCCGCCCCGTGCCCCGCCGCCCCCGCGCATCTCCCCTCTCTCATCAGCTCGGGCGGTGGCCGTGCAGAAGCCCTCATTACAGAAGCTCCTCTGCGTCACTCAACATCTACCAACTCAAATGTGAATCTCGTTGAAATGTTTCCATCACAGCGACATCTAGAGTCATGTCTGACCAAACTACAGGCCTCGCAAAGTGGACACTCAGAATCAACCATCCCAGGGACACACTCAGGCTGTAGAGTGTGTTGTTCCCCTGAAACGCACGTTGAATGGGGTGTCCCGTGTCTTATCTGACACCCAGGCCCGCTCTTCATCCCCAGGGGCCTCCAAAGTGACTCCATGGCCTTCAGGGAGGCCCCCAGCTGAGTGGCATCTTCACGGAAGCCTGTCTAGGAACATAGCATGGGATTGTCACCCAGATGTCTTCTCTGTGGTTTTCTGACGGGGGAGGTGGGGGGGTGGGGGTGGGGCGGGTGTCAGAGTCCAGGGATGGATCCTCTCCACCCACACGGTGCAGCAGCCTCCGGGAGCCAAGCCGAAGGGAGGTCATGAGAGCCACCTCTGCAGGAGGCGTGCTGGCGATTCAGCCCGTCTGGCAAGAAGGGCTCCTCTGGGGGCTGGGAATGCAGTGGGTTTGGAGAGAGGTCTGCTCAGGTCTGGGGAACCTCAGAGAATCACCCGGTGTGTGTGTGTGTGTGGGGGGGAGGGCGCTATGTCTTAAGGCTCTGTCTTAGGGCCCTTCTAGTCTTGAGTGGCAGAAACCACCTGCCTTAAGTGAAAAAGAGACTTGATTGGCTCTGGACAAAAAGTTTCAGAGGCAAAGGTGCCAGGGCTCAGCCTGCCACCCTCTCTCAGCTCTGCTTTCTGGGAACGGAGCCCCTGGAGCCCCCAGGAGGACCACAGCCCTCTATTTGGAGACTTCTGACCGCCAGTGCTGCGAGATAATAGATCCATGTTCCTTTAAGCCTCTGGGTTTAAGCTCATGTGTATTCCTTCCAGCAATGGACTCCAACGACCTCCAGAGAGCCTGCATGCACAGCCCGCATTTCTCTCCTTTAAATATCCTATATAATAAAAGGGTAATATGTAAATTGACCCTAACAGCAGAACGACTGGGAATGACTGGTCACTATGACACACACTGACCACCAGGGGGCAGATGCTTAATGCAGGAGCTGCCCCCTGGTGGTCAGTGCACTCCCACAGGGGGGAGCTCTGCTCAGCCACAAGCCAGGCTGCTGGCTGCCAGCACAGCGGTGGTGGCGGGAGCCTCTCCTGCCTCCTCAGCAGCGCTAAGGATGTCTGACTGCAGCTTAGGTCTGCTCCCCGCTGGCAAGTGGACATCCCCCGAGGGCTGCCGGGCTGCCAGAGAGTGTCTGACTGCCAGCTTAGGCCCGATCCCCCAGGGAGCGGGCCTAAGCCAGCAGGTGGACATCCACTTAGGGGTCCCAGACTGTGAGAGGTCACAGGCCGGGCTGAGGGACCCCCCGAGTGCACAAATTTTTGTGCACCGGGCCTCTAATATATATATTTATATTTATATTTATATTTATATTTATATTTATATTTATATATTTATATGTGCACACCCTGAGGTGGACGGGCATATATGTATATATATGCATATTTATTGATTTTGGAGAGGAGGGGAGAGGGAGAGAGAGCTAGAAACATCAGTGATGAGAGAGAATTATTGATTGACTGCCTCCTGCATGCCCCCTACTGGGGATTGAGCCTGCAACCCGGGCATGTGCCTTGACTGGGAATCGAACCGTGACCTCCTGGTTCATAAGTTAATGCTTAACCACTGAGCCACCCCAGCTAGGCTTTCTCTCCTTTTTAAAAAAATTTATCTATATTGTTGAAAGTATTACATATGTCTCCCCTCCCCCTTTGCCACATCTAATTTTTGAATTAGATTAACATTTAAATAGCTTGAGTAATGCAGAAACCTGTAATGTGGCCTTCTGCACGGCCAGCACGTTGAGTCCATGTTTTAGGACTTTTTAAACTAGAGTCTGCTGGTGCCTAGGGCACTGTTGGTGGCTGCCACATCTGCGCAAGATGGCTCAGGGGAAGAGAAACACCCTCCGGCGCTGATATTTTTCTGCCCCTTTTCCGCTGGCATCCAGGTGGCTGGCTGAGGGTCTGGAAGCCATGGAGCCCACCGCTGGTGAATTGCAGCTCGTGCCCAGGGCAACAAAAGAAATCCCTGCGCCCGACGCTGCGTGCTGCCGAGTGGCGCTCTCTGCTGCGGTGGCCACCAGCATCGTCATCCTCACCCTGGCAGTCCTCGTGGGTAAGTGGCCGAGGGCTTGCGTGGGTTCGTACACTGGGTGACTTGCACAGCGACGCTCAGAGGCGGCTCGGTGGTGTCCACGTGATGACCCCAGCGACAGAGGGCTGAGTGTGCAGGCGTGGAATTGCAGGCTGGCCCTTCCTGCCACGCAAGGGCTACGATGAGCAGACCAGGTTCCCCGGCACCCCCCGAGGTGGGCGGGCACACGGGCAGGCGGGTTAATACCTGCTAATTTCATTTCCCACAGCTGGGCTCTCCAGGGGAGCTCTCACAGCCGGGGGTGAAATGAACAAGTAGGGACCGGGAAATGAACTTATTAAAAGTCTCGAGAGCCGGGCCAGTGTGGCTCAGTGGTTGAGCATTGACCCATGAACTAGGACAGTGATAGCGAACCTTTTGAGCTCGGCGTGTCAGCATTTTGAAAAACCCTAACTTAACTCTGGTGCCGTGTCACATATAGAAATTTTTTGATCTTTGCAACCATAATAAAACAAAGACTTATATTTTTGATATTTATTTTATATATTTAAATGCCATTTAACAAAGAAAAATCAACCAAAAAAAATGAGTTCGTGTGTCACCTCTGACACGCGTGTCATAGGTTCGCCATCACTGAACTAGGAGGTCAGGGTTCGATTCCCGGTCAGGACACACGCAGAGGCAACCGATCTTTTTCCTCTCTCATCATTGATGTTTCTATCTCTCTCTCCCTCTCCCTTCCTCTCTCTGAAATCAACAAAAACATATTTTTTAAAAAATAAAACAAAAGTCTTAAGAAACTTGAAAAATATTTTTAAAAATGAACAATTGTCTATATTCCACCACACAACGGCTCCCATTTTATATTTGTTCCCAGTAGACATTCACAGAATTTAAGATGAAACAGGCAAAATGATGACCCATCCATATGGTGTGGGACTGCAGCTATGGAAACAACCAAGGGAGATCTTTTCATATTTCAACAGAATGTACTACAGGGCCCTACAAATTGTGCTGCCCATGATGGTGGCCCGAGCCCCATTGGCTATTTAGAGTTAAATCCACGAAAATGAAGTCATCTTTAAAAATTAAATTCCTCAGTCCCCATCAGTCACGGTCCACAGATGGCTCGTGGCTCCTGTACCGGACAGCACAGAGCTAGAACGTTCTGTCGTCTCGGGAAGTCCTGTGGCTCTGGAATGGGCTCATCCTGAGACGATAAGGTTCTTGCGGTTTTATTTGGGACTGCGAAAGTCACCTTGCTTTCATGAGATGATGATAGCAAGTAGCAGTTTGGCAATCCTATGTGGGTCCCCCTAATTTTAAAAAATATATATTTGTGGGACATCAGGAATACCTCACAGCTGGGCACAGCTCACCGGGGCCCCTAGTGGCTCTTGGCACCAAGTGCAGGAAGTTGGACTCGTGTGTATGAGTGTGCACATGTGCATGCATGTAGGCATGTGGGGGTGTGCGTGAGAGTATGTGTGTTCATGTATGTGTGAGTGTGCACGTGTGCCCATGCACGAGGGTGTATATGTGTGTGAGAGTGCGCATACGTATGTGGGTATCCTTGCACCAGGGAGAGGAGGAGGCAGGGTTTCACACCTTTATTCTAGAAGCACAGATACATTTTGTGAACAAGAGATAAACATAATCCCCAGCAGGACCCCTGAAACCAAGGAAGGCTTTAATTTAAAAAATGGCCCAGCCCTAGCCAGTTTAGCTCAGTGGGTAGAGCGTTGGCCTGTGGACTGAAGGGTCCAGGTTTGATTCCAATCAAGGGCACATGCCCGGGTTGTGGGCTGGATCCCCAGTAGCGGGTGTGCAGGAGGCAGCCGATGAATGATTCTCTCTCATCATTGATGTTTCTATCTCTCTCTCCCTCTCCCTTCCTCTCTGAAATCAATAAAAATATATTTAAAAAATAAAAGGAAAAGAAAAGAAAAAAATAAAATAAATGGCCCGGCCAGGGTGGCTCCATGATTGAGCATCAACCGGGAGGTCACAGTTCGATTCCCGGGCGGGGCATGTGCCTGTGTGAGGCATGCAGGAGCCAGCTGATTGATGATTCTCTTTCATCATTGATGTTTCTCTCTCTCTCTCTCTCCCTTCCTCTCTGAAGTCAATAAAAATATTTTTTAAAAACACTTTAAAGTTGCCAGCACCGGTTTGGCTCAGTGGATAGAGCGTCAGCCTGCGGACTGAAAGGTCCCAGGTTCGATTCCGGTCAAGGGCATGTACCTTGGTTGCGGGCACATCCCCAGTAGGGAGTGTGCAGGAGGCAGCTGATCGATGTTTCTCTCTCATCGATGTGTCTAACTCTCTATCCCTCTCCCTTCCTCTCTGTAAAAAATTAATAAAATATATTTTTAAAAAAAAATAAAAACACTTTAAAGTTAAAATAAAAATGTTTCCCTTTGCCCTTTAAGACAGCTCACAAGTTAACCTTGGGGGCCCCGGGGGGAGGGTGCTGGGACATCTATGCTGTTAATAATCAGCCAGGATAACCCCTGGGGAGTCTGTGACTATTTCCAAGGGAAACAGAAAGGCTTAGTTGGTTACAGAGCATAGCAATTTTGTCTACACAACAGGATGCTTATTTTTCTTTATTTTTAATTTATTGAATGAGAAGACAAACCTAAAAGCAAAATTTTTAGAATTGGCTTAGAATATTTATTTTATCTACTCAATAAACAAATATCTAAATATCTGTCTAGATGAGTATTGACTCATGATAAATAGAATTGGGACCCAGCTTTCAAGGTTTATGTGGTAGCTACTATCATTTAAAAAATGTTTTGGCCCTAGAAGGTTTGGCTCAGTGGATAGAGTGTCAGCCTGTGGATTGAAGGGTCCTAAGTTTGATTCTGGTCAAGGGCACATGCCTGGGTTGCGGGCTCGATCCCCAGTAGGGGGCATGCAGGAGGCAGCCAATGATTCTCTCTCATCATTGATTTTCCTATCTCTCTCTCCCTCTCCCTTCCTTTCTGAAATCAATAAAAATATATTTAACAAATAATAATAATAATAATAAATACAATTATGATCATTTTTGCTAATGTGTCCTTTTGACAGTCCCACCGTATTTCAACCGTGAGAAATGCGTGTTTTCATGGTTTATGTGGTTGCTATTGTTTTAGTTATTTAAAATTTTTATAACTGTCATTCCTTGCTAGTGTGTACTTTTTTCTTTTTTAAAGGTGCAATCTTTTTAAAAATACATTTCTATTGATTTGTGAGAGGAAAGGAGAGGGAGGGAGAGAGAGAGAGAAACATCAATGATGAGAGAAAAACATCAACATCGATTGGCTGCCTCCTGCACACCTCCTGCTGGGGATCGAACCCAAAACCCAGGCATGTGTTCTGACCCGGAATCGAACCAGTGACCCCTTGGTGCATGGATTGACGCTCAACCACTGAGCCACACTGGCCGGGCGCTAATGTGTACTTTTGACAAAATATTTCTGACAGTTGTAAACCCAAGTGTTTTCAGAGGGTGGTGTCCTGGGCGGTGGTCCGAGGGCCCGGTGCCTGTGGCTGTGGTCATGCCCTGGCAGTATTTGGTGTCCCCTTCCCAGGGTGCAGGTGGGATTGTTGCTCTAACGTGGAGGAGGTATCCTGAGGTCGTTTCAGCCATTTTTGGCTGAAGTCGGCTTCAGGCCCTGGCCCGGCACATCCAGTGAGACAAGGGCAACTGGGAGTTAGTCCTGCCCTCACGCTAAACCTGGGGACCTCTGAGGCTCTGTGTGTCCCTGGGGCCTCCAGGTGGGTGACATGTGAGAGTTGAAAAGGAGGCACTGTTAACACTCAGCCAGGACAACCCCTGGGAAGTCAGCCCACCCACATATTTGTCAGGTGACCCGGGCCCCTAGGTGGTGGGGCCTTCGAGGCCCCTTCGCTGAGCCCGCGGTGGGCTCTCTCACAGAGCCCTGGTCTCGCCCGCAGCCTCCCTCTCTACACAGGGTGTCGATGTGGAGCACACGGCCGAGCTGCAAGGGATCCGGTACGCCCGCAGCCTGCAGCAGGAGGCCTCCGACTACTACCGCACGCTGACGCCCACCCTGGAAATGCTGGTGAGGGGCGCCTGAGAGCAAGGGGGCAAGGTGGGTGGCCCGGAGCTTCCACCAAGAGAAGCTCTCATGCCAAGCGAGCTGAGCAGGGGAGACCCAGGCGGGCCTGGGGCAGGGAGATGGGGCACATGGAGGAATTGGACAAGGCCTGTGTGGCCGAGGCTGGCGCATTGTAGGATGCAGAGGAGAGTGGTGCCCAATGGGAAGTGACTCCTGCGGGCTTGTTGGCCATGTTTAAAGGTTGTAAATTGTCTTCCAGTGGAGAAATGAGAATCCCCACTCATGGCTGGTGGGAATATGAAATGGGGCTGCTGCTATTGGAAAAGCCTAGCTGTGCATCAGAAAGTTAAATTAGAATCATCCTATGACCCAGCAATTAATTCTGCCTCTCGGTATCCACCCAAGAGAAATGAAAACACACGTCCACACAGAAACCTGCACACGCATGCTCACTGCAGTAGGAGTCACAATGGCTAAAAAGTGCAAGCAACCCAGATGTCCATCAGCTGGTGAACGGATACACAGATGTGGTCCCGCCCTGCACACCCTGGAGTATCACTCAGCCATGAGAAGGAGTGAGTCACTGACACTGCAGCGTGGATGAACCCTGTACATGTGGTGCTTAGTGAATCAAGTATCTGTTTTAAGATTTAAGCACGGCCCTTGCCAGTTTGGCTCAGTGGGTAGAGCGGCGGCCTGCGGACTGAGGGGTCCTGGGTTCAATTCTGGTCAAGGGCACATGCCCAGGTTGCCGGCTCGATCCCCAGTAGGGGGAGTGCAGGAGGCAGCCGATCAATGATTCTCTCTCATCATTGATGTTTTTATCTCTCTCTCCCTCTCCCTTTCTCTCTGAAATCAATAAAAATATATTTTTAAAAAATTTAAGCATGAGCCCTGGCCGGTTTGGCTCAGTGGATAGAGTGTCAGCCTGAGGACTGAAGGGTCCCAGGTTCGATTCTAGTCAAGGGCATGTACCTTGGTTGCGGGCACATCCCCAGTAGGGGGTGTGCAGGAGGCAGCTGATCAATGTTTCTCTCTCATCGATGTTTCTGACTCTCTATCCCTCTCCCTTCCTCTCTGTAAAAAATCAATAAAATATATTTTAAAAATTTAAGCATGAATTAATTAAAATTAGCTAAACGGTAAAAATCATGTCCTCAGTACCACCAGCCACGTTTCAAATGCTCAGTAGCCACGTGTGGATGGTGGCTGTCATGTGGGGCGGGGCCGATGTAGAACATTCTGGGACTTTGTGGAATGTTCTATGAGACAGTACAGCTATAGATGCAGGCAATTAGGACATGGACTGGTGTGTCCATCACCCCAAAACAAGCCCTGTCCCTATCACCACCCCTGCTTCCAGCCCAGCCGTGGGCAAACTATTGCCCGTGGGCCGGATCCGGCCCGTTTGAAATGAATAAAACTAAAAAAAAAAAGACCGTACCCTTTTATGTAATGATGTTTACTTTGAATTTATATTAGTTCACACAAACACTCCATCCATGCTTTTGTTCCGTCCCTCCGGTCCAGTGTAAGAACCCATTGTGGCCCTCGAGTCAAAAAGTTTGCCCACCCCTGTTCCAGCCCCTGGCAATCACCAGCCACTTTCTGTGGCTCTGCCTGATCTGAACGTGTCTCATAAACAGACTCTCACGCTGTGTGCCTCTGTGTGTGGCTTCTCTCACTGAGCATCATGTTTACAAGGTCCATCCACCTGTAGCAAGTGTCCTCACTCCTCTCACGGCTGAGAAATCGTCTAGTGTGTGGATGGACCCCGTTTCATTGCTTCCATGGAGCAATGTCTTCATATGAGTAACTTTGAAATGTCCTCCCCTGTCATCACACGGCTCTGGGAAGTCGCCGCATGCACTGGTCTAAGAGGAGGTGCTCTTCCACCCCCCCCCCACCCCCCCGCAGCTTCCCACCCAGGACAGGCTTCCTCGGGGGCGGGTGCCCGTGCTGTGGTCTCAACATTTGCCGCTGTTGTTTCCGTTGTAGTTTGTCAGCAGCTTTAGGAAGACAGAGCTGGAGGCCAGCTGCGTGGGCTGCACGGTGCTGAGCTACAGGTGAGCGGGGCCTCCCTGGGGCTAAAGGAGCCTTGGTGGACACTCAGATGCGGGGAGATTCCAGCGAGGGGAGCCCTCCCTCCACAGGCCTCTCTCCTCGCTGCAGGGACGGGAACTCCAGTGTCCTTGTGCGCTTCCGGCTGCACTTCCTGCTGCTAGCCCTGCGCTCGCTGGACCGGGGCCTGGAGCGGGAGCTGCTGCAGCAGGGACTCCGGGCGAGGCTGCAGGGCCACGGCATCCCCCTGGCTGCCCATGGCACCATTGTGTCCGCCGAGCTCACAGGCAAGTAGGCAGTGGAGACCCAAGACATCGAGAGGCCGTGGAGGGGAGCATTCAACTGTAGGTTTTCAATCATCAATAAAAATCAATAGCCCCTCCCCCTGCTTCACCCTCAACGGTATGGACCAGGCGTCAGCCACCTGTGAACGGCCAGAGTGTAACTATTTTCATCTTTGTAGCCCACCCACTGGGCTCTGCTATAGGAGCACAGAAGCAGCCCAAGACAATGTCTAAATAAATGAACACGACTGCTTATCAATAAAACTTTATTTACAAAAACAAGTGGTGGGTCGGGTTTGGCCCATGACTGCAGTTTGTTGACCTCTGGTATAGAAATAAGATAAATTCTAAAATCCGAGGATGCATCAGACTATTGTCAGGTGAAAGACTGATCATCTTGCCCTTGCCCTCGCCCTCACCCTGGCCCTGGCCCTACAGGACATTTATGGTCTCCTCCCCACGAACCCTGACACCCCAGATGAGTCTTGGTGGCCTCGACGTCAGCACTAACACCATCTTCCATGGCGGTGGGAATGGCTCATGGCTGTGCTGTCCGTGACAGTAGCCACCCATCCCGTGTGGCCATGGAACACTTGTCATGTGGCCGCTGAGGCCGAGGAACACCGCGTTCCATTTGGCTTCATCTTAATTGATTTAAGTTAGACTTTTAAGTGGCTCCCACGGTGGACAGAGCTGCTCTCTGCTTTGCAATGCAATGTTTTCAAAGACAGTCGCCACTCACTGAGCGAGCTTCTATCTCTTCTCCGTGTCACTGCAGGAAGCCAGAAGGGGCCATTGGCAGAAAGAGACTTGAAATCAGGTATGTTTTCCTCCCGTCCATGAGCTGCCTGCCCTCTGCCAGCTTCCTCTGACTGTGGTCACGGCCAGAGGGCTCCTACGACTTGGTTCAAGTGTGCGAAGGAAATGCCCGAAAGAGTGAGCGCTGGTTCTGTGCACAGATTCGAAGTCCTGTGTTTGCACAGCGTTGACAGACGAAGCTCTTTGTTATAAACTAGACTTATTGAGGGGGGGTCACTCTGTAAGGTATATACATGTCTAATCATGATGCTGTACACCCTAAGGTAATATAATAATTGTATTTCAACTGTAATTGAAAAATAAATTTAAAAAAATTTTAACTAAAGGTGAGGCACTTGGAAGTATACATGGCCAGGTATGATTAAGAGAAAACATTACTGGGTTTCTGGGGTTTTTTGAAAAGTGGTGGAAACCTGTTGTTTAAAAAAAAAGAAAAAGATAAAGTTTGGGGACCAAAAGAAAAAAGAATGAATGCTACCTGGAATCTCATCGCTGTTAATATTTTAGTGACTGTCCTTCCAATCAGCTGGAGACACACATAGAGGTGCATGTAAAGGGTGTCCCAAAATTCACGCAAGAAGTAATTTTGATAGAAAACACAGGTTTGTAATTGAAAATTGTAAATTTTTTATTGATTCATAAAGTATACAGTATAGGGTTATGTATGGAATAGCATACCAGGTAAATGGCCTCCACAGCTTTGCTGGCACATACGCACTCTTTTGTTATTGCCTGAGCAGCCGCATTTTCGAAGAATGGTTCGATGATGCTTCCAGCCCCAAATCCGCACCAAACAGTGACACGTTGTGGATGCATTTGTTTCTCAACAATCACTCGTGGATTTTCTGAACCCCAAATGCGACAAATTTGTCGATTAACCAAGCCATCAAGATGAAAATGAGCCTCATCGAAATTCAGCCACATTTATGCAAAACGGTCATGGAAAATTTCAACAAGAGTGCGTATGTGCCAGCAAAGCCGTGGAGGCCATTTACCCAACATCCTATTCCATACATAACCCTATACTGTATACTTTATGAATCAATAAAAAATTTACAATTTTTAATTATAAACTTGTGTTTTCTATCAAAATTACTTCTTGCGTGAATTTTGGGACACCCTATATTTAGTTCCATCTCAGTGCTCCTAACTAGGGGTGACCCTGCCCCCAGCGACACTGGGGGTGTCTGGAGACGTCTGTGGTTGTCACACCTCACAGTGCCCACGACAGGCCCCACTGAGAGTGACCTGGCCCCGGTATGAACCACACACTTTAAACGGTTAAAGTGGCAAGTTTTATGTTGCCTGTTGAACCACAATTAAAATTCTTTAATCTCACCCATTTCTCACTTTTTTTAAACATGGGTCCTAGAAATGTGGACTCACACGCACACACACGCACACACACGGACACACGCACAGACACACACGCACCCGCGCGCAGACACACGCACACGCACACACACGCGCGCACAAGCGCACACACACACACATGCACAGACACTTCTGTGGCCCAGCGCTGGCCTCGGTGCTGACCGACGTTCCCGGGCTGCGTCCAAGCTCATCTCGAGATCATTTCATAGGCCCTGAGAGAGGAGAAGGGGACGGGAGGTGTCGTCCACGCCGGCCGTTCTGGGCGGGAAGTGGAATCTCGCCGCAGAGGGGACGGACGGACGGACGGACGGAGGTCAGGAACTCGGTTCTTCTCTGCCCGCAGGACACTGTCCGGGGAATGCCTTCTCCTGCGGGAACAGCCAGTGTGTGACCAAAGTGAACCCCGAGTGCGATGACAGCGCGGACTGCTCCGACGGATCCGACGAGGCCCACTGTGGTCAGTCCGCCCGCCCGGCCTGGTCTTGGGCCGTGTCCCCTGGCCCCGTTTGCACAGAAAAGCCGAGTGTGGGACCCTGAGCCTGTCCTTCAACGTGGGGGCCGTGGGGATGAGAGACTCGGAGGCAGGTGTCCCCGGAGCACAGCCGAGTCTGCCCCCCTGGGGTCCTGGTTGGTGACCTGTCTTGCAGACTGCGGTTTGCAGCCCGGCTGGAGGACCGCCGGCAGGATTGTGGGCGGCGTGGAGGCGTCCCCGGGGGAGTTCCCTTGGCAAGTCAGCCTCCGAGAGAACAACGAGCACTTCTGCGGGGCCGCCGTCATCGGGGCCCGGTGGCTGGTGTCCGCTGCCCACTGCTTCAACGAGTGAGCCCTGTCCCTGAGGCTTGGGGCCCACCCCACCACCCCTGTGGCCCACCTTCCCTTCCGCCGTGGGGGCGCCACTTCTCCTGGGTGTCCCGGGAACCCGCCGGACAGATGCACAATATTTTGTGTCCCTTCACATGTCTCACCTTCACTCAGCCCTGTGGGATTCTGTCTTTGTTTAAAATGTTGCTAATTCCCACATTATGATTTTTTTTGACATTCATTATGATTTCTGACAATGTTGCTTAAAAATATGTCTTTTTTGTTTTTTAAAGAAATATTTTTTAAAGTATATTTCTTTATTGATTTCAGAGAAGAAGGGAGAGGGAGAGAGAGACAGAAACATCAATGATAAGAGAAAATCACTGATTGGCTGCCTCCTGCACACCCCCTACTGGGGATCGAGCCACAACCCAGGCATGTGCCCTTGGCTGGAATAGAACCCAGGACCCTTCAGTCTACAGGCCAACGCTCTGTCCACTGAGCCAAACCACCTAGGGCTGAAAATATGTCTTGATGACTGAGTTTTGGGGCTCCCCTTAACATTGGCCCCCAGCGATGACGTCCCTCTCCTGAGCCCCCTCCCCGGCCCCGTGCAGAGGGGCTGCTCAATGCCATTTGTTTGCCCCGCAGGTTCCAGGATCCCACCGAGTGGGTGGCCTACGCTGGCACCACCCAGCTCAGCGGCTCCGAGGCCAGCACGGTGCGGGCCCGCGTGGCCCAGATCATCACGCACCCCTCCTACAACCCCGACACCGCCGACTTCGACGTGGCGGTGCTGCGGCTGGACAGCCCCCTGCCCTTCAGCAGGCACGTCCAGCCCGTGTGCCTGCCGGCGGCCTCGCACGTCTTCCCGCCCAGGAGGAAGTGTCTCATCTCCGGCTGGGGCTACCTCAGGGAGGACTTCCGTAAGCTCCCCTTCCTCCCCCCGCACCCCACCTGCCAGGGGCAGACGTACCCGCACGGTCCTCCCCCTTACCCACGATTCCCGATCTGCAGATTCGCCACTTGCTAACATTTATTTTGAACCCCAAATAGATAGAAATGGGGATTTGGGGGTCAATTGCGGACGCGCACAGAGAGGACGTGCTTGAGTTGAGGACAAGCATGTTCTCATTTAAGGTGATGCCCTGCCTCCTGGTTTCAGCTCAGACTGGAAGCGAGGGTCCTTTTCATGCTATATTTACTGCCATGTTTTTGGTGGTTTTTTTTTTTTTGCATTTTTGTGCTTTTTGTGGCCGATTTTGCTGCCCCCCCACCCCCACCCCCAAGCACGGGGCTGAAGTGCTGGCTAGTGTGGCACCAGAAGGCTGCCTTGTGCCTGGGAGAAAAACGGTGTCAGGTCAACTTCGTTCAGACACGAGTTACGGCACCGCTGGCCTTGAGTTCAAGGTCAATGAATGAACGCAGAGTTCCGATGAGGAGACAAGGCGAGGGGCACTTATGAGAAAGGCCAGAGGAACAGTTACATCTATAGAAGGAAGGCACTGCTGCTGGTGCCCACACATGACATAGGGATGTTTATTCTAAAAAATGTTTACTTTTCAGTCCGGTAGCTCTCCGTCCAGTCGTCATAATATCTGCTTTCTTATCATCTTTGCAAACAGTTCTTTGGGACACAAGGTTGCCTAAGCCCAGCCTAGGGGTTATTTGGCCCTGTTGTTTTTTTTTAATGAATCAATAAAGCTTTATTTATAAAAACAATTAGTGGAAATTCCAGTTAAGCACATGTACACACACACACACACACACACACACACCAACACCAACACCAACAAGTATCTGGCCTGAGAGAGAGAGATCGCTGAGTCTTGCTCTAAATCACAGTGAGAGATTAGTGGGAACGAAGGTGTTTCAGACGGTTGCTTGGCCTTGTTTTTAACATTCAGGGTTTGAGGCAGAAGATGTGCGAGGCAGTTCTTCTGGGCTGGCAGCTCTGACTCCGTTATAAGTGGCTTCGTTATTTTGGACAAATGCATATTAAATGAGGCCCCTTTAACCGGAAACACACATGGCACAAGGTGATGCACCGATTGCTTGAGGGAAATGCTGTGACCAGAGTCGCCGGAACCTAAGCCTGCGTTTCCGCAGGAGCACGGCTCCATACTCAGGAATCCTGTGTCCGTAGTGACTCTGGAGACCAGCGCGGCCTCAGGTGGTGAGAGTCGGTTGTGATTGGACGGCGATGAGTGCTGGGGAGGAGACCCACAGGACGCAGCAAGAACAGCGAGTGGGGGCGGGCGGACAGCTTTAGGAAAGGGCCCACGAAGTGACCCTCAGCCAAGACGGGGCAGGTGAGGCCAACCCGGACAGGCAAAGAGTGAGGGGACAGGAAGGGTCCCGTCACTGAGGGAAGTTCTCTCAGACAACATTGCTCCGGAACATTCCAGAGCTGCAGTGTGCAATCTAGTAGCCACAGCCGCGGACCAGGTCAGCAGGTACGCAGGTTTGTGTAGGCAGTGCCTGTCCGTGGCTCTGGAGCCTGGGAGGGGGGTGTCCTCCCCAGGGCTTCCTGAGGCCGGGGTCTGAGACTCTGACGCACCCGAGCTCCCCGGCAAGGCCCGCTGGCCTGTGTTTGGGGTTTCCCTGGTCTGTGCCTGCCTGAGAAAAAAGAAAAATCCTGGAAGATTAGGATTTTTGTGATAAAGATATTTGCCACAAGAACCTAATCAGGAGGGGAAGCAGCTGATGACTAAACCTGATCAATGAACATTTGAGCCCCTCCAGCTCACGGTTCCAGAGATTATGCAGCAAGAAAAACAGACAGCAGTCCCTGCCCACGTGGTGCCCCCGTCCTGTCCGGCCCAGCACCATCCAGCATCACCGTCCTGGCGATGGGTGTGCTCTATGGGAGCACCGACCACTATGGGAGCCGGCAGCCCACGAAATGTGGCCGGTGCAACTGAGAAACTGGGCTTTACGTTTTATTTCATTTCCACGCATTTACAGCTACATTTAAATAGCCACATGTGGCCGCTGGCTACTGTACTGGGCCTGGCAATTGTAGGGCAGTAAATACTAGACAAGATGAGTGATAGATGGTGATGAAAGCAGTGGAGAAAATAACCAGGATGGGGGCTGCAAGGTTAAATAGGGAGGTCAGAGGGGCCTCCTTGAGAAAGGAGAGGAAGGCAGAAGGCAAGCGGATTCCTCGGGACAATCACGCTAGGCAGCTGGGACAGGATGTGCAAGGGCCCTGGGGTAGGTGGTCCAGTCTTGGGCATTTAGGCTGAGCCAGGGGGAACACACCCTGGAGGGGGCGGGTTGAGGGAAAAAAGGATATAATCTGATTTAATGTTTAGCCAAGATGGCACTGGCTGCCGGGCTAAGAAATGATTCCAGCAGGGTAGGAGTAGAGCAGGGGTGGGGAACCTTTTTTCTGCCAAGGGCCATTTGGATATTTATAACGCCAGACAGAATTATCAACTTAAAAATTAGCCTGCTATATTTGGTCAAACACTTAATGAACTCACCCCTAATGCCTTGGCAGGGCCAGACCAAATGATTTCTCGGGCCTTAGACGGCCTGTGGGCCGGATGTGTTCCCCATCCCTGGTCTAGAGTAACAGCAGACGCAGGTAAGGGGAGCAGAGACGTGGAGCCCAGTCTTGGGGTGTCAATCTGGACACTTCTCAGCTGTCTGAGTGGGGAGTGTTACCAGTAGGCATTTGTAGAGCCTTTACTCTTTGCTAGTTTCTGAGGCTGGGGCTGCAGCGTCTCTGCTTGCAGCTGGGGAAACTGAGGCACGGAGAAGCGAATTCCTTCAGCATTCTGGCTCAGGGTGACTGCCAGGGCCCCGGAATCCTCACCCCACTGGCCTCTCCCATCCCGGGCAGTGATCAAGCCGGAGATGCTGCAGAAAGCCACCGTGGAGCTGCTGGACCAGGCCCTGTGTGCCAGCCTGTACGGCAACTCACTCACCGACCGGATGGTGTGCGCCGGCTACCTGGATGGCAAGGTGGATTCTTGCCAGGTGAGCCCCGGGGCCCGCAGGGGCCCCAGACAACGCCCCACCCAAGGAGGCGGCTAAAGAAGGCCCCCAGGTTTCTACCCTCGCTTTCAGCACAGCTCTGGATTTCCTTCTTTGTAGGCTTTTATTTCTGCGTGTTGTCGTTTGGTTCATCCTCACACGAGGATATTTTTCCCATTGATTGCTAGAGAAAGTGGAAGGGAGGGAGGGGAAAGAGAGAGAAACATGGATTGGTTGCCTTCTGCGTGACCCCGGACCAGGGCCGAGGAATCAAACCTGCAACCCAGGTGCGTGTCCTTGACTGGGAATTGAACCTGCAGTGCGTGGGCCGACGCTCAATCCACTGAGCCACACTGGCCAGGGCTGCAGTTTATATGTTTGTTCTCATTTCTAAAGCCTGGTGGGTGAGGAGAGACTGCTACTTGTGCTCAGGTTGCCATAGCAAAGAACCCGGAACCTGGAGGAAATGTTGGGAAATAACAAGAGAGCACTGGTGGTGGTCGGAGGCGTGACTTGGGGTGATCACACAGCACAGTGCACGGATGATGTGCTGTGGAATTCTGCACCTGAAACCTGTATAATTTTGTTAACCAGTGTCACCTCAATAAATTAAAAAAATAAAATGGGCCCTGGCCCTAGGTGGTTTGGCTCCGTGGATAGAGCGTCAGCCTGCAGATTGAAGGGTCCCGGGTTCGATTTTGGTCAAGGGCACGTGCCTGGGTTGTGGGCTCAATCCCCATTGGGGAGCGTGCAGGAGGCAGTCGATCAATGATGCTCTCTCATCATTGATGTTTCTATCTCTCTTTCCCTCTCCCTTCCTCTCTGAAATCAATAAAAATATAAATTAAAAATAAAATAAAACGAGCCCTGGCCCGGTAGTTCAGTTGGTTAGAGCATCCTCCCGATACGCTGAAGTTGTGGGTTCGATCCCAGTCAGGGCACATACAAGAATCAACCAGTGAATGCATAAGTAAGTAGAACAACAAATATCTCTCTCTTTTCCTCTCTCTCTAAAAATCAATACATCAAAATAAAACGGGGCCCTGGCCGGTGTGGCTCAGTGGGTGGGGCGTCATCCCACGCACCAAAAGGTTGCCAGTTCGATTCCCGGTCAGGGCACATTCCCGGGTTGCAGATTTGCTCCCTGGTAGGGGGCATGCCGGAGGCCAACCGATCGACAATTCTCTCTCTCTTTCTCTCTCTCTCTCTCTCTCTCTCTTTTTCTCTACCTCTCCCTTCCTCTCTCTCTCAAAATCAATAAAAAATATTTAAAAAATAAAATGGGGGAAAAGAAATAATAAGAAAATGCTTGTGTTTGAGAATGTGAGAGTCCAGGTGAGCTGAGTGTGAGGAGACGGCAAGGCTCACAAGACAGGGTAAGTGAGGAGCGAGCCGGCGTCCGGAGAAGGCCCCGCGGCCAGTGAGCTGTCTGCGGCTCCAGCCGGGCAGCCACACTGCCCCCCTGAGCAAGGGCGACATCAGCGAAGATGCAGTGAGATACGGCGGGCAGAGGATGTTGCCGACGGGGCTGGGTTTTGAACTGCTAGTGGTAGAACTGAAAGAGATCTTCAAGGTCCCACGGTCCTACCGCCCGATTTTATTTTTACGAAAGAGGAAACGGAGGTTCTGAGCTGTGAATTATCGGCCCCCATTTTCTCCGGGAGCTTGTGTGGGGAGAGGGCCCCACCCAGGGACGGTTCTCGGACCCTGCAGCTCTGGGACCTGGAGCCTGGGAGCCCTGACTCCTCCTGAGGGTGTGCCTTTGTCTCCTAGGGCGACTCAGGAGGCCCCCTGGTCTGCGAGGAGCCCTCTGGCAGGTTCTTCCTGGCCGGCATCGTGAGCTGGGGCATCGGCTGTGCGGAAGCCGGGCGTCCAGGGGTCTATGCCCGAGTGACCCAGCTGCGAGACTGGATCCTGGGGGCGATCGCCATGGCGAGCAAGCCTCTGGCTCCCACGGAGGCTCCTGCCCCCGCCACCCCCAGCACTGTCTGGTCCAGCAGCCCCAAGAGCCCGGTGGTCAACACCCCCACCAAACCCCCAGCGGCCTCCAGCTCTGCACCTCTTGACTCAGTGACGGCCTCTAAGCCACAAGGTATTTCCTGGGGAGACAGGCGTGTGCTCCCTGCAGGGTCGGATCGATTGGTACTGGCTTCCTGAAGCCTCCGTGGGGAAGAGATGGGTGATGGATCAGTGATGTCTGTCATGAGCACAGGCTAAGACACACACATGGGCATCCTTCAGATTCATGGCCAAGGAAAGTCAAGCAATCCAACAGGGTAAACACAGAATACCCCAAAGGGTCAACAAGAGGCATGACCCCGACTGTGGGGCCAGGGTGGGAGAGAGACTGAGTTTTCACCTGTGGGTGCCCTCCAGAAACACCGCTTACATAGAGCACGTATGTGTACATTTTCATATCCAAGAGCCCTCACTTCTATTTTTTTTTTTCTTCAAAATTTTCCTGGACATGCTTGCATGCTTCTTTTTCCATGTAAAATCCAGCGTATCCGGGTTTTTTATTTTTATTTTTAATTGTGGTGACACACACAAAACATAACATAAAACCAACCACTGTAAACATTTTGGAGTGTCTGGTCCAGGAGTTCAGTCGCTTCACCTGTTGGACTTGGGTCTTGAAACACATTCACATCTGTCTTCACGTTGTGGTGTCCAAGGACCCAGATCTGATAGTGATCCTCCTTTAGGCCCCACAAAACCACGATGCTCCGAGCCCATCAAAACTCTGTTCCACAAAAGTGTCCCCTATACTCTGCCCCCTCCCAGGATCCCACAGAACCTGACCCCCCTTTGTTTGGTGAGTCCCTCACCAGGGTTCTGCTGTGCGGGCTCCCCCCTTGTAGCAAGATCATCACCCGACCTTGAGGGCTTCAGGTCTGTGTCTGGCTTCTGGTCTTAGTCCGATGGGGCCAGGGCACTTCATAATTTTATCTTCTCTTTTTTTTTAATCTTCACTCGAGGACATTTTTTCCATTTATTTATTTACTTAATTATATTTATTTTTGTTAATCCTCACTCGAGGATTTTTTTAGAGTGGGAAGGAGGGGGAGAGACAGAGAGAGAGAAACATCTGTAACTCACATTGCTTGGTTGCCCCCGGCACGCGCCCCAGATGGGGGTCAGGGATGGAGCCTGCAACCAGGTACGTGCCCTTGACCAGAATCAAACCTGCGACCCTGTCCAAGGGCAGATGCTCTGCCCACTGAGCAAGCAGCCGGGGCTATCTTCTCATTTTTAACCGACTCCCCCCAGCTGTGCCACATGTCTGCTGCTAGTTCTTAGGACATTAGGGCACCTTTAAGCCTCAATGACCCATCTGTATAATGGGAGTGGTTTGCCCCGGCCCAATCAGAGCCCGGGGGCTGCACCTGGTGTGTGTGGGGGGCGGCCCTTCTAGGCCCAGGTGCGCCCACTCTGAGCCAAGGCATCGGGCCCTCTTCTCTCCCCTCACAGAGTGCGGCGCCAGACCGGCCATGGAGAAGCCCACCCGGATCGTGGGCGGGTCCGGAGCCACCGCGGGGGAGGTGCCCTGGCAGGTCAGCCTGAAGGAAGGTTCCAGGCACTTCTGTGGAGCAACTGTGGTGGGAGACCGCTGGCTGCTGTCGGCAGCCCACTGCTTCAACCAGTAAGACCGGCCCTGGCCCAGGAGGCCTGCTCAGCTTCCCCGTCCTCACGGGGTCCCCCGCCCCATGCGTTCAGAAACCACTTATGACCAAACGTGTGGCCGTCTATGCACTTGGGTGGCCACGGCAGAGCCCCCTCCCCCAGCCCCCACCTCCCCCGGCTCACAATCCTGCTGTCTGGATGTCTGGTTGCAAATGAGAGGGGAGCATGAAGGAGAAGTGGGGGCCCTGGAGGAGCCATCTCAAGGGAGAGTAATCTGTCAAGCTGATCTTCGGGGAGCACTAGGGGACAGATGGGGAGGGGACAGCCAGGCGGCACTGACCATTGAGTCATAAAGCTGTCGGGGCCTCTCGTGCTGCTGGGCCAACTCCCTCCTGTTACAGACCAGGAAATGAGGCCCAAAGGGGCTCCCTGTCTTGCCCCCAGCCCCCCAGTTTGGGACTGCTTTGGGGGAGCAGCCGTGTGGCCCCTCCACCCCCTGGGGCCCCTCCCCAGTGTCTGCCTGGCTTCCTGGGGCAGCAGGTGTGTCTGAGTGGCCCCTTGTTGGCAGCACGAAGGCGGAGCTGGTGCAGGCCCACCTGGGTACCGTGTCTCTCGCGGGCATCGGCGGGAGCCCGGTGAAGATGGGGCTCAAAAGGACGGTGCTGCACCCCCAGTACAACCCCAGCATCCTGGACTTCGACGTGGCCATCCTGGAGCTGTCAGGGCCCCTGGTCTTCAACAAATATATCCAGCCCGTCTGCCTGCCCCTGGCCATCCAGAAGTTCCCCGTGGGCCGCAAGTGCGTGATCTCAGGATGGGGGAACACGCAGGAGGGAAATGGTGAGTGCCTGCCTGGCGGGCCTGCTCCCAGTGCCTGCACACCCTGGTCTCTGCACTCCCAGCCACAGGCCCGAGGCGGCTCTTTCTTATACATGAAATTCACTTGGCACGCAGCCAAGTCCATTTGTTGACAGATGATCTGTGGTGGCTTTTCTGCTACGAAAGCAGAGCTGAGTAGCCCCGACAGAGACTGGCCCGAAAAGCCGAGAATACTTACTCTGAGGCCCTTTCTGAAAAAGTTCCAGACCCTCGCGCTGTGCCCTGCAGAGCCCCAAGAGTTAACACTTCCTTTGAAAACTCAGTGGCCGCCCGCAGGTCACCCAGGGGGCTCGGGACAGTGGCAGATGCTAGGGTTCCGGAGCCCTGGGCTCCGCCTCCTTCTTGCCACGTGACTCCGTTTCCCAGCAACACTGTGAGCCTCAGTTTCTTCATCTGCAGGATGAGGAGGGTGCCTCTCAGGGCTGAACCAGATACTGAACGGGGATCACTCTGTGTCATTATGGGTGGGTGGGTGGGGGTCTCCTTTTCCTGGCAGCAACGAAGCCAGACACTCTGCAGCGAGCGTCCGTGGGCATCATAGACCAGAAGGCGTGCAGTGCCCTCTACAACTTCTCGCTCACAGACAGGATGCTCTGCGCCGGCTTCCTGGAGGGCAAGGTGGACTCCTGCCAGGTAGCATTCAGAGGGCACCGAGGGGATTCAGACGGGGAGCTCGCACCCTGCCCCTGGCAATGCTCCTTCGTTCAGATCTGGGGATTTTCAGTGCAGGGGAAATCTGGAGTTGAACTAAGTGTCTTTAAATGTATAGTTTAGAGAAATCCTCGTATGTCCCAGCAGAAGGGGAGGTAGCCGTCTAAAAGTGTGTGGTGGGCCCTGGCCGATGTGGCTCAGTTGGTTGAGTGCTGTCCCATGCACTGCGAGGTCGCCAGTTTGATTCCCAGTCAGGGCACATGCCCAGGTTTGGGCTCGATCGCCGGTAGGGGTCACGCAGAAGGTAGATGATCAATGTTTCTCTCTCCCTCTCCCTTCCTCTCTCTTTCTCTAAAATTAAAATAAAACTATATTTTTAAAAACATATTTAAAAAGTTTTTAAGAATGTGGTAGATATATACAAAATGTATACATACTTCAATATATCTGTATGCATATTTAAAGCCATATTTTATATGTACATATTTAAAAAGAGATACATTATATATATATTTAAATATATTTTTGTTGATTTCAGAGAGGAAGGGAGAGGGAGAGAGAGATAGAAACATCAATGATGAAAGAGAATCATTGATCAGCTGCCTCCTGCACGCCCCCAACTGGGGATCGAGCCTGCAACCCGGGCATGTGCCCTTGAGTGGAATTGAACCCAGGACCCTTCGGTCTGCAGGCCGACGCTCTATCCACTGAGCCAAACCAGCTAGGGCAGGTACAGTGTATATTAACTGAAATAAAGCTAATCCCAGATTAGTACCCATATGACCACACTGTCCAACAGGATTCACTCCTGGGAGGTGGGGCAGGGGATGAGGGCGGGGCTGTCTCAGACCCTGTGTCCCCGTGTCCCCAAGCCCTGTCCTCTTGCTCCCCTGATGGGCCCCTCCCACTGTGGGGATGCGGGAGGTCCTGGCAGTGCCCTCTACAGAGAGGTGCCCGATGGTCACAGCCAGCCCTCTCTCCTTCTCTTTAGGGTGACTCTGGGGGCCCCCTGGCCTGTGAGGAGACCCCTGGTGTGTTCTATCTGGCGGGGATCGTCAGCTGGGGGATTGGCTGTGCTCAGGCTAAGAAACCCGGCGTGTATGCTCGCATCACCAGTCTGAAGGGCTGGATCCTGGATATCATGTCCTCCTCCCCCCTGCCCACCCCTGCCCCCTCCACCACAAGGACGCCTGCCACCACCACGCAGGTCCCCAGGACAGTGGCTGCCCTCACAGTCCTGGGGGCCACAGCCAGCACACCCACCCTCCGGGCCACCAGCAGGGCAGCCAGCCAACCTGCCAACAGCACCGCCAGTGCCGCGAGCACCACTGCCGGGGGGCAGACACCACTTCCAAACGCCTCGCGGACCACCAGGGACGCCCAGCCACCAGGTACTGGGAGGAATGGGGTGGCGCGTGTCGGAGGCAGGGGTCCGGCGTCAGTCTGTCAGGGCGGCTGTCAGCATCCCACAGGCTGGGGGCGTGCGCAGCAGACATTTACCGCCTCCCAGTCCTGGAGGCCGCATGCCAGCAGGTGTCGGCAGGGCTGGTTTCTCCTGAAGCCGCTCTCCTTGGCCTGCAGACGGCCACCTTCTCCCCGTGTCCTCACGGGTCGTCCCTCTGTGTCTGTGTCCTCATCTCTTCTTAGGACTCCAGTCACACTGGATTAGGACCCACCCCAGTGGCCTCACTGTACCTTAACCACTTCTTTACAGGCCCCGTCTCCCCACAGCCACATCCTGGAGGTCAGAGCTTTAACTATGGCTTTTGTGGGGACACAAGTCTGCCCATCATCGCCCTGACAGCCAGGGACATGGGCCTGGGCATGGGCGGGCACTGAATGGGCAGACCGGCACCACCTAGTGGCAAATGTCTTAACCTGCAACCCCTGTCAGCTCCCATTTTTTAAAGGAAACTTCGGGGGGTACACGGGAGTCCCTGACCAGGGTCTCCAGGAGGGGAATTCTCCGTCCACTCACCCCACGCTCATAAAGCCCCCCCTGGGCCAGGCCTGCTAAGCTCAGGCACAGCAGGACCAGAAGGTGGAGAAACCAACTCGTGAGACCTACATAGTGAGGCGTGAAAGGAGGGCCGAGCAGGGCCGGGGCCAGCTGGTCTCCCGGCTCCCGTTATGGCTGAGAGGGCACCTCACTGGCCAGCAGAGACGCCGAGAGAGAACGTAGCCCTGAGATCGTTCCATTCGTGTCTAAAATGCTGAGTTCACTTTTACTAACTATTAACCAGAACTACTAGCACATAAAACTGCTGTATTTATCGGTCAAAACTAAAGCCCCATCCATCACGTACGGCAATCTCCTACGGCTCCAGCCAAGACCAAGCCGGCAGATGCCGTCTGTGGTGTGTGGGGCCCACAGAGAAAACGCTGACTTCTGTGTGGCGTGGGACTTGCCAGGTGCCCACTCCCAGGCAGACGTGAACTCCATGCTCTCGTATCCAGATTCTGGGGGCCATGTCTGGGCTGCTTCTATTCAGGTGGGAGGCGGGGAGCAGGCTGCTCTGGTGAGCTCCCTAAGGGGGCAGATGCTCAGCACACAGGCGGCTGGTCCATGCAGGCTGCACCCACCTTCCTCCTCACCGCCAACTTTCCCAGAACTTCCCACTGTCCAAGGCCCCCGGCACCGTCACGGTGACCCCCGCAGAGACTGGCCCAGGGAGGTTTCTCTGCCTCCCTCCTCCACCACCAGTCCCCTCCCTGGGCTGCCGTAGGCCCATTGTCCTTCAGATGGGTATGGGCAGGGGTGTGTGTGCATAACTTAACCCCATGACAGAGACAGTTGGGGAAAACTACCCATAACCCCACTGCTCCATCATATCCTCATGACATGTCTCAAGGGTTCTTACCTGTTCTCCCTGCACATGGTCATACAGTGGCCTGGCTCCATCAGCCTGTCACCCCACACAGGCCTGAACCCACCGAGCCAGATTCACGGGCTCCGCCACAAGGCAGCCGCACACCAGAGGCGCCTGGGACGGGTGGCCAAACAAAGCAAGTCCGGTCGTCAGGAAGCCAGGCTCTGGGGGCGAGTGCTTGTCGGTGACCTTGAGATGGAGCAGAGCTTTCATGGGCTCAGACCAAAGCAGACCATGTGCCAAGGGCCTGGATGTGGGTTCGGAGGGCGGGGAGGGTCTGGGTCCTGTCTCCTTGGGAATCAGTTAAGGCAGAGGTGACACGTTGAATCTAGAACCCCCTTATCTGAGCCCTGCACCTGGACCGGGAATCGAGGCGAAGTTTTGGGATTTAGACCCTCCAGACCCAAGGGGGCCTTCCCTTCACAGCCTTTCCTGCCGCCTGGTTCGGGGCACGGGGTTTCCAGCCGGGGCACTCAGGGAATGCGGGTGTGTGAGCCGGTGCAGCTGTAACTGTTCTTGGGAGAAACAGTTTCACTCCCCAGCTAGCTTCATCTGGCTCTGGCCTTTAGCCTGATTTTCACGTTTCCAGTAGCTACGGGCAGGCGTCCACTGTGGGGGCAGCGTTTCCAGGAAAGGGAGCACAGCTTTGGCCCTGGGCAAGGTCCAGATGGTGTCAGGAGGGTAGCGGCGGGGCTAGCAGGGACGGGGCAGGTGGCCTCTTGTCTCCCCATCTCTTCTTCCAGCTGAGGCCAGAGCAGGAGCCTTTCCTCAATCTGGAGGGAGCGGAGGCAGCTGGGTGGTGGGAGTGGCTGGGAAGGGGCAGGCTCCGGAGCGGCCCTGTGGGAATCAGGTGGGTAGGCGAGCCCCTGACGGGTGCTAGGGTCCCTGCAGCACCCTCCTGACACCACCCTGGTGCTTTCTACAGCTGTGTTCTGAGGGTGCACCTTGTGCTGGGGGTGACGGGCGTCACAGCACAAGGGTGTCTGGGAAGACAGACTAGCACAGGAGCTGGTGGGCAAGCGGGGGCCTCCTGGCAGAGCTAAGGGGTGGGAAGATCTGAGCCAGCAGAGAACCCAGCTCCTAAGGGACTGAGAAGCCTGGGAAGGCGTGGTGGTGGGAGAGGACACTACCCTGGCCCCCATCTGGGGAGGACACACGGCCCCAACGCTGAGGTTGTAGGAAGCAGACTTCAATGCATTCCAAATATTACTTGGGAGAAGCCTAGAAGAGGCGTGTTTGTAGGACCAAGCACCGAGTCCAGTGTTAGTGTGTTTTTAAGGGGCGGGTCCCCCAAGGGGCAGTGTGAGAGGCACTGCATCCGCCCAATGCCCTCTGCCCGCTCTCCTGCAGACTGCGGCCTGGCGCCCGTGGCCGCGCTGACCAGGATCGTGGGTGGCAGCGCCGCAGGCCTCGGGGAGTGGCCGTGGCAGGTGAGCCTGTGGCTGCGGCGCCGGGAGCACCGGTGCGGGGCCGTGCTGGTGGCGGAGAGGTGGCTGCTGTCTGCTGCACACTGCTTTGACGTGTGAGTCTCATCTGCCCCCAACACCCCAGCCCATTGGTGGTTCACGGGAAATGACCCGTGGCCCCAAAACTCACTGTCATGTCCGCACGCCTTTTGCTCTTAATGCCCCCCACCCCCACCACTGGGACCCACTGCTGCCCCTAGTCTGTGCAGCCCACCCCTGCCCACTCACCACATGGGGCTGCAGGGATTCAATCCTACACACACACATACCCTGCCACACACCTCCCGCTCCAAACCCCAGGGCTGCAGCCTCTTTGAGTCCAGGGCCCAGCTTGGTGGTACGTGGGGTCTCTGGGTAACAGACATCTCCATTCTCCAAAGGCCACACACTGGGGAGTCCCCTTCAGGGCAGGCTGCTCAGGGTGGAACAGGCCAGGGGTCCTGGCCTCCTTGGAGAAAGCCAGTTCTTGGAGGCACACTCTGCACGCTGCAGGGCGGGGTCAGAGGGAATGGGCAGGTGGGACAGGGGCCCTCTGGCCACCAGAGCCCTAATATTGGGCAGAAATGGGTAATGTGATGTCACCTCATTGCTGTGGGTGCATTTCAGGCAAGGGTCCCCCCCACCCCCCACTCTCCTAGGAGGAAGGGATGACTCATCCCCATATCCATGAGCAACCCAGGGCCCAGAGGCCGAGTGCCCTGCCAAAGGTCCCTGACCACCTCCCTGGGGCACAGGCAAGGACAAGGCCACAGCCCTAGGGGGCAGAGTCCAGAGGGGCCACAGGCGGGGGTAACTGGGGTGCGGGGATCCAGAACACCTGTCCCCACACACCCTACAGCTATGGGGACCCCAAGCAGTGGGTGGCCTTTCTGGGCACACCGTTCCTAAGTGGCGCTGAGGGGCAGCTGGAGCGCGTGACACGCATCTACAAGCACCCCTTCTACAACCTCTACACGCTCGACTATGACGTGGCGCTGCTGGAGTTGGCAGGGCCTGTACACCGGAGCCGCCTGGTTCGGCCCATCTGCCTGCCGGAGCCTGCACCCCGGCCCCCCAATGGGGCACGCTGTGTAATCACCGGCTGGGGCTCCATTCGAGAGGGAGGTAGGCGAGTCCGATACTCGGAGCCAGGCCCCGCACCCTCGGGGGTTATCGGTCTGGTGCAGGGGGCATCAGGAAGGCCTCCAGCCCGGTCCCTCGAGGCCTACCGCCCGTCTCACCACAGGCTCCATGGCACGGCAACTGCAGAAGGCGGCTGTGCGCCTCCTCAGCGAGCAGGCCTGCCGCCGCTACTACCCCGTGCAGATCAGCAGCCGCATGCTGTGTGCCGGCTTCCCGCAGGGTGGCGTGGACAGCTGTTCGGTGAGCACAGTTGAACACTGAAATGGGTGTTCTGCCGGGGGAAGGGTCCCATCCATCCGGGAGAGCACGTTCTGGTTGCTCTAAAGCCCACAGCCAGGACCCACTCTTTGGTGCAAACTTAAGCTGATCAAGCAGGGAACTGTTTCACCCTTAGATGTTTCAATGGACCACTGTTTATTGGGCATCCATGTCGAGCCAGTTCCCACCCCACATCCTCACTGCCGCCCTGCAGGCGAGGAATGGGAACAGGCTGCATGCAGTGTAAGGCCGTTCTACTAGGGAACCTGTGGCAGGTGCTCACAAATGTCTGCCAGACAGATGAATGGCTTGTCCTGGCATTAAGCCCATTTCCCAGATAGTAAAAGTGAGGCTCACAGGGCTACTCACTTGGGGTCACATGAGGAGCCCAGGAGACTCCTGTGGAGGCCAGCCACCCCAGGTGTGCAGATGGGGTCAGTCCTCTCTTGCCCGAGGGTTGCTATGGGAGGTGGAGGAAACTGGCCTGCTGAGTGCCTTTCCTCTCTCCTCCCCTCAGGGTGATGCTGGGGGACCTCTGGCCTGCAGGGAACCCTCTGGCCAGTGGGTGCTAACTGGGGTCACCAGCTGGGGCTATGGCTGCGGGCGACCTCACTTCCCAGGTGTCTATACCCGGGTGGCTGCTGTGAGAGGCTGGATCACACAGAACATCCAGGAGTGACCACCCCATGGCTGTCCAGGCCTGGGAGGACAAGGCAGTAGGAACCAACCAGCCACCGGTCCGAGAAAGGGAGTCCAGTCCAGCCGGTGGGCAGGGAGTGCTGTGGGAGTACAGTTTTACTGTATCTTTTGTTCCAATAAAAAGCCCCTTGTCCCTAACTTACTGGCTCACACACTTGCACATCACAGCAAGAACTACTTGCCTGCCCATGACCCAGGGCCTAAAGTTGGGATGAAAGGTGGGTGGGGTGAGGTAGCAAGACCTCCCAGGAAGAGGGCTGCCATAACCCCAGCCTTTGGGGGTTCAGCCTCATCTTCAGGGTTCCTTTGGTGTCATCCAGGGAACGGTAGCAAGCGCCCAGGGGGGGATATGGGGCGGGAGGGGCGGGGGGGGGGGCAGAGCCTGAGGCTCAGTCTGGGCAGGGGACCCAGGTACCCCAGACACAGGCCTCCTCCAGGGAAGACACACAGGACTCTCTCCACCCCTCCCTCATCCATTTATTTGTCAGCCCACCCCGCAGGCCCACAGGAAGTCTACGGCTTGGGCATAAAGGTGACCCGGGCACACCAGGAAAGGTGCCACAGCGCTGCCAGCACTGTGGGAAATTCCAGGGTCCCCAAGTCCCCAGCTACACTCGCTGGCAGGTGGGAGGTCGGCCTGGCCAGGGGGAGGGGGACAAAATTCCAAGTGTCCCAGCACCAGTCTCATCCTCATAAACCACGGCAGGCAGCACGCACACGCTGGCCCCTGCCTCACAAAGCACATTTATGGAAACCGAACACGGGTGGGGGCGGCCCACTGGCTCGGCCAGGCACCGCATTTCCCGATCACATGTTGGCTCGTTCTCGCTGCAGCCGCGAGTTGTAGGCGCGGGATACGGTGTTCCAGGCGTCCATGTAGCGGTCCATGCACATGGCGATGCATTTCTGGAGGCGAGGAAAGCGCAGGGATCAGCTCAGGGTTCCCGACCCGCGCCCACACCTGGGGCAGCAGACTGCGCACGCGCAGCGGTCCCACCGGGCCACCCCCTTAATTCGCGCACGCGCAGAGGCCCCTCGCCAGTCCGAGCCCAAGCCCCAAGGGTCTCACCTGCTCTGAATTATCCAGAGAGCCCCCCGGCTTCCCGATGCACTTCCGGAAGCACTTGTCCGTCATCCTCTGTGGGGACATGCGAACCCTCAGCCGCTACGCCCGCCTCCTGGCGGCCCCCGCGACCCTCGGTCCCCCGTCCCCAGCCCGTCCCCGGACCTGCAGCAGCTCCTGCGCGTTGGCCACGGCGATCTGCACCTTCACCTGCTCCATGATGAGCCCGGGGTCCAGCTTGCCGCCGCCGGAGCCGCCGAAGTCCGAGCTGAAGCCATCCATGGCTCCGCAAAGTCAACCGGCTCGCGGCCGCGTGCGCCGACCCGTACCTGCCCCGGAAGTCAGAGGCGCGTGGGTCCACGGGAAATGGAGTCCGGGCGTGCTGGGGGCGGGGCGACGGGCCGGACCACGACTCCCACAAGCCCGACGTTACGTTGGGAGCTGAGGTCTCGCGTAAATTCCGGGGCCGCGGGCTGCGCTGGGCGTCGCTGGGAGACGCACTCTGAGCTCATCCCAGCCCCCAGCTGATCCCACCGCGCATGCGTAGGGGGTGGCGGTGGCACGTGTCCGGTGCCGGCCGGGCGGGAGTGGAGCTCGTGAGAACCCCTGGCGCCTCGGGAGTTGGGGAACGCTGGCCTAGTGAAGAGCCCGCTAGAAAGACCTGCAGAAAACCACGGGCAGGCACTGCCGCGGAAGGTTAGGAGTGGAGCCTGTCTGCACCTGCCAGTGGTACTTTGTTTTTAAGTCTGTGTGGGTCTTAACCACGTGTTAACCCGGAGAAAGAATGTACCTGCCAGAAAGGACTCCGGTGTCAATTGGGATTGAATGCACGACCAGAGTCTAGCTGCCATTGCTTGCATCGGTTCTCAACCTGTGGGTCGCGACCCCTGAAAATACATCCTGCATATCAGATATTTACATTATGATTCATAACAGTAGCAAAATTACAGTTATGAAGTAGCAACGAAAATAATTTTATGGTTGGGGGTCACCACAACATGAGGAACTGTATTAAAGGGTCGCGGCATTAGGAAGGTTGAGAACCACTGGCAGGGACCGCTCACCCCCACATTGCATTTTAGGGAAAAGCTGCAGTTGTAAGCCTGCCAGCTGAAGGCTGTAACTTCTCTTTCTTAACTCTCGGACTAACTGTATCGAATAGAGCTCAGTGTTCTGAAGATTGCTTCTCTTCGTGAGTTCTGTGTCTTCCACTTCAGGCCAGTGCTTGAAAGAAAGAAAGAAAAAGATCCCTACCCGATTTTCCAATGGTTAGAGCATCGTCCCGGCCTGAAGGGTTGCGGGTTCGATTCCGGTCAAGGGCGTGGCCTGGGTCAGGGGCGTGTGGGAGGCAACCAGTTGATGTCTCTCTCACTTCGTGGTTTCTCTGTCTCCCCCACCCTTCCACTCTCTCCAAAAATCAATGGAGGAAAAAATATCCTCAGGTGAGGATTAAAAAATTTTTTTTTTTAAATTGAAGTACATTTTAAGTGGTGTCAGAGAGAATACGCTTTACAGTTTAAATATCTATTAGTATGGATAACATTTGATGTGATTTTGAAAGGTGATGGTTCTGTAAATTGCATTATTGGCGTTAAGTCTGCTATATGATGGGTTGGTGTTTTCTTTGAGGCGGAAGGAAAATGCCTTTCCCAGATGCCATCCAGCAGTGGTACTCGGGCCCACCTACTCCACCAGGGCGAAACCTGCTACTGCTCGCTAAGACAATTTAATTTCATAGAAGAGATGAAACCGTTACCTGACAATTCGGGGTAATCCGACTTTATTAGCAGCTGGTCTTAACTTCTCAATCATTGATCCAAATATATTTCAATCAGAGACTCGACTTCCTGGAAAACAGGTCTATTGTACAATAGCAGCAACATTCTGGAACCTACAAATTCAGTGTATTAGTTCCTTCTGAGAGCATCTAGCTCAGCCAGACACCGCTGTGAGAGCAATGTCAGATTGATGAGCATGTGTTCACTTGGTAAAGACACTGAGTTCTCCCCTTTTCACCTGTGAAGTCAGGATGAGGTACTGAAAGGGGGAGAGCATTTATTTTTCTTTTTTTATTCCCATCCCACCTCCCTCCTCTTTGGCAACCACCAGCTTGTACTCTGCACTAATGAATCTGTTTTGTTTTGTTACGCACTTGTTTTTTAAGATTCTACATATGAGTGAAATCATATGGCATTTGTCTTTGTCATTCTGACTTCTTTCACTTAGCGTAATACCCTAGCAGTGATGGTGAACCTTTTGAGCTCGGCATGTCAGCATTTTGAAAAACCCTAACTTAACTCTGGTGCCGTGACACATATAGAAATTTTTTTATATTTACAACCATAGTAAAACAAAGATTTATATTTTTGGTATTTATTTTATATATTTAAATGCCATTTAACAAAGAAAAATCAACCAAAAAAAATGAGTTCCCGTGTCACCTCTGACACGCTTGTCATAGATTCGCCATCACTGCCCTAGAGGTCCATCCATGTTGTCAAAAATAGTAAGATTTCATTCTTTTTATGGCTGAGTAATATTCCAATTTTTTTTTTTTTTAAAGATATTTTATTGATTTTTTACAGAGAGGAAGGGAGAGAGAGAGAGAGTCAGAAACATCGATCAGCCGCCTCCCGCACATCTCCCACTGGGGATGTGCCCGCAACCCAGGTACATGCCCTTGACCGGAATCGAACCCGGGACCCTTCAGTCCGCAGGCCGATGCTCTATCCACTGAGCCAAACCGGTTTCGGCAGTAATATTCCAATTTTATCTTCACATGTCACAATACAAATGAAAATTGCATTTTATTGTCCCACTACTCCCCTCCAAAGCTATTCTTTTGATAGGCACCCCCATAATGCAAATATTGGTATGCTTGAAAGAGGCTCCTTACACTATCTTCATATTTTTGTATTCTTTTTTCTTTTTGCTCTTCTGATTGGGTGTTTTTTACTTCCTCATATACCAAATCGTTGATTTGATTCTCAGAATCCTCTACTGTTGAATCCCTGTAAGCTATTCTTTATTTCAGTTAGTGTATACTTAATTTCCGACTGGTCTTTTTTTATATCTTTGACATTCTCACTAAGATCCTTGAAAGTCTCAGTAAGTCCCTTGAAACTCTCATTAAGTCCCTTGAAGTTGTCATTAAGATCCTTGAGTAAACTTATAACCATTGTTTTGAACTCTGTATCCAGTAGCTTGCTTGCTTGCTTCCATTTCTTTCATTTGTAACATGTTTCTTTGTCTTTGCATTTTGGCTGCTTCCCTGTGTTTGTTTCTATGTATTAGGTAGAGCTGTTATATCTCCTGAAATTGGTAGTAGGCCTTGTGTAATAGGTGTCCTGTAGGGCCCAGTGGCTCAGCCTCCCCAGTCACCTGAGCTGGTCACTATAGGTGCACCCCTGTGTGGGCTGCATAGTCTTGTTGTAGTTAATTGGTGTTGGTGTCACTGGGAGGAATTGGCCTCCATTCCAGTTGACTGTGAGGACCAGCTGCATCTACAGTGGAAGAGCTGCTATGCAGGAGACACCCCTGTGGAGCAGGACTTGCTTCAGTGGGGCTTTGGTGCTCCCTGAGTCTGCCCCTTGCGTGTGTTGTGTGTCACTTGTGGGTGTGTAGAGTTGTAATCTGGTATGGTTTGAAGCTGTCTACAGGGTACACTGTCTGTGGGGCCTCTTGGAAGGTGCAGAGTTAGCCACTGCCTGGGGCCACCCAGCAGGAGGTACAGAGAGATCCGCAGATGCCTGCTATTTGTATTGGGCTAGGAAGTGCCCAGGCGAGGCCCAGCTGTGAGGCAGGGCAGGCTGGTGCTAGTGCTGGGTATTGGGCCTTTTATTGATAGGTTTGGGGCATGCTGACTCCAGCTGCTGCTTGTTTAAGAGATTTGAGCAAAGCGTGAAGCCTGAGCCAGGACAGGCCTTTCATATGGAAAAGCAGCTGCAAACAGCTTGGGTGGGACTGCAAATTGGGTTGGGTGTGGTCTCAGGGAATCACCAGGGCCAAGCGAACAGTGTGGGCCACACTGATGGAAACTCAGATATGGCCGCTAGTCAGCTCTCCGATGGGGGAGGTCCCAGCATAGGAACAGTGACCCCTGTGGGCACCCTGTCTGGGAGAAAGCTGCCCCTGAGTTCCGGCCCCAATGCCAGACAATCCAGTTCCTCCCTGTACGTCCCTGGATTTACCCAAAGCCGCAGCCCGGCGCTGGAGCTAGGAGGAAATGACCACGTAAGCTCGTTTGTGGGCCGTTTAAGAGGAACACCTGGAATTCCATCAGCCACAATCCCCACTGGTTTTTACAGCCCAAAGTTACGGGGACTTACTCTTCCCAGCTCTGGAACCCTGGGCTGGGGTCTGGTGTGGGGCTGGGACCCCCTGCTTCTCACTGGAGGCCTTGGAGATCTCCCTCCCGATTAAAGAAACACCACACGTGGGTGCCCAGCCCTTAATGGCCTCCGCCCCCTCCTACCAGCCTCAGTGTGCTTTCTTGTTTACTTTTCTTCCATTCAGGCAGATTTCAGGTGGTTCTGAGTGATGGTTGTTCTGTGTTTTAGTTGTAATTTTTTAAAAAATATATATTTTATTGATTTTTTACAGAGTGGAAGGGAGAGGGATAGAGAGTTAGAAACATCAATGAGAGAGAAACATCGATCAGCTGCCTCCTGCACACTCCCTACTGGGGATGTGCCTGCAACCAAGGTACATGCCCTTGGCCGGAATTGAACTCCAGACAGCGAGTAACAGCATTTACCTCCACTGCCATCTCGGTTCTCTAATTTTATTTTTCAATTACAGTTGACAGTCAATATTAGTTTCAGATGTCCTTTTCACCCAACTCCCCAACCTCCTCCCTTCTGGCAAACCTGTTTGTTCTCTGTCTATGAGTCTGCCTCCTTTGTCAGAAATTGTATTAGGGATGATTTATTTCTGGGCTCTCTATTCTATTGATCTATAGATCTGTTTTTATGCCAGTCCCATACTGTTTTATTGTAGCTTTATTGTTTGATATCAGGGATCGTGATGTCTACCACTTTGTTTTTTCTCACGATTTCTTTGGATATTCGGGTCTTTTGTGATTCCATTTAAGTTTTAGGATTAGTTATTCTGTGTGTGTGTGTGTGTGTGTCCTAAGTGAATCTCATTAGAAGTTTAGGAAACCAAACCCTTTGCAATAGCCCTCTCTCTCTGGCCACTATCAGAACATCACAAGTCTTGTAAGTGGCCTGTAGCTTTCTCTACCTACTTCAGCCTTACAGATGGACGCCATCATGGATGGACCAATTGAATGTGCAGTTTCCCCCTTCTACTGTATTTTCCATTTCATTTGTTGTACTCTTCAGGTTTGCTTGGTCTTTTTTTTGTTTTTTGTTTTTGTCTAAAGTTTTCCCCTAATTGACACCCCCCCCCCCTTGGTTCTTTCTTATACTTTCTCTTTGTTGAAATTCTCCCTAAATACCTCTCCAGTTTGGTGAGCATCATCATGACTGTTTCTTTGAATTCTTTATCAAGCAAATTACTTATTTCCATTTCCTTAAGATGTTTTTCTTGTTCCTTTGAAAGATATTTTGTCTTCTCATTTTGTTTAACTGTGTATGAGGGTTAAGAATTAGACAGAATAGCCCTAGCCAGTTTGGCTAGGTGAGTAGAGCGTAGGCCTGTAGCCAGTTTGGCTAGGTGAGTAGAGCGTAGGCCTGCAGACTGAAGGGTCCCGGATTTGAATCCGGTCAAGGGCACATGCCTTGGTTGCAGACTCGATCCTTGGCCCTGGTTGGGGAGCATGCGGGAGGCAACCAATCAATGTGTTTCTCTCACATCGATATTTCTCTCTGTCTTTCCCTCTAAAAATCAATGGAAAAATATCCTCTGGCGAGGATTAAAAAAGAAAGAAAAAGAAAAGAACTAGACACGATAGCGCTCTCTCCCAGTCATGTGTTCTGATGTGGTAGACTGTAGGCTGCGTGTGCCAGGGGTTTGGCCAGTAGTAGGAGGTGAGCTGGTGCCTAAGGATTGCTGGGGAGGGAGGCCGGGTGTGTGGTGATGGTGTGACCCCACTTGCTCCTTGTTCAGGCCAATAGGCTCATGAAACATAAGCCTGGAACAGACCCCTGGATGGAGCCTCCCCCTTTTCTCCTTGTACAGAAAGTGGCCTGTGTAGGTTATGGCTGTCAGGTGGTTTGGGCCGTTGGTAGGAGCCTAGCAGGTACCTAAGCATCAGTCTCAGGTGGAGACCTGGGGCCCTGATGTCCCTTTGTTCAGAGGCAGAGGGTTCCCACCCAGCCTTCTGCTCAGAAACCACTGGTTCAGCCTTCAGTTGTCTCTCAGTTGTCTGTGTGTGTATCTGAGTTTGCTCCTGGGAGGGGTGAGGTCATGGGACCCTGCACTGCCCCATCCCCAGACCCCTCTAGTGAGTCTCTTTCTGGGAAGAAGCCCATTGGCATTTTAGCAGTTGGGCTTCGGTAACCGGCTTCAAAGTAAGCTCAGAGGCACAACTTAAAAGCAAAATGTTTATTGGAGTGTTGTACAAAAACGTTTCCAGTCAGAAAATGTATATTACAAAGCACTGGAGGGGAAAAAAAAAGACCACACATTTGGCATGCACCTTAAAAACCACCAATACATCTGAAATGAAAGTGCAGACCCCCCCCCCCACCCCCCGCAGTTCTGGAAGCCTCCTCCACTGCTAGTTGTGCTGAGGTGTCGGGTTGGACGGGAAACCTGGTGAGCAGCTCTGCTGGGGAAGGTTAGCCCTGCGGGTATGCTGATGGGAACACAACTGCAGGGGCCGCTGTCAGAGTCTTCACTAGGAAACTAGCTGAGTGATCACGTCCTGGGTGGGCGCCCAGGCTGGCTCTGGACTGGTGCCCTCGCAGACACCTCCCTGCAGGCCGCCCCCTCGCCGCTGCTGGGGGCCGGTCTGGTTTTCCTCTGGGACCAGTGCTGGGTTCAGTCACATGACAAGGGCTCAGACGGAGGACTCACTTCTGCATCATTGTAAGGGGCTTAAAGCTCAGCTTGTTTAAGGGCACCTGCACTGTTTCCCAGGCCATGGCAGCAGTTTCACACTGATTTCTGCTCCATGGTCCCAAACACTTGATTACTGGTGAGTGTCACCCTGGGTCCAGATGACCCTCCCCCCTGGTGGCCTGGACCACTTCCCAGCTCCACCCAAGGCCTCTGCCAAGCACTGGGGGGAGGGGCTCTCCCTTTCTGTCCATGAGCTTGTAACTGAGAACGACTATTAGCAAACCACAGACCCAAATTCAAGGACCCAGTTTTGATCTCCCAGATTCCCCCAAAATGTCACTGGATGTCAGTGCCCCTTTTGTCTGGGGTGGGGGGTGCACACAACCTTCAGCCTCGGGAGCCCTGCAAGCACTCCCAGGAGAGGTTCGGGTGGGGTACAGGGTGCTGCATTGCCAGGTGGGCAAGCTCTCTGGGGCCCACCAGACCCTTCTGTGAGTCCTGGTGACACCCTTCCCTCCTAGGCCTGGGAACGTAGGGTGGCCACGGGGAGGACCCAGATGTAAAGCGAGGGCTATGGGGGAACTCAACACAACAGCACATTTAGGTTGTCAGCCACTGGGGTTCCACCCCCCCTCACTGTAAGCAATTCCCAAGGAAAGCCAGGCCTGGGGGTGTGCGCAGGGCAAATGGGCAGGTGTGCTTCTCCCAGCCAGGGGACCCGCAGGGCCAGCCACTGGGTGCTCTGAGACTGCTGCCCAGGCAGCACGCCACCCTGGCTCGTAGCGAGTGTTTAAGTAAGACTTGAGCTGCCCTTTCTGAAGAAGTGTGCCATCTGCGGGCTCAGAGCTCACGGACAGGCTCCCTGGGGGCTGTCCCCATGACTGGCCTGAGCCATGGAAGCAGGATCGGCAATCTGAGTACTGACCAATGTAAAAAAATAAATATCCATTAAAAAAATAACTTCTGTGTATCTAGGTGGGGGCTGTAAACGGTAGGCTAATGCAGAGAGGGTCACTGGGCAGCCAGAAGCTAGCCTGTGACATGGAACCACCCTAAAGGGGTCAGCTGGCAGTGGCCTGAGTAACATAATTTCCGCAAGAGTTACAGATAGAAGCAAGAACAGTGATATATGTGCAGAATACAGTGCGTCCACAAAAAATGTACACACTGTAATAGCTGATAGCTCAATTTTGAAAAGGAAATGTGTTTTAATAAACACTGCCTTTATAATTATTCAAAGTGTGTGTATACATTTTTTGGGGTCACCCTATATATATATATATATATAGATATATATATATGAGGAGGCGGGAGGCTGGCATTCAGCCCCGGCACGAGGTGTATTTGGGGGTGCATCCAAGGGCTCACCCTGAAGTCAGTGTCTTCGTGACAGGAGGCACGAAGTGGTTACACGTGGACCTGGTTCTAGAACCTGAGGCGTGTGCTGCCGAGGCTCACACTGGGCCCTCACTGGACCTGGTTGCGTCTTGGGTTGGAAGTGCTCCTGCCCCAGGCTTCCTCCCCTCCTGTCCTACTGGTCTGGTTCGGCAGCCGTCATGGGAACAAGGAGCCCCCACCCAACGGTGCCCTGATTGACACCGGCGGAAAACCCTGCTGCCACCCAACACCTTCAGAGCAGGAGCTGCAACAACCCTGAAGCCAGGCGGACAGTAAGACCTGTGACTCCCAAGAGCTCCCACACCACGTTCTGGTGGGCAGAGCCACCAAACCCACTGGGGACACCCCTATCCCACCAGGCAGGAACCTGGACTCTGATTTTGGTGTTTAAAAGCTTAATAACACAAAGGACACCTACTGAATCTGCCATCCCGTTAGACTGGGGAGGGAGGGGCAGTATGTGGACCCCTCCAGCCTCCAAGACCAAACCCATCAGCCAGTAGGTTCCTAGGCCTGGAGTTCAACCCACGGGAAACGGGCACCGAAAGACACCTGGACAGTGGTTGGAGGGAGGGCCCATAGAAACCCACTGACAGAACAGAACAGAGACCCACCCCACATCTGGCAGTTTGCTTAAAAATGCTCTAGAAATGTGTGAAGGACTGAAGAAAGCCAATGATATAAAAATAGTCTTCAGTGGCTCTGGGGAAAGATGTGATGAGGCGTGTTCCGTTCACATCACGCGGCAGCCTCTCGAGGTGGTCCTCGGGTCCCCCTGGAGGGAGGACAGCAGCAGTCACGTGGGGCTGGTGGCCCCCAAGCTCCCCGGGAGGGGCTGGGCCAGCCCAGGGCCTGAGCCACCTCAGGAAGACCAGCCCCCCACAAGATGACAAGGCTAATGGCATCAGCCACAACTGTCCCTGTTCCAGAACCTTCCATGTCTCCCTTACTGATGTTTTAAGCTACATAACACATCACAATTTTGTCTCAAACACTGTCTAACACGGTGTGGTGCTAGGTTCTCCATCTTCTCCCCAAAGGCCATTATTTAAGTCACCATTCTCCGACCAAAATCATGGTGCCAGAGCATTCTCTGAGACCATGAGGGCAATCCCAGCGGTGCCACCTAGAGAGGCAGTCCGCTTTCAACACCCCACTCCCAGGGGTCCCTGGACTCGTACCCCGAGGTCCACACAACAGGCAAGACCTAGAGGCAAGGAATGCTGCCCCATGGCCGTCTCCAGCTACAAACCGCAGGGCCCAGCAGAGCCAGGAGCTGAGGGAGCCTTGTGGTGCCAAGGACCAGCCAGCAGGGCCCGTGGGTGCACGTGTGTGCGTGTGTGCGCCCGAATGAGCCCCCCGGGGCCCTACCTGCTGATGGAAAAGATCCTCCTCGCCAAACTCGGCTCCCTCTTCTTCTCCCTCCTCCCCGTTCTCGGTCTCCCGCACCACCGAGGACTGTTTCACCGTTCTGATGGCCACTTCCTGTGTAAGACAAGAGCCATGGCCACCAACCCCTCAGGTGCAGGGGCCCAGCCCACGTTGGTGGCAGTCAACATGCTTGCTCAGGGTGTCACCACACTGCAGAGTGCCATCTGGGGACCAGGCCCAGGGCTGCCTTCACTGGCTCCGCTGGCCGAGGCTCCACCCCAGGGCTCCTTCCTGCACTGGCTGGTGGTGTGGTGTGAGGTGGACAGGGGAGACCCAAGGACTGAGGCAGAGGAACCCCACATCCAAGCCCCAAGCACCCACCTCCCCATCGGCGTTGACCAGGACAGTCCGGAAGCTCTCGCCTGTGCCCCAGCTGTTCTGACTCTTCCACACAAGTGTCGATGGGGGGCTGTGGGCCACCCCTGCACCAGCTGCCCACACCTGGAGACACACAGAGGGCCTCCCTCAGTGCTGTTAGCCAGTCCCTTACCAGAGCCCCCCTTTTGATGCACCAGGCGTTTAATCCTTCCAGCCTTTCTGGGTCCTACCCAGAAATCACTAGGGTATGGAAGAAGAGACTGAAGTTCATAGTGGCCAAGGACATTCATCTTGGCAAATAGGATGAGCTGGGATCTGAAGCCTGTTAGCTCCAGGGCCCATGCCCATGCCCATGACTGTTATATCTCTTGCCAATTCCCACTGGCTCAGATAGCCTGGACTGACCCACCTCCACCATGGGATCCTGGCATAACAATTAGGCATTCCAAAGGGCTCTAGGGAGGGCCCAATGGAACTATGCCGGCGCACACGTGATTTGTGGCAGCTTTTCTCAAAACCGGGTACTCAACCACTACTCCATCCCCCAAGCCAGGTCCTGCTTCTCCAGCCCCCATCACACATTCTGTCACCTATGTGGTTGCTGCTGCCACCCCCCTCCCAGTGGTGGCCACTCTCCCTATCCCTGCAACTCCCTCCGCTCAGCCCACCTGCCCTTCCAAAGCCACCTACCGTGACAGTCTGGCCAGCCCGGAGCACATACTTGGGTGTGAACTTGTAGGCAATCTCCTCCCCTTCTAGCACCTGCCTCTTGATCCTCCAGTTCCCCAGAGACTGGTCCTGCAAAGGGGAACTCCCTGAAACACAGCCCAGACCCAACTGGGGAGCCCTCCGCCCCAGCGGCAAGGCCCCTTACCTTGTCGGAGCTGTTCTTCAGCTGCACAAACTTGCCCTCCAGGTCGATCTCCTCAATGCTAACGCTGCCCGAGGCTGAGGCCTGCTGGGCCAGGTGGAAGCTGCTGCTGCTGCTGCTGCTGCCCAAGCTGATGCCACTGGAGCCTGTGCCCAGTGGCTCCTCTGTCTCTAGCCGCTTCCGCTTGCTGCGGCCAGAGCGTCCCATCATGGACACACTGCTGCCGCTGCTCGAAGTGGCCCTTGAGATGGTGACCCGTGATGATGGGCTGGGGGAAAGCTTCAGCCTGGGGAAAGGGGCACAGGGTGACTGGTGGTGACAGCGAGAGCCTGTTGGCTTAAGGTCAGACCAGAAGAGCCTGGACAGTGCAAGGTGGGCGGACTTACTCAGCAGTCCATCCTGACTGGCCCCAGGCTGGCCTCTCCTCCTTACACCTCCCTAAAAACCCCACCCTCCACCTCCCACCCTCTCCCTTCTTGGATCACCCCTCATGCCACCTGATGTCTCCTAGCCAGCAACCTCCTGCCTCCCCCTCTCCCCACCTCCCCTCACTACCTCCTGCCTCCCCCTCTCCCCACCTCCCCTCACTACTTCCTGCCTCCCCCTCTCCCCACCTCCCCTCATTACCTCCTGCCTCCCCCTCTCCCCACCTCCCCTCACTACCTCCTGCCTCCCCCTCTCCCCACCTCCCCTCACTACCTCCTGCCTCCCCCTCTCCCCACCTCCCCTCACTACCTCCTGCCTCCCCCTTTCCCCACCTCTCCTCCTCGCCCTCCAGCAGCTTGCGGTAAGCGCTGATCTCCATGTCCAGAGCGAGCTTGACGTCCAGTAGCTCCTGGTACTCGGCCAGCTGCTGCTGCATCACATCTCGCATTTCTGTCATCTCCAGCTCCTTAGCATCCAGCATCTTCCGGAACCTGTCACGCTCCCCGGCCATGGCCTCCTCCAGCTCCCGGATCCGGTCCTCAGCTGCACTAGCCTGGGAAGGGGGTCCAAGGGCCAGGTCAGGGCGGCCTGTGTGGGTCATAAGAAGCCCACCTGGCTCCAAGCCAGAGACAGAGACCAGGCCTGGTGTGTGTGTGTGGGGGGGGGGGGGGGGGGGGGGGGAGCAGCTGGGAGCCTCACTCGGGGATGGGACAGGGAAGGCCGGGCGCCTGACCTTCAAGGTTGCATCTACTACCCCAGGTGGGAGGAAGGACTGCTGGGTTGTGGGGCAGGGGCAGGCAGGGACTCCCGTGAATCACCTGCTTCTGGAGGCTGGAGAGCTGGTAGCTGAGGGACTCAACTCGCATGCGTGCCTCCTTCAGCTCCTCACGGGCAGCGCTGGCGGCCTTATCATTCTGGTCAGAGCACAGCTTGGCATTGTCCAGCTGAGGAGACAGGAGCAGGAAGATGAGGCATTGGGTGTGGGGCAAGAGGACCTGTACTTTCCCACCTGTGCTCTTCCCCCTCCCTGTCCCATCTCATCCATCCCATCCCACCCGCCATCTCCTGCCCCTTCCCACCAGCACCTTGGCCTGGTAGGCCTGCTCCAGCTCCAGCTTGTAGAGCCGCACTTGCTCGTCGTGCTGGCTTCGCAGCTCCTCCAGTGCCTGTGCCATCTTGAAGTCGTACTCCTGCTGCCGGCCGCTGTCCACCTCCACTAGGTGCCGCTCATGCTGCCGGCGTGTCTCCCGCACCTCCTGGGGACAGAGCACGCCGACCCACTGAGACAGGCAGCAAACTCGAGGCCGGGGATTAACACCCCCAGCCCTGCCACCAACCCATCCTGCTCACTAGTGTCTTCCACCCAAGTGTCGGGTGTAAGCGAGGGCTCAAAAGTGCAAACAGGGAACCTGTGAGGAGTCACCCCGGCTTCACAAATTATTAATGAATACACATTTCACAATCACTGGAGAGCACACAGCCCAAACGTCCTTCAAATGATGAATGGGCAAACACAACGTGGTTCATCCACAGGGGAGTGTTCCTCAGCCACGAAAAGGAGCGAAGCACTGACACTCACTACAACATGGATGGTCCCTGAACACATGGTGCCCAGTGAGAGGAGCCAGACACAGAAAGGCCACACCGGTGTGAGTCCATGTATGTGAACTGTCCAGAACAGGCTCATCCTCAGACAGGAAGTAGGGGGTTTGGGGGAAACTGCTAATGGGTGCCAGGCTTCTTTTTGGGGTGATGAAATGTTCTAGAATTAGAGGTGATGGTTGCTCAACCGTGTTGAATATACTAAAAACCACTCTAAAAGCTTTATGACATGGGAATATTTCAATGAAGTTGTTAATAAAAAATACTTCTGACCAGGTCTGTCCCAGGTGCCCAGGGCCTGAGACATGTGGCCATCAGGACACTAGGGGGTGTGACAGTGACAGCTGGGTAAACCAGCAGGCGAAGTCCAACCACAAGTGCACCGATGCAGCTGCCCCCGGCTCACGGTGGGGCCAAGTGCAGGTGGGGGGCAGGCTAGGGGGCTCCAGAGGACGAGGATCCTCTCCCACCCGTGCCAGCTCAGAAACCAGTCGCTGTCACTGTGTCATCCGTTTGTAAGTACAACAGGAGTATCACCCCAGGAAGCCAATCAGTTCACAGAACTAATGACTCTTGTGGAACCCATAACAGCACACCCACCTTCACCACACGTCCCACAGCTACTCGCCAGGTCCCGCTTGCAGTGCCCTGCGCACCCCTCACTGCACCCCTATGGCTCCCTTCACAGTCTGCTTCGTGGTCCCCCCCAGGAGCTCATCACAGCCCACCTCAAGGGCCCCTTCCACGGTGTCCTCCCATCGCCCCACACGGGCCTCTTCATTGGTCCCTGGGAGACTTGGGTACCTTCATGGGCGCCTCCTCAGCAGCTCTCCTGGCCTTCTGCCTGCCTCCCCTGGAGGCCCTGGCTATCATGGGGCCTGGCTGGAGCCACAGACCACTTCGCAGCTGCATGTGTGCCCTCCTGCCAGCAGCTCTTCCCGGCCCAGGAACTGCCCACTGCCTGGCCGCAGGGTTCCATCTGGGCCGTGGCAGCACAATGGGCCCTGTGATGATGATGTGGGAGGCCCCCACATGGCCCCTCCCAGAGGACACAGAGCCCTAGCTCTAACTGTGGGAACTCAATCCCTCCCGGCCCGGCCTGGCTATGCCAGGGAGCCAAGGCACAGGGATTACAAAGTTGGGGGTGAGAGGTGACCAGACCCAGGAACAGAGGGGAGTGCATGGCCCACCCTGCCCTTTGACGGGGAGGCCTGGAGTGGACTGAATGGTGGCCCCATAAGGGTATACCTGCACCCTGGCCAGTGTGGCTCCCTTGGTTGGAGCATCATCCCATACACCAAAGGGTGGCGGGTTCGATCCCCGATTGGGACATGTGCAGGAGGCAACTGATCAATTGATGATTCTCTCTACCCCTCTGTAAAAAAAAAAAAAGGTATAGCCATATCCTAATCCCCAGAACCTGAGTGTGACCTTAATTTAAAAAGAAAAAAGATTTGCCATAACCGGCTTGGCTCAGTGGATAGAGCGTCGGCCTGCGGACTGAAAGATCCCAGGTTCGATTCCAGTCAAGGACATGTACCTTGGTTGCGGGCACATCCCCAGTAGGAGGTGTGCAGGAGGCAGCTAATCGATGTTTCTCTCTCACCGATGTTTCTAACTATCTCTCTCCCTTCATCTCTGTAAAAAATCAATAAAATATATTTTTTTTAAAAAAGAAAAAAGACTTTGCAGATATAATTAAGCTATGGGTCTCAAGGCAAGATCACCCTGGATTATTCAGGTGGGGCCTAAACCCAATGACAAGTGTCCATCTTTTTAAAAAAATCCTCACCCAAGTATACTTTTTCCATTGATTTTAAGACAGTAGAAGGGAGGGAGGTGGGCAGGAGAGAGAGAGAGAAACATTGATGTGAGAGAGACACACCGATTAGTTGACTCCCGAATGTGCCCCAACTGGGGTCGGGGATCAAATCCATAACCCAGGTTCCATGCCCTTGACTGGGAATCAAACCCGAGACCCTTCAGTCTGTGGGCTGACACTCTAACCATTGAGAAACCCAGCCAGGGAAAGTATCCATCTTAAGAGACACCTCTGGCCCTGGCCAGTTTTGCTAAGTGGTTAAAGTGTCGGCCCACAGACCAAAGGGTCACTCGTGGTTCAATCCCTGGTCAAGGGAACGTCCCTCAGTTGCAGGTTCAATACCCCTGGTCCTGGTCGGGGGAGAGAGGCAACCAATCTCTCTCTCTCTCTCTCCCTCTCCCTCTCCTCCACTTCCCTCCCTTCTAGTCTCTCAAAATCAATGGAAAAAATATCCTTGAGTGAGGATTAAAAAAAAACAAAACAAAGAGACAGCGCTGGAAACCTACAGGCCCGGAGCACCACCTGACCCAAGACAGAGGGGTGCCACCACCTTGGGGTGTATGGGGCATTTTCCGTGACCCAGGTGACACCGCCTCACCCAGATCCTGGAACTGCCCTCATGCAGGTGAGAGGAAAACAAACTGGCACTGTTGAACCTCCTGCTAGAAAGGAAAAGAAAACCTCTACTTATGAACCTGCTGAACTGATAAAAGCAAAACTAAACAGGAGTTCACTGTTAGACTTGGGCAGAGAATGCGTAGGCAGAGAAACAGTCCATCAGGTACCATGAATAACCAAGGGTATCACACTCCCCAACTTCAAACCATATAAAAAACCACATATGGCCCTAGCTCAGTGGTTCTCAACCTTCCTAACGGTGACCCCCAACCATAAAATTATTTTCGTTGCTACTTCATAACTGTAATTTTGCTACTGTTATGAATCGTAATGTAAATATCTGATATGCAGGATGTATTTTCATTGTTACAGATTGAACATAATTAAAGCATAGTGATTAATCACAAAAACAATATGTAATTATATATGTGTTTTCCGATGGTCTTAGGCCAGTGGTCGGCAAACTCATTAGTCAACAGAGCCAAATATCAACAGTACAACGATTGAAATTTCTTTTGAGAGCCAAATTTTTTAAACTTAAACTATATAGGTAGGTACATTGTTATTAACTTAATTAGGGTACTCCTAAGGCTTAGGAAGAGCCACACTCAAGGGGCCAAAGAGCCGCATGTGGCCCGAGAGCCGCAGTTTGCCAACCACAGTCTTAGGCGACCCCTGTGAAAGGGTTGTTCGACCCCCAAAGAACCGCTGATCTAAAGTGACAAAAATGTTGCTTTCCTTCCATTCACTACAAAGATAAGCATGACACTTAAATGGGCCTCTTTGAATTCTGGAAGAAATATGTAACACATTTGGGCAGCCTGTTCTGACCTCTTGCTAGATAACTAGTAAGTCTTCCAGTCTGAGAGAGGTCTGGATCAAGAGAAGTTTCTATAAAAAATCCTGGCTATGAGATGCTTTGCTGCTCTGTTATTTGGTGAACCAGCATATCCAATTATACTAGAACTAGAGGCCCAGTGCATGAATTTGTGCGCAGGTGGGGTCCCTCCCGGTGGCCTGCGGAGATTGGGCCCCAGCTCACACCCCCAGCCTCGCAGCCCTGCAGCCCCTCCTGGCACTTCGCCTTGGCCTGGTGCTGCCCCTCACCTGCTCCACCATCCTGCCTGCAGAGCAATTGATCAGGGCCGGGCCACCCGCTGCAGCTGGTTTGGCTCACTGGATAGAATGTCGGCCTGTGGACCAAAGGGTCCTGGGTTCGATTCCAGTCAAGGGCGCATACCTTGGTTGCAGGCTCCTCCCCAGCCCTGGCCCTGGTCAGCACTTGTGCAGGAGGCAACCAATCGATGTGTTTCTCTCACATCGATGTTTCTGTATTTCCCTCTCTCTTCCACTCTCCCTAAAAATTAACAGAAAAATATCCGCGGGTGAGAATTAACAAAACAACAACAAAAAGCCACAATATGGCCTCGCTAAGTGGTTGAGTGTTGACCTATGAACCAGGAGGTCACGGTTAGATTTCTGATCAGAGCACATGCTGGGATTATGGGCTTGATCACTAGTAGGGGACGTCCAGGAGGCAGCTGATCAATGATTCTCTCTCATCATTGGTGTTTCTCTCTCTCCCTCTCCCTTCCTCTCTGAAATCAATAAAATCAAATAAAAAGCCACAATAGAATAGTACCCTATCGGCAGAAAAAGACACATAGACCAAAGGGACAGAATTGAGAGCCCAGAAACACTTTCACATGGGCAACTAATCTTCAACAAAGGAACCAAAAACATACAATGTTGTCTAAGAAAGGGAAGTTTCTTCAATAAATGGTGCTGGGAAAACTGGACAGCCACATGCAATAGAGTGAAACCAGACTGCTGATACCACACACAGAAATTAACCCAAATTACATTAAAGTCTTAAGTGTAAGACCTGAAACAATAAAATACAAGGCAGCCAGCCCTAGCCAGTTTGGGTCAGTGGTTAGAGCGTTGGCCCTCCGACTGGAGAGTTGCGGGTTTGGTTCAGTCAAGGGCATGTACCTGGGTTGCAGGCTTGATCCCTGGTCCCTTTTGGGGCACCTGTGGGAGGCAACCAATCGATGTGTCTCTTTCACATCAATGTTTCTCTGTCTCTCCCCATCCATTCCACTCCCTCTGAAAAATCAATGGGAAAAATATCCTAGGGCAGGGGTGGGCAACCCCTGGCACGCGTGCCAAACATGGCACGCCAGTAACTTTTACTGGCACACAAAACCCTCTCTTATAATCTTCCATTTACAATTTTTTTCTTAATATCGACTTCTTTATTTTTCAGATAAATTCAGTGTAGATGCATCTTAGATAAATAAATAATTTTACATAACAAGTTATCTTAAAGACTATAGGCATGGATTGACGAGAGAGGGGAAGAGCAATTTCTATGCCTCTGCCTTAACTCTCCCTGCCTTCCTAGATCCGACCAGTGTTTTGGTTTCATCCACATACGCTTGTGAATCTTTGTTCTCAGTGATGAATTTTGTTAAGTCTCGTAACAGGAGTAGCCTGACGGATGAAAGTAGTAGCTCGTGCATATCTCTGAAGGTCACGAAATATAAACCTGATGTAGAATCTCTGTCATCAGTGATGCAGCAGCAAAAGTCCCACTGATAATATCAAGCAGAGTCATAAAGTTTTCTGTCGGACTATCAATGTACATCTATACATTAAAAAATAAATGTATTTTTCATTATCATATACTGTGTTTTTGTCGCTCGAATGAATTTTATTATTTCTTCAAGGTTCTTCACATACATACACCTTAAGAGATATCAAGTAGGTGTAACATGTTCTCAAAAAATTAGGGTTGGCACGCAGAAGAATTTTGAGTCAAAGATTTTGCTGGTTTTGACACGCACTCACAAAAAGGTTGCCCACCCCTGTCCTAGGGAGAGGATTAATAACAAAAAACAAAACAAAAAACAAGGCAACCAACCAAATGAGAGAAGATATTTGCAAACAATACCGCAGACAAGAGGCTAATTAATACCCACCATATATAAAGAACTTACTTATACATACAGCTCAACAACAATTAAAACAAAAACAATCCTATTAAACAATGAGCAGAGGACCTTTTCCTAAGGTGACACACAAGTGGCCAATAGACATATGAAAAGATGCTCAATGTCATTTCTCAGTAATAATCAGAGAAATGCAAATTAAAACCCAATCACAATGAGATCTCACCTCATACCTATCAGAACGGCTATCATCAATGAATCAGCAAACAAGTGTTGACAAAAGGGAACTTTGTTCTGTTGTACTGTTGGTAGGATTATAAACTGGAGTAGCCACTATGGAAAACAATATGGAGGTGCCTCAAAAATTAAAAACAGAAATACCTTATGACCCAGAAAATCCTCTTCTGATTATTTACCCGAAAAAAACCCAAAACACTAATTCAAAACGATAGATGCACCCTTATGTTCTTTGCTATATTATTTACAATAGTCAAGATATGGGAGCAACCTAAGTGTCCACTGATAGCTGATTAGATAAAGACAAGCTACATACATACAATGGAATATTACTCAGCTATAAAAAAGAATAAAATCTTGCCATTTGCGACAACATGGATGGAAGTACAAGGTATGCTGCAACGTGAAATAAGTTGGAGAAATAAGAAAGAAAAATACCGTATGATTTCATTTATATATGGAATCTAAAGAAAAAAACAAACAAAATAAAATGGAAACAAACCCATAGATGCAAAAAACAAGCTGATGGTTATTAAAGGGATAAAAGGGGAGAAAGGGATGGGAACTGAAAAATAAATGGAAAATCATGTATCTGGTAAGCGATTAATATAAAAGAAGTAATGGATTAGCACTGCTCAATATATTATTCAAAACAGGTTGTAATGTCATCTTTCAGCACACTTGCTTTTAGTTTGTCCACCTGGCTTTACCACCTGGATAAAGAAACACAAACAACACTGCTATTCAGTCCCTGGTTATTTTGACCAATGAGGTCTATTTAACAACTACTTTCTGCACATCCGATTGGTTCAGCCACGCAGGGAGTTCATCTGTGACACTGAGGTGGGTGGGACACCTGCAGGCCACTTATAAGACTTTTTGTTTTGTAATACTGGCCAGAGGGAGGGCTATCTCAAAAGGCTTGGTTTCCTAAATTTTTCTGATAAGAATGATCTTGGCGCCCTAACCGGTTTGGCTCAGTGGATAGAGCGTCAGTCTGCGGACTGAAGGGTCCCAGGTTCGATTCTGGTCAAGGGCATGTACCTTGATTGCAGGCACATCCCCAGTAGGAGGTGTGCAGGAGGCAGCTGATCGATGTTTCTCTCTCATCGATGTTTCTAACTCTCTATCCCTCTCCCTTCCTCTCTGTAAAAAAATTAATAAAATATATATTAAAAAAAATAAAGAATGATCTTCACACACACACACACTCAGAATCAGAACTAATCCTAAAACTTACATGAAACCAGAATAGATGCCAAGTAACCCTGGCCAGCATGGCTCAGTTAGTTGAGCATCGTACCATGCACTGAGAGGTCACCAGTTCAATTCCCAGTCAGGGCACATACCCATATTTCGGGTTTTATAACCTATCAAGGTGCATGCAGAAGGCAACCGATCAATATTTCTCTCTAAAATCAATAAAAACGTATTATTCTTTTTAAAAAGGACACCAAATAGCCAAAGAAATTTTGAGAAAGAACAAAATGGGAGGTATCATGTGTCCTGATATCAAACCACACTATAAAGCTACAATAATCAAAACGGCTTGGTATGGGCATAAAAACAGACACACATATCAAGGGACCAGAACAGAAAACCCAGAAATAAATCCTCACTGTGTTAAATTGACCTACAAAGGAGGCAAGGATATACCATGGGGTACAGACTGGCTCTTCAACAAGCGGTGCTGGGAAAACTGGAGAGACACATGGAGAAAAAATGAAGGTGGACCACACTCTGACTAGAGACAAGGCTTACCTCCTCGAAGACGCTCTTGCGGAAGTCGAGCTCCTCCTGCAGGCTCTGACAGCGGTTCTCCAGGTCCACGCGCATCAGCGTCTCCTTCTCCAGCTGCTTCTTGGCCACTGCATGACCGTCCTCTGCCTGGGAGACACAGGACAACAAGCTGAGGTGACGGCCTGTCTGCTACCCTCATGCCCTGCCTGTCTCTTTGTTGCACTCGTCTGGCTCCTCATGCCTGGGGATGTCCTTAACTACACAAACTCACCCCTGTGCGAAGTTCCTTGGCCACCCCACGACCCTCACATGCCCACCACCTGGAGGCCTCTTGTCTCCAGACTGGGGCCTGTCCCAGGCCTACCTTGGCCAGCTGGGCCCGAAGCTCGGCCACATCACTCTCGAGGCTGTGCTTATCACTGAGGGCAGCGGCCAGCTCCGCCTCACTCCGGTGGAATAGGGACTCCAGTTCCTTCACGCGGCCCTGGGCCACCGTGAGCTCACCATCCCTCTTCTTGGAGCTGAAAGTCAAGAGCGGAGGTTAGCTGGGAGGACTGAGCAGCTGGGCGGTGCTGGCCCAGGGAGGGCCCAGGACAAAATTCACTTCTGCTTGAGCCAACGGCCTTTTGCTCTCTGGACTTGACCCACGCCCCACTTTCTGGTACGGGAGCCTCGCCTGTGGGCATAAAAAGTGACCCTTCCTGAAACCTGCCCCCCACCATCAGGACTCTTTCCACCTACAAATGCAAGTGTTCAAAAAACCCTCAAGGCATGAGTTTTCATGTCCTTTTCTGAGATTTTTAATTGTAAAAGGGATCACTTAGGAGAGAACGCTAATGTGTAATTTATTAAAGTTATAAATTAAAAGCCCGGCCTTTGAAAAGTTGATCTCCTGCATAAACTTTAGTTATTTCACACAGGATCACCTGGTATTCTAATAGACAATTATCTCCAATATCAAATATTTAAGATGTCAAATGGATTCTTAAATATACAACTCTTAAAGCATGAACTTTAGACTCCTATACATTTCTGAATGTAATTCTACATTTTCTTGGGGTTGAAAGCTTATCCACCTTTTCCTCAAGGAACTTATTGGGCCATATCAGCAATTGTGGGGACACTAAGGGTCTCCCCCTCAGTACTGGGGACACCAGGGCTGGGTCATTCTGTGGGGCTGTCCTGAGCACTGTGGGAGGGTGAGCAGCATCCCTGGCCCCCACCCTTGTGAGGACCACAAATGTCTCGACACCACCCAGTTCCCTGGGGGCAGTCACCCTGGATGAGAACCACGGGATGCTGCATAAGTGCATGTGAACTGGTGTGGCATAAAGATCAGAGACTTCAGTGTGGAGAACGCCGTCCTCACACCAGAGACATGTGTGGAAGCAGAGAAGGCAGTGAAATATGCTGCCTATTAGACGTGAACCTGTTTTAAGGACAGATGAAGCAGGGAAGGGAGGTAGGGACTGAGCACGTGCCAGATGGGAGCTGCACCTTTAAGTGGACTACAGGTGCAGTAGTTCCAGCACAAGAGTGTTTAGGCCAGGCAAGTTCAAGGTTAGCAACTCTTGCACTTGTGGCAGCTCTCCAAGGCTTGTGCACCTGTTTCTTTTCTTTTTTTTTTTTTTAAATATATTTTATTGATTTTTTACAGAGAGGAAGGGAGAGAGATAGAGAGTTAGAAACATCGATGAGAGAGAAACATCGATCAGCTGCCTCCTGCACATCTCCTACCGGGGATGTGCCCGCAACCCAGGCACATGCCCTTGACCGGAATCGAACCTGGGACCCCTCAGTCCGCAGGCCGACGCTCTATCCACTGAGCCAAACCGGTTTCGGCATGCACCTGTTTCTTAAGAGCTTCAAGGTGTTCAAGCAGATGCCTTATCTGTATAACCATAATTCCAGAAGGATTATGTGAGAGAAACTGGCCTACTTGTTGGATCCTCCACGTGGCGATCTGCAATTCTACCATCATAGGGATTTGGTGATGCATTTGTCAGGAAAAGAAAAGCACTGGAGCCCGGCCAGTGTGGCTCAGTGGTTGAGCATTGACCTATGAACCAGGAGGTCATGGTTCCCTTCCTGGTCAGGGTATATGACTGGGTCTTGGGCTAGATCCCCAGTGGGCATGCAGGAGGTAGCCGATCAATGATTCTCTCTTCATTGATGTTTCTATCTCTCTCTTCCTCTCTGAAATTTAAAAAAAAAAAAGTATTTAAAAGAAAAAAGAAAAAGAAAAACAAAGTTGAAGAAATCACAATACCAGATTTCAAGTTATACTACAAAGCCACCGTAATCAAAACAGTACTGGCACAAGAACTGGCATATAGACCAATGTAACAGAACAGAGAACCCAGAAATCAACCCAAGCCATTACGTTCAATTAATATTTGACAAAGAAGGCAAGAGCATACAATGGAGTCAAGACAGTCTCTTTAATAAATGGTGTTGGGAAAATTGAACAGATACATGCAAAAAAATGAAACTAGACCACCAACTTACACCATACACAAGATTAAATTCAAAATGGATAGAAGACTTAAATGTAAGTCATGAAACCATAAATATCCTAAAAGAAACCATAGGCAGCAAAATCTCAGACATCTCTTGTAGCAATATGTTTACAGATACATCTCCTAGGGCCGTGGTCGGCAAACTGCAGCTCGTGAGCCACATGCAGCTCTTTGGCCCCTTGAGTGTGGCTCTTCCACAAAATATCATGTGTGGGCGCGCATGTACAGTGTGACTGAAACTTCGTGGCCCATGCGCAGAAGTCGGTATTTTGTGGAAGAGCCGGTATTTTGTGGAAGAGCCACAGTGAAGGGGCCAAAGAGCCACATGTGGCTCGCGAGCCGCGGTTTGCCAACCACTGTCCTAGTTTAGAAACTAAGGAGAAAATAAACAAATGGGACTACATCAAAATAAAAAGCTTCTGCAAAGCAAAAGAAACCATCAACAGCCCTAGCTGGTTTGGCTCAGTGGATAGAGCATCAGCCTGTGGATTGAAGGGTCCTGGGTTCGATTCCAGTCAAGGGCACATGCCCGAGTTGTGGACTTGATCCCCAGTAGAGGGGTGTGCAGTAGGCAGCCGATCGGTGATTCTCTTTCATCATTGATGTTTCTATCTCTCTCTTCCTCTCTGAAATTAAATATATATATATATATACATACACACACACTTTCTTTCTTTCTTTTTTTTTTTTTTAGAGAAACCATCAACAAAACAAAAAGATAGCCCACTGTATGGGAGAACATATTTGGCAATGATACATCTGATAAAGGGTTAATATCCAAAATATATAAGGAACTCATACAACTTAACAAAAGGAAGACAATCTAATTTAAAAATGGGCAAAGGACCTTAATAGACACTTCTCCAAAGAGGACATACAGAAGGCACAGAGACATATGAAAACATACTCAAAGTCACTAATCATCTGAGAGAAGCAAATCAAAACGACAATGAGGTACCATCTCACACTTGTCAGATTGGCCACCATCAACAAATGACAAGTGCTGGAGAGGATGTGGAGAAAAAGGAACCCTTGTGCACTGCTGGTGGGAATGCAGACTGGTGCAGCCACTGTGGAGAACAGTATGGAGTGTCCTCAAAAAATTAAAAATAGAACTCCCATTTGACCCCGTGATCCCACTTCTAGGAATATATCCCAAGAAACCAGAAACACCAATCAGAAAGGATATATGCACCCCTATGTTCATAGCAGCACAATTCACCATAGCTAAGATTTGGAAACAGCCTAAGTGCCCATCAGCAGATGAGTGGATTGAAAAACTGTGGTACATCTACACGATGGAATACTACGCTGCTGTAAAAAAGAAAAAACTCTTACCATTTGCAGCAGCATGGATGGACCTGGACAGCATTATACTAAGCGAAATAAGCCAGTAGGAGAAAGATAAATATCACATGAACTCGCTCATTTGTGGAATATAATGAACAACATAAACTGATGAACAAAAATAGAGCCAGAGACATAGAAGGATCAAACAGACGGTCAAACTTCAGAGGGAAGTCAAGGGAGGGTGGGGTTGAGGGGTAAGAGATCAACTAAAGGACTTGTATACATGCATAGAAGCATAACCAATGGACACAGACACTAGGGGTGTGAGGGCATGTGCTGGGGGTTGGGGGTGGCTGGGGAGAGGTCAATGGGAAAAAAGAAGACATATGTAATACTTTAAACAATAAAGAATTTTAAGAAAACAGTATGGAGTTTCCTCAAAAAATTAAACAAGGAACTGCCACTTGACCCAGTGGTCCTACTTCTAGGAATATATCCTAGAAAACTGAAGCACTAATCAGAAAGAATGTATGCACCCCTATGTTCATAGCAGCACAATTTACAGTAGCTAAGATCTGGAAACAGTCCAAGTGCCCATCTGTAGATGAGTGGGTAACAAAGCTGTGGTACATTTATACCATGGAATACCATGCAGCAGTAAAAAAGAAGAATCTCTTACCCTTTGAGCAATATGGAGGGACCTGGGGAGTATCATGCTAAGTGAAATAAGTCAGTCAGAGAAAGTATCACATGATTGCACTCATAGTGGAATCTGAGTAACAAAATAAAGAGATGAACGGAGTGGATACAGAGACATGGAAGCATGGAACAGAGTGGGGAATCTCAGAGGGAAGGCAGGGGAAGGTGGGTGGGTGGCAGGTAATCAACCAAAGACCTTGTATGCATATATGCATAACCCATGGACACAGACAATAGGGTGGTGAAGGCCTGGGGCGGGGGGGGGGGGGGGGGGGGGGGCGGGGCGCAGGGGCAGGCTGTAGAGGGTCAATGGGGGGGAAAAAGGGAACATATGTAATACTTTCAATAATAAAGAATTATTAAAAAATACATAAATATAAAGAAAAGCACTAGATGTGACCTATCTGGAAGTTTAAACCATGCTTGGGGTTACAGCCCATCCACTTCCCTGCCATGGGAGGACTTGAAGACAGGAACAGGAAGTCAGACAACCTAGAGAGGTGCCTGCAGACCTGTAATGCTGAAGGCCTGAGAGCAGAAAGGAAAAAGCCCTAGGCCCAGAGAGTCCAGGAAGCCATCTTTCCAGAGTGGGGGCCTCAAATAAACAAGTCACCGACCATACCCAGAATCGGGTGAATCTTGCTTAGAAGCCAAGGGAAATGACTGTGGACACAGCTGCCACCCAAAGAAACTGTCACAGAACAATGGGACCAACCTGAGCCATGGCAGCCACTGGTGACACACTCCCAGATGCTGGTACGTGCCAGCAACTGCGACATCACATCACAGAGGACACTGATAACTCAGAGGCTTGCTATCCCAAAAGAACCTCATAGTTATCTGTGTCCACCTTTAGTTTAAATTAAAAAGGCGGAAAAGACATGTGTCAGATGCGCCAAGGCGATTCCATTTGGGTGGAGGCTCATGGACACCTTCATTTTTCTCTTTAAACTACCTTGCATTTTCCACTTTCTTGACAGTGAACATCTATGACTCTGATAAACAGAAAAAAACATGACTTCTCAGCCTAGCAAGCAGAATGTCAATTCTGAACTTCAGTTGATAATAATGTATAGATATTGACTCATCCTATATAATAAAGCAGTAATATGCAAATTGATTATCACGCCCTCACACAAGATGGCCGGCAGGGAAGGGCAGTTGAGGGTGATCGGGCCGGCAAGGGAGGGCAGTTGGGGGCAACCAGGCAGGCAAGTGGTTGGGAGCCAGCAGTACTGGGTTGTGAATGGGATGTCAGACTGCCAGTTTAGGCCCGATCCCTGTGGGGTCCCAGATTGGAGAGGGTGCAGGCTGGGCTGAGAGACACCTCCCCCCACCCCCCTGCACGAATTTCGTGCACCAGGCCTCTAGTCCTATATAATAAAAGCCTAATATGCTAAGTGTCCGGTCATATCGTCTGTTCAACCAATCAAAGCGTAATATGCTAATGATATGCTAAGACCACTCAACTCCTTGCTATGACATGCACTGACCAACAGGGGGCAGACACTCTGACTGGTAGGTTAGCTTGCTGCTGGGGTCCGGCTGATCAGGACTGAGCAAGATGGGCCAGACACGCCCTGGAGTGCTCCTGCGGTCCCTCCCAGCTCACCAACCTCCCGCGTCCTCCCCCGCCTGATCATGCACCGGTGGGGTCCCTTGGCCTGGCCTGCGCCCTCTCGCAATCCAGGACCCCTCAGGGGATGTTGGAGAGCTGGTTTCGGCCCGATCCCACAGGCCAGGCCAAGGGACTCCACTGGTGCACAAATTCGTGCACCAGGCCTCTAGTCATTTATAACAACACTAGTGGCCTGGTGCATGAAATTCGTGCATGGGGGGTGAGGGGGAAGGGGATGTCCCTCAGCCCGGCCTGCACCTTCTCCAATCTAGGACCCCTCAGGCGACATCCCTCTCGCAATGCGGGACTGCTGGCTCCTAACCGCTCACCTGCCAGCCTGCCTGATTGCCCCTAACACTCTGCCTGCCGGCCTGCTCGCCCCCAACTGCCCCCCTTGCCAGCCTGATCACCCCCAACTGCCCCCCTGCCAGTCAGCTCGCCAACTGCTCCCCCCCAACTGCCCCCCACCACCAGCCTGATCACCCCCAACTGCCCTCCCGTCCTGGCCTGATCGCCCCTAACCACCTCTGCCTCTGCCCCGCCACCATGGCTTTGTCCGGAAGGTCTCCGGTCTAATTAGCATATTACCCTTTTATTAGTATAGATGGCTCACTAATTAACGTAAGACATTGACAATGGGGAAACCCAAGGGGGGATTTTTTAAACTGAACTTTCTACTCATTTTCCTGTAAACCTAAAACTGCTCAAAAAAACCTCTATTGAAAAAAAAGAAAGGGGGGGGGGGGGGGGAAGCACCTAGCTGGTGTGGGTCGGTGGTTGAGCATCGAGACATGCACCAGGATGTTGTCGGTTCCATTCCAGGTCAGGGCAGATGCCCAGATTTGGGGCTTGATCCCTAGTGGGGTGCATTCAGGAGGCCGCTGATCAATGTTTCTCTCTCATCAATGTTTCTATCTCTCTCTCCCTAAAAAAAAATTAATAAAAAAATTTTTTTTCATCTATTAATCAAAAAAAGAAAAAAAATGCCACAAATATGAAGGTGGCTGTTGGCTGTTGGAACTACCAGAGGGACTCAGGAAACCAGGGTCCACCCTTGGTCCTGGTCAGTGCGGAGCTGAGGGACCGTGGACAAGTCCCCAACCCCATGCCTCAGTTTCCCCCTCTGTAAAGGGAGATGAGGAAAGTCTGGCCTTGCTAGGGTCACTGTGAGGATGGAAGGGGATCACGCCTGAACTTGGTGTTACTCATGGTATCCCCTGTATTACTTTAATACTTGGTGTATTTAAAGTATTTTATTACACCCTGGCCAGGTGGCTCAGTTGGCTGGAGCACTGTCCTATTCACCAAAAGGTTGTGGGTTCAATCCCCAGCTGGGGCGCATCGGGAGGCAACCGATCGATGTTTCGCTCTCTAGAAACCAATGAAAGCATATCCTCGGGTGAGGATTAAAAAAAAAATTACTTTGGCCCTACCTGGTTTGTCTCAGTGGATAGAGAGTTGGCCTGCAGACTGAGGGGTTCCAGGTTCGATTCCAGTCAAGGGCACATGCCCGGGTTGTGGGCTCGATCCCCAGTGCGGGGCGTGCAGGAGGCAGCCGATCGATGATTCTCTCATCATTGATGTTTCTATCTCTCTCTCTCTCCCCCTCTCCCTTCCTCTTTGAAATCAATAAAAATACGTGTGTTTTTTTTATTACTTTGCCCTAGCTGGTTTTACTCAGTGGTTTGTGTCCGCACTCGGACTAAAGGGTGGATTCCAGCCAAGAGTATGTAACTTGGGTGCAGGCTCAATCCCCAGCCTGGTCAGGGTGGTTGCGGGAGGCAACCGATTGATGTGTCTCTCTTACATCAATGTTTCTCTCTCTATGTGTGTCTCTCTCTCCCCTTCCCTTCTACTCTCTCTAAAAATCAATGGGAATCTAAAAATCAATGGGAAAAAAATATATCTTCGGGTAAGGATTAACACACACACACACACACACACACACACACACACACTACTTTCTTACTTCTGCTACTATCACCAGCACCAACTTATTCTCCCAACTTTTGAAACCTTTTTATTCATAAACAGGCAAAAGAACATGCTTTGCAAGTAAGAAAAAAGACTCGGCCTGAAGGTTGCCTGGCCGCAATGGGCCTGGTTGGGGTGAAGATGGGGCTGGGGAGCCTGGCTCCAAAGTTTCCCAGGATGACACTGAGAGGAGGCAGAGGATAAAGGCCACGTGGGCCTGCAGGGACCCCAGAAACAAGGAAGCTGGCACATCGGCGTCTCCCAAATCCAGGGTAGAGGAAGAGAGCGGTGGGTCCTTGGGGAAGCCGGGCTCTGTGGCCTGAAGGAGGAGGTTGACCCAGCACTACCACCTCCTAGATTCAGTCCTAGGAATGCCGCCCAGCTTCAAAACCCTCCTTGGGCCAAATTATGTTGTGGGGTGGGTGGGATTAAAGGTGGTCAGGGGGTAGCTAGAAGGCTAGGATACCGAGCTCACCCTCACCCACCCAGCAACCAGTGCAGTCCTGACCCCTGGCCTCCAAGAACCCACAGGACCAGCTCCCAGGTCTGTCTGAGTGGGGGCCACCAGCTTGGACAAGCCCCAAAGGTTTTCTGGGTGCTTCTCAGAGTGACTCCACCACACAGGGGGTTGACAAGCCCTTGACTCTAGCGCCCGTCCCGCCCTGTACACACTACGGCCCTAGAATCAGAACAACACCACACCGGCTGTACCCCTTACCTTTTGTTGGCCTCTTCCACCTCAGACCTCAGTTTCCCTATTTCGATCTGCAGCCGGGCCCGCTCCCGGGCTGTCTCATCCAGCACTCGGCGGGCATCGGCCAGCTCCGATTCATACAGCGTCTTAATGCCGCTTACCTGGGGAGAAAGCAAGGCCCAGGTGAGGGAAAGCCCCCACAGCAGCAGGCGCCCCAGGGTGGCCGGCCATGGGACACAGCTCCTACTAACCCGGGAGGCCTCACGACCAGCTCAGCCCACCCACCCTGGGAGGCCCCGGGTTGCCTGACCTGCCCCCACCTCTTGTCCCCTGCCAGGTCCCACCTAGCAGTTGGTGCACAACCTATATTCCCCATCAGCCTCCTTGCCCCACCCTCCCCGCGTGGAGGTGCATGTGTTTACAAATACCTGGAACCAAACCAAGGCAGTGAGATACCACCTGACCCCACTGGGACAGCTAAAGAAGAAGATGGATGGTAACAAGTGCTGGTGAGGCCATGGAGAAATGGGAGCCTCCATGATAAGGGTGCAGCCGCTGTGGAAGGCAGCCTGGTGGTGGCTCAGATGGTTAAACAGAGAGTAACCACATAACCCAGCAAACCCACTGCTAGATAGCCACCCAGGAAAAACAACACATTTACACAAAACCTGCACACGTGTTCACAGCAGCACGATTCCAACTGTCAAAAAGTGAAAACACACATGTCCTTTGACGGATGATGGGTAACAAATGTGGTCCCGCAGAGCACTGGGATATTACTCAGCCATGCAAAGGAGCAAAGGCTGACACTGCTGCAACGTGGATGAGCCCTGAAACAATGATGCTCAGTGAGAGAAGCCAGACCCAAAAGGCCAGAGTGTGTGAGTCCATTTATGTGAAATGTCCAGGACAAGTAAATCCAGAGACAGAGAGTGGGCTAGTGGGTGCCAGGGGCCAGGGAGTGACTGCTCATGGGGACAGGGTTTCTTGTGAGGGTGAACGTTCTGGACTTAGTGGTGATGACTGCATACTTTAAATATATCAAAAACCACTGAACCACAGCGTTTAATTAGGTGAACTGTATCAGATGGAAGTTATATCTCAACAAAGCTGTTAAGACGCCATGCGGTGCTGACAGATGGGCGACAGCAGGCCGGCTCTCAGGGCAGCTGGCTTGGACAGCTGCACCATGTGCCACAAAGCTACAGGACACCAGCGAGTATCTGTGCTGGAGGCGGGGGGGGGGGGGAGGCAGCTTAGATCCTGAGAGGGCCACTCCCCTCCCTTTCACAGGAAAGGCCCCTGAGCAGAGGGGTTTAGGGGAGCTGCCAAGGACTTGTGAGTAGAGTGACCAATGGTCCCGGTTTCCACAGGACAGAGGGGTTTCCTGATGTGGGATTTTCCAGAATGTCCTGGGCAAATCTGGACAAGGTGGGACTTAAGAGCCAGGCTGAGACGCCCACCTCCCACCTTCCCAGGCCTGGATACCCCGCCTCACTGCAGCAGCTCCAAGACCTGTCATCCCTCAGAGCAGGATATGGGCTCCTGGATCCATTTCACAGATAGGAAAACCGAGGCACAAATCAATAAACTGCCCTCTCTAGACCTGTGAAAATGCAGGATAGAGCAGGTCTGCTGGGGACAATTCTGAGAGGGGGTCAGGGTACCCGGTAAGGGGAGCAGAGACAAAGCAAGCTTCTCCCTCCTGCACCCTAGCCCACTCCCACTCCCTTTGCTCCCCTCCTCACACACAGCAAGGGCCCTCTCTCCCACCAACAGTAGTCACCTTGGGTCATCCCCTCCATTTCCACCTTCTAGGAACTGCCTTTTGAAATAAACTGAATTCACAAAAAACTGCTGGCCCTACTCTCTAAAGATAGCTGAGCACCTGGGTGCACATGCCTGTCTTTGCTCTGTCTTCTTCTATCTCAACTTCCAGAACTCTGCTGACTCCAGGGAGGGTCTGGTACCCTGGGGGAGAAGCCATAGACAAGGTCTCCTGCCCCCCTGTTCCCAAGACTGGGTGCCTAACCCTGGCCAGCTAGCTCCGTTGGTTGGAGTGTTGTCCCAATATACCAAGGTTTGAACCCCGGTCAGAAAACATACAAGAATCGACCAATGAATGCATAAATAAGTAGAACAACAAATCAATGTTTTTCTCTAAATCAATAAAATAAAAAGAGAAAGAATAGGAAGATTGGGTGCCTACTGGAGCCCTTCCTCTCCCACCCTCCCCTCTTTGGATAGGAGGGTCTCCGACTGCAGCAACACAACAACAACAACAACAACAACAACAACAAAACAGGTCAGAACTCAGGAAAAAGGGAAAACCAGCATTCCTGATACTGGATTTAAATTTTTGGTATTTTGTTCACCATGGATTTTTTTTTTTTGCATTAATTTCAACTTGAAAAATATTTCATTAAAATATTGCCCATCCCCTTGCCTCAGCCAGACCATGAGAAAAACACCAGCTGACCCCAATAGAGGGGCATCTACCAAACTCCTGACCCCTCCTCCTCACGATGCCCAGGGCATGAAAACTGATGAATGTGTCAGAAATGTCACAGCCCACATGTCACGTGGGATCCTGGATGGGTCCTACGACCTCAGGGGGAAATTAAGGAAATGTGATTTTAGAGGGAGAGAGGGGGAGAGGGAGAGAGAGAAGGAAACATCTATGTGTTGTTTCACTTATTTATACATTCATTGGTTGACTCATATGTGCCCTAACTGCGGATCGAAGCCGAAACCTTGGTGTATTGGGACAACGCTCTAACCAACTGAGCTACCCACCAGGGCCTAATGTAAGATGTTAACATGGGAAACTGGGTTGGGGTACAGGGGAACTCTGTATTACCTTTGCCATTTTTTGTAAATCTAAAACTGGCCTAAAAATAAGGTTGAGTAATTAAAAATATATCATTCATCTCCATGAGTGAGATTTTGGCGCCCCCATTAGATTCTGTGTTCAAGATGAGTGCCCACTTGCAGGCCCTGCTCTGGCTCCTGGGCCGGAGTGTTTAAAGCACTTTGTTTGTTTTTCTGTGGTGTTTCCCGTGTGTGTGTGTGTGTGTGTGTGTGTGTGTGTGTGTGTGTGTGGTAAGGCAGTTACCCGAGCCAGGTCTGCAAGCTCAGGCCCACAGGCTGGACTCCAGCCACTGCCTGATTTGGTCCAGCCTGCAAGTCCAGGATGGTTTTTACATTTTTAAATGGCTGAGGGGAGAAAAGAAAAAGATACTTTGTGACACGTGAATACCTTTCCGCCTGCGTAAAGCTTTAGGGACAAGCAGCCTGGCCCATTCCTCCAGTCGCTGTGGCAGCTTTCCCACTGTAACGGCCCAGGGCAGTCATCCTGACTGAGATCACCCAGCCCGGAGCTGAAAGCCACTCTGGCTCTTTTCACAAAACATGTGCTGACCCTGATCTATGGCACGGGGACAATTTAGAAAATCCTTGTCTAGAGAACAATGAACAGACAGCAGACGTCCCAAAGGCCCTTTCAGACCACAAACAGGTGCTCTCCCAGCAGGCCCTCGCTTCCCTGCACCTGTGACCACCACTGTGGTCACTGCAGACGCCTGGGCACCGCAACGGGAGAGGGACCGCTTGGGCCTTTTTCCTTCATGGCTTGCCCGAGTGCCAAACATGAGGAATCCCGACAAATGTGTGAGCACATGTTGGCTGGGGGGAGAGGGGTGTGTCTGTGTGCAGATAACTAGAGGTGTCCTTTTCCTGTTGCCTGTGTCCCTGGGGGGACACATACACAGCTCTGCAGGTAAAACCCAAACATGGGCTCTTGTGGGTGGATACAGGCCCCACCCCAAGTGGTAGCTCCTCCCTCAAGCTCCAGGAGCCCGGCTCCTACCTCTTGGGGAGCCCTGCCCCCCACCCTCACCCCCAGCCCCAAAGCAACAGGCCACCTGGGCAGGTAAGGGAAAAGAACTGAAGCCAAGAGGAACTTAACACCAGGCTGGGGAGGCTCCCTGAAGAACCACCCCTCCCTGGCCCACACACCCCTCTCCCAGCACCCACGATCTTCCTCAAACAGAAATCTGGCCAGCCCCAGCCCCCCACCTTCTAGAACCCCTCCAGTGATATGGGCAGTGGTTATTCACCAAGTACTGCCCACTCGGCCAAGAGATATCAACTGACATCCAGTGGGAAAGGCCTGGAATGCACACATGGCCAGGTTTGTGTATCAGCAAGTGTGCAGGACCGTGTATGTGGACCAGACAACGGAGCAAGATGGGCACCAGCCGAGGGGGAGAGCAGAGCTTTAGTTTTACCCCGGGCACCTCAATTGCTTGGATTTTATTACAAACTAGAGGCCCGATGCATGAAATTTGTGCAAGAGTAGGCCTTCCTTCCCCCGGATACCGGCACCAGCTTCCCTCTGGAGCACGCTTCGTCCAAAAGGACATCCGGTCTAATTAGCATATTATGCTGTTATTATTACAGAGGAAGATGTGTGTTATGCTTCTAACATTTTAAATGGCTTCTTGAAGTGGCTTCTCAGCCCTCACACTACTGGCATTTGGGGCCATCCTGGGCAGTATGGTGCTGAGCAGCACCCCTGGCCCCACCCACTCGGTGCTAGGAGCACCCCCGTCATAACAACCAGAAATGTCCCCAGAGCCCTAGCCGGTTTGGCTCAGTGGAGAGAGTGTCGGCCTGCGGACTGAAAGGTCCCAGGTTCGATTTCAGTTAAGGCACATGCCTGGGTTGTGGGCTTGACCCCCAGTAGGGGGCATGCAGAAGGCAGCCGATCAATTCTCTCTCATCATTGATGTTTCTATCTCTCTCTCCCTTTCCTTTCCTCTCTGAAATCAATAAAGATATATATTTAAAAAAGAAAAAGAAATGTCCCCAGACATCGCCCAGTGTCACCTGGAGGGGAGGATGACAGTGAGACGATGCTGTACAGGTAACCTGCATGCTCCTCAGCGTGACACATCCACAACTCTGCTGGTACAGCCACCTTCCCAGCCCCGTTCGCCACCCACTTCCCACCACCTGCTCACCACCGATGGCCTCACTCTGTCCCCTCAACAGCCTGAAGCCTGGGCCGCACTGTAGCCCAAGGCCATTGCAGGCCACCCCCTCCTTACAGCCCACTGACCACCCCACTCACTGCTCCAGGTCCCCTCTCCAGTAGGTTACCAACCAGCTTCCTCCACTGACCAGCATGTGCCTCACCTCCTAGGCAGCAGGGAGCCCCGAAAGAGCAAGCTGGTTGGAACACCCTAGCTCAGCTGTGAGCACACCTGTCATCTCCTAGAGCAGTGATGGCGAACCTATGACACGCGTGTCAGAGGTGACACGCGAACTCATTTTTTTGGTTGATTTTTCTTTGTTAAATGGCATTTAAATATATAAAATAAATATCAAAAATATAAGTCTTTGTTTTACTATGGTTGCAAAGATCAAAAAATTTCTATATGTGACACGGCACCAGAGTTAAGTTAGGGTTTTTCAAAATGCTGACACACCGAGCTCAAAAGGTTCGCCATCACTGACCTAGAACCCCCTCCTCCCCCCGCCCACACACACACCTCCCCACCCGCCTCTGTGGGGCAGGCTTAGCTCCCACAGCCACCCCTCGCTCCCAGATGTTAACTTCCATCCCAGCAGCCTTAGCTGAGGAATGAGCCACACCCAGACAGACAGGGGTCAGGGACATGCCCTCCAGGGGCCCACAAAGTTCAACACTCGCCACAGTCAGTCAGAGACTCACTCCATTTGCAGAGGGTCCACTTAGGGGGATGGGGAAGACAAGAAACCAGCTCAAACAGGGGGTGCAGACCAGCCCCGCAGGGAGAAACCAGGCTGGCAACCTGAGGACCCTCACACTAAGGCGGAGGGGTCACGATTTGGGTGGGACAATTCTAGCCCCATCGAGCAGATAACAAAACTGAGGCTCCAAGCAGCTGAGCAGGATTTGGACCCTGCGTTTGAATCCTATCCCAAGCCACGGAGAACTCCACCAACCACCAGAAGGTCTCTTCCCAACCCCCAAGCTCCACTGAGAGGGGGTTCCTGCCCCAGCCACTACTAAACAGGGACAACAGAACCCAGACCCACTGCTTCTGCGGGACACCTGTCCTACAGGCCACTGCCTTTATTTTACAAAACATTAACTCGTCCTAACCCCACAAACAAGCCCAAAAGGTACTATTATTTCCACTTTACAGAGGAAGCAGTGAGACTCAAGGTCACACAGAGGGTAAGCAGCTCCCAAAAATGACCCCCCAGCTGCTCTCCTGCCGTAAGCCCGTCTTTTGGCCCATTCTCCGGATGGGGAGGGCGAGGCGCAGGACCTGGCTCTCCCACCAAGGCCACAAGGGGAGCACATGGTGGGCACTCCCCCTAATTTAGAAGACCCACCCTTGGGCCTGCCTGGTTCACACCCAGTCACTCAGGGGACCCCACATTTCCTCCAACTCCTTGGTGGGCGGGGCCTGCCCCAGATCCCCTGAGGAGTCCTCAGAGGATAGTTCTGCCCAGCACGGCACCCCTAGGGGACACCAAAGCCCCCTGGGGACCCCCCGGGGGACAGGGCCCGCCCCTGGGACCGAGAAAAGGAGAGGTGGCTTTGGGTAAGTCCCCAGCCTCGCTCAGACCCCCCAGGACTCCCCAGGCACTGGGTCCCCACATTCCCCTAGAGGGCGGGACTTACCCGGCCCCTTTGCCCTCAGTCTGCAGTGAAGTCCGGGCCCCACCTGGAGCCCATATATTCCCTCTGGTTCCCCAAGACCTCCCGGCTCCTCCTCCCCCACAGGCCCCCGGGAAGACCAGGCTCCCGCCCGAGTCATCGGGGTGCGGGGCCAACTGAGAGCGCCCCAAATTCCCACCTGACCCGCGAGGCACCAGCCACCTCCCCTCGGAACCCCACCCCGGCTCGGGTAGGAGACGGCGCCTTTCTGCCCAATCCCCGCCCCGCCCCCGAACTCCCCAGGACTCCGCACGGGACCCGCGCAAAGTTCCATGGAGAACCCGCCACGCGAGTTGCCCAGGGACCCCCCGCCCCTCGCAGGCCCCTCCGCCAGCTTGAGCTTCCCAGTCTCTTCGGAGGCCAGGGAGCCGCCCCCAAATTTTCTCCCAGGACGCCCGAACACCCCAACGCACCCGGGGAGCTCCCCGTACCCCCCTCTGGGGCGGGGCCTCGCCTTGTGCACACCCAGTCACCCCGGGGACCCCAGATCTCCCCAAACCCTTGGTGGGCGGGGCCTGCCCATCGCCACCTGTCGCGCAGCGGGGGGTGGACCCAGATCCCCTGGGGAGCCCTCAGAGGTGAGGTCGGCCCAACACGGCACCCCTAGGGGGCACCGAAAGCCCCCTGGGGACCCGCCGGGGGGACTCCTCCGGTGGGCGGCGCCCGCCCGGCGTGCACACCGTGCTCGGGGCCTCCCAAGCCCCGTGGGCACCCGCCGGTGGACCCCCCCCCCCGAAGCCGAAGCCCGAAGCCCTTGCCCACCTCGCGCGTGGTCACCTCCTCCCGCTCGGAGATCTTGAGCAGGAGCCGGTCATTCTCCAGCTCCAGCGCGCGGACGCGGTCGATGTAGTGCGCCAGGCGGTCATTGAGCTCGCGCAGCTCCTCCTTCTCCTGCAGCCTCGACAGGCGCGTGGGCGACAGCGGCGTGGCGGGCCCGCCCTTGCGGCCGGACAGCGGCGTGGCCGTGGCCATGGCGGCGGCAGCGGCGGCGTCGGCGGCTCCTCGGGGCCCGCGCGGTTCCCCACGGCGGCCGCGGCTCGGCGGGCTCATTCAATCCGCGCCGCCGACCAAGATGGCGCCGGCCGCCCGCGGCCGCCCGCGCTAGGCAGCCTGGAATTTGTAGTCCGGCCGAGTGCCCTGCGGGGCATGCCGGGAGCTGAAGTCCGGCGAGGGCTGGGGGGCGGGGTGGGGACTCCCGCTCAGCCTCTTGCTGTTTTACTAGCTGTTCATTAAACAGCTAGCAGAAGGCCTCGGGTCCAGAGCCAAACCGTTCAAATTCGCAGCTCCTTGCCCTAGCCGGTTTGGCTCAGTAGATAGAGCATCAGCCTGCAAACTAAGGAGTCCTGGGTTCGATTCCGGTCAAGGGCACATTCCTGGGTTGTGGGCTGGAACCCCAGTGAGGGGCGTGCAAGAGGCAGTCAATCAATGATTCTCTCTCATCATTGATGTTTCTCTCTCTCCCTCTTCCTTCCTCTATGAAATCAATAAAAAAGTATTTTTTTAAAAAATCGCAGCTCCACCACTGAGGTGTGACACTGGGTTTCTTTTTTTTTTATACTTTTTTTTTTAATATATTTTATTGACCTTCCACAGAGAGGAAGGGAGAGAGATAGAGCGCTAGAAACATCGATGAGAGAGAAACATCGATCAGCTGCCTCCTGCACATCCCCCACTGGGGACGTGCCAGCAACCCAGGTACATGCCCTTGACCGGAATCGAACCTGGGACTCTTCAGTCCCCAAGCCGACGCTCCATCCACTGAGCCAAACCGGTCTCGGCGACACTGGGTTTCTTTACAGTGCCTCAGTTTCCCCACTCGTATCACCTACCAATCTCTTTGAAGTCTTATTAAAAGTAAAAATGGTGAAAAACCCTTAAAAACATGCTCAGTGATCTCACCCATACCTGATTTTAAAAAGACACACACACACGAAAAACATAAAAACAAACCACAAGCTCATAGATACAGAAAACAGATGGGGGCAGGCACGAAATGGATGACAGGAGTCTAAAGGTACAAACTTCCAGTTTTAAGATAAATAAGTAATTGGGGATGTGATGTACAGCATGGCTATAGCTAACAATACTCTGTATTTGAAAGTTGCTAAGAGAGACCTTTAAAGTTTTCATCACAAGAAAAACATGGCAACTATGTATGGATGTTAACTAGACTTATGGTGGTGATCATTTCCCAATATATACAAATATTGAATCATTCGGTTGTACACCTGAAACTGTTATTATATTTAATTAAGAAAAAACATGTTCAGCCCTACCTGGTTTGCCTCAGAGCGTCAGCCTGTGGACTGAGGGGTCCTGGGTTCGATTCCGGTCAAGGGCACATGCCCGGGTTGCGGGCTCGGCCCCCGGAGAGGGGCGTGCAGGAGGCAGCCATCAATGGTTCACTCTCATCATTGATGTTTCTATCTCTCTTTCCTCTCTGAAATCAATAAAAATCTTTAAAAAAGAAAAAACATGTTCAGTGAAAGAAACTAGACACAAAGGCCAAATACTATATGATTCCACTTATATAAACAGTCCAGAAGAGGCAAATTGATAAAGTAGGGTCTGGGGACTGTGGAATTTGGGCCCCATCCCTCGTTGTGGTGGAGGGCCATTCTGTTCCTTCGAGGATGTGGAGCAACATCTTTGCTCTCTCCCCACCACTACCTGATGTCACTAGCAGCACCACCACCTCCGTCGGGGCAACCAAATACGTCTCCTGATATTGCCCCATGTCACCTAGGGGGCAAATTGCCCCCCAGTGAAGAAGTACTTCCTGCCCAGCCGGCATGGCTCAGTGGTTGAGCATCAACCGATGAACCAGGAGGTCACAGTTCGATTCCTAGTCAGGGCACATGCCCGGGTTGCGGGCTCGATCCCCAGTGTGGGGTGTGCAGGAGGCAGCCGATCGATGAGTCTCTCTCATCATTGATATTTCTATCTCTCTCCCTCTCCTTTCCTCTCTGAAATCAATAAAAAATATATTTTTTAAAAAAGTACTTCCTTTCTGTTGCTCTGGAACTTGCCAGGTGTTCCTTCTGCCAGAACCCCTCCTTCCCACACATGCACCTGGGGCATTGGTCCAGCCTTCCTCAGGGACCCGGCCAACCCACCAGAGAAGAGTACGCACCTGTCTTGAACACCTGAAAGAGGGCCCAGCCCCAGAACCCAGACAGGCACGAGTGAATCCCTGGCTAGACTGTGACTGTGCTGCTTTCTGAAAAGTTACCTTGTGTCTGTGGAGCCACTGTTTTTTTCTCCTATTGGTAGAAATAGAAAATAGTTATGACAGTTGGGATTTAAATAAAAATATGAATAAGTGACACTACAGGAGGCAGGGTCAAGGGGAGAGTATGATTGAGGTTTGGGGTGGCATGGAGTCACCTTTCCTATCCTCCCCCCCAACCTCAGACTGAGCTGCAAACCACTCCCCATTGAAATCCCGGGGCCACCTCAGGACCTGATGCCCACTCACCGGGTCCCACCGCTGCCCATGGCGCTGGCCCCGCCTGGCACTTGCCATGCCCACGTTGGCGGCGCGGGCTGGCCTGGCCTGTCTGCCCCTCTGTCCCATGGAGTCTGGCCCCTACTCCCGGTCCCGATCTCTCAGCGCCCCACTTGGCGAGACCCCCACCCTCCCACCCGGGAGCTGGACTCCAAGTCCCAGAAAGCCCCGCGCTTCCCGTGGGTGGGGCCCAAGCTCCCGCTCCTGTGCACAGTTTGGGAGGCGTTGGCAATTTTCAAATTTTGGCGCTAAGCGGGCGGGGCGGCGACAGATGCGCCGTGATCGCCCCCTTCCCCTTCCCCGAGCCCCGAGATCTGGGCCCCGGCCGAGTTGGCCCGTCCACCCCGCGGGCTCCCAGGCACGACACGCCGCGGGGTCTTCGGGCCCATTTCCAAGACGGGAAACTGAGGCACGCAGGGATTTAAAAAAATTTTTTTTTAGGGAATCAGTCCCGGGACCCCAGCAGGGGTGGCGGGGTCCGGATTGGAATCTGGGGCCCCGGGACCCCCGGGAGCTGGGAAGCCACTGGCCGACTGCGGTCTGCTCTGGGGGTGGGGGTGCGGGGGTGGCGAGGATCGGGAGCCCAGAGCGCCCCGCCCGCAGCCGCCCGCCCTCCCGCTCCACCCGGGGGCCGGCGCCAGATTTTTCAAAATCTCAGGGACGGGGCCGCCGCCGCTCCCGGCGCGACTGCGAGCCTGAGTCCTGAGCCCGGAATGACGGGCCCGGGCTGGGGGGAAGGGGGTGGGGGGCAGATGGCGAAGCCTGAGTCCGGGGCCCCGAGCTCTGCACCCCGGGCCTGGGGGCCTGGACCCCAGTGTGGGGTCTGGGTTCCCTCCCCGTCCAGAGCCCGGGGCGAGGATTCCGGAACCGGATCCCACAGCAGGAGGCCAGCCCGGGGCTCCAGGGTCAGGGTTTGGGAACTTGGGCCGGAACCTGGTGACCCCACTGAGGTTTTGGAGGTGGGTAGAGCTGGAAGTTATGGGAACGGCTTTTGTTCCCATAAGTAAACGGGAATCATGAAATCGGTAAATATTGATCCTCTCCTGGCACTGGGACTGCCTCGAGTCCAAAACAAAGGCCCTGCTCTCGGGGCGCTGACGGGCAGAGGAGGGAGACATGGTCTAGGAAGACAGTAAGTGTGGTGAAGAGGGCTTGGGGGCCTGTGGGGTAGGGGGCAGCATTTTAAATATATATATATTGATTTCCGCAAGGGAGAGAGAGAGAGAGACATCAATGACGAGTGAGGATCATTGATGGGCTGCCTCCTGCACGCCCCACAGTAGGGATCCAGCCTGCACCCCGGGCACGTGCCCTGACCGGGGATCAACCGTGACCTTTTGGTTCGTAGCTGGACACTCAACCACCAAGCCAGGCCCGCCGGACGGGAGGGGCTGCAGGTGTAAACAGGGTGGGCCTCCTGGAGAAGGCGGCCTGTGAGCAAGGACTCGGAGAGAAGGCAGGAGCGAACCAGACGAGCACGTGGGGAGGAAGCCTTGGGGGGAGGGGCCGCCGCGCAGTCAGGTTCTAGGCACGTGGACGCGGCCATGAATGAGAACTCTCCGTGATGTTAAAGCAGCAGCGGAGGTTTTCCTGGTTTCGACCCAGCGGCCAATCCTCCCTGCAGCGGATCCTCCACAGCCACTGTTTCACGGTAGAGAAGCGAGCAATGAACCCAGCGCCGCGTGAACGCCGGTCGCACCTGCCGCTCATCAGCCTGCACAGCGCCGAGGCGGCAGCAGCCAGAGTTCCGGGTCCCCCCTTAATGGCTGCAGTGACCTGGGCGAGGGTGCTCCTCACGTCCCACCCACCCCTGCAGATCCCGGGTGGGCGAGGGGATGGTCTGGGGGTCAGTCTTTCAGCTAATTTATTTTACTCTGAGATTGTGGGACCCGACGCTTGCTTCATGGCCTACACATTTGAGAGAGAGTCTTCGGACGAGGCCGGGTAGCAGCTGCACCACCTGCACCCTCACCTCTGCCACCACTGTCAGATCATCGCAGATCGTAGCCCCTTCGTGTGTCTCCCTTTGTGCTAGTGGTGTGGCCGACTGCTGCACTGGGGTGCAAATGCCCGGCCTGCTCCCCTCTTCTGGGTTTTGTCCGCATGTTGTAATTGTGCAAATAAATGCTCACTCCAAACTAAAAAAAAAAAAAAGAAAGAAGAAGCAGATACTATAGAAGGGGAAAATAATAATATAACATTAATGCATCAGTTATCTATTGCCCCGTAACAAATAGCTCCAAAATATAGTGGCCGAAAGCAATTTATCTCAATCTCCGTGGGTCGGGAATCTGGGTGGCGTTTAGCTAGTTATCTGGCTCTAGGATTCACAAGATTACACTCAAGCATCAGTTGGGGCAGGGTTATTGGAAGGGTTTGGGTCCCAGCAGGCTTTTGGGCGGAGAGCCTCAGGCCCCTGCTGGCTGCTGTCCAGGGGCTGTCTCATCACCTAAGAGAGGGTCTGATCTGGGTTTGAAACCCTCACTGTTTGTTGTAATAGGGAAAAAACTAAAAACAACCCAAATATTCATCGCTTAGTACAGACTGACACCATTGTGTAGACTCACACAGTGGAATATTACAGAGCAGTGAAAATGAATGCAACCCAGCAGCACCAATCCACGGGATAAGCTCCCCAACATGAGACCGTGCAAAAAAGGCCGAGTGCAGAAGACCTACAGGATCCTGCCATTTTTATAAAATTCAAAACCTTCCTGGCTGCTCAGTTGGGTAGAAAGAGCGTCATCCCGATATGTCAAGGTTTGGGGATTGGTCCCCGGTCAGGGCACATACAAGAATCAACCAATGGCCCTGGCCTGGTGCCTCAACCCATACAGAAGGTTTCGGGTTCGATTCCCAGCCAGGGCACAATCCAGGTTGGGGTGTAAGGGAGATAACCCATTGATTTTTCTCCCCCACATCAATGTTTTTTTCTCTCTAAAATAAATAAAAAAAAAAACCAACATATCCTCGTCCAGCTGGCATGGCTCAGTGGTTGAGTGTCAACCTATGAACCAGGAGGTCATGGTTTGATTCCCAGTCAGGGCACATGCCTAGGCTCCACCCCATACAGTGTGGAACGTGTATAAGGCAGCCAATCAATGGTTCTCTCTCATCGTTGAAGTTTCTGTCTCTCTCTACCTCTCCCTTCCTCTCTGAAATCAATAAAATATATTTAAGATTCAACCAATGAATGGATAAATGAGTGGAAAAACAAATCTTTCTCCCTCTCCCTTCCTCTCTCTCTCTCTCTCTCTCTCTCTCTATTAAAAAAAAAAAAAAAAAGATCAATAAACACCACCACCACCGCCACCAAAAGTGCCCAAACTGGCTATGTTATTTAGGGTGCTCCAATGTGGTATAATTGGAAGGAAATGGGGACCCCGGAGCTTGCAGCTGGTGTCTGAAGCAAGGGCACTCTTACTGGAACTATGCCCTCCAACCATATAATTGGCTAAACTCCGTGTATCCACACAAACAGAAAATATCTGACAAAACTGAGGATCAGGCTCTGGCCAGGTGGCTCAGTTGTTTAGAATGGTCGTCCCGGCAACCCCAGGTTGCGGGCCCTGTCTCCGGTCAGGGCACATACAAGAAGCAACCAAAGGATGCATCAGTAAGTGGAGTAACAAATCGATGTCTCTCCCCGCTTCCTCTCTCCAAAATCAATCAATCAATCAACAAATCGGGGATCTTCTTCTATCAATTTGCATCTACTAAGCAGATTCATTTTTGTGCCCTGATTGCCTAGAAATGCGTGGTTCTTTGAGTTCTTTGAACGGGTGGTGATATCTTCCTGGTTTCCTCATTAGTTAAATACACTCTTTGGCACATGTACGTTGTATCATGCCTCCTCCCTTAAAAAAAAAAAAATGTACCTTTTGCCCAGACTGGTGTGGCTCAGTGGTTGAGCATTGACCTATGAACCAGGAGATCACGGTTTGATTCCTGGTCAGAGCACAGGCCCAGGTTGAAAGCTCGATTCCCAGTAGGGGGCACATAGGAGGCAGCCGATCAATGATTCGTTCTTATCATTGATGTTTCTTTTCTTTTTAAATTTTAGGAGGGGTCATTGATGTTTCTCTCTCTCTCTCTCTCTCTCTCTCTCTCTCTCCTTTCCTCTCTGAAATCAATAAAAAAATATGTTTTTAAATGTATCCTTTTAACATAATGTGGAGCCCCTCAGAGTGATGTTGGGGATTCGCTCAGTCATTCAACCAGCACTCATATATAATATATCCCCTATTATATACCAGGGATACCACGCTGAGCAAAACAGACCAGAACTCTTGCCCTGGTGGAGCTGACATGCCAGTGAGGGCACAGATAATAAATATGATGAATAAGTAAAGTATATAGTATGTTAACGGAGTTCCTGGTGAGGGTTACTTCCTGGTTTGTAGGTGGCCACCTTCTCACCTTGGTCAGTGCTAAGAAGAAAAAAGAGGGTATGAAATGGTGTGTGTATGAGAGAGAGAGAGAAAGGTATGGCAGGTGGCCCAGGGAAGCCCCACCAAGTGGTGGGCGGGGGGACAGAGGAAGGGGCCCTCTGGGGGCTGCAGGGAGAACCAGCAGGGGGGACCTCCCCCCCCTCCCCCGTCTCCAGGGAGAGAGGGGCCTGGCTTTAGGTGACTTTCAAGGTAACTACAATAGGGAAGGTGTACAGAGCACTTTCTCTGTGCCAAGCCCAGTCTAGGTTATGTTTTTTTCATCATCCTGACAACCTGGTTTTCCCATGAAAAGGGGTTTCAGAGAGGTTAAGTCACCCATTCAAGGACACACAGCTTGTGAGTGATGGAGGTGGGATTTGAACCAGGTGAGCTTGACCTCACAGTGGAGTGCCCCTCCCCTGCCCCCAACAGGCCTGGCCTCCTAGCCTCCTCATCTTTGCTCCTGCATCTCCCACACCTGGTGAGGCGTTCCGCCCCCCCGCGCCCCCCCGCGCCCCCCCCCCCCCCCCCCCCCCCTCCGCAGCCTACCTGGCTTACCAACATCTCAAAGTTCAGAGAATGACTCACCTCCACCAGGAAGCCTCTCCCTGGGGACAGGAATCCTGTCTTGTTCATCTCTGAAAAAAAAAGAAAAGAAAAGAAAAGAAAAAAGCCATGATGTCAGAAGCTAGCTATGCCCTTGCTTCAAACAATGCCTTCCTGGCACATCCAGAGTCAAATACAAAATCCAGACGCCTTCCCACAGCTGCCCAGGCCCACCTTCCCCAGCTCATGCTCCCACGCTCCCCTCCAGCCACCTGGGACTCCTGGGGCTCCCGTCTCCCCTCAGAGCCCTTGCAGGTGCAGTGCCTGGAGACTGTCCTTTACAGCCTCCCAAGCCTTCTTCGTGTCACTCAGGTCTCAGCTCAAAGGCCACCTCCTTAGAGAAGCCCACCCCATCACCGCAGTGGCCGTGGACCGGCCCTCGGGCTGAATCCCTCCCCAGCAGACCTTCAATTCATGTCTGAAAGTTAGCCAAGGGCCCCCATTTAGTGGGCGGTTCCTATGCATGGCCCAGTGTCTTCTAAGTATGGACCAGAATGGATTCATTACGTGTCAGGAAAAGCCTACAGGATGCTGTGATCTCCACGTGCAGAGGGGAAACTGAGGCGTGGGGGTGAGGGTGGGGAAAAGACATGCTCAAGCTCACACTGCTGGTCAGGAGAGAAGTTGGAAGTTGAAATGCAAACCCAGGCAGTCAGAAGTATCCCTGGTCACCCCATCCCTCCCGTGTGCTGTTTTGGGGGGGCTCTGTCTACCCCCATGCTACCTACCCCAACCCCTCATACCTCTCCTATCTTAGCCTGCTCAGGTGGCCGTAACAAAATGCCAGAGATTGGGCAGCTTAAACAACAGACATTTATTTCTCAAAGTTCCGGAGCCTGGAAGTCTACAATCCAGCCGCCAGCGGGGTCATTTCCTGGTGAGGGTTACTTCCCGGTCTGTAGACGGCCACCTTCTCACTGCGTCCTTACATGGTGGAGAGAGAGTCTGATCACTCTTCCTCTCCTTATAAGGACACCAACTCCATCACAGGTACCCACCCTCATGACCTCATCCAACCCTAATCACCTCCCAGATGCCCCACCTCCTACTATCCCAGTGGGGATAGGGCTTCAGTACATGAATTTGGAGGAGACACACACACATTAGGTCCACGTCACCTTCTCCAATGAAAAGGGCCTTAGCTCTGCACTCACGTCTTTCAAATGTCCCTGCCTGGCCCTGACCCATAATCCTCCCCAATTCCACCTGCCCCGCTGGGAGGGATCCCAGGATCCACCCTTCTGGGCAGATCAACTCCCCAACCTTCTGGAGACTTGATTTCCCCTCTGTCCACTGGGAACACCCCTCCCCCCCGAGTTTGCTTTTGGGGGTTGGGGTTTAAAAACAGGGTCCCAAGAAGCAGGGCTGGTACTAGTGTGAGGCAAAAACTCAGTCATAAATTTTTAAAAAATCATACTTTAGTGCAACTAAGAAAAAACACATGCAAAATAAAATTTTCATGCTGGAGACATTCTCAAAATGTTAAATCGAGACAGGATCAATCATACTGATTTTTCCTTTGGTCTCAGCTCTAATATGGCTTGGTGTGGTGCTGTTAGTGATCCGTCCTGGATTATAATTTTTAAAAAAGATTTTAAATTGATTTTTAGAGAGAGAGGAAGGGAGAGAGAGAGAAACATTAAAGTGAGAGTGGAACATGATCCACTGCCTCCTGCATGCCTCCCACCTGGGATCGAGCCCACAAACTGGACATATGCCCTGACCGGGAATAGAACCAGCAACTTTTTGGTGCATAAGATGATACCCAACCACCCTAACTGGTTTGGCTCAGTGGATAGAGCATCAGCCTGTGGACTCAAGGGTCCCAGGTTCGATTCCAGTCAAGGGCATGTACCTGGGTTGCGGGCACATACCCAGTGGGGAGTGTGCAGGAGGCAGCTGATTGATGTTTCTCTCTCATCGATGTTTCTAACTCTCTATCCCTCTCCCTTCCTCTCTGTAAAAAATCAATAAAATATATTAAAAAAAAAAAAAAAGATGATACCCAACCAACAGAGCCACACTATTAGGACTTGATATTTTAAAATTTTAATATTCTGGCCCTGGCCGGTGTGACTAAGTGGCCCGAGCACCGAAGGGTCTCGGGTTTGATTTCCGGTCAAGGGCATGTACCTAGGTTGCAGGTTCAGTCCCCAGGCCCTGATGGAGCACATTTGAGAGGCAACCAATGGATGCGTCTCTCACATCTCTCTCTCTCTCTCTCTCTCTCTCCATTCTTCCCTCTCTTTTCTCCCTTCACTCTCAATAATATATATAATCGTATTCTGGAGAAGTTGCATAACCTTGTGACTGTCCAAAAACCCCCACTGGACATTCTAAAAGGGTGAATTATATGGTATGCAAATTAAATCTTAATTTTAAACGGTGAGAAAAAAAGACTACCTTGATACTGAATTTTTTGCGGCCTCCTTAAGTTTTTCACCTAAAATTTGAATGCTCCTCAGCTAAGGGGGGCGAAGCAGGGCCTCAGAGACTCTGTGTCCAGGTCCTTTCTTTGCATCAGTCACAACAGTCTTTCTCCAGAAGCTAAGCCTTTGTCTGGGCCGTGCCCTCTGACAGGAAAACAAATACTCATCCTTCAGGGCTCACTTTGCTTTGTCTCCCCCAGTCTGACCTCCCTGACCCACATCCCCCAGTCCTCTCCCTCTAGACTCCAAACATCCTCTCCAAAAACCCTCCCCATCTTGGGGATATCTTCAGAGAACTTCAGCTCTCAGCCCCCCCCTCCCCCGCCCCACCGGAACCAATAACTGTCTTCCTGAGTCTCTGTTTCTTCCTTGGCAAACCTGGAACAGTCACCCCAGTGCTCCCAGGGCCATTGAAGTAGAAACTGCTTATGCAATGCTCAGCATGTTAAGTACTCCATAAATGTTTGTTCTAAAAATAAGCAAATAAATAAAAAACAAATGTTTGTTCACATTAGTGTCTTCAATACAATGCAACATTAATAAAAAGAGTAATTACACTTACATATTCTCATTGGCAAGGTGGGTATGGTATACCTGTTTTTTCTCACTGGAGAAGTCCCTGCTTCACACATTCTCCAAAGAGGGGGTTGTGGGTCTCCTCCACCCGGTCCATGTGTCACCTCTCCTTGAGGCAGACAGGGACGTCTTAGGGCTGAACCTAGGGTAAGGTGAGTGAGGCACTGGCCTCAGGAGCAAAATTTAAAGTGGCACCAAAAAACTCATTCATTAAGGTAAGTATTTTCATGAATTAGTTAAATCAAAATCAACACAAAAATCCATGATAAACAAAACAATTTTTTAAATTGTAAATAAACAGGATCTGGTCCTGCACCTGCACAGCTCACCTCCCTGGCCTTCCCCTAAGTCCTGGCCCTCGACCAGGTACATTTAAAAATCTTGATATTTTGTTCACCATGGATTTTTTTGGCATAAATGTTGATTTATAAAGTATATTGCATTCTGATATTATTAAATACATGTTGCACGTGTAAAATGTTGTGTATATAAAATATTGCAACTGTCGCCCTAGCCGGTTTGGCTCAGTGGATAGAGCGTCGGCCTGCGGACTCAAGGGTCCCAGGTTCGATTCCGGTCAAGGGCACGTACCTTGGTTGCGGGCACGTCCCCAGTGGGGGGCGTGCAGGAGGCAACTGATCGATGTTTCTCTCTCATCGATGTTTCTCTCTCATCGATGTTTCTAATTCTCTATCCCTCTCCCTTCCTCTCTGTAAAAAATCAATAAAATATATTAAAAATATATATATATTGCAACTGTCACCCAGCCCTCTTCACTCCGCCCCCGCTGGTCTGTCCCTTAGTAGTCGCTGCAGACGCAGAGACCCAAATCGGCCACCAGGTGGCGCCGCCACACCTCTCAGCGCTCGGGACCTTTAGCGACTCCAAGGTGGGCGGTGCGGAGGCGGCGTGATGCATCAATCCGGCCCCGGACTGGGCGGGGGAGCCTGGGGAACCGAGCGTTGGGGCTGAGTCCAGACCCCAGGCTGGCGGGGGAGGGGACACAGCTGTGAGTCACCCGGGAGCCCCCGATCGGCCGTGGGAGACAGTCCCCCGCAGGCCTGCCCGCCTGGCTCGTGAACTGCCTTCCTGGGGAGACTGTGAAGCTGGCAGCCGTCCCCGCGTGCAGCCGCTCCTGGCGCACACGTGTGGCTACAAGAACAAGTAGCCAGTGGCCTGAGGGAGAGGCGGCCTCAGTTTCCCCTTTTGCATCGTGCATATACGTGTAGCCCCTGCTTCCTGGGTCCTTGAGGATTTAATGAACTACGCTACAGGGAGCCTGGTACACTACGCACTAAATACATAGCAGTGCTCACCCTGGACGGAGGAAATGATAGTCGGTGGCGACTATCATTGCAAGGGAACCCTAGGTGACACCGTGAGGCGCAAGCCCGGACCATTTTCCCCAGGCTTTCTCTCCGACCTTGATTTCTGCCCAGGCCAGGTGTCCAAGTGCTGTCAAATGATGGAACGCGAGACGCCGGCAGGTGGCGCGCCGCGCACCGAGACCCGACCACCTGCGCCTCCCACGCGCTTCCTACCCTGAAAATTTCTGCGGGTGGGGAGAGGGAGCTCGGGCTCGCCCCTAGGGCGCCTCGGACTTTGCAGCCCCTGCTTCTGGGGACCTCGAGGCAACCTCCTGCGACCACCAAGCGACATTTATTTAAGGCTTATTGTGTACCCCTTATTTTCTGTCATGCTTCCTGCAACCGGATGAAGCCGGTGTGCATTCTCATAGGACAGGTGGAAAACAGGCCTCCTTTCGCAGCCCCCAACATTGGGGACTCCGAGGCGACCTCCCGCGACCGCCACAGTTTATTAAGCGCTTAATGTGTACCTCATCCCCCTTTTTTAAACGCCCCCTCCAACCCAAGGAGGCTGGCGTTGCCTGCCCATTACACAGGTAGGTGCACAGAGGCCCAGAGAAGTTAAATCGCTCAGTGTCTAAGGGTCTCAGACGGGGGGAAAGCACCACCACCACCTCCGGGGAGGGGTCCGGCTGCAAGCCGGACCCCCTCCTCTTGCAAGCCCCCAGCACAACCTGGGAAAACCGCGGACCCGGGACTCTCCGGGGACTGGGAGGGGATTCCAGGCGCCCCCGAAAGTCCGGGCCGCCTCGCGCGCTGGAAATCCCGCGCGCGCCCCGAAACGCGGCGCGGCTGCCGGGAAATCTGTAGAAAAAACTTCTGCTTTTTTTTTTTTCCCTTTTCTGGCACTCACGCTCCCCAGGCGCCCTCCTCCTGGCCCCACGTGGGGCAACCCCCCCACGGGCGCCCCGCCCATTCTCCACCGCCAGCCAATCGCCTTTCGTGGGTTCCCCAGTGGGTGGGGCGGACGGCGGCAAAGGCTTTAAAAGGCGCCGCCGGGCGCGGCGGGAGCAGATCGCTGACGCGGAGGACCCGAGACATCGTTTCGCCAAACCCTGGATTATTCCTGCTGAGACTTCGCAGTTTCCCCCCGTCTTTTGTGGGGCAGATTTCGCTGTCTTCCGAACACTCGGGCTCCGTAGGAAGGTTTTGGGCTCTCCGGCCTCAGAGTTTGCATTTCCTCCCGCGGGACTGGCGTGGGCTATTTTTCACTGTGGATTATAACTGCAACATGACTCTGGAAGAGCTGGTGGCGTGCGACAACGCGGCGCAGAAGTAAGTAGGCTGAAGTGGGCCGGGCCGGGCCGGGCGGGGACCCGAGCGCCCGGTGAGCGGCCGGGCGCTGACCCCCCTCTCCTCTGTCCCAGGATGCAGACGGTGAGCGCCGCGGTGGAGGAGCTGCTGGTCGCCGCGCAGCGCCAGGATCGCCTTACTGTGGGGGTGTACGAGTCGGCCAAGCTGATGAATGTGTGAGTCAGACCCCGGTCCCCAGCTGGGTGCGGGTGGAGATCCCTCCCGCGCTCTGCACGCTCTCTGCTGCACCCCTCTCTTGCTCGGGGCTGGGACTTCCCCAAGTGTCCCCACTGTGGATGGAGAACCTCTCTGTTTGTGTGTGTGGAGGGGTGGGGTGGGGAGAGCTGCAGTATCCTGACGCTGCATCATTTGCAAGCGTCCCCCCATTATGTTCCTACTTTACCTTCCCCTGCGTCCCCCGCCCCCCTCCAGCTGCATGCACACGCTGCCCCCCTGCAGACCTGCGGTTTCTCTTTGTTTATGCAAACTCCCCTGTGCACCGAGGCCCTCCCCAGGCCCCCAGCTGACCCGACCCCTTCCTTTGGCCCCTCAGGGACCCTGACTGCGTGGTCCTGTGCCTGTTGGCCATTGACGAGGAGGAGGAGGATGACATTGCGCTGCAGATCCACTTCACACTCATTCAGTCCTTCTGCTGTGACAACGACATCAACATTGTCCGGGTGTCCGGCATGCAACGTCTGGCGCAGCTGCTGGGCGAGCCAGCGGAGACCCAGGACACCGCGGAGGCCCGGGACCTGCACTGCCTCCTGGTCACGGTGAGCTGGGCATCCTGGGTCTGCCCCGCCCCAGTACCTGGGCCCGTGTTTGTCAACAAAGTTGAGCTGGCTGGGCTTGCACCAGCTCAGTGCTCAGCCACGCTAGGCATGTCCCGTGGGCAGCCCCAGCGGCCTCATCACCCCGAGAGCTATTTTGAGCCAGCCTGTTTTCCCCACAGGGGCCCTGGGAGAGGGAGGCTCCCTGCACACTCTTCGGACTCCCACTGAACCCCGTTTTTTTCCCCCTCCCACAGAACCCTCACACAGATGCCTGGAAGAGCCACAGCCTGGTGGAGGTAGCCAGTTATTGCGAAGAGAGCCGGGGGAACAACCAGTGGGTCCCCTACATTTCCCTCCAGGAGCGCTGAGACTCCGCCCAGCATCAGAACCTGTCAAGTTGCTGCCAAAAAAACAAAATAAATATTAGACCCTTCCTCCGCCCAGAACAACCCCCCAAAACAAACTAACCTGTGAGACCATCGGGGGCAGAATCATTGGAGACTGGAGACAAGGAGAGGGGCGTGCACAGCCACCCCCAGGGCCGGGAGCCTGGAACGGCGCCAGTGGCGGCCACTGCAAGCGGAGAAGAGGGGAACTCAGGCCGGCAGGAGAGGGGACGCTGCAGCTCAGGCCTCCGACGGAGCAGAAGCTGCAGCGGGGGAGGACATGGACTCCACACTTGAGGGTGGGGTGAGACTGATGGCGCCCCCCGCCCTTCTAGAGGCTGGAGCTGACATCTGCACACGCAAACGGGCCTTGGTGGACGAGGGTCTGCAGCCCTGGCCAGAACTAAACTCTGGGACTTGGGAACTGGGGCTGATGTTGCTCTGTACCCATGAACTCCCAGTTTGCAAACCGAACAGACAATCTATTTTGTTACTTGCACTGTGACTTGAACCACTGAGAGAGACCGGAAGCTTACAGATACATACATCTATTTTACTCCTATGAGGATGGCCTTGTAATAAATGTCTAAAGCTTCTGGGTGCTTGTGTTTGTGCTGCCTCGGAGAGTTCCCAGGACTCCCACTCCCCCTCGCACTGCCGCCCCGCCCCCAGCCCCCAGCCCCCTCTCGCAAGCTCACCAGGAAATGTTACTTAAGTCCCTGTTAGCAGCTCCAGGCTCCTTCTCAAAACAGTGCCTCTTCTCTCTGCACCAGGCGCCACCCAAGTCCAACAAATCTTTGCCTCTTTTTTTTTTTTTAATTCTCCCTCCTCCTGCCCTGTAGCAATTAAAAGACCGGTTTATTACGAAACCTGGCCGCCGTGCCACTGCTGGTACAGGCTGTGCTGGAGCCAACCCCAAGCTCTGGGCTAATTCAGAGGCAATGGGGAGGGGCTGTAGGCCGCCCCCCCCCCCCTCCCCGCCGCCCCTGCACAGCCACCAGCGGAGCCCAAGGTCCAGAGAGGTCATGGGGGCACCTGTGACCTACAGCAAGACTGCCTCAGGGAGCTGGACCCTGCAGCAAGAGTTCCTCTGGGGACCCCCCAGGGTGCCCCCTCCCCGGGTTTTCTCCCTACTGGGATGGGCCTCTTCACTGCACGAAAGAAAAAAACAAAAACAAAAAACCTTTCCCCCAAACTAAAATCAACAAGCAGAAAAATACTCCAGGAAGTCTTGTTCCTGGCCCAGCTGGGCTTGGCATGTTGCTGCATTTTGCCTCTAAACCGAAACTGTAGGGGCGGCCACCTCAGCTTTCTCTCTAAGTTGCGTGCAATGACTACCCCTCCTCCGGCCCTGGGCTGGGAGCTGGGAGTGGCCTCAGTCAGAGGGGTGGGCTCAGCCAGGGCAACCTAGCCTACCCTCTGCCAGGAGGCCTGGCCTGGGAACTGGGTATGGAGTGGGGGAGTCCGACCGCAGGCCAGGACCTTTCCACTGAGCCACGTGGGCAGTGAGGAAAACCCCCAGTGGCCCCTCAGGAGTCATGGGGCTGGGGGGAGCCCCGAGGGGGAAGGTGGGTGTGAGCAAAAGAAAGAGGGGAAGTCCCAGGGGGAGGGGAAGGAGGAGGGGAGAGAGGTGGGAACCCTTCGAGGGTTGGGAGAAGGGGAGAGCCCAAATGGGGAGGGAGCCCTAAGAGAGTAGGGAACCTGGGGTAGGAGGGCAGAGGACCACCTGTAGAGGGTGGGGGAGGGGAGGTTCTAAGGGGAGGGACCCAAACTCTGAATAGGGGGTATGGGGAGCACAGGGGTGTGAGGGTGAGGCAGAGGGAACACAGAGGGGCTGAAATAAATCCCTGTAGGGGGTGAGGGAGACAAGTGGGGAGACCAGACCGAAGCGCCCAGTGGAAGGAAGGGGTACTCCAGGGTGTGTGTTGGGTACCTGGGAGGAGATCCCTGAGAAGGAGCTGGAGGGGGGGAGTTGAGGGGGAGGGATCCCCCCAAGTGGGGCCCCACGGGGAAGGACTAGCATGGACAAAGGTCAGCCCAGCTGTGGCCTGGAGTTAGGTCAGCTCCTCCCAGGGAGGCACATCCCTGCAGGTTCTGCCCATAGGCCTGGGCCACTCTGTCCCCATCGTGACCCTGGCCATCCGGAAGGGCCCAGTGACCTCTGACCCTCTCATCGCTAGGTCCCCTGTGCAGTAGGAGCAAGAAAGGCGGCAGGCTTCTGGGTCCCAAGGACAGAACAGGGCATGGGCGGGACTCAGCCCTGGGGCCCACAGGTTCCTTATCTCCCCGTGCCTGCTTCCCCTCTGCAAAATGGGGATAGTAATGCTACCTGCTGGTAGATTGTTGCGGAGGGTCAATGAAATGTATATTTCTTAGACCGGTACTTCCTACACAGAAAGTATAAAAAAACCATTTGCCATTGTTACCACTTTCACAGCCACCCTGTGAACCAGCCCAGTGGAGACCAGGGTGAGGCCGGGAGACACGCCTTTGTGCAAAATTGAGGAGAGCAACGTCCAAAAATTCAGTCAGCAAGATAAAGAATATTTTAAAGCACTATTTTATAAACTGAAATGCAAACAGAGAGAGAGAGAGAGAGGGAATGCCCTGGTAAACAAAATTGTAAATCTAGATAAGATCAACATTGCTGAGTTTTTCTTTTGCTCCAGGCTACAACACCTCTCAGCTGGCCCTGTCCCCATCTTATTGAAACTTTATATTCGGTTTGCAGGTGGAGAAGTGAAGGCTCAGGGCGAGGTGCAGCTTCCCGGGACCCCAAACTCCGTGCACCCTCATCAGCAAGAACCCCAAACTCCCTGCACCCTCATCAGCATGAACCCCAAACTCCGTGCACCTTCATCAGCATGAACCCCAAACTCCATGCACCCTCATCAGCATGAACCCCAAACTCCGTGCACCTTCATCAGCATGAACCCCAAACTCTGTGCACCTTCATCAGCATGAACGCTGAGGGCCGTGACTCTTTTTTTTTTAATTTCAGCACTTAAAAAAAAAATCCTTGCCCTGACCGGTTTGGCTCAGTGGATAGAGCATCAGCGTGGGGACTGAAGGGTCCCGGGTTTGATTCCAGTCAAGGGCATGTACCTTGGTTGTGGGCACATCCCCAGTAGGGGTTGTGCAGGAGGCAGCTGATCGGTGTTTCTCTCTCATTGATGTTTCTGACTCTCTGTCCCTCTCCCTTCCCCTCTGTAAAAAACCAATAAAATATATATATATATTTAAAAAAACCCTTACAGGAGGAAATATTTTGTTGTTTTTTTTAAATTAATTTTTAGAGAGAGAGGGAGGGAAAGAGAAAGAGAGCAACATCAATGTGAGAGAGAAACATGGATTGGTTGCCTCTGATATTCGCCCACAACCATTTGGTGTAAGGGAGGAGGCTCCAGGGTGTGTGGGGGTAGGTGGGGAGGCGATCCCTGAGATCCCTGCTCTGTCACTGAGTTAATAGCAGGAGTTCCGCCTTCCCTGTCCACAAAACCTCTTAACTCTGACCACAGTCCCATGAGGATAGGGCTGTTGTCCCCTTTTCCAGAAGAGGAGACTGAGGCCCAGAGTGGAGGCTAGGAGTCTTGCATTGTGGGTAGCTGGCTAGTCAGCCCCTGGGGTGATGGTGGGAGCAGGGCTCGCCCTCCCCATTTCCTCCCCCAACACCAGCGTTCACGACGGGCCAGGGAGACATTGCCACAGGTCACCAGGTTGTCATCGCTGGGGGTGACTTCTCTGGGTCCCAGGAGACACTTGGCAACCTCACCAGGAGGGTGAACGCAGACACGCTTCCCCAGCTGGGGTGCCTGGAGTGCATGCTCACCTTGGGGTTCCCATGCTGCCTCTGTCCACACCTACACTCATGGACCCAAGACACGCATGCATGCAGGCAGGCACACACCCCGGAGCCATGCACACAGCTTCCCAAACGCCGTACACGCTGTACCTACTCAAGGCCACCACACACCCCCACCCTCCGGGGCCAGCTGCTTAGCTTCTCTGAGCTGCCTTTCCATGTCTGTCCAACAGACCCACCCCGTCTCTCCAGCATATGTCTACATGTGTACACATACAGCATAGACACAGACCCACACGCATGGTGACTGATGTGTAAATACACTAGGCCTCAAGGATTGTAGGATTCCAACTGTTTCCTTGAACCCTCCCTGCCTGGAGAAGGGGGAATGGCCTTGTGAGCACATCATGAAGCTTATAGCACACCCCTGGACTTGGGGACCAGGCTCTTATGGGGGCCAGGATGAGACAGACAGATAGGGCAGTGATGTTGGGAGGAGCAATAAAAAAAATCACCGATGAGTCTTGGCCGGGTAGCTCAGTTGGTTAGAGCATCGTCTCTATATGCCAAGGTTATGAGAGTCAGGGCACATACAAAAATCAACCATGGCCCTAGCTGGTTTGGTTCAGTGGATAGAGCGTCGGCCTGCGAACGGAAGGGTCCCAGGTTCGAGTCCGGTCAAGGGCACATGCCTGGGTTGTGGGCTCGATCCCCAGTGGGGGACTTGTGGAAGGCAACCGATCCATGATTCTCTCTCATCATGGATGTTTCTGTCTCTCTCTCCCTCTTCCTTCCTCTCTGAAATCAGTAAAAATATATTTAAAAAAGAATCAGCCATGAATGCATAAATAGGTGGAACAATGAATCTCCCCCTCTCTTCTTCCCTCTGTGCCTCCTTCCCTCCATCCCTTCCTTTCTCTCTAAAAAAATCAAGAAGTAAAGGTCTAAAAAATAACAAATAAAAATCACCGATGGGGCATTGGGCCAGCCCTTGCACCCTGTTCTCTCTTCATCCTCACAACAATCATACAAAATAGTGTTATTATCGACATGGGCTCAGAGAGGAGCAGCGACTTGCACAAGGTCACACAGCCGGATGGTGACAGTCAGGGACCAAGCCCCTAACTCTGTGATGCAGAGTTAGGACTTTATATCTATTTATATTTATATATAATCGAGATAGATACCGTAAAATAGTTCACATACCATAAATTCACCCCTTTAAAGGGTAATTCAGTGATTGTTAGAATTCTACACCAAGTTGTACACTCATCACCACTGTCTAGTTCCAGAACATTCCATCACCCCAAAAGGAAAACTCATGAGCAGTCACTCCCCCTCCCCCTCCCCCAGCCCCTGGCAGCCAGGAATTCCACTTTCTGTCTTTGTGGATTTGCTTGTTTCGGACATTTCTTATCAATGGAATCACATGCTCTAAGGCTTCCTTCACTTACATAATGTTTGGGGGTTCATCCATGTGGGAGCACGTGTCACTCTCACAGTCCGGACTTGTATCACCTCCCTGTATCTGTGGTCCCCAGACAGGATACACAGGAAGGCACTCTGAGTCATGAACACAGTTCATAGTGAGCAAGCATCCCCTCACACACACAAACACACACACACACACCCTGCACCCAGACACTGCTTGCACACCTGGCCCTCGATCCTCTGGCTTGTGCATGTACTGATCTCTCTGCCTAGAACCCTTCCCCCATCCCTTCCCAACACCTTTCCTCAGGCGAACTCCTCCTCTCCTTTTTGCTCTCATCTCAGATGCCCCCTCCTCAGGGAAGCCCTCCAGACAGGACACTTGGAGCCTGTCTCCTGCCTGCCCACCTCCTCTTCCTGGCACCTCCCCCATTTGCAAGGACATATTTAGTCCTGTCATCGTTGGCTTCTTGTCTGTGTCTAGGTTAGACTGCAGACTCCAAGAGGGCTGAGAGAGAGCCTGTTCTGTCCACCCCAGGCCCCACATGGCAGAGCTCAGGGCCCCGGACCCAGTTGGCATGTCATAAATGTTTGTGGCATAAAGACTCAAGCCCGAGGCCTATGTCCTGTACAACTAAATTGACCCATCAGTGACCTCCTTCTGCAGGACAGACTGTTTTGTCCGTAAAGGACACACACTGGCCTGCCAAGGGCTAGGTCCTGGCCAAATACAGTGACACAACCCAGCACAGAGGAGCTGGAACCCGTTCCTGTGGAGGCGGCCAGCCACCTGCCCTTGGGCAAGTTGCCTCACCTGTTTGGACTCAGTCTCCTTACCTGTCCAATGGGGAGACTAGTGGGAGGGACCATCTCTCAAGGCTGTTGTGAGCATTAAAACCAGTGAAATATGTCAGGCATTCAGAACAGTGGGGAGCCTTCCAGAGCGTTAGCTATTATTATGTGAGTTGGTATTCGACTGTTCATGGTCCCTTCTACCTGGACCTCGTGTCTGCCTGTCTACTGTGTGCCTGTGGGTAGACCTAGCGTGAGGATCTGTGCTGCTACATGGGGTCGTGGCAGTCCGCATGCACCCGTGGCTGGGCCTCGAATTCCTGGAGTCCTCAGAGTGAGCCTGGCTTCCCAGAACTCCTGACCAACTAGGGTCACATGATTCTACCTTGACCCCTCCCACTTAACCTCAACTCAGAGATGCTGATTCTGCAACATGGCTCTGCATCTCCGAGAGGCGTAAGGTGGCCCTGGGGCCTACTCTCTTTGGGGAGGCAGCAGATGTGTCTTGTGGCCCGAGGACTATTTATTCTAACAGTGGGCATGGTGGCCACATGTACGCATGCCGCCACTCATGTGCTTGCACGTGTGCATTGCAGACAGTCAGGTACTCAGACTTGCAAACAGGCATGCACACACACACACACACACACACACACGCACACACACACACTATTGTTCTCACCCTCCCGTATACCCATTGAATGAGTTTCCCGGGGCAGCTGTAACAAAGCAGCACAGACTGGGGGGCTTCCCTGACATAAATCTATGGGCTCCCAGTTCTGGAGGCCAGAAGTCTGAGATGAAGGTGGGGACAGGACTGGTTTCTTCTCAGGCTGTGAGGGAGGATCCTTCCAGGTCTCTCTTGCTTCTGGTGGCTTCTGATGTTCCTTGGCTTGTGGGTGTTCTCATGTGTCTGCACCTGGTCTGCCCTCTCAGTGTGTCTGTGTGTCTGAATGTCCTCTTCTCGGAAGGACACTGGTCGGTCGTGTTGGATCAGGGCCCACCGTCCCTCATGACCTCATCTTAACTTGATCATCTGCAAAGATACCACCTCCAATAAGGTCCCATGCACATGTCCTGGGGGTGAGAACTCCACTATCTTTTGAGGGGGACACAACTCAACCCATAACACCCCCCAAAAAATACCCAGACGTGTACTGTCAGGCACACATGGAGACGCTGGATCGCCTGAGGCACACACGGCAGCAGACACCTCTCTTGATCTTGTTCCCAACACTGGCATGGGCCCTACTGCACAGCAAGGTCCCGATAGATGGTGAGTAAAAACACACAGCCAGGGCCACTGTCTCAGAGACACAGGCCACCAACTCTCACCCAGCCCTCCTGCTGAGGCATCGCTTCCTGGTCCTTCCCGCTTCCCCAGAGGGTGTCCGGGCAGAGAACTGCCTCAGGAAAGCTGTGGGGTGTTGGGAACCGCCGCAGGCAGGCTCTGGGGTGGCGGAGGAGATGAGGTAGCACCTCCCACCTCAGGTTTACGGGCAACCCAGGGGCTTGGTGCACAGTTTTGGTTCGGCTCATTCAGTAGGTAAGATGGAGCTGCAGGGATCAGGTGTCCCCTGGGGTCAGGGCCAGACCTCTTGTCCTGTCCAGCTCCCCGCCTTGTCTCCATGGTCCCTTCTGTGGTCCCCTCTGCCTGGGGTGCCCTCTCTGGGCCTCAGGCATGTGCCTCAGTCCTGCTTCTTCTTTTCTTTCCTGACCTCAAGTTCCAGGCAGAGGGTGTGGCCTCTCTGATAGATTTTCAGGGTTCCAGTGGTGCCCTATGGAAGCTGGGCAGCGTGAGCGGGGAGGCAGTGGCGGAGCATGGCTTTATCTGTTGGGACCGGGAAGTCTGGCAATGTTGCTCCCTGGAGTTGTGCAATGATGGCGCCTCAGACCTGCACACAGGCACCCCCGGTCCCCCGTGTAGTGAGCTAGGCACCCACCCAGTGACCAACAGCCTTGCAGATATCCAGGGGCCTATGGCGACCGGCATTTCCCTCCTGAGACCCAGATGACTCAGAGTGACACACAGCCCTGGTGGCACCCCTCCCCCAAGGACGACTGGCCTGCAGCCGGCAGACCCACTGCAGACACTTGCAGAAGCTCCATCTGGAGAAGGGGCAGGGGGGTTTCCTCGCAGCCCCTCCCTGTCCTTTCCCTTCATTGTTATTCCTCCTCATTCCCACCCCACCCCCCCTTCCAGGGCGCCAGAGGTTCCCAGGCTCTGGGACAGGGGTGGAGTGGGGCGAGGGGTATTGTGGGGCAGCCCAAGACCCTCGTGCACACTGGTCTGTGCGCAGTCCCGTGCGCGTTGAAGTGCGAGCCTGCGACCACAGGCGTGCTCGCGTGGGGCGGTGTTTGCGCCGCAGTGTACACAGCAGGCGCGCCATAAATGCCTTTGCGATAGCAGCAGGGCGGAGGGGCAGAGTTCAGGCCACACAGGGAGGGACAGCTGCAGAGCTTCGGATTCAATCTGGTCTCGGACAGCTTACTCGCTAGCGTGGCGGGGCAAGCGTGACTCAGTTTCTCCATTCATAAAAGGGAAAGTCTCATCGCCTTCCCACGTGGCGACGTGAAACCAGATAATGCCCGGAAGCGCTTCGCACAAAGCTGGCCTTGAGAACCCTCATTATGCCTTCCCTCCACTCCACCCTCTCGCCAGACGCTCTGGGGGTGGAGAGGGGCGCTGACCCAGGCCCCAGACACCCCCCCTCCCCGCCCCTCCCGGGCAAGCAGGAGTCTTGGCTCCCTCGGCCTCTAAATTGGATAATTAGAGACAGAGGCGGCTGTGCGAGAGACAGAGAAATCCCCGAGTGGGCGAAGTGCAGGGGCCCGTCCTAGCTTCTCCAGATTTGAGGCCCCGACCCTCACCAGCGCCACTTCGGGTGCGCCCTGGGCACGCAGCCGGTGCGCTCGGGAGGCCCCAGCGCTGGCCGCCGACCCCTCGTCGAGCCCGGCGGTGCCAGCCTCCCTCTGGTGCCTGCCAGGCGCGGTGTCTACCGCCGCCCGGGGCAGGGGGGCGGGGACACCCGCCGGCGGCGGCCCCGGCGGCGTCTCCATCCCCTCCCAGCCCCAGGCGGCGGGCGGCCGGCGGCGGGCAGAGGGCGGGGCGTCTGAACACACCCTCCCTTTGTGAGCGGCGCCTTCCCTGGGCGGCCTGGCGCGCGGGTCCAGGGCACCGCGCCAGCGCCCGGAATAGCCTCCCGGCCCCGCCGGCCGCCCCACGCCCCGCCGGAGCCGCCTGACCTGCCCAGCGGGGGCCGCGGGGGTAGGGGGCCAGGCCTCGCTGCACGGGACCCAGTGCGTGCTCAGTGGCTCGGGGCTGCAGCACCACCGGCCTAAGAGCAGCAGCAAGGCCTACTGTGTGTGCAGCTCCTCTGCTGGTTGCCAAGGCCCACTGTGTTGGCCTAATAGCATGCAGGCCCTACTGTGTGCAGACCCCCCCCCTCCACATGCAAACAGCCACTGTGTCTGTCCCTTCTTCCTACAGCACCTATTGTATAAAGCCCCTCTGTAGAATGCAAATGCCCACTGTGTGCAGACCATTGCCTGCGTGCAAAGCCAACATGCACACACCATCTGCATGCAAACACCCATGTGCAGACTTCAGCCTGCATGCAAGACCCACTGTGTGAGACGCCTCCTGCCTACAAACACCTACAGAGAGTAGACACAGCCTCATGTGTGCAAATGCTCATTGTGCTCAAACACTGACATTCAACCACCCACTGTATGCAGACACTGACATTCAACCACCCACTGTGTGTAGCACCGGAGTGTGCACACACCCACTGAGCACAGGCACAGACACATTCTCAAACACCCACTAGTGGGAACGTCCCATACTTTGAAATGCCCTGGTATGTGCAAGCACTCACGTGGTGGGGGGGGGACCCTAATGCGTGCTCACCTGCATTTTGACCTGTACATGTGTGGTCATCAGGATAGTGCAAACGTTTCCCAAGTTCAATTATTTGCTGTATAGAACCCCTGTGCCTGCAAATACCCACTATGTGCAGAGATCCATATGGGCACCAGGACTCTCTCTGAGGGTCATGTGCATATGCCTTGACTCCACTTGCAGACTCTGCTCTGCTTGGTTCTCTTCTGGTTCTGACTGTGAGGGCTTCTGAAAGTGTGGGAGGAAGTGGGTTGCACACCCCCTGCATTGTGTGGGTGTGGGCGCTGGACTCAGGCATGCGGGGCTGGGGGCTGGGCCTCCTGGGGCCTTCCGGGAAGCCCAGGGGACAGGTGCAAGGGCAGGCAGGCTCTGTGGGCAGGATGCCAGCGGGTGGCTTCCCTGAAACTGGGCACAGCAGCTGGGAGAGGTTTCCAGGCCATCCGGCCCCACCTGGCCCCGGGCGCTCTCGGCAGATGGGCAGGGCATACAGGCAATGCCAACGATGAGCCAGGCCCCACCTGCACATGCCTGAACAAGAGCCACTGGTGGACTTGTGCACATGCACCTGTGCGCATGTGTGAACTCTGCTCCCCACATGCGAGCATGCATGCCTGTGCAAACACACAGGCTTGCACTTGTGTACTGCATGTGAACCACATGACACAGGCAATGGCCCTGGGGTGCATATTCACCCTGAGGCTTCACAGGACAGAGAATTTTGTCTGCATTGCTCACTGTTGTCTCTAGCACCTGACGGTTGGTTGGCGCTCCATAAATATTTGTGGGGTGAACCAATGGATAAAAGGACGAATCATTTTACAACTATGTACTGAGTGTCTACATGTGCTGGGCACTTGTACATCTGGGAACAACAAAAGGATCCTTGGCCTGACATCCCAGACATGCACGCAGGGCTGCAGATAAGCTCACAGCTGCACACATCTGAGTACACACACGTTGATCAGGACACACCTAAGTCCACTTTAATTCATTCACCTGCAGAAACCAGAGCCAGGTGTACACACCCAGCCCTCAGGGACACGCACGCATTTTTGTGCACAGGATTCTCCAAAACTCTTCCCTCCCTGCCGGCTGCTTGTGTGACCCACTCAGCCGCCCTTGAGACCCTCCCCTTCAGAGGCCGCTGGGTGTCCAAGCCTGGGTCTGGGGGGGCTTATGTTACCAGGTGCACCTCCCCCGCATCCTGCCCGGAATTTCCACCACTAGGACTTAGGCTGTTCCTGCAGAAGGTTGGTGGGATGAGAGCTGTGCAGGATCTGAAGGCTGGGAGGAGCAGTTCCTGGATACCCCTCAAACCCATCCTTCCATTTCACAGCTTGGGAAACTGAGGCCCAGGGCACTGTGAGAAGCAGATGCCCAGCCGGGCCCTCTCTTCTTTCTCATCCCCTTGCAGCCATAAACAGTAGGTTCCCAGGCCTTCAGCAACGAGGAGGACGCCTGTGGAGGGAGGGGAGCCTGTCTGTGTCCTGGAGACAGACGCAGAGGCAGGAGGCCCAGAGACACCTTGCAGACAGACACACACAGCAGGCGGCAGGCGGAGACCTAATCTGGGACACACAGACACAGCTCCTTCCTGTGGCAGATGCTCCTTCCCCAGCCTCCAGATGGGACTCCTGGGGCCCCTGCCCTGCCTGGGGGAGAGGGAGGGAGGGAGGGAGGGAGAGAGGGGGGGGGGGAGAGAGAGAGCCTATGTATTTTGGTGTGTGTGTAGGTAACATGCATTTGTGTGTGTTTTTGTGTGCATGAGTATGCACATGTGTATGTTTGTGGTCATAATTGTGTGCATGTGGGCATTTGTGTAGGCACATGCATATTTTAGGGTGTTATGTGTGCACACATGTGTTTTGTGTGTATGTTTGTCTATGTATTTATAATTGTGTGCATGTGTGTGTAAATGTGTGTTTTGGGTGTGTGAGAGCACACACGGTTTTTATATATATGCACACACATGTGCTTGTGTGCTGTGTTTTTGGTCTCTCTGCGTGCACATGTGTTTGTGGGTATGGATGCATGTGGTGGTTTTTTTAAAAAAATATTTTATTGATTTTTTATAGAGAGGAAGGGAGAGGGATAGAGAGTTAGAAACATCAATGAGATAGAAACATCGATCAGCTGCCTCCTGCACATCTCCTACTGGGGATGTGCCCGCAACCAAGGTACATGCCCTTGACCGGAATCGAACCTGGGACCTTTCGGTCCGCAGGCCGACGCTCGGTCCACTGAGCCAAACCGGTTAGGGCACATGTGGTGCTTTGAGTGTGTGTATTGGACAGGGAAGCTCCGGTGCTCTGGGTGTTCCCAGCACCCACACTCCGGGACCTGGTTTCTTGGGGCCTGGAGCAGCTTACACACACAACAACAACAACAACTTCAATAATAATAACAGCCATCATCTATTGATTCTTTACTATGTATGGGGCATTTTTCTAAACACCTTACATTAATTTTTCTAAGCCGGTTTTACTGAGGTACAATTTACAAACAGAAAATCCATACTTTTCAGGTGTACAGTTTGATGAGTCCTGACCCACAGAGACAGTCATGTAGACCTGGCCCGATCAAGACTCAGAGCAGGCCCCTCCTCCCGGAAGTCCCCTCCTGGCCTTTGTGCAGTCAGTCCCCTCGCCCCATTACTAGCCCCTGCAACCACCAGTCCCTATAGGTTGGCATTTTCCAGAAAGTCACGTAAACAGGATCACACAGCACACAGCCTTTTGAGTCAGTTCTTCAAACTCAGCAAAACGCATTCGAGACGCAGCCTTGTTGTTGCATGTATAAGTAGCTTGTTCCTTTTACAAAAAAAAAAATATATTTGAGCTATAATTCACATACCATAAAATTCACCCTTTAAAGTGTATAATTCAGTGGTTTTTTAGTGTATTCATAGAGTGGTGCAACCATCACCTCTATCTAATTTCAGAACATTCCATCACCCCAAAGCCCTGTCCCCGTTGGTGGCCACCGCTCCCCCCTCCCCCTCCCTGACAACCACAAACCCACTCTCTGCCTGTGGATGTGCCTGTTCATTTTGCATGAAGGGGATCACACACTGTGTGGCCACGGGTGTCTGGCTTCTCCCACTTCCAAGTGTTTTCAAGGTTAGCTTGTTTTCCTTCATTTGCTGACTAGTATTCCCTCCTATGGATGGGCCTCAGTTTACCTGTTCACCTAGGCATGGAAAGTTGGACTGTTTGCAGTTTTGAGGGAATTAGGAGTAAAGCTGCTATTGAGCATTCACCTGGGTCTGGAGGTGGACCTGTTTTCACTTCTTTCCCGTCATACCCAGGGGTGGGATGACAGGGTCCCATGATAAGTAGACACCTACATTTATTAATTCATTTGTTCCTCATACTCTAGGAGGTAAGTACTATGATTAGATCCATGTTATGTATAAGGAGAGTAAACTCTCCCACAGATCCCTCTCTCTCTCTCTCTCTCTCACACACACACACACACACACACGCAGGAATATTGCCCCAAACACCCACGGGAGGCCCTCCAGGACTGAGCATACGCCCAAGGCTCCTCCGTTGCACACAGCATAGTTGTCACACCCCACACCCCGAGAACAGAAGCTGGCGGGGCGGCGGACCCAGACGTGCTACAGACACACTGCGATTTGTTCATCTTTCCAGCCATCCCGTCTCGTCCTGACAGTAATTAGCTCCCAGACTGGCGGGGAGACAGTGAACAGGCTCAGAGTCATCGCCCCACGCCCACAGGCCAGGGCACCGGGCCGCGTGGGTCCAGGCTGGACGTCCTCCCCACCACCCCAGACGCTACAGACAGGCCCTGGAGAGTCAGGCCAGGGTTCCCCAGCCCTTCCTAGAGCCGGCCAGGGCCATGCAAGCCCACAGCGCCCGCCCGCCACGCAGGACCCTGCCCGGGGTGTGTGTGTGTGTGTGTGTGGGCATGCAGGCAGGCCGGTGAACTTCCGCCGCTTGCACCTCCCGGGCGATGCCCATGCGTCACGCTGAGATGGCACTTCGCTCTCGTGGAGCGTGAGCTCCCGGAGTGGGGAGGAGGGAGGCCTGGGTGACCGTGGAGAGGGCTGCGCGCGCCCCCCCCCCCCCCCCCCGCCCTGCCCCGCCGGCATCGGGGTGGGCACCCCGAGCTGGCACCCCCACCCCAAGCCTGCCCGGGCGGGCGCGGGCCCGGAAGAGCTGCGGCGGCGGCGGGCGCTGGCGTCACGGGTTTCCACGGGGGCCCCGCGCGGGGGCCGGGATTCCCTGGCGCAGGAACGCCCGTGACGGCGGCGCCCGCCTGCGTCGGCCGCTAGGAGGCCGGCCCGGCCGAGATGACATCAGCCCTTGCGTTTCTGGAGGCGGCCGGGCGGGGAGGGGGGCGGGCGGGAGAAACTAAAGTGAAACGGGCTGCCAACACCCCGCCGGGCCGCGTCCCGCCGGGCCAGGGGCTGAACTCTGCGCCCCATAGTCGCGGAGCTCCCCGCTGCCCAGGTCCCTAAACCAAGGCGCCAGGCTCTCCTCTGCGAAATGTCTGTCAATCCGGAATCCGCGCCTGGCACTCAGGCCGATGCTCTGTTCTCCACTAACTCATGGTCTTCAAAGAACCCCCGTCCGGAGTGAGGGCCCCTTGGCCCAGCGCCTGCTGGGGTCCAGACTCCCCACCCACGAGCCCCCCTCTCTCTTCTGCCTCATCAGCTCAGAGAGGGCGTGTGGGTGCCCGGCGCCACCCAGCAGGGCGGGCGCTCAGGTCAGACCTGTTCGTACTGTAGGTCTCTCCCCAGCTCCGGCCCCTGCGGTGGCCGAGGCAGTGCCCGCGTCCTGGCCCTGGCCGCCCGGCGGGGTGTGCCCGGGGCTGGCTGCCTTGGTGCTGAGGCTGGGACGCATGGGTTCTAAAAATAGCCCCGGAGGCAGCAGGGGCTATTTTTAGTCCGGGTGGCTCTGGACACTCCCAGTTCCCGGGTCAGCAGATCTGGGCTAGGGCCGGGGAGAGGGGGAAGGAGGCTCCATTTTCCAGGGTCCCCACCCCTTCTGGGCGTCCCCTTCCCCAGATCTCAGGGTCAGCCAGCCGGCCCTTAAGCGAAAAGCCAGCCCTGGGGGGGTGGGTGGGGGGGGACACCAGCTGGGGAGAAAGAGCCTGGAATGGGGTAGTCTTGCGGGTGGGGGAGGGGTCTCCCAAGGCCACCTTTCCTCAAACCCCACCCCTCCCTGGGCTTTTGTTGGGCAGGGAGGCTGCGTTCTATTTTGGGAAGGTGTTGGAATAGTTTCCCCGGCTATTTTTAGCTGGTTTGGGGATTCCTCCAGCCAGGCTGGCCCGCCTTCTTCTATCCTCCTCCTCCTCCTCCTCCTTCCAGCTCGCGACCCAAGGCCTGCCTTGCTCATAAAGGGCAGACAAGGACACAGCCCCTGGAGCAGGGGTCTCCACTGGGGCAGACCTGGAGCGGGAGACCCCGTATTTTCTGGTTGGAGGCTCTCCAGGGCATTCCCACGTTCCAGGTGAGCCACACATCCCAGCCGTAAGGAATCCATGACGTCCCACGCTGGAATCCCACCTCCAGGGCAGGGTGGGGCTCCTGGACTCTGACCTTTCACCTCCTCTCAGGGTTGTGACAGGTCTGCCCTGAGAAGGGATCTTGACCTCCACCTCTGTTGGCTGGGGCTCCAGTGTCCCCCAGAGGAAGATGTGCTCAGTGAGGGTAAACGAGGCACAGGGAGAACAGAGGCACGGGCTACCTTTTAGGCTTATTCTCTGATGGCTTCATCTCCATCCACATTCTTAACAGCTGGGTAACTGGGGGGACTGACCACCTCTCTGTGCCTCAGCTGCCTCCTTCGGGAGGGAAAATGGGGTAATAAACGAAGAAATGGAGTTTTTGTGTGTGTGTGTTTTTTTTTAAATGAGTGAAAACATTAAGGATCTGAGAAGAAAACCGGACAGGAGAGGGAACAGGTGGCCCCAGAAAGGATGCTGAGATGGGTCTGGCTGGAGCTGTGAGAAATATCCCGGGTTCTACTTGGCTCCACACCTTGAGATGACGCTCCAGCTACCCCCTTACTCCTCCCCGTGGGGAGGCAGGAGCGACCCCATCCGACAGACTAGGAAACGGAGGCCTTGGAATCATCTCACAGGCGCAGGGTCTCATGACTGTGACACACGGAGGCCAGCATGGGCTCCTGACTCTCCTGGCTCTGACCCACACGGTGTTCCACAGCTGCCTCTGCACTCTTTCATCGTCCCTTCACTCATTCAGCAACTATTTGTGGGACACGGACACTGTATGAGTTTCCCAGGGCTGCTGTAACAAGTCACCCCACATGTAGTGCCTGAAGACAACCCAATTTATTATCTTCTGGGGGTCAGAAGGGAGAAGTTAATCTCACTGTGCTAAGAATCAAGGTTTCCCCAGCGCCTGTTCCTTCTGGACGCCCGAGGGGGAATGGGTTTCCTTGCCTTTTCCAGCTTCTAGACCAGCGGTTCTCAACCTGTGGGTCGCGACCCCTTTGGGGGTCGAACGACCCTTTCACAGAGGTCACCTAAGACCATCAGAAAAACACATATATAATTACATATTGTTTTTGTGATTAATCACTATGCTTTAATTATGTTCAATTTGTAACAATGAAAATACATCCTGCATATCAGATATTTACATTACGATTCATAACAGTAGCAAAATTACAGTTATGAAGTAACAACAAAAATAATTTTATGGTTGGGGGTCACCACTGTCTTAAAGGGTCGCGGCGTTAGGAAGGTTGAGAACCACTGCTCTAGAGGCACCCACGTCCCTTGGTTCAATGCAAGGCCTTTTTTTTTCTTGCTTCCATCTCCACTTCGTCTTTTCTGTCTGACTGATCCTCTTTTTTAAAAAAAAAAAATTTTTTTTTTATTGATTTCAGAGGAAGGGAGAGGGAAAGGAGAGAGAATCATTGATGGGCTGCCTCCTGCATGCCCCCTACTAGGGATCGGGCCCATAACTTAGGCATGTGCCCTTGACTGGAATTGAACCCAGGACCCTTCAGTCCGCAGGCTGATGCTCTATTCACTGAGCCAAAGCGGCTAGGGCTTGCCTTCCTCTTATAAGGGCCCTTGTGATGACACTGGGCCCACCTGAATAATCTGGGATAGTCTCCTTATCTCAAGCTCTTTAATTTAATCCCATCAGCTGTCTGGAAAATAGTCTCCGGTTCTGAGTACTGTACTAGGATGTGGGCACCTTTGGGGGAAGGACTATTTATTATTCAGCCTACCACAAGTATTTTCTTTTTTTTTAAAAAAAAATATTTTTATTGATTTCAGAGAGGAAGGGAGAGAGAGAAACATCAATGATGAGAGAGAATCATTGATTGGCTGCCTCCTGCACGTCCCCTACTGGGGATTGAGCCCGCAACCCGGGCATGTGTCCTGACTGGGAACCAAACCTGTGACCTCCTGGTTCATAGGTTGATGCTCAACCACTGAGCCACACCGGCTGGGCCACAAGTACCTTCTTTAAGGTCAGACCCTGCTGGGTGCTGGATGGTGAGGAACAAAATCTGAGGGTGCCTGCCCTCCTGGAGCTCACAATCTGGGGCCCATGACCAAACTAATCAGATGGTCACAATGATGGACGAAAACTTATAAATAGGGTTGCCAAATAAAATACAACACAGCTAGTTAAATTTGAATTTTAGATAAACAAATCAATTTTAGTATAGATATATACCATGTAATATCTGGGACATACTTATACTAAAAGATAATTTCGTATATCACATTTAATATTTGAGTATTACTTATACTGAAAGAAATTAGCTGCATAATACTCCCATGTGTGACTAGACTACACCTTAAAAAATTTTAAATATTTATTTTTTAATTTGTTGATTTTTAGAGAAAGAGAGAGACATTGGTTTTGTTATTTCACTTGTGTCTGCATTCATTGGTTAGTTCTTGTCTGGACCTTGACGGGGATCAACCCCCGACCTTGGCATGGCAGGTCAATGCGCTAACCAACTGACCTACCGGGCCAGGGCTAAAATTGATCACGGAAGGGTTTTAAGTAATAAATAAGCCGATATGTGTCAAGATAGTTCTGAATGTGGCATGGAGACGGGACCTAGGTTCAGAGGCTGTTCCTACTGTATTGTAGCTTCGGAATGGGCGGATCCTGTGTTGAAGGCTCCGCCCTTTACACCTGCAGGCGTGTATCCTGCCGCTTGGCCAATCAGAAGCCGAGGCTCGGCGTCAGGGTCTGAGGATGCCTGTGCCTTCCTAGCGCTGGGCCTTCTGCACACCCTCAGGGGGCGCAGCTGCGCTCTGGTGCCTCCCAGGCAGCCTCACCGGAGGGGGAGTGGTGGGAGGTGTGGGGGTGAAACCTCACAGGCGTGGGCCATCCTCCCACTGGCTTCCCGCACAAAAGACCCCTGTGACCGCCAGCTGAGAAGGTGTAAGGAGGAGCTCTAGGGAGGGCCCTAATTTGGGGGTTCGTGCTGGTTGGGCTGCCCGTTACCGCTCTGAGTGCCCTGGCCGGGCTGTGGGCATCAGCTTTGGGAGCAGGATCTGCCGCCCACCATGCACCTTCACAGGCTCCGCAGTCAGAGCCCCGGACCCCTCATGGGGGTCCCTGGTCCCCTAGTCCTCTTTCTCCTTCTGAGAAAGGTGCCGGATCCTCCACCCAGGGGCCTCCTGGATTCACAGAAATGAGGCAGGATTGCCCCGAACAGGCCGGGAAGGGAGGCAGCTGCCTGGCTTCGGAGAAACGGACCGGAAACGCAGAGGAAGCAGCCGCAGGCCCAGGGGGAAGTCAGCTCAGCCCGGAGGCCTGGCTGGCCCTGCAGGGCCTTGACCCCTGGTGGGGTCTGTGATGAAGAACAGAGCGTGCCCTCAGCCTCTCCCGCCTACACATTGCCTTGGGTGACAGCAGGCACAAGGGCAGCAGCGGGCGATGTCTGTTTTATTATTTTCTGTGATGCCAGTTGATTCCTGCAAGCCTGTTTCGACCCTCCAAGAGGAGATAAGGCTCAGGAACAGAGAGCAAACGCGGTGGGCATTTGGCAGGAAACGCTCACGGGAGGCAGGAGAGACAGCTGTCCCTGACGGCACGCAGACCACTTGCATGTGGAGGGCATGGCAGCATCTAAGGCTGTTGGCCAGCTTTGCTTGACAGAAGCTCAGTATGCACTTGGCGCCTATTACATGTCTTCACAGCCACCTCGGTGCCACTAACGCTCATTGCACAGAGAGGAAGCTGCCAGCAGAGCCAGGACTTGCTGCAAGTCCCCCAGCAAAGTCGGTGGTAGGACCAGCCCTGCCTGTTCCTTTTCCATGTCGCCTGCTGCCTCTTGTTCGAATGCCTTAGAGGCCGTGCAGGTCCACCAACAGGCCACCTTGTCCCTCCCTCGACAGTCACAGGAGAGGAGGGGGTGCCCCAGTCCTGGGCCCGGGCCCACTGCATGCTCCTGATCTGCGGTGTCTTCTGAAAACAAAGAGCCTCCGGAGCCTCCAGAATGTCCCACAAGGTGTTGGCCCGGAAGGAGACCAGACCTGACGGGGACTTCCTCTCTCCTGGGCTCCCAGGGTGGCCGGGATGAGGCTGCAGATGACGAGACAGCAGGAGTGTCGGAGGATGGCAGCTTCCACTGCTCCCTCCCCGGGGGAGCGGTTTCACGACCCAAGGACCAGGCGCTGGCTTTCTCTGACCCCCCAGGCCAGCCTGCATCAGCGTCCACAGGCTGGGTGACCAGCTGTGCCCCATAGCTGTGCCCAGGTTGTCCTGTGAGACTTTTAGGCACTGGTCTGAGAAGTCCTTCTTCCCAGAGGCAGCTCCGCATGGCTTTGAGGATGGGGACGTGAGTGTCTGCCAAACGCAGACCTTTATTTTTATAAATGTATTTTTATTGATTTCAGAGAGGGAGAGAAAGATAGAAACATCAATGATGAGCATCATTGATTGGCTGCCTCCTGCATGCTCCCCAGCCATGTGCCGTTGACCGGAATCGAACCCGGGACCCTTCAGTCTGCAGGCCAATGCTCTATCTACTGAGCCAAACCAGCCAGGGCAAACGCAGACCTTTGTAGAGTCTCCTTCTCCTCGGGGATGGGTTGGGGGCAGAGAAACGACCGGGCAGTGCAAGCTGGGCTCTTCCTGACCTCAGAGTAGCAGCTCACCTTCCTCCTGCTTCAAGCCCATCTCTTACCTAGGACTTGAGGCTTTCAAACGGGAGTGGCCCTCGCACTTGCTCCGGAATCCCGGTGCTACTCAACTGTGAGGGCTCACTTTCTTGATCATAGAAGCTTGGGGTAAGACAACGTCGGTGAGATGGTCCGTGCACACCACAGGTGCCCGAAGGGACGTGGTCGCTATGTGAGGTCATAGAGCGAGTGAGGGGCAGCGCGGGGTTAAGGCCCGGACACCTGTTGGCTAGCCCAGTTCTCCCCTCTCCCTGCGTTGTGTCATGTCGCCGGCAGACTGCGCCATTCTGACCAGGGGAAACATTTCTTTCTCAACCTGGGGCTTGGAGTTCTTCCCAGGGCGATAAATTTTGTTGAGAGAGAGTGCCACATTCTTAGGGCTGGCTCGCCGGCGAGGCCTTACATCACTCTTTCCACTGTAAACCCTGTGCTGGCTCCCACAGATCAGCCACACGTGTACTGCAGAAAGTGCTGAGCCTGATGGGGCCACCCAGGGGGAACCCCCTCCCCCCAATCCTGGAGACTTTGCGGCTGCCTCAAGGTTCCCAATGTGGGATTTCCCCCCTCAATTCTTTTGGTCCCTGGGGGGACTGAACCTTGAGCCTCACTGGCTGCTTGGGCTCCACACCCAGCCATCACTCCTGAAGGACTTTCTCGGGGGTCACGGGGGACTAGCCAGGAGGGTGTGAACTGAGAGCAGGCCGGCTTCTGCAGGACGCAAGGTCCCACTGGGAGGGAGCGGGAGCTGCAGTGGGTCAAAGGCGCAAGTCCTGAGAGATGGGATTAAAGTCATCGCTTAAACACTTGCTTCCACACCACAGCCTTATGAGAGTCTCACTTATCCTTTCTTTGGTATGAAAACAGACTTTCTAAATAATGCAAATAAACGTGTGCAGTGTGAAGGTTGGTGGGTGTTACCCTGTTCCCTTCCTCTCATTTGTGCCAGTCACTTCCAAAGGTTTCTCTTCAGTGGAGTTGCTGGGTGCCAAATGTTTGTGTGTAGAAGAATGTTAACGATGAACGCTGAGGACAGGCGAGTCTGGTGGGTGTCGGGATGCACCGCCCACATCGCTTTAAGGAAGGACGAGTTGCCCTGGCTGTTGGGAGTGTTGTCAGGGGAGATCCTTCCGCCGTCAGCCCCTGCAGGAATTGCTTCAGCTGCAGAGAGCATCCTGGCCCAAGGTCACAGCCTTCTGGAGGCAGCCCATCCAACGGCTGCTCAAGATCAGGGTACAAAGGCCTGCATCCCCTGGGGAAGCCTGGGGTCACTCTGCTCCCTTCCACATGTTTCGATCCCCAAATTCTCTAACAAGCATCCTGAACACAACACCTCTGATGGTCATTTTGAATTTGTTTACTCTCTGCAAAGGCAACATGTGTTTCATTTGGGTATCCCGCTCCCACCCAGTGAGGGACAAGGTCATACTCTCCCTCCTCTCAAGGCCAGCATCTCTCCACTGGACCACGTGGCCCGACACTTCTCTCTCCGTGGGGCCAGGGTGTCTGTATTCTGCTCTGCGAGCAGCGGGGCCCATGGTTAACAGGCTCACTACACTCGGTGAGTCTTGCCAAGTTGTGTCTTCACCATGACCGTGTCCTACAGAAAGTGTCACTTCCTAAAAGTCCCCTGTGCTCCCCTAGTCATCCTTCTCCCAACTCATCTTTTTGAAAACAATATCTATTCGTATTGATTTCAAAGAGGAAGGGAGAGGCAGATAGAAACATCAATAGAAACATCCCTACTGGGATGGAGCCGGCAAACTGGGCATGTGACCTCCTGGTTCTTAGGTTGATGATCAACCACTGAGCCACACGGGCCGGGCTCAACTCCTCCTCTTTTTAACCCCCTCCATAGCTTCGCCTTTTTCTCCAGAATGTCACAGAGTTGGAATCACATAGTATAGGTTTTTCAAACTGGCTTCTTTCCCGTCTTTTCCAGCTTCTAGACGCGCTGCGTCCCTGGCTCGTGGCCCCTCCCTCCGTCTCCACAGCCAGCATCTCGGACTCTGACCCTCCCGCCTCCCTCGTATGAGGGCACTTTGAGAACACGGCCCGCCGGGGAATCGAGTATCGTCCCCGTCTCAGGGTTCTTGACTTAATCCCACCTGTGAAGCCCCTTGTACCCCATGGAAGGTGACACAGCCACAGGGACTGGAGGTTAGGGATGCGGACGTCTTTGGGGGTCACTCTCCTGACAGCACAACCTGTGCGCAGGCTTCCTGCTCCAGAACATCACACACGCGGGATCACACAGGCCCTCCTCTCGGATCTCGCTGGGTGGGAAGTTCTGTGAGTTGCTCAGCTGATTGCACTTAGTGTTAGCTTATTCCTTTTCAGTGGTTCTCAACCTGGGCTGCACATGAGAATCGCCTGGGAATCTTTTTAAAATCCTGATTTCTGGGCCTTATCCTCCGGAAATTCTGTTTCTTTGTTACTAATGTTGTGGCCTCACCCCATAACAAAGAAACAGAATTTCCGGAGGGTGAGGCCCAGAAATCAGGATTTTAAAAAGATTCCCAGGCGATTCTCATGTGCAGCCCAGGTTGAGAACCACTGCTTTATATGCTGGGTGGACGCTGGGGTTTGACTGGACTACAGTTTGTCCATCCACTCACCTGCTAGTGAGTACCTGGGCGGTTTCCAGGTTGGGACGGTTCTGAGAAGAGCTGTCCTGAACATTCTTTCCAAGACTTTGTGGACCCGTTTTGATTTCTCCTGGGCAAACACAAGTGGAGTCAGGGAGGAGGTGTGTTTAGTTTTATGAGAAACTGCCAGACCTTTTCCCAAAGTGGTGCTAGCGTTTCTCACCATCACCAGTAAGCTGCGAGTCCAGGCTGCCCCGCGCCCTCAGCAAGGCCAATCTTTTACATTTGAGGCCTCAGGTGAGTGTTGGGGAAGGTGGTCTTTTGTTTGTTTTGTTTCTGGTAAAATATACATAACATTTAGCATTTTAACCATTAAGTGCACATTCCGCGGTGTGATGTGCACTCACTGTGTCATGTGACTATCTCCACCGTCCACCACCAGCACGTTCTCATCTTCCCACACAGACACCCTGTCCCCGCTAAACCCTGATCCCCCACCCCTTCCTCCAGTCCTGGCTCCCGCCATCTTTCTGTCTATGAACTTGACTCCTCCCGGGACCTCTCGGAGGAATCACACAGTATTTGTCCTATTTCCCTGAGCGTCATGTCCTCAGGCTCACCTATATGGCAGCTGGTGTCAGAATGTCCTCTTAAGGCTGAAAAATACTCGTGTGTGGAAGGGCCACAGGGTGTAGATCCATTCAGCCACCCTTGGACATGTGGGTGGTGTCCGCCTTCCGGCTGTTGTGCATCATGCTGCTGTGAACACGGGCGTGTAAATCCCTCCTGGGTCCCTGCTTTCAATGCTTTTGTGTGCACACACCTAGAAACGGGGCTGCTGGGTCATGTGATAATTTTGTTGGGTTCTGAACTGCTTTTAATCTTACAATTTTTGATACACAAGGGATGATTTTTATGTAGTTGAATTTACTAATGTTTTATACAGAGAAAGTGCTTCTCTCCTTAGTGGTCAGAACCACCCACCTGCAGATTTATTATTAAAATGGTAACTCTTTACGGTGTGAGGTGGGTTGGGCCACCGCTCACTGGTCTTCCTTGGAGTCTCTGGTGGTCGGGGTGGTTTCTGGGTGACTGGCGAGTGGGGGTGAGATTAAGATCTTCCCAGGCTTGCCCTAACCGGTTTGGCTCAGTGGATAGAGCGTCGGCCTGTGCACTCAAGGGTCCCAGGTTTGATTCCGGTCAAAGGCATGTACCTGGGTTGTGGGCACATCCCCAGTGGGGAGTGTGCAGGAGGCAGCTGATCGATGTTTCTCTCTCATCGATGTTTCTAACTCTCTATCCCTCTCCCTTCCTCTCTGTAAAAAATCAATAAAATATATTAAAAAAAAAAAAAAAAAAAGATCTTCCTAGGCTCTGAGCCTTTCGAAGGGCCATGCCAGACAAACACTCCCAATCCGTGGGCACATGGCTCATGCACACAGCCTTTCTCCTACATTTTCTAGCTACAGATCACAAGCCCATCAACGCGGAGGCCACTGGTGACACTGCTGCCTGGAGTGGGTTCCAGCCGGGTGCCTCTTCCTGGTGCAGGTGCGGGGGGCGGGGGGGGGGCGGGGGGGGGCACAATGCGGGCAGCCCCACCCTCCCAGTGGCCAGGGAGCGAAGGAAGGGACCAGACTGGAGACAAGGAGCAGTGAGCCTTTTTATTGTGGATTAACTCACTTTGTATTGACAATTGCACACAATATTAAAATACTGCGAGAAAGTGGGTGTGACACACCTGGAGTTTTTTTTTTTTTTAATCAGAAATAAAAACCACGAGCCATCCGAAGGCAGATGGGGTAGAACCCAGCAGAGCCACAGCTTGCTTCTCAGACCAGGAGCAAGTTGTCACAACGTTTGGGAATGGGCTCCCTGGACAGAGGAAGAGGGTGGGTGACGGACATATGGCTTGTTTTCAGGGGACGGGGCAGGCTGGCTTTTCACAAGTGCTCTTGAAGGAGGGGTGTCTTTCGGTGGCTCCACTTGGGCCAGAAACTGCCCCTGGGGTGAGAGTGTGAGACACCAAGGGCCCTGTCCTGCGGCCCAGAGCACGGGCAGGGGGGCTCCTCACCAGACGATGAGCTGCCTGGAGGCCCAGGGCGGTCCTGGCCCAGTGGCAGGGACATCAAAGCCTGAAAGGCAGCCCCTTCCGCCCAGCCCAGCGGGTTTACATCCCCTGGGGCTGGAGGTCACAACCGAGTCACTTCATTCTTGGCCTGGGAGTCACTTTTGGGAGGATGGGGCAGGGTGGGTGGTCTAGCTCCTTCCTGGGGGGGGGGGGGGGGGGGGGGTGTAGAACAGCGGCTTGGCCAGGCCAGGAGCGCTGGCCACTGGAAACACTGAACCACTGACTGCAGAAGAGACTTCACACCCTCACGCCTGCCTTCTGTGTCTGCGTCCTTGATTCTGCGTCTCCCGCCGCCGCCCCCCCCCCCGCCCCCCCCCCACACACACACAGTTGGAGATGCTGGTTTCCCCAAGGCCGGTGCTGCTCCCTGACGCAGGGGGCACTTCCAGGCCCCAAACGCCTTGAAAGCCATGTTTCCACGGCGGATGCTTGTGTCAGGACAGCACAGCAGCTTATGTTGCTGTGAGTGCCCTGCTGCTTTAGGGAAACTATGGACAGCGAGATTTACTCTAAATTTAAAAAAGGAGCTTTGTTTTTTTTTCTCAGCTCGAACGAAAACCACAGTGGGACTCCTGCCGATGGCCACCTCCTTGGGGTCGGAGGTTGTGGGCACCTGAGCAGGTAGGGCAATAGGGCGGGAAACTGACTGTCCTCACCTTGCTGGGCCTCCGTTTACCCAGACCACTCAGACCCTAGGTTTTCTGGATCAGAAGCCTCCCCAGGCCCAGGCTGGAGTTTGCTTCAGGGCTGGGGGTGAGGGGGGTGGGGTGCAGAACATGTTGGCAGGCTGAGCCCATAGCAGGCTGTGGAGCTACGAACTCGGGTTCAACCCCCCCTCCCGCAGCCAGGGCCCTCGGCTCTGCTGCCCACCTGCTCCTCTGGAGTCCTGGGGTCCGGGACACATGGTGGGGCAGGGCTTAGATGACCGGCAGGCAGGGGGCGCAGAGAAAGGGGAGGTCTGGGCCCCTGGGTGAGATGGGGCCTCCTGTCCTCTCTGGGGCCCGGTGGCCAGACAGTGGAGGGCCCAGGAAGGAGGATGGGCGTGCAGGGACCTCTCGCAGGCTCAGGGGGTTAAGGCTTCTGTCACAGAGCAAAGGGGGCGCACAGGTCACCAGTCACCAGATGGCTGGCGGGAGGGGCATGTCTCGCTCTGCGGCCGCTCCCTGCCCTCGGGGGTCATTCCCACTGGGCCCTAGAACGCGGTGCTGGGGACAGTGAGGCTCCGGGCACAGGCTTCCTGCACAGTGACAGGTGGCGGCAGTATGGCTCCCTCACGGCTTTTCCTGACCAACGGCAGGTCCGGAAGTGCCGGGCTCCCCAATGCCCCTGATGCTCCCAGACCGGCTGGGGAGAGCTGGGCGCCGGGGAGAGAGCCAGCCCGGCCTGCACCCTGTGGGAGCTGATGGAGGGTCACCCCGGGGCCTTCTTAGCTCCGCAGGATTGGCCCTTGGCCCCGGTTGTGAGGTGAGGCCTGGGCCTGGCGGCTGTCCAGGACCCCGCTGGCGCGGCCTCAGGCGCTGACGTCCATTGGGGCCACAGGGGCAGCGCTGGGCTCCTTTCTTCCCACAGTTTGCCTCTGGCCCCCTCACGGGGCAGGCGGGAACCCCTGAGTTCAAGGCTGTATGGGGTCCTGGCAGCCATGGGTGGCACTGGCAGGGGAGGAGGGGGCCCCATCCTCTTATTCCTTTAACTGTCCATGTCGTAACAGAGGAAAAAGTGATTTAAAAAAAGCCCCCCAACCCCCGTTCCCAAGCTGGGACTCCATGACAGGCCACATTTCCCAGGCTGCTGGGGAGAGTGAGGAGCTGTACTTTGTGCCTCTCACTTCCTCCAGCCAGAGTTCTGGGTCTGAGGGTGTGGAAGCAAGCAGAGAGCTCCGAGGCCTCCCAGCTACTCCAGACCATGTCACCCCGCCCGCGGTCCTGCCCGCCAGGCTGCAGCTCTGAATAGTGGCCATGGCGACAAGTGAAAGTGGAGAAAACCAAAATAAAACAGAAAACCCTGAAGAGCCTAGTATGATCGCAGCTTCTACTCGCCCACATCAATGTCAGGTGCTTAAAACAGAATGAAGCCCGGCCGGCCACTCCAGGGACCAGGGCAAGCGGCTGAAAACCCCTTCCCGGGGCGGGCGGGCGGGGTCTCCAGGGAGGGCGGGTCAGGCGTGGCTGGCCAGTGACACATGCCAAACCCGTGCCACACAGCAGGGCGACGCTCGGCGACACAGGGGACCAGGGTGCGTTTCCCAGGCCAAGCCCCCTCCGGGCCCCTCAGATCCACTTGGCATTATTACAGAGCACCGCTTGGCTGAGCGTTCGGCCGTGAAAACCCGGCTTTAGCAGTACAGAGTCACAACCTTTTCAATGATAAGATTTTTCCTGAAAAGTTCATTATAGCCCCCAACCCCCAAATCTCACTCTGCTTTAAAAAAGCAGCAGCACTGTAGCAGAAGTTTTTTTTTTTACAAGTGGCCAATTGTGTGAGGACGGCCAGCCGGCCAGGTCGCCCTGGTCCCCCGGGACCAGCGGCCAGCGCCCCCTTCCAGTCCCTTCTCTGACCAGCGTGGCTCTGGACCACAGCTCAAATGGCAAGTGAGAGTTTAAAAATACAGCGACCACATCGTTTGGGCCTCTCAGTTCTCCCTAAGTGGAAGGAGTTGTGCAGCCAGCACCCATCTCTCGGCCAGGCCCTGCGGTCTGTGCGCCTCAGTCTGAAAACCCAGCGTTACCCAGCGGGTACGTTTACTCCATCTGGGCGGTGGCAACGTTTTACATTTCTTTTGGCATTAAAAGTTCCAGGGACCCAAAATGCTTTGCTTTGACTACGTACTGAATGACGCCCTGACAGAGAGAGAGAAAGAAGGGCTTTGGGGAGAGAAAGAGAGAGAGGGAGAGAGAGACACACAGCGAGAAAACACAGGAGAAAACCGAGCTATAGAATGACACAAGGCTTCTTGTCCTTGAAGGGGTTCTCGGAGGCAGGGACTCCGACCAGCAGGGGGTCGTTCCGGGCATGCTGCTCGCAGTAGCTCATGAGTTCTGATGAGGCCTTGGAGACCTGAGCGTGGGCACAAGGACGAGAGAGAAAAGGTCAGAGGCTGATTCATGTGTGTTCACAGCAGCACATTCACCACGGCCGAAAGGTGGACACTGCCCAAGTGTCACCAGCTAATGACGGACAAACACAACGTGTCCCTGCACACACTGGAGTATGACTCAGCCATGAAAAGGAGCGAGCCACTGACACCCGCTACAACATAGATGAACCTCGAACACGTGATGCTCAGTGAGAGAAGCCAGGCACAGAAGGCCACACAGTGTGTGATTCTATTTATGTGAAATGCCCAGAACAGGCACATCCACAGAGACAGGAAGTGAATTCAGTGGTTGCCAGGGGCTGGGGGAGGGGATGGAGGGTAATTACTGATGGGGACGAGGTTTCTGTCTGTAATGATGAAATGATTTGGAATTGGATAGAGGTGATGACTGCACAGCACCAAATATACTAAACGAGAGGCCCGGTGCACGAAATCTGTGTGTGTGTGGGGGGTCCCCTCAGCCCAGCCTGCACCCTCTCCAATCCAGGACCCCTTGGGGGATGTCCGACTGCCGGATTAGGCCCGATCCTGGGGATTGGGCCTAAGCCAGCAGTCGGACATCCCTCTCACAATCCTGGACCACTGGCTCCTAATTGCTCACCTGCCTGCCTGCCTGGTCGCCCTTAACTGCCCTCCCCTGCCAGCCTGATCGCCCCTAACTGTGCCCCCTGCAGGCCTGGTTGCCCGTCATGACCCCCCCGCCAGCCTGGTCGTCCTACACAGCCTGCTGTTCAGTTGTTTGGTCGTCCCTCACTAACCTCCCTGCTGGCCTGGTTATAGGCAGCCATCTTGTGAGGGCATGAGGGTTAATTTGCATATCACCTCTTTATTATATAGGATACCACTAATGATAAAGTTTAGATTGTGTATTCTTAAAAAATATTTTTATTGATTTCAGAGAGGAAGGGAGAGGGAGAGAGATAGAAACATTAATGATGAGAGAGAATCATTGATTGTCTCCTGCATGCCCTGGAACTGGGGATCGAGCCTACAACCCAGGCATGTGCCCTGACCGGGATGGAACCATGACCTCCTGGTTCTCAGGTCGATGCTCAACCACTGAGCCATGCCGACCAGGCTATGTTGTGTATTTTACCACAATTATTAAAAGATTGAAAAAGAAGGCCTGTGCCTCCTACAACAGGAGTTGCCCAGATTTTGAACAGAAAAGGTCAGAATGAGATGCAGCCTCTTTAGGAGTCACTAAGACGCCATCCCACCCGAGGAAGGACTGAGCAGTGAGACCCCTGCTTGGACATCGGCATGATCGAGGGGCACAACACCAGCCTGTCTGCATTTCCTACCTGTGCACCCTGAACCCACTGGGGTCCAGTGACCCAGGGAGGGCACTGACCCTTAGGACCACCTGCATCAGAGCCCCCAAGCGGGGAAGGAGGCAAAGGGAGGGTCCCCGGAAGGCTGAATGGGGAAAACCTGGCATTTAGCATCTGGGGAGCTGAGGGTCACTACAAAGGGTGCCTCTGGACCACATGCCCTGTTCCTCCGGGTCACGCATTTGGGGGGCGGGGGGTGCTGCAGGGGCCATCCCGCTCTGCTTGCCCCCGCAGGGCTGGGGGGCTGGGTTGCAGGTACCCTCGGCCAGGGTGAACAGGATGTCTGTGGGCCCCTGGATCCCATCCCAGGGGCAGGAGCTGTCTGCCCATAGGGCTCCCTTTCTCAGCCCCTTGCTTTCTCACCTGTAAGGCCAGAGGGCAACGAGCCGTGCAGGGGCTGCTGGGTGGGTCTGCAACACTGCACACCTGAACGCCAAGGACACCCCCCTGCTCTGTGCGGGGGCATGCTCCCGCCCGGAGACAGCGACAGTGGCCACTGTTGGGAAGCTGCCTTTGATGAGCAGATGAAGCTTGGCTTCTAGAGTCCTATTTGGAAAGCACCCCTCCCAGAGGACAGAAATAGTCACCGGGCCCTAAAATAGCTGAGGCTGTGGCTCCAGCTTGTGCCCCCCCTCCCCCCGCCCATCCCTGGCGTTGACAGGAAGGCTCTGCCCACAGTGCCGGGGCCACTGCACCGCCGCACACCCAGACCCTGGGCACCTCTGCTCTGCCAGGCGATGCTCTGTGGTTCCGGTCGCTTTGCGGGGGACGCAGAACCTCAGGCGGGACTAGAGGGAGTGGGTTACCTCCCGATTCCCCTCCTTCCCACTTTCAAAGGGGGGGGGCTGCTCCTGAACATCAAAGGGGTGGGATGAATCACCCTCCACCAGGCTGGGAGCTGGCACCACGCACAAAGGAAAACCACTTCAACCGGCCCTGCTCTTTCTTCAGCCTGAAGGAATGCTTTGAATGTGCAGAGTTCTGGAACATTCAGCCACCTCCTGGGAGGCACTCCCCGGCCCCCTGCAGCAGCCCTCCCCCACTCCCACTGGCTGGTGGAGGCACGGGGGGCGGGGGGGGGGCATCAAAACCACACCCGCCTGGCCCTCAGGTGCGAGTCTGCCTGCGCCTGGCCCGGCCATCGCCTCCTAATGAATCCCCGAGACCAGCAGCAGCGACGGGGGCATGACAGATGCTCAGGACGGCGAGTCTGAACAAACACGTGGGCTGGTCCTGTGGTTGGTTTTGTGTTTCACCTCATGCCACTCTAGATGTCTCTGTGAACATACTTCATAGATAACATTTACAGCCGTCGGCTTGGAGTGGAGCCGATTAACCTCTCTAACGTAGGTGGGCTGCAACTCATCAGCTGAAGGCCTTAAGAGGAAAGACTGAGGTCCCTGCACAGAAGAGAGAATTCTGTCTCCAGACGGCCTTGGCACTCGAGCTGCAACACTGACTCTTCCGTGGGCTTAAGCCTGTGGGCCTGCCCTGCAGACTTCACACTTGCCAGCCCCTGCGATGGCATGAGCCAAGTCCTTAAAATGCATCTCTCTTTATATATCTCTATCTCTATCTCTATCTCTATAGATATGTACACATGTTCTGTTGGTTCTATTTCTCTGGCGATCCCTGACTAACCACTAGGTAGCTGGAGCAGGGCTAATCCAGAAGCACAAAGCACTGGGCCTTCTAGATGGAGACTCCCTGGGACTCACCAGGCTGTCTGCACGCTGGGGCCTGGGACAGGAAACAGCTTCTTGGAGCCACCTCACCGTCCTTTGCAAAGGGGACATGGGCTTGGTGGGACGGGGCCTTTGAAAAGGTCAGGCACCTTCCTTATGTGCAGCCCGTCGGTCCATGTCCTTGGAAAGGAGGCAGCCTGTGTGCCCTGGATGTTGTCCTGATGTCCCCTCAGACTGACCATTCATCTACACAAACACAATGTGTCCACCCACACGCTGGAGCATGACTCAGCCATGAAAAGGAGTGAGGCACCGACACTCACTCCAACAGGAATGAACCTTGATGTTCAGTGCGAGCAGCCAGACACAAAAGGCCACACAGTGTGTGAGTCCGTTTATGTGAAATGCCCAGAACAGGCACATCCACAGAGACAGGAAGTGGGCTGCTGGTTGTCAGGGGTTGTGGAGGGGGATGAGGGTGACTGCTAAGGGGGACAGGGTTCCTTTTTGGGGTGATGGGCCGTTCTGGAACTAGACGGAGGGGATGGTTGCACATTGTGAATGCACCCAAGGCCACGGAATCGTGCACTTCAAAATATATGGTTAACTGGATGTTATGCAAATCTTTATTTTTTTAAATCTCCGTCTGCAGAGCTGACGGTGCAATGCTGCACTCTTTTATTTTGCTCTGCGTGTTTCTGGTCCCCGATGGGTTAAGTGTCTGTGAACAGAAACTGCTTGTCCTTTTTCTTTTTTTAGCATAGAAAGCAAACATGCTTATTTCAAAAACTTCACACAGCGCAGAGGTGAAGAAAGCAGGCGGTGAGAAGCTCGGTCTCTCCTATCTGCCTCTTGTAACGAGGGAGATGAGGAGACAGAAGAGAGAGAATGCCTGCCTCATGCTGGTCCTCCGGCAGGGCCTGAGGTGGCCTCACTGGGGCTTCCAAGGCAGGACCCCAGGGGCTGGCGGCGAGGTCAGTGTTTATAAATCGCTGTGGCAATGGGATCACCACAACCCCCGGGGTGGCTTTCTATCAGCTGTGTGTTTCTACTGAGGAAACGGAGGCTTAGAGAGATTGGGTGGCCTGAGGTTGCACAGCGAAAGGCACAGCTGCAGGGCCAGCCCATCCTCCTGCCGCTGTGGGCCATGGGTCTCCCCCTATAACTCCCCCCACCCCCGGCCTGTGTGTCTCTCCCTTGTCCTCTCCTGCCCTGCTCACCTTGATACGCTGGATCCCGGCTTCGATGCGGAGCTGCTCCACCAGTTTTCGGGCCTGGGCGATGTTGTTAGTGGCTGACATGGTCTGCCATCAGCTCTGGCCCTGTCGTCCAGATAGCTGTGGGGGAAGCAGACAGTGTGAGCCGGCTGGGAGGCCCCAGGACCTCATGCAGCTGAGGATGGAGAGGCAGGACACCCCCCATTCTGGGAGTTCTCTGGCCACATGGCCCCCGACCCTGCAGCTCCATTCTGGGGATTGGCCACATTGTCTGTGTCCTCAGGTCGTACGCGGAGGCCCGGCTGAACCCCTCTTTGCCCACTTCCCTCCTGTGGCCAATCTCTGGTTGTGACCATCAGGGGTTCCCAGGAGTTCATGAAACCAATGCATGACTCCTGGTCGGCTCCAGGTGAGGGACTCGGCCGGAAAAAGTACCAGTTTCCTCGGGCCCTGCTCCTTCCCCAGGGTCTCTGGAAGTGGGGCTGGCTCACTCTCTGGGGTGGGGCCATCCTGGGCCCTGCAGGGTGTTGAGCAGCAGCCCTGGCCCCACCCTCCTGATGCCAGGAGCACGCCCAGTCGGGATGACTGCATTTGTTACCAGACTTGGCTCAGTCTCCCCTGAGGGGCAGAGCGCCCTGGCTGAGACCCCTGGGCTGTCTGAGGCAGATCACCGGGCACACCTGAGGTATCACCCCCTCTCTCTCTCTTTTTTTTTTAGTGGCTTTTAAAATTCTTTTTTATTTTTTTTAAAAATATATTTTTATTGATTTCAGAGAGGAAGGGAGAGGGAGAGAGAGAGAGAGATAGAAACATCAATGATGAGAGAGAATCATTGATTGGCTGCCTCCTGCATTCCCCTTACTGGGGATCGAGCCCACAACCTGGGCATGTGCTCCTGACTGGAATCAAAACTGGGACCGTTTAGTCTGAAGGCCGATGCTCTATCCGCTGAGCCAAACCGGCCAGGGAGGGCCGGGGCTATTTCATTCCTTCCTTCATTCACTCGTTTGTTTGCTCAGTAAAATCTCACAGAGAATGTCTTGCCGCATGCCAGGCATAGCTCTGAGGATTGAGCTGACGGCGGTCCTGTGCTTGTGGGCGCCCGGTTCAGATTTCTGCCCTTTCTCCGGCCCACCCCACACCTCAGCCTGGCTGCCTCTGGAACCAGCTGGCCCATGACCTGGGCTTCCACACCCTGCTGCCAGGGCCCGGGCAGAGCAGAACGTGCTGGCTCTTCCCTGCTCTGGAGTGGCTTTGAGGGGGGTGGGGGTGGGGGACAGAATTTATGTCAGAAACTCCGGGACAGTGGTTGCCAGAGACCCAGGGAACCCGCTTGGCTCTGCAGGGTCCCCAGAGCTTTCTGATGTGCTGGGACTCAGGCTCCTCCACTAGCGTCCTGGGGTGGCCGTGACAACCACCCACCGGATGGCTTAAAACAACGGAAATTCACTCTCTCACATCTGGAGGCCGAGTCTGAAATCAAGGTGATGCAGAGCCATGCTCCCTCTGAGGGCTCCAGGAGGGTCCTTCCTGCCTCTCCTGGGGGGGGGGGTCGTCCTTGGTGTCCCCCTTGGCTTGTGGCTGCATCACCCCCATCTCTGCCTCTGTTGTCACATGGCCTGTGTGTCTGTGTCCATATTTTCATCTTATAAGAACACTAATCACTGGGTTCAGTGTAACCTCGTCTTAACTCATTACATCTGCAACAACTCGGTTTCTAGATAGGTTCCCTCTGAAGTCCGGAGCGGACGCAGATGTTGGGGACCCTACAGTTTCCTGGGTGTGGATAGTGCGCTTGGAGTAACACACTTCGTGTGGGTGGAGGAGTCCAGATAAACCCTCCCCCCGTCCCCAGAAGACCTTCCGCTAATTCAGGTCCAGGGCGAGAGATCTCATGCTGTCTGTTCTGCACCAAATTCTGCCTGTGGACCTGTCTCCCCAGCACCCTTAGGAATCAGGTGTCACATGTCACAGTTTAGGGAATCAGAGCACCTCCCCATCAGCTTCCTCACCCAAAAGAAGGCTCACCCTTTATTATGCCAACAATTCCTGCTGTGCTCTTATTTGGGATGGTTTTCATGGTCTTTCCAAAATATTTTTAGGAATTTAAATTAGATTTTAAAATTTGAGACGCCTGTCAATTCCCATGCAGTTGTAGGAAACGATAGAGAGAGACCCGCACTTTGCCCGGTTTCCCCCAAGGGTGGCAAACTAGTGAGATCACAGCCAGGATGCTGGCGCCACTGCAGGAAAGACACAGGTCCCTCCTGTGGCCCTGAGATGGCCACACCCAGGTCCCCTCACCCACCTCCATCCCTGGCGACCACTGATAGGTTCTCTTTCTCCACAAGTTTGCCATCTGGAGAATGTTAAGTAAATGCAAGCGTTTGGTATGTAACTTCCCTCCACGTGGTGTCATTCTCTGGTCGCTGCTTGTAGCTGTGGCTCATTCCTTCCCACGGCCGAGTCGTGCTCCAGGACAGGGCTGTGCACTGGTTAACATGACCCGCGGAAGGACAGCGGGGCGGAGTCCTCAGCTTGGCCATCACGAGCAAAGCTGCCATCAGCATTCGCGTGAACACTGTCTATTTCTCTGGGGTAAGTGCTGAGGAGTGTGGCCGCAGGCTTAATTTTGAAAGCAAATGCCAACTTGTTTTCCAGAGTGGCTGTACCATTTTACATCCCTACCAGCGATGTATGGGTGATGTTAACTTGTTTTTGTAATTCAGTTATCCAAATTCTTCTCTGTTCCTTAAGGCAGTGAAAACTCTACCTTTTCACCCAACCTTCATCCAGGGGGCCCCAGTGGTGTGGCTCTGCACTGGGATGATGTCCAGGGACATCTGCGGCTGTCACATTGGGTTGCTCTTAGCATGGGGGTGTGGGGGGTGGGGACCAGGAATGCTGCTCACCCCTCCCCCCCCAATAGTGCCCAGGACGCCCGAGGGGTAGGGTTGGGTAGAGGGTGCAGAATCCAAGTTCAAGAGTCCTGGGAAGTCCCCGCCCCAGCCGGGCCGACTTCTAACCAGGTAACTAACACTCTCTCTCTGTCACCATGCACTGCATCACTGTCTGCTTGGAAGTCAGGAAGGCCAGGTGGCTTCAGAAATTAAAAGCAGATTTTCAGAAAAGTTCTTTGGAATCTAAAGGAGTGGACTGTTTATCCACACGCCTTGGACGGTGCTCCAGAGAGTTCTGCTGGGTGAACAGCCGATCCCTAGAGGTTACAAGCTGCATGATGCCATGGATGGGCTATTTTTTAGATGACAAGGTTGTGAGGATGAAGGCGTGATGGGGGGCTGCTGGGGCTGGGTTGGGGTTGCGGCCTGGGAGAAAAGGGTGACACCAGATCTCCGTAGCGCTGGAGATGGGGCTTATCTTGGGTGTTGGTGGGTCCATGCGCCTGCCCAGGTGATAAACGTGCATAGAACTTAACATACATACACAAAACCCCGCAGAAATCTGAATAGGGTCAGGGGGCTATATCAATGCCAAAATCCTGGCTGTGATATTGACAAGGGACTTTGACAAAACATTATCATTTGGGGGGGTCAAGGGAAGTAGAAAAAGGGGTAGGGGGATAAAAAGTGATAGAAGGAGACGACTTGGGGTGGTGAACACAGAATATAATATAATATACAGGTGATGTATTATAGCAGTGATGGCGAACCTTTTGAGCTTGGCATGTCAGCATTTTGAAAAACCCTAACTTAACTCTGGTGCCGTGTCACATATAGAAATTTTTTGATATTTGCAGCCATAGTAAAACAAAGATTTATATTTTTGATATTTATTTTATATATTTAAATGCCATTTAACAAAGAAAAATCAACCAGAAGAATGAGTTCGCGTGTCACCTCTGACACGCGTGTCATAGGTTCGCCATCACTGTATTATAGAATTGTACACCTGAAACCTATATAATTTTATTATCCAATGTCACCCCAATAAATTCAATGGAAAGAGGGGAAATTAGCATTTGGGAAAACAAAGTGAATGTTACAAGGAATTTCTGATTTGTTACAACTGCATGTGAATCTACAGTGATCTCCACCAAAGTTAAAAAAAACATACTCCTCCACATGGCCTGCGCCCCGAGTCCCGCAGACACCGGCCCCCTTTCGGGTCAGAGGAGGCCCGAGTGTGTCTGCCCCGGGCGCACAGAGCCCATGTGTGGGCCTCCAGAGCTCTGATTCAGCAGAGAGCTTCAAAGCAGCCACAAAACATCCAGCTCAGGGAAAACCTCCCTGCTTCGGCTCAAAAATACCTAAATTACTCAGCGCTAAATATAGATGCGCACAGAGAACAAACGAGGTGGCCGGGGAGTGTTTACTTTGGAAGGCCGGGAGTCCCGCTCGGCGTCCAGTGTGTCCACCAGAACCCCAGGACCCCCGGCACCTCGAGCAGCCACCCCAGCTGTGGTCTCCCTCCTGAGCATGAAGCCAGAGGCGGTGCCGGCTTTCTGTGCCTGGTACGTACCCTGAGAGGCTCCTCTGTGAGAACCCAGGCCCCAGAGAGCAGCCAGAGAGGTGTGTGTGTGTGTGTGTGTGTGTGTGTGTGTGTGTATGCATGTGTAAGTGTGAGTTATGTGTGTGCACGCATTTGCCTGTGTATGTGTACATGTGTATGCCTAAGTGTGTGTCCATGTGTAGGTATGTGAGTGTATTGTGTGTATCTGTGAATGTGAGCATGCATGCTTGTATGTGCATACGCTTGTGTTGCATGTGCGTCAGCATATGTGCATATGCGACGTGTGAGCACACCTGTGTATGTGTACATGTATACACGTGCGCGTGCATGTGTATATGTATGCGTACGTGTGTGTGTGTGTGAGAGAGTGCCAAGATGCCAAGATCCAGACGCTGTAGCAGACACAAGTTACCGCAGACCATGTCGCAGACTCAAGTCCTCGTCCGGGCTGGTGTCACAGCCAGTCACTGACTCCTGGGCCAGCCATGCCTTCCGGGATGAGACCAAGGCTGGCAGAACAGGAGCCTGCTGAGTCAGCGTGGGGAACACGCCTCCCCAGCTGCCTCTCACAGGAGGTATGTGACCAAGCGGGCCCCTGACTTGGCAGGGCCTGCCAGCCCAGCAGAGCCTCCAAGGCCCTAGCGGCGGGCAGGGCCTTGGGAAGCTGGGGGCGGGGCAGGCTGCTCTGGGAGGGAGGGGCGAGGTGGTCAGAGCGGCTGGCAGCGGCAAGTCACGTTCTCAACTCTGGGCTCAGCCTCTGCGGAGAGGCTGGCTCAGGCCTGGTGAGCCTGAGGGCAAGACGTGGGGTGAGGTTGGCCTAAAAATAGAACCTTGACAAATGCCACCAGGCCCTGGCTGGCCTCCCAGGGAAGGGCTCGGAAGTCACAGCAGGTGGAACCTGACTGCACAGAAGAACTGAACATGCTCATGTCTCAGAGGCAGGACTGTGAGGCGGCCCCGCCCCCTGTAAGCCTGTGAAGCTGTGATAAAAGGGAGGCTAGTCACCCTCAAAACAGTACAGACCAGAGCTGAGACATGAGGCTCCAATGCACAGAAGCAGGAAACAGAACCATGGAGCCCTGGCCGAGAAGCTCAATGGTTAGAGCGTTGTCCTGTATGCCAAGGTTGCAGGCTGGATTCCTGGTCAGGACACATATAAGAAGCAACCAATGAATGCATAAATAAGTGGAACAACAACTCGATGCTTCTCTCTCTTTCTCTCCCTTCCCCTCGCTCTCTCACTCTTAAAACAACAACAAACAACCCACAAAACTATGGAGAGAGTAAGGCTTCCTTCAGTGGGGGCTGCAGGGATGGCAAAAGGGGGGAACAACTAGTTTAGAACAGTTTCTCCCTTGAGCACTGCTGACACTGGGGCTGAGTCACTCTCTGGGGGCTGTCCGTGGGGTGATGAGCAGCATCCCTGGCTCTGCCCGCTCCATGCCGGGAGCTCCCCCAGTTGTGACAAACACAGATGTCCCCAGACACCCCCAGTGTTCCCTGGGGGCAGCATTTAAGGCCTTTACGGAACTCCCTTAGCAGAAGAAAATCTGCAGCTACAAGAGGCTCATTTAGGCCAATTGCAAAGAGCTTTCTGGGGGAACTGAAATGGTTCCGTTTGAATTGAAACAGTCCTGAATGCAAACAGAGGCTTGCTTTAAAGGGGGTTTAGTTTTCTTAGCATCCAAACCCTCTGTGACTAGAAGCCACAGACAGGGCCGGAGCTTTCCCTCCACTCCACCAACGACTCATCTGAAGAGCAGAGAAGTGGAAGGTGTAAGCGCCACGGAGAGCAGCAGGTCTGAATTCTGCCCCAACCCCAAAGCTGTGTGGCTTTGGGAAAGTCACCTCCCCTCTCTGAACTCTGCTGGAATGCTCAGAGCGACACTCCCTCCCTGCTGGCAAGCCAGGTCCCACTGGCAGCTGTGGAGAGAGACCTCTTTCAGGGGCCTGTGGAAACTGCCAGCTCTAAACACAACGGCCGGAGAGATGGAACGAAAGACAAGATGATGTGGATGCCGTGCCCAGCGGATGCGGAGGGTGGTTTGCTGGAAGCCCTTGGGAATCCCGCTCCTCCAGGAGCTTCCTGCGCCAAGGTGGCCACGCCCCTCACCTGCTCAGGGGGGACCAGGCAGAGTCTGAAGTTGATCATATGACAAATAAGAACGGATGAAGCTAGTGGGAGAGCCAGGGATTAAGAGTCCATTTTCATGTTTGACTCAAATCGTGCCAATCCCTTCCCTTCCAAGCCACAGAGTAAGGTGAGACTAGATTCCTTCAAGCTCTGCTCTGAGCTCCCAGGGTCCATAATGACAGCCACACCCAAGTCCGCTCCATGTCATTTCTGGACACACTTAGATGTGTTTTAGCTGCTGGTGACCCCGAGTTGCAAGTTTCTCCTGGAAGTTTCCGGAAGAAGTAGGGCTATTTCCAGGGACCTCATTCCCCGGGGCAGAGGCAGGCCTGGTTCCTGAAGATCCCACATGCAGGGCGTGTCTGGAAGTGGGAGCTTGGGTCTGCCCTGACCTGGGTCTTAACTTCTCCAACCAGAACATAACAGGGTTGTTCTGAAAGCTGAGAACGGTCCCGGTGTGTCATTCTGTGGCTCTGAGATCAGGACGAGTGACATTCATGGCCTCCTCCTAAGCCACCTGGACTTTAGATAAAAATCTGTGTCTGCCCCTAGCCGGTCTGGCTCAGTGGATAGAGCGTCGGCCTGTGGACTAACGGGTCCCAGGTTCAATTCCGGCCAAGAGCACATGCCTGGGTTGCGGGCTCGGTACCTAGTGGGGGGCGTGCAGGAGGCAGCAGATCAATGATTCTCATCATTGATGTTTCTATCTTTCTCTCCATCTCCCTTCCTCTCTGAAATCAATACAAATATATTAAAAATGAATAAATAAATTTTAAAAAATCTGTGCCTGTAGATTTCAGCACGCACAGCAGTGAGTGAGCTGGCTAACACGGACAGGCTCCTGCTGAGGGCAACCAGAGAAGCTGGACAGGACAGAGAAACAGCTGCTTGAAGGTGCTCTCGGGCTATTAAGATGGTGAAGAATTACTTGTCAGGCTCCGGGGGGAAGATGGACACCCAAGATACTGGCTTTTGAGGTTACTTTTTCGTGAGTGGAGGATTTGCTGAGAGGCTCAGCAATACCTCTATTAGCCTCGCGAGGCTGGGGCATGGAGGCCGAGATCCCGGGCCGAGAGAGCTTGGTGAACCTCCCTTGGTATGAACTGGGACAACAAAGTGCTACACTCTGAGCACAAGGGTACACAGGAAGTAGACAGGCACTGACAGCGGCTGTAGTTTAGTTTTGAATAATCTCAGCGCCTGATATTGGGTTGAGGTGCCTTAGGCGGCTCGCGGCCCTAGGTGCTGGGCAGAGGTAGATATAAATCCTCTCCAGTGGATAACACCATCATCTTAGGCTTCAACTGATTCCTACAAACAAGTCTGCAATCGCAATGTGCAGCACACAGTGAGAAATAACAGGCACACGCCGAGACAAGACCACGAACACAAATCAACAGCAACAGTGGGCAACGCAAACAGGCTCCAGGGGCTCTCTGCATGGGAGCTGGTAGAGACTTTAAAATAATTGTGTTAATTATGTTCAAAGAGATACATGGGTGAGATGGGGATTTTAGCAGGGAATTGGAAACTGTAGAAGAAAGAACCCATGGACGTGTAGAAAGTGCTAGTATCTGAAATGTAAGAATACACTGGGGAGTCCAGTCAACAGGCAGTGCAGGCAAACACAGGACCTGGAGCTTCCCACAACTGCAAACATTACAACTAAATTACACAACAGCTGTAATGCAGAACATCTGACATCTAGCTGAACAGAAGTCCTAAGACTAAGGATATAAAGAAGAAGCCACATCAAGACTGGCAGAAACTGTAACAGTGACAAAGGGTGGCAGAAGAGTGGGAAATGCTGATCACATGGAAGCAGAGGTCTGTTTCACATTCACTGAATTTGGAAAAATGTGAAATATTTGTAACTTTCTTGTTGAAAAGCTAGATAGCTCTGTTGTCATCAGCTAACGCCGGTTCTATCATACTCCAGTCTAAGAAAACCTTTGTTAATCAAAGAAGAAACAAAAGAATGGGAAGACCAAATAGATGAGGACTGGTCATCTGGACTCTCGAGTTCATTAACTGTACAACAAAACGTCAAGAGTGCAACAATACATGCTGCTTCGAAGTGTTTATAACTTTTGAAGTAAAGGGGAAAGAGAAGGAAAAAAACTCTTAAAATTTCAACCAAAATATGTTGAATTTATATCTTTTTGTCTATTTTTATACTTTTTATAATGTTTGCTTTTGTCCTGAGTATATATACACAGGGTGTCCCAAAATGTACACACACTGAACAGCTGGTAGCTCAATTAATGTTTCTTTCTTTTCAGATTTGACCGATTGGAATTCATAATTATTCAAAGTGTTGATACATTTTTGGGACACCTGTATTGTAGAGTACATAAAGAGTTTCTCCCCCAAATCTGTCAATCCTTGAACATAGTCCCACAGAATACTTATGTTTACTTTCTTTTAAAAAAAATATATATTTTTATTGATTTTTTACAGAGAGGAAGGGAGAGGGATAGAGAGTTAGAAACATCGATGAGAGAGAAACATTGACCAGCTGCCTCCTGCACACCTCCCACTGGGGATGTGCCCGCAACCAAGGTACATGCCCTTGACCGGAATCGAACCTGCGACCCTTGAGTCCACAGGCCGACGCTCCATCCACCAAGCCAAACCGGTTCTGGCTACTTTCTATTTTTAAAACCTTACTATGGGAAATAATCTTTGGAAATACGTCATGTGCACACTTGTAAAAAAAACCCCACAAAACCACAATGGAGTAAATAGTATCACTGACGACAGCTAAAGAGAAAATGAGTGCACTGGAAGGTAGTTCAGGGGGAAATATACAGAATGAAGCAAGGAGGCACAAAGGGAAAGGAACCACAGCAGAGAAGGCAAATGCAGAGGATGCAATAAAGTCTGATACACAGGTAAGTGGAAGTCTGGAAGAAGGAGAGAGAGAACAGGACAGAAGAAATCTTTGAATAGATAAATTTCCCAAAACTGATAAGAAAAAAAAAAAAGACCGCAAGCCACAGATTCCACAAGCTCTACACCCTCAGGCAGGATCTTAGAAACCAACAGAGAAATGGCCATTAAGCATATAAAAAGATGCTCAATGAGCCCTAGCTAGTTTGGCTCAGTGGACAGAGCGTCAGCCCATGGACTGAAGGATACCGGGTTCAATTTCAGTTAAGAAAATGTATGCACCTCGGTTGCAGACGCGATCCCTGACCCTGGTTTAGGGTGCACCTGCAACCAACCGATGTATCTCTCTCACATTGATGTTTCTCTCTTTCTGTCTCTCCCCCTCCCTCCCACTCTCTCTAAAAATCAATGGAAAGATATTCTGGGGAGAGGATTAACAAAAAAAAAAAAAAAAGATGCTCAATGACTAGCCATCAGGGAAATAGAAATAAAAACCACAATGAGAGATATGAGAGACTGATTCATAACTAACAGAGTGGCAAAAATTAAAAAGGCCATCAATACTAGGTATTGGGGAGGATGCAGAAATGCTGATGGGAGTGTGAAATAGTACAATCACTCTGGGAAACAAGTTTAGCAGTTTCTTATAAGGCTACACACATACTTAACCTATGACCCACAATTCCACTCCTTGGGATTTACCCAAGATACATAAGAGTGTATTTTCACAAAAATACTTGCACAAGATGTTTGTATGTCTTTATATTTATAATAGCAAAAATTGGAAACCACACAAATGCCTATCAACAAGAGAATGAATAAACTGTGGTCATTCGTACCATGGACTATGACTGCACAATAAGAAAGAATGATGTGCCCTGGCCAGTTTGGCTCACTGGATAGAGGATCGGCCTGCGGACTGAAGAGTCCCAGGTTCGATTCCGATCAAGGGCATGTACCTTGGTTGCAGGCACATCCCCAGTAGGGGGTGTGCAGGAGGCAGCTGATCGATGTTTCTCTCTCATCAATGTTTCTAACTCTCTATCCCTCTCCCTTCCTCTCTGTAAAAAATCAATAAAATATATTTAATAAAAAAAAAAAGAATGATGTACTGATAGATAGAGTCACATGTGTGAATTTCAAAAGTATTTTGTTAAGCAAAAGAAGACAGACATTAGACATGTTACGTATCTTGTTCGAGGAGTTGGTGTACACAGATGTATATATTTGTCAAAATTCATTAAACTGTACAGTTAAGATCTGTTCATTTTACTAAATAGGAATTATACCTTAATAAAATCAAAACAAACAAACAAACCTGCTGAAAACAAGCTTCAAGAACGAGGGGAAAAGACATTTTCAAGGCGGGGGTGAGGGGAGGAAGCAGGGACATCTACAATACTGTCAACAATAAAAAATATTTATTAAAAAATTTTACCTATGTCTAAATCCAAAAATAAAAAAGTAAATAAGAGATTATTTTTTAAATCCTCACCTGAGGATATTTTTCCATTGATTTTAAGAGAGAGTGGGAGAGGGAAAGACAGAGAGAAATATCGACGTGAGATAAATACATTGATTGGTTGCCTCCTGCAGGTGCCCCAACCAGGGCCCCGGGAGGAGCCTGCAACCGTGGTACGTGCCCTTGACTGGCTAGGGCAAAAGAGAGACATTTTTAACAACGAACAGACTTTATCACTAGCTGCCCTACCTTATTAAAGGTAAAATAAAAGGATATTAGAGAAAAACAATCCCAGATTAAAAGCAGGTGACCTTGAGAAGGACTGAAAACAAACAAATAAAAGATGCGGAAGGAGAGGCACTTGATGAAATAATGAGAAAGTTCCCGTGGAAAACAGGAAGTGAAAAGCCTTTGGAACACACCAGTTCGTCGCATTCTCCAACCAGTTTATCCACAATGTTCTGTGCGTCCGCCGTAACAATTTTAGAGTGCTGTTTTTTATTACACTATTTTGGTGATTCAATTCCAGTGACTGGAGTTCTCAGTATTACTTTAGGAGTTTACTAGTGACATCTTATCTGAACTGGGTGACTTTACACAGGAAAAGATGAAGTCATCATCTAAAAAAATAACCATTCACCTCCGTGCGCCACGACTGGTCCAGGGCCAGCACGACAGCACCCAAGTCCAGGTGTCCCCGTGTCTCCTCACTCAGTTCCTCTCACCACTCAGCAGCTGCGGGGCTTTCTCTGTCCTAACTTCATTTCGCAGCCTTAGAAGCCGAGGCTCGGAGACAGGCAGCGATTTGTTCCAAGTCACCAGCTCTCAAGTTGCAGAAATGGAATTAAACATAGTACAGAGTGGGGTGCCGGGTCTGGGAGAGTCCTGCGGCCACCGGGGTCAGAGAAAACCATGAGTGACATTTAATAGCAAAAAGCCATAGCTTCATGCCTCCCGTCTAGTGGTTTGCCAGCCATGCCAGGCTGAGTCCTGGGCATTTCCCCCCAAGGACCAGAGCAGGCTTTCTTGCCAGCCACTGACAGGGCACCCGAGTGCTCTTGGGAAGCCTGTGTGTTCCTCGAAAGGCATCGACGCCTTTGCACGACGTGAAGAACCCCTGCGACGGCTCCTCAAGGTCATATTTCTGTTCTCTTTTCTAGTAACAGGCTCAGGTGGAGCAGGCTCCACGGTGTCGTTTGGACTCTGGGTTTTGCCAAGACACTGGACTGTGTGTCCCGACTGCCCACAGGAGGATGCATGGCAAAAAGGTACCAACTCCCTGCTGGGGGCAGGCATTCTGACTTCGGTGTCCTGGCGTACAAAGCCAAGTATCAGATGACAACCCCTGCAGGGCCCCGGGAGCTCTGGGGCTGCCAGGAAAGTGGATCTGCTCCCTGCCACCCTGGCACACACCCTGGGCATCCAGAGAAGCTCAAACCTGCCGGGAATGTCTCAACCGGGGAAACAGAAGCCACTCAGACTCGGGCTGGGGCTGGAGTTCCCCGGAGACCCAGGAGAGCTGACTCAGCACCTCTGCGGGCCGCTGATGCCATCTCCACCCTCTGAGGTGTTTTCCAGTTGCACAGGAAACAATGAGAGCGAGGCACAAAAATGCCAGCAATCCCTCCGAATTCCGCACATAGTTCTCATAGCTGGGCCGAGCGCCACGCCCAGCCTGCTGGATACGCGGAGCGAGCCAGCCGCTGCTTACCAGAAGGGAAAGAATCGGATGCCAGCGGAGGCTTCTGAGAGTTGGCCAGCTGGGCTGCATAAAAGGAAAACAATGTGAAAAATGTGCCTGGCAGGGCTGAGACGCGGCAAGAAGGGCCTTTGAGGGGCAGCTCCTGGATCGGTGACGACTGAGGACCCCTCCTGGTGTGAGGCTCAGCAGTCCCCACCCCCGTTTGAAAGAAGGAAGATTGGGATGTTTCTCTCTCTCTCTCCTTCTCCCTTCCTGTCTGAAATCAACAGAAAAAAGACAAGAAGGGGAACCACAGGAGATGGGAAGTAGGGTTTTTTGGTAGTTTGCTGCTGGTTTCAGGCCCCACCCTGAGTCAGAGCCCCCTCTCACCTGTGGCGTGCAGTGACCATGTGTACAAGAGGGCCCCTCCTTCTCCTGGGGGCTGTTTGGCGATTACGGGCATTTTCCACACCTGTTATGTCACACTGAGCCTTCCCCAGCACCTAGCAAGGGCTCACCAGGGCCTGTGTGCCTGTTAGGAAGATGAGACAAGGTGTGGCAGCCACACCTCTATGATGACCCCAATGACCTTGTGCAATCACCTCTCCTAGAGTGTGGTGGGACCTGAGACTATGCTCCAGGCCAAGGCCCTGGCAGGTGGCTCTGGTGACTTTAAGAAAGGCTGATCATCTTTGGTGGGCCTTCTCTACTCAGGCCAGCCCTTAAAAGGGAGCAGAGATGATGCGAAGCTTGAAAGGCATTCAATGCAAGGGAGACCCTCTGATGCTGGCTTTGGAGATGGGGGCAGGTGGTGAGGAAGGGGGCAACGGCTAGGAGCTGATAGCCAGCGAGGGAACGGTGACCCTGTCATGCAGATGTAAGGAGCTGAATTCTGCCACAGTCTGAATGGGCTCAGATGACCTCAAACTCCAGATAAGACATTTCAGTTTCAGCTGGTGAGACCCTGAGCAGAGACGCCAGCCTGGGCATGGCCTGGCTTCTGACCTCCAGAGCCACGGGCTGGCACCTGGGTGGTATAAGCGGCTAAGTTTGTGATTGTCTGTTATGCAACCCACATAGCAGCTACACAGGCCAGGTGGGCCAGAGCGGTATCCTCACTGTTGGACAGGAGTCTTTCTAGGAGCCTCTGTGCTGGGCGTCGGTCACGTGGTAATTCCTGCTGGCTTCACTACTGGCTGCTGAGCACGGACACTGATGTGAGTGTGCAGCGTATGTGTCCTCTCCCATTTCCCATTATAGCGGCCCTGAGGCGCAGGTACAGCATTACAGCCAGAGGCTTGGCCATTAGTGTGGTTCCTGTAAACTGCGGCCTGAGTGCTACGTGCACTTCGTCCCTGATGGCACGGGCCTCAGGGAATTGCAGCCCGGAGAGGCCCTGGCTGCTTCCAAGCAGTTCCAATGCTCCTCGCGTCTTCTCACCCAGGCTTGAGCGACCGGCATGCCCGGTGAGTCAGAGCCCAGGAAGGTGGCCTTGGGGGGAGGTGGGGAGGACGGTTGCAGCTGGCAGTCCTTGGGGGCTGCAGTGCTTAACTCACGCTTCCTGGCAGCAAATCGAGAGGGGAGGGGAGGAGGCCGGCATCAGCGACTCCTTGTCTTCAGAGAGAACAGCCTTCCTTCTGCTTTAAAACTTCCGGAACCGGTAGCTTAACAGCTTACACTGAGCTTCTGAATTCTTTCCTGCCAGGGCCTAGCATTCAGACACTCACCCCTGCCTGTCATTAAATAGGAAAGAAAGAAACTCAAAACCCCCAAACACAAACCTCCAGCCAGATTCGACAGGAGGGCACATGGTGCAGGGTGAGGATGCAGGCTCTTCCCTGGACCAAGGGGGCTGACTGTTCTTGGGCACGCTGTGATCAGAATAAGAGAGGATGTTTTGTTGAAAGAGGAAGAAAAAAAAATCCCTAACCAAAATAACATGAGATGGAGGTTTGGGAGAAAAGCAGCTTTGAAGTACTGTTGGGAGCTGCATTTGCAGACGCTTGTCCACATGCACCTCTATCAATGTACATTTCCCGCACACCTACTGTGTGCACAAGGCCTTGGCTCTGCACACCTCTGGGGCTAACCTTTGTGCCACAGTCCATGTCACAGAAGCCCCTAGAACAGGGGTCTCACCCCAAGCAGTCCTGCCCTCCAGGGACACTGGGTGATGTCTGGGAACATCTGTGGCTCTCACGACTGGGGGTTGCTCTTAGTGTTGAGGGGTGCTGCTCAGCCTCCCATAGTGCCCCAATGTCTGCAGTGCCAAGGAGAGACCCTGCCCTGACTCTACAGAAATGTGCACACAGCGTGGCCAGCACATGCCAGGAGAATAAAGTCAGGGAGGGGCACATTCTTCCCTGTGTCCCCAGCAGCTGGGATGGGGCTGTCCTCTAGCCCCCAGCAGGCTCACTAATCTGCAGAGAGATACGGGTGCTGCGCTGGCATTTGAATTTCAGTACAAGGCAGACCCAAAACCGCTTTGATGCCCCTACCCCCGAGCAGCCAGGGGTCAAGCAGGTACCCTTTGCCTCTGTCCTCACCCCTGATGTTCCCCAGGTCTCCAAATACGGGGCCTCTCCCTAACCCCTCTCCTGTGCCTGCAGCTCCTCCAGGGTCACGGTCACTCTGGCCAGTGTGGGAAAGGGCGGCCACGTGAGGGCCTTTTGGTGGCACTGCGGGGGCTGTCAAAGTCTGGGGACTTTGTCAACCAGATGCTTCCCAAGAAAAGGCATGCACCGCGCGGAGAACAGCGTCTTGTGATTCTCTCTGTCACCAGTCCTTTTGTGTGTAGGCTAAATTAGTCCCCAGGCAGCTATATTTAGAAAGAGCCAGAGAAAAGGGAATGAATGAGGTGCCCACAAGCCAGGGAAAAACAGAGCAGCAGGGAGGGCAGATACTGCCTGCGGCACGGAGCGCGGAGCCGGGAATAAGCGGCTGTGGGCGCCGCGGACAATGAGCCCGGGGTGACGGAGGGTGACGGAGGGTGACGATGCAGCTGATGTGCAGGCAGCAGAAAAGGCTTTCTCTGTCCACTCAGAGGATGACTGCAGTCATGTGAGAATTTGCAAGCCGGGAACCGGGGCTGGCCGGGATGCCGAGCGCCTGCCGTGCACTTCTCTAGGCTTCTGGCACTTGAGGATGTGCTGTCACCCTGGCCCAGGGAGGGTGCAGCCCGGGAGCCAGGGGCAGGAGGGCTGGGATGGGAGAAGAGGAGAGGCAGGCCCTCCCACCTTGGCTCAGACAGATCCTTCTCCATCTGGGCCTGGACACATTCCTAAGCCTCCTGCAAAGCCCCGTGAAGTGCCATCCCCTCTGGGAGGCGCCCGGCCTGTTGTCCGTGCACAGGCAGGCTGCACTAAAACCCTTCCCCGTGTATCCACAGCTCCTGGGACATTTCGTGGGCACTGTCTCTGTTTCCTGTGGCTGTTGTCACAAATGACCACCAACTTGGGTGTCTTAAAACTCCACATCCATTCTCTGACAGCGTGGGGGCCAACCCCAGCTGTGGGCAGGGCTGGGCCTTCTGGAGGTCCCAGGGGAGAACCGTTTCCAGCCTCTTCCAGCTTCTAGAGGCCCCTTATCCCGGGTTCGTGGCCCCTCCCTCCATCTTCACAGCCAGCAGCTCAGCCTCTTCCATCTCTGACTCTGACCCTCCTGCCTGCCTCTTATGAGGACCTTGTGATGACACTGCCCCCCCCCCCCCCCCATAATCCAGTGTCATCCCCATATCAGGGTCCTTGACTTAATCCCACCTGCAAAATCCCTTTACCATGTGAGGCAACATGTCCACAGGTCCTGGGATTGAGACGTGGATGTCTTTGGGGGTCGTGGCCAGGAAGCTGGGCACCAAAGGGCCACCTGCATAGAAGGGACGGGTGGCCACCTTGCAGGTGTTTACCGAGGAGGCTCCTTGAGGAACTCACTCTGTCCCCAGGGCCAAGCTCTCTCCTAGGACAGGGGCCCCCAGGACCAGGCAGCCGAGGGCAGAGCACCTGACTACACCTGACCGCCTGCCCTCGGCACACATGCCCTCGAGGACGGATCTAGAGCCAGGTCACTGGTTGGAGCTTCTTGTGCTGGGCTCTTGGGTTGCTGGTCAACAATGCACTGCAGGTGTAACACCATGTGACAGGATGGCTGCTGGTTACCAGGCATCTGTGCGATCTCCAGGGATGCCCACTCCACTCTGAGGTTGCTAAAGTCCCGAATAAAACAGACCCAGAGAGACTCTTCCTAAGGACTAGCTGTAGGTAGGGACATTTTTCATGTGAAAAATGAAAACTAGAAACAAAATGAAACAAAACAAACAATCCCAAACAATAACCCAACCAACAATATGATTAACTGAAGTTTAGAGGGTTCTCACTGGGGGGCCCCAGAGGACACTGGGAGATGTCTGGGGACACCTGTGGCCATCACAGTTGAGGGGTGGGGCCAGGGATGCTGCTCAACAGTGTCCAGGATGGCCCTTCACAGAGATGACACAGTCCCAGCGTCAGCAGCCAAGGGGAACCCTGGTGTGAGGACTGTCCCATCCCATGAGCTGGTTTCCTGTGAGATGTGTTCCTTGTTTTGGTCCCACCGGGTTCAGGTGAGAAGCTGGGGTGGGCTGAGGCTACCAATGTGGCTTCCAGGCTCCTGCTCCTGGCTCACGCCATGAATCCTCAGTGTCCAGGCTGGCCATCTCCTGAGGGGCCCCAGATGCCCACCAGGTGTGGACAGGAGGGTTTGAGACCAAATGTCAGGGTGCCCTGCCCTGGACATCTGGATGGGCCCCTACTCGGCTGCCAAACCACTGTGTGTAGTTGGAAGCTTGACCTTGAAACACAGCTATGCGGGGGTTGGGCAGCATAGAAGCGAAAGTCTGGGTCCAGGATGCAGGTTTCGGCCAGCGTAGGCGGAGATCGCTTCGAGACGCCACCACGGAGGTGTCACTGGGCTGCATCCTCATTTGGGGACATGACTAGGATGGAAGGATCCACATCAGCATTGTGGTGTTAAGCTTGGCATTTGGTGGAACCTTCCAGAGAAGGGCAACCGCAGAGGCCCCTGCCGAGGATCCCCGTACCTGGCGCCCCAGGGACCAGGAGGGAGGGATCTCAGTGCCCGGGGGCTGCAGGGAGCCAGCTCTGGATTTGCAGAAACCCCCCTGGAAAAGCGAGCTTATCTCGGTAGCCCAGAGGCCTCTGTCCTGAAATAAGGCTTCCGTCCGTGGCCTTCACGGAATTTCTAACAATGAAACCAAGTGTCTGCTTCTGCTCATGCTGACATCCCCTTTTGCGTCTGTCCAAATTCCATCACGCCTCTTCTCGTGAATGCTGAGATGCCACCCAGCCCTGGGCCGCCCTGCAGTGCTGAGGTCTAATGGGGCTCTCGCTGGGAAGGGGAGCAGTGGCTACCTCAGGGCTGGGCACTCACTTCTCAGACTTAGGAAGAATGGTTTGGGCCAAAATCAGCACACAGGAAGTGGGAAACATACACAGAATTCAGAAATGTGATCTCATGCTGGCTTTCTTGATGAAGTGAGCAACCGTGTATAAGAAGCTCACCTGGCAAGGTGCTGCGGGAGACCCCCTACCAGCTGGCGGCAGGCTCCAGCTGACAGGCAGCAAGCAACAAGGTCCCCAGTCCTACAGCCTCAAGGAAACTTATTCTGCCAATACCCTGAAGGAGCTAAGGAGCAGGTTCTCTCCCATTTGACCCTCCAGGTACGAACACAGCTAGGTCTACTACTGGATGGTGGCCTGGTGAGACCCAGCTGCTGTCCCCATGCTGACACTCCCAGGGAAAGTGACCACAGCTCTGGAGGGCTCTGAGGGGCCCGTCCAGATGGGCAAGTGGCTGTGCAGCCAGGTGATCATACGTTTACATGTCCACTTGGTTGGGCCATGGGATGCCCAGATATGTGGTCCAGTACTATTCTGGGTGTTTCTGTGAGGGTATGTCTGGATCGGCATTTAAACCAGTGGACCTTAAGAAAAGCAGATTGCCCTCCCAGATGCAGGTGGGCCCCGTCCAATCAGTTGAAGGTCTGAATAGAACAAAAGACAGATCTTCCCAAGAATTCTCCAGCGATGGCCTTTGGACGGCACAATCCGCTCTCCTAGTTCTCCATCCTACAGATTTTGGACTTGCTAGCCTCCATGATCAAGTCCTTAAAATAAACCTTCTGTATATGCACAGCCTATTGGTTCTGTTTCTCTGGAGAACCCTGATTTATACGAACTGCCAGGTGCTTTATGGTCAGAGAGAAATGAACTCATATCCTGGCCCCATTGCCCACAGTCAGTGGGCCTTGCCAAACCTCTCTGCTGAGAAGCCTTAGTTTTCCCACCTGTAAAATGGGGATAAGAAAATTTGTTCCTTGAGGATCCCATGAGAATGAAATAAGACAGAGCCGCCAGGCTTGGCCCACAGTCAGCTGCCGAGTTGCTGAGTGGGAGCTGCAGATAGAGAAGGAGCAGAGCGGGGTGAGGAAGGAAAGGGACAGCGGTCAGCAGCAGGCAAGGCTGCTTGGGAGCAGGGCCAGGGCGCTCAGTGCTCCCTTAGAGCCACAGCCCAGCTGGAGCTGGCTGAGGCTTTGTGTCGTCTCCACCAGCAGGTGCTGCACCTCAGGGACCTAAACCCACAGCATTCGGCCTGCAGCCTGAGCCTGCTCTCCTGACACCTGAGCCCAGGTGGCTCCACTGAGGCCCTTGCACATGTGTGCATCCCAGGGGAACACACACTTCCTCTTAGATCTCTGGCAACTGAGTCCTGATCCCTCTGTCAGGAAAATGGGTGCATCTCTGTGCGTCTCTGATGGAGAGTGTGAAAAGACTAGCGACTGTGGGCTCTGGTAACCACAGGGAAGTGGCCACACTCAGATCATCATCGTGTTCATTCATAGTCACTGTGACTGCTGGGCGGGGCTGGGGTGAGGCAGGTAAGGCACTCCCTTGGGTGCAAAATCTAAGGGGCACCGAAAGCTTACCCATCATGATGATTCATACTTCCATGCCATCCTATCTAATAAAGAGGGAATATGCTAATTGACCCTCACACCATCACAAAGATGGCAGCACCCACAGCCAATAAGGAGGGAATATGCTAATTGACCACCCCACTCTCAAAGATGGCAGCGCCCACAGCCAATAAGGAGGGGATATGCTAATTGACTGCCCTTCCCTCAAAGATGGCAGTGCCCACAGCCAATAAGGTGGGAATATGCTATTTGACTGCCACACCCTCAAATATGGCGGCACCCACAGCCACAAAATGGCGGCGCCCAGTCCCCTCAGCCCCGCTGGGGCGCCTGCCTCCGGAGTCCCCCAGTCCCCTCAGCCCCCCAGCTGCCCAGGGCCGGCCCGAGACGCAGGTAACCAGGGCCGCCCGAGACTTGCGCTGCTGGCAGTGGCAGCAGCAGAGGTGTGATGGGGGCGTCGCCTTCCCCTGATCACCAGGTTGCCTCCTGCCCCCCCTGAGGGTTCCCGGACTGTGAGAGGGGGGCAGGCCAGGCTTAGGGACCCCCTCCAGTGCATGAATTTTCATGCACCGGGCCTCTAGTGTTTTTATAAAAGGTCAAAATGAATGTAAACCATCCATGGCAAGCCAAATATCAAATTTTTAGTTAAAGACAGGTAACTGAGGCCCAAGGGCTAGTGTGAGTGTGAGAGCGAAGCCAGCCCCTTTATTTAACATTTTTACCTTAGCCCGGGCCAGTGTGGTTCAGTTGGTTGGGTGTCATCCTATGCACTGAACGGTTACCGGTTCCATTCCTGACCAGGGCACATGCCCGGGGTTCAGGCTGGATCCCCGGTACAGGGCATGCAGTAGGCAGCCAATCGATGTTTCACTCTCATATTGATGTTTCTCTCTCTCTCTCTCTCCCCTCTCCCTTTCTCTCTCTCTAAATATCAATTTAAAAATCTTAAAAAATATATTCACTGTGTATTTTTCTTTTGGCATTAATTTTGATTTTTAGGAACTATTGCTACATTAAGATACAACTTATTGCTATGACTGGGTTTTCAGTGCCCCTCCCGCCCCCCAAATTCTATGCCCAGGGTGAGTGCCTGGCCCCCCCACCCTCCCTATCTCCTCCCTCCCATTGAGGCTCTGCCTTAGACACTTGCAGGCTGTACAAGCAGAGGTCTAGCACCTTCGGGAGTACCTGAGGCCCAAGAAGCACAAGCTGGAGAGCGGTGAGCCCTCAGCAGGATGAATGATGAGCCCGCCAGGGGACCAGCGTACGTCAGTCCCCCTCACAAGTACGAGAGGTGACATGAGCTCCAGAGCTAAGCTCCCCAACCCCAAACCAGCCCTCCCTGCACCCCACCAGCGAGTCCTGCAGAGAGGTCTGCCTGAACCCCTGGTCCTGAGATAATCCTGGATCGAAAACCGGTTCGAGCCACCCTGCTGCTTATATGTCCTAGATGGAGAAACATGCCCCAATGCCCGTTCCTTCCCAGACGGATCACGGAACTCAAGGAAGTGAAGACACACACACTCAGACAAGCGATGGGTCCCAAGGCAAAGCAGGAAACACTGAGAATGAAGATGAAAATGCAACACACTGAAGGGTACACCGTGTGGGGATGCAGTGAGGGCAGCACACAGTGGGGAGGAGGGGGGACACAGGCTGCGTCCAGGACGACCTCAGACCCACCACCTGACTTTACATTCTAAGGGACTAGCACAGGAAGAGCGGGAAGAGCGAGCGAAACCCAGCGCCAGCAAGGGGAAGGAAATGACAACACCACAGAGGAGAAAACGAAACGGAGGCTAGAGAAACGAGAGGAGGATCGATGAAACCAGAAGCTGGTTCTTTGTGAAGGTCAGCCACACTGGCAGAGTGTTAGCCTGAATGATGGAGGAAAAAGAGGGAGGACGCAGTAACTCCAGGGAGAGCAGGGCACGCTGAGGCCTTTGGAAACAGGAGGGATTAGAGGAGAAATGAACACGTTCCCTCAAATTAGGTAATCGGCATGTATCTCAGAGCCGCCTGGGCACGGCACACCGTGTGTCTGTAGCGGGGGCCTAGTAATCTGTGACATTCTTGGGAAGCTGCAGGATGTTATTTCCGTGGCAGAGATGAAAGGCATCCGCCCACTCGGGATGGTGGCTGGGAGGCCAACCTGAGATCTAAACTCAGGTTTCCTGGCTCGGAGCCCAGAGCTCTCTCCACGGTGACACAATGCCCAGTACGTCGTGCGCGCGTGAGATACTGTGGCTTGTTTGTTCCTTTTTCTCAAAACAAGAGATTCCAAGCTCATGAAGTAAAGATAAAATGCTACATACCTTTTATAGTTTTTCCAAGAAGCGCCTTTCTACCCTAATTTAAAAAGGTGGGGGGGGGGGGGGCACGGTTAAATCCTTTTTACTTAACCATCTCCAGCTTTTCTCAGATAAATATTTTGCTGTTGCCAAAAATGCGGCACACGTCCTCCAAGGAAACTGGGGGCAAGTCCCCTTTATTCTTCACACTGATCCGTTCAGAAGACAATCCTATTTTCTTTGGGGGGGGGGGGGGGCGGGGAGGAGAGTCACGTTTTCTTCTGGAATTTGTATTATTCCACTTTGGAACACGAGGACCCCAAGTCCAGCCCATCGGATGCACCAGCAGAAGAAAAACAACATATCCAGGCATCGAGCCGTGAATGTAATGTGTGGTGTTTTTCCATGTCTGGTTTTTTACTTTGATGGAAGCCACGTGCCGGGTAAAAAAGAAAAAGGGAGAGCTGGAAAAAGTGAACTCGGGGGCAAACCAATTAACCTCGGGTGGACTAGGTGACAGGTATATGGGCGCAGGAAGGCGAGGGATCTGAGGCTGGCCGCCCAGGGCCAGGAGGTCAACAGGAAAGGAAGGAAGTCCCCATGATCGAGCCCCGGGGGTGGGTGGACTCAGGCACTTCAGAGGCCCTGTTTTCCAGGGAACAGGACCCCTTGCCCCAAGCAGAGCCATGGACAACTCGGGTAGAGCCACAACCCTCCCTGATACTCAAACAGAATGAGGGTTCCTGGGGGCTGCTGTGTCCAGCTGCCAGGGTAACCCTGAAATTGCATGCCAGCCTACACCCTGCTCTCCACACCGCACCAGCTGCCCTGAGAATGCACCACGCGGGGGAGGGGGCACCTCCTTTCCTAATTCCTGCCGAGGCACAGAGGAAGAGGCAAGCAGTGACCCTGTCTGTCCAGCTCAGTGTGGTCTACACGGCCAGCACCAGCCTTCTATTTGCAGATGAGGAGGCTTCAGGCCTGGCCGCAGGTCTGTGCATGTAGCTTGACCGGAAGGAATCCCCACACGGTGCTCCCAGGGGACCCCTGAGTTGCTGGGCGAGGATCACACTTCAAAGCTTGCAGTGGACCAGCCTCCAGTGCTAGAGGAGCTGGTCCTGGGGGCTTATTCGACCGTGGGCTTGCCCTGGTGAGGGTGGCAGAAGTCCCTGCCCCGGCCAGTGTAAGCCCCTTCCTGAGCTTCGAGGCCCCCAGGAGAGCGAGGCTATTTCCCTCTGGCTCTGGAGGTGCCCTGTGGCCTCTGAGAGCTGGTCCTTCTTCCCTTGCAAACATTTGCTTTTTCCATAAACCAATGGGGATTTTCCCGTCTACACAAAGGGATGCACCAGGGCTGCCCCTCCTGGGTCAGAGCCGAGGACCACTGTGGACCTGGGGTGGGGGTGGGGTGGCATCAGAGGCTGGAGGTGGGGTGGCCGAGGTCAGACAGGGACCTCCTACCCTGAGGCCCACCAGGGGAGGCCCAGCCCGAGTGTCACAGAGGCTCTAGATCAGGGGTCCTCAAACTTTTTAAATAGGGGGCCAGTTCACTGTCCCTCAGACCGTTGGAGGGCCGGACTATAGTTTAAAAAAAAACTATGAACAAATTCCTATGCACACTGCACATATCTTATTTTGAAGTAAAAAAACAAAACAGGAACAAATACAATATTTGTATTTGCATGTGGTCCGCGGGCCGTAGTTTGAGGACCCCTGCTCTAGGGTCTCAGCCACAGGAAGGTAGTGACTGGGGGTGGCTTTCTCTAAAGCAGGGGTCTCTCCCCCTCAGCTCTGCCGACATCATGGCCATTCCAGGCACCAAGCTGCATCCCTGGCCCCCACCCACTCAGTGCCAGGAGCACCTCCAGTTGTAACAAACACAGATGTCCCCAAACATGGCCCCGTGGGGGATAGGATCACCCCTGTTTGAGACCCCCTGCCTTAAGGGAGGACTGGAGGACACACACACTGAAATAAGGTGCTGAGTAGGGAGAGCTCCTGCCACAGCCCCGTGAGGCCGGTGGACGCCAGCGTCTACTGAAGGTCAGCACTGGTGCTACTGTGGCTGGTGGGGTGACAGACCACTGCTGGGCTGGGACGCCAGGGTGCTGGGGTGCCGGACGTCTGAAAAGTCTGCCCTAAGCATAGAGCCCATGCGCATTGCCCACAGATACCGCATTTTCGAATTCGCTTACTTGCTGAAATTTATTTCTAACCCCCAAATAAACATGCCTGGTACACATGCCTTTGAGGGGTTCTCAGAGTCATTCGTGGATGCAAGCAGAGCACATGCCTAACTGAAGTGGAACCAGGAGGTGGAGGCTCTGCCTTCATGTTTCAGCTCAGACTATAAACCAGGGTCCTTTTCGGTGTTTAGTGCCATGATTTTTGCATTTTTTAAAAATACATTCTTATCGATTTGAGAGAGAGAGAGGAAGGGTGAGGGAGAGAGAGAGAGAGAGAGAGAGAGAGGGACACTGATGTGAGAGAGAGACAATGATGTGGGAGAAAAACATTGATCTGCTGGTGCACAGGATGCCGCTCAGCCACACTGGCCAGGGCACACTTTATTTTTTTGTGGGTGATTAGAGCTGAAGTGCTGTCTTGGGTTCCTGAGCACAAGAAGACTTGAGATGTGTCTTACGAAGAAGATGCATGTGTTAGAGAAGCTTGCCATGGGCACAATGTGAATGAAGCAACAACGCATGTCAGGTGTGTCTTCACACAGGAACACATGTAAAACAAGGTTGTGTCCGTGTCCACTGCTTGAGGAAAATGTGACCAGAGCCTCACAGGACCCGAACCTTGTACTCCCCATGAGCAGCGGCTCCATATTCACCAATTCAGCGTTTGCTACAAATAACAAGAATCTTTATGACTATGAAAGGAACACAACTGCATTTTTACAAAATCTGGAAATCACATACAGACACCTCATTTCTTTCCAGACGGGTGCACACACTCACCCACTTTCACACATTCAGGTCCTGTATCCTGGTTGATCACCTGTCTTTAAAATACTTTTTGCTTAACATTACACGGTGAGGGAAACATGATTTCCCCATGCCAGCACACATTCTTCTAACACTTGACTTAAACAAACAAACAAAACCTTTATGCTGAAATAATTTTAGATTGACAGACCAGTGGCACAAACAGCACAGAGGGTTCCCACATGCCCTTCGCCAGCTTGGCCAAGGCTGACATCTGTCTGAAGAAATGAACACTGGTGCTGTATGGATCAAACTCCACTGGATCTGGATTTGGCCAGCCCCCCCCCCCCCGCCCTCCCCCCAAATGTCTGTTTTCTTCTGAGATCCCTCCAAGATACGAGGCTGCATTTAGTGACCTTTTATGCCTGTGCTTTATACGTTATGTATGTACCATCATTTATATTATTACTATTATTATAGATATTATTGCCCATTATTGACAGTTAGATCAACCCTGGGCCTAAATGGTTCCTAGATACAGACACCTGTTACCACAGGGGTGTCTAGATCATTCATGTACAGCTACATGCATTTTTGTTCCCCTCATCATTATAAAAGTGCACGCACCTGTCACCGTCACCTACATGAAGACACGGACCCTTTCCAGTGCCCCCGAAGGTGCCCCGGGGCCCCCTCCCAGAGCGAATCACTACTCTGATGTTACATTTTTACAGTTTTCATTATTATGATTATCCTGACTTTTCTCCTGAAGATAGAAAAGAGGGTACAGATGTTTTTTTAAAAACTTCTATTAGTATTTGTTTTCCGCTGCATTTACTCCTGGGCCGTAGGTTTTGTTTCTTCAGTTTCTCGTGGGATTCCTTTTTCTCCTGTGCCACCTCCTCTTCTGGTTTAGGAACAATCTGCTCTTTTCGGTAAGGAGCACCTCAGTGGGGCCGACAAGGCTGCAGCTGAGCCCTCCCCCCTCAGTCAGTCCATTGTCCTAATTTTATGCTAATGTGATGGATGTGGAGCCTCTACGGGGGTGGGGGCTGGGCCGAGGTAACCCTGGGTAGGGCTGGAGACCGCAGGCTCACGCAGTGTTTACTGTGGGTCAGAAGTTTGATTTCCCTTCTTTCTCTACAACACTGCTGAGGAAGGTGTCACAACTGCTTTGCAGACCTGGCCAGGCAGCGGCCCCAGTGCTTCTAAGACACGTGCTGTTTCCTGGCTCACCTGTTAGAAAGAAGGGAGGAAAACTCCAGAACCCCTGGTAACTTGACTCTGTGCTCTCTCATGAGCTTGATATGCAGGAGAGAGAGGGAGAGGAAGGGAGAGAGAGAGAGAAAATACTAGCTCAGGGTCTCTCCTGGGGCAACCTTGTCCTCCAGGGCACACTGGGCAACATCTGGGGACATCTGTCACACTGGGGTGCTCCTGGTATGAGTGTGTGTGTGTGTGTGGGGGGGGGGGGGGGGGAGGATGCTGCTCAGCCCCTCACAGTGCCCGGGACAGCCGCCATCAGAGAACGACCAGGCCCTGATGTCAGCAGTGCAGAGGGCGACTTGCTCTGGTCCCTTCCCAAGCTCTGGGAGCCACCAGGCAGAGCTGCCCGGAAATCAGGATGAGCCCAGAAGGAGCAGCTCTCGGGTCCCGTGCTTCACCTCCAAGTGCCCTTGCCTGGGCCCTTGTCCTTGCAGGTCTCAGCCTGGCCTCTCCCAGAAGGGTTTAAAAATAGACCTGCTTTTTCTAAGTCTCAGGAATGCCCAAGAGGAACTGCCCTCAGGGAAGCTGCCCCAGGCAGTAACCGAAACCCGGAAGAGCTGCTGGTTGGTTTTTAGCAGCTCTTCTGGGAGCCCGTGGGTAATCCCCTCCATCAGGCATTTCTCTTAGAAGTCTCTCTGCCTTCTGCTTCTCAGAACGAAACCAGGCTGCAGGCATTTGCGGCTCTGCCCTTTCAGGAGGTGGGAGTCCCAGGCACCAGAAAACCCAGAGCAGCTGTCCCCGCCCGGCCTGTCCTCAGCCTAAGGGGGGGGGTGGTGTCCCACCTTGTCACAACTGCAGGGAGACACACCTGCAGCCAATTCTTTTTTATAAAAATTGACCAATAAGCCCTAACCGGTTTGGCTCAGTGGATAGAGTGTCGGCCTGTGGACTGAAGGGTCCCAGGTTCGATTCCGGTCAAGGGCCATGTACCTTGGTTGCGGGCACATACCCAGTAGGGAGTGTGCAGGAGGCAGCTGAGTAATGTTTCTCTCTCATCCATGCTTCTAACTCTCTATCCCTCTCCCTTCCTCTCTGTAAAAAATCAATAAAATATATTAAAAAAAAAAAATTGACCAATAAGCCTAATGGATAGAGCATAGGCTGAAGGGTCCAGGTTCAACTCTGGTCAAGGGCACCGACCTTGGTTGCAGGCTTGATCGATCCCTGGCCCTGGTCCGGGGAGGCAACCAATCAATGTGTCACTCTCACAGCGATGTTTCTCTCTCTCTGTATCTCCCCCTCCCTTCCATTCTCTCTAAAAAATCAATGGAAAAATATCCTTGGGTGAGGGTTAACAACAATAAAAATAAATTAAAAAATGACCAATCAATAAACATTTTTGTTCAGTTGAAAGCTACCATCACTTTCCACATTTACGACAGGGGTCCCCCCCCCCCCCCCCCCCCCCCCCGCACTGTGGGTAAGTAAGCAGCGGGGCCAGGAGCACCTCCAGTGTCCCCTGGGTCAGGATCGCCCCACCCCTATTCCTCTAGGATAATTGCACTCATATAATTTGTTTGAATCCCTTCAGTGTATTCACTTTAAGTAGGAATTTTAAACATAACTGTTAACTGCCAACTTACTTTTTAAAATGTTGTTTGTGTTGAGATATAATTGATACACAACACTGTGTTTTTAAGGTGTACACGGTGTAGCTCTGATACATTTATATATTGCAATATAACTGTCAACTGATTAAACATCCCTACCTACCCTCCCACCCTTTCCTGGTCCAAGATGGATGTGAGGCGCTTACGCAAGTGCAAACACAAAGATGAAAAAATAAAAGGAGAGACGACGGCTCTACGGAAGAACAGTATTGGCTCAACTAAACAAAGATCACCTCTGTGGGTTGTAATAGGTTGGATGCTGTCCCTCAAATATTCACGTCCACCAGGAAGCTGGGCATTGGCCTAATTTGGAGAAAGGGTCTTTGCAGATAAATGATGTTAAGGATCTCGAGATGGGGTCATCCTGGATTTAGGGCCCTACATCCATGGCTGGTGTCTTTATAAGAGAACGTGGAGGGAGATCGAGACACAGACATACAGGAAGAAGCCATGTGATCACGGAAGTAGAGGTTGGAGGGGTTTGGCCACAATCCCAGGGATGCCTGGAGCCCTGAGAAGCTGGGAGAGGCAGGAAGGACCCTCCCCTGGAGCCTCAAGGGAGGGAGCAGAGCCCCGTGACACCTTGATCTCAGACTTCTGGCCCCAGGATTGTGAGAGGATAGATTCTGTTTTAAGCCACCAAGTTTGTGGTCATTTGTTATGGTTTCCCCAGGAAATGAAAACATAAAAAAAAAAAAGAATTGGCTGCAGCTGTGACAGGTCAGGACCCTGAGTGAGATGAGTAGTGAGAAGGGTCCCTGCTCACTATTGGACTGATAGGCTCACAGCCCTGGGGAAAATGCAGAAAAGTACCTAACCCCAACCCCCTCTCCACCCTCCCCTCCCCCCCATGCAAGCAGCTTAGGTCAAAGCCTGCACCTCAGGGCTCGATAAATCTAAGCTGTTTGCATGGGAGGAAGGTCTGTGGTTCCTTCTATCCAGGACTAAATTTATAAGAACTACAGACATTTGGGATTAGAGACCAGTTAGAACAAGGTTTTCCAACCTTGGAATCACCTAGGGGACTGTGAATCACTCAGCATCCCACCAGGAGAACGGGATGTAGTTGGTCTGCGTGGAGAGGTCTCAGGTGACTCCACTGGCAGGCAAGGGTGAACCCCGCATAAGGCACCCACAGGAAAGCCAGGCCCAGAAGTTCACTGGGTGAATTTAGGGCTCCCAGAAGGTGAGGGTGGATAATGTAGCTAAATGTTTAAAGACAACAGGAAATAGAAATAAAGAAATAAAAGATCAAAGTCCTGCCCCTAGGGAGCTTTCTTGGCAAGGGTGAGGGGAGAAGGAAGGGATTCTTAAGACAAATAAATGAATGATCACAGAGTGTGATATAAGTACTAAAAAATAAACACTGTTTTTTCTGTAAAAGGCCAAACAGTAAATATTTTTGGTTTTGTGGGTCACAAAGGTCTTCATTGCAAGGACTCAACTCAGTTGCTGTAGTGCAAAAGCCACCACTAACCATATGTAATGAGAGTGCTGTGTGCCAATAAAACTTTATTTGCAACAACAGCCAGAGGGCCAGATTTGACCACTTGGCTGCAGTTAGTAGAACTCTGAGCTACATACAGCTTCTGAGGTTAAGCAATGGCAGCTCCTTAAAAGGTTAAAATAGAGTTACCATCTGATCCAGGAATTCCACATCTAGATACACACCCAAGAAAAATGAAAACACACAAAAACAGGTGCATTAATGTCCACGGCAGCAGGATTCATAATAGGCAAAAAGGGAACACAACTCAAATGCCCATCCACTGGCGAATGGACAAATAAAATGTGATAGAGATGCACATAAGGGAATACTACTCAGCCATGATACTCACTATAATGTGAACGAACATTGAAAACACAGTCCACAGTGAGAGAATCCAGACACAAAAAGCAGCATAGTGTGTGATTCCACTCTGTCAAATGTCTAGAACAGGTAAATTTTCAGGTTTGGGGGGGTCCCCTCTGGACCCAAACTACAAGAGGGAGGGGAAGAGGGGGCCCAAGATTGGGCCAATCAGGGTGCCTGTTCTTTCAAGTAGCAGCAGCCAGGCCAACAGCCAGACACATCCTTTTTCCCAAGAAGTCCCTGCAGGCAGAGGAGCAAAGCCTGGCTTCCAAACACAGGGGTGTGTCCTCCACGTGACTCGGCACCCAGCCCAGTGTCCTTTGATGTGTGGGAGTCCAGCTTCTGAGAGCACAGGTGGAGCCCCGTGACAGACACTCCCAGCGAAGGGAGTTGAAAGCAGGCCTCTGCAGAACGCTTTCGGTCACCCTCTGTGGCCGTTCATGGTCTCCTGTCCCTGCCCGGCCCCATCGCTATGGCCTGATACAGCGTCTGCCCCTCTTACTGAGACCAAGGACCTGGCAACCACTAACCCACTTTCTGCTCATTTCTGCTGGGGGTGGGGGTGGGGGCGGGCAGGGCTTTTAAACTAATACAATTCTTGCCAATTACCCAGTTTGGTAGCAGTAATCAAATATAGAAAGTCCATTCTCTTTAAACCAATACAATTCCACAAAACCTAAAATATTTACTCTGCTTTTGCCAGGCAATGGAGTGTTACGCAGCTGTGACATAATGAGGCGATCTCTATGTACTGATGTGCAAAGTTCCTGGAAGGGAGTATGTCCGGTTAACAAGACTTAACAGACACCGTGTGGATGGCGGCTCTGAGCACCCCTCCCCGTGAGGTTTACACACTAGGGCGATTAGTCAGAGGGAAGCGTGGGAAGGCACAGCACCTTGCCTGTGCCCTGTCCCTCTCGTGTGCATGTCCTTGGCCAGATCGCTTCTCCGTTCTCTGTGGAGAACCGTCTAAGCACAGGATTAATATTTACCTCCCAGGGTTTATTCGAGGGAGCCAATGAAACGCAGTCTGGAAGGAGCTGGAAAAGTGCTGTGTGAGTGTGACAGACCGCGGGGGGCTGAGGCCAGCTGTGGAGAGGGGCCATGGCCCTGATTCCTGCAGCTCCTTGGAGCCGGGAACATTCCAAGGTGGGAGGTGCTCCTCTCACCTCCATTCTTGAGTCTAGCCAGGAATGGTCACACCTGCGCTGGGGGAAGTCCCGGTAAAACCCACCGAGCTTCCCCCCAGCTGTGCCCCTCTATCCCCTCTCGGGGGGGCCGCTGCTGTAACTGCACCCACCCTGCCACCTGCCCTGACACTCAGCAGGGTGGGCGGTGGTGAACATATGTCAGTGTAAGCTGAGCTGGAGCCTCTCTTTCCTGGGAGGCACTGCTTATTTTCATTTAATTAAAACATTTTTATTGTAGTAAAATGCACACAACATAAAATTTGCCATCTTCACCATTTTTTAAGGGCATAGCTCAGGCCCTAGCTGGTTTGGCTCAGTGGATAGAGTGTTGGTCTGCGGACTGAATGATCCCAGGTTCGATGCTGGTCAAGGGCACATACCTGGGTTGTGGTCTCTATTCCCAGTAGGGGACATGCAGGAGGCAGCTGATCAATGATTCTCTTTCATCACTGTTGTTTCTATCTCTCTCTCCCTCTCCCTTCCTCTCTGAAATCAATAAGAATATATTTTTTAAAAAATGCACAGCTCAGTGGCATTACCTACATCCACCTTGTTGTGCAACCATCCCCACCATCCGTCTCCAGAACTTTCTCATCTTCCAAAACTGGAACTGTGTCTCCATTAAACACTAACTCCCTAACCCCTCCCCCAGCCCTGGCTCCCACCATCTACGTTCTGTCTCTATGGATTTGTCTCCTCTAGGGACCTCCTATGAGTGAAATCACATGTTTGTCCTTCTATGCCTGGCTTATTTCACTGAGCATAATGTCCCCAAGGTTCATCCACATTGTAGTGGGTGTTAGCGGGTCCTGCTTTTTAAAGCTGAATCGTACTCCAGCCTATGAATAGACCATGTTTTCTTTAGCCACTCATCTGTTGAATAAAGCTATTATGAATAAAGCTACTGTGAACATGGTGTGCAAATACCTCTTTGAGTCCCTGCTTTCAATTCTCTGGGTCTATACCCAGAAGTGGAATTGCTGGGTCACATGGGGACTATTTTTAGGTATCTGAGGAATTACCATACACCCACCAGGCTGTTTTCCGCAGCAGCTGCAGCATCTTACATCCCCACCAGCCGCCGTGCACGAGGGTTTCAGTTGCTTCACAGTCACACCTGTTCTAAGCCCCATTTTGATCTGAACCTCAGAATCATCTAGTACAGCGGTCGCCCACCTTTCGGACCTCACAGACCACCAGTGGTCCGCGGACCACCGGCTGGCGACCACTGATCTAGTAGACGGTTCCCTTCCCGCATGCCAGTGGAAGGCCCCGTGAAAGACGGTGTTTGCATGTCAGGCTTTATTTTGCTTATGGGATGATGGTTGTCTCTGGGTTGTCAGGAACCAGAGGAAATGCTGGTTGGACTCTGTCTTTTTTTTTTTTTTTACCTTCCTTGAGCACTTGGGGGACGAACAAACCGGGAAGAGGGACACCACCCTCACGCACGCACGCACACACACACGCACGCACATGCAGACACCCAGATACATGTCACACACATACGTGTTCCTGGAGCAGGGGTCTCAGGGCTGGTGGCCTTGGAGACTGAGTTTCCCAGCTCTCGGCTGAGTCGCCCTGGGTGACGTGCAGGCACGCAGCCCAGGCGGTGCCGGAGGCCAGCAACGAAAACAAACAGGCCAGGGGGGGTTCAGCAGAGCACTCGGCCGGCCTGCACGTGGGGCGCTGGGTCTGCTCCGTCCTGCAGGGCCACTGTGGCTCCTAAACACGTGCAGAGCCCATGGTGGCCGCAACCACCAGCACGGGAAGGAAGAGGGGCTGAAAGCAGCTGCTGGCACCCCTCACACATCTGGAAGGCGGGGGCCTGGGGTCCATTTATTCTGAGTTCACTTGGCACAGTCACCAGAGCACTCCCTCGTGTGCAAAGCTTTGCAAGTCTTGGTGTACTTGTTTCCTATGCTGCGTATGTAATAAATTGCCACAAACGTGGTGGCCTCAAACACTTCCCATTAATGTCCCCCAGTTTAGAGTCAGGAGTTGGGGCACAGCTAAGCTGGGGTCTCGGCCCAGGGCCCCAGGAGGCTGCCATCTCACCAGGAAGGTAACTGGGGAAGAGCCAGCCTCAACCCCCTTGGGTTGCTGGTACAACTGTCTCCCTGGGCTTCAGGACTGGGGTCCCCGAGTTCTCACTGGCTGTTGGTGTAGGTAGGGTCACACTCAGCAACTAGAGGCCGCCCTGGGGTCCTGGCCATGTGGCCTTCTCCACAAATCCTCTTATAATGTGGCAGCTGACGTCTTCAAGGCCAGTGGGGGGCTGGGGAGTTGTTGTTACTATGAGCCCCATATATACATATAATATATATATGTAATGTATGTATACATATGGCACATATAAATACATGGGTAACATATAAGTATTTTAATATATTAAATATATTTATACATTTAGATATAAGTATATACTATAATGCATATAATACCTGTGTATTTATATGCACACAACTTCTATTCATAAATAAATCTAATAAGATTTTTTCTAATCTAACACTCATTAAGATGCATATAAATATGTAATATATGCATATAAATATATACTTTTATACTTAATATTATTTAATATTTATATTTTAATATATTATAACACACATAACACATGTTTAATATATATTTACAAACACATATATAACATATGAATATATTTAAAATAGATAAATATCATTTATATGCCTATTTTTAATATTTAGTCATATACACAATATTATATATACTACACATTTATATTTATGAATAAATCTAAAAAGCAAAGCAGCCCTATATAAAGCGTTATGGCACGTGAGCGGCACTGTGACATCACGGAAGGTGGTCATTTTGGGAGGTGAGGCTCTGAGGCTAAGAGTGCTGAGATTTAGCTGGAGGCAGAGCCCGCTGCCCCAGCCCAGGACCCTCGGAGAAGAGGAGCTGGAACCAGAGTGCAGAGGGCAGCGTGTGGACTCCCCCGGGTTCTCGATTTTTATAAAGCCACTCCTATTTTCCTGTTGGGCTGAATCCCATTTCTGAACGTTTACCTCGGATCTTTATGGAACAAGGTGGAATCTAAATGAACCAACACAAACTGAGCCTAGGTGTGTGCAACAAGTGACTGGTCTTGCAGGCTGAGTGTTAGTGAGTAGGATCCCCGAAGGGACTTGAAGCAGAGTAGCCACACGTTCTGTTACCCTGGAGTCCAGCAACCTGAGCAAAAAAACCCCGTCTGCATCCCTGTAAACCACCTCAGCACCAGGGACCCTGGGGCCTGGTCGCTCTCTGTGGGGGGCCGTCCTGGGCAGTGTGGGGATTGAGCAGTATCTCTGGCCCCACCCACTCAATGCCGGGAGCACCTCCAGTCGTGACAACTACAGGTGTCCCCAGACATCACCAGTGTCCTCTGGAGCAGAATGGCCCCAGGTGACACCCGCTGGGTCAAAGGATTCCATTGACTCCCGGAGACTGTGTTCCATAGCCATCTGACTACTGAGGTCCTACGAGGCTGCACACGGTTAAATACAAACACTGAGTGGGAGAGGACAGGAGGTGACTCACAGATGCTGGGCTCACCCTGGTTTCTATCATCCGACCACTGGGAATTTGTTCTGGAGTCAACTGTGAGCCTCAGGATGTAACTCATTTTTTTCCCAAGTGATTAACACAGGGTCTGTCCCCTGGGCACTGCTGCCACTGAGGCCAGGTCATTCTCCTCTTGGGCCGTTCTGGGCACTGTGTGTGTGTGTGTGGGGGGGGGGGGTGGTGGTGGTGGTGGTGGTGGTGGTGGTTTGGGCAGCACCCCTGGCCCCATCACTCAATGCCAGGAGCACCCTCTAAGAATCATTGGGCCCCAAATGTCAGCAGTATCAGGTGGAGAGACCCTGAGTTAAAAAATTTCCAAGTCACACAGCTGGGAAGAGGTGGAGTGGGCCTGTAACCCGTGCCTCCTGCCTCCTAGATTGGGGGTGTGTGGATCCCAGACTGATCCCCTACATGGAAAACAACCAGCCCTGGCCGGGCGCCAGTGATGCTTGTCTGTGAGGGGCCAGGAAATGGCTGGAAGAGACAGACGGAAAAACTCCCCGAGAAGGCAGACCACGCCTCTGTCCTGGCCTCGCCCACTTGCGATTGACTACTCTGGAGGGACCCATTACTCTGGGGTCCTGACCCTCCAGACACAGCCGGACCAGAGGCTGGGGAGATAGCTGCCTGCATGCACATGACCGTGTCACGGTGCTCTGTGTCACGCGTTCATGAGAGCAGAGAGGCCACTCCCAGCAGCGGTGGCCACTGTCCTGGGCGGAGGGTTACCCTCTCCTGCAGAGCAGCCAGCCAGGTGGGCCCCCAGAGCTCTGGTCAGTGACTCACCTGGGACCCCACAAACACCCAAGCCCCCACCCAGGCCATGAGGCTGGTGCCAGGAGCCTGGTGGCCGGGGAGAAGGGGAAGCTGAAAGCCAAAGGGGGGGATGCCAGGAAAGCAGGTGGGGGATGCGCAGACCACCTGGCAGGGGCTGGACGCGGGCGTGGGGCTCTGAGACTAGGCACACGAGTGGCTTCAGTTGGGAAGCACTGGAGCCTTTGCCTGAAGTCTGTGTTTATGGTGACAAGAGGAGGACACTCCTCCAGGACACTTGGGACAGGCCTCCATCTGAGGTGGGAGGGAAAAGGATGCTTTCCTAGTCACCAAACAAGCAAAAATCCCAATTTCTCAGTAACTCTGTGCCTGAGTTTCCTGGGGCAGCCGTAACAAGTACCGTCCATTTAGTGGCTTAACACCACACACCGATTCTCTGACGGTTCTGGAGGTCAGAGGTCCTAAACCCAGGTGTGGGCAGAGCTGGTCTCTCCCATGGCTCCTGGGAGAGTTGCTTCCGGCCTTTTCCAGCTTCTAGAGGCGCCGCATCCCTGGCTCGTGGCCCCTTCCTCCATCGTCACAGCCAGCACCGCAGCCTCTCCCGTCTCTGACCCTGCCTCCCTGCCTCCCTCTTATGAGGCCCCTGTAATGACCTGCCCCCTCCTCCTGTTTAACCCAGGGTCATCCCTATCGTTAGGAGCCTTAACTTAATCCCACCTGAAAAGCCCCTTCACTATGTGTGGTGACATGACCACAGGTCCTGGGCCCAGTATGGGGACATCTTTGAGGCCATTATTCTGCTTGGCACACATACTGCTCTAGAGAGATATTTAAAAATCACCAATGTTTAAAATCAAGCCGTTTTAACAGCCAGTGTGACCTGCAGGGAGGCTGGGTGCGGTGTGACGTGCGCTGTGGATCTCAGGAAAGCTTGAGGTCCCAGGATGTGCACACACCAACCGTCCCTGCAGACAAGGCGCACGGTCCCTCATGACACTCAGAGCTGTAACACGCCTGGTTCATTGTACGCTTTTATGGGTGGTGGTGGGGGTTATGGGTTGAACTGTGTCTCCCCCCAAATTCATATGTTGAATCTTAACCCTAAAGTGATGGTGTTAGAAGGTGGAAGTCTCTGGGAGGTGACTAGGTCATACGGGTGGAGACCCCATGAATGTGGTCAGTGCCCTTATAACAGACCCTGGAGAGCTCCCCCGATGCTTCCACCATGTGAGGACAAGCAACACTCTGCTAGGCTACATCAGGACTTTTTAATTTTTATTTAAAAATATTTTTATTGATTTCAGAGAGGAAGGGGGAGGGAGAGAGAGAGAGAGAAACATCAAATGATGAGAGAGAATCACGGATCGGTTGGTTGCCCCTCGCATACCTGACACTGGGGATCGAACCCACAACCCAGGCATGTGCCTCCACCGGGAATGGAACTGTGACCCCCTCCTGGTTCATAGGTCGATGCTCAACCACTGAGCCACACTGGCTGGGATACATCAGGACTTTTAAAGATCTTTGGATCCCCAGTGCCCAGCCCTGAGCAGACACTCAAATAAATGTTTGACAAACTATGAAGGGAACCCTGGAAGGATGTGTGTGGGGAGATCGGGGACCAAACGCTGCAGCTGAGCAGACTCCTGCCCTGCCCGCTGATCCCCAGGGTCCTTGCCCATGACACCTGCCCATCTGCACAGCAAAGCCCTTCTCTGGCCAGCAGGCAACCTCCCTCTAAATGCAGGGGATGGAGGCAGGACATGTCCTGAGCCTCTAGGGGGCTCATCTTTCTGCGTCCTCTTTGGCCCCAAATCAGGTCACAGGGACGATTCGATATGGACCCCTAGAACCTTGCAGAGTCCACTGTGGTCCTCCAGGTCAGAGCGCTTTCTTGGGCGATCCCAGCCTGACAAGACATTAATCTCGTTTTGCCCCTCTCAGCTCCCAACAGAGTTTTTCTTAAGGACATAGCTCCCAGGAATGAGACAAAAACAACAACAACAAAAGGACAATCTGGGTGACAGAGTGATGGGAGAGGGGGGCCTGTGAAGCCAGGGGTCAATTCCCTCACTTGCAAATTGCCCAGGAGGCTCTCAGGAGGGTGGGTGGGTTCTCAAACCACAGGAGGGTGAGAACTCTTCACTGGGAGGTGGGGCTGCTCCCATCCTTGGCATTCCCCATCCATGGCAGCAAAGTCACACCTGCAGCTGAGCTCCCGCTGCACCCTGAATGCTGGCTGCACACATGGCTTTGTGCCTGTGAGAATATGGCTTCCTGCTTGGTATGTATGGGGACTCCTGCCCTTGAGGGTGGAGACCAGGAGACATGCCCCTCCCACCCCTTGACAGGGGTCCCACTCACTCCTCATCACTCAACAGATATGGGATCAAAATATGGGATCAAAGGGTGAACCCCAGTTCGTATAGGGCACAGCTCTGCCCATGGCCAGCACAACTTCATGGAAGATGTTGACCAGACGAAGCAGGATGAGTAAGGAACTCTCTCCACTGTTTCTGCATCTCTTCTGTAAGTTGTGAATGGTCACAAAACTTTAAAAATGAACTTTTAATAACGAACAGAAACAATCCATGAAAGCACTATAAATGATCATTATGAAAAATTTTAAACTCTCCAGTAATAAAAAAAGTATATGTAATGCAATGAAAGTTACTTTTAGCCTTTTATCCAAGGAAAATGACACGAGGGACCCTGGGTGGGGTGATGGTTGTGAAAGATGGTGTGGAGGCAAGTGCAGAACCTGCATACCAATCGCAGGTCAGGTGAGATTGTGTCAGTGTGAAACTTCCAGATTTTCATGACAGTGCTGTGGTTCTGTGAGTGTCCTTGTTCTTAGTACATGCTCACAGGGATAGTGAGGGGTCGTGGGGCATGACATCTCCAGCTTAGCCTCAAACAGCTCAGAAAAAATTAAGATGCATACGTATATAACTGCATATATACCACTATATGTGTATAGATAACTACATAACTATATGTGCTATAAATAGAATTGTGTATAAATGCACACATAACACCTATATACATATGACATACATACACATATATACATGTGTATCCACACACACACAGAGAATAATAATCCTATATAATAAAGAGCTAATATGGTAATTAGACTGGATGGCAGAACGACCGTCCAGATGACCTTCTGGACAAAGCCGGGGCTGCGAGGGCCGAGCCCCTTGCACGAATTTCGTGCATCAGGCCTCTAGTAATAATAATAATGAGAGTGCAACAGCTGGCAACCTAAATATAAAGGCTATACAAAATTCCTGTAAGGCCCTGGCTGGTAGCTCAGTTGGTCAGTGTCATTCTGATACGCCAAGGCTGCGGGTTTGATCTCCAGTCAGGGCACATACAAGAATCAACCAATAAATATGTAGAACAACAAATCGGTGTTTCTCTCTCTCTCTCTCTCTCTCTCTCTCTCTCTCTCTCTCTCTCTCTCTCTCCTTTCTCTCTCCCTAAAATCAATTTAAAAAATTTTAAACTCCTGTACTAATCTTGCAACTTTTCCGTAAGTCTAAAACTATATCAAAACCAGAAAGTCAGTCTGGAGTAATATTCTAACAGTGGTCATCTCTGGGCAGTTGAACTTTTCCTAATTTTTAAAAAACTGAGATTTGTTCACATATCACACAATTCACAATTTAAAGTGTACAATTCAGTGATTTTTGGTATCCATCCCTTTTTAAACTTTTGTATGTTTTCTGAAAAATTTTTAAAAACATGAGCATGTATTACTTTTATCAATAAGGGAAAAAGCTATTTAAAAATAAAAAGCTGACCTTTCACCCCTTAACAAACTAGACTGAGGGGGCTGTGATGGCATGAGAATGACCTCAGGAGAGAGGGAGCCGAGGCCCCTCACATGCCTGGCCCCCAGGCAAGCTGTGTGACAACGGGCCCCTGTTGGTGCAGGTGCTCTGCTGCTGGCACTTCCCACCTTTCAGAGTGACTGTCGCCTGCCTGATGGGTTTCTCATCTGCTCAGCAGGCCCATAAATTCGAAGCAAGGGCCACACATGGAAGCCTCCTGGGGCGGCATGTCTGCCTGGGAAGCTTCGAGCCAGGAGGCTAGACACGCTGCCGGTGGACTGGTCCCCGGCGCCCAGCTGAGGCTGAGGGACAGAGTGAGGTGGGAAGGACGCCCACAGGCCCCAGAGGCGGCCCAGCCCAGGTGCACAGCCCAGGCCTGACATCTGCCCCTCAAGGGCCCTTGGTCTCCTCTGAGCCTCTACTTCCTCAAATGAAAAAGAAGAAAGACGGATACTCACAAGCCCCTCAGGGGAACTCGGAATAAACCCTGCATTTGGATCCAACCGAACACGACCTCAAAAGTCATAATGACAGCAGAGAAGCCTGGCAAACATGACCTTGGCTAAGGGCTCAAGAGCAAGAGCAACAGTGGTCAGTCATGGTGACGTGGCCCTGATCTGAGGAGATAAGAAGGGCCCTTCGCTCTGGGGTCCCTTCTCCCGTCTAACCGAGAGAAAAACACCAGACAAACCCCAAGTCAGGGGCTTCCTACAAAATTCCTAACCAACCCTCCTCAGCACTGTCCAAGTCACCAACAACAAGGGAAGTCTGAGCAACTGCCGCAGCCCAGTGGGGCCGCGAAGACGTGAAGCCTGAATGTCACGCAGAATCCTGGGACAGAGAGAGAACAATAAAGGAAGAGCTGATGACATCAGAATAAACAGTGGCGCTTTGTTAACATTAACGCACCGACCTGAGTTTCTTGGCGGTGGCCATGCACCGTGGTGATGTCAGATGCCAACATGAGGGGAAGCTACGTGACGGGTGACGGGAACTCTGTCCTGTCTTTGCCACATGTCTGTAAACCTAAAACTATGACACTGAAAACGTTTACTTAAAAGATCATCCGCGCTGGCAACATGCTTCCTGCTGGCTTCATTCGGCGTGCCCCACGACCGCCCGTTTCCGGCGGAGAGGAAGACCGCCCGATGCCAGAGCACGTTCAGTTAACATTCTAGAGCTGTGCGATGTCTGGGGGGCCTGCGGCTGTCACAACAAGGGTGCTCCTGCATCCATAGGTGGGGCCTGGGACGAAGCTCTCAGTACCCACTGATGCCTAGGACAGCCCCACAGAGACGACCCAGCCCCCGTGTCCCCAGTGCTGCGGGGAGAGACCGGCCTTCGTTTCAGGAAGCACCAGCCAGGACGTCTGGCCTTCGAGGCTCAGGGCTGAGCTGATGAGACGTCCACGTGGGTGGGGGAGCTCCCCCAGGCCCAGCTTCACGGAATGAGGATTCAATCCTGACACCACCCTCTCCTGTCCTCCAAGCAGGAGGAGGAGATACACGAAGGGTCGGTCAGGTACCCGGGAAAAGGGGGCTCTGGAATGGCTTGAACCCACAGACGCTTCATCAGGGCGATGATGTGCACAGGGATACGGTGAACAGATGGGACATGCTCTGCCCTCACGGCGTTCACCGTCTCAGGGGGAACCGCATAATCCCACGAATGTAGAGTCAGACACCATGATGACAACTTCGAAGAGAGAATGCAGGGAGTCATGAATGCATGTGCTGGGGGTCCTGATTTTGCTTGGGGGTGGCGGTGGTCAGGAAGTGACTTTTTAAAAGATAGTTCTTTATTGTTGAAAGTATTACATATGTCCCCCTTTTCCCCCCTATTGACCCCCTCCAGCCTGCCTCCGTGCCCCCCACCCCAGGCCAGGAAGTGACTTTTGGTTGAAGAAGGCAGGTTAGGAGGTGCAGAAGCTGAGGGGGGGTACATATTAACCCATGAGCCTCATGGATGCATTGTCACTTTTTGGACTTGCTAAGAAACGGGTTCAAACGCCAGCAGCTGGGCTCTGGGGACCCAGCAGGGAGGAAAGAGGAGGCACCTCTCCAGGCCTCTGGTCCTTACAAAGCAGCTGCCGGCCTGCTTCGGTGAGCAGCAATGACGCAGGATCACCGGTGCAGTGTATGTGAATTCTCTGGGGGCTCAGAGAGAGGAGGTGCTGGGACTCTGCCCAAGCTTCCAGCATGGTCCAGTGCCATGCCCAGGGCCTCACATGCAGAAGTCTGTCCCCCCCCCCCCCCCGCCCCCCGCTGCCAGCAGCACCCACTGGGTCTGTTTGCTTGCGTGGCTTTGGCAATCTTCTTCCACTCACAGCTCCAGTGCCATTTTTGCATTAAATGTCTGCCTTTTTTAATAAAAACGTTTTATTTTGAAATCAGTATAGAGCCACAGGAAGTTGCAAAAAAAAAAAAAAAAGTGCAGGAAGTCCTGTGATCCCTCCCTGGGCCTCCCCCAATGGCAACATTTTGCATAATATAGTGAATATTACAGCCAGTGTCTTAGTCCACTCAGCCGCTATAACAAAACACCACAGGCTGGGAGGCTTAACCAATAGGCATTATTTCTCACAGTCCTGGAGGCTGTAAGTCTGAGGTCAAGGTGCCCGCAGGGTCAGTTCCTGGTGAGGGCTCCCTTCCTGGCTTAGAGATGACCTTCTTCTTACTGTGTTTTCTCGTTGTGGAGAGAGAAAGAGCTTTGGCCTCTTCCTCTCCTTATAGAAACCCCAATCCCATCACAGGTACCCATCCTCATAACCTCATCTAACCCCAGTCACCTCCCCAAAGCTCCACCTCCTAATATCATCCCACTGGGGCTCAGGGCTTTGCCATATAAATTTCCAGGGGAAACAAATATCCAATCCATTACAACCAGGAAACTGACATGGATAAAATCCACAGTGCTCTTCAGGTGACCCTGATTTTACATGCACACACGTGTGTGTGTGTGTGTGTGTGTGTGCGCACGCACGCAACTTTAGCATATGTGTAGCTTCATGCCCCATTACCACTGTCGAGATACAGGACAGTTTCAAGACTCCTCCATGCTATGCTTTTCAGCCACACCCTCCTCTTCCTCATCCCTAATCCATTCCCACTGATTAAACGTCCATGGCCCTCAACAAAATATCAGCAAAACGAATCCAGCAATATGTAAAAAAGAGTACACACCACAACCACAAGGAATTTATCCAAGGAATGCAAGGTTGGCTTGACATTCGAAAGTCAGTCAGCGTAATGCATTGCATCAACAGAAAATAGTACAAAATCAACATGACCATCTCCATAAAAGCAGATGGAGATTCCAGAGATATCTCCACCCCTCTGTGATAAAAACAACTCACCAAAGGAGGACTAGAAGGTAACTTGTCCCACCTGATTTAAGGGACCGAGGGAACCCGCACAGCCACAGTCATTCTCCATGGTAAAAGACTAGATGCCTTTTCCCTGAGACCAGGAACAAGACCAGGGCACCCATTCTTGCCACTTTCACTCAACATTGTGCTGCAAGCTCCAGCCACAGCAGCTGGGCAGGATGATGAAATAAAAGATATTCAGATTGGAAAGGAAGGAGAAGAACCATGTCTCCACTTGCGGATGATAGGATCTAGTATAAAGCGTCCCCGGTACGCATTGCCCAGCAGTGGCGCAAAGCTCAATGGGCTGCTTAGAAACCTAGGGGGCCTCTGGACTCAGCTCTTTCCTAAGTTTTGTGGGGGTAGGGTAGGGAGCTGGAGAGTACGACAGGAGTCCTGCTGAACTGCAACTGGCCTTTACATCCTAATGAGCTCCCCCGAGGACGACCAAAGGGCATCAGATTAACAAGTTGCTCTGAGATAAGCCCCTGATGGGCTGTCTGCAGAAGGACAGGTAGTAAACAGACCTCTAAAAACACGTCATGAGGTCTTTTAGCCTTTTTTTTTTTTAAGTCAACAACCGATCAGGGCGGTCAAAGGTCCTGTTCCTTGGCTGGGAACAGGGTAGAGACAGAGGGCAGCTGGAGCTGGACGCCAGTCCTATGGGAACATTTTTCCGTCAGGGGCCATATTTCTTCTCCATTCTCCTCTGACCTTCATTCCAAACTGCCTGCTGACGTATCTGTTCTTGGCTGTTTCTTGGCAACCCCAAACTTAGGGTAACCAACTTGTCCTGCTTTTAGTACTCAAAGTCCTGCATGTTGGGAACCCTCAGCACTGAAAACTGGGACAGCTGGTCACCCCCTCAGCTCCTCCAGCTGGTCATTACCCACAGGCTTTCCGGGTTGGCTTCCTGGCAACATCCTTCTCCCCGGTTGCTCAGGTGTGACACTGGGGGTCCTGGGCTGTCCCCCAGGCCTACTGGACTCCCAGTCTTTCCTGTGCTCCTCAAAACCTCCCATCTGCCTCTAGTAGACCTCCACCTACCGTTCCAACCTCTACTACTTAAATCCAGCTCCCTACTCTCATGTCCAGGCCATGGGAGTAGTAAGGATAATAAAACTGATCGGGCACCCCTGGACCCTGGGCACGGAAGGTTGTATGATATCTGTGAGCACCGCAAAAACACTAGAAAACACAATGAACCCTGAAAATATCACGCACAGCGAGAGAAGCCAGACACAAAGGCCACACAATGCGATTCCCTTTGTGTGCTATGTCCAGAACAGTTAAAGTCACTGAGACAGAAAGTAGATTCGTGGTTGTCAGGGACTGGGGATAGGAATGGAGGGGTGGTGACTGCTGATGGGGTGAGGTCTCCTTTGGGGTAGTGAGAATGCTCAGGAACTAGATTGTGGTGATGGTTATAAACTCTGTAAAATACTAAAAACCAACCATAGAATTGTACACTTAAAATGGTGAAGTTTATAGTATATAAAATGTTCTTAATAAAGCTGTTGGAAAATAAATGATAGGGTCCTGGCCAGCATGGCACAGTGGTTATAGCATCGGCAGATGCACTGAAGGGCTGTGGGCTTGATTCCCAGTCAAGGTACCATACCTGTGTTGCAGGTTTGCTCCCTGGCCCTGGACAGGGCATGTGCAGGAGGCAACCAATCAATGTGTCTCTCACATTGATGTTTCTCTCTCTCCTCCCTCCCTTCTACTGTCTCTAAAAAAATCAATAGAAAAAATAACCTCGGGTGAAGATTAACAGAAAATAAATGACAGGTAACAACATTATCAGGAGGTTGGGCCCTTTATCCATATGGATTTTTCGTGAACAGCAGTTTTTATTTTATTTTTTAAATATATTTTTATTGGTTTCAGAGGCGAAGTGAGAGAGATAGAATCATCAATGATGAGAACGAATCATTGATTGGCTGCCTCCTTCATGCCCCAAACTGGGATTTGAGCTCACAGGCATGAGTCCTGACCAAAAATTGAACCGTGGCCTCCTGGTTCATAAGTCGACACTCAACCATTGAGCCACACTGGTCGGGTGAGCATAACAGCTTTTAAAAGCATCACCTGAAAAAATACAAGTGCTATGGAAAAAATAGAGCAGGTCAGGGAGAGTAGGAGGTCACTTTTCAAATTACTTCATCAAGCACACAATCATTTTCATATATGTTTATAGATGAGGAAACTAAGGCTTAGAAAGGATAGAATTATGTAAATCATAGCTTGATAAAACTGTCATATCTATTTATCACCTATCTATCTATCGATCCATCCATCCATTTATCCATTCACACATGTAATGGAAATTGCAGAATTGCAACTAGAATTCAGGACTTGTAAAACATGGTCCAATACTATTCTTATCCTTTTAAAATGTCAATACCTATTTTATTTTTCAAAGTTGAACACAATTGTACATTGTTCGCTGGCTTGGTAACCTAGCAACTCGACATCACTCAGAGGACACAGGGAAACATTCTCGCACAGAACATTCGACTCAAAAACAAGCATTCCACACTCAGACGGCTTGTGTGAGCCGATGATGCAGATGTTAAAAATAATCTCTCCTTGCCACTTCTTAATGATTTGTAAGGAACACTCCCACGTGCTAGTACTATTTGCCAACATACTACCCTGCCTCCACGCGTCCTGTTTTCTCTCCTGTAAGATGCATGCAAGACCTGACTCTGCACTCTGCTGACCCCATGGCCGGGAGTGAGGGGGTGCAGCCCACTGCCCAGTTCCAGCCTGGCCTGGAGAGCTGCAGGGCAAACCTTGCTTTGCTGAAAAGCCCTGGCTGAAATCAGTGCTGGCATTTTAGAGGAAAACATGGTTTCTGCGTCTTCTGTATGCCTCTTTTAGATATTCTAGTAAGTTCTTGCTTTTGTAATTTGAAATCACAGATTAAAATGCGGCTTAGAACAGGTATTGATGTGGAGAAACTGGAATCTTCCTGCTGGTAGAAATGTAAAATGGGGCAGCCTCTGTGGAAAACACGATGAAACGTCCTCAAAGAGTTAAACATAGACTGACCATCTGACCCAACAATCCCACTTCTGGGTTTACACCTGAAAGAACTGAAAGCAGGGTCTTGAAGAGACATTAGCATATCCGTGTTCTTAGCAGCATTAGCCACAACAGCCAAAAGGTGAAAACGAGTGGATACACACAGTGCGGCCCGTCATCACAGTGACGGAGCTAAGAAACCAGCCTAAAATGTGGTCCCACCTATTTGGGGAACCGCCCAGAAACCAAACCACCATGAAGGGACCCCACCCACCAGGACCCTCGCAGCTAAAGCTCAGGATGACCAAGGTGCCATGCACGCAATATCGTTTCACACCTGCATCCACAAGGGTGCATGTGCACGGGAAAAGTCTAGAAAGAAAATTCAGAGATAACATGAGTGTGGTGATGACGACAAGAGCAAAAGTGGCATTTAGCAGGTACTCTCATCAGGCAGTCTGCTTAGCTTTTCCCTCAGTTACCCAAAGTTTACGCTCATGACAACCCTGTACAATAGATGGTCATGATTCCACTGTACAAATGCAATGCCTGCTCTTCCCGTGTACAAGTGAGGGAGCAGAAACAAGGGGACACCAAGAAACTGGCCCGAGACTCATAATTACAACCTGAGGGCAGACTGAGACGGGATGGCCTAGCTGTTGTCCGTGTGTCAGTGACTGTGAACACCGGCCCGGCCCACACGCTCAGTGGTGGTGCATTCTGGGAAGCGGGTCTGCAATGGTAGAGTCCCCCTTTCTCATGCCTGTCTGTTTAGGTTTATTTATAAACTAAAGGCCCGAATTCGTGCACGGGTGGGGTCCTTCGGCCTGGCTGGCAATCGATACCTATGGGGGGAGGGGAGCTGGGGGGAGGGGCCACGGGAGATTGGCTGTGGGAGAGCACTGACCACCAGGGGGCAGCTCCTGCGTTAAGCGACTGGTCAACCGGTCGTTCCCGGTTGTTCGGTCATAATGGTCGCTTAGGCTTTTATATATATAGATATATTCTCTCTCCACAGGGTGGGGGAGGGTGAACATCAATTTTCAAGGAGGCAGAAAAGAGAAAAATCTTACTCTTTTTATGCACAAAGCCCAGTTGTATAGATAGAATATAAGCTGACACGTGGTATACCTGTGCTATTAACATTTTATGGGAGTCCGAGGAAGAGAATTTTTCTCACCAACTCCTGATTACCAGAATTTCATTTTTTCCTAATATCAAGCCACCTGCACAGATGAACAACTGAGGGTGTGGTGTGTTTTTTTTAAAGTATCACTATGAACTCATAACGTTTCAAGATATGAAGTGTCTTCATCCATTGCTGGCATTATTCTTTTTGATGAGCAATTAAGAAGAGAAAGTCTTGCCCTAACCGGTTTGGCTCAGTGGATAGAGCGTCGGCCTGCGGACTGAAGGGTCCCAGGTTCGATTCCGGTCAAGGGCATGTACTTTGGTTGCGGGCACGTCCCCAGTGGGAGATGTGCAGGAGGCAGCTGATCGATGTTTCTCTCTCATCGATGTTTCTAACTCTCTATCCCTCTCCCTTCCTCTCTGTAAAAAATCAATAAAATACATTAAAAAAAAAGAAGAAGAAGAAGAAGAGAAAGGGTCCTGGGAGAGAAAGGTGACCATGAAAAAGAAAAAACAAGGTTGAAACACCGATTTATATTCAGCCAGTATCACTTCTGGATTGATTTCTTTTTTTAGTCAAAGGGAAAAACTGGAAACTGAAGGAAAGGTCACCTTGGTTTGGCTAGAAAGAAGTTGTTTCGAGAAGCACTGCCAAAGTGGGAAGTTGAGTTTGCAGCGTACGCTGAGCACTGGGGAGGGACAGGCTGGGAAACCAAATGCCACTGGGCCCTGCGCGTGTGCAGGCAGCGAGCAGGGAGCGTGCTGTAGGTGCAGTTCTGGTGCACAAACACCACGTGGTGTTTTGTTCAATGGCCAGCCCGCCAGCCCACTGTCCTGGGCTGACCTCAGGCAGCACTGTATTTTCCCTTGCCGACTTGGGGAACGTCTGTCTTCTGGAACATCCATGCGGAGATCTGAGGTTTCGATTTCACCAAAATAAATACTGCAGTGGCCCACCCCTTCCTGTGAGCAGGGGCTACCGTGAACCCAAACAAACCAGGCGGGCTCTGAGAGCATGTCCAGGGTCCCCAGAGGAGAGAGCGCTGCCCGGCCCGCTTCCAGAATGCAGAACGCAGGTGCTGGGTCCACATCCCCGCGGCAACCCTGTGTGCAGGTTCCACCTCCACAGTGGGACCCAGATTTGAGGAAGTCTGGGCATTTCTCTAAGGCTCAGTGATCACTGAAACTCAGGTTTGATCTGTAACAGCAAAGTCCAGAGGCCGCAGGGAAGCCCTTGTGAGAAGGCATCTGTTACAAAGAAAGGAGCCTTCAAACTCCAAGAGGCAAGGACTCGGGGAGGGGGGGGGGGTTGGGGTCGGGGACGGGGAGTGGAGGCATGATCACCAGAGCACACCTGCAGATCTCAGACCCCAGGGCAGAGGAACTTTCCAAAACACAGTCCTCCCCTCAGCACTGCTGACATCCAGGGCTGGGTCATTCTGTATCACTGTCTAGGGCACTGTGAGGGGTTGAGCAGCACCCCTGTCCCCACTCACTTGATGCCAAGATACCTCTAGTCATGATAACCACAGATGTCCCTAAACATGGACCAGTGTCCCCTGGGGTCAGGATCACTCCAGGAGAGAGTTCTGGTCTAGAAGAACTCATGACACACGAGCAAGCAACTTTCCTGTGCCTATTCAATTCAAGGAGCGTGCATTGTGCATCTACTGAAAGGCTGACCTAGGACTTCTGCTCCCAACTTGCACAGTCCTGGGCAGGTCAGTCCAACCCTTGGGGCCCTTGGACACCTGCAAGGCTGTGTGGTCAGTGCCCTACGCGGTGCTTGCTACTGGAGAGGCCCGGGCATGGATGGATGAAAGGACAAATAAACAGACAGCGTAGAAAAGCAGACATGGTGATGCGGGGAAGCCCACCTAACACCCAGGTAAGTAATACACTACATCCTTTTCCTCAGGCTCCAGAGAAGACACACAAATGGCCAATAATCATAAAAATATGCTCAACCTCATTAGTTACCAGGGATATGCAAATCAAACCACAAGGAGATACCACTTCACACCCACTAGGACGGCTAGAGCCAAAAAAACAACAGGCAATAGCAGTGCTGGGGAAGATGGGGAGTAAATGGAACCCTCGTGCATGGCTGGTAGGGATGTGAAATGGAGCAGCTGAACGGAAACTGTGTGACTGTTCCTTAAAAGGTTAAACATGGAATTTCCATGTGGCCCAGCTGTTCCACCCAAGAGAAATGTTCACAAAAACTTGTGAACAAATGTCCACAGCAGCACTGTTTACAATAGCCAGAGAGTGAGAACAGCCCAGGTGTCCATCAATAGATGAGTGAATCAACACAATGTGTCCATCAACACACTGGAATATTACTCAACCACGAAAGGAAGAACACACTGACACTCGCTACAATGTGGATGGACCATGAAAACATGATGTGCCGTGAGTCAGGCCAGACACAAAAGGCCATTTATGTCCAAAACAGGGCAAATACTCAGAAACATAAAGTTGATTCTTGGTTGCCAGGGGCTTGGGGAGGGTAGGAATGGAGAATGACTGCTAATAGATAGGGGGTTTCTTTTTTATTGGGGGTTTATTTTTTTAATATATTTTTTATTGATTTCAGAGAGGAAGGAGGAGGGAGAGAGAGAGAGAGAGAAACATTAATGATGAGAATCCCTGATCAGCTGCCTCCTGCACACCCCTTACTGGGGATTGAGCCTGCAACCCGGGCAGATGCCCTTGACCAGAATTGAACCCAGGACCCTTCAGTCCCTGGGCTGACACTCTATCCACCGAGCAAAACTGGCTAGGGCAGGGGATTTCTTTTTTTTTAAAGAAGTTCTTATTGATTTTTAGAGAAAGAGAAAGGAAAAGGGAGAGAGAGAAATATCAATGAGAAACATCGATTGGCTGCCTCCTGCACACCCTCTCCTGGGGATGGAGCCTGAAACCCAGGCCGGTGCTCTAACTGGGTATGGAAGCAGTGCCTCTTGGTGCACTGGTAGATGGTCAATCACTGAGCCAAATACATCGAGCAGGGGGGCTCTTTTCTAGTGGGAGACAACAGTGTTCTACAATTTAATTGTGGTGATGGTTGCACAACTATGAAGATATTAGAAACCACTGAGTTGTACACTTTAAATATATGTTGGGTAGTACCTAAAAATCTTCATATATCTGTTATATAAAAATATGTACATAATTATGATAAAAATTATGGGTGAGGGCATATGAGGAGGTTGCAAGGAGCATATGGGAACTCTGTACCTTCCACTCAATTTTGATGTGAACCTAAAACTGCTAAAAAGTAAGTCTTACAAAAATGACTAAGGACCCCAAACAACGTAAATTAAGAAGTTATCTATTTCTAAAATTTTAGCAGGACTATATTTTGAAATGAAAAGTTTAGCCCAAAAAAATTTTTTAGGGGAAGAGTGGCATTGTTTTACATTTTTGTGAATCCCCTTCATGTCTGGCTTAACAGGAAACAGATGGACTCTCCTATCAGCTTCTGCGTGCAATCTGCTGTGACACCACACTCACATAACCGCTGGGAAGCTCCACCGTATACTCGCGAGACAGTGAGAGTGAACAACGCAAACAGCATGTCAGCACTATTCCGTGAACAGGGAAACTGCCACACGGATTCCTCTCTCCATTTCACAGACGGGACATGAGCTCACAGAAGGCATGTACGCTGCCCAAACCCACCGAGTGCAGCAGAAGCGGGTCCTTCCGCCTGCTCCGGTCTGTCCAGGTGTTCCCGGGGACATCTGGGGCTCCAGCCATCTCCAAAGCCCTTGGACAAAATGAAGTCACACCAGATGACCTCAATTCAATCTGAAGAGCATTGGACCGCCCCGCTGGACCAGGCCCTGTATTGCCATAGCGATGTGATGGCGTCCAGCTATGGCTCCGCTGATTTGCAGATACACAGGCGTACGTGCAGTGTCCATGCACGTACGTGTCTGTCGCCCTTGCTCTGCCGCCAGTGTCCCTGCCTCTTGGCGGCAGGAAAAGAGAGACGCCTGCAGGAAAGGAGCTGATGTCACCTCCCCCATGTAAGATTCTGTCGAGGAAAATAAAAGGCAATGGCATCCCAGATGGTCGTTAAGGCTCCTTCAAGGAGCATTCTGGAGGCACGGCCAGGAAGGAAGCCCGCTGGGCCCCCAGACGTGACGGAGGATGAACCTTCTGACCGAGGCTTAACCGTCTGCAGGCTCTGGCTTCCCTCGCCCCATCCTCGACACTCTTGCAAAGCTACTGCCTCCCTTCTGGGCCAAGGCAAAAGCTGCCAGCAGAAAAGAACAGTCTGTGCGAGGGCTCCAAGTTACACCAGCTCCTCCACGTCAGCTGAGAATGAAGGCAGAGCCGCTGCAGTGGGTGTGCGGGGACACCTTGGGCGAGGCCCTGGAGCATCTGAGCATGAGCACGATGTAATCATAACAGCATGTGCTGCCTCCAAGGGCATTCTGAGAGTCTAAATTAATCCCAGGCGCCTGGGCTGCAGCAGAGAAGCCGATGTTGGCCCCAGGCAGCGGGCCACCCAGTTCTCTTAGATCAGAATTGCCTTTTATAGCCAGGTTGACAGTTAACAATCAGCAGGGGTCAAAGGGCAAGAGAAGTAAGTATGAGAAGTGTAGGGCCGGGGAAGAGAGACCTGCTAAAGGCTGAAACCCAGAGCCTAGACTCTGGGACAGGTGCTAAGTACAAAAAACGCAGAGGCGTCACCGGTCCAGGGGCTTGCAAGGGTAAGATGGCAGGGCCTGGGTGGGCATCGGCTCCGTGCCCCTTATTGTACTGTGAGGGAGGGTACCTTGCCCACCTTCTCTTATTTTTAAAGAGAGAGGGGATGTGCTTCACGCTATGCCCTGCACCACCTGGCAGAGCTGAGGTCCAAAGGCAGGTCTGCCGTGTTCCTTCCATCCTGCTGGCTGGAGAGGAGACAGTGGTGGCTCTCTGGGCTGTATGTGCCAGAAGGAGATGCCTGAGGAATCCAACAATCCTGGGCTCGGAAATGCAAGCTCAGAGCCTGGAGTGGAGATCGCCCGAAAGTATGCAGGGCTCACGCTTGTGGGGTGGTGGCTAAATTTAGGAAACCCAACTATCTGGAGAATGCGAGTGGCAAGCTGGCAGGAGCAGCCTCTGCCTTTGGAAGGAGGATGTACGTTTGTTTTTATTCGTTGTGCACAGGTTTTTTTTAAAAGTCTTTTGTAGAGCTGGGAGGAATGTCAGTGTTTGTCTCATCTCGATGCATTTCACAGATGGGGGAACTGAACTGGCAAGGCAGGGGTGTTTCTTTTTTGAGAAAATGAAAGTTTTCGCTCTTGCCTCTGATGGTTGTGTGAAGGCCTTTCCCACGCTCTCCACTTCTCATTTCATCTTGAGGGTCTGGGCCTCCCACTCCCACGGTCAGGGATGAAGAGTGGCCTGTTGAAACGATTTTCCCAGAGAGATGAAGGATAACAGCAGGAAGAGTAAAGTCAAGCTATGGCTTACCACCCCACAGGGTGGCCCAAGAAAGCCCCTGAACTCTGAGGGTGAATTAGGTATCGTTAGTGACTGGCATGCAAGCTCTCTGTGCAGTCTGTCTTTGTTGCCTGGGGCTGCTAGGACAAATCACAATGATCTGGTGGCTTAAAACAGCAGAAATTTATTCTCTGCAGCTCTAGAGGCCAGAAGTCTGAAATCAGTGTCACTGGGCTGAGACCAAAGTATCATAGAAGCCCTGTGCTCCTTCTGGAAGTTCCAGGGGAGGGTCCTTCCTGCCTCTCCCAGTTCCTGGGGGCTTTAGGTGTCCCTGGGTTTATGACTGCATCACCCCAATTCCTCCTCGGTGGTCACATGGCCTAATTCTCGGTGTATGTCCAATTTCCCCTCTGCCTTCCTCTTCTAAGGACACTTATAACTGCATTTAGGGCCCATCAAGATCAACTCTCCATCGAAAAGTCCTTACTTTGATCACATCAGCAAAACCTTGGCCCCAGCAGGTAACCTATTCACAGGTTCAGGGATTCAGGACCTGACACCTTTGGGGCCCATTGTCCAGCCAACCACAACATGTCTTTTCAGGACAGGCCCCCATGTGGGCCAGCAGTTGGGAGGTCTCCATGGAGCAATATGCTTCTAGAAGCTGGGAAGAGAGAAGGAAGCTGCAGCAGCGAGCGATGGTGGTACTGTCTTTCTGGAGGACATCCCGAAACGAAGACTAGAAGACTATGCTTGGGCTGCTGAGAAAGTTTCAGAACTAGGTAGTATGGTGATGTTGCACAATGCTGAAAATGTGCTAAATGCTAATGAGATGCCCACTTTAAAAAGATTAAAATAGTAGACTTTTTTTTTTTTTTTAAATGAAGAAGGAAAATAAAATGGCCTGGAGTCAGCCTCCATCAGGAGCTCAGCCTGGCACTGGGGATCCCATCCCAGCGGCACCCCGTCCTCTCCCACTGAAGCAGCAGTGCTGGGCCTACTGCATGACTGCACGGAGGTATCAGGACTGAGCCTGGGATCCAGCCACCAAAAACAAGTGACAGGCTCTCCAGACAGCACCCACGGTGACAGCAAAACTTACAGCCACAATGCCACCGAGTGCAGCAAAACCGGTTTGTCCCAGCCAGCAGCACACATGCAGGACTCATGGGGGCTCAGAAAGTTCCTGGGGGTCTGAGGTGCAGCTCCTCGAGGGAGTGCCTCCGATCAGGTGGCATTTGAGAAGAAAGGTTATACTGAGCCTAGCATGACACAGAGCAAACCACAGTTTCAACTTCGAAAAGTCAGGACACTGCGCAGGTGGAGAGTAGGTGGGGAGGAGGAGGGGGAGACTGAGGAGGAGAAAAACTGAAACCGCAAGAGTAAGATCTGATTCAGCAAAGGTTCTGCCCACACACGACCTACCCTGTGAAAAATAGAAACACTAGGCCACGCACGGGCAGGCCTGCAAACCAAAATGACACATGGGCCGAGGAGGCCTCTGAGCACGCACACACCTGGGAGGGCGCAGAGATCCCATTAGAGGCAGATGGACCAGCCTGAACCGTGGGAGCTGAGGGTACAGCACACAACGACCTGTAACTGACGCAGGTTTGTATCTGGAGACGGGCAGCTGGCTCACGTGTCCCCAGATGCAGGCACACCTGTGCCCTCTTGAATGCATCCCGGGGTCAAAAGGTAGGAACCCTGGCAGAGCTCCCCCTGCTTAGGTCGGACGTCTGGGCCAAGGTGCTCAGGGCCTCCTCCAGCATCTCCTGCTCCTGCAAAGAGCTTGGAGGGAGAGCACCAAAGTACCCCCTGGGGTGGGCTGAATGCAGGACACGGAGGGCCGGCCAGTACCAAGGCCTCCGGCAGATGCCTGCAGGATGTGGACACAACCCAGATCTCTGTGCCTGCTCCTAAGCCACACTTCCTTCTGCTTCCTCTGTTGTTTTTAAAACTGCAGTAAGATTTGCATAAAATAAAACGAACCATTTTAAAGTGAACATTTCAGTGGCATTGAGTGCATTCACAATGTTTATACCCATCACCTCTATCTACTTCCAAAACATTCCCATACCCGCCTGACAACCACTCACTCACTCTCTCTTTCTGTGGATTGCCTCTTCTGGACATGCCACATAAAAAGAATCACAAACTGTGTGGCCTTTTGTGTCTGGTTTCTCTGACTGAGCACCATGTGTTCAAGGTTCATCCACACGGTAGTGAGTGTCAGTGCTGCACTCCTTTCGTGGCTGAGTATATTCCAGTGTGTTTATCTGTTCATGTGCTTTAGTACATTCGGTTGTTCCCACTTTGGGGCTGTTGTGAATTGTGCTGCTATGAACACATGTGCATGTACGTGTGTTGTGTGTTTGAGTATTTCTTCAATTTTTGTGGGAACATACTTAGGGGTGGAATCGCTGGATTACATGACTCACTTTTCACCTTTGCACCCCTGAAATGGCCAGATCAGGCCTCCCACTCGGCACCTCTGCAGTGGGCTTTCCTGAAGCATAACTGCTCACAAATGGCAGGTGCGTGCCTCTCTGACAGGTATCTCCATACCCTGCATGACGGGTAGTGGGCAATAGTGGGTCTTGCAGGACAGGGAGTGATGTCAGGGGAGCCAGGCTCTCAACTTGGTAACAGAACAGGAGGGGACACCAAAAAAACTAGATGTCAAGATAAATAATATTTTAACAAACTATTGCCAAAACAAAGGACAAAACCCACCATGAACCAAATACCAGCATTTAAAACCAAGACAGGATTGGTAACTGCTGTATGGGAGATCCATAATAGAGTCTGACCGAAGAGCAAGAAGTGACAGAACTGATCCTATCTTTTAAAAATATATATATACTAGAGGCCCGATGCATGAAATTTGTGCAAGGGGCTTGGCCCTCCCAGCCACAGCGGCTTGCCTCGATCCGGTCTACTTAGCATATTACGCTTTTATTATTATAGACTAGAGGCTCAGGGCAGAACATCTGTGGGTGGAGGGAGGGGGAGCGGGGTAGAGAGTCCCTGTGGGAGCACACTGACCACCAGGGGGCAGCTCCTGCATTGAGCATCTGCCCCCTAGTGGTCAGTGTGCATCATAGCAACCGGTCGTTCTGGTGTTTTGCCATAATGGTTACTTAGGCTTTTATTATATAGATAATTTTTATTGATTTCAGAGAGGAAGGGAGAGGGAGAGAGAGATAGAAACATCAGTGATGAGAGAGAATCCTTGATTGGCTTCCTCCTGCATGCCCCCTGCTAGTGATCGAGCCTGCAACCAGGGCATGTGCTCTAACTGGGAATCAAACCATGACCTCCTAGTTCATAGGTCAGTGCTCAACCACTGAGCAACGCCAGCCAGGCAAAACTGATCCTATCCTGATTTAAAATTTTGAAATTTGGTTCTTTGTGGATTTTTACATTGGCTTTGAATTTTCAATGGAAGTAATAAATGTTATATTAAAATGTTATACTTTGACACTCAAATTAGAATAAATTATATTAAATACATAAAATATATTCAAATTAATTAACTTCTATTTTTTATTAAAACATTACTTATCTTGATCACTGAGGTATTTGGTGCCCCCTTAGATTTTGGGCCTGTACCTCTCTTGCCAGCCCCTGGCTCCAGCACTGGGATTTGGGATCCCAATATCTCTGAATAGGAATCCCAGCCCCACCGACTACTGGCTGGGGGTCCTCAGGCTTTCTGAGCCATGTTTTGGTATTTCTAGAATCCCAGGTGTGCAGAGTAGCTGGTGGGTTGTGGTGACGCTTGCCCAGCTGGTCCTAGTGCCCAGCACCCAGAAGGGTCCCACCTGTTAACATCAGCTGGGCTGCCAGGACCTGGAAGGGGATGGTATAACCCGAATGACTAGAGGGAATGGGTTGCATAGGGTTCTGTTTTTATTTTCTATTGGTCCAGGGAGTGAACAGTGGCTAGCGCCCAAGGCCCAATTTCATTGTGAACTAAATAGAAGTGATGACAAAGCCCTCATCGCTGGAGTTGCTGGGAGGATGAACGTGCTGGGCACACATTAGCTTCTCAATAAAGCCAGACCCTCTCTGTCTGAGCCTCCCAGGGCTCTTAGGACAAACTCCCGAAAATGTGGGTTAGGGTTAGGGCAGGTGGTCCCCAAAACACTTACAGCTGGATGTGCCCTGCTTGTGAGAGGGAGAAGTAATTCCCAGAAGAAATGGGCTTAGGAAATAAGTTCTAGAGCAGGGGTTCTCCACCTTCCTAACGCCGCGACCCTTTAATACAGCTCCGCGTGTTGTGGTGACCCCAACCATGAAATTATTTTCGTTGCTACTTCATAACTGTAATGTTGCTACTGTTATGAATCGTAATGTAAATATCTGATATGCAGGATGTATTTTCATTGTTACAAACTGAACATATTAAAGCATAGTGATTAATCACAAAAACAATATGTATTTATGTATGTGTTTTCCGATGGCCTTAGGCGACCCATGTGAAAGGGTCATTCGACCCCCAAAGGGGTTGCGACCCACAGGTTGAGAACCGCTGCTCTAGACACTTCTGACAAGAGTCCTGGTGTGGGGGAGGGGAAGACAAGGAGGCCCTTGGCCTCTCCCCAAGTCAGCAGAGCCTCCCTCTGGGAATGCTCTGTACGCTGTCACCCTGCGAGGCCTTGAGGAAGCACGTCAGCACTTTCTTAGAAAATTATTTGTTCTGCACATGGCATCAGCCTGCCTGGCCCTGAGCCATGCTCGGCCAGTACAGCCAGGCCAGGTCTGCGTCCATCCTGGCACCCAGCTCCCTTCCTCTGCAGGCCAAGGGGGATTCTGGCTCTCAGAAAGCAAGGCAGGAGGTGCCACCTGGCACTGGGTCCCACCCAGGACCCTGCAGGACAGAAGTCCAATGTCTGGGGCGAGGGGTTGAATTGTGTCCCTGCCCCAAATTCTTAGGTTGAAGTCCTAACCCCCAGGACCTCAGGATGTGACCTTACTTAGAAAAAGGGGCTTTTCCCGTGTCATTAGTTAAGATGGGGTCACACTTTGGAGCAGGGGGCCCCTAACCCAATATGACTGGTGTCCTTATAAAACGGGGAAATCTGTACACAGACCTGCACACAGGGAAATAGATGGCTATGGACGTAACAGCAGAGGCAGAGGGGATGCGTCTACAAGGCGAGGGACACCAAGGAATGCCGGCCACCACCGTAAGCTGGAGAGACGTGGACAGATTCACCGCCCAGGAAGAAGCCGCCCTCAGACACCTTGGCCTCAGACTTCTGGCTTCCAGAGCTGGGAGAGAAAGAACTAATGGAGTTTCACCCCCCAGTGCATGGTACCCTGTCACGGCCACCCTGGCAAACCATACACTGGGTTTATACACTGGAATGGCCTTCAGAGCCCAGGGTCATAGACTGCCTGCCCTGGAACGTTTCAGAGGGACATTGGCAGTGCCCCAGTGCCCATGCCAAGGCCTCAGAGGCGCCTATGGTTGGATCAAGACATGACACTTCAGGAAAAGCGCCTCGAAAGGGCCTCACCCACAAGAGGTGGGCTTGGGTGGCCTAGGAAACAAGACAAAGACCAGCTTTAACGTTTGCAAGATGCTGCACCGTTTCAGAAGGGCTGGCACAAGGCAGGAGGGCAGGGGCCTGCTTCTCCCAGGCCAGGTCTGGCTCCAGTGTGGCCGAGGGTACAGATACCTGTCTTCTGAGCATTCAACCTGAGACTCTCAGTTTCCAAAAGGCAGCAAAGGGAAGGAATTCAAGGCCGGACACAGAGCAGGCAGCCGGGGCTGGTTGAGGGCCAGCTAAGAGAAAGGCCACTGACTGGCTAAGCTGGTCTCGCCGGCCTGGCCAGAGACCTTCCGGGCCCGGGCGGTATTTCACACGTGTCTGTACAGGCTGCCGGATGGGTCCCCTTTCCCTGCCCGCTTCTGAGAAGCAGTCCTCCCCCCGCAATGCTGTGTCCGGCTGCCCACACCCAGACCATTAGAAGCCACTCGGTTGAGTGATCCGCCCGGCGAGACAGCCTCGAACACACACAGTGGGAAATGATGACCGAGAATGAGGATCACGAATGTCTCCGCACAGACTGACTTCAGGGGAGAGGAATTCCGCCGGAGGGTGTCTAGACTGCGGTGTTTCTGGGACGCTGGAACTGGGAGCCAGGAACATCACCCACCGGGAGGGCTGTGCTGCCACCTGGTGGCTGTGTCTGAAAGGGCCGCAGGGCCGGTCCCATCAACATGTCAGGTGGACCCCAGCTGTAGGGGTGTCGCAGAGAACACCATGAAGGGAGTCTTGGCCCTCCTGGTGGGAAAGGAAACAAAACCTGCATTTGTTTAGGGTGAGGACACCTGTGGTTGCTTCTAGCACCGAGTGGGTGGGAGCCAGAGACGCTGCTCAGCACCCCACAGTGTCCAGGACAGCCCCCCACAGAGAGTGACCCAGCTCCACTTCAGCAGTGCTGAGTGGAAGACCCTCATCTGTAAAATAAACTCCGGCCCTGAGGCCAGTGAATTCTGTTTCCTGAACTAAAATGCTCTCATCAAACACTAGCTCTCAAGGCCACCAAGGAGCTTGCTGAAAGCTGCCGTCACAGCGACATCTAAAGGAGTCACACAAGCAACACAAAAAGCCGCCCTCAGAGGTGAGCCCCCTGGGCCCAGCCCTCCGCAGGAGGCGGGCCCACTCATGATGGAACCATGTGTCCCATGGCCGGAGAGGCCACTACAGCCCAGAGTGCACGTTTGGGAGATGAGTCAGCTTGGGAAATCGAGGGAGAGTGGGAGACAGTCCTACACGGCAGCCCGAGCAAGGTCACATGATGAGCAATTCCGAGTTTCCCAGGGGCGTTGAGCATTACAACCCAATATGCATGCGGAAGTCAGGGTCCCCCTCGGCACGGCTGACATCAGGGCCAGTCATTCTATGTGGGGCTGTCCTGGGCACTGAGGGGTGCTAAGTGGCATCTCTGGACCCCACCCACTCGATACTAGGGGGCACCCCCAGTCGCGACACCCACAGATGTCTCCAAACAACGTCCGGTGTCCCCTGGGGGTAAGGTCTCCTCTTCAGGCCTCCTGCCTTGCTCCAATCATAGCAATGACTCGAGGAGCAGCTGCTCAGACCTTTGTCCAGCACCCTGTGTTTGCTCTGGGCAGGAGAGGATGAGGAGCCCAGTGAGGAGACTGTGAGGTCCCCGTTTCCTGGGCGGGTGTGTGTTGCAGTTCTCGGCACAGAGGCTAAGATCCCTGGTTGCCCAATCCCTGGAAAGCACAAGCCCTTCTGCTTCACAGCCAAGAAATCTAGCAGCGGAGCACTGGGCTATTTCCTGGCAGTGCGGCTGCCTGGCTATGCCCGACCCCAGGCTATTCCTGGCAGGTGTTGGGGGGAGGAACCCAACTGCACCCAGAGGATGGGCCTCGCAGCCTCTGCTCCCTGCACCCCCCTCTCATACAGCCTGGACCACAGAAGGCTCTCACCAGGGGTGACTCTGCCCCCTGGACACTGACAATGTCTAGGAACGTCTGTAGTTGTCGCAATTAGGGAGCTCCTGGCATCGAGTGGGTGGTGGCAAGGGATGCTGCTCAACCCCCCACAGCGCCCAAGTTAGCCCCCCACAGAGAAGGCCTGGGCCCCGACGTCATCAGTACTGAGGGGTCAGATCCTGTGCTTACTATTGGGGGGAAGGAGTCTGACTGCTGCTCACAGTAGTCACCGGAACAAACCCCTGCCGGTCAGACGGTGTAAACCGGGGTGACCTGAGCATCCGTGAGTCACCTCCCCTGTCAGGTCCTGTTTTCCACCTGCGGGTCAGGGACACGCTGACTGCGAAGGGAAAACAAGCCAAAGACCAAGGCAGGCAGGGGACAGGCGAGGGAGTGGCCGGGCAGGCTGGGCGGCCCCAGGTTTCTGTTAGGCCCCAGAGGCCTGTGCTCGCCACTGGTCTGCAACAACAGCCCTCCCGGGACATGCTGCAGGCAGAGCGCTATTTCCCAACCTCTTTCTGGTCAGCCCAGTTTAACACACACGCCGGTGAAGTAAACATGGACGGGCGCCAAGGACAGCCACTTGGCCTTGCAGGAGCAGGAGGACCCGCAAGGGCACTCACGGGTGGACGCAGCCTGGCCTGGGTGAGACAGCCCTGTGGGAGGAGGAGGGGGGGAAGGGGGGTCCTGGGCCTAATGCCCACGCCCTGCCAGAGCCCTCCCCTCTCTGGCCTCAGCAGCAGAGCTGACATGGCTGCCCTGTCCCCAGAGGGCTTCCTGCCCTGGGCCCCGCAGCCAGAGGGCCACCCTTGGTTAATACACTGCTCTCACCACCCACAGTCGGGGTGGAGCAAGGGGCCCATGTTCTCATTTGCACCAGGGCCTGGAGACTCCGCAGTTGGTCCCTCAGCTACAGAGGAGAGAGCTTCTGAGGCTCCTGGCTCCAAGCCCTATGAGGACCCAACTGCTCAGGGGAGCGCAGGATGGACTGACGGGAAGGCGAGGGCCGGGGCATCTGAATTTCCAAGGAGAGAGCAATGTGGAGCCACACTTGCTTTAACCCCAAGTGCCCAGTGTGAGCAGGAATTGGACTCAAAGTTTTTTCCAAATAATGAACACAGGGTCTCCCCCTCAGCACAGCTAATACTGGTGCCACATCCTCCTCTGTGGGGGGCCATCCTGGGCACTGTGGGGTGTTGAGCAGCATCCCTGACCCCACCCACCCAGGAGCACCCCCCGCACCCCCGTCATGACGCTCCCAGACATCGCCCTGTGTCTCCTGGCGGCAGAATCACCCCTGAATTAGTGGTTTCCAGGGGCTGGGGGAGTGGGAGTGCCAGCTAATGGGGACAGGGTATCTTTTCGGGGTGATGGAATGTTCTGGAATTCAAGCAATGCTTGCACAACTATGTAAATGTACTAAAGCCACTGACATGTACACTTTAAAGGATGAATTATATGGTGTGAATTATATCTCAATAGAGCTGTTATTTTTAAAAATGTTTTTAACTTGAAGAATTAAGAAAAAAGAGTCAATTCTGAGACAGCCTCCCACCTATGGTGCACGAAGCCTGTTTTCCCATGTTCAGCTGCTAGTGTTTGACCTCTTATAGGGACTATATTTCTCTTCTTAGCGGGAAGCATCGGACCCCTTCCTCTTTGTGCCCTTAGTCTTTATTCACTTCACTGAGACTCTTCGCTGTGAAAGAGGCTCTGAACCCTCCTCATGTAACCTACTTTATCAGGGAAAAAATAAACCATATTGCCCAGCCAGTGTGGCTCAGTGGTTGAGTGTCAACCTGTGAACTAGGAGGGCACATGTCCGGGTTGCAGGCTAGATCCCCAGTAGGGGACGTGCAGGAGGCAACTAATCAATGATTCTCTCTCATCATTGATGTTTCTATCTCTTCCTCTCCCTTCCTCTCTGAAATTAATTTTAAAAATATATATTTTATAAGAAGACCATATGCCTGATAAATAATCCAATAAAAAAAATGGGCAAAGTGCCTAAACAGACACTTTTCGAAAGTGGACCACAGCCAAGAGGCATATGAAAACATGCTCAAAGTCACTAATCATCCGAGACATGCAAATCAAAATGACAATGAGATACCATCTCACACCTGTCAGAATGGCTATCATCACAAATCAACAAATGACAAGTACTGGCGAGGATGCAGAGAAAAAGGAACACTCGTGCACTGCTGGTGGGAATGCAGACTGGTGCAGCCACTGTGGAGAACGGTATGGAGTTTCCTCAAAAAATTAAAAATGGAACTCACATTTGACCCAGTGATCCCACTCCTAGGAATATATCCCAAGAAATCAGAAACACCAACCAGAAAGAATATATGCATCACAATTTACAATAGCTAAGATATGGAAACAACCTAAGTGGCCATCAGCAGAAGAGTGGATTAGAAAACTGTGGTACATCTACACGATGGAATACTACGCTGCAGTAAAAAAGAAAGAACTCTTACCATTTGCAACAGCATGGATGGACCTGGAGAGCATTATGTTAAGTGAAATAAGCCAATGAATGAAAGAAAAATACCACGTGATCTCACTCATTTGTGGACTATAATGAACAGCATAAACTGATGAACAAAAGTAGATCCAGAGACATAGAAGCATTGAACAGACCGTCCAATCTCAGAGGGACGGCAGGGGAGGGTAAGGGGAGGAGTGTAAGAGATCAACCAAAAGACTTGTATGCATGCATATTAGCATAACCAATGGACACAGACAACAGGGGGTTAGGGCCTGTGCTGGGAGGTGGGAGTGGGCTGGGAGAGGTCAAGGGGGGGGGGGGGGAAGGAGACATGCAATACTTTCAACAACAAAGAATTAAAAAAAATAAAGACCATATGCCTTTGCTGGCCCACTGCCTCTGCCCTCTACCCTAAGTTACCAGCAAGAGTGGGAACTAACCCTGGCCAGTGTGCTCAATGGTTACAACATTGGCCTGTGCACCGAAAGGTAGCAGGTTCCATTCCTGGTCAAGGGCACGTATATGGGTTGCAGGTTCGATCCCCAGCCCTGGTTGGGGTGTATGTAGAAAGGCAACCAATCGATGTGTCTCTCACACATAGATTTCCCCCGGCCCCCAACCTCCCGCCCTCCTTTCCACTTTCTCTAAAAATCAATGGAAAAAATATCCTCAGGTGAGGATTAACAACAACAACAACAAGAGTGGGAACTAGACCTCCATCCAGGCTAGTGTGGGTTAATATAAAACTGTTCTGGAAATATCCAATTCAGCACTGGTGCATCCCCTCCCCCCAAACTCCCTTTCTCCCTGGGCTATCAGCTGTCTGAACTTATCAAATCGGGAAAATAAGGAGGAGAATTGTGCACTGATGTAGGAACATCCTATCTAATAAAAGAGAAACATGGTAATTAGCATGCGACCACTACCCTTCCCATTGGCTAATCAGGGCGATATGCAAATTAACTGCCAGCCAAGATGGCGGCCGGCAGCCAGGCAGCTGGAAGCGAACATGAGGCTTGCTTGCTTCAGTGACGGAGGACTCCAACATTCCCCGCTTGCCTTGCCGGCCTCTGAGCTGGCAGTTTGAAACATTGTAACAAATATAGAAGCTAAACAAAACCCCAGAAACCAGCTTTCAGCTGGCTGGGATCTCAGAGCTGGAGATAATACAGTGTTTCGATTATAGAACTGAAACAAACCAGATACCTGCTTTCAGCAGCAGAGGCCTTGGCCCATAATAAAAAAAAAAAAGAAAAAAAGGAGCGGTTGGGAGCTTCAGTCACCTACCAGCCTGAAAACAGCCCTCAGCCCCTCACCCAGACTGGCCAGGCACCCCAGTGGGGACCCCCACCCTGAAGGGGGTGTGACCAGCTGCAAACAGCCATCATCCCCTCATCCAGGCTGGCCAGGCACCCCAGTGGGGACCCCCACCCTGATCCAGGGCACCCTTCAGGGCAAACCAGCCAGCTCCTACCCATGCACCAGGCCTCTATCCTATATAGTAAAAGGGTAATATGCCTCCCAGCACTGGGATCAGCGGAGCCACGAGGCCTCCCAGCACCGGGATCAGCGTGACAGGGGGCAGCGCCCAAACCCTCTGATCACCCTGCGGCTCTGTGTGTGACAGGGGGCGGGGCCACAACCTCCCTATCCGCCCTGCTCTGTTTGTAACAGGGGAAGGCGCCCCAACCCCCTGATCAGCCGCTCTGTGCCTGATAGGGGGGAGCTCCCCAACCCCCTGATCGCCCTACGGCTCTGTGTGTGACAGGGTGCGGCGCCCCAACCCCCCCCCCCCCACGGGCCCTGCTCTGTGTGTGACAGGGTAGAGCAATAACCTCCCCATCGGCCCTGCCCTGAGTGTGACAGTGGCAGCGCCCCAACCCCCTGATCGGCCCTGCTCTGTGGGTGATAGAGGGTGGCGCCCCAACCCCCTGATCCGCCCTGCTCTGTGTGTGACAGGGGGCGGTGCCCCAACTCCCCTATAGGCCCTACTCTGTGAGTGACAGGGGGGAGCTCCCCAACCCCCTGATCGGTCCTGCTCTGTGAGTGACAGGGGGGAGCTCCCCAACCCCCCTGATGGGCCCTGCTCTGTGCGTGACAGGGGGCAGTGCCCCAACCCCCTGATTGGCCCTGCTCTGTGCATGACGGGGTGGCGCCGCAATCTCCCCATCGACCCTGCCTTGAGTGTGACAGGGGGCGGTGCCCCAACCCCCCAATCGGCCCTACCCTGAGCATGACTGAGGGTGGCATCACAACCTCCTGATCCGCCCTGCTCTGTGCATGACAGGGGGCGATGCCCCAACTCCCCAATCAGCCCTGCTCTGAGCCCGACCAGGGGCTGCACCTAGGGATTGGGCCTGCCCTCTGCCACCTGGGAGCAGGCCTAAGCCAGAAGGTCGTTATCTCCCGAGGGGTCCCAGACTGCGAGAGGGCACAGGCCGGGCTGAAGGACCCCTCTTCCCCTCCGAGTGCACAAATTTTTGTGCACCGGGCCTCTAGTTATCTAATAAAAAGCTTGCTTTTTAAAAGAGTTCTTTACATTCAAACAAACAGGTTTTAGGCTTTAAAAAAAGAAAAGAAAAAGAGCCGACATGCTGCGTTTGGCTGCAGGACGCCGATGGTTTCATCTCTCTGCACACTGGGTCTCCTGCTCACTGCTCCACCTTGCAGACCCACCTCAGACACAGTCATGGGCCTCACCCTACCCCCACCACAGCCTCCAAGAGACCCGTCACCTCCCAGGGATTACCACGATATAAAAGAAGGGAATACTGGCCCAACATTTTCTATCTTTGTTGTGTCTTTATCTGGTTTTGGAATTAGGATAATGTTGGCCTCATAAAAAGAGTTTGGAAGTCTTCCCTCCTCTTGAATTTTCTGGAATAGTGTGAGGAGCATAGGTGTTAGCTCTCTGAATGTTTGGTAAAACCGGCCTGTGAGGCCATCGGGTCAGGACTTTGGTTTGCCGGAAGATTTTTGATTACTGCTTTGATTTCATAAGTTGTTATTGGTCTATTCAGGTGTTTGGCTTCTTCCTGATTAAGCTTTGGGAGATTGTATGTCTCTAGGAAGTTGTCCATTTTGCCCAGGTGGTCTATTTTGTTGGCATATATTTGTTTGTAACATTTTCTTACGATCCTTTGCATTTCTGTGATGCCAGTTGTTGCCTCTCCTCTTTCATTTGATCATATTTACCTGGGTCCACTCTCTTTGCTTCTCGAGGATCACAACCTTGGTTATCCTTTCAAAGAACAGCTTTTGGTTTCATTGATCTTTTGTTTGTTTGTTTTGTTTTTTGTTTTTTTTAGTTTCTAAGTCATTTATTTCTGCTCTGATATTTATTATTTCCTTCCTTCTATATATGCTGGCCTTTTCCTGCTGTTCTCTTTCCAGTTCTTCTAGGTGTAGGTTTAGATTATTTACTGGAGGTTTTTCTTGCTTCTTGAGATAGACCTGTAATGCTATGCACGTCCCTCTCAGGACTGCTTTTGCTGTGTCCCATAGATTTGGAATGGCTGTGTGTTCACTTTTGTTTGTTTCTAGGTATTTTTTAAAAAATTTCTCCCTTGATCTCACTGGTAACTCAAAAAAATCATACACCATGATCAAGTGGGATTTATTCCGGGGATGCAAGGTTGGTACAATATACGCAAATCAATAAACGTGATACATCACATAAACAAAATGAAAGATAAAAATCATATGATCATATCAATAGATGCAGAAAAATCGAACCAGCCACCCTGGAGGACTCTAGGGGTGTCCCTGTGCTATCGGAACCCTTGGCTGGGCAGCTGGCCTTGTGCACAGAGCCAACTCGTGTGGTGGAAATGCTGGCTCTGCTCAAGGCTGTCCTGTGACCTTGGGTAACCTCGCCTACCCTGACTTTCCACTTTCATTTTTGAAAGGGGTAAAGGCTCCCCTCACAGCAGAGTGACCTTTCTGAAGGTCAGAGATGACATCTCAGCTAAATGACTTGCACTGGGCTTGCACAAACAGTGCCCCTCCAGGATGACCCCTCCCCCTTCTTCCTGCACACCCTTCCGGGGTCTCTTACCGAGGACTGCATTCAGTCCACCTCCCTGAGGTGGGTTAAGCAGTATTCCCCCCTCTCCACTCCCCCTCCCACAAATTCATGTCCACCTAGAACAGTGATGGCGAACCTATGACACGCGTGTCAGAGGTGACACGCAAACTCATTTTTTTGGTTGATTTTTCTTTGTTAAATGGCATTTAAATATATAAAAATATAAGTCTTTGTTTTACTATGGTTGCAAATATCAAAAAATTTCTATATGTGACACGGCACCAGAGTTAAGTTAGGGTTTTTCAAAATGCTGACACGCCGAGCTCAAAAGGTTCGCCATTACTGACCTAGAACCTCAGAAGGCCACTGGCATGAACAGAATTGTGTCCGCCCGCAAATTGATATGTTGGACTCCTGGCCTTCAGAACCTTCGACTGTGCCTGTACCTGGAGGTGGGGTCTTTAAGAGGTGATGAAGGTAAAAATGAGGGTGGGCCCTAATCCAACATGACCGGTGTCCTTTTAAGTAGGACACAGGCACGCGCAGAGGGAAGGTGTGTGGACACGGAGAAGTTGGCCATCTGCATGCCAAGGAGAGAGGCCTCAGGAGGAAGCAGCCCTGCTGACACCTTGGTGTCAAAATTTCGGCCTCCAGCACCGGGATTGCTCTGTTGTTTAAGCTGCCCTGTGTGGTGCTTTATTATGGCAGCCACCGCAGACTAACAGTGACCTTATTTGGAATGTCACACTCACTGTGCATTTTTCTAGCATGGTATATTTATTTATGCAAAAATGTATTTTTCTCCCTAGAGGTGTGTGGGCCCAAGTGAGGGTGGACGAGGGAGAAGCCACCTCATGGCCCAGGTTCCTGATTCTGTGGCTCAGGTTGGGTTCCCTTATATTCCGGGGGGCAGACAGGGGACCCGCAGACTGAGCTCCAGATATTATCTCAGAACCAAAAGGTGTTTCAGTCCCCCAAAGAACTGAAAGCAGGGTCTTCAAATAGATCATTATACACCTGTGTTCATAGCAGCATTATTCACAAGGGCCAAAAGGTGGAAACAACGCAAGTGTTCATCAATAGATGAGTGATACACACCCTGTGGCCCATCCACACACTGGAATATTACTCAGCCTTAAAAAGGAAGGACATTCTGACACCTGCTACAAGGTGGATGAGCCTTGAGGACAGTATGTTCAGTGAAATGAGCCAAACACAAAAGGACAAATACTGTGTGACTCTACTCAGAGGGAAGTCCATAGACAGAAAGTAGATGGTGGGTGCCAGGGCTGGGAAGGGGGAAGGGGCAGGGGGTAGGGAGTTAGTGTTTAATGGGCACAGAGTGTCAGTTTGGGAAGATGAGAAAGTTCTGGAAATGGATGGTGGGGATGGCTGCACAACAATGTGAATGTACTTAATACCACCGAGCTGTGCGCTGAAAAATGGTTAAGACAGCAAATTGTATGTTATGCGTATTTTACCACAAGAGAGAGAGAGAGATAGAGAGAAAAGGAAAGATGCCCCCCTACGCTCCTTGTTCTTGTGTGAGGAACAGCGCCGTCTGTGAGTAAACACGTTGCCCTGGGGGGCCTCACAACACAGATGACCATCCCCAGCCGGCATCTCTCCCCCAGGAGGCAGCTGAGCGAGTCTGAGTCTTCTGGGAAGGGAACAGATTTGCCACCCTTTCTTGATAATTCCCAGGAGGCGTGGGCAGGCGGGCGGCTAGGAGCCCGGCCCCCAGGCCCTCCATCCCTGGGTGTTTACAGAGCCTGCAGAGATCCCCACCGCAGGCCAGGCTGTTCCTGCCTGGGAACAGGAAAACAAGGTCAGCCTGGGACACAGCCACCGCCTGCTGCCGCCTGCTGCCGGCTTTCCTGGTGGACTCCTACTGGTCACTCCCAGGGGGCCGGGCTCTGGGCCGGGAACACGTTCTGTCCACGAGATTCAGTTACTTCTTTCTTGCCCTCGGTCAAGGGCAAGAACGCTGTCACCGGGAACAGGAGTCCAGGGCTTGCCAACCTGTTGACGGTTCTGGGGTCACTCACTGATTCCCAGCATTTCCATAGATACCAGAGAAGTCAGATGACATCCGGTGTCTTTGGGAAGAAGGAAAGCAGAGAGGGGACGGGTGGGGGGACGAGGCCTGCAAAGCGGATGGTGTCATCTAGTCCCTGCAGAACCCTGGGCATCGGCGGCGGCTATCACTCCAATTTTACAAAACGGAAACAGAACAGGAGGTGCCTGCCTGAGCAGGGGTCTCAGAGCTGGGAGGTACCAAGATAGGTGCCACTTCCTGGGCCTGGCTCCAGCAACCACATGCACCCCCAAACTGGCATAGCCAGTGACCTTGTGAAAACAGCCCTGAGGTCCGCTGGGACCTGTGCCCACCCTCACCTCCAAGGTGCCTCAGTTGCCTAATCTGTAAAACAAGGAGCTCAATCAGTTGTTGCCAGGGGTGGGGCTAGAACCCTCTATGGCTCCCTATTGCCCTCGGGATAAAGCACTATCTGTGCCGGTGGGCTCCTTGCTCCCTCTCCCGCACAGAAGGTCCTGGAACAGACCTCTGCTCCTGTGCCACCTGGAGGGTCCACCTACCAGGTTCCATCAGCTCCAGGGCACTGTTAGCCTCAACTCAGATACCACTTCCTCCAGGAAGGCCTCCCTGAGGCTCTGGACAGAGCCCCCTGGGTGAGTACCTGCTCTAACTCAGGCAGCGTCATCACCATCAGCTCACATGGCCAGGGTCTCACCCAGGACGGTCCTGCCCCAAGGGGACACTGGCAACGCCTGGGGACATCTGTGGTTGTCACAATAGGGGTGCTCCTGGCATCGAGAGGGTGGGGGCCAGGGATGCTGCTCAATATCCCACGGTTTCCAGGAAGGCCCCCACCGAGAGTGACCCAGCCTCTATTGGAAGCAGGAGACCTGGTAATGGTTTGCCAGGGGCAATGGTGGGTGTGGCCCCAGCCCTCAGTCCTTGTTTCCCCCTCTCTTCCCACCTACACTGTGTGCCCTTCCTCTCACCTGCAGCCCAGGTGCCACAAACCCCCACCCACACCTGGCTGGCTGTTCCTCCTGCTGCCTGGCTTTGCCAGTCTCTCTGGGAGCTGGCCTCCCATCGAGCAGGGCTCTGAATCAGCCGGGACATTAGTCAGGGTGCCAGGGAATAGCATGTTAAATTCCAGGAGGTGCATGAGCTCAGGCCTCATCCCCTCAATGACTCAGTCAGGGAAGCCCCATGTGATCATTACTCCTTTCGGGGTACAAGGATTACGTCCTCGAGGTTCCATTCACTGTCTCCAGCATGTCACTGGTCCCAGTCACAGGCTCACCTCTCTGTTCAGAGGTCAGGTGAGGATTTGTTCCTTCTCTCACTCATTCACTCACCAAACATCCAGTGGGCGGTTGGAGCATCAGATCCCTGGCCTGGGCCTGGTGACACTCAGCTAACTATCACAAAACAGTTACCATGTGGCCCTGGGCAAGTTACTTAGCCTCTCTCTGCTGCTGTTTTCTCATCTGGAAAATAGAGATAATTAGCTCTACTTCGCAGAGTTGTGGTGGGTTTTAGAAAGAATGTGTCTGAAGGTAGCACAGTAGGTGTATCAGTCAGCTACTGCTGTATAACAAGTTATTACAAACTTAGCAGTTTAAAACAACACACATTAGTCATCTCACAGTTTCTATGTTAGGAATTTGGGCACAACTTAACTGGATCCTCTACTCAAGGTCTCAGAAGCTTAAAATCAAGGGATTGGCCAGGCTGAGTTCCCATATAGAATTTAGGGTCCCTTCCAAGCTCATTCAAGTGGTTGGCAGAATCTAATTGCCTGCAGCTATAGAACTGGGGGTCCCTATTTTCTTGCTGGCTGTGGTGTGGGGATTGCTCTCAGTTCCTAGAGGCCATATGGCCTCCTCCACAGGCAGTTCACAATGTGTCTGTTTGCTTTCTTCAAGGCCAGTCAGAGAGGGTCTGCCACTGCTTCTGATATCTGTCTCTCCCTCTCTTCTTTTATTGTGGTAAAAGTCACATAACGTAAGACTTACCGCTCTAACCTATTTTATTTGTACAGCTGAGTAGAGTTAAGTATATTCACATACACGAGTTAGAGGCACTCTCTCTACTGTACGTGTGGTGGTCCTGCACACTCATAACTCAGGCAAAGCCCAATCTGCACGTGTGATAAACTGTGGTGGCCTCTGCACACACATGGTCCCCGTGCCAATTTCCTGGTCTCGTGCTACAGTTATGAGAGATGCCACCACAGGGGAAAGCTGGGGGAAGGGTGCTCAGGACCCCCTGAAAAAATGTTTGTAATTTCCTTTGCAATTACTTCAAAATAAAGGTTTTAAAAAATATGTTAGTCGAAGCCTTAGGTATATTTAGGTGTAACTGGGCCAAAACATGCCAGGCATTCCCCAAGGCCGACATCCTCCTTTCTCCCCCAACCCTGGTCGTCCCCCCGAGTCCTGGCAATACGCCCTGCAGGGAGACGCGGAGGTCAGAGAGGAGGGCAAAGATGCCCCGGCTCAGCCGTGGCAGAGGCTCAGCGCTGGGCGTACCTCCCTCACTATGACTAGGCTCCCTTCTTCCTCTGTGTGGCCAGCAGGCTTCTAAGAGCCCCCAGGTCCCTGTAGATGAACCCCTGAGTATAGACAGGACCTGTGAACATGATGAGACACCCCTGGTATGTTATTTTGTACAAAAGAGGGGATTTGGAGGATGTAATTAAAATCCCAAATCAGTTGACCTTGAGTGAATCAAAAGGGAAATGTGCCTTGGTGGGCCTGGCCCAATCAGGCGAGTCCTTCTTGAAGTGAGACAGGAAGTGGGGGAGGGTCTGTAGAGGGGACAGGACCTGAACACCTCTAGGTGCGGAGAGTCATGTCATCCCTAGCTGGCGGCTGGCAAGATGACTGAAAAGAATGAGATCCTGCTGACAACCTGGGTCAACCTGGAAGTGGGTCCTTTCCCGGTCTCGCCTCAGATGAGAACTCGGCCCTGGCCAAGCCCACTGAGACCCTGAACAGAGGGCTGGCCATGCCATGCCCACACTTCTGACCTGGAGAACCGGGAGCTAAAGGACAGGTGTGGTTTAATGGACATGTTTGTGGTGACTTGTTATGCAGCAACAGCTAGCGAATACACTTTATGTGACAGCACAGCAAAGCATCTGGGGCTTGCTGATCACTTTCATATTTAAGGGATGCTCCCATCGCTCAGGAACTCTAAGCATTTTGGGCGCTGTGAGCCCAGAACCATAGGTGAAGACCAAAATTTGTATTTATTATTAACCGCACCATCACACCTCCCAACAGTCCCACCTCCAATTACCATCACACTGGGGGTTAGGTTTTAACTTTTGAATTTGGGGATACCAATGGCAATTATAGACAATGGGTGATTCAGTCTAAGGCAATGAGAGACAGGTTCCCAACACACCACTTCCCTGTGGGCCCTCCATTTGTTGCACCTGCTCAGGCCTCCACCGGGCTGACAGCGGCTCAGGAGCCCTCAGCTCCCAAGTTGCTCCCCCTGCCCCTGCAACTCCTGAGCACAGCCCACCTGGCCCTCTCCAGGGATCCGGGTATTTGCTGACTGAAAGAACGAAGTGGGAGGGAAGGGAAAGAGGAGCCTCAGCCGACATCCTCAGTGCCCACCAGCTCAGATGGAATCAGGACTGAGAATGGGCCTTGGGAGGATGTGGGGACCCCTTCTGCCCACCCCAAATGAGCTCCTCTCCGGCCTCGTCACGGCTCCCCCGGCTCCCCCACCTGCTTGTCATATGTGACTGTCACAACCCTGTGTGTGTTTTGAGTCCGATGACTCTCTGATGACTGCCTGCCTGCGTCATCCCCTGCCCTGGGGCTGACTGTTCAAGTCGTTGCCCAGCAACAAGCACGTGGCTGCAGATGCTGCAGTTGGCATGCCTTTGCTGCCAGGGGGCTGTTCCAGTTCTGGCTGCCCCATCCGTGGATCCCCTCTTCAGTGATCTTGGATGTGAGCGTTGCTGGGCCTTGATTTTCCAACAGGTAAAAGCGGGTGGTAGCACTAACTGACCCGTGTTGGACTGGCTGGGAGAGCTTAGCCTGTGGGGTCCAAAAGCGTGGGGCCTGCTGGCCGTGGCCTGGGTGAGAACCAGTGATAACACAACGCAGAGAATACAGAGAGTGGCCTTGAGTCAACACAGAAGGCAAGAATCTCATAGAGCAGGGCGCCCCCTCGGCAAAGCTGACATCGGGCCGGGGCCATTCCCTGGGGTGCAGCCATCCTGAGCATTGTGGGGTGCTGAGCCCCATCTCTGGTCCCGCCCACTTGATGCCAGGTGTACCCCCGGTCAAGACAACCACAAATGTCTCCGACATGGGCCAGTGTCCCCTAGAGGCTAAGTCACCCCTAGATGAGACCCTGCGGTAGGGGGTCAAGGTCATGTCTGAGCAGGGCCTGCTGCCTGGGGAAGAACCAAGTGGCTTGGTCTCTGGAATCAGAGGCTCTGGGCAGAGGGCTTGGGGCCCTGTGGGCTGCATCAGGAGACTCATAATTACATAAATACTGTACACGTTTTCTGTTGGGAAGGTGGCGGCGGCAGCCCGTGACCTTCCATGAGCAGAACATTCTAGATTTTCACTGTATATCTTGGCAGTCCTTTTAGGAGAACAATGTGTCCATGGAAAGAACTGATAATAATGTGCATTTTAACACACCCAGGACAGACTGAAAGCAGTCACTCCCCAGGAGAAAGACGAGCGCTCCTATTTGCACGCCAGGGCGGGAGTTTGTTCCCCACACAAAGGCCACTCTCTTAGGATAAAAGCTCTGGCAATGCTTTCAGCAGAAATGTTCAGAAACTCCCGGAGAACAGGAGCCATCAGGAAGGCACGCTCTGCTGTTGGGGGGCTCTTTTGTGCTCTATGGAGCGAGCAGTCTAACTGCAGAACTGCCTGCCCTTGTAGGATCCCCCCTCGGCATTGCTGACACGGGCTGGTCATCTCCGTGGGACCCGCCCTGCACACTGGGGAACCCAGAACACATGCCTGGCCCCACTCCCTCGATGCCAGGAGCCATCCCATCTGACAACCACAGGTGTTTCCAGACATCACCCAGTGTGCCCCGAAGGCAGGACCACTCTTAAGACGGGAAACCAGAAAAATACTAGAGGAATCCACAGGCAGCAAAATCTCAGACATATGCCGAAGCAGTATCTTCACCGATACAGCTCCTAGGGCAATGGAAACTAAGGAGAAAATAAACAAATGGGACTACATCAAAATAAAAAGCTTCTGCACAGCAAAAGAAACCATCAACAAAACAACAAGAAAGCCCATTGCATGGGAGAACATATTTGCCAATGTTATCACCGATAAGGGTTTAATCTCCAACATTTACAGGGAACTCATACAACTTAACAAAAGGCAGATAAACAACCCAACCAAAAACTGGGCAACGGACCTAAATAGATACTTTTCGAAAGAGGACATACAGAAGGCCAAGAGACATATGAAAACATGCTCAAAGTCACTAATCATCCGAGACATGCAAATCAAAACGACAATGCGGTACCATCTCACACCTGTCAGAATGGCTATCATCAACAAATCAACAAACGACAAGTGCTGGAGAGGATGTGGAGAAAAAGGAACCCTTGTGCACTGCTGGTGGGAATGCAGACTGGTGCAGCCACTGTGGAGAACAGTATGGAGTTTCCTCAAAAAACTAAAAATGGAACTCACATTTGACCCAGTGATCCCACTTCTAGGAATATATCCCAAGAAACCAGAAACACCAATCAGAAAGGATATGTGCACCCCTATGTTCATAGCAGCACAATTTACAATAGCTAACTAAGATTTGGAAACAGCCTAAGTGCCCATCAGCAGATGAGTGGATTAAAAAACTGTGGTATGTCTACACAATGGAATACTACACTGTGGTAAAAAAAAAAAAAAAAAGAAGGAATTTTTACCATTTGCAACAGCATGGATGAAACTGGAGAGCATTATGCTAAGCGAGATAAGCCAGTCAGGGAAAGGGAAATATCACATGATCTCACTCATTTGTGGAATATAATGAACAACATAAACTGATGAACAAAAATAGATCCAGAGACAGAGAAGCATCGATCAGACCGTCAAACTTCAGAGGGAAGGCGGGGGTGGGTGGGGGGGAATCAACCAAAGGACTTATATGCATGCATATAAGCCTAACAATGGACACAGACACCAGGGGTGGTGAGGGCATGAGTGGGGGGGGTGGGGGGCAAAGGGGGAATAAGGACACATATGTAATACTTTAATCAATAAAGAAAAAAAAAGAGAATTACTGATTTAGACCAATATATGCAAAATATAGTCATTTCCACTCTCGGCTCCATTTCGGGTGCCCAGTAGCCCCCTGTGGCTAGCGGCTACCATTTTGGAAATCGAAGCTCTGGACACTGTGTTCAGCTCAAAACTCGATGTCACCGCAATAAAACTAGCACCACAGCAGCCTCGGCATCCGAGCCAGGTGACCCTCAAGCTGCATGGCCGGTGCAGGCAGCGGACGGGGCCCAGGCTCCCGAGATAGCCCTTGCTCTGCACAGCTGCCATGCTGCAGGGGCGCTCTGCCCTCTGAGGCAGGAATCAGCTGGCTGTGCTCCCAACTCCCAAGACCATGACAAGGTCCATCCAGAAGAACTGTAACCACACCCAACGACAGAGTGCGAGAGGACCCAGTACGACAGGGTCTCACTGTACGAGCCGCCCCTGGGGGTACTGGCCATGTCTGAGGACCCCCACCAGCGGGCCCATGACTCTCGCTAGGACGTCAGCTCTGTGAGAGCCAGGGGTCTTTGGTCGTCCTGGCCACTGTTGTTTCCCTAGCGCAGTGATGGCGAACCTTTTGAGCTCGGCGTGTCAGCATTTTGAAAAACCCTAACTTAACTCTGGTGCCGTGTCACATAGAGAAATTTTTTGATATCTGCAACCATAGTAAAACAAAGACTTATATTTTTGATATTTATTTTATATATTTAAATGCCATTTAACAAAGAAAAGTCAACCAAAAAAATAAGTTCGCGTGTCACCTCTGACACGCGTGTCATAGGTTCGCCATCACTGCCCTAGAGCCTGGCCCAGGCAGACATCTGGAAATCCTTGCTGAGGGAATGAGTAAAATCTCGAAGGATCACCATGTACCCAGCCAGGCCAAGCAGCAACCATGGAGGTGATGGTCACACACACCCGAGGGGGCCACAGGGAGACCAGGCGGGTTCCTCACGCAGGAGGCCTGAGGGGGCTTCTGAGGGTTGGTGTCATTTAAGTGAGCCCCAAAGGGGGCTGCAAGGGCCAGGCTGCAGAGGTGCCAGGGGCCAGAGCTTCAGGTCACTGCAGGGCCGTCCTTGGGGGGGGCGAAAGCAGCAGTGAGACTGCCACCCTGACCTTGCTGCTTCGCTTCCCTCGTGAAGCCTCCACTCCAGCCACTGGGCCATGGTAGGTTTGGGGGGTACAGACACCCAAAGCCACAGAGCCCATGTTTTCTGCCTCTCTCCTGCACCCACAGATGGGAGTATCCATGGCTGCGAGGCAGGGAGCCCCCAGGGCAGGGTGACTACGGGACTCTCGGTGCTGAGTCAGAATGTCTCGGGGAACAGGGACAGGTGGTCACGGGCACCAAGAGGGGCAAGGGGTTGACTGAAGATGTCTGGTACCCACCTACCCCCACCTGAATTTCCACCTCCACTGGCTCAAGGCCCAGTCTGATCCCATGGGCCTTCTCCGCCCCCTAGTGGCTGCCAGAGGGAACAGCAAATATCACCCAGCTTCAGACAACGCGGGGCAAACCCCACGACCCACTGGCATCTGCAGAAATTCAGAGAATGGGATCAGAGCACTGGCTCTGCCTTCAGGATGGGCAGCAGTGACCCTCACTCGATGACACACCAGCTCGCGGGAGAGGGTGGCTGCTCAGTCATGGGAGACCCTGCTCAGAGTCTTACACGTCTTGGACCCTATCTGATCCTCTGCCTGTCAAAGACCTTTAATCGGGACCCTCGGGCCCTGGTGCTGTAGGGAACTGAATGTGAGGATGCCTCTGGTGGCGAACACAGCGCCTGGCAAACACGATGTCCTCGACAAGTGACTATTAAAGTTTCTAAAACAATCGGGGAAAGCCTGGCATTACCCACTTGGAGGAGTTTCCTTGGTAATCCCTGCAAGACCCGCCTGTGGGTGCCAGCTCAGCAAATAATTCTGTCTCCCTCCAACAGCGTCCCCCTCCGCTGACATAGGGCAGGTAACTCTCCATGGGGCCGTCCTGGGCGCTGGGGGGCTCTGAGCAGCATCCCTGGCCCCCATCCACTCGATTCCAGGAACCCCGTTGTGACAACCACAGATGTCCCCAGATTGGCCTCCTGCCCTTGTGGGGCAGGATCACCCTCAGTTGTATGTAAAGGCATCAAAGCCAAAGGAAACGCTTGGAATTTTCAGCTACTCTGTGACGTCCCGTTGGCATGTCAGAGTGAAACTCAAGCACCACACTGAGCTCAGACTGCTGGAACGTTTTGTCTCCAGATGATGTTCCCAAACCTTCTTCCCTAGAAAAATTCTCAGTAGCACATGTGGAAATGTAATTAGCGGCCTTTTTCCTCTGTGGTAATGACACAGATTTGGGTCTGTAAAAAAGAGGAACGAGTCCCTTTAGACCTGAGGGCCAGACTGTTCAGGGCCCCCCGCTGGCACTGCTGACATCAGGACCTGGTCATTCCCTGTGGGGGACTCTCCTGGGCACTGTGGGGTACTGAGCAGCATCCCTGGCCCCACCCACCTGACACCAGGAGCACCCCCAATCGTGACAACTACAGAGGTCCTCGGACATTGTCCCCTGGGAGACCCACAAATACAGAATTTCCAATGGCTCAAGGATTTAAGTGTAAAATATGCAATTCGGAGACAATGCAGGTGAATTGTTTTTATGTCTTGAAATTGAAGGCCTCCCAGACACAAAGGAGGACACTTGTGTCCGGGAAACATTTACAGTCCCAGTTCCTACGGCAGAACCACCGCCAGCCAAGTGGGGAGACACACTCAGAAAAAGAGTGGCACATGTGACGGGCACCAGACAGCGTCCAAATGGAAAAATAGAGCAAGTTCCCACGAATGTGTGCAAAGAGCTCATGCAAGTCCACGAGACAGAGAAACCCCCAACACCAAGGCGAGTAGAAAACACGGCCAGGCCTCTCACAGCAGATGCTCCCGAGAGCAAATGCTGAACTCATGGATAACACAGGAGACCCACACACAGCAGCCACGCAAGCGCCCTGGTGGTCAGATTGGTAAAGACATGACAACTGCAGTTGGGATGGTAGGAAAAGGGGCCCTGGGAGTAAAACATGGTACATTTCTGGAGGTCCCTGTGGCTGAAAGTAAAAAATGTAAATACCCTGATTTAAACACACACACACACACACCACAAACCTACTGATAGGAACTTATCCCAAATAATAAGCAACCAAGGTTGCACAAAGTACACAAGGACATTCATCCCAGAACATTGCACACAAGGAAAAGAAAATAAACACCCAGAGAAGCCAACCAAGAGGAAACCAGTCAAATCAATTATAAAATCATTTTAAAGAAATAAATTATAATTTCTCTATAAGGTGGACTGTTAAGCCAACATCAGGAAAGATGGAAATCTAGCTTTACTGATGAGAAAAAATGCCTATCAAGAAAAATGAGCTCATTAGAGGAAAAATAATCTACGTATCTAAAACCAGTGTGTGCATGTAATTCACAGACACTCGGGGAGGACGCTCACCAGATGTCGACAATGGTCATCGCCGGCAGGGGTTTGGGTCCCCCCCTTCCCTGTACAGGCCTGCATTTCCACTTTCTTTTTACAGGAAGTCAGTGTGACGTTGACACTGAAGAGAATGGATGAGGGAGGCTTGCTGGTCCACGCGCTGCGAAGACCATACACCGGCCACGACCTTGCCCGACAACCTGCACGCAGTTCACCAAACTCCCCTCTGGTCGGCGACTTTGTGAGACAGGAGTTACGTTTTACATCTGCTCTGGGCCTAGGCTGAGTGTAAATAAGTCGGACAGACACCAGGCTCCAACTTCGGCTTTTGGTCTCTGGCCTCAGGATCAGCCTCTCTCTCTGGCTTAGCGAAAATATATAGGTTTTAACATTACTGAAGTGCACGTTACCTTCTGTAAAATTCACTAGTTTGAAGTGCATACCTCAGATTTTCTAGTGAGTTCGTGGAGTTGTGTGACCGCCCCTGCCACGCAGTGTGGGACCCTTTCCTTCACCCCGTCAGAGTCCGGCGCTCATTCACACTAACCCCTCCCACCCCAGGCGCTGGCAACCACTACAGGTTTGCCTCCTCTAGACATTTCATCTAAATGGCATCATAATGTGTTGCCTTCTTTCCCAACATTTTTTTATACAAATACACACACTGAATGGGAGTAGCCAACATGATAAAGACATCAGATCTCCCTCAAGTTTATCGATAACACAATCCTAATCAAAATGCCATCAGAATTTTTGTTAGTAACCAGAAATTGATTCTAAAGATTGCATGAAAGAGAAAACTTAAGAGTCGCAAAAACATTTATGAAAAAAAGGAGTAGCAAGGAATGGGGCTGGAAACATACCAGAGAATTATAATAAATACAACAAGCAAGCAGTAGCCCAGAGCACATAGCAACCTCTAACTAATTTTTATGTTACTTCCTCTTCCCACATTATACAAGCCACTCAAAATCCTCTGGGGAATGAGACCAGAGATAAACAAAGGAGCTAACAGAACAAGACCTGAGCCTTAGCTTTGCTCCTAACTTGTTAAAAACCTTCCTGGCCCTGGCTGGTGTTTCTCAGTGGGTAGAGTGTCAGCCCAAGCACCAAAGAGTCCTGGGTTTGATTCCCAGTCAAGGGTACGTACCTGGGTTGTAGGTTCGATCCCCAGCCCCTGTCGGGGCACCTGCAGGAGGCAATGAATCAATATGTCTCTCTCACATTGATGTTTTTTGTCTCTCTCTCTCCCCCTCTCCCCCTTCCCTCCTACTCTCTATAAAAATCAATGGGAAAAATATGCTTGGGTGAGAATTAACAACAAAAAAGGAACCTTCCTGAAGCCACTGTGGTGTTTCCCAGTCTGCCAGGGTGGGTGACGTGTTTCAGATATTCATCACGTCTAGTGACTTAGCACTGTTCCTGTCAATGGTTAAGCTAGGACCGCTGAAAGCTGGCCAGCACGGTTGCCCACTTACTGCGTTGGCCCCCTCCTGGGGTGCACTGGGACCAGTCTATGTTCCCCTACTACTTCGTGGGTGACTGGAACCCAAGAGCGGAAGACATTCCCTGTCACTCTCGTGTGCCCTTTTTTAAAAAAAAAAAAATTTGTTTTTAAATTGAAGAGGGAGAGAGAGATAGAAACATCAATGATGGGAAAGAATCAGTGATTGGTTGCCTCCTACATGGCCCCTACTGGGGATTGAGCCCAAAACCTGGGCATGTGCCCTGACCAGGAATCCAACTATGACCTCCTGGTCAACGCTCAACCACACCGGCGGGCTCCCATGCACTCTTGGCAGAAAGGAGAAGAGAAGAGTGAGGCACGCACAGCTGAGGACGCATAACCAACGGTAAACCAACCTCTTAACGCTCATCCTGGCTCGGACTGGCCAACCCAGCAACTGCATGGAGTGTGAATGAGGAGAAAAGAAAAACATCATGACACCAACCTGTGTGCAAGGCCGAGCTGTCTTCAGCGCCGAGGTTCCAGGAACCCAAAGTCCGCTCCCTGGAAGAAAACGTAAGACTTAGTTGATCATTGTGTGGCCAGAAACTTGGGTGTTACTGTGGGCATTGGCACCGAAGGGTCATGACCTCCTGATTAGATAGGAGTGAAAAGCATTCTGGGAGTCCTGCCTTTGGGTCACGCTGACAGGCACTGGGGACAGCACGAATAGGAGGCTTCGAGATGCAGAGGGGGTAGGTTCGGAAGCAATGGAAGCCCTGGCCGGTGTGGCTCAGTTGTTTGGAGTGTCGTACCCCTCACTGAAAGGTTGACGGTTTGATCCCCACTCGGGGTACGTATGGGAAGCGGCCAATGGATGTTTCTCTCTAAAATCAATGGACATATCCTCAGGTGAGGATTTTTTTAAAAAAAGGGAGGCGATTAGAGATTGACGACATTATCCCTAATAAATTTCCAAAACGAAGTTAAATGAGAGGATTGGATGTTTACATGACCTTTTAGAGTTTTCAAAAGACAGTCACCTGCATCATTTGAATCTCATGGTCCCCTGGGAGGAAGAAGGGGAGACTGAGTCAACCTCTTGCCCCAGGGTACCCACAGGGTGACCACGTCACCCAGATCTGCCTAAGGAGTTGTGAGAACTAAATGCATCGTGGGGTCATAGACGGGGTCCTGGGGCAGAAAGAGGGAAAACTAGTGAAATCTGAATAGAGAGTAGAGCTGAGTTCATATGCATGTACCTGTCTGTCTCCTGGTTGTCACAATGTCCCATGATTACGGAAGACGAGACCACTGGAAAACTAGGTGGTGGGTAGACAGGAACTCGCTGTGCTATTGAAACTCTTCTGAAATCTTAAACCACTCCAAAATAAGAAGTGTACTTAACAAAACAACTAATGAAAAAATTTAAGTGCTGTTTCCTTCCTCTCGGTTCAGGCTGATTTGCTGTCAGTAAAAGGCCAGGATGGTGAACTGAAATCCCCACCATAACCCGCAGATGGCGCCACTGCTCCAGGAATGCCCTAGCCCTTTGGGATCCTGAAACTGCTAGGATCTACCCAACAGGATCTGCTCTTCTAGGCTGCAATTTAGGACAAGAACTGCTGGGGTACTGAGGCCAGAGGGGCACCCGGGGACTTCCTACCAAGCAGCAGTGGCTGGAAGAGCTGAGAGATGAAAGGGCTGGAACAACATGCCCATGGACCTGGAGGCCAAGACTTGCCTCAGCTTTGCAGGAACTACTAGTATCTACTAGAATGTATATGGTCCTTCAACTTTTTATTTTTTAATCAATTAAAAAACTCACAAGAAATTGCAAAGTTAGCAAAGATGGAAGCTCTACACAACTAAGGGACATTATCAAAACCAGGAAACAGTGACTAATAAACTGGGCACCATCTTTTAGACAGTCTTATTGAGATATCATTCACCCATGTGAAGTGCATGATTCAGTGGTTTTCAGTATATTCACAAAGTTGTGCAACCAACACCATAATTGAATTTAGGACATTTCCATCACCCTTAAAGGACACCTGTCCCCATCAGCAGTCACTCCCCAGCCCCTGGCAACCACTAACCTACTTCCTGAGGATGTGCCTGTCCTGGGCATTTCACATAAATGGAATCACACACTGTGTGGCCTGTGGTGTCTGGCTTCTCTCACTGAGCATCGTGTGTTCAAGGTCCATCCACATTATAGTGAGTGTCAGTGTCTCACTGCTTTTCATGGCTGAGTAATAAGTCTACTGTGTGGATGGACACATTTATCCATCATCCACTAATGGACATTTAGGCTGTTTCCACCTTTTGGCTGTTGTGAACCATCCTGCTGCAAACATCGATGTCTTATGAATCATTTTAAAATGGTTTCTCACTCTGCCTCCACATCTACCAACTGCAAATCTTCCTGTCCCCAGGTCCTGCGGACCCGGGCTGCTGGCTGCTGTCCTTGAGCCCTTGGTCTTGGACTTGAGCAGTGCGGTGACCTCCACCCCTGCTGTCCTTGACCCAGACCAGCTTGGGCCAGGACAGGGAGCAGCCAGGACAAACACATCCCTGATGCTCTGTCCCCGGGGCCATGAGATGGCAGGCTGTGAGCTCTACCAGCTGGCACCGGGCTGTCCCCATGACCTTCACGGGCTCGCTCACCCAGACAAACCGCTGGACTTTCACTTTCCCATCAGAGTGAATCCCAATGCGCACCCCCTCCCCGAAGGTCAGCAGTGAAAAGAGGAAGTGGGACCCCTCTGAAGGACCTGCTGCAGAATTTGCAGAGCCAGTGAAAAAATGAAACTGTGGGACCCCTGGTTCAAAAATTAGTGCAAATTTCAAGACGGCAACAGCAGGGTGCTCAGGGGCCTGCAAACCCTCACAGGCCCTGCTCTCAGGAACTGCCCACGAGCAGGGCAGATAGACCTCAGACACGAATAACAAACACTCTGGGTAGAAAATCCCAGGTGCTGGGAGGGAGAAATAGATCCTCAAGGGAATGGGCACCATTTACCATGACGATCAGGAACACCCTTGGGAAGGACGCTTACTCTTGCTGTAGGCAGCACTTCCTACAGTCCCTGAGCCCCACTGTCCACAGGCCTTTTTAAAACATCGAGGTGTAATTTACATACTGTAAAAGTTACCCTTTTAAAGTGTCCGATTCCATGGCTTTTAGGATATTTACAGGGGGTGCAAGCCTCGAACCATATAATCCCAGGACACTGCCACTGCCCCTGGAGAGACCCTGTGCCCATCAGCATTACATGGTTCAAAGTTGAGTCTCCCCAGGAGAGACAAGATCCCAAGTGGCAGGAATCCCATGTGTTTTGCTTGCATTGCATTCCAATAGCTTTCACCGAGCCCACCCACAGGAGGGGCTCAGTAATTCCTCGCCCGGACTGTGTGTCATCCAGTGGGTGCTAAGGGAACAGCCTGTGCTAAGGGAACAGCCTGTAGAGCAGGAGGAGACCAGGCCGAGCCTAGATTTGGGTGTGGTGGGGCCCCTTCCTGCCTGGAACCTGGCTTGAAATGGGACTGGCACTTGGGAACCCACTGCATTCCTATGGGCCGGGCACAGGGCGCGGCCAGCGCAGGCTTGGCTTCAAGCCAGCCGGTAATGCTGGCTAGTCCTCAGCTGCAGACTTCAGCTGTGTCATCTGTCACCTTGAAAAGAGAAGACAAAAACCAAGATCTCACACCAAGAGTACTTGAGGTTCTTCCATCGTTAATTTCCTGATCATTAATTTCCGTTTTCCTTATCATTCAGAAAGGGTTCAATAGATTTGTCAGATTTGTCAGCGAGTGTGTCCAAGCAGTGGGTGGTGGGCAGGGACACAGGTGACCGGATCCTGAGTTCCCAAGCCTGGATGTCCGAAACTGCCAAAAACAGGGCCGTGAAATTGGTTTAGGGGAACCCCTGAGAAAGCGAACACAGGCCTGGAGGAATCAGATTGCTCTGGACCCTTTAGAACCCATCACCAGTAAGAAGGCTGAGGAACCAGCCCCCACTGACCCAGGATGTCAAATCTAGGCAGGAAGCCAGCAAGTCACAACCTATTTCTCTAGATCAGAGTTACCAGAACCTTTTTTAAAAATATTTTTTTAATTGATTTCAGAGAGAAAGGGAGAGGGAGAGAGAAATAGAAACATCAATGATGACAGAGAATCAGTGTTCGACTGCCTCCTGCATGCCCCACACTGGGGATCGAGCCCACAACCCGGGCATGTGCCCTGACTGGGCCCGTGACCTTCTGGTTTATAGGTCAACACTCAATCACTGAGCCATGCCAGCCAAGCGCTACCAGAACTTTTTCAAAGGGTTTGCACAACCAACATCTTGTATGCAAATGCTGCCCGCCCTCACTTTAGAGTCCCCCTCCTCACTGCTTACATGTGGGCCATCCTGGACACTGTGGGGCGCTGCAGCATTGCTGGCCCACCCACTCAATGCCAGGGGCTCCCGAGGTCATTAGGGCCATAGGTGTTCCCAAACGTTGCCCAGTGTACCCCGTCAGGAGAAGCGGGGGAGGGAAAAACACTGCACTACAGCTTCCTGAGCTGCTGTCTTATCTTGAAGGGTAAATCCCTTTTGGGGCAGGACCCTGTTATCGATCTCATGGCTGCAGAAGGGGTGGGGCAAAAGGGCACTCATGGAGAACTGGGGGGCAGCGGGGCCCGTGGGCTGCCAACGTGGGATGGAATGGGCTTTAACCCTCACTCCTGAAGCCAGGGGCCCCTGGGTAGATTCTGAGGCACACCTGAGACCCGGGTTTGATTACACGCTCATGGAGCAGCAAAAAAGGGACACACCGTCCCTGTCATTCCTGTCAGATATGAATACCCATAAATTGTGTGCTCTCACCCTGGCCAGTGTGGCTCAGTTGGTTGAGCATCAAGAGGTTGCTGGTTCGATTCCCAGTCAGGGGTAAGGGCACATGCCAGGGTTGCAGGCTTGATCCCCAGTAGGGGGTGCGCAGGAAGGAGGGAGCCAATCAATGTTTTTCTCTCACACATTGATGTTTCTCTCCCTCACACTCTCTCCCTTCCTCTCTCTCTCAAATCAATTTAAAAACATATTTAAAAATTGTGTATTCTCTACAGGTGAGTTGGTTCTTTAGGGCAGGGGGACGGACGAGGATATCACAATGGTGCTGGCCCTCCAGGAGCCCCAGCGTGTAACAGACACACAGCATGTCGGTGTTATGAGAATTCCTACAGGGTGGCTGATAAACACTGATTTCTTCTGAGGAAGAAAAACAGCATTCCACACTAATTACATGGCAGGAGTCATTTGGGAAAAACGATGGCCCACATGGCACTGTGGGTCAGGCAGACGTGTGCGAGTGCTGGCTGCGTGTTCATGTCCCGTGGCTGTTTTCTCCGCTGGGAAAGAGCAAAGACCACCTACTTGGGGGTTGAGAAAAAGACTGACATTTGAACACGAATGCACAGAAAGTGCTCTGTGAGAAGTCCTCCTGTAACCCAGAACAAAGGAGAGAGAAATAAACTGTTTACTGCCTGCCTGGTCCCATGACCTCACGTACTGGTGGTCACACCTTTGTCTAAGCCCCTCCCTGTGGTGTTGGTGGGGCCAGTGACTCTGGCAAAGGTGCGGGGGCATTACTTCTGATGTTACACTGCAGAAGACTGTGGCCTCCGCCTGGCTAACAGACTCACTGCTGTCTCAGCCTGCACGCTGTGACGAAGCGACCAGCAATGTAGGCGAAGTCCATGCGGCCTCCACCCAGTAGTCAGAGAAGAACTAAGGCCAATAGCGACAATGCTGGGCATTGGCAACTTCCCCCACTGAGCTTTCTAATGAGACCCCAGCCCTGGCTGACACCTTAACTGTAACCAGTGAGAGACCCTGAGCAGAGGACCCAGCTGAACCAACACCTGCATTCCTGACCACAGACACTGTGAGATACTAAATGTGCTGTTTTAAGCCACTACATTTGGGATAATTTGTTACGCAGCATTAGCTAACTAATAACATAATAGATTTTTTTAAAGGAATCCTCAAAAAATATGGAATGCTGGGGCGTGCAGGAGGCAGCCGATCAATGATTCTCTCTCATCATTGCTTCATTGATGTTTCTATCTCTCCCTCTCCTTTCCTCTCTGAAGTCAATACAAATACATTTTTTTAAAAAGTCCCAATACTTACTGAACACATATGTGCTAGTCTCTGTGCTAAATGTTTTATATATGTATGTGAATATATATATAAATTTAGTTACAACAACTGTTATAATTCACTTCTTTGTTAATCCTCACCAGAGGATATTTTTCCCATTGATTCTTAGAGTGGGGGGGGGGGGGGGGCGCGGATAGAGAAACATCTATGTGAGAGAGACATAACAATTGGTTGCCTCCTGCACACACTCCGACAGGGGATGGGGATTGAGCCTGCAAACCAGGTACATGCCCTTGACCAGTAATTGAACCCAAGACCCTTTAGTGTGTGGACTGACGCTCTAACCACTGAGCAATGCAAGCAAGGGCATAATTCATTTCTTTTTTAAATATGTTTTTATTGATTTTAGATAAAGAGGAAGGGAGAGGAATATAGAGATTGAAACATCAATCGGCTGCCTCCCATATGCCCCCTATTGGGGATTGAGCCCACAACCAGGGCATGTGCCCTGACCAGGATGGAACCAGGGACCTCTTGGTTCATGGGTGGACGCTCAACCCCTGAGCCATATTGGTTGAGCATTCAAAATTGCCCAGGGTTATGTGCAAGCACAGCCAGGACTTGAAGCCAGGCCAGAGAGACCCCAGGCATGAATTCCTAATTATTTCCCAATTCTGGGCCCAGAAGATAACAAATGTTGAATAAAGGTAAGAGAATGAACTAGAGCAGGGGTTGGCAAGCTCTGGTTGTGGGCCAAATCGCAGGCCACTGCTTGCTTTTGTAAATAAAGTTTTATTGGCACAAAGCCTTCCCTCATCATTTACATGTTCTTTTTACACTACAATAGAAGAGTTGAGTAGTAGTGACAAAGAGCCTTCAGCCAGTGGAGACAAATATTTACACTCTGGCCTTTACAGAAAGAGTGTGATGATCCATGAACTGGAGTCAGATTCCAGAGGACTTCCTGTGCTACCAAAGAGAAATCCTAGTTTTATGAGCAGAGAATAACATCACAAAAGCAATGATGGTGGCTTTCCTGTGCTGGAACCTTCTGGTGGGAAGGTCCCAAGCATGAAGCAGGGTCACAATACTTGTTTAGTGATGGTCTTCAAAATTATAATTGCCCTTGTAATACAAAGAGAAACAACACAAAGGCACATATATATCAACATTAGCTCATAAGTTTTAACAAGCCAATGCAAGACGGCAATAACTGGGGAAAATGTGTGTGTGTGTGTGTGTGTGTGTGTGTGTGTGTGCAGGAGGAGTGTGGGAATATGGGAACCCTCCATTAATGTCTGTTCAACTTTTCTATAAACCTAAAACTACTTTAAAAAGTAGTCTATTTGCCCTAGCTGGTTTTGCTCAGTGGATAGAACGTTGGCCTGTGGACTGAAGGGTCCTGGGCTTGATTCCAGTCAAGGGAACGTACCTTGGTTGCAGCTCGATCCCCGCAACCAATGTGTTTCTCTCACATGGATGTTTTTCTCTCTGTCTCTCCCACTTCCTTCCACTCTCTCTAAAAAAATCAATGGGGAAAAAATATCCTCGGGTGAGGATTAACAAAATAAAGAAATAAAAAAGTAGTTTATAAGTAGTTTATTAAAAGAGGGCCTTGCCTTGGAGGGAGGGTAGGGGAAGGTGGGGGTAAGGGGGAGAGATCAACCAAAGGACTTGTATGTAGGCATACGGGCCTAACCAATGGACACAGATAACGGGGGGGGCGAGGGGTGAGGGCATGAGCGGGGGGTAGGGGATAATGTGGGGATAAGGACACATATGTAATATCTTAATCAATAAAAAATATATTTTAAAATAAAATAAAAGAGGGCCTTGAACAGATAAATTAGGAGTTACATCAAGAACTGAAAGAGGGCCCTAACCGGTTTGGCTCAGTGGATAGAGCGTTGGCCTGCGGACTCAAGGGTCCCAGGTTCGATTCCGGTCAAGGGCATGTACCTTGGTTGTGGACACATCCCCGGTGGGGGGTGTGCAGGAGGCAGCTGATCGATGTTTCTCTCTCATTGATGTTTCTAATTCTCTATCCCTCTCCCTTCCTCTCTGTAAAAAATCAATAAAATATATTTAAAAAATAAAAAATAAAGAACTGAAAGAGGGAGGGAGCCCATCTTAGACCAGATGATTGCTAAGCACTCACACTGTACCAGCTGATTCCTTCAACAGCTGTTATGAAAAAGAGCCAGAGAGAAGCTAGGTCAGTCCTGGCCAAATGGCTATCCTCCCTTTTCCTCCGAGCCCCTGCCAGTGTGATAACAATATCATACGGGAGGATCAAAATCTCCTCACCACGCAGCCTGGATTAACCGACACCAGAGCTGTCAGGTCCCGGAACCACGGCGGCCCCAGGGGCATATCCGAGAAAAGCCCCAATGGAATCATCCCACAACCTCCCGTGGATGACTGCCCAATCCCATTTGGCCAATGGAAAGCATCTGCTGGCCAGCGATGAGCTGCCTTCTGAAAGGTGCAGAGCAGGAGACAACCGCTTCACGCTCCCCTTACTGAGGAGGCTCTGTGCCATCCAGCCTGAGGCCCAACCTGTTCCTCCTGCCATTCCTGGTTGGGGAGAGTCAACTCCTCTCACCTCCCAGCGTGAAGCTCTCGCCAGGCCCCTTCCTCCTTGTGCCCCAACACCACGTGGAAAGGGGAAACTGGACGCATACCTCTCATCCACCCACCCGTGTCTGCCCTCCAGACTGAGAAGAATAAAAGCAGCTGAGATAAGTGGACAAAAGGCATCCCAAAGATGGTTCCAGAAACTGCAATTCTACCCAGGATGCCCTGGGAATGGCCTGCGCTCAAAATACCAACTGCCATTTCTTGGTGAAATCACTAAATCCATCACTTCCATGGCATTTCTTGGCGATGGGAGGTGGTATGCTTCTCTTGCTTCAGGAGCAGTGGACAAATAAACTAATGTCACATTTGACTGTTTTCAGAGCTAGTGCCTTGCCAGTCTCCAATGACCCATCTGATAGTCATGCTCTTGGGTGGCCTCATCCCACTCTGTCACAGTCGGTCTGTGTGGCCACTTGCACGTGGCAGAAGTGAGAGCACATCACTTCCGAGACCAAGTCGTGACTTCCTCCTCACTCTCTCTGGGACCACTCTCTCTAGGGGAAACCAGCTACCACATTGTGAGGATGGTCAAGCAGCGCTGTGAGGGGGTCCGTGTGGAGAGGAGCTGAGACCTCCCAGCAACACCCGCACTGGGAAGCCATCCTGAAGTGGCTCCTCCAGCCCAGGTGAGCCTCCAGACAAGGCAGGAGTTGCTGACACGTGCTCTGAAACCTCCCTAGAGCCAAGGTCCGCAAACCGCGGCTCGTGAGCCACATGCGGCTCTTTGGCCCCTTGAGTGTGGCTCTTCCACAAAATACCACGTGGGGGCGCGCACATACAGTGCGATTGAAACTTTGTGACGCATGCGCAGAAGTCGGTATTTTGTGGAAGAGCTGGTATTTTGTGGAAGAGCCACACTCAAGGGGCCAAAGAGCCACGGTTTGCCGACCACTGCCCTAGAGTCTCTGAGCCTGAGTCACTCAGTTAAGCTGCTTCCAAATTCCTGACCCATAGAAACTGTGGGGTAATAAGAGTTCTGGGGCATTTGTTACGTAGCAATAGACAACTGACACACCTGCATCAGGGCTGATTCACCTGGCATCTCCATGTAGACATTTAGTCAGCGATTCCATTTTGCTAATGTCAAGCACTGAAGAGCAATGTCATTTTCATTTTTCCGTTTTCCCAACCTCTATTGCCCTAATAACCTGGAGAGACAGAGCCCAATGGGACTGGTAAACTCAATGAGAGGAGAGCGGCAGAGCAACTAGGGCAGGAAAGTGAAGCCTTTGGGATTTCACAAATTATCAAGACTTCAATGCCAGCACCAAGTTTCGGAAACTGAATAAATCCATTGCCTCTATCATCTTTCCCGTGGCACTGCAGACATGGGGACCAGTCATTCTATGTGTGTTGGGGGCGGGGTCTTCCTAGGCCCTGGGGAGTACTGAGCAGCATACCTGAACCACCACCCACTTGATCCCTAGTCCTGACAACCACAGATGTCCCCAGAGATGCCCTAGTGTCTATCCTCTGGATGAGAAGCCTTGCTCTAAGCAGCTCCCCCGTGACAGGGACTGCCAGGGGCCCAGCAACAGGCAGCTCTTCCCCTCCCAGGTTGCAGATCTGCCTCTGAGATCTGAGTGGGTGAACCAGGACACACGAACCCCTTCCCTTCCCATGAGACATCCCACCCGCACGGAGCAGGAGTGCCTCATCCCGCTGGAGGCTGGATATAGAAACAGCGCTGGCTTTTATGCACTCACTGCAGCTATTACCTCAGCCTTCACTCATCACCACGGTAACCATCTAAATATGTCACCCTGACTCGCTCTGACTGCAAGTGAAGGGGGAGGAGAGCCTGGGGACTAGGGAAGACACCTGGGGGCCAGGGCAGCGACATCCTGCTCCAAAACCACTAGGTTGATGGCGGGCTTGGCCGGGACTGAGACAGGGAAAATGGGCACAGTGACCTTGACCCCAGGGGTTAAAGGTCTCTGGGAGCCGAGTAGGACAATGCTCTTGGTGCCTTCGAGGCTGGCCCAACTCTTCTCTACGTAACACGGGGGAGTTGGGAGGAGGTTGTTCCTCTGGTTTACATGGTCTGACCACTGGGGATTTGTTCTGGTGTCGTCTATGAGCAGGGATTGGCCTCAATTTTTCCCCAAATAATTAACACAGGATCCCTCCCACTTGGCACTACAAGTCATTCTCTTGGAGCCCATTCTGAGCTCTGTGGGGTATTGAGCAGCATCCCTAACCCCCATCCACTCAGTGCCAGGGGCACCCCGTGTGACAACTCCAGATATCCCCAGATATCGCCCAGGTCCCGGAGACAGGATTACCTCACCACGCTAGGCAGTATCCCCCACCACCTGAGACTGTAATATATGGAGGGACAGGCGACCAATTTGGGAAGAGGACCAATTTTGGACAACAAAAAAAGAAAATATGAACGAAACAGATCTCTCTCTTCATTCACGATTAAAACAGCTACACTGAATCCCAAGGAAGCGGGTGGGTGCGGACATATATTCTTGCACCTGAGAGGCAGCACGGTGGCGTACTGTCTGTCCCATCTTCACGACTTCTCCCTCCTCCATCTCTCAGTTTCCAAATCTGTAGCAGGGAGAGGGTGGCAGCACCTCCCACACGGGTTTGTTTTCTGGATTTAAATAAAAATCTACAAAATGCTTAAATCAGTGCCTGACATGTTGTTAATAGCACATCATTGTTTTATTGTTAAAACTTTGTCATATATTATATATTAACTTATATAGTAGAACTTCTTTATTGTATTAGAACTTCCATGACCTGCTTTATTCACCAGATCGGGGCCCAGCAATGTGTTTCAGTGAAGGGCCAGCCAGTAAATATTTTTGGCTGTGCAAGTTACACAGTCCTGTCCCTACAATTCAACAGGGCTGTCGCAGACAAATGGGTGTGGCAATAAAACTTTATTTACAAAACTAGGTAGCCTGGCTTCAGCTCTTGGGCTGTAGTTTGCGATCTATAAAAAAATGGCAATAGTTTAACCACAAATGCTCATATCCAGGACTTGTGCAGACATACATTCCACTCTCTCATCCTGTAATTAGATCCCAGGTCATAGGGAAAGCTCGACCCTGATCTTGCGATCACCTGGCAAAATAATCTTAGGCCACCTGGCAACCCAAAACACAACCACAAAGGGTAACTTCTCTTTTTATTTTTTTAAATGTATTTTATTGATTTTTTACAGAGAGGAAGGGAGAGGGATAGAGAGTTAGAAACATCGATGAGAGAGAAACATCTATCAGCTGCCTCCTGCACACCTCCTTCTGGGGATGTGCCTGCAACCAAGGTACATGCCCTTGACCAGAATCAAACCTGGGACCTTTCAGTCCACAGGCCGACGCTCTATTCACTGAGCCAAACCAGTTAGGGCAAGGGGTAACTTCTTTTAAATTCAAAAGAGAGCTCCCAACCGGTATGGGTCAGTGGTTGAGCATTGACTTATGAATCAGGAGGTCACAGGTCACAGTTCAATTCCTGGTCAGGGCACATGCCCGTTTCGGGCTCAGTCCCCAGTAGGGGGTATGCAGGAAGCAGCCGACTAATGATTCTCTCTCATCATTGATGTTTCTCTCTCTCTCTCCCTTCCTCTCTGAAATCAATAAAAATATTTAAATATACATATATATGTATATATATACATATATATGTATGTGTATATAAAGAGAGCTGTTGCTTCCCCACCACCTTGAAAAATCCGCTGCCTATCTTTGTTAGTAAATACCTCATCTCTATCAGCCATCTAGAAAACTCCAACTGCAAAGGGCATCCAAAATATCTAAATATGTCACCACTAAATCAACCAACAGCCAGGTGGGTGAAGATGGGGAGAAAAGGGAACCTCATGCACTGCTGGTGGGATTGCCAATTGGTGCAGCCACTATGGGAAACAGCATGAAGGTTCCTCAAACAACCAACATTAGAGCTGACACACATCTACCAAGTACATTTCTGGATGTTTATCCAAAGAAAAACCATTACTCCAAAAAGATATATGAACCCCCATGTTCATTGCAGCATTATTTACAATAGCCAAGATATGCTTAAAGGCAACATAGGTGTCCATCAACAGTTGATGCGAGCCCTGGCCAGATGGCTCAGCTGGTTGGAGAGTCATCCTGTAGACCACAGGTTGCAGGTTTGATTCCCGATCAGGGCAACATACCTAGGTTTCGGGTTCAATCCCTGGTCAGGGCATATACCGGAGGCAACCAATGTTTCTCTCTCACATCTCTGTTTATCTAAAAATCAATAAAAACATATCCTTGGGTGAGGATTAAAAAATAATAATAAAAATAAAAGATGCACACTAGCCGATTTGGCTCAGTCGATACAGCATCAGCCTGCAGACTGAAGGGTCTGGGGTTTGATTCCGGTCAAGGGTACATGCCTGGGTTGCGGGCTTGATCCCCAGTAGGGGGTGTGCAGGAGGCAGCCAATCAATGATTCTCTTTCATCATTGATGTTTCTATCTGTCTCTCCCTTCCTCTCTGAAATCAATAAAAATATGTTAATAAATAAAAGATATGATACACATACACAATGGAATATTACTCAACCATAAAAAAGATAAAATCTTACCCACTTGCAATAACATGGATGGACCTAGAGAGCATTATGCTAAAGTGGAATAAGTCAGACAGAGAAGGACAAAGACCATGATTTCACTTACATGTGGAATGTAAAAAACAAAATAAATGAAAATACAAAACAGAAACAGCCTCACAGATACAGAGAACCAGCTGATGGTTGCCAAAGAGGAGAGTACAAAGGGATAGGAATAAAGAAAAATAAATAAATAACAAAATACCTAAATTTGGTGAGCAAAATTTTCATATCATCCTAGATAGGATAGTTTCCCACCTGCAAAATCACCACCGGCCAGGTCCCCTTATAATCCATCCCTAGAGTAAGAACTGGTTTCTGCATATGGAAAATTTGAGAAACCATCACAGCCCAGAGGGGCCTGAGGGGACACAAGAATGTCATGTGGGGCCCTGGGTAAAGTCCTGGAGCAGAAAAGGGGCATTAGGGGAAAATGATGGAGATATGAATGAAGCATGGATGTCGGTTAATAAGACTGCACCAATATTGGTTTATTTGTTGTGACGAATGTAACAGAGTGATGTATGATGTTAACAATAGTGGGGACTGGGTGCAGAATGTATGGGAACTCTATACTGTCTTCCCAACTTTTCTGTGACTCTATAACAATTCTTAAAAAAAAGTTTATTTAAAAAAAAGAGAAGAAAAGAAGGGAGCACCAATAGGCAATTAGTTTTGTAAGGTAGAGAAGGCTTTAAAATATGATTGAGGGAACATGAAGTCCCTGTGACAGCCTCTAATAATGACAGTATTATATAACCTAGAAAAGAAAGGCACTAATAACAGGATATGCTAATGAGCAGGGAAGTTTGCTCTTATGAAAGGAAGGAGGAGGGGGAGAAAAGACAGGTGGCTGAGTGGCTCCTGCACCAGCCATGGTGGCTGAGACCCTTGCCGCTGGAGGAGGCCTCGGGACACCCAGACAGATCTGGACAATGGGGTGCATCCACTCAGGAGGCTGTGGCGCCAGGTGGCACTCAACCAATGCCTGCCAGGTGTGCAGCCAGCGCACAAGCATGCAGGAGGGCAGCGGTTTTATGGATGGAGAGTTCTGGAAAATAAGAGTGAAGCAGTGGTCCAAAGACAGGCAGACAACTAACATCTCCTGGTCTTTGCAAGATAACTTATTAGACACCAGGTCTCCCCCCTCAGCCCTATAGACATTCAGGGCTGGACTGTTCTCTGGGGAGAGGGGTCCTGGGCACTGCAGGGTGTTCATCCTGGTCCCCACTCACCCGATGCCTGGGGCACCCCAGTCATGACAACCACAGATGTCCCCAGACATTGCCCAGTGTCCCTTGGAAGTAGGATCGCCCCAGATGAGAACCACTGTCCTATAATATCTAGCAACCTACGCAGAACTCCATAGTATAATTATCCTCATTCTACAAGTGGGGAAACTGAGGCTCAGAAAGGCAGCAACGCCAGCCTGAGATCTCCAAGGAAGCCTCAGAGAGGAGGGGCTAGTCAGAATGTCACATACCACTTTTTTAAAATATATTTTATTGATTTTTTACAGAAAGGAAGGAAGAGGGATAGAGAGTTAGAAACATCGATGAGCGAGAAACATCGATCAGCTGCCTCCTGCACACCCCCCACTGGGGATGTGCCTGCAACCAAGGTATATGCCCTTGACCAGCATCGAACCTGGGACCTTTTAGTCCCCAGGCCTACGCTCTATCCACTGAGCCAAACCGGCTAGGTCCACATACCACTTTGAATAAGGGGCCTCTGCATGGGGAAGGAGGAGGGCCAGGCTGATCTGTAAGAGACAAGGGGCCAAATCCAGCCAACCATGTATGTTTGTATATAAAGTTTTATTGAAACACAACCATGCCCGTTCACTTAAATACTGCCTGTGGCACTTTCATGCTTACGAAGGCAGAACTGAGTAGCTGTGACAGGGCGTGTCTGGCCCACAAAGCTGAAAATATTTACTCTCTGGCCCTGACAGAAATTCACTGACTCCTCATAAAGAGCGATCAACATCGCCACCTCAGGCTCTGCAGGGTTTTCTTTTCAGACTCAGTCTGGGTGCTCAGTGAATATTTTATTGAAGGAATGAAGACAACACAGGCAGCCTCCCTGGGAGCAAAACTAATTTAGCCTGTTCGCCCTGGTTCTGGTAAAGGAGGCCCACCTATTCAGCCAGGCTGGGTGGTCTGCCCTTCCCCACCCACCAGGGCCCACCCCAGCCTTTCAGATGGGCTGACAGCACAGCATCCCGTCTGCCTTTGAGGCCCCGCTGCTGTGTGGGCCGTGCTGTCAGCGAGACCCGCTCTCCCGTGGGATGGAGCGGGGGCTTCTGCTCTGAGCTCTGCTGCTCTGGGAACCGTGTTCACCTGACTCTGCCAGGTCAGCCCTGCAGCCTCCGGTGGGTAAAATGTGCTGAGCAGGTGAGGCGCTGCTGCACCAGCCCATCTTCCCAGAGCCCAGTGGCCTTGGCACAGCTTTAGGTCCTGATGTTGAAACCCACAGAATATTCTTTTTTTCCCCAATTAATTTTATTGGGGTGACATTGGTTAAGATCATATAGGTTTCAAGTGTACATTTCTGTGATACATAATCTACATATTGCATTGTGTGCCCACCACCCAAAGTCAAATTGTCTTCCATCCCCATATACTAGTATTTGGCCCCCTTTACCCTTTACTACGCCAACCCCTTCCCTATGGTAACCACCACACTGTTGTCTGTGTCTACGAGTTTCCATTTTATAGCCCACATATGAGTGAAATCATATGATTCTTAGCTCTTTCTGACTTGTTTCGCTTAGCATGATATTTTCAAGGTCCACCCATGTTGCCCCAAATGGCAGTGTTTCATCTTTTCTTATGGCGGAGTAGCATTTCATTGCATCTATGTCCCACATCCTTATCCAGTCCTCTATTGAAAGACACTTTGGTTGTCTCCACGTCTTGGCCACCGTGAACAATGCTGCAATGAACATAGGGGTGCATATACCTTTGCAAACAAATGTTTTTGAGTTTTTTGGGCAGATACCCAGGGGAGGGATTGCTGGGTCATATGGTAACTCTATTCTTAATATTTTTAGGAAACTTCATACTGTTTTTCATAGTGGCTGTACCAGTTTATATTTCTATCAGCAGTGAATGAGGGATCCTTTTTTAAAAATATATTTTTTTTATTGATTTCAGAGAGGAAGGGAGAGGAGAGATAGAAACATCAATGATGAGAGAGAATAATTGATCGGCTGCCTCCTGGATGCCCCCACTGGGGATCGAGTCCGCAACCTGGGCATGTGCCATGGGCAACCGTGACCTCCTGGTTCATAGATGATGCTCAACCACTGAGCCATGCCAGCTAGGCGAGGGTCTCTTGTTCTTCACAGCCTCTCCAACACTTATTATCTATCTTGTTGAGAATAGCCATTCTAACAGGTGTGAGGTGATATCTCATTGTAGTTTTGATTTGCATTTCCCTAATAGCTTCCCTAAAAGATGTGAAGTTAAACATCTTTTCATATAGGTTGGCCATATGTATGTCTTCTTGGGAGAGGTATCTTTTCTTTATTGTGTTTTTGGTTCCTTTGTCAAAAGTTATTTGCACATATATACGTGGTTTTATTTCTGTGCTCTCAATTCTGTTCCATTGGCATGTGTGTCTGTTTTTCTACCAATACCATGCTGTTTTGATTATCGTAGCCCTATAGTATGATTTGAAGTCAAGTAGTGTGATACCTCCAGCTTCATTTCTTTTCTCATTGCTTTAGCTATTCAGGGTCTTTTGTGGTTCTATACAATTCTGATTATTTTTGTTCTTTTTTTTTAATGACAGAATATTCTTTCATCTGAAGGTCACCTTAGTCCATGCTTTCTACCCCAGGCACTGCTGACATTGGGACCAGGTCATTCTCGGTGTGGGGCTGTCCTGGGCATTTAAGGGATTGAGCAGCCTCCCAGCCCCTTCCCAGCATCCCTAGATGCCTGTGGCTCTGAGCCTCGCATGGCCACCCGTGTCCTTCACACTAACCATAACATGCTCCCAGGTGACTTGTGCTCACCTGCATTCCAACATGTTTTTCTGATTTACAGCTTGGAATGAGCTCTGCATGGGAATTTTCCCCCTGGAGGCCGAGGAGGTGAGTGCCGAGCTCTGGTGCCCGTTCCGGGATCATGAGTTTGAGGTGGGCCCCAGGGCAGGCAGATGACAGCAGTGTGGGGCCCTGGAGAGACTACACCTGGCTCATTGGAAAGGGACACTGCTCCAGGGCCAGCTCTGCCACCGCGCAGGAGGCAGCCCCGTGTCATCAGCAACTCCAATTATCTGAGTTTTTATTGTACAATCTCCTGATTTTAAAATTTTGGCAATAAAAAGAGGACATTAGGGAAAAGCTAGTGAAATCTGAATAAAGTGTGAGTTTTTTTTTAAGTTCACCACAATGCATTGATATTGGCCCATTAATGTGACCCATGTACCATATTAATGTTAATAATGGGGGAAACTGGGTGTGGGGCATATGGGAGCTCTGTACTATCTTCGTAACTTTCCTTAAATCCAAAACTACTCCAAGATAAGTATATTTTAAAGAAAAGTTTGCAAATTATAAACTGTATTGTCATAACACACTGCAGGATATTCATATTTTCCTTATAATTTGCTGTTAAAATGTCTTAATTGGTCTTCCAAATTCAATGGCCTTGTTCTCAAAAGTGACCATCAGCCCTAACCGGTTTGGCTCAGTGGATAGAGCATTGGCCTGGGAACTGAAGGGTCCCAGGTTCAATTCTGGCCAAGGGCATGTACCTAGGTTGTGGGCTTGATCCCCAGTATGGGTCGTGCAGGAAGCAACTGATTGATGCTTCTCTCTCATCGTTGTTTCTAACTCTATCCCTCTCTTCCTCTCTGTAAAAATCAATAAAAATATATATTTTTTAAAAATTGACCATCAAATAAATACAAACATATAGCCATGACATATTTTTTAGATGTTAAAAAACTGCTCGGTTGGTCAAGCTCCAAAGCCTGTGGACAGGATTTAGTCTATGAGCCACCAGGCCCAGGTAGGAGAGCGATTTACGTTCACCACCTAATGTCTGCTCTGTGAAGGTCAAGTCCATGAGGAGCTCAGTTTTAGGAATCTGCTTCCCAGCAGGCAGCAGTGCAGTCACATGCAGTCAATGAACAGGCCACCTCATCTGCTACCACACAGAAGGACCCTGTGTACCCCAAAAAGCAAGCACCATACAAAACACCTCCACTTATAACTTAGTCGATGCTGGCCACAGCTTTTCTAGAAAAAGCAAACTTAAAGCTTTTAGCACTGAGCTTTTGGCCTCAGAAAGTAACTTTATAAGAAAAGCAACTAGGGCCCGGCTGGTGTGGCTCAGTGGTTGAGCATGGGTCCATGAACCAAGAGGTCACTGGTTCGATTCTCTGTCAGAAATCATGCTCGGATTGCTCGCTTAATCCCCAGTGGGGGGCATGCAGGAGGCAGCCGATAGATGTTTCTCTCTCAGCAATCTCTATCCCTCTCCCTTCCATTCTCCCTAAAAAAATCAAATAAAACATATTTAAAAAAGAAAAGAAAAGAAAAGCAACTAGGGCCCTGGCCAGTGTGGCTCAGTTGGTTGAGTGTCATCCCATGCACCAAAAGGTCACCAGTTCGATTTCCAGTCAGTGCACATGCCTGGGTTGCAGGCTCGATCCCCAGTGGGGCGTGTAGGAGGCAGCTGATAAATGTTTCTCTTTCACATTGACGATTCTTTCGTTTCCTCTCTCTCTAAAATCAATAAAAAACATAAATTTTAAAAAAGAAAGGAAAGCAACTAGGCATTTTTGGCCTCTACCATTATTTAACATTCTATCATTATACTTTCTCATATCATTGCACTTTCTTTGAAAACATGGTTTTTCATGTCAGTCCATATACCTGGTATTCACACTGAGGTGTGTCATAATTGATTAGCCCATTTCCTTACTATTGATCATTTAGACTGCTCCTAATTTTTGCTTTATAAATAACCAAGGCCTGGTATACAGATTTGTGCACCAGTGGGGGTCCCTCGGCCTGGCCTGAGCCCTCTCACAATCCAGAACCCCTTGGGGGATATCGGACTGCTGGTTTCAGCCTGATCCCCACAGTGGATCCCCGAGGGACCCCACCAGTGCACAAATTTGTGCACCAGGCCTCTAGTATGCATATAAGATCTTTGGTTAATCTCTTCCCACCCTCCCCCCTTCCCTCTGAGATTCATCAGTCTGTTCCATGTTTCCATGCCTATGAATTGAGCATCTGCCCCCTGGTGGTCAGTGCACATCATAGCTACCAGTCAAATGGTCAAATGGTCAAGCAGTTGCTTAGGCTTTTATATATAGAGATGCTGCTGAGCCCAACTAATGTGGCTCAATGATTGAATGCTGACTTAGAAACCAATAGGTCCTGGTTCTATCCTCTGTCAGGGCACATGCCCAACTTGTGGGCTCAATCCTCAGTGGGGGGTGTGCAGGAGGCAGACAATCGATGTTTATCTCGCATCGATGTTTCTATCTCTCTATTCCTCTCCCTCCCTTTCTCTAAAAAATTAATAAAAAACATATTAAAAATAATGCTGCTGAGAATATCTTTATCTTCATCTCTAATTACTAATGTATCCCTAAGTATTTATTTTTAGAGATACTATATGGGATTAGAGAGCATCAAATAGTTTTAAGGTTCTTGAAAATACATTAATAAACTATTGTCGAGAAAGATTACTCCATTTTATTTCATCCTGTCCACACTCTCATCAACACTGCTATTAACTTTTATTACTTATCACTTATTTTTAAAGTGAAAAATAAAGTCTTCCTGTGGTTTTTTTTAAATAAACTTTTTACTTTGCAATAATTTAAGATTTACAGAAGAGTTGCAAAGATAGTACAGACATCTCCTGCATATCATTCACCCAGCTTCCCCTAATGTTAACAACTTACAGAACCAGAATACATTTGTCACAATTAAAACATCAATGTTGCTATTAACTAAACTCCACAGTTTACTGTTTTTCTACTAATGACCCTCTTCTGTTCCAGGATCCCACACTGCATTTACTATACTTTCTATAAATTATCCCTAGTCTTTAAAACAATCTAGCAAGCTAAAGTTTAACATCATTTTGCTGATGAGAAGATGGAGGTTCAGAGAGGTTAAGTGACTTGTCCAAGTCACACAGCTGCTGAGTGGCATAGCCCAGACACAATCCACACCCTATTTCTGGACCTCTAAATACAGTTCCTCATGTTGTGACCCAACCATAAAATTATTTTCGTTGCTACTTCATAACTGTAATGTTGCTACTGTTATGAATCTTAATGTAAATATCTGAAATGCAGGATGGTCTTAGGTGACCCCTGTGAAAGGGTCGTTCAACTGCCAAAGGGGTCTCGACCCACAGGTTGAGAACCGCTGCCCTAGGGACTCCAAAGCCAGGACTAGTCCACGCATGCCTCCTGCCCTCTCATCCCATCCCAAGTCCCCCTCCTAACACATGAAGGCTGGTCTCTAATTCTCCACTGACACACTAGGTGATCCAAGGTAATCCAATTGGTGTGATTAACTATTATGACAAAATTAAACAGGCATCCCTCCCTTCAAACAGCCACCTTGAGCAACTTTCAACTTTCAAAACAGTATGTCATCTCATGACATTTTTGGATTCATCCTCAGAAACCACCTTCAGATAGAACAGAAATCTTATACTTGAGAAATACAGCCTTGTGACTTGGCAATAATATTTCCCTTTAAACCAAAACTGACCCTGTTCCCGTTGAGCCATCCACCTTATTCACCACTGAGTGACCGACGGTTGGCTAGGTGTCGGCACACTAAGATGGTCCCCCCATGACCCCCCGACTCCTGGTCCTCATGCATGTGTCATCACTTCCCTGAATGTGGGGGTACCTGTAACTTGCTTCTAACTACTAGAATATGGCTGAAGTGATGGGATGTCACTTCCATGATCATCTTTTTTTTAAATAGCTAACATTTTTTTAATTGTAACCCAAGGATATGTTTTTATTGATTTAAGAGAGGAAGGGGGAGAGAGAGAGAGAGAGAGAGAGAGAGAGAGAGAGAGAGAGAGAGAAACATCAATGTGAGAGGGAAACAATGATCAGTTGTTTCGAATGCCCTGACCAGGATTCAGACCCGCCACCTTCCGGTATACGGGCAACACTCCAACCAACTGAGCCACCCAGCCAGGGTTCCATGATTATCTTAATGTGAGAATGTAATTCCCATCTTGCTAGAAGACTCCTTTGCTCCTGTGATGAAGCCAATTTCCATGCTGGGAAGACCCACCTGCCAACAGCCAAAAATCTGAGAGTGGCCTCCAGTCAATAGCCAATGAAACACTAAACCATGTCAACAGGCAAGTGAGCAAGCTTGGAAGCGGATCCTTCCCCAGCTGAGATAAGACTGCAGCCTAGGCGACAATCTGATTGCAGCCTAAGATACCCTGAGTGGAAGACCCAGATTCCTGACCCATGGATACTGTGTGAGACAGTAAACTGTGTTGTTTCAAGCCACTGTGTTTGTAGTGATTTGTTATGCAGCATTAGCAGACGAATGTAGGCTATTTCGCAAATTCAAATCTATCCTCAAAAGATAAAAATCTGAGAGACATTAGAAACATACAAGTGTGTACATTTGAAATATACAAAAGCAGAGCAGCCCAGCTTGAAGGCCATCACGATGGCAACACTATTGGAAGGACAGAAAAAGGAGAAAACACAGGCTTCAATGTGAGATTGGGGGTGGTGAAGACAATAGAGCTATTTGTCATGGACATTCATAACCCAGGAGTTTCATACTCAATGGCATATATACTACCAGGCATATTTTCTGCACTACTGGCTCTGAAAGCTGTGCTGTTGTGTATCCTCCAAAGGAAAAGCTGATTCAGAAAACAATGCTATACGTTATATATATATATATCTCATACTACTCTCCTTAAATCAGGACTGTTCTAACGCCTCTCCCTTGGTTGAGATGAGAATAGATCACAAACCAGATTTTACACACTTGGGACTGGTAATATTTTAACACATGGGAAGTGCTATAGGATTGCAAACTGCTTTATATTCCTCACACATACCATCAGCTACAGCAACCCCCCCTCCCCTTAACAGTTGATCATGTTTGTAAATGAACCAAACAGACCACGTTCTAGGAGACAGACCCACAATGGGCTCTCTGCCAGAGAGAATTGAGAATTGAGGCTTTGGGACCATGTGGAAGGGAGAGTGCCACGGCCATGTCCAGTGTTAGTCACAAAACCCAGGAAATGCCAGCCAGGCCACTCAGAGGTAAAGAAGCTGGGAACATTACTTACCAAACCAAGCTGGTTAGAGACCAGAACTATCAGCCTGCACAGGTCCTCTCTGAGGATGACTCTGAAGGACAGCCATGACCTAAGCTGATACATGTGTGGGTCTAGACATGCAAAGAACTGCAGGGAAAACCTTTCCCCAGGGTCCTACAGGGCATGAAGAAAAACTCAAGAAAAACGTACGTTCCTTGCACGGGGATTTTCAATGAGGGGAAGAGGGTCAATTTTGCCCCCAGGAGACACTGGGCACTGTCTGGGGACATGTGTGGTTGCCGAGACTGGAGGTGCTCCTGATATTGAGTGGGAGGGGCCAGGGATGCTGCTGGATACTCAACCGTGCCTGGGACAGCCCCCCACGGACAACAGCCTGCCCTGATTCTCAGCAGGTGGTTCTCCTGGGGGGGACCCTGCCCAGTCTGGCCCTCAGCTCTAAAGGGACTCGTTCCTCTTTATTACAGACCCAAATCTGTGTCATTACCACAGAGGAAAAAGGCTGCTAATTACATTTCCACATGTGCTACTGAGAATTTTTCTAGGGAAGAAGATTTGGGAACATCATCTGGAGACAAAACGTTCCAGCAGTCTGCGCTCAGTGTGGTGCTTCAGTTTCACTCCAATGTGTCAACGGGACGTCACAGAGTAGCTGAAAATTCTAAGTGGTTTGGTGTTTTGGGGTTTGTTTGTTGTTGTTTTTTTGGCTTTGATCCCTTTGCATACAACGGGGGATAGATTCTGCCTCCAGGGGATACTGGGTGATGTCTGAGGTTCTCACGACTGTGGGTACTCCTAGCATGCAGTGGGTGGGGGCCAAGGATGCTGCTCAACACCCCACAGTGCCCAGGACAGCCCCACATACCATGACCCAGCCTGAGTCCACAATGCCAAGGGAGAGACCCGGGTCTTATAGGAAGGAGTCTGCAGGAGAGAGTATGGCGTGGAAGGTCAGAAATGTGGGTGCTGGGGGCGGCACCTTGGAATAACAATGCTGATGACAACCAGTGGAGCAGATAATTGCACACACAGCACAAGCAATTACCTCATACTGTCACTGCCATAACTGTGAGCGAAGTTTTATTACTTCCCCATTTTACAGGTGGGGGCACAGATGGAGGGAGGCCCAGGGGAAGCTGGAAAGAGCACTGGAGTGGGTTGGGTGTTGATTAGAAACCTGGAGTCACCATGTACTCACTGCACGACCCAGGGCGGGTTTTACAACTGCTCAGCTTTCCGACCGCTTTATTATTATTATTAAATATATTTTTATGGATTTCAGGGAGGAAGGGAGAGGGAGAGATAGAAACATCAATGATGAGAGAGAATCATTGATTGGCTGCCTCCTGCGGGCCCCCTACTGGGGATTGAGCTCACAACCCGGGCATGTGCCCTTGACGGGAGTCGAAAGGGGGATGCTTCAGTCCGCAGGCTGACGCCCTATCCACTGAGCCAAACCAGCCAGGCTCGACTGCTTTAAAGAAAGGACAGTGATGCCTACTTCAAATGTTTAAGACAGGGAAGCTTCCCCTCATCACTGGACACTCGCAGCCGGATCACATTCTTCGATGGAACAGACCTGGTTTAAGGGCTCGATCAACAACTGTGGTGGCTACAATGGCATCCAGCACATAGCGCAGGGGTGGGGAAACTTTTTTCTGCCAAGGGTCATTTGGATATTTATAACATTATTCGAGGGCCATACAAAATTATCAACTTAAAAATTAGCCTGCTGTAAAAAAAGAAGAATCTCTTACCCTTTCAACAGCATGGAGGGACCTGGAGAGTATCATGCTAAGTGAAATAAGTCAGTCAGGGAAAGACAAGTATCACATGATCTCACTCATATGTGGAATCTAAGTAACAAAATAAACTGATGAACAAAGTGGATCCAGAGACATGGAAGCATGGAACAGAGAGCGGGATCTCAGAGGGAAGTGGGGAAGGGCGGGTGGGTGGAAGGTAATTAACTAAAGACCTTGTATGCATATATGCATAACACATGGACACAGACAATAGGGTGGTGAAGGCCTGAGGCAGCAGTGAGCTGGAGGGGGTCAATGGGGGGAAAAAGGGGCCATATGTAATACTTTCAACAATAAAGAATTATCAGCCTGCAGCCCTAGCTGGTTTGGCTTAGTGGATAGAGCATCCACCTGCAGACTGAAGGGTCCCAGGTTCAATCCCGGTCAAGGGCATATGTCCAGGTTACAGGCTCAATCCCTATCCCCAGTTGGGGGTGTGCAGGAGCCAGCCAATCAATGATTCTCTCTCATCAGTGATGTTTTTCTCTCTCCCTCTCCCTTCTTCTCTGAAATCAATAAAAATATATTTTTAAAAAATAGTCTGCTGCCTGACCAGTGTGGCTCAGTGGTTGAACATTGACCTATGAACCAGGAGGTCACGGTTCAATTCCCAGTCAGGACACATGCTGGGATTGTAGATTTGATTCCCAGTGTGGGGTGTGCAGGAGGCAGCCAATCAATGATTCTCTCTTATCATTGATGTTTCTATCTCTCTCTCCCTCTCTCTCTAAAATCAATAAAAACGTATCTATTTATTTAAATGCCCATGATGGGAAGGTCCTCTGGGAGAAGCAGCAGGTGAGAATCCTGCATCTCGGGCTCAGCTGGGGTCGTGGTGGACAGTGTGTGGTGGGAAACTCTGTCTGCTCTGTGTGGTCTAGCGCAGCCATGAGTGGGAGGCACTGTGATGTCATGTTACTGACAAGAGACAAGATGAGAAGCTAAGGGGACACAGAACTTCCTCTATAACGTAGTTTCCTAAATCACCACATGAGTTTCCTACGGCTGCTGTAACCAGTCACACAAACTTAGTTGCTTCCGACGACACACATTTATTTCTGACAGTTCTGGGGCTCAGGAGTCTGATCTGGCTTCAATCAACTAAACCCAGGTGTGGGCAGAGCTGGTCCTTCCGGAGGCTCCGGGGAGAATTGTTTCTGGCCTTCCCCAGCTTCCAGAGGCGCCGCATCCCTGGCTCGTGGCCCCTCCCTCCATCCTCACAGCCAGCAGCACAGCCTCTCCCGTCTCTGACTCTCACCCTCCTGCCTCCTCCTGTAAGGACCCTGTGATGACCCTGCCCCCTCCCCGCCCGAGTAATCCACAATCACCCCCATCTCAGGGCCCTTGATTTAACCCCCCGTGCATGTTCCTCTGCCATGTGAGGTGACATGTCCACAGGTCCCGGGGCCAGGACGGGGACATCGTTAGGGCCATCACTCTCTACCACAGCTTGCTTCTTTCTGCCTTTTCACTCACCCATGCTTTTATCTGAATAAAAAGTCAATTTTTCTGCACATTGATCCATTCTGTGTGGTCTTCTCACTGCCCTTGACCAGGAGCCTCTTTTACAGAAAAAACAAACCCACCAACCAAAACCTCAGAGCAGCGGTGGCGGGGGTCCAGCAGGTTCAGGCTTTAGTCATTGGAAAACAGTGTTCGTGAGAGTAGGTGGAGGGTAGGGAAAGGTGGAGACATGGCTAGTCTGAGAGCAAGCAGGTGGAATTGTCAGAGCAGAGAGCAGAGAGCATTCTAGGTGAGGGGGACAGAAATAGACCCCGGGGCAGGAGGGCGAAAAATCAACTGCGCCCAGAGAAAGCTGCCGGGCACACAGCTGCGCAGGGACAATGCTGCTCGGAGGCTCTGAGTTACCCATGAGGGTGGATGTGGGGAGCTGATGAATGGACTCAGCCAGAGGAACTCAATTCCTTCCACAGCCCCCAGGGCTGAGCTGTGAAAGCAGCAAATGGACAAAAATCCCAGCAGGCACAGAAGCACAGTCTCTGGGTTTAAAAATAGATGATGGGCCCACAATCCCCATGCAAATCTGAAAACATCCACATAAAAACCTGTGCACACATTTCCACGGCAGCAGGACTCACAAAAGCCAAAAGGCGGCAGCAACCAGTGTGCATCAGTGAGTGGACAGAGACAATGTGACAGATTCATACAGCGGAATATTATTCTGCTGTAAAACATGACCGTGGAGGGACCCGGAAAACACAACGCTCAGTAACAGAAGCCAGACACAAAAGGACACAGTGTGTGATTCCGTTTTTGTGAAACGTCCAGCACAGGGCAAGTCCACAGGGACAAGCGGTGAGTTTGTGGTTGTTGGGAGGTAAGAAGGGGAGTGGGGAGTGACTGCTGATGGAAACGGTGTCTTTTTAGGGTGATGAAAACATCCCAAAATTGTGGCAATGGTTGCACATAGCTGTAAATATACCAGAAACCTACGAATGGTTCACTTTAAATGGGGGAATTATATGGTATGTGACTGATATTTCCATCAAGCTGTTTTGGTTTTTTTAGTTGATTCTATTTGAGAGCTTTACTCTTTTTTCCCCCTTATATATTTTTTTTATTTCAGAGAGGGAGAGAGAGACACATCAATAATGAGAGAATCATTGACTGGCTGCCTCCTGCACACCTCCTATTGAGGGTCAAGCCCGCAACCCAGGCCTGTGCCCTTGACCAGAATCGGACCTGGGACCCTTCAGTCCAAGGGTCAGCACTCTATCCATTGAGCCAAACCAGCTAGGACTACAATGGGGACTTTAATGTTACATGTAACTTACCACAAAACAGAACTAGGTGGAGAGAGTAGAAGTGGACACAAGGAGGTGAGTAGGGAGTTCACGTTGCCCTGAGCATAGAGATTGGCGGGCGGGGCAGGGGGAGAGGGGGAGGAGAAGTAAATGAGACAATGTTTGGCGTGTGATCCACTGACTACCAGGACCCCAGCCCTGGGGAGTGGGCAACATGGCAGGAGACAGTCCCATACACCCAGCATCTGGCAACATCCTTTCATTGTTTGCTGAGTGAAAGGAGGCCACGGAGGAACCAGCCTCATGCAACAAAGGGTCCCATTCAGTGAACCAACGCAGCTCAGGGGAACAGCTGCCCCCTCTCCAGGGAGATGACCCTTGGCTGCCCAGTTTCACTTTTAAAGGACACACCAAATACCTTCCCACAATACAGCCTGCTTTCCAGCAACCCTTTCTGCTTGCGCCAGAGATCCAGGGTGTCACTGAGGGAGGCGGCAGACCAGGAGAGAGGGCAGGGGCACCCCTGCTGTCACGTGGCTTCCAGGCCTTGGGCCACCTGAGTCACAACCGTATCCCTGGACATAAAGCTCTTCCTTTATTAACACATGGTGCCTATGCAATGCTGTGCTCACACACTCAGGTCCAGTTTATTTCCGTCACCAGAGGTGGGATCATCCAAGCCCCACCCCCCCGCCACACACACACACACACACACACACACACACGCGTGGATGTGGCAGAGGGAGGACCCATGTGTCTCAGATTAGATGAAGCTGTTTCTCCCGACCCTGCAGTGTCTGTGGCCACATATATAAAATGATGAGTTTCCAACTCCCCAAACACTGCCTGGGCCAGGAGGTGAAGGCCATCCTGAGGGTGATGTCATCTGGGTGTCAGGACCCCTGACAGGCTGTGATGAGAAGAGCACCTCACCCCTGTGTTCCCCAAAACCTATGACTAGGGTCTTATCATGAGAAAAATGCCAAATAAACCCAGATCAAGGGACATTCTGCAAGACTCCTGACCTGTCCTCATGACTGTCCAGGACCAGAGGAATGTCGGAGAGTGCCACAGCCCAGAGGGACTAAGGAGCCACGATGACTAATGTCACATGGGGGGGGGGGGGGGGGTCCTGGATTGAGTCCTGGGCCAGCAAAGGGACAGTAGGGGACAACTAGTAAAATCTGAATAAAGCACAGGCTTTAGCTGATAGTAATGGGCCCGTGTTAATGTATTGGCGTGGCAAAGGCGCCCCGGGAAGGACTGTGAGATGCTAACATGGGGGAAGCCGGGAGGGTCTATGGGAACTCTGGGCTGCCTCTGCAACTTCTCTGTACAGATCAGGTTAGTGCAAACGTAAAAAGCTAATTAATAAAACAAAAGACAGGTCTAGGAACTCAGTCCACTACCTTTCTCGGGGACGCTCACGTGGGGTGCTGTGCGGCATTACACAGTGGAGTGATGGGTACAGATGTAATCTTATCCTGGGAGAGGGAAGGGGGGGAGAGGGGACACTGCCCACGGTGGAAACAAGAGGCAGAACCAAGACTGGAATGTGAGGTTCCAGAACCTGGGTCCTGGTCCTTCTGCGCTCCCAACCACATACACAGCTGAAGCTGTGGGCACCATGGACACACTTTGGTTTTCTTTACACACCCCTGAGAGACTCCTAGAACCCTTCAGTGACAGAGAGAGAGAGGGTGGGAGGTAGGCAGGGAGATAGATATGAAGAGAGATAGGGAGAGAGAAACAGACTGACAGGAGGAAGGGAAAGAGAGGAGCCAGACTATTTTTAAACAATAAAAAAATGCCCAGCCCATCCACAAACCCCAGCCAGCCCCATTTCCTCCCATCACCTCCGGCTGTCTATCGACCATCCAAAGTTCAAGTCAAAAGCAACTCTACATTTCATTAAGCAACAATTCGAGGGGGAAAAAATCTTCCATTTCTTGCCCTGCTGCAAATATTTAAAACTCAGCCCACAGGAAGCACTAGTGAGCTGTCAGTTCTCACTAAAGAGAAAGGCGTTTCGCCGGACCAGTGAGGCTCAGTGGTTGAGCATCAGCCCTTGCACCAAAAGGTCACCGGTTCAGTTCCCAGTCAGGGCACATGCCTGGGTTGCGGGCTCGATACCCAGTAGGGGACATGCAAGAGGCAGCTGATCAATGTCAATGTTTCTATCTCTCTCTGTCTACCATTTTTTATTGTTTAAAAATAGTTTGGCTCCTCTCTTTTCCCTCTCTCTCACTCTCTTTCTCCCTCCCTCCTTTGTCTGTCTATCTGTTTCTCTCTCCCCATCTCTCTCTTGAGAGAGAGAGAGAGAGAGAGAGAGAGAGAGGCAATTCGAAGCTCAGCAGGTGTTGAACAAGACCCTCCTGGGCTCCAGGTCAAAGGAAAAGCTTGTCTTCACTATCACAGTCATCGGCCGGTTTTCAGACCTCACTCAGGGATGGATGGTCTACCCGGCAAACTGTGCCTTGGAACATTGAAAAAACACCTCTTACTTGACCTCAAGGTTGTTGGTCTAAATATGCATTTGGGTGGCTGGTGCTTTACTGAGTTACTAGTTTGTTTTTCAGTTTATGGTATAAAAGCTATAAACACAAGACACTTACTGGTATACAGTTTTATGTTTGTATGTCTTTAAGTAACATTATAATAGGCATAATTGACATTTTAAAAAGTAATCTATTTTTGAACTGAGATGCCACAGTTCATCAAATATCAGAACTCTTTTTTTTTTAAATCTTCACCAGAGGACAAGCTTTTACTGATTTGAGAGAGAGAGGAAGGGAAAGGGAGAGAGGGAAATATCACTGTGAGAATGAAACACTGAAGCCGCTGGGCCTCAGTATGCAGGACCCAGGCATTTTCTCAAGAGAGCCAGAGAGTCAATATTTTCAGCTTTTAGAACCACATGGTCTCGTATGTGGTAGCATGAAAGCCACCATAGGCAACATGTGAACAGATGCACCTGGCTTTGTGCCAATAAAACTTTATTTCTGGAAACTGAAAGAAATCTATATAATCTCTATATAATATAATCTCTATTCATATAATTCTTTTGATTTTTTTTAACCATTTAAAAATGTAAAAACCACCTCAGTCCAGGGACCATATAAAAGTAACTGATGAGCCCTGGCCGGTGTGGGTCAGTTGGCTGGATGTCATCCAGAACACCAGGCTGCTACTGGTTCAATTCCCGGTCAGGGCACATGCCTGGGTTTCGGGCTTGATCCCAGGTAGAGGGCATGCAGGAGGAAGCTGATCCATGTTGTACTCTCATATCAATGCTTCTATCTCTCTCCCTTCCTCTCTCTAAAAATCAATAAACTATTTAAAAATAATAATAAAAAATGTTTTTAAATGATGAGCTGAATTTGCCACATGGGCCATGCCGCCCCTGAACTGGACAACCTGGGGGACCCTCTGGAACTGACTTTCTAAGATGCTCTGATTCTCAATCTACACTTTAGCCAGCAGACACTTCCTAGCTCTATATAACCCCTAAGGTGTCCAAATGCTAAACTGTATCACTATGCCTCCAGAGGCTTTATTTTTCTCCTCAAATTTCCCCTATTCGCTGCCTAGACCTGCCGTGCCCAGCATGGCCGCCACCAGCCACATGTGGAATTGAGCATGTGGAATGCATCTCATTCTGAGAAGTAAAAATCTGTGAGTTGCCAAATACACACCAGTTTCCAAAGGCTTCATACAAAAGAAAGTAAAGAAGGTCATTACACCTTTTTTACATTGATGACATGTTGCAATGATAATATTCTGGATATACTGGGTTATGTCAAATGTATCATTAAAATTAGTCTCGCCTGCTTTGTTTTCCCGGAATGAGGCTAGTCGAACATTTAAAATGAATCCTGTTTCTATTGGAAAGCACTCTTTTTTAGAGAGGAGAAGGGGGAAGAATGATTCATATAAAACTCAATAGCATGCAGAGCTACAACTTCCCAACAGACACTCGAGGTGACTATGCTGTTCTCATTGCTTTGTCCATAAAAACAAAATAAGGGGGTGGAAGGGATGAACAGGCGGAGCACAGATGATGTGAAGGGAGATGAAACTATTCTGTATGACACTATGATGATGGATATGTGTCATTATACATTTGTCAAAACCCATAGAATGTACAACACAGAGTGAACCCTGACATCAATTATGATGTTGATAATGATGTGTTAATGCAGGTTCACCAACTGTAACAAAAGTCCACTCTGGTGGGGACCGCTGATAAAGGGGGAGGGTGTGCAAATGTGAGGGCAGGAGATAAGTAGGAAATCTCTGTACCTCTGTTCAATTTTGCTGTGAACCTAAAACTTCTCTATTTTAAAACCAAACATTTTTTTTATTTTAATGCAATCATAAATTCTCATTAGAAAAAGTTCGCCCAATGGCTCACAATCTGGGGTGGTTCTGTCTCCAGGGGACACTTAGTGATGTCTCGGGACATCTCTGGTTTTGACAACTGGGGGTGTTCCTGGTATCAAGAGGGTGGGGGCCAGGGATGCTGCTCAGTATCCCACAGTATTCAGAGTGGCCCCCCCCAAAGATATTATCTACCCGTTTCTCCAGTGCCATGGGGGAAGAGGGGAGACCTGATTTAGTCAAACCCCCATCTCACCTAGTAATAGACAAACATGTAAATTGACCATCCCTCTGCTACGCTCACCAGCCAATCAGGCGAGTATGCAAATTAACCCAACAAAGATGGCGGTTAATTTGCATACGTAGGCGAGGAGTGAAGACTGAAGGCTCTGGCTGGAGCAGCAAAGACTGAAGGCTCCTGCCGGAGCGAAGGTCTGGGTCCCGGGTGCCGGAAGAAAACCGGTGCCAGCAGCCAGGGGAAGGGAAGGCCTATTGCATGAATCTCTTCATGCAACAGGCCTCTAGTCTATATATAAAAGCCTAAGCAACCTTTACGACCAGTGGACCGCTTGACCCATCATTATGACAACGCACTGACCACCAGGGGGCAGACACTCAATGCAGGAGCTGCCCCCTGGTGGTCAGTACGCTCCCACAGCCAATCTCTTGGGGCTGGCCAACCTCCTGCTGTCTCCCCCCCTCCCCCCCCCCGACCCAACTTTCTGTGAGATGGTGAGAATTTTTATTTTTCTGGTGTGGAGAAAGGGGGGGTGGAGGAAAAGGAAGAAGAACATTTGGCAACTAGGACCACATGGCACCGGAAAATCTGAATTTCACCCTGCAGGTAACTGCTTTCTGGGCAGTGCATTGTACCCCCCACCCCAAAACGATATGCCTGTATCCTAACCCTGGTACCTGGCAATGGGATCTTGTTTGGAAGTGGGGTCTTTGCAGATGTAGTCAAGTTAGGGTGAGGTCATACTGAAGTAGGGTTGTCCTTATAGAAGAGGAAGATTTGGACACACTTTTCAACTTGGCCTCAGCTTTTGGGAAGAATTCTGCTAAGGTGGTTGATCATTCAATCCTCCATATTTCATATCTGACCACTCTCATATCTAATCGGGGTCCTCACCCGCTCCCCTCCCCCAGGTGATGTTGGATCACTCTGCCTGCAGCAGGAATCCTGTTAGCTGGTGCAGCCAGAATCCCCCTGAGGTTTCTCCTTAGTGATTTTCCACCCACTGACCCCACCTGCTCCTTGGCTGTAAGTCCCCACTGGTCCACGCTGTACTCAAAGTTGAGCCCAGGTCTACACTGAGTTTTCTTTTCCCCACTGCAGGAACTCCTGATAAATCTGTTTCTACCACGCTGACAACGACCTAACTCTGGCTCTCTCTGAAGGACACACAGGGAGCACAGGGAGAGGCCATGTGATGACAGAGGCAGAGACTGGAGAGATGAGATGCGGCTGCAAGCCCAGGAATGCCGTAAACCTCCAGAGGCTGGAAGACGCAGGCAAGACCCTCCCCTGGAGCCTCCAGGGGGAGCCTGGTCCTGTGACACCTTGATCTCGGACTTCTGGGTCCCAGAACTGGGAGGGACTAGACTTCTGTCGCTCAAGCCGCCCAGTCTGTGGTGCTTTGTAACAGGGACCCCAGAAAGTCACTCAGGCACAGAGAAGGCGGGTGGCATCGGTCTTCTTCACTGACCTCCCTTCACAGCCTGTCTCTCCAGCACCATGTCTGCACGGACATCGCCATTTAACTTGGCTGGGTTCACCTCCCATCTTTGGTTCCTCCTGACTTTTGTGTCCATCAAATTAGGCTGTTTCTTAAGGGGACAGGGGCGGGGGTCATGGCTTTGACAATAAAGGACGAATGCTCTGCCCTAACCAGTTTGGCTCAGTGGATAGAGCGTTGGCCTGCGGACTGAAAGGTCCCGGGTTCGATTTCGGTCAAGGGCATGTACCTTGGTTGCGGGCACATCCCCAGTAAGGGGTGTGCAGGAGGCAGCTGATCGATGTTTCTCTCTCATCAATGTTTCTAACTCTCTATCCCTCTCCCTTCCTCTCTGTAAAAAATCAATAAAATATATTTTTTTAAAAAAAGGACGAATGATCTGACCAGTAGTAACTGTCAGGAAGCAGAGCTGGCGGGCACCCCAGATTCCCCTGGCCTCTGGCCCGGGTCCCTCCTCATGTTAGCACAGAAACAGCAGGAGACCCACACATGTGCACACACACAAGCCCACAGCGACGACAGCAAGCACACTCTCAACTAACTGACAGACACCAAAGATGAATTGTCTCTATTTTATCATCTCCAAAGAGTTGACTTGCAGAAATTCCAAAAAAGGAAGCAATTTCTGCAAATCAGTTCATCTTGCTCGGCACCACATCCTGGCATCAGGTGGGAGGGGGCCAGGGACGCTGCTCAACACTCCACAGTTCCCTGGATTGCCCCCCACAGAGAATGACCAAGCCCCAAGGTCTACAATATCCATGGAAAGGCCCAGCCCCACCTTGGTGCCCTCACCCGCCTGCCCTCTGGCTAATGTCAGTGCAAAGCTTCTCTCTGGCCTCTTGACCAAACATCCGTCCTATGCACAGGTGCTATCCCCACCTCTCTGCCCCCTGAAAAACTTATCGTCACCATCCGTACCTGTGGAGCTCATGGATTTATAGGCCTGGGACCCCACCTCCATCACCCCCAGGGACCCCAACTCAAGAAAGCCGGGCCAGGAACAGAATGGCCCTGGGTCCCCTGTCTCCATACCTCCCCTTGTGTGCACACAGCGTTGTATTCACATGGTGCTCCTGGCGCCTGGCACACGTTCTGATGCTTAAAATAGGCACACAACCAGCCTTTGTTGGCGAGAGGAAGGAAGGAAGGAAGGAAGGTTTCAGACAAAGGAGACAACAACCCAGCCAACCAGAAACCCTGGGTATGCGGTAGGGAGGGGGGAGAGTGGCAGGGAACGGTTCTTGGAATCAAAGTAAAGGTCTTCAGGAAAGGTACGGTGTGGCCGACGCCCGCGGTGCCAGGAAGGCTGTGTCTATGTGACAGATTTTTTTTACTGTCTCTCCCCGCCATACCAAAAAAAAACACACACACACAAAAACAAGCAAACTAGTTAAGAACTATAAAAAGTTAGGCAAAGGCAAGAGTAAAATACACAAAAAATGATTAGTTCGAAGATTAGCATCATCCACAACCAGAGAAAACTACGTGATCGAACATTTGTAACGCGAGAAAACCAGGGCAGAGCTCGAACACCATCCCCACTGCCACAGATTATGCAGCTGAGTCTCCCTCATCTGGGGAATCACAGGGGCCAGCACTTCGCGAGTGCAACGGATAAGCCTCTGCCCGGGAAAATCGCCTTCGCGATCATGGAATCTCCCTTGTCAGGTAAGTATGTGAGGGATTTTTATTCCTCCGGGTGGGAGATGAGTTGATGAAAGTGGCAGGGAAATGACAACCCAATCTGTGTGTCAGAGAGCAGATCCTGGTCACATGGGGTTGGCCCAGCAGAAGGGGGAAGACTGGAAACTGACCCAGCAGCTGGGATGCCCTGAGCAAGAGAGTGAAGTACTTAACTCAGGGAAAGAAACGCAGAAGAGGTAAAATCCAGAGGGCTGACACCAGACAACACCCCAAGCTTCGGTTTAGTGGGCTGTTGCCTGCCCAGGGGGGAAAAAAAAGCCATTTATATAGCAGCATGATTCTTCAATGCTAAAGGTGGGAGCAGAGCAACCCAGATGTCCATCAGGGATGAATGGACAAACACAATGTGTCCGTCTACATGAAAAGGAGTGAAGCCCTGGCACTCGCTACAATGTGGATGAACCTTGAACACATGATGCCCAGTGAGAGAAGTCAGGCACAGAAGGCCACACAGTATGTGATTCCATTCATTTAAAATGTCCAGAACAGGCAAATCCAGAGACAGAAAGTGAGTTAGTGGTGGTCAGGGGCTGGGGAGAAGATGGGGGGTGGGGGGTGGAGTGATTGCTGATGGGGACAGGGGATCTCATTGGGGGGACGGAATGTTCTAAAATGGACTTAAGGGAGCCCTGGCCAGTGTTGCTCAGTTTGTTGAGCATCATCCCATGCACCTAAAGGTCACTGGTTTGATTCCCAGTCGGGGCATCCAGGTTGCTGGCTCATCCATCCCCAGTAGGGGGCATGCAGGAGGCAGCCAATGGATGTTTCTCTATCTCTCCCTTCCTCTCTCTCTAAAACTCAATAAAAACACATTTTTTAAAAAATAACAAAGGTACCATTTAAAAATAAAATAAAATGGGTTTAGGAGGATGGTTGCATAACTTGATAACCTTACCAAAAAAATTACACCATGTGCTTAAAATGACTGAGTTTTATGATATGGAAATTGTACCTCAATTTAAAAAAAAAAAAAGTACAAAACAATGACTTTCCCTTTTGTAAGATATTCAAGGAGAACTAGTAGCCGTTTCTGGAAGAGTCTCAGAGCTGCGCAAAGCCTCCTGCCCACCCGTTGGCAGGACAAAATACGTTGAGAGAATTTAGCTAATCAACGCCCTGCAGGGTGGTCAAGGAGGAGAAAGATGAAGTGACCACCTGGGACAGGTCACTGCATCTTTGAGCTCCCCATCAGGTCCCCAAGTCTCCTGGGTGACATGAACACTTTTCTCTAGACCCTGAAGAGAGGGAGGCCACGCCAAAGGGCAGCACAAGATAGAAGGGGTGAAAACCAAGGTCCAGAACTATCAAAAGGAACAGTGGGACCAGAGGGGAGCTCCCCAACATCAGCAGGGACCTGGGATTGCAGGGGCCAGCCCTTAGAGGACCCAGGGGGCCCAGGCCAGGCCCTTAAAGGACCCAACCAGGGGGTGAGTAGGAAACAAAGCTTCAGTTAAGACACAAAGGAAGGGGGAGAATAAGTGTATCAACATCCAGCAATCACACAACAGTCCTGGGCACCTGCCTCCCTAAAAAGCTCCAGAAAATTCCAAAGTATTGGAGGCCAGGCCCACCGACCCTTTTGCAAGAAATTATGTAAGAAATTACAACGGAGTTTCAAGAATACGAACGATCTAGTAAATACGGTTTCAAAGACGATTATTTGTTTACAGGTGCAAATGAAGAAACCTGTGATGACAGCTTGAACGGAAGAAGCTTTTTACGCTACTACATGGTGGACCAAAACGGAAATGCCTCCGTTCAGTAAACACGGAGCTGAACTGCCTGTGTGTCAGGATGCTTCCCATTCGGTTGTCTTTCCCTCCAAACAATAGGGCCCAGGATTTACAAACTGAGCACAAACCAATGGTGTCAGTCACAGGATCTTTCCCACGGAAGACCAAGAATTACCCGAAGAACTCACGCTTCATGCTCCCGGTCAAAACCAAGGAAGCAAACTGCACACTTGGGCATCTTTCAATGACAGGAATAGATGACTTCATCCCAGATTCAAAATCAGTCTAAGTGGTCAAAGGCCGCACAAAAGACCCACCTAGAAAGAGGTCAGTGTTTCTAAAATTCTCTAAAAGCGGTGCGATTTTTTTTCCCCTCTTAAAATGAGAGCACTGGATGATTTAGAAACAACCCCCAAATCTGGGCTGAACTTCCTAAGAATCAAAGGTAAGACTGTGGCTTTTAAAGGAGAAAACAACTTAGTTTTATTTATAACAGGGGGTCTCACCTGGGGCGATGTTACTCCCAGGGGACACTGAGTGCCATCTGGGGACATCTGTGGTTGTCATGACTAGGGGTGATCCTGGCACCGAGTGGGTGGGGGTCAGGGATGCTGCTCAGCACCCCGCAGTACCCAGGACCGCCCCAAAGGCAGCTGAGCCTGTGGAAGGAGCCGGGTCTCTCAGGGTAGATAATCGTGGCCCAGTGGTGGCTCCTGTGGGGGACAATAGGTGGGAATGTCCCATGCAGCCTTCTCTTAAGTAGACGTGCTTGTTCCTTACCAAACCTTCAGAATCTCCTGGCATCGGATTCAAACAAATTCTTCTTTTTCTGGTGTTTGGCCCCCTTCACTTTTAACAATAGGGACTTTTTTTTCCTTTTCCTTTTAGCAGATTTTTGTGTGAAAGCACAAGCAGTGATTCTTGTGTGTACCCCCAAGGCTGAAGGCCTGGAGTCAAGCTCTGATTCCTTCCCTCCCTCCCTGACAACCCAGTTATTCTATCCACCCACCTTTCTCCCCTCCCCCCCAAATACCTTAATTTAGAACATTATTATCAATGCTGCACGTAGGCTCGCCATGTGCCAGGAGTGAGCTAGGTGCACGCACTCTCTCATTTGACTTTGACTTCCCCAGTGGTCCTAGGAGGTGCCTGCTACTGTTCTGTTATTCCTGCCTTACGGAGGAGTCAACGAAAACAAACTCCCAAAGGCCACTGGGCCAAGCAGAGTCTGATACACTGTTAATCTTGGGGAGACCTGGCATCGGAGAATCAAGTTTGTGAACCTGGCCTTTGCCTGGCTGACACCTAGCAGGAGTGGGAGCCCTCTCTTCCCTGCTGCTCATCAAGCCTGTCTTCTCCCACCCACCTGCCACCCCCTAGCCACCCCCGTTACCCAGGAATAATAAAGTGCCAAAGTGCTGCCCACGCCCCTCAGTATCGCTGTCCCCAAAACTCCCACTTCGGTTCTTCGCTCCTGAGCCCAAAAATTCCTGAAAAATTCAGTCACCGACACCAGCCCTTTTCTGCTTCCCAAGACACTCTCCTATGCACCCTCCATCCCAGACACAGACCTGCAAAGTGTGTTGAACTCCTGCAGCTCACCCTCCCTTCTACACCACATGATTAGCGCCCCCCCAAAAAAGCGGGGACCAATCCCTTCCACGGTCCTTATAACTGAGTTCCAACGAAGACCCCCCAATTTCCTCCTGATTAGTCCACTCCCCACAAAACACCTGCCAGCCCTCTATCCCACCATCACTCTCATCACCCCCTGCACCCCGAACTCCACATCCCCCTTACCCCTCCTAAAAGGGGCTGACTCCACCTCCACCCCGCAGCTCTCCCCTAATTCTGCCCTCTGACCCCCTCTCAGCTCACCCAAACCACATATTCCTCAATCACCCTTCCCGGACAACTCGCCCCCCCAATCCCATCCCAGCTCACTACTCACCTAACCTCCACTTCAACTAAACTCCCGGCCCCTCCTCCAATAACCTTCACCTTCAACCCGAACCCTATCCCTCCCCAGCCAACCTCACCCCCAATCCCTCCCCAGCCAACCTCGACCCCAACCTCACCCCCGATCCCCTCCCCAGCCAACCTCGACCCCAACCTCACTCCCGATCCCCTCCCCAGCCAACCTGACCCCAACCTCACCCCCAATCCCCTCCCCAGCCAACCTCGACCCCAACCTCACCCCCAATCCCCTCCCCAGATAACCGCGACCCCAACCTCACCCCCGATCCCCTCCCCAGATAACCGCGACCCCAACCTCACCCCCAATGCCTTCCCAGCTAACCTCGACCTCAACTTCAGTCACCTCCTCAGCGGACCTCGACCCCCCGTCCTAGCCCAGACCCCCAACTCCAGCCCCGCAGCACCCTCCTCAGCAGACACCGACCCCCAAGCGCGTAGCCAATGGAGCCCTCTCTGCGCCCCACCCCCCCGCCCCCGGGCTGCCCCAGCCGACCCTCCGCCCCGGCCGCCCCCCAGCGGCAGAGAGGAGGGCGGCGGACCTCGTCCGGGACCACGACCGCACGCGCCCTTACCTGTACTCCGGCCGCCGCGGCCGACTCAGACCCGCTGCGCAGCCGAACCCGCCGCCCGGAGCGCCAGCGCTCGCTCCCCTCTGGGGGCGGGGCCGGCGCGCGGGGGGCGAGCACCGGAGGCCATCGCAGCCAATCGCGGGCCGCGGCGGCGGAGCCCGGCCTAGGGCGAGGCGCAGGGCGAGCAGCGCAGTAGGCTGAGCGCAGGAGAGGGGGCGGGGCTCGGGGCATGAGCCGGGCCTGGAGGCGGAGCGCTGAATGGCACTCTTGCTGGCCACCCGAGAGCGGGTACCGCGCGGGGGGGGCGGGGCTATGCTAATAAGCAAATAGAACACTGTGGGGGACTCCGGGGCCGGGCGACACGCGGGTTTCCAGAGGCGACTTGGTGACGCAAAGGAGGCGTGATGCTTTTCGCGAGTTCGAATCCCGAGTGGGGGCTCGAGTTCGAATTCCAAATCCTAGATGTTGGGCCTCGCTTGAGGAGCGGGAAGAATGTCTCCTCTTGATCAGTCGCGCGACCTACAGGACACTAATAATAAATGCTCCCTTTTGTTGTACCCTCTGCATAAGACTAGGGGAGAAATGATAAAATCCCCATTTTACAGAGGTGGAGATTGAGTCTCAGGTTAAACCCAAGTTCATTCGCCCAAGCCTGTCTCATAATTCCCAGGGTTTCTCAATTTCCTAACCCCTAAGCCTCCTCCCATATGGAATGATCCAGAATCCTGCAGGACCTGGACCCCTGAGATGTGCATTTTTAACACGTTCCCCTGGTGATGTTGGAAAACATTTAATGTCTCCAAAAGCATCCAGAGGTCATGAGGGGAGAGTTTTTTACACAGGAGGATGCAACCACCATATTCTGGACTTGAGAAACTGTGTAACACTGCGGTTCTGTGATCTGAGAGCTGCTGGCCTCCCAGCTGGGTGCCCCAGGGCTCCTATCATCCCTGTAGGAACCTCCCTGCTCATCCCCTGCAGCGCACAGAGAGAACCAGGTGCCTGGGGGGCCATCTCACTCCCCAGCCTACATATCATCAGAGGAATTACTGTCTGAACTAGAGTCACAAACTAGTGGCTCCCCGGCTTACTGTCTGAACAGGGTCTCAAGCTCACATGGTCCCTGGGTGAGATGTGGTACAAACAGCCTTTAAAAATTCTAAATTCATTGCCAACATTTAAAAATCAGGCGATTTCTTTTGATGTTGTAAACGTACTTTCTAAAAAGATGAATTGTTTAAATGCTATGGCAACCTGACTTGTAAAAAAAAAAACTGCATAAAAAGTAGAATCATTAAATTGTGTCCCTCTGTTACAAAAAAAAAAAAAAATCAGGCAATTCACAAAAAGAAATCCAGATTTCCAGGTGCTCTTGAAAAATCAGAAGGTCTGGTGATTCCTGCAGCAGCTAGGTGCAGGAGCTGGATGAAGCAGCTGCACAGCTTCAGGCAGGGCCAGGACTGGGGTGAGGCAAATGAAGCATTTTCTCAAATCCCTTGCCATCAAGATAAATACTATGTTAATGATATCTTTTTAAATTTCAAATTAAATGCTGAAATAATCCAGGATGAACAAAAATACTGTACCAAATTTTTCAAGAAAGACAAATATGCTTCTGCACTTGTGCAAACCATCGTCCTTGCCTTTCCTTAGCCCGGGCCCTGTCAGATCCTATCCTTATCTAAGAAATTAATGCATTGTTCACCACGGCTTCCTTTGCATTAAATAGTGCATTAAGGCTGGCCAGTGTGGGCTCAGTGGTTGAGTGTCAACCCATGAATCAAGTGGTCACTGGTTCAGGGCATATGCCTGGTTGTGGGCTCAGTGTGGCTCCAGTGGGGGGAGTGCAGGAGGCAGCCAATCAATGATTCTCTCTCATCATTGGTGTTTCTATCTCTCTATTCCTCTCCCTTCCTCTCTGAAACCAATAAAAACAGATTTTTAAAAAAATATATGTTTCTTGATGGCTGAGATTTTTGGCAAGTCCCCCTCCCCCTTAAATTTTGCACCCATGTTGAGTGTCTTGCACTCCTCACCTAGTCCTGGCCCTGCTTATAAGTTCGTAAACAGCTCTGAGCCATTTAGCAAATGGAAAAACCAAAGCCCGTAGGTTCCTCTCCAGGTAAGATGGGGCTCTTAGTGCCTGCCTGTTCCCCTCAACTGATTGAAATAAGAGTGGTGTCATCAGGGCTTGTGTGGTCTCCTGTGGGGACCACAATGTTCCCATGACATCCCAGTGTCCTTGTCATAAAAGCCCAGAATCTTCCCACAGCCCACTGGGCCCTGTTTGACCCTGCTTACCTCTCTGATCTCCTTGGCTACCACCCTTCCGTCACTCCTCTCCTGCCACTCTGGCCTTCATTGGTTCCTGCCGCAGGGCCTTTGCACATGCTGTTCTCCCAGCCTGGTGCTCTATCCCAGATCATCCTCTTCGGGCTGCCCTCTACTTTGCCTTCATGTGTCAGCTCAATGTCACCTCCTGAGTCAGCTTAGCCCCCTAACCACCTGGACTCCTGTCCTCATGTCACTTTTGTATCCAGGTTTCCCTTCTTCACAGCATGTATCTGAAATGACCCAATTCAGTTCTTTGGTGTGTGTATGGGGGATGTCCTCTCCCCCAGTAGGTTATAAGCTCTGAGAGGGCAGGGACCCTGGGGTTTGAGTGGATCATTGCTTTGTGTCCAACACCCAGGAAAGGGCCAGGCACATAGTGGGTGCCTATTACATACTGGATGAGTGAATGAATGAACGAACAAATAAACGGATGGTGTCTCAGTTCTTCCTCCCAGTCTGTCCCTGAATAGACTTTATCTCTTCCTGCTGAGACACCTGCCTGGCCTAATCTGAATGGGTGTGAAGGAGGCTGGAGTAGCAGATGAGAAGTCACATGGGGCAGGGGGGCGGGGGTTGAGGGCAGTCCCTCCCTGCTCAGTCCCCCTGCCCCGGCATCTGTGAGTACCTCTACTCACCCGCTCTGTGAGCCCTGCAGGGAATTGCCTAAGTTCACAGATAGTCCAGGGAAGGTGTCCCAGGTAACATGTGCAGAGGGGCCTGGGCCAGAGCTGGCCAGTGTTCTCAAAGCCCAGTCAGAAGCCCTGGAGCCCAGATTGCTCCTGCCTCTCCTTCCTTCCTCACGGCCCTCTCCACCTGTCACATCCCATCCCTCACCTCCCTACACCCACAAGGCTCTCACTGCCCACCTTCAGTCCCTCCCTTCCTCATCCCCATTACTTACCCCTGTCCCTCACCTCTTCCATCCCTTACCTCCCCGTCCTTCATGTCCTCATCTTCTACAGATGGCCAGCTGACCCCCCAAAGAAGGACCACTGGTGCGGAATGTAGGATCCACTTCTTTATTGCAGGAAAGACTATTTCTAGAGCGAATGCTACACAGACCCCACAATGGGGGTGGGGGTACCCACATGCAGGGGGAGGACGGGCAGGAACAGGATTACAGCAAGCACGGCCTGGCACGGTCCCCAGACCCAAGGATACCCAGGCAGGACAGGCCAATAGCCAGGGCGGGCTCTGCCCCCTCCTGCTGCAGAACCTCTTAGTCCCCAGGGTCAGGGCAGGGCCTGAGGCAGGAGAAGCCTGGAGGGGCGGGGCCCCAGGGAGATTGTGCTATCAGGGTGTGTCCCTGAGAAAGGGCCGCAGACCAGACCCGGTGCCCAGCCTCACCCACTCAGGCACCTTCAAGGCCCAGGAACCACTCCCGGGGTGGGGGAGGGAGCAACACCAGCTGTTGGTGGGTCCTGGACCTACCACAGGATACGGGGACTCAGCTGTACTCAGACAGAACGCTACCAACGCTTCCATGGACTCATCCAGTGCCTGGCAGTCACACACACACACACTCACTCCCTCTCTCTCATAGTATGTCCCTTAAACATTTGTGGCGTAAGCAGTCACATGAACAAAGAGAAAAATAAACACTCTTTCACTAAGTTGGACACAAACAGTCCCTCTTATCTACAATAGTCCCATGTGGTCACATGACTGGACAGCCACATGGCCTGTCTCTCTCCTCTCTCTCTCTCTCTCTCTCTCTTTCTCGTGCGTGCACAACTCAGTCTCAGCGTGCACATTCGCACACAAGCACATACACACGCAGCTTTCTGACACCCCATGCTGCAAGAGGCCCAGGGAGAGGCTCATGGGGCAAGGACATGAGGGCAACGCCCGCAGACGGACAGTGAGCAACTGAGGTGCTCATCCTGCGGCGGCAGGGAACTGCGAGCCGCCGAGAAGCACTGGAGCTGGGAAGTGGGTGCTTCCCAGGCAGGCCTTCAGGTGAGACTGAAGCCTGGGCAGCACTCTGAGTCGTAAGACCCCGAACAGAAGGCCCAGCTAAGCCACGCCTGGGCTCCTCAACCACAGAAACTAGGAGATGATACATGTGTGGAGTTTCACGTTGCTGAGGTCGTGGTCTTTTGTTATGTAGCAGTAGCTGACTGATACAGATTTTTTTAGCTGAGAGACACCTTGCTATAGAGTAAGACACAGTGAGAACAAAACAGGTTCACAGATTCTCTCCAATAAATCAGGTCACTCACTCCCGAAAACACAGGCACTTACAGTCACACTCATGCTGTTACATCACAAATATTCTGACCTTTAAACAACAACACCACCCACCCCTATGTTATTAAATACACAGACTGCACATGCGCATACCACCCCAGTGACAGACACACACACACAGGCACACACAGACACATATATAGACACATTGGCCCCTACACAGCCATTTGCACAAATGCACCATCCCATGGTCACCCCCAACCCTAGCCTGTCATTGTCAGACACAGTCCTACAAGTGTAGAGATATCTAGACATGTACATCAAAACACTCAGAATCTCATGGTTGCAGAGACACCCCAACTGCAAGACACAAGCCTTCCTGGGGTCCCCCTCTCAGGGGTACAGGTGGTGGGAGGAAGTGGGCTAGGCAGGGTTCTGCCTTACCCCTCTGGACAGGGCCCCAGGTACCCCACCCAGCACCCCAGACCCCTGCCTGGGGCTCAGTGGTGATGCGCTGTGCCAATCTTTATAGGCCGTATCCAGGAAAGCCCCTCATTTTCACACCGGGCAGTCCCCAAGTTGTGCTGTGGCCATCGGCCAGTCCTGGGCCTCCCTTACCTGCACCCCAGGCCCAGGCTGGGAGAGGAGTGGGGTTCTGGGCTGGCAGGGCACGGCTGCAGGCCCTGTGGTTATTGCCTGGTGGCCTGAGGTCCATCCTGCAAGCCACTCCCCCCCAACTGTGGAGACAGACATGAGAGGGGTGGACCTGGGGCAGGGAGCACAGGCCAGAGGTCATGAGGGATGGAGGTGGGGAGTAGGAGGCGTGTATGTTAAACACCAAGTAGGAGAAAACAAAAGTTAAGGTTCCTGTGCATTTCAACTTGTCCCTCCCCAGCAAGGTCACAGTGATCTAATGGGTGGGGGCAGCACAGGTCTGGCTGGGGGCACCCAAGGGAAAGGACCAGAAATGGGGGTCCTGGGAGAAACAGAGCCAGGCAGAGATGGGAAAATCCAGTGTCCTCGGTCCCCACAGGGACAGACAGCTTCCCCATTTCCCCATGTGCAGACCAAGGGGGCCATTTCTAGCACTTGGCTTTGGTGGGTACAGACAGGAGGGCGGGGCAGAGAGACAGCAGAAGGCAGAGGGGTGCACAGAGCTGGGTTGGAGCCCCAGACCCGCAGGGCTCACCAGGGTCTCAGAGTCCCCATCGGGGATGTTGGATGATGGCAGAGAAGTGGACATGAGAGGGAGAGAGAGGAGGGGAATTGGGGAAGGATGGGGAGAGGAGGAAGGCAGTGGCTGCAGGATGGTATGGGGAGAGGCATGGGGCCAGAACAGGGGCCAGGACAGGGGCTGTCTGCAGGGGGCTATCCCAGGCTCACATGAGGATGCATTTGCCCTTGATGCGGTCTGTCCTCTTCTGTTTGCTGGAGCGCTTTCCATCGATGTTGAGGCTCATGTTCCGGCGTGTCTCCAGTGTGAGCAGCTCCTGGAAGAGCTCCTTGACATTGTAGTTCATCTTGGCCGACGTCTCCATGAAGGCGCACTTCCACTCCTGGGCCACCGCCTGGGCCTCACGGGTGTCCACCTCTCGCTGCGTCTCATCACACTTGTTGCCCACCAGCATGACTGGGATGTCCTCCACGCTGCCCTTGATCTGCACGATGAGCTGGTAGATGGGCCCCAGCTCCTCTAGCGACTGCTTGCTGGTGACGGAGAAGACCAGGATGAAGGCATGGCCCTTGGAGATGGAGAGCCGCTGCATGGCCGGGAACTGGTGGCTGCCTGTGGTGTCGGTGATCTGCAGCGTGCACACGCTCTTGTCACAGCTGATCACCTGTCGGTAGGTGTCCTCAATGGTGGGGATGTAGGTGTCTCGAAACGTGCCCTTCACGAAGCGCAGCACCAGTGAGCTCTTGCCCACGCCACCCGCACCGAACACCACCACCCGGTAGTCATTACTCTGCTCAGGCATCTTCCACGCCGGGGGTGAAGGTCGGAGCCGGGAGGGCTCGTGCCAGCTGCCAGAACCCCAGGCCGACCCTGTACAGAGAGGAGTGGCAGATGCAAAAGGCCACCTGGCCTGGAGGGAACAGCTCTAGGCCTGGGGGCAGGAGGGAAGGCTTCTCAGAGGAGGTGGCCTTTCTCCTATGTCCTGGGAAGGCCCTTCTGGTTGATTTGGCTGACTGTGCAGTTCTGCCCTGCATGCAGGCTCAGAGCCAGCCCCCTTTTCTGGTTTTCCCCTCAACAGAATCTGAGGCCTAAGCTCCTTCCCAGGGACTCTGGGCTGGCAGAGAAGTGAAGGTGACTCCTTGCCCCACATGCATGCTCACCCAGCCACTCACCCAGGCTACAGGGGCTTTTCCCTCTCTTCTCGGCTTAGCCGTGGGCTCCTGCAAGCCAGCAGGCCTGGATCCGTGGCCTGGGCAAGCTGCTAAGCCTCAGTTTCCCCCTCTGCAAAGTGGGTGATATGGTGCCTCGCTCCAAAAATCACAGGCTCCCTGCTCTCCCATCAGCCCAGAGGCTCCTCAACCTTGTGGGACATCTTTAAAATGCAGCGTGCAGGGCCTCAGCCCTGGAAATGATCAATCAGCTGGCCAGGGCCACGACCCTGGGCACCTGCATCTTAAAGCCATTCTCCTGCCCTCATGCCGTAAGCTTGATCCAAATGCTGGAGGCTCCAGAGCCCCAATGTGCAAACCATGACACTGATTCCCCACAGCAACCCTGAAAGGCAGGGGTGCACAGCCAGGTTGGGGATGAGAAAATTAAAACTGAGGCCCAAGAGGAAAATACCTGCTCCCTAAACTCTGTACCCAGACCGTGGTCTGCCCGCCGTGGCCTCCCATTCAGGTCCAATATACCCATAGCCACAGGCACAAAGCTCCCCACAGGGGGTCCTCGTATCATCTCTCCCTCTCCTGAGCTCAGAGCGGTCCATCAGCCTTGGGAAGTCACAACGCATGGCAATCCCTGCAGTGATGGGGGTGGGGGAGCCCTAGAATGGGGATGGGAGACAGGAGGCCGGGCTCCAGCATCTGTATCCTTCTCTATAAAGAGCAGGAGAGACCCCATCCCTTCCCCCTTTCTCACTTCAGCCAAGTTCCTTTCCCCGGAGGGGTGTGTGTGTGTGTGTGTGTGTGTGACCCGATGATGTGAGCCTGGTGGCAGGAATGTGGGCAGGTAACTTGGTGTCTTTGAGCCTCAGTTGTCTCTGTGAAACTCAGTGCCCACTCCCCAGAGCTGCAGGGAAGAGGGCGTGACAAGCTGGAGAAAGCCCTTAAGCAGGTGCTTGGCACAAGGAAACCTTCTATGAGGCTGGATGATCAGCATTATTGATCACAGGAGCTCAGAGTATGAAGCACTTGGCCTGTAGTGGGCTGGGAAGGCACGTTCTGAATGATCAAAAAGTACTAGGTTTGTCGGAAAAAAAGATATACAATAAAAGTAATAGCCGGCACATACTCCATCAATTATGTGCCAGCCAAACTTCCAGGAGCTTCAGCAGTACTAACTCACGATTGATTGCTAGGCATGTTGGTGACATGGTGACGTGTATGGCAGTGCTCCACACGAGAGGACACTCGGTGGGGGGCTGGCAAGGGGTGCCAGCCAGCTCTGCAGTCACTGCCCTTTCTGGATGGGCACACAGGGTGCAGCCAGGCACCACCACAACTGGCCTGGGGAGCTGGTGTGGCCAGTGACAATCAGTTCTGCTGCCCCACACCCAGCCCTAGCTTGGCCCCGGGTGCAGACCCCCTGGCAGGAGTCCCGGCCAGTCAGTAGGGTATCTCCAGAAGAGGCCCCTCTGGGGCCTGGGATCTCTGACTAGGAGCCCCCACTCAGTCACCGCTAGTCCATGCCAGGCACCCATTTGAAAGCCACCTTCACCTCCTGCAGGGCAGGAGTGGGGGAGGGGGTCTCAGGCAGAGGGTTGGGGGGGGGGGGGCACTGGCTCAAGGTCACAGAGCAGGGAGGTGGCAGAGCAGAGCAGGATTTGAACTGGCCCTGGTTGGCCTCACAGCTGGGAGGCCCCCTCCTGTGCAAAGCAGCCCACCCTGAGACTCCCCAGGAGGGTATGGGCCCAGCCCTAGGTCCCCAGAGCCCAACGGGGGAAGTTGCAGCAACCTTAGGTGCAAGAAAGCAGGCTGGGCCCAGGGGAGGGCCTGGGGAGGTACTTGCCTAAATTGGGGGGTGGGGGTGGGGGCAGGGGTCTAACCAGGGACTTATGAGAGGCTTGGTGGGAGAGGGCCTGCTCTAGGGGGCTGAGAGAGACACATTCAGGGGGGCCAGCCCAGGGGCCCCCCTTGGCCAGAGGAGGATCTAAGTAGTAAGGGAGGGAGCCAGACCCGTGAAGGCTCCTGAGTGAGGGGCTTGACTGGGCGGAGAGGACCGGAGGGCTAGGCGGGCAGCGGTGGGGGAGACAGGCCCAGGGCCCGAGTGGCTCCCCGTGGAGGGGTCCTGGCTGAGCGGGACGGCCAACCCCGACAGCGGTCTGAGGAGGGCTGGAGAGGGCTGGAGAGGGCTGGCTTGGCCGTGGGGGCGCCCGGTGGGTATCGTGGGGGAAGGGAGGACGCGGAGAGGAGCTGTCCAAGGTGGGAGCGGAGGGCGGCCGGGCCAGGGCACAGTGGACGGGGGAGAGGTTCCGGTGCTGGGCCGGGCGGGAGGAGGGCCCGGCCCCTCGGGCTGGCCGGGAGGGTGGGGCTCGGACAAAGAAGATGCGCGCCGGGAAGGGCCCCGAGAGCCAGGCGAGTGGGATGCTGCGGCCCGCGCCCCGGCCCCCGGTCCCGCCGCCTACCTGGGCGCTCGTCCCTGGGGCGCCGCCGCCGCCGCTGCTGCTGGCCGGCTCCGTGTCCGCTCCCGCGCCGCTGCCCCCCGCGCGCCCGCCGTTGCTGCCGCCGCCCGCCCGAGCCGCCGCCGTGCCCGCGCCGTCCCCGCCCGCCCGCCCGCCGGGCGCCGCGCTCCGCCCCTCCCCGGGGACCCGCGCCCCCGGCCAAGGTCACCACCGCCCTGCGCCCCAGCGCCCACTCGCGCAGCCCAGCCCAGACCCCCACCCCGCGCCCCCAGCACCGGACCCCCACCCTGCGTCCCCAGCCCTGGACCCCAGCCCGGGGCTCCCCGCCAAGCCCGGAGAGCGAGCAGCCCCGCCCGGACTCCCTCCCGCTCACACCCGGGAAATCACTAGGATGCCGGGGTGCAAAGGAGGTGGGGTCTGCTTCTTCTGGATCCCTGAGTGGGAGCTGGCGCGCTCAGGGTCACCCCGAAAACCAGGTCCTGGGCATGAAGGGGAGAGAGTGGAAGTCACCCCGGAGACAAAAGGAAAGGGCCACTGACAGAACTGTAGACCAGGGGGGCAGACACCCTGGGGTTGGTGGGGATCCTGGTCCAGCTCAGGGACCGGCTCCAGAACAGGTACTTTGGTGGAATAAATAAATAATCAACTAATAAATACTATATAATTTTATTAACCAATGTCGTCCAATAAATTCAACAAAAATTTAAAAGATAAGCAATAAAAAGATGTGTGAGAAGGTAGAGGGAGCCCCAGAGGGTTGGGGCAATGGGGCTGTACTGGAAACCACTCCCCCGTCCCAGGGGTTTGTTGGGGGATCGGGGGGACAGAAAGGAAGTGAAGAGGGCCTCCCCCTGGGATGGTACCTATGGGCGACCCGCCAGGGCTGGACAATGGCAGGCGGGCCCTTGATGGATCTGGTGGAGCCATGTGAAGGTGATCAACGGGGGTTAAGGGGAATGGATTTTTTGTTTGTTTTGTTTTGTTTTGTTTTGTTTTCTACTATGAAAATATTTATCTTCCTCAAAGATGTAACTGAGAATAAACGTGCATCTTTCGGAAGTGTCTGTGCCTTTGGCATGACTGTGTGGCTGTTTAAGCTCACAAGATGCCATCACCCCTGCCTTCCTGAAGACCCACTAGGATGAGCAGAGGCTCATCTCAGAGGAGGCTGGACGTTGGAGTGCAGCGGCCGGGCCAGGGGTGAGTGTGAGACAGCCCCAGGAACCAGGCCTGTTAAAGGAAGGTGGCCCTTGATGGGCAGGCTGACACTAGGGTCCCACAAGGAGGGGCTTTCTGGGGTCAGATCAGTTGGAAGATGAAAGAGGCTCTTTGGTAGGTGGTGAGCTCCCCGTCATGTGGTGTGTGAGCAGATGGTCAGCTGGAGCCAAAGAGTCCCTCTGGTTCTTGGGTCCTTGATTCTTGCTGACCCACTGCTTCTGTGGCTCTGGCTCAGGCAGACTCTTCTGGGCTTGAAGGGCCCCATTTCTCCAGACTCAGCCCCCCCACAGCATCCCCAGGCCTCTCCCACCTGGACAGTCTCACCAGCTTCCTTCCTGACTTCCCAGGATCGCCCACCAGCCTCTTCCATTCTGGCATTCAACTCCCAGCCTTCAACATGAGCCTCCCCTCCTCTAACACTGGTCCCATCTCCCTTTGCTTCCCTGTCAAGATCTAGGAATAAAGTTCTCATAGTTTCCCATCCTCTCCCAACCCTGCACGCCTTCTTTCTGTCCTGTCCTCCACCCTGTAGGGTGCCTCAGAGGGTGGGCTGGCCCCACCCTTCATCTCGGGATGCTACTGCCAGATATGGAGGCAGCCCTGTGGGCAGACAGATGCTGACTTCTGGTCTGAATCACCATGTCCCAGCTAAGTGCCCCTCGGAGCCTTAGCTTCCCCATCTGTGAATGAGGATCACTGCTGTCTGGCCTCTCAGGGTTGCTGGGAGCAATTGGGATGATCTACATGGGGCTGCGGGGCTCACAGGGGCTGAAACAACAGCCCAGCTCCCTACCACTCTAATGGCCTGTCTGCCTTCATCTCCTGAGTGACCTGCTGGTACTGGGCCGGGCCTCTGGCCTCCGGCCGATTTCTAGCTCCTGCAGGCGTCATCCCAGGCTGGGACAGGCTGACTCATACACAGGATCGTGGGCACAGCGGCAGTGCCACTCTGCAGTTGCTATTTATAGTTCTCAGGCCAGGCTTTCAGCCTCCAGAGCCAGGGAGGACAGCCTGAGAGTCCCCTCCTCATTCTCCCTAGGGCACAGAGGCCAATCTCTACCCAGCACCCAAAACAAGGATGGTAGTACCCCCTCCCCTGTGGCCAGCCAGGACAGCTCAACTCCCAGCCTTCAACATAGGCCATGAGCATAGGGATGTGTACGGGGGAATCACCAGCTGTGCCCCCTCTGGTACATGAGGTGCAGAGAAGGCAATCGGCTCCCCGGAGGTGGCCCAGCTGGGAAGAGGCTGGACTGCGCCTGGAACTCCATTGGGCTCTGAAGCCACAACCCAGCCTTCTGGCTTTCTGGGGTCCTGGCTCAGGGTCCGGCACCTGGCCTTCCGTTGTCCATGTCCTGCAGAAGTCCTCTCAACTGCAAGGGACAGACATTCACCTACACAGTCCCAGTTCGCTTGCCCTTGCAATCTGTGGGTCTTCTCCCTGCCTCAATGCTCCAGGCAGGGGCCACGCTACCTCATTTACCCCTCGACTCCCACCCCTCCCCTCCACTCCAGCCCAGTATAGCTGCCTGGTGGGAGAGAGGCACCTGGGTCGAATTCTCTGCTCTCTCCGCTCCCACGCTCCGGGACTAATGCAGTTATGCAGGCAAAGCAGAAGCTGAGCTTCACAATGGCCTCTCACAGATACAGTTTGGCCCACCAAGGTTTTCACTTGTTTTTAAGTTTGGTGTCAACATTTTAAAATAAGGAGGTTGCCAAAAACCAGTTTGGAAAAATGAATGGCCTGGCATCCATGAGCCTGAATTCTGCTGGTCAGCATTTGCAGGAGCTGGACCCCAACCCAGGGTGGAAGATGCTGGTTCTTGATGAAAGCCACCTGCCTGGCCCCTGGAGGCAGCCTGGGTTCAGACCACGAACTGTGATCACTACCTCCAAGGAGTGGGGTTACTGAAGACTTCGCCACCAGCAGGATGAATCCCTTTAACGCTTGAGTCTTTACAAAGAGCCAGGGCTACTTTAGTCCAGGGGTCCTCAAACTACGGCCGGCGGGCCACATGCAAATACAAATATTATATTTGTTCCCATTTTTTTTTTTTTACTTCAAAATAAGATATGTGCAGTATGCATAGGAATTTGTTCATAGTTTTTTTAAAAAACTATAGTCCGGCCCTCCAACGGTCTGAGGGACAGTGAACTGGCCCCCTGTTTAAAAAGTTTGAGGACCCCTGCTTTAGTCAATCAGAAAAAAAGGACTGTACCCTGAAGGAAGACCTCAGGGCCTTTGCACATGCCACTCCCCTGCTGGAAAAGTTTCCCCCATCTTGTGACTCACACATCGCCCTCACAGATTTCCTCCCTGACCAGGTTGCTAAAATTGACGCTGCTAAAATTGTCCCGCCTCCCTTCACCTTGCTTTTTGGTCTTTGCAGCTCTTATTGCTCCCCGATATTGATCGCATGTTGATGTAGCATGCCTGCCTCCCTAGAATGTGAGCTGTCTTCCCTGGCTCTCACCCAGGGCAATCCTGTCCCCGGGGGACACTGGGCCGTCTGGGGACATCTGTAATTATCATACTGGGAGTGCTCCTGGCACCACGAGGGTGGGGTCCAGGGATGCTGCTCAATACCCATGTTCAGACAGCCCTCCACAGAGAATGACTTGGCACCCCAGTGTTGAGGGGAAGGCCCTGCTCAGGCAGCCAGCTTATTGGGCCCAAGGGGCTCAGCCGGTCACTCAAGGGAGAGGACCTGTCAACCGTGGTGGCTGTGTACTTTTCTCAAAATGCAGCGCCTCAGCAGTGTCTCCCATGCACCCCAAAATCCAGGGCTCTGAACTGCCCACCTGCCACACCCGGTTCTCTCCTGCCAGGCGAGGCATGCAGCAATCACTTCAGCCCTCAGCCAGAACACCGAGGCCTGCCAGGTCAGCTGGTCTTGCCCAGGCAGTTGTGGAGGCCTGGAGGGTGGGAGGGACAGAGGGGTATCCCTGCTCCAATCCAATTTGGCCAAAGCACCCTGACAGCCCAGAGAAGAGTTTTAGGGTCTTCACAGAACCACTCACGCACCCTGCAGCAGCTCCCTGCTGCCCTTGGGAACCCCAGCCACTTCCCCACCCGCAGGTGGTTCTGGGAAGGTCAGATTGGCTGGTCACTGGCTCTGTCTTGAAGCTGGCAGACAACTCAGAGAGGGCACAGGCTGGGCGGGTGGGGTGCATGACCCTCTCTTTTCAGTAGGGCCAAGGGTCCCTATTGCTGGCTGGAGCCGGTGAAGGTATTGTGTCCTGGGAAACACCATCCCGTTTGCTGCCTGCTTCTGCGGCCCTAACGATGCAGACAGGCCCGCGAACTGGTGCTCTCCCTTCCATGCCCCATGATAATAACTCCTCCACAAGAAACACAAACAGCAGACAACAGAAGCCCCGACACGCTGTTATTATGGTTGATTTAATCCATGAGGTCTAGATGCTGCCTTCTAATTTTCTTCTCTTTTGTCTCCAGATCAAGCAGGGGAACCCAGTCGGCTCCATCCAGCTGTCGCCTGTGCTGTGAGCCCCTCTGCGGGGCAGACTGTGGAGGGCCTTGGCTGGTTCTCTCTCTGGGGTGGGGCTGTACTGGGCACCGCAGGGTGTGGAGCAGCATCCCTGGCCCCCCTGCTCAATGCCAGCAGCACCCTTTTGTGATGACCAATGTGCCCAGACATGGCCCAGAGTCCCTGGGGGCAGAACCACCTGGTGTGAAAACCAGAGTTCACTAGGATCGCTGAGGGGGAATCTGCGAAGGGCCACGTGATGTCTCCTTGGTGTCAAAAGTTGCAGAGGTGAAGCCTCTTGTGGCCAATGTCCTGTTTTGCGGTGAGTGCTGGCCCAGGGCCTCAGGTGATAACCGACCTGCAGTCTTATTCAAGCCAAAGCGCCTGTCACCACATGGCCGTGCTCCCTTGTCAGAGCTGGTGGGGGAGGAGCTGCTGAGCTGGCCTCAGAAGACCCTGGAAGGATTTGGCCGCCATTGGCAGGCAGACGTCAGGAATGAGTGGTTTCTTTAGCCTCTGCTGGATGGGCCGACCACTCATCCTACCCCACTGTGGAGATGTTCTGATCCTTAGCCAAAGGGGGGAAAGCTGACCTGAGACACCATCCCCCTGCAGCTGGTTGCTCACGGTGGCTCCTGGCATTGGATCCCAGGGCTGATCCTGCTCCTTTGCCCACTGTAGGCAGGAGGGGGAGCCTTCAGGAGCTAGTGTGGCAGGCCCTGTCCTTTCCTACAATCCTGCTCCCCAAACATCTCAGGGCCTCAGTGTCACCACGGGGCCTAGAAGCACATTTGCTTGCACTGGTGGGACCCTAGGGAGAGGGGCATCTGGGAGCGGCCACGTCCCAGCAGGATAGGCACAGGCAAGCTGGGGAGACAAGGATGACAGGACCCGGCACAGTGATATCGAGCTGAAGGATGGGCAGAGGACACTTGGGGCTTTCCCTCCTTGTTAGTGTGGCAATGCCCTTCCTGGGCCTGCTCGTCTGGAAGCCGGCTCAGAATAAGGGGAAACATAGTCTTGGAGGCTGCCCTTGGGGACATGGGAGCTGCTTGGAGGACAGGCTGTTTGGTGTCTCCAGGGCCACCCCAGGAAGCTGATGGCTGGCAGGAGGGCAGGGACCCTGCTGTGTACACTTTTGGTGATGGGGTAAGGGACATGGAGCTGTGGGCCCCTGACCTCATGTAGGGTTCCCACTGGATTCATGGGGACGGGGCTCCTGAGCATCCCTATTAGGGGGCATCCTCCCACCACACCTCCAAGTCAGGCCCTGATGCCTCTATCCTGTCCCCTGCCCGGTTCCATCCCCGCAGCTGAAGGCAGACTCCAGAATCTGGGGGCTCCATGGTGACCCACCCAGCTGGAACCTTCCAGTTCCTGGGTGAAGTGGGGCAGGTGGAGGCCACAGCATCAGGTTTAGGATGATGTTCCCACACCCAGAGCCATTTTCCTGGCTTGAGGTCAGGACCAGGCCATGTGGGGTTAGGAGACGGGCCCCTGGTAAGTTTCAGATAGAAGTTCCTAGAAATGGGCCCAATATGCTGACAGCACCAGGTTTGGAGCCAATATAGTAGAAGTGGGGCGAGGGGGAGGGAGAAGGGTCTGGAACACACGTCCCTGCTCTCCCAGACTCTCGTAACAACAGAGGCAGCGGCCAGGGCTGTTGTGAAGGTCATGCCTTCTTGCACCTTGTGCCTAGTGGGCTGAGCAGGTAGCAGCAGGCCAGCCCCTGGGGCGTCCACCTTTGCATAAGCAACAGTATGCTCCTGGAGTCCCCAGCCTGGCGAGTGTGGTGACCAGGGCCTCACTGAGTCCAGGGCAACGGGAAGAGGGCCCTGTCCTTGTCGGGGAACTTAAATGGCCCTCCTGCAGTTCTTCCTAGCAGTGGCGGGCACAGGAAGGAAATGTGAGATTTCGGAAAGACGCATACCTTGGCCCTGGGCCTCCCAGCTGAGTCAGGAAGCGGGACGGTGTAACCAGCAGGCCCTAACAGCCCGGGATAGAGCTGAGAAGCTGAGGCTGGGCAGGAGACCTAGCCCAGGTCACCAGGCCCAAGCATCCTCCCACCACACCTCCAGGCCAGGCCAAGCAAATCCCCCAGGAAAGGCTCACCCCATCCCCACTCCCCCGGCGCGCCCCAGGTTGCCGGGACAACAATGGAGGCTAATGAGAAGTTGCCATAGCACCGGGTTTGTACCAGCCAGGCACTCGGCAGTTAGTCTTTGCTCTCTAGCACCACCTGGGACCGGCTTCCTCTGCTTGTGTCCGGTGAGGGGAACCGAGTCTTGGGCCCCTGCCCCACAGCCTGCTGAGTCCCTCTTGTTCCAGAGACCCTGGGCACACCTGGGACTGTGAACCAACAGCCAAGCTGCCTCCTGGCCCTGCCCGCACATCTCCAGCCCATGGGTCTGTTCCTTCAGGGAACCCACACACTCACCCTGGCCCGGCAGCCCCAACTCCCAGGAGGGCAACCTTCCCATGGGGAGGGGAGGGCCAGCACCAGAAGGCAGTGGAGACAGTAGTCCTGAGGCACCAGGACCCTGCCTGTCCCTGTGGTGGCAAAGCTTTGGTGGCAGGAGGCACAGAGCTGCCCCGTCTAACCACAGAATAGACACTCCATGGCGGTGGCCTCCTCTGTTAGCAACAGAGCCAGTTGGGGGCAGAGGACAGAGGCCTTGGAGCCTCCAACAGCTCCTGTCCTGGCCCACAGTCTGAGTGTGTGGGTGGGAAGGATCCTGGCCTGACCCATGTGGATGCCCTGCCCTGCCTCCCGTGTGAGTTGCCGGATCCCCACGCCCAGGTTGACATGGCCACACAGCTTTGGCAAATACCTTTAAGAGAAGTATTTTACAATAGGGTTGCCCTGAGGCTTGGGGTGTAGAATCTAGGGTGCAGCTTGGTCTTGGGTAGCCTCTGTGTGCGCAGGCAGTGTTTGGGGGGCCTGAGCTCCCCAATGGGGGGAGAGGGAGCTGGGGAATGTAGCCTGTTTCCACCTGGGGGCTCCCTGAGAGCTCCAGCAGGATGGGGTGACCAAGATGGATAATGACAGCAATGGGACGTTCACCACTTGAGGAAGACCATGCCGGCCAGCACGGTGTAGCCCAGCACCAGGAAGAGGACTTTGAGCAGGCGGTCATTCTTCTCCTCCAGTTCCTTCCCCAGGATCTCAAAGAAGGTGACAAAGAGAAAGGTGCCACCCACCAGACCCTGCAGTAGCACCGAGGCCACACTGCTGGGCACGCCCTGGGCACTCTCGATGCCCAGGCCAACACTGATGCCCAGGGGGATCATGGCACTCACGGTGATGGCCAGCTTGGCCGCTTCCCTCAGGGGCATGGAGCTCCGGGCCATGTTGATGCCTAGGGCCACAGCTACCAGTGTCTCGTGGATGGCCACACCTACGAACAGGCTTACTACCTTCTCCCCCTCCTCCAGTAGGCCCAGGGCCAGGCCCTCAAAGATGGAATGAGCCGACAGAGCGAAGACCAGGCTGAGGAGGCGCAGGGGGCTGGAGTGCGACAGCTCCTGGACATTCAGCCCGTGGCTGTGGGTGTGAGGCTCCATGTAGATTGCATGGCCCCGCGCAGCCCCCATGAAGGGGCTCTCGTACTCTGAGTCGCTGCCAGCATCTGAGCCAGCATTGAAGGTCTCCAGGTCGATGAAGGACGGCTTCTCCTTGCGGAAGGTCAGGATGAGCTGCTCCAGGAAGACGGTCATGAAGAAGCCTAACATCACAATGGTCTCTGCCAGTGGGTAGTCAGTGGTGATGTGCCCAAGACTCAGAACTTTCTGGAGCTGGAGCGGAGGATGTGAGAGAGGGAAGGAGGGGGAGAGGTGAGAGAGGTTTAGAGGCAGGGACCCAATGCAACAGGGTTCATCTGACATCACTGTTCAATTAGCAAAGCACAGACATACCCAATTCATAGGAGAAGTTAAGTAAAGGGGGAGGGAGTGGTGGGCTCATCCTTGATGGATTAAACAAAAACCCTATTATTAAAGGAATCATGAGGCCTCACCGGAGTGAGCCGAATTGTGGCCCCCAAAGACACATCTACCTGGAACCTCAGGATGTGGCCTTATTTGGAAGATGGGTCTTTGTAGATATATGTAAAGTACTAAGGGCTGAATTGTGTCCTCCCCCCAAATAAAAATTCATATATTCAAATCTCTAAGACCCTAGTGCCTCAAAACTAACCATATTAGGAGAGAGTCTCTTGAAAGAAGTGATTCAGTTAAAATGAGGCTTTTGGGTGGGCCCTACTCCAATAGAACTGGCGTCCTTCCATGAAGAGGAAGAGACACCAGGACCACAGAGAGGCAGGAAAGGGAGGCCTGAGAAGGACCCAGCCCTGCCGACACCTTGATCTAGGACGTCCGGCCTCCACTACTGTGATATAAACCAGCCTTTCTGGCCCCAATACCTGCATGGAGTTTGCTTCCATATAATCCCGGTGGGACTCTGTCTCCAGGGTCTTCCCATTACTCCAACCTCCTGGGTAAAGGCTTGACAGCACATTCAGACACCCATCAGTTCCCTTGAGTTAGCACCGTTCAATAGAATGTTCTAGATATGCTTTCTATCTGTGCTAATATGGGAGCCACTAGCTATGTGTGAGGACTTGAAACATGACTGGCACAGCTGAGGACTAACATACTGAATTGTACTTCACTGTATTTCACTGAAACTTGACTAGCCAGGCATGCCAAGCAGCTGCCACACGGGACAATGCAGTTTTGGACACTGTCCAGCCAAGTGGGCTGTGGGCTGTGGGCTGCTTGAAGCACGGGTTAATTTTCCCTGGGTTTGTAAGGATGCTTGCAAACACTGAGCTCTTTCCAGCCTTGGGGCTGTGCCATCGGTTCTGTCCAAAATGTTCCTCCTCCAGTTTTATTCACAGCTAATGGATGCTCATGCTTTGGGTCTTGGCTTACATATAATTTCCAAGTACTCTACCTAAACCAGGTACCCCGATCTCTGCTTACTGCCCCAATCTCTTCTTTCCCTCACAACCTTCATTACAACCTGTGATTGTACATGCACATTCACACGCACACACACACACACATACACACACACACTTCTCAGCTGGGCCGATCCTGCTCTCAAGGGAGAAGCACAATATCTGGAGACATTTTGGTTGTCATAACTTGTTGGGGGAGGTGTTGACATTGGGGCAGGGTCATTCTCTGTGGGGGTCATCATGGGCACTGCGGGGTGTTAAGCAGCATCCTTGATGCCCATTCACTTGAAGCCAGGAGTACCTCCAGTCATGACACCCATAGATGTGCCTAGACATGGCCCCATATTCCTTGTGAGCACAGTCACCCCTGGATGGGAACCACTGCTGCAGCAGAAGGCTATATTTCTGTAGAGAAGCCATTTCATTCATTTGCTAAATGTCTCATGGAGGCCTGCATGTGCCTCACTGGGGGAAACACCAGCTCATGACAAACACGAACTACACCCAGAGGGATAAACATGGATTGGAAAAGACAAGACAGACACACAAAAGCCACAGCTTGCGGCACTGTCCTTCCTGTGGCACGACTGGGTGAGGGCTGGGAGGCATGACTGGGTGAGGCGTGGGAAGCCTGTGGGCAGGGATGCAGCACAGGAGTGGTTTCGGGAGGACCCTGGAAGGGCCAGGTGCACTGAAGGGGGATAGAGAAGAGTAAGGCCATTGCTGCAGGCCAGACGTGAAGTAGGAGGATGAAAGGGGGGTGACACAGTGGGAACACAAGAAATGGGGGCAATTCTGAAAGTGGTACTGAGGGTGCAGAAGCCGTCAGACGAGACTCTGATTTAACCTCATCTATGCCAACTGTATGAATATCCTGTGCTGTGTAATGAAGGAACATAAGTTTAGCAGTATAAAGTAACACAAAAGCATCATCTCACAGATCTGAATGTCAGAAATCCAGGCACAGGTTGCAACTTGAGGATGAAGCAAGCAGCCATGTTGGGGAGGCCATGGGACAAGGGACTGAGGGCAGCTCTCAGCCGGACATCAGGAAGAAACTAGGCCCTGAGTCTGACAACCCACCTTCCAACTGCATTAGCTTAGAAGTTGACCCATCCCTAGTTGAACCCTGAGATGAGACCACGACCCAGTACACACCTTGATCATTGTCTCCTGAGAACCTGGAGCAGATGCCCCAGGAAAGCAGTGTCCCACCCTTGACCCACAGAAACTGTGAGATAATAAATGTGTATTGTTTTAAGATGTTACATCCGTTATCATTTGTTCCGCAGCAGTAGCTGACTAATACAGGAGTTGAAGAGAGGCCACAACTGCCAGCTCCAGGACAAAGTGTATGCTCCCAGGGATAGATGGTCTGGTGAAGTAACAACTAATGAGCCCACCGGTTGGGAGCCCCAGGCCTAGTTTAAACCCCTTGTTTGCCAGGGAAGGCTCAGAGAAGAAAAGCAACCCACGCATGGTCACACAGCAAATTCATTTTCTACTTCCCATCACCCTCAGGTGTAAAGGCCCCCACCAAATTCAGGGTCAGAGCTGAGAAAAGCATCAGAGACCCTTGGCATTTTATGGCTGAGACCATCCAGGGAGCTCTTACCTTTTCCCTCACAGCAGGCAGCAAAGCATTGAAGCAGGTGGCCAGAAAGACCCCGCCTCCAAAGGTGTTGCAGAGCGAGAGGATCTTTTTCGAGCGGTGGGCCTTCTCAAAGTCTGTCTCGATGATCTTCACAGGCAGCAGGGAACCCAGCAGCATAAAGAAGAACACGCCCACCATGCAAAGAATTTTGACCACTAACAGCTTCACCATGGTGACAGCCTGGGCTGCTATGGTTACCGCAGGGCCGAACCATGTGTGGATGCACACTCCCGTCCACGATGTGCTACCAGGGGCTCATGCCTCAGTCCAGTCACTGTAAACACCAGGGACAATCACATCAGCTATCGGACTATCTGACCAGATCTAGGGGCCACGCCCATTCTGCCTTCCTCCCCCTCACACTTCACCCCACTCCAGGCCTGGCACATATCCCTGCCTCCTGCATAAACTTATCCATGGCTGCGATGTCCAGCACAGCAACCGCTGGCCACATGTGTCTGTTTACGTTAAAATTAAAGGAAATGGCCCTGACTGCTTTGGCTCAGTGGATGGATAGAGCGTCGGCCTGCGGACTGAAAGGTCCCAGGTTTGATTCCAGTCAAGGGCATGTACCTTGGTTGCGGGCACATCCCCAGTGGGAGGTGTGCAGGAGGCAGCTGGTCGATGTTTCTCTCTCATCGATGTTTCTAACTCTCTATCCCTCTCCCTTCCTCTCTATAAAAAATCAATAAAATATATATTTTTTTAAATGAAAGGAAATGTAAAATTCAGCCCCTCAGTTGAACTACCTGTATTTCAGGTGCTCAGTAACCATGCGAGTCTAACAGACACCATATTGGACAGCGCAGAGAATGTTTCCATTGTTGCAGAGTGTTCTATCAGATGGTGTTGTTCCATTGGTTCCCCACAGACCTCACGGAAAATCCGAATGCTTTCCCCCGAGGTGAAGGCTCCAGGCCATCAGCTCCTGCTTCACCGCACTCACTCTGGCCTTTGTGGTCCCTAAAGGGGCCAAGTCCATTCTTGCCTAGGGCCTTGGCATGGGTTGTACCCTCAGGCTGGAACATTTCTCTCTGTGACCTTCCAATGACATCTTGTCTTTCTAGTCACTACCTCCAGGACCCCAGAGAAGGGCCTCCCCTGGCCGACTTCCACCCTAAACTGTACCCCCTCACCCCATACCTACCCAGAGGCCTGGTGCACCACAGAGATTCAGTAACCGCTGGCTGAACAAATGGATGTGCTGAAGCATGTGGACTTCTTCACATGACTCGGTGAGCCAAGGTGGAGCAGTGTTCCCTCTGGACCTGAAAATGTCACCGTTAGTATGAGGGGCCTTGGCTGCTCCCGTCCTCACGTTTTCGCCCAACCTCCCAGTTCTCACTGCCCAAACCCCCACTGCGGTGAGCTCTTCAGGTCTCAGCTCAGATGCCACCAGCTGGAGGTCCCTCCCACCCCACCGCCTGACATTTTTCTGGCATTATGTGTGCTACAGAGAACTACATCATTTAAGTCCTGGAACGTCCGTCCGCACTGGCCCTCGCCTGCGGCATCTGTGGGGACAGCGACTCTGTTTTCCCTAGCCCAAAGCCAGGTACACAGTAGGCGCCCAATAAATATCTGCTGGGAGTCCCTATGACCCAGTCTGTGGAGTGGGGGTGAGGGTGGCCTCGAAGCTCTCAAAGCAAGGGCTGAGCGGAGAACGGGGCGACTCATTCATTTATTTAGCACTCACTGAGCGCCTTCTGTATGCCCCGCGAGGCACCAGGCGCCCCGCGAAGCACGAGGCTCACGTGGCCCCTCCCCAGAGGGGACAACTCACACTCTGCAGGTGGGACCACCCACAAATCACACACATCTCATCGATAAAGGTGAAGCCTGGGCGGACGCCTTGTACGGGCCTGGGTTAAACGGGCTGGACAGTTTCCGCCAGGCCCCGGCCCCGCCCCCGGCCCGCAGCCCGCCCCGGCCCCAGCCCGGCCCCGGCCCCGGCCCCGGCCCACACGTACCTCCGCAAGGCCCGCCCGCCAACGCCTCCCGCCGCTCAAACGTAGCGCAGTCTAGATCCTACAGTGGCGCCCAGGAGGAGGCCAGGGTCGGCGAGGCGCAGTCCACGCCCCGCCTACGCCCCTGCCTATTGGCCTTCCCAAGCACCACGGGCCTAGACATCCCATTCATTGGCTTCTATGTCTGCCATTCATCCTGAGACTCCGCCTCTCCTACCAACGCGGAAAAATAGTTTCCTCTAAAGCGGTAGGTACAGCTACCGGGCAGCTCCGGCGGGAAACTACAACCCCAATAGAATGGTTCCGGAAGGGTTTGGCTTCCAGAGCTGTCCAGGGGCATTTGGTGCTGAATCCCGCTCAGATTGAGCCTTAGCCATCTGCGGGACACGATTTCCTACAGGAGACTGTCCCTCCCTGAGCGTCCTCGCCGCTGATGCCCTTTTTGTAGGCATAAGAAGCAGATTTAGAGGACTCCTTCCCCCTCCCACGTGGGAGTCTGTGCTATGAGATTCTTTCCCCTTCCCCAGGTGGGAGCCTGTACTTGTTCTTCAATAAATTTCCACCTTTGCTAAAAGAAGAAGAAGAAGAAGAGAAGAAGAAGAAGAAGAAGAAGAAGAAGAAGAAGAAGAAGAAGAAGGGAATTTATTGGTCCAACATCTCCGCTGACTACATGCCAGGACCTTTTCTAGAAGAACATCTATGAGCAAAATAAAGATCTCCCTTTTGGAGCTTACATTCTAGGAGAAGACAAGGAAAACGATGGATAAACAAAATAAATGGAATTATATTAGAAGGTGAAAAGTGTTCTAGAATCATAGAGCCCAGTAAGGGTGGTGGATTTCTATTTAAAATAAAATGCCATAAATAGATATTTGAGCAAAAACTTGAACATGGAGAAGTTAGTCAAGTGGATAATGGCGTTCCACATAGACATACACATACAGGCATGAGTGTACAAGAATGCCAGCATGGCCAAAACACAGCGAGGCGGGGAAGTGTATTTGGAGATAAAAAGGAGGCCTTGGGGAACCACTGTAGAGTTTTGATAAGAGATGTGACAGATCTGACATTTTTGTAGTTGTTAATTCTCACCCCAGGATATTTTTTCACTGATTTTTAGGGAGAGTGGAAGAGAGAGGGAAAGACAGAGAGAGAAACATCAATGTGAGAGAAACACATCAATTGGTTGTCTCCTGCACAAGCCCTGACCAAGGCCCGGACTGGGGAGGAGCTTGCAACCAAGGTATGTGCCCTTGACCGGAATCTAACCTGGGACCCTTTGGTCCACAGGCCAACGCTCTATCCACTGAGCCAAACTGGCTAGGGCTGACATATTTATTTTTAAATAAATTTTTTATTGATTTTTTTTTTGAGAGAGAGAGAGAATCAGGGAGAGGGAGAAAGAAATAAGCAGCTGCCTCCTGCATGCCCATTACTGGGGATTGAGCCTGAAACCCGGGCATGTGCCCTTTTCAGGAATCGAACCAGCAACCTCTCTGTGCATGGGACAAGACTCAGCCAAGTGAGTCACACTGGCCAGGACATATCCAATATATTTTTTTAAATATATTTTTATTGATTTCAGAGAGGAAGAGAGAGAGAGAGAGAGAGAGAGAGAGAGAGAGAAACATCAATGATGAGAGAGAATCATTGAATGGCTGCTCCTGCACACCCCCTACTGGGGATTGAGCCTGCACCCAGACATTAACCCTCCTTGTCCTCCCCCAGTCCCTAGCACCCAATATCTACTTTCTGTCTCTATGGGTCTGACTCCTTCTCATACAGTATTTGACCTTCTGTGTCTGATGAATTTCATTGAGCATAATTTCCTCAAGTTTCACTCATGTTGTAGCATTCTCCACCTTATTCTTAGTATCTCTCCCCATGGCTGGCTCAGGGTAAGCTGACAATAAGATTTTAGTTAACAAATGAATGCAATTATCTTTTTCATAAGTCTGGTAACCTTTATAGGGAAGTAAAACAAGCTTTTTTTTTCTCAATGTTCCATTCTTTCCATCTAAAAAATATCAATAGTCAATTCACAGTCTTCATCTGACTTGACCTATTGGCAGCATTGACACAATAACCAAACGATTCTGTTAAAATATGTTGAATCTGCCTGGCTGGCATGGCTCAGTGGTTGAGCATCGACCTATGAACCAAGAGGTCATGGTTTGATTCCTGGTCAGGGCACATCCCCAAGTTGAGGGTTGGATCCAGTAAGGGGCATGTAGGAGGCAGCCAATCAATGATTCTCTCTCATCATTGATGCTTCTATCTCTCTCTCCCTCTCCCTTCCTCTTTGAAATCAATAAAAATATATTTTTAAAATAATATATTTTTAAAACTATAAAAATAAAACAAACAGGTGAAGGTCATCATCCAATTTATGTTTTAAGTTTATTGTGACTTCTGTGTAAAGAAAGACTGAATTGTAGGGGAGCCAGAGTACAAGCAAGGAGATCCATTAAAAATCACATGGGCAAGAATGGAAGCTAGTTTAGATGAAGACATTGTCAAGGGTGGATGAATTTGAGAAATACTTGGAGGGTGAATTGACAGGACTTGGCACTGGTTTGCCTGGGTGGGTTGCAGGGGGGAGGTGTCAGGGGTGACTGCTGGTGTTGTTCACTAAAATAGGAATGACTGGAAGAGAGAGGTACAGAGATTGGAGGTGTCAAAAGACAGTTCAGTTTTGCAGAAGTATGAGATGGCTGTGAGTTTTTAATATTGAATACCACTTTCTGCCTGCTTTATGATTAGCATGCAATAGGTGGTAGCCATTTTTATTATTAGACACAAAGTGCCTTGACTTTTTTTTTCTGGTTTCCATAATTCACAACAACAAAAATAATCACTTGTAATAATAGCGCACCAAGTAAATGCCCACAGGATGAATCCTTCCTATAGAAGAATTCAGGAGGTGCAATATTTATTTATGATTAGCTAGAGAATCAGACTGCTCAGAGAAGGAGCTGCATAAGTGTTGGGTTTTTATTCATTCAAGACATATTTTTGAAAGAGTCCTAGGCTCCAAGACTTGTATATGGGCAGGTATGATAGAAAAACTACCAACAAATTTGACTGTGTGAGTATGTAAAATTTTTTCCATAGTGAAGGACACAATGAACAGTCCTGGTCAGGTAGCTCAGTTGGTTAGAGCATGGGAGTAATTTATATTTTTGTCAAACATATGTTACAAATGTCTTCACCCACTCAATGGCTCACGTTTGATCTCACTATATATATATATATATATATATATATATATATATATATATATATATAATTTCATTGCTTTTCTTTTTTTTTTTAGAGAGAGAGAGAGGAAGGGAGAGGGAGAGATGGAGACATCACCATTGATTGGCTGTCTCCTACACGCCCCCTACTGGGAATCGAGCCTGCAACCCAGGCGTATATCCTGACAGGGAATCGAACCAGTGACCTCGGTGCATGGGATGATGCTCAATCCACTTTTTAAAAATTGAATTTAGCCCTAACTGCTTTGGCTCAGTGGATAGAGCGTCAGCCTGCGGACTCAAGGGTCCCCGGTTCGATTCAGGTCAAGGGCATGTACCTTGGTTGCCGGCACATCCCCAGTAGAGGGTGTGCAGGAGGTAGCTGATTGATGTTTCTCTCTCATCAATGTTTCTAACTCTCTATCCCTCTCCCTTCCTCTCTGTAAAAAATCAATAAAAAATATTTTTTAAAAAATAAAATAAATAAAAATTGAATTTATTGGGGTGACATTGCTTAATAAAATTATAGTTTCAGGTATACAATTCTACAATACATCATCTGTATATTGTATGTGTGCTTACCACCCCAAGTCAAGTCTCTTTCCATCACCATTTAGCCCCCCTTTATCCTATTCTACCTCCCCCAAGCTGCCTTTCCCTCACTTTTTAGTGCAATTCAATTTGTTGATTTCAGAGAGGAAGGAAGAGGGAGAGATAGAAATATCAATGAGAGAGAATCATTGATCGCTGTCTCCTGCATGCCACCCCACTGGGGATTGAGTCCATAACCTGGGCATGTGCCCTTGACCAGAATCGAACCCAGGACCCTTGAGTCTGCAGGCTGATGCTCTATCCACTGAGCCAAACCAGCTAGGGCCAATTTGTTGAGTTTTTAGAAATGAGGTTAGAGCTTGTATTAGTCAGGGTCTCCAGAGAAACAGAACTAATAAGGGAAATAGATGATAGATAGATTTACTTTAAGGACTTGGTTCATGTGGTCTTGGGGGCTGGAAAATCTGGTTTGGAGGACATACCGGCAGGCTGAAGCCCCAAGGAGGAGTTGATGTTGCAGCTCCAGTCTAGATGCAGAATTTTCTCTTCTTTGGAGAGAACCTCAATCTTTTCTCTTGAAGCCTTCAACTGATTAGATGCAGCCCACCTACATAATAGAGGCTAATCTGCTCTACTCAAAGTCGACTGATTTAAATGTTAATTTCATCTAAAATACACCTTTCTGGCAATATCTAGACTGGTTTTTGACCAAATATCTGAGTAATGTAACTTAGCCTAGTAGACATATAAAATTAACCATCAGTGCTTTGTGTTGTCTTTAAGAAAGTTTGTCTATCCCAAATCATACATTATATTTTCTTCTACAATCTTTATAGCTTTATCTTTCATAGATTCCATTTGTGTACATTTCAAAACCAGACAAAACTAACCTGCGGCATAGAACACTGGGGCAGGGTTGCCCTTTGGGGTGGTAATGACCGGAGGGGCCATGACAGGGGGCTGGTCAGGTTCTGTTCTTGGTCTGGGTGCTAATGACATGGGCATGTTCCCTTTGTGTAAATTCATCGAGCTGTTTGCTTATAATGTGTGCACTTTTACGTATGTTACTTTTTTTAAATTTTTGTTTTATTGCTTAAAGTATTACAAAGAGTATTACATATGTCTCCTTTTTTTCCCCCTTGACTTTCCCCCAGCTTCCCCTACCCCCCAGTGCCTTGTGTCCATTGGTTATGCTTATATGCATGCATACAAGTCCTTCAGTTGATCTCTTACCGCCCCCTCCCACCCTCCAACCCTCTCCAGCCTTCCCGCTGTAGTTTGACAGTCTGTTCGATGCTGCCCTGCCTCTGTATCTATTTTTGTTCATCAGTTTATAATGGCCTTTATTATCCATAAATGAGTGAGGTCATGTGGTATTTTTCTTTCATTGACTGGCTTATTTCACTTAGCATAATGCTCTCCAGTTCCATCCAGGCTGTTGCAAATGGTAAGAATTCCTTCTTTTTTACAGCAGCATAGTATTCCATTGGTATATATACCACAGTTTTCTAATCCATTCCTCTGCTGATGGGCACTTAGGCTATTTCCAGATCTTCGCAATGGTAAATTGTGCTGCTATGAACATATGGGTGCATATATCCTTTCTGATTGGTGTTTCTGGTTTCTTGGGATATATTCCTAGAAGTGGGATCACTAGGTCAAATGGGAGTTCCATTTTTAACTTTTTGAGGAAACTCCATACTGTCTTCCATAGTGGCTGCACCAGTCTGCATTCCCACCAGCAGTGCATGAGTGTTCCCTTTTCTCCACATCCTCTCCAGCACTTGTACCTGGGTTGCGGGCACATCCCCAGTGGGAGATGTGCAGGAGGCAGCTGATCGATGTTTCTCTCTCATCGATGTTTCTAACTCTCTATCTCTCTCCCTTCCTCTCTGTAAAAAATCAATAAAATATATTTAAAAAAAAAAAAGAGAGAGAATACAGAACGGACTCCCCAAAATCTACCAGAGCTTATAAGACTTAGGAACAACTATGAGCTGAGCAGAATTTGTGGTTTACATCCTGCAACCTCACCACTGAAAGGATTCATATTTTTAAAAAAATATATTTTTATTGATTTCAGAGAGGAGGGGAGAGGGAGAGAGAAACATCAATGAGAGATAATCATGGATCAGCTGCCTCCTGCGCACCCCCTACTGGGGATGGAGCCTGCAACCCGGGCATGTGCCCTGACCGGAAATTGAACTGTGACCTTCAGGTTCATAGGTCAACACTCATCCATTGAGCTACGCAGCCGGGCAGGATTCATATTCTGAATGGTGGTCCCATCACAACACAGAGCCTGGCAGACGTCCCTGGTTTCGAGGACTTACACCTCTGAAAGGAAAACCAGCTCTAGAACCACACGTTAATCTCCAGAACTGAGCCATTTTTAGGCCCAAACCTAGGCAGTTTCATGATTAGATTCAGCATCTTTCTGGTCCTGATGCTGTGTGCCTCTCCAAGGATTCAGGTAGTGGAGAGGCTGTGGAGCTGGTGCGCCACCTGCTGGCCTCAGCGTCTTATCTACAAGGGTCACGTTCAGAGAGCTCCATCTTTGCTCCAACTTTGAAATCATCAGTTTGCAAGAGGGAGGATTGGGGTGGGGGAAGCCGTCAGTTCTGGGTTTTCAAGTTACCCACGTTGGGGTGAAATCTTTGCTGCAAAGATACAAGGGCACTCTAGAGCCAGTGAACAAATTGATTTTGCTGATGGCAAAAGGGTTTGGGACATTGGTTTGACATTTATCTAGTGCGTGTGTGCTGGCAGTACCGGAGGGTGGGGTTCTGTCTTGGCAGTGCTGACATGGGCCGGGTCATCTCTGTGGGGGCCATCCCTAGCCCCAACCCACTCGAAGTCAGGAGCAACCGCAGTTGTGACAACCACAGATGTCCCAGACATGGCCTAGTGTCTCCTGAAGAGCAAAATTGCCCCCAGCTGAGAATCCTGCTTCTGTGAGATATACTGTTTCTTTCTGGTTGCTTCCTGGGACTTAATCTGGGTGGGGTTTTACAGTCGAGCCTGCAGGAATGACTTGCTAACTGTGGCGATGGGAAGGACAGAGCCTTCCTAACTCCATCTATGGTAGCAGTCCCTGCATTACATCTTAGGCTCATCCTACTCCTGGAAGCCTTTTCGGACACGATTTATGCCAAACCCATTATTTAATTGCCTTTTCTTTTTTTATTCAATGCACTTCTGACAGGCATATTCAGAAATACTCTATTTCTAACTCATGTGGGATGGAGCAGTAATTATCATGACACACTTGTCAAATCACGTAAGACACTGGCTTCTTGGATGAGATTGTTGACAGTTCTTTTTTTTCCGTTCCCACTCAGCTAGTGGTTCCAAACAAGAAAGTTTCTGGGTTTTTCCTGAACCGCTAGGCTTGGGGTACATTTGGAGCAGCTGGGCAAGGCCTTCCAGTGAAGGACACAGGAGGGGAGGGAAGGAATGAAGATTGTCTGGGAAGACCTAAGGCACATGTAGATGCTTCTGGAATGAATGGCTCATTTTCAAGTTCCCACCAGTGTTTCTGAAAGTGGGGTTCTCCAAATATGTGGTTCAGAATCACCTGGGTTCCTATTTAAAATATTTTATATGCTCTAATTGATTTCAGAGAGAGGGAGAGGGAGAGGGAGAGATATACATCAATGATGACAATCATTGATCAGCTCCCTCCTGCACACCCCCTACTGGATCGAGCCCACAACCAGGCATGTGTCCTGACCTGGAATCGAACCGTGACTCTAGTTCATGCGTTGATGCTCAACCACTGAGCCACACCATGCTGCCTATTTTAAATGCACAATGCATAGGGGGCTGGCTAAATAAATTTAGAATGCATAGACCCGACCAATGGTTCTAGAACATTGGTGGGCATCAGAATCATCAGGAGTGTTTGTTAACACACACATGACTGGGACCCACTCTGAGTTTCTGATCCAGTAGGTCTGGTGGTGGAAGGCCAAGAATTTGCATTTCTACCCAGCTCCCAGCTGCTGATATTGCTGGGCTGGGAGGTGTCACACATTGATACGCACTGTCCTAGTGGACATCGGGGCCGTGAGGGGCTGTCTTGGCCACTGCAGGGTGTTGAGCAGCATCACTGGCCCCCCACCCATTTGATGCCAGGAGCACAGCCAGTCATGACAGTAGTGATTCTGTGACAGAATCACCCCTGGTGAAGACCCTGTAAGACAGGCACAGGCCTCATTCTTGCCCCCTCCCACTCACTGTCCATACCAGACTGTTTCCTGGGGCTGCTGATTTGCAGTCGTACTTGGTGATTTTCTGACTTTGTGGGAGGATCACTGCTGAGCCTTCATCTGTGGATGAAGCGGGCAGCCCTCACATAGAGGTGGGGTCCTCAGCCAGCCACTCCTAGCATAGGACCTGCAACCGGGGGTCGCACTGCACCAGCTTTGCCATTCAAGGGCTGGGTGAGCTGAGAGTCAAAGCTCAGTTTCTTCACCTGTGAAATGGGTATGATGGTGCCTACCACATAATGTTGTAAATAGGAGCTGAGAATTCAGGCAAGGCTTATGTAGTGACTGTGGAGTGCTTTCTATATCCACAAGCGTTTGGGGATGGAACCCTAGGATTGGTGCCAAGACAAGCCTGGGTTTCCTGGGCTCCTTTCTGCCTGGGGCCAGGTCTCTCCCCTGGAAGTTATGGAAGGGAGGGTCCTTGGGTTACAGAATGGTGAAATTTGTGAGAACATACTAGAAAAGCAATGAACAACAACCTTACTGCTCTGTCCCTGAGAACCTAGGATTTTAGCTTGACCCCTAAGGTCATCACTTACATGGTGGGTGTGTGAGTGTGACTGTGGTCAAAGGTGAGGGAAAAACATGGGACAGCCCGAGGTCTGCCATTTCTGGGACCACCTGGGACCCTGGCACAAGAAGAGCTGTCATGTCATGTCAGGCAGTGATGTCATTCCTCATGTCCTGAGTGATGTGGGAACTCTAGGCTGCAGGGATTCTAGAAACTTGGGGCAGGGAGAGCAGGGGTGGTGCCGAGAGGTCAATGCAGAGACTGGCAGAGGTCACAATGTCTATTTATTCCCACACATTACTCTTGTCACCACGGCTAGCACTCAAGAGTTAGGGCCACCTTGCCATCCAAGTGATGACTGCAGTGGCGGGTGGTATACCTTTTTCCTACTAGTTTCCTATGACACACGGCACTGAGTCAACTTTGCAAACCACCAGGGGGCCTCCAACACTGCTGCCAGCACAGGGTCTCAGCAGATTCACCCTGAGACCTGCCCAAGCAGGGGATGCAGGGATGTCCATGGTGGCCTTGCATCTTAGGCAGGCTACCCATCCCTGGCTTGCCTGCTTGGCAATTGCAGGCTGAGGAGGGGGGCACAGGGGCCCCAGAACAGGAGGAGGAGCCCGCTGGGAGTCCATGGGCCAGAACACACAGGCAGGTTGGGACGGCGTGGGGGCCAGGCCCCAGGGTCATGATCACCTCCCTCGTGGTCTGTCGGGTGTGAGTACTGGAGGAGGAGGATCAAAAAGGGTGAAAAGCACATCTATCAAAATGCTCGATTGTCCCCAAAGCTGGCCCTAGGCACCCCAAGACAGTCCCGCTCCCGACAGGCACAGGGAAATGAAAATGTCTTTAGGAATCTGCAACTAAAGTTCCTCATGCAAAAACCTGTGGTCTGAGGGTCCGGTGGACACGGTGCCCAGACTGTGGCTGGCAGTGAGCTCATCCAAGCAGACAAGGTTGACTCAGAGAGGCTTCAGGCTTCGTACGCAGCTGGACGTAAAACCGGTAACGTCTCGGAGAACACCCCCGAGGACCATCCCCACTTCGGAATATTCTAGAAAATACTTTAGTGACTGGGTTTTTTGGAGATTGGTGCTGGTCTGCGTTCACAGCTTGCTGGCTCTGTTTCGAGAAGGGTCTGGGAGCCATAAGGGAGTACAAAAAGGGAGGTGAGGGTGAAAGGAAAAAATAAAAAGCATAAAAATCCATCTCATGCAGGTCCACTTTCTCTTTCTTTTTCCCTCTCTGGCAATCCAATGGGAGAAAACGGCAGAACGTGTGGAGGCTCCAGTCGGCTGGGAAGAACCCGATGGCACCGGAATGGCTGGAAGGACAAGACATGCGGTGGTCAGCCAGGCAGGCGCCCAGATTCCAGAGGGCATCGCTGCCGCTGATGAGATCGCAATGCACTCTGCCTCCGCGTGGCTCGTGGTGCCGTGTGAGCACAGAACAGCACGGTCACCAGCACAGGGGGTTCTGGGGCCCAGACGTGAAAATGTCGGTGAAAGTACTTGGAGGATAAAGTTCCAACAAAAAACAAATACAAAACTGGCCTATGTTTTATCTTAAAATTAAGGCCAAAAAGGGGGGGGGGGGGGGAGAAAAAGTATACTCCAAATATTAACATTCATTGCTTTGCACGGAAAGATAAAGGTTGTTTTCTGTGCTTTTTCTTTACATTTTTCTATTTAAAAAATCATGGTTGCCGAAACCGGTTTGGCTCAGTGGATAGAGCGTCGGCCTGCGGACTGAAAGGTCCCAGGTTCGATTCCGGTCAAGGGCATGTACCTGGGTTGTGGGCACATCCCCAGTGGGAGATGTGCAGGAGGCAGCTGATCGATGTTTCTCTCTCATCGATGTTTCTAACTCTCTATCTCTCTCCCTTCCTTGCTGTAAAAAATCAATAAAATATATTAAAAAAAAAAATCATGGTTAATATAAAAATGTGAGGAGGACGGTAACAAAATAAAGAAAGCCACCTGCTACCTGTCTCTAAGGAGCAGAATCACTGGAGACAGACAGGGTGGAGGTCAGGGGCCCAGGGACAGCTAACCAAGCCAGCCAAGGCCTGCAGGGACCCTCCAAGTATATTTTTAAGCAAGTGTACATGTAACATCTGCTCACAGTAAAACAAGACAAAACCCCAAAATCATGAAACCCAGGCAGAACACTTGGGCATGAAGGAGCGGCGGATAGAGGTCTGTCCTCCCCCTGCCCAGGTGACCTCATCTCGTACCCACTGGGGCCACCAGGACACTTTCTGCAGGTGCACAGAAAAGCACTCTGCCAATACTCCCTGTACTCTTGTCACCTGTAGACACACTTAGGGACCAGCACTTCCAGAAGCTGTGAAGTTTCAGTCCATGTCTCTCAGTGGGAGTTGGGAGGGAGAGGAGCAAAATTCAGTAGAAACATCTGGAAGGGGGTGCACCTCCTCCCCGAGGGGACTCACGTGAGCGGTCATTCCTGCTGGTCATCGTTGCTGGCACTGGGTGTTTGACTTCGGATCTGATTTCGAAGCTGTTCAATTAACTCTGGGTTCTGCTGCTGCATCTGCTGAGCGAACTGCTGGCCCCTGTGAGAGAGGCGCCAGGCTCAGCTCGCCGGGACACCAGCCAGCTCCCCCAACATCCACATGGAAGTGTCCCCCAGGCATTCGTCACGCGTCCCCCACATGTGACCCTCAACAGCAGTGTGCCCGCTCGCTGGAGGACACAGCGCTGACGCTTCCATTTTCCCACATGGAGCGTCCCTGCCTGCCCACCGTGCCTCCACTATGCAGGTCTACTCACGCCTGGATGAGACTGGCCAGGTCATTCTGTGAAGGGTTGGTGCCAGGAGTCCCCAGGGGGTTGTGGCTGCCGGAAATCACCCCGGACATGCTGCAAGAGGAGAGCCTGTGACTTGTACAGGATGGCCCAGCCCACCCGTCCCCCAGTGGCTCCACTCAGCCCTTGGCCTCCGCTAGCAGGAGATGTTCTGTGTCACCACCCTTCTCCCTGATGGCAGCCCTGTGAGGTCATCAGCTTTCCCAGGAATGGCTTTTTGCCCTAACGACACTGATTCTCAATGGGACAATTCTGGCCCCCAGCTGACACTGAGAAATGTCTGTGACACCAAAGGTCGCAGTGAAATTTCCAGAACAGAAAAATTAAATTCACAGACAGGAAGTGGGTTAGTTATTGCCAGGGATTAGGGGAAGGAAGAGTGACTATAATGATAGGGCTTCTTTTGGGGTGGTGGAATATTCTGGAACTCGGTGGTGGTGATAGCTGCACAACACTGAAATGCACGTAATGCCACTGAGTTGTAAACTAAATGGTTAAAATAATAATCTGATGTGTTTTACCACAAAGAGATGTAAGCACAAGACCCGGGGGAAAAGGGTTGTCACTTACAGCTGCTGAAGCTGGGGACTGTTCATCAGGTTTGATGCCTGAGGAAAAAAAACGATGGTCAGAGGGCAGCTTCCAACATGCTCCGACCGAGAAGGTTCCCTCTCGAGCACCCTGGGCTCTCCTGCCCCAGCACAGCCAGCATGTCACCCCAGGTACTTGCTCTCCCCGCCTCTCCCCTACACCCCATTTCTCCCTCCATGCGATGAGACTCATGTTTCACCACTTTGATCCGTTTGGGACCCTTATTTCAGGAGACTCCAGGGCACCTATCCTTTCTTTGCTGGCACCTGAGGTGTCGCTGGGTGTGTGTATTTTCTATCTTTTTTTGGGTCACGAGACATTAGGAGAGCTCTACCAATCAGCAACACTGCACTGGGCACTTTCCTGTCTCCACAGCTCCACTGAGGACATCTCCTCAGAACCCAGGTCAGGGTTCTGCCAGACCACTGCTCACGGGCTGCCTAACTTTCTGTAAAAGGCCATAGGTAAGTACTGTCAGCTTTCAGGGGGTCTCTGCTCCAACCGTTCAGCTCTGCCAAAAGCCACACAGACACGTAAATGCAGGGTGATGGCCGTGCCAGTAACAGCACACAGACCAGCAGGAGCTGGGTGGCTGAAGTCAAAAGGAGTGGCTGCTGTTAGGCTGAGTCCTTGAGCCAGAACATCAACGAAGACCCGGGCTTTGCTGCAGCACAGGCTTACAATGGAAGTACAACCTCTGCCACATTTAGGAGGCGAGATGCTCATTGATGTACTGAGGATTTTTCTCTTCCAGATAGTTTGAGACCCTGCACCCCGAGGCCTGTAGGCCAGCAGTGCGGCCTCAGGCCGAGCAAGATCACTCAGCAATGGGCATGTGTGTGTAGGGACCAGCCCCCTCAGGTCACAGCGGGGAGCCCGCTCTCAATGGGATACCTAGAGCTCTGCTGTCCCATCCGAACCTGCAGGCGTGGCCCTATCACTGTCTCCTTGTGAGAACACCATGCTGGGCAGCGGGGAGGTAGTTTCCCCACGTTATTCAGCCAGGAGAGGCAGGATCTAATTTGTCCTTTGGCTCAATAATGGGGGGGGGGTCTCCCTTGGGGGTATGCTGGCCCCAGGGGACACAAGACAACAATTGAAACATCTGTGGTTGTCATCACTGGGGGTGCTCCTGGCCTGGAGTAGGTGGGGCCAGGGATGCTGCTCAACACCCCATAGTGCCCAGGTAGGCCCCATCCCAGAGTGACCCCAGCCCGTGTCCACAGGGCCACACGAGTGGCCCTGGTCTACGGCAGGCAGTGACGTGCAGGCCCGGGTGGGGGGCGAGGATGCTGCTGGGGCGAGGAGGGCAGTCACCATGCTCATGAAGCCTGGGTTGTTCAGCAGGCCCGCGATGTCGATGCTGCCGAGCCCTCCTGTCTGTGGGTGAGGAAAGCACGGTTAGTGGATCAGGACACAGGGAGATGACATTGGCCCAGGATCTGAGAGCTAGTACCCCCTGTGGGGCCCCTCTGGAGTTCTAAGAGGTGTTTCGCTCAAACAGATACTCTCTCGGCCTGAGCAGCCAGCCCATAGGGCTAGGGGTGCTTCATAAAAAGCAGGAGCCCCACCGTCCATCATCAGGGAAAAGTACTGTTAACGCCTTTCATTTTCTGATGCTCTGACATCTGGGGCCTGGCAGACCCTGGAGGGATGGGCCCTCCTCAGGGTAAGCAATGCCCAGAGACGGCCAATAACTCACCTAGGAGTGCACCTTTCAGAGACAAGTCAGGCAACCCACTGTCCACTCCCGCCCCTTCTCTGCGGGGCTCTCACACTCAGCCACTCGCCTTTCGCCCTAGTCACCCCAGAGCCAGGTGCCAGTTAGGGCTAGCCCCTACCAGAGTCCCCTGGAATTATTCAAACTAGTAAAACCTAAGCCTGCTCCCCCCACCTCACCCCTTCCTTCTCATGAAATCATAATCAAGGCTCTGGTCCACATGTCCCCTCTTCCTTCACCTCATGACTGAGCCTGGTGCTTCCCCGTGTGACCCTGCAGCACGTCCTCTCCTGTTTCTGGGGCTCTGTGAGAATGAAAACGTCTTCCTCCCTGACGGGCATTTCCGAATGTGTATCTCAGACCCGATTAAACAAATGCCAGGTCTCCTAGCAGCCCAGCCCTCAGCCTGTGAGCTGTGAGCGCGTCTGCCTGGCCTGCCCTGTGCTCTGCCTCCGACAGCATCACGCCCTTGCTCCCGGGGGACTCACGGGACTGGGTGCCTCTCTCAGCTTCAGCTCCGCGATCTTGAGGTTGGACTTGTATGTTTCGTTGTCGGGGTCCAGCTCCAGGGCCTTCTTATAGTAGGCCACGGCCTCCGCGTGCTTGTTCAAACTGGAGAGCGCCAGGCTGGGGGGAGATGCTGGGGATGAAGGGGAGAGGCCCCGAGAGCTCTGGCCCCTCCCTCAGTCCCCACACCTCAGACTGTCTCCATGTCAATGCCATCATTCCTGGTCCAGTCTGGGCTCCAGTGGAGGACACAAGAGGGGGTCAGGGGAGGGGCTAAGAGGATGAACATATGACAATTCAAATGCACTCGTGTCCTAGTGGTGGCACCCAACACCAAGGGCTTTGAAGGCCCAAAGGATGGGGCCAGGGTGGTCAGACAAAGATGTTTATTTGGTCCTTGTCCCTGCTGCTCCTGGCAGAGCTCCTGAAATTTCCTGAGTCATAGGTGTGTCCTTTGTTATTCACAAGCCCCTTCTAATCACACCTAAAGAGGGTGACCACATCCATGTGCCAGGAGGGTGGTGTACCCCCCACTCCACAGGGACAGAGGCTCTGGCACCCAAAATCTAGGACCATGCTGGATTTTACCCTGTGTGCCTTTATCTGGCTGTTCCATCTATATCCTTTCTAACAAACTGGTAAATGTAGGTAAAGTGTTTTCCTGAATTCTGTGAGTCATTCTAGGGAATTGTCAATCCTGAGGAGGGGGTCGTGAGAAGCCCTTATTATAGCTGGTTGGTCAGAAACACAGTGACAACTCGTGACTGGTGTCTGAAGTGGGGCTGAGCCCTGCACCAGTGGGGTCTGACTACCTCCAGGTAGGTGGTGTCAGGACTAAATTGAATGGCTGAACCCACCGCTGGCGTTGGAGAGTTGGTTAATGGAACAGAAAACCCTCCACACAATCAGAAGAGGAATGTGGTGGGTGCAGGGGAAGGGGCAGTCCGGCCCCACAAGGGGCGCCTGCCCAGGCACTCACCCCATCCTCCCATATGCTTTGCTGTAGGATGGGTCTATGCAGATGGCCCGCTCGCAGTCCTGCACGGCCCCCGTGTAATTCCCCAGTTTGCTGTAGGCGGCGGCTCTAGGGAAACAAAGCAGGGTGTTCAGAGTTGTGTCCCTCACTGGTCACCTACGACAAGCTATCTGTGGATGGGCCTCTGTTTCCCCATCTGTAAGGTAGGGTGGGTACGGGGTTGTGAAGGGGTATGTGGGCTTTGACATAGGCATCTGTCTGCTAGGCACCCGTGCTGGGGGGCTGGGGGAAGGGTGCTATCCCATTTGCCAGAGGAAACTGAAGCTGAGGGAGGGAGAGGGGTGTGGCCCAATGCTGCACAGCAGACAGGCAGCGTCAGGACCTGGTTCCGAACCCACAGTCCCAGGGCTCGCCATGGAGGCTCTTCCTTTTGGGTGGAGCTCAGGCCCTTTTTATGTTGCCAGATAAGTCCCTCTGCAACTTTTCTGTATATCTAGAATTACTTCCCAAAAAAATAGTTTAAAAGAAAAGAAACAAAAACACTTCCACCCAGAGGTGATGTGGACAACCTTTGGCACACATGCTTCTGGTGTCTTCTGTACAGTGTGTTCCCACGGCTTCCACACCGACTGCGGTTCTGCCTCCTGCTCTCCACTCAGTCCCTCCCATTAACACAATATTCCGTACAGTGAGGCTATGTGACAGCTCATTTGACTTTTCCTTTAAAAGCATAGGCCAAGCCAGCCGGCATGGCTCAGTGGTTGAGCATCAACCTGTGAACCAGGAGGTCACAGTTCAATTCCTGGTCAGGGCACACGCCTGGGATGCAAGCTCCATCCTGTGTGTGGTGTGCCCGAGGCAGCTAATCAATTTTTCTCTCATCATTGATGTTTCTCTCACTCTCCCTTCCTCTCTGAAATCAATAAAAATAAATAAATAAATAAATAAAAAAGCACAGGCCAGGGTCAAATACATTATGACGGAAAGAAGACTAGACTTTGGGTGGTGAGCACACAATGGAGTATACAGATGTCATATTATAAAGCTGTATATCTGAAATTTATACAATGCTATTAACCACTGTTACTCCAATAAACTTAATTTTTTAAAAACAAGGAAAAAGAAAAATGACAGGCCAGATGGAGTTCCTCACTATTGCCAATGCTGTCATGAGCATGTCACGTATCCAAATTGTGGGTTATTTTCTTGGCCCCACATCGGAGTAGAGAATGGTGCCACCTAATTTAAATGTCACTATCGACTCTGACTGACAGCTCGCTGACCGCCTGACACTGTGTATTTGGGATTGCAGTGGGGCAATCAGTAACCTACAGTACAACAGCCCATCCTGTTTGCCAGGATGTGAGACTGGCTGGCTGGGCCTCCCAGCAGGCCTGGCAGGTACCTGTTACAGAAATAGACGGCGTTTGCGGGATTGAGCTCGATAGCTTTCCCATAGAAGTGCACGGCAGCCTCAAAGTTCTCGACTTTCATTTGTTCGTTTCCTACAGAAAAAGAAAAAAATGTACACTGGCTGCTCACACGAGACCTGAGGGTTCTGAGGGGTCATTCTCAGCTCTCCCAGCTCCTAATTGAAGGTCTGAGATTTCGGGAACCAGGATACAACACTCAGGCATAGGCTTGGGGTGCAGTTTGCATCGAGTGTCTTCAGGGGCTGGCTAAGCCAGCGCTTGGTGATGGTAGCTGTCACTGCTTTGATTGTGGTATTTGGGGACGTAAGTCTCAAATACTGTCACTTTTGCATCTTTTCAGAAATAGAGCCCAATTTTAATGAGATGTAATCCACATACCACACAACTCACCCTTTAAAAGTGTACAATTAAGTGGCTTTTTAGTATATTCAGAGTTGTGCAACCATAACCTCCATCTGATTTCAGAACATTCCACCACCCCGAGAAGTAACCCTGTCCTCATCAGTGGTCAATCCTCCCCTCCCAGCCCAATAACCATGAAGCCACTTCCTAGGTCTGTGGGTTTTCTTGTTCTGGACATTTCACATCAACAAAATCACGCTGTGTGGCCTTTTGTGTCTGGCGTCTTTCACTGAGCGTCATGTGTTCAAGGTCCATTTACACTGTAGCATGGTCAGTGCCTCACTGCTTTTCCTGGCTGAGGAATAATCCAGTGCATGGATAGGCCACCTTGTATGTATCCATTCACCAGCAGACAGACATCTGGGTGGTTTACACTTCCTAGCTACTACGAACTGTGCTCCTGTGAGCATCTGTGTACAAGCATCTTTGTGGGCGTGTGTGTTTGCTGGGTCATGTGATCACTGTGTTTAACTATTTGGGAAGCTGTCAGACCATTTTCCACAGCAGCTGCACTGCTTACATTTCCACCCATTGTATGTGAGGCTATGGTTTCTCCACATACATCTGTGTTCTTAAAAGCCATCCCCACCTGGACTCCTGTTTCCAAAGGCTCAGCACCCCCATCTCGACTTCAGAGCCAGGGATCAGCCTGCCTCTGGATCCAGGTGGAGAGGTGCCCGTGGGGACAGAGAACCTTCTCTCACCTTCGGTTTTGAGGCGCTCTGCCTCGGCCGAGTCCTCCTCCGAAGGCGGGGTTACCTCAGGACTCCTCAGGTTCTGTGGCATCTCCTGGCCCCAAAGAAAAAAGCTGGCAATCCCGCTGTCCTCCTCCTCCTCCAAACTCGGCTCCTTGAGCCTTCCTCCCTGTCAGGGGCCTCTGAGCTCCGAGAGAGAGGAACCAGGCCCAGTGCCCACAATGCAGGTGCCCCACTTCCCTCACCAGGAGGGACGTGCTTCGGAGCCATTGGCTACCCATGCTGTTCTCACTGTTCTCGGCTGTGATGGGGGCGGCCCCGCAGCTCACCTTGCCTGCGGCAGCTTCAAATATTTCTGGAAGAGTCTGAGTGAGTGCGAGGTTGCTGTCTTCCAATGTCACCCCGAAGGCGGTCTCCAGGCACTGGATTGCAACTGCAAGGAACACACAGATATTGTCTTCCGCACGGACCTGAGTTTATGAGGCTCCGGAGGCAGGGCTCACGCTTAGTTTTCCTCAAGTGGGTTGGCAGAGACCCTGGAGCACAGTGTGTAGTGTGCTCCCTGACCCTGGTTTGGATTCTTCCAGTCAGCCCAGAGCCTTGGGAAACTCTGGACAGCGAGACATGCCCTTGAGTCCTGAGAGCAAGGAAGTGTGGGGGAAGTTATGGTCCTTGCCCAGTGGTGCTCTCTGGGGGGTCACACTGCTGGGCTACCTTGCTGGGAAGCTGCGGAGCTGAGCCCAGCCCGGAGTGCCATTCGGGGATCCAGATGCCCGGGACATTCTGCTGAACCTCCAAGGAGTCCGGCCAGAACCCAAAGCTTAAGACCACACCATCCCCCGCCCAAGTCTTCATGACTGGGCTCCTTCCAGGGGCAACATAATTGCACGTGGGACGGACAGGTACTACTCAGAGCCCTGGGCCACCGGTGCAGGGCTGCCCCACATGCCCTCTGCCCAGGACACACATGCCTCCTTTTCCTCCTACAGAGGCCTGCCCTAAAGTGACAGGGGTTGGCACCCTTGCAGTGGGGGAAGAGCACTGGGCTAGGAGGCCGGAGAGCTCAGTCCTGTGCCTGCTCAGGGCTTGGCGGTCTTGGCTGTGAAACCAGGACAGGAGCAGCGTCCACGGCTGGACACGTGTGCTGACCTATCACACCCATCCTGTAATGGTTCTAGGCTCCAATGAAAGAAAGGGAGGTGGAGAGGAAGAGGAGCAGGAGTGAGAGAAGGCAGTGGGGGCACAAAGTTGGAGACAGGAGACTCCATTTCCGGGGCCGACGGAGGCCCAAGCATACCTTCCAAACTCTCCTGGGCGTCCGCCAAGAGCCCCCCGTGCCGCAGCTGGTCATGTAGGAAGCGGATGATGGCATAGGCGAGGCGTTTCTTGTTATCCATCTTGAGATGGGAAGAGATGACACCCAGGGGTTTTCAGGATCTGCAGACCCCAGGCAAAAGCATGAGGACTGGGCTGCTTAGATACGCACTCTTCCACCTACTCCCAGGTCATACTCCAGGCAGGACTCTGCAGAAGGTGTGTCCCCCACCCAAGCACATTAGACACTTTTATCTGTGAGGCAAAACATTAACAATCCCATTTCACAGATGAGACACTGAAGCAATGAGGCTCAGAGCCCCTGCTCTTGGGTGTGTGGGTGGGTGGAGCACTCCGTGCAGTCCCTCCTTGATCTCACAGGAGGGTAACATAGCCCTGGGCCTGGCGGTCTTCGCCCTTTCACTGGCTGGATGGGGACAGCCTGGGGCTCCCCAGGGTTGCCTTGCATGGGCTGGAGTCCTGGAGGTCTGTGAACCCCAAGTTTCCAAGGCCCACAAGGGGTGACACAGGCACCATGGGATAGCCTGAGCAGACGGAAAGGCCCTACAGGGCATAGATCCCTTTCCAGGCCGCCTAAGGGCCTCCCGGGTTCCTCTGCACCATGCTGTACTGCCTGGGCTTTGTCTAGAGACATCTGTGGTTCTCATGACTGGGGGTGCTCCTGGCATTGAGTGGGTGAGGCCGGGGATGCTGCTCAACCTTCACAGAGCCCAGGGTGGCCCCCCACAGAGAGGGACCAGTCCCCGATATCCCTAGTCTAGTGCCTGGGTGAGAATAAGAAACGTGTGAGGAGTCTGTTACCAGAGCTACTGTGATGCGCCTGGCACTTTACACAGCACATCTCACTTCCACCATATAATGACCTCCGGGGTGCATCATTGCTCCCATTTAGAGAGGACACAAGAGCGGGGTGGGGACCTACATGCTGCCCAAGGCCCCTCATATCTGCTCAGCACGGCTGGGAGCCACGGTGTAAAGCATCTTGGCCCCTTGAAATACCTCCAGTGGGGTGAAAAGCCTGTGCCCCCTAGAAATCAAGGAGTGGGCCTCCTGACCCCATCTTCATTAACCCGTCACTGGCCAGAGATCAGAAGAGCAAGTCATTAACTCCTGGCAGCACACAGAGCTGATGCCAGCATCTGGCACCTCAAAGTTGCAGTGCAAGGGCAGTCAAGGCATGTGATGCTGGCCATGCTACAAGCTCTCTGTCTGTGGTACATGGAAAACCTCATCCATCAACTGCTTCTTTTTTTAAAAAATATATTTTATTGATTTTTCACAGAGAGGAAGGGAGAGGGATAAAGAGCTAGAAACATCGATGAGAAATCGATCTGCTGCTTCCTGCACACTCCCCACCGGGGATGTGCCCGCAACCAAGGTACATGCCCTTGACCGGAATCGAACCTGGGACCCTTGAGTCTGCAGGCTGACGCTCCATCCACTGACCCAAACTGGCTAGGGCATCATCAACTGCTTCTTAGAAGGAAAGGATCCAGACACAAAAGGCCACACTGTGACTCCATTTTTATGAAATGCCCAGAACAGACAAATCCAGAGGAAGGGAGTTTGTGGTTGTCAGGGGCTGGGGAGTAACTGCTAATGGGGACTCGGCTGCTTTCAGGGGTGATGGAATGCTCTGGAACTCTGTGAATATACGAAAACCTACTACTTTTTATGGTATGTGAATTATATCTCAATGTCTAAAAAGGGGACAAACTTAAAATAGCTATGTTGGAGAGCTTGTAGTTGGACAGAAAGTTACAAACACCCTGGAAAGCTCTTAGGGGGTGGTTATGAGTTTCCCCTCTATTTTTGGACACAATGAGCCTTTACCAAGCAGTACCTTTGGCCCAAGAGTATCCCTGGACGCAGGTCTGGGGTCAGGATGGGCCAGAGCCTGGAGGACAAATGGCTAGAGGATCTTGGGGTGATACACAGAGGCCCACGGAGAGCAACCACACCCTGCTTGCTTTGAAGACAGTGAAGTCCCAAAAGGTGACTTGTGCTCCCCAGCTGGAGGGTCCTGAGAACAAACTGGCCACCTGCCGGCCTCTAAACCCAAGGAGACAGACATGCTGCCAAGAACGCCCAAAATGCTTTTGTTCTACACACATTCTCGACAGCAGCAGGGTGACTCACAGCAGCTGAAAGGTGGACAGAACTCCAAAGCCCATTGATGGGTGAATGTGGATACACACAATGTGCTCCATCTATACCAGCGGTCGCCAACCTTTCGGACCTCACGGAACACCAGTTGGCGACCGCTGATCTATACCACAGACCAGTGGTCGGCAAACTCATTAGTCAACAGAGCCAAATATCAACAGTACAACGATTGAAATTTCTTTTGAGAGCCAAATTTTTTAAACTTAAACTATATAGGTAGGTACATTGTTACTAACTTAATTAGGGTACTCCTAAGGCTTAGGAAGAGCCACACTCAAGGGGCCAAAGAGCCGCAGTTTGCCGACCACAGCCATAGACTATTATCCAGCTTTAAAGGGACATTGTGACACATGTTACAACATGATAAGCCTTGAGGACATTATGCTCAATGACATAAGCCAGACACAGAAGGACAAATACTGTGATTCCAGTCACAGGAGGTCCTTGGGGAGCAAATTCAGAGGCAGACCCTGCTGGGTAACTCAGTTTGTTAGAGCATTGCCCCAATAAATCAAGGTTATGGGTTCGATGCCCAGTCAGGGCACATACAAGAATCAGCCAATGCACGCATAAATAAGTGCAACAACAAATGGATGTTTCTCTCTCTCTCTCTCTCTTAAAATTTCAGTTTGGGAAGATGAGAAAGTTCTGGAGATGGACGGTGGTGATGGTTGCATAACAATGTGAATGTACTTACACCCACTGAACTGTTACTTAAAAATAATAGTTAGGCCCTAACCGGTTTGGCTCAGGGGATAGAGCATCGGCCTGGGGACTGAAGGGTCCCAGGTTCGATTCAGGTCAAGGGCATGTACCTTGGTTTCGGGCACATCCCCAGGAGAGGGTGTGCAGGAGGCAGCTGATCGATGTTTCTCTCTCATGGATGTTTCAAACTCTGTATCCCTTTCCCTTCCTCTCTGTAAAAAAATCAATAAAATATACATATTAAAAAAAGAGTTAGCCATGACTGGTGTGGCTCAGAGGTTAGAGTGTCAATCCGCACAGGGTCTCGGGTTTGATTCCTGGTCAAGGGCACGTACCTGGATTGTAGGTTTAATCCTAGCCCAGTTGGGGTGTGTGCAGCTTGAAGGCAACCAATTGATTTGTTTCTCTCACATTGATGTTTTTCGATCTGCCCCCCCCCCCCCTCCTTTCCACTCTCTCTAAAAATCAATGGAAAAAATACCCTTGGGTGAGGATTAACACAACAAACAAAAAATAGTTAAAATAGCAAATTTTATGTCTATTTTACTCTAATTAAGAAACTTTGTTTCAAAGGTCCTCCTCTTAGGATATAAACCTCTGAGATCCCAGGACCCGGATCCTTTTGCATAGTCTGTTCTAAAACGGGTCAAGTGTCACATTCAGCTACCTGCTTAGCTGACAATGGCTTTTGTATTCTATGAATATAAGTGCCTACATAATAGTAGGCTCGACTTTCCCTTGTGGCCCCCAAAGCTGACAGTATTTACTACTTGGGCCTTTGTTTGCTGACACCCTCTCCTCCAGCACTATGACGGCAAACTGGATGGAGGCGTGCCAGGGCCTTACAGAGCGGGTCGCAAGTTCAACCGGTGGCAGGGCAAGAACACAGCGCTGAGCGGCTGGACTTTGCCTAAGAGTCCTGGGCACCACTTCTGAGCACACTGAGTCATGTGAGACTCACACTGGGTTTCCGGTTGTGTGTGTGGGGTGAGAGGATCTGCTTCCTTTTCAGGGACACGTGGGCTGTTTGCTTAAGAATAGCAGAAAAAAGAAATCTGATCTTTAGCACAACTGTTTCCTGCACTCCTGGATGGAGCTGAGGCTGGAGGGGCTGACACTGGAGGTTTAGGAAATGGAAAAAATGAAGTCACACCCATTTCAGTTCTTCCAATGCTTCGGATCCTTTGTATCTCAGGGCCTTTGCTCCCACCCCTCCTGCCACCACTGAAGTAATTTAAGGCAACTCTTGCTGCCTGCCCCTAGGCTTCTCCTGTCTATTGGTGTGATTTCCTCCCATACACCCCGTGTCAACAAGTCAGGGGCCCTGGAGCCTGTCCTGGGCCCGTGTATGGATGATGGGCCAGAGAATACATCCCTTTTTCCTGAAGAACAAGACCTGGAGCCATAATGTCTTAGGTCCGGCCATTTCTACCCAAGGCCAACTGCATGCTGCCTTCCCTGTCCCTGTGTCACATCTGAGAGTCCCAGTTGATGCCCTCACTTTCCTCTTCTATAAAATGGGTTAACAAATGTCTTCACAAGTGGTTGAGAATTCAGCGACCTAATGCAGGGTTTCTCCGCCCAGGCACCATCAATGTGCGGCACATTTTCTGCGTGAGGAACTTTCCTGTGCACTTTGGGATATTGAACAGCATCCCTGGCATCCGTCTAATGTTCCCTGGGAGCTGGGGGTGGGAGCAGGATCATCCCGGGTCAGGGGAGTCCATGGATCCCAGGAGACTGTGTTCCATAACCACCTGACTACTGAGGTCCTAGGAGGCTGCACACATTTACATGCACAGCCTGAATGGGAGGAGACAGGGGGTGACACACAGATGCTGGGGTCATCCTGGCTTATACTGTCTGACCATTGGGGACTTATACTGGTGTCTACTGTGAGCAGGGATTAAATTCACTATTTCCCCAAATAATTAATGCAGGGTTTCTCCCCCTCAGCACTGCCGACATGGCGGTTGGGTCATTCTCTGTGGGGGCATCCTTGGCCCCCACTCAGTCGATTCCAGGAGCACCCCCCAAGTGGTGACAATCACAAATGTCCTCAGACATGGCCAAACCACCCCAGCTGAAAACCACTGCTAGACACTAAGTGGGGAAAATTAAGGCTTTAGGTCAGCACAGGTCAGATTTTCTGGCCAAATGATTTTGCTACAAACTTTGGGAAATCTTCTGTGTGTTGAATATTTGCGTTTTGGAAGTGCAGAAAAGGGATTGCGGGTCCACAGCACAGGACTGGGCAGTGTTTGACACAGGTGGTCCCTAAAAACTGCTGCCTCTCCTCTTACCTCATTGAGCAAGGAGGATAGCAAACAGTGTGAACATTTGATTTTAACTCATGGCTTTGAGATGAACAAAATTTCTGCTCCTCACAGAGCAGGGCCCAGCCTGACACAGGGACAGCACTTTTGCTCGATGGCTACTAGGCACTCTGTGTCTTTGGAACAATCACAACTTGTAGGTCTTTGGCTGCAGGACAACATTCTCAAAGACCTACTCTCTCCTAACAGTGAGGCCTGTATGAGCTCTCAGAAAGCACCACCAGGGCACAGAGCACAGAATAAGCCTGGTAAGGGTGAGCAGGCGATGCCCCAGGCTCGGGGGCAAGGGGGCGGGGGGTGTTGTCCCAGAGACAGTTCCTCTTGGGCGCCTTCAGAATCCCTTCTAGCTCTCAGTCCACTTTTTCATTTTATCATTAAAAAACAAAAAAACTTCTATCCCTCTTATTTCCCTGCCAAAGACTGATTAATAAAAGAAAAAAATGACATACCTTACCAAAATGAGTGACCCACCTTGGGAAGGAGAGGCACCCACTTTTTGAAGGATGGCCCACCACTTCTGTGGGTGCTTCTCCCACCCACCTTAGGATACTGCAGGTACCCAAGAAAGGCTGCCCCAAAGCTAGAACTGGTGTTCACTCCCCAAAGTTTTCTTCTAAAATGCCACCAGGCTGTCCTGCATACTTACTAGTATAAACCCTCAAAAGCTCCCTGAAATGTAACAAGTGTGCCCTCAGCACTGGTGTGTCACCCCCTGGGCTCCAAACCCTCCATGCTCCACTCAAACCCACTACTCACCTTTCCTCTGACCCATCAGGAAAACTTATTCTCCCTTCGACACCAAGCTGCAAGGTCACCTGCTCAGAGAGAGCCAGACACCTTCTTTTCCCAGCAAAGCCCAATACTATTCCCACCTCGGGTCCAGCATCTCCTACAGGCTCTTTCCAGGCCTGTCTTCAGCCAGCGGACTGTGAGCCACTGGACAAGCCAACTTCCTTTTAACCCCAGCACTTGGCGGCATTTGATCCACATGGACTCAGGAAAATGTGAGGTCACTGTCAACAGTGACAACCAGGTTCCTTGGGGAGGTCATTCTCTTTGGGTCTCAGTTTCCTCATCAGTAGAAGACCTTTGGTCTTGCCTACCTGCCCACAATCCCCTTTATTCCTTCAACTATCACTGAGCATTTCTCACCTCAGCCCAAGTTGGGTCTTGGCCAAAAAATGTAAGATCAAGTAAGACTACAGCTCTTGACCTGGGGCAGAGCTTAATCCCCTTTAGAGTCACTCACCCTTCCAGTCAAGACTGATTTATAAACCTCAGGTGACAAATGCTGAGGACGTCCCAGGCACTGAACTAAGTGCTGTACATGCAATGGTTTATTTCAGTGATCAGCAAACATTTTCTGAAAAAGGCCAGAGTAAATTCTGTCAGCTTCACAGGCCACAGGGTCTCTGTGGCAACACTGCTATTATAATGCAAAAACAGCCACTGACAATGTGTATGCCACTGGGTGTGCTGTGTTTCCACAAAAATTCATTTTAAAAAACAGGCCTCAGCTGGATTTGGCTCCCTTATCAGTTTGCTGAGACTCTAAGTTGTTTCACCTAATTCCCATTCTACAGAAGGAAAAACTGAGGCTTAGAAAGATAAGGGCACCACTCAAGGTCACCCAGCTAAGACACAAATCAGTTTTAAGCTCAGGTAGTCTGACTTGAGACTACCTCCAAAGTACCCCTTCTGCTCCCTACAAAAATGGGCCAATCATTCTCTGAAGAACCGTCACTGTGGGGGTTGAGCAGCATCCCTGGCCCCACAACCACTTGATGCCAGGAGCACCCCAGTTGTGACAACCACAAATGTCCCCATTAACCCCCCCGGTGAGGGGGGGGGGCGTTAAAATCACTGGTCTAGAGAGAGAGGAAAAACACACTCAACAAATAATCAGGGAAAGAAACAAAAGAAATAGGAACATCACTCAGGGACACAGGTTGCACACCCATGTTCTGACAATAACAAAAACCAGTCATTCTCTAGTGAGCACGTTCCAGGAGCCTGATTAAAGAATGCTCTCACATAGACCCTAGCAGTGGTTCTCAACCTTCCTAATGCCTCGACCCTTTAATACAGTTCCTCATGTTGTGGTGACGCCCAATTTCATTGTTACAAATTGAACATAATTAAAGCATAGTGATTAATCACAAAAACAATATGTAATTATGTATGTGTTTTCCGATGGTCTTAGGCGACCCCTGTGAAAGGGCCGCGACCCACAGGTTGAGAACCGCTGCCTAGAGGCATATACTTCCACAGCCCCTATAAGAGATGTGCTGCTCAAAGAGGGGAAGCGACTTGTCCAAGCTTTACACAGCCAGGGAGAGGTGTGCAGCGGGTCCTCAAGTGCAGATTTCGACCGCTTCTAGCACAATATGCAGAAGACCCTAAGTGTGAAATAGGACTGCTAGCCAATTTGAGCTCTCACTTTCCACTGGGCCCTGTGGCTTGAATGCTCCCCAAACCCCTCGCCCTCGAAGCAGGGGTTGTGACAATGCCCGTTTTACAGAGGGGAAAACTGAGGCTGAGAAGTCAAAAGGCTGGCCAACGTCACCCACTTGGAGAGCAGCGGCGCTGGGACAGGAGCCCCGACCTGAGACAGGGGCCCGATTTAAAAGGACCGTTTCTCTGTACAGCAGCGTACACCCAGCAAACGGCCCCTACCGGCGGGGCGCTTTTACTTCCCGCTTTCCACCCACGGATCTGCGAACCAGCATTTCCCAGGCCCGGGGTCCGGGCGAGGGAAGCCAGGACTGGTGAAGGCCAATCTGACGACGCCCGGCCTCAGTTTCCCCTCTGCACCGCCCACACACAGCACCCGGCGGATCGCGCAGTGAGCCCAGCCCCAGACCGATCTTCCCTTACGGGCCGCGTAGCTCGGGAAGCCCTAGCTGCGGAACCAAAGCGCCAAGCCCCCAACTCACCTCCCAAGCGGCCGAACACCGACCCACCGACGGCTGCGCCTGCGCACCGCGGCGCCACTCGGCCCCGCCCCCCCGTCGGGACGCTTGCGCGGAAGGAACCCGCTAGTCTTGGATTTCATTCTGCGCAGGTGCGTCAATTGTCCAAGCAGGAGTGGGGGAAGTGACGCAATTTAGAGGCGGGAACGAGGTGGTCGTTAGGGCAACTGACCTCTGCGACCGATGAAACCGGAAATCAGGATTGTGGAGCGGTGGTTGGTGGGACAGTGGAGGACTCCTGGAATTAGGCGGAGCCTGTCACGTAGTGCCGAACGGGCCACGTGGTGCAGCTGTGTTTGGGTCTCTGGCGCCCAGAGCCATCATTGGCGCTCAGTGAATGCGAGCAACTGTTACCCACTACCTTTGCTCATTTATTCACCTACCCGTTCACCCACTCACCCACAAATTCAGTCTTTCGTTCATTCAACCCCTAAGACGTAAAGGAATATAGAGGTTGTTCACAGCAGGTGCCTAGTAGTCAACAAATATTTATTGCAAGCTAACTGTAAAGACCAGCAAAGTGTTTGCCCTCATTATATTGTATCAGGGTGGACGTGTTATAGGCGGTCGGAATGACATCAGGTATCTGACCCATGGAGGTCAGACCAAACCTGAGTTCAGCAACCTGGGTACTTTGGTTTTGGCTAGCAAGGAATTCAGAGCCAACACCCAAACTTGAAGAGAACATATATTTGGTAAATCACAGAGACAGAAGAAATAATTTCCAGAAGAAATGGGCTTAAGGAAACAAGTTATAGAAGTAAAGAAAAGGCCCTTGGAAGTTGAGAGTGAGGAAGCTAATGGTAAGGTACCTGGGGCGGGGAAGGGGAGGGGAAAAGGGAAAGGCAAGGGTGTGCTCCCTGGAGGGAGAATGCACTGGGTCCTCCATCCTAAGAGTTCTAAGGTTGCAGAGTTTGGGGGAAGTCCCAGGGGAAGATCTCAATGAATATTCAGCAGTTTTTCATCTGTGTCCTTTCAGGTTTGTGCTCTCCACTGATTGATTGGCTGGCACCAGGGGGACATTATTCAATGCTGCTGGTCCTGAGGTCAGCCAAGGCTGTCTTTGTTGCTTACCTGGGCCTGGAGCTGAAATAAACTGAGGCACAGATGTTATCTCTAGGGAGCAAAGATCAGGGGGTCCAAATGCTTGACCATTGATATGCTACAGGAGGAAAAAAAGGTCCCACCCTACAATTGATTGTCTGGGCTTTCCACCCTGGTGACCTGCTGTATCTGGCCCTTTGTCCTTGCTCTACTCTTGTCTGTCTAACTGCCTACAACAGACAGATTATCAAATAGTAAACTAGGACATAAATTAATGAATTTCACTTAATGGCAAGCGATTTGAAGAAAAATGGGGTGTTGTGATTGGGGAGATAAGTTGGCCAGGATGGTTAGGGAGGGCCTTTCTTTAAAATGTGGATTTGGAGGACGAGGAGAAACACTTCAGGTACAGGGAACAGTGAAAATGAAGACTGAAGTAGAATTAAACTCGGTGCACTTAATAGAGGATGAGTGATGAGAAATTCCCTAGGATGACTCAGAACTGCCCACCATTAGTATTAAAAGATGCCAGAAGTGTCCTCCCGATTCATTTTTATCCTATTTAAAGCGCATGAACAGCCGAAACCGGTTTGGCTCAGTGGATAGAGCCTCGGCCTGCGGACTGAAGGGTCCCAGGTTCTATTCCGGTCAAGGGCATGTACCTGGGTTGCAGGCACATCCCCAGTGGGAGATGTGCAGGAGGCAGCTGATCGATGTTTCTCTTTCATTGATGTTTCTAACTATCTCTCTCCCTTCCTCTCTGTAAAAAATCAATAAAATATATTTTTTTAAAAAGCGCATGAACATTTATCACCCTGGATTATTTTAATTCTTCTGCAGAAATAAAAGGATTTTCTTTTCTTTTTTTGCAATTCTAATAAATTTTTCTTTCTGGGTGCCTTAAACAGTTCAAATTTTTTTTTGTTTTGTTTTAACCCACAACACTAGATATAGGTCAGGTTACTGCACCGTTCCAAAACACCTATTGTTTGAAGTTTGGATCCGTTTATTGAGGCTTCCTTGGTGATGCTGAATTGCTTACGTTTCTTTTCTTTTCTCTTTAAGGAGGAAAGGATGCAGGTACTAATTCATTCCGGGACTAGGAGCCCAGGCAAAGGACCAGCAGAGAGCTGCAAACGCTCAGAGGCTCAGAGGTGCCAGCCATCTGTCTCCGTCCCAGTTGCCGTCTCGTTTGTGTCTTTCTCTCCCTCGTGCGTGCGCGCGCGCGCGCGCGGAGGGTGGGGGTGGAGTGAGCTTGCGCCGTACCCTCCTCCCAGCGTTCAGTGGGCCCGCCGGGCGGTGGGTGCCTCACTTGCCACCGCGGCCGCGGAGCGGACGGAGGAGACCTGCGGACGCGGCTGAGCCAGACCGACGCAGACCAGGTGGAGGGAGAGGGCCACAGTGCACACGCGCCCGCCAGCCGCCATGAAGCCCCCTGCAGGTACCGGCCACCTCTCTGTGCGGCCCCGCTAGCGGGATCCAGGAGCCCCCTGCACCCTCGCGTGCGTATGGGCGTCGGGACTTAGGCCTAAGAGCGGAGCCCAGTGACCCGCGAGTGACCGGGGCCCTGCAGAGGTGTCGGCGAGCCCGCGACCTCGTGCCCTCCGGGGCAGATGAATGAACCAGCTTTTCCAGCGCTTCGCTCATTCAGCCAACTTCTCGTGGCTTCTGCTAAGGACGGGTCGGGCCCCGGAGTGGACTCTGGGAGAGACCATGAGTTCTAGACGGAGTTCCAGAGCCCGAGACAGACGGTCAGCAAGCAAAGAAGCAAGCGAGGGCTTTAGAGAGTGGTCAGTCCGTGCGGGGGCTGGTGGCGCTTTTTTTTTTTTTTTTAGAGAGGGCAGTCCTGGAGGGCTTCTCGGAGGGGGTGGCGTTTCGTCTTGGACTGGATGGGGAGAAGCCGCTCTCTGCCAAGACCTGGGGCAGGAGCGTCGCAGTTGGCTGTAACCCTGAGGGCAAAAGCCTGGAGGCAGGAACACGGGTAACACATTTGGAGAGTAATAGGTCATTTTGGCTAGACTACAGCTTTTATTTTAAAGGCAGATGGGCACTATGGACGGGTTTTCATTGGGGGCGATAGGACCTGTTTACGGTATTTTAGAAAATCGCCCAGGTTGTTGTGTGTTGCCTCCTGGAATTTTCCCTTGCCCACCTGGCCTTCCCAGTTCTTTCTCCAGCTCATTGCAATGGTGATGATGATAATTGTATTAATAATAGTAATTGCAACTAGGGTTGTGAAGGACTCAGGACGGCAGAGAACGTTGTCTGCCTTGTTCGCTGGAGGATTGTTAGCTTGGGGACCAGGCACGTAGGTGGTAATCAGTAAACATTTATGGAATGAAGGCGTCTGCTCAAGTTTTTCAAATTCTAGCTCCTCCAGGAGGTTTTCCTGACCCTTCCAGCTCATGTGGATCTCCCAGCTTTCCGGAGCTTCTGGAGCCCTTTACCACCAAATTTGATACAGACCTACAATCCCTTTCTGGCACTTCTGAAATTCAAAATGCTCTGCAAACAGAAAGATTTTTTCTGAAGTTCGAAGCAGTCTTTTGGCCAGAAAATCTGACCTGTGCTGACCTAAAGGCTTTCCTTTTCCCTCTTAGTATATATCAGTGGTTCTCAGCGAGGATGATTGTACCACCCCCGGGGCCCTGGGCAATGCCTGGGGACATCTGTGGTTGTCATGACTGGGAATGCTCCTGGCATAGAGTTGGGGGGGGGGGGGGCGGGCAGGGATGCTGCTCAGCACCCCAGAATGCCCAGCACGGCCCCAGCCCATAGAATGACCCGGCCCCCAATGTTGATAGTGCTGTTCAAAAACTACCCCAAAGATACCAAACACAGGTTTGAGCCAGCAGCACCTTGCAAAGGTCCCTAGTGTTCACAGGATGGGGAGTCCAGGACACTTTGGCCCTGCTCAACTCCTGGCTGTCCAGAAGGGGAAAATGAGGCAGCTGGGTGTTTCCGGGAGCCACCCCCTTGTTTATGGTGCATTCCACACCCACTCTTTAATAACTCAAGTAATTTGGGACAGGTGTAGCCATTCCAGATCTACAGGGTCTTCCTGAGAAAGGAATGCGGAAGGGAAGACCGGCAGGGTGAGGGCTCAGGACAGAGGAGACAGCCAGTAGGAAGGCCCTGGAGACTGGAGAAAGCCAGTGTGGCTGGTAAAACCAGAGCAGTTGGTAAAACCAGCTGGCCAGACCTGCCATACGGGACTCAGTAGAGTTTGGACAATGTAGACCAGGGGTCAGCAAACTGCGATATAAGGGCGCACATGGTTTAGCGTTGGCTGCCACATACCACCTCCCATGTGAAATGGGCTGTATGAAATCAGGTAGGTATAGACTTTCATGAAAGGTTTGAACTTTTCTTTTTAAATTAAATCCTTATTATTGAAAGTATTACATATGCCCTCTTTTCCCCCCATTGACCCCTTCTAGCTCACCCTCATCCCCCACCCCAGGCCTTCACCACCCTATTGTCTATGTCCATGGGTTACGCACATATGCATACAAGGTCTTTGGTTGATCTCTTCCCACCCACCCACCCTCTGAGATTCCACAGTCTGTTCTATACTTCTCTGTCTCTGGATCTATTTTGTTCATCAGTTTATGTTGTTCATTATATCCCACAAATGAGTGAGATCGTGTGATATTTATCTTTCTCTGATTGGCTTATTTCACTTAGCATAATGCTCTCCAGGTCCATCCATGCTGTTGCTCAGAAAGGTTTGAACTTGAATCCTGAGTGCAGGGTGGAGTAGGGGAGAGGGGACAGGGAGGCCTGACAACCAGATGTGCAGATTTACAAAGGTGAGGCGAGTACAGTGCACTAGTTAACAGTGTGGGAGCACAATCAGACAGTGGGCGTGAACCCCACCTCTACCACTTGTTGCCTATGATAGTGGTCGGCAAACTGCGGCTCGCGAGCCACATGCGGCTCTTTGGCCCCTTGAGTGTGGCTCTTCCACAAAATACCACGTGTGGGCGCGCACATACAGTGCGACTGAAACTTCGTGGCCCATGAGCACAGGTCGGTATTTTGTGGAAGAGCCACACTCAAGGGGCCAAAGAGCCGCATGTGGCTCTCGAGCCGCAGTTTGCCGACCACTGGCCTATGAGATCACTTGAACTCTCCAAATCTCAGGATTCATCTCCTAAGACAGGCAAATGCAGACTACAGCACTGTCTGAGAATTCAGAGAGGGGAAGAGTACAAAACATCTTACACTCTGAACCTTACACGGAAGTTGTCAAGTGATTGCTGTCAGTACAGACCACAGTCTCCTATCCAGAAGCTCTTCAGGGCTAGGGATGTTTCAGTAATCAGGGTCCTCCCCTATTTTAGAAAGGTAATACAGTGCACATGTCACGTATTGCATCCAGGGAGGCCTGGAGTGGCACCCTGTAATCAAAGTATTCCTTGAGTATTCCTTCCACCTCACCCCTATTGACATTTGGGGTCGGGTCGCTCTCTGTGGGGAGCCGTCCTGGGCACTGTGGGGTATTGAGCAGTATCCCTGGCCCCGACCTCCTCGAAGCAGTAGCATTACTCCCGGTCCTGATGACCTCAGATGTCCCCAGACATCATTGTCCCCTGGGGAGCAGATCACCTTCTCTAGAGGACTGATCAACCTGTGCCTCCTCACCAGGCCCTCGGGCCTTGCTCATCTGCAGAGAAACACAGGTCCTTCGGGGTCCCTCATTAGCCCCCCGTCACTGCCCCCCCCATCCCCCCCTCCCCCAGTTACTCTGACCCGAATTCTGGATTCTGGATGTGAAGCAGATGCCTGGTGTGGTGTTTTGTCCTCTGTGTAGCCTGCACAGCCGATGTCTTGGACAAGGCAGCCCCCTGCTCCGTGGTGAACTACCTGAGATGGGACCTGAATGCCCAGCAAATAGCGGAGCTCACGGCGGAGCTCATGGAGCAGACCAAGTGCGTGTACGACCAGGTGGGCTCCCTGAAGTTTGAAGACGTGTCCTACGAGAGTACACTCAAGGCGCTGGCTGACGTGGAGGTGTCCTACACGGGTAAGTCCAGGTCAGGATCCAGGCAGGGAGCTGCTGGACCCTCACCCTGGGGTGGTGCCACCCATTCCCTGGGGTGGTGATGGATAAGAGGTGCGGACAAAGGTAAAGGCACCCGGCAGGTGTGGCCCATTCCCATGAGCGCCCTGCTCCCCTCGGCCACCTGGGATGATCCGTCCTTACAAGCACGTCATCTGAGGGCCCAGAGGGGACCGCAGCACCCCTCTCAGAGCCGGCTCAGGTGCCTGCCTTGAAACTGGAGCCCTTCTCACTCCTTTCCAGGCCCAGGGGGTATTTGTTTTCTCTCTGAGAACTAAACTGAGACCTGAACTTGGCTCCCTTGCTTTTCTTCTCCCCAAGGCCTCCCTGCGCCTTGGGTAACCCGACGCCGTCCCCCAGCTGGCTTCTCTCCTCTGCAGGGTCTGTCTGCTTCCTTTGGGAGGAGTGAGGTGCTCAGTTAAATAGTTACAGCCCCTGCTTCCTGGAGCCCCCTGTGCAGGGGATGACAGTGTGGGGACAAAAGATCAAGGGAAGTCTCGAGGCGCAGCGTCCTGAGCCAGGAAAGCCCCTGACCCCAAATCTCGAGCAAAGTCGTTTTCTTGGGAACCATTGGGAATCCCTGCTGCAGGGTTCTCACGCGTCCCTGAGGCCTCACTGTGTCAGCTTTGCTGGTGTTGGCCGAGGGGTGAGGGCTCTGCGTTCTGCCTTTGCTTCCACTTCCCCACTTTGGGCAGATGGGCCTCAGTCTCCCCTTCTTCTCTCTCACAAGAGGTACTCGAAGGTCAACGGATGCTAATTCCCACTTACCAGCTGTCACTCCACCCCACCTCCACTCAGTGGCCCAAGTCATTCTAAGGAAAACTAAAATTGACTCCTGGTGCTTCTGGAGGCCAGAGTCCTGGGTGTGGCCTCCAGTGCCCTGCACTGCCAGCCCTCCTCACCCTCCCTGGGCTGTCTGCTGGCCACATGGCCTTGCCCTTGCTCGTTCCCGCCCCTCTTAGCCTGGAGTTCTTCTCACCCTCTGCGTTGCTGGATGTCAGACTACTCTGGATCACAGGGGCCCCTTCCCCGGCCCCCGCTTCCTGTGCCAGCTGCCTAGATTAACTCCTCACTTGGCACTGTTTGATGTTGCACTCAGGGCATGTCAGTCTGCAGATCCCAAACCCAGATGCTAGTTCTGTCCTTTTCGCTGTTCTTGGGCAGCCAGCAGCAGGTCCACCCAGGGCCCCACTGTTTATTTTATTTTATTTTTTTAAAATATATTTTTATTGATTTCAGAGAGGAAGGAAGAAGGAGAGAGAGATAGAAACATCAGTGATGAGAGAGAATCATTGACTGGCTGCCTCCAGCAAAGCCCCCTACTGGGGATTGAGCCCACAACCCAGGCATGTGCCCTTGACTGGAATTGAACCCGGGACCCTTCAGTCTACAGGCTGATGCTCTATCCACTGAGCCAAACCAGGTAGGGCAAGGGGACCCCACTGTTTAATACAAGTCAGCTGAGCAGGTCAGTCCTTATCCGGCCCTCAGAGGTCTTCATGCTTCAATGAAATGCATCCAGACCATGGAAGTGACCAAGCTGTGATTTGAATTCAGGTCTCCCCAATGCAGTGTGCTTTTATTAAAAATATTTTTATTGATTTCAGAGAGGAAGGGAGAGGGAGAGAGAGATAGAACATCAATGATGAGAATCATCAATCGGCTGCCTCCTGCACGGCCCCCACCAGGGACTGAGCCTGCAACCTGGGCATGTGCCCCTGACCGGAATCAAACCCAGGACCCCTCAGTCCACAGGCCGACGCTCCATCTACTGCACCAAGTGGGCCAGGGCAGTGTGTACTTTTTTTAAATCGTTTTTTTGAGACAATTCTTACACCATGTACTTCACCTATTGACAGCATATATACCAGTGGTTTTTAGTATATTTGTAGTGTTGACCAACTATCACCATGATCTAATTTTAGAATATTTTTGTCACCCCAAAAAAGAAGCCCCATCCCCCTCCTCCAGCAGCCGGGAATCCACTCGCTATCGCTGGATCTGTCTGTCCTGGACAGTTCACATGAATGGGATTCCACCCTGTGTGGCCTTTTGTGTCTGGCTTCTCTCACTGAATGTTGTGTCCACCCACGTGGTAGTGAGTGTCCCTGCTTCAGCCTTTCCGTGGCTGAGTCGCAGGCCCATGTGGACGGACCACATTTGTATATCCAATCACTGTTAGGGGCTGTGGATTGTTTCCACTGTGTGGTTGTTACGAATCCTGCTGCTGTGAGCAGGTGTGCCCAGGTTTCAGTGTGGACGTGTGTTTTTGTTTCTTGTGGGTGGACACCTAGGGATAGAATTATTGGGTCACATGGGTCTGTGTTAAAATTATGCTCTTATAGCCACTCCCTTCTTCTCTATTTAACAAAGTGTGAATGTGGTCTGTAAATTATAAAATTGTGGATTTAAAATAGAGCTATCAGCAGCCGTGGCTCTTTTTCTAGAATGGAATCCCTTCAACCTCTCCTGGTCTTGTCATACTTCCCTGTTACAGTCCTTGGCGTGGAGCATCATGAGCTAAATCTGTTTCTATTTGGACTATGAGATCCCGAGGACATGGGTGACAGCAATGATTTCTCTGTTCCGGTGCCCAGCCCAGGGCCCCGTGTAGAAAACGCTCACAGGACAGATCAACAAAGAGGGATGAGCTCTGTGCCTGGGGTGTGAGGTCAGCACTTGCCGGTTTCCATCCGGGACCCTGTTTCACGGTTGTCCCATTATCTCCCCGTTTCAGTTCAGAGGAATATCCTGGACTTCCCCCAGCACGTTTCTCCATCCAAGGACATTCGGACAGCCAGCACAGAGGCAGACAAGAAGCTGTCTGAGTTTGACGTGGAGATGAGCATGAGGCAGGACGTGTACCAGAGGATCGTCTGGCTGCAGGTGAGGGTGCTGCGAAGACACGGCACTGGGCACGTCATCAATCGGCTGCCCCTGCACGGGATCGAGCCCGCAACCTGGGCCTGGGCCCTGATCGGGAATCAAACTGGCAGCCTCTTGGCTCCTGGGTCGACTCCCAACCACTGAGCCACACTGGCCAGGCACTCCCCTGATTTTAAAAAGGCAGAAAACTGAAGAGTTTTAGAGATGGAAGGTGGGGATGACTGCATAGCAGTGTAAATGGACTTAATGCCAAATGAGCTGTGCATTTGAAAGTGGTTAAAGTGGTAAATTTTATGTCTATTTTGCCACAATTTAAAAAATCATTTAAAGAATGACAGACAGCCCTAGCCGGTTTGGCTCAGTAGATAGAGCGTCGGCCTGGGGTCCCGGGTTTGATTCCGGTCAAGGGCATGTACCTTGGTTGCAGGCACATCCCCAGTAGGGAGCGTGCAGAAGGCAGCTGAATCGATGTCTCTCATCGATGTTTCGGACTCTCTATCCCTCTTCTTCTCCCTCTCCCTTCCTCTCTGTAAAAAAATCAATAAATATATATTTTTAAAAAAGATATATTTTTAAAAAATGACAGGCAAATGGAGAGGAATAAAAAAAAAAGACAGTATGAAAATCCTAGGACTCCACACGCCTTTCCCGCATCCACCGTGTCCTTGCACTTTCCTGACCTTGTTGGGTGCTACTCAGAGATGATGTCCTATCTCCCTCGTGAGGTGAGCAGGTTCCAGTGGCCTGTGCTGGCGACACAGCACGAGTGTGGGCTCCACTCCAGCCGGTGCTCTTCTCAGCAGGAGCGGGAGCTTCACAGCTGATGACGGAGGGCTGGTAGCGGTGACTACACACGCTCTTCATGCAGCTCATTCACTCCCTTTGGGTTTTGGTTTTTTGTGTGTTTTTTAATCCTCACCCAAGGATATTTTTCCATTGTTTTTTTTTTTTAGAGAAAGAGTGGAAGAGAGAGGGCAAGACAGAGAGAACCAGCCGAAACCGGTTTGGCTCAGTGGATAGAGCGTCGGCCTGGGGACTGAAGGGTCCCAGGTTCGATTCCGGTCAAGGGCATGTGCCTGGGTTGCGGGCACATCCCTAGTGGGAGATGTGCAGGAGGCAGCTGATCGATGTTTCTAACTCTGTATCTCTCTCCCTTCATCTCTGTAAAAAATCAATAAAATATATTTAAAAAAAAAAAAAGACAGAGAGAACTGTTGATGTGAGAGAAACATCGATTGGTTGCCTCCTGCAGGCAACCTGACTAGGGCTTGGGCCAGGGAGGAGCCTGTAACCCAGGTATGTGCCCTTGACCGGAATCGAACCCAGGTCCCTTTCGTCCACAGGCCAATGCTCTATCCACTGAGCCAAACTGGCTAGGGCTCGTTCATTCCCTTTAAATGTGCTGACACGTCGGGCTCAGGATCAGTGTGCTTTGGTGCGTGTGCAGGCGCAGGCCTGGGGAAGCACAGCTGTATTGTTGTTGTTTTCATTGAAATTCTTATTGAGACAATTGCAGGCCCACATGCAGTTGTGAGAAATGCTTCAGAAAGGCCTCATCTGCACTTTGTCTGACTTTCCCCGGGGTATCGTTCTGTGGGACCCAAGTGGACCTCACAAGCAGGGTATTGCCCGCTCACCTATTCCCCTGGAAGGGCTCTCTTGCTGCATGCCCTCTGGGCTGGTCTCAGTCTGTGCCACGCCAGAAAGCAAGCATCTGGGTGCAGGTTCTGTGTGGACTCACGGCTTCATTCTCTGGGGTAAGTGCCCAGGAGGGCAGTTGCTGAGTCATACGGTCATTATACGGTTCTCTTTTCAAAAAACCACCAGCCTGTTGTCCAGAGTGGCTGGACTCTCTTACCTAACCTCACCAACATCTGAGTGAGCCGGTCTCTCTGCTGCCTCTCGGCCTGTGGCACTGACATGATTCTTCACTGTAAATAGAACTTTTTCTTATTCTAGGAAAAAGTTCAGAAGGACTCACTGAGGCCAGAGGCAGTGCGGTACCTGGAGCGACTGATCAAGCTTGGCCGAAGGAATGGGCTCCACCTGCCAGAGGAAACTCAAGAAGTGAGTGCCAGCTGTGGGGGTGGCGGGGGCGGGGCGGGGGACCCATGCTTTCCCGCGCCCATCTGAGGGCCCGTCCTCTGGCCTAATGCTGCCTGAACCCTGTGGTGGGAGATCTGTCTAGAGCAGCTCTCTCTCTGCACCTGCCCTGCTCTCAGTTCTCCAGGGTCATGGGGGGCTTCCCCAGGGTCACAGGACTCCCTCAGCGAAGGAGGGAGTACAGGCTGAATCAGGCACCTCCCTGCATGCCACCTTATTCAGCTGTCCCCATGCGTTGGCTGCTGTGGTATTAAGGAAAAGCTCATTGCTCCTGTGTCTCCTCCACCCTCAGTACTAGGCTACCGCACGCTTCCCTGCTGATGCCAGATGTGTGAGGATCCCACATGAAGGAGCTTTCTGACACCGGCTGGGTGTCCTGCACGTTAACTCCGTTCTGACACTTTACCAGGAAAGGCGTCAGGTTCCGCAGGGTCAGGTTCAGCCCCACAGGCCTGGCCCTACCTCAGACCTGTGATATGAATTGGAGGGTCCCATGACCCCTCCTTAGACTAGATTAATTTCCTAAGTGGCTTGCAGAACTCAGAGGACCCGTAACTCACAAGATCACTGGCTCAGTGTAAAGGTTATGACTCGGCAATAGCAGGTGGAAGAGATGCAGAGGCCGCGGTAAGGGGAGGGGCTTGGCGCTCCCATGCCCTCCCTGGTGCACTTCTCTCCCCACGTCTGCGTGTGTTCACCAACCCCAGGAGCTTTCTGAGCTGATCCTTTTGGGAGGTTTCATTACATTTGCAGGATTGATGAAATCAGTGGCCCTTGGAGACATTTCAACCTCCAACCTCCAGCCCCTCTCCCCTCCCAGAAGGTGGGGAATGGGGTGGGACTAAAAATTTGATCCATCCTGTGACTCTGGGCGTTTTGGAAGTGGACTCGTTAACAAACTCAGCTGTGGTGGGAGGGGTCCTGTCACTTTTGTGCCCCTGGGCCTCTTTCACTTGGCAAATTCCAAGGGTTTAGGATCCACGTGTCCGAAACGGAGCCAAGTCCAAATGCACGTTTCTTATTGTGTCGCAGTATCGCAGAGAGAGGCGTCCCCTGTTGCCCAGCTGGGAACTGAGGCTGCTCCCAGTCCTGTGGTTGATGGGGTGGCGTCTGCCTTCACCCTCATTCCCTCTTCTCGCCCCACGCCAGGCAGCCCTGGGGTTTCCAGAGGATTCACCCTGGGGCCCAGGCACTTCCCTTGTGCCCTGCGTCTCTCCCTCACCCAGCTGGGTCAGTTTTAAACTGTTCCTGAAAACCAGATGGACAAACATTGAACTCGGTTGGGATGTCCAAAAGCTTAGGCTGCAGACTCTGGGGATAATTCCTCAGTAGGAGGTCCAGAAGGCTCTTGGCTGGGGACCCAAACAGATGGGGACACGCCTCGAATCCCTGCATCATGAGGTTGCTCAGCGCAGCAGGCAGGTGCTTGTGCCGAAAACCTCCTGTTTCCCCACCTTGTCTGCCTCCTCTCCTGTCGGTGGGAGCCCCAACCCTGAGGGTATCTTAATGGCAGTGCTCCCCGCTCACGGCTCTTCTCTCCCTCAGAAAATCAAAGGCATCAAGAAGAAGCTGAGTCTCCTGTGCATTGACTTCAATAAGAACCTGAATGAGGACACCACCTTCCTGCCCTTTACACGAGAGGAGCTGGGTACGTGGAGGGCTGTGTGGGGAAGGCAGCCATGTCCTCAGCCAGCCTCGGGGCACGGTCTCGGGGAGACCCTCCAGGACCGCTGCCTCCGCCTCGGAGGCCGAGCATTTGTTCGACGCCCCCGGGCAAGGGGGGTTTTCCCGCTTGGAGTGTTCGGTGTTTTGGAATCTAATCTGCGGTTCTAGGTCCTTCCTGGAGAGGCCGTGTTCTGTCTGTTGAGATTCTGGCCCTGCGACATCAGGTTCTGGCCCTGTCTGCTGGGACATCCACCTGACACTCGCCCCTCTTCATTATTTTTATTGTTTAAAATCTTACAAAATGAAGGGGATAGACTGAATCAGTGGTTCCCAAGCCTGGCTGCATGCGGGAATTTTGAAGGATTGGGGCTTAGGTGTCCTTTCTAGTTTTTACTCTTTTCTCCACTTCCCTTTTCCTGCATATTTTATTTTGAAAAATGTCACGCCTATGGGAAAGTGACGAGGATGGCGCTGTGGAGAGCCCTGCGCTCTTCGCCTGTCCTCACCCTCTGCTAGTGTCCGCTTCCCCTCCTCTGCTGATGCTGTGCGTGTATTATTTCTGAACCTCTGAGAGTGACTTGTCAGCCTCGTGGCGCTTCAGCAGGAAGAGGGATGTTCAGGAAACAGCATCGAACAGAGCCGTGGAGAGTGCGGATAGGTTTCCCCCACCAGCTCCCCGCAAGGTGCTCGCTCTCCCATCTGGGATCCGCGTAGTTTTGTGTCTCGTCAGGCTCCTTTCCTATCGAACAGTTGCTCAGCCTTTTGCAGTTTCCCCCCCCCCCCGTCTTTCCCAACATTGACCGTTTGGAAAACCAGGCCAGTGGCTATGCTGCAGCCTGTGAGAGCCCCTGACGAGGCTGTGTGTCCTAACCAGCGGTGCGTCTTGCAGTGTGGCGTCATGTTATGTAAGACCCGGCTCTGTGAGTCCAGTAGCCTTTGCCTTGGAGGTGGCCAGGGTGCAGAGTCCTCACTGCGGGTGGCTGCCCTGCACAGAGACCCAGGGACACGCACTTCCCGGAACAAGGACTTACAGACTGATCACCACTACGCCCCGCCTCCCCTCATTCCCATTCAGCCCCCGCTGTTTCCCGGACAACAAGTCCCACCATGTGGCTCCTGACATTTAGGAAAGCCGCCATGTTTCCTGGCCAAAGGGTAATCCCGGGCCTCTGAGATTCAGGAACGAATCTACTCAACCTCACTGTACATGGGACTGCCTTGCTGTCTGTCTGTCCAGCCTGAGGGCCTCGCTGTGTGGGACTGGCCTCTGGCCTCCTGTGTGGGCAGCTTGAATCCCCAGCATATGGAGCAGATGACTGTTCGCCCTGCCTGGCCTCAGAGACCGTGTCTCGCGGGGTGGGGCCGGTGGCGGCGGCTGGGACGTGTCTGGCCAGCCTGGCAGGGTCCGGCCCTGTCTGCAGGTCCGGCTGAGCAAGGCTGTGGCACTTGTTTATTTTTTTCTGTTTGCAAAAGGGATACGTGGTGTTATTTTACCAAAACACAGGCAACATGTCTCTTTCTATATGTATCCTTTCCTCTCCCCCCGACTGTCCCCTCCCTGCCCATGAATCTTAATTACTGGATGAGGTGATTGTCTGCCAGATGTGGCCGTTGTGACATGACCAGCTTTCCCTTCATGATCAGTAATTTCTCAAGAGAAGCTTTGAGACCACTGCCCACCACATTTCCACCCCCCAGTGTAGCACCCATGGGTGGCTTTCTAACTCCATCAATCTTGGTACATTTGTTAGTTGATTTTCTCATAAGTCAGAGTTTTCCCGTACCCCCACTTATTGATTGATTTATCTATATCATTGTGGACTATAGATGCTGTTTTATTCAGTGGGTTATGGTCTGCTGCTGTCATTATTTATGTTGATGCTAAGATTGACAGCTGGAGAAAGCCAAGGCCAGCAAGTGGGGGTGAGAATGGGCAGACACACTGATGGACTCACACACTGTGTGGCCTTTTGTGTCTGGCTTTTCTCATAAATGTTCCCTGCCTCACCGAGGGCCAGGATAGGACTCCTTAACCAGTTAACTGCCATAAAGTTAATATGACTTAAGGGGCCCATTCAAGCATGCCATATCCCTGTTAGTCTTTGAGCACCTTTTCTAAAAAAAATTAATATGTTTTATTGATTTTTAGACAGAGAGGAAGGGAGAGGGAGAGAGAGATAGAAACATCAATGATGAGAGAGAATATTGATTGGCTGCCTCCTGCGTGCCCCACACTAGGGATCAAGCCCGAAACCTGACCTCCTGGTTCATAGGTCGATGCTCAACCACTGAGCTACACGCCTGGGCATGAGCACCTTCTTTTTGACACAAGATGTTCTAGGCTCATTCCGTCCTTTCCCGGGAGGTAGGAACCCTGAAGGTGCCAGTCCGAGGGCATTGCACCCGGTTCTCTGACATGGAAGGACAGGTCAGGAGTGGGGCTGTCGCAGCAGGTTAGGCCGCTGGGAAGGGGGCGTTGCTGCCAAGTGGGGGCATAGTCAGGGCTTCTGGGTCATTCCTAGCGCAGCCCTCCCACTGTGTCTACGCTGGTCTTTAAAAGCCCCCCAATTTGGTTCACAGGAGGGCTTCCTGAGGACTTCCTGAACTCTCTGGAGAAGACTGAGGATGAGAAATTCAAAGTCACCCTCAAGTACCCTCACTACTTTCCTCTCCTGAAGAAATGCCACGTCCCTGAGACCAGAAGGAAGGTGGAGGAAGCCTTCAACTGTCGATGCAAGGAGGTGAGAGGGCGGTGCCAGGGTCCGGCTGTGGGGCTCCGCCTCAGGGCTCTGTCCTTGGAACAGTCGGGTCTGGACCTGGGAGGCGCTGGGCCTGTTCTGTCTGCTCAGAGCAGGGGTTAGCAGCGGTTCTCAACCTGTGGGTCGTGAACAATGAAAATACATCCTGCATATCAGATATTTACATTACGATTTATAACAGTAGCAAAATTACAGTTATGAAGTAGCAACGAAAATAACTTTATGGTTGGGGGTCACCACAACGTGAGGAACTGTATTAAAGGGTCGCGGCGTTAGGAAGGTTGAGAACCACTGATTTAGAGTGTCTCGAACTCAGGACTGGATAGGGGTTAGCATCCCCTTGTCTTCATTCCCATCCTGGCCCCCAGGCTTGACCTGAGAGGCAGAGTTCCAGGTCCCAGGGGAATGGCATGCTGGCTGGCACTGCTGGCCCCCAGCCTGAGTCCCCTCATGTGACTGGAAGCTCTCCACTCAACTTCCCAGTGTCGTTTCTTTCCTGTGCACCAGCCGTGCCTGTGAGAGTGTTCTGTTCTGAATGGACTTCTGTCTCTCCCTGCACGTGAATCAGACGGGTTTCATGTTGTGTTGGCCCCATGAGCTTGGTTGGCTGGTTGGCTGCCCGGAGGTGCCGGTAGAGATGTGGTGCAGTCTTGAGCCCTGGACCAGGCCTTTGGTGGGGGCACCCGGTGCACAGTGCCTCCTGGAGGCCGCCCTGGAGAGCCCCGGCCCCACATTGCTTTCCATGCGGCTTCAGCACCCTTCATGGTTCACACCCTCTGTGTTTCCACAAGGAGCCGAGGGCTGATAGCTCGTGTGCCAGGACAGAAACAAGTGTGTAGAGACCCAGGCCGAGGGCAGGAGGGAGGGAAAGCGGGTGCGGAGCGGAGCCAGCCAGGGCCTGAGAAGCCCTGCAGCTGCTGAGACCCATTAGAGGGACTGGATGCTGGCCTGGGATCCCCACAGGCGGGAGCGGCACCCACAGGCCCGCTCACTTGTTGGTTCCAGGAGAACTGTGCCATCCTCAGGGAGCTGGTGACCCTGCGGGCCCAGAAGTCCAGCCTGCTGGGCTTCGGTACGCACGCCGACTACGTCCTGGAGATGAACATGGCCAAGACCAGCCAGACGGTGGCCACTTTCCTAGGTAACCGGCCTTCCTCCGCCTCCCGTGTGCTGTTCTTGACTGTGACGAAATGGTGCCTCTGAGAGCCCCATCCTGTCCACCCTGAGGTGGGCGTCCCGATGACGCCTCTGACCCCTGTGTTTGACCTGAGGGATCCTAATCTCACGGCTGAGCGTTGGGGCTCTGAGGCGAGGCCTGCAACTGGCCCTGCTCTGCCCTTCGGGGTGTGAGGCCTGGATAAGCAGCTCACACGTGGCTGTTGTTTCCTCCTTGTGAAAGCGAGACCTGTGATCTCTCCCGGGGCTGCGGTGGGTGACACGGTGCTGGCCTTAAGCTTTTGTCTCAGGCCCGTCCTTCCCATGCGGGGCACCAGGGCCCTGACAGCTGGAGAAAGCCAAGGCCAGCAAGTGGGGGTGAGAATGGGCAGCTCCGGTGTGCCCGCTGCAGGGAGGTAGCCTTGCCTTTCCCCTCTGTACCCCCAGACGAGCTGGCACAGAAGCTGAAGCCCCTTGGGGAGCAGGAGCGGGCGGTGATCCTGGAGCTGAAGAAGGCCGAGTGTGAGAAGCGGGGCCTGGACTTCGATGGGCGGATCAATGCCTGGGACATGCGCTACTACATGAACCAGGTGGAGGAGACGTGCTACAGCGTGGACCAGAACCTGCTCAAGGAGTACTTCCCCATGCAGGTGGTCACCAGGGGGCTGCTGGGCATCTACCAGGAGTTGCTGGGGCTGACCTTTGACCTGGAGGAGCACGCCGCTGTGTGGCACGAAGACGTGAAGCTGTACTCAGTGAGGGACACGGCCTCAGGAGCGGTCATCGGGAAATTCTACCTGGACCTCTACCCCCGGTGCGTGTGAGCTGGGGCGGAAGGGTGGGGGGCCAGGAGCGTTCATACCTTTGGGGATGTGTGCACTCCCTCCTCCGCTGAGAGCCCTCAGGGTGTCTGTCAGCCTCAGCCGGCAGGTGGGTTGATGGAGGGATGCAGGGTCAGGGAGTGGCAGAATTGGGGACCAGCCTGGGGTCGCTACCCCTCTGGGCCAGTTAGCAAGCAGAGCAGACCCCCAGCCAGGCCTGACCCTGCCCCCTCCCTCCCCCCACAATCCCCAGGGAAGGCAAGTATGGGCACGCAGCCTGCTTTGGCCTGCAGCCAGGCTGTCTGCGACAGGACGGGAGCCGCCAGATCGCCATCGCGGCCATGGTGGCCAACTTCACCAAGCCCACCCCGGATGCCCCCTCCCTGCTGCAGCATGATGAGGTGGAGACCTACTTCCATGAGTTTGGGCATGTGATGCACCAGCTCTGCTCTCAGGTGCGTGTGGGGCCAGGGGCTGGCAGGGAAGAAGGCAGGGGCGCCCCCCTGCGCCTGGTGGTTAGTGGGTCTGGAGGCAGTTTTCTCCGTGTTGGATTCTTCGTGTGGCGTTGCCATGGATAGGGTAATACCCTGTTTATTCATTTCCATCACAAATCCCCATGGGGGTGGGTTAAACAACAGAAATGCCTGATGTCCTGGTGCTGGAGGCTGGAAGTCCGAGGTCAGTGTGTGGGCAGGGTTGGTGAGCTCTCTCCTGGGTGTGTAGATGCCAGTTTTTCCACGTCCTCACATGATTGTCCCCCTGTGTGTGTCTGTGTCCTGATCTTTTCTTAAAAGACAGTGGTCGTATTGGATTAGGGCCTATCCTAGTGACCTCATTTAATCACCTCTTAAAGATCCCATCTCCACGCATAGTCATATTCTGAAGTCTTGAAGGTCAGGATTTCAATATATGAATTTTGGAGAGACACAGTCAGCCCATAATAGCTCTCAGAGAACTGTTAGGTTAGTGAAGATAATATACATATGTAACATGCTTAGAGTAGTGTTCATGCCAGCCTCATGACCTGCTAGCTCACATTAAGAAATATGCATGATCCTGTGAAAGCCAGCGATGACAGCCTGAGCACATGTTGCAGGACCCAGAAACAGAGCCGGCTCTGGATTCTGTGCGCACTCACTGAGCCCAGTGAGAGGCGGCTCTGGATTCTGTGCGCACTCACTCAGCCCAGTGAGAGGTAGCTCTGGGTTCAGTGCACACTCACTCAGCCCAGTGAGGAGGGCGAGGGGCAGACATGGAGCCTTAGGAAGTTGAAGCAGCTTCCCCATAGAGGCCCTCAGTGGCAGAGACAGGACTCACCTGGGTGTTCTGGGCCCCCAGCCTAGTGTCCGGGCCACGGGACCCAGCCGTGCGCATGGCCCCTCTCACACAGTCAGCCCTTCCTCCTGATAACAAAAATGTGCTTGGGGGCTAAACGGGAGTGGGTGGGAACTGGGTGCTCAGTGATTTTTAGTCCATTCACCAAGGTGTACAGCCATCGTCACTGTCCAGTTCTGTAATATTCCATCGCCCCCAAAAGATCCTCCTTGCGTATTAGCTGTCACTCCCCACTCTGTCCACCCCCTCCCCAGCCCCTGGCAGCCACTAATCCATTCTCTCTCTCTGGATGTGCCTGTCCTGGACATATCACACTGATGGACTCACACACTGTGTGGCCTTTTGTGTCTGGCCTCTCTCACTGAGCATCATGTGTGCAGGTCCATCCATGTTGTAGTGAGTGTTGGTGCCTCACTCCTTTTCATGGCCGAGTCATGTTCCAGAGTGTGGATGGGCCACTATGAATGTGACCATGTGTCCTCCTCTCCTAGGCCCCCTGCCTCACCGAGGGCCAGGATAGGACTCCTTAACCAGTTAGCTGCCACAAGCGTCTATAGACGCAAGCGGCGGGCCTTCTGTAATTAAATTCAAAGTATCGTGGCACTTAACTGGTTAAATCTCTCAGCAGCTTGTTTGGCTGATTAGCTGCCAGACCCAGGTTTTGGCTGCACTGGATCAAGTGCTATTTTTCAGGAAAAATCTCAGACACACTAAAGTGGACAAGAATACAGTGTACCTTCCAGCATCTGTCATCAGGTTCCACTGTTTCCAGGCTTTGGCCTTTGGGGGACAGGCTTTTTGAGAGTGCTGGCTTTGTGGGTGGGAGAGGGAAGCTGGGTGGCCAGCAGGGAACATGGGTGCTCTCTGCCTCCCTGTGTGTCCCTGGCTGAGACAGGTCAGCCAGCAGCTGCCCAGAGAAACGTGATAGTCCCCATCCTCGGCCACGCCTCATGGTGTGGAGGAGGAAAGGCCCCGCCTAGGATGTTATCCACCCGCCCAGGTGTGCCGTGACCTGTGTGCCAGATAAGGCCAGGTGGACGGGAGCTGGCCAAGCAGGGTATGGCATGCCTGGGCTCTCTGCCCCGTCCCCACAGGCGGAGTTTGCCATGTTCAGCGGGACGCATGTGGAGCGTGACTTTGTGGAGGCGCCTTCTCAGATGCTGGAGAACTGGGTCTGGGAGAAGGAGCCGCTGCTCCGGATGTCGCAGCATTACAGGACGGGCAGCGCCATCCCCCAGGAGCTGCTCGAGAAGCTCATCAAGTCCCGGCAGGCCAACACAGGTGTGTCCTAACGCGCCCTGCCTCGGTGAGGCCCCGGCCAGCCCGGGGCCACCTGTAGTCCCCATCCCTCAGGCCCTGAGGCCAGGGAAATAGGGGAGTTCTTGGTGCCCGTGCTGCAGCCTGCGAGGCCCGGGTATGCCCGCGGGGATTTTGGGCCACCCCGACTGGAGGGCTGGGCAGAGCACGGGGCCAGCCTCCCATCTCCTTCCTCCTGACTAGGTCTCTTCAACCTGCGCCAGATCGTCCTGGCCAAGGTGGACCAGGCCCTGCACACGCAGAAAGCCGCCGAGCCAGCCGAGGAGTATTCCCGCCTCTGCCAGGAGATCCTTGGGGTCCCAGCCACGCCAGGTAGCTGCCCGTGGGCCTGGCCACCTTGGAGGTTAGGGGGTCTCTGTCCTCTGGGTCAGAAAAGACCTCGTGCTGCTTGAAGGGAGTTGGGACGGTTTATAGGTTCAGCTTACCCGAGAGAAGCAGGCGGCCCCTGGCCTCCCTCCTGCTTTGTGTTCCCAGCCCTTGGCTCCAGTGCGGAGCCTGATGGGCAGTAGGTGTGGGTGACTCCATCCTTCCTCACTGGTTACATGTCCCTTCCATGTCCACTGTGCCTTCCTGCGCCTCCTCGGGCGACCTCCCACACAAGGCTTTGTGAAAAGCCGGAGGCGCAGGAAATACGAGTGATCTCATACTCTGGGGATGACAGTAGACAAGGTTATTTTTGTTTTTTAAAAATATATTTTATTGATTTTTTACAGAGAGGAAGGGAGAGGGATAGAGAGTTAGAAACATTGATGAGAGAGAAACATCGATCAGCTGCCTCCTGCACACCCCCTACTGGGGATGTGCTCGCAACCAAGGTACATGCCCTTGACCAGAATTGAACCCGGGACCCTATAGTCCACAGGCCAACACTCTATCCACTGAGCCAAACCGGTTAGGGCAGTAGATAAGGTTTTGATGTGTATCCTCCGTGTGCCTGTGTGTCCTTGTACATATGTACATATGAGCACACTCAATAAACATACATGAAGGTAATTGAGATTTAATGTAAATAGCGTTGCATTGGTTTACTGTTTCTTGAGCATTTAAAAACCCTTCAAAAGTGTCTTAATCGACGCATGTTCTCTGCTGTGTGGACGAGCCTTGCCTTACCCCAGGGTCCCCCAACATTGAACCCTGGGCGGTGGCAGCTTGCGTTGCTGAAATGCTGCAGGTGAGCCCTCTGCACGTCGGCAGCTGCCAGGCACAGGTTGATTGAGTTCCTCTGGCCCACTCCCCTGGCCCTGCTTTCTGGAAGTGTCAGGGCAGGTTCCCCCTTCCAGGTGCGAGTGTCTCTGATGTGGCTGCTCTGAAACCCCCTCTTATTAGGGGGAGTCGGGGACCAGGCCAGGGCACAGCAATAGCCTCATGTGTCTTCCCAGGGACCAACATGCCTGCGACCTTCGGCCACCTGGCGGGCGGCTACGATGCACAGTACTACGGCTACCTGTGGAGCGAGGTGTACTCCATGGACATGTTCCACACACGCTTCAAGCAGGAGGGCGTCCTCAATGGCAAGGTGAGGGGAGGACGTCCAGGGCTGCTCCCCACTGCCCAGGACCAAGAGCAGGTGTCCATGGCCTCGGCCTGAGAGCCTGTGCAGCAGCCCTGGCAGGGCAAGGCCCTGGGCAGAGTGGGGCCCTCCTTTGGCTCTTCAGGCCTCCACCTGAGACCCTATAAGGCTCGGGGCTCAGCCAGTTTCCCAGCCCTTTGTTTAGTCACAGCAGAGGCTCAGCCACCCCTGTCCTGAAGGGGTCCTGCATGCACACTGTGTGCACGTTCAGTCTTACACACACACTTGCACACTTGCTCTGAGATCCCCATCAAAGTGTCAGCACACACTCCCTCGTGATGTTGATGTGGGCGCCCATAGGCCCCCTGGGAGCCGGGGAGGGATGCTGGAGGACCCTCGACCAGCCCCGCCCCTCTTCCCCCCTGCAGGTCGGCTTGGACTACAGAAGCTGCATCCTGAGACCGGGTGGCTCCGAGGACGCCAGCGTCATGCTGAAGCTCTTCCTGGGTCGTGACCCCAAGCAGGACGCCTTTCTCCTGAGCAAAGGCCTGCAGGTGGAGGGCAGCAAGCTGCTGGCCTGCTGATGCGCCCGGGGGTCCCGCCAGCCCTGGATGGGGGCTCTAGCTCCCGCTGCCCTGGTGCCTTAGCTCCCAGCCTGGAGACAGGGTGGGAGACGGTGGCCTCCAGCTCAGCGTCCCGGGGAGGGTGGGGCAGGGTGAGAGAGGGCCGTTCTCTCTGGTCGTTTCTCATAGCCAGTGTCCATGACCCCACTCAGTGGCTAGCCTGGGCTGAAGAGAGCTCGTCCTCAAGATGTCCGGGGAGCGCTTGTGTCCGGGCAAGCCTTCCTCTTTGTTGCACTAATATAGCCCAGCCCCTTCCTGGTCATTTGTCCTAGGAAAGGGATGAGTTCTTTGAAATTCATCCATTAAAAAAAAAAGGAAAAAAGAGACTGCTGCTCTGTTCTCTGACGCCTGTCCTTTCTGCGCGGAATAGTGGAACATTGGTTTCCACCTTGTGATCGATGTGGGTCCCTAGGAAGAGCTCCCAATAAGCCCTGACCTGGCGATCAGCCCTGGGGGACAGGGCAGTTGCCGGCGGCTCCGTCTGTGCTGGAGCATTCTGGATTGTGACCGTGTGGGTCCCTGGGAGACCGCTGAGCTGTTGGAGTGACTGCAGCAGGGGGGTGGGGCGTGTGGAGCTGGGGTGCCAGGGTCCCTCACCAAGAGGTGTGTTTCCTGCCAGCCTCTCACCTAGCACGGTTCTGGGAAAACCCTCGTCCCCGGGCAGCGCTGGGTAATGTGGGGCTGAGGCTGCCCACCGTGTGCAGCAGCCGCTGTCTGCCCTTGGCCGTGGTAAGTCCCGGTGGCCAGGCTGGGTTTGCAGTTTGACAGGAGCTGGTTTCTGTTGGGACACAGCTGCTGGTGTCCTTTCTTGTCCACATGACCTTGAGGACTGAAAGGCAGGTGTGCCCTGTCCTTGCCACTCAGGCTGGCTGTTAGGATGTGGAAAGCCTGGGCCACGAGGAAGGGTGGCCTTCCTGGGCTCTCGGGTAATTGTTCAGAAAGGCCCTAGTGGTCATTTTGGTTGCAGTAGGAATGTGGAAAGGGTCCTTCATCATTGAGCAGGATGGGTGACTGTCCCGTCTTCCTTTGGCCTGGAAAGTCCATTTTCTTCCCTGGATTAAGGGGTGCGGCCTTTTGCCATTGAATCGCTCACTCCAGTTTTTGCACCCCCCTGTCCGCCCCCTGCAAAGAGGACCAGTCAGTGGAGTGAGGGGTCAGGCAGCACCCTGACCCTTCTCCCCAAGGCCCAGGTGGCCTGTTCTTATTGGGGACAACTGCCTGCCCCTCACCCGACTGTCCTCACCAGCCCTGCTGCGGGCCTGGCTGTGGGGTCCCCCCTTATGTAGACCCAGCACAGAGCTCCCTGAACCCACATCTGTATCTTAAACTCTGGGGCAAGTGTTCTCTTGGCTGGGCCTGTCCAGAGCTGGTAGGCACCGAGTGGCCAAGAGGGCTGTGCCTGGAAGGTGGAGGTGACCTGGAAACATTTAAAAAGCCCTGGCCAGTGTGACTTGGTTGGAGCGATGTCCCTGTAAAGGGTTGTGGGTGTGATTCCCGGCCAGGGTGCATACCTAGGTTTCGGGTTTAATACCCCAGCCCCAGTTGGGGTGTGTGCAGGAGGCAACAGATCGATGTTGCTCTCTCAGGTCGACGTTTCTCTCTCTAAAATAACCAATGAACGTGTCCTCCGCTGAGGATTGAAAAATAAAAGGACCAAGCTTTTGTGTTTTACGATGTTGGTAACCTTGTTATACATACTTGCTGGTTGGGGTTTGATGAAATCTGAGCGCACAGGGGCAGGGGCACCTGTGTAGCCCTGGTGGATGGCCTCCAACAGGGCAGCCATTCCAACTGGTGCACCACGAGAATTTTTTTTTTTTAATATATATATTTTATTGATTTTTTTACAGAGAAGAAGGGAGAGGGATAGAGAGTCAGAAACATCGATGAGAGAGATCGATCAGTTGCCTCCTGCACGCCTCCCAGTGGGGATGCGCCCGCAACCAAGATACATGCCCCGACCAGAATCGAACCCGGGACCCCTCAGTCCGCAGTCCGATGCTCTATCCATGAGCCAAACCGGTTCGGCGAGAATTTTTAAAACATGCAACACCTGACTATTTAGTAGAGGCACTGACCTCTTTTCCCTTAGATTGTCAGATTAAAAAATGCAGCAGCCAACACAATAGCCATCTGGTGTGAATGAAACCAAGTTACATCTATTTTTTTTGTCAGATCAGCAAAACAATATTGGTATGCCTCCAATTGTCGTAGTTCGTGTATGTGTGCCGTGAGATGAAAAAGGTTGAAAATAGTGCTCCAGGGGATCAGGTATTAAGGCTGCTGGCCTCCCCATCTCTGCCCCCATCCATGCCAGTCCTGCCCGCACCCCGGCCTTCATGTCCACTCAGCTTTGATCCTTCAGCAGGTTCCCTCCAGCCCTGTTGCTCTCAGGACGCTGGTGCCCTCCAGTAGCTTCACTCCTTTCACGCCTGAAAGAGGCAGGTGGTGCCGTGGGACACGGCGGGACTCAAAACAGGTGTGCCAACACTTGGGGTCTGCGCACGCCATTTCCTCTTCATCCTCCCTGCAGGTGTCACAGGTGGGCCAGCACAGGGTCAGGGCCAGCATCCACTCCTTCCAAGTGTCCTCATCCAACAGTGCCTGCCAAAGCCAGCAGCCGGCAAGGGATGGCTATGTAGGGCCTTCCTGGTGAGGACGGCTCTGTCCCTGCACGAGCAAACTCATCTCGTGAAATGTGAGTTCAATCCAGATGTTGTCAGGTGGTGTGGGGGGTGGGTCCAGCCTGGCCTGGGCAGCAGGGGGTCTGGGTTCAAGTCTCAGAGTGGACTCTTGGGTGAGTGTGGCCCTGGGTGGGCTTCCAGCACGGACTGGGCCCACATGGCTTCCCAGGGCACCAAGTTCGCCTTAACTGTGTAGGGTCACAGGTCAATGCCATACTCATCCTCACGTGCCAGTCTTCCTGTGGGCCTTCCGCCCAGCCCTCTGCAGCCCATGAGGCCAGGGGCCCACTCAATCCACCCAGAGATTACTGTCTAGGGCAGCGGTTCTCAACCTGTGGGTCTCGACCCCTTTGTGGGTCGAATGACCCTTTCTCAGGGGTCTCCTAAGACCATCGGAAAACACATATATAATTACATATTGTTTTTGTGATTAATCACTATGCTTTAATTATGTTCAATTTGTAACAATGAGAGAAACCAAGATGGCGGCATAGGTAAACACCGGAGTTTGCTGCCTCGAACAACCACTTCAAAAATACAACTAAAAGACTGAACGGACATCAACCAGAACCACAGGAAGGCTGGCTGAGGAGAGACTCTTCAACTAGAAGGAAAAACAACAGCATTCCGAGGCTCAGAGGAGGCGCAGTGTGGAAAATTTAAAGGTACGGTGGTGCGGCGGTGCGCGCGCAAAGCGGGCTGGTGGCTGAGGGCGCAGTTGTCGTTTTCAATCAGGAGTGAGTCTCAGACTCTGGGCTACAGATCCGGGCGAGTCTCTAGGGACCCAGACTCAAACGGGAGAAGCGGGACTGTCTGGCTACAGTCCCTCTGCGGTTTGCAGCCCTGCGCAGAGCCATTTGCCGATCGCCTCAGGCAAAGGCTGGATTAGCACCTCCCCAGAGGACTGAAGTTTTCCACACAGCTGATTCCTACAGCCAGTCGGCCTGGTGGTCAAATCCCTCTAGTGTTAACTACAACAATTAAGGCTTGGCTAGAATAAGACTGCGCACAAAGACCACAAGGGGGTGCACCAAGAAAGCATAAAAGATGCGGAGACAAAAAAACATGACAGAAATGGAGGATATGGAGCTAAAAATCGCAATTTTGAGGGCTTGCTATAAACTTGAGCAGAGCCTCACGAAAACTAATGAGACCCTCGATGCTACGATAAAGAAATTAGAAAGTAAGCATACACGGACTGAAATAAAGAATATTATACCCAATAGCAGACCAGAGGAGCACAAGAATCAAACCAAAGATTTGACAAAAAACACCCAACTGGAAAAGCAAAATGAAAAAAGAATCCGAAAGTGTGAAGATAGTGTAAGGAGCCTCTGGGACAGTTTCAAGCGGACCAATATCAGAATTATTGGGGTGCCAGAAGATGAGAGACAGCAAGATATTGAAAACCTATTTCAAGAAATAATGGCAGAAAACTTCCCCCACCTGGTGAAAGAAATGGACTTACAGGTCCAAGAAGCGCAGAGAACCCCAAACAAAAGGAATCCAAAGAGGACCACACCAAGACACATCATAATTAAAATGCCAAGAGCAAAAGACAAAGAGAGAATCTTAAAAGCAGCAAGAGAAAGAGACTCAATTACCTACAAGGGAGTACCCATACGACTGTCAGCTGATTTCTCAACAGAAACGTTGCAGGCCAGACGGGAATGGCAAGAAATATTCAAAGTGCTGAATACCAAGAACCTACAACCAAGACTACTTTATCCAGCAAAGCTATCATTCAGAATTGAAGGTCAGATAAAGAGCTTCACAGACAAGGAAAAGCTAAAGGAGTTCATCACCACTAAACCAGTATTATACGAAATGCTGAACGGTATCCTTTAAGAAGAGGAAGAAGAAAAAGGTAAAGATACAAATTGTGAACAACAAACATGCATCTATCAACAAGTGAATCTAAGAATCAAGTGAATAAATAATCTGATGTACAGAATGAACTGGTGATTATAATGAATCAGGGACACAGAAAGGGAATGGACTGACTATTCTTGGGGGGGAAAGGGGAATGGGAGATTCGGGAAGAGACTGGACAGAAATGGTGCACCTATGGATGAGGACAGTGGGTGGGGGGTGAGGGCGGAGGGTGGGGCGGGAACTGGAAGGAGGGGAGTTATGGGGGGGGGGGGGGAGGAACAAATGTAATCTGAACAATAAAAATTTAATTAAAAAAAAAAATTTGTAACAATGAAATTGGGGGTCACCATAACATGAGGAACTGTATTAAAGGGTCGGGGCATCAGGAAGGTTGAGGACCACTGGGGTAAGGCAACCCCCTCGGTGTGGGCCATCTCCCCGGCCACAGCATTCAGTTAGTTCATGGGGGGGACAAACAGTGCATTAGGGCTGGTGCTGTCGGGACTGTGACTTGTTGGAACTATTTGAAAAAAGAAATTCCTTTTTCACTGGATTTGAAACTGGGCAAATATAAACTGTTGGGCAAACACAGCCACTCAGAGTGAGGCCAGCAGCCCAGAGGGAACCAGAGCCGTGAGGGGCCTCCCCAGGATGCCACCATGTACCTACCTGATCTCGACCCCCCAAGGTCACAGTTAGGAGCCAAATGAATTCCCTTTTGTGCTTAAGACTGAGTGGCAACCCAGAGTTCTGTCCTTGACCTTGTCCCTGCCCTGAGATAGGCAGAAGCTGAAGCTGGACTTGTCAGGGCAGACTGCCCTCTTAGAGAGACCAGGCCGGTAGAGGGGGGCAGTTGGGGGTGACCAGCCTGGCAGGGGGGCAGTAAGGGGTGACCAGGCCAGCGGGAGGGGGGCAGTTAGGAGCAACCAGGCCGGCAGGGAGGAGGCAGTTAGGGGCAATTAGGCTGGTGTGGGGGGGCAGTGAGGGGCAAGTAGGCCAGCGGAGGGGACAGTTGGGGTGACCAGGCTGGTAGAGGGGGGCAGTTAAGGGCGACCAGGTGTCGGGGTCCAACCCCAACGGGTCCAGGGATCCCCAAAGGTGTGGACGGAGTCGGCGAAGAATGAATGACATGGAAACTGGTTTTAGTTCATCAGCATAGCGAGGTTCTCCCTCCAGGATCTCCAGCGAAGTTCTGGTTAGGAACTCCAACCAAGTTCTGGTCAGGATCTCCAACCAAGTTCTGGTGCCATGTTCTCTCGCTAGGTTCTCCAGCCAGGTTCTGGCCTGGATCTCCAGTCAGGTTCTGTCGCCAGGTTCTAGTCTCTAGGCTCTTCAGCCAGGTTCTGTCTAGGTTCTGTCTCTAGGTTCTGTGTAGGATCTCCAGCCAAGTCCTGTCTCTAGGTTCTGTGTAGGATCTCCAGCCAAGTCCTGTCTCTAGGTTCTGTGTAGGATCTCCAGCCAAGTCCTGTCTCTAGGTTCTGTGTAGGATCTCCAGCCAAGTCCTGTCTCTAGGTTCTGTCTCTCTCTAGATTCTGTCTCTAGGTTCTGAGTCTAGGTTCTGTGTCCTGTTGTCTTGTTACATCTGTATCTATACCAGTTGATTTTAATCCTATCAACTTTTATTCCAAAGGTTAGGGTGTTTCTTATCTCCATTCCAGGGAGTAAAGATTATGTAGCTTAAGCATGATTAACTACCCACCTGGCACTTAGTTAAGGGGTTTTATCTCCTCCCTAACTTCAGGGAAAAATCCCTACCTGGGGAAACAACCTTTCTCGGAGAGGTGACCTTGGTTAAAACACATAGCGCTAAGGGGAGCAAACATATCAAGAACAGTATGCCACATACGCCAGGTCCCCCAAAACATACGCTGTGCAGATGTTTCTTCTCTGCAGCGACTGTGTCAAGCAGCAAGGATGGACCGGCTCCCGGCAACCAGGCTGGTAGAGGGGGGCAGTTAAGGGTGACCAGGCCGGTAGAGGGGGGCAGTTGGGGGTGACCAGCCTGGCAGGGGGGCAGTAAGGGGTGACCAGGCCAGCGGGAGGGGGGCAGTTAGGAGCAACCAGGCCGGCAGGGAGGAGGCAGTTAGGGGCGACCAGGCCGGCGGGGGGGGGGGGGGGGGGCAGTTAGGGGTGATCAGGCAGGCAGGCAGGTGAGCGATTAGGAGTTAGCGGTCCAGGATTGTGAGAGGGATGTCCGACTGCCGGTTTAGTCCCAATCCCTGGGATCAGGCTGTTGGACATCCCCTGAGGAGGTCCCAGATTGGAGAGGACGCAGGCCAGGCTGAGGGACACCCCCCACCACCACCTGCAGGAATTTTGTGCACTGAGCCACTAGTCTCATATAAAGCACCAAGTACAAAGAGATCATCTGTTATGATGGAAGAAGCATTGTCAGCATCTCCCAATTTCCAGGGGGACCCCATTTCTTCTCTAATAGAAAACATGCAGCAGATGGCTTGGGCTACTACATATACAAAACTGTGCATACAGGGGTGGGCAACAGTAGGTTTACAGTTCTAATACAAATAAATAATACAGTAATTAATAAATAATAATACAAGAATAAACTGTTTCACATACAACTATAAACCTACTGTTGCCCACCCCTGTAGAGAAAAAGCAAGAGAAATATGGGGGGAGAGAACACATTATGGTTTGGCTCAATGATAATAATATATAATTTTATATATTTATATAGTTTGTTGATAATTATTTTATCTTATTAAATGATTAAATTTTATTATATATTATATTTAATTATGTAATAGTATAATTAGTAATATATAATATATTAATCCAGTTATAGTAGGTTTTTTTAAAAATTTTTTTTACAAATATATTTTATTGATTTTTTTACACTGGGGATGTGTCCGCAACCCAGGTACATGCCCTTGACCGGAATCGAACCTGGGACCCTTGAGTCCGCAGGCCGACGCTCTATCCACTGAGCCAAACCGGTTCCAGCCAGTTATAGTAGTTTTAACAGAATATTAACATAGGTTAATATATTAATAAAATCATTAAAAAAATTTACTGCCATGGATTATATCTTTTTATAATTTTCAAATAAATTGTAATGATAATGATTATTGTTTGAATGGCAAATCTTTATGTCCCAGGCATCTTGTTGAAATTGCGTTTTGCCCTGGCCGGTGTGGCTTGCTTGGCTGGAGTGGCACCCATGCACCAAAAGGGTGGAGGGTTCCATTCGGGTCATGTCACATGCCCAGACTTGAGGTTTGATCCCCGGTGCGGGCGCCTTTGGGAGGCAGGTGACCAGTGTTTCTCAAATACATTGCGTTTTCTTCCTTATTTAAGCACAGGAGGTGCTTGAGCTCGGCCGGTGGATGTGCGCGGCCACAGGCGTAGATATCTCCGCCCAGGAGAGGGCGCTGTGACTCAGTCACGGCTCACGAGGGACTTGGTGTGGCCTTGTGGTGCGCAGGCGCAGTGCCTGGGCGCGCGCACCCGTGCTGCAGCGGGGGGGGGGGGGGTAGGTGGGCGGGGCGAGGGGAATGGGGGCGTCAGCCCGGGAGAAGGAGGGCGGGGCACCCCGAGCGGACTGCACGGAGCGCCTCCTCTGCGGCGGGACGCGCGGGACCCAGTGGCGCCCTAAGAGCCACCTGCGCCCGCACCTGGGGCCGCAGGGTCCGGACACCCGTGTCGGGGCTACGAGGCCATAGGTGGTCGGGGGCGGTTCGGACCCAAACCCTGGTTCCGGGCAAATCCTTGGGTGGACCAGGTCGGGGGCGGGCGGGAGGGGTTTGCGCCACCTGTCACCCTGGAGGCGGCAGGGAGGAGAGTCCGAGAGGCTGGCCGCTGACGAGGCCGCCCAGCTCCCAGCATGGCAGGGTCTGGCCTGAGAAACAGACCCCGAGTCCGGACCGGGAGGAGGGGCGGGGGGCGGGCCGCTGGGAAGTGAGTGAAGTGCCGGCAGTCGAACATCAAAGGGGAGTGGAGGAAACCATCTGCTCTTAAAGGCAGGGGGGGACGCTCTCGGCTACTTGGGCGAGACCAGGTGTTTGCAAGTGAGGGTGACCCTGACCCCCAGGGGACACGGGGCCATGTGTGGGGACATCTGTGGTTGTCCTGAATGAGGGGTGCCCCTGGCCGAGTGTGGGGGTCAGGGATGCCGCTCAACACCCCACACTGTTCAGGACGGCCCCCTCCGAGGGTGACCTGCTCCATGTCCACATTGCGGAGGGAGACTCTGCTCTGCCACCAGCATTGTGGATCCCAGCGGTTCTCAACCTGTGGGTCGCGACCCCTTTGGCAGTCGAACGACCCTTTCACAGGGGTCGCCTAAGACCATCCTGCATATCAGATATTTACATTATAATTCATAACAGTAGCAACATTACATTTATGAAGTAGCAACGAAAATAATTTTATGGTTGGGTCACAACATGAGGAACTGTATTTAAAGGGCCAGACGGTTGAGAACCACTGCCCGGGAAACGTAGCATCCACTCCCTTTATGTCCACACGCGCCTGCCACAGAGTGAGGGGGCAGCTGACCCCGAGCTCACCTGCCTCCCCTTCCCTGCGAGGAAGTCCTCATTGCGCCTTTCTTGTGTCGAAAAGGTGCGTTTCGGTGGTTTAAACATTGAAAGGGAAGATTATGCGCCCGCATGGGGCGGCTCGATGGTTGGAGCCTCTGCCTAGAGCCTCGTTCCGGTTCAAGGCACACACCTAGGTTGCTGGTTCCATTCCCGTTGAGCAGCTGAGTCTGGATTTTTTTTTTTTAAATAAAAAAAGGGGGGAGCCCTAGCGGGTTTGGCTCAGTGGATAGAGCGTCGGCCTGCGTACTCAAGGGTCCCAGGTTTGATTCCGGTCAAGTGCATGTACCTGGGTTGCAGGCACATCCCCAGTAGGGAGTGTGCAGGAGGCAGCTGAATCGATGTTTCTCTCTCATCGATGTTTCTAACTCTCTATCCCTCCCCCTTCCTCTCTGTAAAAAATCAATAAAATATATTTTTAAAAAAGGGGGGGTGGATTAGATTCCCCTTAAAAAATAAAAAAGACAGAAAGAGAAGGTCATGAGCCAGGCACCACAGGCTCCGGAGGGGCAAACTGAGGTACCGGAGGGGATCACCGATCAACCACGAGGGAGGGGGTCCAGTGAACCATGCAAGGGTGAGAGAGTTGGTCCGGAAATGCTAGGAAGGGGATGGAGGTCCTGGGCCCATTGCCTTCTCCAAATACAGCCACATTCCGACATCCTGGGCGTCAGGGTTTCTACATGTGGATTGGGGGGGGGGGGGGGTTACTATTTAGCCCATGACAACAGATATACTGTGTATATACTGCTTATGTACTGTATGTACATATGTGCTTATACATAAATAGAACAAGTTATTTTCCCTTCTTCCCTCCCCTCCAAGAACCCATTTCTAGCACCTTAAGGGTGACAGCACCCCGTTGGGAATGCACCCACGAATGTTAATATTTTTTGTTGTTGTTGTTAATCCTCACCCAAGGATATTTTCCCTATATATTTTTAGAGAGAGTGGAAGGGAGGGAGGGAGGGAGGGTGGGAGGGGTTAAGAGAGGGAGAGAAACATCAGTGTGAGAGAGAAACCTGGATTGGTTGCCTCCCAAGAGGGATGGAATCTGCAATCCAGGCACATGCCCTTGACCAGGAATTAAACCTGAGACACCTGCCCCCCCGCCCCACCCCATGCTCAGGCCGATGCTCTAAACACTGAGCAGCACTGGCTGGGCTAATTTTTTAAAAATATGTTTTTATTGATTTCAGAGAGGAAGGGAGAGGAAGAGAGAGATAGAAACATCAATGATGAGAGAGAATCATTGATCAGCTGCCTCCTGTACGCCCCCTACTGGGATCGAACCTGCAACCTGAGCATGTGCCTGACTGGGAATCAAACTGTGACCTCCTGGTTTATACCACTGAGCCTCACTGGCCGGGCATTTTTTTTTATTATTCCCTTTTCTTTGGCAACCATCAGCTTGTCTATATCTATGGGTCTGTTTCTGTTTTGTTTTGTTTATTCATTTTCTTTGTTGTTGTTTTTAGAGTCCACATATAAGTGAAATCATATGGCATTTGTCCTTCTCTGACTTACGTAGCGTAATACCATTTAGGTCTATTCATGTGGTCGAAAATGGCAAGATTTCATTCTTTTTATGACCTATTCAATTCCATTGTACATATGTATCACCTCTTCTTTATCCAGTTGGCTCATTAATGGACACCTAGGTTGCTAACATATCTTGGCTATTGTAGATAATGCTGCAATGTACATAGGGGTGCATATATCTCTTTTCATTAGTGTGTTTCTTTGGATAAATACCCAGAAGTGGAATTGCTGGGTCATATGGTAGTTCTATTTTTAATGTTTGAGGAACCTCCATACTGTTTTCCATGGTGGCTCCACCAATTTGCAATCCCACCAACAGTGCACGAGGGTTCCCCTTTCTCCACATCCTTGCCCACGCTTGTGGTTAGTTGATTTATTGATGATAACCATTCTGACAGGCGTGAGGTGAGATCTCATGGTGGTTTCAATTTGTATTTTTCTGATGATTAATGATGTTGAGCATGTTTGAACATTTATCAAAACTAAGACATTACTGGTAAACGGAATGGTGGTTACCAGGGCCTGGGGGGCAGGGGGCGGGGAATTGTCAACCAGCAGGCATAAAGTGTCAGTGAATGAGCCCCCGAGATGTGCTGGACAATGTTGTACCTATAGTCAGCAGTCATATATTGTTTACTTACCGTTTGTTAGAGAATAGATCTCATTGTACATGTTATCACGATAAAGTTAAAATAAACCAACTAAGAGATTAACTTGGGTTCTCTTTACTATCAGCTGGACTACAAACTTTATTTCATATTTCACCATATTTCCTGCTCACGTCCTTTTTCTGGTCTGGGAGCCCATGCAGGATCCCATGTAACATTTTCCGTCCTATCTCCATGGGCTCCTCCAGCCTGGATGGTGTCTTTGTCTTTCCTTGTCTTTCATGACCGTGGCACCTTGAAGAGCAGTGGTCAGGGATTTTGTAGGAGGCCCCTCCAACTGAGTTTGATGTTTCCTTATGATTACCCTGAGATTCTGGGTTCTGGGGAAGATATTCCAGAGGTGAGGCGCCCTCTGCCTCATGTCAGGACACCTGATGCCCTCACATCGCTGATGACGTTAACCTGGGTCACCTGGGGAAGGAGGGCCCTGTCAGGAGTCTCCACAACATAGTTAGCTTTGCCCCTTGACCGGCGCTGTTCACTGGAAGCCAGTCGCTGAGTCAGTCCACCCTGAAGGGGAAGGAGGTTAGGTCCACCTCCTGGAGGAAGGTGTGTTGAAGAATTTTCAGTCACATGTTTAAACTATGACGGTAACTAATAAATATTTTGGGGGCACGACTTTGAGCTCTGTAGATGTCCTGCTTCTCCTTGGAGTCTCACCGGTCACAAAGCTCACATCCATACGTCTTGTCTGCAGGAATTCTTGCTGGGGTGTCCCTGTGCTGATCATCTGTGTCTGAGGGGGTGATTTATTTATTTTTAATCCTCACCTGAGGGTATTTTTCTATTAATTTTTGCAGAGAGTGGAAGAGAGAGGGAAAGGCAAGAGGAATATCGATGTGAGAGAAACACATCGAATAGTTGCCTACTGCATGCACCCTGACCAGAGCCTGGGCCTGGGAGAAGCCTGCAACCAAGATACGTGCCCTTTACTGGAATTGAACTCAGGTCCCTTCGGTTCGCAGGCCAATGCTCTATCCACTGAGCCAAACTGGCTAGGGCTGAGGGGCCGATTTTTGAAGGTTTCATCTGTGAATACAGATCACGCCCACAGGAGGTGTTCAGTACACAGCCCCTATTTCTTACTCAGGAGTCTGGGTGAGGGTTTGCTGTTTATATCACCAAGAGCAGGCGGAAGTTCCCTCATGGTGAGCGAGGACAAAGCAGGACTGTCTCCGGGTTTTGTCAACCAGAACCAGAGCCAGACAGTCATCAGAGCAGTAGAAACCAATTCAAATCAGGAGCTCCTGCAATGGGAGAAGAGAGCTTAGTGTAGACCTGGGCCCAACTCCAAGTACAGTGTGACAAGCGGTGACTTACAGCCAACGAGTAGGTGGGTCAGTGGATGGGAAATTGCTAAGGGGAAATATCAGGGGGATTCTGGCTACACCACCTAACAGGATTCCTGCTACAGGCGGGGCAATCGAACATTGCCTGGGTGGGTGGGTGGGTGGTGAGGAACTGTATTAGGTATCAAGAGTGATTGGATATGGCCCAGTTGGCGTGGCTCAGTGGTTGAGTGTCGATCCATGAACCAGGAGTCATGGTTAGATTCCTGGTCAGGGCTCATGCCCGGGTTGCAGGCTCAATCCCCAGTGTGGGGTGTGCAGGAGGCAGCCAATCAATGATTCTCTCTCATCGTTGATCTTTCTCCCTCCCTCTCCCTCCTCTCTGAAATCAATAAAAATCCTATATAATAAAAGCCTAGTATGCAAATTGTCCTTTCCACTGGGAATTCGACAGGGAGTTCAACTGGGAGTTTGACCAGGGGGCAGGGCCAGCAGCGGCAGTGGCAGGCAGCCGGGGGAAAGGAGGCCAGCTGCTGCTAGGGACCCTAACCATGCACGAATTTTGTGCACTGGGCCTCTAGTATATTATATATATAAAAAAGAGTGATCATATAGGGAAGATGAAGGATTCTTGATTAACCACCTTAGCAGAATTCTTCCTAAAATTGGGCCTGACTAAAGTATGCTCAAGGAGAGAGCCCTGTCACTGAGCAGAGGTACCAGGATCACCTCTTTCCCTGAAAGGGACATGAGTCCTGCGGGCATGCGGGAGCTTCGAGTTTCCCATGGGCTTCCAGGGCCATGTGTTCCCGTTTCTCGTAAGTAACACGGGACAAGCCCATCTGGATGCTTCCTGCTGCGGGGCCAGAGCGGTTTGGCAGAAGATAGTCCAGAGGCGATTAGGGAGAAGCCAGGAAGGAGAGAGGAATCTGAGACATGCAAGGGGTGGGCGCACCTGTGAGGGTCACAAAGGAGCCTTTCAGAATGTGGGTCCAGGAGGTTATACGGGGCTGAATGGTGTCCCCCTAAGTTCACATCTACAATGTGACTGTCCAGTTGACTCTTTTTTGTTTGTTTGTTTAATCCTCACCCGAGGATATTTTTCCCATTGGTTTTTTTAAAAATATATTTTATTGATTTTTTACAGAGAGGAAGGGAGAGGGATAGAGAGTTAGAAACATCGATGAGAAAGAAACACCGATCAGCTGCCTCCTGCACACCCCCCACTGGGGAGGTGCCCGCAACCCAGGTACATGCCCTTGACCGGAACCGAACCTGGGACCTTTCAGTCCACAGGCCGACGCTCTATCCACTGAGCCAAACCGGTTTCGGCATTTTTCCCATTGGTTTTTAGGGAGAGTGGGAGAGAAGGAGGAAGAGGGGAAGAGAGCGGGGGAGGAGGAGAGAAGAGAGAGAAAGAGAGAGAGAGAGAGAGAGAGAGATGTGAGAGAAACACATCAATTGGTTGCCTCCTGCATGCTTCCCCACCTGGGATCGGACCTGCAACCTTTCGGTGCGCAGGCCAACGTTCTAGCCATTGAGCACACCAGCCAGGGCTATCCAGTTGACTCTTGAACAACATGGGTTTGAACTGTGTGGGTCCACTTTTCTATGGGTCTTAAAAAATAAATACATACACTTCTGTAAATGTAATTTAACAGAAGATTTTATTTTTTGTAGCTTTATTATGAGAATAGAGTACAGAATACATATAACATACAAAATCCGTGTTAATTGACTTAATCAGTAAGTCTTCTGATCAACAGTGGGCTATCAGTTAAGTTTTTGAGGAGTCAAAAGTTACACACTGACTTTTGACTGACGGAGGACAGGTTCTGGGGCTTGGGGACAGGCCTGGGTCTGGACTTCTTCGTACCTTTCTGCAGCTCTGTCTGCCCAGAAACCTGCATTTTGCCAAGAAGAGAGAATGGCTGCTGGGTGCCTGCTCCCCTGGCCCCAGGTGAGTGGAAACTTCCTCCTACCCTAAAAGGCACCCAGTGTGTCTGCAGAGAACATACACTGAGTGGCCAGATTATTATGACCACCTGACATTTGTAGGCAAATTAGCTATAATTTCGCGCTGAAGTTGCTAGAGGGCCAGACCATTATAAATAGGGAAGCAGGTTGTTTTCCACGACAGTAGAAGTGATTTTTTTCTGAAGATATGGGTAAACAAAGCGATTTAACAGCCTTTGAACGTGGGATATATTTGAACGTGAGTGGTCAGATTATTATGACCACCCCATCAGTACTTAAAAGGTGAGGCGAGGAATCTGACAGCATGCCTGATGAATAGCACTGTCCAGTTCTGTGAGATTTGATGGTTGTGGAACCAGCTGTCTGATGGCTCTTTTAACTTCGTCCCACAAATGCTCAATTGGATTGAGATCTGGTGATTGTGGGGGCCACCTGTGCAAGGTAAAGTCTCCCTCATGTTCTTGAAACCACTCCTGCACAATACGAGCACCGTGGCATGGCGCATTGTCTTGTTGGAAGAAGCCATCTCCATTGGGATACGCCATCAACATGATAGGATGAACCTGATCAGCAACGATACTTAGGCATGTTGTGCTATTCAGACATTGTTCCACATGAATTAAAGGGCCCAAATCATGCAAGGAAAACATGCCCCAAACCATAACACTGCCCCCACCAGCTTGAAGGGTTATACTCATGCATGTGGGGTGCATGCTTTCATGCTGTTTCTGCCAAATTCTCACTCTGCCATCTGCATGATGCAACTGGAAATGTGGTTCATTGGACCACATGACTTTTTTCCAATGCTCGACTGTCCAATCCTTGTGTTCCTGTGCGAATTGGAGACGTTTTATCTCGGTAACTGCAGACAGCAAAGGTGTTCGAACAGGCCTTTGGCTTCCATATCCCATACGATGCAGTGTATGGCTAATTTGCCTACAAACGTCAGGTGGTCATAATAATCTGGCCACTCAGTGTACACCAGGAATAAGTTCCTTGTTAGAGAAGGGAACACCCTTGCTATGCGGGGAAGGAGAGAGAATCCCATGAGTACGTGGGTCCAGCTTCTCGTGCTTCTTGTAAGCACAAGGAGTGACGGGAACTGTATCCGCACGCCTTTCCCCATGAGACCTGTGCTTCATCCCTAGGCCGGGAGCGCCTCTGAGACCTGTAGGCCACACCTTCACCCATAGAGGGGGTAAGGCTGCCCAGGAAAGCACCATCTTCTTTACTTAAAAAATGTTTAGTTGCGGTAAAATACATATAACATAAAATTCACCATTTTAATCATTGTTAAGTGCACAGCTCCATGGCATAAGCACCACCGCTCATCCCCAAAACGCTCTCATCTTCCCAAACGGAAACCCTGTCTGCATTAAATGCTGGCTCTCCCTCCCCACCCCCAGGCCCTGGCTCCCACCATTCTTCCTCCTGTCTCTATGGATCTGACTCCTCTAGGGACCTCCCCTGAGTGGAATCAGTTTTGCCCTTTTGTATCTGACTTATTTCACTCAGCATAAAGTCCGCAAGGCTCATCTACATTGTAGCAGGTGGAAGAATTTCCTTCCTTTCTTAAAAAACATTGATTTCGGAGAGAGAGAGGAAGGGAGAGATCGAAACATCGATTTGCTATTCCACCCATTTATGCATTTATTGGTTGATTCTTTGTATGTGCCCTGACCAGGGATCGAACCCAAAACCTTGGCATACCAGGGTGATGCTCTAACCAACTGAGCTACTGGGCCAGGGCCTTAGAGCAGTGATGGCGAACCTTTTGAGCTGGGCGTGTCAGCATTTTGAAAAACCCTAACTTAACTCTGGTGCCGTGTCACATATAGAAATTTTTTTTTTAAATATATTTTTATTGATTTTTTACAGAGAAAAAGGAAGAGGGACAGAGAGTTAGAAACATCGATGAGAGAGATTGATCAGCTGCCTCCTGCACGCCCCTACTGGGGATGTGCCCGCAACCAAGGTACATGCCCTTGACCGGAATGGAACCTGGGACCCTTGAGTCCGAAGGCCGACGCTCTATCCACTGAGCCAAACCGGTTCGGCTATAGAAATTTTTTGATATTTGCAACCATAGTAAAACGAAGACTTATATTTTTGATATGTATTTTATATATTTAAATGCCATTTAACAAAGAAAAATCAACCAAAAAAAATGAGTTCGCGTGTCACCTCTGTCACGCGTGTCATAGGTTCGCCATCACTGCCTTAGAGTGTGTTTCCTTTTTAAGGCTGAATAAGCCTTTTGAAAGCTAGGGCCAGCTGCGTTTAATAGTGAGACTGCCTTACTAAGGCATGTCTATCAGAAGGGTGAGGGGGGCAGCAGATCTGTCAGGAGTGGTGAACAGGGTGCCCTCCCCTCCCCTGCAGCTTTGGGCGGCAGCCACAAGTCAGGAACACAATTGGTCTCCTTACCAGAAATACAGAGCTGTCAGAACGGAGGGGGTTTAGGGGCTGGGTGAAAAGGGTAAAGGGATTAAGCAAAAACAAAACAAAAACCAACTCATAGATATAAACAACAGCATGGTGATTACCAGCAGCACGGGGTGGGGTGGGGGGGGGAAGGGGAGGAAAGAGATAGAAGAGGATAAAGGGCAGATAAATGGTGATGGAGGCGAGTTGACATAGGGTGGCGGACACACAATACAATATACAGATGATGTGTTATAGAATTGTATTCCTGGAACCTATATAATTTTATTAACCATGTCACCCCAATACATTCAATTTAAACATGTAAATTAAAAAAGAAATACAGAGGATCCAAAAGCTGGGTTTCAGGCGGTCCCCTGGGAGTGTTTGTAAGTGACCCAGATGCCCCAGCCAGCACCCATGATGTTGTCATAGTTAGACCTCCCCCCCCCCCCGCCCCCCCGCCCCAGTCATCCTAGGTCTGCACTGTCCCTGAGCCACAGTCCTGGTCATCATGCCTGTGTCCGCTGCCACACTTCATAGTAATTTTATTGTACATCACATGCAATAGCCACAAAATACAACACCGTTACAACTTTTCCCCTTTTTATTTACTTTTATCAACTTTGCAGTGAGCAACTTTGGGTTAACACTGAAGCACCTGGAAGAAACCAGCTGGAATGAGGCAGGCAGGGTAGGAGGGAGGCTGGGGCGGGAGTGGGGTAGGGGTGGGGGGGGTGGGGGTGGGGGGCGAGGTTGCAGCTGCAGCTCCCTGAGAATAGGCTGCCTTTTTTATGCCACCCAGGGAACTAGTTTAACCCTTTTTCCTCTTGCCGGGGAATGAGCAACAGAAATGTTGAATATTTTGGGGTCTACTTCAAAGTTCACCTTTGGGAATATTTGAGCCCTTTCTTTTTCTCTTCTTACCTTTTTTTTTTTAAAATGTAGTTTATTGATTTTTTACAGAGAAGAAGGGAGAGGGATAGAGAGTTAGAAACATTGATGAGAGAGAAACATCTATCAGCTGCCTCCTGCACAACCCCTACTAGTACATGCCCTTGACCTGAATCGAACGTGGGACCCTTCAGTCCTCAGGCCGATGCTCTATCCACTGAGTCAAACCGGTTAGGGCTCTTCCCACCTTTTTTTTTTTTTTTAAATCCTCCCACTTCAGTCAGAATGGCCAAAAACAACCAGGGCATCTAACACACCCACTTTCCTGGAGGTGGATCTAAAATTTTTAAATTCCATGGGTAATTTTTACCTTTGGAGATAGCACCCACCATAGCCAGCCAGGCACTAAATATTCATCATACCCCGCCCCTTCACCCCTCCTTTTCCCAAACAATGCTCTCCACATATTCCAGTGAGTCAGTGGGGGGCTAGCAAACCCCACTTCCTGCTCCCTCTGTGCCTTGCAATGTGTAACTCCAAGTTATGGCAGCAGAGAGAACCAGTCTCTACCCAACTCAAGTGTGGAATGATGGTCCCTTTGATTGCGCAGGGTTGCTAGGTATGGCTTCTAGGGCAGTGGTTCTCAACCTTGGCTGCACATTAGAATCACCTGGGAATCTTTTTAAAATCCTGATTTCTGGGCCTCATCCTCCGGAAATTCTGTTTCTTTGTTATGGGGTGGGGCCACAACATTAGTAACAAAGAAACAATTTCCGGAGGGTGAGGCCCAGAAATCAGGATTTTAAAAAGATTCCCAGGTGATTCTAAAGTGCAGCCAAGGTTGAGAACCACTGTTCTAGGGTCTCTGACATTATCAATAACAGGTGCCTCGCCCTAACCGGTTTGGCTCAGTGGATAGAGCATTGGCCTGCGGACTGAAGGGTCCCAGGTTCGATTCTGGTCAAGGGCATGTACCTTGGTTGCAGGCATATATCCAGTGGGGGGTGTGCAGGAGGCAGCTGATCGATGTTTCTCTCTCATCGATGGTTCTCTCTATCCCTCTCCCTCTCTGTAAAAAATCAATAAAATATATATTTTTTAAAAATAACAGGTGCCTCACCAGCATGAAGTGATTTGCAGCGGGCTGGGACGGCCATGGCATACTCAGCCCCAGGGCGCCTTATGTGCCACGCCAGCTCAGCCAGGTTCAGTGACCCTGAGTGGAGGCGGTGAAGGATTAGAAAAGACAGACAAGAGAAGAAAGCTGGGTCTTGGTGGGACAATGCCCTCTCGGATGGAGAGAGACAGCGCCCCGGACTACAAGCCGTGTCTTTATTTTATAGCCAGATTCCAGGAGGCAAAGTAAGGGCGTGGTTAAGATGCTTACAACATTCTCGTGGGTTTTGATCCTACTCAATTACATGCACCTGAACTCTATCAAGCCCACATCACTCAGGCACGTGGGGCCACGTATTCGGACCGTAGGTTCAAGCTTACAACTATAACTGTTGGCTATAATTGTGCTGGGAGGGCTCTGCCCTCCAAGCTGGGACTTGCACATGGCCCTGAGAGGACTGTGCTCTCTCATTAGTCCAAGACTTGAACCTGTCCAACACTGCTGCTCTCCACACTGATTAGCCCTCACTACAACCTTGTGAGGTTGAAATGGTTCTTCCCATTGAACAGGTGAGGAGGCCATTTCCTGGAAAAGTCAGCAATACACCTAATTGCCCATAACCATGGAGTGGCATAGTCACAGACCTACAGATTTATTTATTTTTAATAAACAGGATACGATTCTCAAGGGGAAATGTCATACTTACAGATTTAGAAGCACCAGTTCAATAAGAAATGGGCAAAATCTTTCCATCAGACTTGTGTGATGTTTCTCCTGGCCGTGTGAACAGTGGGCTCGAGGTCTGCACATCCCTGTGATTGTAAGGCAAAGACTGGGACCCACAAGATGCCAGCAGATAGACTCTGACTTCTGGACTTTACACCCTGCTCCATATGACTCCCTGGTGCCACCATCCTCGGTCCTCCTCCTGTAAAAATGGGTGGCGGTGTCGCTTCTTGAGCAGAACTTTTGTGATCTTTTAGGAGTTAGTGACCTCCCAGGATGTGGCCATGGACCTCTCCCAGGAGGAATGGGAGCTGCTGGATGGTGCTCAGAGGAAGCTCTGCAGAGAGGTGATGCTGGCGACCTGCAGGAGCCTGGCCTCACTGGGTGAGGACAGTGTTATTCATTCCCGGGCTCAGCAGGTCATGCTCATTTAGCATCTACTGTGTGTCGAGAGCTATGTTGGGAAGAGGGGATTTATTGTTGTTCTGTTTGCATTTCCCTAGCAACTAATGATGGTGAGCATCTTTTCATGGGCTTGTTGGCCACTTATAGGTCTTTAGGGGAAATGTTGAGATCCACAATATTTTAATTTAGAAAATAGAAATTTTAGCTGGGTCAGCATGCCACTTCTCCAGCATGCTCTTGTCTCTTTCAGAAGCCTCGGAAAACCTGATATGGTCATCGAGGATGGTACATTTCCCCCAGCACAAATCTTTCAAGACACCAGCTTTTTCCTATGGAGAGGGTGTTCACTCTTTCGGCCACAGGTGTCTTTTCACTTGGAGCAAGGAGAAGCCATGTTGATGGTGGTGGTGGTGTGTGTGTGTGTCGGGGCGGGGGGGGGGGGGGGTGGTTCCCCAAGCCTCCTGTCCAGGTGAGAACCAAGCAGACTTGAGCCATTGGGATGGAGGCAGTGTCTTGGGGATTGTAGGTCAGAGATCTCTCCACAGAGGCCCTTAATTGTATGGGGAGAAGGCCTAGGTCAGTGATGGCGAACCTATGACATGTGTGTCAGAGGTGACATGCGAACTCATTTTTTTGGTTGATTTTTCTTTGTTAAATGGTATTTAAATATATAAAATAAATATCAAAAATATAAGTCTTTGTTTTACTATGGTTGCAAATATCAAAAATTTTCTATATGTGACACGGCACCAGAGTTAAACTAGGGTTTTTCAAAATGCTGACACGCTGAGCTCAAGAGGTTCGCCATCACTGATCTAGGTCTTCGGTGGCACTCTCTCAGATGCCTTCAGTTCATCCTCCAGCAACACTCACCTTGCACATACTACCATCTCCTCTTGGGTGCAGAGGAAAGAACATCCCCTTTCCTTCATGAAGCCATTCTATCTGTGTTTCTAGTTACATCTCCTACCTCTCTCCTTTCTTGATAATTCTTTCTCTCTGACATTTTTAAAAATATATTTTATTGATTTTTTACAGAGAGGAAGGGAAATGGATAGAGAATTAGAAACATCAATCAGCTGCCTCCTGCACACTCCCTACTGGGGATGTGCCTGCAACCAAGGTACATGCCCTTGACCGGAATCGAACCTGGGACCCTTCAGTCCGCAGGCCGACGCTCTATCCACTGAGCCAAACCGATTAGGGTCTCTGACATTCTTATTCCCCCCTTTTTTATAGAGCAATTCTTGTACAATTACATTTTCTCCATTTCCACCATTGTCAAACTTTTCCCACTGCATCCTGTCCCAGCACACCATCTTACCCATCTCTCACTTTCCTGTCCTTCCCCCGTGTTGAAAGTTGATACTTGAACATGAATCCACATGTGCCTTGTATATATTGGAAGTACTTCTGTCCCACCATTCTTAAGTTAGAAATTTTATTCCTTTTTTATTTTTATTTTTTTGGTCCCCTCAATTAACTTTAGATTGGGAGATTGGACTAAAAAGCCAAGAGTCAATTTACAAGAAGGTGGAAGAACCATCTGGTGGTATGAATATGATAAAGCTCTCCAGAGAAGACTGGGGATGTGGTCACCTGGAGGAGAACCAGGAAGACCTCCAGAGGCGGTTGAGGCAAGTGGTATACATCCAATTAAAGGCATTTGCTCTAGAGAAGGCTACTGCCTGGCATGAATTTGGGATAAACCATAATGCGAGCACAGACCTTGTTTTATCACAGGGAGGTTCTGTAGAAAAACACCTCCATGACTGTGGCCTAGATATGAGTGTTTGGTAACAAGTCCATACTTAAACCATCATCAGATGCGATACACAGACCAGAGACTCTGTGACAGTAATGAATGTGGGAAAGACCTCAGCCAAAATTGTCCCCTTAGGCAACACAAAAGAACTGAAACGTCCACATATGTAGAAAGTGGGAAATTGCTGGGGTCCAATCCCAGCAGGTCCAGGGGTCCCCAAAGGTGTGGACGGAGTCGGCGAAGAAGGAATGACACAAAGACAGCCTTCAGTTGGTCAGCAGCCTAGTCAGGACCTATAGCCAGGATCTCCAGCCAAAGTTCTGGTCAGAGTTCTGGTCAGGAACTGATGAGGATCTGACGTTTATTGTCTTATTACATCCGTATTTATACCAGCCGATTCCAATCCCGTCAATTTCTATTACAAGGGTTAAGGTGTTTCTCATCTCCATTCCAGGGAGTAAAGACCATGTAGCTTAATTACCCACCTGGCACTTAATTAAGGGGTTGTATCCCCTCCCTAACCTCAGGGAAAGATCCCCACCTGGGGAAACAACCTTTCTCGGAGAGGTGGCCTTGGTTAAAACACATGGCGCTAAAGGGAGCAAACATATTAAAAACAGTATGCTACATACGCCAGGTCCACTGAAACACATGCTGTGCAGATGCCTCTTTCCTGCAGCGACTGCGTCAAGCAGCAAGGATGGACCGGCCTCTGGCAGGAAATCATTTAGTCATGATATAACTTTTACAATACATAGCAAAACTAATGCGGTGAAGAAACCCTATGAATGTTTCCAGCGTGGGAAAGTGTTTAACTGGAGGCATTCACTGAGTGAACACCAGAGAATTCATACAAGAGAGAGACCATATGAATGTCAGGAATGTGGGAGGACCTTTACACACCGCTCAACCCTCACTCGACATTTGAGAACTCATACTGGAGAGAAGCCCTATGTGTGCAGTGAATGTGGGAAAGCCTCCAATAGGATTTCATCTCTTACCCAGCATCAGAGGATTCACACAGGGGAAAAGCCCTATAAGGGCAAAGACTGTGGAAAATCCTTCTGCCAGAGTTCTTATCTGATCTTGCACAAGCGAACACATACTGGTGAGAAGCCCTATGAATGTAATGAATGTGGGAAGGCCTTCAGCGACTAATGGCTCATCACTTAACCAGCACGAGCAAACTCACACTGGCACGAACCCCTATGAATGCAATCAATGTGTAAGAGCCTTTAGCCAGAGGTCCTCCCTGCTTAGGCATGAGAGAACTCACACTGGAGAGAAACCATATCACTGTAGCAAATGTGGAAAAGCATTCGGCCAGAGTTCTTCCCTTGTCACTCACCATAAAATTCACACCAGTAAAAAAACAAAAACATACACTATAAAATCATTGACTGTGGGAAAGCTTTTTAATAAGAGCAGCCACTTTATTGCATTTCAGAGCTTTCTTGCTTCCCTGTACAATACATTTTGTTAGCACTCTACCAAATAAATATGGTTAGACATTGCCCTTCTGATGTCCTACTTGAAAATAAATAGGCTTATGCCACATTCTTTTAAAAAAATATATATATTTTCCCTGACCAGTTTGGCTCAGTGGATAGAGCGTCAGCCTGCAGACCCAAGGGTCCCGGGTTCGATTCCGGTCAAGGGCATGTACCTGGGTTGCAGGCACATCCCCAGTAGGGAGTTTGCAGGAGGCAGCTGATCAATGCTTCTCTCTCATCAATCTTTCTAACTCTCTATCCCTCTCCCTTCCTCTCCGTAAAAAATCAATAAAATATATTTTAAAAAATAAAAAATATATATTTTTATTGATTTCAGAGAGGAAAGGAGAGGGAAAGAGGTAGAAACATGCATGATGAGGGAGAATCATTGGTTGGCTGCCTCCTACATGCCCCACACTGGGGATCGAGCCCTCAACCTGGGCATGTGCCCTTGACCAGAATCAAACCGGGACTCTTCAATCTGCGGACCAACACTCTATCCACTGAGCCAAACCAGCTAGGGTGCTTTTTTCTTTTTAAATAGCAATATAAAAATCATTTTATATTCATTCAATTAACAACAATTAGGTGATAGAAGAACAAGGTTTGAGCGGCATCCATTTGTGAGCATATAGGCCTTACTGACATCTTGGGTGGCTGTCTACCTCCTCTGTAGTTGGCAGCTTCTCATCCTTGAGATGAAGGCGAGTATCAGAGACAGGGGTAGATGTCCATTCGTGGTCAGCTACCTGATGAGATAAGGTCTCTTTAACGCTGTTGGAGAGAGACTTTCATTAATGTATTTCCCAATGGACAAAAATCTCAGGGTTGTCGTAGTCTTTGAATCTTTTTCTCCTGGGAGTACAGTGAAATGAATGTTACTAATTTGTTTGTTCCTACAATGCAGAATGTCTGCTTTTTAGTTTTCCTTATATTAGGGAAACAAAAGATTAAAAATGAATAGTATTTTAAACAGTCATAAGAATAATTATTCTCAATTATTTAGCCCCATAGTTATTTTTGTTTATCCTGATTATTTGCCAGTAGTTTTTTGAACTCAGTTATTCCTTGAAGGTCTAGAAAACTTCATCCAATTCAAAGATATGACCTCCTTAGAAGCCTGCAAATTGGAGTAAGTCAGAGTCCTTTTCATGGATTTTTCTAAAGATATAATATACCTGCCTCTGGGCCTGTAGCAGGCAGAGAAGTTCCCGGCGCCCACACAACAATACCCTCACCATATTGATGGGAAGAGGACTTCTAGGGTGCACATTCTTGAATGAAAGCCATGAGATCTAGATGGGTCTAGAGCAGTGGTTCTCAACCTTCCTAATGCCGTGACCCTTTAATACAGTTCCTCATGTTGTGGTGACCCCCAGTTTATTTTTTTAAAATATATTTTATTGATTTTTTACAGAGAGGAAGGGAGAGGGATAGAGAGTTAGAAACATCAATGAGAGAGAAACATCGATCAGCTGCCTCCTGCATACCCCCTATTGGGGATGTGCCTGCAACCAAGGTACATGCCCTTGACCGGAATCAAACCTGGGACCCTTCAGTCCACAGGCCGAGGCTCTATCCACTGAGCAAGACCACTTAGGGCGACCCCCAATTTCATTGTTACAAATGGAACATAATTAAAGCATAGTGATTAATCACAAAAACAATATGTAATTATATATGTGTTTTCTGATGATCTTAGGCGACCCCTGTGAAAGGATCGTTCACCCCCAAGGGGTCGTGACCCACAGGTTGAGAACCGCTGGTCTAGAGAGACCTTTTAATGAGGAAAATTGCCACTGAGCTATGCCCCAGGAGTTCCATCTTCTTGGAAAAGATCTATAAATGGGCATACTAACAGGGAATGGGGTTTTAGTAAGAACTATCATATTCATTGAGTTGGTGAGTCAAAAGGTATTCTGTTTCAACTTTTTCTTACAGTTGTCAATTTATTTATTTATTTATTTATCTATTTATTTATTTATTTTGTAATCCTCACCTATGAACTATACACACACACACACACACACACACGCACATGCACATGCACACACTATATCTCAGTGGTGAGGAAGTAGGGTGTTTTCATGGGCATGTGACCTGTACAGTCATCCAAGACTCTGCTCTCAGAAAGGTCTTATATTCATCTCAGTATTATTAATAATTTTGAAAGGTCTCCCCTAAATTTTCATTTTGTAGTAAGCCCTACATGTTCTGTAGCCAGATCCATGACGGAGTGAGGGGCAAGAACAGTTGTTAAATAAGCAACCAAATACTTTAATTAAATAAATTACAGATTTTGGTAGATTCTTTGGAGCACAAAAACAGGATACTGTGGTAATCCTATCTAATAATAGACAAACATGGTAATTGACCATACCTTCGCTACACCTCCCATTGGCTAATCCGCGTGATATGCAAATTAACCCAACCAAGATGGTGGCCGGCAGCCACGCAGCTGAAGCAAGTAGGAGGCTTGCTTGCTCCAGTGATGGAGGAAGCCAGCCTGCCGCCGGCTCTCAGCTCCACTCAAAAGCAATAAAGTTTCAATTATAGAAGGTAAATAAACCCCAGATACCTGTTTTCAGCCAGCTGTGGCCTGGCCACAGAGCTGGAGTGAGCAGGAGCTGGCTCTCAGCTCCACTGAAGGCAACAAAGTTTCAATTATAGAAGGTAAATAAATCCCAGAATAAAAAAAAGAAAAAGAAAAAAAAGGAGAGGCTGGGAGCTTCCATTGCCAACAGGCTTGGCCAGCCTGAAAACGGCCCTCAGCCCCTCACCCAGACTGGCCAGACATCCCAGTGAGGACCCCCCCACCCTGAAGGGGATGTGACCAGCTGCAAACAGCCATCAGCCCCTCATCCAGGCTGGCCAGGCACTCAAGCAGGACCCCCACCCTGATCCGGGACACTCTTCAGGGCAAACCAGCCGGGCCCACCCGTGCACCAGGCCTCTATCCTATATAGTAAAAGGGTAATATGCAAACTGACCCTAACAGCAGAAAGACTGGGAATGACTGGTCACTATGACACACACTGACCACCAGGGGGCAGACACTCAATGCAGGAGCTGCCCTCTGGTGGTCAGTGCGCTCCCACATGGGGGAGCTCTGCTCAGCCACAAGCCAGGCTGATGGCTGCCAGTGCAGCGATGGTGGTGGGAGCCTCTCCTGCCTCCTCAGCAGTGCTAAGGATGTCCGACTTCAGTTTAGGCCTGCTCCCCACTGGCAAGTGGACATTCCCCGAGTGCTGCCGGGCTGCCAGAGGGATGTCTGATTGCCAGCTTAGGCCCAATCCCCCGGGGAGCAGGCCTAAGCCAGCAGGTGGTCATCCCCTGAGGGGTCCCAGACTGTGAGAGGGCACAGGCCGGGCTGAGGGACCACCCGCCCCCCACCCGGAGTGCACAAATTTTTGTGCACCGGGCCTCTAGTCTATATATATAAAAGTCTAAGTGTCCATTCGTCTGACCAGTAGCTATGATGCACACTGACCACCAGGGAGCAGATGCTCAACACAGGAGCTGCCATGATGTGCACTGGCCATTTAAAAATAAATGGCACCTTGGACATGGTGCCAACAAAGCAACACTCAGCTTTCCCCAAGTGGGACACAGGCCCCACCACCACCCCAGACCGACACCTCACCAAATCACAGCCAATGCTGCCAAGACCCCATGGTGCAAAACACGACCCACAGCCCAGCCCAGGCTAGAAATGGTGGTTGTGGCCACTGGGTAATGATGTCACATAGCAATGCCTGGCTTCCTCTCCCTAGCAACTAGCCTCCTTGGAGTTTCTTCAGTCCAGGAACTTACTTTATAGCCAGGTGCAAACATTTTACAGTTTAACCAAATGTTTGTGAAGCGTTTTCCCATGCCTCATCTTGGGAGTAGGTAGATAGGAGACTCAGTAGAATCCTATTTTCTTTTCATTAGCAAGATGCAAATAGCGATATTAAAATATTTTTTCTAATTAATTTCCTTTCAATGTGCACAAACCTGTGCACCAGGACACTAGTAGATAATAAGAGAGCAGCCAACCTCAAATAGGGCCTTCCTGAGATTCTGAATTTAAGTTGAGATGTGAATCATTGGAGTAATCAAGATGAAGAATTTAACTAGAGGAGAGCTTAAGTTTAGCTCTGTTTTCATATGTGATTTTATGATCATTAAAAAAATATATATTTGCAGTTTTGATTTCTCTGACTAAACAGTATTTTGAGAGAGGATATATATTTTTTAAATTTCTGGGTATTTAAATGTCCTTTCTCCCTCTTTAAAAGTAAATTCTTTTTCTTGTCTTATTGCACTTGCTCACTCCTTGAGTACTATGTTGAATGGGAGTGTTGAGAACAGATCTCCTTGCTTTATTCCTGACCTTAGGGATAGGCATGCAGTCTTTCATCATAGAGTGCGATATTAATTGTAGGATTTTCATAGATGCCCTTTATCCTTATTTTTTAAATTAAATTTCTGCTTTTATTATGCTGTAGTCTTAGAATATGTCTACTGTTTTGAATCTTTGAAATTTATTGAGGTTAATTTTATAGATATTGAGAAGCAGCTATAATCTCTGCTTTTCTGATTAGGAATTTGGATTGTCTTAAATAAATCTTATTAAACAACTAGAGGCCTGGTGCACGAATTCATGCATGGATGGGGTCCCTCAGCCTGGTCATCGATTGGGGCCAGCCGGCTGGGGAGGGACTGCAGGAGGTTGGCTGGCCAGGGAGGGACTGCGGGAGGGCTCCAGGGATGTCTGGCCAGTCTCGCCCAATCCAATCAGCCAGACTCCAGCAGCAAGCTAACCTACCAGTTGGAGTATCTGACTGGTTGAGAGATAGACTAATTGGTCAGACACTTAGCTGACTGATATATATTAGAGGCCCAGTGCACAACATTCGTGCACTGAGGGAGTCCCTCAGCCCAGCCTGTGCCCTCTCGCAGTCTGGGACCCCTTGGGTGATGTCTGTCTGCTGGCTTAGGCCTACTCCCTAGCAGGATGTCCCTGGCAGGGGGACATCCCCAAAGGGGTCCTTAGCACTGCTTCGGAGGCAAGAGAGGCTCCTGACACTGACGCTGTGCTCGCCAGCCATGAGCCCGGCTTCTGGCTGAGCAGCGCTCCCCCTGTGGGAATGCATTCACCATCAGGGGGCAGTTTCTGCATTGAGTCATTCCACTATTTGGTCGATTTGCATATTAGCCTTTTATTATATAGGATGGCTCTCAGATTTTATGTCAGGTGGTTCAAATTTAATAAGTGAGAGTTAGAGCCCAGTCATATCTATTTTGAACATTAACACCATGTTATTTCACTGATGTTCATTCTCTTTCAATTACAGTTGACATACACTGATTGTCTTTGGATTGCCGATTCAAAGATAATTAGCTCAAGAGAATTAACTTACAGTTTTCTATTATTACTAGAGGGCTGATGTACAAAATTTGTGCAAGAGTAGGCCTTCCTTCCCCTGGCTGCCGGCACTGGCTTCCCTCTGGCACCCAGACCTGGGCTTCCCTTGCAGCCCTGGCTTTGTCCTGTAAGGTCGTCTGGAAGGACGTCTGGTCTAATAAGCATATTACGAATTTATTATTATAGAAGATTGTGCTTAATTTCCTTCAGTATTTTCCGTTATTTTTTCTGCTTCATTTTTGTTGTTTTTTAATTTTTGTTTTATGTTTTATTTGTGGTAAATAATTCATGACAGGTCTTCATTGTGAATTGTATCCTTTATCATTCTGAAGTAATCTCTTTGTCTGCTTTAATTAATAGCACCACCTCTGCCTTTTAAACAAAATTAATCTGTCTATTTTTGGTAATATTTTTCACCTCTGAATTTCAAGTCTTTAAACCCCCTGTATTTCTCTTCTTAACATACAGATGGATTTTGTTTTAGGATCCTTTTATTTTGGTGTAATAAATGTTGTTGTCTTTAATTCTGCTAACATATTTTATGTCATTTTTCTTATTTTTGAAGTTTCTCTATTTTTTACTGTATTATCTGTATTGGAGGAATGTATTTATTTTCTGATAATTTGAAAGGTGTATTGTCTGCTTTAATTTCTTTTGGCATTTTATTTTATTACATTAAACATTACAGTAAATTTATATATTATGATTTAACATTATCCAGATTTTGAAGGATAAGAAAGTCAAATTATGGAATATGTTTGGATAATAGTATATTTACAAAATTTGAATATAGAAATAGTAATGTCATATATAGTTTATGGGTCCATGTGTATGGCATGGCAGTATTAAACATCACGTTTGGGAATATGGAGGTATATGCAGGACATTTCAACTCTATAATGGTTTTTGTTTATTAATCCTTGACTGAGTATATTTTTTCCATTAATTTTTAGACAGTGTGGAAGAGAGGGGTGTAGAAAGAGAGGGAGAATCAGTAAGAGAGACACATCCATTGGTTGCCTTCCACACGTGCCCCAACAGGGCCCGGGGATCAAACCTGCAACCCAGGTACATTCCCTTGACTGGAAATCAAACCCAAGACCCTTCACTCTAACCACTGAGCAATAGGGTTATAATGTTTTTGTTCCTTCAAGAAATCTGACAGAGTATGGTGAACTGATAGGATTTCATGCAGCTTAGCAGTAGATACATGAGTACTCAAAATGTTGTTCCCTTCATATTTTGTATAATTGAAACTTTTCATAATAGTTTTAAAAGTGTCCCCCTCCCTTCTCGCCGTCTTGTGGTTATTGTTAACATATGCCTTTGTGAGAAATGCCAAATCAACTCTCCTGATGTTTTGCAAATGGATACTTGTGGTTTGGGATAAAATTTCAGAATATCATTTTACCCAAAAAGTACCATCTTAAAAAAGAGAGAGAGAGAAAGGAAAAATAGATACACAAAGTGCTATGTTTCAGACACAAGGACACAAAGGTGTGCTCTCAAAAAAGTCAGATCACTCCAAGATGTGTTGTACTAGGAGCAGAGTCGAGTTGAAAGAACATATGGAACGTTCCCAGTTGTAGAATGAAAGATGAGATTGGAAAAAGAAGTTATTTGTGCCCTTATTAAGTTACAGCTTCTCTGCTTGAGACCCACTGTATGAGTTACTCGTTATCACTGGAACAGATTACCACACATTTAGTGACTTAAAACAACCAGTTTATTCATATAACAGTCGTGGAGGGGAGAGCTAAAGTCGAGGTGTGGGTAGGGCTATGTTCTTTCTGGAGACCCCGGGGGAGACTTGGCTCCAGTCTTTTCCAGCTGTTAGAGACACCACGTCCCTGATTCTGACCTCCCTGCCTCCCTCTTATGAGGTCCCTTGTGATGACACCGGGTCCCCCAGGGATTCTAGGGCCACTCCCCATCTCAGAATTCTTAACGCAATCCCATCTGCAAGGTCCCCTTTGCCGTGGGAGGTGACACAGGATGTGCACATCTTTAGGGGGCTGTTACTCTGCTGGCCACACTTACCCTTTCATACTTTGCTTTGTGACATGGGGTGGAAATGCCACAAAACACGTTTCTGTATTGCCAACAGCTTCCCATTAGACTCTGCTAATGGGAGACTTTGGGGGGGGGGGGCGGGTGGCAGGCTGGGGGAGAGAGAGAGAAGGGATTTGTTTTGTCCTGGCCTCTCACTCCTTGCCTGTTTGAACATGGCTTTGTTTTTTCTGTGCATGAGTAACATTCTAGTGTGGTCCAAATACCCTTAGTCACACTTTTCCCCCCTCAGATTGCCAGAGTTGTTATTCTCTTCTCTTGCTTTTTGTCAATAATTCAGAGACCAGCCTAATTTTCACCTTAATAAATGAAGTGACATGTTCATTAAGAGTGATGCACCTGGGATAGATCTCTGGACATGTTATGATAAACAGACAGGAATGCTAGAGGTCCATGCCAGGACCTGATCTGAAGGCCGACTTCTAAATTCCATGCTGAGTTGTTGAAACTTGGCAATAGTGATACATATTGAACAAAAATTCATATAACCATATTTTATTTTGAATAGCTTATAAGTCCAATGAATATTTTTAACTCAAAGCTTTAAAGAATTTAATTAGAAAGTTGATTTTAGAGAGAGGGAGAGAGAGAGAGAGAGAGAGAGAGAGAGAGAGAGAGATTTGTTGTCCTACTTATTTATGCATTCATGACCCAGCATAATGACCCCTGCGCTGGGTCATTGGTTGCTCTTACTAGTATATGTGCCCGCACCAGGGATAGAATCCTCAACCTGTATGAGGACCATGCGATGCTCCAACCAACTGAGCCACCCAGCCAGGGCAACTCGAAGCTTTTTTATGGGCCAGTCCTTTGAACACTAATTTTTATAAAGTAATATCAAACCTTTCTGGAAACCATAATAACAGAATTTTTAAAAATTGTAAATAAAATGACAAGTGATATCAGAATTGGGGTGACCACTTAATCACGAAGGAGAGAGTGTTTCCTAACATGAGCAGGCATATGCAATGCATTAGCCTCCATCATTGGGTGTATTAGGAGTTCCCAGGCCAGCCTCCTGGTGCCGACCACAGGCCGAATTCTTACACTGACAGGGCAGAAACAGGAGGCAGAGTAACCCACCCCATACACCTCAGCTCAGGCCTGCTGTCCTTGGTCTGTATTGTGAATGGGGAGACAGTGAGTATAAAGAAAAAAGAGCCCTGACCGGTTTGCTCAGTGGATAGAGCGTTGGCCTGCGGACTCAAGGGTCCCAGGTTCGATTCCAGTCAAGGGCATGTGCCTTGGCTGTGGGCACATCCCCAGTGGGGGGCGTGCAGGAGGCAGCTGATCGATGTTTCTCTCTCTTGGATGTTTCCAACTCTCTATCCCTCTCCCTTCCTCTCTGTAAAAAATCAATAAAATATATATTTTAAAAAAAAAGAGTTTTCAGGACTATCTCAAATTTATTTAAGCTTTTTTGTTGTTTTATATCAATTAAAATAGGAATTCAATTGCCTTAGGCCGCAGTGGTTCTCAACCTCCTAATGCCTCGACCCTTTAATACAGTTCCTATGTTGTGGTGACCCCCAATTTCATTGTTACAAATTGAACATAATTAAAGCATAGTGATTAATCATAAAAACAATATGTAATTATATATGTGTTTTCCAATTGTCTTAGGCGACCCCTGTGAAAGGGTCATTCGACCCCCAAAGGGGTGGCGACCCACAGGTTGAGAACCGCTGCCTTAGGTGTAGCATAGCCTTTTTAAAAAGAAAAACTTTTAAAAACTTGTGGTAAAATACACATAATAATTGCCAAAACCGGTTTGGCTCAGTGGATAGAGCGTCGGCCTGCGGACTGAGGGGTCCCGGGTTCGATTCCGGTCAAGGGCATGTACCTGGGTTGTGGGCACATCCCCAGTGGGAGATGTGCAGGAGGCAGCTGATCGATGTTTCTCTCCCATCGATGTTTCTAACTATCTATCTCTCTCCCTTTCTCTCTGTAAAAAATCAATAAAAATATATTTTAAAAAAAAATAATAGTTCAACATCTCAACCATTTTTAAGCGTACTGTTTAGTGAAATTAGGTACATTCATGCTGTGTGCCGTATCAGAGCTCTTTCATTTTCAAAATCCTCTTGGAATACGCTGAAACTCTGATCTGACAGGAATTTCCTTGCAGCGTGAAGCTCACTGAGAATTCTGGCATCTCAGCTATGGCTGTGCTGAGGGGCCTTGTGCAGGTTGGGGCCGCAGGGTCCCGCTTCCTACTGTGGGTGCAAAGGAACCGGGGCCTCGGGCTGCTGACCTCGAGCCCCACGGTGAGGGCAGAGGGCGGGGTCTCCCGGTGTCACAGGTCACAAGTCAAAACCAGGTCCTACCTAGCGGGACCCCGCTGTGCCCTCAGAGACGTCACTATTGTCTTTGTTTTTAAACAAGGCGCACACATCAACGGTGCTAGATCATGAGACCCTACGGTTCGGTCCCGGCTCCGGACCGAGAGCGCTCCAAGAAGAAACTGAATTAGAACTTCCCGACCCAGGGGGAGGACTCGGACCCGGCTGCGGAGCTGCGGGTGGATGCCACACCCACAGGGAGAGATTCTACTCCGAGCCCACGTCCTGGGCTGTAACCAGCCCAGAGTGTCCCGACGGCCTGTCACTCCGGCGTAGGGGCGGGGCCTGAGAGAACTGTCCAATCAGAGCTATGAGGGCGGTGCATAGGGAACAATCAGGATGCAGGGGCGGATCCCGGAGAACTGTCCAATCAGAGGTTCCAGGGCGGGTCTCGAGTACTGTCTCGTCAGAGGCCCACGGATGTGGGCGTGTCCGAACACCGTCCACTCAAGACGCAGGATCCCGAACAACCTCCAATCAGAGATCCCGGGGAAGGAAGAGGGCGTGGACGTCGCTCTCAGCAGATTGCGGCGTTGGTGCGCACCTGCCCCGCGCAGCCCCAGGTAGCTCGCACCTGTCTGGACCAAGGAGAGGACGCCTTGAGAGCCCAGAGATGGTGAGTACGTAGGGCCGGACCGAGACTCGGAGGGGCTGGAAGCGGCGGCGGGCCGGATCTCCCCGCACGCCTCGGGGTCCCGACCCGAGTCTCCTCTTCGGCACGGGGTGGAGCCCTGGAGTCCTGTCCAGCCCCTGCGCTGCGTCCTGGGTCTCAGAATCTCAGAATCTGGGCTTCGGGCGACTCAGGTGCACATTGCGGCATCCGGGGGGGCGGGGAATATCAGCCCCTGGTCGGCTCCTCTCAGCGGACAGCGAACGCGATGGGCGGGGAGTCTGGGGAGACCTGGGTGTGGGCCCCAAATTGGGACGGATCTACTGATCCCGACCCCAGCTAGTAATCCTTGGAGAACTGACAGGACTCTGGTATCTAGGAGAAAGATGGAAATGATTCGGGCCCCTGAAGGGAGAGAAACTAACCCAGAAGACTGGGAAAGCTCGCCCAGTGAGGTGTGGCAGTCACCTGCAAAGCCACCTGTACTTGGGACGCACTGTGTCCTTTGTTCCGGGAGCACATCCGGTCACAGTGTGGGAGGGGTCTCCCACGTGATAGGATGGCTCATTGAAATCTTGAGTTTGAAGTCACCTACGTTTATGTTCCAGTTCAGCACTGCCCCTACCTGGGCTCGTCCCCTTGAAAAGATGTACGTATTCACTTATTGGAGCCTCAGTTTTTCAGCAAAAATATAAAATACTTTTAATAGAGCAGGAAAGTTAATATTTCCTAAGAGATGAATTTCATGGGGGGGGGGGGGGGGGAGTTTCTTTCCATTTGTTAAACCTTCTTCGGTTCCTTTGAGTGATATAAGAAAAGGAATTCCAGGGCTTAGCCTTGAAAGTCCTACTGGGGAAATGACTGTCAGAGAAACAGAAAACCCCTTCTGTTAGGGTTGCCGAAGGAGGAACGCACGAGGCCAAAATGGGTAAAGATTTTAAATTTATTATTACATCTGCTGGCAGAAGGGCTGAGACCAAACAGCATCAGCGGGGCAGAGTAGGGAGAGCAGGATATCATGTCACTTGTAAGGGTCAGAGTTACCGGTGGGACCAGGTGCAGGTGGGGGCCAGGTGGAGGCGGTCCCCTGGAAACTGGGTGAGGTGGCCGCCAGTCCTGAGACCTAGAATGAGAATAACAGGACAGTCGTTGGGAGGGGCAAGAGCCCCAAGCAGAGCATAATGGAGTGCAAGAATGTGCCTAACACCTTCCAATATGGCAGCAGAGAAATGAATACATTTCCACATAGTGTGGTAGGTGAATTGGTGAATTATAGAGATTCACCAAAATATCAGTTCTCTTCCTGGGCCGGATGGAGAATTTGTGACAGTAGGTAAACTGTTTTTTACTATTATTGGTAACTAGAGGCCCGATGCACGAAGATTTGTGCAAGAATGGGCCTTCCTTCCCCTGGCTGCCAGCACCGCCTTCGCTTGGCCTGGAGCTGCCTTTCTGCCTTCCCAGGCAGGGATAGTGGAAAGCCTGCGTCGTTGCCATGGTGACGAGGCAAGCATCCTGCCCTGCCCTGGCAGCTGGGCACCTGCATATGCAAATAACCTGCCATCTTTGTTGGGTTAATTTGCATGCTCACTCCTGATTGGCTGGTGGGCTTTGCAAAGGTGTGGCCAATTTGCATCTTTCTCTTTTATTAGTGTAGATACATTTTGCTTTAATCTACAGTGAATTGATATTGTCTATGGAAGAGATGGGAGTAAAGCATCTTTGTTATTTAGATAACTTTTTGTCACTGTCTCATATATTAGTTTTTAATTTCTGCCACTGTTTTGTGGCTGCCCTGTTGTGAACTAATAGACAAGTGCCCACTTCAAGTTGTTCCTTTCCATGGATTTAGTTGTCCATTCCTCTTCTAATTCCATCATGTCAGGATTACTATGGCTTTAAAATCCTCGCTTTGTGATAAGCAGGCCCCTGCCTTGTTCTTCAGAACATTTTGGCTCTTTTTGTTCTTCCTGTTAGGTTTATAAAATTAGTATTTTTCAAGTCCTAAAAAAAAAAAAAAAAATCTGGCTTGGGGATTTAATGGAATTTTTTGAAGATTTTAGGCCTTTTTTGGAGGGTTATTTTGCTAATACTGAATGCTCCATTTTAAGAACATGTGCAATCTTTTCATTTATTTTGTTATTTTTCTTAATGTTTAAAAATGTTTCCACTTGGTTATTTCGATAGCCTTCTTTAGACTTGATTAGAACTAATTTTTAAAAAATTTTATATTGAATTTTTATTCTTGTTAAAAATCTTATTCTGTGATTACTTTTTTGTTCTGTTAGTGTCCTACACGTACAATTGGTAGAGGTTGGCATAAAGATAAGGTTTTTTTCTCTTTTAGTTCTTGTACACTTGTTTTCTGCTGGGTCTGGATTGAGTCCCTAGTATGTTGACCAGGAGGGAGGTCCTGAGCATACTTGTTTGTCCCTAATTGTTTGGAGAAAACAACATCATACCATTTATATGTTCTTTGTTATTTTGTTTTTAAATTCTATTATCAGTTTTCCTTTATCAGGTTATGTACATTACCACCTATTCCCCAATGGTAAGATGTATGAATGTTGAATATTATAAAATAGTTTCAGCAGTTCCTAACATGATTATAGGCAAATCATATGAATTGATTTTAGAGTTTTCTGTTGTATAAGATAATATCAGTGTAGGAAATTTATATGACATATGTACAGTCGACAAACATTAAAAAATAATCATCTGTGAAATGAAATTCAGCCCTAAATGTGGAACAAGCTTTCACACTTGAAATGAACCCCAGATGTCCCACTTGAAATGAACCCCAATGGCTGGTTCTCTCACTCTGATGTGTGTAACCAATATGTTGACTGATGAAGATACATATATATATGTATATATAATATATATGTAATATACATATATATTTTAAGCAATTTAGGTATCACTCTGCAGTGTTATTTCAAAGGGTTATTTTTTTGTTCTTTACCTTTCAACCAGCCACTCATATTTATATTGATACTGATATATACACACATACACAAATGAACATGTAAAGATCTATATCTCCCTCCTGATCCCCTCACTGTGCCACATTTTCCTTAGTACCTAGATTTAATTTGCTCATTTATTGTTTTCCTTTGAAAGAATTTAAGACCCACATGATTCAGAATTTTTTGGTCAGTGCTGTAGCCCTAGTGCCTGCAAGTACTAGGACCCAGGTCCCTGTAACCTAAATCACCTTTCTAAATGAAAGAGCCAGAGTCAGATCTTCAAAGCAGTCTCTCACAAGATATGGGGCTTCACCAGGAGAGGAGCATGAGGATGTAAGCTTGGAGCAGGACGCTTCTGTTGGCTCACAGTGCCAGGAAAATCTAGCTTCTCTCCTTACCACACTGGGAACAAAACAGCTGTAAGGTGCACGTGAAAGACATGCACGTGGTAGGAGTTCGTGTGATGTTGTGCATGGACTGTTCTGCATTTCCTCTATTATGAATCAGTTTCAGTAATGTCTGCTTTACAGAGTTATTATAAGGCTCTATGAGCTAATGTATGTGTATAAAAATGCTTTGCAAAGTTTTTTGCATATAATGAGTGCTCAGTGGCACTTTTTAAAAATGAATGTTGTAGAGTATTTGATGGTTTCAAGTAGGGTGTGTTGGGCGTTCCTGTTTTAGTCAGCTGGGCTGCTATAACAAAAACACCACAGACTAGGGATTTATAAACAGCAAACGTTTATTTGTCACAGTTCTGGAGGCTGGGAAGTCCAAGATCAAGGTGCTGACAGATTGGGTGATTGTTGAAGGCCGGCTTCCTGGTTCAGAGACAGCTGTCTCTTCACTGTGTCCTCACGTGGTGGAAGGCTCCAGGAAGCTCTCTTGGGTCCCTGTTATAAGGGCACTAATTTCATTCATGAGGACTAGGAGGACTCCCAGGACTCAGCCTGTAGTCCTGCTCATGGCCATGATTTATTGCAATGCAAGAGTAAAGCAGTCAGCCCAGAAGAAAGGTGCCCGAGGCCAAGTACTAAGGAGAACAGGTCCAGGGTCCCCTCTAGTGACATCACAAAGCACCAGGTGTGACAGCACATTTGAAATGCCGACCAGGAAGGTTAATGAGAGGCTCAGTAACAGGGTTTTTATTGGGGGCTAGTCATGTAGACAGCTTCTCCTGGCCCGAAAAATAATTCAGACTCGCCCTAACCGTTTTGGCTCAGTGGATAGAGCGTCGGCCTGCAGACTCAAGGGTCCCAGGTTCGATTCCGGTCAAGGGCATGTATCTTGGTTGCAGGCACATTCCCAGTAGGGGGTGTGCAGGAGGCAGCTGATCAATGTTTCTCTCTCATAGATGTTTCTAACTCTCTATTCCTCTCCCTTCCTCTCTGTAAAAAATCAATAAAATATATATTTTTTTAAAAAAGAATTCAGACTCGTAGAAGGAGAGCAGGTCTTTGGCGAAAGCCTGATTGTTTGTATAAAAAGGCAGAGGAAGCTCCTTGTCTCCAGATGCTGAGAACTCTCCCCACATCCAAGTTGTCACATGCCACCAAGGGCCAACCTCGCAAGCAGGACTTCTGAGGACTTTCTCAGGCCAGCTCGGCTAACACTTCTGCACAGTCTGTTCCCTTGGCCCTTGAACAAGGCATCTTTTTTAAAAAACACGTTTTTATTGATTTTTTTAGAGAGAGAGGAAAGGAGAGGGAGACATAGAAACATCGATGAGAGAGAAACATCAATGGGCTGCCTCCTGCACGCCCCCTACTGGGGATGGAGCCGGCAACCTGGGCATGTTCCCTGACTGGGAATTGAATGAACGGTGACCGCTTGGTGCATGGGTTGACACTCAACTACTGAGGCACACCAGCCGGGCACAAGATTTCTTTATAGCAAAATTATTAGAAGGGTCCTCTACAGTAGGGTGAGAACCAACTGCAGTATTGGTCTTAGCTATGCCCTTTAGGAGGCCTGGACTTAGCCAGTTAAATAAATCCCATTAACCATAAAGGTCTTAGAAAGCTGGGGGTGGGGGTGGCAGTGGTCTTCCTCAAATATCTGTATTCTGTTGGTCTTACCTGGCTTCAGGTGTCAATTCCCGCACAGCACAACTCTGGCCAGTAAGTTGAAGCTGACCTGAGTGCCTTATCCGCAGATAAGACATGTCCTGATAGGACACACACCTGAGAAGTACAGTCCCAGAGGGCACACTTGCTCCCCGGGAAACTCAGAGTTTACGGTAGTCAGGGCACCCCAGCAGGACATGCAGTTTGAACTGGTGACCTCTTGGTGCATGGGTTGATGCTCAGGCAGCCAGCCAGGTCAACAGGCCCCCACTGCATCCTCAGAGTTCTCGGTGCAGACCCAGTAATTCAGTCGAGGCCTTGTTTCAGAGGGACTGCTGAGGTGGTCTGTCTCAGGCAGTTTTGTTTAGCCACGCACCAGTTCGTCCACCTCAGCAGTGCAGATGACCTCTGACGGTGGTCTGTCAGTGTGGAAGCTAACAGCTGTGAAATGAGCAGCTTGATTTCAGGTGATCCTATTGTAGAACAAGGCCTTGGTCATAGACAACGGTACGTGATCCCGCCAGACCCACTTGCATCCATGAGGCTTTCACAATTTGGGACCTAACAGAAAGCTGCTGGAAATCTTCCACGTTCCAGAGTCCAAGTCCTGTTCACGGAGCTCCTACCTGCTTTCAGGCCAGCACTGTGTGTACTGAGGCCGAAACAGCCCATCATGGACGCTGTTGGGTCTTAGCTCACAGTCAGGTCCTGAAAGTATAAATACAAGTGTTGTGAATTCAGAATGCCATCAAACACCCGGACGTTTTCTTCCCAGCAGGAAGGCTGAGACACTGCAGGGGCAGACAGCTGTGGCCCAAGTGCAAGTAGGAATGAGACTGTCCTAAGCCCTTTTTGTTTTGTCTGTCTTAGAGTCCAAATTGACTGCTGGACAATTGTCAGCCTCTACAGGTCATCAGAAACAGGCTTTTATAAGAATTCTTTAGCAAACTGGAAACTTGTACTTAGCACATTGCACACCAGTAGTTTTATTGCTAGCTTTCCCCAGTGGCCAGAGTACAAAAAACGTTTTCCAAAGTATCATACTTTAAAAAGATATTAGCTTGTAAGAACATGTAATAACTTCAAAATGCAGTGGGTATTTAGTTTTAAGGCATGCCTTTAACATTTATGTAAAACACTGTGTAATATAAAAACACGAGAATGCCCGTGATCCGCCCGCAATGTGTTAAAATTCCAAAAGTCTACCTCCCATTTAGTGCCTGTCTTTTTTTTTTTTTTAATTCTTTATTAGTTAAAGTATTATAAACGTGTCCTCATCCCCCCCATTAAATCCCCATCCTCCCTTCCCCCCACTCATGCTCTCATCCCCCTGTTGTCCACGTCCATTGGTTTGGCTTATATGCATGCATACAAGTTAGTGTTGCCTGTCTTTTCATTTTCGTTCTTTCTTTCTTGAACCTAGGGTAAAAATCATAGTGAAAAGTCATCAGTTCTGGAGACCTGATCTTGTTTCTAATACTTAAAGTTTACATTCCAACCCATGCACAGTGGCAAAAAGCAAGGAAGTTGTGTCTCACTGGTACTTTCTCCTTTGTACGGATTGGGGTGATCCCACTAGCACTGGTGAAGTTGTGTGGATATACCATTTGCATCTGTTTTTAGCATGCATGCAAGTGCAGGAATCACAATCATTTTAAGTAAAAAATCCCCTCCCCCTTTATTCTGATTGCAAGTTCACTCACACTCTGTGTTAGTTTCCCAGGGCTGCCATAGGAAGCAACCACAGTGCGGGGGTGGGGGGTGGGGGGGGGGCTTAAAATGTTGTTCTCTTACAATTCTGGAGGCTGAAATCCAACATCAAGCTATTGATAGTATCATGCCCCCTCAGAACCCTTGTTCTAGGAACATCCTTGTCTGTCACGGCTTCCGGCAGCCCCAGGCACTCCAGGCTGGTGGCGGTTCCGGTCTCGGCGTTCCTCTTCACGGGGCCATTTCCCCCGTGCTGCTCTGTCCTCGTATGTCATTTTCCTCTTCTGAGGACATCGGATTGGGACCCATTGTAATGACCTCATTGTAACTTGGTTACACTTGCAAAGACCTTATTTCCATAAAATTACATTCATAGGTACCAGGGATTAGTAGTTCAACGTATCTTTTTTGGGGGAACATAGTTCAATCCATAATAAAGCCCCAGTTATAAACTCAGCATTTACAGGGATAAAATTACAGCTGTCAGGGAAGGTCTTGGCCAGAATGCAGGGGTGGGTCAGGAGGCTACAAGCAGCCCCAGCTGGCTGAGTCTCCTACCCCCTTCCCCTTGGTTTATCTAAAGTTTTGCTCCAACTCTGGGAACTGATTTAACTTTTCTTCTCTCTATATGTAATGCAAACTTTTAGCACTTTTGCCCATCCAAAGGTCTCCGTTGGGAACTCGGGGTTTTTTCTTCCCTTGCTAGAGGAGAGAACAAAACTCAAAGGCCTCACCAGGACTATCTTTTTTTTTGTCTTTGTCACATAGCCAGCAGGGCCAGAAGCAGCCTAGCTATCCAGTGAGCCAGCCCTCCTGGAGTCAGATCTGTCATGTTTACCTCTGTCAACGTTATCTCCCATCAGACAGCAACTCAGCAGTTCTCTGAGACCATGGACAGCTCCAGAGCCGCCCTGGCACCAGCGCACCACCCCTCCCTCTCCATCCTTCCCCCCAGACCGTCCTTCTGCTGTATTTCAGTGAGCTGGGGTTTTCTAGCAAATCTACTGTGTGTCTCAAACACAGCCCCAGGCCCTGTTAGTGGGAGTCTCCCAACTCAGCCTGTAGTTGCACTCATGACCATGATTTGTTATAACAAAAGGACATGGACAAATCAGCAAAGGGGAAAGGTGCATGGGAGGGGGGGGGGGGGGGGTGAGGCGGGGGAGAGATGGAGGAAACCAGGGGAAGTTGTAAGAGTCCTTCCCCAGTGGAGTCACACGGAGTGCACCCAGCAGTGAGTGGTGGCAACATGTGAAATGTTGTCTACCAGGGAGGCTCATAGAGACCCAGTGCCTGGGAGTTTTACTGACAGCTGATGATATGAGCTTCGTCTGCTAGCATGTCTCCAAACACCAGACTCCTGGAAGGAAAGCAGGTGTTCAGCATCGATGCTGTTGTCGGCGCAGTCAGTTTAGACAGCGTGAGGAATATCGATTCGGGTGGTGTGAAACCTCCCAAGTCCAAGGTCCCAGACACCAGCCAAGGCCAGCTGTGCCTCAGTAGTTTCTAAGGATGAACCTCTTCTTCTGCACAATGTGCAAGGGAATTGATTAGAGGAAACACTACTGATAACTAGTGTTCTAACAGCAATTCAGCCGACTTTGGGACCTCCTGTCATTCCCTGTACCAACAACAGGGATAGTCCGACTACGCTGTTATTCTGTTGAATAGGTAAGTACTGGCAGCAGAATTTCTCTGTTTCCTGCTCATGGGTGGCAGTGGGTTAATATTCTTTTTCAAAAAAACAAGGGCTTAGTCCGGCCGGCATGGCTCAGTAGTTGAGCATTTACCTAGGAACCAACCCGGTCAAGGCATAAGCCCAGTTGTGAGCTTAATCCCCAGTGTGGGACGTACAGGAGGCAGCCGATCAATGATACTCTCTCATCGTTGATATTTCTCTCTCTCCCTCTCCCTTCCTCTCTGAAATCAATACAAATGTTTTAAAAAATAGATAAATAAATATAAAACAAGGACTTAAAGAAAGTGCAGCCCTGGCCAGCATGGCTCAGTGGTTAGAGCGTTGGTCTGCTCACTGGAGGGTTGCGGGTTCAATTGCCAGTCAAGGGCACGTACCTGGGTTGCATGTTTGATCCCCACCCCTGGTTGGGGCATGTGCGAGAAACAACCAATTGCTGTGTCTCACATCAATGTTTCTCTCTCTCTCTCTCCCTCCCTCCCCCCTCCCCTTCATCTCTCTAAAAATTAGTGGGGAAAAATATCCTCACTCCCTGGGTGAGGATTATAAAATAAAAAAATAAAATACAAAAAGGAAGTGTGCAGCTCAGTGGTTCATGAGCTTAGGGCTTGGCCTGACACACTCTTGGGCTCAGAGGGGAGGGATATGAAAATGAGAGACATTGAAGTGCAGGGGGTCAGCTTTCTCCTGGAATTTGAGATGAGGAAGTGTTTCCTTTGTAGGAAGGCACTGGTGAATCTCTTTTTTTTTTTTTTTTTTTTTAAATATTGGTTTCTATTTTATTTATTTATTTTAAATATATTTTATTGTTTGTTTGTTTTTTTTTTACAGAGAGGAAGGAAGAGGGATAGACAGTTAGAAACATCTATCAGCTGCCTTCTGCACACCCCCTACTGGGGATGTGCCTGCAACGAAGGTACATGCCCTTGACCAGAATCGAACCTGGGACCTTTCAGTCTGCAGGCTGACACTCTATCCACTGAGCCAAACCGGTTAGGGCACTGGTGAATCTCTTATCTGTTTTTTAATCAAAGGCAGATTTACCATTGGATGTTTTTTATTTCAGTTAACTCCTTGGCAAAAAGGAACTCTTAACCTTGCCCTCAAGGTCAGCAAGAGTACTCATGAGAAATCCAAAACACTAATTCAAAATGATATATGCACCCCTATGTTCATTGCAACACGGTTTGCAGTAGCCAAGATATGGAAGCAATCGAAGTGTCCATTGACAGATGAATGGATAAAGACATGGTACATATATACAATGGAATATTGTTCAGCCATAAAAAGAATGGAAACTTACCACTTGTGACCATGTGGATGTACCTAGAGGGTATTATCCTAAGTGAAATAAGTCAGAGAAAGACAAAATACTATATGCTCTCACTTATATGTGGAATCTAAAAAACAAAATAAGCAAACAGACTCATAGATACAGAGAACAAACTGGTAGTTGCCAGATGGGAAGGGGGTTGGGTGAAAAGGGGAGGAGATTAAGAAGTACAAATTGGGCCCTGGCTGGTGTGGTTCAGTAGTTAGAGCAGGAGTGGGGAACTTCCGGCCCATGGGCCATTTAAGGTCCAAGAAATGATTTGGTCTGGCCCTGCCAAGGCATTAGGGGTGAGTTAATTAAATGTTTGACCAAATATAGCAGGCTAATTTTTAAATTGACAATTTTATATGGCCAACAAATGGCCAACAAGGGCCATCCACATGGCCCTTGGCAGAAAAAAAGGTTCCCTACTCCTGAGTTAGAGTGTTGGCCCCCACACTGAAGGGTCTCGGGTTCTATTCCCAGTCAAGGGCACATACTTGGGTTGCAGGTTCAATCCCCAGCCCTAGTTGGCGCTTGTACAGCAGGCAACTGATCAATGTGTCTCATCGATATTTCTCTCTCCCTCCTTCTCTCTCTCCCCCCTCTCCCTCCCTCCTCTTCTCCTTTCCTCTTCCTCCCTCAGTTCCATTCTCCCTTAAAAAAACAAAATCAATGGGAAAATATCCTTGGGTGAGGATTAACAAAAACAAAATTGTTTTTTAAAGTACAAATTGGTAGTTACAAAATAGTCATGGGAATGTAAAGTATAACAGGGAATTTAGTCAATAATATTGCAATATAACTATGTATGCTGTCAGGTGGGTACTTATCAGGGTGATCACTTTGTAAGTTATATAAATGTCTAATCACTATGCGGTACACCTCAAACTAATACAGTATTGTATGTCAACTGTCATTGAAAAATAAAATTATTTTTTAAAAAAATGTAAGCCCTCATCCAGGTTTTACTTCAGGCTTCACATAGTACTGAGTGATGTGGTATGCAGTAGAGAAGGAGTGGAAGTTTGTGTCGCATGGGATTGGTGGTCCATAAAGTGTGAATATTTGTTTAATTTGCATAGAATTTCTTTCATTTCTCTCATGTGGTCAGAACCCTTTGGTTAGAGAATAAGTCGTGATGTGGACACAGTAAAAATGTAGAGGTAAGTTTATTGTGTTAGTGGCACTTTAAATCTATGAGAACTTGAGTGTGGACATGGGGTATGAGGTTCTGATGATGAGTCATAGCCTAGATCAGTGATGGCGAACCTTATGAGCTCGGCGTGTCAGCATTTTGAAAAACCCTAACTTAACTCTGGTGCTGTGTCACATATAGAAGTTTTTTTGATATTTGCAATCATAGTAAAACAAAGATTTATATTTTTGATATGTATTTTATATATTTGAATGCCATTTAACAAAGAAAAATCAACCAAAAAAATGAATTCACGTGTCACCTCTGACACGCGTGTCATAGGTTCGCCATCGCTGGCCTAGATGTTAGGTGAAGTGAGCCCAGTTGCTCAGTACTGTGGGCCTCACCCATCCTCCTGCACATATATTGGATGTTTCAGGACTCGGTGGTCTTTGAGGATGTGGCTTTGGACTTCTCCCAGGAGGAGTGGGCTTTGCTGGATGCTGCTCAGAGGGAGCTCTACAGAGATGTGATGCTGGAAACCTTTAGAAACCTGGCATCCGTGGGTAAGAATGACATGTTCCTTCACTTCGTCATTTAGAAAACATGCGTTTTTTGCATACCAAGACTGTTCCCAGATTTGGAATGTGGAAAGGGAATACATTAATTAATAAGAAAGACATTGTCATAACTCATAGAATTAGAATCTAATAGCTCCTCCATGAAAATGAGAATCTATGTATTAGACTGAGTTTTTCTTTTCATGTAAAAAAAGTATTATCAGTGGATATAGATTTCATGGGTTATCAGGGCGCCTAGTAAAGTTTGTTTTTGTAACTTTGGGAGAATTTTACTGTTTATTAAATTGCTTACCATCTGACCTCTTGTACTTGTTATTGATGAAGCCCTGACACAGCCAGCCTCCTTGGTGTCATTTCTGGCTCACAGGTGCCTGTATTCATCTTGTAGGGTTTGTTCCCTTTCTGTTTTCAGATGATGAGACTCAATTTAGGTTCAATGGGTCAGTTTCTCAGCAGGATCTTTATGTGAATAAAATGTCCAAGGAAGATAAAATAGCAGAGTTCACCAGAAATTCTTGGGTCTCCATCTTAGGAAAAATTTGGGAAGAACTTAGCGTTGAAGATCAGCACACAAACCAGTGGAGATATCTGAGGTGAGTTGCATTCCTGGAGGAATCTTAGTATGTCTTGAAATTTAAAAAGCAAACTAACAACCCACATAAGCCTAGATCAAATTTGTTTATTCAGATTTTCACATAAAAAACACACTTTTATTAAATATGACATAGATGTTGAATGTTAGAAACAGTTGAAAAGAATTAGGGGAAAAGCCCATGTTTAGGAAACACTGTTTTCATAATGGCTGTGGTCAATCCATTCTGTTCGTTCCACTTTAAAACAAATCACTTAGGGTAGAAAACAACATATTCACTGAAATTGGTGAGAATGTAATTCTAATATTAATAAATATTAATAAATCATTATTTTTATATTTTGTTAATCGTCACCTGAAGATATTTCTTCCATTGATTTTTAGAGAGAGTGGAAGGGAATGAGGGGAGAGAGAGAGAAATATTGACACATTGATTGGTCACCTCCCACATGTGCCCTGACTGGGATTGGGAATCAAGCCTTGAGCCTGCAACTGAGGTCTGTGTCCTTGACTGGAATTGAACTTGAGACCCTTCAGTCTGTGGGCCCAGCGCTCTAACCACTGAGCAAGCCCACTAGGGCAAGAAATCATTAGTAGTCAAGCTATTGATAACACGTTTCTCATTTTTTAACAGAAATTACGTGATGGAGAGACTCTGTGAAAGTAATGATCAATGTGGGGAAGGCTTCAGTCAGACTTCAAATCTTAATGTGTACCAGAAAACCTTTGCTGAAGTAAAGCAGAATGAATGCAGTGCATATGCAAAAGTCTTCATGCATCATTCATCTCTACAGAGTCACATTGCCATTCATACTAGACACAAACCGTATCAATGTCAAGAATGTGGGAAGGCCTACAGTTGTTCTTCAGACCTAAGAGTGCATGTGAGAACCCACAGAGGAGAGAGGCCCTATGCATGTAATTTATGTGGAAAAACTTTTCCTCGTACTTCTTCCCTCAACCGGCATATAAGGATTCATACTGCGGAGAAAACCTATGAATGTCAGCAATGTGGGAAAGCCTTCATTGATTTTTCAAGTCTTACTAGTCATCTGAGATCCCACACTGGAGAGAAGCCCTATAAATGTAAGGAATGTGGGAAAGCCTTCAGTTATTCCTCAACTTTTCGAAGACACATGATAACACACACTGGAGAGAAGCCCTATAAATGTAAGGAATGTGGGGAAGTCTTCAGGTATTCCTCAACTTTTCGAAGACACATGATATCACACACTGGGGAGACACCACATAAATGTAAGGAATGTGGAGAGGCGTTCAGTTACTTCTCAGCTTTTCGAAGACACATGATATCACACACTGGAGAGAAACCCTATGAATGTAAACAGTGTGGGAAAACCTTCATTTATCTCCAGTCCTTTAGAAGACATGAAAGGATTCACACTGGAGAGAAACCCTATGAATGCAAACAATGTGGGAAAACCTTTATTTACCTCCAGTCATTCCGAAGGCATGAAAGGACTCACGGTGGGGAGAAACCCTATGAATGTAACCAGTGTGGGAAAGCATTTAGCCATCCCTCATCCTTTCAAGGACATATTAGAGTGCACACTGGAGAGAAGCCTTATGAATGCACTCTATGTGGCAAAAGTTTCAACTGGCCCGTATCCTTACGAAAACATATGAGAACACACACTAAAGAGAAGCCCTATGAATGTAAACAATGTGGAAAACCCTTCAATTTGCCTGCTTGCTTTCGAGAACATGTGAGAATGCATCCTGGAGACAAACCGTATGAATGCAAACTATGTGGGAAAGCTTTCTATTGCCACATATCCCTACAAAAACATATGAAAAGGCACACTGCCGAAAAACTCTATAAATGCAAGCAATGTGGGAAAGCTTTCAGTTGGCCTGAACTTTTGCAACAGCATGTGAGAAAACACTCTGCAGAGAAGCCTTATGAGTGCAAGGAATGTGGGAAAGTCTTCAAGTGGCCATCATCTTTACCAATACATATGAGAATGCATACTGGAGAGAAACCTTATGAATGCAAGCAATGTGGGAAAGCCTTCAGTTGTTCCTCATCCTTAAGAAGACATACGAGAACACACACTACAGAAAAACACTGCGTATATAATGTGGGAAGCCCTCCTGCAAGTGAATTCAAGCATAGTGCTTCAGAAAATTCACACCAGGAGGGAAATCTTTTGAAAGCTGTAAATATGATGTTGCCTTTATGAGTATCTCATTGTTAAAATGGACCCATAGGTAGTATATTTCCAGTTCTTTTGCAAATAAACATTTAGGTGAAAAATAACTCTCCAAGTACTCTTAGCTATAGTACATAAAATTTGCATGTAGTGTTTTTTCTTACATTTCAGTAAACAAAACTTCCATCTTTAGTTTGTGGACTTTAAATTGTCCTCTAAGGGGTTATTGGAACAATGACACTTTGTTATTTGTTGGATGTTTTTTACTGACTTAATGTGGCAGATACGGATATCAACCATCATATATTTCCTACCTTTTTGGCCAGAGGAGTCTTCCATTTTTCTTATAAGTAGATTTTGTAATTATGAAATTATATGAATTGTTGTTTTCAGCTTTTGCCTGGCCCTGTTGTTCTTGCTTGTGATTGGGAATTGCATTTACTTGAGACCTGTGTGATATCACCATGAGATTGAGAGTTTGAGATGGTTCTGTTGGATTGTGCTTTGTCAGCGTGGCCAATGGGAACTGCAGGTCCCAGAATCTTTTATGATTCCGTGTTCTAACTCACCAGTAGCCTAACTTGGCATCAGGTTTGGAAGGCACACGTGAAGAAGCCATTACTTTTTGGAGCCACTTTAAAGTGTGATAGATATCTAGGGACTTCTAGATCCCAGCTTTCAGCGCCTCTCCCTGATTTCTTTGCCCTGCTGATAAAGAGTATCATCAGAAGAAACAGCCAGTGCTGGATTTCCACTCTTCTCAGAGGCAGAGGCTTCCACAGATACCTCCATGAGCTCGGTGTCAAGGACCCACCCACTTGTGTAATCAGGTACTCACAATTTGTATTTTCCTAGAAACTGTAAGTTGTCCTCCAGGCCACTCATTCAGACTCATGGTTAGTGACTCATACTATGATTCACCCTCTTCTCTAGATGTTAACGTAGTTCAGAGACTCTAATTTGTATAGCAAACACTGTTCTTAATACTTTTAGTGGTTCTCTGGTCCTGCCTCCACCACAAAAACTACAATGTTGCAGCAAAATAAAACACTTGGGACTGGGTTGATCTATTGAATTTTTAAGTGTGCTGACCCAGCTCTTCGTGAGAACAAACACCTTCCTCATCTAGTAGCTTTGGGGAGATTTCTGTTACACAGAACTAAGTGCAGTTCTTTCATAGGAGTTTAATTAAAAAACAATGTGTATTTTATTCTCAAGAAAAATCAACTGAATGGCTTGGGACAACAGAGCATTTTGTCTCCTCGTTCTGCAGGCAGAAGTCCGAAATCGAGGTGTTGGCAGGACCAGCTTCCTCTGAAAGTGCCAGGGAAGCATCTGTTCCAGCTCTTCCCGGCAGCTGGTCATTCATTGGCTTGAGGCAGCGTCACTCTAATCTTCACAGGGCAGCATTCTCCCTGTGTGCATGCCTGTCTTTTCATGTGGCATAGTTTTTGTGATTATTGGATTAGGGCCCGCCTTTCTCCAGTATGACCTCATCTTCTACAACAACCTGTTTTCTCCCCATGACCCATCCAAGACTCCAGAGCCACCTGCCACTGCCCATGTCCACTTCTAACCCCTGTGCTCTGCGTAGTCTCAACCCCAGTGGCCTGTGGGAAATGGAGATCTCAGAGTCTCCGCAGACACCCAGCAGCCTTTTAAGAAATTCTCCAGAGATACCTAGGGCTCGGCCTTATTGGAAGTTTGCAGGGCAGGTCAGTGGGGCAGAGACTCGGGGAAGAGGCTGCACAGGGAAAAATGGAAGCTCAGCTCTTCCCCTGGGTCCTGCGAGCACCGCCTCTGTGGGCCGAGCTTCAGAAGGGGCCGCCCGCTGTCTCCGGGAGGACCTCGGGGCCGCTCAGGGCAGACGGAGCCAGCACACGAGACCAGCAGGCTGAGGTGGGCTCGGGGCAGGACACGTTCGCTGTCCTCACTGAGTGACAGAGGGTCAAAGTGATGAGTGCATTTCTAGAAGAATCCTAAAGCTGCAGGGGTGGGGCTGGAAACATCAGCATCCCAGCCACACTGGGCCCCTGGCACTTCTTGCTCAGGTCGGCCTCCTGTGGTTCTGATGGAGAGATGGCTGCACTGTTGAGGTTCAGGAAGTGTCATGCCCGACTCCAGGAGGAGAGAGAAGTAAATGGTGTTGGCTCCTCCGGAGTAGGTAAGAGCTGTCGCATGGGTGTTGCAGAGGGCCTGGCTGTGTGTCAGGAGACATCGCCTTTGTCAGTGTCTGAGTTTGTCTGTCTGTGTCTGGGTGTGCCCGCATGTATGCCCCAGTGACAGTTTGTGTCACGTCACCCTGTGTGTGTGTGAGAGAGAGTTCAGGTGAGTGGATGCTCCCGGCAGGAGCATTTGTGATTGTGTGTTTTACTGCAGGGCTGTAGTATTTCCTCAGGGTGTTTCCTGAAACCCACATATACAGTAAGCCCACACAGCTTTACAACTGACTTGTATTTAACTTTTAAGATGTATTAGTTGATAGTTATTAGAATATTAAATTCTTTTTTTTTTTTTTACTTTTCTTGGGAAAGCAATGTAAGTTTAAAATGAAATAAGTACTTTGATATGTCATCATTTTTTATGGTACTACATTTATTGAAAGTGTGAAGATACAGAACCTTATAAATATCTAGAATTAAAAATTACCTATGAAAATAAAAACAGATTTGTTTTAAAAAGTCAATTTAGTAAATATTCTGGTTGCTATGTTTCTATGACAATATTTGGTATAAACACTACAAAATAAGGCAAACTTCTGGGAAAAGTCATTAATAAAATTTTATGAAAAAGTGTTCAGTCCCCATTTCTTTTAATTTGTGGAATCACTGGCAGAGTACATCAGGCGAGTAGAGCAGTGTCAGAGGTCCAGTTTCAGACAGAAGGAGCCTTCTCTACTTTGGTTCCAGAGGTGGTCGGACGCCCCTCAGCTTCACTTCGTCGAGTCCTTTCCAGTATTTAAAATTGTTGTCCAGCTCTAACCAGTTTGGCTCAGTGGGTAGAGCGTCGGCCTGCAGACTGAATGGTCCCAGGTTCGATTCCGGCCAAGGGCATGTACCTTGGCTGTGGGCACATCCCCAGGAGGGGGTGTGCAGGAGGCAGCTGATCAATGTTTCTCTCTCATCAATGTTTCTGACTCTCTGTTCCTCTCCCTTCCTCTCTGTAAAAAATCAATAAAATATATTTAAAAAAAAAAATTGTTGTCCAGATGCTGCAGTAACTCCTGTAGGTCTACAAAGTCGTCCCAAGCATTGTACATGTCTGTGACGAAGTAGTCGATGAAGGAGATCTGGGACTTGGGGATGCTGCAGGTGTTTCGGTCAAAAGCTGGCATCACCACAGGTAAGTCCAGCTTCTTTTCTTTGGTCTGAGAAAAATACTCCTCCGAGATGCGTGCAGCCCACTCGATGCACTGCTCCAAGGGCCGGCAGGGGTTGGACACGTCCGTGCACTTGAACATCATCCGCTTGATCATCATCCGCTTGATCAGAGTCCGGTTCTCTGGAGACCGGAGCATCGTGTCTACGTCACAAGGGCTTGGCTCACTCCCCTCGCTTTCCTCCAGCTCTGCCAAGGGCTTGACGACGCTGTTGACAAACTTATTGATGTGCTCGAAGTGCCTGGTCATCTCTGTGGCCAAGACCATGTCGATGATGGCCTGGCGCAGCATCCGGTAGTCATTCCTCTCCACGTTCTTGAAGATGTTGCTCCTGTCCTCCTTGGCGGTCAGCTGGAAGGCCAGGGCCGCGTGGTTGGCTCTGGCCGCGTTGCACAGGAAGAGGTTGGTCCTCCCCGGGTGGTCCAGGTCGTGGATGGCGGCTGCGATGAGGGCAGCGGCCTCATCCACTGAGCCTAATGCTTTGCTTGCTCCTCTCCTGGCAGAGGAAGTAGGCAGTGGCGTGCAGCACGTCGGCCGCGTGGGTGGAGTTGTGGTAGGGGTTGGAGGAGTGGTAGTTGGCTTCAATAGTCTGCAGCCACAGCTGCAGCGTCCTCTCCGAGCACTTCAAGAGTTCACAGACCCCAAAGCGAGCGAAGATTTTGAGACCAAGAAAAATCAAAGACCTTTTCTGAGTGGCAGTCTCCAGTTCAAAGACATTAAAGTCCCAGTTGTCTTCGTTTTCCATGGCCTCAGCTATCCGAGGTGGGGTATTGTGAAGGGACTCGGAGGTGAGTAAGCTGCCTGAAACTTGATGCAGGTTTTTTGCTGAGAGGGTAACTCATTCCCAGATAGTCTTCGAAAACCGTCAGACATCAGGCCCCCAGTGAGGTCCTTGGTGCGGGGATCCTCTTCCTTCCCCCCGAACTGTGGTGAATACAGCGCCGAGGTTCTCAGAATTTCCAGGACGCGGTCTAAGGCTTCCGACACAGGCATGGAACTGTTCTCCTGGGCAGCATTGATGATATTGATCACCTTGGTGATGGGCGCCTCGATGGTCATGGAGTGGATCCAGGCCATGGAGGGGTGTCGCCTCTGGCTGGCCACTTCGCTTGCTCTTGAGGCAACAGTCCTGACGTCCAGGGAGCTTTTCCTCTTGTCTTTATGTTTACCTGATTGATTATCTGTGGGAGTGTCAGAATGAACAGATTCCGTGATCCTCTCAGCCTGACACACCTTACTGTTGCCGTTGCTTACTCGGATAATGGACAGATAGTGTCTAATTTTTCCTCCCTGTCCAATGACAAGTATCTTCACATCTTGTGGTACATTATCTCCGTTTTTGGCGTGGTAAACGCCTTGCCACTCCTTGCCCGTCTTCATGCATGAATTTATAGTACTGAACAAGTCAGCCTTTTTCTCATTTAGAGGCATTTTTGCTAACTCCTTCCCTAATAATTCACCCGACTCAAAGCCCACTGTTGTTTCAAATGCTGGATTTACACACTGTATGTAGTCGTCCTCACTCGTGATTTTAATGGCGTCTTGGCTTTTCTCTGGTGCAGTGAATACTGAATCACAAGCCCTGAGTTTCAGCTGTGACCGCACCTCTCCCAACTCCAGCTGCAGCAGCTCCGCGTAACAGGCCAGGAGGCTGGGGTTCTCCACGTACCTCCTCCTCGGAAAGCCGGCACTAAGGAGGGACATCACAGACGCTTCTCCGTCCCGCCTGCGTCCTACACCAACAATAACTGTGTTTTCTGAAACGTTTGTTGCTCGAATAGACTTGCGCAGCGCCGGGGCGTCCAGCTGCTGGGGGTTTCTGTGGTCGATGATGATGATGTCGTGATTTGCAGCCAGGAAACAGGTCAGGACAGCCTGGACCTCCAGGGCCACCGTGCACTTAAACCCTGCTTTTTCACACGCCTTACGGAATCCTTTACACTGGCTATCGTCTTTGATAAATGCTAAAAGTACCTGGAGTTGATCTGCATGAAACCTCTTGGGGCCAAACTGCACGTGAGATGTTGGTCTCTTCGAGTTGCGAGGCTGGGGCAGGGGGCCGGTCCGCGGGGAGGGCGCCGCTGGTGGTGGCCAAGTCTTCGGGCTGCAGCGCTGCGGGGTCCTGCGCGTCCTCGGCCTCCCGGGCGCCCGGGTACACGGTCTGGGTCTCGGTAATGTGGATGCTCGGGCGCAGCCCATGCTGGCCGGGCGCCGCGGACACGCTGGCGGCGGCCGCTCTCCCATCAGCAAACGGTCAGCAAACGGTCAGCAAACGGTCAGCAAACGGCCTGCCCGGCGCCTCGCGGCCACCGCCAGCGCCGTGTCATCGCCGCGCGGGCGCGCGGGTCTCCTAGAATATTAAATTCTGATGAATTATTAAAAAGTAGAAAGTTTCTCCCTAGCCGATTTGGCTCAGTGGGTAGAGTGTCAGCCTGTGGATGGAAGGGTCCCGGGTTCGATTCCAGTCGAGGGCACTTGCCCAGGTTGCAGGCTTGATCCCCAGTAGGGGGCGTGCAGGAAGCAGCCGATCAGTGATTCTCATCATTGATGTTTCTGTGTCTCCCTCTCCCTTCCTCTCTGAAATCAATAAAAATCTCTTAAAAATTTTTTTTTTAAGTAGAAAGTTTCAGTTATTTATAGTGGGTTTCTGTGAATTCCAACATTTCACACAAGTGCTTGCTTTTACGGTAACAGAATGGCACATGCTTGGGACTTCGTTATCTATTGAATTTTTAAGTGTGCTGAGCCAGCTCTTTGTGAGAACAAACACCTTCCTTGTCTAGTAGCTTTGGGGAGATTTCTGTTACACAGAACTAAGTGCAGTTCTTTCATAGGAGTTTAATTAAAAAACAGTGTGTATTTTATTTTCAAAAAAATTTTTGGACCAATCTAGTTGGACTTCTCTAGTTTTTCTCACAATCTAAATTTCTTTCCAAATACTGCTCTTTTACTCTAGTTTTCTAACCAGCAGTGGTTCCACCAGATGAACTCCTGAATGGTAATTGTCATATGAAATATTTCCGATTGTGATCATTGTTAAAGGAAAAGAACAGATGACACCAACATGGCTCCCAAAGTGGATGTGATGTGATGTGGTAACACAGTGCCATCTCGTTGGTTTTTCTGTAAAACACCAAAGTGAAACTGCTGTGTGGCAAGAGTATGAACACAATTTACGTTTCAATTGGATTTATTCAATCTTCGTATCATTTCAGCACAGTTTTGTTCCCAAATATTTAAATTTACATCGTCTTGTTTGCATAAACTAAAGAAAGGCAAGCACCCACTAACCATTCCTGCATGAAGACTTTCTTGATCCTTTGTCAGTCTTATAAATTCTCTTCTTTCTCTGACCTACCAGAGCACTAGTGGAGCAGAAAGGAAGAGCAGAGAGCACAGAAAAGTTCTACTTAGTAAGAGGCATGTTTTGCCTGACATTAACTTGTCGATTGTGTAATTGTTAAATGTAATTGTGTAAACGACTATCAGTCCAATTTTGCTTCTTACATGCTGCAATAAACATTTCTGTTCATGCTCACAGTCTGGCCGTGGGCTTGGGTAGGTCACCCAAGTGACGGGTCTTCAAGTCCATTCTGGAGGCGGAACTGGCTCTGATCCAAGTGTGTCCATTCTGGGGCTGAAGCTTAATCCATCGCACCTTGGGGAAGGTTCCTCATGATGGGTCACTCAGGCACAGAGGGAAGCCAAATGCACAGACACATTTCAGGATTTTTCCTTATAACATTTGCTCACCTAGCACTGATTTAAGCAAGTCACATGGCTCAAAACGAAAGGGAGAAGAATTGGGATCTTGCTACCATGAGACATTGCTAGATTGTTTCCCGGGGGATTGAAAAATTTGAATCAATAATGCAATCCACAACATCATCTTTTAGGAAAGAACTTGCATTACACAGCATAATTACAGAGAATGTACTTTAAAGATCCACTCATAGGTACTTCTCCATTGTTTATTTTTAATATTTTATTTTTGAAAATTCATACTTTGTGTAAGTAGAGAGAATGGTTTCAGAAAATCTCATAATATCTATTACCAGCCTTCAACCATTTTCCATCAAGTGTCTTCCCTACAACACCCAGTTCCCTCGATAATTTTGAAACATTTTTAAGCATATAATTTTATCCTTGAATATTTGGAATATATCTGTTTGCTTAACATAACCATAACCAATGCTATTATCACACCTAACAATTATCCTGTAACATATTCAAATATATAGGCAGTGGCCCATTTCCCTAATGGACTACATACTAGTAATTTTAAAACCTTTGCTGTGAAGAGTGTTTGTTTGCATTGGCATCCAATATATCCATACATTTAAATTTATTCTCTCCTTTAGATCTCCTTAAAAAAAAGTTTCCTTTTTTTTTCTTTGTAATGTAATTGTGGAATATAATAAATCACATGGAAATTTTCATACGTTTTCTAACGGCATCTCCCTGCTATCATTTAACATTTTCTTCTGTTCCCTATATTTGCAGATAATTGTAAATTAGATCTAGAGGGGTGACCATATCCAGATCTGATATTTTGATGAGAATAATCCAAAGGCTGGTTGTACATTCCAGCAAGAGGCACAAAGAATCTGGAAGTGTTATATGCACGAGACAAAAACAGCCTCTGTATATTGGCCCTGTGTGGTTCATTCTTTACCACAGCGGTTCTCAACCTGTGGGTCGCGACCCCTTTGGGGGTCCAACGACCCTTTCACAGGGGTCACCTAAGACCATCGGAAAACACATATATAATTACATATTGTTTTGTGATTAATCACTATGCTTTCATTATGTTCAATTTGTAACAATGAAATTGGGGGTCACCACAACATGAGGAACTGTATTAAAGGGTCGCGGCATTAGGAAGGTTGAGAACCACTGCTTTACCACAAAGCATTGGTTCAAAAGCCCACTGGCGCTAAACTCAAAATTTCACACATCCAGTTGTTTTCAACACAGCCCAGATGAGCAGATTTTAGCCATTTGAAGCATGCTTGCTTTTCATACCCATAAAACTGTGCCCACCAGCTGCTGCCCTTTGCAGCTCTCTGACCCAAAGACTTCCCTCTGGGCTGCAGAGGGACATCACCTACAGCAAACATGTAGCCCCTCTCCGGTTCCCTTCTCCCCAGGGAGTTTCCTTTCAGCCCTCCCCTGTTGGGTAGCGTGGTCCCCTTGCCTTTGTCTCTGCACAGTCTCATGCTTTGGGGGACTTCCCCCATATGCCAACCTGTCAAAGTATTGCCTGAGAAGCTCAAGTGTGCTACTGCCTCCCGTGCTCATATCTTTTTCCTGGATCAGCCTGAAAGTCTCAAAAAGGAGGTGATTTACCCCAGCTGGTGTGACTCTGTGGTTGAGCTTCGACCTATGAACCAGGAGGTCACTGTTTGATTCCCAGTCCAGCAAATGCACTTGCCTGGGTTGTGGGCTCAATCCCCAGTGTGGGGCATGCAGGAGGCAGCTGATCAGTGATTCTCTCTCATCACTGATGTTTCTATCTCTCCCTTTCCCTTCCTTTCTGAAATCAATAAAAAAATACATTTTTAAAAGGAGGTGATTTATTCTTTTGTGATGTAAGCTGGCTTTGATGATCATTACCTGGAGCATTTATAACTTGTGAAGAGTTACATGGAAGAGAGGGCATGTATTTCCAGAATGTGGGGCAAATCACTGAACTAGGTGGCTTGATGCCTGAAATCAATGTGTCAGCAGGGCCACACTCCCTCTGGGACTCTAGGTGGAACCCTCTGTGCCACTTCCTAGCCTCTGGTGGGTGCCCTTGATTCTTGGCATTGCTTGGCTTGACTGGCATCACTCCAACCTCAGCCTCTGTCAGCACATGGCCTTCTCCTTATGTATCTGTCTTCACCTGAAATGATCGTCTCCTTATAAGGACCTAATTCCTGTTGGGTTAGGACCCACTTTAATGGCTTCATCTCACCTTGATTACATCTATTTCCAAAAAAGATCACATTTTTTTTATTGGAATGTGTTTCATTATTGTTTTGCCAAAGGTCTTTATGTATTCCTGACACAGTGTTTTAGCAGATATATGATTCGAGAATAGTTCCTTGGGTTCTGTGGCTTGTCTTTCTCATAGTCTTAAATGGTGTCTTTGGGAACGTAGTTTTTAATTTGGATGGAACCGTCTTAGAAAAAGTTATGGCAAATGTTTTATGCCTTCAGAATATAGAGGATTTTCTTATATAAGAAAAAAACAGTAACCTACCAAGGAAGAAATTGATAAATTTAACTCTTAAAACGAAGAGCAATATCCTGAAATGAAGAATAAAGGGACAACAGATAAACCACAGTCTGGGAGAAAATATTTACAGTTTCTACAATTGAAAAATATTCATATCCATGCCCCAGCCGGTTTGACTCAGTGGATAGAGCGTCGGCCTGCGGACTCAAGGGTCCCAGGTTCGATTCCGGTCAAGGGCATGTACCTTGGTTTCGGGCGCATCCCCAGTGGGGAGTGTGCAGGAGGCAGCTGATTGATGTTTCTCTCTCATTGATGTTTCTAGCTCTCTATATCTCTCTCCCTTCCTCTCTGTAAAAAAAAAAATCAATAAAATATATTTTTATTTTTTTATATATTTTATTGATTTTTTTTTTACAGAGAGGAAGGTGAGAGGGTGCAGCTGCCTCCTGCACACGCCCCCCCCCCCCCCACTGGGGATGTGCCCGCAACCAAGGTAAATGCTCTTGACCAGAATCGAACCCGGGACCCTTCAGTCCGCAGGCCGACGCTCTATCCACTGAGCCAAACCGGTTCGGGCAATAAAAAATTTTTTTTTTTTTAAAGAAAAATATTCATATCCAGACTATGTGGTATAAAGAAATGAGCCGAAATCGGTTTGGCTCAGTGGATAGAGCGTCGGCCTGCGGACTGAAGGGTCCCAGGTTCGATACCGGTCAAGGGCATGTACCTGAGTTGTGGGCACATCCCCAGTAGTGGGTGTGCAGGAGGCAGCTGATCGATGTTTCTCTCTCATCGATGTTTCTAACTCTCTATCTCTCTCCCTTCCTCTCTGTAAAAAATCAATAAAATATATTTAAAAAAAAAAAAAAAAAAAAAGAAATGAGACAAAAACCAATAAACATACAAATGAAATAAAAGGAGTGGTAAATATTTCATAGGGGACAAAATACATGTAAAAAGTGCTAAATAGCTTTGGTACTGAGTAAAAAGCATAATAAGGCAATTCACACATACTAAAAAAGGCAAAAATTAATAAGTTCAGCAATTCCAATGTCAATCATGTAGAATAAATAACTTATGCAGGAATGATGGGAAGATGAATTCACACACTCAATTGGCATTTCCTGTAAATTTGAAATTATCCATAGTCTAGAATCCCAGGTGATTCTAATGTGCAGCCAAGTTTGAGAAGTACTGGGTTAGCTGCTTTTAATCAATGCAATTAGATCACCATAAAAGGGGGTAAAGGAGCCCATAAAATTAAAACTGCCTCCCCCATCAAAAAATAATAAAATAAAGGAAAACACACTCCTGCAACTAACCCTAACAACTACCTTCATTCACAGTGCTGTTTACTTAAACCATGATGCGGGGGAAAGAATAAAAGCATAGAGGGGCCAGGCTTTTAAATGCTTGGCAACAATCCAGATGATACTGCTAGCCTCTGCTCACGCGTTGCAACAGTGAATCAGGACAAGGCATAGATTTGCTAATGCGCACCTATTTATTTATTTTTAGTTGAGTTTATTGGGGTGACATTGGTTAATAAAATTACGGAGGTGCTAATGTGCCTTTAGTCACCAAAGGACTGAAGATGTGTGGGCTTTTATTCTGTAATGTCTCTAAGACGGTGTCCGTTAAATGCAAACAAAAAAGGAGAAGTGTTGCAGACCTGATGCTCAGATCGATTTAAATAGTGTTCCTGGCATAGAGCCTCCGCCATGTCTATGGCTTGGGCTTTGGTGGTCTTCCGCTGCTCAGCTGTTTCATCTGCTAGCAACGCTGGTGCAATGGATCGTCTGTGTTGGGAGCACAGAGCCTGGGTCGATGGCAGAACTGTGCGCCTCTGCAGTGCTGGGGACCACTTACCTTTCAGAATGTCTAAACACATTCTTCCCAACTTGTCTGCATCAGGATGGCAAGTTTTGGTCATGAGGCGTACTTTAGGGGCTGCCTTTGTGTATTCTTCTGGAAGGAGTAGTTCAAGTATAAAAGTCCCTCCCTCAAAGGGGGAGTCCTGGGGGCCAGCATGACCACATGAAAAGAACAGGTATTGCTCTCCTCAGTTTCTGCTTTAATCCTGGGAACCGGTGTTACCAGTGAACCCTGGGTTTCCTTGACAATCCTACGGGGCAGCCCTGTCATCTTGTCACATCCTAAATTCGGCCTCTGGTTTAGTCTCGGCTAGAGGGTATCTTCCTTAAAAAAAAAAAAAGAAATGTATTTTTTTTCAATATATTTTATTGATTTTTTACAGAGAGGAAGGGAGAGAGATAGATAGTTAGAAACATCGATGGGAGAGAAACATCGATCAGCTGCCTCCTGCACATCTCCCACTGGGGATGTGCCCGCAACCAAGGTACATGCCCTTGACCGGAATCGAACCTGGGACCTTTCAGTCCGCAGGCCGACGCTCTATCCACTGAGCCAAACCGGTTTTGGCAAAAAAAAAAAAAAAAAAAAAATGTATTTTTTAAAAATTGATTTCAGAGAGGAAGGGAGAGAGAGAGATATAAACATCAATGATGAGAGAGAATCATTGATCGAATGCCTCCTGCATGCCCCGCACTGGGGATGGAGCCTGCAACCCGGGCATGTGCCCTGCCTGGGAATCAAACCGTGACTTCCTGGTTCATAGGTCCACGCTCCATCACCGAGCCACGCCGGCGGGCAAGGGTATTTTGTAAGCGAGTAGGACATGTTCCAGGTGTTTTGGCCCAATTTAATCAGTGTATTAAAAGTTTCCAGGTACAACCGTAATAAGTGTTGAGTGCTTTTTCTTAAATCAGTGAAAATAGGAATACAACTACCTATTATACAGTATCACAAAATTCTCTAGGCAAACTGAAAATCGGGTCTCAAAGACATTTCCGTGCAGTGTAGTGCGCACACCTGCGAAGTCTAACGCCTCACACCTGTGGCTCTAGAGACTCAGTTCTGCACAGAGGCTGGGGCTCTGGGCCTCGTCCAAGGGGGAAAGAAACGGGAGCCCAGGGTTTCCCGACCCGAACCCAACCTAGAGTGGGAGGGGCACGGCCTCGGGTTCAAAGGTCCTGAGTCAAAGCCAAGCGGGACTTGGCTTCCTCGCTGGGTCTGTTGGGTGTCTTTGTTCTTGGTGTCGGGCAGAGCCACAGCGACCCCACCCCAGGCCATCCCTGACCCCAGAGTGAGCAGTCGTGCTGTCCTGCCCCGGGTCCGGACCAGGGACACCACGCGGGGAAACTGAGTCCGTACTTCCCGTTATAGATGGAGGACAACAGCCAGCGGACCGTTTCAGCTCAGAACCTGGTGCAGGGCGGTGGGAGTCAGGCAGGGAGGCGCTGAGGCAAAAAGCCCGCCTTCCCGCCCGGCTGCGGACCTGCTGCCCCGCCCGGCACTCCAGCGCCGGGTCGGTGACGCCGTCCAATGGGAGGCCAGGGGCCGGGGCGGGGCGGGGGGGGGGGGGGGCGGTAACGTGGCGGGGGCGGGTCGGAGGCTTGTGTATGTGGAAACAAGGTATCACCGTCCAATCAGCGTTCCCGAAAAATAATAGTGGTCCAATCAGCGTTCCCGAAAAATAATAGTGGTCCAATCAGCGTTCCCGAGAGGAGGAGGACCTGGACCACCGTCCATTCAGGGTGAATCTCCTGGACAACCGTCCAATCCTGGCTTTTGTGGTGCAGATGCTGCGTTCCGTCCGGGACTCCGAGCGAACCCTCAGGGTAAGTTCATGGGGCCGGGGTCGGGGGTCGGGGGTCGGGGGTGGGGGAGGTGTATTCGAATCGTCCCGAACCCGTGGGAGGGGTGCGGGGAGGCGAACGGGGCGGCCCGAGTCCTCGGCGGGGTAGGGGGTGGAGGGAGGGGGAGATGAGTGGGCGTTGCAGGATAGCCCCCCCCCCCCCCCCCCGCCCCGTTCCAGGTGAGGTTAAGGAGACTATTTCAAAGCCGGTTGCATTAGGGACAATGCTTGGATCTCAGAGCGGCGTCCTCGTCTCAAATCAGACAGGAAGCACAGTGTGAAGAACTGGGCATGACAGTGGAAGAAGGGTGGACAGGACTTGGGTGAGACAGGACCCGGCCTCCCTGCGGTCAGCGCATTCTCAGCTCAGGTCGGCTGGGCCTTGTTCAGATGCGGGCAATGGAGTCGAGGGCAATGTCTGGACCTGTGGGGAAGCAGGAGCCTGGAAAAAGTTTGGGTATGCAATTGTGATCACTTGGTGAAGCATGTAAAAAAAAGAAAAATCCGAACTTCCTAAGGAGAGACTTTACAAAGAGTTATTACAAGGAAGTGGGGAAAAGGGACTGTGCACCCGGCAAGAACGCTCTGACCGTATGATATGCAAGTGTCTCAAGAGTTGGGCCAAATAGTTTTTCTTTTTTGTTGAGAGCAGAGTGAACAAATGCATGAAGAACCAGGTGTAGTTGGGATGGCAGGTTCCTGAGACCAGCCTGTCCCCAGGAGGGCTGTTGTGTAGTGGCTTAGGCTGAGGACAGGCCAACTGCAAGGGTCTGGGGGTGGGAGAGAAGCTAAATCAAAGTCTGGCCAACAGGCGTTTGCTCTGCTTGGTCAGTGGAGATGAGCAATTCAGCTCATCAACAATGAAGCACGGAAGGGGATTTGAGGCGTCTGCATCCAGCCTTGCCCTGGATAAAAAGGCGAAGGGGGTTCTTGCATCATGCCCTTTTCCAGAACAAATGGATGGGGGTGGGTGGGTGGGTAGTGCCTCCTCACACCTTCCATGGGTGTTACCAGAAGCACAGGTCTCAGGGAGGATTCAGCTGTCACCTGACGCGTGTGAGCAGCCTGTGTCCAACTCAGCACTGTTTTCCCTTATTCAAGCCTCAGGTTTCAGCAGATGTAGAATAACTGAATTTTTTTTCCTGTTTCTTTTCCTTAGTAAGGGTAGTGAGGGTCTCAGGTCTTTTGTTGTTATGGGGCTGAACCAAACACATCTCTGGGGGAAACTGTCTCAGTACAGAAAATGTCCTCTCTTCCAGCATAATTTTGGGGCAAATCCACAGAATCCCACATCTTCGTGAGAGGTGGGTGGAGATAAGGATTAAAATGTTCATAAAAGTGGTAGTGATTCTTCCATGCAGTTTGTGACACCCTGTGATCCTGCCCCACTTGCTGCTAGTAGCCACCTTTAGTTCCTATGCGTTCATTTCTTTCATGTGGTTTCCACCACTTAAATTGCCTAACTTAATTTTTGTCCATTTAATGTGTGTCCCAGGATCTCTTTGTGGTGACATATGAGTTTTACTGATCAACATGGAGGCAGGTCATGTCGTTTCTTCTTTTGTGAAATAATTTTAAGTCATTTGGTCTTCTTTTATTGATTTCTGTGTTTATTGATTTCGGATGTTTTCTTAGATACCCTGGGCAGGAACCCTGTTTCATTTGCAGATACCTTACACATTTTCTCTTTTCACTTTCTTTATTCCGTGCTGGTGAATAGAGGCTTCATGTGAATAGAAATTGCCGGGGTTTTTGTTCCAGCATTAAGAAGGGTTCAGGAAATCTGGAGAAGGGGCTGTGCGTAGATTAAATAGGAGTCCAGAGACGAGGCATAATTTTGAAAGGCATTTGGGGGTCAGAGGAGCCTAGTTTAAAGGAAACTAAGATCTCCTCATCTCAGGACCCCATGCTTTTTATTAACACAAATTGTCCTGAGGCGAGGTGGAGATATACACTTCAAAGGGTCAGGGTTTCGTATACAGAGTCCATTGTTAGATTGGGGAGAATTAGCCTATGGCTGTTCAGGTGTTTGGCCAGTAGGAGGCAATAACATGTAGATTAAGATGCCCTGAGCTGTCTGGCAGCAAACAATCAATTTAAAGTATCCTATACTGGTTTGGGGAAATGCCATCAGCCATTCCCAGATTCAGCCCTGCTGTCATGCTGGAATTGGCTTCCGGCAAGAAATGAATTTTTCCATCTCTTCTGTTGTAGCTTGCCTCCCCCCCCCCCCCCCACACACCGCCCCCCTTATATTAGAAAACTCTCTGTACTGGGAATTCATAGAACACTTGACTCTAACTTGTTCTGAAAGTGTTCTATTTAAATTTGCATCAAGTTGGTTATGTTACATCAAGTCGATAAAAGGACCTTCATTGCCTCCTTTGGATAGCCATTTCTCATCCACTGTGTGTTAAAATGTCCGTCACTCCCACCCTGGGGCTATGCCAGCTCTGGCAGAGATTCATGCCCCACAAATAGTCCAGTGTCAGTGACCTCCATGGGTCCCTCCTTTGGCTGCACTGTGCTGGCCCAGTTACCGTGGTGACTTAAATGGCTTCATGTGTTTCTGGGAAAGTGCTTCCACCTTGTTCTGTAGAAATGTAGCTCTTTAGACATTTGCATTTTGTCATTTTAGTTTTAAGAAGATTTTCATAAATTAAAAAACAAATGAAAAACTCCCACCAGGTTTTAGATTTAATGGAAGTTTATTAAAACTCTGCATCAGTTTGGGAGAGTTGCTATCGTGGTGGCTTTGAGTTTCCATTCAGGGAACATGCACAGTCTTTTCTATGTCTTTATGCTTTGATGTCATTGACTCTGTTTTACAATTTCTCATTATGATCACTTTATATCCTTCAGTAGACATTGTACTGGAAAAGCCTACAGTTGTCCTCCTGTCTTTCTCCTTTACTTTCACACCGAACACTTCACTTCTGACATATTTAGCCACCAGATAAAGGAGCATTTCCACTTAAGAAGCATTTCTGTGACACCAGCCGGATGTCCTGAAGTCTCAGTTCTGACACTCTCTGTCTACCTGGAGATAAGATCAGATCCCAGAGGCTAAGAGCTCAAGACCCACGAAACTGCCCTTAGTGCAGATGCTTGTCACAAATAGTAGGTCCCCAGGTTACCCACAGCTTTTGTGGACTTGGATACAAATTGAGGTTCTCAGGACCTCCTCCTTGATTAATTTGTTAGAGCAGCTCACAAAACTCAGGGAAACACTGACTTATGTTTACCAGTTTATTAAAGGAGATATTAAAGGATACAGATGAATAGCCAGGTGAAAAGAGGCATAGTGTGAGGTCTGGGAGGGACCTGAGTGCAGGAGCTACTGTCCCAGTGGAACTGGGATGTGTCACCGTCCAGATGTGGGTGTGTTCCCTCACCTGGACGCTTTCTGAACCTTGTACTATTGGGATTTTCTGCAGTCTTCCTGACATAGGCATGATCAAGTATAAACTCCATTTCAGCCCTATCCCTCCCTGGAGGATGTGATTAGATCTGAACATTCTAACGTTCTAATATTGGCTGGTCCTTCTGATGACAGCCTCCTTCCAGGAGCTCCCCAGAATCACCTCATTAGAACAGAGATGTTCATAGTGCTCTTATCACTTAGGAAATTGCAGGGGGTTTAGGAGCATTGTGCCAGGAACCAGACAACAGTATGTGTGTGTATATGTATGTGTGTGTGTGTGTGTGTGTGTGTCTCACAGACATACTTTAGGACTTTAAGAAAATTTGTAATAAATGAAAATTTATCAATATAGTTTTTTTATTGATTAAGGTATTACATGTGTCCTTATCCCCCCATTGCCCCCTCCCACTCATGCCCTCACCCCCCTGGTGTCTGTCCATTGGTTAGGCTTATATGCATGCATACAAGTCCTTTGGTTGTCAATATAGTTTTAATGACAATGAGATGTCACCTCACCACCTGTCAGAATGGCTACCATCAACAAATCAGCAAATGACAAGTGCTGGCGAGGATGTGAAGAAAAAGGCACCCTCGTGCACTGCTGGTGGGAATGCAGACTGGTGCAGCCATTATGGAAAACAGTATGGAGTTTCCTCAAAAAATTAAATATGGAACTACCATTTGACTCAGTGATCCCACTTCTAGGAATATATCCTAAAACACCCAAAACACCAATCAGAAAGAATGTATGCACCCCTGTGCTTATAGGAGCACAATTTGCAATAGCTAAGATCTGGAAACAGCCCAAATGCCCATCAGTAGATGAGTGGATAAAAAAGCTGTGATACGTTTACACCATGGGATACTATGCAGGAGTAAAAAAGAAGAATCTCTTACCCTTTGAGACAGCATGGAGAGACCTGGAGAGTATCATGCTAAGTGAAATAAGTCAGTCAGAGAAAGACAAGTATCACATAACCTCACCCACATGTGAAATCTAATTAACAAAATAAACTGATGACTGGAGTGGATCCAGAGACATGGAAGCATGGAACATGGTGCAGAATCTCAGCGGGAAGGTAGGGAAGGGTTGGTGGGTGGGAGGTAATCAACCAAAGACCTTATATGCAAATATGCATAACCCATGGACACAGACAGTGGGGTGGTGAGGGTCTGGGGTGGGCTGGAGGGTGACAATGGGGGAAAAGGGGGACATATGTAATACTTTCAACAATACAGATTTTTTTTAAAGTACATATGTTGTTACTTAATGTGATCAGTAGAGTAAAGTTACTAAGAAAAAATAAATTAAAAATAAAATTACATCGTTTCACATAAAAAGAAAAACCACTTAATCTAATCACTATGCTGTTACATCTGAAACTAACACAAAATAATATTGAATGTAAACTGTCATTTAAAAAAACTTTTTACATTTTAAATATTTTAAAAGAGCAAAATATAAAAGGGATAATATGTTTAACACTCAGAATTTACAAATATAAACAAAATTTTGCCATTTTATTTTAATTTTTTAAAATATGTTTTTATTGATTTCAGAGAAGGGAGAGGGAGAGAGAGATAGAAACATCAATGGTGAGAGAGAATCACTGATTTGCTGCCTCCTTCATGCCCCAGACTGGGGAATGAGCCTGCAACCTGGGCATGTGCCATGAACAGAATTGAACCATGACCTCCTGGTTCATAGGTCGATGCTCAACCACTGAGCCACACTGGCCAGGCAAAATTTTGCTATTTAAAAAAAATAGGGAGTCCCAGCAACTCTTAACTGTTGATGATATTCAGCAAATTACTTTGGCTTTCTGAGCCTGTTTTCCCAACTGTAAATTTGACTAAAAAAATCACTAAATTATGAAAAAAAAAAAGTCCAAGATAATAAAATATGTGTAGTATTTTAGGGACAAAGAGAAATATTTCTTGTCTCAAGTTTTCATTTCAGCAACATGAACCAGAAATTAATATACTGGAAATCACTGTTAAGGATGAGCTATTTACAAAGTCAATATCATATTTACAATAATTAAAAGATTTCATTCCTGCTCTGAATTTTCATGTACAAAATAAGTGAAGTGCTGCATCTGAAGATTTTACCTTATTCTTTCCATCCATACAGTTTTATCTCCAGTGCTAAATTTGCTCACACCACAAATTTTAAAGGAAGAATGAAGGCATCCCATGGTTCTTGTATTCAGAGTTTCTGTTCACTGTATGTCTTCACATGTGCTTGCAGATACTCAAGATACGTGAAAACCTTCCCACATTGCTGACATTCAGGTATTTTTTTCACTGTGCGTTCTCACATGTTTTCGCAGGGATGTGGGATACCTGAAGGCTTTCCCACATTGCTGACATTCATCAGGTTTCTCCCCAGTATGTGTCCTCACGTGTACCCGCAGGTTGTCAGGATACCTGAAGGTTTTCCCACACTCCTTACATTCATAGGGTTTCACCCCAGTGTGTGATCTCATATGTCCTTGAAGGGAGCAGAGACGACTAAAGGCTTTCCCACATTGCTGACACTCAAAGGGTCTCTCCCCACTGTGCATTCTCACATGTATTCGAAGGGATGAGAGAAAACTGTAGGATTTCCCACATTCTTTACATTCATAGGGTTTCACTCCACTGTGTATTCTCATGTGACCTTGAAAATGTTGAAGCTGCCTAAAAGCTTTCCCACACTCTTTACATTCATAGGACTTCTCCCCAGTGTGTGTTCTCACATGTTTTTGAAGGTAAGAGTGACTAGTGAAGGCTTTGCCACACTGCTGACATTCATAGGGTCTCTCCCCAGTGTGTGTCCTCACATGTACTCGCAGGGATGCAGCATACCTAAATGCTTTCCCACAGTGCTGACATTCACAGGGTCTCTCCCCAGTGTGTGTCCTCACATGTACTTGCAGGTTTGCAGGAAACCTGAAAGCTTTACCACACTGCTGACATTCATAGGGTTTCACTCCACTGTGTGTTCTTACATGCCCTCGAAGGGAGGAGTGACGACTAAAGGTTTTCCCACAGTGCTGACATACATAAGGTCTCTCCCCACTGTGTGTTCTTGCATGTTCTTGCAGATTTGTGAGATACCTGTAGACTTTCCCACACTCCTTACATACATAGGGTTTCACTCCACTGTGTGTTCTCACATGTCTTCTAAAGTATTTAAGACTACCGAAAGCTTTCCCACATGCCTTACACTCATAGGATTTCTCACCAGTGTGAGTTCTCACATGTCCTGTAAGGTAAAAGTAATACATAAAGGCTTTTCCACATACTTTGCACACATGGACTTTTTGTCCACACTGACCTCTCACATGTCCCCGAAAGGATGAGTGGCAGGTGAAAGCTTTTCCACATTTCTTACACTCAATAGAGTTTTTATTACTGAGACTCTTCACATATTTCTTAGCTGTTCTCCCAGTATCCTGACATTTATAGGGTTTCTCCACAAGATCAGTTTCCTCCTGAGTACTCAGGCATGAAACCAACCTGCAGGGTTGTCCACATTCCTCACAGGGATGAGGTTCGTGTCCAGTGGGAGATCTCTGCTGATTTATAAGGAAAGAGCAATCCTTGAAGACTTTTCCACACTTAGTGCATTCATAGTGTTTAACTCCAGGGATATGTGTCTCATCCACAGGAAGATCTGTGATCTGGTTCAGGGTATCTCCACATTGGTTACCTTCCAGAGTTTCACAGAGACTCTCCACAAAATGACTTCTATTCAAAACAGGAAACACACTATTAGTGATTAGTGCTCACAAGTGATTTCTTTATTACTGATTATTGATGGTTCTAATGACCACATATTTACCATTTTCAATGCACAGGTATGTTTTTGGTACTGTCTGCATTATTCCATCATGAAACAAGCTTATTGCTTTGGCTGAACTAAAATAGGGCCATAAATTCCAGTGTTTCTTTCTTACGGGGTCTCCTGATCATGGTTTCCATCTGAGTTCTGTTTCAGACACTCAATAGCTACATCACATGTATGAAAATAGTGTCTTGTGAAAATTCTCTGAGTACCTTACTGATTCGCTAGCTAGGTTGTACTTTTTCTTTAATTTCAAGTTAGTCTAACACTGCTGAGATCCCCTGTTCCCCTGTTCCACTCACCCCAGATGCCTCTCTTGAGGTTGGTGCTCATCTGCAATGTTATAAACTGTAAAGTTTTCTCTAAAAACAGACCAGGAATCACTCCTTATGAATTGTAGTATTTTCTCTTCACTGGATATTTCATTCTCCAAATTATCCTGCCCAGGACATGATGCTTGGGTTTTAACTTGAGTGAAACAATCTGTAACAACTGATAGCATAATTAAATTAAATTCCTGAGAAAGAAATGGTGAAATAAAGAACAATGTATAGATTTATTTTCATATACTGATCCAAAAGTATAAATAATTTTTATAAGGAAGAATAAGTTTATAAGCAAAGAAAAACTCTAAGGACCTTTGCTATTTGGGACTTTGACAAGTGAGTCAAAATGGCAGCCTGGTCACTAAGAAATACTATAAAAAAAGATAAAGACCAAATAAATATAAATGTTATAAAAAATGCAAAGTAGGGAGGAACGGCAGAATGCACATGCCCAAATGTTCCCTTTACAGGAGATGCCAAAGTCTTCCCAAGTGAGTGAGGATACAATAAAAAGTCCAACAGGAATGCAGGGTAAATGTAAAACGTCTCCCTCTCAAACACAGGGTGAGTCACGTTTCTAACAGATTTGTCCAAATAGCAATCCCTTATCCAGAATCTATTCCTCCTGTGGGTTGTTGTTCTCTGAAGTTCTCAGACACAGAGGCCCTTAAATGAAGCCTTTCTTCACAGCCCCCAGCTGCCATTAGGAGATTGATGGTGTGTTTGGCTGATGCCCTGCCCCTGGAGAAAAGGTCCTCATGATGGAGGATGGAGGGCAACACCCAATCTATGAGAAGGGCCCATACTTGGGCTTCATGGGTAAGAACCATAAAGCTGTTTTCACAGCAAACTGGAGACTATGCTCATTCTTATAAAAATTAGGGGGCCTCAGACTTTCGTTCAAGAGAAATAAAAAGTCAATTTAATATATAAAACTTTTTTTATCATGAAAAAGATATTTGATTCTAGATATGTTCCATGAAGGCTTGGATTACATAAGTCTTTTTTTTTTTTAACATATTGCCCTTCCTTGGGCCCAATAAAAAAAGAACAATTGTAAGAAATACTTTTTCCTTAAAAGACTAAGTGAGGGATAAAGCCATCCTTACCCACTGAGGCCAGGTTCCTGAAGGTCTCTAGCATCACTTCTCTGTAGAGCTTCCTCTGAGCACCATCCAGCAAAGCCCACTCTTCCCAAGTGAAGCACACAGCCACATCCGCAAAGACCACCGTGTCCTGAAACATCCCACATATTCTGTTTCAACAGGGCACCTCTTCACCAGCATGTGCAGGAGGATGGGGAAGGCTGGAACAGAACTCATTTCCTAGGACACCTAAGCTCATGCTCTTTTGGGAAATGACTATAAGCAAGCAAATAAAATGCATTATCGTCAATAGTGGTAAGAGCTTGGAACCATGAAGCAAAGTACAAGAACAAGTGATATAAACTTATCCTATATAATAAAAGCGTAGTATGCAAATTTTCCCCACAACTAGGAGTTCCTCTGGGAGTTCGACTGGGGGTGGGGCCGGCTGGGGGGAAGGGAGGGAGGCCCTGGCCCGCAGCCAGCAGCCGCTAGGGACTCTACCCGTGCATGAATTTTGTGCACTGAGCCGCTAGTCCAGCAGTTCTCAACCTGTGGGTCACGACCCCTTTGGGGGTCGAATGACCCTTTCACAGGAGTTGCCTAAGACCATCGGAAAACACATATATAATTACATATTGTTTTTGTGGTTAATCACTATGCTTTAATTATGTTCAATTTGTAACAATGAAATTGGGGGTCACCACAACATGAGGAACTGTATTAAAGGGTCTCGGCATTAGGAAGGTTGAGAATCACTGCTCTAGTCCATATATAATTTAAAAGAATGGCTTTTACTGTTATATAGCAGATTCTGAGTATGTTAAAGACTGAAAATGAGTCCTGGCTGGTTTTTCTCAGTGGTTAGAGCATCAGCTCGTGGACCTAAGGGTCTCGGGTTCCATTCCTGTCAAGGGCACATGCCCCGGTTGTGGGTATGCAGTAGGGGGTATGCAGGAGGCAGCCTATCAATGGTTCTCTAATCATTGATGTTCCTCTCCTTTCCTCTCTGAAATCAATTTATATATATATATTAAAAAAATAGAAAAAAAAATATCCTGGGGTGAGGATTAAAAAAAAGACTGAAGATGAAGTCATTGTTCAGATAATGTAGAATCAGATACTTGGCTCCTCAATAGTTATTGTCAGCTCCAAGACCTGGAACCAGGATGTCAGACAGTCATGAACACTGAGATTTCCAGTGCTGCTTGATCTAAACAGCTCTCACCTTGTAAGTCAACAGTGTTCTGGAGCCTGGTCTAGTCCCCTCTTATCTGACAGAGGCAGAGACACAACCCCTCCCCCGATGAGGTGGACACTGTGGGCATAGGTGTAGGCCAAGCCTGGGGCCTGGCACGCCGGTTGGGTAAAAGGGGAACTTGGTTCCTGAAGGAATTTTCAAGCCAGCACAGCTTCGCAAATAAACAACCTTGTGCCTGGAATATGAGAAAAATCGTCCCACAAAAAAGAATTGCTGAAGGATCTAATGGTAATAGAGCTAAAGGCGGCTCTAACAGAGAGAAAAAAACTACCTAATGTGTATTTTAGAGCAATGTTGGGTTGGATGACATCACATCAATAAAATAAAGGGCAAAAAATTATTTTAAAAGTTGAAATTTTTAAAAACTGTGTTCTCTCAAAATCTAAAAAAACAAACAAAAACAAAAAAACACACAAAACCAAACCCACAACTGTATCAGGCACAGAAAAGGCAACACTACATCAACCAGGGTTAAACTAGGAATTGCTAATCACATACCTGATACCAGACATAACTACATACAGAAAACTCATAGGACCACAATTTTTAAAAAGGTAACAAGATAAAGACAAATAATATAATTAAATAATGGGCAAAGAATGTGAGCAGATACTTCTTAAAAGGAAAAATTCATATGGCCAATAAGCATCTAAAAGATTCTAGCCATTAGTCATCAAGAAAATGCAAGTTAAAACTAAAGCAGGTATCTGTTCACACTACTAAGATGGCTGTGAGACAGACAGACAAGTACTGGTGAGGATGTGAGGAAGTCAGCTTATGGGAAGTAAAGTAGTGAAGCCACTTTGGAAGATAGCCCAGCAGGTCCTCAAAATGATGGACATGGTTACCACAAAACATAGCAATTCCACTCCTGTGTGTTTACATAACCAAAAGAAGGAAAAACAAATATCAACACAAAACTAGTAATGGGTGTCCCAAAATTCACGCAAGAAGTAATTTTGGCCCTAACCGGTTTGGCTCAGTGGATAGAGCGTCGGCCTGCAGACTGAAGGGTCCCAGGTTCGATTCTGGTCAAGGGCATGTACCTTGGTTGCGGGCACATCCCCAGTAGGGGGTGTGCAGGAGGCAGCTGATCCATGTTTCTCTCATCAATGTTTCTAACTCTAGCCCTCTCCCTTCCTCTCTGTAAAAAAATCAATAAAATATTTTTTAAAAAGAAGTAATTTTTATAGATAACACAGGTTTATAATTAAAAATTGTAAATTTTTTATTGATTCATAAAGTATACAGTATAGGGTTATGTATGGAATAGCATATCGGGTAAATGGCTTCCACAGCTTTGCTGGCACATAAGCACTCTTTTGTTGAAATTTTCCATGACCGTTTTGCATAAATGTGGCTGAATTTCGATGAGGCTCATTTTCATCTTGATGGCTTGGTTAGTCGACAAAATTGTCGCATTTGGGATTCAGAAAATCCACGAGTGATTGTTGAGAAACAAATGCATCCTCAACGTGTCACTGTTTGGTGCAGATTTTGGGCTGGAGGCATCATCGGACCATTCTTCTTCGAAAATGCGGCTGCTCAGGCAATAACAAAAGAGTGCGTATGTGCCAGCAAAGCCGTGGAGGCCATTTACCCGATATGTTATTCCATACATAACCCTATACTGTATACTTCATGAATCAATAAAAAATTTACAATTTTTAATTATAAACCTGTGTTTTCTATCAAAATTACTTCGTGAATTTTGGGACACCCTTTATTTCTCTCCCCCTCTCCCTTCCTCTCTCTGAAGTCAATCTATAATAATAAAAGCATGATATGCTAATTAGACTGGACGTCCTTCCACACAACTTTCTAGACCAGCGGTTCTCAACCTGTGGGTCGCAACCCCTTTGGGGTCGAACGACCCTTTCACAGGGGTCGCCTAAGACCATCGGAAAACATATATATAATTACATACTGTTTTTTGTTTTGTTTTTTTATTTTTTACAGAGAGGAAGGGAGAGGGATAGAGAGTTAGAAACATCGATGAGAGAGAAACATCAATCAGCTGCCTCCTGCACACCCCCCACTGGGTATATGCCTGCAATCAAGGCACATGCCCTTGACCGGAATCGAACCTGGGACCCTCGAGTCCACAGACAGACGCTCTATCCGCTGAGCCAAACCAGCCAGGGCTACATATTGTTTTTGTGATTAATCACTATGCTTTAATTATGTTCAATTTGTAACAATGAAATTGGGGGTCACCACAACATGAGGAACTGTATTAAAGGGTCGAGGCATTAGGAAGGTTGAGAACCACTGTTCTAGACGAAGCCGGGGCTTCGAGGGAAGCCCGATTCCAGGGCCTGCCGGTGGCTGGAGGGAAGCCTGGGTCCTGGGTGCCAGAGGGAAGCTGGTGCCGGCAGCCGGGGGGAAGGAAGACCTACTCTTGCATGAATTTCCTGCACTGGCCTCTAGTAAAAATATATTTTTAAAAAAAGACTATGTCTCTGTAGCAAAAAGGGGATGTGGGTGTGATATATAGGGTGTCCCCAAAAAATGTATATACACTTTAACAGCTGATAACTCAGTTTTCACTGCTTTTCAGATTTAACTGATTTAAAATAATGGGTGAAGCCAGACTAAGCTTTGAACAAAGAAAATTTATTCTAAAGTGCCACTAGACTTTTTTTAATGGGGATACATCAACTTTATCTACAGTACAAAACTGGCAACAGTCGACAAATTGAGGGCACACAAATACAAGCGAAATAATTCCTAATGTTTGCGATCCATTGCTTGGCATTATCAGCAGTGCCTGGACCAGAACAGTCACCAGTTTGAAAACAGGCATTGGAAAAAAAATTATTCATTTCTGTATATTCTTTTAAAATTTGAAAATGAGCTGTATGTTAATAAACACTGACTTTATAATCACTCAAAGTGCATATACATTTTTGGGGGATACCTTAAGAGAAAAGAAGAGGCAGGTGCTAACACGAGTAACTTGTAGCCACGTGGCATGTGCTTGTTAAAAGCAGTAAATAACTAATGGTCCCACTTGTTTATACAATAATATTCCTTTCAGGTGATAGGAACCTACTTATCAAGAGGTGAATTGGTACTCAGCTAGCTTTGTAATGATGGCATGGCCATGTTAAGTAATGAGAAAAATTTAGGCTAACAACTATGCTTTTTATTGTTATGTTAGACTGTACTTTTTATACTTGTTTTTAAAAAGCCCTGGCCTGTGTTTCTCAGTGGTTAGAGCGTCAGCCTGCGCACCAAAGGGTCTCGGGTTCAATTCCTGATCAAGGGCATGTACCTGGGTTGCAGGTTCAATCCCTGTCTTGGATCAGAGCCAGTGTGGAGGCAACCAGTCGATGTGTCTTTCTCACATCAATATCTCTCTCTCTCTCTCTCTCAAAATCCATAAATAAAATTTTTTAATGTCCTAATATAAGAATAATTGCACAATTCTGTAAATATGCCAGATACCAATGAATTTTATAAATTAAATAGGTAAACTTTATAGTATGTAAATTATATCTCATATAAAACTGTTGTTAAAAAGTTCAGACAGCCCTGGCCTGGTGTCTCAGTTGATTGGAGCATCATCCCATACACCAAAGGGTTGTGGGTTCGATTCCCAGTCAGGGCACATACCTAGGTTGCAGGTTGGAGCCCAGGTTAGGGGGCATACAGGATCCATGTTTCTCTCTCTCACTGGAATAGAACCTGAAACCTTTTGGTGCACAGGACGAAGATCAATCATCTGAGCCACACCAGCTGAGCTATTTTATTATTTTCCATATGAATAACTGTAAATCTATTTTTGCCCCACCCTGTATATCCTCCTTAAACTAATGGCATTTTCATTCAAATTCCATTGAATTTAACCAAATAAATTAAGAGTAGGAAAATGGAACAAAACTTCAGATGTTTCATAGATTAAATACACCGAGGAGATATTACCACTTATGGGAAGAGATTTTTTTTAATATTAGATGTAATGGGATAAATGTATAGAAATCAGTAAACATACCTGAGATGACACAGGAGAACACCTGAGAATGTCTGTATTCTTTAAAGAAACAAAATCAGCTGATTCTACTATCCCCACATACTAAATGCAATTCTCAAAGGGTTCCTAGGCCAGGTACTAAATATTTAAAAAATCAGTGGTTCAGGGGCAGGGAGTGGGATGGAGGAGATCAATGGAGGAGAAAGGGGGGGAGTCTGTAATATTTTCAACAATAAAAATAAATTTAAATAAATAATCAGTGATTCCAAATTGTAGAGAAAAAAACCAGAGTATTACCAAGACCAGAAAGGGACAATTCAAAAAAATATTCAAAGGCAACGACATTCATAAATATAGAGGCAAAAGGCGTTTTAAAAGGCAATCTAGCCCGGCTGGTGTGGCTCAGTGATTGAACGTCAACCTATGAACCAGGAGATAATGGTTCAATTCCTGGTCAGGGCACATGACCCGGTGCAGCCTTGATTCCCAGTGTGGGGGGTGTGCAGGAGGCAGCCAATCAATGATTATCTCTCATCATTGATGTCTCTCTCTCCCGTCCTCTTGGAAATAAAAAAACAACAACAACAATATACTTTTTTTTAAAAAAGACCGTCTAGTCTAGCCCTAGTCGGTTTGGTGCAGTGGATAAATCATCGGCCTGCAGACTGAAGGGTCCCGGGTTCGGTTGCAGGCTCCATCCCCAGCCCAGTCAGGGTGCATTTGGAAGGCAACCAATCAATGTGTTTCTCTCTCTCTGTCTCTCCCTCTCCCACTCTCTCTAAAAATCAATGGAAAAATATCCTTGTGTGAGGATTAACAAAAAATCTAATAAATAAATGAATAAAAAGAATATTAACTCAAAACCAAGTTCATTTCATTTCAGAAAGGCAAGATGGAGTAAATATTGATTGTCTGCCCTAGCCAGTTTTGCTCAGTGGATAGAGTGTTGGCCTGCAGACTGAAGGGTCCCAGGTTCGATTCCGGTTAAGGGCACATGCCCGGGTTGTGGGCTCAATCCCCAGTAGGGGTTGTGCAGGAGGCAGCCAATCAATTATTCTCTCTCATCATTGATATCTCTATCTCTCCCTCTCCCTTCCTCTCTGAAATCAATATATATACATATACATATATATGTATGTATATGTGTATATATATATATAATATATATATATATATATACTAAAAATGCTTTTTAAAAATATTGATTGTTCAATGAGTACAATTTATCCCATTCATGAAAAAAAGGCACACTAACCATAGGCTTCCAGTCTATAGATGCTGAGGACATGCTGGTCTCATGTCACTGCTCATTGATGACAATACAACTTAAAGACAAGAAGGGAACAATCAGAAAGAAATGGTATCTACATAAAGCCCAGAGACAACTTCCTATTTAACAGTGAAATGTTACAACTGTTCCCTCTGAGATCAGGAACAAAAAGGTGAGGGTGGGCATGTATACAATTGTACACCTGTGAAGGCCTAGCCAGTGCAGCGATGAAAAACAACAATGTGGGAAAAGATTTACAACGGGAAAACACTAAACTTCACTGGTACCAGATGAAAAGATTTAGTATTTAGAAATCTCCCAATCCTACAGACAAATTATTAACTTAAAACTGATCATAGCAGGGGTATTGGTTAAAATACAATATTAAAAAAATCAGTATCACCACCAATAATACATCTGATAATGGGTTAATATCCAAATTATAAAGAACTCCATGTAACTCAACACACACACACACACACACAAAAAAAATCCAATTAAAAAAATGGATGCCCAGGTGGCGTGGCTCGGTGGTTGAGCGTTGACCTATGAACCAGGAAGTCACAGTTTGATTCCCGGTCGGGGCACATGCTCAGGTTGTGGACAGGAGGTAATCAATGACTCTCTCATCATTGATGTTTCTATCTCTCTCTCCCTCTCCCTTCCTCTCTCGCAAATCAATAAAAAAAATATATTTTTGAAAAATGGGCAAAGGACCTAAACAGACAGTTTTCCAAAGAGGACATACAGATGGCCATTAGACATGAAAAGATACTCAAAGTCACTAATCATCAGAGAGATGCAAATTAAAACCAAAATGAGATCACCTCATACCAGTCGGAATACCTGTGTGCATGTTCCCCACAATTATTATTATTTAAAAAATATATATATATTATTTTAGTCCAAAGCCCATGCCACACCCAAGACCATTGAAATCTCTGGGGTGGGACAAAGGCATTGTTAGCTTTTTGTTGTTGTTGTTGTTAATCCTCACTGGAGGATATTTTTTCTATTGAGTTTTTTGTGGTTTTTTTTTTTTTTTTAGAGAGAGAGTGGAAGGGAGAGGGAAAGATAGAGAGAAACATCAATGTGAGAGAGAGACATCAATTGGTTGCCTCCCACACACACCCTGACCAGAGCCAGGGATTGAGCCTGCAAATGAGGTACATGCCCTTGACTGGAATGGAACCCAGGACCCTTCACAGTCTTACTCAGTCTGCACAAATCACACTTAACTCCAGCAACTCTGTGGATGATGCAAAAACCAACTATAACAAGTCACAATTCACAACATTTGCATTAATCTTTGGCATCAAGTGTCACAGACTCTGCACCCTGAATGCAAGAGTCACTATGGTTTTTACTGTGGATCTCCACCAACCTTGCATGAAGGTGGGAAGCTGTGTGCATGTTCCCCACGATCCAATAGAAGAGAGGACGTTTACTGTATCTGAAACACTTTCTCAGAGGCACCTCTGGTTAAGTGGGGGAATAATATGAGTCAGCAGGACGGACAGAGACCTGAGACACTGAGCCACCCTCACTAACATGGAGAAACCCGAGGCTGGAATAAGGGAAAGCTCCTAGCGCCGAGCTGGACACAGAAGAGGCTGCACAGGTGCCAGGTGACAATGCTGACTCCATCCTTCCTGACCCTGTTCTCCTGGAACATCCACGGAAGGTGAAAGGCACCACCCCAACCACTTGCTCTGGAAAAAGGCACGTTGCAGGAACCACCGACTTAGGTAAGACTCTCAGATGTCTCCCACGTTTACCTCTGACAGCGCCAGAGGCAGACACCCACATCCCCATTCTCTGGTCCTGAACGATCGGCTGTGTGTTCCTCCAAGCAGAGCTTGGCTGAGCTTGGCTGAGCTGCGCTCCTGACCCCAGAACCCTGAACTCAGGCCGGTCCTCCGCCGCAGCCCGGACACCTCTCCCGAGGACACGCTGGCCTCCGGGGGCTGCTCTCCCAACCACACCAGTCCCTCCTACCTTTGTGGACTCCTCTCTGTAAAAGCAAGACTCGGAAAGCCCACTCCTGAGACCCCTGCCGATGGCACGGCCTGAGAGTGCTCCCTGCTGCCCAGCCTCTGCCCAAGTGCAGTCCCCGCTCCTCGCCCTGCGCAGGAACCCTTTCGAATGAAAATCTCTCCTTACAAAGCTTGGACTTGTTCAAACTTCACGGGCTTGACCAAGTGGTCACAATTTCCCACCTTTTATCCAAGCTTTCCTAGTTTATGTCCTCCCGACAGGCGCAGACACTGGCCCCATCCTGTCTGAACAAGCACGGAGGCGCCAAGCCCGCTGACCGGAGCTGAGTGCGCTGACCACAGGGTGGCAGGTGCCGTCACGCCGCCTTCCCGCTCCCCCTCCTGCCTCGGAGAAGAAAAGCCCGTTTCTCCCTGGAGGCGGCACAGCTCTGGTCCCAGCCTGTCCCCACTGCACAGTCTGAACCAAGTCCGATTCGACGTTATCTGTCGGGTCCAGCTCAGGTCCTCCCCGGCGTCCATCCCGCCCCCAGCCCCTGGCCGCCCGCGATGGCGGCCGGCTGGTCCTTCCTCGGTCCCCCTGCTCGGCCAAGGCCTCGGAGCCGGGACACCCCGCCACCGAGAAAGGACACTCGGGAGGACTGGGGGAGTGGGGGACGCGCGGCTTCCAGCCGGTCCGAACCAACACAGCCCGGCCTCGGCCCGCTCCGCGCACTCACCATCTCGCGACCTGCTCCGGGCTCTCGGGGCGGCGTCCTCCCCGCAGCCCGGGAAGTGGGACAAGATGACAGGAGCCCAGGCCCCGCGCGGACCCGCGAGAGCGCCCCCGCCGGCGGAGAGACCTCGGCGCAGGACACAGCGCCCGCTCCGGGTGAACGCGCGGACCCCCGCTGATTGGACGGTGCTGCAGGCTGGCCCTTCCTGAGGACTCTGATTGGGCACAACTCCGTCACGCCACCAGGCCGTAATTGGACAGTTTCTGAGGACCGCCCCCTTCCCATGTCTTGATTGGGCAGCCCCTCAACCCCGCCCCTGCTCCCTGATGTTGCTCTGGGCCCCGCCTCGGTCTCCCCTCATTGGACAGTCACAGACCCGGGCCTGAGCAGCGGGCGGAGGTCGCGGGCGGGACCCTGCGCAGTGCGGGCTGTGGGCTTCAGCCTCCCCTGCTCAGCCCCCGCCCTGCGTTCAGTTCTTCACAGCACGAAGCGCGCCCTGTGAGCCTGAGCCCGTCCCCCGCCAGTCACTGACCCCAACAGCCAGAAACAACGGCCATTCCTTGACTAAGGGTCTCAGGTTTGAGTTTCTGTGAAGGTAAAGCTAAAATCACGGCCCACGTTGTGTTTCAGCTCCGGAGCCCTCAGGCAGAAGGACCACTGGCCACGTCCCCATTAAACCGAGGGACGCCGATGCCGACCTAGAGATCTGAAATGATGATTTACTGCCCTCATCTCATCCTTAACCAATCAGCAAGACCCACGACCCCAAATCCCGTACGCATGACTTGTGATTTTGCTCTATACAACCCCTTGTCCATAAAAATTCAACGAGTTAGGGCCTTTGGGCTTCAGCTGCCTGTTCTCTTGGGTGGCTCCATTCATAATAAAAATAACCAACCCTTCTCCACTACAATTCTTGGTGTTTAGTGTTTGGCTCTCCTAGCGCCAGGTGGTGGAACTTTCTGTTTGGTAACATTCACCCATTGATAGACATGTCCGCCTTTTGGCCACTTAGGAGAGTGCTGCAAGGTGCATTCATGTAACCTATTTGAGTGCTGTTTCAATACAGGTGAGAGGGAGTAGTAGGGTCATATATAACACGAGGTTTAACTTTCTGAGAACCGCCAGCTCTCTTCCATAATGGCTGCACCATGTCACGTTCCCACTGGAAGTGTACAAGGGTCCCCATTTCTTCACATCATCCCTTTTTTCTGAATTGCTGCATTCTAGACATCTTAATGGGTAGAAGTGGTATCACCTTGGGGGCTTGATTTGCATTCCCCTGGTGATTTGTGATGTTGAGAATCTTCTCATGTATTTATTGCCATTTGTAACTCATCTTCTGAGAAATAGCCATTCAAGTTCTTTGCCCATTTTTTATTTTGTTTTGTTGTTAATCCTCACCTGAGGATATTTTTCCATTGATGTTTAGAGAGAGTGGAAAGGAGGGGAAGAGACAGAAACATCAATGTGAGAGATACATTGATTGGTTGCCTCCCACATGTGCCCAGGGGTCAAGGGCCAGGGGTCAAGCTGCAACCCATAGTGCCCTTGACCAGAATGGAACCCAGGATCCTTCAGTCCGTGGGCTGATGCTCTATTCACTGAGCCAAAATGGTTAGGCTTTTCCACATTCCAGACCTTCATAGGGTTTCACTCCAAAGGCTTTCCCACACTTTTTATACTCACACGGTTTCTCCCGGTGTGTGTTCTCACGTGTTCGTGTAGGTAGGAGTAACAACAGAAAGTTTTTCCACAGTGCTTACATTCATAGGGCTTCTCTCCAGTGTGAGTTCTTACATGTCGTGTAAGGTAGGAATAATATCTAAAGGCTTTCCCGCATGCTTTACAGGCGTGAATTTTCTGTCCACAGTGACCTCTCACATGTCCCAGAAAGGATGAGTGGCAAGTGGAAGCTTTTCCACATTTCTTACAATGAAAGGAGTTTTTACTACTCAGACTTCACGAATCTCTCAGGTGATCTCCCAGTATCCTGACTTTGGTAGTGTTTCTCCACAAGGTCTATTTCCACATGCGTGCTTAGACACAAGACACACTTGGAGGCTTTTCCACATTCCTCACATGGGTGAGGTTTGTGTCCAGTGCGAGATCTTTGCTGATTCATAAGGAAACAAAGATCTGAAGATTTTTCCACACTTAGTACATTCATAGGGTTTAACTCCAGTCAGATGTCTCTCGTGCACAGGAGGATCTGTGATCTGGTTCAGGGTGTCTCCACACTCATTGCCTTCATTACTTTCACAGGGCGTCTCCAGCACATGACTGTTCAAAATAGGGAGCACGCTATTAGGGACTAAAGATTGTAAATGTCGCCTTGGCTGGTGTGGTTAGAGCGTCGGCCCATGCACTGAAGGCTCAAGGGCACGTAGCCACCAATCAATGTTGGTCTGTCACTCTGTCTCTTTCTCCCCCTCCCTTCCTCCCTTCCCTTCTCTCTAAAAATCAATGGAAAAAAAGATCTTCACTCCTTGGGTGAGGATTAAAAAAAAGAAGACAAAAGTATCGTGTGTGTATGTGTGTGTGTATGTGTGTGTGTGTGTGTGTGTGTGTGTTTTAATCCTCACCAGAGGATACCTTTTCCATTGGTGTTTTTAGAGAGAGTGGAAGGGAGGGGTAAAGACAGAGAGAGAAACATTGATGTCAGAGAGGCACATTGATTAGTAGTCTCTTGCATGTGCATCGACCAGGGCTGCAGATTGAGCCTGCAACCGAGGCATGTGCCCTTGACCGGAATTGAACCCAGGCCCCTTCAGTCTGAGGGCCAATGTTCTAACCACTGAGCAAAACCAGCTAGGGCCTATGCCAACAGGCAGACATCCCCCGAGGGGTCCTTAATGCCGCTGCAGAGGCGAGAGGCTCCCGCCACTGCTGCTGCACTCGACAGCCATGAGCCCGGCTTCTGGCTGGGTGATGCTCCCCTGTGGGAGCACACTGACCACCAGGGGGCAGTTCCTGCGTTGAGCGTCTGCCCCCTGGTGGTCAGTGCATGTCATAGCGACCAGTTGTTCCACCGTTCAGTCAATTTGCATATTAGCCTTTCATTATATAGGATATTTTTATTGATTTTAGAGAGGAAGGGAGAGAGATAGAAACATCAATGATGAGGAGAATCATTGATTGGCTGCCTCCTGCACATTCCACAATGGGGAGGGAGCCCGCAACCTTGGCATGTACCCTGACCAGGAATTGAACCGTAACCTCCTGGTTCATAGGTCAACGCTCAACCACTGAGCCATGTGGGCCGGGCATGACTCCTGTTTTTATGGGGTTGAACCAGACATGTTGCTGGGGAAGTGTCTCAATACAGAAAATGTCCTCTCTTCCAGTAGAATTATGAGGGGAATACACACAGTTCCACGCCTTCATGGGAGGTGGGTAGAGATATGGATTATCAGTGGTTGAGTATTGTCCCTCACTGGGTCTGAACATGCCCAGGTGTGGGGTAAAGGGGGTCAATGGAGGAAAAAAGGGAAGATCTATAATACTTTCAACAATAAAGATAAATAAATAAATCCTATATAATAAAAGCCTAATATGCAAATCGACCAAACAGCGAAACGACCAGTCGCTATGATGCACACTGACCACCAGGGGGCAGACGCTCAATGCAGGAGCTGCCCCCATCCCCCAGGCCAGCCAAGGTGGGTGCCAGCAGGGCCCCCCGCCGGTCACCCTACAGATTGGCCCTGATCGCCGGCCAGGCCTAGGGACCCTACCTATGCATGAATTTTGTGCACTGGGCCTAGTGAATAAATAAAGTGTGGCTCAGTTGGTTGAACGCAGTCCCATGCATCAAAGGGTTGCCAGTTCCATTCCAGATCAGGGCACATACCCAGGTTGTGAGTTTGATTGTTTCTCTCTCTCTCTCTTTTTCTCATCTCCCTTCTACTCTCTCTAAAATCAATAAAAACATACTTTTAAGAAAAAGAACATGTACATCCATGACAAACCCACATGGAAAATTTAACTTTAAATAACCACATATCAACCCAGCTGGTGTGGCTCAGTGGTCAAGCACTGACCCAGAAACCAAGAGGTCACAGGTTCGAATCCCAGTCAGGGCACATGCCCGGGTTTCAGGCTTGATCCCCAGTAGGGGTTGTGCAGGAGGCAGCCGATCTATGATATTTCTCTCTCATCATTGTTTTTATCTCGCTATCCCTCTTCTTTCCTCTCTCTAAAAATCAATAAAGGGGGGAAAAAAGTAAATAACCACATATCAGATGCATCAAGGATTTTAAGTATCCTTAAAACAGTGGCTTCAGGCCCAGCTGGCATGGCTCAGTGGTTGAACATCTTACCTATGAACCAGGAGGTCATGGCACATGCCTGGGTTTCGGGCTCAGTCCCCAGTGTGGGGCATGCAGAAGGCAGCCAATCAATGATTCTCATTATTGATGTTTCTATCTCTCTCTCCCTCTCCTTTCCTCTCTGAAATCAATAAAAATATATTAAAAACAAACAAACAAACAAAAACCAGTGGCTTCAAGAGGAATCTCTATGGTAACGAACCGATTTTGGTGGCAGTGTGCATGAATCTACATCATAAATAGCACAACACACACACACACACACACACACACACACACACACACATACTCACACACACACACACACACACATGCATGTAAAACTGCCAAAATCTGAACAAACCCTTTGGATTGTACCAATGTTGACCTCCTGTTCTTTTGTTTTGTTTTTAAATAGTTTGATTTTTAGAGAGAGAAACATCGATATAAGACATGAGAGAGAAATGTCGATCAGAGCGAAACATCCATCAGCTGCCTCCCGCAGATCTCCTGCTGGGAATGAAGCCTGAAACCTGGGCACGTGCCCTGACTGGGATGACACGCAACCAACTGAGCCACATTGGCGAGGGCTCTATCTTCTGACCCAGGCGCCAGAACCCTACCCCTGGGCCGAGGGTGGACACTCCGGTCAGGACCCGCGGGCCCCCCAGATGGGGACAGGACAGGACGCTGGGACTTCACCCCAGGGCAGAAGGCGCATACTCCGGTCGGGACCCGTGGGATGCCGGGCGCCCACTCGGCGGCAGAGGAAGGAGACTCGGTTCGGGACCGGGGTTAGGGGTGGTGCGCGGGGACCCAGGCCCACAGCCGCGTCCAGACGATTACACCTGTCAAACCAGCCCCGCCCCGCGCACTCACCACCGCCCTGTCGATCTCCAAAACAGTTCCTGTGCGTCTTCTCCACGCCCCGCGACTCCAGCCTGCAAGAGCGACGTCCACGCTGCTGGCGCGCCCGCCTCCAGCCCTGATTGGACGATCCTCGGAGCCCCTCACCCTGATTGGACAGTTCTCTCACTAGACAATTCTTCCAGGCGCTCTTTCTCCATGACTCTGATTGGACAATCCAGCCTCCCCAGCGCCGCGGCCCCCTGGAGTCCTGCTCTTGGACCGGAAGTCCTGACTCAGTCTCTCTGCGGAGCGCCCCTGGCCACGACCCTGGACAGGAGAAAGTCACCGTTAGTCTGTGCCCGTTTTTAAGAACAAACCTCTCAATAGTGACGTCACAAAGCAAGGCAGGGTGGTGCTTGGGTTTGACCTTTGACACAGAAGGCCCCAACTTCCTCCCCTAACCCCAAGGTCAGCAGCCCAGGGCCCAGGGTCTTTGCTCCCATGGGGAGCGCGCTGTGTCCCTAGACTGCAGGCAGAACTGTTTCAGCTCAGCCACTGGTGTGAGATGTTAGAATGCTCGGGTGTGCGTTTCACACTGCGAAGAAATGTCTTTTGGGTCAATTACTAAGTGTCTCTACAGAATTTTGAAATATAAAAGGCTGTGATACTCCTAAGGTATTTGTATGCCTATTTTAACCGATTTACGAAATACTTTATTTAAATTGGTCTGAAATACCTAGAGCATTTCCTATGAATGCTCATTTCAAAAATACCCACTGGCAGTGGATAGAGTTTAAATATAAATTCCAATATCATGACCATTTTTTTATGAACATAACTAGAGGCCCAGTGCACCAATTCTCACAGGGGTGGGGTCCTTCGGATTGGGCTAGGCCTGTTGGGAGGAGGAGATGGTGGGAGGTTGGCCAGAGGGCTCTGAGATCTGGCCAATCAGGGCCTGGAGACTGGGGGAAGGGGCCACAGGTGATTGGCTGGCGGGCAGCCCTGATTGGAGTTGGGGGCCCGTTGGGGGCTCCAGCGGCCTGGGGGCGGGGCCATGGGTGGTTGGCCAGCCGGCCTTGCCCCTGATCGGGGTGGGGGGGCCATCTGCGGTGGGTCTGAGCAGGGGGAGGGGCTGCGTGACTATCTGGTGGGGCGGGCTGATGGGGGGGCAGGCTGGCAGGGGGGAGGGGCCGAGAGGTTGGCCAGCCGGCCCCACCCCCTGACCCGACCAGTTCACTGGCCACAGTGGGTATCATAGTGACTGGTCATTAGGGTCGTTATAGCCATTACTGTTGCTGGCTTTTTATATATGTAGATGATAAAAATGCATTTTCTAAGGTCTGCAAAGATGTTTTAATCATTTTCATAAAATTAGTGTTTAGTGGAACAAACTTAGCAATGGTTTCCCACCCTGGCCAGATAGCTCAGTTGGTTAGAGCATCATCTGGATATGCCAAGGTTGTGGGTTCCATCTCCTGTCAGGACACATATAGGAAGCAACCAATGAATGCATAAATGAGTGGAACAAGAAAAAATTATGTTGATCTATATACAATTTCTAAATCTGTATTCTTCTAGTAACTTGGCCTCAAAATACTGTAAACAAGAACAAAAAGACATAATTAAAGGAGCAGCCTTATATGCATATATGCATAATCCATGGATACAGATAATAGTGTGATAAAGGCCTGAGGGGGAGAGGGTGCGAGATAGAGGGGGCCAATGGGGAAGAAAAGGAACAGCTATAATACTTTCAACAATAAAGACAATTTAAAAAAGAAGGTGCAAAATTCACAGTCAAAATGGGAGATTGAGGCACAAAATTTGTTACCAACAGTGTTTTTCAAGTTTTCTCCAGAGCTTGACCTAATGGACTTACATGAAAGTCTTAAACCGACAATTAGAAAATACACATCCAGCACTGGCTGGTGTGGCTTACTAGTAGTTGGTTGAATGCCGAGCCATGCATCTAAAGCAGCGGTTCTCAACCTGTGGGTCGCGACCCCTTTGGGGGTCGAACCACCCTTTCACAGGGGTCACCTAAGACCAGCAGAAAACACATATATAATTAGATATTGTTTTTGTGATTAATCACTGTGCTTTAATTATGTTCAATTTGTAACAATGAAATTAGGGGTCACCACAACATGAGGAACTGTATTAAAGGGTCGCAGCATTAGGAAGGTTGAGAACCACTGATAAAGGTTGCTGGTTTAATTCCCAGTCAGGGCACATACAGGTTGTGGGTTCTATTTTTTTGTCTCTCTCTCTCTTCCTCTCTCTCCCCATCTCCCTCTCTCTCTCAAATAAAAAACAAACAAACATAGATTTAAAAATACACATCCATAACAAACCCACATGGAAAATTTAATTTTAAATAATCACATTTCAGCCTGGCCAGTGTCGCTCAGTGGTTGAACATCGACCCAGGATCCAAGAGGTCATGGGTTCGATTCCAGATCAGAGCTTGGATCCCCAGTAGGGGACATGCAGGAGGCAGCCAATCTGTGATGTTTCTATCTCTCTATCCCTCTATCCCTCTTCCTTTCTCTCTAAAAATCAATAGAGGGGCCCTAGCCAGTTTGGCTTAGTGGATAGAGCCTGCAGACCGAAAGGTCCTGGGTTCGATTCTGGTCAAGAGCACGTACCTCGGTTGCAGGCTCCTCCCCAGCTTGGGCCCTGGTCTGGGCTCATGCAGGAGGCAACCAATCGATGTGCTTCTCTCACATCGATGTTTCTCTTTGTCTTTCCCTTTCTCTTCCACTCTCTCTAAAAAAAAATCAACAGAAAAATAGCCTCGGGTGAGGATTTAAAAAAAAATTAAAATCAATAGAGAGGAAAAAATTTTAACCACGTATCAGATACATCAGGGATTTCAAGCATCCTTAAAACAGTGGCTTCAGGAGGAATCTTTGTGATAATGAACAGATTTTAGTGGCAGTTTGCACAAATCTACATAATAAAATGGCAGAAAATTACATACACACACACACATAGACACACACACACACGTGTGTAAAACTGCCAAAATCTGAATAAGTCTTTTGGATTGTACAAATGTTGATCTCCTGGTTTGTTTTTTTTAATAGTTTATTGATTTTTTTAGAGAGAGAGGAAGGGAGAGGGAGAGGAAGAGAGAGAGAGAGAGAGAGGTGAGAGATAAACATCAATCAGAGTGAAACATCAATCAGCTGCCTCCTGCACATTCCCTGCTGGGAATCAAGTCTGAAACCTGAGCATGTTCCCAGACCGGGACGATGCCCAACCAACTGAGCCACACTGGCCAGGGCTCTATCTCCTGGTTTGACATTGTACGAAAGCTCTGTAAGATGCTACCACTGGAGGAAGATGGGGCAAGGGTACACAAGACCTCTCTGTGAAACTCTAGTTATTTTTAAGTTTAAAAAGCCCTAGCCTGTTGCTCAGTGGTTAGAGCATCAGACTGAATGGTCTTGGGTTTGATTCTGGTCAAGGGCACCTGCCTCGGTTGCAGGTTTGCTCCCTGGCCCCGTGGCACATGCGGGAGGCAACCAATCCATGTGTCTCTCTCACATCCATGTTTCTCTCTCTCCCCACTTCCCTTCCTCCCTTCCACTCTCTCTAAGAATCAATGGAAAAATATCCTGGGGGTAAGGATTAACAACAATAACAAAAAAGTTTAAAAAATGAGTGGCTGAACCCTCACAGGGTTCTTTTCCTCACATAAAGATGCTCAAAGTTGCCGAAGCCGGTTTGGCTCAGTGGATGGAGCGTTGGCCTGTGGACTGAGGGGTCCCGGGTTCGATTCCGGTCAAGGGCATGTACCTGGGTTGCAGGCACATCCCCAGTGGGAGATGTGCAGAGGCGGCTGATCGATGTTTCTCTCTCAGCGATGTTTCTGGCTCTCTATCTCTCTCCCTTCCTCTCTGTAAAAAATAAATAGAATATATTTAGAAAAAAAAAAAAAAGATGCTCAAAGTTAACCACACAGAAGTGGAGCGGCTGACTCGGTGTGCCGCTGCAGGCCCACGCTCCTGGGCCTTGCTTCAGCTGGTGGCCGTGACCTTCATGGCTACACCTCAGCTGAAGGCACCGGGTGGGGATTTCAGGCATAAACGCCAAGGGAGGTGGGAGGCAGCGAGGCAAAGGGTGAGGAGTACAAGCTGGTCATCTCTGTCCCAGTGACTTCTCTGGACCTCTCATTGTCCAGGACCACGGGGCGTGGCAATCAGTGGATGCAATGAAGAGTAGGAGGCGACGTTTCTGTTCGTTATTGTGTGTTTCTGGTTTTCTTCCACTCAGAGCACATCACTCCCCCGAACAAAACAGGGGTTCTGTACGTAAGGCAAGAGAGCTGACTACCCGACCACCGCAAGTGGCCTCTGCAATTGAGCCCGACAGCACACCCTGACAAAGACCAAAGAATTGTTAGAAAGGCCACACTCTCATCACAACGCCATCAACTAGAGCAATCCATTGTGACGGATAACTTACAACAGCCACGTTCTGAATATTAATACACGTTGGACAGTATTCAGAATTTGATTGTGATGGCCCGGAGGGAGATGGGGAGAGAGGGGCCAGGGGGTCCCAGGCCTCCCCAAGTCCTCGGGGCCTCCACTTTCCTACCCCCAGGGCCACACCCCGGCGCCGCACGGCCCACTGAAGGGGAAGCGATATCCGGTTTTGCAGATGTGGAAAGTGTAGCTCAGAGAGATCCGGTTGCTCACTTGGCCAAGGTGGCAAATGAACTCGCAAACAGGGTTCGGGAGTCACTCTCCCAGCAAACTCTCTCGGTCTCAGCATCAACCGTGGCCAACCTCTGGTGGGACCACAGGACACCCCCGCAGTCGGGCACCGCCCACACCGACACCAGGACTGCACCGTCCAAGATGTGCCAACCTGCAGATCTCACCTGGTGCGAATGACAGGAGCGTGCCCACCCCGGGCCCTGGGGACCTTTATACCCGCATTTGCTTCCGGTTCTGGCGTGGCAGGGAGCGGAATGGAGGCGGGTCTTGGTTTGGGGGGTGTGGGGAGCTACCTCCTCCAATCGCTGAGCAGAGCTGGGACGCGATTGAGCCCAAGGGCCGGTCCGCCCATCCAGGGCGGATCTGAAGCTGGAATGGCACTGGTGCTGTGGGCGTGGCTTACATGGGACCCGCCCCTGGGGGCGTGGCTATGGTCAGAACACCGACCAGCTGTGTGGCTGGAGGCGCGGTCACCATGCCGGTCTAAGGCGCCCATGTCACCCTCATCCACAATAACTACTCACAAACGCTTATTTCCTCCAACACTTTCTTCACGCTAACACACGTATAAAAAGATATTCCCATGGTTAGAACGTGTCTTCCTTGAATCTCATTTCTTCCAGAAGTGGGGTAAAATTTTGTGCATTTCTTACACGGGGCTTTTCTTACTTATAAATTCCTTGTGATATCCTGTCCCGGATGGCGACCTCGTTCATGTTGTCACATTTGTGAATATTTTGTTTTGTGCATTGGGTAGACCCAGGAAAAATGCGTGTGGATTCCTCAAATACATTCTCATTAAGCACCTTCCATAGCCCCCACTCTGTTCTCTTCACTGAACAGAAAAATCCTTGCCCTCATCCTTTTTAGATTCTGGTAGGGAGGAACCAAATTAACCATATTAATAAATAGCATATATAACAAATTTAATATGTCACAGTGTGACAAGGGCCTGGCTCAAGCACTGGTCCCTTCTGCCGTCTCTCCCAAGCCCCACACAGCTGTTTGATTGGCATCATATAGAGGAAGCCTCTGACCTGCCCTCACTACCCACACTTCTCCCCTTCTGAGGACCAAGCCCCAGCTTTTTCCAGTTTCTAGGCAAGATGCTTCTGGTACTGGTGGGCTGGCACAAGGTGACCGAGGTGGGGCTGGGCCAGGTCTAGGACTTTGTGGGCAGCTTCTGGCTGCAAGCTGCCATCTCAGGCACCTGGAGAAGGTCATGTGTTCGGTGGTGGCAGGTGGGATGAGCTGGGACAGCTGGTGGAAATTGCACTAGCAGGCCCAATTTAGAGAGAATTGAAAATTCTTGCAGGTCTTCCATTTAAGGGCATGTCTGCCTATTCAGAATGGATAACTTCATCACACCATAGTATACACAAATCAATTCAGAGTGAATCATAGACGTGAATGGAAGATTATGAAATTTCCAGAAGAAACACAGGGGAAAAAATCTCTGTTTCCCTTAGGTTAGGCAGATTTCTTTGATAGGACAGAAAAATGGGACAAACACACACCAAGAAAATATCAAGTGGGTCATTAAAATTTGTTAATATTTGCTCTTTAAAAGCCACTGTGAGGAAAGCAAATGACAGCAAGGAAAAAATATTTGCAAGACATACTGACAAAGTCATTATATCCAGACGAGATCAAGAATTATTTCAATAGAGAAAAAGCATGACCACAAAAGGGCTGCCTGTCACTCTCAAAACCTTCTAGCTCAGTATTCTTAGAAAATGCCCACTGACTTGGGATAAAGGGGCACAGAATGCAATTAGCTCTCAAAATTAAAGGGGAAACATGCATAATTTACGTGTGCACATGCATATATACACACAGAGAGTACATATCTTGGTTGCAGGTTTGAACCCCCGCCCAGTTAGGATGAGAACAGGAGGCAACCAATTGATGTATCTCTCACGTCGATGTTTCTCTCTCTCTCTACCTCCTTCTTCCCCTCCATTTTCTCCAAAAACAAACAAACAAACAAAAAACAATGGGAAAAATATCCTTGGGTGAGGATTAAAAAATATATATTCTCAGTGAAAGCAGCCAGGCACAAAAGACCATATATTTTGTGATTCCATTCATATGACATTTCTAGAAAAGTCACACCTACAGAGACAGAAAAGTAGGGATGGGAGGAAAGGATTGAGTCAAAAAGGACAAGAGGGACATTTCAGCGACAATGGACATTTTCTAAAATTGGGTTCTGATGATGGTTGTACAATTGTACAACTATACAAAAAATCATCAAACAGTATACTTAAAATGGACAACCCCATTGTTATGTAATTATACTTCAATAACTCTGTAATTAAAAATTCTACCAGAAGAGGGTGCCAGAGACCACGAGTTCAGCTCAGAACCAGCCCAGGGCAACAATTTTCAAGTTTCTCATTTTATGGCACACAAATTAATTACTAAAATTCTGCGGCACACCAAAAAATAGAATATTTTTTGCTAATCTGACAAAAAATAGGTATAATTTTGATTTCTTTATACCGGACAGCCATTGTATTATTGGCTGTCATTTTTTTATTTGACAATCTAAGGGAAAAGAGGTCAGTGCCCATGACTAAATAATTAGTTATTGCATATTTTAACAATTCTTGTGACACACCTGTGTGCTGCAGCACACCCAGTGTAGCTCAGTTGGCTGGATCCTTGTCCGGATACACCAAGGTTGCAAGTTTGATCCCCAATCAGGGTACTATACTGAAAAGATTTAAAAATCGCTAGCCTAGCCCACCTGGTGTGGCTCAATGGTTGAGCATTGACCCATGAACCAAGAAAGAGGCCACCAGTTTGATTCCTAGTCAGGGCACATGCCTGGGTTTCAGGCTCCATCCCCAGTGTGGGGCATGCAGGAGGCAGCCAATCAATGATTTTCTCTCATCATTGATGTTTCTTTCTTTTTTAAAAAAATATACAGTGGGGCCTTGACTTACGAGTTTAATTCATTCTGAGACCGAGCTTGTTAAGGAGCTCATTAACTCAAATTACTCTATCAACTCAATGCAAAAAATCAGCCGAGAGACAGCTGGTATCTCAAAAAACTCGTTAGTCGGGACACTCATAAGTCAAGGCCCCACTGTATTTTATTGATTTTTTACAGAGAGGAAGGGAGAGGAATAGAGAGTTAGAAACATCGATCAGCTGCCTCCTGCACCCCCCCCCCCACTGGGGATGTGCCCGCAACCAAGGTACATGCCCTTGACCGGAATCGAACTTGGTACCCTTGAGTCCGCAGGCCGACGCTCTATCCATTGTGCAAAACCAGTTAGGGCTCATCATTGATGTTTCTATCTCCCTCTCCCTCCCCCTCTGAAAGCAATAAAAATATCTATATCCTATATAATAAAAGGTTAATATGCAAATCAACCGAATGGCAGAACAATTGGTTGCTATGACGTGCACTGACCACCAGGGGGCAGACGCTGAACACAGAGGTCAGTGGGCCAGAAACTGGGCTCACAGTTGGCAAGTGCAGCGGAGTGGCCGGAGCCTCTCCTGCCTCCACAGCAGCACTAAGGATGTCCAATTGCTGGCTTAGGCCTGCCCCCCTGGCCCCCCACTCCCCTGGGGAGTGGGTCGAAGCTATCAGTTGGACATTCCCCAAGGGCTCCCAGACTGCGAGAGGCCACAGGCCAGGCTGAGGGACAACCCCCCCCCCCCCGTGCATGAATTTCATGCACTGGGCCTCTAGTATATATATAAAAGCCTAAGTGACCATTATGACTGAACGACCAGTCGCTATGATGTGCACTGACCACCAGGGGCAGATGCTCAACGCAGGAGCTGCCTCCAGCCCTCAGTCCCTGATAGCCTGATTGGGGCTGAGCCCCCAGGCTGGTATAGGGAACCAGGTGGTAGGTGGCAGCAGACGCGGGCAGCGAGGGAAGGAGGAGTGGGGGAGGCAGGGAGGCGGGGAACCTGATCGGCCCTGATTGCCGGTCAGGCCTAGGGACCCCACCCGTGCACAAACTTTGTGCACCAGGCCTCTAGTATTTAAATAAATAAATTAGCACAATAAAAACATATTTTTTAAAAAATCGCAGCCCTAGCCAGTGTGTCTCAGTGGTTAGAGTATCGGCCTGTGCACCGAAGGGTCTCGGGTTCAATTCCTGGTCAAGGGCACCTACCTGGGTTACAGGTTCGATCCCCAGCAGCTATCTGTGTGCATGCAACCAATTGCTGTGTCTCTCTTACATCAATGTCTCTCTCTCTCTCTCCCCCTCCCTCCCTTCCACTCTCTGTAAACAGCAGTGGAACCCTGGTGGGTGTGGCTCAGTTGGTTGGGTGTCGTCCCATGCACCAAAAGGTTGCCGGTTCTATTCCAGGTCATGGCACATGCCCAGGTTGTGGGTTCTATCTGTGGTCCCAGTGCATGTGGGAGGCAACCAATGGATATTTTGCTTTTCTCTCTTTCCCTTTCCCTTCCCCTCTCTCTAAAATCAATAAAACCATATCTTTTTGAAAAAGCAATGGAAGAAACATCCTCTGGTGAAGATTTTTTTTTTTTTTTTAATCGGGTGCACTCTCTCCAGGGAGCACACCAGTGCCTTTCCCTTCCCCTGTCCCCCCCTCCGCCCTCCAATGTCACCATTAGCTTCCTCACTCCCAAGCTCCAAGGGCCTTTCCATTACCTCCATAACTCATTTCCTAAGCCCATTTATTCTAGGAATTACTTTTTCTACCTCTGTCATTTACCCAATAAATGTTCTCTTACAAAAAAAAAAAAAAAATCACTGGCCTAGGGGATTATGTCTAATTTGCACAGACTACCTTCTCCTCCTCGCACCTCATTTAGGGAAGGTATTCTGCAGCCTCTCCAGCCACTGCCTCATTCACATGACAGCACTGGGATTGGCCAACTGCAAATTTGCTGGGAAGCCTTCCACAGTCTCAGACAGCCTTAGCTTGACTGTCAAAAGCAACCTCAGCACACCCTCCGCCCTCCCCGCCCAGCCCTGATGGGGAAGAGTGTCATCCGCACGCAGGGCCCCCCGGAGGGCGTGAAGCCCCTGAGACGCCACGGAGACCCAGGCACAGGGAAAATCGGCAACAAAGAACGGCACGTGTGTGGACACAGTGTCTTCCCTGCAGCCTCCTTCCAGCCACGCGTAAACCAGTGGTTCTCAACCTTCCGGCCCTTTAAATACAGTTCCTCATGCGGTGACCCAACCATAAAATTGTTTTCGTTGCTACTTCATAACTGTAATGTGGCTACTGTTATGAATCGTCATGTAAATATCTGATATGCAGGATGTTCTCAGGCGACCCCCGTGAAAGGGTCGTTCGACCGCCAAAGGGGTCGCGACCCACAGGTTGAGAACCGCTGGCGAAAACACAGCAGACAGGGGAGAGTTAAATAAAACAAAAAATACCACAGGGCGATGAGAGGAGAAAGAAAGGCTGGAACGTGGATCATTGCTCATCAGCGACCCAACGTCAAACCAGCAAAGCCACCCCCAGGTTCCTGCCCACCAGAACCTGTGAGGAGATAAAGGTTTATTGTTTCAAGCCACCAGGTTTGGGGGCAATTTGATCTGTAACACTAGCTAAGACATCTCGATTTCTTCAAAAGTGAGAGCGGAGTCCAGGAGATCGGAAATCCGCTTCTGGAATGGATGTGCCTTCCTCCAGGCGTGGGTCCTGGTGGTGGTCCAACCTAATGCCACTACGTGGGCAGTTCAATGTCGGAACCCCAACTTAGATGTGAGCATGAGAGTGTAAGGGCTACCAGGCTACATCCCCCCGGGAGCAAGATGACCTGGGTTCAAACCCTAGCTTAGCCATTTTAGTAACTATGTGACCTTGGGCAGATTCGGTAACCTCTCTGGGAACCTCAGTTTTCGCCTCTGCAAAATGGGGATATCAGGCTTCCTGGAGGAGTGCATGAGTCACTATAGTTACTTCATTTCTCTTTTGAGCCTTGTGGAGAGCAGAATTATGTCCCCCAAAAAGATACCTTCAAGTCCCAACCCACTACCTCACTCCGCTCCCCTCACCTATCCCCCCACAACCTGAAAACGTGCCGTCACTTGGAAATGGGTTATTACAGATGTTAAGATGAAGTCATGCTGAAATAGGGTGGGCCCTAATCCAAAGACTGGTGTCCTTACAAAAAGAGGGAAATTTTAACAGAGAGACACATCGGGGAGAAGGCCACGTGAAGACAGACACAACAATTCAGATGATGTGTCTACAAGCCCAGGAAGGCCAAGGACTGCGGGCCACCCCCAGAGGCTGGAAAAGGCAGGGAAGGCCCCCCCTGCAGCCTTTGAGACTCTGCGGTGGTTCTCAACCTTCTGGCCCTTTAAATACAGTTCCTCATGTGGTGACCCAACCATAACATTATTTTCGTCGCTACTTCATAACTGTAATGTTGCTACTGTTATGAATCGTCATGTAAATATCTGATCTGCAGGATGGTCTTAGGCGACCCCTGTGAAAGGGCCGTTCGACTGCCAAAGGGGTCGCAACCCACAGGTTGAGAACCGCTGCTTTAGAGGAAGCTTGGTCCTGCTGACACCTTGATTTTGGACTTTGGGCTCCAGAACGTGAGGTACTCATTCCGTTGTTGTAAGCCACGTATCGTGGTCATTCGTTACAGAGGCCCAGAGGACAGGAATACAAGCCTCTTTCCACTAGGTGGCAGAAAGCAAACCTCCACCAAAGCCAGGTAATCTGATAAATTCACTTTTCCTGGGGCCAGGTCTAAGGGCAACAGTGGTCAGGTGGTGTCTGAGAGTGGGGACAGCTGGGGGGCATCCTGCCCTCGAGCATCTCCCAGAGAGTCCGTGTCCCCTGGCGCTGCTCCTGGTCATTCGTTCGCTGGCTGGACACCAGAGTCCTTCTACCTACAGGCTCTCTGCAGCTTCTTCCTCCCTCTGACACTTGGCTGTTGTTTCTTGCTCACGTGGGCCACGGGGAAGTTCTGGGGACGGAGGAGAGAGTGGGGCGGGTGACGCCCATCGCCATCTCCCTGCGGTCACTTCTCTGTGGTCACGCCCCAGCCCCCTCTCCACTCCGGGCGTTTTCTTGCCTCGATCCAGGTGACTCTGGGGTCCCTAAGGAACAGGTCTGAGGTGTCCAGGCCAGGCCTAGGAAATGCCAAAGCTTTGGAAATGCAAACCTCTTTTCCCTCAAACTTTCATCCAGGCCTTGGATTTCCACCAAGGAGAGCACAGCTCAGAAGCCAAGAAGGAAATCTGTGCTCCCTTCCTCTCTGTTGTGTTGTCCATCCCCTTCCCCAGAGCTCAAGGAGCCTGCAGAGCTGGCTGCCAGGCTGGGGCGGGCAGGGGACAGCGAAAGAACCAGCAGGGAACACATACCAACAAAATGTCCAAATATCACCCAGCCCCACACACAGGGCTTTCACCAAGTGAGAATGGAATGGCTGCCACCAAACGCTTCCCATTTCTACCGGGACCCAGAATCTTTGTTTTTGAAGAGCCTCAGGTCTGTGCCGTTCAGTGAACTTTCTGCAATGATGGGAATAGTCTAGATCTGTGCTGCCCAACGCGGACAGTCCCCAGCCACATGTGACCACTGAGCAATTGACCTGAGGCCAGTGCACCTGAGGGACTGAATCGGCGGTTCTCAACCTGTGGGTCGCGACCCCTTTGGGGGTCGAACGACCCTTTCACAGGGGTCGCCTAAGACCATCCTGCAGATCAGATATTTACATGACGATTCATAACAGTAGCCACATTACAGTTATGAAGTAGCAACGAAAATAATTTTACGGTTGGGTCACCACGTGAGGAACTGTATTTAAAGGGCCAGAAGGTTGAGAACCACTGGACTGAATTTTAAATTTTATTTAATTTTAATCGTTTTAAGCAACAACAGGTACCCAGCAGAAACCAGGCAAGACAAGCCAGCTTTGGATGAGTTAGTGTGCTCAGCTGAAAGTCTACAACCACAGAGAGAGGGAGAGCCAAGCGCACAGAGGGAGGCAATTAGCAGGTTGGACCATAAATAAAATACACTTCAATTAAGGGCCGGTTGAGGGATCATGGGTGAAAACCTATTTTGCGGTTCAAATATGGCAGCCCTCGCTTTCTCTTCCACAGACCAGCCACAAAACCCAAGTTATGTGTTTACACCGGAACCTCTCAGGGCTCAGAGTTCAGATCTGAACTCTGTTTCCCCCTGTAGCACAGCTCAGGGGAAATGGGAGATCTCTGGACCATGTGGATCCCAAGCCGGCACACCTGCCCAGGATTCTGTGGCTCCTTGTGAGAATGTGTTAGAGTCCTGTTGGCATTCTACGAATTTTGAACACAGCAGGGCTGAGAGCCACCGAGATTAAAACAAGATGAACTCTCATTCAAACCACATTTGGAGTAAATAAAACAAGAAAGGGAGAATGGAGGTCTCACTGAGGTGGTGACCTCTCAGGCAGAGCTGAAGGTGAGGGAGGGAGTCAGTGGCTGTCAAACTATCCGAGGCAGAGGGAATAACTACTGCAAAGGTCCTGGGGTAGGCAGAAACTTGGCCTCTCACTCCAAAACTCCATACTGACCACTTCACATCTTGAGTAGGCATTTCAAATCAGGCCAAAACAGAGCTCTTAAAAAATTTTTTTTAAAATTGATTTCAGAGAGGAAGGGAGAGGGAGAGAGAGATAAAAATATCAATGATGAGAAGGAATCATTGATCAGCTGCCTCCTGCATGCCCCACACTGGGGATTAATCCCGAAACCTGGGCATGTGCCCTGACGGGGAATGGAACCCTGACCTCCTGGTCCAAAGGTTGATGCTCAACCACTGAGCCACGCTGGCCAGGCCCAAAACAGAACTCTTGAATCCCTCAACAGCCCCCTACAATCCCCCACCCACTGTTCTCTGACATAGCCCTAGGCCTAGATACCCACCACTCTTCCCACCTTGGCCTTGAACCTGGAAAAATACGTACCAGCCTCAAGGCCTTTGCAGCAGCTGCTTTCAGTTCTCAGATCTGCAGTCCCTGGGCTTGGAGGGCAGTTGGGAAAATTCCTGATAAAATGCGCAGCCTAGGGCTTGGCTCATGGGATGCACTGGATAAAAGGGAGCGGTTAAGTTTTCCTCAGAAAGGGGGCTTGAAGCTTCGTTTGCATTGCACGTTATTAGCCCATATCTAAGAATTAGAGTGAGAGCGTTTAAGATTCCCCCCATTCCAAGCGCCACCCCCCACCCCCATCTCCTGCGCTAAGCCACGCCTGGGCCTCACGAAAAATGATCAGGCTTCTCACCAAACAATGAAATTACACGCCGCCGAGCCCCTCCCCACTGGCACCTCCGACCCCAAGCCCCAAGCCCTTCTGCATATCCTCGCCCACCTCCGCAACCCAAACTGCCTGCGGCTTTGCACGCACGCCGCTCGTCTCCGCAAGGGGACCGCAAGGGTTAAACCGCGGCCCCGGTTGAGCTGATTGACAGCACGACCAGCGGCCCGGGCGAGCCGGCCAATCAACGATAGCGGTCGTGGCCCACGTGGGAAAGCGGCCTTGCGATTGGTCAGAGCTGCCGACTGCCGCCCCCGGAGCCCGAACCCACGTGCAGCTGCTGATCCTTCATTGATCCGCTTCGCGGCGCAGGTGGCGGTGGGGCGGGGAGGGGGCGGGATGGGGCGGGACCAGGGCGGGCCGGGGCGGGGCCCGACGGGTCAAAGGCCCCCCGGGTGAGGGGAGGGGAGGGGGCTTCCTCTTGGCCTGAACTTGGCTGACCTTCGTGGTTTCCTTCTGGCTCCTCTGAGCCTCTTTTGTAAGGGAGGTGAGTAGCCCCTGGCCTTTTGGAGGACTCCAAGGTCACGGGCTGGTGAGGAGACTTGGAGGGGCGTTGAGGGACAGAAGCAAAGGAAAGAAGGGACTTGGTGCAAGGAGAGTGATTATGGTGGAGCGGTCTCTTTCCTCCGACCTGAGACATTCCTCCTCATTCACCTGGCCAACTCCTACTCATCCTTCAAAACCCCTTTCCAATGGTGTTCTCTCCGCCTTTGAGAAATGGCCTCAAAACTGAGGTTGAGCCTTGGTGTTCTTCTCTGGGTCCCCCACACTCTGACTGCCCTCCCCAAGCCCTGATTTTCCCAAGCCCTGACTGTTCTCCCCGGACACATCATAGGGGGACACATCACAGGGCGAGACCTGGGGGGCCCGACTATTAATCAGCACAGCTGCAGGCACCAGAGTGTTTGACGAATGGACATAAACTGTAGGGAATGCAGTGGGGTGCTGGAAGTCAGGGGTGGGGTTGGGGGCCAGGACTGCGGACTGGGCCCTGCAGGGGAGACCAGGGTGAGGGGTGCAGGAGGCCCAGGCAGGGGTGGGGCTGGTCTGTCACTGTCACTGCCTTAGCTTTCTGCCTCAGGACCTTCCATTTCCCGGTTGCTTTCAGAGTCCTGGTGAGTACTACCTGAAGATGACCTCTTCTGGCCATCCCAGCCCCCAGGGGCACCCTCCCCGGATGGTGAAGCCCCCAGGAGCTTTGGTGAGGAGGGAGAGGATGTGATATGGCATTCACTTCTGGGGGGAGGGGAAGAGCCTGGGGGCTGGGCTCATATCTAATTCTCCTGCTGCTGCTGCTTTTTTTTTTTTTTAATCCTCACCAGAGGATATTTTTTCCATTGATCTTTCAGAGAGAGAGGGTGGAAGGGAGGAGGAGGGGAAGAAAGAGGGAGAGGGAAACATGGATGTGAGAGAGACACCTAGACTGGTTGCCTCCCACACAGGCTCCGACCAGGACTAGGCCAGGGATCAAATGTGCATCCGAGGTACAAGGTAAATGCCCTTGACTCGGAGGCAAACCAAGACCCTTCATCTGCAGGCCAGTGCTCTAACCACTGAGCAACCGGCCAAGGCTAATTCTCCTCCTTCTGATGGAGGAATATGGGGTGACTGGCCAGGACTTGAAGTTGGGGTCACTAACCCATCATACTGACAGATGCAAAGGCACTTGCTTTATATATATATTTTTAATGATATTTAGAGAGAGAGGAAGGGAGAGGGAGAGAGAAACATCGATCAGCTGCCTCCTGCACGCCCCCTATGGGGGATTGAGCCCAAAAGAGACCCAGGCATGTGCCCTGACCTGGAATCTGAGGGGCAACCTTCCCGTGCATAGGACGACGCCCAACCTTCTGAGCCACACTGGCTAGGGCCCCATTTGGTTTTTAAAAATTAAACTGACTTCTTATGACCCAGGTGTAAAACACATGACTATATCACCTGTTTTGTTAATATTTTCCAAGCAAAATTCCCCCTCCTCCAGATGTTACTTCCCAGAGATGACCATTGCTAACGGTTTAGGCCAGGACTGGGCAGATTTCTTCCATAAAGGGCAAGAGAGGGAATACTTCAGATTTTTAAAGCAAGATGCAGAATGAAAGGTACTCTGTGGGTACTTAAGTAACAAGAGAGGAGGCAAATTACCTTCAGGTTTCAGGAGATCCCATCTCACTCTCCATCAACCCTTCCAGGCTCCTCATGAGGCCGACTTTCCAGGCCTGAGCTCTCAGGGCATCCTGGCTCAACTGAAGAAGCAGTTCCCGAGGTGAGGACAATGCATGGGGGTCAGAAGTCCCTCTGTGGTCCTAGACCCCACAGAGGGAAAGAATCCCATCTGGTCTCTGGTGGCTCAGAAGTCCCTGACCCAAAAGACAGGACCAGTAACGGGGAGCCTGAAGCACAAAGGAAGCCAGTGATCCTAACCCTGGCTTTTTTAAATGTTTGGTTTTTGTTGTTGTTTAGTGTGAATTTGCATGCATTTAATTTTATAGATGTATTTAAATGCTGCACTAGAACTGTATTCATCTTGACACTGCTTTACATGTGGTCCCTGGAAGGGGATCCTCTTCCCCTCCCAGCCAGGGTCTCATTCTGGGGGAGGGTCCTGCCCCCCCCCCCCCCCCCAGCTGGTCTTTCTTCCTCACAGGTTCTCTCCTCACCTGCGGGCACAGGTGGACAGCCTTTACTACTTGGTGAGCCACAAACCAGACAGCGCCTCTGGGCAGCCCCTGGAAAGGCTGTTCTGTTTTAGCCTCAGGAACAGGGTTTTGAGACAAATTTATTTTGCTAACTTTGGGCAAGTGAGTGACCCCATTGAACCCCAGCTTCATGTGAGTTTTTCTTAATAATAATCTTGCTGCGACAACTGGAAATTCCATCTTTAAAGGAGCGGCTTCTTTAGCTCACAGCACATGACTAGAGTCCCTGCCCTTGAGGCGTGTATGTTCTCGTGTGCCATGTTTTCTAGAACTTTCCATGATGTTCTATGTCCACAATGTCCAATATGACACCTGCTAGCCACATGTGGCAATTGGGCACTTTGTAAGGACCTGAATGTTTAACTGGTTTAAATTTAAATAGCCGCACTTGCCTGGTGGCTACCCCGTTGGACAGGGCAGCTCTAAGGGGATCAGAGGGACAAGTAAGTAAAGAGAAAAAAACAACATTTAAAAAAATGTCAGAATTAAAAGGAAAATAGAAAAGGATGAGCGGAAAATGAGTAAAGATTTTGAGCTAGGGTAGTCAGAAAGGGCTTCTGAGAGGAAGTGGTGGTCACAGAGGATAAGGGCTCCTGCTACCCCTCTAGAGAACAGGGAAAGGTGTTCCAGGCAGTGGGTACTGTATGTGTAAAGGCCCTGGGGCAGGATTGTGTACGACGCGTTGGAAGAACAGTAAGGAGGCCAGTGTGCTTGGAGCAGAGTGAGCAAGAGGGGGAGGATGGGAAGGCCTTTGACCTTCACATCTAGAATGAAATCCAGGGGTCTCCCTAATTAGCTCTCATTTCGAGGGTATGAAGTGCCATCCTATTTGATGAGCGCAGGGACCAGAGAGGTAAAGTGACTTGCCCAGGGTCACACAGCTGGGGAGAAGCATGAATAACATTCAAATTCTGCCCACTTCCACTGACCACCACCCGGTGTGACCCCTGTTGTTCCTTTGTAGCTCCAGAAGATTCGGCAGGATCTACAGGAACATCACAAGCAGGTGCGTTGCCAGGAGCTCTGGGGACAGCTGCCTCTCCTGGAAAGGCAAGGGAGGAGGGGGCGAGGTGAAAGCAGGGTGGGGGTGGGGGCAGGTCATTCCAGGCTTTTTGGGCGTTGCAGGACTTGTGCTTTTTACCCCAGGGAGGTGGGAGCCCTGGCGGGCTGTGGGCAGAGGAGGGGTGGGGCCTAAACCCCCCCGCCCCCCATATCAGTGGATCCACAGTCTTGGGAGTATATCTCCCATCCTCTCTCTGAGCCTCTTCTTCCTGGCCTGCTCCCTGGGTTCCTGCGTGGCTCAGATGAGTCCAGGAGTGTTTTTCGCACTTTGCAGGTCAGTTGCTTCAGCTCTGAAGGGCCTGTTATGTGTGCCAGACATACCTGGATTACCCTCTTCCTTGTGTCTGCGGGTTCTCAAGGGCCTGGCTCACATCTGAGCCAGGGACAGGTCCGCACCGGAGGCCCTGGCTCCCTTCACAGGGCGCCTTGCCCAGGCTGCAGCATGACTTCCACCCCTGCCTGTCCTCCTGCCACCTGGCCTCTTTCTCCTGGGTGCTGGCAGGGCTTTCTGCCGGTGCCAGATGTGCCTGGCAGAAGGCCAGGGCCATGTCTGCGATTTAGCAGGGGCTGGGGTGGGCAGCTCAGGGAACTGGGAGAGACAGATGGGGGAGAGGCAGGAAGCAACCAGAACAGTTATTCATTCAACAGATATTTATCTATCACCTTGCCAAGGGCTGTTGTAGGCGCCAGGAAAATAGCAGAGAAGAACACAGACAAACCCTGGCCCTTGGGGTGAGCGGAGCTTGGTAAATAGAGGTGTCAGATGATGAGGGCTGGGCAAGGTGGACTGGAATGGAGCAGCCCCTGGGGGATGTGGGGGCACCAGATTGGGAGTGGGTTGCAATTCAGGGTGGTCAAGAAAGACTCATTGAGAAGGTGACATTTGAGCAGAGAACTAAAGAAGAGGGGAGCGGACCATGAAGGTATCTGAAAAACAGCACGTGCAAAGGACCTGGGACAGTACTAGGCCCGGCATGCTGGGGAAACAGCAAGGAGGCTCTTGTGCCTGGAGCAGAGTGAGACTGGGGGAGGCAGCGAGGGCAGGTTGCGCAGAGCTGTGTGGGCCACGGTGAGGACTTGGGCTTTTACCACAGTGGGGATGGGAGCCCTGGAGGGCTGTAGGCAGAGATAGGACCTGACTCGGGTCCTCACAGGCGGTCTCTGACTGCTACAGGGAGGACTGACTGTAGTTGGGCAGGAGCTGTGTGGGGGTTGGGGGACCAGGTGACAGATGTGTGGGAGTATATCTCACACAGTTATGTGGTGAGAAGTAATCAGATTGTGGACGTGTTTGGGGGAGGGGCCAGAGAGCTCTTACTGAGTATCAAGACTTAGGGGGGGGCAAGGCCCCAAGATGGGCTGCTTCTGTTGCTGCTCAACCCAGGAGCGTCCTCCCCACCCCCAGGTGATGATTCTAGCGGCCTTGACGGCCTTTTGGTCCCCAGTAGACCACTTCCCCCTCCCCCTCTTCTCTATTTCCCTCTCCTTGTTTTCCCAGCCTCCTTGCTGTGCATTTAAAATCCCAAGCAGCAGCAGCAGCAGCAGCCAGCCGCTACTCCCACTCCCACTACTCCCCACCGTCTGCCGGCACACAGCTTTCCCCGGGGAGGGCCAGCTAGCAGGCAGGAGGGAGCAGCACTTTTCATGCTGAGTGCATTAAAGTGCCAGTAAATTGCGCATTAACGAGCCAGGGCGAATTGGGGAAGGCTCCCCTGGGCTTCCTGCGGCTGGGAGGCCCAGCTGGGGAATCCATCACTGCTGGCCCCAGGAGGCAGCCGCCCTAAGCTCTGATGGCTCAGAGAGGGGCTCCCATATCCCAGACCCTCCCACCACCACCCTGTTTGCCCAACAGGCAGGGGAGGGACCAGGCTGTTCCAAGAGGCCGATACACACTGCCTGGCGCCCCCCCCCCCCCCCCCCCCCCCCGCCGCCCCCGGCTCCTCTAACTTTGGGAAATTGGCTTTGCTCTTCTGGGCCTTAGTTTTCTCGCCTGCACAATGGGAATGGCAGTAATGCCTATTAGACACCTGACTGCCATTAGTGCTTATGCTGCGTTTCCTTATTATCTTTCTTTGTGAATCAGAACATTTCCCCAGTATTTTGGAGCCTGCCCTGGGCCAGACGGCTTTGGGGAGCTGCTGGAGGCGAGTGGGAGCCGTAGGCCAGCAGACAACGGTGCTATCCTAAACGGTAGCCATGGGCACGTGTGGCTCTTGGACTTAAACAGGTGGCACCAGTCACATTTCGAGTGCTCAGTAGCCACATAAAGCTGGCAGCTACCCCATTAGACAGGCCGCTCTAGAACCATTTGCTGGCACTATGTTCCGTCTGGGTCTGGATTAAATATAGCTGCACATGCGCACATTTCCACATGCACTGGCTGGGAGGTTCCAGCCTTGTTTGCTCTTGTCCTCAGCTGGAGGCACGTTCTGGGGACCACTGTCCTTGGTTCTAGGCGCTTGTGCCATCTGGTTCACAAGCCGCTGGCCCCACGTGGCTGCTGAGCACTGGAAATGTGCCTGTTGGAACGGCAGGAATGTCATTTTCAATTGAACGTATCTCTGTTTAAATAGCCATCCGTGGCTGGTAGCTTCCGTGCAGGGCTGCACAGCCCTATGGACAGAGAGGTTAAAAACCAACGCAGTACCTGTCAGATCAGTGCCATGGAGAAAAGGGAGTGGGGTAGGTGGCAGGGAGTAGCAAACGCTAGAAGAAGAGCCCTGGCTGGTTTGGCTCAGTGGATAGAGTGTTGGCCCAAACACTAAAGGTCCCGGGTTTGATTCTGGTCAAGGGCAAGTACCGTGCTTGCAGGTCTGGGCGCATGCGGGAGGCAACCAATTGATGTGTTTCTCTCACATCGATGTTTCTCTTTCTCTATCTCTCCCCCTCCCACTCTCTAAAAATTGATGGAAAAATATCTTCCAGTGAAGATTAACAACAACAAAAAAGAATTGACAGGTAGGCTGGTGGGTAGGTAGAAAAAGGAAACAAAGATAGATCACTCTGTCCATTCCATGTCCATAGAACCTTTTTTTAAAAAAAATATTTTTAGAGATGAAAGAATAGGGAGAGAGAAAAGAAACATCAATGATGAGAGAGAATCATTAATCGGCTGCCTCCTGCACACCCCACACTGGGGATCGAGCCCACAACCATGCCGGGAATCGAACTGTGACCTCCTGGTTCATAGGTCGATGCTCAACCACTGAGCCACACCTGCCGGGCTCCTCAGAACTTTTTTTTTTAAATAAAGCCTGTTTGTTTACTTATTTGTTTGTTTATTTATTTTAATTTTTGTTGTTGTTAATCCTCACCTGAGGATATTTTCCCATTGATTTTTAGAGAGAATGGAAGAGAGAGGGAAAGACAGAGAAACATTGATGTGAGAGAAACACATCAGTTGGTTGCCTCCTGCACACACCCTAACCAGGGCCTGGGCCGGGGAGGAGGCTGCAACTGAGGTATGTGCCCTTGACCGGAATCGAACCCGGGACCCTTCAGTCCACAGGCCGACGCTCTATCCACTGAGCCAAACCAGCTAGGATTATTTAAAATATATATATATATATATATATATATTTTAAATGATTTTAGAGAGGAAGGTAGAGGGAGAGAGAGATCACATCAGTGATGAGAAGGAATCATCGATTGGCTGCCTCCTGCACACCCCACACTGGGGATGGAGTCCGCAACCCAGGAATGTGCCCTGACTGGGAATCGAACTGTGACCTCCTGGTTTCATAGGCCAACGTTCAACTACTGAGACAGAATAGATGGCTCAGGTTTTAGTTTTCAAACATCCCAAGAAAACAGGATGTGCACCCAGATCTGACTCCGCTTTCTACCATCCTATAGCAGCGCTGTCCTCAGGATAGATTTTATCAGCCACTGCCGAGGCTGGCTTCTGGGTACCACGAACTTGCTTTATGCTATGTAGTGCAGGGGGCTCTGTGTTATCGGTAATCACCCCAAAATGTTCAGGGTAGGTGGTGTATCCCCATTTCACACACAGGGAAACTGGCTTGCCAGCGGGGGTTCACACCCAGGGCTGTCCAATTACAAAGCTTTAGCTGGAATAATGTTTCCCTCCTCTAGGCAGAACATTTTCGACAGTTCATAGAGACGTGCAACCAATCCCTGGGCTTCCAGCCAGGGGAGGTAGGTTTCTGGGTCCTCCAGGAGGGAGGGCACGGGCGTGGGCACATCCTCCTGCCCCTCACAACCCGGTGCTGGCAGTACCAGGTAAGCCAGGTCTCCTTTGGTGAACAGGCTGACCAGGACTCCTGGGGACCCGCCAGTACCAAGGTTTCCCAGCACCCAAGGGTCAAGCCCCCACAGCCCTCCGGTCTTCAGGGGCCAGACTTCAAAGACGTCTTGGCCACAAGGTCATCCGACTGGCTCCAGCAGCCCTTTGGAGTGGACGACTCCCCAGCTCACCCGCTAGACACACGGCCGCCCGGGGACTCTGAGCCCCAGTTTTGGCAGGATGTTCTGACCCAGCAACTCTGGCAGATGTTTGCCGGGATCCACGATAAGGTGGACCCATCGAGACACAGGCGTGAGTCTCCCTGAGGTTGGGAAGTGGGCGGCCTCGGCACGCGTGGAGGGCGGCGCAGGCTGAACCGTGTCTTCCTCCTGCCTCTCCCCATCCCTTCCTCCCCTCCCCTCGTCACAGTGAGAGAGCAGATGGCAGGCATGGTAAGTGAATGGGCTGGCGGGGATCCTGGCTGGGCCCCAGTGCGGGTACTCAAGTTTCTGTGGGATTGGCCCACCTCCTCCACCCTCAGCCCTTCCGTGCCCTCCAAGGAGTCGGGACTCTGTCCTGAGACTGAACTCTGCCTGGGTCAGGGGACTCGGGCAGTTGCCTCATCCCATCCTCACCACCTGGGCTTCCTTAAGGTTTTCTGGTTCTAAGACTAACCCTGGGCAGGCCCTTGGGTCTGACCCTGTTTTCTTGCTGGCAGGAGAGCCAGAACGTAGGACCATTCTACTTTGGAGCAGAACCCTATACCGAAGATGCTTTGGGTAATTACAGTGGGACGGGGGGTGGGGGTGGGGGAGGCAGCTTGTTCCAGGGGGGCCATATCTGCTGCTAAACTGCTCTGGCCTCAGCCCAGTTCTCCGCCCACCTGTGCCCCTCCACATCTCCCCTCCAGGTTTCCCAGAAGGGAGCATAGGGCCAGGCATGGCACCAGGGGTGCTGCTGTCCCATGTGGCCCAGGTAAGACCCAGGCAAGAGCCAGGCAAGAGCCAGGCATGAGCCAGGCATGAGCCAGGCATGAGATGCCCCTACATTGAAAGTCTGGGGCTCTGGGGCAGAGCGAGCCAACATGGCTTAGCTTGGATCTTGGTCCACCCGCAGGAGCCTGCTAGGAGAACCTATCGCTTTCTGAAGCCCATGTAAGTGTTAGACCTGCCTCTCCTACCTGTACCTCTGTCCCCAGGAGGTGGAAGAGCCCAGAGGGTACAGGCATGTCCTCACCCTCCCCATCACCGCCATTCTGTCTTCAGTAACTGGAGAAGAGGGGTCTGGGTAGGGATGGGAAACTCGAGTTACTTTCATACCAGCATCACTATCCCTACCCACATGACCAGCCCAGGTTCAAGGGATTGGAGGAGGCAACTCCCATGGAATGGGGATGGGGAGAGGCTGTTTCAGAGCTGGAGGCAGGCATCCCCAGCCTTGCAGTCTGCAGCTAGGGGAGCCCAGATGTGGAAGAGACAGTTTGCCTGGAAGAAGGGGCATAATGGCTGGGACCTTGAAGGATGAGCAGGAGTTTTCCAGGAGGCAAATCATTGCAGGCAGAAGGGCGCAGTATTTGGTTATGGGACAGGGAGAATACTTGGAGGGATGAGGGCAGGAGATGGGACAGTGTAGTGTAGTGGGGAGAGAAGGCCTGGGAGAAAATCCCCGCATCCGAAAAAGAAAAAAGTCCCTCTAGGGCCTTGATGGGTGCCCCCCTTTGGGCAAAGGGGCTCCGAGGCAGGCCAGTGACCCCAAGGTCTCCCCTCCTAAGATGCTGGGACCCTGAGGACTTCGAAGTCACATGGAAGAGGCCAGATGCCTTGCCCTGGCAACCCAAGAAGCTGGCCATCCCACACAGAGTGAAGCTGATGCGGACGCTGAAGCACGGGGAGTCCGTGCTGGCCACCGCGGTGAGCAGCTTCACGCGGCACGTGTTCACCTGCAGCAGGGGTGGCGTCAAGGTGTGGAGCCTGGTCGGCCAGATGGTGGAGGACAGATTCCCCGTCAGCCACCTGCGTGTCCAGGTGAGCGTGGGGCTGGTTCCAGGGGGTGAGGCTTGTGGGAGCAGGAAGAGCTACCGGGAGGGGAGGACGCTCACCTGTGCCTCTGCCCTTCCCAGACCCCAGGGGCCTACCTGCGCACCTGCCTGCTGTTCTCCAACAGCACGACGCTGCTGACGGGCGGCCACAACCTGGCCAGCGTGAGCGTTTGGGACCTGATGGCACCCTCCCTGCACATAAGAGATGAGCTGCCCGCTGCAGATCTCACTTGTCAGGCCCTGGCTGCCAACCTGGAGGACAGCCTGGCCTTCGCCAGCTTCACCGAAGGCACCATCAGGATCTGGGACTTGCGGGACCACAGTGTGGTCAGGTGTGGCCCCGGGGTGGGCGGGGTCACCCTGAGAGCCCCTTCAGGCATTGTCTGCTGAGCAGGGACTCAGCAGTCCTCAGGTTAACGCCTTTGCCTGCTTGAACTCAGATCTGAGAGGGCTGAAGACCCGGGTTCAATTCTTGACTGGGCTGAGCTGGGCTGTTTCCTCAAAGCCCAGTTCTGGTACTTTTTGTCTCTCTCAGTTTCCCCATCTGTCACCTGGGGATGGTTGGGTGAGTGATGTTCCTTGGGCCCAAAGCTTAGAGTCTCAGTTCCAACCCCCTTCTGCTGCCTCTCCTGGCCAGGGACCTGCCAGGCCCACCGAATGGAGCCAAGAGCATTGTTGTCAAAGACAGTAACATCTGGACCGGGGGTCTCGATGCCTGCCTGCGGTGCTGGGACCTGAGGACCAAGGGGCCCCGGGAATACCAATTTGAGTCTCAGGTGTGCAGGCTGGGATGGGGCCTGCTTGGCCGGGTAGCAGCTGGGTCTCGGGCTAGAGTAGGAGGTGGAAGCTGTGAGGTAGGGTGCGGGGAGGAGGGGGGGGACGGGTAATGGTATCCCAAGTCTTGGTGGTGCTGGGAAGAATAGGGGCCATTAGAAATGTTCTTTCCTGTTGCCCAAATAGCACTGGATACTTTCATAGTCTTTGTGATAATTTCATAAAGTAGAGAGGACCAGCCCATTCTACAGATGAGCAAACCAAGGCCTGGAGATGTAGAGTTGCTTGTTGGGGGCCTTGCAACCAGGAAATGGGCAGGTGGTCAGCCCCTGGGGTTGGTCCCGTACTGTTGCCCACCTCCTGGGCCAGGCTGGGCCCTGACCAGGTTCTTTCCTGCCACCTACCCCCAGATAATAAGCCTGTCCCCCAGCCCCCGGGAGGACTGGGTTCTGGTGGGCACAGCCAATGGCCAGCAGTGGCTGCAGTCCACCCTCGGGGGCCAGAAGCACATGGTGGGCTGTAAGGACAGCACCATCCTCGGTCTCAAGTTCTCCCCTCTCGGTGAGTGGCCAGGAGTGAGTGGGGAAGTCCTCTGTGGCCCCCAGCCACCCACCGGGCCCCACCCCACTCTGACCTGCCCTGAGCCCCTTCCTCCCCTCTACCCTTCATCAGCATGAGCCTCTCACATTGCTGCTAGGGGACCGGTGGGAGGTGGGGGTTCCTCCATTTCCCAGATCCCCAGGAGTGTGGCCCTCAGCTGCCAGCTTTGACTCGGTGCCCCTCGGCCTCCTTCCAGGCCAGTGGTGGGTGAGCGTGGGGATGGACAACCTGGTCAGCATCTACAGTATGCCCACAGGAACCATGCAGTTCCAGGTACCATGGAGGCCTGGGGGTGGGGCAGGCGGTGCTTAGGCCAGGAGTCCCAGTGCAAAGGGCCCATTGGGACCACATTTGAACTGACAGGCACGGGTGGGGGCAAGGGTGAGTGAGCCCCCCATGCTGTGCTCCAATCCTCCCAGGTTCCCGAGAGAACTTCCGTCATGTGCTGTGACGTTTCCTCTAACAACCGCCTGATCGCCACGGGGTCCAGGGACCATGCCTCAGTGTACCAGATCATGTACTAAGGGGCTCACTACTGCCATCTCAACTCGGGGTCCTTCCCCCCCCAATGAGGGGGGCAGCGGTGGAGGGTCATGATGGGTGGGCCGGTGATCTTTGTCACGTGTAATAAAGCAACTGGAAAAAGCAGAGCTGCCCTGGTTCTGTGTCGCGTACCCTGGCCGTCTTGTGAAGATGTGGAAGGACTTTGTCTAGCCTGGGTCTCTGAGCCTTGGAGTCCATATTCTCTGAGATCTGATCAAAGCCACCAACCCCTAGCCCTGGGTGGTTTGGCACAGTGGATAGAGCGCTGGCCTGTGGACTAAAGGGTCCCGGGTTCGATTCCGGCCAAGGGCATTAAAAAAAAAAAGCCACTAACCCCCACTTGGGAGGCAGGGGGGATATGGAGCATTTCCTCCCGTTCCCCTGAGCTAATCTCTCCTCATCTCACAGAGATGTTTTTCTGCCGCTTCCTGCACAATTCCAGGGATGGAGTTCTCCGTCCTTTCGAAAACGCCCTGTCTGACTAGACCAGAGCTTCTCACCCTCCCAGTGGGACTCCGATAGCACCATTTGCTCACCTGTCCTTCCAGGATAAGGCGTCCCAAACGGTGCCAACAGGTGTAGCTCCCTCCACCACAGAATTATCTTTCTCCATAAAGAATCTGCAGAAACTCCTACGTGGGGGTGGCTTTGTTTCCAGCAGGGACCCTGTCACCCTGCCATCTCCCTCCAGGAGGTCCCAGCAGCTTCCCTGCTCGGTCCCCCGCCCCTTCTACTCCATGGTCCTTGTGGCAGCCCGAGGGAGCTTCCAGAAAACCCAGATCTGATTGTCACCAGCCCTGCCTGTCTCTGGCTCCTACTTCCGTGGCTTTCTCTGCTTAAGCTCCATCTGGAGACCTAACTCCTCTTGTAGCTGAGGAGGAACCCCTGCCCCCCCCCACCCCCCACCACCCTCCTGGTTTTCACCAGGCCAAGCTCCTTCCTTACCTCTGAGTCTCTGCACATGTTGTTCCCTTTGTCTTTGGTGACCCTTCCTCCCTTACCTCTTGGCTAGGCCACCTCCTCTGGGACTGGGACTTTCGCTGTGATGATGACAGTGGTCCAGGCATCGTGTGCCAGGCCCGTAGGCGTTATCTCTGGGCCTCAAAGGAAACACGATGCCACCCCAAACAGCCACATGCTCCACTATAAACCCCAACCCTTTGTAAATGGGCAGTGTCTTGGGAAGATTCCGTTCAAAAGGCTGGACTAAAAGTGATCACGTGAAACTCTTGGGCCAGGGGTTTAAAAGCCATGTATGACTCATTGTCCTGGTATGTTGGACCCTGAAGTTACATATCGAGGTGGTGAAACCTCCACCAGCCTGGAGCCCTGAGTGTACCTGGAGTTGAGCACCAAATGCCACATGGACTTGCCCGAGAAATATCTATTGTGTTCAACCACTGAGACCTGGGGGCTGTTTGTTACATGGCACGGCTGCCCAATACAACACAGTATTTCACACATAATGAATGATCTCATCCAGATTAGGGGAAAGAAAGACACCCACACAGCTAGAAAGTGACCTTCCTTCAATAACAGCTGCCCAATTAAAGCAACAGTGCCCAATTCCCCAGCCCAGGACAGAAGGAAATTGTGACAAATACATTTATTTCCCCAAAGTCCCTCTGCCCATCTGGCCCCACGTCCAGCAGGGGAAGATGTGAGGGGCTGGCCAGAGAGCAGATGAGATCCGGCGCCCACAGGAACAACTAGAGAGGGGGGTGCTGGGGTCTCTCCTGCACACCCTCTCCCCACAAGTGCAGGAAGGGGTTCTGTCAGTAGACCACCTCATACACCGTGGCTTTCTTGTCCCCTGAGCCCGTCACGATGTACTTGTTATTCCCAGAGATGTCGCAGCTCAGCACGGAGGAGGATTCCTTGGACTGTAGGAGGGAGGAGAGAAGGCAGAGGTGAGGCATGGCTGACACTGGCTCAAGCTGCTCAAGCTCCCAGCGACCTGCACATGTTCGCAGGGAAGAGGCAAGGTGACTGGGCCCGCTGCCAGCCTCCAAGCATGAGCCTGTAGTCAAGGTGGGGCCAAGACAGGACTCAAGACAGGAGAACCCAGAGTGGGAGCCAGGAACAGGGAGGCGACACAGGTGCCAGAGAAAGGGCCTTTCTGCACAAGTGATGTCGCAGGACCTGTTATTTGGACACCAAGGGAGGTGGGACTGGAACACTGCCCTTTCCTGGGAAGCTCAGGGAGTGCGCACCGGGCAGACACCCAGCACAGCAGAGAGCCAAGCTTAGGGCACGATGACCTCCTGCAGGGCGCAGCAAACTCTCTGCTCAGGGCACAACAGTAAATCTTCAGGCTTGGCCTAAAGTCCAAATAAGTCATTAGCCATTAAATCCAGAGACTAAATAAATCAACCTCACTTGTTTTTTTTAAAAACCCTTTAAAAATGTAAAAAGCTCCTCCCGCCCACCAGGATGACTATAACACAAAAGACACAGCAGCCTTAACCAGAGCGGCTCAGTGGCTGAACACTGTCCAGGGCGCCAAAAGGTTGCTGGGTCGATTCCTGGTCAGAGCACATACCTGGGTTTCGGGTTTGATCCTCAGTCAGGGAGCGTATGGAAGGTAACCCAATCCATCTCTCTCTCTTTCTCTCTCTCTCTCTCTCTCTCTCTCTCTCTCTCAGTATGTTCTCAGGTGAGGGTTTAAAACAAACAAAAAAAGACATAATAGCAAGCCTTGCTGAGAATGGGGAGAATTTTGAACGCTCCTATGCTGCTGATAGGAATGGAAAATTTGGAAAAGTCTTGCAGTTCCATCGAAGATTAAATTATCAACAAATTCCACTCCTAGGTATATGCCCAGGAGAAATGAAAATGTGTCTGCACCAAAACATGTACATGAATGTTCACAGCAGCATGATTCACAGTCGCCAAAAGGTAGGCATAACCAAGTGTCCATTCACACAATGGAATATTACTCAGCCTTAAAAAGGAAGGAAATTAGACGCCTGCTACAAAGTAGATAAACCTTGAGGACATTATGCTCAGTGAAATAAGCCAGAGACAAAAGGTTAAATACTATATGACCTCACTCACAGGAGGTCGGTCCCTAAAGGAGTCAGTCATAGAGACGGCAGGTATAGATGGTGGCTGGGGGGGAGGGGGGGGGTGGGGGGAGGGGAGGGAGAATGGGGGAGGGGAGGGAGAATGGGGGAGGGGAGGGAGAATGGGGGAGTGGAAGAAGGTGTTCGTGTTTAATGGCATAGAATGTCAGTTTGGGAAGATGAGAAAGTTCTGGAGGTGGACGGTGGTGATGGTGGCACAACTGTGAATATACTTAATGCCACTGGAGTGTGCACTTAAAAATAGTTAAGATGGCACACTTTGTCATATTTTACCACAATGAAAAGGGAAACAGGCTGGGCAGCAATGTAGCCCGTGGGCTGCAGTCTGCGGACCCAGTGTTAGCAGCCGTCTGCGGGTGAGACGGAGCGCCCAGGAGAGCGCTTCTATTTCACCGCCAGTGCAGCCACCCCGGGGCCCTGGGCACATGGCGTCCGGCCAGGGGCTGGGCTCCAGACTGACCCCGCGTACCTGGAAAATGCTGGCACCATATGGCGTCCTCCAAGCATTGAGCAGGTTGTCCTTCCCGGTGCTCACGAACCACCGCCCTGGGGGAAGGGGGGGGGCGGTTAGAGGAGGGAGGGACTGAAGAAGCCTGGGGCTGTGGACTGCTGGCAGCGGTGGGCCTGGCCTCTCCCTTTAGGGGGACACAAGCCCCCTTAGGGAACTGAGGCTTGATCCTTCCATTTTCCAGATGGTAAAGTCAAGGCCCCAAGGCCCCAGGCCTCCATCTGATTTTCAAGAAGGGATGCCCCCAGCCCAGGGACATCTGAATCGTGATGAACCACAAATTATCTGTAGTGCAGAGGTGTTCCAATGATTTCATTTTTTTTCTTTTTCTTTTTTTTAGTATATGTGTGTCCCATGCAATATTTAGGACATACTTATACTAAAAAAAAAAATTGTTAGCGTAAGTAAATCCCATGCAATATTTGGGATGCATTAACTGCTTTTTAATATGAGTATGTCCCGTGCATTATTTGGGACATACTTATTGTAACACATTATTTGTTGTTTAAGATTCAAATTTAACTGTTTTTGTGTGTGTGGGAAGGTGTTATTTTGTGTTTTGGCAACCCTGTCCCAATGCCCTGGAGTCCCCCCCAAGCCCCAGGCAGACACACCGCAGGAGGCAAATTTCAGGGACAGCACACAGCTCTCATGAAGGTGCAGCTGGTATTTCTCTGGCTTGCGGACGTGCAAGATCTCAACATTGCTGCTCTCCATGCCCACGGCCAGCCAGTCTTGGTTGGGGCAGTGGCCCAAGGAAAAAATCTGGGAGGGAAGAGGGAAGAGGTAGGGTCAAAACCCCTGGGGACAGTGGGAGGTGCCCAGAAGAAGGGGTGGGGGAGGGGAAAGTCCAACGCTCTCCCACTGAGGCCCCTGCATGGAGTGCAGCTGGCCCAGGGCCTAGCAGCAGCAGGCAACTGCATGTCAAATCATTAATATTAATCAGCATTACACGGAACCCCGGGGCCTCACATCCATTATCTGCTTTGAACGCACAACAGCTCTGGGAGGGAGGGTGGGAGGGGTGGTGGGTGAAGCCAGGCGAGGACAGTCGCTCCCCTTGAGCAGATGGTAGAAGGGAAGCTGAGGCCAAGTCTGGCTCAAAGTCACGAAGCAAGTCCAGCAAGTCTGTGAAGGGCCAGGCCTTCCGACTCGCAGCTTGGAACTTTCCCTACTGCCAACACCTCCTTTTATTTTGATTTGAAAGGACTTGGTGGCCTCATCATTCTGTGCCCCGCCCCACACGAGGCACAGAGAGGAATAAGGCCCTGCTCCATCCTAAATCTCACAAAGTCTTACAAGTAAGACATGTTTGGAAAGAACCATAAATATATAGAGAGAAGACTGGAAGTTTTCACATGTTCTCTTCTGGCCAGATAGAATGTTCCTGCATAGAGACAGGTGCCCACGTGGAATAGGAGACACTCACCATGGAATCCCCTGATGTGTATGTAACTCATCTAAGTTTTGGAGATAGAGGATGGACAACTAACCACCTGCACCCCTCATTTCCCTGCCAAGAAAACACTCAAGCTAAAAAGAAGGTAGAACAGAAAAGGTTGGGGAACATAAAGAGTTGGGGGCTTCAAAGAGGGGGGCAAATTTGATGGGGTTTGAAGGATGAGTAGGAGTTTACCAGTTGGAGAGAGGAAGGGGAAGGCATGTCAGTCAGAGGGAGCAATAAGTAAGGAGGACTAGAGGTGTCCCAGGGCATGGTGTGTTTGAGACGAGAGAATGGAAGCCTTAAAGGACTGTGTCCTGAGCGGTGGGAGACAGGCTCTGGGGCCAGGGTATCTGAAGGCCTGTCTTTAATGGACTCTTTGCTCAGCCCTGAGAAGCCCCCTGATTCTGTCCAGCTCCTTCACCACATCGTTCAGCCTGGATTCCCACAGGGCCCTCAACAGCGACCTCTCTGTGCCCTGCTCCTATGTCAACCTCTACCTCTCCCCCAAGAGTCCTGAGGTGGGGGAGGTCAGAAGCTCTCAATAAGGTCAGAGGTTGAAGGCTGGGTGGAGGAACCAGTCATACAGGGAGAGACAAAGGAATGGGGGAATGGCTTGGCCAGAGCATCTGGGAAAATGATCTGAAGGTCTGAGCAGCCCTGCAGTGTAGTATAAATCAGCTCCTTTGTGGTTCTCTGTGTCTGTCTTGGAGAATAAAGGGGAAAGCCTTGCCCTTGCTGGTTTGGCTCAGTGGATAGAGTGTCGGCCTGGGACTGAAGGGTCCCGGGGTTCAATTCCAGTCAGCGGCACATGCCCGGATTGCTGGCTCGATCCCCAATGGGGGGTGTGCAGGAGGCAGCCGATTGATGATTCTCTCTTGTCATTAATGTTTCTATCTCTCTCTCCCTTTCCCTTCCTCTCTGAAGTCAATAAAAATATATTAAGATAAAAAAATAAAATTAAGGGGGAAGCCTGTATCTGAAGGACAAGAAAGATGGACACGGGCAGCAGGCATTTCGTTCTGCTCCGAATCTGGAAGTGGGTGCCTCGGGGAGAGGAAAAGAGGCCAGATTCCTGGAGCGTCTACCCCTCCCATTGGGCCCCTTCGGCACCTGGGAGCTGAAGTCATGCTGCTGCAGCTGGCGGCCCTCCCGCAGGTCCCAGCAACGCACGGTGTTGTCCAGGCCGCCCGTCCAGAGCCGAGTGCCATAGTCAGAAATGTCAATACAGCTGGCACCGTCTGTGTGGCCCTGGAACTGCCTGGAGGGAGAAGGGCCCGGGCATCCATCCTGGAGCTGGTGCTGCTCCAAGGCCACTCCTCTGCCCCCACAGCGCGAAAGGAAAGGAGGCGGGGGCTGGCCCAAGGTCTCACGGCAGCCCCCACCCACCTGACCATGGTCTGGTTCTGCAGGTCCCACACCACGATGTTGCCATCGCTGCAGCAGGAAAAGCAGACCTTGGCGTCGGGGCTGACCGCCAGGGCGTAGCAGGCGGGGGCTGAGGAGGTCAGCTCGGCCTTGATGCGTGGGGTGGGCGCTGCCAGGTCCCAAATGGACAAAGTACTGGCCTCACCGCCCACGATAAGGCTCCGGCCATCCGGCAGTAGCTTACAGGAACGAATGTAATTGTCCCGGTTCTGGAGGAGAGAGAAACAAGGGCGTGGGGTTGACCCCCCCTGCCCCCTGGCCTCCAAGAGCCCAGCTGAAGAAGCTGCACCCCACCTCTGGTTAGCTTGAAAGTCCTGCCCCAGGTTGGCTTGTAAGCCCCACCCATTGGGCTAGAGAAGCTCCAACCCCACAGAATTCATAGCAGTTATGAACGCTGATGTCCTTAAGCCCCGCCCCATTGGACTTCAAGCTCCGCCCCTGATAGGCCTAAGTTCTACCTATTGGCCTATAAGCTCCACCTCATTGGCCTAGAAGCCCCGCCCCTGATTTGCCTATAAACTCCACCCCATTGACTGATAATCCCTGCCCCTGCTTGGCCTGTAAGAGCCCCCCACTTCCTTGGTATATAAACCCCATACTGTTGGCCTTTGGCCGCAAGCCCCGCCCCGCCTCACCAGGCAGTCCAGCTGGGCCACTGGTGTCTTGGCGCCAGGCTGGCCCACATCCCACACCTTCACGCAGCCCTTGCCTCCCGTGTACACGTGCTGCGTGGAGCCGCTGATGGTGACCGCGCAGACCACCTCGCCGTGCGCCAGTGTGTGCAGCTGCCGCGCGTGCCGTGGGATGCCTGCACCCACTAGCGCATCGGATGGGAAGGGCACTGGTTGCATCTGCCCGTCCGCAGACACGTGGAAGGAGTAGGCCCTGGACAGAAGATGGGCATGATGCGCGCCCCAGAGGGCATGGGGAGGCCTCCCTACCCTCTCCCCGGAAGGCAGCACGGTGCCTCTGCTTGCCTGCTGCCCCGCCCCCGCCTCATTTAGGCAAGGGAACCATGGACCAAAGGGGATGTGAGAAGGTCGGTGTGGTACAAAAGGGAGAAAGGGCTCCAGATGGTGGCCTGGTGCATGGTCAACAAACACTTAGTAAATGCTTGTCCACGAAGAGGTCTTGAGTTCCAGAGAATGCTGTCCAGCAGTGGCCACCAGCCACATGTGGCAAGTTAAATGCAAGTAAACTTAAAATTTCAGTTCCCTGGACGCACTGACCACATTTCAAGCGCTCAAAAGCCACAGGAAGCTGATGGCGATCAGAGTGGACAGCAGCAGGTATAGAACGTTCCCATGACAGGAAGGTCTATGGATACGTGGTGCCAGGTCCTTCTCTGTGGGGGCCGTCATGGGCGCTGTGGGTATCGAGCAGCATCCCCACCCCGCCCACCAGAGGCTGGGAGCATTTGGCTGTGATAACCAAACACATCACCAGATAGCATCGAATGTTCTGAAACAGGGGAGCAAAATGTACCCCTGTTGAGAACCACTGGTCTACACTTTCCTGGTTACCTACCTCTCTCCAGAGAGAAGAAAGAAGGGAGAAGGGAGCTCCCATTATCTTACAGAAGAGACTTTCTGCAGGGGCATCAAGACACCCCACCCCACCATGAAATGCCCTTGGAGGGAGCGCCCCCTGTACTCACGGCTTTCCCCCAGAGATGCTGGGCAGGGAGGAAGAGATGGATGACCCCCGGAGATGTGGATGAGATTCAAAAGCCATCTGTCAAAATGCCAAAGGGGGTGTCACAGGGTAGGTGACTCAAACTCGCATATGCCCTCTCCCAGACCCTCCCTACTATAGCCCCTGTGTATCAGAGGACCCCAATGTGTTTCTTAGCCCCTCCCCAAGAAAGCATAGAGGCCCTCTCTTCTCCCATACTACAGATGGCAGAGCGGAGGCTTTCACATGAGGGAACCCCAAGATCTCTGTCCAGGGAATCCTAGAGCCCCAGAATTGTAAGGAACCTAAAGAATCTTCCATCTAGTGCTCAGAACAGGAGTCTGCAAACGACAGCCCCCTGCTTGTTTTTGTAAATGAAAGTTTTATGGGCAGACAGCCACATTCGTTCATTTATATTTTGTCTACGGTGGCTTCTGAGCTATATAAAGGCAGAGTTGGATAGTTGTGACAGAGACCAACTGGTCTGCAAAGCCAAAAATATTTACTATCTGGCCCCTTACAGAAAACATTTGCTGACTCCTTTTCTTTTTTAATATGTTTTTTATTGATTTCAGAGAGGAAGGGAGGAGAGAGATAGAAACATCAATGAGAAAGAATCATTGATTGGCTGCCTCCTGCACACCCCACACAGGAGATCAAGCCTGCAATCCAGGCATGTGCCCAGACTGGGAATCGAACCCTGATCTCCTGATTCATTGGTCAAAACTCAACCACTGAGCCACACCGGCTAGGCACTGATTCCTTTCCTATGGCATCTCTTGCAAGTGCCCACCCGGCCTCTGGCCTGGGTATCTACAGTGAAAGGCATTCTGTTGCCTCTGGAGGCACCTTGATCCCCTTGGGGAGGGCTCACTCCAGCAGTCATCTGTCCCAGTACTGCCTCTGGGGCCATGCAGACCCTGTCTGCTCCCTCCACTGCAGCTCAGGAGGCTCACGTCTCATTTCTTCAACTCCTCCTCCTGGAAACTCACTTCCAGTTCACTCCCCAGGCTAGTCCGTCCTCTGCAAGCTGCCAGAATTGTCACTGGCCCTTAAATATCCAGGCTCAGCCCAGCTGGCGGAACTCAGCGGTTGAGCATCGAGCCAGGAACCAAGAGGCCGCTGGTTCAATTTCCGGTTGGGGAACATACCCAGGTTGTGGGGCCGAGCCCCTGTGGGGGGTGCTGCCTCCTGATGATGTTTCTCTCTCATCGATGTTTCTCTCTCTCTCTCCTTCCCCCTTCCTCTCTAAAATCAATAAAAAAATTTTTTTTTTAAAAATCAAGGCTAACAACTGACAGCATCTGCCAGGAGGTTGAACGGGACCCTCCCCTTTCATGGCTGGGGCTCTCCATCCCTCTTTACTGCAGCACAATCACAGCTGCTTTTCCAGTCACGTGTGCTGATTTGTATTAAGCTTGTGGAACTACTGAGACCCTCAGATTAGCTTTCTACATGTACTTGTCAGGTCAGGGCTCCCTTCCTTTCCCCAACTCCTGTTTTCCCTCCCAGCCTCCAGCTTTTGGTCCCTGCTGACATCTCCCCCACTGGGGACTCACCATGGGGGAGCGTCCATATACCATAGAGCTACTGACTTGGGGGGACAGGTGGAGGCTGACGTAGGAGCCGGGCACAGAGAGGTCCCCATTAAGCGCACTGTGGGAGCCCAGGCTGAAGGACGCGGTGAAGGGACTGGGCAGGGCCAGAGGGCTCCTCAGGGCTGAGTGAGAAGAGACAAAGACAGGTCTTCAGACACCCTGGACCCAGATCCTGCCCCCCACTCGCCTGGGGTCAGGGCGCCAGCACTGTGACCTGCCGTTCAGGGCTCCTGTGCTCTGTTCCAGCATTCACCACACCCTGTCGTACCTCCAGGCATTTACAAATGCGGTTCCCTCTGGCTGACATGCCTTTCCCTTTCCTTCTTCAGTTTCTGAACTTCTACTCATCCCTCAAAACCTAGACGTCATGTTTAACAACATTTCAGGAACATCCCTGCGCCTCTCCAGTCCACCCTAGCCTCCGACTTTGGGTCTCTCCTTCTACCCCAGGTGTATCACACAGGGCCGGGAGTTTTGGGGTCTGGGTCTCCTTGCCACCATCTGGGAGCTCCTTGTGGGCAAGTTGCAGGGCTGTTTTCTTTCTGAGACCCCGAAACAAGCACAGGCCCAGAAGAAGAGCACCGTCATCCCCATTTTACTAACGGGGATCTGAGGCTCAGAGAGCTTGGGTCCGTTCCCCAAGGTTACCCAGCTGGCAAGTGTCCAAGGCCGGCCTCAAACCCAAGCCTTTCTGACTCTAAAGCTTGTCTTTCCAGTGCACCAGGCTGAAGCCCCTGAGTACGTCTGGGCCTCAGTTTGCCCACCTTTCAAACGAAGACAATGAGAAAACCAAGGCCCAGAGCGAGGCAGCATCCAACTCAGAGTCACGAAAAGGACCGAGGCCATGCTGGGGCTGGCATCCAATCTCCTGCCTCCCTCACCCCCTACCACTTTCTAGAACCTCCCTCCCAGCGAGGAGACCCGCTCTGGCAGGCACCAGTGGGCGCTCACCAATGCTGTCCGTGGAAGGCGTTGGCTTGGCAGCGAGCTGGCGGAGGTGACTGGCCGAGCTGGGCCCGGGTGTGGACGCATCCTGGGGCGGGGAGGAGTCGCAGGACTTGGAGGCAGGGGTGCTGGCAGGAAGGTCATTCTGGAGAGAAAAGGCAGGACAGAACATCGCCAGGCACCTGGCACCTTGCAGGCCAAGGATTTGGTCAGAGATGGATGAGAAAAAGGAACAGGTGAACCTGGTAGGCCAGGGCTCATGGGAAGTGACCACACACGGCAGTGCAGCTCTGCAGTTGCAGACACTTTTAGACAAGTACTCACCAGGAGAGGGGGCCCCACAGCTGATCCCCTAGGGGACACGTGAGTGTCTGCACACATTGGAATGCCAGGTGGGTACCTGGGCACACGCACGCACATGCATGGCAATGGGAACCAACACGCACATGCATGGTGAGAACCATGCATGCATATGATAAGGTATGCAGCGTGGATACACAGTCAGGAACACGATGTAGACAGAATGGTGCAAGGTGGGCTCTCAAGCAAGGTGACACCCAGAGGAAGAAGGGGGAGAGTCAAAGTTGGAGGCTGTCGGGGACAAGGAATGGGAAACTCCGGGAGCGGCCCGAGACACTGGAGACCACACAGCATTCTCCCAGTGAAGGAATAGCACCTGGTACTGTGGGCTTTCCTTCTCCCCATGGGGAGGGGATCCTCCTCACAGCTGTTCCTTTCACAGGAACGCTGGAGAAGAGGGGAGGCCGGACCTCCACAGGGGAGCACGCGGGCGTCTCTCCTGCCTGCCATGACCAACCTCACCTCTTAAGAGACTGATTCACAGCTTTGTCTTGTGTCCGTTACATCTTATCTTCCCATCACACAATGACATGTATTGTCACACGCACACACCCACGAGAGGGGGTGGACGGGGACAGCATGGTGACGGGGCCTCTCCATTAGAACAGAGCTGCTCCTCCCCCTCTCTGGTCTCTTGAGAAGCAAAGTGAGCCCTAACCTTGATGGTTGCCATAGCAACCTGCTGGGAGGGTAAGCCTAGAAACTGAAGCAATCTCCCAAGTAAGTTCAGGGCAAGGGTCTAGGGGAGACCTGGGGGAGGGAGAGGGACAAATAGAGCTGAATTAAGAATTCCTTGGGGGTGCCTGGTGGGGTAGCTCAGTTGGTGAGAGCAGCTTCCTGAGACACCAAGGTGGCAGGTTCGATCCCTGGCCAGGGCACAAACACAAATCAACCAGTGAATGCCTAAGTAAGTGGAACAACAAATTGCTATTTCTCTCTCTCTCTCTCATCAGTCAATAAAAATGTTTTTGAAAATTCCCCCCAGAGGTGTATGTAATCTTAGGCAGTCCTATACTGGCATTAAACCTGGGAGAGGCAAGGAGAAAGTTGTTCTGATGTGGATTCTGGTTCCTGGTGGGGACAGCATTTGAGGTTGGGGCTGGTGTGACTTCATTGCCTCTCAAAGGCCTTACCACTCGCAGGGCTGAAGTCTGCCTTGTGGCTGGTCCATTCTACAGTCTCACTGTTTATTTTCAGAGCATTTCCTATTTATTGCAAGCGATACCTGACTCTCCCATAAGATGGTGAGTTGCCTCTTAATATGTATTTACAAAGTTTACTTACAATGTTGCCTTTTAACATTTATTTAGGTGCAACAGAATGAGTCCACTTGAAAAAAAAAGTACCTAAATAGGGTAGAGGGGGCTTTAGGAAGGTGGCCAAATAATCTGGAGGGGAATGCTGGACACACCAGTCTGGCCAATTTTTCCTCTCCTCGTGTCAAATGGGTAGTATCTGTTTCCAGGCCCTCAGGGTGAACAAAGTGAGTTTCAAGGCTTCCCCTACTTCTTACCAGAACGAGCTCCTTGGTTCTGGGGAGCGGTGAGCTGAGGCTGGAGGCCAAGGAGGCTGGGCTTTCCACAAGGTCCCGACGGGCAGGGACGCAGATGGGCGCCTTTCCACATGGGGTGGTAGTTGGGCTGGGGGGCTCAGAGGGTTGGTCCTAAGTTTGAGGTGATGTTGAGTGGGTGAGAAAGAGAGCCTCTCTCTTTACCCCTCCTGAGCCCAACCCCAACCTCTAGACAGGGCACCTGCAACCCACCTTGGGAGGATTGTGAAACCTCCTTGTGCCTCAGTTTACTCATCTGTAAAAGGGTTTAATGTTGGGACCTACTCTAGAAGCACAAACAGCCAGGACTTATAAAGGCTTGGTTTTGTTTTCCCCACTGGACAGATGGGGAAAGAAGCAGCCAGGAAAGGGGGAACACCCCTCCAAAGTCACACAGTGAGCCAGTGCTCGAAGCCACTTCTGCAGTCCATCTTCAGTGTGCCCTGGGCCTCAGTTTCCCCACTGTGCTATGGAGAAGATGTCCACCTGAAGTGACCGATAACCCCTACTTCCCTTGGCCCCAGCCATCCCACAGAGAGGGGACCAGTAATTCCATGCCCTCTGCCCCCCTCCCCCACCCCAATTCCAAAACCCACCACTTGCTCTGTGTCCAGACCTAGTTCCCTGCCTCTGAGTCCTGGAGTCGAAGAGTCAGAACCTCAACTCACCTCATCCACCACCAGGTTATAGTCACTCTTGTCCTCGTCGCTCTCCTGGGGGGACATGGAGAGAGAGCTCACCCTGCCAGGCCCCTGCCTCCACACCCCCTTCCGTCACTCGGGAAGGGGAGCATGCATCCAGCAGGCCCTGGCTTGGATAGGAATTCTGAGCTATAGCAGCCCATTGGCTTGGTTCAGAGGCAAAGATGCATTTGCTCAGTGCAAGGGAGGGTTTGAGGTAAGGGGGTGAAGGGAGTGGGTCTCTCCTAGAGAAGGATGAGGGAAATAGTGCTGAATGCCCAAGACCTGTGGTGTTGCCGTTTATTTCCGTGCAACAGAATGACTCCTGAGTGACTCCCAATCCTCCTTGACCTCAGTTTCCTCCTCTGTGCAATGGGAGGAGAGCCAGAAACCAGGAATATCCATACTTCCTTCTCACTCATCCATCTGTGCCCCATCCCCATGGCCCCAGCACAGACCTCGTCCCCTCCTCGGTCTCCTGGCCTGCAACCTTGCCTCTTCCAAGTAGCCTTCCAAGCTAGCCCCAGAGAGATGTTCTTAAAACCTGTTCCCGCCCTAACTGGTTTGGCTCAGTGGATAGAGTGTCGGCCTGCGGACTCAAGGGTCCCAGGTTCGATTCTGGTCAAGGGCATGTACCTTGGTTGCAGGCACATCCCCAGTAGGGAGTGTGCAGGAGGCAGCTGATCGATGTTTCTCTCTCATCGATGTTTCTAACTCTCTATCCCTCTCCCTTCCTCTCTGTAAAAAGTCAATTTAAAAAAACAAACAAACCTGTTCCCACATCTGCTCTATATCCTCATAGGGCTCCCCATGGCCCCCGGAAAACACATGTTGGGCTGCCCTCTGGTTTGGCTAGAACCCAAGGGAAGACCAAAGGTTGCAGCCTGAAGGCCACAGCCCAGCGGGTGGGTTTTCTTTGACCTCCTAATGTCCAGTTTTCTTCTTTAACACAAAACTAGGCCCTAGCCGGTTTGACCCAGTGGATAGAGCTTTGTCCTGCGGACCAAAGGGTCCCAGGTTCTATTCCTGTCAAGGGCACATACCTCGGTTGCAGGCTCCTCCCTGGCCCAGACCCTGGTTGGGACTCAACCTGGTGCAGGAGGCAACCAATCGATATGCTTCTCTCACATCAATATTTCTCTCTGTCTTTCCCTCTCTCTTCAACTTTCTCTAAAAATCAATGGAAAAATATCCTCCGGTGAGGATTAAAAAAAAAAAAAGATTAAAGGCTTCTTTTAAAAAAAGATTAAAAGCTTCTCTGAGAAAGAGTGGCCGACACTGGGCTCAGTAGTCAGCCAGGACCAAGTCACAGCTGCCCCTCTAGGTGGGACAAATGCCCCCCATCTGGCCGCTGTCCCAAGCCTCACTTTCAACATGACCCCTGGGGCACTAGAGCTTGAAACTACAGGAGCAGCAATTGCTCTGACAATGAGAGAGGAGGTCCTAGCCCTCCAGGAGGGGGTCAGGGGCAGCTCCCTGCAGAAGAGTACAGTGATTTTTGTGCCTGAGAGGCAGAGGGGAAGAGGTTCTGGGGGTAGGGAACAGCTAGAGCAGAAGCCAGGAGGTGGGAAAATAGTGCATGGTTCAGAGGCTACAGGGACTTAAGCGACTAAAGGATTAAGCCTGACTCCACAGGGTCTCTTCTGATTGGCCAGTGTCCAGTGAGCAATGGGGAGCTATGGAAGGCTCTGGAGTGAGAGTCATGGGCAGAACTGGGCTCTGGAAGGCTCCAAGGGGTGGGGCTTGGGGCAGGTCAAGGCCACGCATGCCCACCCCAGTCTTCCTCTCGCCCCCACTCACATAAGGTCCCGACAGATCTTTTTCCTCAGCTTGCTGCTTCCCGTTGCCGCCCAGGCCGCCTGGTCGCTCTTCTTCCACCACGCTCTCAGGGGGCGAGGGGGATGCACTCTGCAGAGAGAGGAGCCAGGCAGGAAGAAGATCAGGGTCCCGGGCCCCCATCCTGCATCCCCCCACGAATACAAAGCAAATGTTATATAAGAGGGCACGTCCCCGGATAACCCTCCACTTACCCTGCTCGGAGCTCTCTCCACTGGCGGGTTGGGGGCCAAGGAGAGAGAGAGAAGGAAAAAGAAGGAGGGGTTCATCTCCCATGGTACCAGACATGGCACAGCCCTCTGCAGTGTATAAATCCCTCTTCCCAGCTCAGACTCTCCCTTCTCCTGCCAACACCACTGCAGAGTGGGTTATCCCTTCCACATACCAGTCAGATAAATGCCCAGAGAGGCTTAGTAACTTGCCCAAGGACACACAGTCAGTTGGAAGGAAAGGGGCCCTGCAGCCCCCTCACACTTATGTGAGTTTGATGCTCTGGGCAGGGTGGTCTGCCAGTCCTCCCCCCAACCACCACAACCCACCCCTGGCCAATGCTACCCTGCCCCCTCCACTTACCTCTGGACCCCTCGGCCTCCACACCTGCCCGGTCCTCCTTCGTAGCCGCGGCCAGCTGAGCCTGGGCAGCCAGTGCTCCGGACAGGGCCAGCAGCCCCGTGGCACTGCCACCCACCAGCCCAGATGGGCGAGGAGTGAGGGGCACAGGGGGGATGTGGTGGGACAGTGGCTGGAGCTGCTGCTGCTAGAGAGGAGGAGGGGTGGGCCAGGGGCAGGTGGGGTGTTCGGGTGCCCAGTAATACCCCTGGCCCAAGAGGTTGCGGAGTGGGGACAAGGTCCACCAAGACCAGCTGCCCACACAGCACCCCCAACTTTAGCACCTACTGGTGCAGGGACCTGGGGTAGGGTCTCCCCAGGACAGGGCAGGGGCCAGGATGACTCACCCCAATGAGGCTGTTCAGCTCCCCCACAGTCACCTGCTTGGCACGCTCCATGGCCTGTAGCACCTGCTGTTGATGCTGGGAGGTGGGGGGACATGGAAAAGGGGTGCTCAGAACCCCCTGACCGCTTGGAAACCCCACCTGCCCAGGCAATTCCCTCTGTGGCCCGCTCTCCTCTCCCACCCTCACCCATGGCATTTGCTTTTTCTCCTCTATCTGTCTCTTCTTTTTTAAAAAAAATATCATGAAATAGAGAAAAAGAAACAAAGCATATAAATGCAATTAATACTAATAATTATAAATCGGAGCTTATAAAGTGGGGTCTCCCCTCGGCACTGCTGACGTGGGGGCCGGACCATTCTCTGGGGGCCGCCCCGGACACTGTGGAGTACTGAGCAGCATCCCTGACCCTGCCCCCTCAATGCCAGGAGCCCCTCCAGGGCCAGCCACCGGTGTCCCCGACATTGCCCCGTGTCCCTGGGGCCCGATCACCTCCAGTAAAGAACCACTGTAGACGTCAGCACCGACAGACCAACCACCCAGGTCGGAAAATACACCCTGGCAGCCCCTAGGAGGCCCCACGCACCCCGCCCTCTTGTCCGGCCTCTGTTCCCTCCCCTCCCCTTCCCACAAGAACTCTCTTGTTTTCTGTATAACGTTCCCACCTACGGCTGCCTTCCCAAATCTGCCTGAATTGGTCCACGTGGAACCATTGCATGTCTCAATCTCTGTGTTCTCTTTTGTGTCTGACTTCCTTCACTCAGCATGGTGTGTGCAGCCTTATCCATGATGTGGCCGGGGGCTGTGCAGTGTTCAGCGTGCAGTGCAGTAGAACTGTCTGTGGTGCGGTGATTAAATGTTCTCTATGTGTGCTGCTGGATACAGAAACCATTGGCCACGTGTAGCCACTGAACACTTGAAGTGTGGCCGGTGCAACTTCCATTGTTTTCCTCTCTGTCTCTATGAGTTTGACTCCCCTAGGGGCCTCCTCTGAGTGGAATCCCACGGTATGTGTCCTTCTGCGTCTGGCTTCTTTTACTGCGTGTAATGTAAGGGCTAACTTTTATTGGGAGCTCACTAAGCACCCAGCATCATCCTCAACACCCTTCTCAACTTCACCACAGAGGCACAGAGAGGACAAGCAACTTGCCCAAGGCCACAGCACGCAGCCGGAACTCGGACCCTGGTGCAGGGCTGGAGCCCCACTCCTCCCTCCCCCTCAGCCAGCCCACCTTCCATCCCTGAAGCCCATGCCCCAGCCCGTGCCCTGACCCCTAAGCCACTGCAGAAACACTGCCTGCGGCATCGGCATCGCATCGGCATCCAACCCTGCCCACCCCCTCCGTCGTCTCCCAGCTTCCTCCCGCCGCCACAGGCCCACTCACCTCCTGCGTCAGGAACGGGACAATCTGAGCACAGATGCCACTGAGGCGCTTCACAATCTCGGCCTGGCAGGAAGCAATTGGGAGGGGCTTGGAGGGGGAGCCTCCACTGGGAGGCCCAGGTTTGAGCCCTGGCTGACCCCATGTCCCTCTCTGGGGCTGCAGCCCGGTAGAGATCCTGGCACCACCCTCAGGGCAGGGCATTGTGATGGGATAGAACAAGTAGGCATTTGCTCTCTGTGCCTAGTTCCTGGCATAGAGCTCCTAAACCCTTGGGATTTCTGAGGGAAGCGGGTATCTTTGGTTATCTGTAATAAGCCCCTTTCAACCGCACCTGAGTTTATTAAAGGGTTGCAACTTTTAGCCCCACCCCCTGACCTCCAGGGTGGGGAGAAAGCCTAGGATTGAGCCAGTCACCACTGGCCAATGCTCTGATCAATCCTGCCTGTGGAATGAGGCCTCTAGGCAGCAGGGGAGTGGGTACTTTCAGGCGCCTCCGGCCCAGAGGTGCCCAAGGGTCTGCTTTGGAGCTGGCCAAGCCGGGCACTGCCCTGGCTGAAGGGGTGGGTGATGAGATGAGTGGTCGGGGTGCCTGCCTGCCTTCTGCTGTGGGCTCTTGCCTGGGTCTCAACACACACCTCAGAGGGCGCTGACCCCAACCCAGGCGTCAGGGACGCCAACACCGGCACAGCACAGCGAAGCAATGGCGGCCACCAACAGCAATCAGAGAGGAGGCCCCAGGAGCCAAGACCTCCAGCCGGAGACACAGGTCAGGCCGCACAGCCAGAGCCTGGCACGGGCCTCCCAGCAACTCTGCGGCTCCTGGGCCACCCCTCCCCCCAGGAGCCCCTAGTACTACTGCTGAAACGCCTCAGTGGTTTTAAGCAGATGGCCAGGGCCTGGCCCCATGGCACCACTGGCTCCCGGAAAAGGACCCAGTTTCCCAGCTGGGAGCAATAGGCACAACTCATTCACCAAGGGCAACTGCTGGGAGACGACACCCAGACCCTGGGCAGCCTTCACCTCCCTCCCAACTGTGTTCTCAACCTCCACGGTCCACATGGGCTGGCCCCCAAGCCCCCTCTGCCCCCCAGGGTCAGAGCCAGGCCTCAGCAGGCTGGAAATGGGCAGCCTGCTGCCCTGCTCCTGCTGTGATACTACCAGACCCAGGACCCCCCTTCCTCCCCGTGCCCGCCGCTCTGGGTCCGGTTGGCTTCACCCTGCTCCCGTCTCCTGGCCTCTGCCATGTACCCCGCAGGCGCTTGGCAGTATGGCTGACCCCTCCGGACCTCGCTCTGCAGGACAAGGTGGGAGCTGCCGTCTGCCCAAGCGCAGTTCTCTGGCCTGCCTCTTCCCGCTACCCTCAGGGGCAGCCCCTCCCTGTCCCTCCATGGCTCTGAGCCATCACTCAGGGTTGCTGGCCCTCAGCCCCCACTGACGGTGGGCTCCTCCTCCAGGGACAGGCAGCTGCTGTCCTTTCTTGGCCTTGGGCAGAGTGGGTCCCACCCCTGGGCCCAGCTTAGTGTTCTGCCTGAGGACCCAGCACCTCCAGTCTCTAATTGCTCGTTGGGCTGAGTTGGGGACCCAGGGATCCCTGGAACACGTGCAGGTTAAAAACTCTGATGTTTTTTTCTTCCTCACCCAAGGATATGCTTTTTTAAAATTTTTTATTTGATAAAGAGGGGGAGAAAGAGAGAGAGAGAGAGAGAGAGAGAGAGAGAGAAAGAGAGAGAGAGAAACATCGATCAGTTGCCTCCCATAAGTGCCCTGACCGGGAATTGAACCCACCATCTTTTGGTGTACTGGATGATGCTCCAACCAACTGAGCCACAGTGGCTAGGAAAAGCTTTGAAGTTTTTAAAAAGAAAAAAACAAACTCTATAATACAGGGTATAGAGAGCTTTCGGGTGAGTGAGCACACAGAGGTGCTGGGAGGGTGGTGCCCTGGGGAGGGCCTGGAAGCTTCTAGCCCTTTCCCCATACCTTACCCTCTGCATCTGTCCATCCAGCTGTTCCTGAGTTATAACCTTTATAATGAACACCTAATAGTAAGTAAGAGCTTTCCTAGTTCTGTGAGCCATTTTAGCAAATTATTGAACCCATGGAAGGAGTAGTGGGAACCACCCCCCCCCCCAACAATTTATAGCCAATTGGTAATGGTGGCCCAGACTTGCAATTGGTGTCTGAAGAGGGGACCGAGCCCTGAGCCTGTGGGGTCTGCACTAACTCTGGGCAGAGAGTGTCAGGATGGAGCTGAACTGCAGGACATCCCGCTGGTGTTGAAGTTGGAGAATCGGTCGGTGTGGGGGAAACCCACACTTCGTGTTGGAAATACAGAGCAGACAGAAAACAGGGGGGGCTTTACTTGTAGGATTCATCTGGGACCAGGTCTGGGCTGGGGGTGCCTCATTAAGACTGAACAGAGGGGACTCCTTGTGGATGGGGAAGGGGTGGCTATGGCATATCCAAGGGCGTGTGCAGTCAGCCTGTGCTTTCCGTCTGCCTAGGTTACAGGGATGCCATGTGCTGTGTGTCAGGGGTGGGAGTGTTCCCAGGCCTGAGTCCTACCCTGTGCCTGCCACCCCATAAGGGGGTCTATTTCATACACCTCTGGGGCCACATCATGCTCCAGAAAGACACTTTCTCTCCCACCCACCCCAGAACCAGCAGAGTCCACACATACCTGAGAAAGCATGCCAGGGCAGACACCCCCAGCACCCTACATTCCTAGCCCACCTACTCAGAAGACCCAGTAACTCTAATATTCTGATGGACAGAATCTAAGATTCCATCCACCTCAGAATCTCCATCCTATTAGAAGCCATCAAAGAACTCTCAGTTCAGGCTCAGGATCTTGGGGTTAATCTTGGACAACTGAAGTCAATTTCAGAACCTTTGGTTCTAACTCAGAACCTTGAGATCACTCTTAGAAGTGTAGGCCAGTCTCAGAACCTCAGAGCACTACAGTCCATCTCAGACCCTTCGAAACGGCAAACGAAGCCCAGACCAAGTAACTCAGTTGGTTAGATATGTCAAACTTGTGGGTTCGATTCTGGGTTCAATTCCCGGGCAGGGCACATACAGGAAGCAACCAATGAATGCATAAATAAGTGGAACAACAAATCAATGCCTCTCCCCCCGCCCCCCCCACCTCTCTCTCCCCCTTTCTCTCTCTCAGACCCTCAGGATCCATCTCCAAACCTCAGATTCTCCAGGCTGAAAGGGACCTCCGAGACTGCCCATCTGGCCCCCTCCCAAGACAGAAGTCACATCCACAGCCTCCTGGGCTTGCTGCTGACCTCAGCTATGAGCCCTCCCCGACTGGGATGCCTGGCTCCGCTCACCACTCCCATCTCTGCTGGGTAACGTCTCCAGAGGCTGGACAAAGTTTCCAGAAGTTCAGAATCATTTTTCTATCCTGAGGCTAAAACCTGGCCCCCTGGTCCCAGAGATTTCAGGTTAAGACCCCTGTTCCCTGAATCTGCCTTGTCCCAGACTGCCCTGGAGCTATCCCTCCCTAGAGCTATCCCTCCCACAGCTTCCTGACCCCACTCTTCCTGCTGAACACCTTTATGCCCAACACAGTTACCTGCTTATGCATTTCAACGTTGAGCCCGTAGGACATCTCATAGTACTGCAAAGGAAAAGCCAGTGGAATGTCCACGGTGTGCTGGGTGTCTCTGGGTCTTCCAGGAGCCCCCAGGCTGGGGGATCACAGCAGGACACAGATCATCCAGACCCATGGGACCCCCTAGAGCAGGGGTTCTCAACCTTCCTAATGCCGCGACCCTTTAATACAGTTCCTCATGTTGTGGTGACCCCCAATTTCATTGTTACAAATTGAACATAATTAAAGCATAGGGGTTAATCACAAAAAACAATATGTCATTATATATGTGTTTTCTGATGGTCTTAGGCGACCCCTGTGAAAGGGGTCTCGACCCACAGGTTGGTGACCCACAGGTTGAGAACCGCTGCCCTAGAGGGAAGCAGGGCCCCCTCCACTCCCTCCAGGGGGGTGGGGCAGGTGGTGGTGCCCAAAGACGCTGACCCCTGGGAGATGCCCATGAGAACAGGGGACACCCTTGTCTTACCCTTGTGAGGGTCCCTGGAGGAACAGCCTGCAATCCCAACCAGCCCACTTTACAGGTAGGGAAAACGAGACCCCGAGAAGGGCAGGGATGGACCCCAGAACGGCACAGGGAGTCCGGGTTCACACCCCCAGCCCTGCTCCCCACTCCCCCCACCTGGAATGCCAACCCCTCACCATGACATAATGTCGCTGCATTTCAGTCTTCTCACTGGCCAGCTTCTCACATTCCAGCTTGAGGCTGGGGAGGAGACAGGGCATGGGGGCCCCACTCTCCCCGCCTCCCCCAAGGGAGACCTCCCCGCGCACCCCATCTGGGCCGGTTTCAAAGTGATGGGTTTCACGCAGCCCTCCCCACTTCCTGATACCACCCCGTCCCCGCACCCCGTCCCAGCCCTTCCCAGGCCCAAATGCCCCAACACCGAGGGTCCCCCTCCACCTCCCCTGCGCTTCCCGGTGGAAGGCCTGGCCCCGCCCCTTGGCCCCTTGGCCCCGCCCCTTCCCCCCGCTCCCAGGTGAGCGGGCGGGTGAACTCCGGGTCCCCGCGGGGCCCCCCCCTCACCTGTGGTACTGCGCCTGGAGGAACTGGAATTCCTCTTTGATGCGGTCGCAGATCTCCAAGATCGAGAACTTGAAGGGCTGGCCGGACTGAAGCGGGGTCTGGGGGGGACACCGGGGATGAGTTCCCGGGCGCCCGGGACCCCCACCCCCGCAGCCCGGGACCCCACTCACCGGGTGCCTTCCCTGGGGGTACATCCTGCCGATGCGGGGAGCCCACCTCGCGCCGGAGTGTGACAATGTGATGGGGAGGGGGGTGGAGGGGGGGCGGGGGGCTTCCTGGAGAGAGAAGCGGGGCTGGGGCAGCGCGGGGCAGGGGACCCCGGAGTCCCCGCGCCCCCCGAGCTGGCGCGAGGGGTAGCGGGGACGGAGGCGCGCGCGAGGCCCTCCCTCGGGCGGGGGCGCGGGGCGCGGGCGGCGGGCGGCGGGCGGGGAAGGTCGGCGAGCCGCGGCCGGTGTCGGAGGCGCGGGCGGCGGGCCGCGAACGGAGCCGCCTCCCTCCGGCGGGGCTCGGCCGGGAGCCGCGGGCAGAGCCGCCTTAAGGTGGCGCCGCCGTCCCCCGGGCCCGCCCACCCGGCCCGCCGGCCCCCACCCCGCGCCCTCCCCACCTCGAGCCCACCCCCTCCCTGCGGCCGGTGCCGGGCGGGACTCTGAGACCCGCGTCCAGCCCCGCAAACAGCGGCCCCCCTCCCCCGGGGGAAAGCACAAGCGAGAAAAACAAGGAAGCACATACCTACCTGGTGGCCGCCGTGGAGCCGCTGGGCGGGAGGGAGCGGTGCTCGGCCCGGATGGTCTTTCTGGGGACGCGAGCTGCGGCTGGAGGACCGGGAGGAGGCAGCCTGCCAGGGCTGCAGGGACGCATCCCCCGGGAAAAGGGGTGATAGCACAGGCAAAGGCCCAGAGGAGGGGAGGGGGTGCTGGGCAGACCCACGCTCACCCCGACTCTGGGCTTCAGGCTTCTCTGAAAATGGCAGAGTCGGGGCCGTTTTTAAATGAGATGGCACATGAACAGTCCTCGGCCTGGCCTGGCACGCAGTCCGTTCCCAGAGACGGGAGCTGGTGTTCTGACGGCCACCGCCAGCGGCCCGGGCTGTCTCCCCTCTCGGACGATGGGCTCCTAGAAAGCAGAGGTCCCAGTGAGAATGGAAGTGGAATCTCTGCCATCAGGCCAGTTCTCTGAGGACAGGGGCTCCACCCGCCACCGCAGACCTCAGACATCCAGTGAGCATTCCTCACACTCACCTGGGAAGTGGGCTATTTTTATTCCATCTTGCATATAAGAAACCTCAGGGTCATTCACTAAGTCCATCAACAAATATGTATTGAGCGAGTGCCTACTGTGGACCAGACACCGCTCTAGGCAGTGAGGCTCAGAAGGGAACAAAACAGCCCAGCCTGCGTGGCTCAGTGATTGAGCTTGGACCTATGAACCAGGGGGTCATGGTTCGATTCCCCGTCACAGCACATGCCTAGGTTTCGGGCTTGGTCCCCAGTAGGGGATGTGCAGGAGGCAGCCAATCAATGGTTCTCTCTCATTATGGATGTTTCTATCTCGCTCTCCCTCTCCCTTCCTCTCTGAAATCAATAAAAATTTTTTTTTTAAAAAAGAAGGGAACTAAACAGAGGGAAAACTCTTGCCCTGCGTTAATGTCTGCACCCATGTCCGTAGGTGAGTGAAAGCATACAAAAGTGTTTATCAAACTTAAAAATATCACTTTCCAGCCAACAAATTTATTGAGCATCTACTATACGCCAGACATCCTTCAGGCACCAGGAATACAAGGGTGAGTGAAGGAGAACAGACTGTGGCCTTGTCTGACAAGATCACGACTTGATAATTAGGGAATTATTTATGTGCACAAAGAAAGTTTAGGGAGCAGTGATAGAAGCAGACAAGAGACCCCTCTCTTCCTCGGTGCTGCCTATGGAGGTGGCAGCCATCTCCTACTCGGCACCATGGCTGCCCTCAGACCCCTCAGTGAAACCCAAGATTGTCAAAAAGAGGACCAAGAAGTTCACCCGGCACCAGTCACACCGATATGTCAAAATTAAGCGGAACTGGCGGAAACCCAGAGGCATTGACAATAGGGTGCGTAGAAGATTCAAGGGCCAGGTCTCGATGCCCAGCATTGGTTATGGGAGCAACAAGAAAACAAAGCACATGCGGCCCAGTGGCTTCCGGAAGTTTCTGGAAGTTCAGGAGCTTGAAGTGCTGCTGATGTGCAACAGATCTTACTGTGCTGAGATGCTCACAACGTCTCCTCAAAGAACCGCAAAGCCACTGTGGAAAGAGCAGCCCAGCTGGCCCTCAGAGTCACCGATCCCAATGCCAGGCTGTGCAGCAAAGAAAATGAATAGACAGGTTGTGTACACATTGTGTTAATAAAATCATAAAATTCTGCAAAAAAAAAAAAAAAGTAGACAAGAGAGAACCTACTTATCTGGGGTATCTGGGGGAGGCCTCTTTGAGGAGGTTAACATTGGAGAAGAGACCTGAAGGATGAAAATGGAAAGCCATGGGAGGGGAGGGAAAGAGACATCCTGAAAGTGTCTGTGTGTTGAAGGGAGTATTCCATGGCTCCCTATTGCCATCAAAGTAAAATCCAAATTCCTCCTTCTTCCCACAAAGCCCTGCACAAACCTCCTCTCTGTCTTCCCCTCCCTGATTCCAACTCTCTTCACCCTCACCCTCACTCACTGGCCACCTCACTTTTCCTCCAGCCACATTGGCCTCCTCACTGTTCCTCCAACTCACCAGGCACAGTCCTGCCTCAGGCCTTGGAACTGACTAGTCCCTCTACCGGGAACACTGTTCCCTTGTTTCTCATCATTCAAGTCTCAGCTCAAATGTCACCTCCACCCCTGCTGGCCACCCATTTAAGAGGCATTTACCTGCTATTTTCAAACACTGCATCCTATTCTCTCTCTTTCTAGGTCCTAACAGAGTTTGTTTTGTTTTTGGCATGATCATGTTTCTTCCTGGATTGTTCTAGTCATTACTTGTCTCCCCCTAGTACCAGGCTGTGTGGGGACAAAGCCTGTCTTGGTCCCTGCAGAGCTGGCACACAGTAAATGCTCAATAAATGAACAGGCAGAGGGGTGAGAAGAAACAGCTGATGTAGCTAACGGCAGCTATCACTGGCCACACTCCTGGAAATACTAAGAAAAAGGGAGTTTCAAGATTCCACAATGGTTGGGGTGTGGGTGGGGGCGGGGGTCTGTGAAGTCCTCATTGTAAAACTTTTCCAGGCATCCTTTCCTCCTCCTGCCTCCATGTTCTCCTAACTACTTCCACGAGGATGGCTCCAAGCTCTGGCTCCATCTCTAATCCCTACCCTGAGACCCAGCCACGAACCCCAGGTCTACATACCAAACATCTTCCCCAGACCTGTTAGGCCCCACAGCCCACCCCGATCCCCCAAGACAGAGCGTTAGCCTAGCCTCTTTTAAAATATATATAGTTCAGAGAGGAAGGGAGAGAGAAATAGAAGCATCAATCATGCAAGAGAATCATTGATCGCTTGCTTCCTGCACATCCCACACTGGGGATCGAGCCAGCAACCCGGGCATGTGCCTTGATGGGGAATCAAACCCGAACCATGACCTCCTGGTTCATAGGTCAACGCTCAACTGCTGAGCCACACTGGCTGGGCTAGCCTAGCCTCTTCTCTCCCCATCACCTGCCATGCAACCCTGCTCCCCATCTCCACAGCCTCCTGCCTGCATCAGCCCTTCATCCTCTCCCATTGGAGCTCAAGCCAGCTCCCTGCTCCGAGCAGCCTTCACTCTTGTCACCTTCCATTTGAGCCTGCCCTCCTTCACTTAAAACCCTCCCATGGTTTCCTGTTGACCTTGGGACAAATTCCCAGATCTTCGGGTTAGCATGGATGGCCTTCACCTCCTGGCCTGGCACAGCTTCACCTCCCGCCACCACTTCACACACTCCCTCTGCTCCAGCTACTCCAGCCAGATTACTTAGTCTTTGTTCTTTCCCACCTCTGGGCCTTTGCTTATCTCTTCCTTGAATTCCCTCAGATCTTTTTCTGCCTGAACAAAACCCATTCCTTCAAGGCCTAGCCCAAAAGGCCTCTCCTCCCGAAGGCATCTTTTCCCCCACATACACATTGAACACAGACTGTCTAAAGTTGGTAGTAAGTGGATAGTTACTCTATAACCACCTCCTCATGATAGATTCTGGGGCCCTAGAAAGGGCCCAGCCCCAGGCTTTGCCAAGAGAATTCCCAGGGTGGATTGGGGGTGGGGTGGGGGGGTGGCGTGGAGAGAGAGCTGAGGACACACTCCAGGGCCCACATAGTTGATACCAGGACAGAGGAGCAGACCCAGGGCCCAAGGGACCCAGAGTTAGAACAGAGTCTGTGCCTAGTGGGTCCACAGGGGGCTTCCTGGAGGAGGGGACCTTTACCCACCAGTCTTTAGATCTCTCAGCCAGGCACACTCCACAGGGGAGGATAAATACAGATTTGTGGATTGTCTGAGAAGCCACAAGACCACACACCAGGAAGAGACTTTTTTTTTTTTTTTTTTTGCTTTAAGCAGTAGCATCCCTAGCTTGGGAGCAGTTTAGAGAGTTTGGGGAGACTCAGCTGAGAGCAGTCTGTGAGATGGGGGGAACCCTAGGCAGCCTGTTACTCCATAACTTGCCGAAATCCCACATCCAGCCAGAGCAGGAGGCTGGGAAAGGCCTCGCCATGTGTGAGTTACAGCCTGAGTAGTGTAGCATGACCTTCTCATTTCCCCAGCTAACTCTTTACCATGGTGATGGTGATTGACGGTGGGGGGGGGGGGGGGGGGGATTCAAGCTCCACTTCTCTGGGCCTCAGTTTCCCCATCTGCAAAATCCAGGAAGAAGTTGCAAAATGAGGGAAGGGGCTTAGCTTCCACTATCTCCCCCCCTCACTATTCAGAAGGGCTCAGCCCTGGTTTCTGGCTGGATTTTAGGATGAGGATGTGTGTGTGTGTGTGTGTGTCACTGTACAGAAAGGCTCAGCTCAGGGACCTGGCTGGGTTTTGATGGTGTGTGTGTGTGTGTGTGTGGTGTGTGGTATGTGGTATGTGTTTTAAAGGAAAAAGCTAAGAAGCAGCGGTGGGACCCCGGATTGCTCAGACCACCTTAAATCAGCCTCACAGCCTGGGCTACTGTGGAAATTCCTTTCTCTGCGGTGGTTGGCTGGGCGCGCCAGCCAATCCGCTCGCGGTGCTCCCACATGGGTCCGTGACGACACAGTGGGGCTGGCGAATGGGGATCGGGGAACTAGCAACCAATGGCAGGAGGCACTAAGATTGGCGGGGCCAATCGCAAGGCGGCGAGGCACTCCCAGCAGGGTGTGAAGAGTGTGGCTCCCCCTCCCTGGAAGCGGAGACCCTCGCGAATGCCTAACCTGGCGGGGGAGGAGGGGGAGGAGGCTGGATTAGTACCCTAAAGCACTGAAGGAGCCACCCCCTGAGCCTGACAGGCCTCCTTGAAAAGCAAGAGCCCCTCATTTAACAACTTCTTGGAAAAGCCCGGCCAGCTGACGGGGCCAGCTGGGCGCCTTTCGCCCTATTTCACCGGTAGGTAAACTGAGGTAGACGTTAAGTCGCGCTAGACCCCTCAGGGAAGAGCTGAGACTATCACGGAAGACTCAAGGCTTTTAACACCGCTCAATTTTTGTCCCCAGGTCAGATGGATGGATTTATAGGCGGGGGTGTTGGGGGGGGGCGGTTGTCGCGTGTTCCCGTGCCTCAGTTTCCCCGAGCGCGAACGGAGGAGAGACCGGGAGCAGGGTTTCTTGAAAAGACTACGATCCCCAGAAACGCCCGCGCGGCGCCCTCCCGGGCTGTCAATCAAAGTAACGTGGGTACCTCTGCGGCCCACGCTCTCCCGCCCGCTTCCAGCTCCTGCCAGCTCCCGCTCCCTCCCCGCCGGCTCTGGGCCCGGCGCGGTATAATTACAGCCCATTGATCCGACCCGGGCCGGGAAAGCGGCTCCCTCGGGGAGGCCAAGCCTTTGGCTTCCGACATCGCCAACCTCTGCCTACCGCCCTCCCAGCAGAGCTGCTGGGCCACCAGCCAGGCCTGTCCCCTCTCGCCGGCTAGGGCTCCTGGGTGACCTCAGAGCCTCCATTCCCTGCCAAGGTTGGCGGAGCCCCCACCCCCTGGAAAATCACAAACGTGGTTCCTTCCATCCAGAAATATGGGGAGTCCCCTCGCCATGTTCTAGCGCCCACTGCTTCATGCGACCTTGAGATTCTTGAGGGCCTCTCTCTGGGCCTCAGTTTACTTACTATTGTTCCACAAGACTTATTCATGAAAACCAGTGTTTTTTTGTTTTTTTCTGTCCACCTGTGAGTAGCCAGGCCTAGACTATGCTGGGGACTCAAGAAGGGTCCCCAAGTTGGGGGAAGTTGGGGGAGACCAAGCGGAACCCTCTCAGGCCCCTGTGGCCAGGCCGGGGTAGAAGGAGGGACCAGGGGTGGGCATGGTGGGGAGCTCATCTAGGAGTGAGGTCCCTGCTTGGGAAGTTGGAAAGGCTTCCTAGATGTCAGGTGGGGGTGCTTATACGGGGGTTCTGCAGAATGCATAGAATGTCTCATCTAAGCAGTGCATTTATATTACCCTAACCCAGCGATTTTTAACCAGTGTGCCGCAATAATTTTTAAAACATGCAATAACACTTGACTATTTAATCAGGGACACTGATCCCTTTTCCCTTAGATTGTCAAATTTAAAAATGATAACAGCTGCCCTAGCCAGTATGGCTTAGTGGATAGAGCATCGGCCTGCAGACCAAAGGGTCCTGGGTTTGATTCTTCTATTCCTGTCAAGGGCATGTGCCTTGGTTGCAGGCTCCTCCCTGGCCTGGGCCCTGGTTGGGGCTCGTGCAGGAGGCAACCAATCAATGTGTTTTTCTCACATTGATGTTTCGCTCTGTCTTTCCCTCTTCCACTCTCCCTAAAAAAAAAAAAAAAAAAAAAATCCTTGGGTGAGGATTAACAAAAATGATAATAGGCAATACAATAGCCATCCAGTGTGAATGAAGCAAAATTATATCTATTTTTTTGTTAGATTGGCAAAAAATATATTTTTTAGTGTGCCAAAAAATTTTAGTAATTAGTTTATGTGTGCCATGAGATTAAAAAGGTTGAAAATCGCTGCCCTAACCCAAAGTGGACAGAGGAAAGATGGGGCAACTTTAAGTCCCTCTTGGGTTGAGGAGCCATGAACTCCTGGCTTTGCTGGGTAGACCTGTGAACCTTACCTGGCTGAGAAGTGGGGGGAGGTGGATATACCCACGGACTATGGGCCCCTCTGCCTACTTTCACCAGGGTTTGTAAAGTCTCCATAGGCTCAGTGGCAGGAAGCACTCCAGCCTCTCCCTGGGCAAGAACTGGGCAGCTCAGGGGAGAAGAGAGTGACAAGGAGCCCAGTATGTACCCTGGCCGGAGGAAATGAGGTTGATAACTACAAATAAGTTCAGGCCTATAAAATACTTAATACAATTCATAGTAAATGTTTGGTAAGGGGGTAGCCATTTGAACTCCCCAAAGGGGCCCTTCTCTCCCACCCTGACCTCACACCCCACCACTGGGGTAGACACTCATTCTTCATTCCTCCTACATCTTTGACCAACCATTAAAATGTGAATCAGAGCCCTAACCGGTTTGGCTCAGTGGATAGAGCGTCGGCCTGCAGACTGAAGGGTCCCAGGTTCGATTCCAGTCAAGGGCATGTACCTTGGTTGCGGGCACATCCCCAGTAGGGGGTGTGCAGGAGGCAGCTGATCGATGTTTCTCTCTCATCGATGTTTCTCTCTATCCCTCTCCCTTCCTCTCTGTAAAATATCAATAAAATATATTTTTTAAAAAATGCGAATCAGATACCATCCTGCCCTCTGCTTAAGAACCTTCCATAGGTCCTTGTCACTCTCAGAATAAAATGCCAACTCCCCACCACTATCTACAAGATCTGACCCTGCCCCTCCCTACTCTTACCTCCTCCGTCTCCCCTTCACTCACTCTCCTCTAGCCACATGGGCCTCCTCCATCTTCCAACACACCAGGTCCTGCCTCAGGGCCTTTGTGCTGTTGTTTCCTTTGCCTGGACAATGGTTTCTTTTCCTTCCAGTTTTGGATCAAACACCACATCCTACTGAGGCCTGGCCTAGCCAGCCTGTGGCTACAGTAGCCCAGACCTCTCTGCCTGATCAGCCTCTCATTTCATTTCCTTCACAAGCCTCATGCCTTTCTGAACACTTACTATGTATTTGCTTGTGTGTTTATGGTCTTCCCAGGCCCCACACAGGGCCTGCCCCTTGTGTATCCAGGGAGGATAAAGGGGCAAGCCCAGAGAGGAGTAGAGCCTCACCTAGGTCTCCAGGGCTCCTGAAAACCTGCCCAGTGCCAACCCAGCCTACTGGGGTCCTCTGCAATCTCAGGTCACACTATCCTGATGGCCTGGCTGCTCTGTCACTGTGATTCTATAAATCGGAGGTCCTGATTGGAAACTTCATCCTATTGCTATAGGATCAAATAACTCAATAGATGAACCAGGTTTAGCTATTATTGTGTATATGTGTGTGTGTGTGTGTGTGTGTGTGTGAGAGAGAGAGAGAGAGAGAGAGTGAGCGGGGGGAGAGGGAGGTAGGTATGGGGCGGGGGGGGAGGGGAGCAAGGCTGGAGCTGGCATCAAAAGGCATCCCCTGTTTTTATTTTTTAACTAGAGGCCTGGTGCATGAATTCGTGCATGGGTGGGGTCCGGTCGGCGGCCTGATTGGGGCGATGGGCCTGGCCGGGGGGAGGGGCCACAGGCGGTTGGCCAGTTGGCCCGGCCCCCTGGTTGAATTCCCAGTCAAGGGGACAATTTGCATATTAGCCTTTTATTATATAGAATATGTTTTTATTTAAAAAATAAATATATTTTTATTGATTTCAGAGAGAGGGAGAGGGAGAGCGATAGAAACATTGATGATGAGAGAGAAACATTGATTGGCCACTTCCTACTGGGGATCCAGTCGGAAACCCAGGCATGTGCCCTGACCAGGAATTGAACCTCCACCTCAGGGGAGACACGCAACCAACTGAACCACACCGGCTGGACACATCCCCTGGGTAGCCATGTGCGAAGGTTTCTGTGGCTTAGTCTCCAGGCCAGGGTGGCGATGCCTCCGTCGGTGCACGGGACAGTGCTGGAGCCACAGCCCTGCTGATGTGGGGCTTCCTCTCTGGGGAACTTGGCTGTTGGGTACACACGACAAAGCTGGACACATCCTCTCATTCTGTCTTCATTACTTTACATTCCATCACCTCCCTGCCCCTGAGGGTGTCAAATTTCTGACGCCCTGGGGGCATCCTGGTCAGAGCTTCTATTCCAGACCCCTCACCATCCATGCCCCCTCCATCCCAAGTCCGGGCTTCACCCTCTGTACCCTTTGACCTGGCATCCTCTTGCCTGACCCCAGACCGGCCCAGCCACCTGTAGGCACTGCACAGGTGTAGGTGGAACAAACCCGGGAGCCCAATATGAATCTTACTCCTCCGGTTTCTGGTTTGTGCCGAGACCTTTCATCCTCTTGGGCCTCAGCTTGCTCAGCTAGAGAAGAGGGCCCAGCTAGCTAGCCCTGGATAATGGCATCTGCAGCTGTTCTTATTCTGGAGCTAGCTGGTTTATTCCCTTGACCTTGTGTGGGATCACGAGGCCTTGCAAAATAGGGTCGGAGGGCCTGCAACTGAGTGCTCAGTCCTGCCTCCAGCTTTGGTTTTGGTAGTTCCCTCTGCCTGGAACTCCCACCCGGAAGCCATCTCCCCTGCAAGGCAGGCTCCTGTCATCCAGGGCTCAGCTCAACTGTCACCTCCTCCGAGGGGCCTCCTCCCGTCCCTGTCATTCTGTCTGCTGCTCCTGCTGGATTTTTCTTCTGGCACTTGACTGTTCTCTGGAATGATCTTATTTACTAATTTGTTTGTTGTCTGCCTTCCCCACCACCCAGTGGGTTCCATGAGGGTTGAGAGGGCCTAAGTCAGGGTCTCTGGGCACCCAACTCCGTGACTGGCATACTGCAGGCAGGTGTCATTTGGCCTGGCTTGGGGTGGGGTGGGGTAGGGGGGCAAAGGCCAGAGAGGCCTAGGGACCTGTTCAAGGTCACAGCCCTGCGCTGTTTGCTGTGGGGGAGGGGGACACTCTGTGGCCACCGTTCCGGGGCCTGGGACCACCCCCTCCCCTAGTCCCACGCCTGGCCTGGCAAAATGCCAGATGGCTGGCCTCCTCCTCCTCCTCCCCTGAAGCCCCTACTGCCTCTGCCACCTGGGAACCCACCATTACCCACACAGCCTGGCCCAACTTATAACCCAACACGCTGGGGTCAGGCCCAGCAGGGGACCGGGAGCCGGGAGCTCGGCTCTGGGAGGCGGAGATGGAGTGGGGCAAGGGGAGGAGGAAACAGAATGGGCGAAGCTCCAGGAGGCTGAGGGGGAGGGCGGGGGAGGGTCAAGGGCAGCGGAGGGGCGGGCTTCCAGGCCTGGCAGTCGCCCAGCAACAGGGCTCAGGGGGCCTGGTGGCTGGAGAGGCTGGGAGGAGGAGGCAGCGGGGGTGGGGGAGTGGGGACACATTAGATCAGGTGAGAGGCTGGGGGGGGGGGTGAGACGCGGGATGACAGGTGGAGGGGCACAGAGCGGGGACACACAGAGCGGGGACACAAGGGGAGAGTAGGAGGGAGAGATAGAGGGAGGAGAAATCTAAGAAAGACCTTGAAGGACAGAGGGAGAATTAGATCAGAGAGAGAGAGAAAGAACACACACAAACCTACAGAGGCAGAGACTCAGAGACACCCAGAGGCAGAGAGGTGGAGATATAGTCAGAGCTCGGTGGAGACCTGGGGAGAGATCCTCAGAGGGGCAACCTGGGCAGTGAGTAGGGAGTTGGGGTGCATGCAGCTCCCTCCTGCAGCTCCAAATGCCAGCAAACATCGAAATACCCACAGCCTCTTCCCGAGCCCCTGCATCTGTCTCTACTTCAGCCTGACTCTAGTCCCCAGAAGAGCTTGCTCATGCACCCTCTGGGTGTGTCCTTCCCCTGCTTAAACACCTCCCATGGCTCTCAGAAGCCCCAGCTCCCCTCAGTCCCCCCCCCCGCCGCACCCCCCCCACGCGTGCACACACACCCGCCCCCCTGCAGGGCAGGCCCAGACCCAACCATCTCACTTCAACCATGCCCTCACTTTCTCCCTCACTGAACACGTGTGTGCCATGGAAGATTCTAAGCTAAGTCCCGGGGATCCACGAGTGACCAAAAGGGACCAAATCTCTATGGTCACAGAAGGAACATATCAGAGTAGTGTGGGGCGTGCAGGAGGCAGCCCATCAATGATTCTCATCATTGAGTCTATCTCTCTCTTCCTCTCAAAGAGGAAGGAAGAGGGCGAGAGAGAGAAATATCAATGATGAGAATCATTGATTGCACGCCCCACACTGGGGATCAAGCCCGAAACCTGGCCATATGCTCTGACCAGGAATTGAACTGTGACCTCCTGGTTCATAGGTTGATGCTCAACCACTGAGCCAGGCCACTGGGCACTTTCTAATTATTTTGGTCTCCAGTCAAGGGCAGGAGACTCAGCTGTGGCCTGCCTTGTTTTATGACTTTGATGAGTCCTGCCCTTCCTGGGGTCTCAGTTTGGCCCTCTGCACAATGGGGAGAGAGATCTTATCATCAAGGTCTCTAATTTCACCAGCACTGCAGTATAGCTCCTTTTTGTTTCTCCTCCAAGCCCATGTTCTCAAGCCAAAAACACCCAGATAACTTGGGAAAGAGGAAGGCCACGTAAATATTCAGGCAGCAGAGGTACCTGGCCGGCCTGGACTGTGAATGTTTAATGCAGCGGTTCTCAACCTGTGGGTCGTGACCCCTTTGGGGGTCGAAAGATCCTTTCACAGAGGTCACCTAAATACATCCTGCATATCAGATATTTACATTACGATTCATAACAGTAGCAAAATTACAGTTATGAAGTAGCAACGAAAATAATTTTATGGTTGGGGGTCACCACAACATGAGGAACTGTATTAAAGGGTCGCGGCGTTAGGAAGGTTGAGAACCCACTGGTTTAATGTGTCACATCCTAATTACAGTTCATACTCTGAGGGTGTTTTTCTCCAGGGCCGGGCAATCCAGCGGTCCTACCAGGAGAAGGAGATGGGCCTGGCTCTGGGGAGCTTGGGTGCTCTCAGTCTCTCCACCCCCATCCCCCTCCCCCCCCACACCCAACCCCCTCCGTCCCACGTGCAGGAGTGAGTGGAGTGTCTGTCGGGACAGGGCAACTGGGACTTGTGGGATTCTCCAATACTAAGGCCATTAGAACCATTGCACGGACGGGTAAATCGAGGCACAGAGAGAGCTGGGTACCCTCACACCCTTGATGCACTCAGGTCCCTTGCTGGAAAGACCCTTAAAGCGTGAGGAGGCAGGGAGAGCGGAGGGGTCAGATAGGAGAGGGGCCTTCCAGAGGGATTCCCAGAGGTGACGGGGTCTCAGACGGGGGGGGGGGGGGGGGGGGGGGGGGGGGGGGGGGGGGCGGGGGGGGGGGAAGGGGCTGGCGGGGGGAAGCTGGGCAGTTATAAAGGATGAGTTCACCCCAGTCCCCCGGTGCTCCTCTCCCCTAAAGTCCCGCGCCCCAGGGAGCTGGGAGCATTGCTCCCCCTCCCCCCCTTCCCCCTGAACTCCCTCCCGGAGTTTCTCCGCCCCTCCCCCTCCTTTCTCCTCCCCCTCCCTTCCCTCTCCCATCCCCTCTCTTCTCTCCAGCCCCCTCTTCCTCACTTCTCCTCCCCGCTTTTTCCCCTACCCCCCTTACCCTCCATCCCCTTCCCCTCCCCCTCCACCCCTTTCCCTTTTCTCCCTCCTCTCTCCTGCATCCCTGCTTAACCCCCACCTCCTCCTCTATTCTCTTCCCTCCCCCCTCTCCCTCCTCCTCCAGTCCCCAGCCCCTCCGCCTCTCCTACCGCCCCCTCCTCCCCTTTCTCCCGCCTCATTAGGCGCGGGCCGCGGCGCGGGGCCCATTAGCGGATCAATTAGCCGAGGTCGCCGGTGGCGCGTCGTTAAGCGCGGGAGGCCTCGGCGGGGAGGAAGCTCCGGAGATGGCACCTCCTCTTGCCCGGCCTTCCCGGCGGAGATCACGCACCACCCCACCCCCGCCCCGGCGGCCTCCCGGATCCTCCCTAAACCCACAGGGGACCCGCCCCGCAGGCGGGATGGGGGGCGATGGGGGGCTCCGAGGCCGAGAGGGAGACCCGAGGTCACAGATCTGTCCTTAGTTCAGCAGGACCCCACCTTCCTCGGAGAAGACCCTTGGGTGGGGGCTGTCGGGTTTGTGCCCCCCCCCCCCAACACACACACACAGGGCTCCTCATCAGCCAGCAGCATCAGGGATAATATCACCGACAGCTTTCTGCTAATTCTCCCCACATTTCCCAGAAACTGGAATCAGACAAGTGACTTCATGCCTCAAATCACTACTTAGGGTAGGAGGGGGTACAAACCCAGATCTGCCCTCAATACATTTGCTAACATGTATTGCATTGCTTCTATGTGCACATTTTTTTTAAAAAAAAATGCTGACAGTCTCCATCCTTCTTCTGCTTTGTTCTCTATCAACAAGCCTTCTGATGCATTTTGTATTTCCCTTATTTGTTTATTCCACCCAGGAGGGCCAGGATATGTGTCTGTTTTGTTCCCTGCGTTGTCTCTGGGGCTCATAGTTGGGTCTCTAAATGAATGGATGACTGGCCAGGCTCTGCTCTAAGCACTTTTCAAGGTGGGGGGAGGTTAGGGGGAGGCCTGCAGGAAAGTAACTTCCGGGAGTCTTGGAGGATTACAATGCTGCGGAGGGGAAGAAAGATAACATTGTTCCAGGCAGAGGGAACAGCATGTGCAAAGGTCTCTAGAAGAGGAACAGCAAGATGTTTCAACCTGGCTGCAGTTTGCTGAAGAAGACTGATTGCAAGGCCTGCCAAGTGGGACTAGGTGAAAAACGTAGAATGTATTTTGAGGGCTATGGAGGCCAAAGATAATCTATTCTTTTAAGTCATTGTTTTAAATTGTGAAATATAACACACAAAAGAGCAAACGGATTGTAAGTGAACAATTCGATGAATTATCTCAAAGTGAACATAGGTAACCACCCCCCAAGTTAAACAAAACATGACCAGTGTTGTTAGAAATCCCCTTCACTCTTACCTCCCCTCAAGGGGATAACCAGATGAAGTCACTTGGACCTGCTTTTGTTCTTTATATAGAGGGAATCACACCATGCTTTTTTTGTACCCAGCTTCTTTTGTTCAGCACTATGTATGAGAGCTGCATGGTGTTGAGTGTAGCAATAGCACATTTTTCATGGCTGTGTAACATTCCACAACACAACTATGTCACAACTTTTGTGTTCTGCTGTTACTGAACATCTGGTAATTTCCAGTTTGGGGCAATGATGACTCACCTCCAGGATTCTGAACACCCTGGTCTCTTTTGGCAGACTCAAGTGGCATGTCTGTTGGGGGATGGGTCTAACAGGGGCACTGCTGGGTGCCAAACAGCCTTCCAAAATAGATGTAACAATTTACACTCCCCAAGTGTGATTGGTGGTTTTCAACACGAGGATGAATAGTAAGCAGTGAGTTACCCTATCACACTGGTGTTCTTCAGAGGGGCTTTGGCTACAGTGAGAGAGGTGGGCCCAGCAGGAGGCTGGTGTGACTACCCAGTCTCCTCTGGCCTCTCAGTCTCCTCCTTTTCTCTTTAGCAACATGAGACAGTTCCCCGAGGCCAGTGGGCCGTCACCACCCATCATCCTGCCTCCCTTTCTGTGCACTTGCCCCCTGCCCATGGGAACCCACTGGATTAGGGAGGCAGATGAGAATTCCTTGCACTTTAAAAAGTCCTCTGGGTGCTCCAGCTCCCCGAGGGTGGGATTTCTGTGTCATACAGTCCTTGCAAAGCTCTTGCAAATTTGGGATGCCCACCCAAGTCCACATCAGGAAATCTTTCCTTATGGCTCTCTCTGGGGCGGGGGGGGGGGGGGGGGGGGGGGGGTCTGACTTGGGCGGGGTGGGAAGGGGAGGGCCTTCAATCTGTTCTTTGTGGGGGAGGGGTCCAGGTTCAGCTGGGGGTCTGCATTCTCTGATCTGGAAAAAGGGTCCATGTGTGTGCGCACAGCGGGGTTAGATTCTGCAGTCTCAGTATCTTCTGCTCTAAGGGAAAAGAATGTCACTTAGGGGCCTTCGGGCCTGCTAATCAGAAACCAGCTCTGCTAACCCTCCAGCACCTGGGCTGGCTGTGTGACCTGCAGCCTCCAGCTGACCCTCTCTGGTCTATGCATCAAGTTAGGGAGGACACTTATAAGATGGGCTCATCTAGGACTCTCGATATTTGGTCCTGTAACAGAGGAGGGAGCCCAGACATAAAAGAAGTCCTCTTCTCCCTGGGAAGGGGGGGAACCACAGGCAGCCCGCAACACAGAGGCAGGGACACAGCAACCAACCTTCTCACATCTTTATTTGAAAGGCACAGCTAAGCCCACCCTCGATACAGCATTTTCACTTCTCTGCAGAGTTCAAACGACTGAACACAACAAAAGCTGACAGTCTAAAAGGCTATATACAGACACAGGTGTGGGTGTTGCTTTTTTTTTTTTAAACATTTTGTCTTTTTTTTTTTTAATATCCCCTTTCTTAAAAGACAAGCTAGTATACTGGAAAAAGAAAAAAAAAAAACCAAGACAACTTGAGTACCCTCATCTTTATTCGGGAAAGGGAGAAGGGGAATCTTGGGTTGCCCACCCCCACCCTGCTCACCCTGGCTTAACTTTCATCCTTGGTGGGTGAGGAGAGGAGGAGAGAGGACCAGGTGGGCATGAGCATCTGAAACTAGCAGAGGTGAGTGAGTGGGAGGTGGTGGGAGAGACAGGGGTGCCCAGGGCAGGAAGGGGCAGCTAGCATTGTGTTTGCATGCAGTGCCAGGGTGGGAGGCTGGGATGTGCCCTACGGGGGCCCAGCAGGCATACTGTCAGTTACACATGTGCAAAATGGGGAAGTGCAGGGGGTGTTAGACTTCTTGAGGTTTTGCCTCCTGACCTGACCTCCCATTTGCATCTCCAGGCCTCAGCTTGCCTTATCTGTGGTACAAGCAGGTATTGACCCATTCAGGCTGAAGGGGGGGTGGAGGAGGGAGGCTGGGAGCCAGAGCAAAGCTAGGGGGGGGTGGCACACAAGCAGGGCTAAAGGCCCCAGCAGCTACTATAAATACTACCGGAGTTTAGCCAATCCCGAGCTATACTGTCTTGCAGTGAACATTCCCCTCTCTCTGTATCTTGTGTCTCTTCTTTGTCCCCCACCCTCCCCATCCCGGCCACCAGCTAATCCGACTTCTCCCCATCATCCTCCTGGTGAGTGTCACCGTCGTGCCCATTCTTGTCTTCCTTCGAGAGATGGGCCTGGGAGCCCAGCGCAGACAGCGAGAGGAGGCCAGTGCCCGCGCTGACCGCCGGCAGGGGAAGGTGGCTGCAGCCCCACGGGCAGTGGGGTCAGGGGCAGGGCCAGAGCCTGCAGCTGAGACAGCTGGTGGGCTTGGAGCTGCTGCTGCAGGACAGAGGGAGGGGGGATATTAGCCACTTCGGGCCCACTGGCCACCTGTCATCCTCCCGCCCACCCTAGACCCCAGACTTACTCGGATGATGGAGTTCAGCTCTGGGGCCGTGACCTGCTTAGCTCTCTCGATGGCTCCCAAGACTTGCTGCTGGTGCTTGAAAGAGAGAGGACACAGGGGTTTTGTGTCAGCCTGGGAGAAGCCCTCCTCCCACCTGGCCTGTTAGTGCGATCCCAACCCCCGTGGCTTTCCATCCCATCAGCAAGCCCCCTCTCTCTAGCTGCTTCCTTTCACCAAGCCTCAGTCTCTTCATCTGGAAAATGGGGACAAATGGAGATGCACAGAAAACCCAAAAGGGTTGGGGCCAGATACTTAGGGAAAAAAAGGCCTTTGGCTGAGGAGAGAAACCTTGGATCATGATGCCACGTGCAAAGAAAAGTGCAGTGCACGACCTGGTCAACTGTACAGGGAAGTCTTTTTAAAAAATATATATTTTATTGATTTTTTACAGAGAGGAAGAGAGAGGGATAGAGAGTTAGAAACATCGATGAGAGAGAAACATCGATCAGCTGCCTCCTGCACACCACCTACTGGGAATGTGCCCGCAACCAAGGTACATGCCCTTGACCGGAATCGAACCTGGGACCTTCCAGTCTACAGGCCAACGCTCTATCCACTGAGCCAAACCGGTTAGGGCTGTACAGGGAAGACTTGTTCCTTCAAGAGCTCAGACTGTGCTGGGAGATGTGCTAATCCAAGCTCCTGTCCTCCCCGCACACGCCCTGTCCCTGGCCATGAATTCTGGCAGGGCTGGGATATGAGTCTAGGTTTAGGGAATATCTCCCACCTATTCCCACCCCTCCTTGAAAGTCAGTCTCTCCTGCTCTCAGATGCTAGAATCTGTCTTGCTTTCTGCCTTGGCTGCTGGGAAGCCCCGTCATGAAAAGTAAGCACAAGTCTAGGTCTGAGGGCTCCCAGACCCTCTTCTCTGGGATTTTCATGGTGTCCTTCCGGAATGGTCCCAAGACACACACATCCCCTAAAGGTCCCTGAGATACGGGTAGGGCTTAAAGAGGGAATGATGAATTATCGACAGTAAACCTGGCAGAGAGCAGCAGCTGGGCCTTACTCGGTCGGGTGGGGCACAGGTGTGGGGTCTCTGTGGAGCGGGTCTTACACCAAGAGTCTGAGAACCCCAAAAAATAGAAGAGGAAGAGCGGGGCGCCTGGTTCTCCTGGATGTGTGCATGTGTGCATGTGTGCCTCGCATCTGTATACATCTGTGTATGCAGCTGTGTCTGCTTGTGTATCCGTGTCCATATCCACGTTTGTATCTGTGCACGTGTGCGTGTCTCTGCACCTGTTGCACAAACATGTATCTGTGTGTGCCTATGGGTATGTGCACCGTGTGTATCTGTGTGTTGCATCTGTTTAGCTGCCTCTTTGTATGTCTTCGTGTGTGTGCAGAGTGCCTCCTGCACACACCGCTTGTCCCTGGCGTGAAGCAGCCCACAGGCCTGGCAGGTGAATCTCAGGAGGATGAAAGATAGAAGCAAAACAAGGGAAAAAAAAACTCCTGGTGCAGCCCTTGGCATAGCTGACATTTTTACAGTGAAATGACTCACTCAGGCTAGAAATTCCAGAGTAGGGTGAGGCCCCTCCTTCCCCAGCCCTGCACCCCTGGGGGTTCTCCAGCCTGGGGATTTTTCTGCACAGGCAGACTAGTAGCTGGGAGGTCCAGAGAGGGGAGGCATGTGCCCTGGGGCGCCCAGATCACTGCTGCCCAGGTGACTGCAGTGGGGAGGACCTGGAGCAAGTTCATGGCCCATCTATGGCCTCTTCTCTGAGCTCCCGGGGACCCAGCTTACCTCTTGGGAAAGGTAGGGGAGGACCTGGGCACAGATCCCATTCAGCCTCTTGACAATTTCAGCCTAAAACAAACACACACTCTTTAGTCCCTAGTTCTCTCCCAAGCGCAGGTGCAGACCAGCCCGAGGCCCGGGGTTCTGACTAAGAGGAATCAGCTTAGCCCAGGGTGGGATCAACACCTGGGACCCCGCTGGCATCTCATCAGTGGCAAAGGCAGGATCTGAGGCTGGTGCTCAGCCCTACAGCTAACAGTGCAGGCCCAGTCCAGAACCCAGGCTGGGCCACTCAGGATGTGGGTGGCCCTGGGAAGATGACGCCCAGCGCCTGGTAGGAAGTGAGCACTCCGTGGGAGGAAGACAGTGCGGAGCAGTGGCATTATTATTCTGTGACATCCTTGACAGTGGCCTCCTCAGGGCAGAGATGGCTAAAGCAAGGCGGGAGGGCGAGAAGCAATCTTCAGGTCTTACCAAGTGAGTGAGTGTGAAAACACACTGTCACAAAGGGGTGGCAGATCTAGGGAAGGCCTCTGCCCCTCCTCCTCAGGCAGAACAACCTCCCAGGGAGGCCTGAGAAAGAACGGGGGTGCTTGGGAGGGAACAAGATCGGAGCACCAGGGCAGGCTTGGCATCCGGCCAAGGGGCGGGCTCCTACCTGCCTGGGGGTGCCATGGAGAGAGCGAGAGGGCGTACCTGCTTGTGCATCTCAATGTTCAAGCCATAGGACATCTCGTAGTACTGCAAGAGGGGAGACAAAGAGAAAGAAATGGGGGCTGGTGAAAGGTGGGGGGGCTCAAGTGACAAAGAGATATGGTGACAGAGACAAAGGGGGAGGCAGAGCAGGGAAAAGCAGAGAGAGGCATGGAGTAGGGAGCGATGGAGACAGGCAGGTGGGAGGGAGATAGAAGGAGGGGGGAGGCACCCACACCCGGAATGGGCCCAGGTGCCTGGTGGGGCTGCTTCCAGAGCTGAGGGAGCGCTAGGGCCTCAGCGGCAGCCTGGCTCCCTGGTTTCTGAAAGAATAATCCAGCCCCACCTCCCCCCCAACACACACACATTCCAGGGCTCCTAATCTTTTATCTTTATGTGTCTTGTCTGCGGGTGGCCCCAGACTGCAGGGAAGTTTGCCTTCCTGGGTATAAATAATGGAAGATAAACAAAGCCTGCTGGGCTTGGCTCTGGAGCCAGGAGCCCCCTTCCCCCAGCCCCAGATCTAACCCTGCTCCCTCGCCCGTTCTAAACCCTCTCATGGCTTCCCATCACCCTCCCCGCCACCAAAGCCCAGTGGTTCCTAGGCCTTTGCTTAGTCCTTTGTCCTCCCTCCTCCATCCCCCAAGCTCCTACTCATTCTTCAAGACCCCAGGGGCAATGCCCCCAATTCTCCAAGCAGGGGCTTCCCTCTGGCGTCCCCCGGCCCCCTCCTTCTGGAGCTGGGAGCTGTAGTGTCAGTCTCTGCCTCCCCCACAGCCTGGGAGAGCTGGGCTAGAGACTGGGCCAAGGCAAGGGTTTTCTGATGTGGAACTCACCACGTGGTGAGTATGAACCAGCAAGTGATTCTGGCAGTGTGGATGGGCAGGCTCTCCAATGTCAGTGGGAAGGAGGCCTTGTTACCCCCTAGCCTCCCACCGACCTCAAAGGGTGTCAGCCTCCTGGGGGGCAGGGGAGGAAAGCCCAGGAGTCCTCTTCCCAAAGCTTGGGAGAGGAGGGGTTAAGCACTGGGATGCCTGGATGGTGGGGGCGGGGATCCGGCTGCTCCCCCACGTCAGTTCCTGGCTTCCACAGCCGCTGCCTCCTCTGCCGGCTGCCAAGGACAGCCAGGGGACCTGGCAGGCCCAGGCTGCAACCCGGCGGTTTGGCAGCTCCACCACCGCCTGGGCCTGCAGCCAGGCCAGCAAGGTGGACCCTGAATCCTCACACTTCCCAGAGGAGGTGGCCAGGTTTCAGCGGCAGCTGCTGGTGGTGCAGGCCGGTCTGGGCTCCCCCCACCTCCACCCACCGGGCCTCAGCCGGCTCACCATCACATAATGACGCTGCATCTCCGACTTCTCGCTGGCCAGCTTGTCACATTCGAGCTTCAGGCTGAAAAAGAACATGGGACGGGGTGGGGGCTGGGCTTACCCCCAAACTTTGACAGGAGACACACACAACACGACCTCCTCTGTGAGATAGGGTGAGGGGAACCTCAAGTTCCCTAAGTGTAAAATGGGGGTTAAGAAACCAGCCTTGCAGATCTGGTGGCGGAGAAAACGATAGTGATAATAAAACAAATAACAAGTCTGAGCAAACACCCTGTGGGGTCAGCCAGGGATTCAAACAACCTTTTACCCATCCCCCAAACCTGTACTGTGAGCATCGCTCCTTTTACAGATGATGCAATGGACACCCAGAGAGGTTGAGTAACTGGCTCAAGGTCACAGAGCCGGGAAGCTGGCTTCAGAGCCACACTCTAACCACAAGGGAAAACTCCAACAGGGGAAGGACAAATAGAAACTATGAAGGGGCCCAGGAGAGGCCCAGGGGCTGACCCATAGGGCCCTGGGTTGGACTCACCAAGTAATCTCCAATGGGGCCCAGCCCCTCTTCTGGCCTTGATTTCACCAGGGGGTAAAAGTTCTACTGTTGGGTAATAAGAGGTGGGGACCCCCTGGCCTCTCTCAAGCTCAGCCAAGCAAGGAGGAGCTTCAGGCATTTATTAAAGCTTCCCCCCACCCCCACCATGAAGGCCTCCTGGGGGAAAGGCAGGAAAGCCCAGGAGTCAGACAGCACAGACTCAATCCAGACAGATTGGGTTCAAAGTTCAGCCCTGGGCCTCGGATGCTGTGTGACTCGGGGCCTCAGTCTCTGTGCCTGTTAAAAGTACCAACCTCCCTGGTGGGAAGATGAAAACGAAAGGGATTAAATCAGAAATGTTCTTAGAATAATGCCTGGCGTATTTTAGCCCCCAATAAATGCCTGTTGATTGCACAGTCACCCCAGGAACCTGTGTCACTGCCAGACTGACCATAACTGTACACCCAGTTCAGAGATGAGCCATGGCTAGGGTGGTTGTGACACTCCCCCGTCTTGAGTTTGTTTTCGGATTTTTTTTTTTTAAAGTTCATTTGTTGCTACATTAAAAACAAACCCAGCCCTGGACAATCTGGCTCAGTAGTTAGAGCATGAGCCCGAGGACTGAAGGGTTGCGGGTTTGACTCCGGGTCAAGGGCACGTACCTCATACCTCGGTTGCAGGTTCAATCCCAGGAAGCAACCAACTATTCATTATGTGTCTCTCTCACATCAATATTCTTCTCTCTCTCCCCGCTTCCCTTCCACTCTCTCTAAAAATCAATGCAAAACACAACTTCCGTGGGTGAGGATTAAAACAAACAAACAAACAAACAAAAATAAGTGGGGCCCGGTAACTCAGTTGTTAGAGCATTGTCCTCATACACCAAGGTTTGGGGTTTCGACCTCCGGTCAGGGTACAGACAAGAATCAACCAATGAATGCATAAATAAGTGGAACGACAAGACAACTCGATGTCTCTCTCTCTCTCTCAAAAAAAAAAACCACAACAAAAACACAAAGAACCACCAATAAATTTAAAACAACAACAGGCAATTTCATCCCAAATTCTGGATCTCTGGCTCCTCTGGAGGCCTTGCAGACCCTGTGTGTCAACATGGTAGGAGCCCTCATTGTATGGCGGGAAGCCCAGGCCAGTGGATGGAGTCTGCAGAGCATAGGGAGGGATGTGCTTTACCCAAGGACACAGCACTACAGCGGCACTCTGACCCTGGTCTCAGGGACGGGCAGTCCTAGTGCTCACTGGGAGGTGGGCACGGCCCAGACAGGTGGGGAGGGCCCCCTGCAGGGGCTCAGAAAGGCCAGGCCTGCCAGGCAAAGCCCCCAAACTCTCCACATCATGGGACCAGAGCGAAGTTCCTGCGCCTGCCCTTCCACCACCAATGCCTCAGTTTCCTCATCTTTGAAAGGGGCACAATAGAACAGCAAGGAAAATAAAGTAAAATGGTGTGTTTTCAGTAGGTAACTCTTTGGGAGCATGGGAAGGACCCTAAGAGGATGGATGTTTGTTAAAATAAAAAGAAAGACGATATATCACTATTCCCCCTTTCTTCTGGAAAGATCTTTTTGGGTGGGTCCACTAAGGTCCAGAGAGGGCCCAAGGCCTTGCTGAAAACGGTGGCCGGATCCCCTTCTGATTCCCAGGCAAAGCTCTCTTCTCTAACAGAGCTGTTGAGGATTTGCATTCTTCAACCCAGAAACGGGGTGCACATCTCAGTTCTGTCACTTCCTCGCTGTGCTTCCCCTAGATCAGTGATGGTGAACCTTCTGAGCGCGGCGTGTCAGCATTTTGAAAAACCCTAACTTAACTCTGGTGCCGTGTCACATGTAGAAATTTTTTGATATTTGCAACCATAGTAAAACAAAGACTTATATTTTTGATATTTATTTTATATATTTAAATGCCATTTAACAAAGAAAAATCAACCAAAAAAATGAGTGTCATAGGTTCGCCATCACTGCCCTAGATACCCCTAAATTCTCTGGGCTTGGTTTCTCTAAGTGTGAGTTACAGATAATAGTAGTTCCTTCCCCTCAGATCCCAATCCCAGTACATGGCAAACGTTAGAAGATTAAATTCTGGAAGGAGAATGAAAATCTGTTGGATGCCAGGAATCCTTTCCCCAGAACTGGGCAGAGAGATAACAGGCAGAAGAATTTTTTCTTTGGGGGAACTTTTTCCATTATTTTTCTTTTTGGGAGGTAGGAGGTCCAACCCCAACTCCAGTTGTTGCCAGGTTTTTAATCCACTGGGGATTGCAGTGGGGGGGCTGGGGAGCAGGGTTCTGAAGCCATACAGCTGAGTCAGGCAAATGATTTAATTTTGTGCCTCCAGTTTTCTTATCTGTGAAATGGGCTGCTCTGAAGACTAAATGAGTTTAATACTGCTACGTGCCGGGAACCGCGACCGCCTTACAATAGGACACCCTACACCTACATTTTTTTCAAGTTTTGCGTATAGCAAGGCCCACCACCTCCGCTCCAGGCCTCCTTCTTGCCATCTGCGCTGGGGGCGCCACCTCTCCCTGGGCAGGACCTGCGCCCCCAGCTCACCTGTGGTACTGAGCCTGCAGCAGCTGAAACTCGTCTTTGATGCGGTCGCAGGAGTCCGAGGTCGTGAATTTGAGTTGCTGGGGTAGGTGCGACGAGCCCTGTGGGGAGGGGACCGGCCCGGGTCAGGGCCAGGCGGGCGCGGCGGCCGCCCACTTCCCTTCGGGGCGCCCCGAGGCAGCAGCCGGCGCAGCTGCAGAGCGCGCGCCCCCCCCCCCCCGCCCCCCACACACACTCTGCCCCACTTCCCCCGCCGGTGTTTACAGCCCCTGGCGCGGGCCCCGCCCTCGCTTCCTGCCCCCGCCTCTCCCAGGGAAGCCAGCGGGGTGGGTGCACCCGGAGCCGCTCCATCCCTCCCACCCCCGGCTGTGGAGGTGTGTTTCCAAGCACGCCCTTGGTGGGGGACGGGGTGCGCCCTCTACCGCCGCTTCGAAGCGCTGGGAGGGGGTCGCAACATCCAAGAACCCCAACTGCCTCCGGGAGGGGCGAGAACAAGTCCTAGGGAGTCCCTTCCCCAAGTGTGTGTGTGTGTGGGGGGGGGAACGCGGCCTCCCCGCAAAGTCCCATTGGGGGAGGGGTGTCTCTCAGCGCCCGAAATGTAACTGGGCCCCCCACCCCAGATTCCCAGCACCCTCCCTCCAGGCCGCACTCTTCCGCGAGGGGTGCTCCTCGGATCTCCTCCGGCTCCTAGGCCCCGAAAGCAGGCCAGGCGTTCGAGGTGCCTGGTGGGGCTCCCGGGGCGCCCGAGGCCAAGGCCACCCAGGCCCGACTTGGCTCGGTGGGGGGGCGGGCCGCAGGGCTCAGGGACTAGGGTGCTGTCCGGGCGGGGAGCTGGAGTGAACCCCGCCTGGGAGCTGGGGGGGACTCCGGGCCCGGAAGCTGGGAGGGGGGCAAGGAGCTACAGTGGGGGGAAAGTCTGGAGAGCTGAGGGAGTGGGGGCAGAGTAGCGCTGGGCCCGGAGCCGGAGGGGACCGGGCCCTGGAGTTGGGGGGAGGCGCCGAGCAGGGAGCTGGGGTGGGGGGAGGGCGCATGGCTCGGATCTGGAGGGGGATGGCCCGGCGGGGAACTGGGGGGCGCAGCGCCCGGACCTGGAGTAGAGGAGCCAGGCGAGGATCTAAGGGGCTCCAGGGCCGGGAGCGAGGTGGGGGGGATGGCCCGGCCGGGAGCTGGGAGGTGCGCAGGGCCCGAACCTGGGGGGGGGGGGGGAAGGAGAGGGGGAGGGCGCCGGGCCGCGGGCCCCGCTTACCGAATGCCTGCTTTGTGGAAACATCATGTCAGTCGCTGCGGGGGGCGCGGGCTGCGCCCCGGCTGTGCGCCCCGGCTCCGGCGCCTCGGGGCGCCGGGCGGCCGCGCCTTTGTCCCGGCGCTGATCCGCAGCTCCCGGGGCCGCCGCCGCCGCCTCCCGCTCCCGGCCTCGACCGCTTCCTGCGCCCCCTCCCCGTGCGCCCGGCCCCGGCGCGCCCCGGGCCCCGCTTCCTGCGCGCCCGGCGCCCCTCCCGCCGCCCGCCTCCTCGCACGCCGGGCCGCCGCTCCTATTGTCTAATGGCGGCGACGTCGGCAGTGGCCGCGGCCTCGGCTGCGCGGAGGCTCCGACTCCACCTGCTGCTGCCGCCCGGGCCCCGTGCGCGCCGCCGAGGGGGGGGGGGCGCGCGCCCGGGGAGGCCTGCGGATCCCCACCCAGCCCGCCTCTTGCGGGCCGCCGGCTCAGTGACCTTGGGGCCGGCTCGGCCTCGGCCCTGGCAGCTGCCGGGGCCTCGGTTTCCCTGTCAAAAAAGGGGCCCCGGCAGCCCCTATCTAAACCGCCAGCGCTGTCATGGGGAGACCTGGACGCGTGCCAGGGACATGCTCTGTAACCTTGGCTCCCTGGCTGTTCTCTCGGAAACTCATTTTTCTCTTCTGTAGAAAGGCGGGGGTCATACAAGCAACACACATTTATTGAGCACCTACTGTGTGCCAGGCCCTGCTCCAGGAAGTGGGGTGGGGGTGGGGCATACAAAGTCCCAACTCTGGTGGAGATGACTTGAGACAGACAGACAAATAGTAGAGCCCAAACCCTGGGAGGTCAGATGTTGGTAACAGCTATGAAGGAAATAAATCAGTGGGGAGGGCTAGGAAGGTGCAATCTTAAACAGGGGTTAAGTCAGAGAGGGCCTCTTTGCCTGCAAAAGGACCCGAAGGTGACAGAGGGAGCCGATAGGAGTAGAGGGAATGGAGGCTTATTCAAGGAGGCAGTAGCAGCAAGTGCAAAGGCCTGAAAGCAGCCCTGGTGTTGGCTCCCAGGACCTGTGGAGGATGTGAGGACAGGGAGGCAGGGTTAGCGGCTCCAGCCTTGGAACAAGGGCCCTTCTCCCAGAAAGGCCTGTGCTTGGATTCATGATCTGCTGTTGTGGTCTGGAAATTCCTGATTATTTTTGAACAAGAGGTCTCAGAGTTCCATTTTGCACTGGGCCCTGCGAATTCTGTAGCTGGTGATGTATAGATGGTGCAGGGCCTTGCGGGCTGCAGGAAGGACTGGAGATTTTACTCTGAAGAAGGTGGGAGCCCTGGAGGGCTGTGGATGGAGGAGGGATGGCACCTGACTCAGGTTTGATAGAATGTCTCTCCCTGCCATGCGGAGATCAGGCCTCAAAGAAGCTGTTGAAATAATGCGTGTTACCACCCTGGCCAATGTTAGATACACAATCTCTTAATTCTCATACCATCATCAACCATGTAGCTTGCCCTCTACAGAAGAATAACTTTTTTGAGCCTTGCGTTTTCCCATCTGTAAAATGGGAAGTTAGACCCTGTCACTTTTCCCAGGCAGATAAGGGCCTAGAACGAGGGCCAATTGAATAAGCAAAATTTAAAGCACCCCCCAAAACCTCCAAGATAAATAATACTTTAATGTAATATTTTTAAAAACAAAAATTAATGTAAGAAATTTTCAAGGTGCCCAGCTGGCGTGGCTCCATAGTTGAGAGTCAACCTGTGAACCAGGAGGTGGTTCGATTTGATTCCTGGTCAGGGCACATGCCCAGGTTGTGGACTCGAGCCCCTGTGTGGGGTATGCAGGAGGCAGCCAATCAATGATTCTCTCTCATCATTGATGTTTCTATCTCTCTCTCCCACTCCCTTCCTCTCTGGAATCAATCAATATATTTTTTAAAAAAAAATTCATGGTGATGAAAGGAAACTAAACTTTGGGAGGTGAGCACACAATGGAATATACAAATGTAGGATTATAATGTTGTACACCTGAAATTTATATAATGTTATTAACCAATGTTATCCCAATAAATTTAATAGAAATAAATAAATAAAAATACATGATGAGCAGCCTGGCTGGTGGTTCAGTGGTTAGAGTGTTAGCCCACCACACACTGAAGGGTCAGGGGTTTGATCCCTGGCCCTGGTCAGGGCATGTCTGGGAGGCAACCAATGGATGTGTCTCTCTCACACACCCCTCTCTCTTTCCCTTTCTCTCTCTCTCCCTTCCTCCTTCTTCCCTTCCAACAACAAAAAAAAATGCATGATGAGCAAAATGCCAACCTATTATATGATGGCGGGATCCGATGGGGCCAGAGACAAGTTACAAAACTTCAGGGCCTCCCCAGTCCTGTGCTGTAAAAGAAAAGGAGCTGCTTTTAGAAAGTTCTTCACTATTCCAGCCGGGTTCTGGAACACACAGACCCCGCAAGCATCTGAGAATCCCCGATTGGGACGGGCTACATTATTTCTGGGGCCCAGGGCAAAATGAAGATGTATGGCCGCTTGTTCAAAAATGGTGAGGAATTTTGAGACGGTGATAACAGAGCTGTAAACCGAGGGCAGGGTCCTTCCCTGGAGAAGACAGGGTCCTGTGGGAGTGCATGAGTCGCCTGTCCTCAAAACTGGCCCTACTCCCAGTACACACCTCCCACACACCTCGGGGCCAGACACCCGCTCTCCTGGGAGGCCCCCTAATCTGACCCTCACCTGCGCAGGCACCTCCCAGTATTAAGGCACCTGCTCCGTGACCAGACACTTCCATGTTAACAGCCTCCAGAGCTGATCGCAGACACTCCCGGCACAGTGGGGTCAGGGCGGGGCCACAGGGAGGGACTCCGCGCTTTGCCTTTGAAGGGGAGTAATTATGAAAAAGTAATTTTCAGATAAAAGGGCCTGTCAGCACATCGCGAAGCCCAGAAGTGTGGCCCAAACTATGCATAATAAACTCACCCACATGTATGTGTCTTTACTACCTGCCAGGCTCTGCCTTAAGCATTTTTTAAAAATATATATTTTATTGATTTTTTACAGAGAGGAAGGGAGAGAGATAGAGAGTTAGAAACATCGATGAGAGAGAAACATCGATCAGCTGCCTCCTGCACATCCCTCACTGGGGATGTGCCCGCAACCAAGGTACATGCCCTTGACCGGAATCGAACCCGGGATCCTCCAGTCCTCAGGCCGACGCTCTATCCACTGAGCCAAACCGGCCACGGCTCTGCCTTAAGCATTTTAATCCGAGGTCCTGCCATTATCACATTTGACTGAAGGGGAAGTGAAGGCACTGTGAGGTTGAGTGACTTGGCCGAAATCACACAGCCGGTAGGTGGCAGAGCCAGGATGTGCACCTAGGGACTTAGACCCTTGACTCCAAGTTACTGCCCTTCCAGGGAGGGCATGAGGCGGGGCAGATCTCAGTAGAGCTGTGCCTGGGACTGAATTCTGTCCTCCCCAATCTCTGTGTTGAAGCCCTGACCCCCAATGTGGTTGTCTCTGGAGATGAGGCTTTTGGGAGATAAGCGTTAGTGAGGTCGTAAGGGCGAGGCCCTCGGCTGATAGCACCCGTGTCTGTATAAAAAGAGGAAGAGAGATCTCTCTATCACACTCAGCGTAGCAAGGCCGCGGGAGGACAGCAGTAAGGCGGCCATCTGCAAGCCAGAGCGTTCTCACCAGAAACAGAATCCGCTGGCACCTTGATCTTGGACCTCCCGGCCTCCAGGACTGTGGGAAATGCACATTTATTGTTTAGAAGCCGCCACGTCTGTGGTGTTTGGTTACGGCAGCCGGAGCTGACTCAGCTGCATTCTGCTTCGACGGGGAAGCCTAATCCCGACAAAGATCATTTTCCTATCCACCGAGATTCTTTGAGCACCTACTGTGTGACAAGCGCTGTGCAGGGAATTGAGAAAGACCAAATCCCTGCCTTGCAGAGCTGCCACTCTGGTGGGGATCATACGCACAGACATGGAGATATAAAGACAGAGATTTATTACTATTAAGAAGAGTAGAGTGCCGAAACTGGTTTGGCTCAGTGGATAGAGCGTCGGTCTGCGGACTGAGGGGTCCCGGGTTCGATTCTGGTCAAGGGCATGTACCTGGGTTGCGGGCACATCCCCGGTAGGAGGTGTGCAGGAGGCAGCTGATCAATGTTTCTCTCTCATCGATGTTTCTAACTCTCTATCTCTCTCCCTTCCTCTCTGTAAAAAACCAATAAAATATATTAAAAAAAAAAAAAGAAGAGTAGAGAAGGGTGAGTGTGAGTGAATGGATGTCAGGAAGTTTTTGGGAGGGCACAACAGCCTGTGTGAGGAAGTGGTTATCGGAACTGAGACCTGGAGGGAGCGAGGTGATGTCTAGAGGGAGATCCTTCAAGGCAAAGGGCACAGCCATGCAAAGGCCCTGAAGCAGGAAAGGCCTGGTGGTTGGAGGAACAGAGAAGAGGCCTGTGTGGCTGGAGCTGGAGCGGAGTGAGCAAGGGGGAGAGAGGGAGGAAGTGAGGGTAGGGAGGGGGTCGGGACAAGTCGTTCAGGGCCCTGTGGGCCAAGGACAGGACCTGGGCTTTTACCACAAGGGAGGTTGGAGCCCCGGAGAGCTGTGGGCAGAGGAGGAACGGGATCTGAGTCAAGATTTGCAAGCCTATCAGCTCTGCAAGGGGAGAGGTTTTGTCCTCCCTGGTCACTGCTGTCAGTCTCCACTTAGAGTCATGCTTGGCACACAGTAAGTGCAATGAATTTTTACTGAGGGAATGAGTGACTAATAGCTCCCTTAGGGTTTGGGGGGTGAGGGGGTATCAAGAGCAGTAAAATCACATGGTTCCAGGTCACCTAGCCAGGTTATGGCAGGCCAGGGACTGAACCCAGAGCTGGACAGCTGAGGCCCCAGCTCCGCCAGACCGATCAGGGAGTCCCCGTGCCCGAATGGTGGCCACCTGTTTCCCCTGCCTGTGATTAATGGCCAAGCAGCCCCATCCATCACTTGCCAGCCAGCGCCTGGCTCTGCCCGGGAGGCCGTGGGGCCCAGCACTCATTTGTAAGCAGGCGGCCAGGCTCGTCTCAGATGGCTGGTGACACGAGACAGATCCCTGCTCCGATGTGGCCCCAGCTGTGGCCCTGAGAGCCCCAGGGGGAGGAAAGGCCAGCATGTGGGCCCAAGGGGCTGGGGATGGGTGGGGTCTGAGGGATGTGGAATGACAGCCACCCAGACAGTAAGATCTTCGGAAGCCCCGATTCTCCCCCAATTTATTACATAATCAAACTGTCCCTTCTTGGTTGCAGTGTTCCACTCTACCTTTCCCTCCCCTGCTGTGTTCTACTCTTTCTACCCCCCCCCCCCCAAAAAAAAAAACCTCTCCTTGGTGCTCTTCTCCTGAGCCTCAGTTTGGGCATCCCCCTGGCCCGCTGGCCTCTCTCCTTGCCTTCCCCCATTCCCACTCCCAGCAAAACCTTCTAGGCCTCAGCTCAGGGACATGACTGACCAGTGCCGCCCTCCTGCCCGGAGTGTGTGCCTTGAAGCCTCAGGAAGGAGGAGGACAGGCTCCCGGTCCACTTGGTGCACGCACAGCTGGGGAGGCAGGCGTTGATCTGACTGCCACTCCAATGTGGCTCCCAGCCAGGGGGATCCTGCCCCCAGCAGGCATTTTGCAACAGCTGGGGGCATCTGTTGTCACATGGAGGCAGCGCTCCTGGCATCCAGTGGGTGGGGGTCAGGGATGCTGCCTGGCACCCCACAGTGCCCAGGACGGTCCCCAACAGAGTGACCCGGCCCATTGAGAACAAGGGGGGACCGTGATGCCTTAATAAGAGCCAAGTGACAAACTGGGAGAAGAGAGTGAGGAGTTCCCTTCCAGGAGAGTTTGTAACAAGGAACCTGACCTGGCCTAGAGGGTCGGAGGGTCGGAGGTCCCTACTGGAGGGCGTCCCCTAAGATAAATGGAGAAAAATGCAGGTTCAAAGGCCCTGAGGAGGGGGCAAAGCTGCTGGGACTGGGGATGACGAGGAAGCTGGAGGGGAGGGGGCCAGAGGGAGAGAAGATGGGGAGTGAGAGGGGGCAGAGCACCAGTGCCTGGGTTCTGCTTTCACCCAGAAGGCTTGTGAGTATCAGAAGAGAGAGCGAGCAGGGGCCAGGGTGGCCTTATGGCTTTCATGGGTCCCTTCCTCTGCAAAAATTATTAAGACAGCCCTAACCAGTTTGGCTCAGTGGATAGAGTGTCGGCCTGAAGACTGAAGGGTCCCAGGTTCAATTCCGGTCAAGGGCATGTACCTTGGTTGCCGGCACATCCCCAGTACAGGGTGTGTAGGAGGCAGCTGATCGATGTTTCTCATCGATGTTTCTAACTCTCTATCCCTCTCCCTTCCTCTCTGTAAAAAATTAATAAAATATATTTTAAAAAATTATTAAGACATTTCGCCATGGTGTTGGTACACAGACAGATATCAGCTGGGCTGGATGTATGACAATCTACTTGTGATTATTATATTCATTGTTTTCTTCTGATTTTTAAAAATCCTCACCCAAGGATATGCTTTTATTTTTTATTTATTTATTTTTAAATATATTTTATTGATTTTTTGCAGAGAGGAAGGGAGAGAGATAGAGAGTTAGAAACATCGATGGGAGAGAAACATCGATCAGCTGCCTCCTGCACACCTCCCACTGGGGATGTGCCCACAACCCAGGTACATGCCCTTGACCGGAATCGAACCTGGGACCTTTCAGTCCGCAGGCCGACGCTCTATCCACTGAGCCAAACCGGTTTCGGCAGGATATGCTTTTATTAATTTTAGAGAGAGGAAGGGAGAGGGAGAAAGAGAGATAGAGAGACACTGATGTCAGAGAAAAACCTTGATGGGTTGCCTTCTGTACGCACCCTGACCGAACCCGCAACCTTTTGGTGGATGGGATGATGCTCCAATCAACTGAGCCACCTGGTCAGGACTTCCAATTTTAAAGGAAATTAAAACATGTTATAGGCTCCTAAAAGTACCATGGGGTCTGGGCATTGTGCCCAGTGGATACCTTAGCCCTGGTAGGAAAAGCCTCAGAGAGCAGAGAGGAAGCGGGGCAGGTGGAGACGGGGTGCAGGCTGGGCGAGGGTGGGGATGGGCAGGGAGGGAAAGGACCCCATACAAGACACAAGGAGATCCAGCAGGGAGGTGTTCAGCATGGACAGCGAGATGGAGGGCAGAGCCATTGTGAGAGGGAGCTGGCCCGGGAGGCGGTGTCTGGGGCGGCTTGCTAGTTCCGTTTTGGATAAGCTGAGTTCAAGGACCCTGTGAGACGCCCACAAAAATGTCAAGGAGGAGACACATAGACACATTGGACTTCATTGAAATGAAGAACATGTGTGCATCAAAGGACACCATTATGAGAATGAAATGACAACTCAGAATGGGAGAAAATGGTTGCAAACCCTGTATTTGAGCAGAATCCATTATCTTCCATTCTGAATATAAAGAAATAGAAAGGACTGGTAGAGTGTCGACCTATGAACCAGGAGTTCATGGTTCCATTCCCAGTCAGGGCACATGCCCAGATTGCAGGTTTGATCCCCAGTGTGGGGTGTGCAGGAGGAAGTCGATCAATGATTCTCTCTCATCCTTGATGTTTCTATCTCTCTCCCTCTCCCTTCCTGTCTCTAAAATCAGTTGGGGGCGACCAGGCTGGCAGGGGAGCAGTTAGGCATGGATCAGGCTGGCAGGGGAGTGGTTAGGGGGTGATCAGGCTGGCAGGCAGAAGCACTTAGGGGCAATCAGGCAGGCAGGCAGGCAGGCAGGCGAGCGATTGTGAGCCAGCAGTCCTGGATTGTGAGAGGGATGTCCAACTGCTGGTTTAGGGATCAGGCCTAAACCAGCAGTTGGACATCCCCCAAGGGATCCCAGATTGGAGAGGGTGCAGGCTGGGCAGAGGGAACCCCCCCCCCAGTGCACAAATTTTGTGCACTGGGCCTCTAGTGTATATATAAAGACTGGGCAAAGGCCTTGAACAGACAGTTCTCCAAAAAAGACATGCTTTTGGCCAAGACGCTCAACATCACTGATTATTAGGGAGATGCACGTCAAAGTCACAGTGAGATGCCACTTCACATGCATGAGGGTGGTTATAATGAAAAATAACTTTTTGTTGTTGTTAATCCTCACCTGTGGATATTTTTCCCATTGATTTTTAGAGAGAGTGGAAGGGAGGGGGAGAGACAGAGAGAAACATTGATGTGAGAGAGACACATTGACTGGTTGCCTCCCACAGCCCCCACCCCCGTCAGGGCCAGGGATCGAGCCTGCAATAGAGGTACCTGCTCTTTTTTTGTTTTTTTAAATATATATTTTATTGATTTTTTTACAGAGAGGAAGGGAGAGAGATAGAGAGTTAGAAACATCGATGAGAGAGAAACATCGATCAGCTGCCTCCTGCACAACCCCTACTGGGGATGTGCCCGCAACCAAGGTACATGCCCTTGACCGGAATTGAACCTGGGACCCTGCAATCCGCAGGCCGACGCTCTATCCGCTGAGCCAAACCGGTTACAGCAAACCTGCTCTTGACTGGAATTGAACCTGAGACACTTCGGCCTGCGGGCCAGTGCTCTAACCACTGAGTCAAAGCAGCCGGGACAGATTTTGTGGAGAAACTGGAGCCCTTGTGCACTGCTGGTGGGAATGAAAAATAGGGCAGCTGCTCAGGGAAATGCAATGGCGGTTCTCTAAAAAGTTGAACATAGAGTTACCACATGACCCAGCAATTCCACTCCCAGGTGTATCCCACAAAGAACTGAAAGCAGGAATCCAAACAGGGATTTGTATACCAATGTTGGTAGCAGCGTTATTCACAACAGCCAAAAGCGGAAACAGGAGTCCATCGACGGATGCATGGATAAACGCAATTTACCACCTTCACCGCTTCTCAGTGCACAGCTCAGTGACATGAAGTACATTCATATTGGTGTACAATCATCCCCACTATCCGTCTCCAGAACTCTTGCATCTTCCCAGACGCCGTCCCCATTAAACACTAACCCCCAACCTCTTCCTCTAGCGTCTGGCTCCCACCATCTACTTCCTGTCTCTGTGGCTTTGACTCCTCCAGGGACCTCCTAGGCGTGGAATTCACACAGTATTTGTCCTTTTGTGACTGGCTTACTTCATTCATTCAACACTCCAAAAAGAAGCCCTGTCCCCATGAGCAGCCCTAATAGTCACTCCCGTCCCTCTCCCCAAACCCCTGGCAACTATGAATCCACTTTTTGTCTAGATTTGCCTGTTCTGGACATTTCACATAAATGGAACCACACACTATATTGCTTTTTTTGTCTGGCTTCTCTCACTGAGAAGGTTCATCCACATGGTAGTGAGTGTCAGTGCTTCACTCCGTTTAATGGCTGCATTTTATATATATATATCCATCCTCCACATCACATTTTATTTATCCATTCCTCAGCCGATGGATACTTGGGTTGTTTCCACCTTATTTGTGTACAAGTGTCCATGTGCACATAGGTTTCTATTTCTCTTGGGTGGATACGTAAGAGTGGAATTGCTAGGTCAGACGGGAACTTTGTTTCAGCTTCTGAGGAACTGCCGGTTGTTTTCCACAGCGGCTGCATCATCATGCTTCATTCCCACCAGCAATGCCCGGGGTTTCCAATGTTTCCAAGTCCTCCCAGCACTAGTTATTAGCCTCCTTCAACCTTCAACCCCAGGCAAACCCCTCACTGGTCTCTCTGGAGCCCGGCCCTGCAGTGGGGAGAGCAGCTCCCCGGTTCCCACAGTCCTCGCGTGTTTTGTCTTTCATAAAACCCAGGAAAGAAAAACAGACACACAGCAATAATGACGACGCTGGTGGCAGGGGTCTCCGACGTGCTGGGAGCTGTTCTAAATCTTCTTCACACGCTCATTCATTCACTGGTGACCCATTTCACCGATGGGCGCAGCAGAGGCTCAGAGAGAAGATGGCCTGGCTGGAAGGGGCTGGGCACCCAAGTCTCTGAGCCTTGTCACCTCCACGCAGGGCCCTGCTTGACAATGAATGTGTTTTATTTTTGTGTTTCTTCTTCTCTTGGGAGCTTTCAGCTGTGCCCTGGGGAACCTGGCATTGGCAGGGCCAGGAGCTGCTGCTGGAGTGTTGAAAGGCCTTTGAAAGGTGTTCTCGGCATTTCCGGGATGCTGCGCAGTAATTAAGTATGGTGATTAGGAGAGCACCTTCAGTGGGCGTGTCTCTGGGGACCCTTGGGGAACGTTTGGGAACTGTACGGAGCAGGGAGGTGTGGCTCCCTGAGACACCCAAGGGCCAAGGGCCTGCAGCAGCTCTGCAACTGGTGGGCTGTGTGGCTCTATACACGTGTCTGTGAGTCTCTGGGCCTCTGCTGGGTGGGATTAGTGTCCTTATAAGAAGAGAAGCAGCCCGGCCGGGCGTGGCTCAGTGGTCGAGTATTGACCTATGAACCAGGAGGTCACGGTTAGATTCCCGGGCAGGGCATATGCTCAGATTGCTCAGGGTGGGGCTTGCAGTTGGCAGCTGATCAATGATTCTCTCTCGTCATGGATGTTTCTATCTCTCTCTCCCTCTCCCTTCCTCTCTGAAATCAATAAAAAAAATATTTTTTTTTAAAGAGAGGAGGCCAGAGCTCTCTCTCCACTATGTGAGGACAGAGCGAGAAGCAACCATCTGCAGGCCAGAAAGAGGGCCCTCACATATTCAAGGTTCTGACCCTGCAGTCACTTTGGTCTTAGAATTCCAGTCTCCAGAACCGAGAGAAAATGAATTTTGGTTGTTTAAGCCACCCAGTCTATGGCATTTAGTTAGGCAGCCTGAGCAGACTAAGACAAGGAGTTATGTAATTCAATCCCCAGAATAGCCCCAGTAGGAAGCTGCTGTAGCCAAGGAGACCCAGAGGCCCAGAGAGGGCAAGACATTCTCCCAGGATCACACAGACATGAGATTCAGACTCAAGCCTGGCTAGTTCTCAGTTCCCCATGTATTTCCCAAACCTTCCCTGGACACCATTCCCCGCCCGCCCCCGCCCCACTGCAAACCACTCCAGGGAGGCAGTTTAGGTTCATTGCTTTTTTCATTTGTCTTTATTGTTGAAAGTATTACAGATAGCTCCTTTTTTTCCAACAGTGACCCTCCCCCCCTCCAGGTTCATTGTTAATAGAGAGATGTGAGTTCAAATTCTTACTCTGGCATTCTACTTTCTGAGTGATGTGAGCAAGGTACAGTCTATGTCTGAGCCTCAGTTTCCTCATCTGCAAAACAGGAGTCCTAACAGTTCCAAAAGTTGTGAGGGTGGAAAAAAATTAGGCATGACAGCCCCTTATCTGGGGCTTAGCACAGAGTAAGAATACTTGAGCAGGAGTGCTCTCTGACCCTCCGTTTCCTCTTCTATAAAGTGGGCATAATGTTGGTACCTACTTGTGCAAAGTGCTTGAGTCAAAGACTTGAGTGGATGGCAGTAAAGAGCTCAGAACAGGGTCTGAAGCCAGTAAGCACTTGATATATATATTAATTTTTTTTAATGGTCATAAGGCCTGGCAGGTGTGGCTCAGTTGGTTGGGCGTCACCCTATGCACCCAGGGGTTGCCGGTTAGATTTCCTGGGGCACATGTTCGGATTGTGGGCTTGATCCCGATGCTCATAAAAACAAACATGCCCACCAACCCAGAGACACACCCACCAGGAGCCCGCTGCCCAAGGATGAGTGGCTGCTTTCTCCTCAGACTGGGCTGTCCAGCCTGGTCCCAGAGGAGCACACAGGGCTATTTGCATTTAAATGTAAATTAATTCAAATGAAAAAAACCGAGTTCCTTAGTTGCCCTGGCACACACATCTCAAGGGCTCAGTGGCCACAAGCGTCTGGCTTGTCGACAAACCCAAACTAGAGTAGTGCCATCTTGGCAGAAAGTGCTGGTGGGCAGCGCCGCGTAGAGAACAGCCCCTAAGTCAGGCCGTGCAGGGAGCTCGGTCTCCCCTGCCCACGGGTGCGGTTCCATGACTGTCCACACGGGGGCAGTACGTCCCAGGATCCAGCGACTTGGGCACAAGCTGAGCTAAGGGTACCGCATCCCTCAGCTTGCAGGTCCCCGAAAAGCACCCAGTGAGAGTCAGGCACTGTGCTGGACACCGCGCAGCCCCGGGATATTCTAGTCCAGGGTCCCCCCTCTTCACCTGGACATCGGGGCGGGTCACTCTGTAGGGGGACATCCTGGGCACTGTCGGGGTGTTGAGCAGCACCCCAGGGCTTCACCCATTCAATTCCAGGAGCACCCACAGTAGTGACAACCAGAAATGTCACCAACATTACTGTCTTTTGTAGGGCATAATCACACTCAGGTGAGAATCACCATTGATTAGTGGAATAATAAATGATAATAATAATTATTATTATGATAACAAGAAAAAACACTCCTGGACGTGTTTACTGCGCACTAGGTCTTGTTTTAAGCATTTTGCATAAATCAAACCCTCTGAGGTAGGTACCTGTTACACAGTATCTCTGTTTTACAAAAAAGGAAACGGAGGAAGGTTGAATCACTGCCTCAAGGTTGCAGCTCGACATCATGGAGCTGGGATTTGAACCCAGAAATTGTGGGTGCAGAGTCTGGGCTACTACTGACCAGCCCACTTCTCACCATTCCCGCAGCCTCCACCCATCCTCTACTGTCTGGGCCAGCACAATCCTCTCTGCCCTGGTCCTTCAGCTCCCATCCTCGCCCTACCACCACAGCCTGTTCTCCCAGCGGCAGCCATCAGAGGGCGCCTGGGAGCCCTCCATGGCTCTCATCTGTCTTAGAGGAAAAGCCCCAGCCCTCCGGGTCCCCCTATAAGTTCCTGCACCATCTGCACTCCTGCCCTCACTTCCTCCCTTCCTCCCCCTCGCTCACTCTGCTCCAGCTACACGCATTCCCCCAACACACCGGGCTCTGTCCTGCCCCAGGACATTTGCATGGGCTGTGTCCTCTGTCTGGATTGCTCTTCTTGTAGATATATCAAATGCTTTGCTCACTTCCCTTTCTAATTCTTGTATCTAAAATTCCACCCCTTCCCAAGCCCCCTACTCTGCGTTATTTCCTTCTCTTTAGCATTACTCCTATCTAATATTCTATATATTTAAGCTATTTATATTTGTTTGTTATCTGTCTGCCCCCACTTAGAATGCCAGCTCCATGAAGGCAGAAATTTTTGTCTGATTTTTCATTGCTCTGTCCCCAGTGCCTAGAACCGTGCCTGACACACAGCAGGTGCTTGACAAATTTTTGTTGAATAAAAAACCGGCTTGCCCTGGCTGGTTTGGCTCAGTGGATAGAGCGTCAGCCTGTGGACCGAAGGGTCCCAGGTTTGATTCCAGTCAAGGGCATATGACCAGATTGCAGGCTCGATCCCCAGTGTGGGGCATGCAGAAGGCAGCCGATCAATGACTCTCTCTCATCACTGATGTTTCGATCTCTCTCTCTCCCTCTCCCTTCCTCTCTGAAATCAATAAAAACGCCACAAAAAACTCGGGCTCTATTATGTCCATTCAGCTCATTATAATGATAAACCAGAGCATTTATTGAGTACGTATGTGTGCCAAGCTATGAGGGAATTTTTTTTATCACTTACTTATTTTTTGAGATATAGTTCACATACCAAATTTACACAAATTTATTTTAAAGTGTACAAGGGTTTTTAATATATTTAAGATGCTGTGTTGCCAGTACCACTAATTACAGCATGTTCCATCACCCCAAAAAGAAACCCTGCCCCAGTTAGCAGTCACTCACCATCCCCTCCCCAAACTCCTGGCAACCACTAACCCACTTCCTGTCCCTGTGGATTTGCCTGTTCTGGACGTTTCATGTAAATGGAATCACACGCTGTGAAGCTTTTGCATCTGGCTTCTCTCACTGAGCATCATGTTTTCAAAGTTCATCCACGATGGAGCGTATGTCAGTGCTTCCCTGCTTCTCACCGCTGCCTAGTATTCCTGTGTGTTCTGGGTTTCACGCAGACAGACACATTGTGTTTATTCACCCACCAGCGGGCGCTGGGGTTGTTCCCGCCTTTTGGCTGTTATGAATGACATCGCTGTGAACATTCATGTGCACGGTTTTTGTTTGAACACCTGTTTTCTCCATGTCCTTGCCAACACTTGTTATTATCTTCCTTTTTAAAAATTGTTTTATTTATTTATTTTATTGGTTTCAGAGAGAGGAAGGAAGAGAGAGAGAGAGAAAGAGAAAAACATCAATGATGAGAGTGAATCATTGATCGTCTGCCTCCTGCACACCCCCTACCGGGGGTCAAGCCCACAACCTGGGCAAGGGCCCTGACTGGGAATAGAACCATGACCTGGTTCATGGGTGGATGTTCAACCACTGAGCCACACTGCTTGGGCTATTTATCTTTTTTATTCTAGTCATCCTAGTGGCTGTTGAATGCTATCTCACTGTGGTTCTCATTTGCATTTTCCTGGGTATCTACTATGTGCAGAGAACCTTTTCATGTGTTTATTGATACTTGGAAATTTTTAAAAATTTTTTATTGATTAAGGTATTACAACTGTGTCTTTATCCCCCCATGGTCCCCTCATCCCCCCAGTTCTGCCCTCACCCCCTGTTGTCTGTGTCCATCGCTTATGCTTTTATGCATGCATACAAGTCCTTTGGTTGATCTGTCCCCCTTACCCCCACCCTCCCCTACCTTCCCTTTGAGGTTTGAGCATCTGATCGATGCTTCTCTGGCTCTAGATCTGTTTTTGTTCATTGGTTTATGTTATTCATTATAATCCACAAATGAGTGAATACTTGAACATTTTTATCGTTACCCCAACAGTTGCAGAAACAGGGGCTCAGAGAGGGATAGCCACTTCCTGCAAGTCACACAGCTGGGCTGGAGGGGCAACTGTGTGAGGTATGAGAACCAGAGAGTCTACTAGCTGCTCAAAATGAGACTGCCCGGATCATCTGTGTGCAAATCTTTGTATGGATGTATATTTTCTTTTCTGTTGGGTAAATGCCTAGAATGAAATGGCTAGATCCAATGGGAGGTATGTGTTTAACCTTTTGAAAACCTGCCACATGGCTTTCCACAGTGGCTGCACCGTTTTGCATTCCCACCAGCTGGGGATAAGGGTTCCACTTGCCCCCTATTTTTGCCAGCACTTAGTATAGTCAGACTTTTTCATTCTGGTCTAACTGTATCTCACTGTGCTTTTAATTCGCTTTTTCCTAAGTGCTTCTTGGTCATCTGTATGTTTTTTTTTTTTTTTGGTAAAGAGTAAAAGCCAATGTTTATGGAGCTGTGCAACAAACATTCATGAGTGCCTACTAAAGACCAGGCCCAGGTGGGTACTGAGAACAAACCATGACCCAGACAGACCCAGACCCCCTCAGTCTTCTTGGATTAGACCATCTTTGAGAAACTAAAAATAAAAGGAAGCAAATGATGCCGAAACCGGTTTGGCTCAGTGGATTGAGCGTCGGCCTGCGGACTGAAAGGTCCCAGGTTCGATTCCGGTCAAGGGCATGTACCTGGGTTGCGGGCACATCCCCACTAGGAGATGTGCAGGAGGCAGCTGATCGATGTTCCTCTCTCATCGATGTTTCTAACTCTCTATCTCTCTCCCTTCCTCTCTGTAGAAAATCAATAAAATATAAAAAAAAAAAAAAAAAAGGAAACAAATGAATCTCCTCTCTGATTGCAGGCTGGGGACAGTGCTGGGGGCCTGAGGCAGGATCAGGTGTGAGCCCCCTTTCCAGTTCCCCTAACACTATGTCCACGAGATACCACTAATTTTCTTTTTTTATTGATTTCAGAGAGGAAGGGAGAGGGAGAGAGAGATAGAAACATCAATGATGAGAGAGAATCATGGGTCAGCTGCCTCCTGCACGCCCCCGACTGGGGATCGAGCCTGCAACCTGGGCATGAGCCCTGACCGGGAATCGAACGGTGACCTCCTGGTTCATAGGTCAATGCTCAACCACTGAGCCACATCGGCTGGGCTCACCGATTTTCTTTACAGGGGAAGGCGGGCGGCGAGCACTCCATTTCAGCCATGAGGCATGGAGAAGGGTAGGGACTTAAGAGCTGTGGAATCTGCCACCTGACTCCAGGGCTGGCACTTTGACCCCAGGTGCCCCTCTGTCCTGTCTGCCTCGAGCCTGGGTCCTATTCACCTTTGCTCTCAGCTCCGTGCCAGGAAAAGGTGTTGTTCCATGGCTCCTGGAGCCCCTCATAAAATCAAATTCCTCAAGGCATGGAGGCCAATGTCCTAGGGAAGCGGAGAAGAGGCCCAGGGAGCCAGGAGGGCAGGCCTCCCAGACATCAAGGTGTGGCGGCTGTGGGTGGACTTTGTCTCTCTGTGCCCGTGGGTGGGGAAGGCAGAGTCAGCATTTAGCAAGTGGCTGGGCCCCGGGGCTAGTTCACCACCTGCCTTGGGCCTCGGTTTCCCTGTCTTACTCACTGGGGGCCTGCCCAGTGCCTGCCCAGCTCCTGGCTCATAGTAGGCACTTAGCGAATGGATGAGAGTGACAAGACACCTCATGCTGGCACGCTCCCAGCTGCTCCCCTCACTTCCTCCCCCAATGCCCAAGGTAGAGCTGCTGCCAAAAAGGGGTATCACAGATGACATTTAATAAATAAATAACGTGGAGAAATAAGTGAACCCCTAACTCTTCTCCCATGTGATTTGTTTTCCTGCCCTTAACTCCAGTCCCAACACTACCTGCCCCCATCTCAGTGCCTTTAAAAGTACCACCTCCTTATAGTTATGGACAGGTATGTTAGGGAACCATAAATTTAATGTATTATGATTTCCCTAAATAATAATAATAAATTGAATCATGTAAAAAAAAATAAAATGAAAGTACCACCGCTTGGCCCTGGCCAGTTTGGCTCACTGGCTAGAGCGTCAACCAGAAGACCGACAGGTCTAGAGTTCGATTCCCCCCGATCAGGGGCACATAATTCAGTTGTGGATTCGATCCCCAGCCCAATAGGCCTGGTCGGGGCTTGTGCGAGAGGCAACCAATTGATGTGTCTCTCTCATGTTGACGTTTCTCTTTCTCTCCCCGCCCCCTTCCACTCTGTCTGCAAATCAATGGGAAAAATATCCTCAGGTGAGGATTGGATATTCCAGTGTCTGGGTTGGCCACAGTTTGTTTATTCCACTCCTCTGTTGGTGGACATTTACTTTGGTTGTTCTCAGTTTGGGGATGTTATCAATAAAGCTGCTATGAATATTTGTCTACAGGTCTTGTGTGGACATGTGCTTTTTAAAAATATATATTTTATTGATTTTTACAGAGAGGAAGGGAGAGGGATAGGGAGTTAGAAACATCGATGAGAGAGAAACATCGATCAGCTGCCTCCTGCACACCCCCTACTGGAGATGTGCCTGCAACCAAGGTACATGCCCTTGACCAGAATCAAACCTGGGACCCTTCAGTCCGCAGGCCGACACTCTATCCACTGAGCCAAACCAGTTAGGGATGGACATGTGCTTTTATTTCTCTTGGATTCATGTGTTAGTTATCCATTTCTGTGTAACAAATCATGCCTAAACATGGTGCCTTAAAACAGTCAGCATTCATTATCTGACAGTTTCTCAGGATCAGGAATTGGGGAGCGACTTAGCTGGATGGCTCTGGATTGGGGTCTCTCATGAGGCTGCAATCAAGCTGTTGGACGAGCTGCCTCATCTGAAGGCTCCTCCAGGGCAGGAGGGGGAGCTATTACGGCTCCCTCACATGGCTGTTGGCAGGAGGTCTCAGTTCTACTACATATGGCTCTCCAGGAGGATAGTCTAGACTTCTGTAAAGACGCTATAAGAGCAAGCAAGAAGGAGCCCAAGATGTAAGCAAAGACATTTCATAACCAAATCTCTGAAGTCACGTCTGCCATATTCTATTTGTCAAAAGCGTAACACTAAATTCAAACTATGTCCTGGACAGGAGGCGAATTCATGAATGTCAGGCAGTGGGCTCACTGGGGGCCATCCTAGAGGTTATCTACCATCGTCTCCTAGTTTTTAAATATGTATTTAAGCAAACATTAAGCTTCCTTTGTGTACTTCACAAGAACTGTCTCCTTGGCTACTTATAATAGCTCTCTGCAAACAAAAACAAAAACAAAAACTGATATTATGATCACATGATCTCACTTATATGTGGAATCTAATGAACAAAATAAACTGTCGAACAAAATAGGTCCAGAGGCATGGATGCATGAATCAGACTGACAGATCTCAGAGGGGAGGGGGTGGGGGGGGACAGAAAGAGATTAACTAAAGAATTTATATACATACTAGAGGCCCGGTGCACAAAATTCGTGCACGCAGGTGGGTCCCTCAGCCCAGCCTGTGCCCTGTTGCAGTCCAGGAGCCCTTGGGGGATGTCCAACTGATGGCTTAGGCCACAGGGAGCGGGCCTAAGCTGGCAGTCAGACACCCTTAGTGCTGCCGCTGCCACAGAGGCTCAGGGCTTCTGGCTGAGTGGTGCTTCCCCTGTGGGAGTGCACTGACCACCAGGGGCAGCTCCTGCATTGAGCTTCTGCCCCCTGGTGGTCAGTGAGCATCATAGCAACTGGTCGTTCCACTGTTCAGTCAATTTGCATATTAGCCTTTTATTATATAGAATATGCATAGCCCATGGACACAGACAATAGTGGGGTGAAGGTCTGAGGTGGGGCAGGGCCTGGGTGGAGGGGGCAAATGGGGGACATCTGTAATACTGTCAACACATATATATATTTTAAAACTAATATTATGCCTACTTTGTAGATGGGGAAACAGACTCATGGAAGTTAAGTCACACCAAAGTTGGCAGCAAAAACAAGATTCAATTCTGAGCTTTAAGTCCTGTATGAGGTGGAGACTGACTACAGCAAAGAGCAGGAGCAAATAAGGGAAGAAGGGAAGAAAGTGCAGTTGTTATTTTTTACTAGGGGCCCAGTGCATGAATTCATGCACTTTGAAAGGAACTGTGGGCCATGAGGCTGCAGTGAACAGGTGAGCATAGGGGCGGGTCTTGGCCCATCCTCCGTGCCCCTGCCTGGCCCCTCCTGCCACGGCCCCCGGTCTCCTGAATGCTGGCAGCCCTGCTCCCACCACCACCGCTCCCATGCCGGCCACACTCTGTACCCGCTAACAACGCGGAGCAATTGGGGCTGGTGCTAGCAGCAGGTGAGAGCAGCGGCTCCAGCGCCGGTAACGGGTGCGAGAGGTGGCTGCCAGTCCTGATCGCCCCTCAGGAGCAGGGGGAGGTGGAGAAGCCCTGAGGGGTGATCGGGGCCTGCAGCCACTGATGGTGCCGAGCAATCGGGGCTGGTGCAGGGTGCTGGCAGCGGGTGCAAGCAGCTGTTCTGGCGCCAGCCACGGGTGCGAGCAGGGCTGGTGCCTGCAGCAGGTGCGAGCGCCGGGCAGGACCATGGTGCACAGGAGGAAAGAATTTTCAGTAACCACCAGAGGCTCGCCCCAGTGACAATGACCAGCGCCCCGCCTTGGTCTGGTGCCCCCACTCACCTGCTCCACCAACCCGCCATGGCCGACACCCCCATGTTCCATGCTCTGCTGCCTGCTGCTGACACCTGCCATGTTCCGCGTGTGCCCCCTGGTGGTCAGCACACATCATAGCGACTGGTTGTTCAGTTATTCCACCATTCGGTCTATTTGCATATTGGGGTTTTATATATATAGATTCCCAAGGAAAAGAAGAAGCACCCAGGAGAGCTATTTTCCTTCATTGATTTCACAAACTTTTATCGAGCACCTACTGTATGCCAGGTGGTGTTTCAGGCCCTGGGGAAGCCACAGAGAACAAGATGGACAAAGTTCCCTGGACACATGGAACTCACACACATGGGTGACCGATTCTACTTGTCACTATTCAGTCTAGCACCTGGCACACAGTTCCTGGAGGAGGGGAGAGGCTCAAGGCTTTGTGCTGGACATGGGGGTGGGGGGCCCATGGTGACCAAGGCACACATGATCACTGCCCAACTGGAGGTCACAGTCTGGTGGTAGATATGGATAGCAAACTATGTTTGCAAACAACAAACAACTCATCTCTTCTTTCCTTCAATATTTATTGAGCACCTATTGTGTACCCGGCTGGATTCTAGATAGAGCAGTGATCAAGACAGATACAGATCAGCTATATTATGGAGGGTGGGGTAAATGAGTAAAGAGATAAAGAAAAAGGGTTAGTTTGGTTTGTGAAAGGGCTGAGGTGGGAATCCAATAGGGTGGTAAGTGGGGTGGGGGTCGTGTCAGGAAGACCTGTCCGATCTCCTCCTCCAGACAACGTTTTTCTTGTTTCTCTGGTCATAGGTTCTTTGTTCAAGTGGAGCTTTTGTCTGTTTTATTTGGGGGTGGGGGGACTTGACTCAGGTGGCAAGCCCCCAAGATGAGAGTTTCAAGGAGTTAATCTTTTTACCCTCCCAATCAAATAATAAATGGAGACTTTGACCCTCCTCTTACCCCTTATCTCGAGACAGGAGAGTACAATTGTGTCAAGGTGCAGCTGGGCAAGACCAGGGGGGGAGTGGAGTGGGGAGTCTCTAGGAGTCACCTCCAGCCAGGTCAGGGCTAGAAGAGGTGCCATTGTCAGGGAACTATGGGTAATGGCACCTCAGTTTCCTTGTCTGTGAAGTGGGTTTCCAATACCAGGAACACTTAATATTCCCAGTTTGAGGATGTTATCAATAAAGCTGCTATGAACATTTATAGGTCTTATGTGGATATGTGCTTTTATTTCTCTTGGGTGCATGTATTAGTTATCGATTTCTGTGGAACAAATCACGCCTAAACATGGTGCCTTAAAACAGAAAACATTCATCATCTTACACAGTTTGCTTTTTCCATTATTCAGAAGTTATTGATTGAGTAACTCCAGTGTGTTTGGGCCTCAATCTAGGTCTCTTTCTGTAAGAGGCCAGATAGTAAATATTTTAGTTCTGTTGCAACTACTCAAGTCTGCTGGTGCAGGGTGAAAGCAGCCCGGAGCTCTATATGTAAATAAAGGGGTCTGGTTGCATCCCAAGAATATCAACAGGGTATTAGGGTTTTTTTAAGGGGCTTAGAGCAGTGCTCGGTACACAGTAGGCACTTCATTAACGCTTGTTTTCTGCCTGCAATATATCAGGCACTTCACTAATGCCTGGTTTACAGCAGGCACTCTATAATGTTTTTGCCTTCTGGTATATAGTAGGCATTACATTAATGCTTGCTTCATGCCTAGTTAGATAGTAGGTGCTGCACTCAGGTCTGGCCCATCCCTGGTATACAGCAGATGCTACATGCCTGCTGTGTGCTTGGTATATAGCAGGCACTGCATTAAGGCTTGGTCTATGCCCGCTATACAGTAGGCATTCCATTAAAGCTTGCTGCATACGTGGCATATAGCAGGAACTGTTACATGCCCGGGCCCAGTATACAGGAGGCGTTTCATTAATGTTTGTTCCAAGAATGGATGACTGTAAGGTTCTTTTTGGTTAGGCAATGCCAGGACGCTTCCCGGGAGACCGTTAAGGTTGGGACCCCAATGTTTCCTGTGGGGTTGGGTCCCCAGCGCCGAGACCGCATGGGCGGGGTCCGTGCCTCCTGCTCTCCAGCGGAGCGGGGCCGACCCGGCCGAGCTGAGCCGAGCGCAACCGAGCGTGCCGGCCGAGTCCGCCACATTCCCACAATCCCGGGCGGCCCCGCCTGGCTCCCAGCTGAGCGTCCCCCTTCCCACGTTGGCGCAACCAAACCCGCGGGCGCGTCCGCCTCGCCCCGCCCCACCCCGCCCACCTCGACCGCTAGTCCCGCCCTTTCAGAGGGCGCGCGGGCCGCCGCCCCCTCCCATTGGTCGTGCCGCACGCCCGTCGGCTCTGTGCCCGCGCATGTTAGGTTGTGCGGTGCTGTCGCTTGGTCGCAGCGGCTGCGGTTGGCGGCGGCGGTAGCGGCGGCGACGCGGGCGCAGGGCGGCAGGGCGGCAGGGCTGGAGTGCGTGGCCGAGCGGGACCGGCGTTCGCAGGCTGCCGAGCAGACCGGCCGTCCCGGGGGTCAGCGCCGAGGGCCAGGCAGGCGCGGCCGGGGCGGCTCCAGGCGAGGGCCCGGCCGGGGGGCGGCGGCGGGGGTGGCCGGCGGGCGGCCGGGGCCGGGACGATGACTCTGGAGTCCATGATGGCGTGTTGCCTCAGCGATGAGGTGAAGGAGTCCAAGAGGATCAACGCTGAGATCGAGAAGCAGCTGCGGAGGGATAAGCGCGACGCCCGGCGCGAGCTCAAGCTGCTGCTGCTCGGTGAGTGCGGCCGGGCCTGCGGGGTCCGCGGCGACGGTGCGCGTGCTGCCGGGCGGGGCCGACGCTGCCGTGCTGTCCGCGCCCGGGCCAGGGGCCTCGGGGTCAGCCCTTGCCGTGCTGTCCACGCAGGCGGCCTGGGGCCTGGGGTCCGCCTCCGCCCGTGCAGCCCACGGCGGGCGTTTGGGCCTCGGAGTCGGTGCCCGTGTTGTCCACGGCGGCGTCCACCGCCTGGGGGCCAGCCCCTGCCTGTGTTGTGCATTGGCGGGGACCCTGGTTTTCGGGGCCTGTCCCCGCCTGTGCTGTCCACATGAGGTCCCAGTTTCTTCGGGGCCAGCCCCTGCCTCTATTGCCCACGTCGAGTCTCTAGGAGTCGCCTCCTGCCTTTGCTGTCCACTTCTGTCCCCTGGGTCCTCAGGGCCAGCCTGTGCTGCCCACGGGAGGTCCCTGATCCCTGCGGGGTCAGCCCCACTGTGTGGTCCAGGTGGGGCCCCCAGAACCCTGGCAGGTCTGTCCTCTGCCCCTTCTCACGCGACGAGCCCCCTTCCTGCATAGGGCTGGTCCTCTGTTTCTGCCCTACTGAGTGTCCCCCTCGCTGTCCCCAGCGTCTGTTCGGCCCAGACCTTTGATCTGTAATCCACTGACGCGCCCCTCATCCCCTCGAGATCCCCTCTCAGCCTCTTCCCACCAGGTGGAGCCCTGTTCCCTACACTCAGGGCCTGTCCCCCACCTACCCCCCATTCCTTTAAGCCACTTCTGCTCCTCACTGCCCCCTGAGGGAAAGGGGTACACACCGTGGGGGACAGCCTTTCTTCTCTCCTGGAGGTTTCTGTTTGGGCTGGAGGCTGGGGGCAGGTGGAGCCTTTGCAGGTTTTCAGAACTGGCGGGCTCCGTCAGCCTTCCCCAAGCCTTTTCCTTCTGCCTTGGTGGGAGCCCGTTCTCCTGGGTCCTCCTCCTCCTCCTCCAGGGAAGATTCCTGTTCCCGTGCCTGTCTCCCCAGGGCACACCTGTTGCAGGGAGTGAGTTGGCCCAGCTGTCAGCAAAGTGTTGTCACCCCAAATAAGGGCTGTTGAAGGACTTACCTCTGCCGTCAAAGGCAAGAAGGTCATTTACAAAACAGAAACCTGGGCCCTGCCCATTATGAGTCCTGCTTCCTTTTCATTCCTGGGCTGCAGGGAAAGTTGTGAAAGCTGCAAGCTGCTTAGAGGTAGTTTTGATGGGCCTGGGCGGGAGAAGGGGGAGCGTTTGGAGGTGGTGTGGAGCTCCTGATGATGAGTAGTGGCCTTGGTGGCCCTTTGGGAGGCAGCTGGTCTTGCCTGGAATGCATTGCTTCTCCCACCTGCAGGGTCCTCCCTTTTATGAAATACCTTCTCTACTTTTTTTCCCAAATGTATATTCTGATGTACCTAAAGACCATAAAATGGGCTATCTCTGAGAAAAGACAGACAGAGAGTAACCGTAAAGTTTGGCGGAAACTTGCAATGGTATCCGAGTGGCAGGCACTGGGGAGGACTTTGTGGTAGGTGGCTTTTGCAGTGGGCAGTAGAGTTTATTTTGAGAGGGGGAGAGGTTAGAAATTAGAAGTGTCTCAACATTATCATCAGCCGGCCTTGACTTGGGCCTGTGTGAGCCTCCAGGTGCCCCTGCAGCCTGTCCTGAGCATGTCCAGGCTTCAGATAGATGTGGGGGGGTCAAGGCCACAAGTCAGTGGCCTGTGCGGCTGCAGCCTTGGTGTGCCTCTGCCAGGAGCCCTGCAGCAGACCTGGAATTGGCCAATGTCCACCTGAAGACGTGGGGGGAGTTAGTTGCAGGGGCACCTGTGTCTGTAGTCCCACCCCTTCTCTCCTGAGGGCACCCAGCCAGCACATTGGGGGATCAGGCACCTGTCTCTTGAGGTTACGTCCTAAGCATGGAGGTCAGATGAGACAGTGAGGGTGATGTGAGCTCCCAGGTCCAAGGTGAAGGGTTTTGACATGAGGAGGATCGTCATCAGTGCAGGGCAGAGGCCCAGGAGATGTGTCTGACCCTGAGGCCCAGGAGATGTGACTGACCCTGAGGCCCTCCTTACCCAGTGATCCTGAGACAGTGAGGGTGATGTGAGCTCCCAGGTCCAAGGTGAAGGGTTTTGACATGAGGAGGATCGTCATCAGTGCAGGGCAGAGGCCCAGGAGATGTGTGGGGTGGGGACTGACCCTGAGGCCCTCCTTACCCAGTGATCCTGCAGGCTTTGGGCCTGGGACCTGTTTGGGAACCCTGGGAACACTTACTACCAGGCAGCCCGTCTTCTGAGATTGAATACCCCTTGCTGGGAAGACTTTGATGACCAAAGGACAGGGTAGGGTGTGAGGATGTAGGGAGGGCAGTCTTACTGAGTACCCTTTGTCTGGTACCCAACTGCTTGTAGGACTCATGTTAGCCCCTCACCCCCAGCAAGCCAGCCACTGGCTAGGGACTGTCCCCATTTTGCAGAGGCAGACTGAGCTTTCCAGCAACAGTCTGGCTGAGGGCCTTCCACCCCTTAGCTGCTCAGAGTGGAGTGCCAGCTTCCACATCCCTGTGGCATCTCTGTGTGTGTGGGGATCTTGTTTCTGTGAGGTTCTGGTGGTGTCTGCTTTGGCACCTGGGTTTGGAACCAGGTGGAGCAAATTACTGTCACTGGAGAAGCCCTTGCCCACTTCACCATGCAAGGTCCCCTGTCTCCTTAGGTCTGTATTCATGTGATCTTTGGGACCTGTCAGCCTGGTGGCAAGAATGACCTACCTGTGGAGCTCCTAGATCTGGACTCTGACCCCTCGGACTGGGGAAACCTCTTGGACTCTGTCGCCAGTGCTCCCTCATAGCTCTTTTTTAAATCTCAAAGAGGCATCTCTTTTCCATACAGCAGGGTCTCCCCCTCGGCACTGGGGACATTGGGGCCAGGTCAGTCTCTGTAGGGGGCCATCCTGGGCACCGTGGGGAGCTGAGCAGCATCTCTGGCCCCACCCACTCTATACCAGCACCCCCAGTCTGACAACCACGGATGTCCCCAGACATGGCCTGGTATACCTTGGGGAGGGGGGCAGAACGACCTCTGTTTGAGAGCCCCTGCCCCATGGCAACACAGTATAAAACGCGTGTTGCAGAGCTAGTATGTTATCAGTGTGTAAATTATTTTGTCACATGTTTTGTGAGTGCTTAAAAAGTGGGTATTTTTGTTTGTAGGGTCCAAAGCTGTGTGCGTGCATGTATGTGTGCACTCAACACGCATCGTACATGTGAATACATGGATACAGGTCTTCAGTGTCATAGCTCTGGTGTTCCAGGCAGTGTCCTTGTTAATATTCTGTCTGTTGTTGGGAATAGGATGGCGAGTATGCCTGTGCTGCAGGTCCCCACAGCATGCATCACTCTGCTATCCTGTGGACCAGAATCCTGAGGCCAGTAGGAGCTTTAGGGCGGGGATCCCAGGCAGGCCCACTGGCTTCCGTCATTTGATAGAAAACCACTGAGAGGGTCCCTTTTATCTGTGCCTCGAGGCAGGTTTCCCATTTGAACCTCCAGGCCTTCCATGGGAGCCCCTTTTTAGAGGCCCAGAGGCCCAGCAGCCTGCCCGGGCTGAGCCCAGTGGCTCCAGGGATTTCTAAATAAAGCAGGGCGGTCAGTTCCGCAGGCTTCCTGTTGGCCAGCTCTGGGCCCCACAGGGCGGTGAAAAGGCTCGGAATCTGGCATGGGGTGTGGTGGCTCCAGCGGGAAGGGCGTGCCTCCCAGTGCTTTGAGGTGTAGAGCGGAGCGTGATCACTGGCTCCTGGCAGAGGGGCCTGGCCAGGTCCCCTGCAGATCGAGAGAGCAGGAAGCGCCCATGGATGGCCTCTTGTCTGTCCCTCGATTTCCCCTGGTGCTGTGGAAGGACCTCCATGCACCCCAGGAGTCTTAGTGTGCTTGAAATTAAAATGAAATTAAATGTTTTTGGCTAAAAGGGTTTGCTTTCCCGGGTGCAGTCCCTGGAACTGTCTGAGGAGCCCAGACTGCCCTTGGACCCCACTGTCCTCTGTTTCCTTGCAAGTCCCAGGAAGACACCCAGTGCCTGGTCCCATGGGGCCTACAGGGCTGAGCCCCTGGAATGACTCCCCACAAAGGACAGTTAGTGTTGCAGGCCCTCGGAGCATGGCCTCACCAGGTGTGTCACCAGGCTCTGGGGCCAGAGCTGGCACTTAACTCCATTTGCACAGACGACTGGCTTCCGGTCGGGCTCTGTGTGTGCCTGGCTGTGCCGGTCACTGCGGTGAGACTGGAGGAAGTGCTCAGCCTCAGACATTTCACCACAGAAGGTTTCACTTTCTGCTTTTTGTGGTGGAGTCTCCTAGGTGCAGCCCCACAGCACGGTGTCGTTACCACTGCCTGTGGCCCTGGCGTCAGGAAACCAGACTAGCTTAGATGAGGACCTCTGCCCGAGGGTTGCTTTTGTCTCTTCTCTGTCCTGGCCCTGGGGTAGGTGCATCTGGTCTGGGACTCTGGGCCATGTGCGTGGATAGAGCTGGAGAGCAGTGGGAGGAGCGGTCCCATCTCTGGTCCCAAAGGGCACCCCTTTCCCAGCTTGCAGCTGCAGCCTGGTCAATGGGGACAGTCAGCTTGGTGGCCTGCTCCCTGGTGTTTGTGAGCGGTGGATGGGATTCAGGATGTCTCCACGCCTCTGGGAATGCCTGTGTGCAGGGTTATTTTTTGGTGTAACTCACGCTGCTCACAGAACTGGGATTCCATACCTCAGGTGGCTGGCTCGTGGGAGGGGGTTTTCATAGTTCCTGTGCCTCTCAGCCTTAGGGCACCTGGCCTGTTGTGGGGTGTGTTACCCTGCCAGAGTGACTCCTCATTCCCTTCAACACCCCCCCACTTCCAGCTCTTGACTGTCCCACTGCCACGTAGCACAGAGCCCTGCAGACCTCAGAAGTGTGTTCTGATGACTGATTTGTGATTGGATTCAGTGCCCCCAGGAGAATGGAATGGGAGTCACCTGGCACCCCCTGATGCCCCATCATACCTGGACGTGAGGCTCCCTGCTCAGGCAGCCCCATTGCCACCTGCCTGTGGCCCTCTGCTCTGCTGGGTAGACACACGGGTACTCAAGGGCACAGCTCACAGCTGCCTGTCTCGGAGGCCCCCTGTAGGAGGCTGGGTTCGTCCACCTTTCCCCCACCTCACCAGCCAGGACTGGGCAGCAGGGGTGGTGCTTGCTTTGGGGTGGGATCATGGTAACTCAGTGTCCTCATCTGTTGGAGGGAATGGTGCCCCTGCCCCTGAAGCACTATGGTACGATGAAATGGCTTACAGTAGGTGCTCAGCAAGCTGAAGAAGCTTTGTCCTGTTGTCACTACCCTGTCCACTGGATGATTTGCATAAGTTCCCTTTAAAAGGCTATGGGAATAGTCCTGGGATATGGGTATCCATACCAGCACCGAGCTAGGAAGTTCTAGAAAGTGCTGGAGTGGGGTTCTGCCCCCGTGTGACTCCTGAGTTTTGGTTTTCTCTTCTGTGAAATGACAGTAATTTAGGATTATTGCAAGGATAAAGTGGGGTGATGGGTATTAAGCTAGGGAGTGCTACTGACAATATTCCTGTTGGTGAGCCTGTATCTCTGTCTCACAGCAGGGTCTCCAGAGCTGGGTCCCCAGAGCTTGGCTGTCAGGGATTCGGCCATCAGGGTACCTTTTCTTTCTTTGTTTTTTTTTGTTCATTCTCACCTGAGGATATTTTTCCATTGATTTTTAGAGAGAGTAGAAGGTAGGGGAAGAGACAGAGGGAGAAACATTGGTGTGAGAGAGCCACATCGATGGTTGCCTCCCTTCTGCGCCCCAGCCTATGCCCCAACCGGCAAGGGATCGAGCCTGCAACAGAGGTACGTGCCCTTGACCGGAGTTGAAACCAGGATCATTCAGTCTGCAGGCCAATGCTCTATCCACTGAGCCAAACTGGCTAGGGCTGGGTACTTTTCCTGATCTCCAGCACCTGGTTGGTACTGTATGAGGTGGGTGCACTATAAGCATCTTAGAAGGAGCAGCTCCAGTTGAGACTGGTAGGAAATGCCTTTGGTCGTCATGTTTGTTTGCTTGTGGACCTCGATTGGGATAGGGGGATGGGGGGAGGTAGAGTTGGAAGGGATAAGAGTTGACAGGTCAGACCCCTCAGGGAGACGGGGGTGGGGGGGTGGGGGTGCGGGGAGTCTGAACAGGAGACAGGTTGCCTGTGTCTGCCCCATTGTTCTTCTCATCTGAATGGATGAGGGTGTCTGTAGCTGGGCTGGGTGGGTGGGCGGGGTCCATCCGGCCCTGTCCTCCAGTCCCTGAACTCTGCCCATGCACCACATCTAGTTGGGCTAGACGGCAGGGATGAGTGGAACTGGAAGCTCATGCCAGGTCCATTGACCTTCGGAGGCTTCAGAAAAGGCTGCGATAAGACCCAGCAGGTGAGGATAAAAGTGGGGGCTCAGGCCCTAACCGGTTTGGCTCAGTGGATAGAGCGTCGGCCTGCGGACTGAAGGGTCCCAGGTTTGATTCCAGTCAAGGGCATGTACCTTGGTTGTGGGCACATCCCCAGTAGGGAGTGTGCAGGAGGTAGCTGATTGATGTTTTTCTCTCATCGATGTTTCTAACTGTCCCTTTCCCTTCCTCTCTGTAAAAAATCAATAAAATACATTTTTTTAAAAAGTGGGGGCTCGGTGCAGCCACTCTGGAAGACAGTATGGAGTTTCCTCAAAAAGTTAAAAATGGAACTCCCATTTGACCCAGTGATCCCACTTCTAGGAATATATCCCAAGAAAACAGAAACACCAATCAGAAAGGATATATGCACCCCTGTGTTCATAGCAGCACAATTTACCATAGCTAAGATCTGGAAACAGCCTAAGTGCCATCAGTAGATGAGTGGATTAGAAAACTGTGGTACATCTACACAATGGAATACTATGCTGCTGTAAAAAAAGAAGGAATTCTTACCATTTGCAACAGCATGGATGGAACTGGAGAGCATTATGCTAAGTGAAATAAGCCAGTCAATGAAATAAAAATACCACGTGATCTCACTCATTTATGGATAATTAAGACCATTATAAACTGATGAACAAAAATAGATACAGAGGCAGAGCAGCATCGAACAGACTGTCAAACTACAGCGGGAAGGCCGGGGAGGTTGGGGGGGTGGGTAAGAGATCAACCGAAGGACTTGTATGCATGCATATAAGCATAACCAATGGACATAAGACACTGGGGGATAGGGGAGGCCGGGGGAAGGTCAAGGGGAGAAAAAAAAAAGGAGACATATGTAATATTCTTTGTAATACTTTAAGCAATAAGACAAAATTTTTTTAAAAAGTGGGGGCTCAGAAGACACCCAGCAAAATGGTTGCGATGGCCAGTGCTACTGGGCTATTGCACAGTGGCCTCAGTTACAGCAGGCAGCATGTCCTGACCAAAGGGTGTCGCACCTTGGAGGCCCCTGGGTAGAAGTCAGCTCCACTGACTTTGCCTTGGCGTAGAGATAAGATGAGTCCAGAGGTTCACACTTTCTGTCCGCCTTCCTGTCTCTTATCAGTGCAGGTGCCCACTGGTTTGTTCTCTTTCTGGCCAAGGAGCACTTCCCCCAGTGCACTTACGTTTTCTCACTTCCCTGTGGCTGTGGCGGTGGTGGAACAGGAGAAATGGAAGTCGAGATGGGGGGAGACGCTGTGGTTGTGAAGCAAGAAGACCTGAGTTCCCATAGTTACCAGCTCTGTGACCTCAGCAAAGCCGCTTAACCTCTCTGTGCCTCAGATCCCTCAGTGGGAGGTGGGATGATAGTTGTATTGCTGAATGAAAGAATGAACGAATGAGTGGGGGTGAGAGGAGTGTGTAATAGCTTTCCTTAGCTGCTCGAGGATTTGTGTTTTCTGAATCTCCATGCATAAGGTCGCACCCTCTTTGACCTTGGAGCTGTTGACACAGCTCGAGGTCCATGTTGCATTTCCAGGCAATGTTTCCAGGAGCCCAGGTCCCCTGCAGTGCTATTGCCTGGGCCATCCTGTGACTCTGTGGGTTCCTGGCTTTTCTGCTCACATCCCAGTGTGGTGGACAGCCAGCACCAGCCCCAAACCCAGCTTCTGACTCTAATACTTAGGTCAGTGATGGTGAACCTGTGACACGCGTGTCAGAGGTGACATGCAAACTCATTTTTTTTGGTTGATTTTTCTTTGTTAAATGGCATTTAAATATATAAAATAAATATCAAAAATATAAGTCTTTGTTTTACTATGGTTGCAAATATCAAAAAATTTCTATATGTGACACGGCACCAGAGTTAAGTTAGGGTTTTTCAAAATGCTGACACGCCGAGCTCAAAAGTTTCGCCATCACTGACTTAGGGTCTATTGCTAGATTGCAGCCACCTGCCCCTGGGGTTGTGGATAACTGCATACCCGAGTGTGTCAGTGATAAGTGGCAACCTTCCTGCTCTTCAGGTTGTGGCCGGCAGGGGGTTGAACCCCTTTTCTCTCCCACATTTGGGGGTGTTTGCTAGGGCTCAGGGCTCAGACTGACTTCCTTCAATCCAACCTGCCATCCTAGCTCTCCACCAATCAGTGAAGCAGGTTGGCAGCCTCCACCCATCACAGAGGGGCTTGTTTTCCTTCCTCTTCTCTAGTTAGTCTCAGCTGAGGCAGTACTCAGACTGTCCTCCTGATGGTGGCAGGACTGAGCGTGCCTGGGGGGTGTCCTGCAGGCCTGTGATAGGGGCTGATGAGCAGGAGGCAGAAGGCAGACCCTCTCTTGGGGAGCTGGTCCTCAGCGTGCTGAAAATGGGGATCTTAGAGATACAGAGTGAACGGCAAGGATGGCCTCTGGAAAGAACAGCTGGGGTGTCGGGTGCTGGGCGTTTCTTGGAAACCGTGAATTTGGGTTTCTGTGCCAGAAGCTCAGTAGGGTTGGAGGGATGTGCCCATGAGATGATTTGTATTTAACAGTGGTAGGAACTCTGGCACATAGCTGCAGGCACCCACAGAAGTCCTCTCAAAACACTGGGCTGATCCTGTTACTGAAAAACTGTGGGTAGGTGGGGCAAAAGGGATCCATGGACATAAACTTGAGGTCTAACTGCAGCCAGGACCTGGAGCTACTCGGCTTCCTTACAGGGAGGTGGTACACATGCATCACTTCCCCACAGTGTCATTACCTGTGCAAGCACCTGAATCCACAATTGCCATCAGGGCCTTTAGCATTTCTAGCACCACAGGGAACCTCATACGACTCTTTTCTACCCATGCCCCTGCCCTTCCTGGCTACCACCCACCCATCCATCCATCCATCCATCTCTATAGTTAGACCTCTTTTAACCCACCTCCATCCCCTGTCCCAGGCCTTCGTCACCCTGTTGCCTTGTTCATGGGTTTTGCATATATATATATATAAGTTCTTAGGTTGATCTCCTACCCACCCACCCTCTCCTTCCTTCCCTCTGAGATTCCACAGTCATTTCCATGCTTTTATGTCTCTGGATCTGTTTTGTTCATTAGATTCTACATATGAGTGAGATCATGTGATACTATCTTTATCTGACTGGCTTATTTCACTTAGCATAATACTCTCCAGGTCCCTCCATGCTGTCTCAAAGGGTAAGAGATCCTTCTTTTTTACTGCTGTATAGTATTCCATGGTAAATATAACACACCTTTTTTTTCATCCACTCATCTACTGATGGGCACTTGGGTTCTTTCCAGATCTTAGCTATTGTAAATTGTGCTGCTATGAACATAGGAGTGCATACATTCTTTCTGATTGGAGTTTCAGGTCTTTTAGGATATATTCCTAGAAGTGGGATCACTGGGTCAAATGGCAGTTCCATAGTTAATTTTTGAGGAAACTCCATACTGTTTTCCATAATGGTTGCACCAGTCTGCATTCCCACCAGCAGTAGTGTACTAGGGTTTCTTTTCTTCCATCCTTGTCATTTTTTGATTTTTTGATGGTAGCCATTTTGACAGGTGTGAAGTGATACCTCATTGTCATTTTAATTTGCATTTCCCTGATGATCAGTGACTTTGACCATTTTTTAAAAATATATTTTTATTGACAGGGAGAGGGAGAGAGAGATAGAAACATCAATGATGAGAGAGAATCATTTATTGGCTGCCTCCTGCACGCCCCCTACTGGGGATTGAGCCTGCAACCTGGGCTTGTGCCCTTGACCGGAATCGAACCCAGGACCCTTTAGTCTGCAGGCCAACGCTCTATCCACTGAGCCAAACCAGCCAGGGCTTGAGCATTTTTTCATATGTCTCTTGGCCATCTGTATGTTCTCTTTGGAGAAATGTCTATTTAGGTCCTTTGCCCATTTTTTAATTGTATTGTTTGTCTTCCTTTTTTTAAGTTGTATGAGTTCCTTACATATTTTGGATATTAGCCCTTTATCAGATGTGTCTTTGCCAAACATGTTCTCCCATACAGTGAGCTCCCTTTTCATTTTGTTGATGCTTTCTTTGCTTTGCAGAAGCTTCTTATTTTGATGTAGTCCCATATTTTTATTTTCTCCTTAGTTTCCTTTGCCCTAGGACAGTGGTCGGCAAACTCATTAGTCAACAGAGCCAAATATTAACAGTATGATGATTGAAATTTCTTTTGAGAGCCAAATTTTTTAAACTTAAACTATATAGGTAGGTACATTGTTATTAACTTAATTAGGGTACTCCTAAGCCATCCTTTGCTAAAAACGTCCTCAATCTGATTGAGGTACGTTCGCTGAGGTCAACCCCTTCCAACTCTCCCATCCTCAACTTGTGCATGAATCGCGTGCTGTGTATCCCACGGCCCGCCTGCGCCACGTCTCCCGTTGCCTGGCCGACCGACACCCCCCACTTCTTCTAATGCCACTTCTTCAAAATAGACTCGCCCAGGCCGAAAACTGACTTCTGCGCATGCGCCACGAAGTTTCAATAGCACTGTACTTGCGCGCCCGCACGTGGTATTTTGTGGAAGAGCCACACTCAAGGGGCCAAAGAGCTGCATGTGGCTTGCGAGCCGCAGTTTGCTGACCACTGCCCTAGGAGATATATCCATTAACATATTGATCAAGAGCTGCCTGAGATTTTGCTGCCTATGGTTTCTTCTAGGATTTTTATGGTCTCACAGCTTACATTTAAGTTTTTTATCTATTTTAAGTTCATACAGGATCAGAAGACATATAGTCTCTTGAGGTTGAGTTTTTCCCCACTTGGCATAATTCCGTGGAGCCCATCAGCTGATGGGTATGTCCATGGGGTTTCCTTTTCATTGTTGAGTAGTGTTTATGGTACAGGTGGGCCACAGTTTGTGACCATCTACTGGGTGAAGAACATCAGGACCAATGCCACTCTTTGGACATCCTATATAATAAAAACCTAGGTGGCGTCATGCCCTCGCGTGATGTCATCACAAGATGGCCATCACAAGATGACCACCACAAGATGGCCAGCAGGGGAGGGCAGTTGGGTGCAACCAGGCCGGCAGGGGAGGGCAGTTTTGGGCGACCAGGCCAGCAGGGGAGGGCAGTTGGGGGCGAGATCAGGCTGGCAGGGGAGTGCAGTTGGGGGCAGTCAGCCGGCAGGGGAGCAGTTAGGCGTCAGTGAGGCCAGCAGAGGAGCAGTTAGGGGGCGATCAGGCTGGTAGGCAGAAGCGGTTAGAGGCAATCAGGCAGGCAGGCAGGCAGGCAAGCAAGTGGTTAGGAGTCAGCAGTCCTGGATTGTGAGAGGGATGTCTGACTGCCCCTGAGGGATCAGGCCTAAACTGGCAGTCAGACATCCCCCAAGGGGTCCCAGATTGGAGAGGGTGCAGGCCAGGCTGAGGGACACCACCCCCCCCCACCCCCGTGCACGAATTTTGTGCACCGGGCCTCTAGTCTATATATATAAAAGTCTAAGTGACCTTTACGTCCAAACAACTGGAACAACCAGTCAACCAGTCGATATGACGCGCACTGACCACCAGGGGCAGACGCTTAACGCAGGAGCTGCCCCCTGGTGGTCAGTGTGCTCAGCCAGAAGCCGGGCTCACAGCTGGCAAGCTCAGCTGCAGCAGGGGAAGCCTCTCCCGACTGCGAGGCAGTGCTACGGAGCAGAGGCAGCAGGCGCAGCGGGGCAGGATGAGCGCGAGTGGCACGGGCCAGCCCTGGCTTGGGCTCCCTCCTGGCCGCCTGCCGCTTGGCACACTGCTACATCTCCCCTGAGGGGTCCCGGACTGTGAGAGGGCATAGGCCATGCTGAGAGGAATCCCCCCCCCCCCCCCCGCCCCCCGTGCACGAATCCATGCACTGGGCCTCTAGTTATGAATAAAGCTGCCTGGAATGCTGTGTGTGAGTTCAGAGCAGCCCCCCTCTTCGTGGTTGGGGGTACATTGGGTGCTGTGGACCAGTCCACATGGACAGAATGAGGTCTGATCTTTGGTGTCTTGCACATTTTTGTCTGAGGATAGGGCTTACTTTTCTCTAAGGGGGACAGCTGTTGAAGGTTTTGAGCTGGAAGGGAGTGTGTGACAGATCTCCCAGGGGGAGCATGATTGGGCAGGATGAGTTGGAGGCCAGGAGGATGGAATTGACCAGGACCCTGGGGGAGTCTGCAGTAGACTTGGTGAGTGGCATGAGACTTCTCTGGGCAGGTGGACATTGGGTCAGGTATGTGGGGGATACTGGGGCCAGAGATTCTCTCACAAGTGACATGTGCTGACAAGATGTGGCAGTGGCTGGTTGGACAGGAGACAGGGCAGCTCAAAATGAAGGCCGCAGCCAGAGCATCTGAAACAGGTTACTTTGGCTGGCACTGTGTGGCCCAGAGTCTGTCCCTCCCCCCCCCCCCCCCCCCCCCCGGGCATATCAGTGGCTGAGCACCTCTCAGGCCAGCTGGGCCTGGCCTGTTCCAGGGCAGAGGGCCCTGCTGGCTCCTGCCCCCATGCCACTGCTCCTGGCTTTGAGGCTTACACTCCGAGCTGGCACTGGCGTCTCCTCACTCAGTCTCTGTTGGCTCAGATCACTGGTGATACGCAACACATGTTGCCCTCTTCAGTGGACCTTCCATCTCTGCAGCTGCCACTTCCACACCGCCCTTTTTCTGTTTTTACTTGAAAAGTGATGGCCACACTGACCATTCCACATCCTGGGTCACATTACCCTTGGGGTATCTCTTGCTTTTCCTCCCAGTTTTACTGAGACACAGTTCATATGTAACATGTAAGTTTAAGGTCTACAACATGATGATTTGAAGCAGGTATGTATTGTGAAACAATTGCCACAATTAGGTGAGTGAACAGCTCCAGTACCTCATGTACTTGTGCTTTTTGTGTGCTTTTGCCTCTTCTGGAGGTGATCACGGCTGCTGCTTCTGCAGCATGGGGGAGCTTGCAGACTGGATGACCGGATTTGGATGACCTTGGCCACACATCTCATCCAGGACCCCTGATGTCTCCAGGGGCTGGCAGCTTCTCGCCAGTCGTGAGGTGGCATTCAGGGCCCCTCCACAGACACGCCCCTCGCATCTCCCCTCCTCTCCTGGGGCCCAAGCAGTGTCACATGCTGATTGACATGGGCTGCATGTGTGTATGTATGTGTGTGTATGACTCACACACACACACACACACACCCAGTGTGCCTGTACTGCCTCTGGAGAGCTCTCTGGGGGGGCTCTCGTTGTCATTTTTGCCTCCATTTTTAAAAAGCCAGTGTGAGGCCAGGTCTTTCTCATATGAGCAGTGATCTGGTTTTCAGACTCTTCATTTATCCTCATGTGAAAGCCGAGGCTACTGTTCCTTCTGTAGTTGAGGTGTTGGCAGCATGGGGGGCCTTGTGGACTAAGTGTGGGACCTGCCCAGCTCGGCTTCAGGCTGACCTGTGGGGCTGCATCTGGGTGTTTGGCTTTAATTCTTGCACCTATTTGACTGTTTCCAGTGAGAGAGCCTTTCAGACAGACCAGCAAGGCAGTTACCTTTGTGTAATAGCATTTTGTCAAGAATGGGACTAATCCCATCCCTATAATACACTGGGTGGTATCTAGGGACATCTGTGGTTGTCACGACTGGGGGTGCTCCTGGCATTGAGCGGGGGGGGGCCAGGGTAGCTGCTTAACACCCTACAGTGCCCAGGATGAGCTTCCCCCCACAGAGAATGACCTGTCAATAATACCAAGAGGGGACCCTGGCCAAGAGGAAAATGTATTAGAAATCACATTCCTAACACACCACTTGCCCCTCCCTGCAGTGTGTGGTGAGGGAGGGGCAGCGAGGATTCATCTGGACATGGGGTCACATGCACAGACCCACACCCCCTCCTGCCTCTGGAACTCAGGTGGGTTTGGGGCAAGTGAGCTTTTGGCCTCTTGTACATTTTGTGGCCGAGGTGATTGAGGTAGGATGGTAGGGGATGGAATGGGGGTCATTACTACTTGATGACAGAACCAAAGTCATATTTATTCCATAAAGGTCCTGAGGTGGTTGATAAAAGTACCAGAGCCCTAGCTGGTTTGGCTCAGTGGATAGAGCGTCGGCCTGTGGACTGAAGGGTCCCAGGTTCTATTCCGGTCAAGGGCACATGCCCGGGTTGTGGGCTCGATCCCAATAGGGGGCGTGCAGGAGGCAGTCGATCAGTGATTCTCATCATTGATGTTTCTCTCCTTCTTCCTTCCTCTCTGAAATCAATGAAAATCTATTTTTTTAAAAAAATACCAGAAAGGCAGCTACAGCCAAGGTCCCTGCTTTGTGATGTGTCTCACTTGTGACTCAGGTCTCCCTGAGTGAGCTCAAGCGCCTGTGGTCAGTTACTCGGATGCTGATTAAAGCCCTCCTGGCTGCTGGGCAGTGATCAGTGGGGGCCCAGGGAATCGTCTCTTCTCCAGGAGCTCCCTGTCACAGAGGCCGGTGACAGACTCCTGCAGAGAGACTCCCCACACAGGCGGTGGTAACGGTTCCCTGTGTCCAGAGAGGGGAGCTGCTGCCTGGGGCTCAGGGTTTTCTGGGCACAGGCCCGGTCACAGGTGGCTGTGAGCAGATGGCACCATGGACAGAGGCATAACTCTGGCAAACACCTGGAGGTGGGTAAGACTCAGGTCAACTCACAGAGAGTGCTGAAGATGAGCCTAGAGCAGTGATGGCGAACCTTTTGAGCTCGGCGTGTCAGCATTTTGAAAAACCCTAACTTAACTCTGGTGCCGTGTCACATGTAGAAATTTTTTGATATTTGCAACCATAGTAAAACAAAGACTTATATTTTTGATATTTATTTTATATATTTAAATGCCATTTAACAAAGAAAAATCAACCAAAAAAATGAGTGTCATAGGTTCGTCATCACTGGCCTAGAGGGATGGGTTTGGCAAGTTTGGGATATTCTGAGTCCCCAAAAGGGGGTTCAGGGGTTCAGTCTGTGAAAGGGGACCTGTGTTGTGTTATTGAGGTCCTGAGACAGTGCATTCGTAGAATTTAGAAGTTCTCTCTTGCTGTATACTAAAATCACCCCTGGCTTAGCTGGTTTGGCTCAGTGGATAGAGCCTGCGGACTGAAGGGTCCCGGGTTCGATTCCAGTCAAGGCATAGGCCAGGGTTGCAGGCTTGATCCCCAGTGGAGGGCGTGCAGGAGGCAGCTGATCCATGATTCTCTCTCATCATTGATGTTTCTGTCTCTCTCTCCCTCTCCCTTCTTTTCTGAAATCAATAAAAAATATATTTAAAAAAATAAAATAAAATCACCCCAAAACTTAGTAGCTGGAAACCACAAACACTTGTTATCTCTGAAGATTCTGAGGGTTCTAGCTGAGAGTCTCTCAGAGTAAAGCAATCAGCAAGGGCTGGAGGAATCCTTCCCAGGGTGGCTTCCTCGTGTGGGTGTTGGTGGGAGGCCACTGCAGTTGCTGTCCCTGTGTGTGTATGTGGGGGTGCACGAAAGTGGGCTGATCAGGGCCATGAGAGGCTGGAGCAGGAAGAGGGACCAGGGGCTGCACTGGTGCTGGAGAGGGGCTGGGAGGGATCGGAGGCACAGAGGACTCCTGGTTGAATGGCATGTATTGAGACCAGGGCCTCATCTTGAGGCTGAGGTAAGGACACAGCCAGCTGAGTGGCCCCTTCTAGATGGTTTTCGTGACTTTCTGATTCGTCGAGGCAGCGGAGCCTCAGTGTGCCCCTCTCTGAGGTTGGGGGTCAGAGCACTCACCCTAGAAAAGCCCAGGAAGGTGGTTGTATCCCCTCATGCTGATTGAGGAAGAAATGAGACACAAAGGGGTTCGGTGATGCGCCCATTAGCATGGTTTCCGGAATAGAGATTAGAGTGGATGTGGTGGTGGGAGGGCAGAGAGGTGACACCCAGGCCTCTGGGTGGACATGGGACACAGTGCTGTGGTCACCTGGGGTAGAGCCTTCAGGATGGCTTGATATTGGTTGGGTTACAAGTTTGGAGCTAATCAGGAAGGAGCTTCTTGAGGTGAGGATCCTGAGTCCTGCGACTCGATTTGGTCCTCACCGCTGTGGCCTTAGATGCAGATACCAATCTCCTGCCCCCAAGGAGAGTGTTCTGGAAGGACTCATTGAAGACGAGTGGTGGGAGGTCGACAGCCATTGTCAGATTAGACAGGGACCCAGGGTGGGCTTGGGAAAGGGCTGCGTGAACTCCAAGGGAGAGGTCACTCAGCCTGACTCGGTAAGGAGGTGGCAGCCTCTGGTGGAGAGACACGTAACTTCTACGGGCCTCCGAACCCTCATATGCAGCCTGTTAAACTGGCGCTCTGCTGACTCGTGCCCAGTGAGGTGGCCACTCACCTGTCACTGTGACCTGGCAGGACACTCGGGAAGATGGGCCTGCCTGCTGTGTGCCTGGGGGCTAAACACCCTGCATATGTCATTCTTCCCTTTCCCGTACCTCAGTTTCCTCTTGTGCAGAACAGGTGCAAGTGGGAGGATGTGCTTCAAAGAGTGGTCGCCTGTTGGTCAAGTGTGTCCCATGTCTCCTCTGAAGATCGGCGAGCCACTTGGAGCCAGAAGCATGTGTCCCAGAGACTCTGCTACTGGTGTGCTGAGGGAGGGAACACAGGGACATGGCGAGTGTGCAAGCTGTTAGCATGTGGGTCTTGATCCCTGCTCTGTCTCACTGGGCTATGTTGCATGTTGCAGGCACAGGCGAGAGCGGGAAGAGCACGTTTATTAAGCAGATGCGCATCATCCACGGGGCTGGCTACTCGGAGGAGGATAAACGGGGCTTCACTAAGCTGGTCTACCAGAACATCTTCACTGCCATGCAGGCCATGATCCGGGCCATGGAGACTCTGAAGATCCTGTACAAGTACGAGCAAAACAAGGTGAGGCCGTAGCCTGTGGGGAGGTGCCACCTGGGCAGCACATGGGCTGAAGGGGATGTGGGGCCACAGCTGAGCCCACACATTGTGGAGGAGCCCCAGGTTCCCCATCAGGCAGCTGTACCTACCCCCACTCTAATGCACTGGGGAGCCAGCGACAGGTTCGCTGCCCTGGCATGAGCTGTGCGAGCTCCTGAGTTCTAGTCCCTCAGAGGACGCCTTGTCCTACCAGGCGCTTTACACACCACATTTGGCCGTCTTGGTGAACCCATGGAGGGGCACTACCCTCTTGTGTTTTTTTTGTTTGTTTGTTGTGTTTTTTGTTTTTGTGGTTTTTTTTAGTAACAGCTCTGTTGAGATGGAATTCACATACCACAAAAGTCACCCATTTAAAGTGTACAACTCGTTTTTAACATTCGCAGAGAATCATACACCCTCACCTTTATTTAATTCCAAAACATTTGCATCTCCCCAAAAAGATGCCCTGGCTGGTGGCTCAGTTGTTTGGTACGTCGTCCTGTACACCAAAAGGTTGTGGGTTCAATTCTCAGTCAGGTCACATACCTAGGTTGTGGGTTCAATCCCTAGTCAAAGCGTGTACGAGAGGCAGCCAGTAGATGTTTCTCTCTCTCCTCAGTGTTTCTCACTCTCCCTCTCTCTCTAAAATCAATAAACATGTCCATGTGTCAGGATTTTAAAAAGAAAGATACTCTGTCCCCATTAGCCGTCACTCTCCATGTCCCTCCCCAGCCTCTGGCGACCGTGAACCCACTTCCCATCTCTGTGGATGTGTCTGTTCTGGGCATTTCACATGAATGGAATCACACAGTGAGGCCTTTTGTGTCTGGCTTCTCTCACTGAGCATTGTTTTCAAGGTTTATCCACATTGTAGTGAGTGTCAGTGCTTTCTCCTTTTCATGGCAGAATAATAATCCAGTGCATGGACGAGCCACATCCGCCCTTTGATGGACATTTGGTGGTTCTCACTTTTTGGTGCTGTGACATCTGTGAACAAGTTTTATTCTCATCTCTCCCGGGCCTGTACTTGGTGGCACCTGCTCTCCCCAGTGGCTGCCCTGCCAGCTGTGCGCCCATGGCCCTCACTGGTGGCGTCTTCGCCTTTGCTTTCATAGATCTGTTTGCGGAGACTTCTCACATGCCCAGAAGTTCTCCTTGGGCTAATGCATGGCATGGAGTCCATATCTGTCAAAATATGGCTTAAATGAATTAATTTACTTTTAGGCTTAAGAATGCCAGTCAGCCAGATTTCTAATATGTCTCTGATAGGTGTGTTCTTACCTTTACCCCAATTCACAGGTTTTTAGGGACCCCTACCAACCCCACCATCCTGGCTGTGGGGCCACACGTGGGATCAGCTTGAGCCTCTGGCCCATTGGGTCTCGGTTTGTAGGATCTCTTCCAGCTAAGGCCCAGTTCAGAGCGCAGTTCACACTTGGACCATAGATGACCATCAGCATCTAGGACAGAACTGGGCAAACTGCAGCCTGTTTCTATAAATACAGCTTGATTGGCACATGCCTCCCCCGCCTGCAAAAGCCCCCTCCTACAGAAGGGGACATGGTGGCCCGGCAGGCCCTGCTCCACAGTGCCCCAGTCTTGGGTTTGCTTTGAGACCTGGCACTGAGGGACACTCGCAGCCGGTCATCCTTGTTTCTCCCTCGTGTTTACACAAAACTAGAGTTTATGGCTCTGACTCTGGTTGGCTGGTGCGGAGTGTGGCCACATCCTGGGACGAGGGATGCACCCCTTGTGTCCAGGCCGTTGGCAAGCCCATGGCCTTTCCTCCTCCTGCCCTCACAGGCCAATGCGCTCCTGATCCGCGAAGTGGACGTGGAAAAGGTGACGACATTTGAGCACCGGTACGTCAACGCCATCAAGACCCTGTGGAATGACCCTGGCATCCAGGAGTGCTACGACCGGAGGCGGGAGTACCAGCTCTCCGACTCCGCCAAGTAGTGAGTGAGGCGCTGCCCCGCCGGAGAATGGTCTGAAGGTCACGTGGGTCCCAGTCAGGGTCCTGGGAAAGAGAAAGGACCTTAGGGGAAACTGAAGCAACCTGGAAAAAGGGTGGACTCAGTTAATGACACTGAATATTGACTGGGTAGTTGTGACAAATGCACTAAATTAATTGAAGATGTTCGTGGTAGGGAAGGTGGGTATGTGCTGGGAATTTCTGTTGTGTCTCTACAACTTTCCTGTGGCTCTGAAATGACCTTAAAATAGTAAATTCATTTCTGAAAAGTCCCCGTCCAGCCAGGCAGCCTCTCTTGGAAACCCTGGCGCCTGTTCTCTAGAGCGGCATCCTGGGCAGCTCTGTTAGAGTCCCTCCCAAGTCTTTCCCTGATCAGCATCATTATGTCCCATGAGACCCAGAGAATGACCTGCCCCTTCCTGTCCAGGTTGGGGGCGGGGAGGCCTTGTTCCATCTTTTCCCAAGTATTCCTGGCTGTTTCAGGTGAGACCCCTGCAGGCCCCTCCTGGTTGCTTGGGATGTCCCCTCCCCTTGCAGCCAGGCCTGAGCAGCCCTATCCCTGCTCTGTTGCAGCTACCTGACCGATGTGGACCGCATTGCCACCTCGGGCTACCTGCCCACCCAGCAGGACGTGCTGCGGGTCCGTGTGCCCACCACCGGCATCATCGAGTACCCTTTTGACCTGGAGAACATCATCTTCAGGTGCCTGTGCCCTGGTTTCCTGGGAGTGGTGGCCTTCTGGGGAAGCCTGGGGCTCTGCAGGCTGCTGTGAGGGCTGTTCGTTCCCAGACCCAGAGCCCCTGTTGTGGGGGCAGCAAAGATCCTGGTCTTTGCCCTCAGGGAGCTTCTGATCCAGGATGGGAGATAAGATTTATGAATAAGTAACTATCTCCAGTTTCAGAGTGAGCCAGGCCCCAGTGACTGTTGTGGCTGGCCAGAGGTGACCTCGGGGAGACGGCCTGTTGGTGGGGCCTTTGCAGTGGAGTGTGTGTGAGAGAGGGTGCTGACTTGTGCAGGAGTGGGTGGGTGGTCTGGAGTTCCTACCAGAGCAGGGGTGCTGTGGAGCAATTGAGGGTTCCTGCAGGCCCCTTGTCCAGCTGTGCCCTCATCCAGCTACACTGTTGTCTGGTTGTGTGATCAAGAAGGCAGGCCAGGGGCCTTGGCACCAAACTTATGGTCTGGCACTGATCGGAGCTCAGGTGTCATCGAAAGATGGCCTAATTGGCCTGATGTGTGAGATGGGCCTGGCCCCAAAGGGCGGACCTCGTGTGGAGACCTGGCCCCCGGGGGCCCTGGTTTTAGCCCAGCTGCACTGGAGAGGCTCATGCCCCAGAAAGGCTGTGACCCCAAACACTTTGTCCCTGATGGCATTCCCCAGACTGGCTGCAGCTGCCATCATGTGCCTGGCATCCGAACCAGGGCTCTTGGCCTGTCACCACCCTCCTGCTCTTCATAGTCACCCTGGCATGTCCGCCGTCCACCTGTGCTTGTTGGAGTCTCCTCTGTGAAATCCCCACCAGGTGGATTTGCCTCTGCTAGCCATGGTGGCAGCCTGCGTCTCAGCCCGTCCCTGGGGCCATTTCTGTCTGAGCCCTGCCTTCCACACAGCAATGTGTGTCTGTAGGAGGCGGCAGCTGTAGGAACACCTGTCTTCTCCAGTTCAGGTTGGGGGCTTGGGAGCTGCTTTCCCTTATAGCCTTTGTCTTCCTTTTTAAAAATAGAGTCTTTTCCTATTATAAAAACATAGGGACCCTGGCCAGTGTGGCTCCGTTGTTTGGGCATTGTCTGTGCACCAAAAAGTTGCTGGTTCAGTCAGGGCACATGCCTAGGTTGTGGGCTCAATCCCTGGTAGCGTGCAGAAGGCAGGTGATCGATGTTTCACTCTCCCTTCCTCTCTCTAAATATCAATTGTAAGAAATCTTTAAAAACCTGGGGAGTTCATCCCTGGCTGGTGTGCTCAGTGGGTAAAGTGTTGGCTCGTGCACTGGAGGGTTATGGGTTCAGTTCCCGGTCAAGAGCATGTACCTGAGTTGCAGGTTCCATCTTCGACCCCAGTTGGGGCTTGTGCAGGAGGCAACCCATCAATGTCTCTCTCACATTGATGTATCTCTTTCTCTCTTTCCCTCTTTCCCTCTCTTCCTCCCTTCCACTCTTTCTAAAAATCAATGGAAGCCGTAGCCAGTTTGGCTCAGTGGATAGAGCCTCGGCCCATGGACTGAAGGGTCCTTGGTTCAGTTTCGGTCAAGGGCACGTACCTTGGTTGCAGGCTCAATCCCTGGCCCTGGTCAGGGTTCATGTGGGAGGCAACCAGTCGTGTCTCTCTCACATCGATGTTTCTCTCCCTCCCTTCCACTCTCTTTAAAAATCAATAGAAAAATATCCTTGGGTGAGGATTAACAAAAAAGATAAATAAATATCAAGGAAAGAAATGTCCTCGGGTGAGAATTAACAACAGATAAGAGAAATCCCCTGTAACTAACCCTGTCTCTCAGACATCGTCCCCAGTCCCGCCCCCCTCCCCCTTTTTGTTTCTGGACCTCTTGTGTTTTACCTGCTTCTCATGCTGCATAGGGAACTTTGCAGCCTGCTGTGTTCACCCAGTAACAGGACACAGCTTCGCTCTCTGTGGCTGTCCCTTTGTCCCCTCACAGTTACTGACGCGTGTTCGTCAACAGAGGCCGAAACTAGGGCTAGTGTTTTATAGACAATGCTGCACTACGACCAATGAGGGGAGGGTGTTTCCAGATGCGGGATGTGGGGTCCAAGGGTGGGCCCACATTGCAGGTCCCACTGGGTTCGCACCTCACATCCACACACAGTGCCTGTCCACTGGGCACTTTATTTTTTTAATATGTTTTTATTGATTTCAGAGAAGGAGAGAGAGAGAGAAACATCCGTGATGAGAGAGAATCATTGATCAGCTGCCTCCTGCACGGCTCTTATTGGGGATCAAGCCCACAACCTGGGCATGTGTCCTTGACTGGAATCGAACCTGAGACCCTTCAGTCCAGTCTGCAGGCCGATGCTCTATCCGCTGAGCCAAACTGGCTAGGGCTCCACTAGGCACTTTAGACCAAGGGCTCCTGTTAGGGCAGAAATCAGATGTGAGGCCTCTTCCCACAGATCTGGGGCGGCTCTGATGGCTCCTGCAGATATGGGAGACTGCTGGTTCCCATAGGTATGGGGGCTCTCCTGGTTCCCACAGATAGAACAGGTCCTCGTGGCTATAACATGTATTGGGGGTACTCTTAAGGCTCTAATGGGTTTTAGGGGGCTGTTGGGATCTAACAGGTATTGAGAGGCCCTGTGGCTCTAATGGATATTGGGGGCTCTTCTGCCTCTGATATGTATCGGGAGACCCTCAGGGCTCTAATGGGTATTGGGGCACTCATGACTAACTGATATTGGTGTACTCTTGGGGCTTTAATGGGTATTGGAGTGTCTGTGACTCTAGCAGACAGAGCCATGCTGGTGGGGAGGGGCTTGCTGGGGGAAGTAGTGCTATTTGCAGAGCCCAGCACTGAGCCCCTGTGGCACGCCTGTCCCCCACAGGATGGTGGATGTGGGAGGACAGAGGTCCGAGAGGAGGAAGTGGATCCACTGCTTTGAGAATGTGACATCCATCATGTTTCTCGTGGCCCTTAGTGAATACGACCAAGTCCTGGTAGAGTCGGACAACGAGGTGAGACGCCCTGCCCAGCGCTTGGACTGCCAAGGGAGGGAGGCCCTGGGTAGCAGTGAGGGGCTCCCCTACTCACCAGCCCCTGGCCCTTCTGAGGGCTCTGGATGAGGGCAGCTCCCAGGGCCTCGTTGATCCCGGAGCCTTCCCTCTACAGAACCGCATGGAGGAGAGCAAAGCCCTGTTCCGGACCATCATCACCTACCCCTGGTTCCAGAACTCATCAGTCATCCTCTTCCTCAATAAGAAGGACCTGCTGGAGGACAAGATCCTATACTCCCACCTGGTGGACTACTTTCCCGAGTTTGATGGTGAGTCCGGGGGATCCTTGCCTCTCTGTGCCTCATCCTCCCTGCATGGTCTGTGCAGAACCAGGAGATGTTCCAGAGCCCCCGAACCTGACCGATCTATCGGGGAGGCGAGCTAGGTGTCTCCAGCACAACCCTTAACCTCTTTGGGCCTTGGTGCCTTCATCTGACACGAGGAAGGTGGTTCCCTCAGGCCTGAGCATGGTTCGTGAGGCCAGAGCTTCCCGTGGCCCCGCACTATATTCTCATTGCTTCCTCCAGGACCCTCCCAAGCAGAAAGGCCTTGTCCCCAGGGAGAGCATCATCTGTGGGAGGGGGCACCTTTCAGTCGGTACACAGCAATAGGAGGGACACGCTGAAATGTTCAGCTCCGTCCGCCACTCAGTGGCCTGTCCCTGATTGCCCACGCAGAGTGAGAAGTTCATGTGGGCTCAGTGGCCCGGCCATAAGGAGGAGCGTGGTGCTGGGAATAAAGAATGACCCAGGACAGCCGTCCCAACCCCTCCCTGGATCAGCTGAGCTCCTAATGGAGGGCAGACAACTCCTGTGTGAACTATCCCAGCTTTCGGCACCCCCACTCTTGTGTGTGAGCTGTAGCTGTCTCCCCAGGGCGCTCAGCCACTCCCTCCCTCTAAGGCAGGTGGTGGTGCCCATGCTGGGTGCCCATGCTTGTTAGGAGAGCAGGGATCATGGATGGGACATCTCCCTAAGCGCTACTGCCTGTGAAACACAGGGTGCAGCCTTTGAGTTGGGGGTGACAGGCTTGGCCTGACCGGTCATGGGGGGGCCTTGTGATCTGGGCTAAAAACCTGAGTGAGGCTTGGCAGGGATTAGGGTGCTAGGCTCTGAGCTCAGTCCTCTGGGCCTCTTGGGGCGGGGGGTGAGAGGGGAGTGTTGGTGGGCAGACAGGAACTCTGTTGGAGGGAGAGTAGGGGGTTAGCTGGGAAGGGACAGTGGAGATGATGGACCAAGACTTAGGGTGGGTGCAGACCATAGACAGGAAGGACCAATTGTGGGCAGAAGCCTCTGGGCAAGGGTGTGGACAGTTGGATGGACAGCCAGGCTGGGGTGGCAGCTGTTTGTATGTGCAAGGGTGTGTGGGTGTGCATGTAGGTCTGGGCACATGTGTGTGGATGCATGCCCGTGTGTGGATGTGGGTGTGTGTTTGTGGTGCAGTGTGAATGAAATTCGGTGAAGTGAGGCTGAAAGGAAGGTTGGCCTCAGTTTGGAGGTGATGGGAGCATCCCGTGTGCACAGCAAGTGATGGTCCCAGCTAGATGGGGCCAAGGGCCAAGTGGGTGGAGATGAGTGAGGGGCTGTGCAGACTCCGTGCACACCCTCACGCAGAAAGCTGCCTCCTTTCAGACACATCTCAGCCCAGGAGCCCGTGGCATAAGCTGCCCCACATGGCTGGCACCCCAGTCCCCCGTCCCTTGTCCCTTGCACGACAGGTCTGGGCTGCCTGACTAATCCGCCTCCCCTCCCCCAGGGCCTCAGCGGGATGCGCAGGCTGCCCGGGAGTTCATCCTGAAGATGTTTGTGGACCTGAACCCCGACAGTGACAAGATTATCTACTCGCACTTCACTTGCGCCACTGACACGGAGAACATCCGCTTTGTCTTCGCGGCCGTCAAGGACACCATCCTGCAGCTCAACCTGAAGGAGTACAACCTGGTGTGACCCTGTGGGGATCCCACGGGACAGACCCTCCTGTGTGATGATGTGACAGCGGCTTTGACCGCAGAGGAGCTGATTTTTTTTTCATATTTTTAACAAATGGTTTTTATTTCACAGTTATCAGGGGATGTACATCTTTCTTTCTATATACTTCGTGCACCTTCTCACCTTTTGTCAGCGGCACAGGCTGCCTTTTTCTGGCCTTGACTGTGGCTCGCCTTTTTCTAGAAAAAAAAAAGGAAAAAGAAAAAAAAAGAAAAATGAGACAAGCGGAGATGAGACAAACAAGTGCCCTGCCCCCAGCGCCTCCAGGCCTTCCTTGGCCCCCGACCTCGGCCCCAACCCCTTGGGGTTGCACCTTCGGCCACCGGCCACCGTGGGACAGAACCGCCCAGCTGGCCCTGGTCCCTTGATGTGGGGACGTGGGGACGTGGAGACTGTGACTGATCTTTCTTCCTTTTTTTAAGTTATTGCCATCTTCACGACGACGACAACGCTGTATTTTTGCTCACTGGACTCCAAGAAGTGGGGGTGGGTGGCTCCCCCTGTTGCCCACCCTGGGAAGTGCCTAACCATTTTTTTATTTTATTTTAAAGGAAAAACAAAAAGTATAAGGGCTCCTCTGCAGTGAAGATATCTCTAGACCCTGTCTCAGCCTCCGGTGGTTGCCTGGTCCTGGGCTTGAGGGGTCCTCTGAGCTGTGTGTCCAGGGCCGTCTGGCCTGCTTGGAGCTCTCCCTGTGTGCCCGAGGGTCATGTGCTCAGCACCCAGGCCGGAGAGCGCCCGTGGGAGCCCACATGGCCCGGGAGTCAGGAGAGGGCCCACTTGGATGAGAGTCACTTTTGCTTTCATTCCATTTTGTAGCCAGTTTGGAGACGGTGGTGACTGTGGGCTGGGGACTTTTTCCGAATATTCTCAGGTCTGTTCCCACGAAGCAGAGAGAGGTTGAGGGAGAGTCCAGTGGTGGTTCCCAGGCGCGGTGGCCGCCGTGGCATGCACTTGCTGACCCCTGGGAATCAAGCAGGCAGCAGGGGCACTTTGCCCAGAGCTGTTGAGGGTCGCGTGGGAGCCAGCAGCTGGCACCTTGGCCCTGGGCGGCCTCCAGGCCATGGTCGTGCATCAAGCCACAGCCATGGCTGCCTGGCCTAGGTCCCCCTCCCAGAGGGACTCTGAGGGCAGCACAAGCAGGGGGCTGGTCTTTTGAGGGGAGGGAGATGGCTTTTCATCTGACGTAGACTGAACACTACAGTGTTTGTTTTGTTTTGCACAGTGGAAGGGGAACGGACCCACTACACCTGGACCCTAAAGTAGCAGTCTGTGTGGCTGCTCCTTGTTGGGGCCATTGACAAATGCAAAAGAAACAACATAAAAATCGAACCCACCCAAAGAGCCAGTCCTGGGTGGCTGGCCCCTCCTTCCTCCTCTCCCCATCCCACCAGCAGGAAAAAAGCAGGAAGGCCTCAGGGCAATGGGGAGCCAAAGACAGGCAGAAGTTGGGGGTGGCTACATTCCTGGTAATCAGCTCCTTCTGGGGGCAGAATGAGCTGGGGATCCCTAGCTTCTCAGCCAATTTTCCAAAAAGGGTCCTTTTTGTGCCATGTGTCTATTTGAGAGGGTTGAACATAACCCCATTCTTGCCCTCAGTGGGGGAAGCAGGTGGTACTGCTGGCGGTGGGCCTGTGCGAGGACTTGAGGTCCTCATAGGGAGGCATCTTGATGTCCTAGCACCTCTCAAGGGTCCCGATCACAAAAAGGGAACTGGATTGGACTCTTGAGAGGTGCATGAGCATGTCGGGGAGGCACCGGGAGAATAGCTCCTCTTAGAGAGGAGGCAGTGTGCCAAGCATCCCACAGCCCAAGGCTGGCTAAAGCCCCCAGCCCCTCTCCCCCACCCCCACCCCCTTACTGGGCCTTCTGGAACACCACGGCCTGGCCCCACTCCAGGAGCTGAGGGCAGGGCCAACCCGTGTCCCGGGGGGAATCCAAGACCAGTTCTGTGCCAGTGCCAGCCGGGGCCAGAGGTCCCGGTCCCATGCAAGGTTGGTCAGTGTCTTTGATTTTCAACCTGATGAACTCCTCCTAATGCTTTCTCTCACGTGCCAACCTCCCAGCTCCTCCCACTGTGTCCGATCGCCCTGCAGTATAGCCATTCCCCGGCATCCAACTCCTTGAGAGACCTGAGACGTCTTAGTGCCAATGCCCCTAGCGGTAGTGCAGGAACTTCCGGCTGGTGGGGTGAACACTGTCGGGTTATACTTGTATATTACACAGTCCTGATTTCAGACGATTTAAACCTTAACCTATTTAAAAAAATATTATATAAAATGCTGTTTTTAAACCTTTTGTCATTTGAAATGCATGTATTGTCACGTGTGCTGGGGGATGGGTGCAATTAGCTGGATGCCAACCTATGGCCGAAGCTGTCCTGTCCAGGTGGGTGGGCGGCAGGCTCTGCTCAGTGTGTCGGGGCCCTGACCCCTTAATCCAGAGATGCCTGATGGAAGTTGACTTTTCATATCTTTCTCCTGAAATGAATTGTTTTAAATTGGAATAAATCTTGTTCCTAAATGCTGCAGCCCCTCTGGCTTATTTCCTGTTGCTGGCCACAGGGATGGGTGGGGGGCAGCGGAGGGGCCCTGAAGGTCCCAGGAGTGTCGCCTGGTCCCCAATGGCTAGCCTGGCTCCTGGCACCTTCAGACTGGAATCTGAGCTCATGGCACCCATTGCCATGACTTCCTTTGGAAGGACTTCCGTCCTGGGCTGGGATGGGGGCGCCAGGGCCCTGCTCTGAGGTCTGAAAGCTGGAGCATCCTGCAAGGGAAGTACCTCCTGCCCTGGCTGGGTTTATTAAGAGTGTCGTCCCAACATGCCCGGATTCTGGGTTTGATCCCCATTGAGGGCACATAAAGAATCAACCAATGAATGCATAAATAAGTGGAACAATTCGATGTCCCTCCCTCCCTCTCTCTAAAATCAAGGAAAGAAAAGTATCTTCTTTTTGTGGGCAGAGACCGACATGCCGCTCAGTCGGAGATAGGAAGACAAAGCCCCCACCTTTCTGTAAACTGAAGATGCTGGACAGCAGGTTCTCTGCAGCCTTTTTTTTTCCAGTTACTTTTTTCTTTTCTAAAAATTTTAATCATAAAGAGATAACAAAATTTACCATCTTAACCATTTTTTAGTGCACAGTTCAGTGGCATTAAGTATATTCACACTGGTGTGACCATCCCCATCATCTATCTCCAGAACTTTCTCATCTTCCCAAATTAGTGTTCCCATTAAACCGCTGGCTCTCAACCTGTGGGTCGCGACCCCTTTGGCGGTCGAACGACCCTTTCACAGGGGTCGCCTAAGACCATCCTGCATATCAGATATTTACATTACAATTCATAACAGTAGCCACATCACAGTTATGAAGTAGCAACGAAAATAATTTTATGGTTGGGTCACAACATGAGGAACTGTATTTAAAGGGCCAGAAGGTTGAGAATCACTGCATTAAACACTAGTCCCCTGGCACCCACCGGCTGCTTTCTGTCTGTGGATCTGACTCCTCTAGGGACCTGCTGTGAGTGGGATCACACAGTATTTGTCCTCCTGTGTCTGGCTTCTGTCACTGAGCACCATGTCCTCAGGGTTCGTCCCTGCGGTAGCAGGTGACAATGCCCTTTCTTTTTAAGGCTGAGTAGCATTCCCTCGTCTGGATGGTCCGCACTGTTTGTCCATTCACCCGTCCATGGACACCTTGGGGCCTTTGTGGATAATGCTGTGAACATGGGTGCACAACATTCTATTGTGGAATTTCTGGGTCGCATGGAAACTCCATGTTTAACTTTTTTAGGAACTGCTGTTTTGCTTTTCACGGTGGCTGCCCCATTTCGATCCCCACCCGCTGTGTACGAGAACTCCAACTTCTCCCATCCTCCTCCAGTTACGTTTACTCATTCATCAGCGGGCTATGCCTTGAAAGCCTCTGTGTGCCAGGCACTGTCCTAGGCATGGTAGATAAAGGGGGGGTGAGTGGGGGGAGACCCAGTTCTTGTGACAAGCAGGGCAGGGAAGTGGGATGAACGACAGTGGCCGTTTCAGACCGGCTTTTCAGGGAAGGCCTTGCTGAGGGGACGTGGGGGAAGGAGCCGTGCTGTGGCCTGAGGGGAGGGCTTTCCAGACAGGAAACACCTGTGCCAAGGCCCCGGGACAGGACTGTAGCGGGACGAACAGCCAGGAGGCCCGTGTGGCTGGCACAGAGTGAGTGAGGGAGAGAGGGAGGAGAGGACAGGAAGCGGACGGGGGCAGGTCGTGCAGGGCCTTGTGGGTCAGGAAGGGGATCTGGGGTTTTATTCTGAGTGAGGTGGGTGCTCTGGCGGGCTGTGGCCAGAGGGAGGGAGCGCGCTCTGGAGCCTGCTGTGGGGAGGACAGACGGGAAGGGAGATGCACGCCCTGACTGGAGTGCCCACGGGTGCCCTCTAGTGGCCGATACAGGGAGGACAGACTTGGGAGGAGGCGGGGCCGGGGGTGAGAACTTGGGACCGTGTTGGAGGGGACGGAGATGTTCCAGGTGGAAGAGGATGGGGCTGGACTAAGTGAAGGCTCAGGAGGGAAGCTGGTTGGGAGGTCAGTCTGGGAAGGGAACCTGGTTGAGGCTGCCTGTGCATCTGGGCATCACCCAGACTCCATGCCCTCGATGGCCAGCTGGGGCCGCTCTCGTGCTGTCGCACTTACCTGCGGGCTCTACCAGGCATCCACTAAGAGCCCTGTCATCGCCCAGGTTCCACGTGGGAAACCGAGGCAGGAAAAAGCCAGCCCTTTGCCCTGATGGTAGACCAGCACTTCCTGGGTCTTGGCACCAGCTGCGACCTGTCTAGCCAGGTGGGGTTGAGGCAAAAAGATGTGGAAATGTATGGCCCTTGTTTCAAAATGAGGATAATTTCGGCCTGGCTGGCGTGGCTCAGTGGTTGAGTGTTGACCTATGAACCAGGAGGTCACATTTCGATTCCCGGTCGGGGCTCATGCCCGGGTTGCAGACTCAAACCCTGGTGTGCAGGAGGCAGCTGATCGAGGATTCTCTCATCAATGATGTTTCTATCTCTTTCTACCTCTCCTTTCCTCTCTGAAATCAATAAAAAACATATTTTAAACAATTAGGAGAATCTCAAGACTAAAAACCTTCTGAGCCAGGGTCCTATGTCCAGGAAGCCGGCCCTGCTGACCAGCAATGGACACCTCGTCTGTTTCCACCTTTTGGCTCCTGGGAATAATGCCGCTGTGAACACGGGTGTGCAAGTGCCTGTCTGAGTCCCTGACTCCTATTCTTTGGGATGCATGCGCAGAGGTGGACTTGCTGATGGAGACTTTTTGTCTTATCCAAATAAATAGCTCATCAGTTCATAAAAGGAGGGGAGGCCTCGCCTGTGTGGCTCTGTGGTTGAGTGTCAACCTATGAACCTGGAGGTCACGGTTCCATTCCAGATCAGGGCACCTGCCTGGGGTTTCAGGCCCGATCCCCAGTAGGGGGTGTGCAGGAGGCAGCTGATCAATGATTCTCTCTCATCATTGATGTTTCTATCTCTCTCTCCCTCTCTCCTCCTCTCTCTGAAATCCATAAAAATAGTTTAAAAATAAATAAATAAAAGGAGGGGGTGGACCTTTGTATCTGAGCCTTGGACCACTCCTGGGGTGGGGGTGGGGGCGTGGCTTTGAGTGTGGCTAAGAGCAGGGTCCAGGGAGGGACACAACTGTGGCCTTCAGTGGCAAATAATCCCATCAGCTGAGGAGTGGGAGGGACTTTGAAAAACTGTAAATAGCCAATTCTTTTTTTTTTTAAATACATATTTTATTGATTTTTTACAAAGCGGAAGGGAGAGGGATAGAGAGTTAGAAACATCGATGAGAGAGAAACATCGATCAGCTGCCTCCTGCACACCCCAAACTGGGGATGTGCCCGCAACCAAGGTACATGCCCTTTACCAGAATCGAACCTGGGACCTTTCAGTCCGCAGGCCGACGCTCTATCCACTGAGCCAAACTGGTTAGAGCTAAATAGCCAATTCTTTATTAAAACATAAGGGACATTAAAATATATATTATATATATTTTATTGAGTTCAGAGAGGAAGGGAGAGAGAGAGAGGTAGAAACATCAATGATGAGAGAGAATCATTGACTGGCTGCCTCCCGCACACTCCCCACTAGGGATGTGCCCGCAAGCCAGGTACATGCCCCTGACCGGAATCGAACCAGGGACCCCTCAGTCCGAAGGCCGACACTCTATCCACTGAGCCAAACCGGTCAGGGCGATTCTCTCATTATTGATGTTTCTATCTTTCTCCCTCTCCCTTCCTCCCTAAAAAACAAAAAAAACCTGCCTCCCCACCCCCCAAAAAACACGCGCGTACACTCACCCTGGTGCTCCCCAGTGAACTAATATGTGACACTGTCCCCCGCCCGGTGCCTGGCCTGGGCAAGGAACCAGTTTGCCTTTTGGGGAACTGAGGGAGTTTTGTTTTGAAGCGAGAGAAATGCAGAGAGGCCGGGCCCAGCAGGCAGCGAGGGAGCAGGTGGATTTCTGAGGTCAGTGAGGATGCGGAAGGTGTGAGACCAGGGCCGGGCACCCGGTCCTGCTGCTGGGAGTGGGCAGCAGGCAGCTGCCCAGAGACGTGGCCCTCGGATCCTGGGCCGCTCTGCATTTCCGTCCGCTCTCTGGTCTGTGACTCAGCCCGGCCTTCTCTGTTGCCAAGCTGGTTATTTCTGTTCTGTGCCATCCTCCAGCTCTGCGCAACCCAGACTGATTTCTGCTTTTCTTCCCCGGCCTGGCAGTGGGAGTCACCCTGACCTCCTAGGGCTGCCAGCGGGGGTGGGGGGGTGGGGTGGGGGGGTAGCACAGTGTCTGCCTGCCCCAGCCCCCTGACTGGGGTGGGGCGGGGTGGGGTGGGGTGGGGTGGGGGCCTTATGAAACTTCCCATCTGCCATTCATTATGATTCAACAGCAAAGAAAACCGCACCTTCTCCACGGTTGGGGCTGGGGGAGGGGCAGCAGTCGCTGCTGTGGGGCCTCAGGACTCACCCTCTCTGAGCCTTGACAGAACCACCTGCGGAGGGTCCAGAGGCCCCTGAACTGTGCGTATCTCCAGGGGAGTGGTGTTCCAGAACTTTCTAGCACTTTCAAGAACCTCTCAAAGGGGATCCTGCACCCAGAAACAGCCAAGATCTGCTGGATTGGAGACAAATTGCGATCCCCCCTTTGCTGTGAGTCAGGAAGCAGCCCTATGTCACCCTGTGTCCTCGTCCTCCTTCGAGGGTCCTGCCGGCCGAGGGAGTCAGGGCAGGGCCCTGCCCAGAGGCTGCACCCACCAGACCGCCTGTGCCCGGGCTGCGGATCGTCGGCTCCTTCTGGTGTCCGATGCCGCCTGGTCCGTGTGACCTTCCCTGACTCCCTGTGTAAAGCCGCTCAAGCCCCTAACAACTCCTAGTCCGCGCCTCCACTTTATTTTCTGCTCGGAATGTATTGCCATCCAACAGGCTTGAATATTTGTTCGAAATGTCTTTCCTGCTCTGGCCGGTGGCTCAGTCGGTTGGACACCTAAAGGTTGCAGGTTCGATTCCCAGTCGGGGCACATACTTAGGTTGCAGGTTTGATCCCCGGTCCAGTCGGGGCTTGTGCGGGGGAGGCAACCAACGGATGTTTCTCTCTCTCTCTCTCTCTCTCAAAAAAAGAAAAAAGCGTCTTTCCTTACTTGTCTCTAACTAGCATGTTAGGCAGAGGGGTCCGGGATTTGGACATTTTGTTTCCGGCAGCACCTACTAGTAGAATGCCTGGCACACAGTAGGTGCTCGCTCAGTGTTTGCCAGAACGATGAACGGCTCTCTGCAAAGCTGCCTGGTTCGTGGGTAGCCCTTGAGGCCCATGGGTGAGAGCCTGCTTTGCGGGCCCTGTCTGGCCCCATCATGATCTGTGCCTCGGTGTCCGCATCCGTCCCGCGTAGCTCTGGGGTGAGGTGCACGTGAGACAAGCCCGCACAGGCCAGCATTTCCAACAGTAGGTGCCGCCCTGCCTTCGCGGTCAGGCTTCGGAGGGTGGCTCCTAATTGGCTCAGAGCGGGCGTGCAGGCTGGGCCTGGGGGGAGGCGAGGGCGGGGTCAGGGGCCCAGAAAGGATGGGGTCCACCCCTTCTCCAGAATGAGGAAGGAGGGCCTAGACAACTGCTGGGACCCAGACTGCGTGGAGCCCTTCCCCAGCCGCCCCGCCCTCCCCAGGGGCACCCACCTCTCCTGGCTGCCACAGTCAACCTGTTAGGCCGGGCTGGGCAGGTCTGGAGATGGGCGGGGAGCCCTGAGCCTCCGCACCCCCTCTCCTGCTCCTCCTCCTCCCCCACTGCCCTGTGCCCGGCACTCAGGCCTCTCCGAGCTGGGCTGCCTGGGTGCCTGAGGCCAGGAAGCCGGGGGTCCCCAGGGGGGTGACCCCCAAGAAGAGGGCAGCTGCTTCACGCTTGGCTGCCGGGAGCCCTTCCTGGAGCCGTCAGGGTGGGGGTCCCCTCCCCCAGGGGGCCGGGGCCATGTTGCCTTGTGCCTTCTGAGGCGCCCGCATCATGGCCCGGTCGCTGACCTGGCACTGCTGCCCCTGGTGCCTGACGGAGGAGGAGAAGACGGCCGCCCGGATCGACCAGGAGATCAACAAGATCCTCCTGGAGCAGAAGAAGCGGGACCGAGGGGAGCTGAAGCTGCTGCTTCTGGGTGAGTCCAGGGCCTGGCGAGCGGGCAGAGGGGAGAGGGCTGGAGGAAAGGGTCCTGGCCTTCGGGGTGGGAGAACCTGGGAACCCATTCGCCAGATGGGAAGACTGAGGCACAGAGAACCCCAGTTCCTCGTCCAAACATGGGTCCAGCCATCTTGCGGAGCATCTGCAAGAACGGAGGTGGCCCCACGGGATGGCCTGGTGGGGCCGGCCCCAGCCTGGCAGGCCCAGCACGCCCTACCGGCTCTGTGTCATGGGAAGGGAGCCATGAGCTCGGGTCTGCCGCCCGCCCGGGCCAGTGCGCCCTGGCCTCTCCCTCTGTCGCCGTTCCCCACAGCCCCCCAGTTCCTCTCTCGCTGCCACACCACCAGCTGAGAGGGCTGGATGGACCCCAGTTCTGCAGGTTGGCTAGCATGAGTTTTGTGGGCGGAGTGTTGCCACCTCGTTGGGATTGATTGATTGGTTCATTCAAACGATCAAGATCCATTAAGTAACTCCTGGAGACACAGCAGCAAAAGATATGGGAGTTGTCCCAGCCTCCATGGACCTCATCTTCTCATGAGGGAGATAGACATTAAGCCCATAAACTAATAAGCAGATAAAATAGTTCCCAGCAGCTAGAAGATTGAGGAGGAAAATTAAACCAGATGAGGGAGTAGGGGTGACTGGAAAGGCAGTAGATTGTGACCTCTGAAGCCTCAAGTCTTGTTGTGTCCACGTGTCCACTCCCCTAACCACTTTGCCCTGTGTATGGCCCCAGGGATGTGGGCCTCGGAGGGTCTCCCAGGACTCCCTGAACTCTGGGTAGGGGCTGGGGAAGGTCCTGAAGTCACATCTGCCTGGGAGGCTGCAGTCCCCTCTCTCTTCCCTTGCTCAGTGGGAAGCCCTGAGGACGGGAGAGAGGAGAGGGAGTGGTTGGGAGCACTGGACCCCTAGGAATTACACCTTAACTGAGGGACCTTCCAACTTCTGACATTGCTCTCTCTTGCTGAACTAGTTACCCCCCCCGCCCCCCCATTAATTTCTCCAAGAAGATCTGACATGGCATAGAACTCAAACTCCGGCCCCCGGACCTCTCCAACCCCAGCTCTGTTTACTGGCCATCATGTTCCAGCTGCACACATCTGGCTTCTTTGCTCTTCATTGAATATTTCATGTCTTCCTTAAACGTTTGGTAAAATCATCAATGAGCTGTCTGAGCCTGGAGAGTTTTTAATTCAGAATTTAATTGCCTTAATAGCTATTTCTATGTTATTTTCTTCATAGATAGGCTATCATTATATTAATAATAGAGGTGACATATTCATATATTATTTATTATTTTTAATAAATAGGGCTATTTAAGTTATCTATTCTTGAGTAAGCTTTGGTTATTGGTGTCTTTCAAAGAATTTGTTGATTTCTTTAAAATTGTTAAATTTATGGGCATAACATTGTTTACAACATTCCCTTATCATCCTTTTTGGGTGTGTAGGCTCCAAAGTGATGCTCTTATTTAATTCTTTTGTTTGTTTGTTAATCCTCACCTGAGGATATTTTTCCATTGATTTTTAGAGAGAGTGGAAGGGTTGGAGAGAGAGAAACATCGAAGTGAGAGAGACACATAGAGTGGTTGCCTCCTGCACACACCCCAACCAGGGCGGGGGATTGAGCTTGCAACCGAGGTATGTGCCCTTGACCGGAATAGAACTTGGGACCCTTCAGTCTGCAGGCCGATGCACTATCTACTGAGCCAAACTGGCTAGGGCCCTTCTTTAACTCTTCGTTTTTAGTCCTTTTTCATGTCTAGGCCTTTACCGATGTTAGTGATCTTTCCTTGTACATTTCAAGTTCATTTATCTGAACCCCAGGACCTTTGCACTTGCTGTTCCTCCTGCCGAGAGCTCTCAGTGTCACCCCAGCCTTTGCACGGCTGGCACTCTCATTCAAGCAAGGTCCCAGCTCAACTCTTACCTCTTCAGAGAAGTTTTCCCTGAATTCCGTGGCCACACGGGCAGCCTCATCCCTCTCCATCCTCAGCTTGACTTTTCACTCACTGACACTCTTCAATGTTTACCTGTTTATGGTCTGCCTCCTCCAGTGCAAGAGTGGGGACCACTCTCATTCACTCCTGAACCCCCAGCAACGAGCCCAGAGGACAATGAGCCTGACGTATTGTAGATGCCTAGTGCACGCTTTGTAAATGAGTGAACAGCTGAATGAATGAGTCAGTCCTGATTCAGGGGCAGTTTGCCCCAGGGCTGGACCATCTTCCTGGAGTGGAGAAGGTCCCTTGCCCGACACCACTCTGACCACTGCACAGCCAGCCCCAAATCAGGGCGCCCCTTCTGCTGGTGTGGGGAAGGGAGCAGGGAGAGGAGGCTGTGTGTGTCCCCAAGCACTGATGTTGCCCTGTGGGCTGGTTTCGACCACCCCATCCATCCCTGCCCTGAGGCCGCCTCCACACCTCCCTCCCTTCTTGAAAAGAAGTTACTTTTTCCTGAAGGTTTGCTGATCCTTTTGAGGATGAAGGCCATGGGGTTACAGGGTGGGAGGGGAAGATTGTCTGTCCATGACAGGAAGTGATCACCTCGTTGGGGAGGGGAACAGTCGGAATGAAGCCAGCTCTGTCCACAACCCCAGATGGGGACACCAAGGGCCAGGGAGGTGAAGGGACTTGCCCAAGGTCACACAGCCAGGAGCGGAGCCCAGAATTCCAGTTCCAAGTCCGTGTGTTTGACCTTCCTGTGAACGTGCCTCAGGAGAGAGAAGCCACAGAACCCCAGTGACAGACAGGGAAACCGAGGCCCAGGGCCGTGGCAGCATTGGTCGGGGTCAGTGGCCAGTCTGCCCCCCACTCCCTGCTGCCCAGACTGGCTCCTGTACCCCAGGAGCCCCATTTCCCGGGCGGGGGAGTCCGGGACTGCCTTCCCTCTGGCAGGAGCCACATGCTGTCTCGTGATGCCCTGGAGCTTGGCCCGCTCCTCTGGGCAGCTGCTGGGTTCCGCTTCCTCATCCATCCCAGGGGGAAGTATCACTTCCCGTCTGGGCGGCGAGGCCCCGCCAGGTGGATGCAGCTGCCCCACAGCCCCCGGCCCCACGCGGGGGTTTCCTGCGGCAGACCAGGAGCCGGGCTGGAGACGTTCCAGGGCCCTTCGTGGCTTCAGGACTGGCATGAGCTGCCAAGAGGGGTTCCAGCCGGGGAGTGAGTTCTTCAGAATTCAGGCTGTGATCCATTCATGACTCACAAAATCCACGTTGTGGGTAGAGACCAGATGTTTTTTTTCTTCTTCAATAAAACAGAAGAGATGAGAAGGAAAGAAAAATCAGTGCATTGCAATGGTGTCAACTGTTGCTTCCTGAGACCTGGGTTCTCTACTTTGGGAGGAGGCCCGAGGGCTGAGGGTTGGAAGGCAGCCGAGAGGTCAGAGGGGGCAGCACCCGGAGGGGCCGTCCAGCTTATGAGTGTCTGTAGAAAGGTCACTTAACAGGTCTGTCGATGTCACCTGGCCTCCCGGGCTGGCCTTGTCCCTTTCTGTGGCTGAAGGGCCCACAGGGCCTGACTTTAGTCCTCTGCTGCTCCACCAGCTGTGTGGCCCTGGGGAAGGCCTGTCAGCTCTCTGAGCCCCGCGTCTCCTCTGTAAATGGACAAGCAGCAGGAACCTTAGGAGGACTGACGGAGGGCACGCACGGGGCGCCTTGTCCCTGTCCCGGCAGATGCCAAGGATTAAGTCATGCCCACTGTGATGATGAAGATGACGTCAACTGCTGTTATAATTGTCATCATTGAGGCCGCACATTTGGAGCTGCTGGTGTGATCATTTAAAAGCCCGTGAGCTCTGGACTCCGACAGAGCTGGGTCTGACCCAAGGCAGTCCCCTCAACACATCTGGGATTCAGTTTCCCTACCTTGGGGTCCAGCCATGGCCGGTGTGCTCAATGGTTAGAGCACCCACCCACGTACCAAAAGTTCGAGGGTTCGCGTCCCGGGTCAAGGGCATGTACCTGCGTTGCAGATTTGATCACTGCCCAGATCGGGGGTGCCTGTGGGAGGCAACCAATTGGTGTGTCTGTCTTAAATCGATGTTTCTCTTTTCCTTTTTTAATATATTTTATTGATTTTTACAGAGAGGAAGGGAAAGGGATAGAGAGTTAGAAACATCGATGAGAGAGAAACATCGATCAGCTGCCTGCGCCCACTCCCTACTGGGGATGTGCCCGCAACCAAGGTACATGCCCTTGACTGGAATCGAACCTGGGACCCTTCAGTCCGCAGGTGGATGCTCTATCCACTGAGCCAAACTGGTCAGGGCAATGTTTCTCTCTCTTTTTTTTTTTTGTCTCTCCCTCTCTCCCCGCTCCCTCTTTTCCTTCCACTCTCTCTACAAATCTATGGGAAAATAGCCTCGGGTGAGGATTAACAGCAAAGAAAGGGAGGCTCAGGTGAGATGGTGCCTCATGCCCTCAGCTCTCAGGGCCCAGCCACTGCTGCCATCCCTGATGCCAAACTTCTGAAGCCTAGAGGTTCCCCAGGTTTCTCAGTGGGAAGCGAGGCCGGGGGTTTCTACCGCTGACCGCGACATCCAGATGTTTCACTTCCGGACTATTTAGTGAGCTTGACGTGTCCTCTTCCTGAAAGTCAAGGAATTCCAGAATCCCAGACACACGGCCCCGCCTTGGAGAGCTCCAGATTAGGGGCCTGTGGGACCTGTGAGGTGCCTTGGTGTGTTTCTTTTAAAGAAAACGTTTTATTTGGGAGTAATTTTAGATCTACAGAAAAGTTTAAAGATAGCACACAGGGTACCCTCTACTCCTAAGCAGCTTCCCTCACATTCAGCTCTTATAGACCTGCAGCGCCATTTTTTTCCTTCTTAGCTTGTTTTAAAATGCGTTCCGACTTATAGGAACATTGTGCCTGGCTTCTTCTACAACATTTTTGTCTTTTTAATTTATTGATTTTAGACAGAGAGGGGGGCAGGGGGAGAGAGAGAAAAAAACATTGATTTGTCGTTCCACTTACTTACCAGTATGTATTCATTGGTTGCTTTTTGTATGTGGCCTGACCGGGAATTGAACCTGCAACCTGGGCCCATCCTGGCGATGCTCTAACCAACGGAGCTAGCTGGCCAGGACTGTAAATGTTAGCATTCGACCACATTCCCTTTATTCTCCTCCCCCAAATATATAGCATGTATGTGCTACATGGAAGTGTATGTACACGTATGATTTATTGGATGCATGGTTACAGCTGTCATTTCTTTACTATAGTTAATAGGCACATAGTCACTGTTTTCTGAACTGTTTGTAGCTTGCAGACCTGGAGCCTTCTTACCCCTGAAGACTCCAGGGGATTTGAGTCTCACCACAAAGCAAAGACTCCCCAGGACCATGAACAAAAGCTGGCGATGAGCGTGGGGCACTGCTGTCAGCAGGGCACACCCGGCTCACCGCTGCCAGCTTTCCCGCTTCCCCCACTCCCCCCACTAACGTCCTCTATGGCAGCACAACAGCGTCTCTTTTTCTTAGGCCCCGATTCCCGTGGACTTATGACACCCGGTGCCACCTCCGACCTGCCCTTGTCACCCTCAGATGTGCTGGCGTTGGGTGGGGGGGTGGGCGGGGAGGGCAGGGACAGGATACCCTGGGGGCTGATGCAAGGCAGCCCCCTCCTTCTCCTGCCTCCCACACTCTCCACCCTCCTCCCTGCTCCCCCCTCTGCTCCCATTTCCTCTTTCTTGGCTCCACCAGGCCACCCCTTCCCTTTTTGCTGCTTTTCCAGTTCCTCCTGCCGCAGTCCCCCCTTTAGTCCCTGGAAAGCCCCCACACCTGTGTCCCCCAGGAGCCAGGCAGGTTGACCAGATACTGGAGGAGCCTTCCTGGCTTGCACCTCCCACCTGGCCGTCACACCCATTTTACAGACAGAAAACAGAGGCACGGAGAGAGAGGGAGGCTCTGGAGCTCAGACAGCAGGGAGCGGAGCCTTGGAGCTTCTGGTCCGGGGCCCTTGAAGATTCCAGAATTGATATCACAAACCCAGGGCTGGCTTTGTGTGTGAACAGCCTGGGCGGCCCCCAGCGCCCTCACTCCGAAGGGTCCTGAGGTTTTCATCTTGCACTTGGCCCTGTCGGCTCTGCAGCTGGCCCTGGAAGGGCCCCTCTCCCGGTTCTGGTTCATAGCAAGGCTAGGACTGTTGATTCTGTCTCCCAAACATCTCACCAGCTCCTGGATCCACCCCATCCCGGTGCCTCTCGGCCCTGGTACCCCTCAGCCTGTCCTCCGCCACCGCAGCCATCAGAGGGCGCATATGAGCACCTGAGTCCCGTCCGTCCCTCTGTCCACAGCCCTCCAGGGCTCCCACCTCCCTGGGGTAAAAGCCCAAGTCCTCCCCCAAGGCCCTGCATGACCTGCCCTGTCCCTTCCATCACAGTGGTTCTCAACCTTCCTAATGCCTCGACCCTTTAATACAGTTCCTCATGTTGTGGTGACCCCAACCATAAAATTACTTTCATTGCTACTTCATAACTGTAATTTTGCTACTGTTATGAATCGTAATGTAAATATCTGATATGCAGGATGTATTTTCATTGTTACAAATTGAACATAATTAAAGCATAGTGATTAATCACAAAAGCAATATGTAATTATATATGTGTTTTCCGATGGTCTTAGGCGACCCCTGTGAAAGGGTCGTTCGACCCCCAAAGGGGTCGCGACCCACAGGTTGATAACCGATGCTCTATCACCTCCTCCCTTCACTCCCCTCCAGCCTCACAGGGCCTCCTGGTTGTCTGTGGTCTACAGGGAGAAAACAGCCATAGACTATTCAAACACAAATGGGTGTGGTCATGTGCCAATAAAACTTTATTGATAGACACTGAAACCTGAATTTCATATAATTTTCACAGGATATGAGACAATTTTCTTTTGATTCCTTTCAAGGTAAAAACCAGAACCATAAAAAGTATCAGAAACAGAAAAAAAACATACAAACTGTAAAAACTCCCCAGCTGTGCACAGACAGGCTGTGTCTGGATGTGGCCCGAGGGCCACCGTTTGCAGACCCTCCCAGGAGCCCCTCACACTGAATGCACAGGCAGGGCTTATGGAGATCCATGGTGCACAGGCAGGGAGACTGAGGCAGAAGCGGTGGACGCTCACCAAGGTCATAGTGTGGCCTGGGCCCAGGGGTTTGAACGCAGGAAGTCCGGGTTGAGATTGAGCGATGGCTCGTGTCCGCAGGCCCAGGTGAGAGCGGGAAGAGCACGTTCATCAAGCAGATGCGCATCATCCACGGGGCTGGCTACTCGGAGGAGGACCGCAAGGGCTTCCGGCCGCTTGTCTACCAGAACATCTTCGCGTCCATGCGGGCCATGATCGAGGCCATGGACCAGCTGCAGATCCCCTTCAGCAGGCCCGAGAGCAAGGTGAGCGTCCTGGGGCTGCCGCGTGGGTGCCACGGGGGGGCGGGTCCCCACCACGCTGCCCCTCACATGTCCCCCATGCATCCCCAGTGCTCATCCCTTGGACCCCTTGGGCGTGGGAATCCTGAACCAATGGCCGTTCCCCTGTGGAAATATTAATACAATGGACTGATGACTGCAGGGAAAGGCTGTTGTGCAATTCATGCCTCACACCCCCTTTTTAAGAACACACATTACTTTTTGTGGTAAGAACACTCAACATGAGATCTACCCTCTCAAATTTTAGGTGCAGGTACGGTACTAGCTGGAGGAAGGATGGGCTCAGAGCTCTAGAACGATCCGTCCTACTGAGGGAAACTCGACCTGGCCACCCTACCTGACTAGCGACAGCACGTGGCCCCTCCCCAAGCCCGTCTCCCTGTTCCCTTGAGTCTGCCCGTTCCGGATGCCTCCTGTAATGGGGTCGTGTAGTATTTTTCTTTCATGGCTGGCTTATCTCACTTAACATGAGGTCCTCAAAGTTTACCCACGTGGACACCTATTGTAGAATTTCCTTATTTGTATTTTATTTTTAAAATATTTTTATTGATTTCAGATAGGGAGAGAGAGAAACATCAATAATGAGAGAGAATCATTGATGGGCTGCCCCCTGCACACTCCCTACTGGGAATCAAACCATGACCTCCTGGTTCATAGGTCGATGCTCAACCATTGAGCTACACCAGCTGGGCTTTTATTTTATTTTTCAGTTTTACAGTTACATTCAATATTATTTTGTATTCGTTTTAGATATACAGAATAGTGGTTAGATGACCATATACTTGACAAGAATTTCCTTTTTCTTTTTTTAAAAAATATAGTTTTATTGATTTCAGAGAGGAAGGGAAAGGGATCAAGAGATAGAAACATCAATGATGAGAATCATTGATTGGCTGCCTCCTGCATGCCCTCTACTGGGGATTGAGTCCGCAACCCGGGACTGCGCCCTTGATCGGAATGGAACCTGGGACCCTCTATCCACTGAGTTAAACCAGCTAGGGCAAGAATTTCCTTCTTTTTAAAGACTGAATACTATTCCACTTACGGACCACATTTTCTTTCTTTTTTTTTATTGCTTAAAGTATTACAAAGAGTATTACACATGTCTCCCCCCATCCCCCCTTGACCTTCCCCCGGCCTCCCCTCCCCCCCAGTGTCTTGTGTCCATTGGTTATGCTTATACACATGCATACAAGTCCTTCGGTTGGTCTCTTACCCCCCCCCCCCCCCCCCCCGGACCACATTTTCTTACCCAATCATCTGGGTTTTCTCTACATTTTGGCTATTGAGAATAGTGCTGCCATGAACATGGGAGTGCTCATATCTTTTCGAGATATGCTTCCCAGTTTTTTGGATGAACACCTAGAAGCAGAATTGCTGGATCATATGGTGATTCTATTTTTAAGTTTTTGAGGAACCTCCATACTGGTTTCCATAGTGGCCACACCACTTTGCATTCCCACCACCGTGCACGGGGTCCCCATTTCCCCACATCCTCACCCACATGTGCCGTTTTTGGTGTGGTTGTTTTTTATAATGGCCACGCGAACAGGGGTGAGGTCACATTCCCTTTCTAAAACCTGGAAGCATCTGGTTTGTGAATATGAGGTGGTCCAAGGACGCTGGAAGAGGGACTGGAGGCTGTGGTTCCTACCTCACAGGGCTGATGTGAGGATGTGATCAATTAAAGGTGCTGAAAGCGCTCGAAACAGTGCCTGGAATGCAGTCTGGGCTCAGTCGTGTGAGTGGTGATATGATCATTTAATCCTCACAACAACCCCTTTCAGCGATCACCCCAGTTTAGAGATGGGACAGGGGCTCCCCCTGAGGATAACCACGTCTCATCTTTCATCGCCATGTATGAGCTGCCTATTTTTTAAGTTCTCGAATTTTCTGGAATGATCTTTGGCGTCTGGCTTCTGGTGCCGTATGTCTGTGATTCATTTATCTTTTGGGGGCCAGGGTCAATTTATTTGTCCATTCTAATGTTGGTGACCTTTGGGTCATTTGCATATTTCTGTTGGGTGTCTACCTAGAAGGAACATGTAGAAGACACTGTTTTCCAAGTAATTGTAGCAAATCACATGCCCCCCAGCAGAGCTCCGGTTGCTCCCTGTCCTAGCAACACTTGATGTTGCCGTCGCTTCATTTAAGCCAGTGGTTCTCAACCTTCCCAATGCCGTGACTCTTTAATACAGTTCCTCATGTTGTGGTGACCCCCAATTTCATTGTTACAAATTGAACATAATCAAAGCATAGTGATTAATCACAAAAACAATATATAATTATATATGTGTTTTCCGATGGTCTTAGGCGACCTCTGTGAAAGGGTCGTTCGACCCCCAAAGGGGTCACGACCCACAGGTTTAGAACCGCTGATTTAAGCCATTCTCGTGGGTGCTTGGTGGCATTTCATTGTTGTTCTTGTTTTTGTTTTAAATATATTTTTATTGATTTCAGAGAGGAAGGGAGAGAGAGGTAGAAACATCAATGATGAGAGAGAATCAGATTGGCTGCCTCTTCCACGCCCCACGCTGGAAATCGGAGCCTGCAACCCAAGCTTGTGCCCTGACCAGGAATCGAACCATAACCTCCTGGTTCATAGGTTGATGCTTAACCACTGAGCCATGCCAGCTGGGCTCATTGTGGTTTTGATTTTCATTGCTCTGATGAATAATGAGCTTGTGCACCTTTTCATATGTTTGTTGGACACTTGGATACTCTTTTTTGTGAAGCAACTGTTCAAATCTTTTGCCTATCTTTTTTTTTTTTTTTTTTTCTGATCAAGCCTCAATTTTATTTTTACCTCTTTTGCCTATCTTTTTCCCCACTTAGAAAAGTACAATTCCTTAGTTTTTTTCTTTCCTGATTTATAGCAAATTCTATAATTTGTATATTCTGGGTATAAGCGCTTTCTTACTTTCACATCTATTGTTAGATTATTCCTAGGTATTTGCTAGCTCTTGATGCTACTATAAATGTGATTTAAATTCTTAAAATTTTCCACTAGTTAGTGGTTAGTATATAGACACATATCTTATTTTCATTTATTGATCTTTCATTTGGGGACCCCGTTAAGTTCACTTGTTTATTCTAATAGTTTATCTACAGACTATTTTGGATTTTCTACACAAAGCCGCGTCGTCTGTGCATAACCACATGAAATTTCTCCCATTGCAAACCCGACCTTTTATTTCTTTTTCATGTGTTAATTAGAAATGGTGTGAGTGGGCCTCGTTGTCTCGTTCCCAGTCTCCTGTGTTTTAAGAGCAAAGGACCCACATTCACTTCCTTCAAAGCACATTAAGGACTATTCAGGGCCTTCACTGAATATAAATTTTACTCTGAATTTTTAGAAGGATGTGTCTCTTAATTTTTACTTTTAAAATTCTTAATCATCTTTTTAAAACTTTGAAGTTAATGCATTTTCAGGCTGTGTATTAGTTTGTTCAGGCTGCCATCACCAAGCGCCACAGTCTGGGGAGCTTATACGTCAGAAATTTACTCTTTCACAACCTGGAGGCTGGACGCCTGAGGTGGAGGTGTTGGCGGGGCTTGTTTCTCCTGAGGCGTCTCTCCTTGGCTGGCAGGTGGCTTCTTCTCTCCGAGTGCTCACATGGTTGTCCTTATTCTCTTCCTATAAGGACACCGGTCAGAGATCAGGTCAGGACCCACCCTAATGACCTCATTGGAACGGGAATCACCTCTGTAAAGACCCCCATCTCCAAAGACAGTCACAGCCTGCGGTCCTCCGGGTTAGGACTTACACTTAGGAATGTGTGGAGGACATGGGTGGTGGACAAAACCCGGCCATAACAGGCTGCGAGCCGTCTCATTGATCCTCTACAGGGTTATTCTCACACCCCCAGGCCTTCCCCCGTCCCCACCCCTGCGGCTGTCACGTGCCCTCCCTCAGGGTGAGACCTGGGCCAGGTGCTTCTCGTGCCTCAGTAGCCTAATCCGTAAACTGGGGGGATCTGTAGGGACTTGTCTCCTGGGAGTCAGGGAACCAGTGCCTGTGAGGAAGGGGGAGCCCCACAGGTAGGAGGCCTCAGTGCACACGGGCCATGGTCCTCTGGAGCTCGTTTCTCTGCTGCCCCTGGTACTGGGGCAGCACTTTGCCGCCACGCTCCCTCCGTGGGCAAATGCATGAAGGAGCGCCTCAGAGGAGGCAACCGCGGTGGGGATGGGCAGGGTGCGCACGGGTAGGAAGGAGAAGCAGCCGAGAAAGGAGGGGAGGGCCTGGCTGGGATGTCAGGAGGCTGCGCTGACCTGCCCTGTCCTTCCCTCCAGAACTATGCCAGCCTGGTCATGAGCCAGGACCCCTACAAAGTGAACACCTTTGAGAAGCGCTACGCCGTGGCCATGCAGTGGCTGTGGAGCGACGGCGGCATCCGGGCCTGCTACGAGCGCCGGCGCGAGTTCCACCTGCTGGACTCGGCAGTGTAGTGAGTCTGGGGTCACGGCGGCGGGGTGCGGGGCGGGGGGGCGCGTTGGGCATAGCTGCAGGTTGGAGAGGCAGCCAGCAGAGACCCAGTGCCAGGATCACACCTGCACAGAGGGGGTCCCAGGGGGCCGACTCCCACCCCGGGGACTGGCTGTTGGGCATCCGCTGGCTGTGCGATGGTTGACGTTGTTCCTGGGGTGAGGTGGTTTGGGGATGACATTGTCTCTGGGGTGAAATTGTCCCTGGAGTGACCCTGTTTTGGGGGTGATGTCATTGGTGGGGTGACACAGCTGCTAGGGTGACTCTGCCCCAGGGGACACCATTTCTGGGGTGACCCTGCTCATCATCACATGGTGATACTGTCCCAGGCATGACGGTGGATGCCCGGGGTGGTGTCACTCCTGGTGACAGGCCCCAAGGTGACACCCCTCTGCAGCGCTGCTGTTCTCGGGGTCACACCATCCTTGGGGTCACGCTGCTTTAGGGGTGAAGCTGCTTCTCCCATGGCTCCCATGGCCTCAGGGTGGTGCTCCTGGGGCTCCCGCAGACCCCAGAGATCCTGGCCCCTCGTGGGGGGCTCTCCCCTAGCAGGGTCCTCACGGGGCCCTGGGGGTGGGTCTGAGAAGCCAAGGAAGTCTGCGGGGCCAGGCTCAGGGCTCCCTGCTCCCCAGCTACCTGTCGCACCTGGAGCGCATCACCGAGGAGGGCTACATCCCCACCGCCCAGGATGTGCTTCGCAGCCGTATGCCCACCACCGGCATCAATGAGTACTGCTTCTCCGTGCAGAAAACCAACCTGCGGTGAGTGCAGGGCCTCCTGGGCGGGGAGTGCTTCCTGGAGGAGGGGCAAAGCAGCTGGGGCCCTGAGGAAGGAGTAGGCGTTTCCTAGACCCGGCCCTCAAGGGGCTCCTAGGTTGAAGGAGGTAGAATTGGACATAAACACCCCATAGCCCCCCCCCCCCCCCCATACAGTCAGAACCGGGACCTGGAAGAGCCCAGAGTGAGGCACCAGAGCTCCAAGGGGGAAATCTTCCTGGAGGAGGGGACACTGGTATTAGGGCATTGAAGGATGAGTAGGAGTTCTCTAGTTCCGACCCTTGAAGGGCTGTTGTGCAGGAGAAGACAGAGACAGTGTGGTCAGAGTTGTGCCAGAGGGATGGATTTGGACTGGGAAGCTCAGAGGTTGATTCCTCTAGTGATCAATAAGGGGGTGAGACTAGAAGTCCAGAGAGTCAGGAGGAGGCAGGAGCCATGGTCCAGGCAGGAAGGGTTAGTCATGGCCAGGGCAGTGGCCATGGGGATGGAAATGAGGGGATGGTGCAAGAAATGTTTCTGATGTAGAAGGGCAGGACTAGATGAGTGTGGGACTGAGAGCAGGGAGCTGGAAATGTCTCCCAGTTTTCCCATCAGGGTGACAGGGTAGGAGGTGGAGCCACCATGGCGGCGGCAGCAGGATGGGGGGTATTAGATAAGAGGATAAGGTCCTTGGGGCACATAGAGTCTGAGGGGTCTAGGGCATCTGGGAGGTGACTGGGCACACACAGGCCGGAGCTGGAAGACAGAGGTGTGGATGGGCATGCAGCATCACGGCGTCGGGAGGGTGATGCCTAGTGTCAGAGGCCAAGGAGAGGCCAGGAAGAATACAGCAGAAGCGACTTCTGAGATCGGCAGTGAGAGCGTCATCAGTGTCCTTAGCAAGCTGCGTGTCTGTGGGCTGATGACGGAGCTGGGAGAGTGCAGGGTGATGCCTGGAGACAGGGGTGGTGATCAACCCACATGTGTTGACTCTCTCACTCCCCTGGACCACCCTCCCCCACCTCAAACATGCTGTTCTGGCCTCTGCAATAGTCCTTTCCTGGAAGGTTCATAAGTTAGCTGTTTGCCATAGGTCTCGTCCACTAGATGGAGAGTCCCACACGGTTAGGGGCTAAGTTTCAGTCTCCTGCTTCATAGTGATGATCAGATCCAGATCAGAGTGGAAGTTGGTAAATGTGGGAGGATGGCTAGAAAGATGGAAGGATGAATGTGCGGATGGATGGATGGATGGATAGATGGATGGATGGATGGATGGATGGATGGATGGATAGATGTGTAGATGGATGGATGGATGTGTGGATGGATGGATGGATGGATGGATGGATGGATGGATGGATGTGTGGATGAATGGATGGATGTGTGGATGGATGGATGGATGGATGGATGGATGGATGGATGGATGTGTGGATGAATGGATGGATGGATGGATGGACGGGTGAGTAGATGGGTAGATAAATGAATAGATCAGTGAATGGATGGATATGTAGTAGAGGCTGGATAGGTGGGTGGATAGATGTATAGATGGGTGGACGGATGGGTAAAGTTTAGGAGTGAAGGTAGTGGTTGGGGATGCTCATAGGGAGGCTGGGCTGGGGAGGGGATTTCTTGGTGGGAGACTTGAGTATGTTCTTTGGCTAAGGAGAGGGGCTAATCGGTGGAGTGAGGGTGCAGAGGAACTAAGACTCTGAGATGGGAGGCTGGCAGGAAGTGTACCCCACCTGTCTCAGTCCCCAGAGCCCCAGTCTCAATCGCTGCACCCAATCCCACTCGGGACAGGGGGGCTTGAGGGTCTGATGCATGAGAGGGGCAGGTCTCTGGGATTAGGAGCCGCAGGCACGGCCTCTTTCCCCTCCTGTGCAGTGGGGCAAGTCCCTTCTCGCTCTGAGGCTTCTGGCATTTCCTGTCGGCTGCCTGAGTAACGGCTGTATCCCCGGGGAAATGACGCAGGGCTTGTTATCAGTGACCCACATTTCTTAGAAGAGAGCACAGGAAGGCAGGAGGGCTCGGGCCTCTGTTGTGGAGTGTGGGGGTGGAGGCCCGGCCCTCGCCCGAGGCCACACACAGAGGGGGTGGCGTTGGCCGCTGGACGTCCCCTGGCCAGCCACAACGCAGCGTCCCCGTTTCACTGAGTTGTGCTGACAGCCTGCAGTTTCTCCTAGGACCTAGGCCAATCAGCCGGAACCAGGGCAGACTCCGGATGTGTCTGACCTGCTGGCCTCCACCTTGAGGGTAGTAATCAGACAACCCAGTGCAGTAGAAGTTCAGGAAAGTCCCCTCTCCTCTCTGTACCTCAGTTTCCTCATCTGTATAATGGGTGTCATGGGGGGGGGGGGCGTTGAAATGCAATAACACATAAGAGGCGTGGGCCCAGGGCCTAGCCCCTATTCTTGCTGCTCGTCATCTTGATCTTGGCACATCTCAGATGTGATTGGGACCTGGGGTGCCACGCTGGGGGGTCCTGATTAAGCCCGAGCTCTGAAAAGGGGCGATTCTGGCAGGATCGTTGACGTTGGGGGCCAGAGGTCAGAACGCAAGAAGTGGATCCACTGCTTTGAGAACGTGATCGCCCTCATCTACCTGGCCTCGCTGAGCGAATACGACCAGTGCCTGGAGGAGAACAACCAAGAGGTGAGGGGCCACTGAGGACGGAGGGGGCGCCATCTTCTCTGCTCTTCTCCTCCCCCTGGCCCAGGGACCCCCAGGAAGCCCCAGTGCCACTTTCGAGCGGGCCTGTGTGTGTCCGGTGTGGCTCTGAGCCTCACCTTCCACTCTTTCGTGATCAGACCATTCAGCCCCAAGACTCCGATTCACAAGCGTTTGTGTTGCCAACAACACTCACATGTGGCGCGTGCGCACACACACACACACACACACGGATATTCATGTCCTGCGTGTCCTGAGACATGCCCCCCGACCACCCCCCGGAAGCACACACAAACTGTCCTGGAAATAGTGTCACACTGCAGGGACTATGTCACGCTTCTATCCAGAAATGCTGGTGAGGATCAGTCTTCCTTTGTGACCTCTCCTCCTAATTACACCCAGCACACAATCGCGGGCACACTGTTACCTGACATGTGCACTTTCGGTGGCTCAGTGTCACAGAGGCCGTCTGGGCATTCGAGAGGGAGACGCTATCATTTTGACTTTCAGGTTGAATCAGACAGAACGAGCCCGAGGTCGCTCTGACATAGCTCTTGCCACCTGACCTGTCCTAGTTTGCTGGGGCGGCCGTAACCAATGACCGCAAACCGGGAGGCTGAGACAACAGAAAAGTATTCTCTCCGGGTTCTGGAGGCAGAGGCTGAGGTCAAGGTGTCGCAGGGCTGGTCCCCGGAGGCCGTGAGAGAATCTGTCCCAGGCTCTCTGAGCTGCTGGTGACTCTGGAGTCCTTGGTGTTCCTTGGCTTGCAGATGCATCAACCCACCTCTGCCTCCGTCGCCACATGGCATCCTCCTTGTATGTGAGGCTGTGTCCAAATTCCCCCTTTTTGGGGGCATCAATCATTAGACTTAATGCCACCCAATTCCAGTATGACCTCTTCGTGAATTCTAGGACCTGCTTCCAAATAGGGTCACAGGCTGAAGTTCCAGGGGGACATGAATTGGGGGGAGGGCACTAGTCAAACCAGTTGAGGCACAAAACCATGCTGGGTCCACATAGGCAGCCGGCCACGCCTGCTCGGACCCATCTCCACGTAGAGGGAGGGCTCCTGTCTGGGCCAAGCTAGCCGATCTGAGCGATGAACAGCCTGTGTCCCCCAACCCAGAACAGAATGAAGGAGAGCCTGGCCCTGTTTGGCACAATCCTGGAACTGCCCTGGTTCAAAAGCACATCTGTCATCCTCTTCCTCAACAAAACCGACATACTGGAGGAGAAGATCCCCACCTCCCACCTGGCTACCTACTTCCCCAGCTTCCAGGGTGAGTTCTAGAACCTTCTATACCCTACCCAACCTCCCCCCCGCCAAAAAAAAAAGCAGTTCCCAAGGGAGATGCTCCATCCAGGCCCTACTCCAGCCTGGAGTCAGTGGAGTTTCAAATACGATTGGACAAACCTGAGTTCCAGACCCAGATGCTTTCACTGCCCAACCTCTCTCTGTTCTCAGTTTCCCATCTGTAGACTGGGGATAAAATAACAGATGCCTTCACACTTGATGTAATTGCTTAAAGAAGAGAATTCTCAAAAGTCACATATTATAGATGTGAGGGTGGGTCTGCTGGATAGAGTCCATTGTCATAAAGCACACCCAAAAGGCATCAACAACTATTTCCAGGATCTTCTTAGATTTTTGACCTTTTCTTTTTCTAACTTTCATAGTCATCTCAGCTATACCTAATCGGATAGCATTTTTTTTTTTTTTTTTAATTAAATTTTTATTGTTCAGATTACATTTGTTCCTCTTCCCCCCATAACTCCCCTCCTTCCAGTTCCCGCCCCACCCTCCGCCCTCACTCCCCACCCACTGTCCTCATTCATAGGTGCACGATTTTTGTCCAGTCTCTTCCCGAATCTCCCATTCCCCTTACCCCCCCAAAAATAGTCAGTCCATTCCCTTTCTATGTCCCTGATTCATTATAATCACCAGTTCATTCTGTACATCAGATTATTTATTCACTTGATTCTTAGATTCACTTGTTGATAGATGCATGTTTGTTGTTCACAATTTGTATCTTTACCTTTTTCTTCTTCCTCTTCTTAAAGGATACCTTTCAGTATTTCGTATAATACTGGTTTAGTGGTGATGAACTCCTTTAGCTTTTCCTTGTCTGTGAAGCTCTTTATCTGACCTTCAGTTCTGAATGATAGCTTTGCTGGATAAAGTAATCTTGGTTGTAGGTTCTTGGTATTCAGCACTTTGAATATTTCTTGCCACTCCCTTCTGGCCTGCAAAGTTTCTGTTGAGAAATCAGCTGACAGTCGTATGGGTATTCCCTTGTAGGTAATTGAGTCTCTTTCTCTTGCTGCTTTTAAGATTCTCTCTTTGTCTTTTGCTCTTGGCATTTTAATTATGATGTGTCTTGGTGTGGTCCTCTTTGGATTCCTTTTGTTTGGGGTTCTCTGCACTTCTTGGACCTGTAAGTCCATTTCTTTCACCAGGTGGGGGAAGTTTTCTGCCATTATTTCTTGAAATAGGTTTTCAATATCTTGCTGTCTTTCATCTTCTGGCACCCCTATTATTCTGATGTTGGTACGCTTGAAACTGTCCCAGAGGCTCCTTACACTATCTTCACACTTTCGGATTCTTTTTTCATTTTGCTTTTCCAGTTGGGTGTTTTTTGTCAAATCTTTGGTTTGATTCTTGTGCTCCTCTGGTCTGCTATTGGGTATAATATTCTTTATTTCAGTCCGTGTATGCTTACTTTCTAATTTCTTTATCGTGGCATCGAGGGTCTCATTAGTTTTCGTGAGGCTCTGCACAAATTTATGGCAAGCCCTCAAAATTGCGATTCTTAGCTCCATATCCTCCATTTCTGTCATGTTTTTTTGTCTCCGCATCTTTTATGCTTTCTTGGTGCACCCCCTTGTGGTCTTTGTGCGCAGTCTTGTTCTAGCCAAGCCTTAATTGTTGTCCGGATAGCATTTTTATTTTTAAATCTGTGACTGACCTCTGCGCGTTTGTCCAAAGCACACAGCTCAGTTTTCACAGCTACAACAACCCTTTCATGAGGGGCTTGTAGCTAATAGATGTGTGTAGTGTCTCATTAAGTGCATATCAAGCAGGAGGAATACAACAGGTTTGGGAACAAACCTTTGGTGCAACCCGAGGCACAAAGGGCCCCGGCCAACTAGAGCGAGTGCAGTGAGTGTTGGGCACCAGGTAGAGACGTAAGGTTTTGGTGAAACCAGGGAAGGGGTGTGTTAGCTAGATATTGGGCCACTGTGAGGGTAAAGGGAGCTGCTAGAAGTATCCCAGCTGAGTAGCAAATGCCCCCCAAAGTTGGGGGCTTAAACCAGCCATTTCACTTTGCTCACGATTGAGGGGGTCAGGAACTTGGGGAAGGTTGAGGCGGTTGTTCACCTGTGGTCCATGTGGCATCAGCTGGGGTGGGTGGGATTGGAGATGCACATCTGAGATGGCTTCTTGCACCAGTGTATGGTGACTCTGTGATCCTCCACCTCTCCCTTCCTTCTTCTCCTCCTCTCCCTCCCCCTCCTCCTTTTCCTCCTTTTCTTCTCCCTCCCTATCTCTCTATCTCTCTCTCTCCCTTCCCCTCCCCATATCTGGTGTCTTCTACTCCAGGGCTAGCTCATAGCATGGCTGCCTCAGGATGGTCAGACTTCAGCCCAGGTGGAAGCCTCTGCTCATGACATAGCCTAGGAAGTCCCAGGTGGTTACATCCGCCTTATTCTATTGGCCAATAAAATCACTCAGGTCAGCCCAGACTCTAACGGAGGCACCGTCTACATTATGATGGCCAAATGGCATGTGACTACAGGGAGCAATGACAGCCATCCCGGAGACAAGCTGTCTTTGTTTCCTTGGGCTGCTGTGACAAATGGCCACAGACTGGGGGGCTGAAAACAACAGACATTTATTCCCTCACAACCCAGGAAGCTGGAAGTGTGAAACCAAGTGAGTGGCAGAGCAGGGTCAGTTCCTTCAGGAGGCTCAGGGGAAGAATCTGCTCTAGGCCTCTCTCCTAGTTTCTGATCATTGCCTGCAGTCTTAGCATTTCTTTTCTTTTTAATATATTTTATTGATTTTTTACAGAGAAGAAGGGAGAGGGATAGAGAGTTAGAAACATCGATGAGAGAGAAACATCGATCAGCTGCCTCCTGCACATCCCCTACTGGGGATGTGCCCACAACCAAGGTACATGCCCTTGACCGGAATCGAACCTGGGACCCTTCAGTCTGCAGGCCGATGCTCTATCCACTGAGCCAAACCGGTTAGGGAAGGGCAGCATTTCTTGACTTATAATGCATCATTCCAATCTCTTCCTCCATCGTCACACGGCCTTTTCTATCTCTGGTTGTCTCTCCTTTTTTTTTTTTTTAAAGCCTCACCAGAGGACATTTCCCATTGATTTTTGTAGAGAGTGGAAGAGAGAGGGAAAGACAGAAAGAAACATCCATGTGAAACACATCGATTGGTTGCCGCCTGCACAAGCCCTGACCAGGGCCTGGGCCAGGGAGCAGCCTGCAACCGAGGTACATGCCCTTGACCAGAATCAAACCCAGGACCCTTCGGTCCGCAGGCCGACGCTCTATCCACTGAGCCAAACCAGCTAGGGCTCTCTCCTCTTTTTATAAGAACACAAGTCATTGAATCTGGGGTCCAACCTAGTTCAGTATGACCTCATTTCAACTTCACTCTTTACAGCTGCAAAGACCCTATTTCCACATCCGATCACATTCTGAAGTTTGAAGTGGACATGGATTTGAGGGGACACTATTCACCCCGGTACACAACCAACCATGGTAGATGAAGCCCTTAGTTTGCATGTACTAAGCTTTGGTGACATCACCGTGGGTGGGAGCCCCTGGCCTTGTCAGAGCCCATGTGGCCAATCTCAGCCGGTCATGCCCGCAAGACTCAGAGTCTGGGCAGCAGATGTCAGCTTATTCCAGGGTGGTGGCCTGGGCACCCCTCGTCACCCTTCCCAGCTGGGCAGCACTTGGAGAGTTTGAGAAGCAGATAGTTTTGAGGATTGTTTGCTTTTCTCAAGGTCAAAGGAAAACTCCGTCCTTTTCTCCCAGCCAAAGAGGCTTCAGCGCCCATATACTAAGCTTATGGCTCTCGGCCCTTCTTTCCTGGTACTAAATAATACTCGTGACAATAATGAACAATAACAATGAACACATCTAACACTGGTGGAAGCACTCTATGTATTATTGACTTGTTCAATCCTCATTAAAAAGCCCTGTGCAGCCGTAGCTGGTTTGGCCCCGTGGATAGAGCGTCAGCCTACAGACTGAACGGTCCCAGGTTCCATTCTGGTCAAGGGCACATGCCCGGGTTGCCGGCTCGATCCCCAGTAGGGGGCATGCAGGAGGCAGCCGATCAATGATTCTCTCTCATCATTGATGTTTCTATCTCTCCCTCTCCCTTCCTCTCTGAAATCAATAAAAATATATATTTTTTACAAAGTCCTGTGCAGTAGGACTCCTTCACGGGGAAACTGAGGTACAGTCACTTGCCAGAAGTCACACAGCCAGGGAGTGACAGAGGCAGGCTTCCAATCCAGGCCGTCTGGAGTCAGAGATGGCCGGTTTTACCCACTATGCAACCCGCCTTTCTGAGAGAATGACAGCGCACACTCCTGAAGCTTTCTGATGACTGAGCACGGAGCCCTGGGCACGATTGCTTTGAATCCTCACAACTCTGGGAGGCCTGGGGCTAGTCCTCATCCCAATTTTACAAACCAGGAAACGGAGGCTCACATGGGTCACATTTATTAACATGCACGCAAACTAGTAGGTAGCAGAGCCAGGCTTTGGGCCCTGAACTCACGTTGTGCTTTCAATGCAGCAGCCCATGTGCCTCACCAGGGTGGCCATCCCTCCCCTTCCCCTGGCCTCGGTTTCCCCGTGTGCACCAGCCTCTGTCTCTGCAGCTCCGCTTCCCATCCCTCCAGCTCCAAGCCCAGCCAAGAGCATCTCTTCAACACAAGCTCTGCTCAGAGTCCCAGAGCTGAGCCTCATTGGGCCGCCCCAGGTCATGTGACCCCGCCAGCCTGATTCTGCCGATGGCTGGGCTGGAGTCACGTGACCTGCTAGACAGATAAAAGCTGGCCGTCCACCTGTTGGAACCGTAGTGGGTGCTGGACTGGGGGGGGGGGTCCCCTGCAGCCCTGAGTTGCCCATATCGGGAAGACAGTTTCCGGAGACCCCCCTTGATCTCAGTAGGGGGTCCCCGTCTGCCCCAGGAGCCTGTGTCCTGACGCCCTCACTCCTGCCCCCCAGGCCCGAAGCAGGACGCGGAGGCAGCCAAGCAGTTCATCCTGGGCATGTACAGCAGCATGTACGCCGGCTGCGCGGACGCCGCCGACGGGGGCAGGAAGGGCTCGCGCTCCCGGCGCCTCTTCAGCCACTACACGTGCGCCACGGACACGCAGAACATCCGCACGGTCTTCAAGGACGTGCGGGACTCCGTCCTGGCCCGCTACCTCGACGAGATCAACCTGCTGTGACCCAAGCCCCGCCTCCCCGGCTCGGACCAGCGAGCGGCCCTCCGGACCTGCGGGCGGGGCGGGGCGGGGCCGGGCGGCGCTCCGGGAGCCCCGATGCCTCCCCGGTCGCTCCAGGCCCACGTGGCCGGGGGGCCACGAGTGAGTTGCGGAAAGCCAGTCGCCGCCGCTCCTCTGCCCTTTGCCAGGACAGCTCCTGGGGTCCCCACTCTTGACTCCTCGAAAAAGGAGCACCATGGCCACCTGGGGTCCCCGGGGTGGAGGGGACGATGAAGAGAGCAGAGGACGGAAGACTCAGGACCCCCGCTCCGGGTCTGTCCCCTCCTGGGAAGAAGTCCGGGACCCCCGGGGGTGGTGCACCCCCTCAGGGATCGGGCAGGGGGCCCGCAGGCCCAGGAACCGGACTCTGGCGCCCCTTAGTGGACAGGAGGTGGTATCTCCCAGTCTGAGGTTTGGGTAGCTCAGAGGCCGCCCTTGGTGGGGAAGAGACCCCTGGAAAACGGTGTTAAGAGCCTCATGACTCGAGGTGTGTTCTGTTACGGTTTGCAGACGAGGGGCACGGAGGCTCACAGGTCTCCCCCTCTTTCCTAGGCTGGGGGCTGGGTGCGCTGCATCTTGCAACCTGTATTTATTCCCTCATCTGCAGGGCCCCTTGTGAGTTGGACATTAAAGAGATGACATTCTGGAGGCCTGTGATTTCTCAGGGGTGCCCTGTTTACGCCCCCCCGCCCCCCACACACCGCGGTCCCTTCTCAGGTCTCCTGTCCCACGAAGGGTAGAAACATGGGGAAGGAAGGAAAAAAGGTTATACTTGTTCACCGCCCTGTGCTGGGCACGGCATACAGAGCTGTCCAGGAAAGCGCACACTCTGAGCCAAGAGGTAGAGTCCAGCCTCTCTTCCTGGAGGGGGGCGCATTTAAGCCCACCCTATGTTGCTATTTACCCCAAATTCTAGCGGCAGCTCCCACCCATCTCTGGTGAAGATGAAGATAATGGCTCTACTTAAGCCAGATCATGGTGACCCACCATCCCCAGGGATGTCCCATGTAGCACAAGCCCTGTCGTGCCCATTTTACAGATGAGAAAACTGAGGCACCAAGAAGCTGAATAATTTGAAGTCATACACTTGGGAGGTCACACAGCCAAGATTCTATTCATTCAACACCCCCCCTTTTTTTTACTTAAAAAAAAACCTTATGTTTTAGAATAGTCTTAACTTTACAGAAAAATTGTGAGGGTAGTGCAGAGAGCTGCCTTATAAAATTGCACCCAAATACCCCTACTGTTAACATCTTACATTAATATGGTACTTTTTTTTTTTTACAATCAATAAACTAATACTGACACATTATTAACTAAAACTTATACTCTATTCAGATTTCTTCAGTTTTCCCCCTAATATCCTTTTGGCTTTTAGTGGTCACATCTTCAGCTCCTTTGGGCTGTGATGGTTTCTCTGACTTTTCCTGTTTTTGGTGACCTTGACAGTGTTGAGGATGCTGGTCAGATATTTTTCCTAGGATTGCCGTAGCAAAGTACCACAGCCTGGGTGGCTTAAAACAACGGAAATGTATTCTCCCAATGTTGGAGGACGGAAGTGTGAGATCAAGGCAGCAGCAGGGCCACACTCCCTCTGAGGGCTCCAGGCAGGATCCCTCCTGCCTCTTCCAGCTTCTGCGAGCCCCAGGCATCCATCCCTTGGCTGGTGGCCAGTGGAACCTCTTTGAGTTGGCTCCTCGGTCCTGTTGCCATGACCCCTGTGGCCTCAGAGGTCATACTTCTGGCACAGCGAGATGCTTTTGTCTTGTCCTATACTTTCACAGCCCCAGCTCTGCATTTGGCCATTTCTCCAAGGAGCCCTGATTCCTTTTAACGGGACATATTTAGAGACCACACTCTGACCACAAAGTTGGGAAATCCATATTTTCTTCACTTTTTATTTTGAAAATACTTTCAACCTACAGAAATTGCAGAACTATTGCAATGAAGTCCCATCTACCCTGCATCTAGGTTAGGGTTCAGCAAACCATCGGCTTGCTGCTGTTTTTGTAAATAAAGTTTTATTGGCACACAGCCACATCCATTTACATATGGTCTCTGGCAGCTTTTCCTCTGGGGGGCAGAGTTTTGACAGATACTGTCTGGCTCTCAAAGCTGAAATTATTTACTCTGGCTCTTCTCAGAAAAAAATTGCTGACCCTTGAGCTGGTCCGCCCATGGTTAACCTTTTGCTTTATATTTCTCTATATACAAAATCTAAAAGTGTATTATATATTCCATAGAGAATATGGACATTTTCCCCCTTAATTTTCTAAATAATTTGAGCGTAGGTTGGAGATATGGTGCATCTTTACTCCAGATCACCATGTATTTCCTATGGGAAAAAAATCTGTTATATAAGCAGAGTGCAATAGTCAAATTCAGGAAATCTAGCATTGATACAATAATATATTTTTAAATATATTTTCATTGCTTTCAGAGAGAGGAAAGGAGAGAGAGAGAGAGAGAGAGAGAGAGAGAAACATCAATGATGGGAGAGAATCATTGATCAGCTGCCTCCTGCATGCCCCACACTGGGGATCAAGCCCGCAACCCGGGTATATGCCCTGACTGGGAATTGAACACTGACCTCCTGGTTCATAGGTCAGCACTCAACCACTGAGCCATGCCATCTGGGCATTGATACACTAACATTGTCTAATATACAGCTCATAAAAAAATTTCCTCAATATTGTCTTTTACAGCACTTCCCCCCATTCTAGTATCCAGTCAGGAACCACTCACTGCATTTAGTTTCATGCATCTTGGCTCTCCTTTCATCCAAGACAGGCTTAGCCTTTTTTGTCTTTCCTGAATGTTCATGACCTTGACTCTTAAAAAGTATAGACCAGTTATTCTGTGGGATGTCCTCAGTGTGGGTTTGTTTGATGCCTCCCCATGACCTGATGCAGGTTGTATACTTTGGTGGGAATATCATAGAAGAAGTGATGTTCCCTCCTCAGTGTGTGATGCCAGGCCAGCCTTGTGTATTTACTGCATCTCCAGTGATGCTGACTTGGATCTCGTGGTTAAGGCTGTTACCGAAAGGGGCCTGGCCCCTGGCGGGTCTGCCTCGGGCTGGCTGGTAGTGTGTGGGTTCTTGACTTCGTGCAGGAAAAATTTCATAACCCAAGTCCCAGATGACTATGAGGGAATGTTTATTAAAGCTGGGACAGTAAAACAAGAAAGGGCTTAGCTCAGAAGAAGCAACAAGAGAGCCTAGGCTGGGCTTCCCTAGCTCTCTGGGAAGTCAGAGAAAAGGAGGCCTGGGAACAGGTTCAGGGGTAAACCTGGGACAAGCTACCACTGTCCATTGCTCCCCTGGTTGCAAGCCTCCTGGGGTCCTTCAGAACTTAGGAGACGCAGGCCTGTGGGGGAGGAAGAGGAGGAAGGGAATGGAGGGGGTGCTCCTGAGAGGGAGAGCGTGTGCTGGGTCCGTTGTCTTGAGGTTTTTATCTCTCTCTTGCAGGAGGGAATATTGGGGGGGGGGGTCTCAGGGCAGGGTTTTAGCAAAATATTCATCCGTTTTCTAGATGTGCTCCTTCAGGGTCATGGTCTCCACTGATTGGTCAGTGTCAGGGCAGGGGGTCATTAGTCACTGCAGCTGGTCCTGGTGTCGCACACCTGGTTTGACTGCTTTTCTGGGCCTGGAGCTGAAATACGCTGAGGCCTGGATGTTCTCTCTCAGGAGGTGACGTTCTGGATCTGCTGTAAATTGTTCGGCCAGTTTGTTTAGCTGTCTGTCTCCGTTTCCTATTCCACTTGTCCTGGCTTGCTGGCCTGTCTCAAGGCGACATTCAAGGGTTTCTTGAGTAAGATATTTTTCTCTTTGTAATTAAATATGTATTCTGTAGGAAAATACTTTGAGATTATGTCAATATCCTGCTCCCCAACAAAATTCCACCCAATAATATTTAATTTTATTGATTTCAGAGAAGAAGGGAGAGGGAGAGAGAGATAGAAACATCAATGATGAGAGAGAATCATTGATTGTCTGCCTTCTGCATGTCCCCTACTGGGGATCGAGCCTGCAACCTGGGCATGTGCCCTTGACCAGAATTGAACTCGGGACCCATCAGTCTGTTGGCTGACACTTTATCCACTGAGCCAAACTGGCCAGGGCTCTACCCAATAATTTTAGCATTTATTGTTGATTATTGCCTGGGCCAATTAATGCTATGATAATTACAAAAAAAGTGATTTCTCTAACTGCTATTGGGTAGCTGCCTAAGAGTGGAATTGTTGGATCATATGGAAAGATTTTTTTCTTCTAGTTAGTTTTATTGTGGTAAAATACACATAACATAAAATTGACCATTTTAGCCATTTTAAGTATACTGTTCAGTGGCATTAAATCCATTCACATTAGTTTTTTTATTATTATTAACTAGAGTCCCGATGCACAAAATTCGTGCATGGGTAGGGTCCCTAGGCCTGGCCAGTGATCAGGGCCGATCTGTAGGGTGACCAGTGGAGCAATTGGGGGGGCGGGGGGGGGGCCCTGCTGGCGCCCGCCTTGGCTGACCTGGGGCCTGCGGGCTGGGGGCAACTCCTGCGTTGAGCATCTGTCCCCTGGTGGTCAGTACATGTCATAGCGACCCACCATTCCACTGGTCGTTCTGACGTTCGGTCAAATTGCTTATTAGGCTTTTATTATATAGGATTTCAGAGAAGAACAGAGAGAGAGAGAGAGAGAGAGAGAGAGAGAAACATCAATGATGAGAGAGAATCACTGATCAGCTGCCTCCTGCACACCTCCTACTGAGGATCAAGCCCGAAACCCAGGCATGTGCCCTTGACCGGAATTGAACCCGGGACCCTTCAGTCCGCAGGTGGACACTCTATCCGCTGAGCCAAACCGGCTAGGGCCATTCACATCGTGTGTAACCATCTCCACCACCCATCACCAGAACTGTTCATCTTGTAAAACTGAAACTGTCCCCATTGAACACTACCCGCCCCTCCCCCTCCCCTAGGCCCTGGCCCCCACCATCTACTTCCTTTCTCTCTGACTTTAAGGTCATCATCGCTGGTGCTCATGTAACTCCAAGTTTGGCCAGCAGCAGGCCCTCGGGCTGCCTCCTGCATCTGTGTGACAGGTCCCCATCTCAGAGCACTTTCTTACTTTCTGACACACTAACATGTTCCAGGCTCATCCTGTACTCTCCCTGCCTCACTACCTTTTTTTTTTTTTTTTTTTTAAGGGGATGATATTCAGAAGCCAAGATTTGGGTGTTTGATGCTCTCGTTGCTATTGAGTAGTTTCAGTGGACAGAGTCAGGAAACAGATTTTTGTTTAAATCACAAGTCCAGCCCTGTAATGGTTCACAGGTCAATGCTCTCTCCACTGAGCCAAACCAGCGAGGGCCACACTGACACGTTCAGTCCTGCTCTTGGGGTTCTTCTGCATTCTCCCTTTCCATTGGCGCATCTTCTTCCCCAGTGAAGACCTGGCTCTTCATATCAATGCACTTGCTACTGTGCTCAGTCCCATAGCACACGTGATGGTTTCAGAATCACTACCCCATCCCACTCCTGAAAACAAATCCCCTACACAAAGTTCAAAATCTCTTTGCAGTTTCTTCTGTCTTCAGAGCAAGTACTACGTCCAAAAATTGCATGGGCTGGTTCTCTTGTATTTCTGTGTGGTTTTGTTTTTCATTTGAAATGCAATTATGTTCATTTCTTTTCCATTTTATCCCATCTTAAAGCTCTTTTTCTCCATCCCTGTTGATTTAATTTCATTGTTGACTAACGGGGGCATTAACTGAGCTAAAAAAAAACGATGTAAAGAGGGATGCTCAGAGGGTGTCATCCCCTCTTTTCAATTTCGATCCCCGCACAAGCCTTGTTGGTTTCTCTCCTGTGTTTGTTTTGCAAAAACAAGCAGATATGTGTATATTTTATCTCCCTTCTTCATTACACAATAAGTACCAAATGACCCAAGTCTTTCGCACTTTTCCCCCAAATTGACAAGATGATCTGGAAGTCACTCTATTCACTCATAGAGGCTGTCCTCGTTCTTTCTCACGGCTGTCCGGTGCTCCACTCTGGTGCAGCATAATTTATCAGCCCGTCTCCTGTGCACAGGCATCTGGGGTGCTAATATTTCCCATTTACAAACAACAATAATAACCTTCTCTGTGTTAACTTGCATATTTTTAGAGCTGTGGCTTCAGGGCCGATTCTAGAGGGGGCTTGTTCTTACAGCACAGACATATATCGTAAGATTAAATCAGGTATGATGTGTGTGTGCACAGCCTTTCTCCCAGGCAGCAAGTAATTCACGGGCGAGGTCGTTGTTGGACAGCTCTGCAGTGTTCGTCAAACTGCTCTCTCATGGCATTGCATTTTAGTCCTGGATTTGCGCTCTGGGCCAGGGGTCAGGGGCCCAGCTGGGATTGGGGTTTAGTTGAGGTTGGGGCTCAACTAGAGTTGGGGCTCAGGGCTCAGTCCAGGGCTGGGCTCACTCAGGGTCATGGGTGAAGATCAGAATCAGCTTACGGCTCATCCAAGGTCAGGGGTCAGCCTGAGATCAAAGCTCAGTCTAGGACCGGAGCTCAAGCTGGGACCAGGGCTCAGCCTGGGATTAGAGCTCCATCCAAGGACCAGCCTGACAGAGGATTCAATCCCGGTACAGGCTGAGTCTCAGAACACGCAGTGTGTCTCGGTTAATGTGTGTACGTCAGCGGTCCCTGGTGAGGCCAGCACTGAGGCCAGCTGTCCTACTGCACAGGGTGGTACCTGGGAAAGATTCGGCTGCCTTTCCCACCCCACCCCAGGCCTCAAACCGCAGCTGCCTACACAGCTTCCTGAGTGGCCCCTCTTCCCCAAACTTCCCTTTCAGATCCGTTATTGTTCGGTCACCTCTAGTGACAAGATGCTACCGCCTCCTCAGGCAGCACCTCGACCTGAGCTTCCCTGTAATGGTTCTGCTCCCACACTGAGTAGTGAGCTGTGGGAGAGGTGCTGGGCAGGAGCCACGGCCACCTGAATGCCCTCCCCGAGCTCCTGCCCACCCCACCTCTATGGGCACACGTGTGGGCCTGGCAGGGGAGCCTGCCTCCCCCTGGAGACCCCAGGGCAGGACTGAGGCTCACCTCTTCAGGTTCCCCAGGATCGGCTTTACTCCCCCAACTTCTCACCCCCACTTGGTGCTCACACCTCAGTCCTCAGCCATCTCCGATTGGGTCAATCTGAGCCCGGTCAGGTGGACAGGGGTGGGAATGGGGGTGGGGTGAGCCCCCATTTTTCCTGTGAGCCCCTCTCCCCAAAGGTGAGGGGCTGTCCTGGGTGGGGGTCCCTAGCTAGGCTCCTAGTAGGGCCAGCTCAGGGGACAGGAGAGACAACCAGCGGTGAAACTAAAAACTCTGCCAAGTTGGGTCCTGGCCTTGGAGAGTCCTGTGTTTGTAGGTGGTCGCTTCCCACTGTGTGACCCTCGATCGCTGGTGCCACCTCTTCAGGCCTCGGTTTCCCTTTCTGTGGACGGGTGGGCCACAGGTCTGTCTGGCCCTGTCATGGGGATAAAGTGGGGTACATACGCACCTTCAGCAAAGTGGCCAACAGTGCCCTGACCGGTTTGGCTCAGTAGATAGAGCACCGGCCTGCAGACTGAAGGGTCCTAGGTTCGATTCCGGTCAATGGCATGTACCTTGGTTGCGGGCACATCCCCAGTAGGGGTTGTGCAGGAGGCAGCTGATTGATGTTTCTCTCTCATCGATGTTTCTAACTCTCTATCCCTCTCCCTTCCTCTCTGTAAAAAAATCAATAATAAAATATATATTTTTTAAAAAGTGGCCAGCGGTGCTCATGCTCATGTGTGTGCAGTCACTTGACACACACTTATTAAGCACCTACTGTGTGCCAGGCACAGTTGAAGCAGTGGGAAGACAGTGAAGGAATAAGCTGGGTGCTGGAGGGAGTCACCTAGCTGGGCAGGGTGGCAAGTACTTTTGGGTGGTGCATTTCCCCCTCCCTCTGGGGCCCCTACCCCCCTGGGCTTTCGAGGAACAGAAGGGGACAAAGGAGGGGGTCTTGCAGCAGGAGCAGCTGCAGCGCCCTCCAAGGCCCTGGGGTGGGAGCGGACCGTTGGGATGCCCCTCCCCTCCCAGGCCTCACCCCCACCCTGGGGGTACCTCGAACATAACAGGAAATTTCAAATAACAGGAAACCAAGACAGGGCAAGGCAGCAGCTCCACCCTGCCCCGGGGCCAGCCACCCTGGGCCTCAGTCTGCCCTGGGGGACTGCAATGAATGCTACAGGGTCCCCAGTGAAGGCTTCTGACGCCTGCTGGCAGCTGGCGGCCAGTGGGCACAGCCAGCTCATTATCCTGCACTACAACCACTCCGGCCGGCTGGTGGGGCGGGCCACGCCAGAGGATGGGGGGCTGGGGGTCCTGCAGGGGCTCTTCGTGGCCATGAGCTGTCTGGTGGTGCTGGAGAACCTCCTGGTGCTGATGGCCATCGTGACCCACATGCGGTCCCGGCGGTGGGTCTACTACTGCCTGGTCAACATCACGCTGAGTGACCTGCTCACCGGCTTGGCCTACCTGGTCAACGTCCTGCTGTCTGGGGCCCGCACCTTCCACCTGGCCCCGGCCCACTGGTTCCTGCGTGAGGGCGTGCTCTTCATGGCCCTGGCTGCGTCCACCTTCAGCCTGCTCTTCACCGCCGGCGAGCGCTTTGCCACCATGGTGCGGCCGGTGGCCGAGAGCGGGTACACCAAGAGGGGCCGCGTCCTGGGCTTCATCGGGCTGTGCTGGCTGCTGGCCGCCCTGCTGGGCCTGCTGCCCCTGCTGGGCTGGAACTGCGTGTGCTCCTTCCAGAGCTGCTCCAGCCTGCTCCCGCTCTACTCCAAGGCCTACATCCTCTTCTGCGTGGTCATCTTTGCCGGGATCCTGGCCACCATCATGGTGCTCTACGGGGCCATCTTCCGGGTGGTGCGGGCCAATGGGCAGAAGGCCTCGCGCCCCCCGTGCCGCCGCAAGGCCCGCCGGCTGCTCAACACGGTGCTCATGATCCTGGTGGCTTTCGTGGTCTGCTGGGGCCCCCTCTTCGGTCTGCTGCTGGCCGACATCTTTGGCTCCAACATCTGGGCGCAGGAGTACCTGAGGGGCATGGACTGGATCCTGGCGCTGGCTGTGCTGAACTCGGCGGTCAACCCGCTCATCTACTCCTTCCGCAGCCGGGAGGTGTGCCGGGCCGTGCTGGGCTTCCTCTGCTGCGGGTGTCTCAGGCTGGGCCTGCGAGGGCCCGGGGACTGCCTGGCCCGGGCCGTGGAGGCCCATTCTGGAGCCTCCACCACGGACAGCTCGCTGAGGCCCAGGGACAGCTTCCGGGGCTCCCGGCCGCTCAGCTTTCGGATGCGGGAGCCCCTGACTAGCATCTCCAGCGTGAGGAGCATCTGAGCCCCGCACGGCGGGGGAACATGGTCTGGCCGCCAGGTGCAGGCCCACGCAGGCCCCCCTCCTGCCCTGGACGAGGCCCAGGAGGGGCGGGCCAGGGGCCTGGGAGCATGCAGGGAGGCACCAGGCAGTGGAGGGAGAGGACGGAACAGGGCAGCCAGCCAGGGGTCCCAAGGCCCCGTGGTCCTCCTCGCAGTCCCCAAGTCTGCTGATGCCAAAGAGGCAACCGCTCATTGGAACAGAGGGCGCCCTGGAGTGGGGACAAGTGGGGTGACTATGTATGCCCCAGTTCCTGTGTGATTCTGGGGAAATCCGGGCTCCTTTCTGGGCCTCCGTGGGGCTCCCAGGCAACAAGGGGCAGCCTGTGGAATTGATGACGGTAGAATTGACAACATGGAAGTTCAATGATGGTATGAGATGTCTCCGCCTCCCTCTTATTCATGTTTTTGCAGAGGGAGGATGGCACGAGGGCTGTGGGGCGGCCAGGAGCCTGCAAGGAGGCATGTCGGTGGCCAGGGAAGGCCTTGGTTCTGTGTGCTTGGTGGTGGTGGTGGGGGCGGGGGGTGTGAGGGCAGGTGGTTGTGTGTATGTGTGTGTGTCTGAGAGAGAGAGAGAGAGAGAGAGAGAGAGAGAGAGAGAGAGAGGACAGAATGGCTTGTGCCCACGAGCATGTGCTGTGCCTCTGCATATGCACAGACATCTCTGTGGCCTCTTGTGGAGGGTGTGCGCGTACACCTGTGTGTAACCGGACTACTCTTCTGAAAGCATTTGAGCAATACAAGGCTACCGGGGTTGGGGGGGGCAGTGACAGTTGACACCCTCCCCTTCTCGCTCACTTCCCCTTTCCTACCCCATCTCTCATCTTGGTTTCCTGGCAGCCTCTTCCTCCACCTCTAGGTTCTGCATCTCTTGGGACCGCAGTCTGGGGCCAACAAAAGGCCAGTGGTCTGGTTCTCCTGGCCTCGGGAGCCGTGCCTACGCTCTGGAGTGCTTTTTAGCACTGACAGCTTCCCCCTTCCCCACCTGTAAAACGGGCCGGTGACAGGCAGAACCCACAGCGTGAGGTTGTTGCTCCGTGCTTGCCACAGTGAAGCGCATCCGTGTGTCCCACCAAACGGCTGGCGATGGTGAGAGGTTCCAGCCAGGACAGGAAGCCCGCGCGGCTGCTGAGCACTCCGTCAGTGGCCGGTGAAACAGAAGAACGGACCTTTGAGTTCGTTTGCATTTAAGGAGCCGATGGGACAGCGCAGGTGCACACCCTCAATACACGGCCCCCTCGGCTGGTAGAATGTTCTCCTTCTCCATCCTCCCAGGACCCAGCTAGGGTCTGCCTGTCTCTGTCTCGTCAAGTTCTCAGGGCAGCCCCCCGAGTCTGTTTTTCCGCCGCATGATGGGGGTTTGGTGACTGGAAACCGGTTACTGCGCTGTCCAATACAGCAGCCGCTGGCCGCGTGCGGCTAGTTATCATGAGCTAGAACAAAAGGAAAGTTTCAAAGTCAGTTGGTTGTTTTGGTCGGCGGGAGCTGACGTATCAAAGTACCAGACATGAGGGGGCTTCAACCACAGACATGTATTCTGCCCAGTTCGGGAGGCTGAAGTCTGAGATCAAGATGCCGGCAGGGTTGGTTCGTTCCGAGGCCACGAGGGAGGGTCTGTTCCTAGAGTTTGGTGTTTGCTGGCCATCTTTGGTGTTCCTTGGCTTGCTAAGCATCACCCTCATGTCTGCACGCACGTTCACATGGCATTCCCCTGGTGTGTAAGTCTGTGTCCTAATTTCCCCATTTTCATAAGGACACCAGTCATATTGGGTTAGGACCACCCTGGTCCTGTACGACTTCACCTTACCTCATTACATCCACGACGACCCTATTTTCCAAATAAGGCCACATTCGGAGGTCCTGGGGGTTTCGGACTTCAACACATACATTTGCCCCATAGCAGCCATGCTGCCACATCGTAAGCACTCAGTGGTGACATGTGGCTCCCGGGAACTGTTCTGGACACTATCGAGGCAGAATGTTTTCATCATCATGGAAAGTTCTGTTGGACATGGCCAGAGTTTCCAGCCTGTATGTGGGTGCACAATCAGCTGGAGTAATTTTTACAGTTCCCTGATGCTTGTTCTGGGTGTGTTTATCTGGGGCAGCAGTAGGCAGTGTGGGGTGAGTGGAGCTCACCCCCAAAACTCTCAGCCTGTGTTCTGGGCCCGTGTTGAGCTGGCTTAGCTGCCTCATCTGCCCTGCCTACCCTTTGGGTCTCAGCTTTAGCACCACCTCCTCCAGGAAGTCTCTTCTGATTCTCCCGCCCCTCCCTAGGCCTCCTCTGGACTCCCACAGCTGCTTGTGAGTCCCATTGTAGCGCTAATCGCCCCTGGTCACCCATCTACCTCTTCCCCTGGACTGCAAGCTGTGGCAATGGAGATCTTGGTAGTGTCTGCGTCACTGCTGTGTCCCCGGGACCTGGCCCAGGGCCCAGAACACAGCAGATACTCGGTGACCTGGAGCTTTGGGAGCACTGGACTCAGCAGCACGCCTTCTGCTGAGCCTCGGGAACCTCTTCCCCTCCTCCTTCCCTACCCCAGCCCTCTCTCTAACGGTGGCAGAATCGTCCCCAAGAATCCTTGTCTTCTGCTTGTTAGATGGCTCAGGTGTCTGCAACCCATTGTCATTCTCCAGCTCTGCTGAACGCCCTGGGCCTCAGCTTCTTCATCTGTCAAGTGAGGACACTGATAGCCTCTGCCATCCTGGGATGTCGCTAACTTGAAACATAAAGAGACCCTGGAACTATTACGTGTATGCTTTTAAATGAATAATAATAACAACGCCTTATTTATCACTCGGTGCCTCGTGTTGTGTAATCACCTTTGTTTTAACTCATATAACCCTCACAAAACCTCTCCATTAACTCCATTTATAGATGAGAAACTGAAGCCCAGAGAGATCAGGTAACTGATTCAAGGTCACACAGCTGGGAAGCAGTAGAGCTGAGTTTCAAAACCAGGCAGGTGGCTTTTTGATTCCTGCATGTTACTGCCTCTTGAATGAATGAATGAATGAATACCAATTCCTTTCCTCCTTGGAAAACTCAAAATTCCATCTCATTCTTTGAAGGAGGACTAGTTGAACCTCCATATTTTAGACAGAAAAACAGAGGCTCAGGAGAGCAGGCAGCATGGGCAGCTCTAGGCAGCCATGTTCAGGCGCCTATCTTTTTTTTGTTTTGTTAATCCTCACCCAAGGATATTTTTTTCATTGATTTTTTTTTCTTTTAGAAAGAGTGGAAGGGAGTGGGGAGAGAGAGAGAGAGAAAGAGAGAGAGAGAGAGAGAAACATCTATATTAAAGAGACACATCAACACATTGGTCGGTTGCCTCTCTCACGCACCTAGATTGGGGCTGGAGATCGAACCTACAACCCAGGTATGTGCCCTTGACTGGGAATTGAACCCATGACCCTGTGTGAGCTGACACTCTAACCACTGAGCAACACTGGCTAGGGCCAGGCCCCTATCTTGACCTGTCTCTGGATGAATGTGTGTGTGTGTCCTATGTGTTCCTATCCTGACCTGGGAGAATGGGGGTGCAGATGGAAGAAGCAGGTAATAAACATTTGGTGATGTGGGCCAGAATGACTTCTTATCTCTTTCCCTGCCCTGCCAGGGCACTCCTGACTCCTCAGGCTTAGGACCTCCCTGGAGAGGCCTGCAGAATGGCTGGAAGAAAGGGAAGAAGAAGAATGGCTAGGAAGGGCTGGCTGGTGTGTTGGAGCTTTCACTACTCATTCATTCACTTAACCACTGTGTGTGAGGCTCTATTCTGGGCACTGAGGTTCCAGATATAAACAATCTGGTTACTGCCTTCATCAAGGTCCCACTCTGGTGGAGGTGGCAATGCTGAGCTAAGAAATACCCAATGCCATTTCTATGAGGAGCTAGCCATGCAGAAAAGTGGGGGAGGGTGTTCTGCTGGCAGAGCAGATGCCACAGTCCTGGGGCTGCACAAGTGGGTGTATTCTTATAATAGCAACACTTATTGTGAGTTTCATGAGTGCCTTCCTCTTTCCAAGTCAGTTCATGTGGGTTATCTGATTAATTTCTTACACACCTCTTCAAGGAGTGGAAAAGTATTTGATTATTTATTATATTTGGCAGCTGAGGAAACTGAGGCTCAGAGAGGTGGTGACTTTCCCAAGGTTACACAGATGGGAAGTGGAGGGGCTGGGATTTGAACCCAATCCTGTTAATCAACACAAATGCCACCCTATCAGACAGAGCCTGGGATGTCAACACGTTGTGGGCCAGGGCTGTTGTATTCTTCACCCTGTGACCTCAGTCTTTCCATCTGTACTAGTGGGTATGAGTACTCATGCTTCTCAAGATCCCTGGCCCCGAGACAGGGGGTTCTTAGGGTGGCCAGATTAGAAAATACAAACTTGGGACGCACAGTTAAATTTCAATTTCTGATGAATAATTTTTTACTATGATTATGACCCCAAAATGAATAAGCATGTCACCAATCCCTGCACGAACTTCAGGTTCCAGACTACAAGTCCCATAATCCGTTACGTCATCCCTTTAGGAACCTTCAATGATTTCTACATTCATTCATCCCAAAATTATATAGCTCACCCATTGCGTGACAGGCTTTCTATTAGGTTCCGGGAATACATCAATGCACAAAGCAGACCAAAGTCTTCGCCCTCATGGAAGTTTAACATCTACATTCCTTGGAAGTTTTAAGTGAATTTTTTAGACTTCTGCCAGGAAGACTACAGCTTCAATGATCCCCTGTGCTTGCTTAATGAGACTACAACTCCCAGGAGACCCAGCGCACCAAACAGGCCCCTCCCTACGTTACCAACTTTTTGCTCGGTTCAAGGTCAAGTTCTACATCCGCAGTCACCTCCCCCTCCTCCCACAGCAAAGACAGGGTGTAAATAAGTTCCACTTCAGACAGTTCTTTTTTAAGTCTCCGTATTTCCTGACTTGGAGTTTATGAGAAAGTTTAGCAGTTTTGGCCAAACAGCCCACCCCAGCTAGCATTTTGGAGTAAATGAGCGGGCCTACAACTCCCAGGTGGCTTCGCGCGCTCCGTGAGAAGTACACCTCCCAGGAGGCAGCGCGGCGGCGCGGGGCGGTCCGCAGCAGTGCCCGCAGGACCCCGGGGCGGGCCCGGGCTGCCCGGCGCTGCGTCCGCAGGACCCCGGCAGCTACCCGTGTGGAGGTGAGTCTGCGGGAGCCGCCGCCGCCGCTGCCGCCGCTGTCCCGTTCAAGCCGCCGCTCTGCGCGGCTCCCCCGCCGGCCAGGATGCTGGAGGAAGCGGGCGAGGTGCTGGAGAACATGCTGAAGGCGTCGTGCCTGCCGCTCGGCTTCATCGTCTTCCTGCCCGCCGTGTTGCTGCTGGTGGCGCCGCCGCTGCCCGCCGCCGATGCGGCGCACGAGTTCACCGTCTACCGCATGCAGCAGTACGACCTGCAAGGGCAGCCCTACGGTGCGTGGACCCCGGCCTCCCTCCTCTCCTCCCCCGGGTCCCCGCCTCCCCTCCACCGCACCCCTCGGCCCCTGGCTCAGCCGGCCTCCTCTCGGCCTTCCCCGAGCCGAGATGCCCCCTTCCCTCAGCCGGGTCTCTGCTTCCCGGGCCCTAGGACCCTCCTCTCCGGCCTGTCCAGCTGCCAGACCCTCACCTAGGCCCATGCGAGTCAGAGCGTGGATGCCCGGACCTCCGCTAGGCCCCCAGCTCTCCGCCCGGTGCCCCAGGAGTCCCCCCGCGCCGGCTCCCACACCTTCCCGTCCTTGACAAGGGCTGCCTGTCCCAGAGCCCTCCGACGCGCAAGCTAAGCTCCCTCTGCTCCTGGGTCCCCGCGTCCCCTCTCCAATTCCCAGCGGGGCCAGCGTCGCGTTGCCCAGGATGTGCCTCCCTGGGGCACCCCCGCGGCCATCCCCACTGGGCCATGCTCTGCTCCCAGAGCTTCGCCCTCTGGCCTGGTGGATTTGGAGGTGAGCCACCTCGCTAGGGTCTGCCCGGTGAGCCGCCCAACGTGCTGTTCCATCCAGGCCCTGCTTTCCACAGCCCCTGGGTACCTCCGTGCTCTTGGTGCAGCCTCCACATTCTGCTCACCTCGGGACCCCAGAGCACAGATCGCCAACCCGAACCCGAACCTTAACCAAGGCCTGGCCCCAGGTCAGGGCCCGTTTCTCTCCAGGCTCTGAGCTCTCCCAGGTCCCCGCTCATGAGCCAGATTCCTCAGAATTCCTTAGCCCGACTCCACTTCCCCCGTCTAGCCCCATGCCTTAGGGTCCTGAGGGTCCCTTGGACCCCATGTCCTGACCTCTCCTTTGGTATTTACACGCCTCAGTTCATCTTCCTCACCCCCAGCTTCCTGGAACTCCACTTGCTACCTCTCTCCAGGATTTCTGTGTTGTCTCTGATTCCTGGGCCTGCACAGCTCCTTGCTCCCCCACTTCTGCTTCTTCACCTTCTGACCCCATTGCCCAAGTTATCCTACGTTCCCTGGTCTCTTCCCAACTACATGCCTGTATCTGTTGTTCCAGAACCTTCTGGCCTCTGGTTTCTCTTCCAGCCTGTCCCAGCCTGTCTCTTTAGGTCCCTGCAAGTCAAAGCCTGACTTCTTATAAAGGAGCCTCCCTCTCCAGTTCTCTTGGTCCCCTGTCCCTAAGGGGTCTGCCTCAGTTCTCATCGACTGCCCTCTCCTGTTAGACCATCTCAGGCCGACCTGCAACCCCTGAGGCCCCAAGCCCTACCAGGCCTTTGGAGAGCCTCAGGCTCTGGAGACCCGTCCAGACTTCCCCTCAGATCCCTCCTCGCCACAAAGTTATGCTCTTTCTGTTCAGAGCAGTGGTTGTCAACCCAGGGTTCATTGGGTGATGACTTTAGGATGGTCATTCTGGGGGTGCTTTGGGTGGGGGTCAGGTATACTGCTTATCACCTCACAGTGCCCAGCGCGGCCCCACACAGAGAAAGATCCGGCCCCGGTGCTGAGGGGAGACACTTGGGGTTTCCATGATGGTTCTGAAGCCGAGGCCTCAGGCTCTGGAGGAGTAGGGGGGGGGGGGGGGGGGGGGAGAGACCAGGAGCTCTAATCTGTGGGCACGTTTCTGTGCATTGACATTCTCCTGGGGGAAGGGTCTGACCAGTCTGTACAGTGGACCTTTTGTGACGGTGGACGGGTTCTGTGCTTTCACTTGTACGGAGCCACCAGCCCCAGGTGGCCACTGGGCAATTGAGATGTGGCTCATGCCACAGAAGGAGATTTTCACTGTTATTTAATTGTAATAAAGTCACATAATCACGTGTGACAGGTGGCTGCCATCCTGGTCTAGAGTTTTCATTGGTTTCCCAGAGGAATCCACAGTCCAGAAGGCCCAGATCCTAAAACTCAATATAACCGATTTCTCCAGACCCTGAGTCTCAGTTCCTTCAACTCACACCTGTCATCTGTCCCAACGCAAACGACTCACACTCAGAAGCCTTGCCAAGAGCCTCCTGTCCTGCCCCTCTCAACACACCCAGCTTCTCTCTCTGGCCCCTTGGACAGCTGAGACACCCCCAGGTTTCCTCTGGCCCTTTCAGCACTGTCCTGCTTGCACCTGATGTGGCCTCCTTTCTCCCCTCCAAACCCACCCAGGAAATGCTGGCTGAATTTGTGGAGCAAACAGGTGCCAAGGCACCATCTTTCTGAATGCAGAGCCATGCTCTCCATGTCCCTCCATTGCAGATCCTAGGTGACCTCTCTCCCCGGCCTCCTCTCCTTTCCCTTAGCTTTTTCCCCTTTCCCGCCCTTTTCTAAGTCCTTTGCTCCTGACCCTGGGATTCCCTCCCGTTCTTTTTTTTTTTACTTGGTATCTCCCTCCACATACCCCCTTTCTTGACCCCTGTCTTTGTTGCTCCTAGTGAGAAACACAGACACCTCCCGCCCTCTATGAGGCATTTATACAAACTCTGGGTCCCAGGGTGATTGGAGGGTGCCTGGTGGGGCACCCACCCATGTTAGCCAAGTGCTGCTTATCTGCAGAGCAGGGAGACAGAGGTCTGGCTTGAGAAACTTGAATGAGGCTCTGCCAGTGGGGCTTATATGTCCACACCCCACACACCCTGCAATATCCCTGGCTCAGATGTTGGGCAGACCACTGCTGCCTGGGGAGAAGCTGGTGGGATGGTTGGTGGAGGGGAGGCTCCTCAGGGGTCTGAGGCATTGCTACTTCTTCTTCAGCAGCAGCAGAAAGACTTGGTGTGGCCAGAAGAAGCCCCGAGTCTCTCCCTGCCAGTGGTGCCTTTGAGAACTGGTCGGCTAGGTCACTGCTGAGTGCAGTCTCCCCAGTGTCTTGCACGCCCTCTCCTAGAGTGCACGCCCCAGGCTCCCCACCTCTGGTGCAATCCTGGCTCAGAGTCTCTCGTTTCCCAACTTCCTGTCACTCCTGTTAAGAAACGGGGCTGGGCAGCTGCCCCGGAAGGAAAGGCGTGTGCTCTTTGTGCTGCTGTGAATAGTCCTGAGGGAAATATACCAGGTACAGGGCCACAGGTGTGGCCCACCCCCTACCAGGTGGACTCTGGCCTTTCTGAGGTCGACTGCTGCTTTAACAGCGCTTGCTTTGTGCTGGTGCACTGTGGCTCAGCAAGGCCCTAGGAGGTGGGGGTGTTAGTACCCCAGCACCATGCTGGGCAGACTTGCCAGGGCTTTTTACCTAGGATTGGCCCGTTAGCCATTGTTGTAAGTAAAGTTTTATTGGCACACAACCACACGCACTAGTTGATGTGTTTCTGACAGCAGAACTGAGTAGTCATGACAGAGCCGCTACAGCCCAGCCAGGCAAGAGAATTGCTCCTTGGTCCTCGATAGAAAAGTTTTCAGGCTCCATAGTGGGAACCAGCAACCTCTGTTCCGGTGTCCAGTGCCCCCTACCAAGCCTGAACCTCTGCTGGTCTAGAGCAGGGATGTAGGAGGCTGTGCTGGCTTTAACTTCATATCAGTAAAGATGGTCTCTGCCCTTGGGGTGCTCAGAGTCTGGGGGACAGTCCCTGGCCTTCCTCTTATCCCGCCCCCCCCCCCCCTCCTTCTCTAGCCTTGCTTCCTCCCTCTGGAAACTGGGTCCTGATTCCTGCCCTGTAGGAGCACCAGGCCCAGTGAGGAGATACACACAGAAGGCTCCACAGGCTGCCCTTCATGTCCCCACCCCTGAGGTGACGGTTGAGCCACCTCTGGGAGGCGGAGGGCCCAAAAATAGGTGGGGCATGGGGGAGGGGCCTTCTGAGCATTTCAAGACTTTCAAGGGCATCCTGAAGGTCTTTGCTGCCCTCCCCTGCTTAAAGCAGAGAGAAGTTCCCCAGAGGATTGGGGGTGGAGGCAGGGTACCCCTGGCCCAGGGCATATGGCCCACCTTTACTCCTTGGTCGCAGGCCCCCTGCCAGAGATGGCCCTCCCTGTTCCCACCTGGGGTGCTGTCTCTCGGTGTCCACCAGCCTCCTCTCCCCACCATCCTCCTAGGGCACGCCATTGGAAGCAAGCCTTCGTCTGCTTGCTCGCTTTCCCAAAGAGCTCATTCCTGGAAAGCAGAGGCAGGATCTAGGCTCCTGGCCCCGAGCCTGGGCTTAGTGTCGCCTAGCATAGGTCTGCATCTGTGAGTGCATGGGTGGCGCTTCCCCTGAGCTTCTTCCACCTCCAGAATGGCTGAGGGCTGGCTCCCCTGGGGATGCCAGATCCCTTCTCTGTGTCCTCCGTGCTCACTGTGTGGGTCTCAAACTGGAGGCTCTGGGGGCTCCATCCAGCCCTCATGGGGTTAGGGTTTACTTGCTTGCTTCAGCCTGGGTCAGCCTGCAGCATGTGAAATGTTCTGGACTCCTTGCTGCCTTTACAATTGGGGTGATTTAATATAAGAATTGGGATTTCTGGCAGCTTTCCGGCAGCATGTAGGTGGCTCTGACATTGGGATGCTGACTGAGCCCCCTTACCCACCATTTCATTGGAAAAGATGGCTCCCTTGCCTGGCTGGTGTGGCTCAGTTGGTTGAGCATCGTTCTGTGCACCAAAGGGTTGCCAGTTTGATGCCTGGTCGGGCACGTACAGAGGGCAGCCAATTGATGTTTCTCTTTCACGTTGATGTTTCTCTCTCTCTCCCTTCCTCTCTCTAAGCATGCCCTGAAGTGAGGATTTAAGAGAAAAGATGACCCCCAAGGGCCTGCTACTATGTTCCGTTCCGTGTAGCTGAGGGGAGCTATGTAGACGTATTGCCCCTCCACAGTCCAGCATTTTAACCTCAAAAGGACTTCTTTGGGACGCCTTTCTCCAGCAGAAATTCCAGGACAGCGTTCACATGCTGTGCGCCCAAGGGGCTGGCCTTAGGAAAGCTCTCTGCGGCTTCCTGGTTCTGACCCGCCACTTGTGATCAGGTCGGGGTGGGGATTCAGCTGCCTGTGGGAAGCTTGTGAGTGGCCAGGGTCCAGGCCAAGACTCAGCCTCTCCCTTCTTCCCTGAGTCCCTGGATCTTTCTTGAGCTCTTAGAAGAGAGGCCGAATATGGCAATTGAGTGTAGAGCAGCGAGAAGTTTCTACCTGGGGTAACACTTGGAGATGTCTAGGAACATCCATTTGTTGTCACAACTGGGGGTGCTCCTGGCATCGAATAGGTGGGGGCCAAGGATGCTACTCAACTCCCCACAGTGCCCAGGACAGCCCCCCACAGAGAACAACCCGACCCTAATATCTACTGTGCTGAGTGGGAGGGATCCTGGCATTTCTGGAACCTTTGAGGGTCACTGGGGGACTTAGCGTTTGTTCATTTGTTCTCCTGGCTGGTGTTCATCAACAATCTGTCGGGACAGCCCTAGCTGGTTTGGCTTAGTGGATAGAGTGTCCGCCTGCGGACTGAAGGGTCCCAGGTTCGATTCTGGTCAAGGGCACATGCCCGGGTTGCGGGCTCGATCCCCAGTAGGGGGCGTGCAGGAGGCAGCCGATCAATGATTCTCTCTCATCATTGATGTTTCTATCTCTCTCTCCCTCTCCCTTCCTCTCTGAAATAAATAAGAATAGAAAAAACAACAACAACACATGAATCTGTCAGTACATAAGTGACTGTGTTGGTTTTACTTTGCAGTGAATGAGGTCTCTGTCCCCTGAATCCAGTTTAACCCTTTGCACTCCGCTGTCCCCTCTCAGGGGACATCGGAATTCTAGCATATCACTCGGATGTCCCCTCTCAGGGGACATTGCAGTTTATTAGTGATTACGGGGAATTGAGTTATTTCAACGCAACTTTTTGAGACATGCATGTTTCCCTGAAGTTTTATCTTGAAATGGCACAAGAAATTAAATCAAAATATCGTAAAATTACTAAGATATATACAAGAAATGTCAGCGGGTTTTGTGTCGGATTAAACAATAAACTACATATTCCCCATGTGGGACAAAGAAAACGGGACTGCATTGTGTGTTCTAACAGGAAAACACCTGGTGGCAGGCGTCAAACCACTTATTACTGTCAAACATGCACTAATCAGCCTGCAATGCATATTGGGGAGTCTTACAAAACTTATACTGTACAAAATTATAAACAATAAAATATTGGTTTTTTTTGCAAATATACATTCCTCGATGTCACCCAATTCATATAAGTCCAATATCATTATAATACGTTACTTGGTTCCAAAATTATACTAAATAATACGAGGGTCTGTAAATCCACGTTTCTGCTGCAAAGTAGCGTCGAGTAGCTGGTAGCCAATGTCCAGAATGGTTCGGAGTGCAAAGGGTTAATTAGAGGAATAGCCATAAACATGCTAGGCTAGATGGTGCTGAGCCCCGCCTAGAGGATTAACGATCAAGGCAATGTTAGAGCCCTGGAGGGAAGGAGGTACCTGGTAGGAGGGTGTCAGAGAGGGCAGGACAGGGCCACCGGGCTCAGGTTAGCCAGGCCCAGAGTTTGGGTTTGCCCTAGGATTCTGGGAGTCGGGGGAGGGCCGGCCTGTGGATTTGTCCAGGGGAAAGTCTCAGCTTTCATTTGGTTCTCAAAAGGCCTCCTGCAACGCTCCAGGGTTCAAGTGGGCACTGCATTCAATGCAAGTGGGATGCTGGCCATGGCCGACACGTTTTGGGGCATGTGGGCAGAGGGCTGGTGGGACTCTGGGGGTTACTGAGTCGGTGTTCTCTGGGCAAGGGTTTTGGACCCTGCTGAGGGAGCACCCCACCCTTTGGCTCCCCCCTAGGCACACGGAATGCAGTGCTCAACACGGAGGCTCGAACCATCGATGCAGATGTGTTGAGCCGCCGCTGCGTGCTCATGCGGTTGCTAGACTTCTCCTACGAGCAGTACCAGAAGGCTCTACGGCAGTTGGCTGGCGCCGTGGTCATCATCCTGCCACGGGCCATGGCGGCCGTGCCCCAGGACGTCATTCGGGTGAGCGCCCATTCCCCACCTTCTGTACAGGCCAGGGTCCAGAAGCTTCTGTGGAAAAGGGGACACTGGATTTGGAGTCAGCTGTGTGGCAGCCATTTCCCTGAGCCCTTGGGCCCTTGTTCTTCAGGAAGCAAATGCTTCCTGTCCCCCTTCATCATTGGTCCCTGACCCCCTGGAGTGACTCTGCAGGGGATACTGGGTAATGTCTGGGGACATCTGTGGTTGTCACAACTGGAGGTGCTTTTGGCATCAGGTGGATGCCACCAGGGGTACTGTTCAACACCCCACAGTGCCCAGGACAGGCCCCCACAGAGAGTGACCCAGACCTGATGTCAGCAGTGCTGAGGGGCAGAGGTTTGCTTTGAATGAACAGGGTCTGATAGGATCCCCCAAGATTCTGCGGTAAAGATGCTTTGCACATGAGAAGGGGGTGTGGGGCAGTGGGGGTTGGGTAGGGTCAGCAGCCCACATTTTCCAAGAGCCAGCTCAATGCCAGGCATGCAGTTTATGCCCACTTACTGCTAAGGATGTGATGGCCAGTGAGCGCAGGATGGTAACACCAGACCTGACCCCAGCCTGGCTGGCTCCAGTGTCTGTTCTCCCAGCCCACTTCCTCCCTGCTGGGTACCATCCAGGGGGCCCCTGGGCACCACCACACCTCACCTGTCCCTCCGTCTTCGTCGCACTTTCCTGTCTCCTTCTTGCCCCTTCCTCTTCTCTGGTGCAATCCTAGCCTCGTTAGCTGCCTCAGTGGAGGCATTCTTTCAGGCCTGGCCTATCTGCCCTCCAGGGACAGCCACTGGGCACCCCCCAGGCCATTAGTCACCTAACCGTGTGTCTCTTCCACAGCAATTCATGGAGATTGAGCCTGAGATGCTGGCCATGGAGACCATTGTTCCTGTGTACTTCGCTGTGGAAGACGAGGCCCTGCTCTCCATCTATGAGCAGACTCAGGCTGCCTCTGCCTCCCAGGGCTCTGCCTCTGCTGCCGAAGGTGTGGGGGCTGCAAGAGCCGAGCGGGTTCATGGGGAGCCTTCCCTGTTGAGGTCCAGGGTCACACTGTGCCACTTCTGAAACCCTTAGCACATTACCCATGCCTAACAGTGCAAGTTACCAGGCCCTGCCCCAGACCTGCTGTGTCACAGTCTCAGGGCTGGGGGCCAGGACTCTGCATTTGATAGCCCCCACCTTATCCCACCACTGATTTTCAGGCAAACAAAAGCTTTGAGAGCTACTAATTTGGAGGGAGGTGTTTTCTGTCTTCAGCCTCCGGATGTTTATGGAAAACATGGCATCTATTCAGTTTTCTCTGTCCTTCCTGCTGAACACATCAGGGTGGGTCAGCAACATTCTTGGGAGGAGGAGAAAACCTTCCTCCTATGCCATGGACTGGGGATGCTGTGGTGAGCTGGGAGCGGGAGTGGTGAGCTGGGAGCAGGAGTGGTTCACTGTTGGGAGTGAGATAGCAAAATTAGTCAAAGAAATGCAGCTGAAAGGAACCACCTGACCCTCTGTTCTCACCTATCGAAACAGCAGGTGTAACAGGAGAAACATACAGTGGGGCCTTGACTTACGAGTTTAATTCGTTCCGTGACGGAGCTCGTAACTCAAATTACTCGTATGTCAAATCAACAGTGAACGAGTGAGACACGTGATGCTGGGCTGATGTTGTGGCATTCACTGTGATGTTCGCTGCGCCAACTAGCGGTGGGGTATCTGAAGCTGGCTCATAACCCGAATTTTAGCTCGCAACTCAAAGCAAAAAATCGGCCGAGAGACGGCTTGTATCTCAAAAAACTCGTTAATCGGGACACTCATAAGTCAAGGCCCCACTATATTCAGAACTGACAGGAGTGGGCAAGGCAGGAGGGCTTGTCCACACTGGGAGACTTGGCCCAGCTCCCTGGGGAAGCAGTCTGGCAGTATGTGTTTAAGCTGTAGACAAAGGTTTGATCCTCCTGGCCAGGTGATTAGCTGCATGAGATGCTAGATTGGGGATTGACAAACCACAGCTTTTAGCTGTCTGTCTGTGTAAAGAAAGTTTTATTTCCGCTCTGCTGTGTCCATTTGTTTATGTATTGTCTATGGTGGCTTTCATGGCAGCACAGTTGAATGGCTATGGCAGAGCAGAGCAGAAAATACTGCCTCTCTGGCTTTATAGAAAAAGGTTGTCAACCCCTGGTTTAGATCAAAGTCTTGATAGCATCTGTCTGCATTGTGGCAGCAGAAGAGTGAATTTTGGAAAGACCTAAATTTCCAGTTAGAGCTGAAGAGGGGAGGAATCGTCTACTTAGTGGAATATTATGCAGCCATTAAAAATGACATCAGGGTAGAATTTTAGCAGCATGGAAAAATGCTTATTTAAATTGGCAAGTGGCAAACATCCACAGTGAGCAAAGATGGCGCTGCCTTGTGTCTGGTCATGAGCAAGTGAGTTCCAAATCTTGGGGAGCTTAGGCTATTAGGGCCTTTGGGGATGGGCTGGTGGATCATGGCCATCTGATAGGAGACTCCTGTTTCTGGCTCACCTCTAGGGTGACCATCTTCATGGGGGCTGGGTCAGGGGACGTGAACGTGCCTCTGTGAATTTGGAATAGAGGCCCAGGGTATTGCAGAGTGAGGGCGCTCTCTGCCTGCTTGGGGTTGGGGTGACTTTCACCAGCCCTTATCCTGGACACCCAGGCTCTTTTCCATGTCCAGTCATCGCCTTGCATTCTAGTTCGTGTGGTCAGTTCTCTATGCAGCTTTGCATAGACTGACTATCTAGGGTCCAGGGTGTGGGGGTGATGAGAGTGCTGGCTGTGGTCGGGGGACCCTTGGATTGACCACTCACTGCTCCTGTCCCCAGTGCTGCTCCACACTGCCACTGCCAATGGCTTCCAGATGGTCACCAGCGGGGTCCAGAGCAAGGCCTTGAGTGACTGGCTCATCACCAGTGTGGAGGTGAGTGCCAGCCCTGTTCCTGTGCCGAGCCCCTGAGATGGGGGGTGCTGAGACCACTGTCTCCTCAGAGCCCGCCCTGGTGCCTGCTGCCCAGTTAGGCCCATTGCAGCTGAGCATACTGGTCTCCCCGCCCTCTGCTTGGGCCAGGCACTGCCTTCTGTATTAATGGGGCTTCTGTAGGCCCAAATTCCCAGGGACTTACACCAGATGGTGCCAGGCTGCTTGGCACTGCCCCCATGTCAGTGTGCAGACTCTGGTAAAAGTTGGGGTGCAGCCACTCCTCTGCCTCCCGGACTAAGTGAGTCTGCCTTAGAGGTGTTTAACACACAAAATCAGTTGAGCCCTGGCCGGTGTCCACAGTAGTAGGTGTTGGCCTGCGCACCAAAGGGTTGCAGGTTTGATTCCCAGTCAAGGGCATGCACCTGGGTTGCAGGTTCGTTCCCAGCCCGGGTCGAGGTGTGTGTGGGAATAAACCAATCAGTGTGTCACACATGGATGTTCTCTCCCTCCCTCCCTTTCACTTTCTCTAAAAATCATGGGGGGAATATCCTCTGGTGAGGATCAACAGAAAAACAAAGTCAATCAAGAATCCCATGCCTTTCTGTAATTTCCCTTGAATTCCTCTCGCATTTCAGAGGGTCACTCAGGAATGTCCAGGCTGAGGCCTGGAGCCAAGTGAAGTGGCAGTGAGGAGAGGACTGGATTCCTGCAGAGACGGGGGGAAGAGGCACGGCAGCTAGCAGGGCTGGCAGGCCGATCCAGGATAAGGGAGGCTGCTGCAGCCTCTGAGCAATTGATCCAATACTCAGATGAATACGTGTTTTAAAGTTGCATAAGAGATGGTGGTGATTGGGGCAGAGAAAACCTGTACTGGCCACAGTCCTTGTTATCAGACTCTCGGGGTCACAGCAGATGGAGCCACTGGGGGTCTGGTGGGTCCCTTTCACATTTTTTTTTTTTTGTTTGTTTTTTTTAATTAAATCTTTATTGTTCAGATTATTACATTTGTTCCTCTTTTTTCCCCCCATAACTCCCCTCCTTCCAGCTCCCACCCCACCCTCCACCCTCACTCCCCACCCACTGTGTTCATCCATAGGTGCATGATTTTTGTCCAGTCACTTCCCGCATCTCTCACACCCCTTTTCCCCCCAAGAATAGTCAGTCTATTCCCTTTCTATGTCCCTGATTCTATTATCACCAGTTCATTCTGTACATCAGGTTATTTATTCACTTGATTCTTAGATTCATTTGTTGATAGATGCATGTTTGTTGTTCATAATTTGTATCTTTACCTTTTTCTTCTTCTTCCTCTTCTTAAAGGATACCTTTCAGCATTTCATATAATACTGGTTTGGCAGTGATGAACTCCTTTAGCTTTTCCTTATCTGTGAAGCTCTTTATCTGACCTTCAATTCTGAATGATAGCTTTGCTGGATAAAGTAATCTTGGTTGTAGGTTCTTGGTATTCAGCACTTTGAATATTTCTTGCCATTCCCTTCTGGCCTGCAAAGTTTCTGTTGAGAAATCAGCTGACAGTCGTATGGGTATTCCCTTGTAGGTAATTGAGCCTCTTTCTCTTGCTGCTTTTAAGATTTTCTCTTTGTCTTTTGCTCTTGGCATTTTAATGATGATGTGTCTTGGTGTGGTCCTCTTTGGATTCCTTTTGTTTGGGGTTCTCTGCGCTTCTTGGACCTGTAAGTCCATTTCTTTCTCCAGATGGGGGAAGTTTTCTGCCATTATTTCTTGAAATAGGTTTTCAATATCTTGCTGTCTTTCATCTTCTGGCACCCCTATTATTCTGATGTTGGTACGCTTGAAACTGTCCCAGAGGCTCCTTACACTATCTTCACACTTTCGGATTCTTTTTTCATTTTGCTTTTCCAATTGGGTGTTTTTTGTCGAATCTTTGGTTTGATTATTGTGCTCCTCTGGTCTGCTATTGGGTATAATATTCTTTATTTCAGTCCGTGTATGCTTACTTTCTAATTTCTTTATCGTAGCATCGAGGGTCTCATTAGTTTTCGTGAGGCTCTGCACAAATTTATGGCAAGCCCTCAAAATTGCGATTCTTAGCTCCATATCCTCCATTTCTGTCATGTTTTTTTGTCTCCGCATCTTTTATGCTTTCTTGGTGCACCCCCTTGTGGTCTCTGTGCGCAGTCTTGTTCTAGCCAAGCCTTAATTGTAGTTAACACTAGAGGGGTTTGACCACCAGGCCGACTGGCTATAGGAATCAGCTGTATGGAAAACGTCTGCCTTCTGGGGAGGCGCTAATCCAGCCTTTGCCTGAGGCGATCGGCAAATGGCTGTTATGGCCACGCTCAGTCCCGTTCCCAGAGGCTCTGCTTCTCAGAACCCCGGCAGCCGCTGCAAACTTCGGAGAGAAAGCTGCCCTCAGGTTCCAACTGATGCCGGATAATCCCGCTTCTCCCGTTTGAGTCTGGGTCCCTAGAGACTCGCCCGGATCTGGAGCCCAGAGTCTGAGACTCACTCCCGACAGAAAACGACAACCGCGCCCTCAGCCACCAGCCTGCTTTGCGCGCGCACCTCGGTACCTTTGTATTTTCCACACTGCGCCGCCTCTGAGCCTCGATTTGCTGTTCTCTTTCCTTCTAGTTGTAGAGTCTCTCTTCAGCCAGCCTTCCTGTGGTTCTGGGTGATGTCCGTTCAGTCTTTTAGTTGTATTTTTGAAATGGTTGTTTGCGGCAGCGGTCTCCGGTGTTTTCCTACGCCGCCATCTTGGTCTCCTCCCCCAAGCTCCCCCTTTCACATTTTTTAAAAAAAATATTTTTATTGATTTCAGAGAGGAAGGGAGAGGGAGAGATAGAAACATCCATGACGAGAGAGAATCATTGATTGGCTGCCTCCTGCACCCCCCACACTGGGGATCGAGCCTGAAACCCGAGCATGTGTCCTGACTGGGAATTGAACAGGTGACCTCCTGGTTCACAGGTTGACGCTCAGCCACTGAGCCACGCCAGTTGGGCCCCTCTCACATTTGAGGCTCTGTTCCAACCTGCCAGCCTGGTTGCCATGGCCTTTGGTTCTGAAAATGTCTGTGCTGCCATGAGTCCTCTGCAATTCCTATTATTCACATGGGAAGCAGAGGGCAGGGAGGAAGTGGGGGTGCTTGGCCTCCCTCCCACTGTCCCCAGCCAGTGCTGGGACCTGCACTGGGGCTCTTGGGGCTCCATTCCTGACTGCACCATTTCTCCTTATCAACAGTGCTCTGCCCTTCAAAACAGTGGCTTGGAGCTCAGCCTTTGAAGGGTAGGCTTGGTGTTCAGGGGGAGAAGCACACTAAGAAGATAGCACAGATTCCTGTAGCTAGAGCTGTGATCAGCAAACTGCAGCCCTTGGCCAAGTCTAGCCTTCAGCCGATTTCTATTAAGTTTCATTGGCACCTGGCCACGCCCATTTATTCACAGGTCACCCACAACTGACAAGTTATGACAGACCATAGAGCTAGCAAAGCTAAAAATACTCTCCTACCCCCGGCCTACTGGGTGGGGGAAGCCTGGACTGTTCTGGTGGTCAGAACCCCAGCTGGCTGGCCGCTTCACAGATTGTCTCTCCACAGGGACGGCTGACGGGCCTGGGTGGAGAGGACCTTCCCACCATCGTCATTGTGGCTCACTACGATGCCTTTGGAGTGGCTCCTGTACGTATACGCTCGCCTCAGGAGGGGAGGTGGGTGCCTTTCCTCCCACACTGCTCAGCCCAGCTCAGACGCAGAAGCGGCTGTCTGTGGACAGCAGCTGTGGTCAGAGGAGCAGCGCCCACTCTGAGAGCCCCTTAGGCATTACCTCAGCTCCTCTTGACCCTGCAGGGTGGGTGTCACCTTCCAGCTGAGACAGGCGAAACCAGGGCGGGTCTCATGGACAGGGTTCCATGGCAGATAGGTGGCTGGGCCTGGAATAGAGCCCGGCGTGTCTGTCAGGGTCTCCAAGAGACTCCGTCAATAACTCACTGAGAGTTCCCCAGGGCTCAGCAGATGGGTGTCCTCACGGCCACGTTTGTGCAGAGACATACTGAGCCAGGGACAAAGTGCGTGGGGCAGGTCGGGGTGGGGACAAGGAACAGCTTCCAGAGTCCACAGCACTCACTTACTCCCCCAAAACAAGAAGTGACCATGCATGTGAGGTGTAGTCCCCAGGGGCTCATAGAGACCCAGTGCCCAGGTACACTGGGGGCCGATCATACAGGGCCCTCTGCCTGGCAAGTCCGAGATCCAGAATCTGGAGGAGAGCATGTGCACAGCATGAGTCATGTGTTGGCACAGACAGGTTATGCCCGGGAGCCCCCCATCAGTGAGAGTGGTGGGAGCCCCCAGAATCCCAGACATCGCCCAGGGCTGGCCTTGCAGGCCGGCTTCTCTGAGGAGAGAAGTCTGAGGTGCACTGAGCCCTTCCCGCAGGCTGCAGGCATCCCTGGGCCACCTCTCAGTGCTCCCAGCATGGCGAGATTGGGGCCAAAGTGTAAATCTGCTTCCTTTGTCAAGAAAGTCTTGCTTTGGAAGAACAACCAGCTGAACCAAACAGGGAGCTGATAGTGGGTAGACCTGCAGCCTTGTGTGAGCTTTTGACTGTGCCACAGACCAGGGACAGCTGTTCCAGGGGCCACACCACCTGGAAGGCCAAGGCCATCCTTGAGAACACCTGGACCAGCCGGGGCCCAGAGACAGGCTCTGAACAGTTAGCTGAGAACACTTCTCAACTTGTTCATTATTCCTTTTTAGACACTTTCGTCCTAATTTCTGTCTCTGAAATTAAAAAAAAAAATTTTTTAAAAAATATAATTCCCATAATGTAAAATTCACTCTTTTAAAGCATACAATTCAGTGGTTTTTAATATAGTCACGAGGTTGTATAACCATCTCCACTATCTAATTCCAGAACATTCCTTCATCCCCATCCCTATTAGCAGTCTGGACATTTCACATAAATGGAATCACACACTCTGTGGCCTTTGGTGTCTGGCTCCTCTTGCTGAGCATCATGGTCTTCTTCCCCATGAATTTTACTTCTGTTGATACACTTATGTGTTGGTTAATAGATTGTGACCTGGGGAGAGTCCTGAGCCATTATGGAATCCAGGATTTCTTTCTTTCCCCAGGAAATAGTCATTGCCCCATTGGGGTACTGCTTTCAGTCACAGAACCCAGATGAGTTGAGGGAAGGCGCAGAGGGCTGGTGGGCTGGCGGGGGGAGAACCTGCACCAGCTCCCCCCTTAGTGAAGGGAGTGGGTCCGAGTGCACATGCTGAGGCTGCTGGGTGGAGGCAGCCCTGGTGGCACAGCTCCCTGCCCTGCACAGGGCAAGTTGCAGTGGGCAAGGAGACGCAGAATAGCGTCAAGTGTTCAGGCGCTCATCCTCCAGGACATTGAGGTACTGTCAGTCTGGGGTTCTAAGCAGAGGAGGGTAGCCATCCCAGGTCTGCTCTAAATGTGGACTGGGACAAGACTGCACGGGCAGAGTGCTGTGGGAGGAGGGTAATGAGGTGCCGTGTGTGGCCGGTGGGAGGTGACGGCTGGTCTTGTCTTGCTCGTCCACAGTGGCTGTCACATGGCGCAGACTCCAACGGGAGTGGCATCTCCGTGCTGCTGGAGCTCGCCCGCCTCTTCTCCAGGCTATACACCTACAAGCGCACCCATGCTGCGTAAGTGATGGTCAGGAGGGAGGGGCTGAGGGCCAGGTGGGGCCACGTGCTGATTGGGCCACACTGGTTACGCCTTGTGGCCCGGGTACAGTTCCAACCCCAGGAATAACAGTGTCTCTATTGATGGCTACCATAGGCCAGGCCCCTCCCACATTCATCCCCTGGAATCCTGCCCAGGAGGCCCGGCTGCTGTTAGTCCCGGCAAGTGTTGGGGATGCTTTCAGCTGCAAGTAACAATCGAAACACTCTAAAAATAGTCACTTAAACTAGTTTCCTGCTCTTGGCACTGTGGACACTGGGCTGGGTTGTCCTTGGTTTATTCACCCGCACACCACGCTGCCCTGGGGCAGAAAGGGGCCCAGCGAGAGTGTCAGTCTCCTAGAACTGTTGTCACCAAGCACCACACACAGAAGCTGAAATAGCAAACATTTACGCTCCCAGTTCAGGAGGCCAGAGGCCTAGATCAACTTGTCACAGGCCATGCTCCCCACTAAGGCTCCGGGGCAGGGTCCTTCCTGCCTTCCCCAACTCCTGGGAGCGACCTGCAGTCCTCAGAATTTCTTGGCTGTGGCTGCGTAACTCCAGTCTCTGTCTCCTTCCTCACATCTCCTCTCTCTTTCTGTCTTTTCTCTCCTGTAAGGACTGCTGTGGCCCCGGTGGGATGGGTGCGGTGGAGGATAAGGGAGGCCTGGGATATGGTCTTTGGTGACAGCCTGGCTTCAGTCCTGCTTCAGGAAAAGCAGTGCTGGGTTCCTTTCACCTTTTCTTTCTGGTCTATTTCCTTGGCGGTTGAAACCAGGTTGTCGCCTGGTTTTGAGAGCTCAGAGAAGCCTCTGGAACAGCGGTTCCCACCCAGGGTGACTCTGCCCTAGGGGATACTGGACTGTGTCTGAGGACATCTGTGGTTGTCACAACTGGGCATGCTCCTGGCATCGAGTGGATGGAAGCGGCTCAGTACACCAGGGTGCCAGGGATGGCCCCACACGGGGATGACCCGGTGCTGATGCCAGAAGTGGGCAATGGGGAAGCCCTGCCCTAAGGGCTGGTCAGGATTTTGCACTTGGGGGAGACCATCTCCTCCTTGTTGAGGACTTGGACACGTATCTGCCAAAGCTGACACCTCTGCTCTCCCCATCAGGTATAATCTCCTGTTCTTTGCGTCTGGAGGGGGCAAATTTAACTATCAGGGGACCAAGCGCTGGTTAGAAGACAACCTGGACCACACAGGTTAGTGGCCCCCAGCTTTCCCAGGTTATGTGGTCATAACCTTGGCTCTCCCCCGACCCCGGTCAGCTCCTCCTGTTTCCACAGATTCCAGCCTGCTCCAGGACAATGTGGCTTTCGTCCTCTGCCTGGACACCGTGGGCCGGGGGAATAGCCTGCACCTGCACGTGTCCAAGCCGCCCAGGGAGGGGACGCTGCAGCACACCTTCCTGCGGGAGCTGGAGATGGTAGGTGCCCCTGGTGACAAAGGAGCCCTCCAGGCAGCAGCTTGACCCCATGCTGGGCACGTGCCCATTTCAGAGACAGGCCCCCAGAGGCCCTGACAAGGGCAGCAGTATATCACAAGGGACTCGGGGCCAGGCTGGGATATCTGCCCTACTGTCCCTTGTTAGCTAGTGTCCACCACCGGCCAGGCATCAGACCAGGCACTTTGCAAACCCTGGGACCTTGAGTGAGCCTCCGTTGGCTTCCTGGGAGGCAAGTGGGTTTTCTCCCGTTTCTAAATGGGGGAGGTTTGGGGAGGGACATGGGGCCCTCTTGGTCTCAGGATCCTGTGAACATTGGTAGAATGAACTCAGTGCGAGATGTCCCTCTGCAGACTTGTTGGGTGTGGCCGGGACCCCAGGGCAGTGGGCGGACTCCCTGACGACGCCCTCCCACGCAGGTGGCTGCTCACCAGTTCCCGGAGGTGCGCTTCTCGATGGTGCACAAGAAGATCAACCTGGCAGAGGACATCCTGGCCTGGGAGCACGAGCGCTTCGCCATCCGCCGGCTGCCTGCCTTCACCCTGTCCCACCTGGAGAGCCACCGTGATGGCCAGCGCAGCAGCATTATGGATGTGCGGTGAGTGCGGCCCCAGGCCTCCCACTGTATCTCATAGCTGTCTTTCTGTCATCTGGGTCCTACGAACAAAACTATTCTTCCAGAGTAGGGGGCTGGCAGTAGACATGGGAGCCTGGAGGGAGCAATCCTGCCCTGTGGGTTGGGGGGAGGGGCTGGCACTAGCCTGGCAGCTCAAGAAACAGGAGTGTGGCTCACCTGTGCTTACTCAGCAAGAGGGTGCTGGGGACGGGGAGGACACAGCAAGTGGCTTTCCCCCACCTCCAGCTCCTATGCATGACTTTTAGACCCTGAGCACCTGTGGCTTCTGCCCCCAGGCCTTTGCATGGCTGTGCTGCCACCTGGCGAGCTGTGCCCTGTCTCCCAGGCCCCTCATCTTCCTTGGGAGCCCTCCCACCAACTACTTTCTCACTCTTTTCTCTGTGGCGCTGTTACCTCTGGCTTCCGTTGTTTTAGGACCTCACATCCCATTAGTTCCCCCTGCTAGCATGGCAGCCCCCAGTGGGGCTGGGGGTATTGGCTGCCAAACCCCGAGCCTGGGACAGTCTGCCTGTGCCCTCTCATTGGCCAACCCTGAGCAACGTCCTAGCTACTGGACACGCATCAGCTGGGGGAATGAAAAGGTGGTCCTGGATGGGGTTCAGCCCAGCCTGGTGACAGGCAAGACCCAGAGAGTGAGAACAGGCACAGCGGGAGCATCGGCTGGTCCTGGGGCTGGAGGGCTTCTTGGAGGAGGTGGCACTGAAACCAAGGGACATGAGTCAGGAGAAGGGTGTTCCAGGGCAGAGGAAGCTGAGAGTTGGAGGAAAAGAGGAACAGAGCCCGGAGAGTGAGTGAGCCACCTTCCCCTGCTGCTCTCCCCTCCCAGGGTGGTCCCAGCATCTCACACCCACTTGGATCAGTGACGTTTTGCCTCCAGCGTTCCTCTTTTCGGGTCTGTGTTGCCCATGATCCCTGGTGTCCCTTGGCTGTGACTGCATCACCCCAATCTGTGTCTCTTTTGTTACAAATTTTCCTCTTAGGAGGACATCCGCCATTGCATGTGGAACCACCCTACTTTAGTGTGACCTCATCCTAACTAATCACATCTATAAAGATCCTACTCCCAAATCAGGTCACCTTCCCAGGTTCGGGTGGGTCTGACTTTGGGGGGGATATTTGACCCTAACTGCTTGGTGTTAACTGCCTTCAACAGCCCATGCAGGCAGGTTCTCTGACCACCCACGTTCCAGATGAGGAAACTGAGGCTCAGAAGGGTCCAGTCATTTCAGGCAGACACAGGGAGCCAGGCTAGCTTCTCTGTACCTGCAGATAACCCCCATGGGTGCTGGGCAGCCTTTCAAGGAGGGCAGGGTCACCCTAAATTTTAAAGCAGAATCTGAGGTGTGGAGAGGTGCCCGCCCTGCCCAAGGAGGCTGTGTCTTTTCTTATTTTTATTATCATTAGATATATGGTTGCTCTTGATTTTTGGTGATTATAAATGATGCTGATTCCAAATATATATAGATTAGATTTTTTTCCCAAATCCACCCTGAAGGTCCCGGGTTGACTCTAAAACCCTGACCCGCAACACAAGGCTCATCGCAGAGGCCCTGACTCGAGTCATCTACAACCTGACTGAGAAGGTGAGACCCCACCGGTGGCTTCAAGCCCTCCATCCCAGTGCACCAGGTGGGTCGGGACTGAGAGCCTGTCCTTCCTCTCTTTGCAGGGGACCCCCCCGGACATGCCTGTCTTCACAGAGCAGATGGTAACCGCTGGGCTGGGTGGGCAGGGTCCTGGGGCAGTGGTAGGAAGGGGTCCCTTGACCATGGCCATGTTCCTCACAGCAGATCCAGCAGGAACAGCTGGACTCGGTGATGGACTGGCTCACCAACCAGCCCCGGGCTGCCCAGTTGGTGGACAAAGATGGCACATTCCTCAACACGCTGGAGCACTACCTGAGCCGCTACCTGAAGGAGGTGAAGCAGCACCACATCAAGGCTGACAAACGGTGAGGCGCAGACGGCCCCCACCCTGTCACAGGCTCATGAAGTGTGGCTGGCCAGTGAGCATGCTCTTCTAGAGTCTTCTATACCGCCCCCAGTGCCAGAGTGAGCAAATAAATAAAATACCGGATGAAAATTTAAATGATAAGTAAAAAAGTACTGGGTACTAGTTAATTTTGAGTTCCAGATAAAACAGCAAATTGTTTTTTAGTGTGTGTCCCATGAAATGCTTGGATATACTTACCCTAAAAGCCTGTTCCCTATTTATCTGAATCTGCAGAGAACTGATCTCCTGTGTTTTATCTGGCAGCCCTAACCTCCACCCACCCTCTGATCCTTTCGTGCTCTAGGCCGCAGGTGGCTTGTACCCCGGTCCCTGTCTGCCCTTAGGGTGCTCCTCCTCACCGTGGGCCCCCTGAGTTTTATCTTTTTTTCTGCTCAAGGCTCCCAAGCTGAACTGAGCAGGCACCTCAGGGGCTGTGATAGGAGAGGCACCTGTGGGTGTCCATGGGCCGGAGATGTCCCCAGACTGCTCATTGCCCTTGCTGGCCTCCACCTTCCATCCGAGTCATGGCACTCCCGGAAGCAGAGCGCTTAGAAGAAACTGAGGCTCAAAGTGGTTCCACCGCCGAAGCCAGGGTCCTGATTCTCGGGCCATGGTCACCCACCCTCTATAGAAATACTTCCGAGACCAGTCAAGTTTCTGCGGTCCCCGTGTTCCATTTTTAAAGATTGTTTCAGCACCAGAAAAGCAATAGGAAAGATGGTATTTCAGAATAAAGGACTCCTTTCCCAGGAGGAATAGTGGCAGCCTCGGGGAGACACGCACATAGGGTGCTCCCTCCATGTCCCTGGGCTTGTGGGGCCTCCGGGTGGTCTGCTCTCTGGGGGCCCGGCTGTCGGGGCGAGTCCACTGAGAACCCACTCTCTCCCAGGGACCCCGAGTTTGTCTTCTACGACCAGCTGAAGCAGGTGATGAATGCCTACAGGTGAGCTGCTCTGGACCAGGAGCCCTTGTCCCCCTGGGTTACCATCCAGGGGACTGTGGTCCACAGGACAGCCAGGGAGTGGCCAGTTTCACCCCCTCTCTTGACCTCTGGCTCCTCTCCCTCCAGGGTCAAACCAGCCATTTTCGACCTGCTCCTGGCAGTCTGCATCGGCGCCTACCTCGGCATGGCCTATACAGCGGTCCAGGTGAGCTCACAGGGCTCAGGTGGGAGGGTGACCTGACCAGGTGAGTCCTCGCCCCCATCCTGCCTAGAAGCATGTGATCTACAGTCTCTGGGCCTTCCTTGGTGGGATTTGTCCCTGCCCTCACTCCTGACCTCACTTACGCCCTCCCACTGCCTCCAGCACTTCGACCTCCTGTACAAAACAGTTCAGAGACTACTTCTGAAGGCCAAGACACAGTGATGAGGCCCTGCCAGCACCATGGGCCCCTGCCTGCCACCCTCACCACCACCCTTGGCCTGCAGGGGCTCACCGAAACCCCGAATTACAGAGCTTTTCTGTGTTGCTCTTGAGGATTTAGGGGGTTCTTTCTCTTGTTTGTCCTTCGAACTCCCTTGGAGGAGCATTTGGTAGAGTTCTGGGGCCAGACCACGGACTTGGGAACAAGCGGTGGCTGAGCCTCTGGCCCGGGAGATGGCTCTTCGGCCCTCAGGCGCTAAACCGTGCTGTGAAAGGAAATTTGTCCGGCACAGCCTTGGGGTCACTCCTACTCATGATGCCGACCACGGCTGGCACTGGCTCTGCATTTGTCCTCCACGCTGTCTCCATCCCCCTCAGTGTCCCGGATGTTCTCTTCATGTTGATCTGAAGAGGGCAGCACCAGCCTCCGGGTCCCCAGCTTGTAGCTCCAGCCTTGGAAGGTTATGTCTCCTCCCTGGGCCAGGGCTGAGGCACATGTCTCCCAGAAGCCCCATTGGGCAGTTGGTGCCCTGAAGACCTGGAGCCCCACCCCCCCCTCCGTTGCCCTCCTGCAGGGCCCCTGCGTTGTTCCCATCACTGGGGCTTCTCTGGCCTCTGCTCCCTTTCACTGCGCCCTAGGGAATGCCAGCATCTCCCCAGGCGTCTTCTCTCTTGGCTCCTGGGCTCCCAACCCCTGGCTCCCAAAGGGAAACCGGGTGCCTTTGGAGGCCCCAGGCTCCAGAGGCAGTGCTCACGGAGGCCCTGGAGGAGGGGCCCTGGGCTGGAGGCTCTGGCCCCTCTGCGAACTCACTTCTTAGCCCAACTGAGCCATTTCCTCATCTGAAAAGGAGGGTGTGATGTGTCCTGGGGGAGTGAAATCCATGTTGGGGCCTGGTGGGGGCGTCAGGGCAGAGTGTTGGCTGGAGAAGATTCGTCGGTGGGATCCAGAGGGGGAAGGTGTGGGCTCTGCGAGCCTCAACCAAGCCCGCACTCCACAAACCAGGTGCCTCATGGGCGTGAGCTTCTCTCGGTGGAGAGAAGGCTTCCAGCACAGTGGACCTCAGGGAGATGCAGGTGTACCAATTCGTGAGCAATATAATCAAGCAAGTGTTAAATGCTAAGGGGAGGGTCAGGACCGGGAAGGAGGGGCTCCAGGCTCACCATGGAGGTCTGAAGTGGTGTAAAGGGGCAAGAGGACGGCTCTCCCATTCCCCACCCAGCCTGCTGTTGCCCCTTCCCCAAAGCCCGCCAGCAGGAGGGACTAACTGGGCTCTTCTGGGCGCTCTTGTCTGCCTCCACCTCAGTCTCCCACCTTTGCCAAAGCAGTCCCTGGGCACTTGCGGCTGTCCTGTCCTCCACCCTTCCGGGCCCCGGCTGTTGGCTAAGCCAGGTCTCAGGAGAGGTCAGCGTGGGGGCCACAGGTTCTGCCTCGTTCCTCCTCCACCCTGCCCAGAGGACCCACTGCCCCAAAGACTTCACCAAATGCTTGACCACCTCTGGGGGCTCATGCCACAAGATGGGAAGTTGGATGGGGTGGGAGGAGGGAAACTCACCTTTCCCCACATGTGACTGGTGGGTGCACCATCTGGGATTGCCCAGCTAGTGCCCTCCCTCCCCAGGGTGGCTCAGGCCACTGACTGTTCAGAGCTCAGGCTGGATGTGGGACGCAGTCGGATGATCAGAAAATAAAGCCATATCGAACATTCAGCCTCAAATGTCCTGTCTGGGGGTGTGGGCAGACTGATTCTGAGGCTGTGAGGGGTTCTGTCCTGGGCTCTCCCAGCTTCTGGCGTTCCTTGGATTGTGGACTATGGCTCCAGTCTGCCTCCACCTTCATATCGAGTCTTCTCTGTATGTGTGTCTCTATGGGTGCTGGTTATGGGATTCAGGGCTCACTCTATTCTAGGACAACCTCATCTCAACTAACTACGTCTGCAAAGGCCCTCTTTCCAAATAAGTTTTCTTTTTGAGGTTCCCAGGGGTTATGAATTTGAGGGGACAGTATTCGACCTAATATGGGGGTGGGGGCACCAGGCTGTGTGGAGGCCCCTCCCACTGGCCAGGCCCAGCCCCAGCCCCTGGGAGCATCCTGGCCTGGGCACAGCCTCTGGGATACTGGTGCAGCTCACTCCGGGTTTATGGGGTGCGGTTGCTCCAGGCATGGGCGAAGAGGGGTGGGCCATCTCTCCTCTCCCCTGCCGTCCCCCTGCAAAGGCTGGAAGGTAGCTTTGGCCTCATCATGAACTCCGGTAAAAGTCCCCACACTTCAGAGGAAAGGCCAGCCCATTACCTCCTCATAATAACATAAGCTGATGTTTCCTTTTTTTACACAAAGTTCCACTGATTGTAACCAAGAAAATGAAAACCACCAATAGCCCCAGCTGGCAAAGATGGCTGCCCTCATGCTCGTGTGTTTTCATCCTGTTTCCCAGTGTATGTGGGTGTATGTGAATATAAGTACATGCCATCTCGTTTTGAAAATAGGACTCAATTTTTAAGTATTTCTCTTTAAATAGCTCTCTGCAGACATAACAGAAATGCAGTGAGAAGGGCACATGGGCTGCGTTGTCTCTAGAAATGTTATAGGAAAGAAGTGAGCCAAGGCGGGGCTGCTGTCAGCTCACTGAAGAGTTAGAGAAAAGGAGGCCTTGGAGACAGGTTCGGGGGTTAGCCCTGGACCAGCTGCCACTGCCCATGGCTCCCCTGGTTGCACCGGAGCCGTCACCACACTGAGGTGAACATTTCCCTGCTCCCTTCTGCAGTCTCTCCCTGTGCCCTTGTTCCCAGGTGGCCACTGATCATGTCACTACAGATTGTCTCATTCAGCTGTGAAGTCAACCAATATTAACCCCCCTCCTGCATGGCGAGAACAAGAGTCCCTGTCCCTGCCACCCCGGGGCCTGTGGTCCACTGGGGAATCAGGTAAAAATAGTCGGGGGTGGACAGTGATGGCTCCCTGAGGAGGTGATTTTGAGAGAAATCAGAGTGGCAAGAAGGATTAAGCTGTGTGGAAATCCAGGTTAGTGGTCCTGACAGAGGGCCCAGCCCATGCAAAGGCCCTGGGGCAGGATGGTGCTCAGTATGTTAGAGGAACAGTGGCTGGAGGAGAGGCAGGCTACTTGTAGGGGCCTTGGTGAGGTGTTTGCATTTTATACTCTGTGATGAGGAACTGTGGGGAGGGGGTGGCCCAAGGAGAGGAACATAGGCCTGACTTGTATTTGGAAAGGTCACTGGCTCCCCAGATATGAAGATGAAATGAGATGGGGCCACGCGTGTCAGACGCGTGAGAGATGGTTCCTTGGGCTCCCTTGGTGCCCGTGAACAACACCTTAAGTCCCCATCAGCCCTGGGTGGCAGCAAACAGTTTGGGCAAAAGCATCTTCTGAGGAGGGTACTGTATCTTCCACCGGGACCCCAAAGGGGTCCAACCAGTGTCTTGGATCTCTTCCCAGGGGTCTTTGTTTAAAAGGCAATAAAGCACAATCTAGCATCTCTTATAATCATCTCTCTCCCCCTTCTGCCCAAAGGTATAATCCACTGTCCCTATCCTTGTCATTCTTATATTTTTAAATTCTTTTTAAAATGTGTTATTATTGATTTTAGAGAGAGGAAGGGAGAGGTAGGGGGAGAGAAAGAAACATTGATATGAAAGAGAAGCCGATAAGTTGCTTCCCGTGTGCACCCTGACCAGGGATCAAACCTGCAACCCGGGTACATGCCCTGACTGGGAATAGAACCGGCAACCATGGGTCCACGGGACAACACTCAATCACCCGAGCCACACCGGCCAGGGCTCCTTGTCATTCTTTAAAAACGATTACATACATACTTACGGATGCATGGACAACATTCAGAATTTTTTCTGTACGGCTTAAACATTTTATTTAGAAATCATACTGTCCTTACCTTGCATTTTTAACCTCTTTTTTTAAAACCTCTAAAACAGCTTTATTGACCGCTAATCGAATACAATCAAAATAACAGATTTCTCAGTCCCAAATTTTCCTTTTGTCCCTCATAGTACCTCCCCTTACCCCTCCCAGGCAACGATTGATCTGTGGTCACTACACATTAGTTGGCATTTCCTAGATTTTTATATAATGGAATCATTCCCACATGTGTCCTATTTATCTGGCTTCTTTCACTCAGCATAATTATTTTGGGATTTATTCACGTTGTAGCATGTATTAATCGTTCATTCCTTTTTACTCGGAGGAGTATTCCATTATGTGGATACACAGCAGCAGGTACTCAAGTAATGTCATTTCATTCAACGTCTTTTCTTATAACGCTGAGATGCCACAGGAACTTAACTCTTGTTTATATCAGATAGCCTGTGATAAACTGGTTTCATTATATGCCATTTCGCTAAAGTCGCAGAACTTATTGACGACACTAAGTGAGGACTTTACTGTACCACGATTTGTTATCAATTCAGAAGTTGAGGGACATGAGGGACATGTTTCCAGATTTCAGCTACTACCAATAAGCTGCTATAAACATTCATATAAATTAAATGTATGGACATCTGCTTGTATTTCTCTTGGGTAAGTACCTAGGAGTGGATTGGTGGGGCACATTCTGGGTTTCTAACTTTTTTTTGAAGATAATTGTGTCATTTCATGTTCCCATCACCAGTACCTCCACATCCTTGCCAACACTCGGTATGGCCAGTCTTTCACATTTTAGTCATTCTTATAAGTGTTTAGTGATATCTTGTTGTTTTAATTTGCATCTTCCTATCGACTGATGTTTCCATGTTTGTATTAGTCATCCACATCTTTGGTGTGTCTTTGGTGACATGCCTGTTGAAAGCCTTTGCCCATTTTTTATGGCTTTTATTGAGTTTTGAGAATTTTTTATATACTAGTATACTGGGTACAAGTCCTTTTTCAGCTATATCTTTGTAAATATTTTCTCCCAGTCTGTGGCTTGTCTTTGCATTGACTTAAGTTTCTTTCAAAGAGCAAAAGTTCTTAATTTTTTTTAATATATTTTATTGATTTTTTACAGAGAGGAAGAGAGAGGGATAGAGAGTTAGAAACATCGATGAGAGAGAAACATCGATGAGCTGCCTCCTGCACACTCCCCACTGGGTATGTGCCCGCAACCCAGGTACATGCCCTTGACCGGAATCGAACCTGGGACCTTTCAGTCCGCAGGCCGACGCTCTATCCACTGAGCCAAACCGGTTTCGGCGAAAAGTCCTTAATTTTTATCAAGTCCAATATATCAGTTTGTTCTGTTATGAATTATGCTCCTGGTGTCATGCTTAAGAAATTTTTCCCTAACCCAAGGTCACAAAGGTTTCTTTCTGTTTCCTTCTAAAAGTGTAATAGTTTTAAGTTTTACATTTCAATCTATGGTCCATTTTGTGCTATTTAAAAAAATATGTTGCAAAATATGGAACAAGTTTAGATTTTTACATATGAGATCCAGTTGTTCCAGCACCATTTGTTGAAAAATACTAGCCTTTCTCCTCTGAATTGCCTTTGCACCTTTTTTAAAAATATATATATTTTATTGATTTTCCACAGAGGAAGGGAGAGGGATAGAGAGTCAGAAACATCGATCAGCTGCCTCCTGCACACTCCCCACTGGGGATGTGCCTGCAGCCAAGGCACATGCCCTTGACCGGAATCAAACCTGGGACTCTTGTGTCCGCAGGCCGACGCTCTATCCACTGAGCCAAACCGGTCAGGGCTGCACCTTTTTTGAAAATCAGTTAACCAATGTGTCTGAATCAATTTCTGGACTACATTCTATTCCGTTGATCTGTGTATCTATCCTTTCACTAATACCACACATTTTTAAAAAATAGTTTCTTGATTTTTAGAGAGAGAGGAAGAGACATTGACGTGAGAGGCCCTCCTGCATGCACCCTACTGGGGATTGAGCCAGAAACCTGGCCATGTGCCCTTGACTGGGAATCAAACCGGCAACCTCCTGGTGCACAGGATGGTGCCCAAACAACGGAGCCACATTGGCCAGGGCAGTACCCAGTGTTTTGATCACCATGGCTTTCTGAGTAAGTCTTGAAATTAGGTAGTGTGAATCCTTCAACTTTGATCTTTTTCAAAGTTGTTTTGACTATTCTAGGTATTTGCACTTCCATATGAATTTTGGAATCAACCTGTCAATTGTGTGTTGTTGTTTTTTTTTTTAAAAAAGCCTTGGATTTTTTTTAAAGTCTTGGATTTTCACTGGGATTACAAGGAATCTACAGATCAGTTTGAAATGAACTGACAAGGTACTGATTGCGATGGTTAATTTTCTGTGTCAACTTGACTAGGCTATGGTGCCCAGCTGTTTGGTTAAATGTCAGTCTAGATGTTGCTTTGAAGGCATTTTTAGATGTGATTAACATATAAAACAGTTGACTTTGAATAACATCCCCCTCCATGACATGGGTGGGCCTCATCCAGTCAGTTGAAGAGAAAAGACTTGAGGTCCCATGAGGAGGAAGGAATTCTGCCTCAGATTGCCTTCTGACTGCAACATGGACTCTTGCTGGAATTTTCAGCCTGCGGGCTTGCCCTGTAGTCCCCACAACCTCTTTCTGTAAATACACATCTTATGGGTTCTGTTTCCTGGGTGACTAACACACCAATATCGAGTCTGCCAATCCATGATCATAGCCAGGGAGAGAGGCCAACCTGAGGGGAGGAAATAGCACCTTTTATTCCGAGGCCTCGACCATCATAAGTCACGTGTGTGCTGCGCAGGGCTTCCGCCTGGCAGCACGGGCTCCGAGTGGGCCCAGCTCTTGCTTTTATATCTTTCACTTGCACATACACCAACCCTTTCACTGCTGCACAGTAGTCCATCTTCAGAAGGGACCTTGCACTATCCACCCAACCCTCTGCTGATGGGCACGCTGCTTGTACCTAACTTTCCACCACCTTAAACCTTTATCGGTGTCTCTTGGCATACGAAGAGGGAGTGTGTTTAACCAAAGGTTAGCAGACTGTCACCTGTGGCCTAGTCTGGCCCTCAGCCTGTTGGAAGTAAAGTTTTATTGGCACACAGCCCCTCGGGTGTGTATCGTCTTGCTGCTTTCACACTGCAAGGGAAGAACTGATCAGTTGCAGCAGAGACTGTGAAGATGGCCAAACCCCAAACGCGTACCACGCAGCTCTTCACAGGAAAATTCCACACCCTGGTTTCCTTCTTTTTCCTAGTGGCCTTTGGCCGCTGCTAGATAGCAAAACTGATCTGTTTTTGCAATGGACACACACTCTTGGCTTCTTTTGACATTTCAATCTCAGTTCCAAGAGTTACTATGATTTTAACCCCCACTTTTGGCCTACAAAAGAACCAGAGCAAATTGAACAGGAGCATGGGGTGGGGCACCAGGAGAAATGTGGTTCCGAGGGGCTGCACAAGCTTCACCATTGGCCCAAATTGCAAGGGTATCCTTGATCCATGTCCGGCACCTGGAGACCTCAGTCCCAGGGAAGTGGGAAGCAATAGTGATGCTTGCAGCTGGGGTCCGAGGCAGCTGCCAGCCTGCAGCCTGGCAGTGGGGCTGCTGGGCCGAGGGCCAACTTACTTGATGGCTTTAAAGGGAGAAATTGGGTATGTTTCCCAACATTTCATTTTCTACCTTTTTATTTTGACACTAGAGGCCCGATGCACGAAATTTGTCAGGGGAGGGGAGAGGGGGCCCTCAGCCCAGCCTGCACCCTCTCCCAATCCGGGACCCCCTGGGATCACTCTTGCAATCCGGGACCGCTGGCTCCTAACCACTCGCCTACCTGATCCCCCCTAACCACTCGCCTGCCTGCCTGATCGCCCCTAACCACCTCTGCCTCGGCCTCCGACGGAAGGTCGTTTGGCTGTCCAGTCTAATTAGAATATTACGCTTTTATTATTATAATTTCAGATTTATAGAAATAGTAAAAAGAACTTCCTAAACCCTTCATATATCCTGCAAATGTTAACTTTTTATCAGTTTTATTTTGTTCTTTCATTCTGTCTCTTTCTGGGTCTCTGTCTCCTCTCCCTCTGTCTCTCTCCACCCCTTCACTCCTCAATATGCCAAAGTGTGTTTTCCTAAAATCCAAGACAGTCACCTCCCTCCTCACAGAACAATACCCAGATCAGAAAATTGACACCATGCAATAGTTTTAACAAATTACGCACTTTACTCACATGTTGGCCTTTGTCCCCAACAGCATCCTTCACAATAAAGAACATTCCAGATCACGCACTGCACCCGGGGGTCCTGTCTTTCTAGCCACCTTTACCCTGGAATGGTTCCCCGTCTTCATATCTCACGACCTTGTTAGGAGTCCTGGCCAGGCTATTGTAGGATGCCCCTCACTTTGGGTTTCCTGGTGGTTCCACACGATTGGGTTCAACCTATGCATTTTACAGGAGCATATAGAACAGTGATGGTGAACCTTTTGAGCTCAGCGTGTCAGCATTTTGAAAAACCCTAACTTAACTCTGGTGCCTTGTCACATAGAGAAATTGTTTGATATTTGCAACCATAGTAAAACAAAGACTTATATTTTTGATATTTATTTTATATATTTAAATGCCATTTAACAAAGAAAAAACCAAGAAAAATGAGTTTGCGTGTCACCTCTGACACGCGTGTCATAGGTTCGCCATCACTGATATAGAGGGAAGTAAAAGCAGGTGGTGTGTACTCGGCAGGGCATTCCTAGGGTGTGAGCCCTAGTTTCGTGGATAATGGGGTATCCGTTGGCTCTCTCCACTGGAGTCACTATCTTTCTCCAACAAGCACGTTATGGGGGATACTTTCTTTTTAAAAGTATATATTTTACTGATACCAGTGATAAGAGAACAATCCATTGGCTGCCTCCTGCATGTGCCCTGACCAGGAATTGAACCATGATCTCCTGGTTCACAGGTCGATGCTCAGCCACGGAGCCACGCCGGCTGGGCGTGGGGAGATACTTTTAGGCGGTGCAAACAGCCTGTCACTCCTCAAACGTCACCCTCTAGTTTTCAAAGCCACTGGTGATTCCTGTGAAGCTGTGGTCACACTGATGGTTGCGACGTGGGGATTTCTCTCATTCTATCCCTTGTCTGAATTATATACCTGCTTTTACTTCCAGTTTACAGAGGATGAAAGAGACAGACAGGTGACCTATCTTGCTGGAATTCTTGTGGCAAAAAGGAGGCAGAGTTGGCATTCAAACACAGTTGTTTTTTTTTTAAAAAAAGCTTAATTGGGATATATTCACATACCATAAAATTAACCCTTTTAGATATATCATTCAGTGGTTTCGTGACTTCTGTCTAGTTCCAGAACATTCCATTACTGCAAAAAGAAGTCTCATTCCCATCAGCAATTACCCCCACCCCCTCCCAGCCCCCAGCAACCACTGACCCACTTCCTGTCTCTGTGGATTTGCCTGTTCTGGACATTTCACGTAAATAGAATCCTACAATATATGAACCCATGCAGTTTCAATTGCAAGTTATAGGAACACACTGGGGATGGTTCATTCAGAAATGAGGATTTGTTCCTCTTTCTCATCCCAACGTTGGAAAAAACACACCCAAGTTCCATGTGGTGCACACTCACCTCCCAGGATGGTGAGGCATCCACTCCTCGTGTTTCCAGGGAAATAACTCGTCAGCCCTCAGGACAGGTGTCCACTCCAGGTCCCACGGGCTGTGGCCAGAGGAGTGGAGCCACATCGAAGGACGGATGGGGGGGAAGGGGCCACAACCCCTGAGGGTGGGGCACAACCAGATCCTGACACCTCTTTCCACCCCTCCCTCCCTTCGCTCCCCCTCGTCCCCAGGCTGTGCCTTAGACCTCACACAACCCCACCCCGTTGCTGAGAGAGGGAGCAACAAGGGGTTGACGCAATGAGGAACCCTTTCCCATCCGTGAAACCAAATGGTGGGGCCAGGGACCTGGGAGAATCCAGGCAGATTGGGGTTCCTGCAGGATGAAAGAGCAGCTCCCTCCCAGGGGAGGGAGGCGGTGTGGATGGGGGTGTGGCAGCCAGAGATCTGTCTGCTTTGTGGCTGTAGATGTGTGAAGGCAGGAGGCATCTGGGGTAGGTGGCGACTGTGGGGTAGTATTCCCAGGGGACACATCATGAGCCTTGGTAGGTGGGGGTGCTTCACTTCTGGGAATGTTCTAGAAGAGCTGTAGGTAGTCTGGGCATTGAGGGACTTGGGGGCACAGAGGGGCAGGGTCAAAGGGCATCAGGGTTGCGGGGTCAGGAAGACACTCAGGCCAGCTGTGCGGAGACCACCAAAGAGCAGAGGTCCTGGCACAGGGCAGCTCCAGGCTGGGCCCGCTGCCCCTGCCCTACCCAATGCCCTGACCCCATTGCTGACCCTACTCCACAGCCCCTGGGGTGGGGGTTGGAGGGACCTGGAAAAGATCAGAAGCCATTTCTTGTCCCTCCCCGAGGGGCTCACCTCTTTCACACCCACAACCTCTGAAATAAGAATCTCGCTGTGAAAAGCCGGAACGGGAACATGGCGGACATCTTCCCAGACCTTGGCCGCCTGTCACCTGAAGGCTTGTTAGGAAATGCAGGCCCAGGCCCCCCTCAGACCTGCTGGATCGGGCTCTGCATTCTTAGCAGGATGCCCAGGAGGACACGCACGTGTGAGAAGTGCAGTGTGGACCCTGCTGACCCCACCCTGGCTCCTCCGGAGGCAAGCGCCTCAGCTGTGCTCACCAGCAGTTCTTCCTGGAGGTCCTGCCCCACAGGGAACCTGGGCGGTGTCTGGGGGAGCTCGTGGCACCAAGTGGGTGGAGCCCGGGATGCTGCTTACCCCCCAGCAGGTGGCTCCCCCACAGAGAACATGATGACCTGAATGTCCACAGTTTCCCTTTAAGATGGACTTACGTTCGTGGGGGCATTTTGAGAAGCTCTTTGGAAGATGAACCCTGAGGACGTGCAAAGGCTCTGGGGCAGGTGAGTGAGGAAACAGGCTCAGGGAGCCAAGCGACTCCCGGGAAGCCTCCCAGCCCCTGGCTCCCACGCCAGGCTCTGCCCCAGCCTCGCTGCTGCTCCAGTAACAGCCGCCCACACCACGGGCCTCCTGTGATGATGTCAGCACATCGGCCTCCTGGGTTCCAAGCAGACAGCCCTGGGAGTTTTCTCTGCCTTGACCTATTCCCTGCTACAGCTGAGTCGTGTCAGCCGGTCAGGGAGCAAACTCCAGAGATGAGCATCCCTCAGGAGGCGGATGCTGAATGTACATTCCTGGGGGTCACACGCAGGCTAGACTGGGACCTCCCTGCCCCTTACCCTCGTTGTTTGGCGTGTTCAGAGAGAGTGTGGGAAACTCATCTTTCCTCACAGGAGGGCTGGTGGGTTTTAATTTTCATTCTTTTTTTTTAAAGATATGTGTGGTTGTTTTTTTAAATTCTAGAGGAAGGGAGAGAGAGAGAGAAACATCAATGATGAGAGAGAATCATTGATTGGCTGCCTCCTGCACACCCTACACTGGGGATTGAGCCCACAACCTGGGCACGTCCAACCGGGAATCGAATCATGTCCTCCTGGTTCATCGGTTGACGTTCAACCACTGAGCCACACTGGCCGGGCTATTTTTATTCTTTTAAACGACTCTCCAGCACATCAGAGGCTCACGGGGCTTTGCGCATCCTGATTGGGTCTCCATGGAGACTGAACCTGTCTTGGCCCAACTCCACCAGCCCAGCCTGGGGCTGCAAGCTGAGAACCAGGGACCAGGGGTGGCTCTGCTCCTCACCTAACCCTGACACCCTGCTCCCGCCTGGGGATGGGCAGGTGGCTGCCTGTAACAGTCATGACAACAGCCATTTATTGAGCACTAAGGCTGTCCTAGGTGCTATGCTAAGCCTCACCTATGAGTTCACCAAATCCATGCCAAGGGCTTCATCCTATTCACTCTTTAGTCTCACTTGGCAAATGAGGAAACCAAGGCTTGGCTGCCTAGAGTGTGGGAAAGACAGTGTGGGATGGTGGGAAGTGTGTGGGCTCTGCTCTGGGGTCAGGCTGGCTAGGTTCAAATCCTAGCACTCTCACTGTGTAACCTTGCAAAAGTGACTTGGGCTTCAGTTTGCCTCTCTGTAATATGGGTATAAGAACAGTATTTACCTCTTAATGGTTGCTATGAGGAATGGGCAGGGACCAGGGTGGGCTCACCTGGGAGCAAAGTTGAAGGGGGCACCAAAAAACATAGTCGTCACAGTAAAGGCAATTTTATTTTATTTTATTTATATATATTATTATTTTTAAAATATTCATCTGAGTGTATTTTTTCCATTGATTTTTAGAGAGAGTAGAAGGGAGAGAGGAGGGGAGAGAGAGAGGGGGGGGGGGGAAAGAGAGAGAAGAGAGAGGAACATTGATGTGAAAGAGACACATCAATTGGTTGTCTTCCACATGTGCCCAAGGCCAGGGATCAAACCCGAGCCCCTTCTGTCCCCAGGCTGACACTCTAACCACTGAGCAAACAGTCCAGGGCAAGATAAAGAATATTTCAATTTTTTAAAAAGATATTTTTATTGATTTCAGAGAGGAAAGGAGAGGGAGAAATAGAAACATCAATGATGAGAGAGAATCATTGATTGGCTGCCTCCCGCATGCTCTCCCATTGGGGATTGAGCCCACAATTCAAGCATGTGCCCTGATAGGGAATTGAACTATGACCTCCTGGTTCATAGATCGACGCTCAACTACGGAGCCATGCTGGCCGGGCTAATGCAGTATTTTTTAAAAACTAAAATTAATGTTCCCCAAATTCATGATGAATAAAATGTCAACATTTTAAATAGAATCACTATTACTGAATTTTCCTTTGGCTCAGCACTGCATTGTTAGTGATCCTGTCTCTGTTTTAAAATAAAGAAATGCAATTAAAAATTAAATTCAGAATTGGTAGACTGCCCCCACCCCGCAACACACACACCCTTGCTCAGTCTGGCACTTTCCCTGTTACAGTCTCCTCGAAGTTCCTCAAGCCTGTCAGGATGCTTCCTGCCCCAGGGCCTTTGCACTTGCTGCCCCAGTCTTATCTCAGCTCAAAGCCAAGCTCTGTCATCAGCCTTCCCTGAATTTGCCTCCTAAAGGCTTCCCTCCACTCATTTAGCTGTTTCTTTCATTGTATTTTTTCATAGTGTAAAAGTATCTTGTTTATTTACTTTTAACCACCCCCAGGATTTGTTGTGTGGATTGAATGAGTTTGTGCATGTCAAGAACTTAGCACAGAGCCAGGTGCCTGGAAAGAACTCTGCACTTTATCAGTAACATGTAAATATACAGCATATTACAATTAAATTACATTAAAGGGTTATAAATATTATGGGGGGGGGGAAGCCTGAGAAATGAGGTGATGGTGGATGAACAATTTTAGATAGAATGGATAGAGAAAGTGTTGAGGGATTGAAGGAGTAAGCCGTGCACCATTTGGGGGAAGGGTATTCTAGGCAGAGGGCACAGCTTGTGCAGAGTCTCTGGGGCAGGTGGGTGCCTGGTGTGTTGGAAGAAAGGCCAGGAGGCCCCTGTGGCTGGAGCAAGTGAGCAAGGGGGAGAGAGGGAGGAGGTGAGGGTAGGGAGGGGAGTGGGGCCGGGTGTGTAGGACATTGGGGGCTGCACAGAGGACTTAGTCTTAATTTTAGGACATTTTTGGAGAGTTTTAAACATGATGTCCATAGAGTTCTTGGCCCAAATGCATCAATATCTTTTGAAATATTTCGAACACTGCAAGTGTGACAAAAATGTTACTTCTGGTTGTTGATGTAACAGACAGGATTCCTATTTCTATTCAGTAAGTTATCAACGTAAAAGTGCTGAGCGCAGTGCCTGTATTATCAGACGTGCTCTTTCTTGTTGTTATTGATGAGTTGTGGTCTTAAAAGTGGCGAGAGCAGCCCAGCTAAGTAAAAGCCGGGCTCTACTTTTAGTGATGTTTCCTGTTGTTATCAGTTGAAGGAGCCAGTGACACCTGGACGTCAGGTCTGCCCTGCTGGAAGCCCCCCCCCCCCACCCCCCGCCCCCGTCACCCACCCAGAAGGCGGGGTTTGCGGCCCGTTGGCCTCAATTACCCAACCTGGACTGGGCTCCGGTTCTCGGGCTGTGGAATGAGGGATGAGTGCAGAAGGCGCGGGATGGCTATGCGCGCGCTGGCCTCCAGGGGCCGCTGCGGAGGCGCCCTTTTGTGGTCCTGATGCTGGAGCGAGCGGGCGCGGAGGAGGGAGGAGGGCGCGGGGACCGGGCGGGAGGGAGGCGGGAGGCGGCGTCCGTCGTTGTAGCTGTGAGTCCGCCCGCCGCCCGCCGCCGCCGGCTCGGTCCCGCGCCCGCCGCCCGCCTTCGCCCGTCATGGCCCGCCTCACGGAGAGCGAGGCGCGCCGGCAGCAGCAGCAGCTCCTGCAGCCGCGGCCCTCGCCGGTGGGCAGCAGCGGGCCCGAGCCCCCCGGGGGGCAGCCCGACGGCATGAAGGACCTGGACGCCATCAAGCTCTTCGTGGGCCAGATCCCACGCAACCTGGACGAGAAGGACCTCAAGCCGCTTTTCGAGCAGTTCGGCCGCATTTATGAGCTCACGGTGCTCAAAGACCCTTACACGGGCATGCACAAAGGTGGGCGCCCTGGCCCCCTCCCTCCCCTCCCTTCTCTCCACCCCACCTTCCGGCATCTTCTCTCCCCCAGCCCTCCTCTCCTAACCACCTCCCTCTACTTGCCTCTGCCACGGCATCATTTTTCCCCCCTTCCACCCACCCTCTCCTCCTCCCTCTGGGGGTGCAGCTGACAGATCCGATCTGGCCCCCTCCCCTCCTCCACCCCCTCTCCCTCCCTCTCCACCTTCCGGCATCCTCTCTCTCTCTCTCTCTCTCTCTCTCTCTCTCTCTCTCCCTTTCTCTACTCTCCCATCTCCCTTTACCTCCCATTCTCCACCCCCCAAGCATCTCTCTCTCTCTCCCCTCCCATTCCCCCTAACCCCCACCCTTCCTCCCTCCCTCACCCACTCTTTCCTGCCCCTTTGCTGGGGGACCTGCCTGAATACCACCACCCTCCCTGCTCCCCCCGTTCCCTCGGCCTCCCCAGGCCCCGTCGGGGAACTTTGCGCCTCTGGACTCCATTGCTTTGGTCATTTTCACAAAGCCAGGCCGGTGGGGCAGGCCAGCTGGCCTCCGGGACATACGGATGCCCAGGACCCCGGGCTAATCGGTAACTACAAAGAAAGCCAGAGGGGGGTTGGGGGGCGCAGGGAGCTGAGCCAGGCTGAGGGGGGAGCACCAGCCTCCGGTGGCTTAAATGCTACCGTTCACCCTCCCCCCTGCCCACCCTCTCTGTTTGGATCAGCATCCCCCCTCCATTTCTCTGCCCTCCCCCTCCATGCCTCCACCTTTGGCTCAAGTTAAAACTAGCCGATCCCCGTTAGCAATGTGTTGAGGTCTGAGGCCAACGATGATGCGTCTGGGCTGTCCATCTGGCAGAGCCCAGATCCTGGGGTGGACAGGGGAGGTGTGGGCGGCCTGCACAGCCAGCAGGAGGCAGGTTGGGGGGGAGGACTGCCTGCCTCCTTCCTACCTGATTCTCTCTCCGATGGCACGCTGGGCGCAGGTGCCCAGGGACCGGCCCCAGCCCTGGACTCTGATCATAAGCACAGTCTGAATTGGGGTGGCGTTGACAGCTCTTGGCTGTTGGGGGCTGGGGTTGGGGATGGCAAAGGCTTTGCACTGAACACTCATGGCAAGACCCTGGAGGGACCTTAGGGTGGGCCAGAGCCCATGACCTATTTCAGAATCATTTATCTCCATCCTCCCCTCTGTGTGTCAGCATGGTAGTCATGAATACATGTTTGTTGAATGAATGAATGAATGAATGAATGAATGAATGTGAGTCTGGTAGGATGGAGCCCAGGCCTGTCACTTCAGCTAGACCTCAGCTGATACCTTAGGGAGGAAAGACTCCCCCCCCCCTCACCCCCCGTAGCCTTTTATCAAATCCTATCGTCACAAAAAGAAGGGGGGGGGGCTGGGAAATCTAACTCCTCCAGGTGGCCCAGGAGGACAGAGGGCTCACTTTTGCCCATGAATCCAGCTCAGGAATCCACGGCTCTATAGAGGGCTCTGTCCACACTCCACCCCCTCTGGACTCCATGGCTTTGGTCATTTTCTGGTATGTCGGAAGAGCCCATTGCTAGAAAGATTCTGGTGGGAATCAGGGGGTGTCCATGTGGCCCCCCAAATGTTGGGCTGGAAGGCTGCTGGCGAGCTCTGGGACAGGGGAACAAATGGGTTGCAGAGGTGCCCCCTCCTCATTTTTAAATCTCCCCTGGAAATCCTCCCCCCAAGCGAGAAGAGGTGAGGGGTGGAGCTGCAGCCCAGGTTCACCTGGGCCAGAGCCTCAGTTTCCCCACTGTTACCAAAGCAGGGCCCACGAATGCGGGGGTGTTTTTTCTGGCTGGAGAATGTTGGGATGGGGGGGGGGGGCGTTCAGGGTCTTTCCCATTTCCCATCTTTCCTTGGAGGCTTAAATTAGGAAGCAGGGTGTCCATGACACTCAGTCCTCATCCTCCTCTTCACAGGGGCCCTGGGCCAGCCTGAGCCCTGGATGTAGGGCCTGAGGGTAACAAGGGGGTGGGGGGCTTTCCCTCCTGTCTGCCCTCACCCTGTACCCTCAGGTCAAGGATAGATCCCCCTCCTGGTCCCACCTGGTCCTGGGCCTGGAGGGACCTTACCTGGAGGTGGGGGTGTCTCGAGTGCCAGCAGCTGGGATGGAGGCCTGTGTGACCTCTGGCCAGTGGCTTCCCCTCTCTGGGCCTCAAGCAAAGGGAAGTGGAATGATGAACGGGGTGTGGGGGGAGGGGAAGTCCAGGTACCTCCCAGAGAACACTTCTCTGGTGTCGTTTCTGGGGAACCAACTAACATCTGACTCCTCCATGTGGCCGAGGAGGAGTGTGGCCGGGGTGAGGGGTCTGGGCCCAGTGGTGGGAGAAACCTCCCTCCTGCCCAGCCGTCTGGGCCCCTGGCTGCTGGGAGACTCCCATGAGGCCAGGCACCAGGTCAGCTGCAGGGACCAGAATGACGTTAAGTCAAAACATTCATTGTGGTCACCGTGCCCCCCACCCCCCGGCACTGTCATTATCCTCATGGCCATCCATCTCTTCCTTAGTTTTCACATTCAGGGGCTGGTTTGATCTCTCACCAAAGGGCTCGCCACTGAGCGGGGCTTGTGAGCACCACCAGATTTCATATAAAAAGGAAACTGAGGCTCACAGGGCCAACTTCTGGGTCCCAAGGACCAACCAGAGCTGCCCTCCCCACTGTCACACACCTTCCCCCTCCCAGGCCAGGGGAAGCACAAGTATATGCGTGTGACGAAGGGGTGACAGGTTCCTCCAAGATGAGGATGAGGCTCCCCAAAGATGGCATGGGGGAGGTGGCTGTGACATCTGACAGCCACAGCCCGTGGTGGGGCCTGTGTGTGGGGGCCTTCCAATTCCTAAGGGCCTGTACAGTGGGGGGGGTCTTGCTGGAACCAAGAAAAAGGCAGGGGGTTCAGCAGATCCCCTGGGCTTTGGGGATTGGACAGGGCTTGGGGGAGAGGACAAGAAGTGAGGGGTCCTTAGAAAGAGGGCAGGCTGGGTTTTTTTTAAAAGAGAAGTGGAGAGAGAGAGAGAGGGAGAGAGAGAGAGCGCCACCCCCCACCCACACACAGGGAGAGGCAGAGAGAGGGTGGGAATCAGAACGAGAGATGGAGAAGGGGGATCAGGAGGTCACAAGGCTGCTCCCTACCCCACCCCCCAGATCTGTGCCTCATCCAGAGGAACGGGACCTCCCCGATGTCCCCAGCCCAGCCAGGAGCTCAGGCCAGGAACCGAGGCCTGGCCTGGGGCTCCCAGTGGCCAGTATACAGTCATCAGCCCCTTCCAGCCCCCTGGTGGGGGACAGCCACTCCCCCCCCCCCCCCCCCCGGCCAGGACCCTCGCTCCGAGGGGGCTGGGTGCCTGTAGGAGCCCTGAGGTGTCCCTCTTCCCTAATCAGGGCTGAATATTAATGCCCGTCCTGGCGATAGGGTTCGCTGGCCGCTGCCTTGTGGCCCCCCATTTATGGTAATCACATGTGCATTTGCATGTTAATGACAATATTTATCTTAAAATGGAGGTTGTGAGGGGGGCCGGTGTGGTGTGGGGGTATAGGGGGGCCTGTGGTTTCCATGGGAGCACCAGCTGCTCTGCTTGGTGGCAGGAGGGGAGGCTGGAGCACGCTGAGCTCAGAGGCGTGAGATTCCGAGTGTGACGTGTGTGACGTGCCAGCCCCAGGGAGACAGCGGGCTGGGCTGCTGGCAGGCACTGCCCGGGTGGGGGACTGAGGGAGGAGCCCTTTCCCTGTGGCATCGGAGGGCGCAGTGGCTGGGGGCGGGGGCTGAGCAGCAGCCACTGGGACTGGCCGTGTGGCTTTGAGGAAGGCGGGCGGCTCCGTGCCTCTGTTTCCCCAGCTGCCCACTCTTCATTGATTTAACAGGCTTTTATGCGGCCCCTGGGCCTTACAAGTGACTGTGACATCTTTCCTGCCCTCCTTCAGGCAGAGGACATTGATTGAGCACCTACTGTGTGCCCGTATTTGAGCACAGCTGGAATTGCACGCGCACACACAGGATCTCTATGAGAGTGAGCAATACGTGAACCCATCACGACCCATAGGGCTATCTATTGAGCATTGCTGTGTGCCAGGCCTGGTACACAATGTTGGACAAAACAGATAGACACCCCGAACCAGCAGGTGGGGGAACACAGCGTTGATGTCAAGGCTGTGATGGCAGAAACACACACTGGCAGGGACAGCCTAGAGGAGGCTCTGCTCTCGCATGTGTGGAGGGCAGGAGGGCTTCCTGGAGGAGGCGGTCATTGTGGGAGAGCAGGTAAGAGCTTAACATTAAGATGAGTTGGCTTCTCTGCATCTTCCCGGCTAGGTGGGCTTGGGCAGGCATGTTTGTCTCTCCAAGCCCCGGTTTTGTCATCTATAGAATCCGGAGGCCAGAGGAGCCTCCCATCTCAGCGGGGGGTGGGGAAGGTGAGGATGGGGATGGCAGATAAAGTTTTTAGCACAGAGTTCGTGCCTGGTCAGTGGCAGTTGGGGGTATTATGTGACTAAGCTGAGACCGGAAGTGTGAGAAGGACCTGGTGAGGGGGAACGGTATTCCTGGTGGAGAGAACAGCATGTGCGAAGACCCAGAGGAGCGCTGACTCTGGTAGCTTCGGGTGGGCGGAGGATGGAGCTTTTGCCCTGGTGGGAAAGGAGCAAAGGGTCTTCGGAGCCCCAGAGTCCCCTTCTGATGTGGGGCGTAGTTAGCAGGTCCCTTCTGAGAAGTTCTGGCATTGGAGTTGGACCCAGGAGTTGTCCCTGAAATAGGCTCCTGTCTCTCTCTTTCACCCCTAATATTGGCAGATGAGAACCTGGCCATAATGAACACGTAGTGGGACCACACGCATTTATTTATTCCTTCAGCCAACACGTCTTGAAAGCCTTCTGGGGACTTGCATTATACTGGGCAAGAGAGGGTCCTCTGATGGAAAGATAGAAGCAGACATTGGCACCTTCAGCCACAGTGGTCAGTGTTGGGTCTGAGGGAGGGATGCAGGAAATCCTGCTGCATGGCAGACGGGCATTAGAACTGAGGCTTTGAAGGATGAATAGGAGCTTGTCAGGTGGTGAAAGCATTTCATTTGTTTACTAACAGAAGTACTTACTGTGTTCTGGGCCCTACGATGGGTGTGAAACAGGTCAGCTAGATGGATGTCTTCGTCCTTATGGATATGGGCAGAAGGGCCTGGGTTTGCAAAGTCCTGGAGGTATGAAGGGGCACAGCTGAAGCTGAGGAGGAGTTAAGTGAGACACAGGAGATGAGCAGAGAAGCAGCATGGGCTGGACCCTGAAGAGCCTTTGATGCTAACCTGAGCTTGGATTGTCTCCTGAGAGCACTTGGGAGCCATGGAAGAACTGCGAGCAGAGGAGGACCTCAGTTAGGCCTGCGTGGGGAGGGAGCTTTATGTCTTAGCGCCCTCCATTGCCACCACCAGCCTCTTCCCGCCTCCCAGCCTTATTCAGAATGTGCCCACTTCCTCCACACCTGCGTGGATAAGGTGCAAGCTTCCTGGTGGTGAGGCCCGCAGTGTGGGAAGAGAGGGATGTAAAGGAACAGAATGTGTTCAGGTTGCAGGGGTTCCTAGAGAACCAGGTTCCCCTGTACCACATGGGTCAGGTGAGGGATTTGGGCTCAGAGAGGGCCAGCACCCAGCCCCAAGTCACACAGCAAAATAGCCAAGCACCACACCTGCCAGCCTGAGCCTGGCCCACTTCAGAAGAACGCCTTCCGGGAGGCTGGCTGTTGTGGGAATGAAGGTAACCACGGCCAGAGGGAGGGGCTGCTGGATCTGGGAGACACTGACATAGCAATAGTCTTGTTGGTCTGGAGTGATCCGTACTGAGGCATAAGCTCTCTGGGGACAGGGGCTGCGTCTTGTTTGCCATTTCGAAGTGGAGCATGTGGATGAATGAGAGCATGAGATGAGAATGTGGGGAAATACGGGATGTGGAAGGGTGGACTGGCTAACAGATAGATGGAAAGGTGAGTAGGTGAATGTAGGCATGAATGGATGGTTGGATGACAATGACTCCATGTATGTATGAGTGGATTGGTGGATGAAAGAGTGGGTAGATGGGTAGAATAATTAATAGATTGATGGATGGGTGGGTGGGTGGGTGGGTGAATGGTTGGATGAATATATAGATGGGTGGATAAAAGAATAGATGGGTGGATGGAGGAATGGATAGATGGATGGAAAGATGGATGATGGTGGATAGATGAATGGAGTGTGGATGGAAAGATGGGTGGATGATGGATGGATGGATGGATGGATGGGTGGAAGATGGATAGATAGATGGGAAGATGGGTGGATGAATGGACAGGAGAGTGGGTGGCTGAATGAGTGATGGGTGGGTGCATTGAAGGATGGAAGATGGACACCTCCCCAACATTTGCCACCTTCCTCCTCACCTGGTGGGTGGGATGGCCATCAGCTTTGCAGGCCGACAGACCTGATTTCCATTCCTGGCTCTGCTTTTATTTCTGACAAGTCACCTCATCTTTTCTTAGCTTCTTCATCTGTAAAAGAGAAAGACTATCGATAGCTATCTTAGAGAGTCGTTATAAAAATTAGAATTCACTTATATAATGTGATTGATGTAATTACTGAGTAATGCCTTGCATATTGTTGCTGTCAAAACATAGTTAGGCAGTTAGATAGTCAAAGACTGTTTATCAAATCTCTATGACGTGCCAGGCACTGAGCAAGGCTCTGGAGACACCAAGAAGTCCAGCAGGGAGGAGGGACTGACAGTAAACCAGTAAACACGTTAGTAAGATTTAGATAGGAATGAGCTGCTCTGAAGGAAGAAAACCAGATGTGTGTTAGGGGGTGACAGCTTACCTTGGGTGGCCAAAGATGGCCTCTCTGAGGAGGTGACATTTGGGATAAGATCTGAATGACAGATGAGAAAACTGTTATTCTAAAGCCGAGGGAAAGGTCTTCCAGGGGAAGGACACAGCATGTGCACAGGCCTTGAGCTCAGAATGAGTTTGACTTGTTGCAGGAACGGTGAGGAGGCCATGTAGCTGGGGCAGAAGGAGCAAGGGAGAGAGAGGGAGGAGGAGAGGGCAGAGAAGTGATGGGGGCAGGTCCGGCAGAGCCGTGTGGACCTCGAGAGGAGGTGAGGTGGGAGCCCCGGAGAGCTGTGGGCAGGGGTCCCTTAGGGAGATCATTTTCCAGAATCTGGAGAATGTGGACTCTGGGCCTTCCACTTACTAGATGGGGAAAATAAGGCACAGAGAGTCCTAGAACATGACTGTGTATTTGGGAAGGTTTAGAATTCCAGAGTCAGGTACCTGGAGGCATGAAGGGGGATGCACGTGTGTCTAGGAAATTACAAGAGGGTTGAATTTAAGGGCAGTGGGGGGAAATACTGAGAGAAGAGGTCAGAAGACAGCAGTGATTAGGTTGGGAAAGGCTGGCAATCTTGGCTCTGACCTGAGAGCACTGGGGAGCTCTGGTGGGTTTAGAGCCAGGGAGGGACATAGTTCACAGCTGAGTGCAGGGATATCCCTTTGGTGGGTTGTGTGGAGGAAGGATGGGAGCAGGAGGGGAGGCCAAAGGTCAGAGAGGTGGCCAAGCCATGGTCCAGGTGGGAGAGGATGAGGCCAAGCTGGGCCTGGGCTGTGGGCTTGGAGAGGAGGGGATGGCTGGAGACATATTTAAGATGTCAAATTATCAGCTCTTGGTTGGGGAGGGTAGGAGATGAGGAAGAGAGAGGATTCTTGTGAAGTGGGTGTTACCCAGGGTGACCCTGCTGCCAGCGGTCACTGGGTAATGTCTGGAGACATCTGTGATTGTCACGACTGGCAGTGCTCCTGGCATTGAGTGGGTGGGACGAGGCATGCTGCTCAGCACTCCACAGTGCCCAGGGCAGCCCCCACAGACGGTGACCCATCCCTAGTGTCAGCAGTGCTAAGGGGAGAGACGGATGAGTCACTGCTTTAGGGTGGATGGATAGTGGATAGATGGATGGACGGGTGGACAGGTGGATGGATAGGTGGATAAATTGATGGATGGATGGGTGGATGGATGGATGGATGGATGGATAGATAAGTAGATGGACAGGTGGATGGGTGGGTGCAAGGATGGGTGAATCACTGGTGACTAAAGCCCTGGGAGGAGTTAAGATGGCTGTGGGCAGGAGATCTGGGAAGGGGATCCAGAAGAGCCCTGAAAAGTCCCAACATGGAATGCGGGGGCAGAGGAGAGGCAGCAAAGCAGCCAGGGGGGTAAAAGGTCAGCCAAGAACTGGTGCACCCAATGGAGGGATCCAGGAATGTGATCCCTGAGCCTGAGGCCTTGCCCTCTTGGACGGGAACGGATACGTTTATAAGTGTGGGGAGGGACAGTGAATAGGGGAGAGGGCCCATCAGCCCGTTGCTCTCAGTGACGTGGGTGACGGTCTCAGATTTCGAGGAGGAAGGAAGAGGTGGAGAGGGTGGCCGGGGCAGGTGGGTAATGGAGAGTGGTCCTAAAGCAGAAGGGAGGATCTCCTATAATCCTTAACAGATAGTATGATGACTGCTATTCTATGAATGAGAAAGTGGGGCTCAGTGATGTTAAGTGGCTGGCCCAAAATCATTGATCCTAGATTAGCCACTAGATCACAGAGCTGAAATTAAGGACCAAGAATGTGAGGTACCAGTGTACAGGGGCTTGGGATCAAAGGGATTTGGAATAGGGGTTTACGCAATCAGTTATGGTTAGGGTCCTGGCTGGGGAGAGAAGGAGATGTTGGGGATCAAAGAGAAGGTGAACACGGTTGTCTTTCCTGCATCTGTTTCCCCAGCAAAGCTGGCACACAGTAGGTGCTTAGAAAATATTGACTGGTGGGGGGAAGGAGGAATAAAAATGCATCAAATGTGGTCACTGCCCTCAAGGAAGTGGTCTTGATATTAGCAGATCAGTTTGGAAACAAAATAAATTCAGTCAGTCAGTCAACAAGCATTTATTGAGCACCTACTCCATGCCTGGCACTATTTAGGTCCTGAGGACCTCCATTGAACAAAACACATAAAAGCTCCACTCCTAATGGAAGCTACAGTTCAGTGGGGCAGACAGAGCTAAACAAATAGAATATATGGCATGTGAGATGGTGATAAGGGCACTGGGGGGAAAGAACAGGATGGGAGATGATTGAAGGCTGTAATTTTAAACAGGGTGCTCAAAGAAGGTTTCACTAAGGGGGTAACATTTGAGCCAATACCTGAAGGAAGTGAGAGTGAACCATGAAAAGGTTTTAGGGAAGTACATTTCAGAACAGCATGTGCAAAGGTCATGGGGCAGGACCTGTGTGGCTGGAGCAGAGTAATCAAGGGAGGAGGCAAGGGTGGGGAGTGGATGGGGGCAGGTTGTGCAGGGTCGTGTGGGCTTCAGGGAGGACTTGGGCTTTCACCCTGAAGGAGGTGGGAGCCTTGGAGGGCTATGGGCAGAGGGGGACAGAACCTGACTCGGGTGCTCACAGTCACCCTCTGGTGGCTGCTGTGGAAAGTACAGATTGGGGGCCAGGATAGAAGCTGGGGGACCAGGGAAGAAGCAACTGCCCTGTCCAGGTGGGAGATGATGGGGCTGCGCCACGATGGAGGCCGTTATAAGTAGCCAAATTCTACTGAGCACACTCTGTGTGCTGGGCACTGGGAACATTCAGTGACTGGGACACACCCTGTCCCCACCCTCAGGGTGCCCACAGTCCTTTGGGGGCCAGTAACACACGGCGAGGCAGTTACAGCATGAGTGAGCAGAGATGGGGGACACACAGGCACAGGAGAAGCCCATGAGGTGCCTCACCCTACATCGGTTGGGGTGGTGAGGCTTACCATAGGAGAGGGTGATTCAGGTGAGGAGAAATGAGCCAAAGATGATTAGGGTGTGTGGACCAAGGAAATGTGGTGTTCAGAGCCCGTCAGTGAGAGGCTGAGCACGGGGGTGTGCCTGGACACGGCCAGCCAGGGTCAGTCCCCAGAGTTACCAAGCTCCCCAGGAAGTGACAGAAATCCCAGACTTATGCATGAGAATAAGCATTATACATAGTAAGAAGATAAAGCCATCCTTTTCATTTTAAAACATTTTTAGGCCATTCAGTCAGTGTAACAAGCTTCAGCAACTTAAGTAGTCCCCAGTGTGCGGTGGCTTTCTGAAACTCAGAAACCTCTGGCCCCTGTTGCTCTGTGACACTGGGCAGATGACTCAATGGCTGGCGTCTCAGTTTCCCCATCTGCAAGATGGAGGTAATCATAGAAACAATAGTGCCATTACCTTTGTCTAGTCTGAGGATTCAAAGGATTGATATGGGTGGCAGGCCCCCATAAGATGCCTGGTGCTCAGTGGAAGTCAACTATTATTGTTACAATTTCAACACGAAATCACCAAAGATCAGATCTCAGAGCAGAGAGCAGAGGATCTTGGCATGAGGAGGGACCCTAAGGATTCCCTGGCAAAGACGTTTTCTCCTTGTGGAGCCATTGCTTGCTTCCCTTCAGGGATGGGGAGCCCTCTCCTTATAAAGAGCTCCATGATGAGGCACGTCCAGTTACTTACTGTATTAGGAAATTTTATTTTTCAAACATATTTTTATTGATTTCAGAGAGGAAGGGAGAGGGAGAGAGAGATAGAAACATCAATGATGAGAAAGAATCATTGATTGGCTGCCTCCTGCACACCCCCTTCTGGGGATTGAGCCCACAGCCTGGTCATGTGCCTGACTTAGAATCAAACCGTGACCTCCTGGTCCATAGGACAATCCTCAACCACTGACCCACACCGGCTGGGCAGGAAACTTTCATACATGAAGGAAATCTCTTGTCCCCTATAGATCCCCCTGTTGGTGCAACTCTGCCCTTGGTTCTCAAGAGATCTGTGGGCACTGACCCTCCCAAGATCAGCCCTTGTCCTAGCTTTGAAAATGGAGGTGTGTGTAAAAGGAACCATAGCATTGTCACGTGCTAAGCATTCTGGGTGTCAGTTCTTGCAGGTGGACTTGCCCTCTCTACCTGCCCCACTCACCAGTTAACCCCTCAGGGTTCAGCCAGTTTGGGGAGGGGCTGCTTGACACCCAGCCAGGCTCCCACGTCATCAATGGGGCTGATGTGTGGTGTGGGGGTGGCCAGGGCTGGAATCAGACTGAGCAGCTCACCCAGTGTGGGCATGGGGTGGGCTGAGTTTTCCCTCCAAGGGAGGTTGGAAGTCTGAGATCAAGGTGTCAGTTGAGTTGGTTGCTTCTGAGACGGAGAGGGAGAATCTGACCCAGGCCCTCACCCAGCCTCCGGTGTTGCTGTCAGTCCTTACTTCCCTTGGCTTGATGATACATCGCCCGATTCCTGCCTTTGTGTCCACATGGCCTTCTCCCTGTGTGCACGTCTCCGTGTCAGGATTTCCTCCCTTTTATGAAGATACACGCTGTGTTGTATTAGGACTCACTCTAATCCAGTATGACCTCATCTTAACTAATTCCATCTGCAATGACTCTACTTCCGAATAAGGTCACATTCTGAGGTCCTAAAAGTTAGAACAGCAGCATAGAAACATCAATGATGAGAAAGAATCGTTGATTGGCTGCCTCCTGCACACCCCCTACTGGGGATTGAGCCCACAGCCTGGTCATGTGCCCGACTTAGAATCAAATTGTGACCTCCTGGTCCATGGGGCTGGACCACGACGAGGGCTAGGGAGACGATTCAACCCTATCAGGAACGGAATGCCAAGGCTCTGCATATCTAGAAACGGGTAAACATCACACATTTTCACCAACTAGCGAAGAAAAACTGAGAGTCCCAGAAGAGATTGGGCAAGGAGAACTGGGAATCATTTCAGCACCAGGGACAGCGACCCGCGATTGGGTTATTTCTTCCTCGTACAGCAAAATTCACAGAGAGGCCAATGGTATGGAAGGTTGCTCTGGGTCCCTCCCTACCCTTCCATGTTCTGCAGGTGGGGCTCCACAGGCGAGAAAGGACCCAAGGAGGAAGGGTTCTGCCCCTATTTTGCATCGCCTGCAGCCTGATTTCTTGCCAGCCATGCCTAATTTCTCTCAGGTTTTAGGGCTAGTTATTCTTTTTTGTTGTTAATCCCCAACTGAGGATATTTTCCCCCATTGCTTTTTAGAGAGGATGGAAGGGAAGGAAGGAAAGGGAGAGAGAGAGAGAAAGAGAAACATTGATGTGAGAGAGACATATTGGTTCTTTGCCTCCCACACACGCCCTGATGATGGCTGGGGATCGAACCTGCGACCCAGGTACGTGCTCTTAACCAGGAATTGAACCCATGTCCCCTCAGTGTGCAGGCCAACGCTCTGACAACTTAGCAACACCAGCCAGGGCAGGGCTAGGTATTTTACCACCTCTCATCTCCCTGAAGACCTTTGGGGATAAAATTCAGAAAATAGAAACACACACACAGAAAAAAATAATAGAAAGATAGATCATGGATTGGGAGATGTTTGCATCACACAGAAACAAAAACAGATAAACACAAAATATATATAAAGAGCTTCTAAAAAGAAACAAGTTGCCTAGCTTCAATAATTCAGGAATGTACGTTAAAATCTGAATGAAATGTAATGGCACACCCACCACTAACATTTAAAAGGCTGGGAAAACCGAGTTGGTGAGAAAGAAGCACTAATAAGATCCTCAGACCCCATTGGTGGGAGTATACGGGGGTACAACCACGTCGGAAAACTGTTTGAAATAATCAATTGAAGCTAAACATATACCAACCTTACAACCAGCAATCCCATTCCTGGATATGCCTTTGTGCATCAAAATATATATGTGAGAATGTTCCATGGCAGCTTTATTCATGATAGCCCCAAACAGGGAGCAGCCTAAATGCCACCCATCCACAGGACAATGGGTAACCCTTTGTAGGATATTCATAGGATCAAATATTGCACAGAAATAGAAAGGGATTAATCCCCAAGACACACAGCATCCACAGTTGAGTGGAAGAAACCGGACACAAACGTGGACATACACGGTGATTTCATTTACGTAAGCTCAACATGGGGAGCACTCAGCTACAATGATGAGCGACGCATGAGGCGTGGGAAACCATGATGAAAGCATGATCTGGTTACCACAAGGGCCAGGGTCGTGGCCACTTCTTGGGGATGAAAGATTGTCGTAGGGTGGACGGAACATGGGGCTTCCGGTGGCTTCCATGTTCTATTTCTGGATCTGTGAGATGATCACATGGCTTTATAATTATTTAATTGTACACTTACAGATGTTGCCCTTTGTGGGGGAGGAGGTTTGTAACACATACCAATTACAATTTTTTATTGTGGTAAAATTTACCATTTTACAGTGTACATCTCAGTGGCATTACCCACATTCACGTGGTTGTGCAACCATCACCACCACCCATCTCCAGAACCCTTTTCATGTTGCAAAACTGAAACTCTTGGACCCTGTATCCCCCATCCCCAGCAAAACTGCTTTTAATACCAACTCTTCATCCCCATTAAACACTAACTCTTCATCCTCACCCACAGCCCCTGGCACGCACCATCTACTTCCTGTCTCTATGGATGTGACTCCTCATAAAATGAAATCATACGCTATTTGTCCTTTTGTGTCTGGCTTATGTCACTGAGCATAAGGTCCCTGGGTTCATCGTGTTGTAGCACGGCTCAGAATTTCTTTCTTTTGTAAGGCTGAATAATATTTCGTTGTACATATAGCGTGTCCCAAAAGTGTGTACACATACTTTGAATAATTATAAAGGCAGTGCTTATTAAAATACATTTCATTTTCAACATTGAGCTATCAGCTGTTAAGGGGTGTTTACATTTCGGGGTCACACCTGTATATCCCACATTTCGTCTACCCACTCATCTGTTGATGGATATTTGGGTGTTTCTCTACCTTTTGGCTATTGTGAACAATGCTGCCGTGAGCATGGGTGTACAAATGTCTCTTTTGAGTCCCTGCTTTCAATTCTTTTGGGTATCTACCCAGGAGTGGAATTGCTGGATCATATGGTAATTCTACGTTTAACTTTTTTGAGGACCTGCCAAACTGTTCTCCACGGCGGCTGTACCATTTTACATTTACAAATGTTTTCTAAATGCTGGCGCCTGTCTCCAGCTCTGCCTGGTGCCCCCCTCCCCAGAGTTCCAAGACTTCTCAGGCTTGGGGCAGGCACTTCTCCCCATCACCCAGCCCAGCTGGTGGGAGCAGCCACTGTGGTAAGCATCCCCCGGCAGGACGCAGCTTTAATTAGCTCCTGCCTGGGGCAGAAGCGGCTCCCCAGAGCTGTTCCCAAGAGCTCTGCACGGGAAGTCGGGAGTGAAGGGAGGCAGAGAGACAGGGACCATGAGTGGGAGACGCTAGGGCTGGGGGACACAGGGTCCAACAGCATCAGAGCAGCCAAGGATGGTCTCATTTCACAGGCAGTGAAAACAAGGCCCGCAGAAGTTAGGCAAAGCCCAGCCCTGGGCCCAGACCTCGGCGGTCCATCTCAGGGGTCCGGACACCTGCCTGCCACCCCCACCCTGTCTTCTGCAAACATCTTTCAAAGTATCTTTGATCTCATTGGTCTTTCTCTGGGCGTTCTTTCTCTTTGCTTCTCTTTGTCTCTGTCTCTGTCTCAATGTTTCTTGCTCTGTGACTCTCAACACCTGGCACCCCCGCCCCAACCCAGGACGTAACCCAGGACGTAACCCAGGACGTCGTCCAATCACACCCTGGCTTTGGACACCTCCAGGGCCTCTCCTGATTGACTCTGCTCTTTGCCGCCGGACCACACACCCTCTGGAGCCTCGGATGCCCCTTGGTGGGTCCATCTCAAGGCACTCTCGGACCATGCTCTTTGGGGAAAACGGAGGCAAAGACCGGGCAGCGCCCCATTCAAGACCACAAAGCGAGTCAGTGGCAGAGCCCACTGCTCCTCATCCCAGTGCTGGGTCCTGTCCCCATCGTCCTCTCCCCACCACGCCCTGACCGCACTTTGCCAGCCCATAGTTCAGAGAGACTCTTCATCTAGTGCCAGCCCGGGACTCCATCAACAGCGGGGTCTCCTCTCTCCCCTCCCTGTTTCACTCTTTGGGAAGTGGTGGGGCTGAACCGCTGCTACTGTACCCTCCCTCCCCCTGCAAAAGGTGGCTTCGGTTCGGGTCCTCTTTTTAATTGTAGTAAAATACACATAATATAAAATCTACCATTTCCTCATGTTTTTCTCCCTTCCCCCCCCCCAGGTGTTTTACTGTAGTAAAATACACATCATGTTAAATTCACCATCTTAACCATTTTTAAGTGTATAGTTCAGTGGCATTGAGTGCATTCACATTGCTGTGCAACCATCACCACCATCCTCCTCTTCGACCTTCTCATCTTCCCAAACTGGAACTCTGTCCGCACTACACATGAACTCCTCATCCTCCTCCCCAGCCCCTGACAAGGTCTACTGTCTGTCTCTGTGGACTGGACTCCCTGGGGACTTCTTACAGGTAGAATTATACAACATGTGCCCGTTCGTGTCTGGCTGACTTCACTGAGCAAAATGTCCTTAAGGTCCATCCATGTCATAGCAGGTGTCATCACCTCCCTTTAAAAGAGTGAGTGATATCCCACTGTGTGGATGGACCACACTGTTGTCCATTCATCCACCCACGGACACTTGGGTTGTTTCTCCCTGTTGGCTGTTGTGAATGATGCTGCTATGAACTAACATGGGTGCACAGCATCCCTTTCTCTTAACACCCCCATTCTCTCCCCTCCAGGCTGTGCCTTCCTCACTTACTGTGCCAGGGACTCCGCCATCAAAGCTCAGACTGCTCTGCACGAACAGAAGACCTTGCCCGGGGTGAGTCTGGATACTGCCTGGGGAGCGGGGAGAATGGAGGGGTGTCTCTCAGCCTGGGGAAGGCCAAGGCCCTTCTTGGGATCAGCAGTGTCTTGACTCAGAAAGAGGTATAAGGTTCAGAGGGACAGAAATGATCACCAGACTGAGCACTTATTGAGTGCCTACTGCGCACTGGGCCCAAGCGTCACACCAGGGTGGTTATGTGTGGTTATGCAGGTGGCACTGGTTGAGGGTGTGAGATCTGAAGATGAGGAAGCATTAGCAGGTAGTGTGAGCAGCACGTGCAAAGGCCCTGAGGCAGGGCTGTCTTAGTGTGTTAAAGGAACATCGAAGCAAATAGAGCTTCAGCCCCATGATTCGGGGGTTGCTTGGGCAGGATTTCCATCCCAAGGGGAGGCCGGCCCAGGCTCTGTACCTGCCAGGTCTCTCTTTCAGCCCTGTCCTCTTTGGATGGGCAGAGGTCCCCTGAGCCAAGTGAGCCTGGTCTCCAGGCAGCACCTCCTGCTGGAAAGTGAAGGAACCACAGTGAGATTCGTGGCTTTGGGGGTGGGGCTTGCCGTTCTCTCTGGATTCTCAGAGACCCTTCAGCATCAGAAGCATTCAGGAGCTGCTTGGGGCACCTGTATCCATCAATGCTGGGAACAGGAAGTCTGGGGTGTGCCGGCCCAGTGGGTTATAGATACACCAGGTGGTTAGAGAAGGCCTCTCTGAGGAGGCAACCTGATGGCCTGAGGCAGGGAGGGAGCCTATCTGCCCAAAGGGCATCCATGGTAGAGGACACAGCCAGTACAGAGGCTTCGAGGCGGGACCAAACTCAGTGCCTTTGAGGAGCACCGAGGAGATGAGCAGAGTGAAGCCATGGAGTGAGGAGGAGGGTGGAAGGAGGATGGGGAAGAGGAAGGGACAGGACTACGTGAGGAGTTTGGGTTTTATTCCAAGGGTAGTGGGGCCATGGGAGGGTGGCAGAGGAATGACCTGGTTTGATTTCAATTTTCAAAACCCTCCTTCCAACTACTGGAGTCCTGGGGCTGCTTAACAAAGCACCACAAACCATGGCACTTAAAGCATCAAAAATATATTGTGTCATAGTTCTGTGGGCCAGAAATCAGAAACCCAGGTGCCAGCAGGGCTGCACTCCCTCTGGGAGAATCCTTTCTGTGACTCTCCCGGCTTCTGGTGGCTGCCAGGAGCTCCTTGGCTTGTAGACTCATTACTCCAATCATTCCCGCCTCCGTGGTCCCAGGGCCTTCTCCTCTGTGTCTGCGTCTCTCCAATGGCCCCTGCCTTTCTCGTATAAGGATACCTGCCATCAGACTTAGGGCTGACCATACATCCAGGATGAGCTCATCTCTAGATCTGTCCTTTAATTCCATTCATAAAGACCCCTTTTCCAAATAAGGTCTCATTTTATTATGATTATTTTTTTGTTAAAACATATTTTTATTGATTTCAGAGAGGAAGGGAGAGGGAGAGAGAGATAGAAACATCAACGATGATAGAGAATCATTCATCGGCTGCCTCCTGCAGGCCCCCTACTGGGGATCAAGCCTGCAACCCGGGCATGCGCCCTTGACCGGAATAGAACCCCGGACCCTTCAGTCCGTAGGCCGACGCTCTATCTGGCGAGGGCCAACTAAGGTCTCGTTTTATTCCCAGGTTCCGGAGGTTAGGACTCGGGTGTATTTTAGGGGGACCATCATTCAACCCGCTACGGAAGGTTAGCACAAAATAAACGGCCAGATGGAAGGGCGCCCTGGGGCAGCATCACCAGGGAGAAACAGCTGACCTGATGGCAGACTCAGTAGACAGCAAACAGGATGGCTTCTTGGAGGAGGGAGCACTGGGGCTGAGTTTTGAGAGCTGGGAGGATTGTGGCAGATGGAGATGAAGATGGGGGTGGTGTGAGGACAGAGTGTACCAAGACTCGGAGGCAGGAACGTGCCTGGTGTGTTGTTGAGAACACGCGAGAGCCTCTGTTGTCTAACGGAAGAGTTTACATTAGTTTAGGAGGAGCTTTCACCCAGGGCGATTCGGCTCCCAAGGGACACGGGGCAGTGTCTGGGGACATTTGTCACTGTCAAGACTGGAAGATGCTGTGGGTAGAGGCCAGGATGCTCTCAACACCCTGCAGGGCACAAGACGGCCCACAACAAAGAATGAGTGCCCCAAGTCACAGTGCCCGGGTGGATAAGTCCCGGTTAGGAAAAGAGCTGGTGAGCAGTCTAACTGAAATATAATGCAAGCCACACGCAGCATTTAAAATTTCCAGTAGCAATGTTTAAAAAGGAAAAAGAAACAGGTAAAATGAATTTTAATGCTATATTTCATTTTAACCCAATATCTCTAAAATCTTATTATTTCAACAGGCAGTCAGTATAGTTTATTACTTATTATTCAATAAATTTTAAAATCCCATTCCCCAGTCACACAAGCCCCATTGCAAGGGCTTCGTAGCCACATGAGGCTGGTGGCTATTTTATTGGACAGTATGGTTCTAAAATGTTCTAAGCTCAGGGTCACCTCAGACACGATGTAAATGAATGGGCGCGGCTATGTGCTAATAAAACTTTATTTACAAAAGCAGGCAGGGGGCTCAGGATAAGGCTGTAATTCGCCATTCTGGATGTGTGCTGTCCGATAGAACTTTCTCCCATGATGGACATGTCCTGTCTGTGCTGTCCAGTATGGTGGCCACTAGGTCCATGTGGCTATTGAGCCTTGAAAATGTGGCAAATATGACTCAGGAACTGAATTTTTAATGTTATTTAATTTTAATAAATGTAAACGTTAACTTAAGTGACTACATGTGGTTGGTGGTTACCACATTGGACAGATTAAATCTAGAACGTTCTATATTAGAGGTTGGCTACTGTGTTAGCACAGACCCAGAATGTTCTAGACTGGGGCCAGCTACTGTATTGGAGAGTGCAGACCCAGAATGTTCTAGACTAGGAGCCTGCTAGCTTACTGAACAGTGCAGTCCTGGAGTATCCTATGCCAGGAGTCAGCCACCATATTGGATAGCACAGACCCAGAATGTTCTAGACCCGGGAACACGATGCAGTGTTATTACATATCTAGATTGCAGGGATCGAGGTCTCTCTTGGATGCCAGCTCACTGTTGGGAGGTGAGGAGTTTCGGGCAATACCCTCTCCTCTCTGGGTCTCAGTTTCCTCAGCCTCCACATGGAGCCTGGGGTGTGAATGATCACTGTTGCCCAGCACTGTTGGGGCCCCTCATCTAAGACCATATCCACCAGGGGGGCTGGTGTGACAGAGGGGAGACAGTGGGTAAGAGAAAGCTGGTCCCTATCCTCCGGGAGGTGAGGGCTGATGTTTGATGAATAGGGGGAGGTGGCTCAGAGTTGGACCCTGAGGACGCAGGGACCCCTGGGGACCCCCAGCAGGCCTGGGAAGCATCCTCCAGGAGTACAGCATGATTTCTAAAGATTATTTCTTAACATTTGCAAAATACTACACACTTAGAGAAAAGTGCACACAACACAAACGACGATAAAGCAAGCACCCGCCTTGTCACTACACAAGCGGCATCCCAGGAACCCCCATCCCACGCCCCAGCCCGGCCTCTCTCTTTCTGTTGGAGGAGCCACTATTCTGACCTTTCTGGTCCCCAGCCCCTGCTTTTCTCCAGGGTCTCAGCACTTACCAACACGTTGCTAAAATATTAGATGGCTTTTGCCTGTTTTCCTCTTAACCCAATGTGAATGGAATCATATGATATGGAAGGCCATCTGCACTTTTCTACTTAGTATGATGCTAATGAGAGTCAGCATCGCACGCAGCGGTAATGGGTGCTTTTCCGTTGCCGTGTAGCATTCCACGACATGAATACACAGTGTATTGTTCCTCCTCCTGCTGGTGGACATGTGGGGTGTTTCTAGTTTTTGCTGTTCGAAATAGAGGTCCTTTTCCGTGCTTTGGTTCTGGTGGGCACATGCCCACCCGGCACATACCCAGAAGCTCTGACCCCTCCCTAAGTGTGTGGGCCTTTGGCTTCTGATTAGCTAAGGGGTTGACTTTCCGGGTGAGCCACCCTCCCCCGAGGACACCCACAGATGTGGGACCAGCCTGTCAGAACCAGATCTGGAGGCTCCTTTGCAGACGGCACGGTGGAAAGCCCCTCACCTGTCCGCTGCCTCTGAACACCGAAGCCTGAGCCCCCCTCACCCCAAGGGGTCTCCACCAAAAGACGGAACCTCAGGAGGTCGCCTCGTGCTGGAACACCCGCCCTGCGGCCCTTGTGCCTGCACACGCACACACAGCCGGGAGCCAGGGGCCAGAGCGGAATCATCTAGAAATCAAGACAGCCACCACCTCTCCTGTCCCCTGCACTGCCCCCCCCCCATCCCCGTGTGCACGTGTGAGTTGGGGAAGGCATTGTACAGCGGACACTTGTCTTTTTATCTCCTGATAAAAAGTGAGCTACAGCTGCAGGCCTCTCACCTGCTGGGTGACCTGCATGAGCCCCTTCTCTTACCCACCGGCTCCCCTCTGTCAAACCAGGAAGGGAGTGAGCCGTCACTTGCTTGCCCTGTGTGCCCACACCACGAAACAGCCGAGCTCCCCCTCCCCTAATGCTTCTTTCTGAAGTAAGGATGACCCCCCTTTCCAGTTCCTTCCTTGTGTGCCAGTAGGGTCCATGGGGGACACAGCTTAATCAAATCTCAGTGTCCTGGAATAGGATCCTGAATTGAATACAACAGAATCCCAGAATAGAGCCCGAATGGACCCAAGACCCTGAATCCAGGCTGGGCAAGTGCCTCAGAGCCCAGCAGAGGATCTCAGCTGGGCTGTCAAACCCTAGGCTGGGGTTCCTGGAAGTGGAATGGGTCCCACAGCAGAGACCAGTGTGGCCAGCTGCTGTCTCTCAGACTGTTTAAGGCAACACCATCTTTTTCATCATGAAGGTCTTGGGGGCAAGGGACACCCCAGATCTGGTAGCCACCCTACTGCTTATCTGAGCACCTCTGAAAGGGATGTTTGTCTGTTCAGCTGTGGGTCCCCCCCCCCCCCCCGCCCGCCAAACCCTTCCTGAAAACCCTTTCTGTGCACAGAGGAGTCTCTGAGGCGCCCCCCTTGCAGGAGCCACACCCACACCCCATGACTTGGCTCAGCAACAATTCAAACCTGCAAATGAGCAAAGGGCCCCAAGGTGCTGAACATCTAATGCTTTGACCTTCCCGGGCCTGTTTACTTACCTGTGAAATGGGACTATAGGAGTGTTTTGAGGATCCTGTGAGGTGACACATTGCCAGTTGCTGAGCACACGATGGGAACTTGGTAAATCTATGCTGAATGAATGACTGGACCATCCAAGGCAAGACAAGCTGTAGGACTCCTGGCCAGTCGTGTTGCCTTTCCAAGCCTGTTTGCTTCCCAAGAAGGGGGGACAGTGTAGACATGGCCTGGCACAAACTCGTGGGTTACCTCCCCTGCTGAGCACTGTGCCCAGCACATCTCCAGCTTGCTCTGTGCCCACGGGGACAGGACCTAGGTTTTACTTTCTGTGAAAGTCATAGGTCTTGCCTCGTCCCATGTTGGCTGTTCTTTGTGGATTCTGTGCTGGGTCTTTTTGGATAAGGAGGCACTGAGACCCTCAGCCCTGCTCCGACAAGCTCACCCCAAAGAGGAGCAGTGTGTGTGTGTGTGTGTGTGTGTGTGTGAGAGAGAGAGAGAGAGAGAGAGAGAGAGAGAGAGAGAGAGAGAGAGTTGGGGGTTATGCCTTGATCAAAGCAAGGTCTGGGCAAAGCAACCAAAGCAGTAGATAGTGAGAGGAAGGCTTCAGGGGGAGGTGGGATTTGAGGGGTTCTCTTCAAGGTGAGAATGGGGTGCAGAGAGGTGCATTCCAGCCAAGTTAGTGCAACAGCAGTGCCCCCGGGGCCCCATGGGAGGAATGCCTGGCCTGAGTGGCAAAGGTGGCTCGAATGCCAGGTTGAAGAACTGAATGCTATCCCAAGGGCAGTAGGGAGCCATGGCAGCATCTAGACGTGGAGGGGGGCTTGGTCTGGGCCCCAGTGGGAGAGGAGGAGGCTGGAATGGTGGTGTGGGCAGCCCAGAGTGGGGGGTCCACCTTGCTTCCTTCCTCTCACACCCCCAGAAACAACCCAGGTGGGGCTTCCCCTGGAGTCCGCACATCTTCTAAAGGCACAACTTTGCAAACCCAGGAGGCTCTTCAGGGCCCCCGCCTGACCACTGGAGACTCCTCCTGCAGGCCCTTCCCCCAGCAGTCGCAGTTTCCTCTGTAATAGACACGGGTCAGACTTAAGGGGTTCTGTGTTCCCAATGGTGTATGGTTTGTTTGAAGTCACTCAGCCAAAGCTGGGGTGCAGAGCAAGGACTGGACCCCAGCCACTTCGTGTGTGCCCACCCCAAACACAGACACCCCCAGAGTCCCAGCCCACAGGAGCTTGGCCAGAGGCATGGCTGGGTCCCCAGACGACCCCGAGGAAACCCGCAGGAGATTGAGCCTCTGCTTCTGACTTTCTTCTTTCTCTTTCTGACTTGCCCATCCACAAAACGGGAATGTTCCCATCTCATAAAGTTGTTTGGAGATGAATGCGGCAGTGGATATACATATTGCTCCAACATGAGAAGGTCTCTCCCTCCAACTCCTATTCACTTCAAAACCCAACACAGATTTTCTTGAGTCTTCAGAGCAGCCCCAGCACAGTCTGTGGCTCTTCACTGTTCTTTGCTCTCGACTCTCCAGCCCTTGAATCTGCCCTCTGCCCCTACCCCGACCCTATGAGTCTGGAGCGTCTGTATCTGCCTCTGTCTTCCCCTCCACCAGACAAGTGGGGTCCTCCCTGGGACACAACATTACTCAGTATGAGGCACACTGGGAATGTCGTTGAATAAATGAAAAGAGGAAGGGAGGGGGTGGGGAGGGAAGAGATGCAACACTGGGGAGCCAGAGGTAGAGGAGGGAGAGAGGGCACTCCGCAGAGACCTTGGTGGGGCAGATGGAAAGAGGAAGCTGGAAGGAGGTGGGCAGAACCAGAAGGGTGGGCAGGGGTGACTGGAGAGGTGGGGGTATGGGGAGACCTGGCTCCCCCCCCCCTCCCCCTCCCCCCCACACACACCTTCTCAGGGTTCCAGTGGGCGGGCAGGGCCTGGCCAGTGGCTGGCAGATTGCCTGGGAGTGGGGCTCAGAGAGTGAGGCGCTGGGCCTCAGCTTTCTTGCTGCGTATGCGCCCCTGTGCGCCCAGGGCCGGCAGTGCGGGCCACAGCACATGGATGCCAGCCAGCCTGGTGTGAGTCTCTAGGCCGGTGGGTAAGGCGGGGTACGGGGCTGTGGGGTGCGGATAGCTGGGCCTTCAAGCCTCGGCTTTTGAGTGGGGGACTGGAGAAGAGGGGGCTGCCCACCTGGCTTCTGGGAGCAGACCAGGACCTCCTCCTCCAGCCAAGCTGACCCTGGAGGGGGAAGGAGCCTTGCAGTAGGAGGTGGAAGACCCAGGCTCTGCAGCCACAGCTGAAGGCGCAGTTGGTGAGCAGGTACCCAGGCCATGAGAATGGGGTGAGGGTTGAGGGTGCTGTGTTGGGGGCAGGTTCCCTGCTCGTGGCCCCCTCCCTTGTTCCCTCTCTTGGCTCATCCATCTCTAGAAGATTATATTTAAATATCTCTTTTGTGCAAGGCAGGAGCTAGGCTCGCCCCTAAGAGGCAGTTTCCATGGTAACAACAATTGCCAGCTTCCATGTGGTGAATCAGTGTTGCCTTGGCAACCCCATCCTCATCTGCCCAAGGTGCTGGGAGGGGGGAAGAGGTGAGGGCCAGTGGAGGTGAGGTGGGAGGGGTGGGGAAGCAAGAGGCTGATGCTCAGGTGCACCCTTTCCCCCCCATTTCTTTTCACCACCTCAGTCTGCCCCCAGCCCAGAATCTGGTCCCATCTGGTTGAAATCATCTCCCCTCCTGCCTCCAGCTAGCAGGGTGTGGTACCCAGGTGGAGAAGGCTCAGTGTGTGTGTGTGTGTGTGTGTGTGTGTGTGTGTGTGTGTTGGGGGGGGTGGGTGAGGGAAGGGAGAATTGTTCCCCCTTTCCTCTGAGGGTGTGGCTGGGTGGCAGATCGTTGGGCTACCGGAACTGGGGACACTAGATTGGGGAGGCTGAGGCCTCTCTGGTTCTGGAGCTCCCAAGGCTGAGTTCACATGGAGGCAGCCAGGCCCATATGTGCCTGGGACACACTTTCAGAGAGAAGGGGGAGGCATCCGAAGTGGGAGGGGCTCAGATGGGGGGGAGCAGAGAGAAGGAAAGGACTCAGAAAGGGGAGGTAAGCTAGAGGGGGAAGGGGAGTCAACAGGGGGAGGGGACCCAGGGAAAGGGGTGATCAATGAGGGAGGGGACCCAGGGAAAGGGGTGATCAATGAGGGAGGGGGTTCAGAGCTGGGACAGGGTCTTGAGAGAAGGGGAAGGAGTTCAGAGGGAAGAAGAGAGGGGTTTTAACGTTGGAGAGAGGTCTCTACTCATGGGAGTGGGTGGAAAGATCTCTAAATTTGACTTCTAGGACTCCTAGTGCCTCACCTCACCTACCGTGACCTTGGTGGATATAGTAAATAACTTTTCTGGGCCTTGACTTTGACATCTATATAACGGGGTGAAACCATGCCTCTCTCTCGAGCTTGCCGGGCAGCTGCACTATGATTAGAACATGACATTTATCGAGCACCTTCTCTGGACGGGTGGGGATCTACTCCAAGATGGTCTGACCGAGGACCAGCACTCGCTGCCCCCACACCTGCTGGGGAAGGACCAGGTGTCTTTCTATGCTGGTGGATGTTGACCCCTTTCTTCCGGTCAGCTTAGTTCAGCAGGCTCCTCTGAATCTCCCATGTACCCTGCCCTGTGTGGGGTGATGCTGTGGTCCCCAGTCTGGAGGAAGAAGAGCAACACTAGACATGTCCTGCCCTGAGGCAGAGGAGGAGGGAACTCAGAGAGGGGAAGGATTGACCACTTGGGGCTTTTGAGTTGGGATTTGAAGAATGAGTAGGAGTTCACCAGAGATACCAGGTTGGGAGGAGGATTCTGTCCTAGGACCAGCGGAGAAGTAAATGCCACCCCCATCCTACATCCCTCAAGTCTGTTGTCAAATATTCACATTAGCTTATCTCATACCTGTGCCTGGGTAAGTGTGCAGGTGGGAACTGGGGGGTGGATTTCTTCTGTTGAACATCATTTTCAGGGCCAGGGACAGGGGATAGAAGAGTCCAGAACAACGAATCCAGGCTGGTCCACTCAGGTGTGACAGTGCTCCCACCAAGGCTTGGGGAGCTGACAAAAGTAGCAGTCTTGGTATACTGGTCAGCTACTTCTGAGAACAAACCATCCCAATCATTTTTTAAAATGTATTTTTATTGATTTCAGAGAGGAAGGGAGAGAGAGAGAGAAACATCAATGATGAGAGAGAACCATCGATCAGCTGCCTCCAGCATGCCCCCTATTGGGGACTGAGTCCACAACCCAGGGATGTGTCCCTGACAGAATCCAACCTGGGACCCTTCAATCTATAGGCCAACGCTCTATCCACTGAGCCAAACCAGCTATGGCCCACCCCAATCATTTTATTTGTTCATGATTCTGTGGGTTGGTAATCCCAACCTGTCAGCTGCGGAGTTCTGCTGGTCTCTCCTGGGGTCATTCACGCAGCTGCAATCAGTTGGGTCTTGACTGGGGCAAACTGGGTCAGGACGGCCTCACTCCTATGTGCTGTGTGTCAGTGGGGCCTCTCTGTGCATGAGGGCTCCCATGCTCCCATAGTTTGTCCCAGCATGACCTGGAATGACTCGGTAATCTCAGCGTCTCAAGTGTGGAAGCTGCAGGGTCTCTTGAGGCCAAGGTTGGAACTCCCACAACTTCACTTCCATTGGTCAGAGCAAGTCACATGGCCAAGTGCAGATACAAAAGGAAAATAGACTCCAGTTCTCAAGGAGAGGAACCACAAAGTCACATCACATACAGGGACTGGCGGAGTTGGGATATCTTTGTAAACAGTTCATGGCACTTGGGGAGGCAGGAAGGCTTCCTGGCGGAAGGGATATTGTTACTGGGTTTTAAAGGCTAGGTAAGAGTTTTCCAGACAGCGTGAGCAAAGTCCTGTGGGTGGGAACATGTATTATTTGGTCTGAGTGGAGTGTTAGTTGCTGCCGGGTGGTTGGTGGGATGCTGAGGCTGGGGAGGTAGGCAGGATTGCCTGGCAGAGCTCAGGCAAAGTTTCTACCCACGCTGCCAGCTGCTGACCTTGACCTCTCCCACCCCCTTTTCCCACAGATGGCACGGCCAATCCAGGTGAAGCCTGCGGACAGCGAAAGTCGTGGAGGTAGTTGTCATCTCTCCGTGACCTCCAGGCTGGGGGTTGGTGGAGGGATGGGGGAAGAAGGGAAGGTTCCTGTACAAAAGGCTGCAGTAGTGCCCTGCCTGTTCACACACTAATGGCGTGGAGACAGGAAGCAGGGCCTCTGTCCCCTCTTCCCGACCACAGGGCCACAGGCCAGGTGCAGCTACTTGCCCCTGGAGCTTGAAATACCTGATTCCTCTCAGAGATCAGTAATGGGGATCTTCAGACACAGAGGGGATGGGGTCCCTGAAGGGCTCTGGATTGATTTTGGTGGTTGTGTGTATGTGTGTGTGTGTGTGAACGTTTGCATGTTTGGACAAGTGGGTATGTTTGGGTATATAAGCATGCATACTTGGGCACACCTGTGTGCAGACAGGTGCAAATATGTGCACATATGCATGTGTGTTTCTGAGGCTGGTGTAGTGGGGGTGCGTGCACCGCTGCGCACCCAGCCTGTGCGTGGGCATGTATGTTCAAGTGTGTGTGCTTGACTGTAACAGGTGGGCCTGTGGGCGTGCAGGTTGGGGCCTGGTGTCTGCAGGGGCTGGGCTGTGTGGCAGAGGTGTGCCCATGGAGGGGGATGCTTGGCTGTCCCCAGAGGGATTCAAAAATTCTTGGAGATTTTTGTCCCTCCTCCCCATCTCAGGTGGATTGGGGGCTGAGGGAGAACAGCCAGCCGGGGGATGGAGTGTGGGACAGGGCTGTTAGGACCCCTGGAGCTTGAAATGTGTAAGAGCCTGGTGAAGCCAATATGGGCTGGGAGCCTGTTTTCAGGCCGCCAGTGTGGGTCAGGGATTGGAGAGCTGGGGTTTGCATGTCTCCATCTCTGTATCCTCTCTCTTGCTCCCTCTCCCACCATATCTCTGTCTCTCTCCTTATCTTTTTCTTTCCTGTCTCTGGTTCTCTCTCTGCTGCTCTCTGTGCCTCTCTTTGCTTATCTCTGTTTCACTCTCATATGTCTTTCTCTTCCTGATTTGCAATCTCTCTGCTTCTGTGTCTCCCTCCCTCCCACCCAATGAGTGACAGCTGCCAGAAAACTGGTCTCCATAGTAACCCATCTTACTGTCTCGGGGAGAGGAAGCGGCCGCTGTCCCTGATTACAGGGGAGCAGCACAACTACCCCAGGGGGCAGGGCTCGGGTGCCTCACACAGGAGAGGCTGGCCTTAGCCTTGGGCAGGTCCCAGCCAGGCCCCCACTCCAGCTCCACCTGTTGGGGACTGCAGGCTGCCCAGGCCCTTGGTCCTGTGCACACACCTGCCTCACGCATTCAGCAAACATTGATTGCCTAGTCCCTCCTGAGCCCCGCAAGGTTGGGCAGGGAGCTCTGCTGGGCACGGGGAGGATGCAGAGGCCTTCAGCGCTCACCCCTCCCTGTAGAATCTCGGTGGCAGAGCCCGACAGGGACCTAGTCCAGGCCAGGCCAGGCAGTTCCTAACCCTGGTACTGTGTGGGCTCTCCGAGACCACAGGAGGGAGAGACCGTCTTTACTGGGAGGTGGGAGCAGTGGTGCAGACGCCCGAAGGATTGAAGGAAGGACATTCCAGACGGCTGGGGGGGCGGGGGGTAAGGGCGGAGGGGAGGGGCACTGCGTGAGCAAAGGCATGAAGATGGGATCGTGCAGGAACGTGGGAGATGCAGGGCAGCGCCCGGCTGTTACCTCCTTGGCGCGCGTAGAACTGGAGGGCCCGGGGGAGAAATTCCCGGAGGCTTTCAAGCCAGGACTTGTCTGAGTGGTGTCTCCGCCCACAGGGGACCGGAAGCTGTTTGTGGGGATGCTGAACAAGCAGCAATCAGAGGAGGACGTGCTGCGGCTGTTCCAGCCCTTCGGGGTCATAGACGAGTGCACGGTGCTCCGGGGGCCTGATGGCAGCAGCAAAGGTGACAGGCCCGAGCTGGAGCTGCCCCTGGGGGCAGGGCTGGGGACACAGGGGGGCAGGGCGGCGCCCGAGGCGGGCGGGGTTGGATCCCGGGGCGGGGCCCGAGGGTGGGCGGGGCCAGCTGCTTGGGCGGGTGGGTGGAGTCTGGTCCTACTAGCTGTCCATCTGGGGATGCCTGTCTCCACCTGACTGTCCATGGGACTGTTTCCACCGGGATTTGCCTGTGTTCTGTGTAGGTACTCCCCCGTTCCTATATGGCTGCACCTTCTAGGAATGATTGTTTAATGACCTCCACAGACATGTTTTCTTGTCTGCCCATGTGACTGTATGTGACTAGGGCTGAGTATCACTCCTCCTGCACCTCTGTCTCTGACTCTTCCTGCCGGGTATCCAAATGACCACTTCTGTATGGGTCTTCGTGTGTCAGGTGGTTTCTGGCTGTCTGTCCACCCGATTCTGCTCATGTGATTGATCGGCTGGGTCTGCCTTTGTATGGTGACTTATCCCCATTTCTCCAACTCTGGTCACATGCATCGATCCATCTGGGTCTGAGTGCATTTCTGCCTGGGTGTGCACAGGACCATATCTCTCTGCATCCGTGCCTCATGGTTTGTCACTTTAATTCTGCACATCTGATTACAACTCTGGATCTCCTAGTGTTGGTAGCTGGTGGGTGTTCTCTAAGCCTGTCCCCATCACTTGATTGTGGGTTTGACAAACAGCTATCTGGCTGGCTGGCTTTCTGACTAAATGGATGGCCGATTGGCTGACTGTCTAACTCCATGGCTGGCTGTGTGCTTCTCTTACTGTCTCATCCTTCATTGTCCAGCTCTCTGTCTGAGCAAATGGCTGGCTGGCTCTCTGTCTGAGTTGCTGGCTGCATGTGTCTGATGCTGACTGGCCATCCAGGGTCCCCAGCCCCCCGCTTCGGTGGTCCTGCCTACCCAGAAATACCCCATTGCCTCTTCCCTGTTCTTCTCTTGGAGCAGGCTGTGCCTTCGTGAAGTTCTCCTCCCACACGGAGGCTCAGGCGGCAATCCACGCCCTCCATGGCAGCCAGACCATGCCGGTGAGTAGGAGCTGCCCTAGGCCAAGGTGGTGGGCATGGGAAAGGGGTAAGGGGGCCCTGTTCCTACCATCCCAGCCACCTGGTAGTCCTTGGTTCTTCCTCATAGTGGGCATAGGTGGAAAAGGGGGCAGTTCTGATGATGGTGTGAATGGGTGTATGTGTCTGTGTGATTGTACATATGTGGGAATGTATGTGTGTGAAAGAATGTACTGCCAGTGTGTGGCTGCATGTGTGTGTGTGTGTCTAAGAGAGCATGTGAGAATGCATGCATGTCTGTGTGAGTACATGTGTGCAAGCATGTTGAGTGCATGAGTATGCCCAGGTGATGTGGGGGGAACAAGTACATGCATGTGCCTCTGTAGGTGTGTGTGGGAGGGTTTGTGAATATGTGTGTGGATGAGTACATGTGTGTATGTGTGCGTGATGGCATATGATTGTGTGCATAGTGACTGTATATACTTAGGTATGTACATATGGGATTTTGTGCATGTGTATGTGAATGCATTGTGCAAGTATGTGTGAGTATGCATGGTGAGCATGTATATGTGAGTGCTGTGCATGACTGTGAGCGTACGTGGCGAGTGGATGTGTGTGAGAGCACGTGTATATGTGTGTGAGTATACAGGAGGGGTGAGACCTGAGGGTGGATGGGATTTGCCGAGGCCAGCGGGGGGACATGAGGGTGTGGGGAGTGACAAAACCAAAGGCAGGATCGGCATAGGGGGCCCCAGAGGAGCTGGGGAGGATGGGCTAGAGGGGCCTGCAGTTCAAGGCTGAGGCGCACAGATTCCTCCTATGGCCATGGGGAGCCACAGAGGGGTTCGACAGGGAAGGGAAGATGTCCGGTTTAGTTGGAAATGTCTCTTTGGGGCCAGAGTAGGGGTGAGCAGAGGCAAGACTGGAGCCAGGAACTTGTGGGTCAGCAGTGGTGTGAGGCTGGGAAGGACCACCCGGTCACTGGGGTGGCCCTGGCCCCCAGGAAGGAGGCTCTGGGAACCATCTTCACTGTATGTAAGTGTCTAAATCTGCATGGGGAAGACAGCCTTGGAGAACCAACTTGCCTCTCAGTTCTTGAAAATGGGTGTGGAGTGCAGGGCAGTCTCAGAAGAGCAGGCACCAGTTTACTCCCTGGACAGGCAGGATGTAGCTCATCACCAGGTCAGGCGTCCTCCTACTCAGAGCTGTCCAGCGATGGGCTGGCAGGCATAACAGGGAGTGAGCTCTCTGTCAAAGGGGGCATGCCACCCTCTCTGATGGTGGGAATCTAACCTGTTCTCAGGTGCAAGGTGCCTGTTATCCATCTGTGCAGAGTTATCCATCTGTGCCCCATTCCTCTCTGGTGACCGGATTCTCACCCGTTCTCAGGTGTAGGTGACAACTGTAGGGTCCTCCACCCAGGCCGCCATGTTCCTTTCCAGCAGGTGGATTCTCCTTCTGTGTGTGTGTGTGTGTGTGTGTGTGTGTTAAGATTTGTTATTGATTTTTAGAGAAAGAGAGAAACACTGATTGGCTATCTCCTGCACGCCCCCTACCAGGGAGCCTGTAACCCATGCATGTGCCCCAATAGGAATCGAACCAGAAACCTTTTGGTACATGGGACAACATCCAACCAACTGAGTCACGCTGGCCAGGGCTCCTCCTGTTTGGGGGAGTGTGCTTGAGAGTCAGGGTCCTCCACTGTACCCCAGACACAGCCCCCTGGGCCCAGATGCCTCACCAGCGTGCGGGGTGGTTGCATCATCAAGTGCAAGACCCAGGACTCTGATCTTCGGGTTGTCTCGCTGTGGTGCCCAAAGTCTGCAGCAGGAGCTTGTGGACAGGGCCAACAGCTGTTGCTCTCTGTAGCCCTCACCAGAGCTGGTGTGGTTCTGGGGACCCCAGATTTCTGGTTACCTCCCTCCTTTTTTTCCTTCCTGCTTGTGGCTGCTCCTGCAGGGTGCCTCCTCCAGCCTGGTGGTCAAGTTTGCCGACACAGACAAGGAGCGAACACTACGGCGCATGCAGCAGATGGTGGGCCAGCTGGGCATCCTGACACCGTCCTTCACCCTGCCCTTCAGCCCCTACAGTGCCTATGCGCAGGCCGTGAGTGACCCCAGCAAACAGGCTTTTGTCTCCAGTGGGACTTCCAAGACTACTCTGTGGATCCAGCTCAGTCTCTCTCTCCATATAAGTCTCTGTTGAGGGGTTTGGCCTCTCTGCCCATCTTTACTTTATTTTTTTATTTTAAATATATTTTTATTGATTTCAGAGAGAAAGGGAGAGGGAGAGAGAGATAGAAACATCAATGATGAGAATCATTAATTGGCTGCCTACTGCATGCCCCCTACTGGGGATCGAACCTGCAACCTCCTGATTCCTAGGTCGATGCTCAACCACTGGGCCACACCGGCCAGGCTCTCTGCCCATCTTTCTGTCTCTTGCCTAGTCTCTCTGACTCAGGGTCCTATTATGGCCATGGCTGAGCCCACAAATCCAGGCTGATTCCCAACCCCCACACCTAGCTGAGCCCCCAGCCATAAACTGAGCCCTGAGCCCAAGCTGAACTTCTACTTGGACTGACATGACCCCATGTTCAGCCCCCAAATAATTCAGGTCAAGCTTCAACCCTGAACAGAGACCAAACCCAGACTGAGCCTCTAAGTCTCAGTTAAGTGTTGAGTTAAGTGTTGGCTGAGTTAAGTGTTGGCTGATCCCTGATCCCAGATCAAGACCACATTCTTGACTGAACCTAGATCCCTGGATTAGCCATGATTCCTGTGAGCCCTGATCTAAGGCTGAGCCCCATTTCCTGACTGATCCCTGACCCTGGCCTAAGCCAAGATATCCAGCCTGACCCCCCTAGCTACTGGAGGACCAGGCCTCCCCCTGGGACCTATGACCTCAGGGCAGGTGCCACCCTGACTGTGCATCTTGACTCCCTCTCCACCCCCAGCTCATGCAGCAGCAGACAACGGTCCTGTCCACCTCAGGCAGCTACCTGAGCCCTGGCGTGGCCTTCTCACCCTGCCACATCCAGCAGATCGGCGCCGTCAGCCTTAATGGGCTGCCTGCCACACCCATCGCCCCTGCCTCTGGTGAGAGTCCGCCAGAGGCCCAAGGACGGGTGGGCAGGGCCAGAACCAGGCCCAGGCTCCTCATGATGTTTTTCTGCTCTGCAGGACTGCACTCGCCCCCACTGCTCAGCACTGCCGCCGTGCCCGGCCTCATGGCTCCCATCACCAACAGCTTTGCAGGTGTCGTGCCCTTCCCTGGCGGGCACCCTGCCCTAGAGACTGTATATGCCAATGGCCTCATGCCCTACCCAGGTAACTTGGGTGGTTCCCCAGGGCCTAGGAGAGCATGAGGGGGCAGGACGGTGTCTCTAGGACAAGCATAATTTCCTGTGTCTTGATGCCCCATGGAACAGAGAGGCAGAACAATGGGAGTCTCAGCTGAGCAGATGTGTGCTGGGGGCACAGAGAAAAAGGTTAAACATAGGAAATTTGCACCCAGACATTTCTGGGTTCATATTCAGATTTGGTGGCCCTTGGGTGATGCCTTTAAGTCTCTGAGTTTCAATTTGCTCATCTGTGAAATGGGGCAGATAACATCAGTCACCTCATGAGGTTGCATTGACAATGAAATCAGTATGAAAAAATGATTAACACATCACCTAGTACTAAGAATGGCACCATCAATCTTAATTATTAATTGTTACTATTTGGAAAGATATCAGTACCAGGATTCATTCATTCATTCACTCATTCATTCACTCAGTATTGCCCATGCACTGATTTGAGCTGGGCTCTGCCCTCATGAAGCAGAGGTCCCACCTTTCCCACTATACCATGATTTCAAGGCAAACATGTTCCAACGCCTTGCTGAAGTGAAGTAAGTCATCTGTGTTTACACCATTAAAGAGGATTTATTTTGATTTTGAAATGATTGAGGCTAACAGGGAGTTACCAAAATAATACACAGAAGTCCTGTGTACCCCTCACCCAGCTTCCTCCAATGCTAATGTCATAGATAATCACAGGGACATTGTCAAAACCAGGAAACTGACATTGGTGTGTACAGTGAACTCAACTGGAGTAGGAGACCTTATTCAGATTTCACTGCTTTTTACATGCACTTGTGTGTGTGTGTTTCTATACCATTTTATCACAGGTATAGATTCATGTAACCACCACCACAATCAAGATACAGAACTGTTCCAGCTTTACAAAGTAATTCATTTATGCAACCCCTTTACAGTCACACACACACACCCCACACACACACTGTTCCATCCTCTAGCTATCTCTCTCCATTCAAACGGAATCTTTTGGCCGAATTTTCTCGATTCACCAGCTCTGGTGGCCTGGACAAACTCTCACCTCTCTTAACTCCTCCACTAGGGCCATTGGGAAGGTCATAGCCACATAGGGGACCATGGGGTGACTGCCAATGAGGTGTAGGGAGTGAGAGAGAGGAAGTGATAGGGATGAGTGGTGGTCTGGAGCAGAGTCCTGGAGAACACAGAGAATAAAAGGAAGGAGCGAGGGGGCCAGGATAGGGAGAGAGAGAGATGGGAGTCATGTGTCAACCTCTCTGGAGTCCCAGAAACCTGGATTCCAGTTCGGCTTCTGCCATTTCCGATCTAAGTGGCCCTGTGCCAGTTACTTCACCTCTTTGAGCCTCAGTTTCTCCACCTGTAAAATGGGAAGCATACCTGTACACTGTTCACGCAGAGGTGAAGCTGGGGCGGATGTCTGTTGCTCTCTTTTCCTCGCTTAAGAATTGGGGATGGGTAGAAGTCCTATGTTGCTCCCGCCCCACTCAGCCCCTCCGTCTGCCCGCAGCTCAGAGCCCGACCATGGCTGAGACCCTCCATCCTGCCTTCTCCGGAGTCCAGCAGTACACAGGTAGGGAGGCACGCCGGCCTGCCCCGCAGGAAGCCCGCCCCATAGAAGCCCCGCCCCCAGGGCTCGGCCCTTCCTCTTTCTTTCTTTAATCTTTCTTCCTACTTCTGGCCGTGGCCCAATCCCAGCTCTTTGCCCTGCTGGTCCCGCCCCTCAGATCCTGCCTAAGGTCGGCCTTGGCCCCGCCCCTAACCCGTGTCCCCGCCTCTCAAGTCCGGGCTGCTCTGTTGCCTGGGCCCCACCCCTAGGCCGGCTCTTCGTTGTGGCCCCGCCCCTCCTCCTTCCCAAGACCCACTATTGGCCCCGCCCTCAGCCTAGGCCCCGTCCCTAGAACTAGCCGCCCCGCTCGCGCCGGGCGCCCGCCGGCCTCACGCGGCTTCCGCTCCGGGTCTCCACAGCCATGTACCCCACCGCGGCCATCGCGCCCATCGCGCACAGCATCCCGCAGCCGCCGCCGCTCCTGCAGCAGCAGCAGCAGCGAGAAGGTGAGGGGGCCGCGACCTCCTGCGGGCGCCAGCCCCGCCCTCTGACCGCCCCCATCGCCTGCAGGACCCACCCCTGGCCAGGCCTCGGGGAACCGCGAGACTGAGAGCTCGGCCCAGGGGACGGAGATGCCGGGGTTCAAGTCCTGTGCCGTCCCTGGGAGTTTGGGAGGGCCACTGACTCCCCCTCTCCTAACCATGCTAGCTCGACCCCGTAGGCATAGAGGTGCCCTCTCCAAACCTGAATGATTCTCTGAATTTTTGGAGAGGAAGCTCTTTGTGAAGTTGGGAAGAGGGAGTGCGGTATTTCGGCTAAACTGGAGCCTCCCAGTAAAGTCGACGGTGCCAGAGTTAGGTTCTGGACTCGGACAACCGGAATTCAGATCCACCCGGTTCTGACTGGTGACAAAAGGAAGGTACCTCACCACCCTGGGCCTCAGTTCCTCATCTCTAACACAGGCGACTGTTGGTGCCGGGAGGTGCGAGTCTGCAGTGGCCGCTCGGCACCGGGGAGACCCTTTGGTTCATCCAGCGGGTGCTGGGGGGGCGGGGAGGCTGGGGAAGGCTGCCACCCAGGAGAGCCAGGTCACTCCCCAAGGCAAGGGAGCCTGGTCCGCAGACATGTCAATAAACAAAGATAGGACCCCAATAAACCGATAACACAGTTGTATCAATGTCAGATGGCCAAAAATACATGGTACTACAATGTGGTGGCACTTTATCTTGGAAAAGAGCCGAAATGTGCACGTGGAAGTGGCCTGGGAAGGGCCGCTGCATGTGAGGGGCAGTGAACGAGTGGAAACAGGGTTGACGGAAATGAGACAGGCTAGCCTCAGAGGGGGACAGGTGTGGCTCCTCACACGCTTGGGGAGCGGAGGAAGTTGGTGGGTGGTAGAGCCTGTGTGCGAGCTCGAACTTTGTTTTCTCATGAGGCTTGGTTCATCTGGGCCCGGGTTTCTGCATTCGCCTAGTGTTTCCTGGCGACGAGAGAGCCTATAAGCAAACACAGAATTTGTGTTATGCGCATAATTGTTCCGTAACATATCAGTCACATTGGAACACACTTGCATTTTATACAACCAAAGACCTTGTATGCATATATGCATAAACCATGGGCGCAGACAATGGGGTGGTGAGGGCCTGGGGTGGGGGGTGGGAGTGGGCTGGAGGGGGTGGGGGAATGGTGGGGGACAAAAGGGGACATATGTAACACTTTCAACAATAAAGATTTAGATAATAATAAATAAAAATGCAAACAATAAATAAATAAAAACAAGCATTGTAGGAGAACCGTGGTTCTAATCAGAAAGGTAGGGGGTGGATGTGATTGTGTGGTCTTGGATTTTGTATTTTCTGAGGTGGGAAATATTCATTGCTAGGGTAAAAGCAATTCTTGGTAGTTTGATCACTACCTTTGTTTTGGGGAGCATGGGAGCAAGTTTGGCTTCAGATAATCAGATTTTTATTTATTTTCTTTTTTATTGAATTTATTGGGGTGACATTGGTTAATAAAATTATATAGATTTCAGGTGAACAATTCTATGAAACATCATCTGTGTATTGTATTGTGTTCACCACCCCAAGTTAATCGAGTTTTTAAATGGTATTATTTATAGTTTGTGTATAAACCATGCATTGGGGATTATATGGGGAAAGGATGATTTTGAGGGTTAGCCATGTTTTTATTTTTTTTTTAATATATTTTATTGATTTTTACAGAGAGGAAGGGAGAGGATAGAAAGTTAGAAACATCGCCGAGACCGGTTTGGCTCAGTGGATAGAGCGTCGGCCTGCGGACTGAAAGGTCCTAGGTTCGATTCCGGTCAAGGGCATGTACCTGGGTTGCAGGCACATCCCCAGTGGGAGATGTGCAGGAGGCAGCTGGTCGATGTTTCTAACTCTCTATCTCTCTCCCTTCCTCTCTGTGAAAAATCAATAAAATATATATATATAAAAAAAAAAGAAAGTTAGAAACATCGATGAGAGAGAAACATCGATCAGCCGCCTCCTGCACACTCCCCACTGGGGATGTGCCCGCAACCAAGGTACATGCCCTTGACCGGAATCGAACCTGGGACCCTTGAGTTCACAGGCCGATGCTCTATCCACTGACCCAAACCGGCCATGGCATGGGTTAGCCATGTTTTTAAAAAAATATTTCTGCCCTGGCCAGTGTGGCTCAGTGGTAGAGTGTCCGTCCACGCACCAAAGGGTCTCTGGTTAGATTCCCAGTCAAGGGCACATACCTGGGTTTGCAAGTCAATCCCAGGCCCTGGTCTGGCCTTGTGTGGGAGGCAACCAATCAATGTGTCTCTCATATCAATGTTTCTCTCTCTCTCTCTCTTTCCCCTCTTCCCTACCTTCCACTCTCTCTAAAAATCAATGGAAAAATCCTTAGGCAAGGATTAACAAAAATAAATAAATTAATTAATTAAAATATTTCTGGTTGGTATAGTCTACCATTTTAAAATTATTTGTGGGAGCCCAGCCAGTGTAGGTCAGTGTTGAGCGTCAGCCTAAGAACCAGGTCGAGGTTAGATTCCCAGTCAGGCATATGCCTGGGTTGCAGGCTCAATCCCCAGTGTGGGGCATGCAGGAGGCAGCTGATCAATGATTCTCTCTAATTAATGATGTTCCAATCTCTCTCTACCTCTCCCTTCCTCTCTAAAATCTATAAAAATATATTTAAAAATTATTTGTGGTTTCAGGATATCTGGGATTCAGGACTGGAGAGTTCTCTTTAGTTTACTTGATTTTATTTTTGCATCATCTGAGTTTTGGAAATTATCCAAAGTTAGGAGAATTATCCAAGGCTTTTGGAAAATATACCTGGATATTTGGGTTTTGGGTCAGAGAATACTTTTCTTGTTTTATTCTGTGATCATCAGCCTTTTATTGCTTTTTTTGTTTTCTTTTGTTAATCCTCACCGGAGGATATTTTTTCCATTGATTTTTAGAGAGAGTAGAAGAGAGGAGGAGAGACAGAGAGAGAGAAACATTGATGTGAGAGAGACACATCCAGTGGCTGCCTCCTGCATGTGACCTGACTGGGGCCAGGGATCGAGCCTGCAACCAAGGTACATGCCCTTGACCAGAATCAAACCCAGGACCCTTCATTCCAAGGGCTGATGTTCTATCCACTGAGCTAAACCCGCTGGGGCTATTACTATTTTTTAAAATTGATTTTAGAGGAAGGGAGAGAGAGAGAGAGAGAAACATGGATGTGAGAGATACATCAATCAGTTGCCTCCTGTACGAACCCCAATCAAGGTCCCTGACCAGGAATTGAACCTGAGACCTTCCAGTGCACAGCATGATGTTCCAACCAACTGAGCCACACTGGCCAGGGCAATCATCGTACTTTAAAAAAACCACACCATCATTTTATTTTAGCACCAGTTTTAGACTTACAGAATAATTGAAAAGATAGATAATAGTTTCATATATCTACACCTAGTTAACCTGACTTTTGTAAATAATCTGGAGTTTGAGGTTTAGGGATTTTCCTGGATTTTGGAATTCCTGTTATTTATCTTGGTTTGGGCACAGGGGTAAGAATCATCTGAATTTCGTAAATTATCTGGGGCCTGAGGACTATCAGAGGTTTGGAGTATCTGTGTGTAGGATTATAGAGCAGGGACCAGGATGCCCTATCTCCTTACCCCCCATTTCACATCCCTTCTTTCTGGGTATCATGGGGCACCTCTCTCCTGACAGCTGGAGGTGCCCAGATGTGGGTCCAGACCCGCCCCTCCCCTGGGAGGGGCTCCGCCTCCTCTCCTTGGGGGCTTTATGTCTTTCTCTCCCCTACCTGCAGGTCCCGAAGGCTGTAACCTGTTTATCTACCACCTCCCCCAGGAGTTTGGAGACACGGAGCTGACGCAGATGTTCCTGCCCTTCGGCAATATCATCTCCTCCAAGGTGTTTATGGATCGGGCCACCAACCAGAGCAAATGTTTTGGTGAGTACCTGTGGAGGGTGCCCCTTCCTGCTGGCCAGCCTGTCCCACTCCCCTGGCCCTGGAACAGGGGATGGGGGTGGGGTGGGAGAGGTTGGTCATCCCTGAGACAAGCCTGGTCCAAAAGAATCGCATTTTTTAAAAAAAGAATCGCATTCATAATCAGAGTGAACACTTACTAAGCACCTACTGTTTGCTGGACACTTGCCATGCATTCTTTCTAAGACTCACTTGTTCATTCATTCATTCAATAAATACATACATTGTGTCCCTGCTGTGTGCCAGGTTCTGTGCTTGGCACTGGGCACATAGCAGTGAAGGAGGCCTACAAAGCCCTACCCTGAGAAAGCTCACAGCCCTCCTGCACCATCCGACAGAGCTTCCTTTGCTGATGGAATGTTCTACATGCAGTCTGTCTGAGCCATCAGCCCCTGTGACTACCAAGTACTTGAAATGTGCCCAGTGTGACCAAAGGATTAAATGTTTAATTGTATTTAATTTAAATTAAAATAACCACAAGAGCCAGTGGCTACCAAATTAGAAAGCACAGATTTAGGGGGAGGAGATGGAAATAAGGAATCATAGGATATAGGCCAGGGAATTATAAATAGTATGAAGAAAGATAGAGCTTACTGGTGATGAGCCAGCATGGGGAAATCTGTAGGAAGAGTGTTCTAGGAAGAGGCAACAGCATGTGCAAAGGCCCCGGGGCTGGGCCATGTGTGTTGGAGGAACAGTGAGGAGGCCTGTGTGGATGGAACAGAGTGAATGATGGGGAGAGAGGGAGGAGGTAAGGGCAGGTGGGGGACAGGGACAGATCATCTTTGTCTCCAGAAACAGGGGAAATTAGGGCTCAGAGAGGCACTGACACTTGTTCAAATCACACAGCTGCAAAGAGGCAGAACCTAGATTAGAACTAGTCTGTTTGACTACAAAATCTGGACTGGTAACCCCACCCCGTCCTCTTTGAAGAGCTAATTCTTGACTGTTAAGTGCCTTCTGTATATACTCAGTATCCAACCATAAAAGGGAAGGATTGTCCCAATTTACTGAGGGAGAAAAGAGAGGAACGAAATGGTCAGGTGACACACTTGAAGTCACACAGCAAGTACGGAACTCCCACTAGTGCCCAAGCCCCCTTTTCTGTAACCTGCGTCCAGAAGCAAGAGGAAATTTCAGGAGGAAAACCTACCCAATCACTTTCAACCATCAGGGGGGTCATATGCATTCTCTGAGCCTCAGTTTTCTCATCTATATAATGAGCGGACTTAATGGAGATAAATACAATGATGTTAATCCCTCAACTCTAAATTCCCCCGTGGCTCCCCATGGGCCTCAGCAACCCTTCAACCCTGAGCCCCAATCTCTCTGCCTGACCTCCCACTTGGCCTTTCACACAGAGCTCAGGTGACCTCATCTCCAAATGCTTGTGTGGTTCCCTCCCCCTGGAGGGTCCCTGGCCTCTGGGCTGCACATGGTCCCTGTGATGACCAAGAAGTAAGGGGCCGGAGTAGGGCCAGGCGCCTTGAGCTGGCAGGTGGAGGAGTTTTGGCTGGTGGCAGTTTGAGGAGGGGGAGGCTTCAGTATTTCTGATGGTCTTGGGGGAAACTCGGAGTAGAGAGACTGACAGAGACAGAGAGAGAGAAGGAGGGAGAGATGGAAAAAGAGACAAGACAAAGAAGCACACACACAGTCATAAGGACAGACAAGATCGCAGATGAATAGAGGTCTCAGAGGAGGCAAAGGGCTAGCTGGCATCAGGGCCCAGAGGAGGCAGGCATCCTGGTGGGAGGGAGGACCTGGACCCCCAGAGGTAGGTCCCACCTGTCCCCAACTCCACATAGGAAGTCTCCGCAGAGCAAACCCCAGGTAAGGAATGAGGGCCCCATCCCCAGAGGCACGCAGTCCAGGCCAGGGGTGCTGTGTGTCCTCTGGCAAGCCCTGCCACCCCCGCCGCCGCCGCCGGCTGCCTGCCCCTGCGAGCGCACACCCCGCCCCTAGGACCCCACGAGCCAGGAAGCCGAGTGGAAGACGCCCACGTTGCCCACCATCGCGGGTCCACCCCGGTCTCTGCAGGCTTCGTGAGCTTTGACAACCCAGCCAGCGCGCAGACTGCCATCCAGGCCATGAATGGCTTTCAGATTGGCATGAAGAGGCTGAAAGTGCAGCTGAAGCGGCCCAAAGATCCGGGACACCCCTACTGACCACGCCCACAGCCGCCCGGAGGCTGTGGGCTTGGCCCAGGTGAGCCGCCTGGCGGCCCCACCCGCCCCAACCCTGCCCCGTGTTTTCTGCACCCTCCCTATTCCCCAAACCCTCTCCCGGCCTGGGGGTGGGAATGGGGCCAGGGCGGGTGAGGTTGCTTAGGGGCCCCCAGGTTGGATTGTAAGGGACGGAGCTGGATGAAGACACTCCCAATCCCTGTCGTGGGAGGGTAGGATTGGGTTGGGGAGGTGGGGGAAGCCAGTGCTCACCAAGGGTGGTTCGGAATCCTTCCTGGAGAACGCTTTGAAGGATAAATAGAAATTTGCCTGAGGGGCCAGGTTGGGAATGGGGTGGGGAATGTTGTGGGGATGGGCTTCTCTCCTGTCCTATGACTCCCAGCTGGGCCCCTCTCTCAGCTCCTCTATTTGGTATAGTTCATACCCAATGGGTTGATGGGAAGGTGGGATTTTGCCCCGCCCCCCATGCCAGAAAAATGTCCCCCCAAACAAATCCCCAAGAGTGTATTTTGATTTGACATCAGAGCAAACAATTTTATCAACTCATTACCTTTTTTAGGGAATGAATAGTGAGCCTAAGGGATCAATGAGGAAACTAACTACTGACCTCAAGCTTCCATGAGCCTCATCTGTGAAATGGGCTCATAAATACACCTCCCCTACAGGCAGTAGGGAGGACTCACACAGGGGATGCAGTGTTTTCCCCGTTGAGCCCGGGATCCACCACCTGTAAATTCTTGATAATTCCTTTTTTTCTTTTTCTTTTTTAATCACCATTGCTGTCATCAGAAAGCCTTGCCTGGGGTCTGGCGTAAAGTAGGTGCTCAGTCAGGGGATGGTGGTAACTTTCAGACCCTGTCAGGTCAGCACCCACAGATTTGAGGGTGTGCAGTCAGAGTCCTGCATCTTGGAGCTCACATTTGGAAACCTGCCACGTTTGGAAACCAACTCACAGGCAACCCACACACTTTTAACATGCTGGGATAGCACATCTTTCCTGAGCACCTACTATGTGCTAGGCACTGTTTCCAGTGTTTGGGGACACAGCTTCGCATGAACAGAAACTTGGGGGTGGGCGGGGGGGGAGGGGAGAAACTGCCTTCCTGGTGCTCCAGTGGCAGGCAGCAGGGGAGAGGAGACACAAATGAACAGGACTATTTGTCCCAAGTTGCCAGATAAGGACACGCACTTGGTTACCCTAACTCTGTTCCATGCCAGGTTTGTCAGCCTCCAAACTCCAAAATGGACTCTTTCTGAAAAGATTAGGAATCTTGGGGTTATAGACCCCAGCCTGGCCAGGGCAAGGGGGTGGGTGGGAGGGGAGGTCCTTTGCCTTTGTGCCCGGCTCAGAGCTCCCTAACGCCCTCCCTTCTCCACCAGGTGAGGGGCCTTCCATCCCAGGAGGGTTTCCCCGCTTCCAACTGATCCAGGACTTTTCCGTAAATTACAACCGAGTTTGGACACCAGCCCTCCCTCTCCTCTCCTGTCTCCCCTGAGCCCCCTTCCCAAAATGTGAAGCGCTGCCGGAGAGGGCAGGGGGCTGAGGAGCTCACCACTTCCTCCTGGGAGATTTCCTGGCTCCTCACCCCCCACAACCTTGGTGGCTTCCCCAAACTAAATCACCACTTTTTCTATATATATATATGCATATATATAGAGAGAGCTATAGACAGTATATATATTTTTTGAGTGTAGATCATGGGACCAAACTTTTCTGACTTCCTTCCACCCAAGAGAAGGTGACCCTAGGCTGGTCACTCAGCAGGGACATAAGAAGGGCTGAGGCTGGCCGGACAGCCCCGTGTCTCCTCACCTCCCGGCTGTATCGTCAGACCAGGGTGCCAGAGAAGCACTGGGAGTCATCAGCCAACCGATATACCTCCAGGACTTTTGGCCGCTGCCACCGACGATTCTCTCGGGCCTATGGGCTCAGCCGGCTTGAGTGTCCCTGGTCCTAGCTGCAGCTTCCGGGACCCCGAACTTCCCTCCCTTTTCCCAGGGCCCTGCCTTCCCCAGCACAAAAGAGAGCCCCTGGCCTCCCCCAGCCCTTTCCCCCCAGTCATAGCCTTACTCATGTGACCAATAGCCCTTAGCTTTCCGTCAGGGGTAGATGGGGCCGGTGGGAGCCCCTCTCCTCCTACCCCTCCCAAGGGCAGGCAGCCAGCCCTCCCTGCCTTCGGATCACCAGCCTGGAATTCACGGTCTCATAACCAAGATTGCCACGCTCGTTGGACAAGCCCAACCTGCACTGGCCAAGCACCCCTTTGCCGAAGATACCTCTTCAAAGAATTTTTTTTTAACGTTGATCTTTCTGAGCAGGTACAAAGAAGAAAAGAGAAAAGAGAAGAAAAATGGGGGTGGGGGGAATCAAACAATGGATTTTTGTTTCCTAGCTGGGGCTGGGAGGGAGATCCTGTGGGGTGCCTCTCTATACCTACCCAAACCATGAAAACCCACCTTGAAGCACAGAGTCAAGTTCGTTTGGTCGTCCAGTGGAGCCTATTGCCAAACGAGGTACCAGAGAACTTAATAAGCTCAAGAAAAAGAATTTTTGGAAAAAAAGAAAAACCCACAGCATTCCCTTTTGTTTCTACCAAAATGTGTTGACCAACCCAGAAAAAAAGAAAAGAAAAACACATAGTAAAAAAAAAAAAAAAAAAAAAAAAAGGGAAAAGAAAAAAAAAATCTTCGGACCAACTTGTTTCGATATTCCAGAGTTTGATAATTGTTCCAAGACATTCTCTAGTGTGCCTGTATCCCGTGCGTCTGCGTGTGCAAGCGTGTGCTCAGGGGCCGAGAGGGGGCCTCATCTGCGTCTCCGGTGCCCACCAAGCTCCCGCCAGGCCTGGCGTGCAGTGGTGTGTGTCCTGATCCATGTTTACTGGCTGTAAATACCATTTTTATACTCCACACTGAAGATCTACATGATTTGTACAATGTACTTTATTTCTGCTACTAGTAATTTCATGAAGTTTCAACTTGCAAACCAACTTTTGGAAACAAACCGACACACACACACACACACACACACACACACACACACACACAAACAAGGCAAGAAAAGGACTTAGAAGAACCTCTGGGCTGACCAATGTTGTGGCTGGAGAGGTCCTTGTCACTGTGGTGTGTTTCAGGTGAGAAGCTACGAGCATCATCTTTATGTCCAAAACACCTCTCTTTGGTCTGGAAAAACTGAAAGTTTATTTAATAAAAGTTTTACTTGCTAAAGGACTGAGTCCTCCTTATTTGCCCTTTCGCGTCAATAAAGACCAAGTGCATCTGGCCCCACTGAGTTCCTGGGCTAGAGAAAAATTCAGATTTAGAGTTGGGAGATGCAGGAGGAGATAATCCAAGAAGGCAGGTCTGAAGTTCCCATAGCCAAGATTTCATCTGCTCCATCCAGAATTTGAGGAAATGAAGTGTTCTTTCTCGGGAAGAGCAGGTGCCTGTGTCTCTTGATTCCCACATTCATTCAGTCAGCCCACAGATGTTTCTTGAACACTCACTGCACATCTGTCTCTTTCCTGGCCACTTCAGACACAGCAGTGACCAGAGGGCTTTAGTCTCTGCCCTCACGGAGGCAGCCCAGGAGAGGAGACTCTATACAACACACTTTTTTTGTTTTGTTAATTCTCATTCAAGGGTATTTTTTCCATTGCTTATTTTTAGAGGGAGTGGAAGGGAGGGAAGGAGAGAGGAAGAGAGAAACATTGATGTGACAGACATATCCATTGGTTGCCTCCTGCACATACCCCAACTGGGGCCAGGAATTGAACCTGCAACCCACGTATGTGCCCTGGACTAGGAATCAAACCCAGGACCCTTCAGTGCTCAGATCAATGCTCTAATCACTTAGCAACACCAGCCAGGACTATACAGTACCACACATTTTTTAAAATTGGGGTAAAATTCACATAATCTAAAATTCACAATTTTTATCATTTTGAAGTGTATAATTCAGTGGCATTCAGTACATTCACAAGATTTTGCAGCCATGACCTCTGTCTAATTCCAGATCATTCCAGCACCCCAAAAGCAATTTCATCTCCCTTAGCAGTTATTCCCCAGCCCCTGGCAACCACTAATTCATTATCTCTGGATTTGCTATTCTGGACATTTCACAAAAATGGAATCTCACTGTGTGGCCTTTTGTGCCTGGCTTCTCTCACTGAGCATCATGTGTTCAGGGTTCATCTACGTTGTAGTGAGTGTCAGTGCCTTTTTCTTTTTCATGGCTGAGTAATACTTCAGTGTGGATGGACCACATCTTGTGCGTCCATTCATCCATCAATGGACATTCGGGTTGTTGCCAGCTTTGGGCTATTGTAAATAGTTCCACGATACATGTATACATTTTTGTTTGAACACCTGTTTCAGTTCTCTTGGGTAGATATTTATGAGCAGAATTGCTGGGTCATGTGGTAATTCTGTGTTTCGCTCTTTGAGGAACCACCCAACCATTTTCCATGACAACTGCCCCATTTTATATACCCACCAGCAGTGTGTACGGGTTCTAGTTTCTCTGCACCCTTGTCAGCACTGTTATACAATGATTTTGAATTGGAATGTTGAGGGAGAAAGTCCCCAGTTGAACCTGTAACCAAGGACCCAGAAGTGCCCTAAGGAAGTGATGACTGAAGGAGATAAGACCAGAGAGATGATGTGGTTTGGCTCCTGCCCCACTCCAGTGGAGGCCTCAAAAAAAAAAAAAAAAAATCCTGACACGTGGGGTGAGGACATGTGGCTCCAGAGGAGGGCCTTGGATGGGGGTATGAATAGTGGGGATAGCCACACCCAAGCTGAGCCTCTTGAAGTTAATGGGAGTCATACTAACCCCTCGATTTAATGAGCTACTTCATATCCTGCCAAATACTTTGCAAAACCATGTGTCTTATTGGTAATTCATCCCATTTTATGGTTGAGGAAACTGAGGCTCAGAGACATGGCGTGCCTTGCTCTAGCACCCAGAGAGAGAACAAGGCCTGGCTGGGATACGAGCTGGGAGGAGGAGTCTGAGTCTGCCTAGCAGGGTTTTCTGGGTGAAAGGAACAGCCTGGGCCAAGGCTCCCAGGCTTGAGATGGTGGGGTGGTTGGACAGTTGGCTAAGACTGCAGCAGTGGGCAAAGAAACAGATGCAGAGGTGACAGAGGCCAGATACAGAGTCCTTTCCTGATCATGTACATAACTGGGTGCCAGACCTTGTCCCTCCCGAGGCCTCCGTCAAGGAGAGAGGTAGACAAGAAAATAAAAGTACTCACCTCTGCAAGAAAGAGTAATTCCAGAGCATGCTAAAAGTTGTGACCACCAGGAGATTAGCAAATCTGGGACATTACCTTAGGGCGAGGGGGAATCACAGAAGGGCTTTGAGCAGGGGAAGGGCATGATCAGATTGGGATGTTAGGAGGATACCTGGGGTGCCTCCAAGCTGATGAGGTGTAAATTGATGCTCTGGAGGATAATTTGGCAGGATAATATTCCTTTCAGGCATTTATTAAGCACTTACTATTTACCAAGTATTGTTTTAAGCCTATGTCATCTAATACAGTAGGCATTAGCTACATGTGGCTATTTAAATTTAAGTTATTATAAACTAGAGGCCCTTTGCACAAAATTCGTGCACTGGAGGGGGGGGTCCCACAGCCCGGGCTGCACCCTCTCGCACGCAGTCCAGGACCCCTCGGGTGGGATCGTGTCTAACCTGGCAGTCAGACATCCCTCTCTTGCAGTCTGGGACCCCTTACTCCTTACCGCCCACCTGGAGTGGAAGCAGGAGAGGCTCCCGCCACCGCCGCTGTGTTCACCAGCTGTAAGCCCGGCTTCTTAGCACAGGGGTAGTGCCGGGAGCTTCTCCTGCCTCCGAGGCAGCACTAAAGAGCAGTGAGCCCGACTTTTGGCTGAGCAGAGCTCCCACAGGGGAAGCACACTGACCACCAGGGGTCAGCTCCTGCATTGAGCGTCTGCCCTCTGGTGGTCAGTGCACATCATAGCAACCAGTTGTTTCGCCGTTCGGTCGATTTGCATATTAGCCTTTTATTTTATAGGATTCTCTTCCTCAGTCATACTAAACCACATTTTAAGGCTCAATAGCCACATGTTCATCACTGCAGAAAGTTCTACAAGGCAGCATTGGCCTAGGTGTTTTATGGGACTTAACTCACTTAGCCTACCACCATCCTGTGAGTATGTTCTATTAATAGCCCACATTTATGAGTGAGTAAACTGGAGCCCAGAGAGGTTAAGTGACCTGCCTGAGGTGCACAGCAGCAGTTGAATCCAGGCTCTCAGGTTTGTCTCTTCACTGCTGCACTGCTCTGCTTCCCTGTGCTGTGTAGTGACTGAAATTCAAATGTTAGATTGTAATTCAAGTTACTGTTTATAATAGTTTAAGCTTTTAAATTTAACTCAAAGACTCAAAGTTGGTAAACGTTTAGAATGTGCATCCTTACAATACGAATGTCTCCATTGAGTGAACTGCTTTGTGCTTGGAATGGCTGAGCCATGGCTGTGATGTAGGTTTTCATCCAGGGGGATAGGCTATGTGGCACCCAGGGTGTATCAGTTAGCTATTGCTGCATGAAAATTTTAGCAGATTCAAACAATACGCATCCATTAACTCACAGAGTTTCTGTAGGTCAGGAATCTAGGAATGACATAGCTGGGTGGTTATGGCTTAGGGTCTCTCATGAGGTCACAGTGAAGACATCAGCTAGGGCTGCCTTATCTGAAGGCTTGACTGGGGCTGGAGGAGCCCCTACTAGCTGGTTTCCTCATGTGGCTGTTGGCAAGAGACCTCAGTTCCTCTCCATGTGGACCTCTTGAATCCTGCCTTTTGTGATTATGTCCAGGTCACACCCCCTCACCTCTGCCTTATTCTATTTGTTAGAAGCGAGTCACTAAGTTTAGCCTACAGTCCTGGCAGGCATACACACCAGGAGGTGGGGACAGAGGCCCACACAGGGAGCGCTCTCGTGGTGGAATACCGTGTGGCTGTTAAAGAATGGAATCATCTCCAGGTCATACTGTTAGATGAAAACAAGAGAGATGCAGAAAAATGCACACAGCAGGAAATAATCCATGAGGGATGTGTGTGTGTAGCTTCTAAAAAATGCATAAGTATACATTCTCTCTGGGGCCATGTGTATGCTTGTAAGAAAGAGAGGGAAGGCCCTGGCCACTTTGGCTCAGTGGATAGAGCGTTGGCCTGCAGAATGCAGAGTCCTGGGTTCGATTCCAGTCAAGGGCACGTACCTCGGTTTCAGGCTCCTCCCTGGCCCACCCAGCCCTGGCCAGGGCACATGCAGGAGGCAACCCATCGATGTGTCTCTCTCACATCGAATCAATGGGAAAATATCCTCGGGTGAGGATTAACAAAATATGTATATATTAAAAAAAAGAAAGAGAGGGAAGGGCTAGAAGTCTCTTCACCAGAAGGAAGGTGCTGGTTTTGCAAAGTGAGGAGCTGGGGGCCAGGATGAAGCAGTGCTACAATCTTTACAAGGTCTACCTACATATATTCAGGTATTATTTAGGAAATTAAGAATTTATTTTAAATACATGTTCAAAAGATGAATGGAAAAGGCAGGTATGAGAGGTATTTGGGGGAAAGTGCCTACGTTTAACACAACCGCCCCCACTGCCCTGTGGAGAGGCCTGTGTAACGAGGGCCAACAGCCAGTCAGGAACTGAGTCTGACCAACAACCACATGAGCTTGGAAGTGGAGCCTTTCCCAGTCCGGCTTTCAGAAGAGACCCCAGCCCAGCTAACACCTTGATTGCAGTCTGTGAGAGACCCTGAAGAAGAGAACCAAGCTAAGTATTTCTGGATTCCTGCCCACAGACACTATGAGATAAATGTTTTAACTCGCTAAGTTTTAAGGTAATTCATTATGCAGCAACTAGAGGCCCGATGCACAAAATTCATGCAAGGGGCTCGGCCCTCACAGCCACGGCTTCGTCTGGAAGGTCGTCCGGAAGGACGTTCAGAAGGTTGTCGTTCGGCTGTTCAGTCCAATTAGCATATTATACTTTTATTATTATACACTGGAGGCCTGGTGCACAAAATTCGTGCATGGGGGGCGGGTCCCTCAGCCCAGCCTGCACCCTCTCCAATCTGGGACCCCTTGGGGGATGTCCGACTGCCAATTTAGTATACATTCTCTCTGGGGCCATGTGTATGCTTGTAAGAAAGAGAGGGCCCGATCCCAGGATTGGGCCTAAATCAGCAGTCGGACATCCCTCTCGCAATCTGGGACTTCTGGCTCATTACCACTCCCTGCCTGCCTGCCTGCCTGCCTGCCTGCCTGCCTGATCGCCCCTAACCGCCTCTGCCTGCTGGTCTGATACCCCCAACTGCTCCTCTGCTGGCCTGATCACTCCTAACTGCCCTCCCCTGCTGGCCTGATTGCCCCTAACTGCCCTCCCCTGCTGGCCTGATCACTCCTAACTGCCCTCCCCTGCTGGCCTGATTACCCTTAACTGCCCTCCCCTGCTGGCCTGATTGCCCCTAACCACCTCTGCCTCAGCCCCTGCCACCATGGCTTTGTCTGGAAGGACGTCCAGAAGATGTCTGGTCTAATTAGCATATTACCCTTTTATTAGTATAGATGATAACCTGCATATCAGCAAAACCTCATAAACTATAACCACAAAACCTACCAAGAGCCTGAAATAAATCTCAGGAAAACCTGGAGAACATGGTAACATTTTCTTGAAAGGCATAAAAGAAAAAGGAATGAACTGGACAATGATGGTACCCAGGGCAACTCACGATTTTAAAGGGTCAGCTCTCCTGGATGAGCCTTGAATTTCTGCCCAGTTCAGATTCCCACAGTAGTTTGTACAAAACTGGACAAACTGGTTCTCAAACTCATGTTTGGGAGAGTAAGGGAAACAAAACTAGACTGTGCCCAAATGAATGGCTGTTTATTGAGCACCTCCTATGTGCCAGACATAGTTCCCAGTGTGTCTTATCTCATTTAATCACCACAGCAATCCTAGGAGTTAGGGTCTAGTTCACAGATGGGGAGCCTGCCCACTTAACCTCTATGCCTTGCTACTCTATAAAACACGAAGGCACATTATGAAGCTATAGCAACTAAAATAGCATGTCATCCGTGTCTGCTGTGTCTTATTTACTTTTCTATTCCCTAGAGTCCCGCACAGAGCAGCTGCTTGCTAAATGTGCTAAAAGCATAGTGGTTAAGTCTGGAGGCCCACTGCCCAGGATTTGAATCCCGGTTATGACGTTCATCAGACCAGTGGCCAATCTCTCTGCAGCTCAGTCCTCCTTCCCCTCCAGCCCCTACCTTCTGGGAAATGAGGCTAATAGGGCACACACTTCTGAGGGTTGTTGTGACAGGTAATAGTTCTAAAGCCCAGAGTAGACTTCAGAAGCGTCAGAATAATCCCTTTGAAAAGTAAAAAGTGTCCTTTCCAGAGGCTTCACCCCTAACCACCAGCAGGGGCCAGCAGAGACCCACACCTTCGTTTCCTGTTGGAACCTTCATTGGAAATGCCTCAAGCATTATTGAGCTCTCGGCGTGTGCCACCTGCTGCGCAGCTGGGTGAGGTAGTGAGGGCGATTCTAGGCTCTCTCCTGGGACACAAAAGCTACCCTGTGCGAATTTCTTAGCTCGTCCCTTAAAGCCGGCCCCACCTCCCTTCTCTCCCCTTCTCTTTCCAGATTGAATGTAGACGGAACACTCTCCGCCCCACCCCCCTACTCCTGGAGTTGTGCGCTGGAGGCACGTGTGATCTTTCAGGCACTGGGAACAGCACTGGCCAAGGTACAGAGGTAGGAATTATTCGGGTCCTAGTCACAGAATAGAGGCCCTTCAGCCTGGTTGGCCTCAAGGCTGCACAGAGGATGGAAGCAGGGCATGTGGTGGTCAAACTGAGATTGAAATTGGACATGAGGCCGAGGCGACATGCTCACCTCTGGGTTCTCAATATTTGCCGAGTGATTCGAGGTCTGCCTGCCCTTGAGCAATCTCATTCTTTCTCCGAGCCTCAGTTTCCTCGTATGTAAAATGGGGCTTGTGATGGTATGCACCATCCAGTTTGTTGCAACGACCAGGGAAATTAATTAACGCATACAGATAACAGCCTTGTCAACAAGCATTTATTGAGTGCATGCCCTGTGCCAGGTGCTGTGGTAGGTATTAGAGACACAGCCAGGAACAAAATGCACACTACTCCTTGACCATCCTTCCCCCGACCGACCCAGAATCCTGCCCCAAGGCCCACCTCCTCTCTGTCCCCTTTTTCCACGCCTATCAAAACAAGTTGGAGTGAGGGTGATCTACATATTCATCAGACCATCAGCCAATCTACAATCTGAAGTCGGACTTGACTTCAGAGCTTGGGTGATTGTGACGTCAGGAGTGACGCATTCAGTGGTCCTTAAAGGAGCAGTAAACTGTAAGTCGGTTCCAAACTTCCCCATAGAAAAGGAAGTTTGGAACCAACTGATAGGGACACATACCTGCTTCTCTTTGGGGAGGTCTGTGTAATGCAGGTTGGGGTGTGCAAGGCATAGAAACCAGTTCAGACTAATGGCACCGAATCGCGTTGCCATCCTGGGTGAAGTGCAGGGATGCGCCTGCCAGGTTGCAGCAGAGAGCTGGAATTTCAGCACTGGGGGGTCTCGGACAGCTCCAGGGTCTGGACTGAGGGTTGCTGTGTGGGTGGGTGGGTGGTTATATAGGCGGTTCTGGGGACAGGGTCCAGAAGAGACCCCTGAGCCCTCGGCCCACCCACGGGGACAAGGGTCTAACCTTTCTCTGTCTGCCCCCTATCGAAGCCTCCAACGACCCCAGCCCTAAATCTATGAACCCACCTGACATCTCCAAGCAGATGTCACTCAGGTCGAAACTGTTTGGTTCCCCAATCCTGCTCCTCCACATCGTCTCCATCTCAGCAGACGGCAGTCCCATCCTTCCAGGTGCTGGGGCCAAACAGCACCTTTCTTTCTTGCTCACTCCATATCCAATCTATTGGCAAGTCCTGTTGCCTTTGCCTTCAAAATTCTGTCCTGGATCTGACCGCTTCTCGGCACTCCTCTGCCTCCACCTGGTCCAGCACCATCACTTCCCACCGACACCTGTACAGTCCTCCATTCTGGTCCCCAGGGTCCCCTCCTCACACCACCTTTGGTCCATTCTCCCTGAAGCAGCCACCAGAGAGCGCGTGTGAGCAACCTCTTCTGCCCCTCTGCCCACAGCCCTCCAGAGCTGCCCCTCCCTGGGGTAAAAGCCCAAGTCCTCCCCTCCGCCCACAGCCTGCCCTGTCTCCTCCCAGCCCTCATCTCCTCCCTTTCTCCCACTCACTCACTCTGCTCCAGCCACACAGGCCTCCTTACTGTTCTCCTAACACGCAAGGCATGGTGCTGCCCTAGGGCCTTTGCATGGCTATGCCCTTTGCCTGGATCCCTCCTCCCCCAGATACTCACCTGCAAAACCTCCTTCTCACTCACATGGGTATCCTGATCAGAGAGTGAGAGTGGGAGAAGTTAGCAGAGGACTAACTATGAGGCGTCACAGGCCCCAGAGACCCAGTGAGGACATTGATCTCAATCCGAAAGGTGATAGAGAGCCGTGGGAGGGTTTTACATGGGGTAGAGGTCAGACAATCACATCTGCATTTTTAAAACTCCTCACCCGAGAAGTGAGGGTATTTTTATATTGATTTTTAGAAAGAGTGGAAGGGAGGGGGCAGGAGGAGAGACAGAGACAGAGACATTGGTAGGAGAGAGACACATCAATTGGTTACCTCCCTCTCATGCCCTGACCAGGGCTGGGGATCGAACATGCAACCAAGGTTAACTGAGCATCAAACCCATGACCCTTCAGTCCTTGGGCCAATGCTCAAACCACTGGGAAAACTGGCCAGAGCACAGCTGCATTTTTAAGTCTTCCCCTGGCTGTGGAGAACATGCTGCAGGGGAGACTAGGTAAAAAGATGCTTGTGCTGGCTTCTAGGCAAGCAAGGGTGTGGCTTAGATGAGGCCAGGGCTCCCCAGAATCTGTCACCTTCGTCATTTAAACATGAATGTATATAATTATATACGTCATGTCCACCTCCTCCAGCATACTGTGGGCTCCCTGAGGGCAGGATTGGGGTCTGCCTTGGTCTTATTATGTTTCCCAGAGCTCAGTACAGGACCTGGCATACAGCAGGTGCTCAGTAAAAGTCTGATGAATGAATGAATAAATATCTCATGCCCAGAGCCCTGGTTTGAGGACATCTGACATCACATTAAATATCACATCAAAGCTGCAAAGAGATCATCATTGGACCCACTGTGCAGATGGGAAATTTGAGGCTCAAAAAGAGGAAGGGATTTGCCTGAGCAAATCCAGACCACTTGAGAGCGTCCTCTGGTGGTCACGGGAAGGTTCCAGGGGAAGGTGGCTTTTGGGTGGAGGCTGGAAGGGTGGTGATGAAGGTTGAAGGTCAGAGGAGGCCACTCCAGGCTACAGGAAGGGCATGAGTGCGAATCAAGTTGTTCAATTGCAGGAAGATAAGATCCAGCAGGCAGCCTGATGGGCACAATATGTGGGGCTTGAGGGTCAGAGAGATGGTCCTGAGCTGGGAAGGTTTGTGGGATGCAGAGGAGTGCTGTGGACTGCAAACTACCATGACACCTGTCCGGCACTGCCCTTACGTTAGCCCCTCCCCTTGAGTGTGGGCAGGACTTGCTCTAACCAATAGAATTTGGTAAAGATGATAATGTCCCTCTCATGGTCTGTTTATTCCCCCCACCCTTGTGTTTTTTTCAATTGTGGTAAAATACATGAAGCATAAAATTTACCATTTTAATCATTTTTAGGTGTACAGCTCAGTGGCACTAAAATACATTCATACAATTTATAACATAAATATGTATATTATATATAATATAAAGAATATAAAATGCTATAACAATCATTTATATGAATTACATATATGAAATATAATGTAAATAATACTAAAAGCTATAGTTTTTTTTCTAAGCACTGTTTTTAGCTACATCTCACAAAGTTTGATATGTTTCCATTTTCATTTTCATTGAATTAAAAGTATTTTCTCATATTGCAAAGATTTTTTTTAAATAGGTTATTAAGAACTTTGTTGTTTAAATTTCAAATATTTGGAGTTTTTCATGTATCTTTTAAAAATATATATATTTTATTGATTTTTCACAGAGAGAAAGGGAGAGGGATAGAGAATTAGAAACATCAATGAAAGAGAAACATCGATCACCCGCTGCTGGGGATGTGCCTGCAACCAAGGTACATGCCCTTGACCAGTATCAAACCTGGGACCCTTCAGTCCGAAGGCTGACACTCTATCCACTGAGCCAAACCGGTTAGGACTCATGCATCTTTTTGTATTTAATACCTCATTTAATTTTGTTATGGTCAGAGAACATAATTTGGGTGATTTGAATTTTCTTAAATTTATTAAGGTTTGTTTTATGGCCTATCTCAGTGAATATGATTAAAGAGTCTGGTCTATCTTGGTGAATGTTCCATGGTAACTTTTTAGAGATATATAGTTTACTGTTGTTGGATGGAGTATTCTATAAATGTCATTTCAAGTTGCTCTGTAGTGTTGTTCAGGTCTTCTATATCCTTGCAGATTTTCTGTCTACTTTTTCCATCAGATGCTGAAAGAATAGTGTTGGAGTCTTCAAGTATAATTGCAGATTTGCCAGTTTCTACTTTAAGTTCTATCAGTGTCAGCTTTATGCATTTTGATTGTATGTTGCTGGATTGTACATGGTTAGATGCATACACATTCCTTTATCATTATATGTCCCTTGCTGTAATGTCTGCTTTGTCTTTTTTTTTAAATTTTCAATTACAGCCGACATTCAATTGCTTTGTCTGATTTTAATGTATCCATTCCAGCATTTTTAAAATTAGTGTTACCTTGATATATGTCCCCCATCCTTTTACTTGTAACTTATCTATACCTTTTATTTAAAATTGGTGTCTTGCTAATCATAAATTTTCTCAGCTTTTGTTTGCTGAAAAAAAACTTCATTTCTCCATTTTCTAATGACATTTTCACTGGGTATAAAATTCTGGGTTGAGAGTCTTTTCCTACCAGCACTTTGAAGATGTTACCCCATTATCTCCTTGCTTGCACCATTTCTAATGAGAAGTCTGCTATTATTCTTGTCTTTGTTCCTCTGTGTAACATCTTTTTTTTTCTGGCTGCTTTCAAGAATTTTCTTTTTCTCTTTAATTTTCTGCATTTTGAATATTATAATCTGGGTATGTGTTTGGGGTGATATTTGTTCTGTTTGGTATTTTCTGAACTTCCTGGATCTGTTACTTAATGTCTTTAATTTTGGAATTGGCCATTCTCTCTTAAAATATTCTGCTCTCTTTCTTCTCCTTCTGGGATTCTGACTACACATATATTAGACTAGAAGCCTGTTGTACGAAGATTCGCGCAATAGGCCTTCCTTCCCCTGGCTGCTGGCACCAGTTTTCCTCCAGCACCCAGGACCCAGGCCTTTGATCCAGCCGCAGTGAGGCTTGGCTTCTCCACTGCGGCTGCAGCGGAGAAGCCAAGCCTCTTCAGTCTTCAGTCTGGTCAGAACCTTCAGTCTTCGCTCTGTGCCTACATATGCAAATTAACCACCATCTTTGTTGGGTTAATTTGCATAGTCGCTCTGATTGGCTGGTGGGCATAGCATGAGTGAGGAGAGGTGAGGGGTGGACATGAGGCACCAATTTGCATGTTTCTCTTTTATTAGTGTAGATTATTTAATCTTGTCCCACAGCCCTTGGGTTCTCCTCACCTGTCTGTGACACCTCTATAATTCTTGAGTATCTTTTTAACAAAAAGAGCAGGCTTCAGGCTTGACCTCTGGGTAGACTTGGATAAGATTTAGGAGGTTCTTGTTGCATTTATCTTTACAGATGACCTTGACTCATATTAGCCTATAGTTGTACTTTTCTCTTTAAATACATCCAAGACTCTTCATATAAATGGTTCAATCAAAATAAAAGTAATACCTGGACACAGACAAAATGGGGATGGTGGTCTGAGTGTTACAGAAGATTGAGAGAGACTTCCCTATCTAGCCTCGTCATTTCAAAGCTGGAGAAACTGAGACACAGAGTGGACCTCGGTCCTCGGCCCTTGTTATTGGGAGACGAGACCTGGTGGAGGAGCTGGGGAGCCCTCACACAATCCGGGCCCTGGCCCAGCTCAGCTGCTGTTGGAAGTTTGAGCATTGGGCTGTCCCTCAGGGGTCTGTTTCCTTGAGTGGAAAATGCAGCTGATAAAGCAGGCCTCTCTGGTGGGAGTATAGGGCACGTGGCCCAGAAGCTCCACAACCTGCACCATTGGCTGGAGTATGGCTGGGTCTCTTGGTCTTTCTTGTGCTGTCTCTGTCTTCTCTGTCTCAGTTTGTCTCTGTCCCTCCTTGCCTCTGTCTCCCTCTGTGTATGTCTCTCTCTCCTCTGTCTCCCTCTCATCCTCTTTACGTCTCTCTGTCCCTCTTTGTGTCTGTCTTTATCTCTGTGAGTATGTCTCTGTCTATCTCTGTTTATCTCTTCTAATGTATGTCTCTCTCGTTCTCTTCCTCCTTCCCTCTCTTTCCCATTCTCCCTCTCTTTCTCTCTGTTTTTACTTGTCTTCTTTCTGGGTGTAGTTTCTCTCTGTGTGTCTGTCTCTCTCTCCTTCGTCTCTCTGTTTCCCACTCTCCTGCCACTCTCTCTCTGTCTCTGTCAATTTCATTCTCCCCTGTCTCTATCTCTCAGGGTAGCCCTCTCTCTCTCCCTCTCTCTCTCTTCTCTCTTCTCTCCTCTCTCTCTCTCTCTCTCTCCCTCTCTCTCTCTCCTCTCTCTCTCTCTTCTCTCTTCTCTCTCTCTCTCTCTCTCTCTCTCTCTCTCTCTCTCTCCCTCCCTCCCTCCCTCCCTCTCCCTCCCTTCTTTCCCGTTTGAAGGCTGCCTCCCACATCTGCCTTCCGCCAAGGCCCAGGCTCTGACCCGCCATCTGAATGCCTCACTCCAACCGCACATCTGTGGGGTAATTGTCTCCTCGACCACAAGGTACTGAGGCAAATTATAGTTATGGGGCGGGGGCCTCCATGTGGGCGAACCGCGTCCGCTGGGCTGGGCTCCCCAGGCCTCAACTGCGAGAGATGGCCGAGGCGTGGCCCAACTCCGGCCGTGAGAGCAACGCCTGGCTTCTTGCCCTTCCCCACCCCCTTGCCAGACCTGCATCTTTTATGCCAAGATGTGAATGCCTTTTGTGAAAGTCAGCAGGAAATGCCAATGTTTGCAAAACCCTGGACCCGTTACTCATTCATTCGTTCATTCATTCAAGACATATTACTGAGTGCCTACTCGGTGCCAGGGACTGTTCTGGGTACTGAGGCCAGAGCAGTGAATACGACAGACAAAAGCTGACACTCCACTGGGGAACACAGGCAAGAAATAAATAATAGTAACAAATAAAACGAAAGCTGGAGGGGGTGAGAGCGCCGGGGGAGGAGGAGCAATTTTCGACAGGGGGTCAGAGCAGCTTCCACAGGAGGGCTTCATCCAAGCTGAGACCTGTAGGAGGGGAGAGGGAGCTGGTGGCTATTTGGCACCTCTGCGTCACAGGGTGAATTCTACTTATCGGGTGTCCCTGGGCTCCTGACTAAACGTCTCTGAGCCTCCGTTTCCCTATCTGTGAAAGAGGAATAATCGAAGTATTGACCTCACATGGCTTTTGGGAGGGTTCGATGTGATTGTGCCCCAGGTGCATAGTAGCTGATCAATTAATGGTTTATGTTAATAAGGATGATTCAGATAACGGGGTTTGATACACACGCTTTGTCAGTGATCATTGGAGCCTGTGTGTGCACAGTCCTGTCCGGGGTGACTGGGGGTCCCAGAAAGGGCTCCAACCTGGGCCTGTCCTCCAGGTGCCCTCGTGTGCTCAGGGCTGGGGTCTGGGGCCAGGGGCGGGGGTGTCACACAGGTATCTTTTTCTCAAGGAAAATATGGCTGATAATCCAGGTGTCTTGGGTGGGAGTTAAGAGTGTGTGACCCGGCCAATGGATGGGGTGTGGCTGGGTGTCTCTCTCCAACCCTCTCCCTCTCTCTCCCTCTCTCTCTCTGCCTCTTTGTCTCTGTATCTGTTTGCCTTTATCTCTATCTAACCCTCTTTCTCACTCTGGGGGTGGGTGGGGCATACTGGGCTGGGTTTTAAAGGATGCATAGGAGTCTCCAGGTGCTGGAAGAGGAAGGGTGTGCCAGGCAGAGAGGATGAGGGGGAAGCCAGCCGCAGTCCCAGTGCGGCCCTTCACCTGGCGACAGTGGGGATCAAGCCGGGGAGGGAACTGGTGAGAAGTGTGTTTTAGGAAGGTTCCTTCCTGGTTGTTGTGGGACAGAGGAAAGGGGAAAGGCCTGTGGTGGCCGCATTGCCACGTGTCACTCTCCTCATTCCCAATTCCATAGGGGTCGGCCTCGGTGCACATTTAGGTCCAGCACCTGCTGCTCACCCTCTGCCACTCCCTCTGTCCACTCCTAATTCATAGCCTGCAAGGCCACAGGGAAAGGCAGAGGCCAAAAGCTTTCCAGCTGGACCCCGTCATGGCCTTTCAAGTTCATGGGCAGCCCCTTGCTGGCAAGTTCTTCTGCTGTCCATCTTCAGTGCCTCCATTGTCAGTGTGGGGCCAGGACACCCCACCCACACAGAGCAGTGACCGGCCCCTTCCATCTCGCTTGGACACACACTCCGCACACCCTCAGGCACAGTGAGGATTAGAACAGGAAAACCAAAGAGCCCCCCTGGCTTGCCTCTGCTCAGAGACTGGGAGAAGGAAAGAAAGAAAAGAAAATCATGACAGTTCTAGCCCCTTCGGTGGGCTTTGTGGTTTGTCTCATGTCCACCCCTCACCTCTCCTCGGTTCTTGGTGATTATCTGCCATGTTTAAGGTCCGAGGAGTGAAACCCAGAGAGGCTCACACAGCCAGAACCCAACACCCATCTCCTTCCCAGTCCAGGTCCTTGCCCCGGACCCTCTTCAAACACCGAGAGCACCTTTCTCATCTCTCAACACACACCTGTTACTGCCCCGTGACTCCAGGGCCCCGCCTGGAGCTAGCACGGCCTCGGGAATGTTAGGGGTGCCCTCCCCATCTGGCATCCAGGACAGGGTCCTGGGTGGGTCTCGGCCCCAGGCTTTCTTTCCTGATGGAGTTGATGGGGGAGGCAAATAGGCGGGGGGGGTGGGGGGGGGCCGGTCGGTAAGGTAAATGGGGGGGGGGGCAGTAAGGTAGATGTGGGGGGTAAGGTAGATGGGGCAAGCCACACTCTGGGGCTGGAGGAGGTGGATGTCTTCCGAATCAGAGTCTCATTCACAAATCCATGCTTTGGTATGATCACACTGACTGCCGACACACACACACACACACACACACACACACACACACACACACACACACACGGCCTTCAACAGCCTCCTGGGGCTGTGGGTGGCCACTTGCATGAGCCTGGTGGCCTGGTGTGTCTCAGATTAACGTATCTCCATTCCTCCGCCTCTCTCTCCTTTCTCTCTCTCTCTCTCTCTCTTTCTCTCTCTCTCTCTCTCTCTCTCCTATGATCTCCAGCTCTGAACCCTCTTCCGTCTCTCTGAAGAAAGCCCCCTTGCCCAGGGCCATGGAAGCTGGCGCCCTGCACCCCAGGCAGCCGGCCCAGCCCCTGCTTCTGTCTGAATAAGGCGCCTGGGGCCAGCCTCCCCCTCCGTGCAAGCATGGAGGTGCCCGGGGCCCCGGTGTCCAGCAAACCTGGAGAGACCTCGGTCAAATGGCAGCTCTGCTATGACATGACGGCCAAAATGTGGTGGATGGTGAGTGGGGAGGTGCCCCCGGCACTGAGGGGGGACTCAGGCGGCCGTGACGGGGGCAGGCGGGGACAGCGGGCAGCCAGGGGGCTCTCAGATGTGTGGGCACCGGTGCTGGGGTGTCCGGTGTGGTTGGCAGCAGCAGTGACCCTGCCCGGAGCCTTTGACAACGGGGAAGGTGGGCAGAAGTGGGGAAACCGAGACCAGACAATGGAGAGAAAGCCATGCCTGAGTCTCGCACTTGAAAGCGTGGCCGAGACTCCCCAGATGCGATTTTGTGTCCGAGTCTCCATGGCGGGGAGGGCGCCAAGGCGGCCGCTCTCTTGGGCGATTGGCAGTGAGTTGGCTGGACCCCGAGACCTTGCCATGGCATCACGGAGACTCCTGTGGCCCCAGGGCCTGCGATGGGAAGTTGTGAGTGCAGCGAGGTCTGGGGGGCTGGGGGGTGCTAGGGAGCACCCAGGAGGCAGGAGGCTCGGGGTCTGAGCCGCTGGGGGGCCTTGGTTATTTCTTTGCTTCCGACCTTAGGGAGGGAGTGGGCACCCTGCAGCATCCACCCCTAAGACTTAGCACCCTTCCAGAAGCTTCCAGGACCCAGCCAATGAGCGGAGAAACCAGAAACAGTGCAAGCCATGGGCCTGGGGCTGACAGTCCAGTGTCTCTCAGGCCAGCATGAGGCCATTAGGCCAGTGCATTATTGTCTGCCCTGCTGTCCATCCATCTGTCCACCCAGGAAATGGCCTGTCACCCATAGTAGAACTCTGAAATCTATCAACATGATTCTAGATCACACATTTCCAGGTTTGAACCTGGGTGTGCTGTGTGACCTTGGGCCAGTGACTTACCCTCTCTGGCCTTTGGTTCCCTATCAGGGACATGGTGTGGGACCTGAATGTCTTGGGCTTCGTGGCCAGTGCTCTGTGAGTCCCCGAGGCCGGGAGGAAGGCTGGGAGGCAGCACCTTATGATTTTCTGTGACCCCTCATAGCTGCTTCTGTTTCTTGGGTTCGCTTGACGCAGGCGAACCCATGTTGGGGACAGTGGGAGTTGTTCCCCCAGCCTCAGAGTATTGAGGCCTCAGGGTCCATGAGGACAGAGACTTTCCCCACACCCGGGGGAGTCTCAAGTTGTTTTCCTTTCACTCTTTCAGCCTATTGTGTCTTCTGGGCTTCATTGTCCACCTAGTGTGTCGCCTGTTCTCATGCCGGGAACACAGCAGTGACCCAGACAAAGATCCCTGTCCTCTTGGGGCTGATGTTCCAGTGAGAGAAACAGAAAGTAAAAATATCAGTACACAAAGTAGGAGTTAGTTATGATTGTGTAAGGGGTTATAAGAAGCTGGGGGGCTTTGAGACTGGGCAGTCAAGGAGGGCTTCACTGAGGAGGTGACATTCAACGTGAGACCTGGCAGATGACAGAATTCACTAGAAGAGAAGGGGGAAGAGGTCTAGTCAGAGGGAACAGTATGTGCAAAGGCCCTGAGGCAGGACCATGCCTGGCATGTTGGAGGAACAACGACGAGGCCTATGTAGCTGAAGCAGAGTGAGGGAGGGAGGAGGTGAGGGCATGAAGGGGAAGCGGGGACAGGGCATGCAGGGCCTGTGGACTGCGTGGACTTGGGCTTCTACTCCCGTGAGATGGGTGCCCTGAAGGGCTGTGGGCAGAGGAGGGACAGGACCTGTTTTACATTTTTTAAAGCTCCCTGGGGCTCCTGCTGGGAGAAGGGATAGCCTGGGTCTGACGTGGCAGCGGAGACCAGGGGAAGGCTGCGGCAGCGTCCAGGCCAGCGGTGATGGGCGCCTGGAGGTGGAGAAAAGTGGGTGGGTGTCAGATGAGGTATGGTGAGGACTTAGTGTTTCAACTGGAAGTTCAAGTACCAGAGTGACTTGCTCAAAGTCACACAGCAAGCCAAGGGCAGAGCTGGGGATGGGAGAAGAGGCTGGGGTCAGAGGTGAGGGTAACACTTTCCACCCCTCATCTCCACGGTCCTGGGAGAGTCGAGTAGAACTGGCAATTTGAGAAAAGGAGGATGTTTCTGTGCAAACTTGAGGTCTTGTCCATAGAGGTAAAAGCCAACACAGGGGAGGCTATGGACACACTGATCGGCCAGGAGCGGGTGTCGCCCTGGGGTACGTCAGGAAGGGGAAAGAGCATGGCTCGGCAGCCTGCAGGGGAAGGACTAGACTTAGGGCTTTAGCTCAAAAAAGAAGATGCCTGGGAGAGGAGTTCCGTTCCATTAACCCTGTTCCTCCTGACCTTTCTCTGGGCACAGCTCCCCGTTGGGTCATCTGGGTTCCCCACTGAGGTTCAGTTCCAGCCCCACCCACAAGGAGCCCCAGTCACAAGAGCTGAACTTGTCTCAAACCTTCCCAGCAGGGCTGCCCTTGAGCATAGGAAGCTGATGAGGGTAGGAAGGCGTCTGTCAGCCCCAGAGGTCAGAGCGCAGCCTCTGCAGGGCCAGTTCAGCCTCCATGAGGACTTCCTCCTCACTGGCTGAAAGGTAATGAGGTCATCATCACCGGAAGCAACCAAGCCTCAACTGGTGGGAAGTCCATGCTTTTAAGTAGAGTGAGCCAGGTGATTCCCAAAAGGTGCCTTTATTGTCAGAGCATCAAAGATCCCCAGGAGGTTGAGGGGTCCAGGCAGCATTTAAAATGTGGGGCTGAATGGGGGAGAGAGGTTAGGGGCCTGAGATTGCGGCCTCAGCCCCCAAATCCCACACAGACTCAGCGCCTCCCACAGCCACAGGAGGGTCTGCGAGACTTTCAGGGTCCTCGTAAATATTTTTTTATAAAGATACGTTTTTATTGATTTCGGAGCGGGATAAGGAGAGAGGGATAGAAATATCAATGATGAGAGAGAATCATTGATCGGCTTCCTCTTGCACACCACCCTCCCCCCCACACACACACACTGGGGATTGAGCCTGCAACCAGGGCCTGTGCCCTGACTGGGAATTAAACTGTGACCTCCTAGTTCATAAGTCGACACTCAACCACTGAGCCACGGCAGCCGGACCCTCGTAAATATTTTAATTTTTACTTCTTTTACAATCAGAAGAAAGCAATGAATATGATATAATGAATATATAGAAAGGAATCCAGCCTGGATTATATTCATCTGCATACCAATGAAGCCCTGAAAGATAATGTTTAATCGTTTTATTTTCAAGGAGGAAGGCAAAAACATGTCAGGTCCTTAAAAATCATGATGCAGCTAAGTTCATTCGATCTCTGTTCATTCATTCAAAGAGCAAGTTAGCTCATCACCTTTCTGTGCCTCAATTTCCTGATCTGTAAAGTGAGGGGTCATGAATAACAGAACTTACCCCCCAAACAGGGTCTTTGTAGGAAATCCAATGAGCAGATGACTGCGGAGGTGTCTTGCAAACTATTAAGGGCTATGCCCAGAATAGAAACTGTGTGCTATTCACGCAGCTAAAGCAGAAGAGAGTGTGGTCAGATTCCAGGAGGACTTCCATGGTTGCTCCATCTATTCAGTGAGTGCTTGTTACGTGTCTGCGGTGAATGAGGCCTACCCAGCCCTGCCCTTCCTGGGCTCACAGCCCAGCATAGGGAAGAGTAAAAGAGAAAATGAATAAATGCATGAGATAATTTCAAATTGGGAGAAAGGCTGCAGACGTTAGAAGAGGGTGATGGAAGTGGGGTAGGCAGGCAGGGAAGGCCTCTCTAAGGAGGTGACATTGCCGCCTGCATGATCTCAATGAACCAAAGGCCTCGGGACAGAGAGAACAGCACATGCAAAGGCCCTGGGGTAGGATGTGCCTGGCATGTTGGAGGAACGGCAGGGAGGCCCATGTGGCTGGAGCAGAGTAAGCAAAGGGGAGAGCGGATGAGGTGACGACAGGGCTTTGTGGGCTGCAGGGAGGACTTGGGTTTTAGTCAAGGGGCACGAGGGAGCTGTGGGATGGCCGTAAGCAGGGGGGAGGCTCCCCCATCTGCCCAAGCAGGTCCCTCTTCCCCATCTGTGAGTGCCACCCACCGCCACCCCCACCGGGTGCCCAGTGCTGGAGTGGGGGGTCGGGGGTGCACAGTCTCCCCAGCCCCCGGCCTGCGCCCGCCCGGCCGCCGCCCACTCTGCCCACATCTGAGGCTCCAAGGAGCCGGACAGTCTGCTGCAAACCACGGAATGTTTCCCCGGAGCGCCCGGGCCGGGAATGTCGGCGGTGAGGAGGGGAAGGGTGGGGAGCCCCGAGAAGAGAGTTGGGGAGACACAGACAGCAGGCCCAGTGCAGGGGGCGGGCCTGGACAGGACCACAGGCCAACATGAGGTTATTGTCACTGCGATGGCCCCCTCTTTAAGATGGAGAAACAGAGGCGCAGAGTGGCAAACGGACTTGTCCACAGAGCTGGGGAGAGGCAGCACTGAGATCCAAACCCAGACCACCTGGCTGCAGAGCTTGGGGCTTCACCACTAACCCGCAGTAAAGGCGGCAGTGCAGTTCTTTCAGTGAGTGAGTGACTGGGTGGACGGATGGATGGATGGACAGACGGACGGGTGGATGGACAGACGGATGGATGGATGAAGGCAGAAAACAGCAGCTGGCTCAGCCTCCCACTTCAACCTGACACGAACCCGAATCCTGGTGGCACCCATCCGACCCCCACTCTCCAGTGCGCGCCCAGCACCTCCACCTCCTGAAGTCCCTCCTCAGATCCGACTCCAGCCTCTCCTGGTCCGTTTCCTCCAGGGCAGACAAGCACGGGGTGTGCGGGCCCTTGAGGCGTTCCCGCCAGGAGGAGGGTGGGACCGGGCTGTGCTCACTCTAGGAGCCATCAGAGAAGGGGGAGCCACGGCTCAGAAAGTGACCGCACGTTTTCCAAGGTCACACAGCAAATGGCTTCCACGCACGCACCGTGCTGGGCCGTGACCACAGAGAATAAGCCAGGGGCGTCACAGGCAGCGGAAATACCCCCTCCCCGCAAGCTTCTGGAGAAGGAACCATTGTTATCGCCATCTGATGGATGGGAAAGCTGAGGCCCAGGGAGGGGCGGTCGTTGTAGGAGGTCGCCAGCAGCAGGACGGTTCTGCGCTCACCTGCTGGGTCAGAGTGCACAGAGGCGGCAGCGTCTGGCTCTGCAACCTGCGGATGGAGGATATTCTGGGGGGTTGCGTCACCCTGGAAGTGTGTGTCACACCCTCGTTTCACACTAAGCGTCCATGGTTTTCATGATGTGGAACTTTTTTTTTTTTTTTTAAATATATTTTATTGATTTTTTACAGAGAGGAAGGGAGAGAGATAGAGAGTTAGAAACATCGATGAGAGAGAAACATCGATCAGCTGCCTCCTGCACATCTCCCACTGGGGATGTGCCCGCAACCCAGGTACATGCCCTTGACCGGAATCGAACCTGGGACCTTTCAGTCCGCAGGCCGACGCTCTATCCACTGAGCCAAACCGGTTTGGCCATGATGTGGAACTTTTGTCCAACTTTGCTCCTGGTGTCCTTGTAAGCCTGCGAGAGCTGAAGAACATGGCCGGGCGGAGGCACCTGGTCCTCTGAGAGAACGTCACAAGCAGGGAGCGGCTGGCTTCCTGGAGATGACTGCTCAGAAGTGTGGACGGGGGAGTGTGCTGGGTGTGACAGCTACGATAGGGAGGAGGTGAGAGGGAGAAGGTGAGAGACGTGCCACGCCTGACCATGATGGTCCTTGGATGCTGGGCTGCATTCGAGGGAGCAGGGCCTTTCTCCCCGGGCAATAGGGAGCCGGGGAGGGGGGGGTGGAGCAGGAGTGGCACAGGCAGACCTCAGGGCAGGTGCGGGAATGGGAACGGGGGCCAGGAGGCCATAGAAGCCATGATCCAGGTGGAAGGAAAGGAGACTTGAGCTGAGACCGAGTGGGCCAGGGAGAGGCCCCGGGGGAGAGTGGGCAGAATGTGGGGACTGGCAGTCCGTGGGGGCGGGGGGAGGGAATGAGGCCAATGGTTGGGTCGCAGCCTCAGGGATGAGGAGAGATGGTAGAATTGTCTCTGAGAGGGGGACACGGGAGGAGTGGTTCTGAGGAGGAAGATTCTGAATTCAAGGCCCCTGGGGATGTGCTGGGGGGATGCTGGATAGATGTGGAGAAGACCAGTGGGCCCAAAGGAGTGCCTGATGCCTCCTGTGTGATCAGTAACTGCTTGTCAATGAAATGGAGGGAAGAATGGGGGGATAGTAGAGGGATGGAGGGATGGAGGGATGGAGGGATGGATGGTGGAGGGATGGATGGATGAATGGTGAATGGACAGATAGATGGATAGACAGATGGATGATGGATAGATGAATGGATGGACGGATGGAGCTGAGACAGAAGTACTTGCTCTGAGTGTGAAGGGCAAAGGGCCCAGCATAGTGCCAGGAATGCCCCCGTTCAGGGCCAGGCAGGGAAGACTTGGGGGCCCCAGAAACCATGCGAGTTGTCCCCATAACTCTCTCTCAGAGAGGTCTCCTCACCCAAGTCCTTTCCTCTGCCCTCACTCCCCGTAACCAACATTGGAACTTGATGTTCCGCTGCACACACATGGCTCAGCTCTGGGGGGCCCACCGCAGACAAATCAGTGGAAAATTAAAATAGTCCCTGTGTGCTGGTGATCGGCGGCTTCAGCTGGGCCACTTAATGACCCCTTTCTGGGGATTGTTACCAGCTGGGGGTGGCTGGGGGAGGGGGTCAGCACCAAGCCACCCACCCAATCTGCAAGGGAGGGGGGGGCTGCAAACAGTGCTGCTGGGAGAGCCACCTGGTGGTGGGGGTTGGTGGGAGGCTCAGGGAGAAGGTGGCTCTGGGCTCTGCGGGCGGACCCACCTGTGCCCCTGCATCCCTGTGGGTCCTCCCTCGGGTCCCTTGCCCACACAATTCCTCCCGCCAGGGGTGCTATTTCTCCCCCAACTTACCTGGGTCATCTTTCAGTCTCAGCTCCAATGTCATCACCTTCAAGGAAGCCCTCCCAGACTAGGTCAAGTCTTCCAGTCATTTACCCTCAGAGGCACATGCCCTGCTCACCTGCAATTGTAACCTCCTAGATACACAGGGATCAAGAGCAAGAACCCCACTTGGCCACTCAACAGCTGTGTGTCCTTGGGCAAGTCACGTTCCCTCTCTGTGCCTTGTTTTTCGTATCTGTAAAAGAGGGATAACAATATCCCTTCCTCATAGGGCTGATGGGGAGGGGGAGAGATTAAATGAGCTATTCAGGGCAAACTGCTATTTACTGAGCATTTCCTATGTGCCAGACATAGGACTGTCTGGTCACCAAAGCCTTGCAATCTCATTGTAGTGATGGGGTCACTGGGGCCCCTAGAAATTAGAAAAGTTGACCTTTTCTAGGGGAGCATCATTGTGTGCCTGGGCTGGTACAGTTCCTTCTGCCCTGGTCCCCCGCCGCCACACTGGCCCCTGCAGTCTGTCCTCCCTGAAGCTGCCCACAGGCACCTGTGAGACCTAAGTCAGGTCCTGCCCCTCCTCTGCCTACAGCCCTCTAAGGCCCTGCAGGGTGTGCCCCACTCAGATGAGGTCCCTAGAGGAGTCAGATTCAGAGACAGAAAGCAGAGTGCTGAGGGCCAGAAGCGGGGGGAGGGCGATGGGGAGTCAGGGCTGAGTGGGGACAGAATTTCAGTTTGGGAAGATAGAAAAGATCTGCAAATGGGTGGTGGTGATGCTGCACAACAATGAGACTATGCTTCATGCCACTGAATTGTGCACTTAAGATGGTTAATATGGTAAATTTTAGGTGACATATATTCAATCACAATTTTTAAAAAAACAACGGGGTGCATCCATGCCGTAGGCCACTGTAGCCGCTAACAGACTTGAGTTTTAGCTGTTCTGATGGGCAAACCACCTGTGACGTAAACCGATAAGGGCTGCGATGCTCGCCGGTGCCGCTAGGGGGAAGCACATGAGCGGAAGACCCGCCTTCATGCTTTGATCTCTGGTCCGCCCGTTACTGAAGGTTTTCTTTCTCCTGTTCCTCAGCCCACTTTGTTGTTGTTGTTTTATTTACCTAAGTATTCCTAGCCCTTTTCTCCATTACTGTCCCTCCTTCGATGAACGTTTCGGGGCTCAGTGCATGTCTTCTTTATTTCCACATTCTTCAAAAAGTGCATTTTATAGCAGGGTGCACATGTTCCTGCTATGGCTGTAAAGGCGGTACGTGGTGAATGGGTGTGGCTGTGCGCCAATAAAATTGTATTTATAAAAGCAGGTGATGGGCTGAGTATTGGTCAGGGTTCTCCAGGGAAAGGAAACCAGTAGGGATGTGTGTGTGTACATGTATGTGCGATGCATGTGTGGATAGATGGAGAGAGAGAGAGAGAGAGAGAGAGAGAAAGATGAGGCCGGCAAACCCAAAATTTGTAGGACAGGCCAGCACACGGAAAACCAGGTGAGAGTCTCTGTTGTGGTTTTAAGTCTGACATCTGTAGGGCAGGGGGCAGGCTGGACGCTCGGGCAGTATTCTCCGTTACAGTCTTGAGGCACAACTCCTCCTTCACCAGGAAAGCTCGGGTTTAGCTCTTACATCCTCCGGCTGGTTGGACAAGGCCCACCCACGTGGCAGATGGCCGTTTCCTTCACTCACAGTCGACCGACTGTAAATGTGAATTGCACCCATAAAACACCTGCACATCTCGCTGAGTGTTGGACCAAATAGCTAGACACCCTGGCTTGGCCACGTGCACACATACAACGTAACCACCACAGACTGGATTTGATCCTTGCCATAACTTGCTATACCTAATGCGTTCATTTCTTGGAGCTGCGGTAGCCAAGACCACAAACAGGGTGGCCCAACCAACTGAAATGGACTGTCACACAGTTCTAGAGGCCGTAGGTCCAAACTCGAGGTGTCGGCAAGGCTGGTTCCTTCTGAGGCCGTGAGGGAGCATCGGACCCAGGCCTCGCTCCTTGGCTTGCACGTGGTTGTCTACGTGTTTACGTGGCATTCGCCCTGTGTGGGCACCTCTGTCCAAATTCCCCCTTTTCACAAGGGCACCAGTCGTATTGGACTAGGGCCCACTCTAACTGCCTCATGTTTAGCTCGATCACCTCTGTGAAGACCCCATCTCCACATGCAGCCATAGTCTGAGGTCCTGGTGGTTAGGGCTTCAGCATAGGAATTTTGAGGAGACACAACTGGATTCATGACACGTGGTTATAAGCGTGGGTGGTTCTTCCTCATCGCTGTATAATGCTCCGTCATATGCATACGCCTTAGTGTTTGCACCTGTTCTAATATACATGGGTACTTACGTGGTTTCTAGTTTGAGGTTTTTATGCACGAAGCGTCTGTGAACATTCCTGGGCCTGCCTTCTGCTGGACAGAAGCGGCCTTTCTGTCGGGTGTGTGCCTATCTGTGGCAACTAGTAGTGACAGACAGCTCCCCAGGCGGGCTGCCACGGTCCAAGCTATCTCACACACACACACACACACACACACACACACACACACACACGGACTCTGAGATCCTCACATCCCCGAAACACTGGCATCATCTATCTTTCTCATTTCTGCCTCCCTGATGGGTGTAAAGTGATACCTGACGGCTGTGCTAATTTGCTTTACTTGGGGAGCCTGCATTGCTTCTTGAGCCTGGTGGTCTTTAGGCCTCTGTCCTCTGAAAGTTGCCTGTTCGCACACGTTGCCCACTTTGCTCTCGTGGTGCCATCTTCTTGCCGTAGTTCTGAGGAGCAGGGTCGCGTCCAGCACACCCCCAGGGCAGACGTTCCCGCTGGGGCTTCTTGAAACTCAATTAGACCAGAGTTCGTTGTGAACTCCAGCTACCAGCCCTGCTCGTCCTCTAGCCTGTCATCTCTCCATTCACTCTGTTCATAGTGACCTTCTTTGGACAGAAATGTTTTTTATTGTTGAGAATCAGTAAGAATGAACTTTAATTATGAAAGACAAGATAAACACTCTTCCAGGTACTGGCTTGACATGAAAGTTGGGATAATTAAACAGGAAAAGAAAAACAACATAAGTAAATACATTTTTAAAAAAGAAAGAAAGAAACAACCCTAACCTGCATGGCTCAGTGATTGGAGCATTGTCCCACACACCAAAGGGTCACGGGTTCAATTCCTGGTCAGGGGCCAGTGCTTGAGTTGCAGGTTCAAACCCAGCCTGGTCGGGGTGTGTGTGGGAGGCAACCAATTGATCTGTTTCTCTCATCTAGATGTTTCTCTCTCTCTTCCTCTCGCTCTCTCTCTCTCTCTCCCCCTCCCCCCATCCCTTCCACTCTCTCTGAATATCAATGGAAAAAATATCCTCTGGTGAGGATTAACCAAAACAGAAACAAACACATAATAAACTTGGGCATGTCAATGAAATGGTTTGTAAAGAGAAATAGAGGCCCCTCTCAGTTTAAACCTAATTAAAAAACATATTTCAAACATCTTAAGAATAACTCTGACCATTACTAGATTTGGCCATATGAATAAATAAATAATGGAAGTAATTAAGGGGGCACAATCACCAAGGTATTAATCTTGTAAAGATAAGTATGGAAGCCTAGTTATGTGTTAGGGTCTCATATATATATATCCTTTTTAATTTAAATTTTGTTTTCCGGTTACAGTTTTTAGCCCTAGGCGGTTTGGCTCAGTGGATAGAGTGTCGGCCTGTGAACTGAAGGATCACGGGTTTGATTCCAGCTAAGGGCACGTACCTGGCAACCAGTCGATATGTCTCTCTTACATCAATGTTTCTCTCTATCTCTCCCCCCTCCTTGCCACTCTCTCTAAAAATCAATGGAAAACCTCGGGTGAGGATTAACAACAACAACAAAAATCAATTACAGTTTTTATTCAACATTATTTTGTGTTAGTTTCAGTGTACAGCATAGTTGTTAGACAATCATTTCCTTTACAAAGTGTTCCCCGTGATATTTCCAGTAGCCTCCTGGCCCCATACATAGTTATTACAATGCTAGAGGCCTGGTGCACGATAATTCGTGCACTTGGGGGAGGGAGGGGCTAAGCCCCACCTGTGCCCTCTGGCAGCCCAGGAGCCCTCTGACGATGTCCACCTGCCAGCGGGGAGCAGGCCTAAGCTGTCAGTTGGACATGCTTAGCACTGCCAAGGAGCCAGGAGAGGCTCCCGCCACCGCCACTGCGCTCAAGCCATCAGCCTGGCTTGTGGCTGAGCAGAGCTCCCCCTGTGGGAGTGCACTGACCACCAGGGGGCAGCTCCTGCATTGAGGGTCTGCCCCCTGGTGGTCAGTGTGCATCATAGCAACCGGTTGTTCTCTGTTGTTCCACTGTTAGGGTCAATTTGCATATTACCCTTTTATTATATAGGATCACTGACTATAGTCCCTGTGCTGTACTTTGTAGCTATCAATTTGTAGATCTTAATCCCTTCACCTTTTCTGCCCAGTTTCCCTACCCCCCTCCCCTCTGGCAACCCCCAGCCTGTTCTCTCGTTGAACAGAAATCTTTCATTTCAATGGCACCAATTTCACACATCTTTTGCCTTCGGGCTTGTGCTTCAGAAGTTTTGTTTAAGAAGTTCTTTCTCACCCCCAAGTCAAAAAGCTCTTCTCCACTTTCTTCTATTAACGTTCCCTCTTCATCTTCCCCATTTGGGTCTTTAATTGGGTGGCATCGGCCTCCCAGGTGATGCAGTCAGGGAACCTGTTTAAAATGAACCAGTTTTCCCTGCGCTGTTGAGAGAACCACCGTCTTTTCTCCACCAGCTCGTGTGGTCCCTCCACAGGTGCTCAGGGTGCGTCTCCGGGCTCTCGCCTCTCTCCGTGCGTCCGTTGGATTATTGTAAACACATTGCCCGGCTGGGTGCTGTCTGTGAGGTCGGGATTCTGACAGTCTCCGTCTGGCGGGGGGAAACTGAGGCTGGGGGAAGGGAAGAGTGTTGCCAAGTCATCCTGGGTGAGGTTGACATATGTCAAGTGCCCGGTCGGCGCCCGTGGGAGACCAAGGAATAGCATGGAGGGAGAGCAGAAGATGGAGTTTGAAAGGGCCTGGGAAACTGTGCCTGCGTGGCCAGTGCGTGCCCACGCTCCATGGGTCTGTGCCAGCCATGGGCAGAGGGGGTCCCCAGGAGAAGCTGCCGGTTGGATCCCGTCATGGTCAGAGGGCCTGGGTTCTGCAGGCTGAGGACAGGTGGCTCAGATGGGCCTGAGTGGGGAGTGGGCGGGCCACACGGGGGCCCCTGTGGGACGGGCTGGGCATATCTGGGGTGAGGAAGCCTCTGCTGCCTCTTTTCTGCCTCTGGGGCCACCAGACACCGGGAAGGGGCATCGGGCAGGAGGCCGGCTGGGAGATGGGGGGAGTTCCCGCCACACCCTGGTCTAGTCCAGCTGCGCTGCTGGCGGAGGCCGTGACCTTTCTCCCAGATCCCGAGCTGAGTAATCCTCACCGGAAAAGAACTCCGCCAGCCGAGGCTGCAGTGCCTCCTCGGGGTGGGGGTGGGGGCGGGTGTCAGGCGGGGTCTCCAGCCCGGCCGCTGGGGACAAGCGTGCACGGCCACTGGTGTGTTTCAAGGCTGAACCCCCTCCCCACCCGGTTGTCTGTCCCACGTGGTCCCAGAGGACCAAGCGTGTCCAGGAGGAACAAGGTAGCAAGTTGGTCAGGAGCCTGGACATCGGGAAGGCTGGGTTCAAATCTCAGTTCTGTCACTTTTTTTTCAGAGTTACCTGAAGAAGGTGATTCCCCAACCCCCTTCTGAGCCATGAAACCCCCTTCCTGGTTTGTTTGTTTTTTAAATATATTCTATTGATTTTTTACAGAGAGGAAGGGAGAGAGATAGAGAGTTAGAAACATCGATGAGAGAGACACATCGATCAGCTGCCTCCTGCACATCTCCCACTGGGGATGTGCCTGCAACCCAGGTACATGCCCTTGACCGGAATCGAACCTGGGACCTTTCAGTCCTCAGGCCGATGCTCTATCCACCGAGCCAAACCGGTTTCGGCCCCCCTTCCTGGTTTTGTGAGGCTCAAATGTGATACCGACGCTCTGAGCACAGAACAGGGGCCTGAGCGGCTACGCGATTCCATTCCCAAAGCCGGCACAGGGCGCCTCCCGGGCCCGTCCCGTCCCAGGTGCTGGCGGTGCCGCGGGAATAAAACAAAGATACACATCCTGTGGGGCTGGCCTTCCAGGGAGACAGACAGACAACAAACAGAGCAACAGCACATGTCCGGGAGGCTCGGACCGTAAGGAAAGCGGAAATGGTGCTGAGAGTTGATGACTGACTGTTGTGGACACCCCCTCAGCAGCATGGAGAGCCCCCACCCCGGCGTCTGAGGCCTTCAAGGTGCGCGCCTATGTAGTGCCAGTTGTGTACGCACTCCAAGTGCATGGCCCTGCTCCCAGGGGAGAAAGCAAGGTCTCTGGTTTGTCAAAGGTCAGGAGGCGGTGGAACAGGCAGAGCCGGGAGTGGATCTGCCGGGGGTCAAGGCTCCTGGACCCCACACCCCTCCCCTGAGGGCACTGGCACCCTTCCAGCTGCACCCATCCACCCTCACTCCCATCTTCCCAAACAGGGGTCCGGGCAGGCTGCGCCTCAGGAGGGAAGCGGCTAAGGCAGGCACCTGGCAGGACAAGGCAGGGCCGACCAGGAGTGGGGTGCCCGCCCCCACCCCCAGGGCTGCCTGGGAAACGCCAGCGCCTAATCCTGGCTCAGGAGGACACGTTGTCCTAGAGATTATATAAACCGACCTCTCCCTGTGTTTGTTTAGTTCTCGCGGGCTTCCCCTTGTCTGTCATTCCTTCATCGCCCTGTTCACGGCGCTAGGGGTGGGGCGCTTGGAGCCGGGCATCTTTGAGGAGGGGGGTCTGCAGCTCAACCCTCCCTACCCCCTGGGCCCTGGCCACCCTTCCCTCTCCACGAGGATCCACAGGTCCAGCTGGTGGAAGGGGCCTGGGGCTGTGCATGGCGGGTGGAGCGTGTCTTAGAGATGGGAGCTTAGGCCCAGCTGAGGGCACCGCAGTCAGGCTCTGACCCCTGGAATATCACCTCCCCACCCGGCACTTCAGTTTCCTCCTCCAGAAAATGGGGGCCCTGGTGGCCCCAACTTCCAAGTTGTTGAGAAGGCCACGCAAGGAAAGAGCGTGGCATATAGTAAGTGCTCAGTTAACGTGGGTTGTTGGCTGTTAAGATGAAACCCCGAGAGGTGTTGGTGCCCACCCCCTGCGCGCACACGCGCGCGCACACACACACGTGCACACACACGGGCACCTGGGCACAGGTTAGCCCAGGACGCCCCCCGGATACTGTGACCCTGGTGGCTTTCATCAAGGTTCCAGAGGACAAGGCGTACTTTCTCCCTCACCTAAGTCTCAGGGAGGCCCCACAGGGAGCCCTGGTTCAAGTCCCAGCTCCTCCTCTACCAGCTGTGCTATCGCAGTCACTTCGCCGCGCCCTGCCTCAGTTTCCCTGTCTGTACAGTAGGGATCGTGCTAGTGTGCCCTCTTCCTCCAGGGTCTCTGAGAAGACTAAGCTCGTTCATCTGTACACAGCATTTAGAATGGGCGTTGGCACTAAATAAGAGAAAAGTAGAGCTAAAAGAGAAGTAAATAAATAACCCCATTGTGCAAATGAACAAACTGAGGCTGGGTTCACATGGTGTATCGGGGCAGGGCAGCGAGTCCAGAAACCAAGTTGGCTGCCTCCCACCTCTCCACCCGCATGGTGCCCAGGGAGGGGCTTCTGGGGCAGACGGAGAAATGGGGTGAGGGCGTCCAGTCCCCATGGGCCAGGATTCAAATCCCCACCTGGCTGCCTCGAGCGAGTGGCCACCCTGCTCTGAACTTTGATTTCCCTCCTCGGTCAGACAGGACTGGGGTGGGCAGCCGTGTCGGGGTGCCCGCCCTCCCCAACCTGCCACTCAGCCCCTTTGCATAACCCGGCAGTGGCAGCACAGCCGGAAATCACAGTGCCAACGACTCCCTCCCTCTGTAACCGACTTCCTGCCGTTACCCACCCACCTTGGGTACCAGCCACCCCCTCCCCACCCCCCCACCCTGGGCTCACAGGAGCAGAGGGTTTCAATCTTTCACCCGAGGGTCCCGCCCCCAAGGAGTGAACACCCGCCCCCTCCCTCTGCCCCCACCCTCTGCCCCCTCCCTCTGCCCCCTCTCTCTGCCCCCTCCCTCTGCCCCCCTCCCTCTGCCCCCCTCCCTCTGCCCCCTCCCTCTGCCCCCCTCCCTCTGCCCCCTCCCTCTGCCCCCCCTCTGCCCCCTCCCTCTGCCCCCTCCCTCTGCCCCCCTGCAGTGGCACATCCTCCTGGATGGGTCCATGGGCTGCTGGTGACCATCGCCAGGTCCCCTTCTGCCACTTGGCTGGCAGCCTGCTTGCTACCCGCCCTTTGCCCAAAGATCAGAAGGCAAAGGGCAAAGGTCAAGAAGCCCCCTCTTTCAGATGGAGAGAAGTAGGAGTTGTCCCCCAAACTGGAGAAGGGAAAGGAACCTCCAGTTCAGCAGGACTTAAGAGCAGCGGGGGCGGGGGGGGGGGGGCTGCCCTTGGGGTGTACACGGAAATGACCCCAGCCCTGGCCTGGAAGTGGATATGGGGCCTGTGAGGTGGGCTGTGGGGACCCTCCTTCAGCCAGTGGCGCGGTTGGCAGATAATTACAGCTACAGGCGTCGTAGGACTGCGCCCGTTCGATGGATGGGAAGCGGCACAGGGAGGCTGCTGCCTGGCCAGGCCACGCGGTCAGTAGGTCAGTACTCAGCAGAGCTGGGGTTGGAACCTCCACAGGCCTGACTGCCAGGGCCTGGGGGTGTCAGGAAGGAGGCCTGGGCGGGCTCTGCAGGGCGGCAATCACAATGCCACCTCCCATTTCTGCACAAAACGAGATGTCCTTTCTCCCCTGCAGCGACCCCCGCCAGGCAGGGGCTCATGTGGGACAGATGGGGACAGAGGCTCCAACGTCAGTGGGAGTCGCCCTACCTGGGAAGCGCCGAGGGGCCTTAATGGGGACATGAGGGCGGTGTCCCCGTGCCTCTGTCTGTCAGCAGATGCCCCTGTGAGGTCCTGGCACCCTTGGGCCTCAGTTTCTCCATCTGAAGGGAGAGACTCCGGAGCGATGGGAGCGGGACTCAGAGGCTGGCCCTGGGACCGGCGTGTGTGGGCAGGCTCCTGAGTTCCAGGTGGGGCGCGTCCACACCCAGGCGCTCGTGCCAGGCCCGCCAGGCAAGGGGCTGGGCGGAGACCTCCCCGTCATCCCGTGCAGCCTGGGTTTGGCTCTGGCCACCTCACTCCACGGCCTCGCTGTCCTCGAACGTACCAAGCTCAGTCCCCCCTCCAGACCTCTGCCCAAGTCGCACAGCAAGCGACAAAGCCAGGACTGCAGCTCAGCGCAGCCCAGCTCCCCAGCCACGACCCCGGGAGAAGTTCAAAGGATTCAAGGGCACCAGCTCCCCCAAGAGCCAGGGGTCCTGCTGCCCCCGTGCCAGTGGCTGCAGCTCCCCAAGCCGCGCTGCCCTGTCTCCCCCAAAAGGGTCATCACTCGCCCGTTCTTGGCTCAGGTCCATTTTCAAGGGCGTGAAATGTGCCCACAGGGGGGAGAAAGACTGAGTAAGTCTCCTGCTCCTCAGATCTCCACACCTGGGAAGTGCTACCAGGTGTCTTGCTGTTTTGCGTCTCCTCCCAGCTCTTTAGGGAGGAGCCCGGATAAGCCCTGAGCATATCAACAGCCGTACACCCCTTTTCCCGGGGCGGTTGGGGTGAGATGCTGGGGGACCCAACTTGGCAGACACACAGGCAGCAGCCTCTAGGCGTGGAGTGGGGTCCCACCAAGATGCCCGGGAACATGCATGTCACACGAGGCCATGGAAGAGACACACACCTTTCTGGGCCTCAGTTTCCCCATCTGTAAAATGGGGCAGTCGTGCTCCCCCCCACACACACACACACAGTCAGCTCTGAGGATCCATGCGTAGCGTGTGTAAAAGATTTAGCACAGGGTCTGGCACCCAGCAGCTCTCCTTGATGTTCGCTATTGATATTCCCTTTATGATACCAGTGAGTCTGTATCTACACCCCAGGCAGGGCTGCCACGGCACTTAACAGCCGTCAGAGCCTGGTCTGCCCGAGAACAGACCCTGGTTGTGGCCACTGGGAACGGCCTCTGGGTGGGTGAACAGTCTTGACACTTTGACTCTTGGTCTCAGGCAAGGGTTGGGGACCGAACCGCAGGAGTATCACCTACTGTGCACTCTTGTCAAACCAGGGCAGCCTGTAGAGGCGGGTATAGTGGTCACTGGGCAGAGGACAGAGAGCCCCGGTAGGGCTGGGCATTGGGGCGAAGGGAGCCTGAGCTGGCCTTGGGCTCAGTGTGCGACCAGCAGCACAGGCCTCAGTTTACACATCTGTGAAATGGAGCGAGGAGAGATGGCCATGTCCTGGTTGTGCAATGGACTCACATGGAGAGGAGGCATGGGTGGTGCCTGGCGCACAGTAGGTGCACAGTAAACCTGTCGTGCTTTCACTGTCCCCACCTCCCCAAGCTGTCATGGGGATAAATGAAGCTCGCCCTGGAAGGGGCTGGCCTGTGACAGCAGGCCGGGAAATGCTTGCTGAGAAAGAATAATGACCAGGCAGCCCCTTTCCTGCACACAGTGTCCTCCAGTTTCCAAAATGGCGAGGCCTCTATGCACTTTCTCTCCCTCGGCACTGCTAACGTTGGGGCCTGGTCACTCTCGGTGGGGACTGTCCTGGACACTCTGTGTGAGCAGCATCCCTGGCCCCACCCGCTCAAGGCCAGGAGCACCCCAGTGTGAAAACCACTGTTCCTCCAACACGGCAGGCCTGTTCTTGCCCCAGGGCCTTTGCATATGCTGGTTCCCTCTGGAACACTCTTCCAGAGATGTCACCCAGTGTCCCCTGGGGCAGAACCCCTGCTTTATGGCCGAGTTAACACCCACTGCAGCAGGTGGAAGTCCTCCTCTAGCAGAGGAGAGAATCGAGGCTCAGAGAGGGGCGCAGACTTGCTAGGGCACACCGCACTTGGGGTGGAGCCGGCCCTGCCCCAGGCTCCCTCACTGCACACGACTCTGAGCCCACGTGGGGAGGGGTGGGCAGTCCACCGCCAGCCGTCCCAGGGTTCCAGGAACTGGCAGAAGGAGCCCAGGGCATGCCACAGTTGCAACATTCGAGGGCTGCATGCCTGGGCAGTGCCACCACCTCAGCCCCGTGGGCACCGCCAGGAAAGAGAAAGCAACTCAGAACTGGGCACCAGGACAAAAGGTGGAACCCCAGGCCTGGGGGTGGCCGCTGGAGAAGAAGGGCCCAGTTAGAGACTTTGCTTTGCTGCGTGACCTATTAAGACACAGCTAGGTTTGTCCTGGTCAATGAGAAGGCCCTAGCCCAGCGGTTCTCAACCCGTGGGTCGCGACCCCTTTGGCGGTCAAACGACCCTTTCACAGGGTCGCCTAAGACCATCCTGCATATCAGATATTTACATTACGATTCATAACAGTAGCCACATTACAGGTATGAAGTAGCGACGAAAATAATTTTATGGTTGGGTCACAGCATGAGGAACTGTATTTAAAGAGCCAGAAGGTTGAGAACCACTGCCTTAGTCAGGCAGGCCCCCACCTCCAGGTGAAACTCATTGGCCCAATGAAAGTGTTGAGGGTGGGTGCCTTAGGTTCCCCAAATCCAGCATTCTTGGTCCCTTACAGAAGACCCTCTGCTGGGACTTCCTAATATGGGGACCCTAAGGATTGGTTTGAGGGAGCTCCCTGTTCAGATATGTGCCCTTGAGCCGTTAGTGCCTTATTAGAGCAGGAGTGTGTGTAAAAGTTCAGTAAGTCATTCATGAAACATTCATGGAGGATGTGAAGCTGATGTGAGGGAAAGCAGAGGGCACAGCCTATGCAAAGGCCCTGGGGCAGGACTGGCCCTCGTGTGCTGAAGGAATGGCAAGGAGGCCCGTGTGGCTGGAGCAGAGTGAGCAAGGGAAGACGTGAGAGCAGGGTGGAGAGGGGGCAGTTTGGTCAGGGCCCGTGGGCCACACGGAGGAAAGTGGGTTTTATCCAAGGCCGTGGGGAGCCCTGGAGGCTTTGGGCAGGGGGAGAGGTGGTGTGCCACCTAAAGACTGTGGGGCTTGGGACAAGGTCCCTTCCCTCTCTCTGGGCCACAGTCTCCTCCTCCATCAGCTGGGGAGTGACAATACCTGTTTGGGGAACTGATGTGAAGGTAAAGAAAGGGTCCAGCAAGGGGGTTGGCGCATAGCAGCTACACAGCCTTCACCTGACCCAGCCCCTGCTATCGCTCTCCTGGACCTGTGTGGGCCCCCCAGTCCTGGTCCCCTGGTTCACATCCAGTCTGTCCTCTCCACAGTGGCTAGAGGGCACCTGTGAGCACGGAAGTCAGGTCCTACCCCCCCACCCTCACCCCACCCCCACCCCCACTCCTGCCCACAGACTTCCTTGTGGTCCAAAAGGCCCTGCATGCACGACCTGTTGCCACACACCCCGCCCCCCTGCCCTCACCTCCCCGCTCTCTCCTCCTCACTCACTCTGCTCCAGCCACCTGGGCCTCCTCACTGTTCCTCCAACAGGGCAGGCCTGTTCTTGCCCCAGGGCCTTTGCATATGCTGGTTCCCTCTGGAACACTCTTCCTCCAAAGACCCACATGACTCCTCAGTCACCTCCTTCAGGTCTCAGCTCCTTAAAATTGCACCCCTACCCTGGCCCACACTTCCCCTCCCCTCTCTCCTCGCTTTACTTTCCTGTCATACCTCCAGCGGCCCTCAGCCGCCTTGTCACACTGACAGCCACTGACATGTCCACATGCTTCTCTTTCTGAATTAGAAAGGGAGTAAATGAGGTGGTGGCCTTGCTTGCGTTTGTGGGCAGGTTCCATGGCCTGGCCAGGCCTCGCTGAGTGGTTGGCTGGGCCTCAGTTCTGGCCAGCACTGGAAGCTGTCGGCCCTGTTCCTGGGGGAAATGAGGAGACGGATCCGTGTGGGTGTGAGCAGATGTGCGTAGGGGTCTCAGCACCCTCCCAGCCCAGAAGCCCACCTTGGGTCAGCAGGAGCCAATGAGACCCAGGCCAGCCCTCTCCTCGTGCATGTCAGACCCAGCAGCCCTGCCATCAGCTCCAGAATCTCTCTGCCAAGGAAACCCCAGCGCTGAGGTTTTCCATGATGAACAAACAGATGGCCTCAGGCCGAGTGGGTGGGGTGCTGAGCTGAGCCCTGGAAAGGACCAGAGGTCCCTGGAGCAGATCTGCTGCCCTCCCACGAGGGAAACTGAGGCAGGGAGCTCCTCCATGTCTCTGTGCCCGGGGAGGGGGGGTGCCACTCTCACAAGGTTCTCAGGTTTGGCCACGTGTAACGCTTGGCAGAGGACAGCGTGGGGAAGGCGGAGACCTGGGCCTGCTGCCATGACAAATTCCTCCCAGCAGCGGTGGAGGCAGAGGGAGAGGGCTTTTGTTGTTCCTCCCCTCCCCCACCCCCCCAACAGAATGAGAGAGAGAGAGAGGGAGAGATAGAGAGGGAGAGAGAGAGAGAGTTAGTTGTTGGCAGGAAGAAGGTATTGAGCCAAGACTAGGCGGGCTCTCTTCTGGCCTCTCACTCAGCTAGAGCAGCTGGGAGTGGGATGGCGGGAAGGGAGGATGGAGAGGTTCATCGTCCACTAGCATCCCTGCATTTTGCAGAAAAGGGGTGGCCTCTTGGAAGGACACCAAGCACAGCCTTCAAGGCCCCCTGGCGGTGGCTGCAGCCCCTCTCCCCACAGTTTCTCAGCAGCTTCGCTGCCTGCAGACCTTTTCATAGACTGTTCCCTCTGCTGGGATGCCCTTCCCATCAATCTCAGCATCCTCCCAGGCCACCTTGGGTCTGGTCTTCCATCCCCCGGGACCTACAGGGCCCATGTGAGCCAGGATGGAGCCTAAGGCCAAAGGAAAATTCAGTAATCCTGATCATGCCTTTATTTAAACAGGATATTGTGTTCCTTGTGGATTTTCTGCGTTCATTTGCATTCTTTAAAAGATAAGTTATCTTGCCCTGGCCGGTGTGCTCAATGGTTAGAGCGCTGGCCCCCGCACTGAAGGATTGCAGGTTCGATTCCCAGTCAAGTATGTACCTGGGGTACCTGGGTTGCAGGTTCAATCCCTGGCCCCTGTCGGGTGCATTCAGGAGGCAACCAATCAATCTCTCTCTCTCTCCTCTCCCTCTCTCTCTCTCTTACTCTCTCCCCCTCCCTCCCTTCCACTCTCTCTAAAAAAAAAAAAAAAAAATCAAAAATCAATGGGAAAAATATCCTCAGGTGAGGATTAACAACAACAACAAAAAGCCAAACATTAGTTATCTTGATGACTGAGTTATTGGCACACCCCCTTCCTTAAATGTTGCACACACACACACACACACACACACACAATAAGTGTCTCACTTGCCTCACCCTCTTTTAGGCCCTGGGGATCTAGTTTGCGCCAGGGCCAATCCAAAAGCCTTGGGGAGGGGAAGGATACAAGGTAAGGAGGTAAGGAATAGGATGACGGAGGTCTAGCTCCTACCCCTGGGGACAGACCCTTGGGGACATGACCCCAGCCGACCTGGTCACACTCACTATGTGACCCCGGGCAAGTCATTTCCCTCTCTGGGCCTGAGCCATGCCTTGTCTATCAAAGAAGCCAATAAGCATTCCCTGGCCTGCCTTGAGGGCTTGTGTCCATCAAATGGGACAATAGCCCTAAATGGCTGCCTACACGATGTAAGCTTTTATTAGGGCTCCAGGGCCTCGGCCTCAATTGCCTCATCTGTAAAGTGGGCATAATGACACCTGCTGCTGCTTACCTCCCAGGCTCCAGAGAATTCAAGGAGTAATGATGCTTTGCTGAGGGGACATCTGAAGGCTGAGAAAGTTCTGCGAAGGTGGGGACAGTGACTTCTGTTGGGAAGTCAGACCCTCCTCACTCCACCACAATGATAATAATACCTCCTGCAGAAACACTGAAAAGGAAAAAAATCAGCCAATACCATTGTGGCAATTTTGACCTCTTTCCTTCTTGTCCATGCCTCCCAACCCTCCCCCTCCCTTTTTTTTCCCCTGCCCTTTTTTATAGCTGATAGCTAGAAGGTGGGACCGTCAGGGGTTAAAAAGATGGGCCTTGTGAACAGGCTGCCCAGGTTCAAATCCCAGGCTTACCATATACTGGCTGTGTGACCTTAGGCAACTCCCTTAACCTCTCTGTGCTTCAGCTTCCTTATCTGTAAATGGACGTGGTGGCAGTACCTTTCCTGTGGAGCTGTGGCAATGAGTTAACGTACGGCTCAGCAAACTGTGTTACAGGGGCCGGAGTTTTTGTGCAGCATGTGAGCCAAGGATTGTTTTTACATTGTGAAATGGTTGGAAGAAATCCAAGAGAATAATATTTTGTGACATGCAAAAATCATGTGAAATTAAATAAAGTTTTATTGGCACAGGGCCCGTTTGTTGACATGCCATTTCTGGTATCTTTTGGCTTTTGAGCTACAAGGGCAGAGCTAAACAGATGGGACAGAGACCATCTGGCTGGCAAAGCTAAAATATGAACTCTGTGGCTCTTTACGGAAAAGCTTCAAGCCCTGAGCTACTTTGTGTTTTTTTAAACTTATTAAATTTGGGGGCGGGGGGGCAGGGGAATGACATTGGTCAACATGAACATATAGGTTTCAGGTGTGGGTTTCTAAGTTACAAGATCTGTATATTGCCCTGGCCTGATAGCTCAACTGGTTAGAGCGTTATCCTGCTATGCCAAGGCTGCAGGTTCAATCCCCGGTCTGGGCACATACAAGAAGAAACCAATGAATGCAAAAATAAGTGGATCAACAAATTGATGTCTCCCCCCTGCCTCTCTCAATTCAATCAATAAAAAATTTTTAAAAAAAGATCTTTATATTGCACCGTTTGACCACCACCTAAAGTCAAATCTCCTGTCGCCATATATCATCCTGAATTACTTTGAATAGTGCCGGGCACAAAACGAGCTGGGTCCAGGTGTGCTTGCTGCTGCTGTTAAATGTTCGTTATTGGTGATACAGAAGTCACTTGCTGTATTTCCCCTGTAACCATCGCATGGCCTGCATTTCTCCCACATCATTGACGACTCTTGGAAGCCTGCCTACTCCCCACGTGTGGAATCCCCGCAGTCCCACCTGTCGGGCACTCAGGTTTTCCTAATGGCCTTGGCAGAGCTTAGTGAAGAGCCTCACTTCTCCACCTGGGTGGGGTTTTTTGTTTTTAATGTAACAAACATTTCTCTGTCATTACTGGGTGATGGGTCCTATTCTAGGCACTTTGCAAATAACTGATTTAATCCTCGCTATGACTACTGTGGTTCCCCTGTATTGCAGATGGGCAAACTGAGGCTTAAAGAGTTCAGGTGATTTGCCCAGGGTCACACTGCTGGGATTCGAACTCGGGCCGGGCGGCTCCTGTCTGCGCCTTAGGCCACTCTCCTCATTCCTGAAAGCTGAATCCTTGTATCAAGTGACAAAGATTCAAGTAGTCGACCACGGGCCGACGCCCCCCACTGGACAGATACCGAGATCTCGTAGGCCAACCTGAAGTTCGACACTTGTAACTCAACTATGGGCTCCCAGGAGCAAGCCCTGGACTCAGTCGGCAGGAGAACTGGCCATCCCTGCCAAGACGGGGAAGTGACAAGCCCTGGTTAGAATCCAGGTGTGGTGGCCCCGCCCAAACCTGCAGCCCCTCCTTTCTCCTGGGCCTGGGGGCGGGGCCAGTAAATCCACATAATCCAGCCCCTGCTGGATTTACCCCTACTCGTCCGCTCCCGCACTGCCCCCTCCCCCATCTGACTGGCACTCTTTCCTTCGCTCAGCCAGAGGAGGCATCCGTTCCTCTGTTTGTTCAGCCTCAGCCACCGGAAGTGGGGCAGCTGCAACTCCCTGTCTCTCCTGGTAGGCGTGTCAAATGGTGCAACCACCTTGGAAAACAGTCTGACAGGTTCTTAAAAAGTTAAACACATACCTACCACCATGGGATCCAACCTTCTACTCCCAGGTCTTTACCCAAGAGGAATGAAGGGCTATGGCCGTGCAAAGACTTTTACATAAATGCACTTAGTGTAGGTATACTAAGCAGCCGTAAAAAGGCGTGAACTATTGGGACACACAACAACGTGGATGAACCGCAAAATAATTATGCCGAGTGGAAGAAACCAGACACGAAAGAATGTGATGGACACACAGCCACGCCCATTCCTTTACTTACCATCTATGTCTGCTTGGGTGCTACAAAGGTAGAGTAGAGTAGTGAGTAACTTTGGGTAGTTAGTAACTCTGGGCCTCAGTCGCCCCATCTGCAAAATGGGGCTAGATATCTGCCACTTTGTATTGTGTGACTTTGTTTGTGTTCTTCTTACATAAATGTTGGAAGCATATCTTTATAACTCAGTGATTTGGGTTTTCTTTTTTACCCCCTCCAAAACAGAGCATCTTTAACAAAAAAATTGATTTCAGAGAGGAAGGGACAGGGAAAGAGAAAGAGAGAAACATCAATGATGAGAGAGAATCATCAATCTGCTACTTCCTGCACGCCCCACACTGGGGATCGAGCCCCAACCCAGGCATGTACCCTGACTGGGAATCGAACCATGATCTCATGATTCATAGGTCGATGCGCAACCACTGAGCCATGCCAGCTGGGCAACAAAGCATCTTGAAGATCAGTTCATGTCAGTGCTGTAGTTAAGGAAGCCTGATGTATGTGTGTGTGTATGATTTCTTTAAATATGTATATTTATATTTTAGCATATAAATATAATAATTATATAATTATCTCTCTATATAAAAGGCTAATATGCAAAGTGTCCCCTCAGGAGTTTGACCAGGAGTTCGATCCCTCGCTATGACGTGCGCTGACCACCAGGGGGTGGCACGGAACAAAGTAAGGCCCCTGAGGGCAGCCAGGGAAGGAAGCCCTGATGGTCCCTGATCACCTGCCAGGCCTAGGGATCCTACCGTGCATGAGTTTTGTGCACCGGGCCTCTAGTATTATATATAATATTATAATTAAATATAATAATTATGTTTATATAATATATGTTGCATATCTAACATATATGTATTTTATATATGAATATATCATGTATAACATAATACTTATTTAATAACATACATTTATATATGTTCATATTAAATGTATCATATTTCATACATAGACATTTTACATATATATAATACATATATTTAATATATATACATATATGATTCTTTTAAAATGGGATTTACAAGCCCTTTGGTCTCTCTGAGACTTTTATTAATTCCACAAATTTTTATTGAGCACCTACTATGTACCAGGCACTGTTTTCTGTGTCCAGGATTCAGCTGTGAACAAGACCGACTCCTCCCCGCCACACCCCATCTTGGAGCTGACAGTCTACTCTCAGCACGTTCTAATTTTGAGTTGACGATTTAACTATTTATTGGGCTTTAGATGCTAGGATGAGTGTAATCCCAGTCTGACTCAGGACTTGCTTTCATCATTGTTCCTTTTATTAGTAAATGTAAAGGTTTGCTAATAGAATAAATACCCTAAAACTCAACACCACCAGGATAGACAGAACTTTAGCAATAACCTGTACCCCAAAGTTAACCATCCTCCTGAAACTGGAATTTATCCTTTCCTTGCTTGAAAATAATTGTATCTCTAACATGTATTTCCCCCCAAAAAATGTTGCTTTGCTTTAGTTACTATAACTTTACAAAGAGGGCATCATGCTATGTGAAATATTTGGGAACTTCTTGTTCCACTTGATGTTCTGTTGCTAAATCCAGCCACACTATTTGCCGATAGCTGAGAACACCACTGTGGCTGCTGATTAATAGGCCCTTGGGTGAATTTCCCACAATGCACTTCTCCATTCTCTCAGCGTTTTCCTCTTCTTCACAGGATAGTGCTGAACATTATGGGGCATGTTTCCGGGGGCAACAAGCAAGGGTTTCTTGTCGCTCTGTGTCTGGGAGATACAGGCTATGTTGTGTGACACATGAATGTTCGGTGTTTAATATTAGTCTGTTTTCCAAAGTGGTTGCAATGTGGGAGAGCCCTGTGTGTTTACAGCCTGTCCAACATTTGGTATTGGTGGACGTTTTAAATTTGGGGCAGTGATATAGGGGTGAGATGAGGCCTCACTGTGACCCTGTCATGCATCTGCTTGATCCCTAAAGAGGTTGGACATCTCTCCATGCACGTGTTGGCCACCCGTGTTTCATGGTTCACACTATGCCAGTTCATGCTTTTTGCACACTTTCCTCTTACGTAGCCGTCTTTTTTTATCATTTGGAACTTCATTCTTTTTATTTATTTATTTATTTTTAAATATATTTTTATTGATTTCAGAGAGAGGAAGGGAAAGGGAGATAGAAACATCAATGATGAGAGAGAAGCATTGATCAGCTACCTCCTGCACACCCCGTACGAGGGATGGAGCCAGCAAGCCGGGCATGTGCCCTGACTGGGAATCCAACCATGACCCCCTGGTTCATAGGTCGACACTCAACCACTGAGTCAAGCTGACCGGTGGAACCTGATTCTTTTTAAAGGACTGTATCATATTCCATCAGGAGGCCGTACCATATGCATAGCATTCGTTCTCAACTGGGGCAAAAATTTGTTCTTGTAGGGTGAAAAATCTTACTCTTTTAATGTACAAAACACAGATATATGTACAGTATGTAAATTAATATGCAGTATATCGGTGGTACTAAAATTTCATAAGAAGTGATTAGGAAAAAATATCTAAAACTGCTCTGGGGGGACTAATAATGAAAGAAAGGCTGGGAAACACTGATTTATAGCAGTTTTCACAAGTATATGGCAATGAAGATCTTTAAGGACATATATGTCTTTTCCCAAGATCAGGATAGACTCCTGGGACTTGGACCATACGGTCTGAACTTGTCTGAGACCTCTTGCCAAATGGCTTTCCTAATCCATACACACATTTACTTCCAAGCAAGTTATGAAAATGCCTGTTTCACTACATTCTCCCCAGCACTGGGTTTTGTTCATTTTTAAACCTTTACCTATTTTTTAAATGTATTTTTATTGATTTCAGAGAGGAAGGGGGAGGGAGAGAAAGATAGAAACATCGATGATGAGAGAATCATTGATCAGCTGCCTCCTGCATGCCCCCTACTGGGGATCCAGCCTGCAACCCCATCATGTGCCCTTGACTGGGAATCGAACCCCAGACCCTTCAGTTCGCAGGCTGACAACACACTATCCACTGAGCCAAACCGGCTAGGGCAAAGCTGTACCTATTTTAATGAGTGCCAGGACATGGTATGTTCTTATTTTTATTATCATTTCTTTGGTCTGTAAAGCTGGACGTTTTCTATGTTTGCTAACCAGTCTGTCTTTGGGAATGTTCTAGAATGGAAGGACTGTGGGCCAACACATTTGGAGGAAAGGCGGTCCCGACTCTAGAGGGGCAGAGACTTAGCGGGTTGTGTCCCACGGTTATCAGGAAAGCAGAGCTTGTAACTAAGTGACGAACTTGGGTGTTTAGCAGCGGGGGATTTCCTGGTTTCTTCTTGCCACTCATAGTAAAACGTGGGCGGGAAGAAGTGTTAGGCGAAAAGAAACCAGGATTTGACGATCTGGGAGATCCTCGGTCTATTCAGCTCACAAAAGGAGCTGAAATTAGGGGGTCCACTGTCGGGAAAGCATCTTCCAGACCATCAGCGCTTACCAGGTGACCCGGGGCAGGTGTCTAAACCCCGCCGAGCTCATGCCCTCCTTTGTGGAATGGGAATGACGGTGACAGCGCCCACCTCATGGGGTGTGAGGGGTAAACGAGCAGGCTTGTGTAGACTCTCAACACTCTGCCTGCAGGCCCGGGGTGGTCTCGTGGGGGAAATGGTGGGTGGAGGGCTGCTTCTGTGCCCCTGCTTAATGCCCTCTGGACCCCAATCCCCGCCTGACTATCAATGTACGCCTCCCCCTCCCCTCTCCTCCCAGGTACCTAATTCCCTGAGGCAGGGGTGGGACCAGGATCCCATCCAGCTGGGGATTAACAGAAGCAGATTAGAGGTGCGCTGAGGAAGAGAGGATCTCTATCCCCTTAACCCTTCCCTCGCCAAAGCCAGAGCTGGAGTGCCCACATTGCTGCCTTTGACTTCAGGTGTGGGAGAGGGGAGGCCGCCTCCAAATCTCCCCACTCCCGCTTCGGAGGGCCCTAACGAAGGCGTTAGGATTAGGTTCCTTGGGCCTCTGACACACTGGCTGACGGGGGGCTGCGGGGGAGGCAGGGGTAAGTTTCCCGCCCTGGGCCTCACTTTTCTCTTCTGAAAAATGGGCAGAAGAGTGTGCAGATGAAACAGAAAACCTCCGCATCTCCTAGTCACTAGGGCCTAGTGAATGCCCTGGAGTGTGAAACTGGCTACACGGAGCCTATACTTACTAAGCACCTACTATGTTGGCCGGGCTACCGTCACCACTATTTGTCTGAGATTTCCCGGGCCCCCGGGGGGCCCAGCCTTGCACACAGACCCCCAAAATCAACTTCTAGAGCCTCTAGCGTCAGCCACGGCTCCGGAAGGGTGGCCCAGGGTCTGGTTTTCTTCTCCTGGGATGCTGCCTGCCCCCATCCTAAATCCTGGCGTCCTCCATGGGGGAGCTGGGAGCCGCTTCCCCAAAGGGGTCCCTGAATTCCTGGAGGGAACTGGGGTCGCAGGCAGGAGGAAACCCAGACGCAAGTAAGACATGGGATCTTCTCCACCCCACCAGGCCCGAGAACATCCCCTCCCATCGTCCCCCCCGCTGCGCCAGACGCAGAGCCGGGAGGGGGAAGGGGCGGCGCCTCCTCTGCGGCTGCCAGAGGAGGGGGGGCTGCGGGAGAGCGCGGGGGGGGGGGGGGGAGTGGAGCGCTGCGGCACCGCGTCCCAGCCCGCGGGAGCCCAAGCGGCAGGGGCGGGGGCGCCGACCCTCCACGGCCCCTCCCGTCCCCCACGGCGGGGACTTCGTCACGAATCCTGACGGGGAGGGGGCGCCCGACCCCCCCCCCCCCTGCGCCTATGGAGCGCTCCCCACCCCCCTCCCGTCCCGCCTGAAAGCCCCTCGTGACCCCCAGGGGACCCCCGCCCCCAGGTCTGTCGCCCTCGGTGTCCGAGTCTCTGTGTCCCCATCTGTCCCGTCTGCCGTTGTGCGTGTTTGTGACTGTGTATCCGGGACACCTGCCCTCTCACGGGCCAGGGTGGCTGGCGCGCTGGCCTCGGACAGCGGTCCTGGGGGTCAGCGTGGGGGTCAGCCCAGGTCTGGAGGATGTTGCTAGGATTGCCCATCTCTGTGCCCGATGACACCCTGAAGGCTCTGGATGTCTAGGTGACACCCCCAGGCTGTGAGCATGTGGGTCCCCGTGTGTCTACCTGGGTGGCACTCGCAGGGTGTCAGTGTGAGTGTGCTGGTGGCATCCTGCGAGAGGTGTGCACCCTGGACACCCTATCGGCGGTGCGCGCGGGTTCCCGTGTGTCTGGGTGCCGCCCGCAGGCTGTCTGCGACCGCTGCCCGCGCTCAGGGTGCTGGTCTGCGCGCGTCGGTGTGCGTGGTGACAGTCGGAGACGAGGAGGCCCGGCCGCAAGTGCCCCCAGCCGTCGGCGTGTGTGTGTGTGTGTGTGTGTGTGTGTGCGTGTGTGTGTGTGTGCGTGTGCGCGTGTGTGTGTGTGCGTGTGTGTGTGCGAGCGCGCGCGCCGCGGAGAAGCTGGTTTCGCTCGGTCCGGCGCGAGCCCGCCGGGGGCTCCACGACCCGCCGCCGCAGCCGCTCGCCCGGCCTCCCCTGGCGCGGGCCGGCGGGGGATGGAGCTGCCGTAGCCGGGGCCGGGGCGCCCAGCAGCCTGAAGAGCCAGCGGCGCGCGGGGCCGGGGGAGGCGGGCCGAGGGGAGGGTCCTGAGAACCCGGGGGGCGGGCACGGCGCGCCCCCTCCCTCGCGCGCTCGCTCCCTCCCCCGCGCGCCCTCCCTCGCCGCCTCCTCCCGCCGCCTCCGGCCCCCCCTCGCCCGGGACCGAGCGCGCTCGCTCCGGCGCCGGCCTCGCCTCCTCGCAGCAGCGCCATGGTACGTCGCCGCCCCCACTTTCGTTTTCGCCCGGGGAGTTTTTTGGGGTGGTGCGTGGGCTCCGGGCGAAAGTTGTCAGGTCTGGGGGGGCTGCCCCGAGGAAGGGCTCGATGCGGGGACCCCCACTCCCTCCCGCCACCCAGGACCCCCGCCCGCCGACGCCCCCCCCTCGCGTCTGGGGGCGGAGCTGGCAAGCAGGGCGCAGCGGGGGATCCCGAGTGGGGGGGCCCCTCGCGGGAGCCGCTGTATTGGCGGGGAGGGCGGGGCTCCCGGGAGAGGATCCCCCCCAATCCGGCCGGACCCCCGCCCCCTATCCGGCACGGTGGGAGGCGGGAGGGCGCGGCTTGGGGCGCCTGACCCTGTGGCGCGCAGCCCGCGGGGGAGCGGGGCCGGGATGGGGTCGGGGCCGGGGTTGCGGCAGCCCCCGGGGTGCCCCAGCCCGGGCGAGCGCGACGCGCCAGCTAGCGGAAAATGGCCGCTGCGGAGAGGGGCGGAGAGCGCGCCTCGGCAGCCGCCGGGCGCCTTGAACTTGGAGCCGGGCGGGCGGCTGCTCCTAGCGCCACGCAGGGGTAGCCCGGGGCCTGCCCTCACGCAGCGCGAGCCCCGCCCACAGGCCGACCCCGGCCCGGCCGCAGCGCACGGCGGGTCTCCGCCGGGAGGGGTCACCAGGTCTCGGCCCCGAGCGCCCCAGGCCGGCGAGCGTCCGTGCCTGCACTTGAGGGTTCCGGTGTCTGGTCCGCGGGTGGCGGTGGCATCCGCACTCCAGGGGTGCGTTTGGGGCTCCGCTGCTCCCAAACAGATCAGCACGGGAATCCGGGGGTGCGTTCATGGGTCTGCGCGGTGAGGTGGTCCTGTCCTTGTCGGTGGGTCCCCGGGTCCCCATGCGTCGGGTCCTCTTCTTTATGTGTCTGCGCATCCACGTGGCTGGGTGTGTTGTGTTGCGTGTGGTAGAGCGCTGTCGGCTCTGGACAGTGTGCGTGTGTCTTTGGGTAACTGGGCGACTTGCCATGTGTCCCCGTGGAATGGGGCTGTGTGGCTGCGTCGTGTGCCCCCGGGGGGCAGCGCTGTCCCTGGGTGACCTTACAGGGTGTCCCCGTGTGTGTGACAGCTGGGGGTTGTCGGTGTGTCGTGTGGCCACATCCCAGGGGACAGTGGGTGTCTCTGTGCAGGTGATTGGCGCTGGTGTCTATCTTGGGGATGGGTCTACACTCTCCTCCCTGCCCGCCCCCCAGTTCCTTTTTAACTATCAGGGGCTGCTGGGTGGGGGGCGGGTGCCTCCTCTACCTGACCTCACCCGCACCCCACCCCCTCCAATTCCTCCTGCCTCGGGATCCCCAACTGGCCTGGACCTAGATGGTCGGGGCTTGAGGTTCAGGCTGAGGTGGCTCAGGGACACAGCCACTCCAGGGGCTGTGCCTACTGGGGCGGGGAGCAGGGTGGTGGGGGTCCCCCCTCTACTGCGGAGGAGGTCCTGAGGAGGGTTGGTTACAGAGCGAAAGGGCTAGTTCGGTCTCAGGGGTGTGGCCAAGTAGACCCCCTCACCCCCTCCTGCCTCTCTGCACTTGCCAGGGGACCAGGCAGGGGTGGGTGGGGGTCCAAGTGTTGTTTTCCACCCTCCAGGGAGACCCCCGCCCAGGGCCTCCATATAACTTTGTAAATATGAAAGCCCGGAGGTCAGGCCAAATCTCTGCTTTTTTCTTTAGACCCGCATCTCGTGTTGGAAGGGCTGTTTGGGGAGGAGGAGGAAAAGGGGTCCATACACAGCGCTCAGGGTTCCATGCTCCCACCAGCTCCCCCACCCTCAGCCCTTGCACTTCATCCTCACCCTTCCCTGCAGCAGCTTCACTCAGACGCAGCCCTCTCTCAGCGCACTCCTCCGCAGTCACACTTACCTGGTCTGCCCTACACCGCACTCACCTCATCCCCACTCGTCCCCAGGTGCCCAGGGGGACACATTCCCGTGTGCACCTCCACAAGCGCGCACCCACGACGCATCCTTACGAGGTGCCTGGTCACAGTCACACCTGTACATAACTCTGCACACACAACCACACACACCCACACTGTCAGAGGGACACAAATACACAAGCGCTCACAGGCACCTGCGCTTGTGGGAGCGAGAGGAACCTTGCTGTGGGGACTGCCAGGAGGAAGGAACAGGGATGTGGAGTGCTGTGTGTCATTGTGTGCATGTGTGTGTGTGCATGTCTGTGTGTGTGTGTGTGTCCTCATGTACCTGTGTATGAACACTGGATTCTGTTATAGGTGTGTGTGCTTGTTAGCATGTGTCATTGTGTTTGGGTGTGTGTGATTATGGGAGAGTGTATGTGTGTTGTGTTTGTGCGTACACTTGTGTGGGTCTGTGTGTGTGCATGTAATTTGTGTGGATCTGTGTGTGCGTCTATGTGGCGCTGTTTTCATGTGAATCAGTGTGTTGTTTCTGTGTGTGACTGTGTGTGTGTATCATGTTGGATCTGTTTATCTGTATATGAGTCTGTGTATGTGAAAATCTTGTCTGTGTGGCATGTTTGTGTATGTCTGTGTGAATCTGTGACTGTGTGGTATGCTGTGTGTGTTTGTATGTGTCTGTGTGTGTGTGTGTATCTGTGACGGTGCCAGCCCTAGTGTCATATCCCACCTTTGCTTCTCATGACTGAGGACCTGAATGTTACCTTCTAGAGCCTCAGTTTCTCATCTGCAAAATGGACACTCCCACTCCATGGCCGAGGAGGTGTGGCATGGTCAGGACCTGGCATTCACAAGGCCTGGCTCCCTGCTGTGTCCTCTGTTCTGGGGTGTGGCAGCTGGGGTGTTACCACCGGGCTCCTATTCTTCCCGCCAGAGCTACTCCGTGAATGCCACTCACTTTTTCATGAACATCTAAGGAGAGTACAAAAGTAAAAACAGAACCTTCCTCATCACCCCTACCCTGGTCAGGCCCCAGTCAGGGATGCCCAAAGTCACCCAACTTTGTTTTAGTAATTGCAGGTGGAACAGATACACATTCTTGTAAAGGACACATGTATATTCTCATAAAGGTTACATTTATATCTTATACCATAAAGGATACATGTATATTCTTTTTTTTAAATCCCAAATGAGGTCTTGAGTCTTCTGGCTGAGTCTACAACAGAAGATCTCAACCAGGGATAGTTTTGCCCCCAGGGGACAATGGCAGTGTCTGGGGCATTTGTGACCGCCAAGACTGGGGGTGTTCCTGGCGTGTAGTGGGAGAAGGAGTCTGGTCCAGACCTCACTTTCCCCAGCTGTCTCCTGGGCCATGTAGGAGCCCCTCGTTCTCCTGTGAAGCTGCGCAGTATTCCAGCCCGCGCCCTCATCGTTGGCAGTGCTGAACTGGCCCCCCACAGGTGGACACACAGTGGCTGGTTCCAAATTGTCAACACTGCTGTGCATCCATATCTGGGACAGTTACAGCGAAGCTAAGAGCAAAATTCTAAGGAAAGTGCTTTTTTTATTTTTTAACAAAGGAGCTAATTTGTGCTCCAAACTGCCAGGAGCTAAATTATGCACCCCCCTCGGGACCCTTCCACACACAGGTCTGATTCCACCAGTTGCTTTTTAAAGAAACGACTGTGTGCAGGCACTGTCCTAACCTCTGCCCAAGCTGTCATTGATTTACCCACAATCCAGGGGGTAGGAACTATCATGGATCACCCAGTTTCACAGAGGGGGAAGCTGAGGCACAGGGGAGGTTAAGTTGCTGGCTGGAAACATAGATTCAGGCTGCAGCCTTTCAGCACAACTGGCCTGCTATGGACCTACTATGTGCACTGCAGGGGCCTCTTCTTACCTGAACTGTGGGAAATTATATATATATAATTTATATATATTATATATTTAAAAGTAGGTTTACAGTTGTGAGTACGTGAAAGAGTTCCTTCTTGTATTATTTATTAATTATTGTATTCTAACTGTAAACCTACTTTTGCTAACCCCCTGTGTGTGTGTGTGTGTGTGTGTGTATGGGTTGCTGGTAGTGGACTTGCAGAAGGTTCCACCATCCACCACAACTGATATTAACACAGCCCTCACACACATTATCTCATTATCTCAAGGACTCTGATACTCGCAGTCTTCCAGGTTGTGTCCTAATGTTGCCATTTCACACATGTGGAAACTGAGGTTCCCAGAAGGGCAGTCTGTGCTCTCCAGACTTTACCTTGGAAAGGAACCTCACCTGTTCCGTGAGGGTTGCAGGCATGGCGGGGAGGGGGCAGCGCTCTGAGAGAATGCTCAGAAATCCATTTTAACTTTTAAACGTCTGTGAATTGGGGGGTTTGCCATCTATGTGCTCCTGGCATTTTTAGAATAAAACATTGCTGTATTTTATGTTTGTATTTGGGTTCCTAGGCACCTGCGTCCCCCATTCACCCTGGAGTTTGAAATGCCCACCACAGCTGCACAGTGGGGGTTTAAAAAAACATTGGTGACGTGCTCACGATGTGCTAAGCGCTGTTTAAATCACTGTCAGCCTCGCAGTGACCAGGGACTATGTGCTGGTAGGAATCCTGCTCCCTCCTAGTCCAGCACCAGGGCCGTGGACAAGTGGCCTGCATTCCGTGGGCCTCCGTTTTCTCCCCAGGAACACAGGGGAGTCAGGGTTGTTGGCCTGGGCATGGGGCAGGTGCCCACGTTGGTAACAGGATGCCATTGGCCTCAGGATGTTCTGGGAGACTAGTCAAAAGGGCCAAGCTTTCTAACAATGTCTTGGTGCACTTTAAAAAAATTATTTTTTATTGATTTTAGAGAGGAGGGGGGGGGTAGGAACATCAATGAAGAGAGAGAATCATCGATCGGCGCCTCCTGCACTCCCCACAGCGGGACCAGCGCAACCCTGGCATTTGCCCTGATGGGGACCTCAAGGTTCCTAAGTCGATGCTCAACCACTGAGCCCTGCAGGCGGGTCTCTGGGCGCACTTCTGATAGGAAGTCAGGTTTCTGCTAAGTAACATCATCCTTATGCCAACTGGCCCCATACGGTGAGCACTGCCAGGCCACTGTACAGCGCAGGACACCCAGGGATGGAGGCCAGTGTCCCCCTGTCTCCCAGGTGGGAAGATGAGTTTAGGCCGCCTCTGAGCCGGGCTGGGAGGATTGGGGAGTGAACCTGGAAGGTGGAGTTGAGCCCCGGGGTTGAGGTCAAGGTCATCAGGCACCCTGGGGACCAGACTGGGGGAGAGCAGGTCTGTGCTTAGTTATTCTAGGGGGAGAACATCGGAGCTTGAAGAATGTGGGCTGCTGGGCCAGGTGGCCCTGCTCTAAACCACTGTGCCTCAGTCTCCAGATGTGAGACAGGCACACGGCTAGCTGGGGTCCGTGGGAGTCGGTGGACACCCGGGAAGAGGCTCCAAGGTTTACCCGAGCTCTGTCTGGACATCGTCCTCCTGGGGAGCTGAGACGTGAAGTGGAAGCCAAAGCCCCCCCCCCCCCCCACGGTCCCCCTTGGGTGCTGGCTAAGGAGGAAAGAGCAGATGCCAGGAGTCCTGGTTAGCTGGGTCCCTCCAGCCAATGAGGGCGCTGTGGCAGCCAAGCCCCGTTGCCCCGGCACTGCAGCCCCTGTCTGGCTCTCGGGGAACCAGGGGGAGGGGGTGCAGGGACCCCTTCTCCTGCTACGCACCTCGGGACCTACATCTTTAAGGGGAAAGCCTCGCACTGCGCGGCCTCTGCACACGTCACTGCTTCATTCTCCACCTCCCCCCCCCCCCCTTGGCTCCTTTCTCCAACTTCCCGGCCAGCTCTGGGCGGGTTGGGGGGGGGGGGTGTCTTAAAAAAAATCTACCTCCGGCCCCCAAATGTCCAGCGACAGCCCAGCGCCCCCTCCCCACTGGACTCGGGCGGGCGGGCCTGGGAGACCCTCTGCGGTCTCCCTGCGCGGCCGGGGGTCCCCACCCGGGGTTCGGAGCCCCGCAGCGAGAAATTCGTAGCAATAATGGGGTTCACGAGGCAGGAGGGGAGCGTGTCTCCTTCCCCGTTCGCGCTCTTTTTTTTCCCTCGTTTCTTTGAAAGTTGGATGTGGAGCAGTGGGAGGTTCGGGTGGGAGGGGAGAGAAATTGGGGGGGGCGCGGGAGGGGAGAGGTGGCCGAGGGAGGAGAGACAGGGACCCGGAGCCGGAGGAGGGGAGAGGCAGCGAGAAGGTGGGGGGCAGGCCCAGAAGAGCGAGGGAGAGAGAGACGCAGGAGAGCGGGAGGGAGCGAGCGGGAGGGAGGAGGGCGGGCGGCCGCGGGAGGAGGCGGCGAGGAGCGCGCCGGCCGCGGCCGCGGGGGGGCGGGGGGGCTGGAAAAATGACTCAGTAAGTTCAGCGCGCCCGCTCCGCCGCCTGCGCCTCCCGCCGCGCCCGGGATGTATTCGTCCCCGCTCTGCCTGACCCAGGTACGCCCCCCGCCCGCCCGCCCGGCCCCGGCCCCGGCCCCGCGGCCCCCGCACCCGGGCCTGGGAGTTGAGACGCCCGAGGAGGCGGGACGGAAAAGGCACGCGTCCCTCCGGCCGCCCGGACCGGATGCCCGGACCTGGGATCGGGGACCGGTGGGGGATGGGCTGGGCTGGGACCCCCCCCCCCGCCCCAGCCCGTTCCGACGCCCGGAGCACTCGCCGCGGGCTCCAGCCCCGCCACCGCCCCCCCCCCCCCCCACGCCCGGATTCTCCCCCCTCCCGGACGGGCGGCTCGGGCTGCAGGTTCGCCCACCCCTATGCAGGACGAACTCCCCCACCCACTCGGGAAGGTCCGAGGGGCGCCCCCAAAGACAGGGCTCCGTGTGAACCCCGTGCCTGGGCCGGGGCCTGCCTCCAGGAGGCGTTGGGGGGCTGGCCCCGGCCTCCCCAGCGCTCCCGATGTGCTCCCCGGATCCTCTCCGCGCCAAGGTTGCGCCCCGGCGCTCCAGCCCGGGCTGCCTTTTCCCCCATTCTTGGCCCACGTGTGCGTGGAGGGGGAGGGGGTGCACGAACTTGGAGGCACCGCGGTGGGAGGAGGGGTGCTCGACGTCCTGGCTCAATCTCCCGCTGCCCCCCCACCCCCCCTCCGCGCTCCCACCACCGTCCCGACGTTTTCGCCGCATCGATTTGGGGATTATTGAGCCGCTGCCGCCGCCGCGGCGGGAGGAGCCCAGAGGAGCCGGGAGGCCGGTGCTCCGGGGTCTGGCGGGCACTGCGGCGCTGCTCCCGCCCTCAACCGCCGGCACCTGCCCCTGCCCCCTCCCGTAGCCTCTCACCCCTGGCCCGGCTCCCAGGCAGCCCAGTGGGCCCTGGTGCAGTGACGGGGCGGGGGAGCTGCCCTTCCCCAGGCCGCACCCGGGACGTCCCAGCTCCCTCACGGGCAACACGCCCCTGGTTCTGCCTTCCCGCCTCCCTCCCCATCCCTTGTCTCTGGGTGCCTGTGGACCAGTGGGCTTTTGGCCTCAGTTTCCCCTGCGGTGACATGGGGCAGTGTGGCCTGCAGGCTGTGGAGTGCAGCCCCGGATATCCGAGGAGCACTGTGTGGGAGCACAGATGCCCAGCTTGAGCCCCAGGGACTGTCAGTCTCTGCCAGGGGTCCCCCCCTCATGATCCTGGGGTCCCCCTCATTCTCCGTAGGGTCTTTGTCACTGGCCCCCTCCACCTCCCACTGAGGAGGTCCTGCCTCCAGGCAGACAGTGAGGGCGGGAGCTGCAGGGGTCTCAGGCTTGTCCTACTGGCATCTCCTGGGTGACCTTGGGCCAGTCCCGACCTCTCTCCAGCCCTCCCTTCCCCCTCTGAGCAACTTTTGGGGAGGGCCCCTCAAAGTCGTCAGCGCTGGCCCATCTCAGCCTCCCAGTCGTCCTGAAGATAGATCCCCAGGAACCATGAGGGCTCCATCCAGTTGCTTCGTGACCTTGGGCCTTAGGGGTGGGTGGCCTGGGTGGCTCTGGGTGCCCCTGCCCCCTCTGCTCTTCCTGCACGCTCCCCAGAGCCACAGGGGGGGCAGGCAGAGGAAGGCTATTCCAGGCGAGGAGGTTGGAAGGCCGCCTGTTGTCACTGCGCCCTGGAATTCCCCCATCAGGACGCCTGGGGAGACAGGCCTCCATCCACGTTGCAGAGAGGGGGCGGCGGGAGAACCAGAGCGCTGGCATCACCCGTGAACTTGGGCACTCACGGGGCCTGGCTTTCCCCAGGAGCAGGGCAGGGATCAGCCAGGCAGCGCTCCGCTCGCTCTTGAAGAAACGTGAAATCACAAAAATCAGAGGTTGCTGGGTGCAGGGGACAGGGGACAAGGAGCCTGAGACAGGCAGACAGAAGCAAGAGCGCTCCCGCTGGGGTGGGGAGGGAGCAGCCCCAACGCAGGGGCTCCCCCTCTGTTTATTCTCCCAACTGCCCTCCCCCACCCTGGAGAGGAGCCCCCCCTCTCAGATACTACACCCCCCCCCCCCCCCCCCCCGCCTCAGTTTAATCCCTGCAGCTCCTCGAAGGCCCAGCAGGGTCTGGTCAGGGACCTGGTTGGACCCTGACTGCTCCTGCAGGACCCCTACCCCTGGCCCGCCCCCAACCCATTTCTCTCCGTCTTTATGTCTCCCTGTCTCTCTATCTGTTTCTCTCTCTCCATCTCTGTCTCTCCGTCTTTCTCTGCCTCTGTCTCTCCTTGTCCTTCCATCTGTCTCTCTGTCTCTTCCCGCTTCTGTTGTCTCTCTCCATGTCTGCTTCTCACCATCTCTTTCCCCCCTTTGCCTGTGTCTCTCTCTCCTTACCCCATCTGTCTCTCCCGGGTCTCTCTGTCTCCATGCCCCCCCTTGACGACTCATTTTACAACCTGAGTCCGGCCTAAAATAGCTCCCTTTTAGCTGATCCCACCTGGATCCTCCTAGGAGCTGAGACTGGCTGCGGGGTGGGGGGCAGCTCTGGTGCCAGCCGCCCTGTGCCCCCGGCCCTGCCCACCTAGGGGGGGATGGTGGCCCTGAAGGATTCTGGGAGCCCTGTCCTTGTTTCGATGGCGGTGACTCAAGCACTTTTTCACTTTTACTCTTAAGAGGAACTGTGTGGAGCAGCCGTTACTTCCATAAATCCTGCCAGCGGGAAGGCCGGCCTCCCTACGCTTGCCCCACTCTGGGCCTCCCCCCTGCCTCCCTCCTGCCTGCTGCCACCGCCACGTTAGTTATTCCGGGTTTGGGGCCAAATCTCTCTTGGCTGCAGTGCCCAGGATTCCCCGGGGCCACACAGTGCAGCTGCCAGGGCCCCTCCCTCATTCATTCATTCTTTCCTTCATTCCTTCACCCGGGTCCTTCTCAGGGAGGCACTCTTTTTTTAAAAAAAATATTTGTATTGATTTCAGAGAGGAAGGGAGAGGGAGAGAGAGAGATAGAAACATCAATGATGAGAGAGAATCATTGATCAGCTGCCTCCTGCATGCCCCCCACTGGGGATCGAGCCTGCAACCTGGGCATGTGCCCTGACAGAATCGAACCCAGGACCCTTCAGTCTGCAGGCCGATGCTCTATCCACTGAGCCAAACCAGCTGGGCAGGGAGGCACTCTTTTTACTGCCATTTCTCCAGCAGGGAGACCGAGGCTGGGAGAGGGCACCCAACGGTTGTTTGATTTAATAGATGGTCACTAAGCATTCCTCATGGGGGTGGGGAGAGGCAGAGGCAGTGAGATCTAGGCCTGGTACGGACTCTGCCAGGGTCAGGCTTCCCCAGCACCTCTGGGCTGGCAAAGGGGCCAAGACCAGAGAGGGTCAGGGCCTGCCCAGGGCAGCACAGCATGGCTGGTGAGGCTGGGGGTTGGGGCACACCTGGTTGGCTGGCCACACCTGGGCAGGTGGGCACTCCCTGTGTGCCCTCCACTCAGGGCCTGATGGCCTCTGATTAGATCCTGTGAAAGGCACACCCTCACGCCATGTCTCTGTCTCCGAGTCTGTATCTCTCACCCCTCCCTTCTCTGCGGTGGAGGTGCCTCAGCATCAGGGCCCAGCGCCTTGTAAATCTGCTGGGATTCTGGCCTAGTCAGCATTCTCTCTCTCCCTCTCCCTCTTCCTCTCCCTCCCTCTCTCCCTCCCTGCCTCCCTCCTTCCTTCTGTCTCTCTCCCTCTGTCTCCCTCTCCCTCTGTCTCTCTTCTCTCTTCCTGCCTCAGCCTTCCTCCCTCCCTCGCTCATGACAAATGGAGCCTCCTGCTCCATGCAGCTCCTGCCTGTGTCCACGTCCCGGGGTGCATGTTGGCCTGTGGTCAGCAGTACAGGGGCGCCCCCACATTCCCATGCACACTCACCGACACCACTCCTATGAGGACAGAGCCCCACCCCACTTCAGATGTGCTCTAAGGTAGGGGTGGTCTCAGATCTTCATGCAAATCTTGCTCAGGAGGCTCCCAATGGAGTTTTCTTTCCAGCTGTGTGACCCCCCTGTCTTCCCGGTGCAGTGAAGTGCCTGGTAACCTTCACTCCTCAGGCTGCCCGAGGATTCAGGGAAGCAGGACACCGCTGAGGTGCCGGCACAGGGCCTGGCACACAGCCAGTCCTCATACATGTGTTGTGTGAATGGACGGGGGGTTCTGCCAGTTGACAGAAGGCACTTGAGTCTCTCTGAGTCTCAGCCTCTCTCCCTATGCCCCCACATGGGGATCATCATCATGCCCCCCTTCCATCGATTCTTTAACCATCACACAGTGCCTGGTGTGCAGTAGGCGCCAAATAACTTGGCTAGCAGTGACCCCACATAAACGAGAGCTTTGGCCCACGAGGGTCTTTCTGTTGAACTTTCCTCCCAGCCCAGCCTTGTCCTGGCGCTTCCCAAGTTTGGCCAGACCAAGTGGGTTCCGGCGGCCTTTGCTAGTTGGAGTGTGTGAATGGGGCCAACAGGCAGAGGAGGAGATTGTGGATTCTAGGGGGGCGGGGGTGCAGGAAACAAGGTGACAGGCTGCCTCTTTGGCTGGAGTGGCCCCCCAAGGAGGTGGCCACGGATGGAGCAGGGGAAGGGAGTCACACAGAATCCAGAGAGCGCATACGGAGTGCAGGGTGAACATCGCTGGGGAGACCCACCGACGGGTCAGACCACGTGCCCAGGGGCCCGGCAGTGGGGTTGAGGAGGCCGGAGGTCCACAGTCACAGGGACTCTGGTGGAGGCCCCAGCTCTGCTCCTTCCTGGCTGTGTGACTTTGGGCCTCTGGCTTCAGTGCTCTGTGCCTCAGTCTCTCCCTCCAGACAGTGGGCACAGTCAAAGCTCAGCCTCCACGAGGCACAGCCTGGCTCCCTGCCTCTCTCTCGAACACCATGGTCCTCCGGCTCAGCCCCATCCTCTTCCTGGGACAGCAGAGAGGGAAGTCAGAGAGCCAGGGCTTACACTCACCTGTCAGTCGGGCCCGGGGTTTCACTCTCCTTGGCCTGGCCCGTAAGGTCCTGCACAACCCGCCTGGGTCCCCTCCCTGCCCTCAGCGCCTCTCCTCTCCTTCTTGTTCACTGGGCCGTAGTTTCACTGCCTCCTCACTGTTTCCATCGAACGTGAGGCACGGTCCTGCCTCCGGACCGTTGCCTGCGCTGGTGCTGTTTTCTCCGCCTGGGAAGCTCCTGCTCAGGTTGTCACCTTTCAGGTCTTCCTTCAAGTGTCCTGTCCTGTGAGAGACCCTTCCTGACCGCCCCTCCCCAGCTAAACACACCCCCAAGGGGTCCCCTGGCCCTTCAAACTCCTTCACGTTTCCTCAAACCACTTAGTTCAACCGGATGTTTTATCGCGTATTTGTTGGCGTGTTTAAGGTCCATCCCTGCCACAGATCAGGACCTGCGTGAAGGCCGAGCCCCGGTTACTGCTGGGTCCCCAGCACCATGCACACAGTAGGCACTCAGGGAGTGTTTGTTGAGCAACTGAATGACTCTCTCCCTCATTAGATAAGAGCTATACATATGCTCTGAGCTCGGGGACAGGAGTGACCTAGGTTAGGAGCCCCAACTGTGGTGCCAGATGGGTCTGCGTTCATAGATGAGCTCTGCTGTTTGCCATTTCACCTAGGCTTTCCCTCGAGAAGGGGACATTGGCATCAGGGCTTTCAGGGATGCATAGGAGTTTGGGTTAAGCGCTTAGGTGGTGGGTCAGATAGAGTCTCAGCAGTGTTTGTTGAGTTGCTGAGTGAATGAAGGAGAGAGGATCCTTCCAGGAACGCTTTTGGAGTGGGAATTGGAGTTCCATGTGCTGTTTGTTGCCCTGGGCTGTCAGGGTGGGAGGGATCCGGGGGGCCCAGGGAGGGGCACAGCCCAGTGCACAGTTGTCCAATCCATAGGGCCCAGCAAGGGCTTGGACCCGGTGCCCACCTCCAACCTGCTGCTGCCCTCATTGGAAGGGTCAGTGGGCCACGTGGGGTTTCTGGGCAAGGCCTCGTCTTGCTCCATCTCCCCCCACTCTCTGGTTACCAGGGCAACAGACAAGCGCCCCATCCTCCACCCCCAACAGGCCACAGTATCCCTTTCTGCCCGTTGTACAAAATGAGAGACTGAAGCCCAAGGCCGAAGGTGAAAATGGAGGCTAATGTCACCCGCAGGGGCTGCCTGGCGGTGAGTGCCTCAGCCCCAGGACTTAGCGTTGGAGGAGGAGCAAGAGCTGGACTCAGACTCCACAGCTTGTGTGGTCCAGGCGAGGTCAGAGGGAGCCCTGAGGAGAGCTGCCGGAAGGAAGGAACCCTGGAAATAGGGCTTTGAGGGATATGTAGGAGTGTGGGAGGATTCTCAGCATCTAGCTGGCCTTGGCGGTCCCCTGTGCCCTGTCAGCCAGTGAGGGCATCGGGAGGTGCCTGCGGAAGAAGCCTCGGTTGTTACAGGTCTTGTGGGACAAAGAGAGTGACAGGCCTGCCTCTCATCTAGTCTGACCTCCCTGGGAGGACAAGGGAGGCTGGGGCAGCAGGTCCGTGACCCAGTTACGGACTGTTTGTCTTCCTTCCTGCAGGACCAGCTAGGGTCACTGGTGACGTGGGCTCCCACCCCTGCTCTCCTCCCTGGCACCTTTCCCCGGAGAGGGTGTAGAGATCAGAGAGGCGGGAGAGGAAGGGGAGGGCTCAGAGAGGGAAGGAGCTGGAAAAAGGGTGGGGACTCCGAGAAGGGGAGCCAAGACCTAGAACAGGAATTGAGGGAAAGGGGTTCAGAAGTGGGGAGGTGCCCAGAGAGAATGGTGGTCAGGAGAGGCGTCTGGGGACCGTAGCCTGCCCCTGCTGGCTGACACCCAGCGGCCTCTTCCCGGCTCCCTCTTATCAGGGCCACAGTCATCACCAGAACTTGGGTGGCAGCCACAGCCCAACGTCCACACCGTTGCCCTGGCATCCCATCCGCAGGACAGTGACCTGAGCCTCTATCGATTGCCCGTCCCCGGTTCCCCAGCCAGACGGCCTGGGCTCTGGCCCCTGCTCTGCTGACTGGCTGTGTGACCCTGGGCAAGTGGCTCCCCATTTCTGGGTCTGGCATGGCAAGTGGCATCCAGGCACAAGACAGGCAACCCGGGTTGGGTCGGACTGGCAGGGGATGGGCCGCTCCGTCCTCCCTCTGCCTCAGCAGGTCCGCCGGTGGGGGCAGCACGAAGGGCCCAAGTGCAGTCCCGGCCACAGTTGTTTCAGTGACTCATGCTTCAGGGCACATGGGAGTGGGGAACTGGGTGCCCAGGCTGAGCCCCCTCACACGCCACCCTGGCCAGGGCGGGAGGCTATTTTCAGAGCCTCGGTCATAGGTGAAACCTGAGGTCATCCCCTTCCCCCCAGCACCCCGTGGCCGGAGACGGCTCAAAGGGAGATGAAGCCCGGAGCGGGGAGGGTGAGCCGGTCGGGGGTACCATGAGCATCCACGTCTGGAGCGGGGACCGAGCCCAGCCACACCCACCTGGAAAGCAAACCAGGAGCCCAGAGCAGCTGTTTCTGTCTCTGAGACCCGAGCCTGGCAGAGAGCAGGCTGTTTTGAGAAAGGGGCCCGGTAGCCTTCTCGGGATGAGGGTCCTGGGTTCTCACACAGGCTCTGAGAGTGGGACCGAGGCCAGGTCTCCACCCCGCTCTGAGCCTCCGTTTTCCCATCACGCTATGGATAGCAAAGCCTTGGGCCTTTTCCTGCCCCTTGGAAGACTGTAAGCAACCAAAGTATTGTAACACTGTCCATAATAATAGTAGTAGCTAATGCAGCCTTTTGAGAGCTGGGCAGATAATGGGGTTCATAAGCCAGGAAGAGATCTCACCCCATTCAAGAAGCCTGGCATGGTCCTGGCAAGAGTAGGACCGATGTTTCTCTTCTGTCTTCCTTTCTCCTTGAGTGTCTCACTCCTGGAGACAGATACCAGGTCCCAGATGTTCTGCAGGCTGTTTCTCTTGCTAGAAAATGGAGAGAAGGATGCCGTCTTCATATCCCCTTAGAAGGGGCTGGGGCTTCCCATGTGGCTCTCCGAGGAACCCTACTGGGGTTGCTGCTTTTGTGGAGAAAGTCAGATGGGTGTGGGGTCTGGTCCCAGGCCCTCATTACTGGGTCCCCGCTTGGAGTCTCTGTTTCCTCGTTGTGGGCCCAGCAACACTAATTAGGCACAGTGGGAGGGAGGTGTTGAGGTCATAGCTCTGGCCGGGTCTCAGCCTCCCCAGACTCAGTTTTTCCATCTGTGGAATGGGTCTGTGGGGAGGGGGAGGTGAGCTGACCCCAGGGCCCCTCTCTCTAGCTCTGAACCTCCATGGCTGAGCTCCCCTGTCCAGTGTATTCTGACCTGTGTCTCGGGCCTCAGCGTTCCTGGCCCCTTCAATGGGTCTGTGCAGGAGCCCCCACCAGCAGCCCCTGACATCCAGGGGCTAGTCGGACCTGTGGGCCTCAGCCACCCCTGTCTGTACATGTGTCCCTCATTTTTTCCATCAGTGCCAAGGGCCGGTAGAGGCAGCCTGGACCCCCATCCGGTGTCAGCTTCCTCTGCTGAGCAGTGGGTCTGAGAAAGGAGCCCCAAGCGTTATTCTCCAAGCCTGGTTTTTCCTGCAATCATTGAGGACCCACTGTGTGCTCAGCCCCGCTCTCAACAGTAGAGCTCACACTACAGCCTGGGACCTGATGCCAGCCGCCAGTTTTTGTCAATAAAGTTTTATTGGAATACCGCTCCGCCGTCATTTACATCTTACCTAGGTTGCACTTACAGTGTAGAGTGGAATAGTGGCAACTAAAATATTCACTATCTGTTCTTACGGTACTTTCAAGTCCCAGTTCTAGAAGGCAGAGAATGGATCCATGACATCCTCACTCTCCCGACCTCAGTTTTCCCATCCGCACAATGGGTCCCCATCAGTCTCCACCTGGAACCCTCAGCTTGTCCTGTTTTGGGTTTAAGACAGTTTTTCATGAATGTCTTTCTTTTTTAAAATATATTTTTATTGATCTCAGAGAGGCAGGGAGAGGGAGAGAGAAATACAAACATCAGTGATGAGAGAGAATCATTGATCGGCCGCCTCCTGTACACCCCACACTGGGGATTGAGCCCGCAACCCAGGCATGTGCCTTGACAGGAATCCAACCATGACCTCCTGGTTCATAGGTTGATGCTCAACCACTGAGCCATGCTGGCCGGGCCATGAATACCTTTCTTGGCCGGGGCTTCCCATCTAATCCAAGCCTCAGTTTCCCCATGTGGGCAATGAGCTCTCACCTGTCCCCCAGGAACTTCTGCTGGGCCCCCTCAGCTTTCCCCAGGAGGTGGAGGGGTCTGCAGTGGTCCCCTGCCCCTCCCCCTCCGCCTACTGAGTTTGCTTGGGGGTTCCCGAGCCTGAGTCTTCTGGTCCGGGCAGTGGGTCCCGGGTGCCCAGCGCCTCCTGACCTCCTGCCTTTCCCGCCTGCAGGATGAGTTCCACCCGTTCATCGAGGCGCTGCTGCCTCACGTGCGCGCCTTCGCCTACACCTGGTTCAACCTGCAGGCGCGGAAGCGCAAGTACTTCAAGAAGCACGAGAAGCGGATGTCCAAGGACGAGGAGCGCGCGGTGAAGGACGAGCTGCTGGGCGAGAAGGCCGAGGTGAAGCAGAAGTGGGCGTCGCGGCTGCTGGCCAAGCTGCGCAAGGACATCCGGCCCGAGTGCCGCGAGGACTTCGTGCTGGCCATCACCGGCAAGAAGGCGCCGGGCTGCGTGCTCTCCAACCCCGACCAGAAGGGCAAGATGCGCCGCATCGACTGCCTGCGCCAGGCCGACAAGGTGTGGCGGCTGGACCTGGTCATGGTCATCCTCTTCAAGGGCATCCCCCTGGAGAGCACCGACGGCGAGCGCCTGGTCAAAGCGGCGCAGTGCGGCCACCCGGTGCTCTGCGTGCAGCCGCACCACATCGGAGTGGCCGTCAAGGAGCTCGACCTCTACCTGGCCTACTTCGTGCGCGAGAGAGGTGAGCTGGGAGGAGGTGGGGTGCACCGCTGTGCCAGGGAGAAGGTGGGCTCATGCAAGGCCAAAGGGAGGAGGCAGCAGATGTGAGGTCTGATGTGGGAGGTGGGTCCAGGCACAGTCCAAGGGAGGAGGCAGCCTCCGCGCCGTTGGATCGGGGAGTTGGCCTGCAAGGTCCGTGGGAGAAGGCTGCCGAGCGCTGTGAGGGTGAGGTGGGCGCAATGGGGGTCTGAGGGGGCTGGCGTGCTCTTGGCATCTCAGGAGATGAGATTCTGTCCCAGGTCTGATGGGCACAATATGGCCTTTGGGGACAGGAATGAGGACAGGAGAGTGACTGATGGGAGACAGGTGGTTGATGAACAATCTGATTGTTGGGGAAAGCTGGGAGAGTGCTGGGGCTGCGCGCTGCGAACACTGGTTGATTGACTCTCAGACCTCCAGCGGAGGCCCAACAGGGCACATGTTTGTGCTGTGAGTGGGAAGCTTGGGTGCTGTGTGACTTTGGCCAGGTCACCACCCTCTCTGGTCCCTGGTGCCCCCAGCTCTGGCCCTTTCAGCTGGGTGTTTGCTGGTTCTGTGGTCAAATGCCTGCGGTTGAGACCAGCAGGGATTTGAGGGTGAAGACAGTCCATGGCAGCCTCCTCCTGGAGGAGGAGGTGTGGCTGAGCTAAGTTCTGCAGGATGGCTGGGCAGTGGCGGCCGTGAAGGTGTCCCCGTGGCCGGCAGCCTAGGCAGAGATGTGGAGGCCAGATATTGGTCCAGCCTCTTGAGGTCACAGGTGCCGGTGGCCAAAGCCAGGGCCGCTGCTTCCTGTCTGTGTGTCTGTGTTCCACATGCAGCCCCGGCGTGACTTTGGCTGTCTCACAGTTGTGTGCCTCAGTCTCCCCGCTCTGTACAATGGGAGAAGGGCCATGCCGACTCCTAGCAATGGTATAAGGATCAGATGAGTCTGTGGAGCTCCAGGTCTCCAGGGTGTGTAGGAGGGAGAGCCAGACAGAATTTCCCAGTTTTGACCTTGATTCCTTGACCTTGACCCCATCTGCCCCTTGCCCTACCCGCACCAATTAGTAGCAAGCCCATGGGGGCAGCAGTGAAGCAGTGTTGGCGGGGTGTGGAGGCAGAGAAGTGGAGGAGGTGACTGTCTCAGGCAGAGGGCAGGGGGCAGGGACTGCCTTGGCTCATTACCATGCAGGTCCAGGTCTCCCCCTCCACATTCATCCTCGCCACCCAGCCCCACCCCCACCTCCTCTGAGCTGAGCTGATAAAATTTTGAAGCAGAGTTTTCTGCCAGCGTCAGCACAATCTCCAGGCGCCTCCCCTCCCCCACCAGACCCCCTCCCCCCCTCAGTTCAGCAGGCAAGCTAGGCCTCCAGGCCTCCCCAGACACCTTCAAGCCCCACTTCTAGCCGTTGTCGGCCAGTCTGGTCAACCTCCTTGAACGAGGGCCAGGAAAGGTCAAGGCTACCAACCTCCCCTGCTTCCAGCCGACTCCATTATCCCAGGGGAATCCCTGCTCACACTGGACCCAGCTGACCCGGCCCCAGCTGGCCTGCAGTGGGGGTGGTGTATGAGAACTGGGCCTGGATTCCGGCCCTAACTGAGCTGCCTGCTGCTGGGTGATCCAGGACAAGTCACTTGACTTCTCTGTGCCTCGTTTTCTTGTCTATAAAATGGGAAGCTCGAAAATAACTGCCTGTAGGAACAGGGTGCTCTCATAGTGGTTGAAGACAAGGCCCAGGCACAGAGCTAGGGCTCCATGGATGGTTATTGTACATCCTCATTACGATTACGATTTCCCACCTCCAGGCCTTGGCCCATGCTGTTCCCTCTGCCTGGAATGCCTTTCCCATATGGAAAACTCCTACTCATGCTTCAAAACTCTAACTCCTACCCCCACTTTCTCTGTTAGGCATTGTTTTCTGACAGCTTAGCAATTCTTTTTCGTCTTTCCAGCAGCCCCACGAGTAGATATCATTATGGTACCTATTTCACAGAAAAGGAAACAGAAGCTCAAAGAAGGGACTGCCCAAGGTCACACAGCCAAGAAAGGGGAGAAGTGGGACTTGGATGTAGGCAGCTTCTGAGCTGACATCCCCTCCAGCCTGCCACCCTCAATGGCAGAAAGGGCTGAAGGGAAATTGTGGTTTGCAATATGGGCAGCCAGTCATCACGGCTTGGCCACCCCCAGGCTGGGTCTGTGTTCCAGGCTTCCAGCAGCCAAGGCCTCATCCAAGGTCCCGGGGCCAAGGCTGCCCCAGGACCCCCTGCTGAGCCTCTGCTCCCTGCCATTTTCCCCAGGACCCTTGTCCTTGTTCTCGGCCAGGCAGATGTCAGTCTAATAGCAGAGAGAACTGGTAGCACCTCCCTGCTCCCACCCTGTGGGTTCCAGGGCTGGAGGGGGGCCCAGCATAGGCCAGAGCACAGCGTGCGCCTTAATCCGCCTGACTGGAGGCGCGGGATTGATGAGGGGTAGGGACGGGCCTCGGTTGGCCTCTGGAGGGGTTCAGGTTGGATGATGAGGGGAGCACCCGCTGTACAGCTGAAAGGAGGTGCCACCCCCAACCTCAGGAGTGGGGCCTTAGAACCAACAGAAACACACACACACACAAAAACACGGAAAGACAGATGGACCCAGAGACATGGAGAGACACAGAGACTCGGAGGCACCACACACGCCTGCCCTCTCAGCCCTTCCCTGTCCTTGGACAAGGCCCGCCCGCACCCCCCCCAACCTCTCCACCTCTCCCCAAGGGTGTCAGGTGGACTTGTGGGGCCACACCCCAAAGGGGAATCCCAGGCCTCCACCCTGGGGTTTATTTTGGGGGATGTAGGTGTGGAGACCAGCTATGAGAAGGTTCCTTCAGTACTGGGCTGTTAGAGCCTAGGGCACCTCTTGAACCCAAATTTGGCTGCCCCAGGCGTCCATCTGGCGCCACCATGGCCATGAGCCTGGTTCCAGGGACGGTCACAGCATGTGCCCCAGGGCCAGCCTAGGGGACGGCTGCAGGGCCTGTAATGAGGGGTGATGAGAGCTTCCCCTTGGGACATTGGGGGCTGCCTGCTACCTGAGTGCACTTTGGGTGGGAGGTGCCCTGAGCAGGGAATGCAGAAGCTGACAGTTCACAGTTCAATGAAAAAGAATGTGATGTCAGGGAAACAGCGGGGGAGGGGCCGGTGGGTGCACTCTGGACAGGAAGGAACTCTTAGAGGAGGTCACCTTTGAGATGAAACCTGAAGGAGATGGAGGCATGGAGGGATTGAGATGAAGCCTGAAGGAGATGGAGGCATGGAGGCAGGGACACAGCCAGTGCAAAGGCCCTAGGGCTGGAATGGCCCAGAGGGTGCAGGCATTGTTGGAGAGGGAGGTGATGAGGGTGCTGGGGAGGCCAGGAGCTGTGAGCCTGCCGCTCTTCAACCTGCCTTGCATTTGGGAAGGTGCCTGGAGGAAACAGGGCCCAGAGAGGGAAGCCGCCTGCCCAACCCTGAAGCCCAGCCAGGCCTCCCTGCCCCCTCTGGCGGCTTGAGAAACCTGAGGCTGGTGGGGCACAGTGCCAGGGGTGGGCAGGGGAGGGGCTGCCAGGCCTGCCGGCTCCAGGCAGCTGCCAGCCCGCCCCAGCCACCAGCCCAGCTGGTGCCCATTTGCTGACGCTGCCATGGGCCAGCCTCCTGCTCCCGCCTTGTGTGGTGCCAACCTCCCTGAATGGTGCTGTGGGCAGGGGCCAGTTTGGGAAGCTCTCAGTGGAGAGGGACTGCCCAGGGTGCCCCAAGGAGGAGACAGGAAAAACTGGGGGGATCCCCAACTCCTCCTGGATGGAACTAGGAAGCAGTAATAACAACAAAGTTAATAGGAACTGTGAGCACATATTGAGTGCCACTGTGTGCCCAGTTCTGGGCCCATTCCACTCTCAACTGGTTTAATTCTCTCCCCATCCCTGGGAGCGAGGGAACTCCTCCCGATTCCCATGAGGAAACAGAGTCCAGAGATGGTCAGACACTTGCCCAAAGCCACACAGCTTGTAAGAGGCAGAGCAGAATTAGAACCCATGGATTTTGAGTCCTCAAAACCCCTAAAAGAAAAAAACTAAAAAACACTTTTGAGATTATCAGGTGGGACCCACACCCTCCCAGTGGTACAGATGATAAAAAGGGCAGGCCCTGAGTACATAGTGAATAAAGGAGCCATATTATGAAGTACCTGCTGCCCTGGCCATTTTGGCCCAGTGGATAGAGTGTCGGCCTGCAGGCTGAAGGGTCCCAGGTTTGATTCCAGTCAAGGGCACGTACCTTGGTTACAGGCCTTGATTGCCTGCTTGATCCCGGGCCCTGGTGTGGGCATGTGCAGAAGGCAACCGATTGATGTGTCTCTCTCATATTGATGCTTCTCTCTCTCTGTCTCTCTGTGTCTCTCTCTCCCTTCCACTCTCTCTAAAAATCAATGGGAAAACATCCTTGGGTGAGCTCACAATTAACAACAACAAAAGTACCTGCTGTGCCCAAACCTGGGTGCCAAGGTCTCCATAAAGGGCATTGAGGGCTGGAGTGAGGGGACCTCGCTCAGCCACAGCTCTGCCCCCGGCTTGTTGTGTGATTAAGACAAAGCCCTGTCTCTCTGGTCTAGATGGACGGGAGCTGAGGGCAGGAGGGAAGGGCCTGTGGGCCACAGAGCGAAGCAAGCCAGCCCCTGATTGAGGTTCCCTGTCTTCTGGTCCCTGTTATTTAAAAAAAAATTTTTGATTTCAGAGAGGCAGGGAGAGGGAAATAGAAACGTCAATGATGAGAGAGAATCATTGATTGGCTGCCTCCTGCATGCCCCCCACTGGGGATGGAGCCCACAACCCGGGCATGTGCCCTGACCAGGAGTTGAATCGTGACCTCCTAGTTCATAGGTGGACGCTCAACCACTGAGCACACCGGCCGGGCTCTGGTCCCTGATCATCTTCATGGCAGCACTGGGTGCTGTGCTGGGGAGACAAAGGGTGGACGGAGGGTGCCTGAGGGTGCCTGTTTCTTTTATAATGAATACAATTCGTGCGGTGCTTGCCCCAGGCTGTGTGAGGCGTATCCCCTTTCTGAGCTTCAGTTTTTCCATCTGTAAAGTGGGGTGAATACAAACTGTGTCCACTGAATTGAGGAATTGGAGTAAGCGATTCCCGAAAAGCACACAGGAGGCCCTGAATGAGTGCTCAGTCCCTTCCTGGACCCTCTGCCCAGCCACAGAGGGCAGTGGGAAGACCTCAGCTCTGCTCGGAGACCCTGAGCCGTTCTGCCCACAGGGAACGCACTGGGGCACCTTGTCGCCCCCCGAAGCCTCTGGGTGGCGAAGGGCTGGGGGGCGCCTGGCAGCCTGGATTTTCCCAGGCCCGGGCAGCCAGGTGTGCCAGCCGCCTGTCTGCACGGGGAAGGTGGCTGCATGAGTGTGAAGGCCCAGACACCAGCTGATGGTATATTTATAGCAACGGTGGGAGGCCGCTGGGCTCATGGTGATGGTGGCCAAGAGGGACTGACAGGTGAGGATGCTGCTAACACAGCAGGCCCAAGGCCCACATTGGAGCTGCACAGTGTTGGGAACTTAGGGGCATATGAGTGGACTTCCTGCCACTGAACTGTGTGCTTAAAAATTGTGAAAGTGGCAAGTTTTTTATTTATCACTACTGTCCCACAGATTTTAAAGTTATTTGTTGTTAATAAAAATAATTAATAAATAGTGATGCTTTCTATATGTATAATGATAAATAATTCATAAATGTAATATCAGTGTTGGTCATACAATAATAGTTACTATGATCACAAGCATTGCCATCCTCCTACTGTGGTTCTGGGCCCAGCTCTGCCCTCTTGCCCACTGGGCAGCCTTGGGCATGTTAGTGCCCATGTCTGAGCTCCTACTTTGTAGAGCCAGCACAGGCAGTATTCAGTGAAGGGGACCCAGGTAGCATCTAAGACAGTGGTTCTCCACCTTCCTAATGCCGCGACCTTTTAATACAGCTCCTCATGTTGTGGTGACCCCCAACCATAAAATTATTTTCGTTGCTACTTCATAACTGTAATGTTGCTACTGTTATGAATCGTAATGTAAATATCTGACATGCAGGATGTACTTTCATTGTTACAAATTGAACATAATTAAAGTATAGTGATTAATCACAAAAACAATATGTAATTATATATGTGTTTTCCGATGGTCTTAGGCAACCCCCGTAAAAGGGTCGTTCGACCCCCAAAGGGGTCGCGACCCACAGGTTGAGAACCGCTGATATGAGAGAAAGAAGCCTCTTAGCACACAGTGAGCGCTTAGACATGGAGCTCTTGGTGAGCAGGTCCTCGCCCTGCGGGCACCCTGCGCACGCCAGGGCAAGGCTGCCGAGGCAGCGCATGAGGGTGCCTTGTCCACACAGGCAGGGCCCGGCCCTCGGAGGAGCCAGCAGAAGCGGAAGGCATCACATTGCACCTGTGGCGGCCATCCTGGCATGACAGCGCTGCAGTTGGTACCCTGGCCCGGTGCCCAGGGAGCTAGGGGTGGCTGAGGGCAGCTAGGGACATCTCCCAGCCGCCCCTCCCCAGCCAGCTGTCAGGCCAGCCCCTCTCCCTCAGCTGGGTGTGGGCAGGAAGTCACAGATGGTCCGAGTTGGTGAAGGATAAAGGAGGGGGCACTTGGGGACACATGGATGTCTTGTCCACATGGGGAAACTGAGGCCCAGAGAGGGGTGGGGCACTGCTCAGGTTACCCAGTAAGGGCCCGTCTCTGGTCCATTCAGACCCATCTTCAGTTCCAGGCCAACTTGTGAGGTGCCAGGGCAGGGAAGAGGGGACCCTCATACCTCAGAGTAAATGACTTGCAAGTCAGGAAGGGGTTTCAGGACTGGGGCTTGGGAGACTATAGGATGCCAGAGCTGAGATGGCTTCTGGATCCTCCAGGGGGCAAATTCTGGAATTTCCAGAGCTGGGGTCTTCACCCTCTGGGTGATTCTAGATGAGTTTCAGAACAGCACAGCCCAGTAGAAATACATAAATTATGGACCACATAATTAAACATTTTCCTGGTATCTAATACTTACAGGTGTCAACCTACGGGGGAAATTAATTTTCACAATTTCTTCTATTTAACCCAGGACATCCAAAATCGTGCCATTTTGACACATAATCGATGTGAAGCAGTTACTGAGATGTTTTACATTCTTTTTTTGTCCCGAGCCTGTGAAATTCGACATGTGTTCCACGCTCACATTTCCATTCCAGCTGGCACATTTCAGGCATTCAGTCTGACGTATGGCGTGCTGGGCAGCTCAGTTCTAGAACATCTGAATTCTAGAGTATTCCCAGGCAGATCTCAGAGCTCCCAAGTTATGGGGATGCAAGGAGTGGGTTCTAGAAGGTCTCACCTGGGGCTTTCCGTCATCAGCACTGCGGACCCCGTGGGGGGCTGTCCTGGGCACTGTGGGGGCGGGGGGTAAGCAGCATTCCTACCTTGATGTCAGGAGCATCCTCCAACACTAACCACCAAAAATATCTCCAGACATCACCCCGCTCCTTGGGGAGCAGTATCACCCCAGCGAGAACCACTGCGCTAAGGGGGAAGCCTTGGAGTTCTCCGAAGCTAGGTTATTTTGCCACCCAAGAAACGGTGCAGAATCCCGCAAGCTGGTTCCTTGATCTAGAATTCCTCAAGTGTATTCTTGGCCATCCAGGAGCAGGGTCCAGAATTTTTGCTTACCCACGGCCAAGCTCCAGAGTTTTGTGAGTTGGGTTCCAGACCCTCCTGGGGTGGGTTCTAGCATTCTTCACAGAGAATCTTCACAGCAGCTGGGAACAGCTCTCAGACCTCCCAAGCAGGGTTCACGAGACTCTGATATTGGTCTTACTAATATCCACGAAACCCTCAAGTGTGTTCTGGACCATTGACGGCTGGTTGCAGAATTCCTTACGCTGAGTTTTTGTGCGCCCAAGGTCAGACTCTGGGATTGTCTTGAGCTGGTTTCTAGAACATCCAGGGGGCAAGTTCTAGAATTCTGAGTCGGGGATCCAGGAAGTTCAGGTCAGAGTTGAATAAGCCTGTCCTCAGACATTGGTGACTGAGCAGAATATTCCAGAAAAGATGCCTTCAGAGGGGGAAGGAGGTGGGTTTTAGTGTCTCTGGCTGAAGCGGTCGTGGGGCAGCCAGCTGGATGGGAGCCCCCGTGTGGTTCCCGGTGTTTGAGAGCAGATGGTGGGGATATGTGGCTGTGAGAACCTGGAACAAGAGTGGAGACTTTATTTAATCCCTAGTAAATGTCTGTTGTTCACTGGATGTGGGACATGGACCCTGGCTGTGTTTCCAGAGGTTGTTGTGGGGCCGTGTGCGCTTAGTAGGTCCTTAGTTGAAGGCAGTAACTCTAATAGATGGTGACATCTGGCAGGAGGCAGGGGTTGTCTGCGTGTGTGTTTTGGGTGCGGGGGGCGCTTACAGGGGAACTGCAGGCATATTGAGGGCTTACCTAGTTAAACCCTCAGTAAATGTCAGGAATTATGTGCACCGTTTTATTTCACCTTAATTCCACCGCGGTGGGGATTATCATTAACTGCATTTAACAGATGGGGAAATTAAGGCCCAGAGAGGCAAAGCCACTGGCCCAAGATTGCACAGCTAAAAAGCAGTCAATATTCGAACCCAGGTCCGGCATCTCTGACGGCCCACAATATTCCCCCAGGAAGGGGCTGCTTGGGGTGCCTCCCCGGATGTCCCTGGAGTCCCCGTTTGGGCCTAGACTTCAGCTGGACAAGGAACACCTTTGGGGGCTGGAGCCTAACTAGGGGTTGGGCGAGCCTCAGACCCTCAACCTGGGGGGAACCAGAGAGGCAGAGGTGCAGCCTGGGCAGCTGTTCCTCTGTCTGTCTCTCTGTCTCTGGGTCTCTCTGTCTCTTTGTTTCTCTCTGAGTCTCTGTCTCTGCTCTTCCCACCCCTAGTCTCTCCCTGCCTTTGTCAGTCTCCTCCCTGCCTCCCACCCCAGGCCAGCCTGTGGGCTGCCCGGAGGCAGCAGCAGCAGCTGAATGGGCCCCTTGTTCCTGACCACACCCGCCCCTTGGGGTCACCCCAGGACAAGCCCTGGCTGCCTGCTGCCTTAAAGGGCCAGCATCCAGAGAGAAGGGGGAGGAGAGGGACCGCCTCCACTCCCCAGCCCCACACCTCCCAAAGAGGGAAGCATTAATGTGCGTGGTGGGGAGGAGGGCACCATACCCAGGTACCCTCAGCCACCTCGGTCAGAGGGTGGACCCCAGGCAGGGGACGCCTGCTAGGGGAGAAGACGGTGCGCGCATGGCAGGGCTTGGGCTTGACCTCGGGCATCCCTTCTCCCCTCTGTGCCTGGGTTTCCTCATCTGTGTCTGGGTGTCCTTGTGCCCACCCTCAGGGTTTTGGGGGCAGATAGAATAGTATCTGGGCCAGGACTTGGTACACAGTCGGCATTCTCCCCGTACCCATTGTGCAATGATACAGCACCTGCTGCCTGGGCATCTTGTGAGCAGCATTCGCCTGCCCTGTGACAGGGCGTTCACTTCGCCTTCCTCCGTGCCTCGGTTTCCTCAAGTGTAGAATGAGTTCCACCAGCAAGGATGAAGCCAGCTGACAGAATTAAAACGGTGTTCGAGCAGGGCCCAGCACCAAGGTTAAGGTTCCACTATTGAGGGCCTGTTGCACACCAGGCCTTGCTGAGAAAGGTCCTATTTGCAGCCCTGTTTTAGAGAGAGTAAGGCTCGGGCTGAGGCTACACGGCCGATTTCACCCCAACTCTGCCACCTCCACCCTCCACACTGGGCTGTGCAGCTCCATGCTGCTTGCTTGCCTTCTCTGGGCCTCAGTTTCACCGTCAGAGCAATGGGAATAGCCCTGTCCACTTGCACACACTAGAAGCCTTTCACTTTCTCCCGCCCAGAGGGTGCTGTGTCTGGGGGTCAGGGCATCCCCGGGGCTGAGCTGCACCTAGTGGCCACTCTGGGTGGCCACGGCTCTCCTGCGCATTAGGCCAGCCCCACAGACAGTCCGGGACAGGTTGCTGGGACAGGTTGCTGCCGGATGGACAAGCCTGTTCCCTGCTTTCTTATGTAATCAGGTTATGCAAGGGCAGCTGGCCTGCTTACATAAAGGGAGGCGGGCCAGGGCCCAGCTGGGGAAGGGGAGGCTCTTAAAGGGACCCGGGTCCCCCGAGTCTCCCTATTAGAGCCCTGCATAAACGCTGGCCAACTCTGTGCTCATCGATGCCATCATTGTCATCATTATTATTATTGTCATTGATGTTGTTTATTGTCACACTATTTTTGCCCACAGGCAGTGCGTTGGTCGAGTAGGGCACAAAGTCCTGGCTTGGTCCACTCTTGCTCTGATGCTCAGTTAATCCCTCCTCTCCCTGAGTATCAGTTTCCCCATCTGGGCGATGGGAGATGCCAGTGAAGAAAGGCAGTGGGGCATAGTGGGGGGTCTTGCCCCTGCCAGCTGCTCACCATGTGACCTCAGGCAAGTGGCATCCCTCTCTGGGCCTCAGTTTCCCCATCTGTAAATACTCCTTCCTCATGGGGCTGCTGAAGGAGACACGAGTGAAACCACGCAGAGGGGTTAGGACAGCACTGCGCACACATGCTCAGCGCTCAGCCAATAGCACTACTTTGTTGTCAATAAATATTTATTAAGCAATTACTGTGCCAAGCACTTTTCTAGGTCCTGGGGACACCACCGTGAACTCCACAGACAAAAACCCAGCCCTCATGGGGCGCAAAGTCTGTTGTGGGACACGGACAAAGAGCAAGAAACAAACAAAGAATAAGAAACTAATACCAGTTCAGAAGGGATACGGAGAAATATAAAGGAAGGCAAGGGAACAGAGTAGGGGCCTATTTTGGGGGAGGTCTGTCTGCGGATTTGACATTTGAGCTGAGAGTTGAGGGGTGAGGAGGAAGCAGTTGTGTGAAGAACTAGGAGAAGGACATTCCAGGCAGAGGGCACAGCCCATGCAAAGGCCCTGGGGCAGAATCCATCTTGACATATTGGAGGAACAGCGAGGAAGCCCCTGTGGCTGGAGCAGAGTGAGCAAGGGGGACAGAGGAAGTTATGTGAGGGTAGAGAGGTGAAGGGGCCAGGGAGGACTGGGGCTCTTACCTGGAGGGAAGTGGGCGCCTGGAAGGCCTTGGGCAGAAGGGACTCACAGGCGCCCTCTAGCCACAGCCGAAAGGGTGGACTCTAGGGGGCGGGGATGGCAGTTCAGAGACAGGCTGAGGCCCTGCCCTGATTCAGGCCAGTGATGATGGGGGCCTGCCGGGCAGAGGCAGATTTCAGAGGTCTGAGAATCCATTGCGATTGTCAGCCTGGCCCTAGTGGGAACGTGCAAGTTAGTCACTCGATTCATGCAACTCCTTCTGAGGCTGGCACTGCCCTCCTGCCTCTGGCCCCTGCCTCCGTCTGTAGCAGCACCTGCCTGGGAATATGCAAGAAGGGAAGGAGCAAAGCAAGGACATGGCACCCCAGACACACCCAGGGACACTCCTGGAATCAGAACGCTGTTAGCGGGCAAGTCGGGATGTGGTGCCCAGGCCGCCTGCGGGACTCTGGGCAGGCCGGATGGGCAACTGCCAGCTGCCCAGCCCTGAGCTGGGTGTCTCACCTGCACAGGCACTGTTTTCCCATTTTTATTCCCAGTCTTGCCAGGTGGACTTGGGCCAGCTGCTGCCCCACCCTGTGCCTCTGTGTTCCCCTCTGTGGAGTAGGAGTGAGAGTCTGTAATTGTTCATCTAGCAAACAGTAGGTGCCAATTCAGTGATTAGCAGCAATAAGGCAGGAGGCTGGCGGGGAGGTAGCTCCCTGGCATGGGAACACACAATACTCACTGGGTGACTGACTTCCCTCTCTGAGCCCGTTTTGTTCCTGTAAAATGGGGACCACACCCACAGAGCCCCTATGGTACCGAACCAGATTCCTGCTCAGAAAGGTGTCTAGGCTGGCGTTTTGCAGTCTCAGTCCCATGGGACAGCTGGGGAAACTAAGACCCAGAGAGAGCCAGAGACTGGCCCGGAGTCACACAGCCAATCAGGGACAAAGAAAGGCATGAGCACCCTTGCCACATGGTTCTTATACCCAAGAAACAAGAAGAACAGATGGCCCGGCTCCAAGATGTTCATTGTGCCTCAGTTTCCAAATCCATGAAATGGGCACATGGCTGGGTCAGTAGGAATCTCTGGACATCCGGGAAAAAGCTGCAAGGGTTTATCTGGCCAGCCTGCAGACCATCTTCCTGGGGTACTGGGGAGACATTTGAGGGAGGCCACTGCCCCCCACCCCCCGCCCCAGTTTTCCTTTGGCATTGGCAGAAGAGGAGAAAGCAGATTCCTGGGGGCTTCCAGGTTAATTGGGCTCCTTCTGTATCCAAGCCCTTCGGCATAGGAACGAACTGCAGCCCCCCATCTGGCTCTGGGGAAGCAGGCCTGGCCTCGCCTGCCCAGTAGAAGTGCTGGAGCTGGCCCCACCTCAGACCTTTGTGCACCTCTCAGTCTGTCAGACCCAGACACATTAGCGAGGCAGCTGTCTCTGTACGCACTCAGACCAATTGCTTAACTTCCACAGGGCTTCATCTGCCCCGCTGTGGCTCTGTATGTAGGTCCCGGGATTGTGTGTAGGTCTGGCATATAAGTGCTCAAGAAATGAAAGTGATTGTTACTATTATTTTCATACACTAGTCTCTCCCCCCACAAGCCCATTCTGTGCCTGGCAAACTCCTACTTATACATCAGTGCCCCAACTCGAATGTCCCCTCCTTCAGGAAGTCTTCCTCCTCCCCCAGGCCAGGTTCCCGTCCCTTCCTCGGGCTCCTCCCGCCACAACTCCTTCCCTTTGATATCCAGGACCTTCTCAAAAGAGGATTCTGCTGATTCTCAAAGGACCACGGGGACGGAGATGGGCAGTGCCTGGGCCTGTTGTCAGAAATCCCTTATGTCACCATTGCTTGGAGTCTACATCTCCCTAAACCTGGTCTTTCCCTCTGAATATCCCCCGATTTTTCCCTTGTTCCTCAGATTCCTTTGTCCCACACGCATTTATTTTGCACATATGGTATGCCAGGCCTTATCAGACTGGTCCAGGGGATCCTTCCAGTGAGCATGTGCTGGTACCTACTGTGTGCCCGGTTCTGCTGAGAACCGCACTGGTCTTCCTGCCTCTGATGCCCGCCATGCGCAGGCATTCATTACCGAGCACTGACTGCCCTGCTCCCGGAGCGGGGTCGGGGGGCTGGGCCCTCTAGTGTCAGCCTCCCCGTACGAGGCGGCCGGTTAACCACGTGGGCACGGGGACCCCAGCAGCCAGGCTCCAACCCCCCATCCTCCCGGACCCTGCGTCTCCCCCGGTGAAGCGTCCAGCGAGCTCAGGTGTGTGCTTTCTGCAGAGAGAGAAACCGAGGCACGGAGCGGGTGGCCGTGCATCACTCCCCCTGCCCCTCAAGCGAAATGGGGCTGGGACCCCCCTGCGATGCCAGGCCCGGAGGCAGGGCTTGCCCGAAGCCAGGCCGCACCGCTGCCCGGAGCCCTGCCCGCCCCCCCCGCCCCCGTGGCCGTGGCCGTGACCGGCTGCGGCCTCCTGGGGCCGCTGGCCAGTGACCTGACCCCCGGAACGTCAGGACGGGGAGCTGGGCAGAGGCCGGCGGTTCCGCTTCCGCCGCCGCGGCCACTGCGGGCACCGTGGCTTCCGGTCCCCCCTCCACACCGCCCCCCCCCGTGGCCGCACATGTGAGCGGAGCCCGTGGCACACGCGGCCCCAGGCCCCGGGCCGCTGCTCCTGGCGCTGAGCCGGGCCCGCTGGGCGGCGGGGAGGCCGCGGCTGCGCCAAGAATTTGCTCCAAATGTAAACAGGAGTTATTTTGGGCGGCCCCTCCCGGTGCTGACACATTGGGCACGGAGGGGGGGGGGGGGGGGCGCGTGGGTATTTTTAACCTTGTTTTCCGCATCCTCGGTGCCACCCGAGGGTCTGGTTCGCGCCGGACGGCAGCGACGGGCTCCAGGCCGCAGCGGCACGGCCGGCGGGCACACACGCTTGTCCCCCCCGGGGAGGCGGCGGGGGGCGGGCCGTGGGCCGCCGGGAGCCCCCTCGCCCCGCCCGCCCGGCCCCCCTGGCTGTGCCCGCGCCACCGCCGCACAAAATGGCCGCCGGCCCAGAGCCTGTGGAGCCGCCGGGAGGGAAAATGGCCGCCGCAGGGTGATGTCAGAGGCACGGCTGCCAAGAGCGGCGGGGCGGGCGAGCCGGGGCCTGCAGCCTCGCCGTGGGCCCTGTGTCCGCGGGGCCGGCCGCTGCTGGCCGGACACCCCGACACACGCTGGCCAAGCCCGGCCCCCCGAGGGCAGCCCCGGCCCGGTGGGCAGCCCCGGCTCCGGCCCCGGGGGGGTGCGTGGCCACGGCCTGACCCCTGGCCCGAGGTGTCCGGAGCCCGTGGGGACGGCCAGGCCACAAGCAGGCGGGAGCCCGCCGGCGGTGGGAAGAAAAAGAAACTTTTCTTTGAAAGTGACTCCCAGGCAGGTTGGCTCGGGCCCAGGGCCGGAGGCGGGAGAGGGAGATGGAAAGTGTGGTCCAGACTCGGAGCCGGCGGGTCCGGAAGGACGGGAGCAGGCGGGCGTCCGGTCGGTGGGGCGGCCTGTCGGTGCTCCGCGTCCGGCAGCTGCTCCCCCGCGGGCCTGTACGCAGCCCCGGAGCCGCTCACCCCGAGGCCGAAGGTCTGGGAGGCTGCACGGCTGCCCGGGCCTCGCTGCTGCCGGCAGGATGCGTGTCTCCAGGAAGCTCCTTGCCTCCCGGGCATTTCGGTGCGGGGCTTCCGGCCTCACCACGGGGAAGGCGGCCCGGCGGCCCAGGCCTGCGTGCGAGCTCCGCCCTGGCCTCCCCGGGGTTGGGGGAACCCAGGCCTGTGAGCCTCGGGGCGGGACTTGTGTCTGTCTGGGCTGGCTGTGCCCCGAGCCTAGCACAGAGCCTGGCACACACGGGCGCTCAGTGCACGTGTTGAATGAAAGAACCACGGCTTCCCCTTGGGCCTGGGTTTGCACAGACACTGGGGCCGGATGGGGGTGGAGGCTCAGGGACACCAGCGCTTGGTGACATGGCTGGGCATGCGCGGAACCTGCTCTCACCTTTCTGGGGAGGGACACGAGGAGGTCAATTACTGAACGTCTCCAACGTGGAGCTCAGATCCAGAGTCTGGCCCTGTGGACACATCAAACCACGTTTGAGCAGACGCCTGAATAAGGGAGGGAGTGAGCCTGACAAGCATCTGCAGGAAAGGCATGCCAGGTAGAGGAACAGCATGTGCAAGGGCCCTGGGGCAGGGCCGAGCCCGGTGTGCCGGAGGAACAGTGAGGAGCCGCAGAGGGAGCAAGCGGGCGAGAGGGAGCTGGTGAGGAGCAGGTCATACAGGGCCGTGTGGGCCCCGGGGAAGGGTTTGGACTTTCATACAGTTATAGACCCAAACTCAGTCTAGTGTGATGGGGACTAGGACAAAGGTTTGGAAAAGGGGCCGAGGGAAGGTGTTCCGGAAAAGGTGTTAAATGGGCCGGGAACGGTGGCGAGAGTTTGCCTGAGCGGGAGAGGGGCAGGGAAGGTGCCGGAGGAGCGTGGCGGGAGGAGGAAGGCCAGGTCACGTGGACAGAGGCCTTCCAGGACAAAGCACGGTGAACCTTCGCCGGCGAATGTTTAAAAATGGCTGGTGACACGGGGAGCTGGGAATTCCAGGGCCTGGCTTTGGCTCTCTCTCCAGCTGGCTGGCCGCTGGGAGGCCGACGTGGCAGCCCAGCAAAGCCAGCTACACTTGGAAGGCCGCGAAGGCTGGAAAAGAAACCAGGTGAGCGCTCCATGGCAGCCGGTGCTGGTCCAGCAGACAAGCCGCTGGGCCCCAGTGGGAACACTAGGCTCCCCTGCATCCTGCCAGGTTTTAGATACGTGTAATTATCGTTTCAGCAAGTCCTGTACTTTCTACATCCCAAAGATTAAACCCGGGGCCAGGTTCTTATGCCGGCTGGGACGCTGCCCACACCTCCTCCGTGCCCTCCCAGCACCCAAGAATCCAGAATTCACTCACAGCCAGAGACTGTGTGTGTGTGTGTGTGTGTGTGTGTGTGTGTGTGTTGGTAAAATATATATATAATAAAATTCACCAGCTTAACCACTTTTAAGTGTATAGTTCAGTGACGTTGAGTGCATTTACCTTGTTGTGCAACTGTCCCCACCATACATCCTCAGAACTTGCTCGTTTTCCTAAACTGAAATTCTGTCCCCATTAAACACTACCTCTCCACCCCCCTCTCCCAGCCCCTGGCTCCCACCGTCTACTTCCCTATGGATCTGTGAATGTGACTCCCCTAGGGACCCCCTGGGAGTGGAATCACACAGTATCTGTCCTTTTGTGTCTGGCTTATGTCACTGAGCCCAGTGTCCTCCAGGCTCATCCACCTTGTAGCAGGTGTCAGGATGTCCTTCCTTTTTAAGGCTGAATAATATTCCACTGTCTGGATGGACCTCATTGTGTTTATCCACTCATCTGTCGATGGACACGGGTTGCTTCCAATTTCTGGCTGTTATGGAAAATGCTGCTATGAATATAGGTGTGCAAATACCTGTCTGAGTCCCTGTTTTCAATTCTTTGATGTTTGTACATAGGAATGGAATAGTTGGGTCATAGGGAAATTCTATGTCTAACTTTAAGTGTTTTATTTTATTTTATGTATTTGGTTTTGAGAGAGAGAGAGAGAGGGAGAGAGAGACATCGATTTGTGTTCCACCTATGCATGCATCATTGGTTGATTCTTGTATATGCCCTGACTGGGGATCGAACCCATAACCTTGACATAGCGGGATGAGGCTCTTAACCAACTGAGCTACCCGGCTAGGGCTCAATGTTTAAGTTTTTGAGCAACCTCCAAGCTGTTTCCCACAGTGGTCGCACCATTTTCCATGCCCATCAATAGTACATGAGGGTTCCACTTTCTCCACATCCTCATAGCCAGACATTTAAAAATATAACACAAGTCACGTCCTGTCACTCCTCATCGTGCTTGAGAATAACACCCAAGCTTCTCACCACAGCCCTCGTGGCCCTGATGGCCCAGCCTCTCTCCTCTTTGATCCCCTTTGCTCACCATGTTCTTCAAACATCCCATGTTTATTCCTGCCCCAGGACCTTTGCACTTGCGACACCATCTGCCCCAGCTCTGCCCATGGCTGGCTTCTGTCCATTCCTCAGTCCTCCGCACTAACGTCACCTCCTCAGAGAGGTTCTGCCTGACTTCTATTTTGAAAGCCACCCCCACAGCCTCTCTCTGTCCCCTCACCCAGTTTCACTGCCTCTGTGGAACGGAGAAACGTCTGAAATTATCTCAGCCTTCTCCTGTTTGTTCTTTTCCTGTCTGTCTCTCCTCCCTTGGCTCTCTGCCATTTTCCCGATGCCTGGCAAGCAGTAGCTGGTCAGTAAACATCTGTGACATGAATGCCGGTGGCACCTTGATCTCCCAGCTACGAACTGGGAGTTTTAGCCACGGGGATGAGAGTGGTCGTCAGGTGCGCAGGGGGCGGGTACCCCAGGACAGGAGGGCAGCAGCAGAGGCCACGGCAGCACCTCCGTCATGGGCTGGGACAGACCACAGTTGGGCTCGTGGCCACGGACAGGAAAGAACAGCCAGTACAGTCCCGTCAGCGGGATCCAGGTTACATTTCTATTGTCGCCGTGAGCATGTGTTTGTTCGAGCAGAAGGCTGCAGGGGGCGGTGACATTCCAGCTGCACATGAGCACCCCCACGGGCCTGGGCCCCAGCCAAACGAGGATGTCACTTGAAATACAGCTGCTGCCGAGGGCCAGGCTCTCACTCACACCAGCGCGCGTGCGCGTAGCTGTGCTCCGTGCCTGGTGCGGAGAGCCTGTGTGTCTTTCTAAGGACATCTTGGAGGAAGGTTCCAGAATGAGGGGAGAGCAGGAGCCAGGTGGATACTGAGGGAACAGTGTCCCGCGCAGAGGGAACAGCCCGTGCTAAGGTCCTCGGGCAGGACCCCGTGCGGAGTGTGGAGGAACGGCAGGGAGGCCTGTGTGACTGGAGCCGAGTGAACAAGGGGGGGAGAGGGAAGAGGGGAGGGTGGGGAGGGACGGGCTGAGGGCAGATCACGCAGGGCCTTGTGGGCCACGGGGAGGACTGGGACTCTTACTCCGAGGGAGGTGGGAGCCCTGGAAGGCTGTGAGCAGAGGAAGGACAAAATCACTTAACTTGTGAGTTTGGCAAAATGCTCTCCCCAAACAGGTTTTATCCCCTGGTCTGTGGTTGGCCCCTCTCCTCCTTGAACTCTAAAATCCTCAAACCCAAAAAGTCAGGGAACAGTTGAGAATGCCCACTTTACAGATGGGGAAAACTGAGGCTCAGAGAGAGAGAGACCCGAGTAGCCCAAGTTCCCACGCCAGGCTGTGCCAGACCTGGGACTCGAACCCAGGATTTGGGGCACAGCTGTCGCTTCCAGAAGATGCCCCACGTTCAGATGAGTCTGTGACCTGCCGCCTCTTCCTCACGACCCCAGTGCGTCTGACAGGCTCTGGAAGGCCCACACCGGCCCGGAGAACTCCGCAGCGATGCCTTTCGACCAGGGAGCCCCACACTCAGGGGATGTGTATTCACATCTCTGGGGACCCCCACAGGCATTCCCCAGCTCAGCCTAAGCTTCGGCTCACCAGCTTCCGCCGTCCTGCCTTGGTTCTTACAGCCTGTCCGTCCATGTTGTCCTCATGCTATACAGAGTACATTCTGAGCCAGATTGAATGCGCTGACTGCAGAAAACCAGTGCGGGGCGGGGTCGACAAGGTCAGGAGAAAGGTCACGAACAAGCAATGTTAAAGTTCAAAGAGATGTTCATTGTTATGTTTTTACAAGAGGAGCAACCAGAACCAGGCTGCTGCGTCCGTTTTCCTTGCTGTGAGGGTGAGCGGGGCTGTCAGCCTCCGGCAAGGGCAGCTGCAGGGAGTCGGTGTATCCGTCTCCCCGTCTGGAATATGGGCGCAATCATCACGTCTCTTCTGGGGGAGTTTTGAAGTTTAAATGAGTCCATGGAAGTGACACTTGGAGCCTCGCAGGCTAGAGCAGTGGTTCTCAACCTTCCTAATGCCGCGACCCTTTAATACAGTGCCTCATGTTGTGGTGACCCCCCAGCCATAAAATTATTTTTGTTGCTACTTCATAACTGTAATGTTGCTACTGTTATGAATCATAATGTAAATATCTGATATGCAGGATGTATTTAGGCGACCCCTGTGAAAGGGTCATTCAACCCCCAAAGGGGTCACGACCCCCAGGTTGAGAACCGCTGGTCTAGGGGATGACGGCTAAGTGTGACTGTCGGATGTACCGTCTGAAAAGGAGTGACCTTGTCAACTTTCCCAGGAGCTGGTCTCAGCCCCTCATGTGCCAGGGCTGTCCGCCCGCCCCCCCCACCTCCCCCACCCCCGCATCCCAGGGTTGTGTGGCCTCCTTGCACTTGGCAGAGCCTGAAATCGTCCTCCTGGTGTCTGTGGTGACTTGTTCATGGCCTGTTGCTCCCCCGTTAGGGACGTCAGCGCCACCAGGGCAGGGACTTTGTCCATGTGGGTCACTGCTGTGTCCTCTGAGCATCTGGTGCCCAGGACACACTGAGTGTCAAAGGAGAGAGGTAAAGGTCATGCAGTTTAGCTCCGATTCATGGATGAGGAAACAGGTGCAGAGGCATAAAGGACTTGCCCGGAGCGCACAGCAAAGGGCCGGAGAGAGCATGTTTAGGCCTGGCAGGTCACACACGCTTTCTGTCCCACCTTCTTTTCCTCGTTCACAACCCTGTACAAATGGATTTGACCCTTTTTTCCATTAGCACCTCCCCCTACAGAGCCTTTTAGACATTTTTTTCCCGAATCACTTCACCCCATGAAATTTTAATATCTATTAAATAGATATTATTATACCTATTTATGTAGCGTATCTATATCTATACATATATTTATATTCTATACATCAAAAGAGCAACATTCTCTAATCCTCTTATACCACCCCCAAGAACCAATTTTTTGCCCCCACTGAGGATGGACGGATCTAGACAAGGGGCCCCTCCTTGGCCCTGCTGAGATACAGGCCGGTCACTCTGTGGGGGGCTGTCCTGGACACTGTGGGGTGCTGAGCAGCATCCCTGGCCCCCGCTCATTCGATGCCAGGAGTACCCCATTGTGACAAGCACAGCCCTGGGAGCCAGAACCACCCCAGTTCAGAACCTCTAGGCTAGGCAGACAGCTTCTGATACCACCTTTGGGAACCCGCTCTCTGAGCTGGGCCTCAGTTTACCCACTTCGTCAATGGGGTGGATTGAATTGGACGGCACCAGGAAGCTCTGATCACGGTGAGAACTTGGCACAGGAAGCTGCCCGCTTGGAGGCGGGGGCTGGGGCAGGAGCCAGCCTCTAGCGTTATCTGCTGCGGGTGCATCTGTGGAGACGGGAGGACGGTGCATTTCAGGGCTGGGTGTGCAAGTACATGGAGGAGGAGGAGCTCGCTGGCCTCTCCTTCCCCCGATTGTCCGGGGAACATCCAGGGCAGCTCCGCCCAGCAGAGCCGGCAGTGACGCCGGCGTGTTCAGCACGGTCCCAGTTGGTATGTGTGGCTGTGGAGGATTGAAAGGCGACCAGTGCAACTGGTGTCCTGAAAATTTCATTTCAGTTCATTTCATTTAAATGCAAAGTCGCATGTGGCTAGTGGCTCTCCTTCTAGACAGCTCTCGAAGCTGACCCAGATGACAGGCAAGCGGTCAGCAGGTGGGGGAGAACTGTTCTGAGGTTTCAGAGATGATTAGAGAGAAGATGGCATCGTAAAAAGGAAGGAGATTCTGACACAGGCTACAACGTGAACGGGACTGAGAGCATTACGCTCAGTGAGATAAACCAGGCACGGAAGGACAGATACTGCGTGATTCCCCTCATACGGGGTCTCTAGGGGAGTCCAAGTCAACACAGAAGGTAGATGGTGAGAGCCAGGGGCTGGGGGGGAGGTGTTAGTGTTTAATGGAGACAGAGCATCAGTTTGGGAAAATGAGAAAGTTCTGGAGACGGATGGTGCGGACGGTTATACAACATTGTGGATGTGGGTAACACCAATGAGCTGTACACTGAGAAATGGTGAAAGTTTATGCTATGCTCTTAACTGCAATCTGAAAGTTAAATGTAAAAATATTTTAATGAGATAGCAAATAAGTACATCATCATATTATTAAGAAATTACACGTATTTGAATTAAAAAATATTTCCCAGGGCGATGGAGAAGGAAGAGATCTTCTTCAACCCAACAAAGGGATCTGCAGAAACCCACAGCTAACGTCAGGCTTAGTGGTGAGGGCGTGAGCGAGTTCCTGACGCTCAGGAGCGAGGCAGACTGCTGCCCGCTGCTCTTTAACATTGCTCTGGAGATCCTAGCCAGTGCAATAAGGCACGAAAAGGGAATCAGAGGCCTACAGATTGGAAAGGAAGAAATAAAACTGGTTCTATTTTATTTGCAAAGGACATCATGATCTACATAGAAAATCCCAAGGAATTAAAAAAAAATAAAGCTTTTAGAACTAAGAAGTAAGTTCAGCAAGGCTGCAAAATACAGGATGCACACAAAAAATCCAATCGCCCCTCTAAATGCTAGCAGTGAACAATTAGAAACAAAAATTAAAAACACAGTATCGTTTCTAATCTGTCCCCAAACTTACCATGTATTGATTGGCAATTGGATGGCAACTGTTTTACACTTCATATTAGCTAACGGGGTGACTCACCAAACCCGGGAGGTGGGGTTTGTTATCTTGCCCATTTTACAGATGAGGAAACCAAGGCTCACAGAGGTGGTGCGGCTGGCCTGCGGTCCCAGAGCGGATGAACAATGAGACAAGGCTCCAGCTAGAGCCAGCCATAGCCTCGTGCAGTCGCTTGTAATGGATACAGAACCACCAAGGCACAAACAACAAAGCTGGTAATAATAGTAATGAGACTCCTCCTCCGTTTGATGCAGCACTTACTGCACACCAGCCTTTGTTTCGGGCACTTCATTGTAGCATTATCACCTTTTCCCCGATGAACAGCCTTCAGGGGAGGTGCCGGGGTTGTGCCCATTTCACAGATGAAGAGAGTAAGGCTCAGAGAGAGAGGCAGCATTGCTTCTGAGGCCCACAGCCTGGTCCGCCTGGTTCCAAAGCCACAAGCACAGAGGCGGTGCTCAGGAAACATGCCCGTTCCGGAGTGTCAGCCAGGCACTGCTGCCTGCTGAGTCCCTGTGGGCACCAGTTCTGGAAGAGGGTCCCGTGCCCGAGGCCCAGAGCCCGGCGGATGAGTGCCCGGGCTGGGCACTTCCCAATGGAGTGGCCACCGTGCCCAGCCGTGGGGCCATCCAAGCGGGACTGGCCAGCTCCGAGGGGCTGCTGGCTGCCCAACCTGGAAGTGGCTACAGGGCTCAGGGCCGAGCCGGGCACACTCCCCTCGGCCGCTGCCCAGCCATGTCCAGCCCAGTCGGCCACGGCTGGGGCTGCAAAGCCAAGTCAAGAAGGAGCTGCCCCCATCCATCCACTCCAGGATGGGAAACTGAGGCACGGGGCCCGCACAGGCCCCTCCTGTGCGGTTTGTGGCGCCCTCCATCTTGGCAGCCAGTAGGTGTACCACACACAACGTGTGCAAAGCCGCTAGCACAGTGCCAGGCAAGCAGCAGGAGCGCGTGACTGTTTTAGGAAGTATCCGCGTTATTATTATCTCCATGACAACACCGAGGGAACACAGGCCCCGAGAGGGGAAGTGACCTCGCCACGACCACGCCTCGGAGGCTCCCAGACGGATGGGAACCCGGCGTCTGATCCCAGAAGCCAGATGGCGCACGCGCAGTGGTGGATGTCTGGCCACCTGCCCAGACGAAGGAAGAAACACAGTTGACCCTTGAACAACATGGGCTTGAAGAGCATGGATCCACGTCTGCGTGGAATTTTTTTCAGTAAATACTGTAAATGTGTTTTCTGTTCCTTATGCTTTTTGAACAACCTTTTCTTTAGCTTACTTCATCGTAACAATACAGTCTATCCTACATATAACAGACAAAGTATGTGTCAGACTGTTTATGTTATCAGTAGGGTTTCTGGTCAACAGTAAGCTATTAATTGAGTTTTGGGGGGAGTCCAATGTTACAAGGATTTTTAACAACGCCCCTGACCCCCACATTGCCCCAGGCTCAACTGTGACCCTCATCACAGAGCACAAGTGCTGTGGGGTGGGGACCTTTTCATCATTTTAACCCTGTTTTCCTTGCCTATAAAATGGGTACAGTAACAATGCCAGCGTTGTGGCTATCTTAAGGATTTGAGGGAGCATATAAAATGGGAACAGCAATATCTGCAGTCATCTTAGGGATTTAAAAAATAATCTATAATAATAAAAGGGTAATATGCTAATTAGACCAGACGTCCTTCCGGACGTCCTTCCTGACGAAGCTGGGGCCGGAGGGAAGCCAGCCGGGTCCCGGGTGCCTGCGGGTGGCCCGAGGGAAGCCAGCCCAGGTCCTGGGTGCCAGAGGAAAGCCGGTGCCGGCAGCCGGGGGAAGGAAGGCCTACCCTTGCACGAATTTTCGTGCATCGGGCCTCTAGTGATAATAATAATGAGGACATTACCATGCCTGCCCAAGCGCTTCATATGTATTATCCCCTTGTCACCTCCTGGCAACCCAGTCAGGCTGGGCGATGCTCACACCCATTTGAAAGAAGAGAAGACTGCAGCTCAGAGGAGTAGGTGACTGGCCTACGGTCACACCGCGATTGCTCTCAGCTCTGGGTGTGGCAGGGCAGCGGGTATGGGGGGCCGAGTCTCTCTCTCTGGCATTTGATTGTGATTCCCAGCACCTTTCTGTTCGACCTGAAAGACAAATGGGTGGGTCCTGGGTTCTGTGCAGCTGGGCTAGGCCCTGGGCCCCCCTCAGCCTGGGTCCTGGGTGGGTGTGGGGCTGCAGAGGGAGCTGGCGTGATCACCCTTCATCCAGGCCACTGGAGCCAATAACGCTGAGCTCAGCGTCTGCCCGCTGCACCCGTCTGCCAAGGAGCCTGATTATTTTTAGATAAGATGGATGGGCGAGTGCTGGGGCGGGAGGTAGCCCGCAAGCCAGGCAGCGGGTGGGGGTATTGCCGCTGCAGAGGGATGCCCCTCGGCCCCCTCTCTGGAGACCCTGAGTAGCACCCCGAGACCAAGGGCTGAGCCCTTAGGACGTGAAGGGCAGAGGCCGAGAGGAGTGGGCCCAAGGGTTCAAGAACTCATCTTTCTGGCTTCAGTTTCCCCATCTGTAAGCTCCTAGGACCAAGGCAGGATTAAATGAGCTCCCCTGTTTCACAAATGAGGAGACTGAGGCTCAGGGGAAGAGCTGTAACCCCCTACTGAGTCGGCCCCTGTACATGGCTTCTCGCCCTGTGAGGCCAATTCCAGCACCTGGCTACACCGAGAACCCCGGCACCTGTGCTGATGCCTGCAGGTGCCCGGCCACTCACCCATGACCCCCTGGGGCAGCAGCCAAGGGAGGGGCCAAGCAAAGACCGTGGGGCCTCAAACGTTCAGGGCCCATCCTGTATCACCAACTCCTTCCTCTCTTGGCAGACGCGGAGCAGAGCGGCAGTCCCCGGGCCGGGATAGGCTCTGACCAGGAGGACAGCAAGCCCATCACGCTGGGTGAGTCTGGGGCAGGCGAGGGGTGGTGGGCGTGGCCCGTCCTCATATTTAATGTGGGGATCATTTTCTGAGCACCCCCCTCGCGTGCTCTGGTGGCTCCGTGTGTGTGCCTGACGCACGTGAATGGTTCGTTCCTCACAGCTACGCAATGGGGCAGCTGCTGGGCAGCTCCATTTTGCAAGTAAGGAAACTGAGGCTCAGAGAGGTTAAGGCACTCACTCAGCCCCGGAGAGAGGCCCTAGGGCACCCTGCATTCCCAGGGGATATTTAACAATAAATAGGAACGTCCCTTCTATGTTGGGAGGTGGAAAGTGGGAGAATTTGCCTGAAGCAGGGCTGGGAGCAGAGCCCTGAAGAATAGAAGGATTTGGAAGCTGCTTCTGCCCTGCCCTACCCCCGCACCCTCACCCCGATCCCGAATCCCACAGTCTGTTCTCTCCAAAGTGGCCAGAGGGCGCCTGTGAGCACCTAAGTTAGGGCCCACCCTCCTCTGCCCAAAGCCCTCCAGGGCTCCCACTTTGGGTGGAGGGTGAGCCCAAAGCCTTCCCACAAGGCCCCCACCCCACCCCTGACCCCTCCCTGCTCTCCCCTCCTCCCTCTCTCCCCCTCGCTCACTCTACTCACTTGCTCTGTTCCAGCCACATGGGGCTCCTCCTTGTTCTCCCAACATGCAAGGCATGATCCCGACTCAGGGCCTTGGCATGTGCTGTGAGCCCTGCCTGGACAGCTATCCGCTCTCCCGCTTTCTCCGGATCCTCCGCTCAAATGCACCCCTCAAAGGGCCCTCAGCTCCAGCAGCCTCGGCCACTCTGATCACCACCCTCTGTTTTATTCCCTCCGAGAAAGTTAGTGGTTGCTTATATGTTTGCCTCCTCCCCTAATGGGACATCACTCGGGCAGAGGTTTTTGTCTATCTTGGTTACTATTGTGTCCCCAGTGCCTAGAATAATACCTGGTACACAGTCAGTGACTCAATAAATATTTGTAGAGAGAAAGGAAGGAGGAAGGCAGGTATGAAGCAGAGAGAAAAAGAGAAACTGGAGAGATGAGAAGGGAAGGAGGGAGGGAGGGAAGAAGGAAGGGAGGGAGGGAGGGAAGAAGGAAGGGAGGGAGGGAGGGAGGGAGGGAGGGAGGCCAGTATGTGAGGGCATCCTGTTGGAGGCACCGGCCCAGCCATGCCCGCAGAGGCTGGCTGGTTCAAGCAGGTTCCCAGGCCCCCAGGCCGCTCCTCACGGGCCATCTGTGACCAGAGTCCTCCTTGGCCTCCTGAGACCCCGGAACCTCCTTCTGACTCAGACGTTCAAGGCAGGCTGGGCAGCTGCACACTTTGGCCTGGTCCCCTGAGGAGCTCCAGCGTCTGGCGGAGGAAATCACTTCCTTTCCACCCGCCAGGGAGTCCCCTGGAGATGGAGCTGGGCGAGTGCTGGACAAACAGGAAACCCCGGCGCGGGGAGGGCAGGGGGCCTGCCGACACCAGCTGGCCAGTTGGGTGGGCAGGAAACAGCCATGGCCACTTGCCCTGGACACTGGGGGTCCACCGCCCTGTCCTTCCTGGGATGTGGTGACCCTGTGCTTCCCAGCGTGAGCCTGGGAAGATGACAGGTGCTCAATGAATGGTGGGCACAGAGCTTGTCATCAGGAAGGCTGGGCTCCTGGGCTGTCCAGGATGTTGGACCGCAGGAGAACAGCACCGCGGCGAGCTCCCTGCAGCTGGTGCTGCCCCGTGGGGGCCGGAAGAACTGCGCCCAGCACACTCTCTCACACACACACACACACACACTCACACACACACACAAACACACACACACACACACACACACACACACGGCCTAGAGATTCCTGCCTGCCCACCCCACACCCTTTCTGACCACTCTCCCAGAAGCAGGGCTGGGAGCAGAGCCCTGAAGAATGGAAAGGATTCGAAAGCTCCTTTCACTCCAGCCCTGTTGGCCTCCACCTTGCCAAGTGCATTCCAACCCCAGGGCCTTTGCACAGGCCATTCTTGCCACCAGGAACTTGGTGGCCCCCAGGGAGGACATCACCCGGGCAGAGGTTTTTGTCTATCTTGGTTACCAGGGAGGTGGTGAAACATCACATCTATGATCGTCCCAACCGGAGTGGCCAACACGTGCAGGGCAGTCACCCTGTGCCACTGCTGCTGTTCTTGGCACGTCCCACATTTGAACACACGTATTCCCGTTTTCCACTGGCAGGTACCCCAGGGTCTCGGTAAAATGCTGCCCTCTCCGTGCGGCTTTCTCTGAGCCTGTGAGTCAGATAGGTCCCCTTCCCCAGAGCTTCCTCACCCTGCCCGCCCTACCCCTGCCTGACACACCTCACGCTGGACTTAGTGATGTTAACATTTTTTCTATTGTGATAAACTACACCGAAGATAAATTTTATCATTTTAACCCGATTACAATGTAAAATTCAGTGGCACTAAGTACATTCACAATGTTGTGCCACCATCACCACTCTCTAGTTCCAGAACATTCCATCACCCCAAAAGACACTTCATTCCCCCTTAACAGTCACTCCCCACCCCACCCCCAGTCCCTGGCAACCACGACCTCACTCTGTCCCTGTGGATCTGCCTGCTCTGGACATTTTACATAAATCCAGTCACTGCTTATGTGGCCTTTTGTGTCTGGCTTCTCACACTGAGCATCATGTTTTCAAGGTTCATCCACATGGTAGCGAGTGTCGGTGCTTCAACCTTTTTATGGCTGAAAAATATCCTGTTGTCTGGATGGGCCACGGTTGTTTATCCATCCATCCATCCATCCATCAGTGGGCACTGAGTTGCTCCCAGTTTGGGCGGTCATGCGTCGTGCTGCTGTGAACATCTGTGTGCAAACCAGCCCAGCCCAGAGAGCAGAGTCCTCTTCCTCTGACCTTAGGTGGGAGTGGTTCTGGGGACGCAGGATTTTCACTTGTGCCTGTGGACCCTCTGCTCAGCCTGTGGTCTGAGCCTTTTTGCCATGCTCTGGCTAGGGACAGGGCGGGGCCTGGGCAGAGAAATCCCTGCCTTTGTGAAGCCCCCAGTCTGGAGGGAGAGAGAGACTGAAGGACAGCATTGCCTGGGGTGATGATTGATAAAGAAAGCAAGCCTGCCCCTCCTGGGTAGTTTGGTCCTCAGCTCTCAACCACCCAGACAACAGGGTATATGGTCCCCATTTTCAAGATTAGGGAGCATAGAGGGGAAGGGATTTGCCCAAGATCACCACCAAGGGGGTGACTGAGCCGAGATTTGAACCGGGGTCCGGCCTCTGCTTGCAACCTGCTGCAGCTTGGGGAGCCCCGAATGAAGAGGAGGCTGGTTATGGGGCCCGCCCGGAGAAAGGGAAACTGGGTGCAGATATTAAGAAAAGCATGTCCCCTCCAGCTGTGTAAAGGCAGAGGGACTCTCCACCTGGCTGGAGTGGCCTAGTCGGTGGCCCCACCACTGCAGAGCTGCAGGAGGAGAGGGGGTGACTACCCAGGCTGAGTCCAGCCCCGAGTCTGGGCAGCGCTGGGGTGTTGAGGAGGGAAACAGACACACTGACACCCATTCCCTCCCTTTTCCAGACACAACCGACTTCCAGGAGAGCTTTGTCACCTCTGGTGTGTTCAGTGTCACCGAGCTCATCCAAGTGTCCCGGAGTGAGTATCCCCACCCGCCTGGGCTGGGACCCGGACAGGGGAGGGGCTTACAGAGGGAGGGGCGATGGAGAGTAGATGGGACTTCAGGATGGAGGCTCCAAGAGGGAAAGCATCTCAGGGAGAGGGTAGGGACTCAGGGAAGAGGAAGGACCCCATCACCCCCTCTTTTCTCCCTTGTCCTCTCCAGCTACCTAGTCACAAGCCAAGGTTCCTAGGAAGGGCAGTATCCAGGCCCTTCCCAGAGCCCAAGGTCAGGGTGACATGCTCGTCCCCAGGAAACAGAATCCATATGCTGGGGGGAGGGGCTGAAGAACCTTCTTCCCGGCATCTCTCTTTCCTGGAGTCCCACCCCCCCATTTTGCTTCCTGCCCCCTTGCGTTCCCTATGAACTTACTGGGGACTCACCCCACTCTCTCAGACACCCCCATTTGAATTCCACCCCAGGGAGTTTTGCTTAACCCTGACCACCATCTTCCCATCCAGATCAGCCTCTGAGAGTGCTGGAAAGCTTGGTCTCCAGCCCTGGCTATGCCTCTGCCTCACAGCACAGCCTTGGCTTCTCTTGATGGCCTTGGGTGTTTGTTTTTTAAGTCTATTGAATAAAGCCAGTCCTGGCCAAATTAAGAAGCAGGCCAGTTTGGGAAGGGGCTCTCCCTACCCCTCCAGGGAAAATTGCAGTCCTGGACATTGCTCCCTCCCTCATTCCCCTCCCTGTCACTCTCTGCAGCACCTGTGGTGACTGGAACGGGACCTAACTTCTCATTGGGTGAGCTTCAGGGGCACCTGGCATATGACCTGAATCCAGCCAGCACCGGCATGAGAAGAACGCTACCCAGCACTTCCTCCAGTGGGTATGTGCCTGGGTCCCCATCTCTGGGCATTTCATGATCCCTCGCCCACTATGAGCTGGCCCCAGCTGATTCATTTCTCTCCTTGGAAGGCCTGCGCTCATGGTCTACTTGGGAAATGCCTGCTCATCCTTCAAAACCCAAGTGCCTCCTTCCCCTGACATCCCACTCTGGGCTTGAGTCCTACAGGCCCAGACCTTGAGGCTCCATGGCAATGAAGACACCGCTTCCTGCCGACATGTGCTGTGTGACCATGACTGGTCGCATCTATTTGGCCTCTGTGTCCTCCTCTGTAAAATGGGATCACAGTCCTACCGGTTGTTCAGAGGACAGCAGGCCAAGTCACCAGCCAGGCCTCAGGGCTTTAGTCACCCTCTGCTAGCTTCCTGCAGTGTGGCCCCAAGTGTCTCATCTAAGCAATAGGCAGGTTGACACAGGTGTTACCATAACTGGCTGAAAGTCTGGGGTTTCTTTGAGATCTCGCGAGAGCACCCTCCTCACCCCGCCCCCCTAAGGACCGGAAGTTACAAAGCCCGTCGCCTCCGCCCGCGTCTCCGTGGTAACCGGCCTGCGCTCTTCTTCTCTTGCCCCTTAGGAGCAAGCGGCACAAATCGGGCTCGATGGAGGAAGACGTAGACACCAGCCCCGGCGGCGATTACTACACCTCGCCCAGCTCTCCCACGAGTAGCAGCCGAAACTGGACGGAGGACATGGAAGGAGGTGGGGCTGGCGGCGGTGTGGAGACGGCCTTCCGGTCGGGGTTACGCAGCGGGGACTACGTATTCCGGCAGGCACTACTTGCTTGCCAGGGAGCGGGAAGCGGGCCTGGATCCGTGAGGCCTCCCGGGAATTGTAGTCACGCGGCTGCGCGCAGCTGGAAGTCAAGTCCGGGCTCAAGTTCCCGGAGATTTTGGTTCCGCTCAGGCCGGCGGAGGTAGAGGGAGTCTCTCCCACGCCCGACTGTCCTGCTCTCTGCCCTTCAGGGACCAATCTTTGTGGGGTTCCTGATCCATAGAATTGACTCTAACGATTCTGATCAACAGGGTGTTTCCTCTAGGCGTCTGCCATAGACCTCATCTAGGGGGTCCTGAGATGTAGGATCTCTTCTCACTGGGGTCCTCGGTGAAGTCCTATATTTAAGAGACTCCCACCTCCATGGGGATCTTCCCCGGGTGAATCCAGGTCTCTCTTGTCAGCGCTCTTTTTCAGGGGGGCTTCGTTCTGTTGCTCTTCTGTCTTCACAGGGACCTCTGCAGGCTCTCTCACGCGGTTCCTGTTTTATAGGGTCAGCAGTTCCATAGTCTCTTTTCTATTGAGCGCTGGCTCCTGGGGATTCTTTGTTTACATAACATCTCCCCAAGTGCTTTCTCCAAAGAGTTCCCTTTTGGGGGGGCCCTGTCTCCACCAAAATTTTCATCTAAAGAATCCCTTTCACCTTAAGGTTCTCTCCAGTGGGCCAGCATCTGTGACTCAGGAAACGGTGTGCAAAGTGGCCCACAGGCTGCCTTTGCTCTGAGGCAGGCATCCCTGTTATTTCTCAGCTTCTCAGCAGGGTCTGTGCGCCCCCCCCCCCCCCCCCCCGCCAATTTTAGAAGCTTCGCTCTACCCAGTCTCTTATCCCTTATCAAGAATTCACCCCGTGGGATAGCCTAAGGGTTATGAAATGGACTCTTGAATCTACCAGTTCTTAGAGCTTCCTGGTGACGCCGCCTCTCTGAGCCTCAGTTTCCTCATCTGTAAAATTGGGGTGTTAATACCTGCAGTACCCACCTTACAGGTTGTTGTGGGGACTAAGTGAATTGATACAGCTGATATCCCTAGGACAGACCTGGCACTTAATAAGCACCCAATAAACCATAGGATGTGTTTTCTCCCCCCCCCCCCCACCCGCCCCCGACCTTCTCCTATTTCCCTCCTCCCTATCCCTATAGAGCAGCGGTTCTCAACCTGTGGGTCGAGACCCCTTTGGGGGTCGCCTAAGACCATCGGAAAACTCATATATAATTACATATTGTTTTTGTGATTAATCACTATGCTTTAATTATGTTCAATTTGTAACAGTGAAATTGGGGGTCACCACAATATGAGGAACTGCATTAGGAAGGTTGAGAACCACTGCTATAGAGCCTGCTTTCTCATAAAGATCTGTCCATACCTGTAGGATTCTCGAAAAGCAGCATTACAATAAAGAGGGCACGTTCAGGCACCAGAGAGACCTAGGTTCAAATCCCAGCTCTGCCCTGACTTGCTTTGTGGGCTGTGTTACCTGGGGCAGGTAACGTAACTTACCTGATCCTCGGTTTTCTCATCCTCAAAGCAGGAGTGATGAATAACTCTTCTTTCAGAAAGTTGGAAGGAGGAAGTGGAAGGATGTGGGTAGAGAAGCTGTAGCACATAAGTGTCCAGGAAGCAGGAGAGTTTATTGTTGCTCATGTCTTAAAATTCCCACCTCTTCGAATCAGTCTCTTAACACATCTGGTTGACTTTTGAGGTCCCAGGTCTCCTTCCCCTCCACGGTGTGGGCTCCCCGAGCAGGTCCCTAACTCTGGGAGGACCTGTCTCTGTATTGTCAGGCTTTAACTTAGGGGTCAGAGTGTCTCTATGGTTCTGTCTCTGTGGGTTCCCCGTCTCTATAAAAGACCCTGCATTCAATAAGTTTTAGGTTTGGTTATGAAAAACAGAAAACTCAAAGGGATAGCGCCTTTCTCTTGCCAGTAAATGTCCAGCCATCAGCAGCCCTAGCAAGTGTGATGTGAGGGACTTCGGCTCCTGCCTTATAATCTACTGAATAAGATGTTCATTTCCACCTCATGGTCCGAGACAGCTGCTGGACCTTCAGCCCTCATTTCTGCATTCCAGGCAGCAGGAAAGAAGAAGGGTCAAGACTGGGCATGTCCTGTCCCTTTAAGAATAATTCTCAGAAGATGCACTTATCTTCTGCATATCTCTATGCTCCTGGGTTAGTCATGTGGCCATACTCTGCTACAAGGGGCATTGGGAACTGTAGTCTTATTTTGGGCAATTATGTGCTTATCTCAAATTTAAGGGTCCTGTTACTAAGGAAGAAGGGTAGAGCAGATACTGGGAAATGTCTGCCCTGTTATTTACAGATTGGGAACTCAGAAGCACTTGTCATTAACTCTGTGATCGAAGAGGCTGTTTGCATACAAAGTATATACTGTTTAGAGCTGAAAGACAGCCTCTGTGATCGAGCCACAGCAGCCCTGAGAGGTGGTACCATTATAGCCTTAAGTCTATTGATGAGGAAAAGAGCAAGGTTGGAAAGAACCTAGCTTTCAGTTCAGGAAGCTGAAAACAGAAAAAGTTTTAAAAGGAAGGATATGTCAGAGCTAGTCACTGTGGCTTAGTCTGACCTTCCTGCCCTGAGAAGGAAGTGTCACCAATAGGGGACCGAGGTGAAAACCTAGACCAGCTTCTGGTGTGTGATGGGGAATGAGGGAGCTGGAAGAGAATGTCACAGGGTGTGTGTCTCCCTCTAGCGTTCATTGGTTGCCTCCAGTGATGGCAAACTCACTCCCTCCTGTGGGAGCCTCAGTAGAAACCCCTACTGTACGCCTGTGCCTGCCCTGCAGGTGCTCACAGCTAGTATGGGAGATGGATTCCTATGCCCCCCACCCCCATCATTATCTTCCGTTTTCTCCTCCTCCTGACTTCCTCCAGCTTCCTGTCTAGACAGCCCCCAATTAGCTGCTCATTAAGGAGATTAAGCTGCTTGGAGGACTTTCTCCTTCTGTTGTGGCTGCAAGAGCCGTGCTCAGCTAACCCCTCACCCCCAGCAGCCATACTCTGTTGCTTGGGAGTGTTAAAGGGCTGGGGAGATCACGCCAGCCCCACCCAGACAAGACCCCTGCAGCCACATCTCTCAGGCCCCTTGAGCCAGCCTCCAGGCCGTTTCCCTTTCCATGCCTGGGCCTGGAGTGCCCTTTCTCCTGGCCACCTCCTCCTGAGGCCTTCCCTGATTACCCATCCCAGTGGGGCAGAAAGAGGGCACCTTCTGCTCAGCTCCCAGGTTGCTTTGTTTTTGCTGCTGCTTTGGCCCTTCTGGGGACATAGGCCCTTCACATACATGGTTGTTATAGAGGTGAAGCAAGCAACCCTTCCCCGCCCCCCCTCTCTCCTCTGCTCCCTGGGTGGTGGAGTGTGGCCTGTGAAATTACAGAGTTGGATTTGAATCCCGGCTCCACCACTTGTTAACTCTGTGGTCTTGGGCAAGTGAGTTCTCCCATCAGGCCTCAGTCATCACATCTGTGAAATGGGGGTGACTCCTGTAAGCCCTGCATGGGGTAGTTGTGAGGATGATGTGAGAGCAGGCTCAGAGGGTTCTGCCCCAGAGCTCGCAAAGGGTCCTTACCCAGGGCGGCTCTGCCCCCAGAGGACACTGGGCCGTCCAAGGGAGAGAGGCCTCACTGTGTTGTCAGTGCTCACTGAATGATGGCTGGGCTCGGCAGAACTAAGCACTCCATTCGCCACACACTCTTGTTGACCGCCCTGTGTTCTGGGGCGGTGGAGACCCAGCAGTCAGCTAGAGTGGACCCCCTCCCCCCGACAGCCTGTGGCTTGCCACTCAACCTGCTTCCCTCATGTCACCTCGAATGACCCACAGTGGAGCTGGTCTTCCAGCGGGGATGGCCTTGTTGTTCTAGGGATGCTCAGATGGGAGGTATACAGGCCTGCTTATTCCCTGAAGAGTCTGTGCTTCGGCGGGTCAGACAGGCGTGTGTATGTCCTTAATGGGGGCACGCAGGATGCTCGGAGGGGGACCTGTAGGTGTATGTGTTGAGAGGAAGATGGCTGCTCAGATGGCGGTGGTACATTACAGGTTAAATGGAGAGGCGGGGCTCAGATGGAGGACACAGAGCATGTGTTAGCTGATCACAGTGGCTCAGGTGGGGCATTACAGGCCCATATGCTGAACAGACGGGTGGGGGGACCTCTGGAGCCTGCCCAAGAGCACGAGGGTTATTCTTGCAGCACCTGCCGGGCTCCCCCTCCCCCATGCCCTGCCCTGGCTCCCGAAGGCCCCATCTCAGGAAGCTCAGGGGGGCGGGTCCACACCAGGCTATTTCCATCCAGGACAGGCTGTTCTAGGAAATCCTCCTAAGTGAGCATCTGACAGTCCTAACCTGGTTCTGCCACAGCCCTGCACCAGCAGAAAGCCTGCCACCCTCCTCCTGCGTGCGTGCACACACACGCACACACACGCACACACACGCACACACACACACGCACACACACACGCACAGCCTGCAGGGCCAGCCTCCTCTCCTGCCCACAGCCTCCATCCCCCCGCTCCTCCTGTTCCCTGAGAAAGCCCGGCCCTGGCTCCCAAGGCTTTGCCGACCCACACGCCAGGACTCGCTCCCTCATACTGTGAGGTGCGTCCTCAGGGCCATCGAGGGCAGCAGGTTTGGCACCCCAAGCTATGCTGTTGGAGGGGACAGGAAGCTGCCCGTGTGGAAACGCCACAGGGAGAGGGTGCAGCAGTGTGCGGGTGGGACAGGGCTGGGACGGGTGCAGATGTCCACCCACAGCCGTGGCAGGAGACCCCAGCAGCAGTGACAGCATGCCTCGGAGGAGGGCAGGGGTTCTCACTGGGGTGACTCTGCCCACAGGGGACACTGGGCCATGGCGAGGGACATACGTGGTTGTCACACGGAGGTGGGAGAGGGCTCCTGGCCTCGCGTGGGTGGGGGCCAGGGATGCTGGCAGCACGGCACAGTGGCCAGCGCAGCCCTGATGTCCGCAGTGCTGGGGAGATGTTTCTGGAGTAGGGGACCTTGTGCTGGGTGGCAAGAAAGTCAGACCTCATCAGGGACTCAATGGGAACATTTCACCCTGAAATAAATTTTTAAAATGATTTCTAAACATGTCCACCTCCAGGCCCCACTTCTTTGAGATCCCGAGTCCAGGGATGGGGCCGGATCTGCATATTTGGGGGGCATGCCACCATCCTGAGCTCTCACATTTGGAGGCTGGCGGAGGTGGGGTGCAGGGAGGAAGGCAAGGGGCACTCACCCTTCTTCAGGGCTAACGTGTGCCTGGCCCTGGTGCGGTCCATCCTCTGTATCATGGTGACGGCGGCTTCTTCCTGAGCCAGTGTTTGCTCTGTGCCAGGTCCCCATGGATTCAACATGTGCCCGTTTTACACCATTCATTCACTCATTCATTCACTCATTCATTTGCTCACAGAAGGTTGAAGGGGCTGAGCTGTCAGGGTTCCCGAGGGCCCTGGCAGGGGAGGTAGTGAGGCCCCCATCCTCAGAGGGACGACAGCAAGTAATGCCAGCAGGTGGGTGTGCGCCAGGCCCTTCACACCTTATATCTCACTTCATCCTCGAGGTGGCCTTGCAAGGGTTTTCTTCCTTCCCCTGTAAGGATGAGGGGGCACAAGATCCGCGGCTTAGGGGCTTGTCCAGGTCCTCTCGGCTCGCCAGGGCCCGGCCCCCTGTCTGCTCACCCTGCCATCTTCCGGGGCTTGGGCAGCCCTGGGAGGGCCTGTCTCCGGAGTGAGAAAAGGGGCGGGGCCAGTGGGGGTGAGAAAAGGGGCGGGGCCAGTGGGGTGAGAAAAGGGGCGGGGCCAGTGGGGGTGTCCGGGGCCTGTGGTGGCATCAAGGCCATAAACCCGGGTGGCTCCCTTCTCTACCGTGAGCCTCAGTTCGCTCCATCTATAAAGTCAACCCCCGGCCCCTTGCCCACAGGCTGCTGGGAGAAAGAGGGGCAGGGGCTCCAGTAGGGAGGCTGGGGTCCTGGGAGCGGAGCCACCCTGCCGGCAGCCCTGTGACCCTCTGGCCCCTCCCCACACAGGCATCTCATCCCCGGTGAAGAAGACAGAGATGGACAAGTCACCCTTCAACAGCCCGTCTCCCCAGGACTCACCGCGCCTCTCCAGCTTCACCCAGCACCACCGGCCTGTCATAGCCGTGCACAGCGGTGAGCACTGTGGGCCCCGGTGGGGAGGTGCCCCGGGCACTCTTTCAGTCCCCGCCAGGCAGGGAAGTCCCACCAGCTGTCTGAGCACAAGTCCTATCGCTGTAGCTCCCTGCTGGGCAAGGAAACCCGGAGGTGCCGTGGTAGAGAGCGCCCAGGCCGGACTGTCTCTTTGGGCCTCAGTTTCCCCTTTTGCATGGGAAAGAGACACAGCCTGTGGTTTGCCCCTTAACCTGCTTCCCTTATATCACATTTGAATAACCCATAGACAGACGATGGTGTGGGGCAGTCACAGAAGGAGGTAGATATACCTGGCGTGTGGCCAGGCACACACAGGCCACGCAGGTGATCCGGGGCCCTCCTGGCCACACAGACGGGAATTTCACACAAATAACAGAGGGAGACAGGCTCCGGCAACCACAGGGTGTCAGCTGAGCCGGGCACGCTGCACCAGCCCTCCCCAATGTCACCTGTCAATTAGGGCTTCCCCGACCGACCGGGGCTGTCATAGGACTGAATGAGTTAAATTGTGATAAGCTCCCTAATGCCCCCTGTTGCCCCGGTACGATGATAATGAGTTGGTTCCATACAAGGGCAGAAATACATACAGGAAGGCAGGCGAAAATCAGCACAGCAGTGATTTAGGCCAGCAGCTGGCAAACCATGGCCCTCAGAGCCTGTTCTGATAAACGACGTTTTATTGGCTCCCCCCCCCCCCCCCATACCCATCCTGTGGCGGCTCTTGGCTAGGACAGCAGAGTTGAGTAGCTGCAACAGAGACCGCATAGCCCCAAAAGCCAGAAATACTGACTATCCGGCCAGGAGCAGGAGAGGAAAGGGGAGGGGGAGTGACAGTGAATGGACACAGGGCTTCTTTACGGGGCGATGCTCTGGAATTAGAGAGTGAATGTAGTAAAACAGACTAAATTGTTTAGAAACGAAAAAAGCAAACAGCACAGATTCAGCCACGGAAAGGAGTGAAGCGCTGAAGCAACGACGTGGATGGACCTTGGAAACGGTGCTCAGTGAGCGCACCGGCCACACGAGGCCACGCAGTGTGCGACTCCGTTTACGTGAACGTCCAGGACAGGCACGTCCAGACAGGAAGTGCTTGCCCGGCCGGGGCTGGGGGGCTTCTTTCGGGGATGATGAACATTTTCTAAAAGAGCTTGTTGTGTTGGTTGCGTAGCTCTGTGAGTGTGTAAAACCGTTGAATTATGTACACTTTAAGAGGCGAATTGTACAGGGGTGGGCGAAAGTCGGTTTCCAGTTGTTCACGTGGGAAGACATGCAGGCTACGGTTATTACAACGGCTTTGTTAACGCAGAAGAATGGCACAGTACAACCTTGTAAGTGCTCAAATCGCTGGCTTCATTGTGCTCACATGCTTAAAGTCTCTGAAAACCAGTAAACCGGGATTTCAGGGACCCACACTGACCCGCGTGGGTCAGCCCCACTGCCTCCTGAAGTGGTTGAATGCAAACATCCTTTTGCCCACCCTTGAATAGTATGCAAATCATATCTCAATCTCGGGAAATATTGACCACCCGGCCCTTTACAGAAAGAGCTAGCTGAGCCCAGGGTGAGGGTGTGGGCTGGACCAGGGGACATAACCCCTGAGAGCAGGGATGGCGCCAGAACCTTGAGGGTTTTCCGTGAAAGTCAGCAAGTTTGGGTGTATGAATGACGACGAGGCCTGGCCATCGCAGGCCCTGCTGGGCCCGGCTGCTGTCATTGTTACCAAAGGCACCGAGATACAGGTGCCACCCACAGTGCGGCCCCAGAGAGCAGGATGGACTGGGCAGAGCCCGCAGTAACCGCCCCTTTCTGTCCCCGCAGGGATCGCCCGGAGCCCGCACCCGTCCTCGGCCCTGCACTTCCCCACCACCTCCATCCTGCCCCAGGCGGCCTCCACCTACTTCCCTCACACAGCCATACGCTACCCACCTCACCTCAACCCCCAGGACCCGCTCAAAGATCTCGTCTCACTGGCCTGTGACCCTGCCAGCCAGCAACCTGGACCGGTGAGTTTGGGGGCACAGACCTCCCCTGCCGCGCGGCTCCCGGCGAGGTCTCAGGGGCCTGCTAACGTGCAGCTTCTGTTGTAAGTGGTTTCCTGAATGGCGGAGGCCACGGTTCTCTTCCGAAGCACTTAGAGCTGGGCCGGTTCAGGATTCGGCTTTTCAGATGTTAGGATTGACAGCGTGTATCATGCGAAGCGCTTTGAAATCAGACATGGTCCTATGGCTGCAGCTCGGGCCTGACTTCCACAAAAGCTCTCGGTGTTCAGAGCTTTGTGGATGCTAGGACCGCTGGCGAGGTGATGGATGGCCAGGTCCTGGTAGTGGGTGAGGAAAGCAGAGCACCGTGAGGCCACCATGTTGTTTAGGGCAAGGCGGCACCTGGCGGAAGGGCAGCGAGGGGATGAAGTGGCTTAAGGAGGAGACGGGGGCAGTGCAGGCCCAGGATGCTGGAGGCCTGCCGGGCCCGTGGTACCCACCAAACCCGTCCCACCATGCCACCCTCGTCCCCCAGCGGGACCGCGAACAGCAGCCCGAGGCGGCGGGGGTGCCGCCACCTTAACCACCTGTCTCTCTGTTCCCCCCAGTTAAATGGAAGTGCTCAGCTCAAAATGTCCAGTCACTGCCTTTCTGCTCAGATGCTGGCACCCCTGCCCCCCGGGCTGCCGAGGCTGGCGCTTCCCCCTGCCACCAAACCCACCTCCGAGGGAGGAAGCACGTCACCGACCTCGCCCTGTAAGCACTCGGGAAGCGGTGCCTGAGGCAGGGCGGGCGTCCCCAAGGGGCCCCCCACTCCCCTCCCCGACTGCTGGGGCTGGGGTTCAGGCCCAGCTTGGTGGGTACCCACTGAGGGGCTGCAGGGTCAGGCCACCAGGGGCCAGGGCAGCCTTAGGGGACATCAGGGCCAAGTCTGCTGTCTGCTCCCATTGGCCAAGTGGCCTGGGGCCCCCATTTGCCCACTCTGGGCCCTGAGCCCTTCTCCATGCAAGCAGCCGCTGACAGTAGATGAAGATCTCCAACTGGCAGCCTGAAGGCCAGACATGGCCCACAGCTGCCCTTTGTGGAAAATGAGAATCTCTTGTTGTGTTAAAATCCTGACATTTCACATAAAAATTCCAGAGTTCCAAAGTTTGGGGGGAAATGACCCCAGCAGGCCCTATTCTTGCTAGTGACTTGGGCTGAGCCATACCTATCAATGGGATGGCCTCTGCCTGCCCGCCTGACCCCAGAAGGCCCCGGTGAGCTGCGAAGCACCTGGGTTGGTCCCCTTACCTTCTAGAACTCCGCACTCTCTGGATATGGCTCCAGATTACTGCCCGCTGGCCCCATGCACTCCCCCCATCTGGGGCTGCTCCAGGCTGGAAAGCCACTCCCAGATTCCCTGTCCTGGGGTCTACCCACCAGCAGGGGCTGTGTGCCCAGACCCTCCCTGGGCTCCAGAGCAGGCGACGGGGGCTGTCCACGCTTCGCCAGGGGCCTTGCTGGGGCCTCCGACCCCTGCGTCCTCTCAGGCTGAGCAGCCCCAGTTGGGCAGATAGTCTCAGACCCCCAGGCTTCTTCCCGAGGCCTCATTCTGCCCCTCACCCCCTTTTTGATGTCTCCCTCGCTCCCCAAATGAGATTCCTCACCCCGCCCGAGCCATAGGGCCAGCGGTCCCATCTGGCCCCGTTGGCCTCCTTCCTGCATGAGCACTCCTGCCCCCAGCATCACTGCCTGCCAAGGCGCAGGCAGCTTCAGGTACAGACCGGTCTTGTCTGAACACCAGATGCAGTGCAGGGCGCTGGGTTTGAATCCTGCCTCTGCAACTCACTCCCTGTGTGACCTTGGGCAAATGTCCTCCCCTCTCTGAGCCTCAGTTTTCTCAGCTGCAAAATGGGACAGTCACCATACTTGTGGGGCGGTGAGAAGCAAGTCAGTGAAATAGATCAAGGAGAGCATTTAGTGCAACATCGAGCACAGAGTGGAGTCAGTATGCGGTGATGGTGATCACCGACTACCTACAACTGTCTCATCTGTGAAATGGGGAAAATAATCATGTTGGCTTCATTGAGGCCACTGTGGGTTAAATGGGATCATGCCCGGTGCCTGGCATACAGTAGACACTTAATAGGTGCAGAGTAAACACGGATTCCCTCTTCTCCCCGTCACCCGGTTCCTGACTACAGCTTTAGTCTGCTTCCCCGCGTAGCCCTGGAGCCTCACAGCCTCCCACTTACTTCACCCGGCCAAGACCACACAGAAACCCTCCCTACCCAGTCCCAGCCTGTCTGAGGCCCCGACCCACAGTAGCACCCAGCCATGAATTATTCACTCGCCCACAAAATGATGGGTGAAATTAAAATACAAATATATATATATATGTGTGTGTCCTTCCCCCTGCCTCTCCAGGAGGAAAATTAATAAATAAAATAGCCTCAATAATTGATGGCGCCCTGTGCGGGATGCAGGCTGCCGTCGCAGGATGGACCAGGCGGTGGAACACCCTGAATAATTCACGGGCGGTTTCTGAATTATCCATCTTTCATCCTGCGCCTTCACTCCCTCCCGAGTGACCCCAGGGGCCGTGGCTGTGGGCTTTTCTGGGTGCCCAGATTGGCCAAGGGAGGGCACTGGGTGCTCTGTGACCCTGGGCAGCGGCCACCCTCTCTGGGTGCTCCCGTGCGGCCCCCTTTGCTAACGGGCTCTCGGTCTCTCTCCTCCCTGCAGCCTACTCTACGCCCGGCACGTCCCCTGCAAACCGTTCCTTTGTGGGATTAGGACCAAGGGATCCAGCGGGCATTTATCAGGCACAGGTAGGGGCCAAGGGGCCGGCTGGTGGCGGGAGGGTGGGCCAGGGCAGAGGGGCCAGCCTGGGTGTGCAGGAGAGGCCAGCCTGCTGGGTCCCATGCCACCCCCCTTGCCGTACCAGGGCACGGTGGCCATTAAGTGTGGCAGGGGGACCAGGTTCCCATACCCTTCCAGGGCCTCAGGTCTGGCTATAGCCCCAGCCCCTGCCTGCAGCTTCCTGCCAGGAGACCCTCATGGGCTCTTGCCCCCCCGGGGCCCATTTGTATAGGTGGGGAGACCGAGGCCCACAGAGGTGAGGGGATTTGCCCAGGATCACGTCACCCCAAGCTTTCCACCCCCTGGTCTTCATTCCTTCCGTGTCATCGGTCAGAGGGACCATGGGGGAGGTGGGCAGGAGGTGGCAGAGAACTCCTAGATGCCAGGGGCAGGTGGGGAAACCGAGGCAGCCTGTGACAGGTGATGGGGCCTCCCAGTAGAGCATGCATGCACCCACCTCAGGTTACAGCCTGCGAGACGGGGAGGGTGGCAGCAGAGGCAGAGTTGGTATGGCTGCAGCTGTGTGTGTATCAGGGTTGGGAGGAAGGCGGGCTGAGCACGAGGCCAGGAGGCTCAGAGAGGAGGAGCAGGTTGCCTGAGGCTGCACAGCAGTGGAGGACAGAGCCCCGGCAGATCCACAACTGGGACTGGTTCCCAGCTTCTGGTGGAGTGGGAGGTGGCCTCAGCCCCCCACTCATGTGTCCTGGCTCCAGCCCTCGGTCAGGGTTCGAGTCTGTGCTGTGTGCAGGCGGGGAGTGTGTTCACAGACGATGTCTGAGGGTGGTGGCTGGACCGAAGCCCCTGGTTTCCGGTGCGTGTTGGGGAGGGGGTTGCAGAATGTAAAATAGCCCGAGGACAGCACCAGCTCCCGCAGGCCCTCTGAGGCCCAGATGCACAGAGAGACCCACCCAGGCTCCTCAACGGCTCCGAACCACCAGAACCACAGAGCGTGGAGATTTGCAGGGTCCCAGGGCCATGTTCAGGCCTTCCAGCCCCTGTGGGAGGGTTCCTGGCAACAGGTCCTCAGACAGGGGTGGGGAGGAGGTGGGAGATGGCCACGTCTCTCATTCTTCGCTGAGATCAGAATCTGCCACGCGGACCAGACCCAGGGAGTCACCCGCCACAGTCTGGTGTCTGGGGACCCTCCAAGGCTGGCCTGGGTGCAGCTCCAGGGGCGACGAGTGTGGGATGACCTGGCCTCCCCCTCCTCCCGGCCCTGCTTCACTTACTTTGAACCTCTGTCTTCTAACCTTGGGTACCTCCTGGGGGACTTTGAAGGTCCCAGAACGTTAGGGGACCAGTTTCATCCAGAAAGGGCACCGAAAGGCCAAGACCACCCGCATCCCTCACGTGCCCACGTGTTAATCACGCTGCTTTGCAGAGTCCCGGCCGGGAACCGGACAGGGCTCACTGGGTCAGGGGCACCCAGCCAGCTGGGGGGACCCCAGGACCGCCTGCTTTGTGTTTTAGGCCCCCAAGACCTCGCCACCCTCTCTGAGTCCCAGCAGCTGGACGCCTCCCCCTCCGGTGCTCCGAGCCAGGCGGTTCCTCTCCCACCCCCGCCCCCACCCGCAGCCCTCCCCACGGGAGGCTGGGAATGTCCTGATGGCTTCAGAAACCGAAGTTAATAAAAACAGCAGGGAAGGGGCCCTGCCTGCCTAACCCTTCCCAGCCACCCTCCACCTCACCTCTTCCCTTATCAACTCTGCATGGGGGGGCGGGGGCCACCCCACATGAACAGCCCGAAAGGGGAGGGCACTGAAGCAGACAGACAGGCGGCGCCTTTCCTGGCCCCTCGGGTCAGGGGGATGATGGGGACCCAGAGAGGGTGGGACAGGGCGGGTGACGCTCTGAGGAGGGAGCGAAGGCTGGCCAGGCAGGGGAGGATGCGGGTGCCCAGGCCTGGCCTTGGCACTGACGAAGGCCAGAGGGGATGGAGAAATAGCTGGAATGTGGAAAACCCGCGAACACGGGCTCTGGCTGGGGGTGTTGGGGAGCCGTGGAAGGGTTTAGAGGGAGGGAGGGGCATAGCCAGGTCTGGGAATTGGAACGAATTTTCTGGGACTGGTGTTGGGGGCAGTGAGACATGGAAGCGAGGTGACAGATTGATGAGAGACTCCCCAGGGAGCCTGGGTTATGGGGGAGGCCAGGCCGCCAGTCTGGGTGAACAGGGAAGGCAGGTCTGGGGGTCGGGGGTCCCGCCGACACGACACAGGCCAGACCCTGGGTCACTGGACAAAGGGCACCCCAATCCCTGGGGGGGTCAGCCCCCCTTCCTCCTCAGGAAGGAGGGGAGTGGGGAGGAGGAAGCTGTGGATGAGAACCCGCCCCCCCCTCAGCTCCTGCGCTTCGAGGCCTCTGGTTTCTGGCCCAGTCAGCACTTCTGCCTCCGCCTTCCTGATTCCTGGCAGGTTTGCTTTTCTCTGCCCCCCACCCCCAGGCCCCAGTGGCTTCTCTCCCTCCCCATGCGCCCCCTTCCAGCTCCTACCTTCCACCCCATCAGTACCCATCTGCCTGATCAATATCCCCTCCTCCCATCTGTGCCCCTCCCCCTCAATATTTCCTTCCCCATCCGTGTCCCCTCCCCTTAATCAATATTCCCTCCCTCCATCCGTGCCCCTCCCCCTGATCAATATCCATCCCCTCCCCCACCAGAGCCCCCTCCTGAACAATGTCCATTGATCTCTGCCTGGTCAATTCTTCATGCCCTCCCTGTCGTTCGCCATCAATCCCCCCAGTCCTGAGTCAGCTATCACTTTGACCCCCAGATGGGGTTCCAGGGACTCTGACACCTCACCCCCTTTTCTGTGTGATAGCCCCCCCCCCCCCACCTTTCCGCTCAGGAGCCATCACACCCCTTCAGTAGATGAGTATCCTGAGGACCAGAGGGGGTTAAGCCACCACATGCCCTAAGCCATACTTGGTGGCTCAACCAGCCCAGGGGAATCCAGAGCCCAGACCTCACCCCTGGCACTGCACTGCCTCAGTCTTCCTCTCAGTGGAGGGAGAGGATGTTGAGTTGAGGGTGCCGCCCTGTTCCTGGGGCCAGAGCAGGGCAGCTGGCCTGGGGAGGGGAGGAAGGAGGAGGCCGGGCCAAAGGGAGGCCGGCCACCACTGGAGAGGGCCACGCCCAGAGTCTGTCTGGTTGCCAAGGGAAACCAGACATGAGGTAATGGCCAAGATGAACTTGAACTTGGTGGGAGGTGGGGGTTGGGAGCCACAGCGCTAGTGGGATGGGATGGCCCAGCCGCTGCAGGGCACTCTGGTTGAAGGCCTGGTTGGAGGAGATACGATTGATTTATAGCAGGGGCGGGGGACAGCACTGCCCTGGCCTCAGGGAAGGGGTGGTGGTCCCCAGGCCCACCCCACAGGGGCAGGCATCCGTACAGCAGCTTCCCTGTGGAGACCGACACTGAGCTGTCCAGGGCAGGCCTGGCCTCCCTTCCGGAGCCGCTATCTCCCACTGTGCGAAGTGGGGTCCGCAGTCCCTGAGGCCCAGGCTCAGGGGTCAGTCCCTGGCAGAGGGAAAATCCAGGACTGGAGCATCTCAGGCCAGAGTGTAAACTCCGCTTGCTGTGTCCCACGCTGGTGACCTTGGGCAGATTATTTGACTTCTGTGATCCCGTTTTCTCCACTGGGTAACGGGGTGGGTCCTCCTTCACAGGGGTTTGGGGGGATCATTAAGTGGTAGAATGTTTGTTTAAAAAAAGAAGCAACCCTGGTCACAATACCTGGATAGGGTGGCACTGCAGAAAATTGACTTGGAGGCAGAGTGAAGCCACACACACACACCCCTTCTGTACTCAGGGCTGTGAGGTTCGGAGTCCTGCTGCCCAGTTACAAAGCACAACTACAGGACGCTCAGTAGATGTGAATTCCAGATAAATGAAGGACTAAAACTTTTTTCTTCTTGGTACATGAGTATATTCCAAAACCTCATGGTGTGTGCTTGTACTGGAAGATTTATAGGGAATTCGATTTCACGGGGAGCGCTGTGTTTTACCCAGCAGCCCTGCTCAGGGGTGAAGTCGCTTGCCCAGGGTCACCCCGCAGGTGATGACAGACCTGGGTCGGGGGAGACAGAGGTCACAGGGCGGGGCGGGGCAGAGGGCGGTGTGGGCAGTGGCAGAGCCTGACCTCGCTTTCTCTCTCTCTCTCCCTCTCTCCCGCTGTGTCCCCCTGGGGCCGGCTAGTCCTGGTATCTGGGATAAGAACGATTTCTTCCCACGCCCTGCTCCTTCATCCGGGTGGGCTGCACAGCCGGCCCCCAGCCCACGTTTTCGGTGGAAAGTTAGAGCAAAGCAAGAACACCCTGCCGACTCCCAGCCCAGCCGAAAAGACAAAACACATAGACACATATACACAGGAGGAAAAAAAGAAAAAGCCAAAAAAAAAAAAGACAAATGGGAAAAAAATCATAAAAATAAACCCACCCAAGCAAGAAGACAAAAGGTAAAGACGGCAACGCTTCGGCCCCTTGGGACGCCACAGCTGGACCTGCCACCCTCGGCTGGACCTGCCACCCTCGGCAGAGGGCGCGAGGACGTGCCGGTGCCCGGGGGTCTCTAAGTTACTCATCTCTCACTGCTGCTCTGGAAGGGCAGGTGCCGGCCTCCACCTCCACCAGGACCAGGTGAGCGCAGCCTGATGCCCGTGCCCAGGCCCCGCGGGGCAGGACGCCCAGCAGGGCCACCTCTCCCCCGCGCCCGCTTCGTCTCCGCCGCCAGGATGTTGGCCAGGCTTCCCACGCTGGTGGTGACAGTTCCGAGCAGGAAGGCAGGCGCCACGGAGGCCGGGGTGGGCAGGGGAGCGACCAGGGCAGACGAAGGTTGTGGGAGACCCTGGGCATCACCAGGGGTCAAGGACATGTGGCAGGTTTGTTCTCAGGAGCGTCCTGGGGCCGTCACGGGATCTCTACCTGCCCCAAAGCGTGCACGTGCTGGGCTGGCTCGGGACTTTCAGCCCCACGCCTGTCTGTTTGGGAAGAGAAGTCTCTATGCAATTGCCCTCCAGCCCCACCCGGCGGCATAGAAGGCCACCCCCCCCCCCCCCCAACCGCACCCACCGGCGGCTCCACACCCCCAGGGGAGGGATCCACGTTGCACACACTGTAAGAAATGCACTTTCCGAGGAAGGGGCTGTGGGGCGGAATGGAAAGACCCAGAGCTCCTCGAGGAAGGAGGTCATCTGGCGTCTCCATCCACTGAGCCCTGGGAGGGGAGGACCCTTCCCACTTACCCAGAGGAGGTGGGAGGTGAGAGCGAGTGGATTAAGTGCCTGATTCCCACCGCCCACCCCTCTGTCCAGCTGAGACGTGAGAGTGGCCGTGGGCATCCCCACCCCCTCCCCCACAACCCGGCCACCTTCAGTCCCTGACCCCTCATTGCTGTGCTCCCCTCAGAAAGATGGGGGCCCCCCAGCGGGCCTGAGGGACAGAGCTGGGTGTCCCCCAAGCATCCTGCTGTGCTGGGGCGTGGGGGCAGGGTCTGGGGAAACTGGTGTGCACCCCCCAACGCCTCCTCTGCCAGTGCCTTACATCCTGGAGCGACACCCCCTCCCTGGTGCCTCAGCCCAAAGGGGGACTACGGTTTGCACTTTTATCTCCCCCCAAAGTGGGCACAGCCGGGGAGGTGCATTGCAGCAGGGCCCCCAGAAGGACGGTGATCCTGGATGGGGCGGGGGTTCTGGTGGAGGGGGTGCCCGCACCTCTGGGCCCCTGCGGCTGCATAGGGGACCTCCATCTGCTAAGCATTTTCCGTTGAGCCGCTCCAAAAACACTAAGCTGGGGACACCGGGTGCCCCCCACCCCGGCTCCCCAGCCCCATCCCACCCCCACCCCAGGGTGGCCATCTTGAGTGGGGGCCTAGGAGGGAGTGTTAGGTGTTCTAGGGTAACCAGGCCCAAACACAGACCCCTCCCGGGCCCTCCTCCTGAGCCCCCTGGCGGCCTCCAGCCTCCATGCCTGGCGCTGAGGAATATCTACCCACCATGACCCGCCCCGGGCCTAGGCCAAAGCTGGTGCCCTGAGCAGGGCCTCCGCCTCATCTGCTCCCAGCCTGGCCCTCAGCTCCTTCTCTTGCTACCCCCGGGCCTGGCCAGCCTCCCGCCACTTCCAGAAACCGGACTTTCCTCCCAAACCAGCCCGAGGGGCTTGGCGAACCCACTTGATCATAAAGAGAAAGATCCAAGACCCTTCCCCGACTCCCCCTCCCATTGTCCAGAGGGGTTCAAGACCCCTGGGCCCAGCCATGGGTCCCCAGGGCCCTGCAGGTGGCCACCGGGGGCCGAAGCATGGGCCATTGGATGGGAGGGCAGGAGGGTGGATCACGCAGCTAGGGGATCCAGAAGCTTAGCCGGGAACCTTAGGGTGCAGGTAGGCGTGGTAGGGGAGGGGGCACCTGGCAGCCCCCAGCGACCTAACTTGCATGGTGCTTAGTCGAGGACTCCTGTGGCCTGGCTCCTGCTGTCAGCTCACTGCAGCTGGCACTGCATGGCAGATTCTACCTGGCTCTGTCTCCCAGCCCCAGCCCCACTACTCCCCTCCTCCTTAAAAAAAAAAAAGATACAAAAAAAATACCTTTAAAAAAGTCCATGTTTCCTAATTTGCACGAAATTTTCTACCACATGATGTGCCTTGCCTTCCGAAAATAAGTATTACCTTTAAACAATATCAGCGCAAAGGTAGCTGCATGCCCTGCTCGTGTAGTTAAAAAGAAAAAGACAAAACAATGACATGAAATAAAAAGTAAAAATGGAAAAGGGATGTATTTCTATTTGTAAAAAAAAACAAGAACTAAAAAAAAAAAATTACATGCTAAAAAGCAGTCCACAGAGCAACTGCCCCATGACCTGCCCCTCTGCCCACGCCCCACCTGCCCTGGGCTGTCTCCATGGCTCCTGCTGCATTGGGGGTGCTCCCTGGTGCTCCGCCAACCCCAGCCCCACCCCTCTGCTCCAAGGGGTCGTTTCTGAAGCCCCCACCCACAGCAGCAGACAGACCTCAGGAGTGCGCCCTGGCTCTTGGGCCGCCGGCTGGTCCCCCAGACGCCACGCATGCATGCATGACCCAGGCTGTACCCCCGTGGGGAGGCCACCCTGCCGACAGCCAGACTCCCCATCCCCCCTCTCATGCAGGCTGGCGTTCCTCTGGCTCAGGGTCAAATTGCTCTCCCACCCCCAAAGAGGCTCCCTCTCTTCCCCTGTGCACCCCCCTCCTTCTTGCCAAAGGACCCACTTGTCCCCCATTCCTGGACACCAGCCTTGGGTGTCAGTTCCTTCCTGCCCTCCCCTTGCCCCCCAACACCCAGTACTACGTCTTCCAGCTGTGACTATGGAGGGTATCTGGTATGAAACAAACAAAAAAAACAAAAACCAAACTTGATATATGCAATATCTGTCTGTCTGTACCTGTAGGTCTAGCCCAGCCATCAGAGGCCCCGTCAGAGAGGCCATGGGTCAGGGGCAGCCAGGGGGACGCCCCATCACAGTCCTCTGTCCAGATGGCTGGCCATGCTGTTGTCTTTTCCTTGCTTTATATTTTCTCATTTCCTCCTTTTTTTCTTAAAGTTCCAGTTTCCTCTATCTTAACTCAGTGGAAGGTGAGATGGTAGCAGTGAGCGGGGAGGACCGAAGGGCTGGGTTCTCCCACCTTGGCCCACGGGCATCTCCTCTGGGGACTCGCCAGTGGGGCGATGTCCACTTATTTGCCTGCTGCCCCTTGGGCTTTAGAATTGTCTCCAGAGCAGGATGGGACTTTGCAGGAAGGTCCCAGTTTTCATCAGCCACCATACGCTCATCCCACCTTTTCTTCCCAAAAGACGCCGCAGCCAGCCCCCGGGAGCAGGGCGAGCCCGGCCCTGGCTGCGGCCACGCGTGGCAGTGCCCCTGAGAGCCGTCACTTGGCCGGAGAGCCCGCGGCTGTGTGTGTCCGTTTCCACGTGTCTGGTTTCTGTTTCTAGTCTCACCCCCACCCCCTTTGCAAGGGCTTTGCTGGAGCCATTTTGTCCCTCCGTGGACTGCACCCCGCAGCGCCCCCTTCCCGCCCCCAGGAGTGTGATCGTGCCCTGCGGGCACCATTGCTGGGTACGGTAGGCGATTCCTTCCCAGCCTGTGCATTGTCCCATTTCTTGGAAAAGATACAGGGTCCCCGTTGGGCACAATGCCCAGGCCCCTCCTTGCAGGCAGAATAAGGCAGAAATGTTAGAACCAGACCCTGACCCACCTCTGCAGTCTGGGTTTGTGCCCCAGGGCGGGGATGGCGGCCTTCGTTGGGTTGTTTTTGTGTGTATTTTTTTACATGTATGAAACTGACATCTTCTCAAACCCCATCCCCTCCCAAGCCCATGCCACCCACCACTCACCCCCACCCATGCGAAGCCCCCCACCCTGACCTTGGGTCCAGCTCATGTGGTGGAAAAGAAGAGGGAGCCTCCCAAATGGATGAAACTGCCCCGCCCCTCACGCTTGGGGGCACTAGACACCCCAGACCCAGGGAGAGGGGGCTGTGGGAGGACCCCGCCCTGTCAGACCAGAAACGGGAGTGGAGTCCTTCATGCCCAGGTCTGCAGCTCTGAGCTAGACAATCCGACCCGAAAGGAACCCCAAAGGAGACTCGAGGGGCTGCTGCGGCTCCCCAAGCAGCAGGCACCCAGCCTCAGCCCCACGGACCCACTCTCTGCTCCAGAACCTCTGTCTGTCCCCAGAGACGGCGTGTTCCCGGGGCAGGCGGACCTGAGTGGACAATAGCCAGTTAGCAGGACCCTGGGCCAGAAGCAGCCTTCCAGCCCCGAGGGAGGGCAGCACACACCCCCTCACCCCGCTTCTCCGATGGTACTTTGACCTTCAGTGTAGGGATATATACGCATTTTTTCTTATAATACAGATTATACGGTGGCTACTTTTTATTTGGGCCTGGATTCTCTCTCTCAGACCCTGGTTTTTACTTTCTTTCTAGAGGGTGTTGGGGGAGGGGTTCAGAGATCCACCCTCAAATCCAGCTTCTTCCACATCCTCCCATTTTCCCCCATTTCTGCACCTTTGGACACTTTCTAAGAGTCCCACCTCCAAGCCGCCATGGCCTCCCCCTCCGCCCATCCCTAAGCATTTCAGTGTGTGGGGTCTGGAGTGGCCCTGGAGGCCCGCCCCAGCCCTGCCCCCAGCCAGGCAGGGAGACAGACCCAAAGCATCCCAGCAGGACTTGTTGCCAGTGATACCAAAACAGAGTTTTCCCAAGCAGTGCCTCACACGTCTGCTGGCGTGGCTTTGGAGTTCTCCCCAGCTCCGGGGGTTGGGGTGGGGGGGTGTCCTCAGAAAACGGGAGTCAGGATCTAACAGGAATAAGGGCTCCGGGAGGGAAAGGAAGTCACCACCACCCCAGCTGCAGCCCTCCATTCACACCTCCTGGCCAGACGGGGACCCTCTGGAAAGGGACAAGGGACGGGAGCTTCCCCAGCCCCTTGCAGTTGGGAACCCTCAAGCCCACTCCCAAGGTGCATTAACACTTCCATCTGTTGATCTTCCTATCTTGGGTCCCAGCCAGGCCCCCCCAAACCAAAGCCCCTTCAAGTCCAGGGGTCCTGGCCCTTGCCCCCAGTTCCCTGGCCTCCCACTCCCCAGGACCCCACATGGGGGAAGGACAAGCAGAGTGAAGCAAGGGACAGAGCACACAGCGTGGCGGGGTGGGGGGCAGGGAGAAGGGAGAGAGCCCCATTTTCCTCTGAGTTGCCTTCCTCCCTCCTTCCCCTCCCCCTCCCTTCCTTCCATCCATCCATCCTTCCATCCATCCATCCATCCATCCATCCTTAAAATTTTTGGTGGTGTTGCTGTTCACTTTCTTTTTCTTTCAAGGTATTTTTGAGGGTTTTTTTTCTCATTTTGTATTTTACTGATATTACCAGGATAGTTTACTGTTTCTTGCTTTCTGCTTGCCGCACATACCGGATAACACATACACACCCCCGTGCTCATGCGGGAGGTTCTGGCTGGGTCTGCCTCCTCCTCCCCAGTGTGGGGACTGGATGGGGGACAAGGGGCACCTGGGCAGACCGGAGCCCAGCCGTCTCCCTCCCCTGGCTCACCCACCCTGCTCCCCCATCATACTCCGATCATAACCTTGTATATTACGCAGTCATTTCGGTTTTGCAGATGCGCCTAAGTACCATTTACAGAAAGTGATTCTGGCTGTTATTATTTTGTTTGTTTCCCTATGCAAAAAAAAAAAGAAAAAGAAAAATGGGGGGGTTCCATAAAATATTCAATAAAAGGCAAAAAAAAAGAAAAAATGTATAAAAATTAAACAAGCTACGCTTCGACTCTTCCTGGCTGTCTTTGGTCCTTTCTGTGTTCACTGCGGACTGCTCTGTGTTCCGTGCCAAGTGAAGGGAGGAGGCTGGAGGGGCAGGGCAGGGGGCCCCCGGAAGCAGGGACCCCAACACTTGGGGTGAGCGGCGGGTGCCCTGAGACCTTTAGATCAGATGTCCCCAGGGGACCTTTCACAGTGTCGGGGGACATCTGTGCTTATAGCGGGAAAGCTACTGACATGGAAAGGGTGGAGGCCAGGCTTCGGCTGAACACGACACGGTGCCCAGGACAGCCCCCCACAGAGGACAGTCCAACCCCAAGTTTCAGCAATGCTGAGGGGGAGAGAGCTGCTTTGATGGCGGGTTGGGGTGAGCTGAGTCCAGGCCCTTCCCACCTGTGTGCCTGGCAGCCCCGCCCCTCTCCAGCCCTAGGATCTGGGCTGCTCCTGGCCTCAGCAGTGAGGGTCTGGCACCCCCTTGTGGGCGGACTGGGGACCTGGACCCAGAAACCGCCATCCCCATCCCCACAGTCCAGCTCCTCCCTGCCGTGGAAATGGGGGCGTTCGCAGGAGCTGCTTTTGGGGGGACTCATCTGGGGTGGGAGCTCAGCTAGAGAGGGCTCAGTTGGGTTGCGGGTCTCGGGGGGTTGACTGGGGACCTCATTCTGGCCTTTCATCTCAAGGGAAGCCTCAGTGGTTTTCAACCATTGGCCCCTAGGATAGAGCAGTTATCGGCTTGGGGGGCCTATCCCAGCACTGCAGGCTTTTTACCATCCCTGGGTCCCCACTAAATACCATAAAAGGGAGGCAGACTTGTGACAACCTAAGAAATTTCCCCCCCAAATTTCCAGATGGCCCCTAGTGGGGAGGTTCTGCCACCTGCAGAGAGGAGTCCGGACAGCCCCTCCCTCTTTCCCCTCCCTCCCCAGCACCCCAGCCACTGGGAACCCCCAGACTGTGCACAGAGGAGACAGGAGGCAGAAAATTCCTACATTCCCAGAGCTGCAGTCAGAAAGCACAGCCTCTGGCCCTGGCCGGTGCGGGTCAGCGTGTCCGAAAGGTCGCTTGCTGGTTTGATCACAAGTCAGAGCACATACCTGCGTGGAGGGATCAGGGCACCTGCAAGGGCCATGTTTCTCTCTCACCTCTCTGCCTCCCTCCCTCCTGTTCTCTCTCTCAAGTCTGTAAAGCATATCCTCAGGTAGGATTTTAAAAAACAAAATAAGAAAACGCGCCCTCTGACCTTCGGAATCCCCTCGCCGGAGAGGGAAGTGTCATTCCCCTGCCCCATTGTTACCACTTCAGCAAAACAAAAAGCTGACATTTATCAGCCACCTTTTGGGTCCTGGGTTCTGTGCTCTGGAGTTTTGTCGACATTGTTTCATGTAATCCTAGTGGAAATGGATGGTGGTTCTAGTTATTTTCCTCCCCTTTAACAGGGCGGGACCCTTAGGCATAGAGAGGTTAAGTTAGTTGCCTGGGGCCCCACAGCACCATCCGTGCAGCACAGGAAGAGTGAGGTGATGGTGCTGTGCACCCCCAAACCTCAGCTCCTGAGTGTCACCGCTTCCAGGACAGGGCCCTGAAACAGCGCGTGGTGGGAGGGGCCTTCATCTCCCAGGAAACAGTCCCCCTGCTGAGCGGCTCAAAGTTCATGTTCAGGAATAGCAAAAGCAAGATTACAGGAGGAGGAAGGCTGGCTCTTCCCTGGGTCACGCAAAGACAGGCAGAACCATTTGCAGTTTCTCCCCACCTCCCCTTTTGCAGGGGAAAAGGGGGCTTGGACCACTCCTATGCAGCAGAGAGGCAAACCGAGGCCCGGAGAGAGGCTGGGAGCCAAGTGGTTCCTATGAACTCGTGGGAGCAGGACCCCAAAAGGTCTTGGAGGTAGAAGGGCAGGAGGAAGAGCTGGCTTCTCTCATGAAATTCAAAGGGCAGCGGAAATCAGAAGTCAAGCAGCAGGTCAAAAAGATTCCTGCCATGCAGACTGGGTAGAGGGAGGAGATGGCGGGGGGCTCGGGGATGTGGGGAGCTCTTTGTCCAGGGGTGCCCTCCGAGCGTGAGGAAAATTACCAGGTGGAGACCAGCCTTGGGAAGGGGGTATTCACACCCACGGAACGCGCAGAGCCCTCCAGGAGGGAACTGGGGTGGGCCGGGGCCTCTTTGCTCAGGGACACTTCACCCTGATGGAGCCATTTTGCTGGCCCCAGAACCAGGTCTTGGCCTACAGGGTGCAGAGCAGGCACTGGAGCAACCCTGGCGCTGCCCGGTGGAGGCGAGTGGGAAGCCTTCCTGAGGAGGAGTTCACCATTTCCCAGTTTGGAGGCTCTTCTTTCCCCTTCAGCTCCCACCTCCCTAGTTACCCACTCCTTCCTTCTCCTCCTCCTCACGGCCTCCTCTTCTTTTTTTATTGCTGTGGAGACAGAGGGGCCCAGATAACCCAGTTTAATGAGCACTCACTGTCCCAGGCTCACAGGAACGGCGTCCTGCACCCTGTGGTTTCCATTCCATGGTCCAAAGGGGACACCGAGGCTCGGGCGGGGGGGGGGGGGGGGGGGGGGGGGCGGCATTTGCCCAATTCGAAAAGGAAGGAAGTGCTGGGACCCAGGCAGGAGCTACATGAGCCCAAATCTGGTCACTCTGGCTTCCTGGATCTCAAAACTGTGGGAGTGGATGGCAGAGACACGGTGGGTGGACTAGTTTATGTGCATACGGAAATGAGTGCATGAGTGGGTGGTGAACAGATGGGCGTGTGGGCAGTGAAAGGTACATGGACGGGTGAGTGGTGAATGGATGAATGATGGATGGATGGATGGATGGATGGATGGTGGATGGATAGACACACAGAGAGATGGACAGAGAGGAATGGATGATGAAGGGAGGAAGGAAGGGAGGGAGGGAGGGAGGGAGGGAGGGAGGGAGGATAGTGGATGGCTGGAAGGAGAGAGGGTGGGAGAAGTGGATGGATAGATGGATGGGTACGTGGATGAGAATCGGTGGATGCATGAATGAATGGGGTGAGAGGGGAGGTGATAGACTTCGCAGATCCCATCTGAAGTACACATAGGGGTGGGCTCTCTGTGACGAAGCCACCTTGTTTGGCAGGTAGGTAGTCAGGAGGGAAGTCAGCGAGGTTACGTGAGGCCCCCATGGATTCTGAATCAAAGAATTAATTACCCCTGAGACCCTCTCCTGCCTCCTGTGAGGAGGCAAAGGGGAGAGAGGGCTGTGGAGGGCGGGGCTTGGAGAGGATGGGCCTGCCTGTCCTGAGCCTGGCTGCACCAAATGAATGGCGCAGACCCCAGTGAGGACGACGATGAGGAAGAAAAGGCCAGCGCAGCGGCGGCCCATCAACCACGGCTTCCTCTAGGCCACTGCGGGCGGGAGCAGCGCAGGTCAGCAGCCTGGCGCCAGGTTGGGGTTCTCCCCTTCTTCTGCCCCCTCCCTACCCCCCCCCACCCCCCAGACCTGAATCTGCCTCGGGACCAGAGCTGCCTGAAGGGAGGGTTGTGGGGGCGGGGCGGGCGGGGTGTCGTCCAGAATCTGTCCATCCTGGTCTGTCTGTTCTCACTCCTGTCCAGCGGATCCTGGGGTGCAGCCCTGGCTGGAGGAGGAAGTGGACTGCCCAGGGCAGGCACCCCAGGGCAGGGTGTGGCCAGTGCCACAGGAAGTGGGAGGTGGGGCCCCTTTCCTTGGGTTCCGGGTTCCCTGGGGAGGGGCCCAGGGACCCAAGCATCCCAGCACCCTGTCTCCCTGAGGTTCACCCTGACCCCCTCACTCCCCACAGTCAGAGCCATGGGAGGGGGAGGCTCAGGAAAGGTGGGGAACTCATCTCCTGAGAACCTACTATGTGCCAGGCCTTGCAACGGCCCTTAAGCCCCGATGCTCCCTTCAAACCTGATGGTCAGACTAATGGTCAGAACTCTTGTTTTCACGTCGCAAAAGAGCCCACTTGAGCCTAGCCAGTGTGGCTCAGTGGGTAGAGCATTTGCCCGTGGACTGGAAGGTCCTGGGTTCAGTTCTGGACAAGGGCATGTACCTCGGTTGCAGGCTGGTTAGGGCTCGTGCGGGAGGCAACCAATCAATGTATCTCTCTCACATCCATGTTTCTCTCTCTCTCTGTCTCCCTCCTCCCTTCCACTCGCTCTAAAAATCAATGGAAAAATACCCCCTGGAGAGGATTAATAACAAAACAAACAAAAAGAGAGCCGACTTGAAACTCAGAGAGGTCAGGTCACCCCCCCCCCCCCCCCCCCGGCAGGGCCAACAGCACCCCAGAGGGACACAGTTCTCCCAGGTGGGAACCACAGCAAGAAAAGGGTACCCCCACCCCCAACCCCACCACCACCATCCCAGCACCTGAACCTCCAAATTTCACCTTACCCACAGCCTGCCAGCTCCCATATTTGGGGCAGCCTGTACTTCCATCATGGCTCTGTCAACAACAGCCAGGGAGCCCTGCCCCTCTGTCTAAGCCTCAGTATTTTCACCTGGAAAATGGGGTTAATTAGGTACCGATGGAGTCTGAGAGAGAATAAAGATGCCAGGTGTTCCGTGGGAGCATCTATTAGGGTGTCTGTTTCGTTCGTTTCTTCATGGTTTTCCTGCCCACCTGGTGGGGATCCCGGAAGCAACTTAGGAGCCTTTCGGGTGGAATCCTACCACCCCCAGCTATGGGCCCAGAACGGCGCTCCAAATGCCGTACTGTGTCAAGATCCTCATTAAGAATATTTGACTGAGACATAGCTAACGCCCAGGGCAAGGTCCAGGGCCCAGAGAAAGTGAGGAGAAGGGGACAGCTGGAAACTGGGAGGAGAAACGCTTTTCTATCCCAAGAAAATGCAGGGCCCTGAGGCCGTCCTCCAAGACCCACTTCTCAGAAACAGGTTACAGAGTGGCCCAAACATGGGGGAGGGGGAAGCAGGACTTTCCCGGGAGACAGCCCTAGGGGCTCAAAGTCCCGGGCTCAGGGCAGCAAAACCAAGATTGCAGGGGCAGCATTTCCTCTGCCCAGGGCATCTGTGCAGCCTGGTCTTCCTTCCAGGCCTGCCTGGGCATTGCCCCCAAACCAAAAGCTGCCTCTCCCATGGGAAATAGTCCCAACAGAAGCCCTTCCGAAAGGCTCTGATCGATTTGTTGTTGTTAATCTTCACCTGAGGATATTTTTCCATTGATTTTTTAGAGAGAGTGGAAGGGAGAGGGAGAGACAGAGAGAGAAACATCGATGTGAAAGAGACACAATTGGTTGCTCTCCCATGCACCCAGACCAGGGACTGGGATCGAGCCTGCAACTGAGGTATGTGCCCTTGACCAGGATCAAACCCAGGACCCTTCAGTCCACAGGCCGATGCTCTATCCACTGAGCCAAATGGGCCAGGGCAAATCAATTCTTTTCTTTTTTTAAAATATTTTTTTAAATATATTTTATTGACTTTTTACATAGAGGAAGGGAGAGGAATAGAGAGTTGGAAACATCGATGAGAGAGAAACGTCCATCAGCTGCCTCCTGCACACTCCCCACTGGGGATGTGACCGCAACCAAGGTACATGCCCTTGACCAGAATCAAACCCAGGACCCTTCAGTCCGCAGGCCGACGCTCTATCCACTGAGCCAAACCAGTTAGGGCTAAAATATGTTTTTATTTTTTTTTTAGAGGGAGGGGAAGGGAAAGGAAGAGAGAGACAGAAACATCAATGTGATGTGAGAGAGAAACATCAATGGGCTACCTCATACCCCCCCCCACTGGGGATGGAGTCTGCAACTTGGGCATGTGACCTCTTGGTACATCGGCAACGCTCCATCCATAGACCCACACTGGCTAGGCAGCTCTGATCAGTTCTCTTTTTAAAAAGATATTTTTATTTATTTCAGAGAAGAAGGGAGAGGGAGGGAGAGCGAAGAGAAAGAGATAGAAACATCAGTGATGAGAGAGAAGCATTGATTGGCTGCCTCCTATACATCCCCCACTGGGGATCAAGCCCGCAACCTGGGCATGTGCCCTGACTGGGAATTGAACCCTAACCTCTCGGTTCATAGGTCGACGTTCAACCACTGAGCCACACTGGCTGGGCTCTGATCAATTACTTAATGCAGGTTCCCAAGAGGCAGTCCTGGCCCATATTGATCCTGAGGGAGGAGGTACTAACCAAGAACTATCAGGCAGAGGGAAAAGAAACCAGACAGTGGGTGGGAGCAGGGAGCCATGAGGTTGTGGGAGGTAGGGGATTTCTTCATCACGCGTAAGGATCACCACACAGGACAAATCGGAAAGGAGGTGTGTAGAGACCATGGAAGGGGCAAAGAGCCCTCTTGCGGGGGGGGGGGCGGGGGGGGGGGCAGGTCCCAAGCCTCTTCATTCGGGGTCTGTAGTCCTGTAGTTATTTCAGTCGTTTCAGGTCCAGGTCACCTGTTACAGAGGCATCCCCGGGGGCCTGCCTGGAGGAGGTGGGCAGGAAATCTTCACATGGGGGTGATCGTGGCTTTCGCCTGGTGTTGGGACTCCTCCAGTTCCAGCCCCAAGTTGCTCTCTCCTTCCTTCTTGGCCCTTTTCTCCTTCTCTCTCTTGCCTTCTTTACTATAGAGACACAAAGGCCCCGGACCACAATAAGAAACAATCACTCCTATTTAATGGAAATTTACCTGTGCCAGACCTTGTGATGAGCGTTTTACAGAAAGTGTCTTCATTGGATCTTGAGAATAAAACCTAATGAGGCAACTTTGTTATTTCCACTTTACAAAGGCAGAAACTAAAGCTCAGTTGTCCCATGGAGGAACAGGTGGGAGGTGGGAGATGGATGGGTGGGTGGGTGGGTGGGTGGATGGGAAGGTGGGTGGATGGCACATCTTGGGCTCAGCTGAGACTCAGCAAGGCTGGTCTCCTCTCAGGTCCTGCCCTCCTGCCCCAAGCCTTTGCCCCCTAGTCCTGGCCCCATGGCTGTGGGGCACAGTGTCAGGAAAGCTGGTGGTCAGGATGGGCTGCTGTGAGGAGAAAACATCTGAGCAGGGACTGAGGAGGAGCCACCCAGATGCTATAGGGAAAGAGGTCCCAATTAGAGTGCACGGTAAGTACAAAGGCCCTGGGGCAGGAATGTGCTTGAGGTGTTCAAGGACAAAAAGGTCATTTGTACACACCCATTTCCCCCAGAAGGGGGCTCACACAGACCCCCTGACTCCCCCACTCACACATCTACACACAGGCAGTACCTCAGGTCTGTGTTCTGGTACGGGCTGGTCTCCATTATGAACATGGATTCATTGTCCTGAGCTCTTTAGGAAAGATGGAGACAGGGGGTAAAGGATGGGAAGTGGGGATAGCCTCACCCCAGTCTTCCCAGGGTTGGGGTTCACGAACTCCAGGAAGCAAGGAGGGGTGGGTTGCACGGCTATTCTGGTCTGTGGGATGGGAGTCTAAGGAATAACAGGGAAATGGAGAGATGGGGGCCTTCCCTTCTTACCAGAGAGGGTAAGAAGTGGGAGGGGGTGCCCAGCACTTTGGGGAGGGGTGGTGAAGGGCGAAGGGACAGGCGGCTCCAGGGGCGTGGGGGTGTGGGGGTGTGGGGGACAGATGCTCCCACCTCCTTTTGGTACACCAGATGCGGTTGACGAGCAAGAGGACGAACACTATGAACAGGAACCCCACAACGGCCGCCAGGCCCTGCAGCCATGGCTGCAGGCGACGCTCGGTGGCTGTTGGAAGGTGGGGGGAGGTGGGACTCAGAGATGGGGAGTGTAGGGCCCCACCAAAGGTGAAGGGGAGAAGGCAGTCCGGGTTGCTTAGTCAGATGGGGGCTGGGTGTCCGAGAAGGGAAAGGTGCTAGGGACCCAGCCTGGGGAGGTGGGCTCGTCCCCACGACCCCTCCTCCCCACCCACTGCCCCCGTGGTGGGCCCCCCTACCCTGCTGGGCTTCAGCGGGCGAGAGGAGCAGGGCGCTGATCACCAGAAGGGTCTTCAGGGCCTCCATGGCGTGGAGGAGCCGGCAGCGGGAGTGTGCAGTCCGGACGAGCCCGGTCCTCTTTGGCTGGGTGAGGCCCTGCCCAGCCCCTGATAAGGTGCAGGTGGGTCCGGGGCAGGGGCAGGCCCTCCCTTCGCCCTACCTGGTTGGCATCCCCCTCCCTCCAGGAGGGCAGACTCTGGACCTGGTGTAACAATTAACCCAGGGACTCTGGCACCTGCGCCCTGCGCCCGCCCAGGACCGCCAACGCCGAGGTCCCCCAGGCTCCACGCCACCGGGGCCAGGCTGGGGTGGCCCTAGCCTTCTTTTCCGGGCCCAGGCTCAGCACTCTTATGTGTCATGCTTCCTTCTCTGAACACCTCCATTTATAGAAGCGAGGGAGGCCAGGAGCACAGAGGTGGTGCAGAAACTGCCAGAGCTTGGGTCTCCCTCCCCACCAGCTTGCTCTGCCTCATCCTGCTTCCCTGACCCTTGGGGACCCACAGTCACTGACGGGTGAGGACTGAACTGGAAGGGATGAGTGATGGGCCACTAGTCGCCACCAAACCCAGCCACTCCCTGTGGCCAGAGATCAGGGCACCCTGGGCAGCTGATGACTCAGGCTCTCAACTTTAGTCCCGGGTTGATTAGATACGGGGCCTGCGGGAGTGCAGGAGGGCCCACGCCAGCCGCCACAGGACAGCCACAGCCCAGGCACGTGGAAGGGAGGCCAGGGGGTGGGGGCTGGCCCTTCTTCAGGCTTGTGAGACCTCCACAGGCTGGGGCTGGAGAATGCCAGCATCATTGCACATGCACTTATGGAGTGCTCACTGCATACTTTCCTGAGGCCTGACTCTAACCACCGTGCAGATGGGCCACTCACGTGTCATTGCTCAGGCAACCCAGCCCTAGAACAGGCCCCCTTCGACCAGCCAGCGGGCATATATGAAGCGCCTACTGTATGTCTGTCCTGTGCAAAGCTTGGAAGGAAAGGAAGCCTCAGGTGCTGTCCCCAGTTTGCAGGCTAACTGGGGAGTCAGGACCCCCAGAGACAGATCCAGCAACAGAGCAGTGGAGCCGGGAATGAGGTGTGGAGCTGGGGGGGGGGGGGATTCGGAAGTGGGTGAGCTCAGAAGAGTGAGTGGGGGCAGAACCCCAAACAAGTCATTTCTAGGCTGTGTGCCTCCATTTCCCCATCTAAGTCTCACTCAGAGGATTAAATGAGATAATACATGGAAATGGCTCATTTAGCACAATAGCAGGCATGTACTAAGCACTAGGCAAGGGCTGGCTACTAGTATTATTATTTTTTAAATCTTCTTGGCACTCTGGGTTTACAGATGGCCTGCAGCAGGGGTCCTCAAACTTTTTAAACAGGGGGCCAGTTCACTGTCCCTCAGACCGTTGGAGGGCCGGACTACAGTTTAAAAAAAAACTATGAACAAATTCCTATGCACACTGCACATATCTTATTTTGAAGTAAAAAAACAAAACGGGAACAAATACAATATTTGTATTTGCATGTGGCCCGCGGGCCGGAGTTTGAGGACCCCTGGCCTGCAGCTTGCTGGAGGCTGGGTGGGGTTAAACTCTGGGAGTCTGGGGGCGCAGGAGGGTGGAAATAGTCAGTGTCCTGGCAGCCAAGAAAGGGAACGTTCTCTGCAAGACAGGGCAGAGCCGTGGAGAAAGAGCTTCGGGAGCACAGGTCCAGTCTGTACGGCGCCAAGGAGGGTGGCACCTGGGCCCTGAGCCCGAGGGCAGCGCCAGCTCAGTCCAGCCTCCAGGAGCTTCGGGTGGGCGGTTCCTTGAAGGCGATGGAGGGGCAGTGGGGGGCCCGGGCAGGGGCTACAACAGGCGCCCCCTCACCACCCCCGCCATTGTCCTCATCACCCCGCCAGGCCAGGGCCAGCTGCAGGTCTAGCTCCTCCAGATCCTCACCCTCCAGGCTTGGGCGCAGCTCCCGGGGGGCGTCCTCCTGGTCTGGCTTTGGGCCAAAGGCCCAGTCTGTGGCAGGAGCTAGTGAGGAGCATCCCAGGCCCTGCCCCCCCCCACCCCCCACCCTCCCCCCGCCCCCCCCAACCCATAGAGGCCCTCTACCTCCCCAAGTCCCCATCCACCCTCCTCCCCTCCCTGACTTGGGGAAGCCCTCAGACACCCCGCCCCCCAGTGGCCCAGCACTAGCTTAAGCCAGGCTCAGGGTGGGTTGGGACTCACCGGCCAGGTCGTGGGCGAGATCCTTGATGAGATGCCCGACAATGGCATAGGCCACAGCCACCACCAGGAGCGCAGCCAGCAGCAGGTACAGCACATACCTGGGCAGGCGGATGGCATCCAGTGGGGGCGGGCGGTATTCCTCATACAGTGGTGGGGCCTGGCTCCAGCTCTCGGCCCCTGCCTCACCCACCAGCCCCGGCATGGTGGCCACCTGGAGCAGGAGAGGCCCAGGGTGACCCGTGCAGCGGAAGTATTAAGGGGCTTTGGGTAAGAAGATTGGGGCTTCCCTCTGGCCACCATCTGCCTGGATGAATCACATCGCAAATCACTTCCGCCCACTGCCCCCTCCCTCGCTCAGCTCCAGCCACACCTGCTGCTACCCTGCACACCTCTACCTCAGGGCCTTTGCACAGGCTGTCCCTCTCCTGGAAAAACCTCTGCCCTCATGGAGCTGACATTCAAAGTGGGAAAATGGACTGGGAAAAACATAACCTTAGAGTAAACGATGTATTGGGTGAGAAAATGGAGAGTGGTAGTGGAGGGGGAGGGGCTGGTACTGCTACGAGGGCGGTTCAAGTTTAAAATAGGGCTGCCAAGGCCATGCTGAGATGACATTGGAGCAGAGACACAGAGGAGTAAGGGAACCAGCCATGGGAGTACCAGGGGGAAAGTGTTCCAGACAGAGAGAACCGCCTGAGCAAAATCGCTGGCCTGCGCCTGGCGTGTTGGAGGAACAGTAAGGGGGCCGTGTGAGAGAGAGAGGAGGGGAGAGCAGGGAGGGGACCCAGCAGGTTGTGCAGGGCTTTGTGGGCCTTGGAGGGGATTTGGACTCTCCCCCCTCCATCCCCAGGGAGGTGGGAGCCTTGGAGGACTGTGGGCAAAGAAACCTGACTCAGGAGCTCAATGGCGCCCTCTGGCGACTGTGGCCGACCATGGCCAGGGTAACAGCTGGTCCAAGTTGGCGATGATGTGGCTGGACCTGGGTAGAGGTAGAAGAGGAGAGAAGTGTGCAGATCTGGGATAGGTTGTTTTTTAAAATATATATATTTTATTGATTTTTTACAGAGAGGAAGGGAGAGGGATAGAGAATTAGAAACATCGATGAGAGAGAAACATCTATCAGCCGCCTCCTGCACACCTCCTGCTGGGGATGTGCCCGCAACCAAGGTACATGCTCTTGACCAGAATCGAACCTGAGACCCTTCAGTCCGCAGGCCGGCACTGAGCCAAACCGGTTAGGGCTGGGATAGGTTTTTAATTGGTCACACCTGAATGTTTTTAGGCTGACCACCGAGAATGCTGGAGTTTCCATTTCCGGTGGGAGAAGCAACTTCGGAGGCAGTAAGAGGAAATGTAAGGACACACTGGGTTTGAGATGCTTCATCGGGTGGAGATGTGGAGGGGCAGCTGGGCCTCGAGTGTGGAGCTCAGGGGAGCCCCGGCTAGAGACAGGACTCAGCACAGATGAGGTTAGACCCACCCTCCACCCCCACCCCGACCCCTGCCGCCCAGGAACCAGCCCTGGGCAATGAGGAAAGAGAGGGCAAGGGAAGCTGGGCAAATGCAGGGTCCCAGGAAGAGGGGGGTGCCTGTGACACTGAGATTATAAGAAACGTATCCTTATCTTCGTCCAGGTTCCTGGCACCAAGCTCCTAAACACTGCCCCTTCCTGAGTGATGAGGGTGAGAGGGCCCTTCGTGTTTTGTTTTGTTTTAAATGAATGCTGCATTCTTTTAATGACTTTGGAGTTAGGGAGAAACATGAAAAAATTTGGAGAGAAACATGTGAGAGACACATTGATACCAGGGCCAGGGATCAAGCCTGCAACCGAGGTACATGCCCTTGACTGGAATAGAAACAGGGACTCTTCAGTCCACAGGCTAACGCTTTAACCTTTGAACCAAATGGGCTACGGCCCTTCGTGCTTTTAAAAAATATATTTTTTTATTGGTTTCAGGGAGAGGAAAGGAGATAGAAACATCAGTGATGAGAGAATCATTGATCAGCTGTCTCCTGCACGCCCCCTACAGGGAATTGAGCCTGCACCCCAGGCATGTGCCCTGACCAGGAATCAAACTGCGACCCCCTGGTTCACAGACCCATGTTCAACCTCTGAACCACACCAGCCAGGCCTTTGTGCTTTTTTTTTTTCTAAATATATTTTTATTGATTTCAGAGAGGAAGGGAGAGGAAGAGATAGAAACATCAATGATGAGAATCATTGATTGGCTGCCTCCTGCACACCCCCCACTGGGGACCGAGCCCACAACCCGGACATGTGCCTTGACCGAATCGAACCCGGGACCCTTCAGTCTGCAGGCTGACACTCTATCCACTGAGCCAAACCAGCTAGGGCCCTTTGTGCTTTTTATTTTTATTTTTTTAAAAATATATATTTTATTGATTTTTTACGGAGAGGAAGGGAGAGAGATAGAGAGCTAGAAACATCGATCAGCCGCCTCCTGCACATCTCCCACTGGGGAGATGTGCCCGCAACCCAGGCACATGCCTTTGACCGGAATCGAACCTGGGACCTTTCAGTCCACAGGCCGATGCTCTATCCACTGAGCCAAACCGGCTTCGGCCCTTTGTGCTTTTTAACTCACCCCTCCCACTACACCCGGGCTAGGCTAACGATGGGCTGGGAGGGGAAAACCAACTGTGGGTGGGAGGAAGCTCTTAGCCCCACCCCCGACCATGCCTGCATCAACTAGCAGATTTCATCAAGGTGCCGAAGTGATGGACTCTCCACAAAAACCCAAAACGGAGGGGCTCAGGGGCTTCCACGTGCCAGGATGATGGTGTGCCAGTTCCAGGGGACAGAAGCTCCTGTGCTGGGCCCTTCTGGACCTAGCCCTGTCTCTTCACCTGTCCTTTGCAATAAATGGGTAAGTAAAGCCTTTCCTGCGTTCTGGGAGCTCTCCTAGCAAATCCTCGAATGTGAGCAGGGGGTGGTGAGGACCCTGGTGGGTCCGAAGTACAGGAGGACGGGGCTTGGAGCCCGTTCAAGTGGTGGCGTCTGTGCTCATTCCGGGCCATTAGTGCCGGGACTGAATTGTTGGACACCCAGCTGGTGTCTGCAGAGAAATGGAGAATTGCTTGCTGTGGAAAATGCACACATTTGGTGTCAGAAGAGTTGTGAGCAGAGAAGATGTTGTAAAAATGGGTCATAGTTGTGCCCAAGGACCACACCTCCTGGCACCCGTGCCCTCGTGGAATCCCCGCCATTTGCATCATGGTTGTTGTCAACCCACAGAAAGCAGTAAATATGAAACTAAGTTGTTAGGCTCATTATAGAGTGGTAAATGGCCTACTGAAGGCTGCACCTGGAAGAAGGGGGGTGGAGGGGAGGGCAGGGACCTGGGATGGCAGTCCATAGCCCAAGCTCTTAGCCATACCACAAACCCCTTCCCCATCCCCCCATGAGGGCCTGGGGAGGGGCAGGCTGGAGGGCTGTTTGCTGACCCTCTTGGAGGGGGCTGACTGGACAGATATTCTGCCAGGGAGTGGGTAGTAATGCGGGGACACAGCCTGCATCGGTTACGTCTAGCACAGGCAGATCGCAGAGTTGAGCTCTCCAAATGCCCCCCACCCCGAACCCACACTTAGATGCTCCTTGAGAGGAGCCAACTTAAGCCCCGCAGCCTCCCAACACACACAGTGATTGCTTGGCAAAAATAATTTAATATTCCACTTAAGCAGTGCCTGGGGCCTGTTTGTCACTTGTCCCAAGTCCCTAGCCCAGCCCACCCAGGGCCCCAGGTGGGGAGTTAGAGGCCCAGACCCTGCCCAGGCCCACTGGGCACAGATTCCCCCACAGTGCCTTTCTCTGCACCCCCTCATTCCTGGAGAAGCTGGGCCACACAACCTCCCCAGAGCACAGCCCCACCCCTGCACCCCCACCCCCAGATCCTCGCTCCCATGCTGACATCCCACCCGTACACTGCAGCCTGTGCTAGGCCCTCAGTCGGGAGGACAGCAGAGACCTCAGCCTCGTCCTGGGGGTAATCAAGATGCAAAAGCTGCTGAGATCCGGCCAAGTGAGCAGGTTCAGGGAGCCAGGGAAGCAAGATCCGATTCACACAAATTCAGTTTATATGCTGAGTCCTCCGGGTAGAGGCCCCGGACCAGGCGGGCAGCAGCTCTAGGAGGAGGGCGAGCGCACCTGCTCCAGCCCATCCGCGTACTGGAAAGCCGGGCCCCTCTCATACTCGTACATGTCCAGGGCCACCTCGCAGCTCTCCCGCACCACGCGCTCGGGGTCGGCCACGTGGGCCCGCAGGGCAGCCAGGCAGGTGGGGCGGGCAATGGCTCCCAGGGCCTCCGCACACTCATGTCGCACCATGGCGCTCTCAGTCCTCTGGGCCAGGGCCGCAGCCAGCTGGGGCACAGCCGCCTCGTGCTGCAGCTGGCCTAGAACGTAGCCGATCTCATGGCGAAAGAGGGCGCTGCCACAGTGAAGGCCTGCGGGAGGGAGCAGAGGAATCACTGGCTGTGTAGTGCCGTCAGAGAAGCTGAGGACAAGCGGGGACATGGGGCTGGGCACCCAGGGGCAGAGACAAGTGATGACAGGAAGACATGAAGGATGCTGGAGCCAGGTTGTGGAGGCTCTACTCTGCTGACTGGGTGTGTGCCCTTAGGCAAGTCTCCTTGCCTCTAAGATTGCCCACCCACCTCTGAGCAGGAGTTAATTTGTGTAAAGCCCGTGGGGAAGTGCTGGGGCCAGGCCCAGGGTGCACATCCCTGGGACAAGTCACTCCATGTCACAGATGCAGCCACTAAGCCTCACCCGGGGGCCCCTCCTCACCCTCAGCCAGCGCCAGGGCAGCCTCCTCGCCACCGGCATCCCGAAGGGCGAACATGGCTCGGTATCGGTCGAACAGCGGCAGGGCTTCGTCCAGTAGCGCTTCCCGCAGCCGCCCCACATCCCGCTCCTTGGCCGGAGGGGCCGGATCCACAGAGAGGTAGGGCCCTGCTGCTGCTGGCTCCCCGCTGTGTTGCTGCAGCCACTCCAGCCGACAGACGGCCAGCTGGCACGTCTCAGCCACCTGCAGAGAAAGGTGGCAGGCGGCCCCTGGGGACACGGTGGTGGGCCTGTGGGCCCCCTTCCTATTCTCTGGGGGTAATTAGGGAGGAATAAGGGAGACAGGGCCAAGGAACAGCTCAATGTGGGGGTGACATCAGAACCAAGTGAGAGATGGAGTCAGGGGGAAGCAGCCAATGCAAAGGCCCCGAGGCAGGACCTGCCAGACCTGTCAGGGGAGAACTGAGGGGGAGCTAACCACAAAGGTGACCTGAATACAAGTGGTCAGAACAGACTATGGGCGTGTGGGCCACAGTGAGGACTTGTAATTTTATCCTACAGGTGATGAGTAGCCATGAGAGAGATGGACAATGGAGGCGCCAGAGAGGTGAGGCCAGCTCCACAGTGACTCATGGCCCAGGGCAGGGTGGGTTTGGATGGAAACGAAGTGTTCAGTTGTGCCCAGTTTGGGAGCAGCCTGCATCCATCCTGACTGCACCTCTCTCCAGAATTCCTAGTCAAGCAGTCACCATTGCAAACAGACCCGGGCCTGGGGCTGGTCCAGGCGAGGGCAGGGAGAGGGAGGGCCCGGCCGAGTTACCTCGACAACAGGGTCGGTGGAGTACTGCTTCAGGATGTCCAGAACTTCTGGGTCCCCGATGGCGCCCAAAGCCTCCCCTAAGAAGAGCAGGCAGAGAGCGTTCATGTCGATTAGTAGAAAGGACCTAGGCACCGCAGGGGAAGCGCACAACAGGCACTCAGAAACGTTTGTCCAGTGAATGACATGAATAGATGAAAAAGGGGCTGGCAATCTACAGCCCACCATCTGTTTTTTTGTTTTAATATATTTTATTGATTTTTTACAGAGAGGAAGGGAGAGGGACAGAGAGTTAGAAACATCGATCAGCCGCCTCCCGCACACCCCCCACTGGGGATGTGCCCATAACCAAGGTACATGCCCTTGACCGGAACTGAACCTGGGACCTTTTAGTCCGCAGGCCGACACTTCATCCACTGAGCCAAACCGGTTCTGGCCCACCATCTGTTTTTATATGCACATAGAATGGCTTTTATAGTTTAAGCATCGATGTGAAAAACATCCATCAGTTGCCTCATGCACATGCCCCAACTGGGGGTCAAAACTGCAACCTGGGCATGTGCCCTGGCCCGAACCCACGACCCTTTGGTACACAGGATGGTGCTCTAATCACTGAGAATACCAGCCAGGGCTAAAAAAAACCTTTTTTAATCAAAGGGATAATATTCCATGGCACATGAAAATTATATGAAATTCAAATCTCAGCATCCATGTGGTCCCACCCATCTGTTGACTCTGGTTTATGGTGGCTTTTATGCTACAAAAGTAGAACTGAGTTGTAGGACAGCCTGTCTGCCAGTGGGACTGAAAACACTTACTACCTGCCCTTTACAGAGACGTGCTGAGCCCTGGCTGGCACCGTGTATGAGTGAGAAGCAGAGGGTGCCCATGCCCTCCCCTCACCACTCACCTGCCTCGTGGCGCACCATGGGCTCCTGGTGGGTGTCACGCAGCACATCCACCAGCACAGGAATGGCGCGGCGGTCCTGCATCTGGCCCAAGCAGTAGGCCAGCTCGTGCTTGAGCAGGGCGGAGTCATCACTGAAGGCCCGGCTGATCCAGGCAATGGCATCTGGGCCACCAAGCCCTCTAAGTGTGAAGAGTGCCCGGAAGCGGGCCTGCAGGGGCTGCTGGGGGTCACCCAGTGTCTGCCCAATGGCCTCCACCTCCTGCTCCGTCACCATGGTGCACGCCTTTTTCCTTCCGAGGCTCCTCTCGGCACAAGAACCTTACCACAGAAAACCAGAAGGCCAGGTTAGAGGCGCCCTCCTGCTCAATGACTTGTTCATTTAGTTTAGAACCTGGCCACGTGGCTTCCGACCTGCTGTCCAGCCTGGATATCTCGGTGAAAGCCTGGCTCTGGCCCCACCTGCTTACTGTGTGGACCTCCCCAGGGTCTTTGGCCTGCATATCAGCAATTACCTCCGCGGGTCTGCTCTCCACACAGCAGCCAGAGATTGTGGTAGTTGGTCCCCAAGAGAGCTCCCCATGACCCCCACCTCTTGGTATCTGCCCAGTGTGGCCCCCTCCCACAATGAACAGGACTGACCTGTGTAAACAACAGGATATGGAAGAAATGAGTGTGACTTATGAGGGTAGGTCGTAAGAAACACTGTGTAACTTGTTACACAGCACAGGTGACTGATACAGAATCCTTTCCGCATATAAACCGAACTTGTGGCTCCCTTGCAAAACCCTCCTGTGGTGCCTTATTACTCCAAACTCCCTGGGAGTCCCCAAGGCCCTAGGTGCCCTTCCCACCCTCACTTCCTCCCTTCCCTTCACTCATTCCATTCCAAACAGGCCTCCTCGCGTTCCTCCAACACACCAGGCACATGCCTGCCCCAGGGCCTTTGCCCAAGCTGTTCTGCCCCTCGGGAACTCTTTCTGCAGTGCCCCGCTCTCTCACTTCCTGAGCCTCAAATGTCACCTCCTCAGAGAAGCCTCGCTGATCACAACCTCCCATGCTGCTCCTGTTTCTTCCCCCTTGTTCTGCTCTATCTTTCCTGGCAGCACTTACCACTAGTAGCTACCGAACTGCGAGTTTACTGGTTTAGCTGGCCGTGGCCCTTCTGACGCCTCACTAGACTAGGAGACTCTGAAAGCTCGCGTCTCTGGTCACTGCTGCACCCCAGCACACAGGGGGCCCTCAATGAGAACCACCCACAGTCACAGCAGCTGACATCCACAGAGCATGTGCATACGCCACTCTTCTACGCCCTTTGCAGTCAGGAGCCATGCAAGCCCCACCATAACCAGGTGAGGCAGGGACTGCGATGGTTGCCATGTTACAGGAGAGGAAGCAAGCACAGAGAGTTTAGTTAAAGGCTTGCTTAAAGCAATGTGAAAAGTTAGAAACCCAGGCGGTTGAGCTCTAAACCAGGCACTGTGTTGAATGGATGAAATAAGATGAAACGACACGGCTGAGGTTGGAAGGAGGGGAACGCTCTCCTGGAGGAAAGCGTAATAAACCTGACAAGCGGTGGCGGCGGCCCCCTGACCCCCGCGGCCCCTGCTCCCAGCAGCAGCAGCAGCAGCAGCAGCAGCAGAGCAGGTTCCACCAGGCTCCGCGAGGGCGAGGGCGGTGCAGCTGCTGGCGCGCAGGTGACCATCAGAGGGGGTGACTCCTGCGTGAGGGACAGTCAGAACCCACAGCCGCCAGGAGTGAGTGACTCCTGACGGGCCTTGGCGAGTATCTGTCGGATGAACTGCACATCCACTGCCTGCCAGGCCCGCACCGAAGCCATGTACACACGGACGCACCTGCCGTCCCTGCAAAAGGGCCGAAGGGGCCGGGACCTCGCGGTCGCAGCGCTTGAAGTTATGCTCCCAGCCCCCAGCACCGCGCGGGCGCCTCCCCGCCCCTCCCGGCCCCTCCCGCACGGCATCCCATCAGCAGCCTCTCCTCCAGCCGCAGGCACAGCCGCCGGAGCCGGTGCTGCTTCCAGGGGCCCGCACCGCCTCTGCGCCCGGGACAGGGAGGGGACACCCACCGCCGGGCCCGCGGCTCACCCCGGGGCCCATCGCTTCTCGGTGGGCAGGGGACCAGGTGTGGGCGTGGGGCTGCGGGAATCCGCTCACCCCTGGGAAGGCCTCAGACACAGACAGACAAGGTGAACGAGAAAGGGATGGAGGGAGAGGAGACCTGGATCCCCGAAACCCCTTCCCTCCTAGAGACCGCTCTGTACCAGCAATTCCCAGCAAAACGACTTCCGGGAACTCGGCTTCCCCCTCCGGAGGGGTCGCCCCACGCGGAATCCCGCGGGGCTGCGCGCCGGACCCCTTCGCTCGGAAGACTCCTAGGGACCCGATGCCTCCAGGTCTGTCTACGCGGGTCCCCCACGAACTGGTTCTCCCAGGACCCCGAGAAAGGAGTCGCCTGACATGGGCCCCCCAACACGCGCTGGGTCCCCAGCGAAGGGATCCTCGGAGACAGGGTCCCCAGAACCCGGTGGAAGAAAGAGCTCGCCGGCCTCCTCCGGAGGAGGTGCCTCGAACCGCCAGCCAATGAGTCCCAGAGCCGGGACCCCCGCCCCATGACGCGTCCTCCCCGCGCCCGCCCGCCCGCCAGGTCGGCCCCGCACCGTGCTCCCCGCCGCCGGATCGCCCAAACGAGCTCCAGAAACGCAGACCTCGCCGTCCGGTCTCCCCCGCAGCCGCCGCGGCCGCCTCACGGACCGCAATGCTGGCAGCGTGCTCTGGGGGCCGCCATCTTGCCGCCCACGTGACCGACGGACCGCACCACCGCCGCGCCGGAAGGGAGAGGACGCCGCCCAAGCTCCGCGGGAGAGGACGCCCGGAAGCGCGAGTGGGCCCCGGCGCCGTGGCTCACACTTCCACACCAGGCAGCACCCAAGCGTATTCCTCAGGGAAGGCGGAGCGCAACGCCACTCTGTCCCCGGAAGAGAGTCTTGGAGCCTCCTCACCAGACACAACTGAAAATGGTTTGTGCCGATTCAGCCGGGGGTGGGGCTGGGGGGCGGGGGGGGAAGAAGGGTTAGCGACAGAGCATGCGCAGCGTCCCGGAAGCGGGATCAAAGCTCTAGGGCGTGGCCAAGACTGAGAATTGAAGGATTTATTAAAAGACTAGAAGCCCGGTGCACGAATTCGGGCATGAGTGGGGTCCCTCGGCCTGGCCCGCGATCCCGAGGCCGGCTGGGGGGAGGGACTAGGGGAGATTAGCGGACTGGGAGAGATTGGCTGGCCGGGGGAAGTTGGCGCACTGACCACCAGGGGGCAGCTCCTCCCTTAGTGTTGCCCCCTGGTGGTCAGTGCTTGTCACAGCGACCCATCCACTGAATGGGTGGTAAGGGTTGCTTAGGCTTTTATATATATACACTGGAGGCCCGGTGCATGAAATTCGTGCACTGGGGTGTGGGGGGTTCCCTCAGCCCAGCCTGCCCCTCTCACAGTCCGGGAGTCCTCAGTGGATGTCCTACTGACAGCCACAGTCTGGCAGCAGAGGCTCTGAGCAGGCATCGTGTGTGTGTGTGTGTGTGTGTGTGTGTGTGTCTGTCTGTCTGCTGGGGCCTGCCCCCAGCCGCACCATGTAGGCTTGGAGCAGTTGCCGTGTGTGTGTGTGTGTGTGTGTGTGTGTCCATCCGTGTCCGCTGGGGGCCTGCCCCCAGCCACATTGGAGGCTCAGAGCAGGCTGTGCGTGTGTGTGTGTGTGTGTGTGTGTGTGTGTGTCTGTCTGTCTGTCTGCTGGGGGCCTGCCCCCAGCCACACCGTGGAGGCTTGTAGCAGGCACCCCTCTGTGTTGATCTCTCAGGCTCCTGGCCTCCACTGTGTGTTGTACTCTCCCTTGAGCTGTGGCCAGGGTGGGGTGCTGCCTGCAGGCTGCGCTTTCCTGCTCACGGATCTCCAGATCACCTCAGAGACCCGGGGGCAGGCCCTCTTGGGTGCTGCCTGCGGGCCGCACTTTCCTACTCTGGGATCGCCATGGCAACCCAGGAGCAGGCCCATCTGGGTGCTGCCTGCAGGCCGCACTTTTCTGCTCTGGGATCCCCACAGTGACCCAGGAGCAGGCCTTGCTGGGTGCTGCCAACAGGCCACACTTTCCTGCTCACCGATTGCTGGATCGCCACGGCGATCCAGGGCAGGCCCTGCTGGGTGCTGCCTATGGGCAGCACTTTCCTGCTCTCGGATCACCATGGGGTCCCGGCTGGCGGCGAGGCTTAGGCGGCACACGGGGGTCCAGGCTGGGGGCAGAGCTGAGGCGGCACACGGGTTCCAGCTGGGGGCAGGGCTTAGGTGGCACATGGGGGGGTCCCGGCTGGGGGCAGGGCTTAGGCAGCGTGATTGTGCCGCCTAAGTCCCGCCGCCCAGGGCTGCACACAGGGCCCGGATGGTAGCTCACACTGTTCCGCCCTGCCTGCAGTATGCAAATTAGCTGCCATCTTTGTTGGTGGCTAATTTGCATATCACACTGATTAGCTGATGGGAGGCGTATCGAAGGTACGGTCAATTACCATCTTTGTCTATTATTAGATAGGACTGGAGGCCCGATGCACGAAGATTCGTGCAAGAATGGGCCTGCCTTTCCCTGGCTGCTGGCACCGCCTTCGCTCCAGCCTGGAGCCGCCTTTCTGCCTTCGTTCCAGCTCAGAGCCACCTTTCCATCTTCCCACGCTGCCCAGAGGCGGTGCAGAACACCTGCATTGTAGCCATGGCGATGACACAAGCATCCCACTCTGCCCCCGGCCACTCAGCGCCTGTGTATGCAAATTAAACCGCCATCTTTGTTGGGTTAATTTGCATACTCCCGATTGGCTAGTGCGTCATGAAGGTACGGTCAATTTACGTTTTTCTCTTTTATTAGTATGGATAGATAGAAGATTTCATTTAACCCATGGGTGCTGCAGGCTTTACCCTTGAGAAGCCACTGGTCTTGTCATAATCTGGGATACACATACCCTGACTCAGATGTTAAGAAGATCGTTCAGGCCCTGGCAAGGTGGCTTGGTTAGTTGAAGTGTCCTCCCTACACCAAAAAAGGGGTGTGTACGGGAGGCAGACGATCCATGTCTCTCTCCCCCTTCCTCTCTCTCAAGCATATCATCTGGTGATGTTTTTTTTTTTTTTTTAGAAGAGGGTCATTCAGGCTCGTGTGTGAAAAAAACAGACAATGGGATTCTGGATTAATTTTGAAGGTGGAGAAAACAGGATTTGCAGGTGGATTGGATATGAAATTTAGGAGAGTCTTATTCTGTCAAGTATAAGTACAAGGATGTTGACTTGAGTACTGGGGAGACAGCACCATTAGCCTCCCCATCCCGTCCACCCACAGTCCTGTTGACTCTACCTCTGAAATAGAGTCTGAATCTAGTCACTTCACTCATCTTTACCACCCCATAACGGTCCAAGCCGCCACAGGCTGTCACTAGGATGCTGTTCACACAAGAAGAAGAGAGTTTTTAAGTGACTGTGTCAAACCAGTATGGTGGTTCCTCCAAAAGTTAACATAGAACTACCATAGGTCTATACCCAAGAGAAACGAAAGCAGGGACCCTAACAATTGTATACCCATGTTCATAGCAGCATTATTCACAGTGGCCTCAGGCCCTATTACCTATTAACCTCTATTATATTTTTTTGTTTCTGTGAATTTGACACCCCTAGGGACCTCATAAAGTGGAAACATACAATATTTGTCCTTTTGTGTCTGACTTATTTCACTGAGCATGTCCACAAGGTTCATCCACATGGTAACATTTGCCAGAATTCCTTTCCCTTTTCAAGGCTGAATAATATTGCATTGTACTGGATAGACCACATTTTGTTTATCTCTTCATCTATGGATAGACACAGGTTGTTCCCACCTTTTGGCTATTATGAATCATGCTTCGGTGGACATGGATATGCAAATACCTAGGAGTGTAACTATTGGGTCATAGGTAACTCTATGTTTAACTTTTTGAGAAACCGCCAGACTCTTTCACAGCAGCTACCAACAGTGCACAAAGGTTCCAGTTTGTCCACATTCTCACCAACACTTGTCATTTTCCAATTTTTGATAGCCATCCTAATAAGTGTGATTTTTTTGTTGAGATGCATAAAAAATTTGACATATTTATGGATAGGTATATAATAGAGCAAATATAGAAAATGGCAATTGGAGAAAATGGACTGTGGGCAAATGACAAGTCACTGTAAAATTCTTTCAACTTTTCTATGCATTTGGAAGTTTTCATAATAAACCTTTAGAAAAATTGGTGGGGGAGGAAGGAGGGCTACTTCTTTTTTCAGTGTTTGAACATTTCAAGCTTAAACATTTGAAATGTTTTAACTTTTGAATGCAAAACCTTTGCATCTACAGATCCATTTTGACGAATTTAAGAGAGCAGAGTTCTTTTTATTTTTGGCACATGTGCTGACAAATCGAGCACTACAGCAGTGTTTCTTAGGAAGTAAAAAGGCTCTTCTTGCTCTGAGTACCTCTTGGACGGTACACAGAATAGTGGGGTAATCCGAGGTGCCAGCCGCAGGCTCTCCGCGTGCCTCCTCGCCAGGCCTGGCAACATTGGGGAAATCAAGGACTTCCTGCTCACAGCCAGCCAGGCGCACGGAGGACAGAGCTGTCAAGACCAAGAAAAATAAGGATAATGTGAAGTTTAAAGTCTGATGCCGCAGATATCTTTCTGTCTTGGTCCACGCAAAGAGAAGGCAGAGAAACTGAAGCAGTCCCTGCCCCCAGGTTTGGTAGTGAAGGAGCTGAAATGAACCAGACACACAGATCTGAACTGTATTAAAATGTTAAAAATTCAAAACTTTTTAAATTTAAAAAATGAAAATGAACCACTTGTTGCAACATTATTTGAAATAGCAAAGAAAAGGGGATGGGCTGAGCAAAAATACTAACAGCCCAGCCTCTGCCTCCATGGGGTCCAGTCCTCTATCATCACTTACCTGAACCAGTGCAAGTACCCTCCACCCTAGATCCTGGGCGCCCCCCCCCCCTCCCCCGCGCTTCTCCTACAGTCTGTACCTTCCGCAGCAGCCACAATAGGGCGCCTGTGAGCACCCAAGTGAGGTCTCATCTCTGCTCTGTCCACAGCCCTCTAGGGCTCCTACCTCCTTTGGGGTACAAGCCCAAGTCCTCCCAGAGGCCCACAAGACCCTGCACTGCCTGCCCCTGTCCACTCTCTGCTCTCACCTCCCCCTTCTTTCTCCCTTGCTCCCTCTGCTCCAGCCACATGAACCTCCTGCTGTTCTTCCTTTGCACATGCTGTTCACTCCACCTGAAACATTTTCCCTCCAAATACTTCTGTTCACTCTCTCGCTGAAACGTTTGCTCCTTTGCTCAAATGTTACCTCCTCAGTGAAGCCTTCCCTGAACACTTTAATTCAAATCATAGCCTCATTCCCAGCATTCCTTTGTCCAGTTCCCTGCTTTATTTTCCTCCATGGCCTCTATATTTTACTATATGACTTTCTAATTATTTTGGTTACTATCTGTCTTCCCCACTAGAATATAATTACCATGAGAGCAGGGATTTGTGTCTGATCTGATGCAGTCTGGCTGGAAAATAAAAAATAGATTCCTGTTTTGTAGTGCTTGCCAGTTCCTTTGGTGGAAATAGTCCCACCGTGGTCCACTCATTAATTCCTGACGTTGAGTTTGGGGAGTCAATACACACGGCTCCGGCACATCACTAAGTGGACCACAGCAACTGTTACACACCTGGCACATAGCCGGTGCTGAGTAAGTATTTGAGGAAGGAATAAATGAATCATTCATCAATAGGGGGACTGATTAAATAGCTCTGGCCAGTGTGGCTCAGTTGGTTGGGAATCATCCCATGCACCGCAAGATTGCTAGTTCCATTTCGGTCAGGGCGCATGCCTGGGTGGCAGGCTCCATCCCTGGTAGGGGACATGCTTGAGGCAGCTGATCGATTTTTATCTCTCCCATCGATGTTTCTCTCTTTCTCCCCCTTCCTCTCTCTTTAAAAATCAATTTTAAAACCTTAAAAAAATAGCCTTGCTGGTGTTGTTCAGTGGTTGAACGTTGACCTATGAACCAGGAGGTCATGGTTTGATTCTCAGTCAAGGCACATGCCTGGGTTGTGGGCTCCTTCCCCAGTAGGGGCCATGCAGGAGGCAGCCAATCAGTGATTCTCTCTCATCATTGATGTTTCTATCTCTCCCTCTTCCTTCCTCTCTGAAATCAATAAAAATATTTTTTGACCCTAGCTGGTTTGGCTCAGTGGATAGAGTGTCACGTGGGCCTGTGGCCTGAAGGGTCCTGGGTTCAATTCCGGTCAATGGTACATGCCCGGGTTGCTGGCTTGGTCCCCAGTAGGGGGCGTGCAGGAGGCAGCCGATCAATGATTTTCTCTCATCATTGATGTTTCTATCTCTCCCTATCCCTTACTCTCTGAAATCAATAAAGATATATTTTTAAAAAAAGAAGAAAAGGGTGGGGACACACGTCCTGCCAAGAGCAAGAGAGAGCAGCTGAGTGATGTCCTTGCAGCCATGAAGAAAGCAGCAGCCAAGGAGGACTGAGCCCCATCCCTGTGTGTGTAATAAAACCTATTCAGAGAAAAAAAAGGATTGGCCCCGGCCAGTGTTGCTAAATGGTTAGAGCATTGGCCAGTGCACTGAAGGGTCTCGGATCCTATTCCTGGTCAAGGGCACGTACCCGGGTTGCAAGTTTGATCCCCAGCCCCAGTTGGGGCACATGCAGGAGGCAACCAGTTAATGTGTCTCACATCAATGTCTCTCTCTCTCCCCGTCTTTCCCTTCCACTCTCAAAAAAACAATAGGGAGGAGGAGACCAAGATGGCGGCGTAGGTAAACACCGGAGACCGCTGCCGCAAACAACCATTTCAAAAATACAACTAAAAGACGGAACGGACATCACCCAGAACCACAGGAAAGCTGGCTGAAGAGAGACTCTACAACTAGAAGGAAAGAGAACAGCAAACCGAGGCTCAGAGGCGGCGCAGTGAGGAAAATACAAAGGTACCGAGGTGCGCGCGCAAAGCGGGATGGTGGCTGAGGGCGCGGTTGTCGTTTTCGGTCGGGAGTGAGTCTCAGACTCTGGGCTCCAGATCCGGGCGAGTCTCTAGGGACCCAGACTCAAACTGGAGAAGCGGGATTATCCGGCATCAGTTGGAACCTGAGGGCAGCTTTCTCTCCGAAGTTTGCAGCGGCTGCCGGGGTTCTGAGAAGCAGAGCCTCTGGGAACGGGACTGAGAGCGGCCATAACTGCTCCCTCCGCCCGCCCTGTGGATCCCGCCCCGCCCAAACCCTGCGCACAACCATTTGCCGATCGCCTCAGGCAAAGGCTGGATTAGCGCCTCCCCAGAAGGCAGACGTTTTCCACACAGCTGTTTCCTGCAGCCAGTCGGCCTGGTGGTCAAATCCCTCTAGTGTTAACTACAACAATTAAGGCTTGGCTAGAACAAGACTGCGCACAAAGACCACAAGGGGGTGCACCAAGAAAGCATAAAAGATGCGGAGACAAAAAAACATGACAGAAATGGAGGATATGGAGCTAAGAATCGCAATTTTGAGGGCTTGCCATAAATTTGTGCAGAGCCTCATGAAAACTAATGAGACCCTCGATGCTACGATAAAGAAATTAGAAAGTAAGCATACACGGACTGAAATAAAGAATATTATACCCAATAGCAGACCAGAGGAGCACAAGAATCAAACCAAAGATTTGACAAAAAACACCCAACTGGAAAAGCAAAATGAAAAAAGAATCCGAAAGTGTGAAGATAGTGTAAGGAGCCTCTGGGACAGTTTCAAGCGTACCAACATCAGAATAATAGGGGTGCCAGAAGATGAAAGACAGCAAGATATTGAAAACCTATTTCAAGAAATAATGGCAGAAAACTTCCCCCACCTGGTAAAAGAAATGGACTTACAGGTCCAAGAAGCGCAGAGAACCCCAAACAAAAGGAATCCAAAGAGGACCACACCAAGACACATCATAATTAAAATGCCAAGAGCAAAAGACAAAGAGAGAATCTTAAAAGCAGCAAGAGAAAGAGACTCAATTACCTACAAGGGAATACCCATACGACTGTCAGCTGATTTCTCAACAGAAACTTTGCAGGCCAGAAGGGAATGGCAAGAAATATTCAAAGTGCTGAATACCAAGAACCTACAACCAAGACTACTTTATCCAGCAAAGCTATCATTCAGAACTGAAGGTCAGATAAAGAGCTTCACAGACAAGGAAAAGCTAAAGGAGTTCATCACCACTAAACCAGTATTATACGAAATACTGAAAGGTATCCTTTAAGAAGAGGAAGAAGAAAAAGGTAAAGATACAAATTGTGAACAACAAACATGCATCTATCAACAAGTGAATCTAAGAATCAAGTGAATAAATAATCTGATGTACAGAATGAACTGGTGATTATAATGAATCAGGGACATAGAAAGGGAATGGACTGACTATTTTTGGGGGGGTAAGGGGAATGGGAGATTCGGGAAGAGACTGGACAAAAATCGTGCACCTATGGATGAGGACAGTGGGTGGGGAGTGAGGGCGGAGGGTGGGGCGGGAACTGGAAGGAGGGGAGTTATCGGGGGGGGGGAGAGGAACAAATGTAATCTGAACAATAAAAATTTAATTAAAAAAAATAAAATAAAATAAATAAAAGCCTAAAAAAAAAAAAAAAACAATAGAAAAAAATATCCTCAGGTGAAGATTAACAAAAAAAATTTTTCATTAGCCCTGGCCAGGGAGCTTGGTTGCTCAGTTAGAGCATCATCCAGATACACCAAGGTTGTGGGTTCGATCCCTGGTCAGGGCACATTGTTTTACTTATTTATGAATGCATAAATAAGTAAAACAATAAACTGATGTTTCTCTCTGTCTCTCTCCTTTCCTGTCTCTCTCAAATCAATCAATCAATATTTTTAAATGAATAACGGATTCAATATGCCATTCTTAGCAGCAAAGTCACTTTGATGTGCCAACTACGGGTTTAAGACATTCAGTCATTCATGTCACAAATATTTATTGAGCACCTACTGTGTGGCAGGCACTGTCCCAGGCCTGGAGGACACAGAATGAAACATTGTCTCTGGCCTCATGAAGCTGCCATTCTGATTATTATTATTTTATTGTCTTCCTGTGCGTTCCAAAGTTGACCCCAGATGACTGACTCTGCAGCCCGTTTTGCCTGGCTGGCAAGTGCACCGTGTCGTCATGTTGTGTGGCTCAGGCTAATGTTCACACCAGTGTTGACACTGGAAAGCTACAGGGTCAGGAGTGCCGCTCTGAGGGAAGGAGATAGGCCCAGGGATGCAGGAAGCAGATACGGAAGCCACGCCCAAAGCACGGTCTGTGTCTGTCAGGGAACTTGGAACCTTGAGCCTGCGGACCTGTGAGAGCCTGATAGCAGGACAGAAACCTGCAGCTTCTCACACCCTCTGTTCTAGGCCCCTCTGCACTTGAGCAAGGCTGTGGAGGCCAGGAGTCCAAACTCGAGGTGCCCGCAGGGCCCTACTCCCTCTGAAGGCTCCAGAGAGGGTCCTTCCTGTCTCCTCCAGCTTTGGGTGATGGCTGGTCCTTGGCTGAAAATGCATCGCTCTAGTCTCTGCCTCGTCTCCTGTGGTGGTCTCCCTGTGTGTGTCCACATCTCCCTTTTCCTATAAGGACACCAGTCACTGGGTTGGGGCTCACCTTACTCCATGATCATCTCACCTTAACTTGGTTCCATCTGCAAAGACCCAGTTTCCAAATAAGGTCTCATTTCCAGGCCTCAGGGGTCAGGATGTGGACATGGCATTTTGGGGAACACAGTTGAAACCACCACACCTATAGTTCTGATCTCAGCGTGGGCATTCAGCCTGGCCCCCTGCCCCAGCCTGGGCAGAGTGAGAGACTTCCTCTGGGCTCGGGTCCCCTGTTGTCTCTCTGCACCCAGTGCAGAGCCAGGAACCATTGATTGAATGTTTACTGGGCTCTGTCACCCTTCTGGACTTCTAGTTTGTCAAAATGTTAACCTCTGCTAAATAAAGGGGTGGAATGAATAAGAATCAAATAATATTCTCCATGAGCAGGACCAGAGAGAGGACATAGTGTGGGTGGGAGATGAGCATAAAATTGAAAGTTGCCCAAGAAACTTAGTCAATGAGATAAATAATATTTTCATGCAATTTTTATCTTTTTTAAATTGACATCTTCCTGGTGGGTATGCTTAGTGGTTAGAGCATGAGCCTACACTCTGAAGGGTCTTGGGTTCAATTCCCAGTCAAGGGCACATACCTGGCTTACAGGTTCAATCCCCGGCCCCGGTTGGGGCACATGCAGAAGGCAACCAATTGATGTGTCTCTCTCATATAGATCTCTCTTTCTCTCTCTCCCCTTCCCTTCATCTCTTCCTCCTCCATCTCCTCCTCCTCCTCCATCTCCTCCTCCTCCTCCTCTACCCTCTCTCCCTCCCTCCCTCCCTCCCTTCCACTCTCTCTAAAACTCAATGGAGCCCAGCTGGCCGGCGTACCTCAGTGGTTGAGCATCTACTTAAGAACCCGGAGGTCACAGTTCCATTCCAGGTCAAGGCGAATGCCCAGGTTGTGGGCTCGATCCCCAGTGGGGGAGTGAAGAGGCAGCTGATCAACGATTCTCTCTCATCACTGATGTTTCTATCTCTTTCTCCCTCTTCCTTCCTGAACTCTAAAACCAATAAAAAATATTTTTTAAAAATTAACATTTATATTGACAGTTGTTACAGCAGCAATAGGAAGCCAATGCACAATGATCTCCCATGTTGGTCTTTTATAACACATTCCCTCCCTCATTAACTTAAAATTTAATACAAAAAAATCCATATGTTTAAATAAAGACAGGATCCAGCCCTGTCAAGTGCTGTCTTCATTGAAAAGAAAACAACCAAGTCCGACGTCAGAGCGGGAATTCTGATTCAGATGAAATGTGCTCACTTTCTCTTGCTCCTGTGGTGTGCACCCAGTTTGTCTGAAACCAAAGGGAGACGTATTGAGGATTCGGACACTTTTTCATCATCATCAGAATTTTTTTAAAGGTGTAGTCCATCTGAATCATTTTGTTTAGTTCTACATGTCATGTTTTAGTTGGAATGTTGATCATCTGGGTTTGGGGTAAGGAGCAGTAAATATCAGAGACATGTTTATTGAATCTGGTGCTGGGCTGGAGGAAAGAGATAAATCAGACCTAGTCTGGAGGGGCAGATAGTCAAGACGTTTCTCCATTGAACATTTATGGATCTCCTTCTCTATGCTCGGCACTGCCTTGGGCCTTCTTTGTCCAAAAGAATTCTCTACGATATACACATTCTATATCTGTGCCATCCAATGTGGTAGCTACTGACTAGCTGTGGCTACAGAGCATTTAAAATGTGGCCACGATGGAACTGAACCTTTCACTTTAAGAAATTTGTTTTTAATTTTATTTGTTGATTTTCAGAGAGAGAGAGAGAAACATTGATTTGTTGTTCCACTTACTTATGCATTCACTGGTTGCTTCTTGTATGTGCCCTGACTGGAGATGGAACCCACAACCTTGGCATATTGCCTTAACCGGCCAGGGCCTAAAATTGTAAGTAATTTAAATGGCAATGGAAACATCTGATACTCGATTCAGTTATTGGAAAACTTGTAAGCAGATTCACCTGGAGTCTGTGAATCTACTTGTTCCACTGTAAAATTTTCTAAAACATAGAGATCAGCATGTTCAGTGAAAATTAGCACCCAAATAGAGATAAGCTGTAAATATACAATACACACTGGATTTTAAGACCTAATACGAGAAAGTAACAAAATATCTCATTGATAATTGTTGATTTTGATTTCATGTTTAAATGTACTACTAAAGACCTTTTGACATGGAGTTAATAGAATATATTATTAAAATTAGTAATACTGGCCCAGCTGGTGTGGCTCATTGGTTGAGTGTCGACCTAGGAACCAGGAGGTCATGGTTCAATTCCCAGTCAGGGCACATGCCCGGGGTGTGGACTGGATCCCCAGTGTGGGGCATGCAGGAGGCAGCCGATCAATGATTCCCGCTCATTATTGATGTTTCTATCTCTCTCCCTCTCCCTTCCTCTCCCTTCCTCAATAAAAAAAATACTTTTAAAAAAATCAATGATACTGGTTTCTTTGTACTTTTTAAATGTGGCTGCTAGAAATTTTTAAATTAATTACGTGCCTCATGTTATGCTTCTATTGGATGGCCTGCTCTATTTTATTTTTCTCAGTCAGAAAGGCCATGTATTTATGTCCCAAGACCCTCACTGCCTCATCTGCTCCTTTTCCTCTGCATCCCTTCTCCCTTCCTTCCCTCCCTTCTCCTTGGGGTCTGGCTCCTAGGAGCTCCATTTCCTTCCCTGCCAAAGGGGAGGCATTTTGAAAGGCCAAGCCACTGGCCCAAGGTAGCCCAGCACTTGTGGGGACTGTCCAGGCACAGCCCCTTGCTTTTGTAGCTCCCCCAGTGACCCTGGATGGCGCTGATCCAAATCCTACAGTGGTGGCAGAGTTCACTGAAATCAAATAAGCAAGTATTTGTATTATATAATTTCATGCTGAATGGACAGAAGTTGTGTACCACAGTGTGCTCTTTCCTCTCCAGTCTTTGTCCCAGTGTCAGCACTGCAGTGAGACCTTCCTTGATCACTGAATTTAAGACCTTTACTTTCCACTTTCCTTTGTTTTTGTTATTCTCCACAACTAGCTCCAGGCATGCAGGAATTTTTTTTTATAATTGAGATGTAATTCACATACTGTAAAATTCGCTCATTTAAAGTGGGGTTTAGTATATTCAGAGTTGTGCAACCATTACTACATCAATTTTACAACCCTTTCATCACCCCAATAAGGAAGTCCCTAAAAGTCACCCCCATCCCACTCCCTCTGACAACCACAAATCCACTTCCTGTCCCAGAACATGATTTGCCTGTTTTCAACATTTCACATACATGACTTCACACACTATGTGGCCTTTTTTATGTGGCTTCTCTCACTGAACATCGTGTTTTCAACATGCTCATCCATGTTGTAGCATATGTCAGTGCTTCACTCCTTTTTATTGTCAAACACTATGCCATGATATGGATATACTACATTCTGTTTATTCATTCCATTCATTTGTTGGTGGGTTGTTTGCAGTTTTTGGCTATCTATGTATATAAAAGGCTAATATGCAAAGTGTCCCCTCGGGAGTTCGACCAGGAGACTGGGAGTTCGATTGCTCACTATGACGTGTCCTGACCACCAAGGGGTGGCACAGAACGAAGGAAGGCCCCAGCCGGCAGCCAGAAGGCCCTGAACGGCCTGATCACCAGCCAGGCCTAGGGACCCTACCTGTGCATGAATGTCATGCATTGGGCCTCTAATTATGTATAATGTTGCTATGAACATTCATGTACAAATATTTCTGTGAACATGTATCTTTAACGAGTGGCCTGGTGCATGAAATTCGTGCACGGGGTGGGGGGGGTGGTCCCTCAGCCCAGCCTGCAGCCTCTCCAATCGGGGACCCCTTGTGGGATGTCTGACTGCCGGACATCTCTTTCGCAATCTGGGACCACTGGCTCCTAACCACTCACCTGCCTGCCTGCCTGATTGCCCCTAACTTCCTCCCCTGCTGGCCTGATCTTGTCCCCAACTGCCCTCCCCTGCCGGCCTGATTGCCCCTAACCCCCTGCCAGCCTGATCTCACCCCCACCTGCCCTCCCCTGCCAGCCTGATCACCCCTAACTGCCTCTGCCTCGGCCCTCACCACCATGGCTTTGTCCAGAAGGAAATAGGATGTCCGGAAGATGGCCAGTTGACCCGGTCTAGTTAGCATATTACCCTTTTATTAGTATAGATTCTCTTGATTATATACCTAGAAGTGGAATTACTGGGTCATATGGTCACTCTGTTTAACTTTTTAAAAAATATATTTCTTTTTTAAAGATACATTTTTATTGATTTCAGAGAGGAAGGGAGAGAGAGAGAGAGAGAAATAGAAACATCAATGATGAGAGAGAATCATTGGTCAGCTGCCTCCTGCACACCCCTTACTGGGGATCGAGCCCACAACCCAGGCATGTGCCCTTGGCCAGAATCAAACCCGGGACCCTTCAGTCTGCAAGCCGACGCTCTATTCACTGAGCCAAACCAGCTGGGGCTGTTTAACTTTTTGAGGAACCACACCAGGCTGTTTCCCACAGTCGTTGCAGCATCTTCCATTCCCACCAGCAATGTGTGAGGGTTGCAGTTGCTCCACATTTTGGCCACACTTGCTATATTCTGGGGCAGGGGGTTCTTTTGTTTTTTAACATTGCCATCCTGGTATGCATTAATTGGTATCGCACTGCGGTTGATTGGCATTTCCCTAATGACCAATGATGGTGAGCATGTGCTTATGGGCCATTTATTTTCTTTAGAGAATTGTCTGTTGGGATCCTTTGCCCATTTTCCATTTTTGGAGCAGAGATTTTATTTATTTTTTTAGCAGATTTTTTTTTTTTTCATTTCTGTTCCCTGCTTGGAGAGCCTGGAGGAGCATTAGTTTTGAATGAATGACTGAATGTCTGCAGGTAGTGGGGTTTGCATGTCCCGCACATACACCTGTCATTGGGTCCCATCACCTGGTGTGACTGCCTCATTGCTATGTGGGTCTGGCTTCTGTCCACCCTATGGTGGGTCTGCCCTGGGGCGTCCGTTACCGCGACCATCCCCTACTAAGCGGAGCCTTTTCCCTGTATTCCAGGGAGCCACCTTCACCAGGCCCCGGGTCCTCTTCCGGCTACGGTTGCCCTTGGCAACGCGTGGCGCCGCGCTTCCTGTATTGATTCGAATTGCAGGCTACGTCACGTCCTCCCGAGATGCCCAATGCGCGCAGGCGCAGCCCGGTGCCGTGGGCGTGCCCCGGGGGCGTGGTGGGGCGTGGCGGCAGCACGCACCGCGCCGGCGCGGGGGCGTGGCCGGCCGCGGGAGCGCGCGCGGCGGAGGAGGGCGCGGGAGGCCGCGGAGCCGCGATCGCCGCCATATTAAGGAGCGCGGAGCCGGGAATCCCGTCAGTGGCGGCCGCAGCCGACCCGGCGGGGCTGCGGGCAGCGGAGGCGGTGCGGCGCGGCGCGGCGCCGGAAGAGGCGGGGCCTCGGAGCCAGCCGGTGACGGGAGCAAGCCAGGTAAGGTGGCCGGAATCTGGGGACCCGCCCCCCGGACCCGAGCCGCGACCCCCGAGCCGGGCCTGGCGGCGGCGCGGACCAACCCAGAGCCCCCTAGAACCGAGCCGACGTGCCGTGCTGCGACACCCAAGCTAGGGCGCTTCAGGAGGCAGCCGGACCCCCGAACACCGCCCCCAAGCCGAGCTAGGCCCAGGTGACCTCAGCATCCCACTACCGTCTTAACTCCCAAATCCGAGCCTCACCCCCAAACCCAGCCCTGAGTGACCTCTCCAATCCGGGCTACCTGCAGCCGTCAACCTCACCGCCCCCTCTCCCCTGCAACCCTTTTATAACATGGGACCGAGCTCTGCCCCCAAAACCAAAGACAAGGGACACCCCCCATCTCACCCCCAGAAGAGCGGGTCCATGCCCTAATATGTACTATTCATCTCGCTTGTCAAACCCGGGTCTTCCAAGTTCGCGCCATCCCAGCCCAGGCCCTGTCCAGATTTAAACAGCCCTTCCATAGCTGTATGTGACTCACCCAGGCTCGAACCAGCGCCCATCCCAATAACATTCAAAATGAGCTTTGTGGACTCTGAATCAAGTAGGCTGAGGTGTGGAGACCCTATTGTATTCACCGCACCCCTCTCTGCTTCTGACACAGAAGCACTTAGGCAAGGCAGTTTGAATGCATAAACGCCCCCCTCGCTTCTAGCCCCTCTGCTTTCTAATCCCCGTCCTCCCAGCTGGACCCATCCCAGCTACCCAGGGTCAAGCTCTCCCATTTTGGCTGACCCCACCAAAATCTAAGGTGGCCCGTCTGTGCCCAGCTGTCTCTTCCTGCGAGCACAAGCCCCACCACCCCAGACACCCCACCTCCAAGTGTGGAATGTCCTCCCCAGCCAGAGCTGTTTTCTCCTAAAAACGATGCCCCCCACCCCTGCATTGTTCCTGCATCACCTAGACCCGTCCCAGACCCTAAGCCTGAGACCCACCACTGTGCAAATGTCCGACCTAAATCTGTTTTTCCCTGTTCTCTTCCCCCCAAAAAATCATCTCCTTGTTCAGGGAGCCTCTCAGGCTGGGAACTAGATCCCCTTACCCCAGTCCACCAGATGATGTGCTCATTCCTCTCACTGGTGAGACTGTACTCATCCTTTACCACCCCGTCCATCTTAACAGAGTTTTGTTTTTTTCAGTTATAGTTGACATACAATAGTATACTAGTTTTGGGTGTATGACATAGCGAATAGACATTTTTATACCTTATGATCTCCCCCCAAATTAGAGCCTCCCCCTCAAAACCGGCCTTGCTTGACTTCCCCATTCTGAGCCACCTGCAACCCGTGACCTCCCCTCCCACACTTATCCCCCACAATCCTTTTGTAAATAACAAGCGTAGCTTTGCTCCCCAAAACCAGGGCCCCCACTTCATCCCCACAACAGCAGGCCCATGCCCTAACCTGTGCTGTAGGAACTAGCCAAATCTGATACCCATCTGGCACCACTCAGTTATTACAATATGATTAACTACATTTCCTGTGCTGTATGCTACATCCCTGTGACTATTTTTATAACTGGCAGTTTGTAGTTCTTAATCCCTTCACCTTTTTTCTTAACCACACTTTATTTTTTTTTTTTTAATTCTTTATAAGTTAAGGTATTACAAATGTGTCCTCATCCCCCCCCCATTAAACCCCTATCCCCCCCCCCCCCCCTTAACCACACTTTAAATGAAGACTATTCATCTAAAGAAAAACCATCCACCCACAGCATACATACCCCCCACCCCCACCCCCTGGAGTGGAGACAGGTGGGAGGGACTTTGAAAAGAAGGAGGCTGGGTAGTCTCCCCTGGAGGAGGGAGCAGGGTTTGCATGCTGGGAGCCGGTGAGATCCTCTGGGGACTGTCCCCAGGGTGGTACGTTGTCCCCTAGGCTGCGTATTGAACAGAATTTCTCTCGGACCATCATGGCCTTTGATGTTGGGGGCCCCTTCTGTTTTGGCAATAGTGTACTGGCGTTTCCTTCTGAACTGAGAGTGGAAACAGGTGTGCTGGTCGCTATCTTTGTGTAGCAAGTGAGGTTGGATTGCTCCAGGAGGGTTTTGCTAAAGATTTGGGCCCACTCCCTCCAAAAATCAGGGCTCTGGGCCTTGGACAGCTCTTGGGTCAAAAAGGCCAGGTGGTTTGCTGAGTTGGGGGCAGTGTCTCAGGTGTCTGTGCTGGTGGTGGTGGCTGATTGGGCCTGGGGGAGGAGTACCTGGAAGCAAACAGGAAAACCTAATGAGGCTTCAGAAGTGGCTTGGCATTGATTTCACACTGGCTCCTCTGTTTCAGCAGAAATCGCCCAAGGGCTCTTTATTGGGACCTCTGGCCAGGCAGGTTTTGTACACTTGGGACTCCTGAGTTTGGGGAGGTCTAGAGTGGGGTTGGTTGTGGGGACCTTTTGCTCAGTGTCACTGAGCGGGATGAGGACCTGAAGTTCACTCAGGGACTGCTGGTTTGTGTAGAGATCAAGGGAGTTGGTCTTTTAGGAACCAGCCGAACTGCAGTTCCCCTGTAGTTTTTCTCTTGGAGAGCAGAGGCTCTCACCTGGGGCTATCTGTGGTTGTCACACTGGAGATGCTCCTGGCAATGAGTGGGTGGGGGCCAGGGATGCTGTTCCAAACCCCAGAGAACCCAAGACAGCCCCTCACAGTGAACGGCCTCACCTCAGTGTCAGCGGCGCGGAGGGCGGAGATCCTGGACTAAAGTTCAGACCGTGAGCCCTGGGAGGGCAGGGACTTTATTTCCAGAGCCTGCATTGTGCCCTGGCGGGGCTGGAGCTGGAACACGCTGCTTGAGTGGATGCTGAGGGCCAGGCCCGTTCTGGGGGTTGATACAGGGAGCCAGCAGAAAGGAGTGTTTGGTGGCCCCCTTTCTGCCCCGAGAGCTCCTGGTGGTCTGGTTTCTGTCCCATCACAGGCCCCAGTGGTCTCCACTCTGCCCACTCAGCCTCCCTGAGAGTTTGGCCACTGCGGGGCCCTGCTTGTGCATGCAGACAGGAGCCAGGCAAGTCCTGAAGCTCCTCCCTTCGATGCACAGACATCTGTTGAGCACTGAGACTCAGTACGTGACCAAAGCTCCCCCTGATGTGCACTCTTGCCAGGGCGTTTGTGCCCCTGACTGCCATACATCCTTGTGTTTTTGGCTAGTGCCTACTTTTCCTGCCTCAGTTTCCTCACGTGTGAATGGGATGACAGAGCACACTGAGCATTGCTTTACTTAACCATTCAACCAGTAAACATGATAAACGGTGCCCCTCCCCAAGTAAGTGGAATGTAGAATCCACTCCCCTGGCTTCCTGTGCATTCTATCTGTCCCTCTGTCTCCTTCATTGGATCTCCTTATTATCTTACTCATTAATTTTTGTTGATAACAGCTTTATTCAGATATCATTCTAATGCCACACAATCCACCCATTTAAAGTGTACAATTCGTGGTTTTCAGTATGCTCACAGGTGTGTGTATCCATCACCACTATCTAGTTCCAGAACATTTTCATCAGCTCAAAAAGAAGTCCCTTCCCCATCAGCAGTCACTCCCCATCCCCATCCCCCCAGCCTCTGACAGCCACAAATCTACTTTCTGTCTCTGGATTTGCCTGTTCTGGACATTGCACATAAATGGACTCACACACTATGTGGCCTTTAGTGTCTGGCTTCTTACTGAACATCATGCTTTCAGGGTTGTGATATGTCAGTGCTCATCCCTTTTCATGGCTAAATAATACTCCAGTATGGATGTATCCCATTTTGTTTGTCCACCACAGTTGGTGGACACGAGCTGTTTCCACCTTTTGCCTATTATAAGTAGAGTTGCTATGAACAGTCAGGATCAGGTTCTTGTGTGGTGGCCCTGGTTAATCTGTACTCAGATGCCTCTTTGCTCTTCTACACATGCTCCTTGATGACCTGCCTGCTTTTCACCCTTAGCTTCCTGTCCTCGTTTGCTGCTGGTGCCCAAAGCTGACTCCTGAACTCCAGGCCCACATAGCCAGCGGCCAGTTCTCTCCTGAGTGTCTCTGTCCATCTCTCCTATGCATCTTGGGTTGAGTGTGTCCAGAAGAGGTCACTCGTTCCTCAAACTACCCTCCACCACCACCCCCCCCCCCCCCGCTCCCCTTCCCCTTACAACGCCAGCTTCAACACGAGGCCTCTCCTCTCCATACCCCACATCTTTTCAGGGTGCCTACTTTCTCACCTGAACAGGCAGGCATCTGCTCCCTGGTTCCCCTGCTCGCCACTGCTGTCCCTGCCTCCACACTACACTCTGCTGGTCTGTAAGCCCATATCTGATCATTCCACTCTCGACTTCTGATCCCTTTCCCAGCTCCCTGCTACCACACTGTCTCAGGAGACTACCCTCTTGGCCTTGCCACCTTTCCCTTTTTCTGCTACCAGCGCACTCCATGCATCCAGCCTCCCCAGTCTGTTCACTGCAGGCCATTCTTTCTGGATCCCATGCCTTTTTGTACGTGCTCTTCCCAGACCAGATCGGATCCGGGAACTATTGCTTTGTGACTCTCAGGGCAGTCTGGTCCCTGTGGGGCATGTAGCCACTGCAGAAAGGACTAGGCTGTGTTTGCACAACAAGGAGAGGCCAGCTGGGTGGAGGGGAGAAGGATGGTGGGAGCAGGGGAAGGAGTAGATGGCTGTATGGAGGGTATTTGTCTCTGCACTTTCTGAAGGGCTGAGCAGCTGGGAAAGGTTAGTGTTGGTCTATGGAGCTCACTGGTCTTTGGAAGCAACTATTTCCCTAAGGATTCCCGTAAATGGGGGGGCGGGGGGGGGGGCGGGTCTCCACTGGGAGCAATGTCTGGAGACCTCTGTGGTTATCACAACAGGGGATGCTTCTGGCATTGAGTGGGTGGGAGCCAACGATGCTGCTCCACTCCCCACAGTGCCCAGGATGGCTCCCCAGAGAATGACCTGTCCCTGGTGTCAGCAGAGCTAGGGGTGTGGAGGGTAGAGGAAATACCCTGCCCTAAACATAATAGCTTTTTCCTTCTGCCACCCCCACCTTGGACCCATGGTTGGGAACAGCAGTAAGACAGACTGAGGAAGCACTTACTGATGTTCAGGCTACTTGTTAGGGGGTGAGCTCCCTGTCCCTGTAGGTGTGCAAGCAGATGCAGAGTTGTAGAAGGGCTTTGGGAACCTCATGGGGCTTAATCTGATCCCCTCTAAGGCCCCATCCAGTCTTGAGAATCGACCCTTTAATATCAGTCACAGTTAGAATCACATAAATGATCATTAATCATTTGGGTGTGGTACTCAAGTTGATGTTCTTCCTTTGTGTGGGGTTTGCATCCTTCGGGCTGCAGCAGACCCAAATGGCCTTTCAGTCTGAACCTTTCACCAGGCTAGATGGGGGAGTAGGGGCTCATCTCCCTTTGGGCATCATTTTCGGAGCTTAGAGCAGCAATTCTCACCTGGGGTGGGCAGTGTTATCCCTCGTCCCCACTTTATAGATGAAGAGACAGAGCCAGGTCTTCCCTCTGCAAAGCCTCCCTGGTCCACTGCACACGGCATAACTGGCTGGCAGCTGGATAGTATTTGGGGGGGGTGGGGGGGGGCGTGGGGCAGGTAAAAATTTTTTAAATTGGAAAACAAATCTACAACTTGGAGTGGATTTGAGGCAAATTGTGCCATAGGCAGATTTTCTTTAAGTGACTAAACGTTTAAAAAGCAAGTAACAATAAAAGAAAATGTTTCTGTTACAGGACCAGCAGAACAAAAAAATAGTGTATGAGTACCTGGATAATACACCCGTTTTGCAATAGTGCAACTTTTAAGTACATATTGTTGACTGTCCATAGTCCACGCAGAGTTAGAGCTCCACACTTCAACAACATGCTGACAGTTCCTAAAGAAAACTACTTAAAAAGGCATTACCAGGTGTTCCCTCATTTGACCAACTCCATCTAAGTTTCGATGTGCAGAAGGGCTTAGATATATCCAGAGTAAGCCACATGCAACATGTTACTTGATCAATTTTCTAAAATAAGGTTTCAGGACAATAACAGTAGGATAAGGGAAGAAAACATGGAGGAATGAAGTCCTAATTACCATACATGCATTTTTTTTGACAGTAGGGGAACCCTTTTACAGATAAGTTACAAACAAAGGAAAGGCCAATAAACAATTTTGTACAAGTAATTTAACACATTCTGTACAATATCTCCACTTTACTGTCATCATTTGTACAAACTCTTCATAGTTCACTTGACCATCACCATCAATATCTGCTTCCCTGATCATTTCATCAACCTCTTCATCTGTTAACTTCTCTCCAAGGTTTGTCATCACATGGTGAAGCTCTGCTGCACTAATATAGCCAATGCCATCCTTATCAAACACGCGGAATGCTTCTCGGATTTCTTCTTCCCTGTCTGTGTCTTTCATTTTTCTTGCCATCATTGTCAGAAATTCTGGGAAGTCGATTGTGCCATTACCATCAGCATCCACTTAATTTATCATGTCCTGTAACTGCTTCTGTGGGATTCTGCCCAAGAGCCCTCATTACAGCTCCCAGTTCCTTTGTTGTTATAGTAGTTCCATCACCATCCTTGTCAAATAGTGAAAAAGCTTCTTCAGTTGGTTGGTCAGCCATGCTGCAAGCGCTACCGGTCTCCCCGAGACGCAACTACACAACCACTCAGTTCGCTCGCTCCACTCGGACTCTGTATAGTATTTTGATTTGCTGTAGTGGAAGGGAGGGAGCCTTAGGCTGGACACAGGCTTGCCTGACCTGCGGCAATAGAACAAGGTCAGAGATTCCTCTCCTAGCTTCCCAGATCCAAAGTGAGCAGAAAATTGGACAACTCCTTGTTTCTGATTGGATCTTTCTCATATGGGACTTCTCCAACAACCCCTTAGAGAATTGCTGGTAATAAGACAACAGCCCCTGGCCTCCTAGCAAGATCCCCCACCTTTCTCAGAGGAAGGGGCTGGTTCAAGGCCCACAGGTAATCTGGGGGTGCTTTGAGTCACCTCCCAACCTCCTGGTTCCTCCCCTTGTGTGCACTTTTCTCTGGAGATTTAGGGCCTGTGAAAGTCTGTGCCCCAAGATGACAGTTCCCAGGGAGCCCCCATTCACTTGTCATCATGACCCCTAGTTGGATGATTCCTGCAGCAAGTGCTTGGTAGAGATTCACGTGTGATGTAATCCAGGGCAGTCCTTTCAGCTTTAGACTGCTGGCTCGCTCCATACTGAGCCTGGGACCCTCACCCATGGGAACATTGTGACCTGAGCGGTCATGGCAGGTGGAGTTCCAGTCTCAGCTCCACCACCCACCAACTGCCAGGGCCCTGAGTTCCTTAGTTTGTGAAATGGAGAGATGGGTCGTCCCTGGGGACAAAATTAAATAAAGCATGTCGAGTGCTTCGAGCTGTGTTGGCTCATAGAGGGGTGCAGGTGGAGTTTGCCTCACGGGGCCAGGAGCAGTGTCCGTTCATCCGGGACCCTGCTGCCTGCATAGGACATGTCCAGGCAGGTGATCACAGGCTCCTGCTAGAGGCGTTCCTCACTCTCCTTCTCCATATCCCTCGTGCATAGCAGGTGCCACCTGACCCCTCTCACTATTGGCCGGTGCAACTTCTCCAAGGGACGATCGCCCCACCCTCACCTGGGGGTGATTCTGCCCTCAGTGGACACTGTCCATGGCTGGGGCATTTGTGGTTGTCACAGTTGTTTCTGGCATTGAGGGGTGGGGATAGGGATGCTATTCAATCCACCATAGTGCCCAGGTGACCCCCCACAGAGAATGACTGGATCCCAGGGTCAGCAGTGCCCATGGTAACACATCTCATAGGTAGCACACCCAGACCACAGTCACCTCAAAACACTGAGTCATGGCCCGGCTGGTGTGGCTCAGTGGTTGAGTGTCAACCCATGAACCAGGGGATTATGGTTCAATTCCCGATCAGGGCACATGCCCAGGTTGCGGGTTCGATCCCTGGTGGGGAACGAGCAGGAGGTAGCCAGTCAACGATTCTCTCTCCCTCTCCCTCCTCTCTGAAATAAATAAAAATATATTTAAAAAATACTGAGTCATGCAAGATGTGTCATAGGAATGTCTTCTTTTGGCTCTTTAAAGAGCCTTACAAAATATAAAAAACAGTGAGGACCAATTTTTCGAGATCTGCAAAATCTTGAAGGCCTTGAAACTTGGCTTCAGGAAGCAGAGTGCTCTGATCCTGGGGGCCTTGGGCCTGCTGTGAACTCATAGGATGTGTGCCAACCTGTATCCAGGCCATACAGGAGGCCCTGTGTACCTCCAACACGGCATGTCCCTTCTTGAGGAAGCCTCTAAGGCAGTGATGGCGAACCTATGACACGCGTGTCAGAGGTGACACGCGAACTCATTTTTTTGATTGATTTTTCTTTGTTAAATGGCATTTAAATATATAAAATAAATATCAAAAATATTAGTCTTTGTTTTACTATGGTTGCAAATATCAAAAAAAATTCTATATGTGACACGGCACCGGTTCTATATGTGTCACGGCACCGGAGTTAAGTTAGGGTTTTTCAAAATGCTGACACGCCGAGCTCAAAAGGTTCGCCATCACTGCTCTAAGATGATCATGACGTGCTGCATGCTGTATGATTGGTCGTGCCCAGACAGGCTCTTCCACCTTATTTTCTCATTTGTGAGGTGGGGAGGCCAGGGGGTGACTTGGTAGAGTTAAAGCTCGCCTCCCTTCTTGTTCCTCACGGGACTCCGCCTGTCACTGACTTCAGCTGGAAAAAGGACTCGCAGGTATTGGCACAGGATTGTCTTCAGTCCCCTTTAGCCCTGCTAACTCCAGGGTTAGCCCACACAAGCACCATTGTCTTACTCAGCAGGTAGCACTCTGTGGTCTGGCCCTATGCCAGGTGTCTGGGCACTTATGACATGGGCTGGGTCATTCCCTGTGGAGACCATCCTGGGCACTGTGAGGGGGTTTAGGAGCATCCCTGTCCTGAGACCACAGTGTCCCCTGGGGGCAGTCACTCCAGTGAGAACTGCTGGTTTAAACAGATTAGAGCAACCTGTTTTCCCTAAGTATCTGGTGAGTGGGAACCATGTGTATCCTATAGGAACGGTGAGGTTCGGGTAGCCAGGAGTGGCAGGGACAGCCCCCTCAGGAGGGTGCAGCAGGCCACTGGGCAGGTGGTTGAAAACAAGGGCCCTGCTCCATTGCTACCTGTTGACTGGAAAGCATGCACATTCGGATTGCCCGGGAAGACAGCCCCCCGGGTTGTCAAGAATCTCTGACATGCCGAAACCGGTTTGGCTCAGTGGATAGAGCGTCGGCCTGCGGACTGAAGGGTCCCGGGTTCGATTCCGGTCAAGGGCATGTACCTGGGTTGCGAGCACATCCCCAGTGGGAGATGTGCAGGAGGCAGCTGATCGATGTTTCTCTCCCATCGATGTTTCTAACTCTCTATCTTTCTCCCTTCCTCTCTGTAAAAAACCAATAAAATATATAAAAAAAAAAAAAAAAAGAATCTCTGACATGTAGCCCTAGCCATGTGGGAACCTCATTTCTGCCCTTTTAGGTGACTGGGGTTGTGCCCCTTTTCCATAGGAGCAGGTTGAGGCTTGTCTGAGGCAGCGGCAGAAGGTAGGCCTCCTGATTCTTCATTCTGGGGGACCCAGGGAAAAGGAGACCCTCCTCTTTAGGGCTGGCCTGGTGGGTGAGTGAGACCCCTAATGACAGTACCCTGCAGAGGGAACAGTAATAGTAGGAAGCCAAGCAGCCAGGGCTTTGGCCACCTCACCAGACCAGGGACACCAGCCTACAGTTGGCACCCTTCAGGGCAGCAGGGCAGGTACCTCTCCAGGGCCGGGGTTCTCGCACTGCCACTGGCCCCATCCTTACCACGCCCCCCTTCCCCAATCACAAGGCCTTACAGATTGTCTGTGCTAAGTGACTACTTGTTAACAGAGAACTCATTACTTTCTCTAACACTCATACGGCAAAGGCAGCACAATGTTCTGGAGCACAGCCAGGGCTGCTCCTACCACTGAGACTCTTCCAGGCGGGCCCTGGACTTACGTAGTTCAACCTCTCCCCTGCTGGCTTATTTCTTGGAATAGCTAACATGTTCCCTTTCACTGATTTCAAGAAGTACCAAATTATGAGCCAGGGGAAGCAAGGCTTCCTCTTTCTCCTGACCCCCATCCTCTAGTTCAGCGGTTCTCAACCTGTGGGTCGCGACCCCTTTGGCGGTCGAACGACCCTTTCACAGGGGTCACCTAAGACCATCCTGCATATCAGATATTTACATTACGGTTCATAACACTAGCCACATCACAGTTACGAAGTAGCAACGAAAATAATTTTATGGTTGGGTCACAACATGAGGAACTGTATTTAAAGGGCCAGAAGGTTGAGAACCACTGCTCTAGTTCCATTCCCCAAGAGCAACCCTCTGCTACAAGTTTGTTCTCCAGCCTTCCAGAAATTGCTCATCCCCACAATGCTGTTCTCACAGGCAGCAGGTCCCCAAGACCTTCAGGCCTGCCCTTGTTACTTCAGTGCCTCCTGGTGGGGAAGAAGTCCTGCCCTTAAGGTAGCGCTTGGATCATTCCTCATGGTCTCTGCTCTCCTAAGCTGTCTGTACAGAACAGCTTTGTACACGAGGTTTTGCACACACACGCCCAGAGTTGCTAAGGGCAAATTCTTAGAAGTAGAAGCACTGCATCAAAAAGGGTGTGCTTTTTTAGATTTTGCAAGCAGTTGCCAAGCTGCCTTCCAAGCTGCCTTTCTTAGAAGTCGTACTAGTTTCAGCTGCTGCCAGCAGTGCAGGCGAGCAATCCCTATGTATCCGTGGCAAGGGCGTGTCACCTAATCTCAGAATCACTCAGGGCGAGGAAGTGGGAACCGCCTTCTCCAACTGTGAGTGAGGACGAGTACTTTTTCCAGGAACAGTTATTCATGTCCTATGCCACTTTGGTCTATCTTCAGGGTAGTAGATTTTTTTCTAGTTGTCTTTTTTTAATTGATTTTTAGAGAGAGAGGAGTAAAAGGGAGGACGAGTGAAAAAACATCAACGTGAGAGTGGAACATCATCGGCTGCCTCCTGCAGTCCATCCTGGGAGTTGAGCCCGCAACCCTGGCATGTGCCCTGGACAGGATTTGAACCAGCAAACCTTTTGGTGCATGGGATGACACCCAACCCACTGAGCCACACCGGTCAGGGCCCTAGTTGTCTCTTTTTTTTTCTTTCTTTTTAAAATATATTTTATTGATTTTTTTACAGAGAAGAAGGGAGAGGGATAGAGAGTTTGAAACATGGATGAGAGAGAAACATTGATCAGCTGCCTCCTGCACACCTCCCACTGGGGATGTGCCCACAACCAAGGTACATGCCCCTGACTGGAATCGAACCTGGGACCCCTCAGTCCGCAGGCCGACACTCTATCCACTGAGCCAAACTGGTCAGGGCGCTAGTTGTCTCTTTTTAAAACATGGTGTGTTTGCCTTGCAGACACTTTTCATTTCTCTGGTGATGAATTGACCAGACTTTTCTCTTACAGCTTGGGAGTCTTTGCTTTTCTGTGGTGCGGCAAGCAGCAGTCTTGGAGGAGGGTCCCCAGGCTGAAGTTCGGTGTCCCCTGAGGTCCCAGTCCTTGGGCTGAGGTGGCCTTCAGCTTTCTGGAATGAGCCAGTCTGCACACTGGCCGAGCTCCAGGCCTTAGTTCCAAGGTCAGGCTGGAGCAGGGTCTCCGGGCTGGTGGGCAGGCCTGGTTGTGTGTTTGTATTTCCCAGGTCACGTGGTTTGGGTGTGCATTTGTGCCTGATTGGACCTGCTAATTATCACTCTCTTGAGATCTTGGTCTGTGCCTGCCGGGACTGACCGACAGACCCTGAATGACGGATGAGTGATTACTCTGACACGTGTTTCTGTGGAGGAGAGGCTAAGGGACTGGTTGGCATAAGGAGCCAAAAACAACCTTGATTGCCTGCCTCCTTAAGCTTTTATTGTAACAACAGCTTGTACTAAAATTAACTATTAGATGCTATCAGCAGGGTAAGCATCCTTGAGGAGACACATGTGTCTGTAGTGTCTTTTAAGCAAGGACATGTCTAAGTAAACACTTGGGGGCTCAGACTTGTTTGGAAAAGTCAAGGCAGTGTGTGCCACCTTTGGCAAGGTCCCCCAGAGACCTCTGACCTTTCAGAGAATCCTTACAGACTTTCCAACCAAGTCCCATGCTTCCCCACATGTCTGTCTACCTCCACCTCCTCATTGAGAAAACCTGATATGTGTGTGTGTGTGCGGGGGGGGGGGGGGGGGGGGGGGGCGGGGTGCTTCTGAAGGTAGCAGGTCAATTTAGTAACAAGAGCGACATCCCTGCTGGCCAGCAGGAAGGCTCACCCCATTGGGGATGTTAACCTGCATTTACCAGGTCAGAGCCTGGGACGAGTTAGTTCTGGAGCCCTTCCACCGTGCTGGCATCCCATGGGTCCCTCTGTGGGTACCTGGTCTTGGAGAGACATCCCAGGCTGGGTGCTGGGATCCAGTGCCCCCTCCACTCCCTCCAACTTGCCTTTACTTTGACAGCTGAATGTTGGAGCCACTTTTAAAATGTGCTTCCTGGTATCAGGTACCACCACCCAAAATTGTTCTTCACCTAGTTCCATGTTTCTGGTTTGCTGCTTCTGATATACTAGTAAGAGAAGCTCAGGAGGGTGGGACCATGTCTGTCTCCTTGCCTGCTTAACCCTGGTACCTGCCTCGGGCCTCTAGGCAGACAGTCAGCAAATGTCCCTCTTGGCAGAATGAAGACCCACTGCCTCTCCGGCAGACTAAGGGATCTTGGAACTCGGCGGGGTGGGGAGTGGGGTTATGGAGAGAGGGGATGATGGAGACAGGAGGATTGGTTGGCTATCCACAGTGGGCCACATGGGACTGGGCAGAGAAAAGGCCTGTGTCGAGCACAAGCACCTTAGGAACCTTCTCAGCAGCCACCCCCCAGAAGGGTCCATGAAGGAAGGCCGCAGCAATTTGAGTCCAGAAGGAATGATCTGCTGATGACAGGAGGGTGTGCCACTCTGGACATTCCTTCTGGACTCAAATTCAGGTCACTGCCTTCTCTGCCCTGCCCTAGTGTGTGTCCTGCAGCTGCTATAACAAGTCACCACAAACTTGGTGGCTTAAAACAACAGAAATGGCCCTAGCTGGTTTGTCTCAGTGAATAGTGTTGGCCCATGGACTGAAGGGTCCCAGGTTTGATTCCTGTCAAGGGCATGTACTTTGGTTGCAGGTTCAGTCCCCATCCCTGGTTGGGACTAGTGCAGGAGGCAGCCACTGGATGTGTCTGTCTCACATCAAAGTTTCTCTCTTTGTGTCTCTCCCCTTCCCTTCCACTCTCTCTAAAAAGCAATGGAAAAATATCCTCGAGGGAGGATTAGCAAAAATGAAAATTAAAAAACAAAAAAAGACCCGAAAACCCACAAAATTATCTCATAGTTTGGATAGCAGAAGTCCAACACTAAACTCAGGTGTGGGCAGGGCTGGTCCTTCTCGAGGCTCCAACAGAAAATCATTTCTGGCCTTTTCCAGCTCCTGGAGGCACCATATCTTGGGCTCTCGGCCCCTTCCTCCACCTTCACAGCCAGCAGCACAGCCTCTTTCATCATTCACTCTGACCCTGATGCCTCTCTCTTATAAGGACTCTATGTTGACACTGTGCCCTCTGGGGAGTCTAGGATCATCCCCTATCTCAGGGGCCTTGACTTAATTTTATCTGCAAAATTCCTTTTGCCACATGAGGTGACGTGTCCACGGGTCTAGGGACTAGGGCCCTACACATGTGGGCAGTCTGGAACCTCTCTGGCCCTCAGGAGCCACATCTAAATGGTGAGATGCTGCCCACTGTATGGGCTCCTAAAGTGGCCATACCAGAGTATAAGCGGGCAGACAGGGGCAACTGATCTGCTGATGACAGGAGGGTGTGCCACTCTGGACATTCCTTCTGGTCTCAAATTCAGCACACCACCAGCTGTGTGGCACTTCGCCTCTTAACTCGTCCTGGGAAACCTGTCTTTCACTCTGTCCCTGAGATGACTGCAGCATTCTGGGCTCTGCTTAATTTCTGATGTGCAGAGTGCATCCAAGCTATTGTTGGGGCCTGCTATCCTGACACAGACTAGCCCTGCCGGCCTCAACGTGGTGCCATTGATCTGTGAATGGAGGTGGTCTCCAGGGGAAGTGAATTCATCTGGGCCAAGAGGTTTAGATGACTCCACCCATAGCATGACCCGTCCTGATATGAGGCCCCTAGGGTTTTTTCCTGGGGAGAGTGAGCTGCTAACTTTGTCTGGAATAGTTCACTTTCAGCAACAGTATGTTTGGAAGCCATGGGGAGAGGCAACTGCTAAGCACAGGGACCATCCACCTTATCTCCTGAGAGCTCGCTGGTGGGTGGCAAATGAGGCCCAGGCAGGGCCAGTGGGGGAAGTTAGCCAGCCTCTCTGAGCTTTTTTTTTTCCTTGTCTGCAAAGTGGTGGGTACAGCCAACTGGTCCACATCTGGGAAAGTGCCCACTGACTGTTGGAACTACTAGAATGGAGCCATGGCTACTCCTTTTGTGTCTAGCCCCCTGTAAACCTCACTCACAGGATGCTCGGTCAAGGTGGACCTAGAGCTCAGTTCTGTTTGCATGCAGCCTGGTGCAGTGGTCGAGATGATTTGGGCCTCCCCTTGGGAAACTGTCCTTTTGAACAGGAGTCTCCACCTGGGACAGACTCTCAGGCAGGCACAGGCATCTCTGTCCCAAGTACAGCTGTGCTGCCACAGGAGTGGTCAAATGTGGGGAGGGCACATGTGAATGGGGAGGGGTGTTGCGGGGCAAGGCCTGGGCTTTGGGGAGAATCTGGAGGAGGAAGGGAGGCGCAGGTACATTCTGGGACAGCCAGTGGGTGGACTGTGAGCTAGGCAGGGCCAGGCCAGGTTGGCAGGAAGTCGGAGGAGGTGGAGGATGTGGCCCCAGGCCCCAGAGAGGTATGGAAGGCCTGAAGCCATCATCAGTCCCTTCAGGAGACTGTCCTGTGGCTACAATGGACCAAAATGTGTCTGGGGACCTCTGTTACAGCAGGGGGGGTGGGGGGAGCAGGAAGGATGTAGCCAAGAAGGGATGGTGGCTCCCAGAGGTTTACCCAAGGTTGAGGGGTGCTGAGGTGCTGCGGTCCTACTTTTCTCATCAAAGCTGGTCTACTGAGGTGGGGGACAGTGGGGCTTGGGGCTCCAAGCTAGCACAGGCTCACGGGAGCCCCAGGGTGTAGAGGGAGGGTCTGGGCACACTGGGGGTATTGCTGCTCTTCACTCAGTCTTCACATCCTCATCTGCATGAGGGTGTGAGCACCTAGTTCATGCTGCTGTGTGGGGGGAGCATGAGATAAAACATGCAAGCTCGCTAATGTGGAAGGTGGCGGGAACACACTGTGGGAACCAATGGCTGTGTCCTGCGTTTTGACCAAGCAACTGGCTTCGGGACTGGGCCACATCAAGGCATTCCCGTGTGTGCGGTAACGACATGTGAGGGACAAGTACCTGGCGGGCTAGAGCTGGTGCTTCAGCCACACAGTATGCCTGGTCTCTGTGATGGGCCAGGAATTCATCAGAGAGGTCATTTGGGGATTTGAGAATAGAACGGAGGCAGACCTGCCTAAATATCTCATAGTGTGGGCCTTAGGGCTCCAGCCAGAGGAGTAGAGGGACAGTGACTGCCGGGGTTCTGGGGCACAGGGCAGGCCCACAGCAAGAAGCTACCGTCTGCTGACCCCCTTCTGTGCCAGGCTCTGTCCTGGAAACCTGCCTTACCCTCCATGCTCTGCAGTGCCTTGAAGGGAGGCAGGACTGGCAAACGTTTTCTTCTGAAAGCAGCCAGAGTACGGCTGTGGGTCTGGTTTGTCCCTGGGCCCCAGTTTGCCATCCCTGCCATAAAGAACAGCCTTTCTTTCTGAGGCTGCCACTCACTTCTGCCCCATCCTGGAATGCCCAAAGCCCTTTCTTCCTCAGATCTGCTCTCCCCTCTGTGGAATATTGCCCTCCAGTCTCCTTTTGCTGGTGATCTCTCACTCCACTTCCTCAGAGAGGCCGCCCCAGATTGGGTGGAGTTCAGTGGGAGCTGGGTAGAAGCTGGAGGCCAATTTCCCTGGGTCACAACCTGGTCTGCCTGGCCCTGGGGCTCAAGTGCCTGCATAGGGCCTGGGGCCCAGTCAGCTCTGGCAGACTCCTGGGGAGTGTATTGACCCTCCCTGGTACAGCCCCAACCCATGCCCAGCCCCATGCCTCCTTCTTGGGGCCAGGGGCCAAGGAGCCAGGGAAATGGTTCCTTGCATGGCTCATGGTCTCAGAGGGTCTGAAGTAAGAAGGCAATGAGATGGAGGTCTGAGTTGGAGGAGCGGGGGACTTGGGGTAAGCCCTCGGGGGTCAGGGATAGGGACAGCCTTGCCCTAACCAGGACAGAAGTGAAGGGTCCTGTCAGAAGGTCCCCGCAGAGGAAGCAGAGAGGAGTCCTGTTTGTCCAGGTTGTATCTCCCTGTGACTTCCAAGGCCTCTGGGGTATGGCCACGCCTGAGCTCTGGGCTCCTGGGAGGGAGGACCTGCCGTACGGTAGGGCATTCCTGAAAGGGGTTCTGTGGTCACCGGGTGGTAGTGAGGGCTGCTGCCCACTGGTGCTGAGCTGTCCTGCCCTTCCTGCCCCAGGCTGACTGGCTGGCTGAACTTGGTGGCCTGACTTGGCCGGCAGCCGTACCTGCCCTGCCTCACCATGGACCAGGACTATGAGCGGCGCCTCCTTCGGCAGATTGTCATCCAGAACGAGAATACAATGCCGTGTGTGAGTAGCCGGTGGTCACCCCTGCCAGTGCTGGCCTGGCCCAGTTGGAGCTAGTGGGGAGATGGGGGAGGGGTGTGGTTGGCCACAGGGCTTCTGCCCTCAGCAAAAGAGGGAGGTGCTATGCAGGTGAAAAACACATCCTCCCCCAGAACTCCCTCATGACGCCACCACAGCCACCAGAGCTGCAGTGCACCTCCCCTCCTCCTGCTGGAGGCCCCTTATTCTTTACAGGGCCTGTGCCTGCTGGCCTGCAGGGGGCACCAGCTCTTCTCTTGGGCCGTAGTCAGGTCTGACTGGGGGATGAGGGAATGTGAGCCACCTTCCCATTTTCCCAGCAGGGCAGTCAGTGAAGGGCCCAGCAACACAAAGCTGGGGTTCAGCCCTGGCCCCACAGCCTGTGCAGGAGAGTTGGCCTGGGTTGGCTGATGTGGGAGGGGGTCAGGGTACTGGGACCCAGGAGCCGATGGGGCAGGGGTGACCGGGCTAAGGGGTCTGGGGAAGATCCTTCTGGTTTTGCCGGCAGTCCTTGGCTTTTAGATCCATCACTTCAGTCTCTGCCTCGTTTTCATGTTCCCTTCTTTTCTGTGTGGGTATCTCTGACTCTAATAAGGATACCAGGCATTCATTTTAGAGCCTAGGACTTCAATATATGCTTTTGGAGGACACAGTTCAACCCACAGCAGATCGATTATAGATAAGGGCGTTCGCCAGATAATCAAGTTGGGGTCAGAGGGTTGGCTGGAAGCTGTGCGCCCACCTTCACATCTCGGTTCGGGTGGTTGGGTTATTGTTCTCTGGGAGAAGATCCGTCCCATGTGCAGGAAATCGAGGTGGCGGGGCAACAGGTTCTCAGTGCTCAGGGAATAAACTTTCGACTTTCTGGTCCTGTGGTCGCTTAGAAATATAAAGCCACCTTGTAGTGTGCTAATGTCTTGGGCTCTATTGCTCCTTGGCCTCTTTTTGCCTCACAAAGCTGCCAGCAGGTCCAGCATATGAGTTATTTACCCAAATGTTTTACCTCTGCCCCTTGGGTTTCCAAGATTGAACCCCTCGGTCAGTGGCCAGAGACCAAAGGCAGCAGGCAGAGTGGATGGGTCAGGCTGTGGCTCTGAGACACCCAACCCCACCCTGCCATCCTTTTAGGTCTCAGAGATGCGGCGGACCTTGACACCTACCAACTCCCCCGTGTCCTCCCCCAGCAAGCATGGGGACCGCTTCATCCCCTCAAGAGCGGGCGCCAACTGGAGTGTCAATTTCCACAGGATCAATGTGAGGACAGAGGACCCCCAATGGGAGGGCCAGGCGAGAAGCCTGGGGCGGGGCCACGCCATTCTGGCTCACCCCTTCTTCCTCTTGCTCCTTCCCTCTCCCGCAGGAAAATGAGAAGTCTCCCAGCCAGAACCGGAAAGCCAAGGATGCCACCTCGGACAATGGCAAAGGTCAGGAGTCAGGGCCACAGACACCTTCTTTCTTTCACCACCTCACCCCCTGGTCCCACCCCAGCCTCTCATTGTGTTTGGTGCCTGCAGATGGCCTGGCCTACTCAGCCCTGCTGAAGAATGAGCTGCTAGGGGCCGGCATTGAGAAGGTGCAGGACCCACAGACGGAGGACCGCAGGCTGCAGCCTTCCACGCCCGAGAAGAAGGGCCTGTTCACGGTGAGCCTGCCAGCCATGCCCACACTGACCGATGCTTCCTGCTGGGGATAGAGGTCCTTCTCCTCCATGACTGATCCAGGCTCAGCCCTCATCCCTGGCCTCCTGTGCTGTGTGGAGGCTCCTCCAGGAGACCAGTCTCAGCCTCCCTAGGTTCCTCCTCCTCCCCCGACACACCAGCCCTGCTGGGGGCCTTGAACCCCAGAGAGGGTGGGAGAAGGCAGGGCCAGGCCCCTTTAGCTCCTAGGCTTGCCCTGTGGCCCTTCTGGGCATCTGCTGAGACAGAGGTAACTGGGGCAGGTGCTCAGGTGCAGGGTGAAGGGACAGTGTCCTCAGCAGAGCCGCCCCAAAGAGCATGTCCAAGCCATCCCGGGTCATGGGGGCCCCTGGCAGTGTTGGAAAGAGCCTGACTTCTAGTCCCTCAGGATGGCTGAGGGGCTAATGGCTGTGAGGGGGCAGGGGCATGCTGGCAGTCACACCGAGCAGGGTCCTGGTTTGCTTTTCTGAGTTTCCGGAACCCAGGACACCCCTAGTTAGAGGTCTTCCTGGTTAGGGCGAGTAGCACCCTTACTCTTCCCCCCCAACCACCAGGAGCTCAGGGCACCCAAGCTTTGGGTCTGAGGTCCCTGAGCTCTGGGACCACAGTGTCCACTCAGTGGGTATGTGTCCACGCTCCCTCCAGTATTCCCTCAGTACCAAGCGCTCCAGCCCTGATGACGGAAATGATGTGTCTCCCTACTCCTTGTCGCCAGTCAGTAACAAAAGGTGAGTTCGGGGTCTTTGAGGGCGGGGACAGGGCAGGGTGAGCAGCCGGGCAGTACATGAGAGCTGCAGTTAGTCTTAGGACCCCTCACTGGGGCACACTGTCAGCCTGAAGGTTTTGGGTCCAGACTGGGGGAGAGGGGAGTCAGGGAGGGCTCTCTGGAGGAGGTGCCAAGCAGAGAGGATGGTGTGGCTATTGAGTCTTGGGGTGGCCAAACACCCAAGGGCAAAGGGCCTTGTGTCCATGGGGTCACCCACAGTTTGGGGATCATGCAGGCAGAGGGGCAAGGTGAGCGGGAGAAGATATGCCAAGAACTAATGTGAACCAGGGGTAGTAACATTAGCCAAAGAGTAATGATAACCACATGGCTGATTGACAGAAAATCACCGTCTCGGGCTCTCCCCACAGTCAGAAGTTATTGCGATCCCCACGGAAACCCACCCGCAAGATCTCCAAGATCCCCTTCAAGGTTCTGGATGCACCTGAGTTGCAGGACGACTTCTACCTGAACCTGGTGGACTGGTCATCTCTCAATGTGCTCAGTGTGGGGCTGGGTACCTGCGTGTACCTGTGGAGCGCCTGCACCAGCCAGGTGGGTGCTCCAGTGCCCATAAGTGTGTGTGCAGGTGCTTGTGTGTGTGTGTGCCTCAGGGGTGTGGGGTGGCTTCCTCTAGTCATTGCGTCGGGCTGGCCCATGTGAAGGGTAAGTGTGGCTGGGTGCTCCAGAGCCTGGGGCAGCACCTGGCTAACCTCTCACCTCTGAGGCCCACCCTCCACGTACAGACTGGAACTCGGGAATAGTCAGCAGGTGTGAGTGGAGGCCCCTCTGCTGTGGGCTATCTCCTGTATTGACCAGTAGTCCTTGCTCTCTACCAGAGTTCTGCCTCTGCTTGTGTCTGCAGAAGAGGGGAGATGGGTGTTTAGGCCTGGCTGAGCCTGGGGGCTGCCCCACCCCACCCTCAGCACTAACCCTGAGGTGCTGCTAGGCCCACCATGGGCTCAGACACGCCTGCCAGGGTGGGAGGTTTTCAGAGATTAATGCAAGTGGTGATGCCCCCTAGAGAGGGCTGCCACCTGTTGGAAGCACCCCCAGGTGTGTGATGCCCTCGTCACCTCCCCAGCACCCTCCCCAGACTTTCCAGTCACTCATCCCTGTGCTGCATGTGTCCCCTTGCAGCCTGCAGTCTCCTGGGCACCCCAGCATCATTATCTCAGGTCCCAGCCTTAACATCAGTGCCCATAGGCTGAGGTGTGACTGAATGAATAAACAGATGGATGCATGAATGAATGGACAGGGGGCCTTGAAGGATCAGCGGGCAGCACGTCAGCTCACACCGACCACTCCCTCCTTCCCCCAGGTGACCCGGCTCTGTGACCTCTCTGTGGAAGGGGACTCAGTGACTTCCGTGGGCTGGTCTGAGCGGGTTAGTATACAGGGTTCATTCCTGGGCTGGGCAGGGGAGGTCTCACTGGGCCTTGCTGGCAAGGGTCCTCGGCAGCGTTGGGGGCCTGGGGGACCCAGAGCGATGTCTGCATCCCGCCTGTTCCCAGCCTGGCAGAGACTGTGACAGTGACAGGGCTGCTGGCAGGTCCCCCCACAGACATAGAGTTGAGCGCAGTCCCTTCAGAGCCCCAGCCTTCACCCCAGCCAGGGGCAGGCCAGGCTCGGGCAGGCAGGTTCACACATTGAAGTGCATGGGTCTTACATGTGCGTTGGCTGATTTTGACAAACCCATGTGTTGTGTAATCATCTCCCCAGTAAGTTCCAGGACAAGGTGGGTGTCACTTGATCAGAAGGGACATGCGAGGAGCAGGGAGGGGAGACCCAGGGAGGCTGGGCCTGATGCCTGCTCTCGCCGGTCCTGTCCTAGGGGAACCTGGTGGCCGTCGGCACGCACAAGGGCTTTGTGCAGATCTGGGACGCGGCTGCGGGGAAGAAGCTCTCCATGCTGGAAGGCCACACGGCACGAGTTGGTGAGGAGCCCAGGGTCCTGGTGGGGTGTCATCCCAGTGGGTGGGAGTGATTCTAGGCATGAGGAAGTGATGATTCCCAGCGCACCCTGTTTCTGAGAGGCCAGGCCTCGGCCTCACTCAGCCTTCTGTCTGGTCTCTAGGAGCGCTGGCCTGGAATGCCGACCAGCTCTCATCTGGGAGCCGGGATCGCATGATCCTGCAAAGGGACATCCGCACCCCGCCCCTGCAGTCGGAGCGGCGGTTGCAGGGCCACCGTCAGGAGGTCTGTGGGCTCAAGTGGTCCACGGACCACCAGCTCCTTGCCTCAGGAGGCAATGACAACAAGGTAGATGCCCTGGGCCCCTCATTGTCCGGGCCTTGGAAATATCCCATCCACTTGGCCAGCCCTCATCCATACAGCAGGGGTGACAAGGGTATGCCCTGAGGGAGGACCATGATGGGTTTGAGCTAAGCCATTCATCCTCCCGTTGAGGGCTTGCCTAGGGGCCACAGCCAATGGAGGGCCTCACAGCTGCTGCCGCCCCCAATCCCCACCCTCCCAGCTGCTGGTCTGGAACCACTCGAGCTTGAGTCCCGTGCAGCAGTACACAGAGCACCTGGCAGCCGTGAAAGCTATAGCCTGGTCCCCACATCAGCATGGGCTGTTGGCATCCGGCGGCGGCACGGCCGACCGCTGCATCCGCTTCTGGAACACGCTCACAGGGCAGCCACTGCAGTGCATCGACACAGGCTCCCAGGTGTGCAACCTGGCCTGGTCCAAGCACGCCAATGAGCTGGTGAGTGCCATGGCAGGGCCTCTGTGTGTGCACAGGAAGGTTCTGGAGCAGGAGCCCTGGGCCCCAGCAACGCCTTCCCTGGGGTCCTAGGGTAAAGCCAGGACCCTGCCACCCAGGTCAGTCTGGAAGTACCTGCCCCTAATCTGGGTGCCCGTGCTGCTGACCACCAGCAGAGGCTGGCTGAGCTCCGGGTACAGTGTAGCTCCCTGTCACCTTCGGCATCAACCAGAGTTTGGGGGTACGGGGCTGGGCAGGTCCCAGGTGTCCTTGCTGTTCAGTGGGTGCATCAGGGGGAGTGGACAGCTTGCATCTGAGCCCTGGGGTCGTGGGAGGGGAGCCCAGGTTCTGACAGTGCCTTCTACATCCCACAGGTTAGCACACATGGCTACTCACAGAACCAGATCCTGGTCTGGAAGTACCCGTCCCTGACCCAGGTGGCCAAGTTGACCGGGCACTCCTACCGAGTTCTGTACCTGGTGAGTCTGCACTGGGCCCCTGGGAAGGCAGGGTGCAGATCCAGCTGGCAACCTCCCCCACCTGGGCCTGTGGGGTGGGGGTGGGTCATCCAGGCCAGCTCCCATGTTCTGCTTTCAAACGTTAATTGTGTCATCACTTTGAATCTACTTTCTTGAACTCCCCAGCTCTGTGAGGAAGGGCAGCTGTGTCCTCCTGAGAATCTCCACACATTAGTTTATCTTTATGATGAAACACAATTAACCCCCCATCCAACTACTAAGAAAATCTCTGAGGACAGTTCATCAGATAACCTATTTGCACCAGCCTGAGGACAGGCCCTCTCCATCCCTCCTCAAGTGTTTTTCTGTCTTTCCAGAAGAAGTATTCTGTGCTTAAACTGTCAGATCCTTTGCTCAAGTGCATAGAGTAGATAGGGGCTGGGGCACCCTGTGTTTTTGGCTTTGGTGGGGGCCCAGCCCCCTGCACCTGTCCTCCATCATTGACTCCATTCATGGGACCAACTGCAAGGCCCGAGAACAATGAGGGTCTCTCCTCCTGCAGGCCATGTCCCCTGATGGAGAGGCCATCGTCACTGGTGCTGGAGACGAAACCCTGAGGTTCTGGAATGTCTTTAGCAAAACTCGTTCGACAAAGGTAAAGTGGGTCGGTATCAGCGCCAGGTGCTCCCCATGCGCATCCCCTCAGCCTATCCTGGGGGGCGTCCCCCACTGCCACCTGAGCAGCCCTGTTCAGACTCTGCTGTCACTTTCCCCGGGACTGCCTGCATCCCCTCTAGCTGCTCCTGCATTGCTCTGCACCCCCAGCCAGGGTGCCAGGAAACAATGGTGCCTACTCATGCTCCTCCTCTGGCCCGAAGCCTCTGTCCCCGTCCAGCTGCGGGCTCAGCTTTCTCTCCTGTGTGCCCTGCAGGAATCTGTGTCTGTCCTCAACCTCTTCACCAGGATCCGGTAAACCACGGGCCCAGCCATCAGGGCAGAGGAGCACCACCTGTCATCACGTGCATGACCCTCCCTCCTGCACATGTTCCCAGAGGAAGCAGCCGGGGTGGGCGGGCAGCCGGGCACAGAGAGACTCTGAAGATTCTCATTAAAGCCTGATTGCGAACCCTGTCAGCGGTGTTTGGGGTGGGGATGTGGTTGGGCACCAGCAGGCACGCGGGGTTCCGGCTCCCTTCACACCAGGTGGCCCCAAGGCCCCAGCTTTGACCGTCTACACTCGGATGGGGATGGACGCCTCCCTGGACCCCACCTGCTTCCCTTTGTGTCCATCGTCACTTTGTTGAGCTGCATGCTCTTCCCAGAAGTATGGGTTCACCAGTACTGCCACTGCCCACGTCTGCGACGGGAGAAACAGCTGGATGCCAAGCCAGTCAGCCAGGGGAGGGCTCAGCAGCAGGACGGTTCAGGTCAGCCCGTGGATCCACAGGACTCCTGATAGGTCTCTTGCGGCCACCTCTGCTGTCCCTCTGCTGGCAGCTATCCCAGTGACTTTGCTAGGGGCCAGGCATCAGGAGCAGGCCCAGGCAGGCTGTGCACCAGAGGAGGTCATCTCGAGATGGACTTGTTCCAGGAAAACGGAAGTTGGGTCCACTTGTCATCATGAGCTTGCCCTGACCCTGCACTGTCCTTGTCTCTGACGGGGACACAGCTGAGCTCTGTCACCAGCGGGACTACGGTTCCTGCGGCTTGCTGGGTGTACAGATCTAGGTGGCCTAAGGGTGCCTCACCCTCCTCCCAGGTTCCTTCCCCATCAAGCTATCCCATGTGTCCTTTCCAACCATGCCTGTGACCATGGGGAAGCCAGGGAGGAGCGAGAGGAGGGGGCAACCACTGGTCCCCCAGAAGCTTTCCAGGTATCCTCTATCCTGCCCCCACCCTGTTGTCCTCTGGCCAAACTGGGTACCACCTCTCTTCCAGACCTGGAGAAATTGGAGGGAGAGAGGTGAACCCAGGTGAGGCTAGAAGGCAGAGCAGGCCTGGGGCGGGCAGAGGTCACTCTGGCTCTGCTTCTAGGTCCCCCTCATTTAGTGTTCCCCCCCGCAATCGGCCATGTGTGTGCATGTGTATATATGTGTTTGTGACTTTTCTTTGGGATTGTTTTGTGTTTTGTATATGGGTCCCAGAAATGTTTAAGGCTAATTAGAGAAGGGCAGGGCCCACCCAACCTGCCTGGGGGTGACGGAGTCACAGCTTTTAAAGCCTTCATTTAGGAGGGGTGATCAGCTGAACCTGCTTGGATTTGGGGAAGGGTGGGACCCTGCCCCACCCCAGCATCTGTGTGCCATAGCCTCAAGCAAGGACAGTGTACATAGATTTGTGTATTTTGATTGGTCATCTTATTTTTGAGTGTTTTTTTTAAGAGAAAACAATCCTTCCCTACCACACCCTCACCCTGCGTAGCTGCCGAAGAGCCCAGGAGCTGGCTCTGTGTAGGACCCGCGCCTGGGAGTTGAGACAACAGAGAGGAATGTGTGTTCCCTGGCCTACGGGTCTGGGGGCTGCAGAGTGAGCCTTGTGTCTCCTCTAGTGGAGTATCACTGTCATTATACCAGGTATGGGCTCATGCACGGCTGGGGCTGGCTGTCCATCTGGCTGGGGTGGCTGACAGCTGCAGTCTGCACATACCCAGGCCCCAGACCAGCCTGAACGTCACAAACAGGTGATGAGCAGCCTGCCCTGGGTGAGCTGTGTTTGAGGGATGCCTGTGTCTCTGATTTCATGTTCTAATAGGGATAAGGGTGACATGCATTCACACCGTCCTTGCAGCTGGGGGGGTGGTAGTGGTCTCCATATGCAGTGACATGGGGGCAGGGGAGGGAGGGCCTACTGGGGGGCTGCAGGCTGCACAGGAGCTCTCAGAGCAGGCCTTGCTGCCAGCTCCACCTGACGTGACTGGTCAGCAGTGGGGGCATCGCCCGCCCAGTGTCTGCACTTGTGCATAGTTGAAGGATGGGTGGGGCATGGTCTGTCAGGCACCCTTTGACTATTGAATGTGGCTTTTGGGGAAAGGGAGTTAGGGTGAGGCAGAGGCCAGTGCAGCGGTGAGGCCCTAAGGCAGCTGCCTGTGACTGCAGAGCCTGCAGGCCTTTTCCTCCCGGGGCAGATCCCCGACCTAGGCACTGGGGGCAACAGCGCAGACCAGATCCCAAGACCTGCCCCCATGGGGCTTCTATTGGGTGTGAGAGGGAGGTGTGTGATGGAAGAAGGAGACTTTAGGAAAGGACAGCTTTGGATCCGGGACTTGCTACAAAGCTGATGTTTGGGCAAGGAAGGTTTTGGACAAGAGCAGGAGACCTCTGGGCAGGACTTTACAGCCTGTGTAAAGGCCCTGAGAGGAAAGTTCCTGAGTGTTGGAAAGCAGTGAGGAGGCCCTTGTGGTACAGCAGAGTGAGCAAGTGGAGGGAGAGAGGGCAGGGAGGGGCCTGGGCAGGTCTCGCAGGGCCTCGTGGTGAATGTGGAGACGTGACCACTGGTGCAGGGGCACAGAGGGGGCTGTGCCAGGCCTGTGATGATGTGACTGGCCCAGACCAGGTGGAGGTGGTGAAAAGTGGGGAGATTGTGGATTTTATTATTTTTTAATTGTGGTAAAATATGCATAACTTAATGTTTACCTTCTTAAACTGAACATTCCGTGGCATTTGGTGTATTTATAATGTGCAAACAGCACCTCTAATTCCAGAACATTTCCATCACCCTCCCAAAAAACCACACCTCCACTCAGTCACCCTCAGCCCCCGGCAACCATGAACCCACTCTCTGTCTCTGGATGGGCCTGTCCTGGACATTTCACATAAATGGAATCACACACTGGCTTTTGTCTGGCTTCTCTCACTGAGCATCCTGTTTTTAAGGTCCCTCCCCATTGCAGCAGCACTTCTTTTCACGGCTGAGTGATACTTCCTCACGGGCATGGACGGACCACATTGTGTTTAGTTGATGGCATTTTGGTTGTTTCCACTACCTGGTTGTTGTGAATCGTGCTGCTGTGAACATCTGTCCGCAGGTTTTTGCTCTGATGTATTTTGAAACATGAGGACTGGCTGGGGGTGGGGTGAGAAGGGAGGGGCTGGGGACTGGCAGTTCTGGCCTAAGCATCAGAAGCTCTCTTTGGCTCAGAGACCCCCATGTGGAGATGTGGGGAGAGGAGGCGGGGAGCACTGAGGCCCAAGCCACCCAGGTGTGGCCCCACCTCCTGTCAACCCCTTAGCTGGGGCAGGAGGGAGTGGCCTGGATGGGAGCCAGGCTACCAGCCGCATTGCCAGGACACACAGAATGGTCTTTGTTGCTGCAACAATGGCCTCACAGGCCTTCTAGGCAGGAGCACCCAAGAATCCAGAGGCAGACATGCAGACCCTGAGGCGGGAGGCTACCCAGTCCTATGTCCCCCAGGGGGCCCTCGAAGAGGACTTCCCGCCACCTCTCTACAGGTGAGTGCTCACCCTACCCCCAGGCACGGCCTCTCTGGATTGGGTGATGGGATTTGTTTTGGCTCCCCCCCACCCCCACCCCCCGTGTCTAATTCTTCAAAAAGGGCACGTTGGTGCTGCCCCCTCACTGGTCTGTTCCCTGCACCTCCGATCCACCTGCACCTGGGTACCCCCCCCCCTCACTAACGGTCAGAGCAAGGCAGGCTTGGAGACTGGAGGGGGGGCGGTGGGGATGTGCAAGTCACACATGATTGCTGTGGGCACAACACACAGCAAACTGAGAAAGTAGGTATGTGGGAGTTTCGTGGGATTGCTGTAACACTGGGTAGCTTGAATGCCAAGGATTTATTCTCTCCCACGTTCTGGAGACCAGAAATCCAAAGATCAAGGTGTCAGCAGGGCTGGTTCCTTCCGGGACTAGGAGAGAAAGTCTGTTCCATTTTCTCCTGGCTCCTGGTGATTTACTGGCAATTCTTGGTGTCCCTCAGCTTGTGGACACTTGCCTTCATTATCGACCTCCTGTGTGTGTGTCCAGATTCCCCTGTCCTTATAAGGACACAGGGCCCACCCTACCCACTATGACCTCATCTGAAGTTCTATCTGCTAAGTTCCTGTTTCCAAATAAGTTCATGTGAGGTTCCAGGTGGATGTCCATTGTGAGGACACTCAACCCAGTAGAGTACCCATTAATAAGTGGCTGAATAAGTTATGATTACTTTGCAGCCATAAAAACAAAGTTAGATGAGTGTTCTTTGTGCCACTCCATATGCAAGGAGAGAAAAAGAGATGTGAAACAGGGCAGCAAGTTTCCACATTTCTGTACTAGTAGGGACACAGGCATGTACTGCCCGTTTCTGGAAGAAATGGAGTGGCAGCCCAGGTCCAGGCTGGTGGCTGGGGTAAAGGGATTCTCACTGGTCATTGTATATTACATTGGAGCATTTTAATTGCATTTTACAAACCATGTGCATTTTGCAGTTTAGAAATCTTAGTTTCAAAAGGATGGGGTACCCCAGGCGACCTTGAAATGTCCCTTTGGGTGGCAAGTCCGGTCTGCCAGGTTTCTGAGACTGATGTTCCCGAACCTACCAGGCTCGTTCCACCTTTGACGAGACCCTGCGCTTCTAGTTTTGATGCTCCTATCATCTGCTGGAGGGAGAACTAGCCGGCTTCTCTGCATGGCAGCGATGACAGCGTTGTCAGTGGTCCTGCTGAGGCATCCTGGGCAGCCAGTCTCATTCCCCGGGGACTTCCCAGGAGCGAGCTCACTAGGCGAGCACACGCACATCTGTCCCTCGGGCAGCGGTGCTAGGAGGGTGCATTCCAGAAGGAACTGCCACGTGAGGGTTATGCTTAAGCAAGTTTCCCTGCAGCTTCACATGAACAGCATTGGTGGTTTTCTGCCTTTTTTAAAAATTGATTTCAGAGAGGAAGTGGGGGGGGTGGCGAGAAACATCAATTTGTTGTTCCACTTATTTATACATTCTTAGTCAATTCTTGTATGTGCCCTGATCAGGGATCAAACCCGAAATCTTGGCATATGGGGACAAGTGCTTTAACCAACTGTGCTTCCTGGTCAGGGCTCTGCTTTTTAGTTTTAATGGTACCTCATTAAGGTTTGATTTTTGCCCTCAGCATATTTCCACTAACCTCTGCACTGCAGCCCTTTGTTCCTTAAACCATCCTCTGCTGCCCCAGAGCAGTTGCACATGTTACTTCCTTCACCTGGAGTGGTCTCCTCCCTCCTCCTCTCCTTCCCCCACCTACTTTCTCAGTTTGCTTGTGTTCTCAACCTAAACAGGCTCTGGCACCAGAGATGCCCTCTGGAATAGGCACAAATGAATCGCTACATAGTTTGTCCTTTAAATGGAAGCTTGTCCTCACTCCCAATGGTCCCTGATGACTGGGTGGGCACCCCACATGCTCTCTCTCGACCACTCACTCAGCTGAGACCACGTCTTCCTGGTGTGCCCGTGGACCAAGGGGCTTCCTGGAGGCTGGACAAGGACTTAGGACCACAGGAGTGGCCAGAGCTTTTATATCCTCGCTCCCTGGTGTCCCTTGGGGGAGAGGCAAGAAAAGGTGAAACATTAAGTGAGGGCTCTGGGGAGGATGTGGCAGAAGGGGCCTCTCCTGCCAGCCTGGGCGGGAGTGTCCAGTGCTGAGGACACATGGCCAAGTGGAGCTGGAGGAAGGCCCTCTGCGGTGTGGGCTGGGCCTTTGCACGATGGGCAAGCTGTGGCCCAGGGAGGGGCAGGGGACAGCCACGGGCTTAGCCTCTGCCCCCTACCTCCACCCTTAGTGATGACTACCTGTCCCTGGAGGGGCCCCGCTGGACACCAGCCATCAAGCAGGCAGTGCGCTGGAAGTATACACCCATGGGACGTGACGCTGCCGGCCAGACATGGTACACCGGCCTAACCAACTCGGACCCCCGTGAGGCCTGGTACACGCTCCCACGGGCCCTGGACAGCCCCTACCGGGAGGCTTATGCCCACTGGCATGGATGCCACAGCCACCGGAAGCACAGCATGCCCTCAGGTGCGTGCCTAGCTGCCCACCTTGACCCTAGCCAGTCCCAAGGGGAGGTCAAGGGCCAAAGATGACCTCCTCTCCCACTCTCCCTGCAGCCCAAACCCAGCGCCTCCGGGAGTCTGCCTGGTATGACCCCATCATGCCTGCTCAGTACAGAGCCCCCAGCACGCGGTGGGGGGCTATGCTGTGGAAAGACAGACCCATCTTGGGCAAGGAATATGGTGAGGCTGGCATCACAGGGAACAGGGGAGGGGGTAGAACTGCCTGGGGCCAGGAGGTGACTGGGGTCCTGTCCCACAGTGGTCAACAGGCACCAATACGGGGTGGAGCCGCTGGGGCGGGCGTCGGACTACGTACCCTACCTGTCGGCAATGCAGCGTCCACTCTACACAACCCAGAACTACCGGCAGTGGGACCTGGAACCCTATTGCCCATCCACTGGCCAGCGGTCCCCACCCATCTACATGCCCACTGTCTGATAAAGACCGTCCCCTTGGGGGCCCTGTGCCTCTCCTCAGGTGTCTGTCTACATCTGGGGACTTGGGCGCTGGTCGGCCAGGTAAAGGGAGTTAATAGCCAAGACCCCAGTGACCAGAGTAGGGACCCCTACTGCCCTCCCTGTCCCAGGCCCAGGAAGACAGCTGAGGCCAGTCCTTACCGTGAGCAGCTCTTTATTCACTGCCAGCAGCGCCCTGGAGACCCTAGCTAGACCAGGGGTGAGGGGGAGCTGAGTTCAGGGCAGTCCCAACATAGCAAAGGCACCCCAAGTCTATGAGAACCCATGAGCTTCCGATACCAGAGGGCCTAGCTATGTGTCTCGCCCCAGTGGAGATGAGCCAGTGGGGTCCAGCCCCTCTTGTCCTCACCCACCATCCCTGCAGCCAGGCAAGGGGAAGGTGGGCACCTGAGGAGCAGGGCGTGAAATGTGCAGTTGCAGCTCATTTGCATAGGGCAAGAGGCCATATGGGAATGTCAGGCTTGAGCTCCAGGGACTCCTGCAAGAGAGGGAGGTTTAGTGAGCATGAGGCCTGCCCCAGTCCTCCCACCCATGACCAGGTTGGGAATGGAGGGGAGTGTCTACAACTCACAACTCCGCAGGCGGATGGGCCAGATGAGGAGACTGCACAGAGAGAGGGCGGCGGCCACACCTACGCCGCCTGTCACAGCCACCATCACCCAGTGGTAGAAGCCTACGCAGGCTCTGCAGCAGAGCTCCGAGCTGGGGAAGGGGGAGGACAGAGCAGGTGAGCCGACATTTGTGGGGACCCTCAAGCCTGAGCCTCTTACTCCGCCCACCTCAGCTTCGGGCCAGAACCAGGAGGTCACCCTTGACCACCTTTCTTCCTCCCACATGACACTTCAGCCAATACTACCAGCCATGCCTTCTAAGTCTATCCCAGTTCGTTCCACTGCTCCCCTTCCTCTACCTCCACCTGGTCCAGCCCATCATCACCCACCTGGACCAGTGTGGCTGTTTGTGCCAAGGCTCCAGCCCTCACCTTCCACAGACTGTCCTTCTGAAGGCAGCCACAAGAGGGCGCCTGTAAGCACCTGAGTAAGGCCTCCCCTCTGCCCCCATCCTTCCAGGTCTCCCAAACTCCCTTGGGGTAAAAGTCCAAGCCCTCCACAAGGCTCTACATGACTTGCGCAAACCTCTCCCCACTCTCTCTCCCCTTCACTCACTCTGCTCCAGCTACACGGGCCTCCGTTGTGTTCTTCCAACAAACCAGGCCTGGTCCTGCTCCAGGGCCTTTGCACTGGCTATTCCTTCCCATTTGCCTAGAACTCCGATACCCACCAGGTCTCAGGACCAATGTCACCTCCTCAAGGAAGTCTTCCCTGACCTCCTGCACCAGTCAGGCCTCCTTATGTGGTGTCCCTCACCCCCCTGGCCACTGGTCTGGATCACACATTTATTCCTGTGATTAACATGGCTTGCATTGCCCCCAACTCCATGACGACAAAGGACCAGGCTAGTTCTGGTTCCCAGATCCTGGGCTTCTATAAGGCGAGAACTCAGTGGTCTAGAATCGTCCAGGACTGAAATCCCAGGCTCTGAGGGTCTGAGTGACAGAGCCCGGCTCCCCTGTAGCACTGCCCACTCACATTCCCCCAACACCCTAGACCTGGAGCAGTGCCGGGCACACACTTAGTGCGCCTTTGCTACATGAACGTCAATGAGTCACACTCACGAGCAGGGGTGCAGGCTCTGGATGACCATGACTGCCAGCCCGTTGGCTACCTTATCCGAGAAGCTCATGGCGCCGTACACGAAGGCTCCACTGTGCTGGGAGGACACAGGCAGGGAGGTTAACACCCTTGGCCTGGGCCCGAGCCCTGGGCCCCAACCCCCACCCAGCCCTGCCCACCAGCCCTACCGTGTGGGGGCCGATGAGGTCAGCTGTCATGGCCAGTGACGTGACAAGGATGGTGGCACAGCCCATGCCCAGCAGCACAGCTGCTGCATAGACAGCTACACCAAGCCCATCTGCCAATGCCACCCAGGCCGCAAAGGCCAGGATCACCAGGAGGCCCACGAAGTAAGTCATCTGCAGGAGAGACCAGCATCAGGCCCCTCACTGTGCAGCTCCTAGCCTGGCGCTTGCCCTCTTTGGTCTTCACCACCACCTAGTCCCTAACCCCAGAGAGCGAGGGGGTCAAGCTGGACCATCCCTAAGGAGCCCCCAGCTCTGACCTCACCCAGGAGCTGACAGTCTAGGGACAGGTGGCTATTTACATCTTAAGTGCAAATCAATTAATATTAAATAAAATGGCCCAGCCAGCATGGCTCAATGGTTGAGTATTGACCTATGAACCAGGAGGTCACGGTATGATTCCTGATCAGGGCACATGCCTGGTTATGGGCTCAATCCCCAGTGCAGTAGGTGCAGGAGGCAGCCAGTCAATGACTCATCATTGATGTTTCTCTCTCTCCCTCTCTGAAATCAAAAATACATTTTAAAAACTTTTCATAAAACATTCAGTTCTTCCATCATGCCTGCCACATTTCAAGTACTCCATAGCCACCCTGGCTAGCACATGGTCAGCACAGAAATTTCTAGAGCTCTGCCGCCCCAAGACACTCAGAAGCCAGGATTCTAGAACATGGATCTGCGACACAGGGCAGCTACAAGGTGTAGAAGCTGAGGTATGCAATTACCTGGGTTCTGTGCATCTGCGTTATGAGGGTCCTTGTCTATGCATTGCCCCCCTGCCCCCCACCAACCCACACACTCACATTCCTCCCGATCCACTTGTTGATCGGGTTCATGAGGAAGGAGGAGAAGAAACCGCTGAGATACATCACCAGTGGGATGGTGGCGATGAACTTCTGTTGGGGGACATGGGCATGTCAGGTGGGCCTCCTTGGGCTCAGGACCCACCCCACAGCCCAGGCCCGCCCGCCCCAGCTCACCTTGGGCAGGTTGAGGGAGTAGGTGAGGTACATGGCCATGTACGTCTGGGACAGGTTCACGATGAGCCTTGTGCTCATGTACAGGAAGCCCACCTATGGGCAAACAGAGGGACTGGTTCAGGGGTCAGACAGGGCCCTTCTCCACTTCCACCAGCAGGGGACACTCAGGGCCTAGCTGCAGGGACACCTGATCCACTATTAGGGACCATAGCTGGTCAGGGGGAGAAGAGAGCAGTAATTTATTAGCAATGTCTGCCCTGCTGTGAAATGGAAAATCTGTTTGCTCATCTACTGGCCATCCTGCCTGCAGCCCCAGAGTAAGGGCCAGCTGGGAGACGGCATCCACTCCAGCCAGCTCTGCCCCATCACATACCTGGTAAAAGGCCGGCTGCCGCAGCCAGTGTTTCCAGAGCAGCAAGGGCCGGGCCGTGGTGGGGGCCAACAGGGGGCTGTGCTCATCCGGCTCCTCCACCAGCTGCTTGCGCCCCTCCCTGGTGCCCAGGTGGAACAGCAGTGAGAAGATGGCACCAATGCCCACCACCAAAAGGGAGAGGTTCTGAGGATCCGCAGAAAAGGCATCAGCAGTGGCTCTCACGGCCCAGGCCCAAGTTCAGGGCCTGGGGGAGGTCCCATCCTGCCAGCAGCATCCTTGGCCCCCACCCCAGCCCCAGCTCACCCGAAATACTGGCACATCTTGGACCCCCAGCTGGTCACTGACATCCGGGGTGGGCCCTGTATTTGCAGAGGCCTGCAGGTGGAGCAGGAGCCAGGCAGCACCATAGACAGTGATATTGGCCACCACAGTGAAGGCGTACCTGGTGGGGACAGGCCAGGTGTCAGCATGGCAGCCCAGGAAACCACAGGGCCACTTCCTCTCCAGGCAGCCACACAGTGAGAGCTGCTTGTGGTGTCTGGGGAACCTCTGGGTGACAGATAATTTTAGCCACCAAACCTTGGGTGGCCCCAGGGAAGCCCCTGCTGGCCCCAGCTTACCCAGCCTGCATGTTGTCCGATGATTTACAACTCTGACCCTCAACCACCATGACAAGGGGCTGGGATGCAGAGACTCAACAAAGTAGGGTCCAGTCAAGTCTGAGAACCCAAGATGCTCAGAAGCCAGGATTCTGGAATTCTTGGTACCAAGATCCTGGGCTTCAACAGGGCAAGGTCTAGGATCATCTGGGTCTGCACCTGCCTACAGCCCCAGCGTGATATCCCTTCAGGGGCTAGGAAGGTCAGGGGAGGAGCAACCTCTGGGTCTCACCAGGACTCGGTTTCCCTTTCTAAAAGTAAGAACAGCCAAGCCCGTGTGGCTCAATGGTTGAGCACTGACCTATGTACCAGGAGGTCAGGGTTTCATTCTCAGTTGGGGCACATGCCCGGGTTGCGGGCTCAATTCCCAGTAGGGGGCATGCAGGAGGCAGCCGATCAATGATTCTCATCATTGACGTTTCTATCTCTCTCCCTTCCTCTCTGAAATCAATAAAAAAATATTATAAATAAATAAATGTAAGAACAATACCCAGAGGTCACAGTGAAGATGACAGCGTTGGCAAGAAAGCACTTGCAGGTAGAAGTGCACCAGAGCTTGGCCTGGCGTAGCCTGACCCCTAACATCTGGGGCCCTCAGGGGCCGGGGCATTGAGCAACCCGTGTCGTTAGTGCTTGCAGCTCTCAGCCATAATGGGGAACTCAAAGACCGGCGGGGAGCAGACCAAACTGGGACCAAACAGGCTGAGTTGGAGGCAGGCAGGACCCTCAACAAAGATGCTACAAAATAGCAAGAGTAACATGCACTTACCGGGGGCCAACTGTCAGCTGGGCTCTTTGAGCTCCAGCAACACTGGCGACCCTCACATGCACTCTCCCTTTGGGCTGGAACTGCCACCTCCTTTTTCTTAATGTGCATGTCCCACAGGCACTGTGGTCTGGCCTTGGGCACATGACAACCTGGGTGTGTTGTGAAGATTAAAGAAGAGGACCATGTGAAGGGCCCAGAACTGTGCCTGGCATACAGCCAGCACGTCACAAATGCTCCTATGATCATCAGATCCAGAAGAGCCTCCTTTAGCACCTCAAGCAAGTGCTGGATACGCTGGGCACCAACTGGTCGTCGGCAGGATTCTAAGATGGCTCTGGAGACTCCCATGCCCCGGCCCTGCAGGGCCTGATCCCTCCCCTTGGGGACGGGGCCTTTGAATGTAATGGGATAGCACACCCATATTTAGGCAACTTTTGTGCTACAGGTGAAGGGACTTTTCAGGTGTAATTAAAGGGGATTACCCTGGGTGGGCCTGGCCTTCTCAGGTGATTCTTAGAAAAAGGGCGTAAGCCATCCCTGAGATCTGACTCTCTTGCTGGTGTCAAAGAATCAGCAAGCCACCATGAGCTCTCCATCTGTAAGAAACTGAATTCTGGCCCTGGCGGGGGTGACTCGGTTGGTTGGGCATCATCCCGTGCACTGGAAGGTTGCCAGTTCGATTCCTAGTTAGGGCACATGCCTGGGTTGTGGGCTTGATCCCCGGTAGGTGGCATGCATGAGGCAGCCTATCATTGTTTCTCTCTCACATCAATGTTTCTCCCTCTCCCTCTCCCTTCCCCCCCTCTCTCTAAAAATCAATTTTTAAAAAAGAAAAAAAAATTCAGCCCTAGCTGGTTTGGCTCAGTGGACAGAGCGTTGGCCTGCAGACTGAAGGGTTCCAGGTTCAATTCCGGTCAAGGGCATGTGCACAGGTTTCTGGCTCGATTGCCCAGTAGGGGGCGTGCAGGAGGCAGCCAATCAAGGTTCTCTCTCATCATTGATGTTTCTATCTCTCTCCCTCTCCCTTCCTCTCTGAAATCAATAAAAAAGTTTTTTTTTGGTTTTTGTTTGTTTGTTTGTTTGTTTTTTGCGCAGCCTGTAGGTGGTGTAAGGCTGGAGCCCCCTCAGGCTGGCGCTGGGCCCCGGGCCCCTGTACTGCGTCTCCATCTGGCTGGGGGTGCAGGGAGCGTCTGTGTGCGGAAGGCAAGCCCTGTGCAGCTGGAGCTCGTAGCTTTGGATGATGCCATTGGGGAAGAGGGGGGGACTCCACAGGAAGGAGGCTGTCCTGGAGGCCAGTGCCTGGATGTGGGGGGAAGCCACCCCGGTGGGCGGAGTTTTTAAAAAAGAAAAAGAAAATTCATTCTGCCACCAACTACATGAGCAGGATAGAGGGACCCCAAGTCTCAGATGAGACCAGCTCTAGCCTCAAGACTGACATTGAAGCAGAAAACCCCACTCAGACAGCCTCTTAACCCATAGAAACCATGATATGATAAACACATGCTGTTGAAGCTGCTTGGTGGTCATCTGTTATACAAGCAGCTGCGGGTGACTGGTTACTATGTTACAGACGTATAAGCTGGGCTGAGTCCCCGAGGGTGTGCATGTGCCCTCCCAACCTGCCCTGCGGGGTAGTACCTGAGAGCTGTGAGCTCCACCTTCTCATGGTCGTTGGTGACGAGCTCGGGGATGAGGCTGAGGTGGGCAATCTGTGTGGCGGCCCAGCCAAACTGGAAGATGACAATGAAGGGCCCGTAGTAGAGGAGGGCGGCCCACTCAGGTGTGGATGCCCCACAGCCCAGGCAGGGGCTGAAGATGAAAGGGAAGGAGAGCAGAACGCAGATGGTGCCTGTGGACGGGCAGAGTAGGGGGTCATACGCCGGACCTTCCCACAGTAGCCCAGGGCTCCCTGGGGTGTGACCAGGTGGGAACAAAATAGAGACACAGAAAAGGCTAGAGACCCTCCCAAAGTCACGCAGTGTGGTGTATGGGATCAGCAGCCCAGAGCACCTCAGGCTTATGGCCCCTGTGACAAATGGGTAAACTGAAGCAGATAGATCTGGGGTTCCCAGAAGTCACACAGCCAAACGGGGGATGGGAGGTGGGCAGTCCAATGGAGACACAGAACAGGCTGGCATGGTCCTGAGGTTACACCCCGTAACATGAGCGGCAGGACCAGGACGTATGGCCAGGTAATAAGAGGGAGGAAGAGCAGGGCCTCCCCGTGGCAGCCCAGGACTCCCGGGGTTGCCCCTGATGACAGGTGGGGAAGCTGAAGCACAGAGACCCTGAGGTCGCACAGCAGGTTGAAAGGCTGCTGTGGGGTCCCCTGGAAAACCACCCACTACAGACACACCATTTACACCCACAACTTCCTGTTCCCGGGAGCGAGCCGTTTCCTCCCCGGTTCCTACCAAGGATCCTGGGGGCCACCAGGAGTCAGGAGGTCAGGTGAGGCTGGATCCTGCCCTAGCTCATAAGGGGACCTGTCCCTGGCCAACATTCCAATATCTCAGAACAAGCCCAAGTCTCCCCCAAGGCCCTGCACAACCTGCCCCCGTCCCCTCCCTGCCCCTTTGCTCACTCTACTCTAGCCACACAGGGCTCTTCCAACATGCCAGGCACAGTCCTGCCTCAGGACCTTTGCACATGCTGCACCCTCTGCCTGGAATGCTCTCTTTCCATCCCTCGGGACTCAACTCAAATGCTACCTCCTCAAAGAAGCTCTCCCTGATCAGCTCAGTCACTGACAGTCCCCTTGCCACTTCAATAGGATCTATTCTGGACCCTGCTTTCTTTTCCTCTCGCCCCTCAGCACACACAGAAATTCTTATGTCTGTCTGTCTGTCTGCTTGTTTCCTGTTTGCCTACCCCACCAGACTGTGGGTCCTGTTGGGATGGGTCCCTGGTCTATCAAAGTCACTTTCCTCCCATCCCTGAGCCTGGAAGGAGTCTGGCAGCTGGACTTCCTTACTCCCCCCAGGCTCCGGAGATGACCTCATCCCCAGGCCCTGGGCTCACCCCCACAGCTCTTGGGATCAGGAAATGAAACCAAAACCAGCCTGGTTCTTTCTCTGGAATTGGGAGGGGCATGCTGGGCAAATGCAGGCCAAGCACCAACTGAAGACGCAGGTCAGAAGAATGTGCAGCCCAGGGTGGACTCCATCCTGCTGCTGCCCAGGCCAGTTAACCATTGTTGGAGCGAGGCTGCCTGGCTGGGGGACCTTGGGCATGTGACTGCTCTCGGGGCCTCAGTGTCCAGAACATGGAAATACCTCCTGAGGTCGATGTGAGAATTGAGAGTTAATGAGTGAAAGTGGCTACTACTCTGAGCTACTCCCCACCTCAGCGGCCTCAAAACCATGATATTTCACACCTTCACACAAGCTCTTCCAACTACTTGGAATATACCCCCCACAACACGCACATAAACACACTTTTATTCACCCTTCAAAACCCCAAAGGCAATTTCCTGTCTTTCTCAGAGCTCTGCTTCTTTCTTATGAAGCCCGGTCCATTCACCTGCCAGCCTGGACCTCACAGGAGTATCCACGTCTAGCTTCGATGGGCCTCTCTAGGCTAGAGAGGGCAGCTGGGAGGGCTTGTTAAGGGAAAGAGTGAGTTTATCACCACCACCCACAGACTCAGGGGCAAATAGAGAAGTGGGCACTTGCTGGGGTGACCGTCGCTCTAGTCACCTTATCAGGCATTTTGAGGGGCTACCCCGGCTTCCTCTCTCCACAGATCCTCCACCTCACGATGAGCATGAAGGGGTGCAGGTGGAGACCTGGGTGTCTGGTTGAAGCACTCAACTCCCAGGCCTGTTTTGCATAAACACAAACCCTTCAGTTCTTTATTTACAAAAGTGCCCTCAGCACCCCTACCACCCACCTCTGCGGGGGAATCAAGTTCTTCCTGGGTCAGGTGGGACCCTCACTGAGTGTCCAGCCGTCTAAAGTGGCCCAAGAACAGCCCGGGCAACCTCAGACCTGACAAACCTGAAATCCACCCCCAGGATGTGGCCACACGAAGCAAGCCACCCTCGGGCCATTTGGAGATCTGCTGCACCTTGCAAAAACGTCACTCAAAAGGGCCCAGGGTAAGTCACTGTCTCACCCCTCATCGTCCCGCCTGCCTTCTAAAAAGCTGCCACCAGAATTCCAGAGTTCCCCGAGTGGCAGGATTCCCGGTCCTGCCTCCTGAAATGCCAGGCTGTGGTGGGCACGAGTGCCAGGGGAGAAACAGCAGGGAAAGTGGCCAGGGCTAATCTCCAAGCTCAAGGCCTGGGCGGGCAGAGAAGGGCGCATGGACACAGGCTTATCATCAGTGCGCACAGGGCAGGGCGCCCCAGCCCCCTGGGACCTGCTGCTTACCCTCCCCAACAGCCCTCTAGGCAGGCAAAGGCCCCAGGCCAGAGGGCGAGCCCACAACCTGTCCAGCAGACCCCATCCCGTTAGTCAGGTACAGACCCCTGACCCTTCTGTCTCACCCGCCCCCAACTCAACTCTCAGCTGCCAGGGCAGCTCCCCCCAAACGCCCAAGCACCACGCTGCCCACACTGGGGAGGGGACGGACAGAGAGCACTGGAGAAACAGACAGCCAGGCAGAGGGGGCTCTAGTCTGACCCTCACTTGGACCATGTTGTCCTGGTGTTCACCCTGATAGAGAGATGGGGAGGTCAAGCCAGACAAGACAGACAGACAGACCCAACCCGAAGATGGTTCACGGAGCCCCAGGGGTCAGACTAAGGGGCTTGACCGGTCAGACAGCAGCCTTAGGCACACAGAGGGAGAAGACTCAGGGCCTGGGGCAGAGACAGAAGGCTCAGGTCATGTGACAGACAACGGGGCAGGTTCAGGCCAAGGGACAGAGAGACAGAAGGCGGGGGCAGGGAGTTAAGCAGAGGGGTTGGCTCAGGCACTGGGGCAGACACAGAGGGCACGATCTGGCCACTGGGGGCACTGGGCCGGCAGGTGAACGGGAGCGGCTCGGCCGCGACTTACCAACCAGGTGCCAGGCCTTGCGAGGCCCGCAGCGGGCGCAGCGGCCGGCGGCGCGGTCGGCCTCGTAGCCCACCAGCGGCGTGCAGAGCCCGTCGGCCACCTGGCCGAGCAGCAGCAGAATCCCGGCGCCGCGCGAGCTGTAGGCGCGCACCGAGTGCAGGTAGACCAGCAGGTAGGTGAACCACATGGACGCGCACAGGTCGTTGAGGAAGTGGCCCACGGCGTAGCTCAGCCGCGCCGTCAGGGACAGCGGCCGCGGGGGCGCCCCCGCTCCGGCCGTCGGGGGCCCCGGGCCCATGGCAGCACTCCGGGCTCGGCCTGGGCCGTCGGACGCGCCGCAAACGGGACCCCCGAGCCCGACCGTGGGAGCCCCTCTCTCCCCACCACCGACTACCTCTGCCCGTCCGCCCCGCCGAGCGCTCCTGCGGCCCTGGAGCCTCTGGCCCCGAGACTACGGTCCGGGAGGGGCGGGGCAGCCAGGCCTCTTCCGCCAATCGGGGCCGCGTGCCGGGTGTGGCGAGCCAATCATCTTGGAGATGGGCGTGGTCTGGGGGGTAAGCTGGGCCTACACACCCGGCTCCGACAGAGCTGCGGGGTCCTAGCGCTCTACGGTCATTCGGGCTTCTCGGACCCCTCACCACGAAGTTGAGGGTGACGTAAGGGTCGCCCCCACCCAGACTCCGGTGGCCAGGCCCGTGCCATCCAAGCCTGTCCGCAGCTTTACCAGCCAAATGTGGGCTGGGGGGGGGGGGGCGGGGGGGAATGGGCTGAGCTGGGATGTGTGTTGGGGGAAGGTCTTAGACGCAGCTCGTTCCTCTCTCCGCGGGGTCCGGTGGCTTTGCGGCCGGAGACACCCAATTGGGCGCGGAGAGGACGCATTAGTTCTAATTAATTAGTTATTAAGAATAATAATGGGGATAGTCGTCATAATAACACCAGCTGGCATTTAATGAGCGCCAGTTGTGCCAACACCCCACGTGGATTTACTCATCCCAGCTGGGCGGGAGGCGGAGCAAGTCTCTCCTATTTCACAGGCAAGAAACACGCCCAAAGAGCAGGAGAGGTGCTCAAGGGCACATAGTGTTCACCGACAGCGAGTCAGGTGCACGCATTCCCGGGAGGCAGTGCTCTGGACCCTCCCGACTCTGCTTCCACTGTCTTCCCAGACGTGGTCACCACACAAGCGGTTTCAAGTTCCACCCCCGCCCACCCCCAGCTCTGGCCTCCAGGCCTCCTCCAGCAGTGGTTTTAAACCTGCATGGCCAGAATCCTGGGATCCGGACCAGCCCCCCTCCTAGCTGTTCCAGCTAGGACTAGCCCCTTAAGTTCGTGGGTTCTCAGTCTCCCCAGCTCTAGAATGGGTATAATGTATGTTAAAAGTGATATAAGTGCCCTGGTATCTCAGTGGTTAGAGCATCAGCCCGAGCACGGAAGGGTCATGAGTCCGATTCCCAGTCAAGGCCACATACCTGGGTTGCAGGTTCCTTCCCTGGCCCGGGTTCCCCCGCGAGGAGGAGGCAACCAATTGATTGTCTCTCTCACATAGATTAGTCTCTCTACCCCTCCTCCTCTCTCCCTCTTTTCCTCCCTCCCTCTCACTCTCTCTAAAAATCAATGGAAAAAATATCCTGGGCGTGGATTAACAACAAAAAGGGATAGACGAGTTAGCTCTTAATATTCTCAGACAGAAAGCCTTAGCACCCTCTAGTCCAGCGGTTCTCAACCTGTGGGTCGCCAACCTGTGGGTCGCAACCCCTTTAGGGGTCGAATGACCCTTTCACAGGGGTCGCCTAAGACCATCGGAAAACACATATATAATTACATATTGTTTTTGTGATTAGTAACTATGCTTTAATTATGTTCAATTTGTAACAATGAAAATACATCCTGCATATCAGATATTTACATTACGATTCATAACAGTAGCAAAATTACAGTTATGAAGTAGCAACGAAAATAATTTTATGGTTGGGGGTCACCACAACATGAGGAACTGTATTAAAGGGTCGAGGCATTAGGAAGGTTGAGAACCACTGCTCTAGGCCCTAGTCAGTTACTACGCTGGGCTCCCACAGTGCCCTGGGCTGCTGCCATCACAGCCCTGAGCATCTGCTCTCCCCCCTCCCAGCTGTAACTGTCTGCCCGGAGGCAGGGACCTGAACAGTCTTAGTAACTGCATTGCCTCCAGCAATGCCTGGCGCATAGTAGGAGCTCAAGAAATATCTGAGACAACAGAATACATGGTGAGGAAATAAGATTATACTTCAGGTGGTGAGCACACAATGGAGCACACAGATGTCAGATTTTAAGGTTTTACACTTAATATTTATATAATGTTATTAAGCAATGTTACCCCCAATACATTTAATTGAAATACAAATTAAAAATAAATATCTGTCACGTAATTGAATGCTGGACATACAGGCAGAGAATCAGAAATTCAGACAGAAATTAGGAAACAGACAGGAACCCACTTATAAACTTGAGGCTCGAGCAGCCCAGCCCAGCCCAGCTCCCACACTGACATAGATCATCCAGGGAAACATGCATTCTTTTATGAGAAAAAACAAAAAAAAAGCCTGAAAAATGGGCGTGGATGGGGTCCTGAGGGCTCAAGAGAGAGAACCTAGGAGAAGAGGTGAGAGAAGGCTAGACCGCTGTGGAGGAGATAAAGGGATAAGGAAAGGTAAGAACTTCAATTCTCTCCTTCCTGAAAGTCAAACTCCCTTAGATTTCACCAAGAGAAATGAAAGGCACTTCTAAAAAGACTAGCCTAAGCTTTTTATCTCCATTCTTCGACTCCTTTCATCCCATGAAACCCCTAGGGATTTTACATCACTTTATGGCCATTTTCTAGATGAGAAAACTGCGGTTCAGACTGGCGTCCCTCGCCAGAGAGCTGAGCAACACGTGACCTAGGGGTTAGCTATCTTTGAGTTATTAATTCCCCAGCAGGGGAGGGTCCCCCGAAACTGGAAAAGGTGGCTCAGTGTCCACTCTTCTCTCAGCTTTCTGTGCGAGGCAGGAACCCGGGGATCATCCCAGCAGCCCCTTGGGACAGACTCAGCACCAGCAAGAGGGGGGACCCCCAACACATCTTTGGGTTCTGGTCCTGTTGGAGCCGGCTATTTCCTGGCCCTGACTGTGGGGAAGGCAGGAGCAAGGCTGCCGCTGACCCTGAGGCTCAGCTGGAGAGCTGCCCTTCATTCGTGGACTCATTCATTCAGGGGATCTAGCCTCATGCTGAGCAATGCTGGATCCCTAAGGATTTGGAGCCCCTAGTCTGAGGGACCCCTCTAGTCTGAGGGACCAGGTCAGAGCTGGACACTCCCATCCCCCATGGTCAGGACTTCAGCTGGGGAAACCCAGATGGGTGATTGAATAGCAGATAAGGAGCCAGGACTTTACCTCCAGGTCACCAAAGACTTAAGGGAGAGTTTTGGGAGGGAATGGAAGAGTCAGATAAAAAGTCCTATGGGACGCCCTGGCCAGGTGGCCCAGTGGGTTGGAGTGTCCCGTACACCAAAAAGGTTGCAGGTTTGAACCCCGGTCAACAGGTGACCACCAATATCTTTGAGTTATTTATTCCCCGGCAGGGGCGGGTCCACCTGGACGGGAAAAGGTGGCTCAGTGTTCACGCTTCTTTCAGATTACTCCCAAAACTCCACCTGAAGTCCTCGGGGACCTGGGAGTGAAGTCCTGACCCCTTATCTGCCAATCACCCTGTTAGGTTTCTCCAGCTGAAGCCCTCCCAGGGGCACTGGCAGGGCCCAGTTCTGTCCCAGTCCCTCAGACTAAGGGGCACACAGGAGGCAACCAATGCTCTCTCTCTCTCTCTCTCTCTCTCTCTCTCTCTCTCTCTCTCTTTCTCTCTCCCCCCTCCCCCCATTCCTCTTTCTCTAAAATCAGTAAATATCCTTGGTGAAGATTTAAAAAAAAAAAAAAAAGTCCTATGGGAGGGGTGGGCTGTTTATTCCCAGGCAGGACTGACTCAGCTACCGGTTGGGCAACCAGTGGAGACATACATGCCCCAGGGGCTAAGAGGGGGACCGGATTTGCCAGGAGGATCTAGGCTCTGCCCAGAGGGAAGGCAGTCAGGAAGGAGAGATGAATGCCCAGCCCTTGGAACTGGACAGACAGACAGACAGGCTTGGGGTCAAGAGAGATACAAACAGCCTTCACTATCTCAGAGCGTCCCCAGCTGCCCCGACGCCAGACCTGCGACCCCCCTCCCCCGGCCAGAAAGCTGATGCTCTGATGGCCCCAGTCCAGCCTCAGATCTGGGGAAGGGACACGGGTAGAGGGAGTGGGGGTGTTTTCTTTGATCTTCTCTCTTTGACTCAGACCCAGGATGACCCGAGCTGGAGGTGGAGGCGGGTGGGGGAGAAAGGGAAGGGAGGGTTTTGGTCGGAGGATGGCTGGGGGGCAGGCACATGATCAGTTTTTGTGATAGGCGGCTGTCCGGTGCATTGTAACATCCCTGGCTTCCACCCACTCGATGCCAGGAGCATCCCTTCCTCCCAGTTGTGACAACCAAAATCATCCCTAGACATGGTCCAGTGCCCCTGAGGAACTGAATCGCCCCTGGTGGGAATCCTTGCACTAGAAAATTCTCTGCAAAAGGGGTTTTCATTCTCGGTGGACAAGAGTTGGACCTCAGGTATCGCAAACCGGCCAGGCCCCGTTCTGAGCACCAAGCTTGAATTAAACTCATTCAATCCTTTCAACGACCTCATGAAGGGAGTTACTGTCCCACTTCACGGAAAGGCAAACTGAGGCACAGGAAGTTTTGGTAAGTTGCTCAAGCCACACAGCTAGGGTTCAGGGCTACCTCCCTGAGCGTCTGAGGGTCCAGCAGCTACAGGGGTGCCCTCTCCTCAGATGCTTGAGACCCCTGTCCCTACACCCTGTTGTTCCAGCAGCTCTTACCCCTGTGCTTCCCTTTCGAATTCTCAGCCTTTCAACCCCATTAAAATGATCCACGTATTAAATTCACTGTGTGATAAAGCCCGGGGGAGGGGGGGGGGGGGCGCGGGCTGGGATGTCCTGGAAGCACCACCCACACCCTGACTCTTCCTGGGGATGGAGAAGAGTTGATTCACCCCAGGTTGGCAAATGAGCATTAAAAATTTAAATGGGCCCGGCCTGCATGTCTCAGTGATTGAGCATAGACCTATGCACCAGGCAGTTAAGGTTCAATTTCCGGTCAGGGCACATACCTGGGTTGCGGCCCGATCCCCATTGTGGATCGTGCAGGAGGCAGCCGATCGATGATTCTCTCTCATCATTGATGTTTCTATCTCTCTCTCTCCCTCTCCCTTCCTCTCTGAAATCAATAAAAATATATTTTTTAAAAATTAAATGGGAAGGGCTACAACCCATCAATTTCATGACTCTGCCTACCCTGGCAAAGCCGTCTCTGAGCCTCAGACCGCAGGTTGGAGATGTTTGTAGCTGGGGCTGTTACACTGGGAAGGATCCTAACGGGGATCAGCCAGGACTGGCTGGCAGGCGGTGGTCCGGTCCCTCAGGGGAATGTTACACAGCATCCGAGGGACCGAGGCTCTGCTGCACACCCAACAAACAAAGGCGATCGGAGGAAGGAGCCGTGTGGAAGGAGCCGACCTGCAGGCTGATGTTTACAACACGAGGGCAGGGTGATCACAAAAGCAAGATCTGACCTCAGTTTTTACAGGAACACACACACACACACACACACACACACACACACACACGTGCGCGCACACACGTGCGTATGCATGTGTTGTACTGTGTCTCCTAAAATTAATATGAGGAAGTGCTAACCCCCAGGACCTCAGATTGTGACCTTATTTGGAAACAGGGTGGTTGCAGATGGAGTGAGTTGTGGCACCGGCGTAGGCTGGGCCCCAGTGCAGTATGACTGATGTCCTTGCACAAAGGGGAAATTTGGACAGACTCACACGCACAGGGAGAACGTCATGTGATGACTGAGGCAGAGATGAGGTGATGTTTCTACAAGCCAAGGAACGCCAGAGACTTGCCAGCAACCACTGCTTTCGGCAGGAACCAATCCAGGCCGAGTCCTTGATCTTGGAATTCCAGTCCCCAGATCTGCGAGACAATACAGTTCTGTAGTTTAAGCCAAACACCTGTGGGGCTTTGTTCCTGCAGCCCTCGGAAGCTGTGTGTGTGTGTGTGTGTGTGTGTGAGAGAGAGAGAGAGAGAGAGAGAGAGAGAAAGTTTTAGTAAGAAATGTAAATGTAACAAGCTGGGGAGTATGGGGCCTTAATACACTAATCTTGTACAAATAAAAGGGGTTTGGGCAATATTTGCATAAAAACATTAATTTCAAAAACAAAAAGTTTAAGACATCCTGAATGGATCTCATATTTCTAGTATTTCTAGGGCTACAAATTGGAATATTTTTCCTGATTTGATATTATAAAAATTTCCCAATGAAGCATAGAAATGGATGCAAAGAAACTAGCGTGAGATTATATGCCTTCAAACAATCATAGGGTCACAGGTTGCACTGAAAGCTAGGAATTGAGAGAACTTCATGCCGCCACGAAAAACCAATTTATAATTTGGGGACAAAAGGATATGCTTTTAGATAAATGTATGAAGGATGTAAATACATAAATGCTGCCTTTTGGGGCTTGGGCTGTGTATGAATAGCATGAACTGGACTAAATACACTATTATTTTTTCTAGGAAATATAGGAAGGCATTTTTTCCTCCAGAAAAAGTACGGGGTGGAGCAAAAGTAGGTTTTCAGTTTGAATACTCGAAACACAGAGTTTATTCTTGTAGTATTATTTATTAATTATTGTATTACTCGTGGCCCAGTGCACGAAATTCATGCATGGGGGGAAGTGTCCCTCAGCCCAGCCTGCACCCTCTCCAATCTGGGACAACTCAGGGGATGTCTGACTGCCAGTTTGGGCCCGGTGGGATCGGGCCTGAACTGTTGGTCAGACATCCCTCTCACAATCCAGGACCGCTGGCTCCTAACTGCTCACCTGCCTGCCTGCCTGATTGCCCCTAACCACTTCTGCCTGCCAGCCTGATGGCCCCCTAACCGCTCCCCTGCCAGCCCAATCACTCCCAACTGCCCTCCCCTGCTGCAACCCGCCTCCTCCACCAGGACCCGCCTCCTCTGCGCAAGGCAGTGGAGACGCTGAGACCAGCCTCCTCTGCACTGCGTGAAGCCGCCGGACCCCCCAGGCCTCACTGTGCTGAGCAGCCGCCAGGCCCTGCCTCCACTGTGCGCGTGGCCATCTTGTGGTGGCCATCTTGTGATGACATCGCATGCAAGGGCCACCTAGGCTTTTATTAGTATAGATTTTCCATATGTACACTGTAACCTACTTTTGCCCCACCCTGTATTTATCTTTATTTGATGCAGTTCTGTCATTAAGATATTGTTAGACATAATGAAAAGGAAAGGTACTTTTCTTTCCAATTACAATTTACATTCCATATCATTTTGTATTAGCTTCAGGTGTACAGCATAGTGGTTAGGCAATCATACACTTTACATATACCCACCTGGCACCATACATTGTTATTACAATATTATTGACTATATTTTCTTTTTAAAAAAATATGTTTTATTGATTTTTTACAGAGAGGAATAGAGAGTTAGAAACATCGATCAGCTGCCTCCTGCACACTCCCTACTGGGGATGTGCCCACAACCAAGGTACATGCCCCTGATCGGAATCGAACTTGGGACCCTTGAGTCCGCAGGCCAAGGCACTATCCACTGAGCCAAACTGGTGAGGGCCCAATTTATACTTTTCAATACCTTCACCTTTTTCACCCAGTCCCCTCCCCTCTGGCAACCATCAGTCTGTTCTTTGTATCTATGAGTCTGTTTCTGTTTTGTTTGTTCGTAGTGAAATCATATGGTATTTGCTGTTCTCTGACTGACTTATTTCACTTAATACTCTCTAGGACCACCCATGCTGTCGCAAATGGTAAGATTTCATTCTCCTTCTTTTTTTCAATCCTCCCCTGAGGCTATATTTCCATTGATTTTTAGGGACAGTGGAAGAGGGAGGGAAAGACAGAGAGAAACATCGATGTGAGAGAAACACACCGATTGGTTACCTCCTGCACCCACGGGAGGAGCCTGCAACCAAGATACGTGCCCTCAACTACAATAGAACCTGGGACCCTTTGGTCCGCAGGCCAACCTCTATCTACTGAGGGAAACCAGCTGGGGCAGGTTTCATTCTTTTTATGGCCGAATAATATTCCATTGTATATATGTACCACTGCCTTTTTATCCATTTGTCTACTGATGGGCACTTGGGTTGCTTGCATAGCTTGGTTATTGTTTTAAAAGAAAAGCCCTAACTGGTTTGGCTCAGTGGATAGAGCTTCGGCCTGCAGACTGAAAGGTCCCAGGTTCGATTCCGGTCAAGGGCATGTACCTTGGTTGCGGGCACATCCCCAGTGGGAGGTGTGCAGGAGGCAGCTGATCGATGTTTCTCTCTCATGGATGTTTCCGGCTCTCTGTCTCTCTCCCTTCCTCTCTGTAAAAAATCAATAAAATATATATATTTTTAAAAAGACACTTCAATGAACATATATTCTTTCAAATTAGTGTTTTGGGTTTCTTTGGATATATACCCAGAATTGGAATCACTGGGTCAGAAGGTAGTTCCATTTTTAATTTTTTGAGAACCTCCAATCTGTTGTCCATAGAGGCTGCCCCGGTCTGCATTCCCACCAGCAGCGCACCAGGGTTCCCTTTTCTCTACATGCTGCCCAGCACTTGTTTGTTGATTTCTTGCTGACAGCCATTCTCACAGATGCAAGTCATTTTCCTTCTGAGGATATGTTAATGATTTTAGAGAGAGAGGAGGGGGGGGGAGAGAAAGAGAGAGAGAGAAGGAGAGAGAGAGAGAGAGAGAGAGACAGAGAGAAAGAGAGAGAGAGAGAGAGGGAGAGAGAGAGAAAGAAAGATAGATGGGTTGCCTTCCGGATGAACTCCAACCAGGGATTGAACCGGAAACCTAGGTATGTGCCCTGACAGGGAATCCAACCTGAAACCTTTTTGGTGTTTGGGTGACTCACACGCCAACCAACTGAGCCAGCTGGCGGGGGTGCAAAGCACTTCTCTTGATGCCAAGGAGCTACAGACTGTTCTCCCAAACTGCCCTCAAAGCCATTCATTTCTTTTTGATGCGCAGGAAGAGCCCTGAATTCCTTGTGTGGTACACTGGGAGTGGAAAAACTGTTTCTATGGCAACACCAGGCTGTCAATCAAGCAAAAGAGGTGGGGCTCAGAGGGCGGGTCTTTCCCTGTTTTCCAGCTTGCAAGTCTTACCTAGAATTTTTTTAAAATATGCTGATTTATACTTTCAAAGTTTTTGTTAACCCTCACCCGAGGATATTTTTCCATTGATTTTTAGAAAGAGAGGAAGGGAGGGAGGGAGGGAGGAGAGGGAAATATCTTGTGAGAGTGACACATCGGTTGGTTGCCTCCCCAGTGCACCCGAGACTCTACTTACAACCCAGGTACCATACGTGCCCTGGACCAGGAATCAAACTTGCGACCGCACACTTAGAGTGTGCGGGTGGACACTCTAACCACTGAGCAACACCAGCCAGAGCTGGCTTGCTGTTTTTTTATGTCACATGTATCTCTTTAGTCAATGAGTACAAAGGAAAAAGAAAGTGGCTTATGATAAGTGAACAAAATGAAATATGTGCACTTATCATCTGGGAATTTTCACCTGGCTCATATTTGAAAATGAAATGAAAACTTTAGTGAGAACAATAAAAGGAATACTATAGCCCTGGCTAAGTGGCTCAGTCTGTTGGAGTGTCATCCTGTACACACCAAAAAAGTTGCTGGCTCGTTCCCTGCTCAGGGCACCAGGTTGTGGGTTCAATCTCCAGTCGGTGTGTGTATGAGAGGCAACCCTTCGATGTTTCTCTCTCACATCAATGTTTCTCTCTGTCTCCCTCTCTCTCCCACTCTCTCTAAAATTAATGAAAAAATATCCTCCGATGAGAATTCAAAAAAAAAAGAATGTAATTAGAAATTTTGAATAGTTGTCTTTGCCCTCAATGTTACCTATATTGTCTTTAATGAAGCAGAGAGAAGCATGAAAGAACACACAGCTGAGAAACAGCCGAACAGGACTCTGGGTCTGTCAAGACTCCAGGGCACACACATCCTTTTAGCCAGATTTAAAACATGTAGCTTATAATGCACCCATTTAAAGTGTATGATTCCTCGGTGTTTAGTATATTTACAGAGTTATACAACCATCACCACAGTCTAATTTTAGAACATTTTGATCTCCCAGAACAAAACCTCATCCTATCAGCAGTCACGCCTATTCCCCTCCCCATTAATCCTTTTTTCTTTTTTTGGTACCAAAACCTGTGAAAGAACCACCCATTCATTCCTTATCCCCAGGCAACCACGAGTCGACTCTCTGTCTCTCTGAATTTGCCTCTTCTGGATACTTCATATAAATAAAATCATACACTATGTGGCCTTTTGTGACTGGCATCTCTCTTTTTGTTGTTAATCCTCACCTGAGGATATTTTTTCGTTGATTTTTAGAGAGAGTGGAAGGAAGGGAGGGGGAGAGGGAGAGTTAGGGTTAGTCGGGCCAGTGCTCTAACCACTGAGCACTCCAACCAGGGCATGACTGGCATCTTTTACTGAGCATCATGTTTCAAAATTCACCACTGTTGTAGCATAAGTCAGCAGTATATTCCTTTTTATGGCCAATAATACTCTATTGTTTCACATGACATTCTGTTGGACTACATTTTGGTTATCTAGTAATCAATTGATGGGCATTTGGGTTGTTTTTACTTTTTGGCTCTTGTCAGTTCTGCTGCTGTGAACATTCTTGCATAGGTTTTTGTGTGGACAAGTGTTTTCAGTTGTCTTGGGTGGATTGCTGGATCGCATGGTAACTCCATGTTTAGCCACACCCATGTGCTCAGAACAGTACAGGAGTCAATGTAGATGTATGAAGCAGCTCCTGTGGGCACTGTTGTATGTGCTGGGAATACAGCAACAAACAAACAAGCAGGTCACCACCTAGGCCAGGTAGCTCAGTTGGTTACAGCATCGTCCGGATATGCCAAGCTTGCAGGTTCCATTTCCGGTCAGGGCACATACAAGAAGCAACCAATGAATCACAAATAAGTAGAACAACAAATTGAGGTTTCTCTCTCTTCCCATCTCTCTCAAATCAATTAAAAACAAGAAAACAGGTCATGTGGAGGAAAAGGACATATGGAGAAAAAATAAGACGGGGTGTATGACGTGGGGTACAAGCCTGAGAAAGCCTCGCTCAGAGGTGACATTTTTAAAAAAAAATATATTTTATTGATTTTTTTACAGAGAGGAAGGGAGAGGAATAGAGAGTTAGAAACATCAATGAGAGAGAAACATCGATCAGCTGCCTCCTGCACACCCCCTACTCAGGATGTGCCCACAACCAAGGTACATGCCCTTGACCGGAATCGAACCTGGGACCCTTCAGTCCGCAGGCCGACGCTCTATCCACTGAGCCAAACCAGTTAGGGCAAGAGGTGACATTTGAGCAAAGGCCTGAAGGAGGTCAAGCAGTGAGCCAGGCAGACAGTCTCGGGGTAGGCCAGGCCGGTGGAGGGAACAGCGAGTGCAAAGACCCAGCGCTGGGAATGAATGAAACGGATGTATTTGAAGAACATGGAGGAAGCAGGAGGAGGGGGAGAGTGGAGTGAGATGAGGCAGGAGGTGATGTCTCACAGCTTGTTTAGGAACAAATGGGCTTATCGTGAGCATCCAGAGACTGCTCCTGGCATTCTGGGGGCAGAGGCAGCCTCAGCCCAGACCATGAGAAGACCAGGCTATGCCTGGGGGGTCCCCGACATCCAAGGGCAGAACCTCCTGCCCCGCCAGCTTCACGAGGCCCTAGCAGCCTTCCTGTCGCACCACCTTTGCCCAAATGCCTCCAGCCCAATTCCTCACCCAGCCCCAGCCGGACCAGCCTCTTCGTCTTAGCCTCAGAGCATCCCAGCCTCCTGGTCCTGGACATCGGCCATGTCCTCATTGCACAGCAGGGAGCACAGTTTCTGCCCTGTCTCAGAGCAGGACCAGGCACAGAGGGGTGTCCGGGGCCCTAAATCCCGTCTATAACCGGGAAACTTTCCCACCGGGTTTGCAGGATGCTAAGAACATGGTGCACCTCGCCCTGAGGCAAGTGGCTGCCCAGATGGTCCTTAACCCCTTCCTTAGCAACCTGCCCCCGTCCCCATGACAACTGGGGCGGGGCCGAAGCCGGTCGGGCCGGAGCGGGGAATCTTTCCCTCGGCGGAGGAGGAGTCGGCGCCGTGCCTACTGGCCCTTTAAGAGGCTCCGCCAGGCGAGGCCTCAAAGCGCCCTGATTAGCCCCCGAGCGGCCGAGCGCAGCCGAACTTGACGCACCGCCCGCAGCCTCCCTCCCCACCTCCCACGCGGCTCAGTGGCCGCCCCAGCCAATCGCGGGCCGGCGCGCCGGCCCTCATCTGCATGGTCACGCCCCAGGGAGAGGGCGCGACCCAATCCAACCGCGCGTGGAGGCCGCCATCGGCTTGCCGGGGGCGGGGCGGGGCGGGGCGGGCTCCGGGCGGTTGGTTGGCGAGGCGCCGCAGCCGAGAGGTCCGGGAAAGTTTCTTTGGAGGTGAAAACAGCTGCGGAACTCAGGGCCCTGCGAGGGGCCGGCGGGGCGGGGGTCTCGGGACGGGGACGGGGCTGCCTGCCGGCCAGGTGGGGAGGACCAGGACCTCGCGGGGGCCGATCGCCCAACAAAGGATCCCAGGGGCGCCCGCCCTGGAGGCCTTCCCAGCCCCGGGATCCGGCCCCCCCAAGCGCTGCGGGCCCGGTGGTGTCGGTGGCCTGGGCGCCCCTAACTCAGCTACGCCTCTGCGTTCCAGGTGCGGCCGGGAGCGGCCATGTCCCACGGCCCCAAGCAGCCCGGCGCGGCCGTCGCGTGAGTGCGACTCCCCTTCCACAGACCCCACTAGGGCGCAGCTCAGCCCCGCCCACCTTGTTGGAGCTCCTCGACCCCGGCCCCAGGGTCTCGACTCCCCGCCAACCGGGCAGTCCCTGCCTTAGCGCCCCACGGGCTTCTCCCCACGCCCGGGCTCCAGCCCCTCCCAGGGGTCCCCACTGCCCCCCTCACAGGGATCGGGTCCCTTCGCTGCTGCCCTATCTGCCGTCGGGGGTAATGAATGGGTGTGACCCTGGAGTCCTGTGGCTTAAGCCTCTCCCGGGGGTCCCTACTGGCTCCTGATCCGACCTCCGGACCCTGCTCCCCAGAGATCCCTGCTCCCAGGACTCAGGCCCCCGCTCTGCCAGCCCCACCGTCGGGGTCGGGGTGGAGGTGGGAGTGACTGGCGTTCCCGTGACTCCAGGCCGGCGGGCGGCAAGGCTCCTGCACAGCATGGGGGCTTCGTGGTGGCTGTCAAGCAAGAGCGCGGCGAGGGCCCGCGAGCCAGTGAGAAGGGGTCCCACGAGGAGGAGGTGAGAGCCCCCGAATTGTGGTGGGGGAGGCTCTGGGTCTCCAGCCTCACCTCGGACTAGAGCTGACCCGCTGTGGCTCCGCCCACTGCCCAGATTTCCGTCTGGAAGCTGAGACCCCGCCCCATATTAGATGCCACGCCTCACAAGGTCCGCTGCCACTCTGCGGCCAGGCCCCGCCCACAACCGAATGCAAGCTCCGCCCACTGCTTGCCTCGGGGTGGGGGGAGCACCTTTTGGCGTATTAGAGGCCACACCCACAACAGAAAACAGCCTGAACCCCTGTTTCCAGTACCTATGATACCCCTCACTTCTATCCAGGCTTCCTCGACCCCCCTTCACAATCCTAGCCCCTGACCTGGCCACACCTCCAGGCCTTCTGGGTCCTACCTGCTGGCTGGCCACCTCACCTCTAGCCTCGCCCACGTCTTCCAAGGCTCCGCCCCGCCCCCCTCTGGGCCCCCCTCTGGGCCCCCCTCTGGGCCCCCCTCTGGGCCCCTCCCAACGGCGCTGCCTGGTTCCGCAGCCTGTGAAGAAGCGAGGCTGGCCCAAGGGAAAGAAGCGAAAGAAGATCCTGCCAAATGGCCCCAAAGCACCTGTCACTGGCTACGTGCGCTTCCTGAACGAGCGGCGAGAGCAGATTCGCACGCGCCACCCGGACCTGCCCTTTCCTGAGATCACCAAGATGCTGGGTGCCGAGTGGAGCAAACTGCAGCCCACAGAGAAGCAGGTGGACGGCAGGGGGCGGCGGAGGGGGCCAGCCCGGGACCACTGACCTCCCCCCACCCATTCAGGCCCCCGCAGCCATATCCTGAAAGGACCTGGTGTGGAGGGTTCCTCCTCCTGGAGAACTGACCGCCCATGAGGCCTCCCCAGTTCATTGGCGGAGGGTAGTAATAGGGGAGACTAGACAGAAAACTTAACCAGTGTGGTCACCCAACGTCTAAAAGAAGTAGGGGCGGGAGCTAGATTTTTATGTGAAATCCGATTTTCAAATCCTAGTAATTTAAAAACTGCATAAGCATCAAGAAAAGGTAACAAAACTCACCACTGGCTTGTACCCTCATAAGTGGGATTTCAACAGGTGAAACGGGTGCTGGAGGGCAGCCTGGAGGTGGGAGCCTATAGTCAGACCCCGTAGAGTGGTTCATAAAGGCTGGTGGTGAGGTGGGAAGCTAGGAGGCACCCTGAGCAGCAGGCTAAGGGGCCAGGTTTTGTCTGGAGGGTAATAAGGAGCTCGGAGAATGTCCAGCACCGTGAGATGAGTGATGGATGGGGGCCTGGCCTTGGAGGCCTCCTCGGCCCTGGGGCTGGGTCAAGCCTTCTCATGTTGCCCTGCCAGCGGTACCTGGATGAGGCCGAGCGGGAGAAGCAGCAGTACATAAAGGAGCTGCGCGCGTACCAGCAGTCAGAAGCCTACAAGATGTGCACCGAGAAGATCCAGGAAAAGAAGATCAAGAAAGGTGAGAAGGGCCCCAGCCCCAGGCAGCCCAGTGCCTGCTCTGAGGGGTGAGCCTGGAGACCCCTCACCTCCATGGGGTTCACATGGGAGGGAGGGGAAGGCGGGTGTTGCAGGCAGGGGGAGCAGCATATGCAAAGCAAAGCAGAGTCAGAGGAGACCTGGGAGGCTGACCCTGCCCTCCCCCTTCCCCCACCAGAGGACTCGGGCTCCGGGCTCATGAATACCCTCTTGAATGGACACAAGGTAAGTGTCCTCCTCCAAGCAGAGCGCCTAGGTGAGAAAGGTCCGGAAGTCTTTAGGCCCCTGGGTGAGGCCCTGAGTGAGCCAGGACCAAGGCTCATGGAAAGTGAACGGCCCTGCCCACCCTGTGTAAGTAGGGGCAGCCACCCCTGGGAATGTTAACAGACTCGACCTCAGTGGCTCAAGGAGACCCCCAGGCTTGGGGGATGTCCCAAAGGGCATTTGGATGCCCCCTCAAAGTAAACATCGCCCCTTGTCTTGTCCCAGGGTGGGGACTGCGATGGCTTCTCCACCTTTGATGTCCCCATTTTCACTGAGGAGTTCTTGGACCAAAACAAAGGTGAGCACCAACTCGGGGTTATTGGGGGAACGTGTTAGGAGGAGGGTGGGCCGAAAGAGGGCTCCAAGGCAACAGGTAGGGAGTGGGAGTATTTACCCCGAAAGCCAAGCCATTTTCCTCACCTGCCCCGAGGCCCGGGAGCTCAAGGATGGGGCTGGGGGCAGAGCAATGCCTTCATGCCTGGCGCGGGGCACCGCTCGGGCAAAGGCCTGGCAGAGGGTAGGGGGAGGCAGGGCCAGCTCTGACCTGGCTCCCGCTGCAGCTCGGGAGGCGGAGCTGCGGCGCCTGCGGAAGATGAACGTGACCTTCGAGGAGCAGAACGCGGTGCTGCAGAGGCACACCCAGAACATGAGCAGCGCGCGCGAGCGCCTGGAGCAGGAGCTGGCGCTGGAGGAGCGGCGGACGCTGGCGCTGCAGCAGCAGCTCCAGGCTGTGCGCCAGGCTCTCACCGCCAGCTTCGCCTCGCTGCCCGTCCCCGGTGCGGAAGCCCCGCCCCCGCCTGAGTCCTGTCCCCGCGAACCCTGCCCTCCCTCAAACCCCACCTGGGCCTCTACGAGTCATGCCCCTGGTGTCTCCGCCTCCTTGCCCAGACCCTGGAAATAGCCAGCCCCTACCCCACTGACCCGCTGCATATGACCATCTCCCTACCCCAAGCATTGCACGCACCCGCCACTCCCCACCCCCACCCCCACCCCGCCGCACTGACTGCCCCGCCCTCACTGACCCAGGCCCGAGCCAGCCCCTCTCTCACTGACCCCAGCCGTCCCGCCTTTAGTGATTGTCTTTGGCCGGTTTTGACTAATTTTCTCTCCCCCATTAGACCCCCATACCTCCCACCACAACCTCTCCCAGGCCAACTAACGTCTTCTGACCCACCCTCACCCCCACCTTCTCTCACAACTGACCCTGACTCTCAGGTCCAGACGCCCTGACCCCTCACCCGACCCCACGGACACGCGCCAAGGGCCCCCTCCCCAGGACTCCTCCCTTAAAGACCCCAATCCTCTGACCTCTGTGCCCTGGAGCCCCAACCACAGCTACTCCAACACCGGGCTCGGCTGACAGCCCCCTGCCGCCCGCAGGCACCGGCGAGACGCCCACGCTCAGCACGCTGGACTTCTACATGACGCAGCTGCATGGAGCCATCGAGCGGGACCCCGCCCAGCACGAGAAGCTCGTGGTCCGCATCAAGGAGATCCTGGCCCAGGTGGCCAGGTGTGTGCGGGTCTGCCCCTGGCTCAGCCGGTGGGGTGGCCCTGCATGGGGGACTGCCTCAGCCAGACCCGCCCACCGCATTGCTCCTTGGGTGGGATTCTGGAAATCCGTGGGCTCTGCAGGGTGGGATCCAGCAGCCGGATCTCGTTCTGAGGGCCCCGCCCACCTGGGGTTTGCCAGGTGGGACTTATTTGGTGCTGGGGCAGGAGGCCAATGGCGGAACCACGAGCGCAGCGGGACTGTATTAACGCTGCTGGGTGGGATCTGCCAGCCCCCCTTGGCCAGTTGGACTCACTTAGGGGAACCAGAACTTCTCCAAAGCTTTTGGCAATTTATTCTGGGTGTCTTCTGGCTCTCCAGGTTAGATGGGGTCAGCTCCAGGCCCCCTACCCTGACATCTGTTTGGAGCTGCTTAAGGAAGGTGGCCTCTGGTGTCCCCTAGGATGGTGGTGGGGACTGAGGGGATGGCGTCCCCCATCATGACTCCCCTCCTCTCTCCTGTTGCAGTGAGCACCTATGAAGGTGTTGGTCAGCTCGTGGGGATCCAGCGAAGACCAAGCTCTGCTCGCGGCCCCCACCCCATGGAGGAGGGATGGGGGTCCACCCTTTGGGGCCAGGCCCAATCCTGCACCTTGGGAGCTCCAGCCCCCTAACATTACTCTACACCATCCCCTAGCTTTCAACCTCCCCAGCACCCCAAATCCAGAAAAGTCACCTGCCATGCACAGCACACATAGAACCCTGTGGCCTCATAGAGCATGTCATACTACATGAGTGTGGGAACACCACACATGGGCAGCATGACCCAGGACACAAGGGGACCAACAGCAGCTCTCCACACTGGTGTAGGGAGGGTGACACAGGCTACAGTGGCTCTAGGGATCTGCCCCAGGACACAGGGCAGTGGAAACCCATTCCTGACACAGGGAGGGACTCCCCAAAGGTGCTGACCACAGTGCCCCACGCAAGCAGGCACACTGCAGGACATGCTCTCATGCTTGAGGGAGAGCCTTCTGCCTGTGGCCCTCGACTTCCTGCACCTGAGAATGGAGTAACTGGGACTGACTCCCTGCCCCGTTCAGCTAATCGACCATCATGAAGGTGGCCCCTTTGCCACTGCTTAATCTGGACTTTTAAATTAAAAAAAATAATAAAGTGGAATTTGAATTTCAAGCTTGTGAATGTGTGTTTTTGTAGAAGGTTGAGCCAGATGTGCCCAAGACTACCCAAGATGTTCCCAGCCCCCCCCCCCCCCCCTCCCCAGCCCCTGACACCAGGAATCCACTTTCTGTCTCTGGATTTGCCTGTTCTGGACATTTCACCTGGGGTTACACACTCTGACCTTCTGTGTCTGGCTTCTCTCAACACCTTTTTTCAAGGCCCATTCACATTAGAGCAAGTGTCAGTGCCTCACTCCTTTTCTGACTAATATCCCGGTGTGTGGATGGACACACTGTGTTTATTCACTGATGGACATTTGAGCTTGGCCATTGTGGATTGTGCTGTTGTGAACGTTCAGCGTTCATGCACAGGTTTTCATTTGTGTACCTGTTTTCAATTCTTGTGGGTCCATCACCAGGAGTGGAATTGCTGGGTCATATAGTAATTCTATGCTTAACTTATTGAGGAAACTCTGAGACTTCAGTGTTTAATGGAATATTTAAAACATTCTAGCCCTAGCTAGTTTGGCTCAGTGGATAGAGCTTCCGCCTGCGGACTGAAGGGTCCTGGTTCCTGATTCCAGTCAGGGGCATCGGACCCAGATTGTGGGCTCGATCCCCAGTAGGGGGCGTGCAGGAGGCAGCCAATCAATGATTCTCATCATTGATGTTTCTATCCCTCTCCCTTCCTCTCTGAAATCAATAAAAATCAAGAAATAAATAAACAAACAAACAAATAAATAAATAAAACACTCTAAAACTTTTGGAGACTAATTTGACCAATACCTATGCTACAGATTTAATTATGTCCCCTCAAAAGATATGTCGAAGTCCTTATCCCAGGATCCCAGAATGTGACCTTATTTGCAGATATAATTAGTGAAAAGATGAGGTCAGCCCAGAGTAGGGTGGGCCTGATCCAGTATGACTGGTGTCCTTATAAGAAGATGAACATTTAGACACAGACTCAGAAAGGAGACAGCTATGCGATGACAAAGGCAGACATCCGAGTACCGCAAGCTGCTGAGGAGTGCCAAGGATTGCTGGCCACCACCAGACGTTCGGAGAGGCAAGGAAGGACCCAACCCCGGGTCTTGGCGCGCTGATAACTTGATTTTGGACGTCTGGCCTCCAGAACTGTAAATAAAATAAATCTGTTTTAAGCCACCGGTTTGTGGTACTTTATTATGACAACCCTTGGAGACTAATACAACTGGATATTGTTAACTCCCCCCCCCGCCCCCCCCCCCCCCAAGGTGTGAGCTCCCTGGCACAGGTATCTCCATCCCAAATTTGGAGCTTATCACTCCTGGGCAGGTCTCTTACATCCTTTTAGCACATGAATATGTCTTCCTGAAAGAGTGCCATTTTGATCGTTTAGGGTTTCTTTTCATTTTTTAAAGGTTTTAATGTGTACAATTCTGTGGTTTCCAGTGTACTCACAAAGTTGTGCAAGCATTGGCACAATCTAATTCCAGAACATTCCATCACTCCAAACAGAAGCCCGGTGGCGCTAAGCAGTCAGCCCCAGTCCCTCTCTCCACGAATCGGCTTACTGTCTCTGAGCATTTGCCTGGTCTGGGCATTTCACATAAATAGAACCACACACTGTGTGGCCTTTTGTGTCTGGCTTCTCTCAGTGAGCACCATGTGTGCAAGGCTCACCCGTGTTGTGGTGTGTGTCATGTTTTGTAGGCTTTAAACATTTACATACATTTTCTTACATCACCCACAGCCTTTTCCCATCAATGTCTGGATCCTGAGAGTCCTTCAAGGCGGGAGGCCCCTCTTTTACATGGGGTACAGCTTTCCACCACTGTTTATGGAGCCAAATTCCCTGATGCCTAGTGTTGTGTTCCCAGGGGATTCTTACAGCGGCCTCCTGGCGCTGGAGCCTCCTCCTTCATCTGTAACCTGGGGGTCCACTTATTCCCTCATCAAATATTGCCCGAGTGCCTGCTTCCTGTGTGCCTGGCACTGGGCCCCCTTGAACAGCAGGGGAACAAGAGACCAGAACCCCGGCCCTCCCGGAGCTGACCTTCCAGTTGGGAGGACAGGACGCAAGAAGGATAAGTCAAAATAATCTGGTTTGTCAAGTGATGCTCAGTGCTAGGGAGAAAACGAAAGCTGGGAAGAGAGATCGGAGGTAGTCAGAGGAGGTGACATTTGAGCAAAGAGCTGAAGGAAGTGAGGGAAGGAACCACCTGGAGATCCGGGAGGAGAGGTCCCCGGTGGGGCACAGGGTGTAGCACAAGCAAAGGCCCTGGGGCAGGACTGTGCCTGGGAGTGGAGGAACAGCTGAAGCTCATGAGCAAGGGGGCGCGGAGAGTGAGGACAGGGCTGGAATGGGGGCAGGTCGTGCAAGGCCATATGGGCTGAGGAACAAAGCCCACTTTTATGGTGAAGGAGGTGGGAGCTTGGAGGGTGGTGGGCAGAGGAAGGACCGGATGTGCCTCAGGTTGTACCAGGGGAACCTTACTTCCACCGCTTCGGGCTGTTGCAAGGATTAAGCGAGCACGCTCGCAGAGTGAGCTTCTTGCTTGTGATCCGTGTTTCCCGCTCTACAACCCAGGCCCCGCCGACCGCCCAGCCTCCCCGGGGAGCGCGCAGCTGGCCCTGGCAGGGCCTGGACACCTGGGGCCGGGCCCCCCTCTCCGCACCCCGCGGTGTCGCCTTCCTGGGCGGCTCGGGTTCCTGGATCCCCTTACCCGGGCAGCTCGGCTGTCGCGCCCTGGGCCGGGGGAGGGGAGGCGGCAGGAAGCAGCGGATCCGGCGGTGGCGGAGGCGGTGGCCCGGGTCGCCCAGCTCCTCCGGCCATGGAGAGCGCAGCGGCCCGCGAGGCCCGAGGGGCCGAGGCCCCGCGCCAGCCCGCGCCCTCGCCCGCACCCTCCGAGACCCCCGCCGCGCCCCGCGCCCGGCCGCGCCTCGTCTTCCGCACGCAGCTGGCTCATGGCAGCCCCACGGGCAAGATCGAGGGTTTCACCAACGTCCGAGAGCTCTACGCCAAGATCGCCGAGGCCTTCGGGATCGCGCCCACCGAGGTGAGGACCGCGGGCCCCCAGCGCCCGAGGCCCACGGGGCTGACCCGGGGGGAAGGGTGGAGCTCGGACCCCTGGACTGGGGGCCCGGGGTCTCGGAGACGCACCACTCAGACCCAACGGTGCCCATGCACTGGGGACGCCCCGTTGAGCGGCCTGCACAAAAGAGGAGCAGGTCTAAGGGGTTAATGAGTCTCTAGATCGGCCGGGAACTCACCCCCCCGCCCCCCCCCCCCCCAGCTAAGGTGGATACAGCCCTCGGGGAGGCGCGTCTGTGGTTCCTGGGCGCGGCTGGAGGCTGGGGTTCCAGGCAGCCCCTTTCCAGGCGATACGTCGGAGGCAGCCAGGGTTACAGGCCGGGTGCAGAGCGGTGCGCCGTGCAGCCCCCAGGGGGCGCCAGCGGATGCAGAACGGCCGGGAAAAGATGGGGGTGGGGGGTGGGGTGGGGATCAGGGCACCAAGGGGTTGGAACTGGAAGTCGGGGGTGGGAAAGGAGGTTTCTTCCTGCAGCCTCCTTCTTACCCTGCCCCTCATTCTGGGGGCCTGTCTCCTCACCTCACCTCCTCCCCCACCCCCCACCCCCGCCGCCCCAAGATCCTGTGGGCTGGGCCAGTGTCGGTGCCTTTTGTGCCTCGGTTTCCCCGTCAGGCCCCTGAGCCCATCCCTCCCCCCACCCCGCCCGCGGTTCTGCGCAGACGGCGGGGAGTGAGCGCTGTCATTAATCCTGAGCTCCCTCCCCGGGGCAGATCTTATTCTGCACCCTCAACAGCCACAAGGTGGACATGCAGAAGCTGCTGGGCGGCCAGATCGGCCTGGAGGACTTCATCTTCGCGCACGTGCGCGGCGAGACCAAGGAGGTGGAGGTCACGAAGACGGAGGATGCCCTGGGGCTGACCATCACGGACAACGGGGCCGGCTACGCCTTCATCAAGGTGCCCGCGGTGCGGGGGGTGGGGGTGGGGTGGGGGGGGGACGGAGAGGCGACTTTCCGGGTGCTCCAGGCCCTGGGCGAGCCACTGCCCGCCTCTGGTCTAAGGGGGTTCTGCGGGGGTGGCCCCTGGAGTGACTCTGGGTCCCTGCAGAGGATCAAGGAGGGCAGCATCATCAACAGGATCGAAGCCGTGTGTGTGGGCGACAGCATCGAGGCCATCAACGACCACTCCATCGTCGGCTGCCGCCACTACGAGGTCGCCAAGATGCTCCGCGAGCTGCCCAAGGCCCAGCCCTTCACCCTGCGCCTGGTGCAGCCCAAGAGAGCCTTCGGTGAGGGCCACCTGTGGCCTTGGGGGTCGGCGGTGGGGGGAGCTCTTGGGGAAGTGGGTTCTCTGGATGCGGGGGTCAGCGGAGGGGGGGGTAGGATGGAAGGTTCTAGATGCCTCTGGGGAACTTCTGGCATTGTATCGGGAACAGGTGGGTGGTTTCCATACTGTTACAGTCTGGCTGGGGAAGGGGGGAATTTGGGAAGATGCAGGAAGGATGAGGGGGTGTTTAGATCTATTGTGTCACTTGATGGGAGCTTTTAAAGTGCTGCTTTAAGGCTGTGAACACAAGAGGGCCTTTGAAGGATAAGAAAGTTCCAGAAAGTCTCAGCTGGTGGTTTCCCAGTATTTACAAAGAGTGGATCCACCCAGAACACGTGCCCCTCCACCACTCTGTCGCCTCCAGACATGATCAGCCAGAGGAGCCGGAGCAGCAAATGCCCCGTGGAAGCAAAAGTGACCAGCGGGCGGGAGACCCTGCGGCTTCGTTCTGGGGGGGCTGCCACAGTAGAGGAAGTGGTGAGTGCGGGGAGGGGGGCCTTCAGGGACTCTTACACTTACAGCTCTAACTCTGAGCCGGCGTGACCTAGGCTGAGACCTCCCTCACACAGCGCCAGTTTCCCCACCTGCAAAATGGGTCTTCAGGTGAGGCAGGGCAATGGTGGTGCAGAAGCATTGGCACACGAGGTCCCGGCCTGCTGGTACCCAGGGGAGGAGCCTGGGAGGGGGCTGGGCTGGAGGGATCTGTGGTTCTGACCCTCTGTTTTGTCCCCCTGCGCCCCAGCCCAGTGAATTTGAGGAGGAGGCCTCTCGGAAGGTGGATGACCTCCTGGAGAGTTACATGGGCATTCGGGACCCAGAGCTGGGTAAGGGGCCAGGGTAAGCCGGTGGACCCTGGGGGGAGGCCAGCCCACTGGGAGGAGGTCGGGTCCCCAAGGGAAGTTGGGGTCCCAGAGCACTCTTACCCACTTTCCTTCCCACCCTGGCAGCGTCCACCATGGTGGAGACATCCAAGAAGACAGTGAGCGTTCAGGAGTTTGCACGCCGTTTAGACTCCGTCTTGGGCGAGTTCGCCTTCCCGGACGAGTTTGTGGTGGAGGTGTGGGCCGCCATCGGGGAGGCCAGGGAGGCCTGTGGCTAATTTGCCCTGGGGCTGAGCGCAGCCCCAGTCCGGAGCCCAGCCCCCTGCCCCAGCCCTGCAGGCTGGTTCCTGAAGCCCAGCCCTGCTCCAGAGCCCAGCCCAGATCTGAGACCCAGTCCCCCGCTAGAGCCCAGGTCATCTCTGAGACCAAGGTCACCTCTAGAGCCCAAACCAGTTCTGAGACCAAGCCTAGTTCTGAGACCAAGCCCTGCTCTAGACACCAAGCCAGTTCTGAGGCCAAGTTCATCTCTAGAACTTCATCTGGTTCTGAGACCCAACCCAGCTCTAGAACCCAGGCAAGCCCTGAGACCAGGTTCAACTCTAGAACCCATACCAGTTTGGAGACCAAGCCCAGCTCTGAGACCAAGCTCTGTTCTAGATCACAGGCCAGCTCTGAAGCTAAGTTCATCTCTAGAACACAATCCAGTTCTGAGACCCAACCTAGCTCCAGAACCCAGCCCAGTTCCAAAACTCAGCCCACCTCTAGAACCCAGGACAGCTCTGAGGCCAAGCCGAGCTTTGGCATTAAGTCAAGTTCTGGAACCCAGACAAGTTTTAAGACCCAGCCCAGCTCTGTGATCAATGCCAGTATCGGAAGCCAGCCCAGCTCTATGACCAAGCCCTGCCATAAAACTCAACCTGACTCTGGAACACAAGATAGCTCCATGATGCTGCCAGACCTGGACACCCAGTTTAGTTCAGGAACACCAGTTAGTTCTGAAACCCAGGTGAGACTTAAGAATCAGCCCAACTACAGAAACCTCTCCAGCGTAGGATTCAAAGACAGCTCCCAAACCCAACCCTATTCACGAACCCAGACCAGCTCAGGAACCCCGATGCATGGGGCAGCTCAGCCCAGATCCCAACCCTGCTCTAAAACTCAGTTTCACTCTAGTATCCACCCCCATTCTGGGGCCCAGTCCAGCTCCACTGATGAGTCCAGCTCAGAAACTGAGCCCAGCTCTAGATCCCAGCCTAGTGCTACAACCAGGCCCATCTCTAGAATTCAGACCAGCCCTGGAACCTCATCCATCTCTGAGGTAAGGCCTGTCTCCACAACCCAGCTTGATGCTGAACCCCACTCTCACTGCAGTACGAAGACCAGCTCTAGAACACCTTCCAACTCTGGGGCCCAGACCAGCTTCAAGGACTGGCCAATTTCCAGAGCTCAATCCAGATCAGGCACCCAACCCAGCTCTAGAACTCAACTCAGTTCTGGAGCACAGACTGTCTCTGAAATCTCATCGAGCTTCAAAACACAGTCAGTTGCTGATACTGAGTTGAGTTCCAGAATCCAGCTAAACTCTAGTCCTGGGACCCAGACCAATGCAGTAACAGACTTAAGCTCCACAACTCTGTCTAGCTCCAAGAGCAGACCCAGCTCCAGGACCCAGGCCTGCATGGCTCAATCAACTTCTGGGACTCAGCTCATCTTGGAAACCCCTCAGGCCACAACCCAAGGCAGCTCTGATATTGATCCAAACTTTGCAAAGCAGGTCAGCTCTGCAACTCAGCTCATCTCTAGAGTCCAGTTCAGCTCTGAGACTCAACTCAACTCTGAAACCCCCACCAGCTCAAGGATACAGCCCAGTTCTGGAATCCACCTCAGTTCTAGAATCCAGCCTGTTTCTGGAACTAAACCCAGCTTCAGAACCCAGACAAGTTCTGGAGCCCAGCTTGGTTCGGAGACCCAGCCCAGTTCTGGGGCCCAGACCAGTGCAAGAATTCAACCCAGCTCTGGAGCCCAGCTCAGCTCTAGAACCCAGTCTAGCTCTGAGACCCGGCTCAGCTCTGAAACCCAGCTCAGCTCCAGAACCCAGCTTAGTACCAGGATTCAGTTTAGCTCTGAGAACCAGCCCAGCTCTGGAACCCAGACCAGTTCAAGAATGCAGTCCAGCTCTGAAGCCCATCTTAGCTCCAAATCCAAGTTCAGCTCTGGCACCTGGCTTAGGTCTGAGTCTAATCTCAGCTCCAGAACCTTACCCAGCTCTGAAACTCAGGCCAGTTCAAGAATACAGCCCAGCTCTGGAACCCAACTCAGTTCCAGAACCCAGCCTGTTTCTGGAACCCAGACCAGTTCCAGAACCCAGACCAGTTTTGGAACCCAGCTCAGATCTGAGACTCAGCCCAGCTCAGACACCCAGCCAAGCTCTAGAACCCTGACCAGTGCAAGAATTCAGCCCAGCTCTGGAGCCCAGCTCAGTTCCAGAACCCAGCCCAGCTCTAGGATTCAGTTCAGCTCTGAGACTCAACCCAGCTCTGAAACTCAGGCCAGTTCAAGAATACAGCCCAGCTCTGGAGCCCAGCTCAGTTCCAGAACCCAGCCTGTTCCTGGAACCCAAACCAGTTTTAAAACCCAGACCAGTTTGGGAACCAAGCTCAACTCAGACACCCAGCCCAGCTCTGGAACCCAGACCAGTGCAAGAATTCAGCCCAGCTCTGGACCCCAGTTCAGTTCCAGAACCCAGCCCAGCTCCAGGATTCAGTTCAGCTCTGAGACCCAGCCCAGTTCTGAAATCCAGACCAGTTTAAGAACTGAGCCCCACTCTGGAATCCACCATAGTTCTAGAACCCAGCCTGTTTCTGAAACCCAATCCGGCTCCAGAACTCAGACCAGCGTAAGAATCCAGCTCAGTTCTAGGAATGGGCTTCGCCCACAGACCCCAGGCCTTGACCCTAGAACCCAGTCTGATCTTACTCCTCCAGCCCGACCTCAGCCCCCAGACCCACCACCAAGAGCCCCAACTCCGGGCCCCAGCAAAGTCTCTCAGCCTCAACCCCAGCCCCATGATCTGGTACGTGGAACCCAGGCCAATGCTGGCAGAAGCCAGCCGACACCCCACCTGGCCCCGAAGCCGCAGGCCCCCTTGACTCGCCAGAAACCAGCCCTTTTACCTAAGCCCCAGGTGGGACCCCGTAAGTCCACTCCACCTACCACATCTGTCACCCCTAGTTCTGCCTCCGGGGTGGCCCTCCTTCGGTCTCAGCTCCCTGAATCCCCAGCTCAGGAGCCTGCTCACACCCCCATGCACAGGGGGTCAGGGACTGCTCTGCGAGGGTCAGAGCCCCTCCCCCTCCACAAGGAGCTATAGCTTAGGGGTGACACAGTTTTGGCCCTTGGTGGGCTCCATCCCCTCTCCTTCCCCTCCCAGCTCTGGTCCCCCAGAAACGGCAGGTGACCTCATTCCCCCACAGGTCAGGGGAGGGAGAATGGAAACGGGCTTCAGTTTCATTGGGCCTGGCTCTGGGCGGTGTAAGCAGATCCCAGGTCTGTGGAAGGGAAAGGGGGAAAGGGAGGGGCAGGAGGTGGTTTGCTCTTCATGTACCTCGAGGGCTCATGGGGAATAAAGGCACATCCCACCCCTGCAGCCAGGTGTGTTGTATTTGAGGGAAGTTTGGGGAGAGCAGAGGCAGGGGCAGGCATGAGGGTCTGGGGGGGCTAGCACAACACTGGCTGCTTCTTAAGCACCTACTATGTGCCAGGTGCTTTACGAGTACTCACTGTGCATGACGCTCCTCAAAACCTCAGTCATTCGTCCATTCGATCTATCTTTTTTGAGCACTTATTGTGGGCCAAGTGCTGTTTGTTCAAGACACTGGGAGTCTGAGTGTGAAGTGAATGACCGGCTAACTGATAAGCTTATAAGGGAATGACTGCATCTAGGATGGAGGAAGCGTGTGTCACTCCGTGGCCTTGTGTGCGTCTCCCACGGGTTTAATACCAGAACCCTCTCTAGGGGCGACAGGAAGGATTCCAGAAGACTGGACTCAATGGGGAGGTGGGCGAGGAGCCAAAACCCAGTCTCATCCCCTCTGCCTGCCCCCGCCTTCTCGGTTGCCACGGGGCCGGATAACAATCTGATGCGCCAAACTTCAACAAGTGACCACTGACTTCCAGACCCAAAGGGAAATAAAGCCGCTGAGATACATTTTGGCAAGAGAGGGGGCGTCCTGCCCATTTATATTGAATCTTTTCTAGGCAGAGCCTTCTCAGGTTGGGGTGTCAAAGGGGATCAACTGTACCCCACAGAACAGGTCATATTCAGCGGTCAGACCCCCAATTTCCTGGCACTTCTGGAAGGGGAGGCTTACAAGTTTAATTGTCTCCAGATACCCTCCTGACACTCCCACTCACCCAGCCTGAAGTTGGGAGGGGCCTGAGAGAAGAAAACGGCCTTGGAAAGGGGGGTCAGGGAAGGTTGGGGAGCCCCCAGGGCAGACGGAAGACAGCTCACAATCCTGCCACTCAAACTCTGCTCATCCTGCACTCCCAGCTCCCGGACTTCAGGGTGGGCAGCTGTGACTGTCAGGGAGGCCTGAGGTCGAACGGCCGCTGTCCTTCCGGAGCCACCGCTGATGTCTCCCTGCCCCTATGCCATGGTGGGCCTCCGGGCGAGCTGGGGCTGCAGGGAGAGCGACCGGGACCGGGTGCTGAGGCCAGGGTGGAGGCGCCGGATCACGGCCCGGCGGAACAGGATGTACACCCAGGGGTCCAGGATCTGGTTCCAGGTGGCCACACGCAGGTAAATGAGCAGCTGCTTCTCCGTGGCTCGGGACAGCTGCCCGGTGGGGCTCATGGATGGTGGGCTCCGCAGCACCGTCTGGGCGATGAAGACCTGTCAAAGGCCAGAGCAGTTACCCAGGAGTCAGGCCGGCCTCCAGCCCTGCCCTCCACCAGCACCTCTGTCCTCTAAGATCCAGCACCGATTCTGTTACTGCTGTGCTGCGTGACCTTGAGAGAGCTGCCTGACTTCTCTGAGCCTCAGTTGGTGTGGCCACAGAATAAGCACTCTTCCCCTGCTCCTCCCCTGGGCACGATTAAATGTGGTGCAAAATAAGATTTGCAGGTGCAAACAGTTGGAATTACTGTTACAACCAGCATTGCTATTCTATTAAACAGTTTATATTTTATAAACATTTCATAATATATTATAAAACCATAGGATAAAATTGTATATAGCCTTAGCCAGTTTGGCTCAGTGGATAGAGTGTCGGTCTGTGGACTGAAGGGTCCCAGGTTCAATTCCTGGGCACATGCCCAGGTTGCAGGCTCAATCCCCAAAAGGGGCATGCAGGAGGCAGCCAATCAAGGATTCTCTCTCCTCATTGGTGTTTCTATCGCTCTCCCTCTCTCTTCCTCTCTGGAAAGAAAAATTGTATATAAAATAACCTATTTCATATTTTATTTTAAAGGATTTAATATAATTTATGTTTTATAAAATGTTATGACAAATACTTTTATATTAAAATGTTATATCAAAATATTAGATTAAATTATTTTAATATATTTTATCAAATATTGAATTTTACATGTAATATTACATAATATATTATGTTATTTATAATTATAATACAATAATTATCTAATAATTAATATATTGTTGATTATAATTATATAGTTATATATTAGTTAAAAATTTAGACATAATTATAATTATGTAATGATATATTATGTAATATATAATTGATATAACTATTAAGTATTAATATATATTAATATATTATTATATATTGTATAGTACTTAACAATTATATAACATACAATATGTGATCATATATTATATAATTGATATGATGAAGTATTCATTATAATACAATATAATTAATTATAATGTATATATTTTATAATTAAAATTATATATTGTTAAATAGAATTATAATTCATATGGTAATACATGCATTGTATTAAAATTCTATTATGTGAATATTCTATTAAGATGGTTCCCTGAGCACTACTGTGTTCTGGGCAAGGCGGGGGACACGGCAGGGGACGCGACAGCCAGTCCTGCCCCCATCGGGGGGCATCCGTGTCCTGCTCACGAGCTTCTCCAGGAGGGGCCCCTCAGCACTGGGACGGGTGCCCACACCTTCTCCGGTGATGAGAACCTGAAATCCATTCTGGACGGACTGAGGCCCAGGCACCAAGGCTGGCGGGAACCCAGGGCAGACCCTGCCCCGGCCACTCACCAGCAGCGGCATCCAGCAGACGCTGGCCACCACCATGATGCCCAGGAGCTGGGCCATCATCTCAACCTCGCCGTCCCGCGGGCGCTGCTGGGCGGCCTCCCGCCCGTGGTAGACGCGGCACAGGGTGGCCACGCTGATGGTGTTGAGCAGGAAGGACAGCCCCACGGAGCAGCTGCCCAGCAGCACGAACAGCAGCCCGAAGACCACGTCCCCGGGCTCGGGGCCCAGCGTGAGGAAGCACCAGGAGCCCGGGTACTGCACGGTGTAGCGGCCCAGGCCCAGCACGGGCAGCAGGCCCAGCGCCAGCGCCGCGGCCCACACCAGCCCCACGATGGTCCAGGCGCGGCGCTGCGAGGCGGCCGCGGGGCGCGAGAAGGGCCGTGTGATGCCCAGGTAGCGCTCTGCGGCCATGGCGGCCCCCAGCAGCAGCGGGCTCAGGCCGAAGAAGACCATGACGACGCCCATAAAGCGGCAGAGGCGACAGCTGGGGTCCACGGCGTGCCAGTCGAAGAGGATGGCGTGCTGGGACACCACCACGGCTCCGGTGATCAGCAGCCCCATGAAGTCGGTGAGCACCAGGCCACAGAGGAAGGTGAGGAAGGAGGACCTCCCCTGGGAGCTGCCCTGCCGGGCCCCTGCCAGCACCCTCAGGGCCAGCAGGTTGGAGGCCAGGCCCACGAAGCAGAAGGAGGCAGCAAACCAGGGGGAGGCGATCAGGCGCCGCTCCTCTAGCGTGATGTTCATTGGCCGGAAACAGGGGCCCAGAGAACTGTCATTGGCCCACATGGCGGAGGAGCAGGGTCGGAGCGTCACCGCCCCATTGGGCTGAGGCTGAGGCTGTGGGTGCGGCTGGCACTGGCCCTGGCACACCTGGTGGGGGCAGAGAGATGATTTGCTGGTGATTCATTCTGCATTTAATCAGAGTGGCCCTGGCGAACTCCTATACAACCTTCAATGCCCCAACTCAAATAACCCCTCCGTAAGGATGCCTTTCCTGACTTACCTCACTCTGCACTCATAGGCTTTACTATTACTAGCTCTGTCCTGCCCTAGAATCAGGGACCTGCGAGGTGAGGACCTGGGCTGTCTCCTCTGGGGGACACCAGTTAGTATCTGTTGGGTTGAAGAGAAGGGCCAAGAAGCCTCAGGTTTGAACTCCGGCCCTGGCACCTGTTGCATGACCCCAAGCAGGGGCTTTCTTCTCCCCGAGCTTGTTTCTCTGCTGGTCTCCCATCCAAGCCCTTGGTGGACTGCAGCTTCCAGGACAGATTTCAGCCACAGTAAGACAGGGCACATCCAGCGTGGAGAGGGAGGCTAGTGGTCGGCCAGAGCTCACTGGCTTTCGTACCAGCCCTGAGGTCAGCCTCGTGGGTCATAATTTCTCACGAATGCACGAGGGTGAGGCCCCACCCCACTGGTATTTTAGGGAGATCCTTCCTCTCACAGGTTGAAAGTGTGTGGATTATTATTTTTCATTACTTATTTTTTTGAAATCATGTGGATTCTCTCCCCCCCATCCCCCACCCCCTCACCCCATTTCTTGGCATCGCTTTTATAATAAGTAATACACCCACAAATCCAGTTTCATTCTGGGAATAAAAAAAAAACAGAACATCTGGAGCCACAGGTCCCCAGGGATGGGCTATAAAAGGCAACAGGAGGGACCTGCTAACAGGCGTGGGGCTGGGGGAGAAACCAGAGGAACATCTGGGCTTGGCTGACGCCCAGTGTGAACAAATCAGGCGATGAGCGGACGGCAAGTAGCAATAAAATGAGAACATTCAGGGGACTCTGTTCCCCTCCCCACGTGGGAGTCTGTACTTGTTCTTCAATAAATCTCCACCTTTGCTATACAAAGAGAGAGAGAGAGAGAGAGAGAGAGAGAGAGAGAGAGAGAGAGAAAGAGAGAAAACATTCAGAAAACAGCTCCCAGCTCCCAAAAAGGCCGCACCAGGGAAGATATAAAGCCACACCCAGGCCCCCAGCCTCCTGCCCCAGGTTCATACCACAGTCATCTTTGTGTTGGCAGTGGGGGTGCACCTGGTGGAGAGAGCAGGGTGGGCCAAGGCGGGAGGAACAGGGACGGAGGATCCAGGCAGTTAAAGCTCATAAAAGTCCTTTGTTCTTTGCAGAAGGGGCAACAGGCATGGAGAGGTTAACTAACTTGTTCAAGGTCACACAGCCCAGCCCAAGCTGAGCTGGAATTTAAACTTGGGCCTCATTACCTATGTGCGTTCGTGATTAAAAATTCTGCCCATTCGATGGGAGCTGGTGCCAGGTGGGTGTGGGGGTTCACAGTTATAATTTTCTCTAAGGAAGAATAAAATTTTCTAAAAAGTTGGTCAGACCGGATTCAAACCCTGCCTTTGCTACATACCCTCTCACTGACCTTGGGCCCCCCGTGTCCCCACTGTGAGCCTCAGTTTCCCTTCCTGAGAAATGGGGCTCATGGTGGGAATGAGTTCATCTGGGTACAGGGCTTAGCACACTGTAGGTGCTCAATCCCCGTGAATGTGCCCAGCAGGTGGCCACCAGCCTCACTCCCCATCTCCGTAATGGGGCCTTGGCCCAGCCCCTCAGGCTCCACGGCTCCTTATCTCGTCTCATAAATTATCCAGCTCCTGACAGCTGCCCTGAGCTTCCCTCCGAGGCTGAGCGCCAAGGCCACTACCACTTTGGTGCTGGCGGGGCCTCAAGTGGGGAAACTAAGGCCTGGGGAGGCGGGGTGACCTTGGCGGGGCGGAGGGCGTGCTTCCCATGGGGCCGGGGGCCTTAGTCCTCCAGCCCGGGCCAGGGGTGTGCACTTTGCCATCGCAGATTTTCCTGGAACTTGAATGCCTCCTGGGACAATGCTCTCCCTCCTCCCTCGAGAGCTGGTATGTGCCATTTCTGAACATTCCTGGGGACTCAGGCTGCGCCTGCGCCTGCGGCCACTGCCCTGGCCTCTGCCTGGAATGACTGTCAGCCCCTCTTGGGTCTCATGGTCCCTTGTCCCCACTTTCCTGTGGGCGTTCCTGCACCACTCACTCACCCGGGATGCACACCCTGAGACATCCTCATAACTCCCACGTCTGGGAACAAACCTGTGACCCAGAGCCCATGGCCTAGGGGAGACTGGAAACTGGCATGACTCCCTTTGGCCACAGCCTGTGGTTTCCAGTCCCCCCTCACATGGGTTCAGGTGATAGCTACCGGTCTCAAGTTTCCCAGCCAAGCAGGCCAGTAGAGGCACCTGGCAAGGCCTCCCTTCCCTCCCACATTGGCCAGGAGAGCTGGCAGGGCCCCTAACCTATAGGGGACCATTCCCATCCCAGCCCCAGGCCCAGAGCAGCACTGTGTGGTCCTTGGGGGAACCCATCTCCCTCTCTGTGTCTCACGGGAGGCATGGACTTCGGATTCCCATCCCAGATTTGCTGGACAAACCCAGGATTCCATGGCCCGACGGCGGGCAGGTTTAGGCTGTGAAGGGCCAGGGTTCTGGAATTTGAATGAGCTCCCAGTTCTGGAACCTGGAAGGCCTCCAGAGTCTAGAATTCCAAGGGCTGAGGTTCCAGAACCCTGACAGGAGTCTGGCTGGGTCCTGGGTTCCAGAAATCTGTGTCTCCACGGTTGGCGCCTTACCGGAGGCTGGGCTCCCCCTCTGCCCAGTGGAATGTGATATTTTGGTTCCCAAGTCCAGGCCTGGTCATTGCTCACCCCACTCTCCTTCTCCCTCCTCCATCGAGCCGTCCATTTCTCAAAAAACCCCTCTTCCACTCAACACCCCAAGCCCAGGCCTGTCCGGCCTGCCTGTCCCCACAGCCTGGGCCCTCCCAGCCTCCCCCAGGGATGATGCTGACCTCAGACAAGCTCAGATTGAAGTCCCTGATCGACCACTGCCAAGCTGGGGGCTCAATGTTGCTGAGCGTCGGTTTTCCCCTCTGTGAAATGGGAATAACAAGGACATCCACTTGCCTGCTGGCATGGTGGCTGCTTTTCACAGGCCTGCTTTGCTCCCGCCCGGGAGGCTTTGCTCCCGCTGTGTCCCCTGCCTGTGTGCCCTTCTGCACCTGGTCAGGAGATACGCTGTGTGTGTCAGAGCCTGTCTCCTGGCCAGGTGCACACGGGCAGCCAGGCAGGAGCCCTGATACTGTGTGTGACCTCGGCTGGCCCTGCTCCTCGGCTGTTTCCCACGCTTCCTGTCCTCTAGCTGCTGAGGACAGATCAGGGAGGACGCCCTTTGGCATGGAAGTGCAGGGTCCAGGCCAGGCCCTGCACCAGTCAGTCCCAGCCCAGCCTGTGCACCCATTGCACACAGGGAACCCCCTCCACACCCTGTGCAGCCACAGACGCCCATACGGACACACCCACAGAAAAGCAGTGCCACCATCAGTCCCCCAGCCCACCCCCACTTCCCCTCACCACAGGCTCAGCTTCCGGGAACTTTTCCTGTTTGTGACATTAACCAGGCCCCCACCCCAGAGGGTGAGAGTGGGGACTCCACAGTCAGCTTGACTAGGTGAGAGCCAAACAGCCTCATTTTTTTTCTTTCTTTTTTCTTTTTTTAAAATATATTTTATTGACTTTTTACAGAGAGGAAGGGAGAGGGATAGAGAGTTAGAAACATCGATGAGAGAGAAACATCAATCAGCTGCCTCCTGCACACTCCCCGCTGGGGATGTGCCCGCAACCAAGGTACATGCCCTTGACCGGAATTGAACCTGGGACCCTTCAGTCCGCAGGCCGACGCTCTATCCACTGAGCCAAACCGGTCAGGGCCAGACTCATTTTCTTATCTGATGACCAGGTGTCCTGAACATGCTCACCATCAGGGCTGCCAGGAGGGCCAAAGAGAGGGCGGTGTGAGATGCGGGGAGGGGACCCAGGCCATCTGGCCAGTGGCTAATGATGGACACAAGAGTTACTGTGGCCCAGCCGGTGTGGCGCCGTGGTTGAGCATCGACCTATGAACCAGGAGGTCATGGTTTGATTCCCTGTCGGGGCACATGCCTGGGTTTCAGGCTCTATCTGCAGCGTGAGGCTTGCAGGAGGCAACGGATCAATGATTCTCTCTCATCACTGATGTTTATATCTCTCTAACCCTCTCCATTCTTCTCTGAAGTCAATAAAAATATATGTTTTAAAAAAGGAGTTACTGTGATCCTCTGAACCCATCATGGCGTGCCCCCATACAAACAGGGGCCACACCCTCCCAGGGCACCTCAGGGTCCCGAGGCCCCACACAGACTGGAAACCACCCACAAGCGCATCCTCCCCTACACGTGGCCGCGCACCGACGGGACCGGCAGCAGAAGCGAGCGCCGCTGCCGGCACAGACCTGCTCTCATCACCGCCCCCGGACACCCGGCTCCGGGCGGCTGTCACCCCCAGCGGGGCAGGTCCCCGCAGGAAACACCCCGCCGCACCTTCCACCCTCAGGCCGCCCCAGCCTCCCGCTGCGTCCTCACCTGGCGACGGTGAATGGATGGGACAGCGCGGGTCACTGCGCTGTGGGTCGGGAGCCAGAGCCCGCGGGCGTGCGGGCGCTCGTCCGGCCCGGGCTCCCGGGGAAACCGAGGCACGGCGGAGGCGGACCCACAGAGGACTTGGGGGCTGCCACGCCGCCGGCGGCACGGGACGCCCCGCTGCGCGTGGTCCCGGGAGGCAGGAGGGGCTCGGTCCCCCGGGGCGGGAGGGGGGCCCTCGGGGACTGGCAATAGCGGGCGGGGGGCTCCGCTCTGCAGACAGCAGCACCCTGTCGGTCTCTATCCTCGCCTCTCGCGGTCTCTCTGTCTTTCGGTCCGTTTGTCTCTCATCGGCCCCGCCCCTCTGCAGTGGCCACACCCCTCAAGCCCGGGGCTGGCTGGTGGGGGCCAGCGGGTGCCCCCTAGCTCGCCCGGGAGAGCGCGCAGCCTCCTGGGGGAGGGACACCGAGGCACACAGGCCGCAGGGCAGGGGTGCAGTAGCCAGCGCGGCCAGCACCCCCCGCCAGCCCAAGCCGGGGGCCCCCCAGGAACTCCTTTGGCATCACTCAGCGTCTGGGCAGCACCCGAGGTCGGGAGGGGGCGGGCGGGCAAGTTTGGGGCAAGGCAGGGTCTGCTCCACGGGGTGCCTGCACCCCCACCCAGGGCCCCAGGGCTGTGAGCTGGTGAACCCCTGGGGTCAGGTCTGGCACCCAGGAGGTAGGTCTGAGGCCCCTTCCAGGGCTGGGGGTTGGGGGTGCAGGGTGCTTAGAGGAGAGTGGCGACCTCTAAACTCTCAGTCCAGAAGTTGGGGGGCAGCCTTCTGAGCCGGACCCTCCTGGAGCAGGTGAGCTGAGAGGGCGGTGGGTGCCTGAGGGTGAGGCATTTCCGGGAAGGGGCCCCTGAGACTGTCAGAGGCTGCGAGAGGCACTGGGGCCCGGGGCGGGGCGGAGGGGAAGCCTGGAGTCTGTTCCTGCAGGAATGATTCAGAGGTTGAGGCCTGGGAGCCGGAACAGGGCTCTGGAATGGGCTTCCCAGGCAGGGCTGACTTCCTTGAAAGCCCACACACACACTTGGGGCTCTGGGCCAGGGTCTCACAGCCCAACGCGACCAGGCTGGTGGCTGGACCAGCTGCAGGAGGGTGATAGAAGCTTCTTGAAGGCCCTTCCTGCCCACAGTCCTGGGGCCTCCGGTGGGTGGAGAGGATCCAGGGCAGCCATGGAGGAGTAAGCTTGGACCTTCAGGAAGTTAGGACCTAGCGGGTCATGACTAGATGGCTGGGCCTTGAGCTCACTCTGCCCAGTCCTGGGGGCCTGGGAGGGGCACACAAGTGCAGGCTCTGAGAGAAGATGGACTCCAGCCCTGGACTCCCCTAGGCTCTGGCTGGAAACCCCTTCTCTGGCTTCCCCCGCCCACCATCTTTCCGGTCTCCAGGCCTTGGCTCACACCCCCCATCCCTCCAGATGGCCCCTCCCATTCCATCCCATTGTCTGAGTCCCTGCGCCATTTAACCCTGACTTTCTCTCTCCTTCTCTCTCTCTCTCTTTAAAAAGAAATTTTTTTATTGATTTTAGAGCGAGAGGGAGAAGGAGAGAAAAACATCGATCTGTTGCCACCTGCATACACCCTGACTGGGGATCAAACCTGCAACCTGGGTATGTGCCCTGCCTAGGAGTTGAACTGGGACCTTTCAGTGCTCAACCAACTGAGCCACACTGGCCAGGGCTAACCCTCATTTCTTCTGATTGGCAAGGAGTCTCCCAACTCCTATGCATCTGGCAGAGCCCTGGCTCCAAGGCCCCTCCTCTGTAAAGCCTTGATCTCCAGCAGTCTTGCTCCTCCCCTTTTCCTTTTCTTGCTCCACTTTATTTTTTAAAAAAAATATTTTTATTGGTTTCAGAGAGGAAGGGAGAGGGAGAGAGAGAGAGAGAAACATCAATGATGAGAGAGAACACCATTTTTGGCTGCCTCCTGCACACCTCCCACTGGGGACTGAGCCCGCCACCTGGGCATGTACCCTTGATCAAAATCGAACCCAGGATCCTTCAGTCCTCAGGCCGGCGCTCTATCCACTAAGCCAAACTGGCCAGGGCTCTTGCTCTACTTTAATCCCTCCTCAAGGGCCAGTGTGTCTGGCCCATGTGGTGGGACAATTATGAGCCCCAGGTAGGACTGGAAACAAGACCTGCTCTCAGAGACCCTCCGGGCTAGAGAAAGAGCTGGACACAGCCCAACCCCTTGCAGTCATGCTGGGCCAGAGAAAAGTGATCGGGCATAGTGAGCCTGGAAGGCATCCTGGTGCTTGGAGAAGGCATGAGAACTGGGGCTTTGTGGGATGAGTAGGGGTTTCTGGTGCAAGAGACATGGCAGAAATCACATATGCAAGACTTTGGGGGCAAGAGAGAGCATGAAGTTTTGGGGACCTGCAGTGAGGGCAGATGTGATGGAAAGAGGATGTGGGGCTGGGGCCCCAGATGGTGGGGAGGGAGCTGGCGGGCAGGGGGAAGGGTGTGAGGTGGAGGGAGACTGTTCTATTCCCACTTCCTGTGCCTGGAGATAAGAAGGATAAGGCTGCTTCTGAGAAAGGGCCAGGGGAGGGGTCAGAGATGCACGCTTGACTGGGAATTTAGTCTTGTCTGGATCTCACTGCAATGCAGGAGGTGAAGATGCTCATTTTATAAATGGGGAAACTGAGGCCAGAGGGAGGAAATGAAATGGCCAAGGGCACAGGTAGGTGGGATTTGAATGTGAGCTCTGGTCTTCCTCCACCTCCTGGGCTGGTGGCGGGAGATCTTCAGGTCTATTTACCCCCTCCTAGCTCAATGGGCACACGGGAGGCCTGGGAGACACTGAGATGGCCGGGGTAGGGTGGGAGCAAATGTTGGGAGCAGAGGCTAGGCTTAGGATGTGCCCCCCATGGCTGTGGTTTCCGGTGGGGGCCAGGCAGGGAGCATCTATTCTTAGATTTGGACAGCTGAAGGCAGGAAGAAACTGGAGTGGTGGATGGGGTTAGCTTAAGAAACACTGGTGGTCCTTGGGCCAGGGTGGGGTGATGGGGCAGCTGGATGGGTGTGGTGCCTCCAGCCTGCCCGAGGGGTCCCCTTGACACCCAGCTCGGGTCCCTGCTCAGCTCCCTCACCTGAGTGGTTCCCCAGTGCCCTGGGCGTGCATTCAGCCCTGCCCTGCGGGGACCTGCAGCCCTCCCCCCTGCAAGGCAGGCTCAACTCTCCTCTGCCCAGCGGTCCCTCCAGGAAGCCTTGTGTCCCTCCTGAGGTCCCTCAGACCCGGTGCCTTCCCCCGGCCCCAGCCGGGCTCCTTGGGCTGCTAGTGTCTGAGCCCCTCTCCTCCCTCCAGACTAGGGGCTCCTGGCTAAACACACCTAGCAAGTCGGGCGGATGCCACCTTCCCCCTTAGGGTGGACACTGTCTGATCACAGGCGTGACGTGAGGAAGAGGAATTGGGACGCTGGGGTTGGGAGGATTCCTCTGGGGGCAGGTGGAGAAACAGGCTGGGACATGGGTGGTGGCCAGGGAGGTGGGGTTCTCCAAATTAGAGAAATCCAGGTTTGAACCCTGACTGCCACTTTCTAGGGTTGCAAATGTGGGCCTCCACGAGCCTGTTTTGCCAAATGGACATAAGAGCCGTTGTACAGAGCTGGTGTGAGGTCAGGGCTGGGCGGCAGCAGAGGCACACAGCCCATGCTGAGCAGAGTGGGCCTTACCGTATCCTGACCAAAGTGCCTCCAGGGTCTGCCCTGCACTCAGTGACAGGTGAGCAAGCCATGGGCCACTCGGCAGTGGCTGCCAGGGATCCTAAGGTTGCTCTGTCAATCAATTGGTGATTCTGAAGGGACAGAAATAGTCCTTATGTTGCCACATGGCCCTTCTCCATCCTGGACCAGGTTGGGTGGGTGGGCCAGGGTCTGCAGTGTGGAGGGTGCCACTTAACAGGATGCATTTCCCCAAGTGAGCCCCTGGCTTAGGTGAGCAACTATTCACCTCCCAGAATCCACGGTCAAGTCCGATGACAACCTTCTAACGGGAGGAGAGGCTGAAGGGCCGGAGGCACGGATGGAGGAAGCCGACTACAAGAAGCTTCCTAAGGAACTATTTTTAGGTGTGGTTGTTTTTAAAAGGTCTTCTTGGTTGGGTTTCATGTCTTTGTGACAAATATGCCGCGGTTACAGGAGATGTTAACAATGGGACAGTTGGATGTGGGTGTAGAACTGTTTTCAGCATTTCTGAAAATCTACAAGTATTCTAAAATAGAGCATTTATTTTTTAAAAATGTACTGAGTAGACCAAATAAATGAAAATAAACAAGATTTCCCCTCCCCACCTAAAAAAGTCTTTTTAGATAAACAACCTCAATATTTCCAGATGAAATGGGGTACTGGCGGGGCTGCCTGAGGAGCCGGGAGGTGGCACTTCAGGGTTTGGTGCCGGTTCTTGCCCTTTAGGCTGGAAATGTCTTCATAACAGAGCGCTAGCAGCAATGTTTCTGGGTGGTTGGCCCGCTGTACCGCTGACAGTCTGACTATGGGTGAGTGACTGTCCTCGTCTGAAACAGGAACACGGAGGCAGCTCTGTGGTGGCTGGGAGGTGGCCTCGAAGAACACAGCTGTTCTGAGGTGAGGGGAACACCCAGGCCAGATCGGGCCTCGCAGCTGCACCATGGAGGCTGCCTCCTGGGTGCTCAGTGGCTGTGGAAGGACTTCTCAGTGGCCCCTGGCTCCTAGATCTGATGGTGGGTGTGTCCTTCATGCCCATTTGGGGAGAGACTGACCCACAGCCAGCACCAGGGGTGAGGTGGGTAGCATGTCCCTCAAATGGTCTCTTTTGGAACATGCACCACAAGGGTCCGGGTCCCACTGGTGTGGGCACTGAGGGAGGCCGCTGGGAAAGGGCCAGGAGTGTGGGCCCTGCAACAGCCGGCTATGTCCAAGGGCCCATCAACGCTCTGAACTTGGATTTCCTCAAAAGCTCGGTACCCCATGTCTGGGCCCCATGCTGTCCTCCCCGCCCCCCGCCCCCGCCAGGCCTGCACTGCAGGGCTTGTCTAAGATGGGACTTGGGCTTCACTCTGCCCATGTGGACAGGGAGGTTGGTTGACACTTGCTGGGTTCCCTGGGCTCAAAGAGTCCCCCCAGCAGCCCCTCCTGCATGTCAGAATCCTGGGCCAGCCATCCCGTCCTCCCTCAAGCCTCTGAGGCAGTTCCACGGTGACTTGCTGTTCACACAGGGAAAGTGAGGCTGCGAGGGGAAGGCCCAGCTGGAGGTGGGCCGTGAACCAGCCAGGGAAGGCTGCCAGCCTAACACTCCTGTCAGGTGGTCGGGGGAAACGCAGGGCCATCACCGCCGGTAACGGTAGCGCTTGAAGTGGAACCAGAGCTGGAAGATGCCATTCGCGAACTGGCAGCGAAAGCCGTGGCGATGGGAGTATTCCCATTCGCGGTTGACGATCTTGAAGGCGATGTCCTCGTAGGGCGGCCCGGCGTGGAAGCGCAGGGTGGCGAAGTCCTTGTTGTCGGGGCAGGCCTCCAGGAAGTACTCGGGGGTGGAGCGCTTGTCGATGAGGTCGGGGTAGAAGATGTTGAACTTGTAGCCCTGCACGATCTTGGGCGGTGGGTTGTCAAAGTCGTAATGTGTCTGGTTGTACTTGTTCCACTCGAAGCCCGTGTGCACACGGTTGAAGAAGCGTGGCTTGCGAGGCCGGTACTTGTCAGCCCACAGGTAGGCTTTGCCCGTCAGGGGCATCTCCACGCTGAACTGTGCTTCGTCCTGGCCCATACCCTCTTTGGCGCGCCGGAAGAAGATGTCCTCCGCACTCTCACTTGCATCGCCTGTGGGACGAGGGAGGCGCCACTGAGCTCGTTTCCGGGCCCCCCAGGTGGTGAGAGGGCAGCCTGAGCCTCCCCGCCCCACTAGGCCTCTCACAGAAGAACTGAGGCTCAGGGTCAGGCACAGGGAGTGGCAGGCCCTGGCTCCCCATTGCCCTGCCTGCCCAGTGCCACATCCTCCGCCCTCTATGCTCACTGTCCTCCCAGTGTGGGCACCGAGCATATGCATCCCGCCGAGTGGCCGGAGCGCCTGCAGTTAGAGACCGGCCAGGGGACCCCGGGCAGGGCCTTCCTGAGGCTGTTCCCCTTCTGTACCCAGGACAACGGTAGCTCAGGGGGCGAGGGGCCCCCTCAGTGAGTAGCATAAGGAGCTCACAGCAGGGCTGGGCACAGGATGTAAAACCAACCACTGCCCTGGCCTGTTGTGCTCAGTGGTTAGAGCATCAGCCTGCGCACTGAGGGGTTGTGGGTGCAATTTCCAGGCAAGGACACATACCTTTTTGGTTGTAGGTTCAATCAATCCCCAACTCTGGGCAGGGAGCGTGTGGGAGGCAACCAATAGATGTTGTCTCTCACAACGTTTTTCTCTATTTCTCCCCTCGCCCTCCCTTTTACTCTCTTTAGACAAAAAAAAAAAAAAAAAAAAAAAAAAGGAAAAAATATCCTCAGGTGAAGACCAACAACAAAAAACCAAAACAACCCCCGACCCCTCCCCCCACAAAAACCACCATCCCTCTATCCTTGGGGCCAGCCAGTCCCCAAGCCCAAATGAGTGAGTGAGTGAGTAGACCAACGGATGGATGCTCACAGACAGGGAGGGAGGGGGACAGAAACAAGATCACCGTCAAGTCCTCTGGTTGGCCCCGGCCCCCGCAGCCCTACAGCACACACTCAGCTGCCTCGTTTGGTGAGTACCTGTGACCTGGAGCTGCTGCCGCGACAGCTGCAAGCGCTGCAGGTCCTCGTCAGGCTCCAGCACGTGGGCGTCCAGGGGCAGCTCATGGGCCGTGAGCAGCCGGGGGCTGTACTTGCCGGCATCATAGTCGTCCAGGCTCTGCTGGATCAGGTCCTCCTCCATGAGCACGGCCTCCCCCTCTGCTTCACCCTCTGCCGGTGTGGCCTCCTCTGCCTCAGGCTCCACGGGGCCACCCTCCAAGGAGGGCCCTGGGGGGGTCAGGGCCTGGTCCTCAGGCTCCAGGCTTCAAGGAAAGAAGGCAGGGCTGGGCTGGGCTGGGTGGGCGGCTGCCCTGACCCCCCCAGAAGTGTGTGTGGGGTTCATCCTGGGCCCCAGGCGAGGAAGGGGAACTTCCGGGCTGGGCCTACCTGTGGCCAGGAGACGGGGGCTCCTGCTTGAGGATGGGGAATAGCGGCTCGCTCTCCACGCCCTGCTCCTGTTTCAGCTTGTAGAGCTTCTGCCGAAGCACGTCCTGGTGCCGCTCGCGAAGCCTGAAACACGGGCCAGGGGGTCACCCTGACTGGGTGGGGGAGGGGACCCCAGCCTCCCTCAGGCTTTCTCATGACCCTCCTTTTGCTGCTAGGACACAAGAGGTTGAGAGGGCAGTAAGTGGGTACGCACAAGCTGGGGCTCCAGCCCAGCACGGCCATTCCAGGGTCAAGGCTTTGGCCATAAAAATGGGACTTGAGGTCAGGAACCCTGGAGAACTACCCCATGCCCGGGGCAGGGGGCAGCCCCTATAGCAGGGTATTCACATAACACAGGGCTGGGCAGGGAAGAGGCGGAGCAGGCAGAGAAGATAAATTTAGAGGCGAGTACACAGTCAGTGGCAGGCAGGCGCTGTGTTTACACAGCAGTGCCAAGCACGCTGAGAATTTGTACACAGGGTGTGTGGGGCCAGCAGAAGGGGGGGACAGGCAGCCTGGGGGCTTCTTGCGATGCCTGTTAACCCTAAGTGAAACCAAGACCAGGTTCTTGGGAAAGGCTGTAAGGAAGGCCACTGTGGGAGGCCCTGCCCGACTCCCAGGGCCCCTGATTCCAGGTGGGGGAACGAGGAGCTCTTCCTGAGCACAGCGGGGGCCAGAGGCCAGGGTCCTGATCTATGGCCCCCAAGATTACCCAGCAGGCCTGATGAAGGGGACTCCTGTACCCTAGGCGAGATCCCAAGAGGGACAAGACCCATCCACCCAGTACAGTGCCTGGTTGAGGCCTGTTGCCCACTCACCTGGCACGTGCCATGTGGGCACGCAGCTGTTGCAGGAGGCTCTCCCAGTATCCCATGTCTAGGTTGGGGCCCCCGGCCCGGATCTTGCCCTCAATACCCTGGAAGATGACCTGCAGCTGGCTGTACGTCTTCCCTTTGAAGACCAACTGCACATCGGAGCTGACCGAGGTGTTAACGCCCTCTCGTCGCTCGCCTACGGTGAGGCAGGGGCCACTCAACACCAGGCTTGGACCCAGGTACCCAGTCTACCAACCCTGCCCACCACTCCCTTCCCAAAACCACAAAGAAGAGCCAAGAGTGTTTGCCTGGTAGCTGTTTGGAATTCAGATTATGTTATGCCAGTCCCAGCTGTGTGATCTTAGGCAAGTGGCTCACTCTCCCTGGGCCTCTGTTTTCCCTTCTATGAAGCCTGGTGAGACCATGCATGTGAGCACTGTGCTGTGCCTGGCACAGAGGACACTCCACCACAGCAGGAAAAACTGCTCCTTTCTCAGGCGCTGCCCCGAGACAAACAGGTCCCTCTGTCCTGTAGGGAAATCTGTTCCAGTATCTACCATGGGCTGCAGGCCCAAGGACATGTCCCTTCCCTAGACTGAAGGGCCAAGGACAGGGCCAGATACTGCCTGAGCCTACATGCTTAGGCACACCAGGCTCCTTGTTGTTTACAAAGATGCCAAGGCCTGCCCCTGCCCCAGGGCCTTTGCACATGGGGTAGTTTCCATCAGTAACACCCATCCTCAGCACTCAGCAAGAATGTACCTTCTACCAGATTGCTCCCTTGGCCTGCACACCCAGTATGTGACTTCCTGAGGGCAGGGACCTCCCTGGGCTTCCCATTGCTGTGAATAAGGAACTGGGTGACAAGCTCATGCTCCCTGCGTGAAAGCAGAATTTAAGAACCACTGTCGTGGACACATGGTCACAGTTGATCTGATAAGGTTGAGAGGGACCCAAGTCCCTGTAGCCAACCAACCTTGGACCCCGTAATCAGCACCTAAAGGTTCAGCCCCTTCATTTCATTGTGTACCTGTGTCACCCTTAGCAGTGCTGGCCTCAATGGTCAACCTATGGGCCGATAGCCTGCCCTTGGTCTACGGCAGGCCCAGAAATAACATAGGTCCAAAACCAAATTTGGCAACAACCCCCTTCCCAGGCCAAGCAGAGCCAACTTCTGCACTCACTCAAATAGATGGAGCAACCAGTGAACACTTACAACCCGAATGAACAGCCCTGCTGGTGCCGTTCCCACAGAAGCTAGGAGCTCTAAGTCATGTTTAAAGGAAGCCATGTCTTAGGCTTGGATGCCACCTGAACAGCCACTGGTAGAGCTTTGGAAATGGGCAGACCAGTGGGATGTCCCTTCAGCCAGTGGGGCGGGGTCCGTCTTCAGCCTCTGAAGAAATACCTGCTCAAGAAGTCTATACCAGCCCCGCTGCCACCAGCGGAGGAAGAAAGAACATTTCCTGACACACAGGACATCAAAGAACTGCACCTCCCTTCCTCCAGAAGTTACAGCAGGTTGTGCCCCACCAGGATGAGGGCACAAACCACAAAAACGGGAGATGTGTACCTGGCTGACGTGGCTCAGTGGTTGGGCGTTAACCTATGAATCAGGAAATCATGGTTCAATTCCCCATCAGGGCACATGTCTGCATTGTGGGCTTGATCCCCAGTAGGGGTTGTGTAGGAGGCAGCCAATCAGTGATTCTCTCTCGTCATTGATGTTTCTATTTCTCTCTTCCTCTGCCTCCCTGTCGTTAAAAAAAAAAGGGGGGGGGGGGTAGGGGCCACTGTGTTGGGGTGGGAGAGAAAGGGCCCGGAACAAGGAGGAGGAGGCCCGATCGGCTTCTCGATGTGTCTGAGCACTGCCCACGTCCAGCTGGAAGGCGGGGGACGGGGGTGGAGTCAGCGCCACATAGGCAGGGGCTATTCCAGAGCTAACACTAACTCCTTTCTCTCCAGGCTACCCTCCTGGAGGGGTCTTATCATCCCCATGCAACGAAAGGGACAACTGAGCACCCAGGAGGGAGCTGACCAGCCAAGGTCACTGAGCTGCTCGCTGGCTTGGGTTTGCACTGATCCTAACTGTTATTCTGTCCAAGGGCCTCCCAGCACCCTTCCAACCAGCTCTACACCCAGTCCCACTGCCACCCAAGGAGGTTTCCTGACACCGCTTCTGACAAGGGTTTCTCTTCCTTTCTCCGGAAGTTACTGCAGGATGTAACTGCTAAGAGGACGTGAGAAACAAAACTCCATTTACAAAAATAAAGGATATTTATCCTTTCCTAAGAGGAAGGAAATTGTCCCGAGCCACATCTGAGCTTCAAATGACATTTACACAGGCCAGGGGGAGGGGAGGGGAGGGCTCACATCCTCAGCCACCAAGTGGGTGATGAAGGATGAAGTGGCAACAGGGACGTGAGGGCCACAGAAGCTGGAGACGGTTGAAGCCGGTGGCTGGAGGGGCTGGAGGGCGGGCCTGCTGCGGCTGGTCATGAGCTTTCAGAGCAGAGGCTCTCAACCAGGGCACTCTGCCCCCAGGGGACAATGGACCATGTCTGGGGAGTTCATTTCCCCTTTGAATGTACACATGGAGTCAATTAGATGAAAAGAAAACTGAGCTATAGAGAACACCAGATTGAACAGATTGGGGTTGCATGGGGTTCCCAGCAAGCAGAGCTGGGTCCTGTTCTTACACTGAGTCTTGGGAGAAAACCTGAAACCCAAACAAAACCCTTCTGGTCCTGCTCCCAGGGAAGCCTGCGCTGCCCAGGGATCATTTAAAGGAGCCCCTTCATCTGCCGCTTCATCCGGGAGAGTCCTTAGCCCAGGACCTGGGGCTCCCGCTGCTCAGCGCTGCCCCCTGGTGGCTCCCACAGAGGCCTCCAGAGGGCTGTGGAGAGTCCAAAGAAACTGATGTCTGCACAGCTAAGGTTAGCTTCCCGTGGAACCACCCCCAATGGCAACCCCCACCAATGCAGATGTGTCCCCATGACAACTCCCACCAATGCAGATGTGTCCCCATGACAACCCCCACCAATGCAGATGTGTCCCCATGACAACTCCCACCAATGCAGAAATGTCCCCCAAAGCACACCCTGGTGTCTTTCTGGTCAGCCAGCTTGGGGTCAGCGCTGGCCCTGGGTTACCTGGGCCCTTGCCAGAGGCCTCCAGCTTGCGGAGCTTAGAGATCTCATCCTCCGTGATGATGGTCATGTCCCGCCAGAAGTCCACATTCTTGCCCTGCTCCAGTTCCATGTACACCTGGAGGCGAAGGCACACAGGGGTGAGGGGAAAGCACAGTCTTGGGGAGGCCAGGGTGTGGGTGGTGGGGCCGGGTGGTACCTGGATATCCTCCAGCAGGTCCTCCATGTCAGCCACCGTGAGGCCATTGAGGAAAGTGTAAGGCTCGTGCATCTCCACAGCCAGGTCATCGTCCTCGGCGCTGATGTACTTGGCCAGCAGGTCGATGGGCTTGGCCCGTCCATCCCGGATTCGAATCTTGGAGCTGCAGGGAGAAGGGGGCGGTGTTAGAGTCCAGGACGTGACCTCCCTCCCATTATCCTGCCAAGGGGGGTGACCAGTGTGGGAGCTAGGGTAGGAGCCTTGCCGGCAGGGGGTGGTAGTCAAGGAAGGCTTCCTGAAAGAGGAGGCGTCAGGTGGAGAAGTAAGGCAGATTAGTGAGGAGAAACAGGCTCAGAGAGGGATAGGCGTGAACATGGGGTCTGAAGAGCAGCAGGTGAGAGGGGAGCCAGAGGGACAGACAGGACCACTTCTCAATGGACGGGCTGCCCAGGCTGAAAGATAGAGCCTCAGTGCTGTGCCCCAGGGACACATGGCAGAGGCTGACCCTAGTCTAACATAAGGGGCCCCACGATCAGGAAGGTCCAAGCCCTTGGCCAGGATTGGTGTAGCTGGCAGGGAGAAGCGCGAGAGGGTGGGCTCCGGGTGCACATACACCGGGGCGCAGGTTCAGATACCCATGTGGCCTCAGATAACTCAACCCCCAGGAGCTTCATCTTCCTTCTCTATAAACACAGCTGATGAGCAAACGCCTGTGGGCTGCAGGTGAAGGGACTAGCACAGTTAGTGAGGCCCAGGGCCCAGAACACTCCCACTCAGCTTGCGCAGTTCCGCACATGGAGCCAGTGTATTCGGGGGTCTCCTCTGCACCCAGCCCAATGGGGGAGCCCACCAGCAACAAGTGTACACGCAAAACTGGATCTAGTGCCAGAAAGGGGCTTGGGGAGCGCCCCCCAAGAACACATTAGGCAAAAACCCTAAGGGTGAGGGGGAGCCGTGGAATAGCGGGTTCTAGAAAGCGTGAATAGCAAGTGCGAAGGCCCTGGGGCAGAAACCAGCTCCATGTGTTTGAGTCCAGAAGCAGGCTGGTGGGTGAAGGGAGGCAATAGAGGGTATTGGAACAAAGGGTGGTGGTGGGCAGCCCCCCTCATCCCCCCCATCCCCCCCCCCGCCCCCCGCACCGAAGCTTGGCCTGCTGGAGGTGGAAGTTGTCCTCCTGTTCCTCCCACGTCTTGAAGTGCTCCGCCTCCTTCTCCCGCTGCAGCATCTCCAGCTCCTGCTCACGCATGGCCTTTTCCCGTTCCCGCTCCAGCCGGAGCTGCTTCACCTGGGGATGCACAGGGAGGATGAGAGCAGGACAGCTGGATGATGGGGAGGTCTCATGGGGCCTGCTCTGTGCCCTCTCAGGCCATGGGATCCTCTAGGGTTGGGATGGGGACTATACCCCAGGCCTGGCCCCAGCCCGACAGACCCTAGGCAGGAGAGGCCACCCTGAGAGGAGCATCTGAGAGTCAAGCCCAGAGGCCAGCAGAGCCGATGTGGAGAGGAGCAGCTCGCTGGAGACACTGCCTGGGCCCTGGATGCAGCTGTGCCTAAAGCCAAGCCTTTCCATGAAAGCCAAGCAGGTTCTGTTTGACTTGAACAAAGGCAAACCAGCCTCGGAGCCCCTATGAGGAAAGGCGCCCCACCTTCTGCAGCTCCAGCCGATTGTCCTCCTGGATCCTCTTGTTCCGCTCCTTCAGCTCTTTCTCCTCCAGGTGGCTGATCCCCTTCTTCTCCAGGGCCTGCAAGGGTCAGCACAGGCCCGCTGGGTGAGGGGCCTCCCTGGCACTTCCCATGAGGAGGCTGCGGCACACTCATGTACAAAGACCGAAATGAATGGACCACAGCACCTGCTTTGCAGCTGAGGAGAGTGAAGCTCAGAGGAAGGACCCGTGCCCGGGCACCCCTCACTGCCTTCCACTAGAAGACGCCCTCCATCCCCACCCACAAATCAATCAATTTTATTACAATCCAACCTACAAAGACCCCTCTACTGTCAGTGAAATGTGCTGAGGCACCGAGGAGACAGCTGGGCCCTCCTGCAGGGTCATGGGAGTCTCTTGGGACCTGCTGATTCATGTTTCACACAGAAACCTAGCTGCACCCGCTGTGTATGGCAAAGCCCTCCCCTGGGGCAAACTCCCCAAGGCCAGGCTGGGCTGAGAAAGACTCACTGGAGAAATGCCTGAGCACGTATGTGCACACCCCAGACTACAGAAGCTTGCTCATTCGAATTTACTGAGTGCCTACTGTGTGCCAGGCCCTAGGACAGAGCTTGCCCTGTGGAGCTCAGTTTGGCAGGAACTACACATTATAAATTAGGCTGGGTATTTAGAAATCACCTTTGCAATGAGACCTTTCTGGGCCTGCTTATTTATTATTTTTTAATCCTCACCCGAGGATATTCTTTCCATTGATTTTTAGAGAGAGTGGAAGGTAGGGTGGGTGGCAGGGAAGGAGGGAGAGGAAGAGGGAGAGGGAGAGGGACAGGGACAGGGAGAGAGGGAAACATTGATGTGAAAGAGACACACTGATTACTTTCCTCCCGCATGCACCCCGACCAGGGCCAGGGATTGAACCTGCAACCCAGGTACGTGCCCTTGACTGGGAATGGAACCTGAGACCCTTTGGTGCGCAGGTCGATGCTCTAACTACTGAGCAACCGGCCAGGGCTGGGCCTGCTGATGTGGTCACTGCTGCACCACAACGCCTGCCTTCGTTCTCTCCTCTTGTACTTTGCCAACTTACTTATTACAGTTTGTCTCCCCCTCGAGGCTGCTGGCACCACAGGGACAGTGATTTTTGTTTCCTTCGCTTGTGGATATGTGCGCAGGGTCACAAAGGATCCAGCACCTGGCAGGTGCACAGTACCAGTTTGTTAGTAAAGTGCTAGAAACCCAGAGGCAGTGCCCTGATAGACTACCAGGGGAGCCGGGCTGGTGTCACTCAGTAGTTGAGCATCGGAACCGATGAACCAGAGGTCATGGTTCAATTCCCGGTCAGGGCACATGCCCAGGTTGCGGGTTTGATCCCCAGTGGAGGGCATGCAGAAGGCCGCTGATCAATGATTCTTATCATCGATGTTTTTCTCTCTCCCCCCATCTCAAATCACTAAAATTAAAAAAAAAAAAAAAGAATATCAAGAAGACCTGGGGGACCAAGGGGACCAGGAGGGCCTCTCCGAAGAGGGACAATGTCAGTTGAGATCTGGAGAATGAGAAAGAACCAGCCATGGAAGAGGCAGGGAGTGTTCTAAGGCAGAGGAATGGTGAGTACAAAGGCTCAGGTGAAAAGGACTCTGTGTTCAAGATATTGGTAAGAATCCACGCCTGAGCATGGGCGATTAGTGGAGCTGCCCTAGCCTTCAACTGTGGCCCCTGCCCTCTCCCTCCCCACCAGTGACGGGTGCTGTGTGGGGCTGAACTGTATGTTCACGTCTCAACACCTGGAAGCTGTGAATGTGCCCTTATTTGGAAATAGAGTCTCTGCAGATATAATTAGTTAAGATGAGGTCATACTGGATTAGACTGGGCCCTAATCCAATGTCTGGTGTCCTTACAGGGAGAGGGAAATTTAGACACAGAGAGAGGATGACGCCACATGAAGATAACGACACAGAAGGAAGACAGCTACTGACAACAGAGGCAGAGACTGGCGTGATAGAGCCACAAGCCATGGGTTGCTCCAAGCAACCACCAGAAGCTGGAAGAGACAGGAAAGATCCTTCCCCAGATCTTCCAAAGGGAGGATGGCCCTGCTGACACCTTGATTTCAGACTTCTGGCCTCCAGACGTGAAAGACAAATTCTGTTGTTTTCAGCTATGCGCCCGAGGCCATGGCTGCAGGTAAATGACCAGTGCGTAATTTTCATCTCAAGAATGAAACGACAGCTCTGAGCTGACAGAGGGTAACTGTGGAATCCCATCCTGTGTGTGTGACACTAAGAACCTAGTCTCCAGTCACATGGAGGTTAGGCTGGTTTGGGGGTCAAAGCATGCCTGAAATGTTACACTGCAAGAGACAATTAACAGAGTAAAACCTGACAAAACCAGTGTATGTATGTGTATAAAATAGATTCTGGCCCTGACTGGTTTGGCTCAGTGGATAGAGCGTCGGTCTGCAGACTGAGGGGTCCTGATTCTGGTCAAGGGCATGTACCTTGGTTGCGAGCACATCCCCAGTAGGAGGTGTGCAGGAGGCAGCTGATCGATGTTTCTCTCCCATCGATGTTTCTAACTCTCTATCCTTCTCCCTTCCTCTCTGTAAAAAAATCAATAAAATGCAACAGCATGGATGGACCTGGAGAGCATTATGCTAAGTGAAATAAGCCAGTCAGAGAAAGATAAATATCACATGATCTCACTCATTTGTAGAATATAATGAACAACATAAACTGATGAACAAAAACAGATCCAGAGACAGAGAAGCATCGATCAGACCGTCAAACCTCAGAGGGAAGGTAGGGGAGGGTGGGGGTAAGGGGGAGAGATCAACCAAAGGACTTATATGCAAGCATATAGGCCTAACCAATGGACACAGAAAACAGGGGGGTGAGGGCATGAGTTGGGGTGGGGGATGGGGGTTAATGTGGGGATAAGGACACATATGTAATAACTTAATCAATAAAAAATTGTTTAAAAAATCAATAAAATATTTTAAAAAATCAATAAGTGCCAGAAGCCGGTCCATCCTTGCTGCTTGACATAGTCGCTGCAGGAAAGAAACATCCACACAGCATATGTTTCAATGGACCTGGCATATATAGCATACTGTTCTTAATATGTTTGCTCCCTTTAGCGTGATGTGTTTTAACCAAAGTCACCTCTCCGAGAAAGGTTGTTTCCCCAGGTGGGGATCTTTCCCTGAGGTTAGGGAGGGGATACAACCCCTTAATTAAGTGCCAGGCGGGTAGTTAAGCTACATAATCTTTACTCCCTGGAATGGAGATAAGAAACGCCCTAACCTTTGGAATAGAGATTGATAGGATTGGAATCAACTGGTATAAATACAGATGTAACAAGACAACAGGAGACACAGAACTTAGAGACAGAACCTAGAGACAGGACTTGGCTGGAGATCCTATACAGAACCTACACACAGAACCTAGAAATAGAACCTAGCAAGAGAACCTGGCTGAAGAACCTAGAGACAGAACCTAGATAGAACATGGCAAGAGAACCTGACTAGAACCTGGTGACAGATCCTGGCTAGAGGTCCTGACTAGGCTGCTGATCAACTGAAGGCTGTCTTCGTGTCATTGCTTCTTCGCCGACTCCGTCCACACCTTTGGGGACCCCTGGACCCGCTGGGATTGGACCCCAGCAAATAAGATATTTAAAAAAACTCTGCATGGCAAAATGCAGTCTGGGAATGTGTGCTGTGAGTGTTAAATAACATCTCTTGAAATTGAAGTTGTAAAGCGTATACAAAGTAAAAACACTAAGGCAGGAAAAATTTGTGAATGGCACACAGAACTAATCAGCAAGCACTTCGTGGCTACGACTGGCTCACCTTGTTCCATATGAAGGTGCCCAGGAGGTTGTTGTCGCCGAAGGGGTTGTCGGTGTTGGTATAGCCCATGTATTCCTCGCCCCAGCCCATCTTCTCCCGCTTTTTCCTCTCCTTGGCCTCCTTCTTGGCCAGGCGCCGGGCCCGCTTCTCCTCAGGTGTCTCGAAGGCCTTCATCAGCTCCTCCTGTTGCTTCCGCTCCTCACGTAGCCGCAGCCGCTCCTGCAAGTTCTGCTGCTGGCTCAGGGCCGCAGCCACCTCCCTCGAGCTCTGGGAGTGGTCTGGGGATGCAGAGCTGGATGAGGAGGAGCAAGAGCGGGTCCTCCGGCGGCGGGCCCAGCGGCCCTGGTGCTGCCACTGCCGCTCATTGCCTGAGTCAGACTGAGAGGACTGGTCCTGTGAGCGCCACTGAGGTGGCTGTGGGCTCCGGCTCTGTCTTCCTCGCCGCTGCCACTGGTCTTCCTCTGAATCTGACCTGGGAAGGAAATCCGAAAGGGTTTGCTCATTGCTCGCTGGTCAGCCATTTGTCCAACATACGTTTAGTGAGCGCCTGCTGTATGCCAGGCACTGTTCTAGGTTCTGGGAACATAGCAGCGACAAAAACATTGATGGTTCCTTCCTTCGTGGGGCTCACATCAACAAGGAAACACACAGTGTGTTATGGGATAGTGCTTTGAACCAGAAAGAAATGATGTAAAATTAGGGGACAAAAGGTAAGAGAGGGTTTCCCTGAGGAGGTACCTGGAAGAAGTGGGTAAGGGAGCTATAGGGAGATTCGGGTGGAAGATGATCCAGGCAGAGGGCACAGCACGAGCAAAGGCCTGGCAACAATTTACTTGGCATGTTCAAGGAACAGCAAGGAGGCCTGTATGGCTGGAGCAGAGTAAGCGAGGGCAAGAGTGAGGGGATGAGGGAAGGGAGATGGGCTGGAGCTGGATGGTGCAAGAGCAATGAGTTTGAACCAACCTGGCCTGTTTGGCTCAGTGGTTGACCTTTGAACCAGGAGGTCACAGTTTGATTCCCAGTCAGGGCACATGCCTGGGTTGCAGGCTCGATCCCCCATAGGGAGTGTGCAGGAGGCAGCCAATCAATGATTCTCTCTCCCTCTCCCTTCCTCTCTGACGTCAATAAAAATATATTTAAAACACACACACACACACACACACACACACACACACACACAAACCAGTTTGAACCAGATCTGATCTTTCCAAGGTGACAAGAGAGGGCTTACGGAGAAGGTGGTGTTTAATCTAGTCAAACAGATGGGTAGGAGAAAACTGGAGTAAAACTGGCAGCAATAAAGGGCCAGGGAAGGGCACTGGGAATAGGGAACAGAATGGGCAAGCCCCTAGGGATGTGGATTCTTTAGTGTTTGGAGGTCTCTGAACAGAGAGAGGAAAAACTAAATCTATCTTTAGTATGTTAAATGTTCCACCTATTAAGCTCACGTCAAAAAATCTGGAGATTTCCAGTCAAGATGGAGGCATAGGTAAACATCGTACTCGAATCCTCCAACCACCACATTAAAAAACCCCAAAACCAGCGAAACTATAGAACAACCATCATGCAGAAACTCCTGAAATCTAGTTGAATGGAAATCTCTTCTTCTCTCTCTAAAAAAAAAAATCAATAAAAAAATCTTTAAAAAAATAAAACAATACAATGAAATATCTGGAGGTAAATCTTGACTATGGAGGTCCCCCTCCATAGCCCAGCCCCACACCAGCTCCCTGCCACCCCCCTGGCCCAGGGTTCCAAAGCCAGGAAACAAGTCCCCATCATTCTGGCTGTAAAAACGAGTGGGGATTGTGGCTGAGTGAGACGGGGGCTGCTGGAGTCCCAGGCAGTTCCTCTCAAAGGGCACATGCCTGGACTTACTCGGACTCACTCCCTCTGAGCTCCAGCACTGGGGCAGCAGCTTGAGAGGAACCAGGGGCATGCGGGGAGGAACAGAATTGTCTGGCATCAGGGCAAGAGTTGGGGGTGCGGTTTTCTACCAGACAAAAGTGCTGGCAGAGGCCACTGTTCCCCAGAGTCTACAGGCAGGAGCCATAGCTGAGTTTCCATCAATCTGGCTCGCACTGTTTGCCCACCCTGGTGACTCCCTGAGACCCAGCCCCACCCAACTTGCTGGCCCACCCAAGCATTCCCAGTGGCTTTTCCATACAGCTGGCCTCCCCTGACTTATGTTCTGGATTTTCCTACAATTTCTAAAAGCAGCAGCAGCTGGCCTCTGCATACTCTCTGCCTCTTGCTAAGTGGCCCCAGGCCCGGCTCTAGCAGCAGCCTGCCTTGGTTCACAGCGTGGCCTCTCCTGAGCACCTCCAAGCCCAACACAAGTAGCAGCCATCTGCAGATCACTCCGTAACTCGTGCCTGGTGGCCCCAGGCAGGGCACAGATGGTGGCTGACTCTGCACTTCTTGGGAGGTCCCAGAGCCAGTGCACCTGATGGACAGCTTCCGATCATGCTGGATTACAACCCTACCACCTCCACGAACGACACACCAAAGGGGTGGACTCGGTGAGCACCAAAGCCCCACTGAAGCAAGTCCTGTTCCATAAGGCTGACTTCTGCCGGCAGCTCCTTTACTGTAGTTGGAGCCGGTCCTGGGAGCTGATTGGCCCTGGGGGTCAATCCCTTCCAGTGACACCAACAGCAATCAAGACTCAACTCCAACAGGACAGTGCACACAACCCACACTGGGGCGAACCTGGTTGTGCGGCAGAATTTTAGTAATTACTTGATGTGCGTCATGAGATCAAAGAGGTTGAAAATTCCTGAGCTGAAGGAATGGGAGACAATGAGTGTCTGGAGAGAAAATCTGGGGTCCCCATGGAAATACTGAGGACACAGGTGAGTAAACTTGGGGTCACAGTGGGTAAGCGAACAGCCTGCGTGTCACATCCTGCTAGGGACGGAGCCAGCTCTGGGACCCAGGTCCCGGAGTCAGTCCCCATCCCTGTGCTGGCTCCTCTGCGCCGGAACAAACCCAGGTCAAGCCTGGCAAGGTGTTCCATCGCCAGCAGGAAAGACTGGGGTCCATGGGGACACTGAGACCGGGGCCTATGAGTCCCTGAGCTCTGCACCTGCCATCAACAGCTCTCTCACGCCCACCTCCACTTCCCAAATCAACGAAACTCAACCCACTTTCTCTTGGTGCCTCCCGCAGGCCGCCATCATCTGCTGCCTGGACAACTGCATATCCTCCTCCTCCTCCCCGGTCAGTCCCTTCTGCACGTGAAAGCCAGAGAGAGTTCTGCCAAGGAAGCCAGCCCACGTCACGCCCTTGTTCACCATCCTCCCGTGGCCCGCACTCCCCTACGAATGAAGGCCAAGCCCTTTACCACGACAGGAACCTGCACGACCTCATCTCATTACCTTTGCGTCAGCGGCCTCGCTAACCGGGCTCCTTGCGGTCCCTCCCAGCACCCGTGCCCTGCCTGAAACACCCCTCGCTTCCCGTCCGCTGCCCGACGTCCATTTCCCCAGGAAGCCCTCCCTGACGGACTCGGGGGTCACCCCTCCCCAGGGCAGGAGCTGAATCCCGAGCGGCTCACGCAGCGATCCCACCTGCGCTCCCGGCTTCGCCGCCTCCGTCGCCCTTCGTCGTCCCGGCGCCGCCGGTTTCGCCGCCCATGGCTCCCGCTCCGATGTCGGCTTCGACTCCCGCTCCGGCTCCGCCGCCTTCGGCCCCTGCGACTCCTACGACCCGTCGACCGCGAGCGCGAGCGTGTATCCCGACCCATCAGCTGGGACGATGGCGGCGGCGCAGACACAAATATCCGGGTCCTGCGCCGGGGGCTTTCCTCCGCCGCGGCGCGCGCCGGGCTGCCCGGTCCGAGCCTGAGCCGGGAGGTGAGACCCCATCCCGCCACCCTATCCGCGGGGACTCGAACGCCTTGTCACCAACCTCCCAGCTCCTGCAAACGTGGTCCGCTGACGGACCCCAGCCGGACTGTCGGGGACTCGCCCGTCAGGCAGTGCCAGGAGCAGTCCCGCGTGGGTCCTCGTCCCTCAGGACGGGAGGCAGCCGGAACTGTTAGTGGGGCGAGGTTTGGAGAGACGAGACCAAGAAGGGGCGGGTCCAGGGAGGAGGTGGAGCCTTGTGGGCGGGGCCAAGAGGAGGCCTATACAGGGAGCGAGGACTCCTGGCGTGTGTAGGAGGGGAAGCCCCAAGACCGTAGGTTCGAGTCCCGACCTCTCAAGATGACAAAGAGTAGGAGCTGGATGGAGACTAAAAAGCCTGAGATGTTGGGCTGACCTTCTATAAGAGTCACCATTATGCTGCACCATCCGCCAATGAATAGTTACGTACTTCAGGGACTAAGCTTTAAAAAAATCTTGGATGACTCTTTTAGTTTCCATTCAACCCATTTTATAGATGGGGAAACTGAGGCTCAGAGAGGGGAAAGTCACTTTAACACCCTCGATCCCAAAGAGGTAGCTGCAATTTGAACTGGGTGGTCCAGCTTTGTTCTGTGGGTGCTGGGGATCCATGGGAGGGATCAATGTGGGACTGGCTGTTAAGGGTAGTTGGTGGGTAGGATGAGTCAGGGGATAGGACCAGAGGCTTGGAGATCTGGAGAACCCCAAAGAGCTGCTCCAAGCTCTCCCAGCCCATCAGAGGATAGTACTTAGTATTTTAAACTAATTCTTTAAATCTTTATCTTAAAATATAGCTTCATAACACCACCCCAAATGCTGGCATTGTATGCTCTACTTGTGCTTGGTACCAAGGTGCCAGGTGGGGTGGTCTTCCAAAGGATTCCTTCTAGAATCCCTTATCCTCAAAATAGTTCTATTTTTTCCTTGATCAGTACTATAGAGCAGTGGTTCTCAACCTGTGGGTTGCGACCCCTTTGGCGGTCAAACAACCCTTTCACGGGGGTCGCCTTAGACCATCCTGCATATCAGATATTTACATTACGATTCATAACAGTAGCAACATAACAGTTATGAAGTAGCAACGAAAATAATTTTATGGTTGGGTCATAACATGAGGAACTGTATTTAAAGGGCCAGAAGGTTGAGAACCACTGCTATAGAGGCTTTACACGAAATTGCTGTCCCATGTTAGATAACTTTTTGCAAACTGTTAAAGAATATATACTATGAAAACAAATTAGTACTTATATTGTAAATATATACAAAAAAAATAAGTCTTCCAAAAGAAATAACAGACCATCTCTTGCCACCCTGATGACAACCCTGCTTGTCATGGGATATGGGTTGAACCAGTGAGGCCAGGCCCTGAGATCTTCAAAATGCAGATGCATCTGTGAGAGTATTTGAATTTTAATATTTGACTGTAAGGAAAGCACCTTCTAGATTATCTGCGTGTCTGGTTTATACGTGAGCTGAGCCATTCTGCATCTGCATCTATGATTATAACTGGGTTTCCAAGGGCTCGCTCACAGACAGGTCTGATTTTCAACGCAGTGCTTCTTAAACTGGGAGTCTGGTAGAAATATTTTTCCTTTAAATGGGGTCCATGCATTACTCAATATGAGCCATTTTGGGGAGTGTTTGTTCTTTTGAGCGGGGCTGCAATGATATCAGAAGCTTTTATTTTCTGTTAATCTTCACCCAAGGATATTTTTCCCATTTATTTTTAGACAGTGGAAGGGAGGAGGAGAGACACAGGGAGAAATATCAATGTGAGAGAGATTGGTTGCTTCTCGTATGGGGCCAGGGATGGAGCCTGCAACCAAGGTACATGCCCTACCGGCTAGGATGATGTCAGAAGCTTTTAAAAGTTTTTCGAGGTCAACTGAAATCCAGGAGGCCACAGCTATTAAGGCAATTAAGACATTTGGGTCCTGGCCCTGACCGGGTAGTTCAGTTGGTTGGAGAGTCATTCTGATATGCCAAGGTTGTGGGTTTGATCCCCGGTCAGGGCACAGAATCAGCCAATGATTGCATGAATAAATGGAACAACAAATTAATGTTTCTCTCAAAGCAGTCAGTAAAATAAGACATTTGGGTCCTGTTGTTATTTTAAATCTCCTGAGGGTTTATGTTTTGTTCAAAGCGGGACCTCAAACTCCCAACCAGACCACAGGAACGCACAGAGAGGCAGAGGCGGTAGATGAGTATTACCCGATTTATTAGAGATCTCTTCAACATAAAAAGAGGAAGGGGTGGCAGGGGTGGGGCCCGGGGCTGCATATGAGTGTTATCAGGGCCAGCAGTGGCTGTAAGGTTACAGAGGCGCCCAGGAGGCTGCGCTCTGGATTGTCACATACCAGACCCGGGGCTGAGCACGCGGAAGCCCCGGTGAGAATTAAGACACACAAGGTTTGCAGTTTCGTTGTGTTTTGAAATCAGTTCAGCCATAAAAACAAGGTTGGGATGGGGACCGTGGGCTGTGGTGACAGTACCATGGCAAGAGACCCCATCAGGGATGGGAGTATTGCACTAAGCCAGGTGGTGGAGGGGGTTGGGGGTTTGAGAGGCGGCTGGCAGGGGACACACAGAAGGTTCTACCTTGTCAGCCTCAGGAAATGCCTTTCGTTTTTACAGTACAGCAAGTCAGACGCTGCCCATGTTCTCAGCGACAGCGGCCATCAGAGATGAGTCAGGAGAGAAACGGGGGCAATTTACAGATTTCCATCTTTGGGGGGCCGGGTGGGGGATGGCTGGGTGGGTTGGCCCAGGCCTTTCTGGTCAGGGGTCTGAGGAAGGCCATGGGTCCACTACAGTTATAAATAAGGTCTTGCCTTCCTGCCCCCCTGCCCAGAAAAGAATGGACAAATGCCTCCCATCAGCACAGTCCTGGGACAAAGAATACAACACAAAATGGGTCTCCAAAGGGGTCTTCCTGACTTAACACAAAAACAGAAATGTCATGTCCAGGAGGTTTGCAAATTTCTCCTACAAGTCAGCATCCAACCACTGCACTTGTTCTGTGATTCACCCAAGGGGCCGAGCAGGGGCTGGGGCCTGATGGGGCCACACAGGCAACTCCCTTGCTCGTTTCTATACTGACCAAGGATGCCCTGGACGCAGGGCCCACTGCCCCAGGACTGTGCTGCTCCACTGGTCATCGCCACTGGGGCTCAGGATGTCTCTGGGGCCCAGCCTCTGGGGGCCTGGGTGGTGACTCTCACATTGGTGTTTGGGTGACGCAGCTGTCCCTGTTAGTCCTCCAGAAGTCTGCCTGCTCAGGCTGCCTGCCTTCTTGGTGGGACTGGTCAGAACAGACTGGTGATTTGTGGCCAGAGTGTCTGCAGACAGCACTGGTCTGAAATCCAGGTGAGGGTGTTCCCCAGGGTCTGGACAAATGCTCCTTGGGCAGTAGGGAGAGAATGCTGTCTTGCTTCTTGTTCGGGCTACCTGCAGGTTATTCTGGCGGATTCTCTGAGGGTCCCCTTCCCCAGGCTGCACAGAGTCTCCCATGGCCCTGCTCAGAGCTGAGGTGCTGCCCCTGCGCAGACAGCAAGAGAGCCTTTGGGGTGCAGCCTGGTTTTCCAGGGAAGAGTGGACAGCAGCCAGATCAACAGGTTCCCTCCAGCAGGCTGTCTGAGGTGGGATGAGGAGGGACCTGCATAGCAAGAACCAGCAACAGTATATGCAGCTCGCAAAGGACTCAAAAAGTCAGATTCCGAGATCAGCGAGTTATCTAGCTGTCTCAGGCTCCACCAGGGAGGCCGGGGCTGGGGAGAAATTCTTCCAAAAGATGTGGCTTCTATTCCAGGCCAGTTCCCAGCTGTTCCCATGTGGGCCCGAGCTGGCGGGGGTCCACAGAGTGGGCAGGGGGCAGCCATCACTGACATTTCATCTCAGGGGGTGGAAGTGTGTCTAGGGGGAGGAGTGAGAGACTTTGCAAAGCTGCCGGCTACAGCAGCCCCTCCGGACACAGCAGCGTATCCTGGCGGTCGCCCAGGGGGGCCCTGGAATGGCCGGCCCTGTTGAAGATGACAAAAATAAAAATACTGTTTTTCATTAAAGAATTTTTTCCTTTAATCTGCACAGGTGTCTTCATCATTTAAAAATGAGAGAGAGGCTGCCCACCCGTCATGGGAGGACTCTTGCTGCAGAGAGTCTGTCCCTCTAGGCCTTGTGCCTGCCCCTGGGGAGGGCCCTGCTCCAGGACACAAGCTCTCCGGAAGTCCTGTGGCGAAGGGCCCAGCTGCCTCCTCTGAGTCGGATGTTTCGGAAATCCTTCTTTGAAAAGGTGTCTCCCATCACTTGGGCCCTATCTTCCAGACACTAGGCGGTCCACATGGATGAGAGAGACGTCCACAGCCCTGAGCTCCATCGAGAGAGGGGGTGGCCGTGTGTCCATATTCTAGTCACTGCCAGGCTATTTCTGCTCCAAGTCACCTGGGAGGCGGGGGTGGTGTGAAACACACACTGAGAGATGGAGGAGTCAGCAGGGTGGTGAGCCACCCCAGGCCACCAGGCGGCCTCCCCCAAGGACAGATGCCCGGCACCCGGCCCACAAACCTGAGCTGAGAGCAGCTGCTGGGCACAGGTGTGTGGCTTCCAGAGGTGCCCTGGGAACCAGTGGGGACCTGGTGGCCCTTCTTCTAGGTGCCCATCCAAGACAGACAGAGGCGGAGCAGGGCGGTGCCTGCGGACACTCAGCAGGATTTTCACCTGGAATGGCTGGACCACTGGGTCACAGGTCCCCAAAGCCAACGAGCCTTGTTCTCTCAGCAAGACACATGCAAGCATAGCAAAGAACCAAAAAGTGCCTAGAATGAAGTGTCTTCTTTCCCCATTGTGGTTTTTTTTGTTTTGTTTTTTGTTTTTGTAAAAAAAGCAGCTGTGTGCTGCTGTCTCTGTGCAAAGAGTAAGGACCCAAAATAAATACATGATTGGAAACTCAGGAAGGTTCACAGTATCACAGGCGCAGGTAGTTGACAGAACCGGGGTCATTGCTTTGCAGCCCGGAGCATCAGCGACCATCGCCAAGGGGAGGGTGTGGGCGAGTGAGATCCAGTGGCAGCCAGGTGGCATCTCCGGTGCTCTGGGCCGAGCTGGGCTGGCCAAGTGTACGCTCCACTCCTATGGGTTGGTGATTCGTAGAAATTACTGCAGAAGGCAAGAGAGGCAGGTGAGGGCGAGATGAGCCGCAGCTGGACCCCCCCACCCATTGGGCCTCCCATGATGGGGCCTGGCCCCACCATTGATGCCTCAGGCCAGGGACTCCACGTGCCATGAGGGCTGGACACAGACCCCCAAATACTTACCCATGGGCCACCACACAGGAAGAGCCCAGGCCTACCCCTCCCGCCCAGACCTGTTTCCCCCTCTGTCCTTGGGGTGCTCTCAGCCCCAAGTAGGCCAGGCTGGCAGGCCATGGGCACACTTACTGTGTCGCTCTCGCCGTCGGAGGCTGAGTGGGCCTGTGCACTATAGTGGAGCGGGGAGTACACCCAGCTCCTCTCATCGGTGGGCTGGAGGGCGGGCAGGCGGCACGTGCAGGAAGGGCGCAGAGAAGAGCAGGGTGTGAGGAGGCACCAGAGAGGTGAGAGGGAGGAAGGAAGAAACAGAAATAAAAGAGGCGGACCCCCAATGCAGGACAAGTGGGCAGCTCGGCCCCCGGCTGCCCTCTCCCTGATGGGGACCTGCCCCCAACCTGGACGGGCCTTGAGATGGGCAGGACCGGGGTTGAGTGGCCGGAGCAGGCAGGGTGGGCAGCAGAAGCAGTGAGTGCAGTCGGGGCGGGGAGCAAAGGTGGCAGGAGCTTGGTGTACTGTGCTGTCCGCTGTCCTCTCTCCTCCTCCTCCTCCTCCTCCTCCTCCTCTGCCCACCCGTGACACCTAGCCCAGCAGCACCCAAACCCAGATCCTGCCTGCCATGCAAGCTCTGGGGGCGCTTGAAGGTGCAAGGTGGCAGGTGGCCTAGTGCTCTTCCAGCTGTGTCTGGGGAAGGGGTTCCCCATTCTGTCATCAGATTGGGGGCAGGCGTGCTTCCCTGCCAGGTCTGTTCCCATCTCAGCTGTCTTCTTTCTTCCTCCTCTCGCCCAGGAGCCCCCACTCCTGGCCTTCAAAGCCCCGAGGCCTGAGGACCTCTACCCCGGCTCAAGCCTCTGTTGTGAGCACCAGGCCTGGGCACACACCTGCCCTGGCCATGTCCACCTGGCTGTCCCCAGGCCCTAAACCTACTACAGCCACAACCAACAAGCCCCCAGACCCACCTCTCCTGCACTCACTGCCCCTCAGAGCCCACTTGCTGCTTCCCCCAACCTCTGCGTCTGCTCAACACCACCTTCCCTGCAGCTCTCACAGGCCAGACCCCTGTGCCCATCTGTGGCCTAGCACAAAGGCACACAGGGCAGCAGGGCAAGACACTACTGCAGGCCCCACTCATTCCTTCACACGGTTATGGCACAATACAAACCCCTGCTCATCCGCAGCAACTCGCTCCGCCTCCCCTGCCCACCTGGGACCCTGGAGGCCAGGGCCAGGCTGTCTGGGGGCTGCTTGTACCCAGTGCCCAGCACAGGGAAGCTGCAGGAGGAATTGACACTGACCTAGCTGCCCTGCTGGGACTCAAAACGTGAGAAAAGAGGGTCCCACTGGACCCTCTGTAGAGAGCTGGGTCTGGGGGAGGGAGGGACCCAGAAACTAGGGATGACCCCATTAGAGTTAGGTCAAGGGCACATCTTTCCTGCAGGCCTGAGGGTCCTTCTTGCCACTCATCCAGCCTTCCTGTCTTCCCATCCAGCCTCCACACTTCCGTTTCCACTGTGCCCCCTGCCGAGACACTCTTTCCTCTTCATTTCCACGCCCCACGTGTCTTTTAAAGTCCAGGTCAACCCCCTCGAGGCACCTCTGCAAACTGCTCCCCCAGGGATCCCTTAGGGGCTGCTGTGTGTCCCCAGCTGATGGGTCATGAAGTCACCTCTGGGGGATGGCATCCCCATCCTGGGAGGACAGTGTGGCAGGAGGGAGTGGTGAAGTAGTCTTGACACCCAGTGGCAAGCAGGGGGCTTGCTGTTGGGGCTGTGGTGTGAGCCTCCTCTTGAGAACAGAAACTCTCTCCAGTTCTTTACCCTGTTCCACCCATTCACACTGTGCGGCTCTGGGCCCTTCATTTATTGCTCAGAACGACGATAACAGGACTGATAAGGCCACTGCTGCATGACATCTACATAGCGTCCCACTGGGTGGATGAGTGTCGACTGCACACAAAGGCTGGACTCAGAATTTGTTTAAACTGTGTGCTCTTGTGGGCTCCCTGAGGAGCAGAGGCCTCAGTTATTCCATCTGTGAAATGGGTATGAAGATACTAGCTCCTCTCTCCTGTAGCTGAGTCAGCTTTGCAGGCCCTTATTGACCCATGTGACCATCCCCATCAGAAGGGCAGATGCCCCTTGGGGAGCCATCAGCAGGAAAGTCTTAATGAATGAGAAGTGTCCACCTGACTTGTCCCTCGCTTGGAAGGGCTGGGAAGAGGTGGCCTGGGGCTGGGGTTCAAATGTAGATTCCACCATGGCCAGGCCCGCTGAGCACCAGCCGTGCACCTGCTGGCCACTGATGCTAACTTCACAGGAGATTAAGTGACATCCCTGCAGGACACACACAGCAGGGCACCTGCACAGTTATCATGATTATTTTCCCCAAGTCCCTTCTCAGAGGGGCAGGGGCTGGGCTTCCTGGAGGCCTGCTGTGGTCACTTACAGTCCCCGAGGAGCTCAGCGTCATGGCCCGCAGTCGGCGATGCCGGGGAGAGTAAATCCAGTACCTCCCATCCGTGAACTGGGTGGGCCGGAAGGGCGGAGGAGGCAAAGAGAGGACAGGATGAGGGGACAGGAATGCAGAATCCAGCTGAGGTCAGGAAGGTCAGGTGGAGAGGGTGCTAGGCGGGGCAGGTAGCCAATGGCAAAGCAGTAGGAGTGTTTGGGGGTGTCAGGGTCACACTGTGGCCTCTACCTTCTCTGCTACCCCTTGTGGCCCAGCCACCCACTCACAGGACATAGCCCAACCACCTCACACATGATTTGAGAGAACAGGACAAAAGTCAAGCCCCAGGGATGGGAAAATGATGGCTGGTAGGGAGGACAGCATACAGTGTGCCCCCTACAGTTCCTGGCAGGGGCCCTGTGACCCAGCAGCACTGGCTCAGGACAGCAAGTGGTGGTAGTTAAGAAGCAGCGATAGCAGCAGAGGGCCCGGCCCACCCAAGCCTGGAGGTTTGAGGCCAGGCGCCAGGACCAGGGCAGTGGGCAGCCCGCAGCTCACCTTCCCTTGGGAGGCAGAGATGACAATGGAGGTCTGGGACGAGGGCAGGCAGCTGGGCTGCAGTATCGGGCATTCTCTGTTGCAACTGGGGCCATCTGACCCCTGACCCACCATCGAGGGCCAGTGGACTAGACTTTGCAGGCTCCTGGCCACCCGGTACCTACCTCACCCAGGCTCCCGGCTCATCTAATCTGTGCCTACAGGAGATGTAAAGGGGGAGGTGACCCCAGATTTGGGAGGGAGGCCCTAGTCTCCAGGACAGGGCCCCTTCCTGCTGTGATGAACCCCGCCTTGTTCAGGAACAGCCGCATGTCCTCGGCCAGGGAAGACGGAGGCATGAGGCCCACCTGCCCCTGCCACATTTCCCTTGCCCCCTAAGGACAGAGCCCACCCAGCCACCCCATCACCCAGGAGAAGATCCACAGCATTTCCAGCACAGACCCAGGACCCAGGGGCCCACTGGGGCTGAGAGCGTGAGGACCTGGGTGATTCCCAGGGGGACCGGGTAGCAAAGCTGGGGCCTTGGCTCTTGCCAGGCAGTGGTCACAGGGTCTGGGGAGCAAGGCCCAGGGACGTTTCCTGGCCTTGGGATGCCTGGCCTGGGTATGAGGGGGGAGCTCACATGCCACGTGGGTGTGCACGTGTTCAAAGTAGACCACGTGAGTGCCGTCAGCATGTAAGAGCACTGTGAGTGTGGTGTGCAAGAACATGTGCAGGTGTGTGTGTGCCTCTCAAATGTGAGTGTGTGAGCGTGTCCATGTCAGTGTGCACGTGTACAAATGTGGGCGTGTGTGCTTGTGAACACGTGTACACATGTGCATGTGTACAGGGGTATGATAGTGTGTGCAATGTGTGTGGGCATGTCAGCAAATGTGCATGCATGAGCACATGTGGGTCGAGGGCCCTGTGACGAGAGAGAGCCCCTGGAGGACTTACAAAGTAGATGTCGGTGGCGGGCGTGTCCTCCTCATCCGAGGCCTGGCTGGCGGGCTCCGAAGCCTGGCTGGCGGTTTCCGCTTCAACAACAATGGCAGAGGTACTGGCCGGGGAAGCCTCCACCCTGGGGACAGGGCAGGACATGGGAGTCCTGGGCCAGGCCCTCAGCAGTCCCTCCTTTCCTCGCCCACTCCCTCTCACCCTCCTGCCCCCCCTCATCAGTGTGTCACCACGGAGACAAGTCTTAGGAAGCCAAATAAAACTGAACACCCCCCGTTTTGTCATGGCCCAGGGTGTAACTGGCCTACCTGGACCTCTCCCCTCAACACAGGCACACACACTGGCCTGGCCTTGCCACTTACTCCCACGGCACCCTCTATAGAGAGCTGGGTGAACGTAGAGCCGCACTTTCCTTCTCTGAGCCTCAGTTCCTCATCTGTAAAGTGGGGACATGCAGGTCTGAGCACTTACGATATGCCGAGCCTGCTCAAGAGCCTTGTGTGAATGAACCCACTGAATCTCCCTTGGGAAGGGTTTGCTGCTGTTCCATATCACAGGTGAGGAGACTGAGACTAAGAGAGATGGTGAGCATCATGCCCAGGCCTCAGCTGAAAGCTATGTGATTGCTACGTAATTTTCATTTCATGAATAAATGACAAGCTCTAAGGTGACAGAGCGTTCCTAACTGTGGCGAAGTTGTTCTTCAGTCATGTTTCAGGTCAGGCTGTTTTTCTGGGCAAAGACTGAGTGATATGTTACACTGCAAGACTTCAGTTAAGGGCAAAAAGCACAGTGGCAGAGACTGGAGTGTGCGTGTGTGCGCGTAAAATAAACCCTTAATGGGCCGAAACCGGTTTGGCTCAGTGGATAGAGCGTCAGCCTGCAGACTGAAAGGTCCCAGGTTTGATTCTGGTCAAGGGCATGTACCTGGGTTGCGGGCACATCCCCAGTAGGAGATGTGCAGGAGGCAGCTGGTCAATGTTTCTCTCTCATCGATGTTTCTAACTCTCTATCTCTCTCCCTTCCTCTCTGTAAAAAAATCAATAAAATATGTTTAAAAAACAAAACAAAACAAAAAAAAACAAACAAAAAAAACTCTTAATGGCAAAGTGAAGCCTGGGAATGTGGTGTCAAAGCTAAGGTCTCTTAAAATAGAACAGCAAAAAAATACAATAAAATAAAAATAGAACAGAAATTCTAAATTATAAAATTAAATAGACCAAACAGATGAGAAATAAGTTAAGACATAAAGAAACTGATCGACAACAATCAACACATTGACAGAGAACTTTCCATTCCCTGGCAAAAAATACACATTTCTCCCATATGTCCATGGATATTAAAAACAAAAAAACTAATGTTGTATGTACGTGACCATAGACTTTAATCTGTTTTAAAAAATAGCATAGGTTGCTTTAGGCCACTTTTCAACTCAAAAGTAAAATTAGAGTTAAGTACTAAAAGGGTAAAAAAAATCCTTAGGTACCCAGAAGTGCAGAGACACTCCTAAATACTAGTAAACCTCAGTCCATGGTCTCTCTCCCTGAGCACTGCTGATATCAGGGCTGGGTCACTCTCGGTGGGGGGCTGTCATGGGCACTGTGGGGTATTGGGTAGCATCCCTGGCCCCCACCCACCCAATGCCAGGAGCACCCCCAGTTGTGACAACCACAGATGTCCCCAGACAGTGCCCAGTGTCATCAGGGGGCAGGACCACCCCCAGGTAGTTGAAAGCCTCACTGCCTTACATCAAAGAGGACCTTAAAAGGAAAATCATAACTATCCATAAAGAGCCAGCATAAAAAGGAACTGCTTCATGTCAAAACTCTTGGGGCAGTAAAAGCAGCACTCAGAGGAAAATGCATAGCCTTAAGTGCCTCTTATCAAAGAAGAAAAAAGGAACTTAAGCACTCAACCTATGCTGAAGTAAAAGAAACAAATGAGAAAACAAATCAGAAGTTAGAAGAAAAAAATTACTGATGAGTTAAAGTGATGAAACAAGAACAAAATATGAGAGCAGAAAGGGTGACTAAGACCAAAAGTGGTCCTTTGACGAAACTGGCCAGTCATCTTTTCCAAGTGCAGGCAAGGCTAAGAGTGAGGGAAGGGAGGAGAAAGAATCGCAGATCACCACCGAGGTACATCCCTGGACTGACACATTACATGCAGCTCTGTGAGTGCAACTGTGCTCCCCAGCACCTCAGTTCCTGAAGCCCCATTCCCATGCCTCTGCTCCCCAGAATAAATTTCCCAGCCTGCCTTGCTGCCAGCTGGCCATGTGACCATGCTCAGCCAATGAGATTGGGGCAGAAGTTGAGTACAGAAACCAGGCAACAGGAGAGCATGGACCACATGGACTGGATGGTCACTCACCCCTCTTCCTCCTCCTTAGGGACCACTATCTCCACACTGCATGCGGGCTCCACCTGCACTGTGATCTGCTGCAGGTCCTCCTCTACGCGTGCCTCCTCCTGGGGCCTGGAGGCAATGGGATGACATGCTCAATTTCCCTCCTCTCCCACCTCCACTTCCCAGGAGCTCCAGCTGAGCTCTGGGCAGGTGCTGATTTCAGTCCCATGGGGTCTGAGGTGCTATCTCTAGGTGCCAACCCACCAGGGCCCTAAGCTGGTCCAGCTCAGGCCTAGTCCTTTTGGCTGCCACGCCCAGCTGGGGGCTTTGAGGGGACAGCAAATGACCGTTCACTTGGGGTTGTCCTGGGACTCTGGCACCAGCAGGGGCACAATGATGGGCGACATGAATCCTGCCCCCATTCCTGGGGTGGCTTGGAACCCGCCTAGGACCTGAACTAGGGGTGGGGTGGTTTGGGGGCCCAGAAGCTGAGGCCCCTGTTGAAGGTGGTGGGAGCCTTTGGGCAGCCAGCAGGCAGCTGGACAGAGGGAGATGTACTTTTCGCTAAATGTGCTTTGTACCATGACTTTCTTTGCAACTGGAAAGAATTATCCTCCCAAAAGCTAATTGTGGAGAGCAACCCCTATTCACCACAGCTGTGTGACAAGATCAAACAACTGGGAACAACCCCAGTGTTCCCCAAGAGCAGGAACAATCTGTTGGAAGGAAGAGAACTGCCTGGCTGGTATGGCTCAGTGGTTGAGCATCGATCTAAGAACCAAGAGGTCACAGTTCGATTCCCAGTGAGGACATATGCCCGGGTTGTGGGCTTGATCCCCAGTAGGGGGTGTGCAGGGGGCAGCTGATTGATAATGTTTCTCTCTATCCCTCTTCCTTTCACTCTCTCTCTCTAAAAATCAATAATAACATATTTTTAAAAAAAGAGAAGGAAGAGAACCAGCAAAGGCTCATAGCAACAACCTTCATCTGGAAGTGACAAAGCAAGGAACAGGGGGCACAGAGCCACAGCTTTTGTCAAAGCAAAAGGGAGAAACAGGCCTGAGTGTATGTTTGCTCGTATATTCATAAAATACCTCCAGAGAGAGGGAAAAAAACATCTAGGGGGTGCTCCCAGGGAAGGGACTGGGCATGGAGCAGAGGCAGGCATCTCAGTGTGTGCGCTTTTACATCTCTTAGAATAAAAAAGAAAAAGAAAGGATTAACAGGTGCAGGGGAGGGGGCACCCAGGTAGGAGTGAAACACAAAGTGACTCGAGATTCTGTGTGGCTCTTGAGCCTGAAGATTAATCGCTAAAATAAATCTGTTCCCAGGAAAGAGGGGCTCTGGGTGGAAATGTGGAGGGGTGAGCTGTGCAGAGGGAAGGGAAGGGCGGAAAGGGGCTCTGCAGGGAGGAGGTGGGGAGACTGTGGGGACTAGAGTAGAGACTGGAAGGGAGAGGGCTGGGGGCTCATCTTACCGGCTATCCTGTCCAGAGGACTGTGTGCGCCGCCTTCCGAGAGAACACAAACAGGTGGAATAGATGGAATAGGTAGGGAGGCCTCCCCACCTGCCCCACCCCTCCCAGGCCCTGTGCTGGCCCCTCCTCTTAGGAATGCAGCCCTACCTCTGAGCCGCCCCCACCTCCGGGGGCCCCCTTCTGCTCACCTGTACCTTGGCTGCTCTGAGGTCTCTGAGGGGGACCGCTCCGGGATGGACAGGGATGTGGAGGACAGGGTTGTGGCGATGGATGCGGTGGTGGCCTCCTCAAAAGAAGGTGGTGTGCAGGGCAGGAGGTCAGGCCGGCCTGTGGGGAGGAGGCAGTGGGTACCTATGGGAGCCAGGCTCCAGGGCCTGCTGCAGGGACTCTGGGCTCGACTGCAGCTCCCACTGGTCACTCACAGTTTTCCCCAGCACAAGGGATTCCAGTACCTTCCTGCTGCTCTCAAACTAAAATCCAAACTGCCTCCCTTCGACCCTGCCCTACCTGCCCTCTTCACCTCCCTGCCTTCTCCGCCTCCCTCACACTCACTCTGCTGCAGCCACACGGGCCTCCTTATTGTTCCTCCAACACACCAGGCACCGTCCTGCCCCAGGACCTTTGCACATGCAGTTTCTCCCTTGATGCTATTCCCCAGCCCCTCCCTGACTGGAATCTTCAACCCTGGTTGCTTGGAGGGACCTCCAGAACATCAGGCCCAACCCACTGAGCACTTCCTCCTTCTAGGTCTGTGTCACCCACAGGGCGGTGCTTTCTATGCTTAGTTCTCCCTGCAGGTCTTCCTGGGCCTCGTCCCAGCTATTCCCTACTCCCCAGGTGCCGCAGATGTTGAACTGGAAGGGGACCCCTCCCATTCGGGCTTAGCCCAGCTGCGGGGATCCCTTTCCTCACACGCATTGCTATTGTTGCTCCCTGCACCTCTCCCCCTAACCCCCTAGGGATGGTGTCTTTCCCCAGCAGCTGCCTCATTTCTCCTGTCACAAATGTGCCCACTCCCACTGCCCAGTCACCTTCGTCCTCCAGCGTGGGGTAGCTGCGGGCCCCCCGCAGGTCGTACTGCGTGTCCTCCCGCTCACTGGGGATCTGGCTGGCTGAGAAGGCAGCTGTGGGCCCCAGGGGTTTGACGGCCAACAAGGCACCACGGCCCTTCTTGGATGGTGACGACTTCAGGGCTGGGGAGGGAGAGTGGTTGATGTGCTTGGGGCGGCGACAAGGCAGGGCCCCTCAGACCTCCGTCTCTCCTTTGCGTGAAAGTGTGGTGGGCACCGAGGGGCCCACCCCTTGTACACACGGCCCTCACTGTTCCAGTTCCAGCCTGTCCCTCAAGCCTGGGGCCTGGAGGCAATGGGATGACATGCACAGGAAGCAACGCTCTTTCTGGAGAAAGCCCCGCCCTGCTTTCCTCCTGGCTCTGCCCACCAACAGAGATGGAACCTAGCACCTCCGCTCTTGGCCTCCAGAAACAGCAGCTGCCAATGTTTATTTGAGCACTTTGGGGCCTCATCCCCTTTGTCCCAGCCTACCATCGCTGTGCCCAACATTCACACAAGAAAATGGAAAGCCCTCGGGAATGCGAGGCTCAGAGCCAAGGACCTGGCCCCCAGCCAGGCTGTGTGGCCTGGGGGAATAGCTCAGCCTCTCTTGACCCCAGCATCCTCGTCTGCAACAAGGTCAATGAGGCAGGGAACCCCATAACACTCTGCACCAGGCCTGGCCTGTCATCACCCGTCACCGTCCTCTCCTTGCTCCATGGTGGCTAGCGCAGCTCCCAGCACACACTAGGTGCTCAATTTTTCCTGTGCACAACCATTCAGTCCCCCGAAGCCAGCACTCTCCCCGGGACTACAGTGGGAATAACATCCCAAGAAGGTTCCAGGAAGTGGTATGCTGGTCAAGTTAACAAGCATCTCTTTGGAGACAAAGCTGGATTTGTGGTGTTGGCCTGTTTTCATGGTATAAATGTTCCCCCCAGTCAGTTGCAAGCTACTGACTAAATGTCACAGAACATGGAGCTGCCTCGGCTTTATGAGCCAACTCCAGGAGATGGGCTGGCTTGCAGCCCACCTAGGCCTGGGCTGGGCTGGGAGAGTGGTCCCACGTGCGGAGCACACCACAGGGTTTGAGACCTGGGAAGGAGGCACACACAGACACACACTGAGTTCCTACTATGTACCAGGCCCCACGCTGGACACTGGGGACACAGTGACCAAGGCCAGCAAGCACCCTGTATTTTTTGGAGGGGGCTGAGGGGTAGAAGACACACAGACACGTTGGGAGCAAGACTCTTTTGGATGGCACGTGGGATCTCAGCCTGGGGTGTGCACCAGGGTCAGGGACCCTCCAGGCCCAGGATACATGTGGGGCCTCGGAGACCACCCACAGAGCGAGAGCCATTACCGCTCACCCTGTAACCTTCCCTGACAATGTCTAGTTAGGCCAATGACCATCTCAGTGCCACCAAACTCACATGCCCTTAGTGATAGAGCGAGGCTATGGGCAGCCCTGCTGAATGCTGGCACTGGACTTGTATGAAACACATGTTGCCCTCACAGCTCTGTACAGATGGGGAAACTGAGGACCGTGATCTCTACTGGCAGGAGGTCCACACAGACAGAATGAGGCGAAGCCAGGACTCAAACGTGGACATGGGCACCAGGCCCTGTGCTGACCTGTGTGGTGCGGCTGCCTGACTACCCTGTTCTCGGGACCAAGTCCCTGACTGAGCCCCGGGGCTGACCAAGCAGCAGAACGAGGCACCTGGTTTACCGCACTCTTGGCTGCCTGCTCGCCTCTCTCCACACCCCAGGTCCCTCCTGCTCAAAAGGCAGGTAAACTCACAGGAGTTCTTCCGAAAGACTGTGTTGCTCATGAACTTGAAGAAGCGCTCGGCGTAGAAGCTGGGCCGGTGGACGGAGACAGTGTCCTGGGAAGAGATGTGGGGGCCCGAGGGAAAGCAGGGGTGTGAGCACTATGGCTCCCTGTGTCCCACAGGACAGCCCAGAACAGACCACTGTGGGGGGTGGGGGGTGGGGTGCACCTCCTCTGTGGAGGGGATAAGAGGGTCACAGCACAGGGCTTTCTGGAGGGGACCCAGGGAATCAGGTAAGAGTGGCAGGAAGGGGTATGGAAGATTTTTACACTGTAAACCTATCTGTATTTGTAATTTTTTGAGCCATGTGAATAATTATTCAAAGAACAAATAGCTATTCAAAGTAAACGGATAAATATCAAAATTAAGGAACCAGAGGGATTTTCTACAGCAGGGGTTGTCAGAGCATGGCCTAACACCTGTTTTGTAAGTAAAGTGTTTTTTGTTTTTGTTTTTGTTTTTAAAATGTACTTTTATTGATTTCAGAGAGGGAGATAGAGAAACATCAATGATGAGAGAGAATCATTGATTGGCTGCCTCCTGTATGCCCCACACTGGGGATTCTCTCTCATCATTGATGTTTCTAGCCCTCTCTCCCTCTCCCTTACTCTCTCTGAAATCAATTATGAAAACACACACACTTTTTTTCTTTTTTTTAAAAAAGAGCCTCCTGCTGGTTGGCCACCTGGATCTTCTCAATGCACATTCTGAAAGCTCCTGCTTGACCCTCCAAACACTCTCTGAGGGGTGTGGAGGATTGTAGATTGGGATCTTAGCATTTTACAGACTGTAAGCAAATGGATAGCCCTTAACACTGTAGTAAGAATTGGTCTGAAAAGGGGGGTGCCATAGAAGGAAAGTTATCTACCAGGGCTGGCTTTTGCCAGAGTTGGACCAGGGGTGTGAGGGCTGCCAGGGTCCCACAAGTGGGCTGTTTGGCTCCCAGTGGTTGGTTCTCACAGTTTTTTATATTTAGAATTAATCCACTGCCGGGGTTTCCATGTTGGCAGTGCTCAGGAAAAATTGCATTGCAAGCTTTTCTCAAGCAACAGAGATGTTCTGCTAAAGTGGGCCACATGCCCACCTGGCAACAGGAGTCAGAGCTGTGTGGTGCTGCCCCTGGGCCAAGACCCCCTCACACTGCACAGTTCCAGATTCTTCTTTGGCTGGCCCCTGACTTTCCCAGTCAGGCTGTCCTTGGGAAGCCTTCCAATCAGCTTGGGGGTCCCCTCCTCCAGGAAGTCTTCCTGTATCCCTCATAGATGGCTCAGACCCGCTAATCCCTCGCCCTGTGACTGTCTGCTATACAGCTACTCCAGGAAGGGGGGGACATGTCTCTCAGTTCTTTAGCACCTGTGCCTGCCAGGGAGATGGTCACTGCACTTGTGGACTGATAGATGGAACGAATGAGTGAGTGAATGAATGAATGATGCTCACCCCATCGTGGACAAGTGCCTTCCAGGTGTGTTCCAGCTTCTTGATGAACCTGGCAGAGAAAAAGCATCCAGAACATCAGCCAAATCTTTGGGTCCAGGAGTTCTCTACCAGGGCCATCCTGTCCCCAGAGGACACTGGGCAATGTTTGGGAACATTTGTGGTCATCACAACTGCAGGTGCTCCTGGCTCCAAGCAGGCGAAGCAGCCCTGGTTTAAAGGAACTAAAGCTGTCTGCTCCCACTACCGCTAATCTGGAGGAGGAAGTGAAAGGGCCAGGGTGCTTGGCCCTCCGTGGAGGACAGACTGCTAGTGCCTCCCAGAGCCTGCCTTTCCTCTTTCCTCCTGGCCTAGACGGAGCCAGGCTCCTCTCTACTAGAGTCAGTCCCTTGAACCATGGCCCCCAGCCAGGACCCTATCACACATCTGGGCTGGGTACAATGCCATCTCCCCGCTGCAGCCTTCCTGGACGCCCCTCGTCTGTGGGGGAAGAATCCCTCCTTATGACACCACTACCCCCACTTATTTACTGCCATGTGCTACCCACTCCTTCCGCCCCCCCGCCCCCCGGGCCTGGGCAGAAATCCTGGCAGGCTACTTCAAAAGCTACCTAACCCTGCTCCAACCCGAGGGAGATCTTACAGAAAGATGCCTACAGGAGACAAGGTCAGCCCTCCCATATGAAAACAAAACAAAACAAAACAAAAAACAGGCTGTGAAAGTTGAAGGGCAGGAGGTGATTTTTACAAAGTCAGTCCTCACTTATAGGTTCTGAGACTAACGGAAACAATGTATAACAAAAACAACTTTACCACAGGCTAAGTGATATAAACATGAGTTATGTTCCTAGGCATCTCAGCAATGTTATAATGCAACCATGTTGAACGAAATGATGTTGTTCAAGGACCTGCTACATTTAAAAAAGAGAAGCACGCAAAGAAGAAATCGGCCTTGACCTGTCTTCGACATTACTGAGTCCCTAGGACAAATCTAGATTCCGGGGGTGGAATCTCTAGGTTGGGGACCAAATGTTCCCGTTATGGGAGAGCTGGGGAGGAGGGCGGCCAACAGGAGCCTTCCTGAAGGCTAAGAGGGCCCTGCAAGCAGACAGCACCCGGCTTCCCTGAGCAGGTGCACCCGGGGGACTAGGCACCCACCTGTAGGACTGCAGGATGTCGATGATCCCGATGTGCAGCAGCAGACGCTCCCCTCGGCCATTCACGGCGGGGATCCCACCCATCCTGGAGAGAGAGGAGCCCGAGCGCCATCACCCACACATCCAGGCCAGAGGACCAGGGACTGGCCCCGCCTGCTCAGGTCTAGGTGGGAGGGGGCTGGGGCTCCAATCCTGGTCTGGGACTTGGGGAGAGACAAGGGTGAAAGGAAAGAGGAGCCTGGGGTTTAAGAATCCACATGAGCCCTGACCATTTTGGCTCAGTGGATAGAGCATCAGCTTGCAGACTGAAAGGTCCCAGGTTCGATTCTGGCCAAGGGCATGTACCTTGCTTGCGGGCACATCCCAAGTAGGAGGTGTGCAAGAGGCAGCTGATTGATGTTTCTCTCTCATCGATGTTTTTAACTCTCTATCCCTCTCTCTTCCTCTCCGTAAAAAATCAATAAAATATATTAAAAAAAAAAAAAGAATCCACATGAGCCTGGGTGGTGTGGCTCAGTGGTTGAATGTAGACCTATGAACCAGGAGGTCACGGTGTGATTCCTGGTCAGGGCACGTGCCCAGGTTGCAGGTGCGATCCCCAGTAGAAAGCATGCAGGAGGCAGCCGATCAATGGTTCTCTCATCATTGATGTTTCTATCTCTCCCTTCCTCTCAGAAATCAATTAAAAAATATTTTTAAAAATCCACATGACCCCTATAGATCGTAGCTTGGCTGGACCTTCAGTGGGGGTCCCAGCACAGGGGACCCCCATCTTGGCATGGGATGGAGCAACTCTACCAGCCAGCTCAAATTCAAAGCTGGAGGCCTGAGGCTCACAGCTAAGAGGCCCAGGTGCACACACACATACACACGGTGCACTTGCATGCACTCATGCAACTTGCACACATATGCATGTATATGCATACACACAGTTGCTCACACAGTTACACTCATAGTGCGCGTGCGCGTGTGCACACACACACACACACACACACACTTGCATAATACGCATACATATGCACACGCACACTCCCAGGCAGGACTGCAAGGGCTCTTGGGTGTAGTCTGGGGAGTTAATTGCCTCACGTAGCCTCAATCCTGAACATGCCCAGCCCAGATGGTTAATGAGGTTACACGATGTAGCAGCTATCCTGAAGCCACCATAACCCAAACCCACCAACATCAGGCTCTGCTCACTGCACTCCATGCACTGCTGAGCTCACCTGCATGCCCTGCCATCCCCTGCCAGGCCCTGTGCAGATCCTACAAACATGCCAGGATGGTCTGAGGTCAGGGCCAGCTGTGCAGGGCCACTTTGCACATGCCACTCCCTCCCACCTTACTCAGTTGCAGCCCTGTGCCTGGTTCCCTCTGCCTTCCACAGCTGGTGGCCTAGTGCAGTGGCCAGGCTGGGGTCAAGCCTTGCCCCACCCCCCACCAGCTGGCTGTGCACACAGGATAGCTATCTCCACCCCATCTCTGAGCCTCTTTCCCCAGCTACAGATGAGGAGGTGGCCCCACCTCCTCCAGGGCCCCCGTAAGGACAGAACACGGTAGTGTAGGTAGAGAGTCCAGCGGGTTCCCAGCATGGTCAGTGCATGGCTCATGAACAATCTTGACCCATCTATAGCGGTTCTCGTCTGGGATGACCCTGCCTTAGGGGACACTGGGACATGCCTGGGGATATCTGTGGCTATCACGCCTGGGGGTACTGGTAGCATCAAGTAGGTAGGGACCAGGGATGCTGCTCAGTACCCCAGTGTCCAGGAGAGTGCCCCACTGAGAATGATAAGGCCTCAGTGTCCCCAGTGCTGAGGAAGGGGACATGCCATGAGTCTGTCTCCCTGACTAAGCCCCCAGGGCAGGATCAGGTTGGGAGGTTGACACTGAGGGGGTGCAGTCGGGACATGCTCCTCTCCATGACCTTGCATTTGGCACGGCCACCTTTTATCTTTGGGGAAGCAACACGCTCAATCCTCCCATTGGTGGGTTCTGGGTTAGGTATCTTGCTATAAAGGGGCTCTCCCATCCCGTCATCTCAATATCCTGTGCCACCTTTCAACATCTGTCTAATTGTGCTTCACACAGTGGGGTCCAGCAGGAGGGAGGGGACCTCTATGTTTCCCATGTGGATGGACAAGGGCCTGAATCCACTGATCAGTGTCTGCCGAGGTCGAGACACCCTGGCCATAGCTGTGCGTCATCTGTCTGACCTTCACCAGGCCTGGTGGGCAGACACTGCTGTGCCTGTGTGCAGACCAGAAACTGGCCACAGAAAGGCTTCTGCCTGGTTTGCTTTGTCATTGCTTGCCTTTTGTGCCAGCTCCCCCTGCCCATGTTCACACCTGGCCAGAGGGGTGGGTAGAGACAAGAGCTGGAAGCCCTGGAAGCCCCGCCAGCCCCACTACCTACGTGTCATCCGTCTCGATGGCCTCCCCACACGCGGCCCCGCCCTGGATGGACTCCATGGCTGTGGAGTAGAGCGCCTTCTGACCGAGCGGCCGCTTCTCATCTGCCGTGCTCTGGGCACCCTCAGCCTGCCACTCCCGCTCCTGCTGGTCGATGTTGTGCACACCCAGGAGCAGGCTGTAGTCCATGATCTTGAAGCTCTCCAGCACCTACCGAGTGTGTGTGGGGGGAGAGCGTCAGGACACACGCCCTGTCCCCCACCCCCTGCCCCCAAACCTGGTGGTGATCTCAAGCTGCGCACCCTGCATCTCTGTCCGTTCAGTCTCCACAGCCACGCCGGGAGACCCTATTGCTATCCCCATTTCACAGACAAGGAGACCAAGGGTGGAAGGCCAGGCTGTGCAGCAGGCAGATGGCGACAGAGCTGGGATTGGCCCCTAAGGGTGGCCTAGGGGGTGGGTGTAACCCTAAGCCAGGCTGCCTCTCTGAGACCGGACAGAACGCTTCCTCCCCTGAGACAGAGCAGCTGACTCTGCGCTCCCACTTCCCTGGTGCCAGTTGGGGAGCCTGGGTGCTGTGGATGCAACACCCACTCCAGCCCCACAGTGGAGTCCAGGCACATGACCATCAGGCTTGGGGGATGAACCCCCCAGACGCCGAAAGTCCCTGAGACATCAAAGAGGTTTTCTGGTGACACTGTGTGAAGTTCTCCACAGGGTCTGTGAGCTGAGGACAAGAGAGGACCCAGCCCAGCCCCTGACAGCTGAGGATCTCGGCAGGGACGCCCCTTGCCAGGTCTCTGTTTCCTCATCGCTAAAGGGGGAGTGGCCTGACCTTCCAGGCTGTGGGACGGGTGGGGGTGGGCGCAGGCCGACTGAGACTGTAAGAGCTCGTGAAGACCCTGGCAGAGCATTCCTTATCCCTAAAAATCACCTGCTGTGGAAGCGGGTGGCACGGAGCCAGGAGTGCTGGGTGGTGGGGCAGGTCTGGACCTGAGGTGCCCCTTAGGGGCCATGAGAAGGTCGAGCTGCTTCTGTGGGTTTGGGTTGTGTGGTAGGAACAGTCTGATTAGGACACAGGGACGAGGGGAGCAGAGGGAGCCTGGTGCCGGGCTATGTATCTCGGGCTCACTCTGCACTAGCGTTCACCAGCATCGCCGGTTCACAGATGGGAAAACTGAGGCTGAGAGAGGCTGAGGACCTCACAGGGGCGTGTGTCCCAAGGTCCCCACCCTTAACCACCTGCACTCGCCAGGGCAAGGGGGCCTCTCTGGCCCTAAGTTCCTCCTCTGCAGTGGGATTGGGGCAGCAGGGCTGGGGCCAAGGCTCACCAGGCAGTCCCGCTGCAGCGTCTTGACGAGTGCAGAAAAGGTGTCAGCGTCCAGCAGGAGTCCCTCGGGCATGTCCTGGATGAAGTCCAGGTCCTTGTAGGTGGGGATGCTCTTCTCCCGTTCCTTCTTGCTGGCCCGCCGCTTGTATGTGGAGCCCTTGAGATCAAACTTGAGGTGCATCTTGACCATGCGTGGCAGGATGTTGTTCATGACCACCACGCGGATGTTCTTGCCCCCGGACTGCACGCAGTACAACCCATAGAACTTGGGCAGGAGCGTCCGCGGATTCTGGTTGAGGTTCTGGGGGGGTGGGAGAGGGGAACGTGTTGGTAGACAGTAGCCAGGAGGCCACGCTCTGCCTCGTAGCCACTCCCACACTCCCTGGCCTCACACACAGCCACTCAGATCTCAGGCCAGAGGTCACCTCCTCCCTGACCTACCACCTCCTTCCCCAGGACCCCAACTTTACACGGGTCACATCAGCCAGTTTAATTCTCTATCTCCCCATCCAAACGGAAGCTCCAGGAGGGCCTGTTTCTACCAAGCCAGGTCCAGAGACATGGCCTTTCGATAAAGAACCCCATGGGACACCACGGGGTATCTGGGCCCAGCTTCCCACCAGGTCAGACTAGGTGTCCCTCTTCCCAGCCCACCCTAGGGTTCCCCAGCCCCAGAGCAGGGGCTGGCAAACTCCAGCCCGAGGGCCAACTCCATCCAGCTGCTTGTTCTCATACTAATGGTTTTATGTTGAAGAGTTGAAAAAACATACAAGAAAAATAGCATTTTGTGACGTAAAAACTTCATAAAATTCACATTTCAGTGTCCATAAATAAAGTTTTATTGGCACTCTGCCTGCCTGTCTGCTCAGGCACTATCTATAGTGGTGTTCCTGCTGCAATGGCAGAGCTGAGCTGTGGAGACAGGCTTTTGGCTCACATAGCTGTCTGGCTCTTTACAGAAAGTTTGCTGGTCCCCGATCTAGGGGACAGAGGGGTCCCACCAAGATCACACATGGCGGATGAGGGATGCTCTAAGAGAGATGGTCACAACCTGGGCAGAGCACCTAGAGGGGTCTGTCCCCATGCCCACCAGGTCGGCACAGCAGGGCAGTCGACACTCAGGTGGAGCCCACCTGAGTATAAGGACCCCCGCTCCCAACCCTGCCCAGGGGCCTGATATGCCCTTTTGAGTCCTGAGTCATACCAGAATGGGGATGCCCAAGCAGCTGGTCCTTTGCGAGGTGCCAGCTGGTGGCCCAGCTCCTCTTCCCCAGTGCCTCTGAGTCACCAAATGCCGAAGCATTCTGTCCATGAGCCACAATTTCTGGACCAGGACTCAGGGACATCAGTGGGGTAGAGAATGGGGAGCCAGGACCTAAACAGCAATTCCTGCTCACAAGTGTGGGGGGACTGCCTGAGGGGGTCTCTGAGGGTGAGGCCATGAGACTCAGGAAGAGCCTTGGGGACCCCTCTGCCAGGGCCTTAGAGCCTTTGCTCCTGTGAAAAGGAGCTGGGGGCAGAGCAGAATTGCTGCATGTGCCGAGAGGAAGAGGGGTGTAAGGTTGGGGGAGGCAGACAGGGGCTGGAAGGAAGCCCAGGACACTGCCCCCAACCCCTGGAGCCTTGCGGGAACCCATGACCCCTACCATGTAGTAGCCGGGCAGCAGTTTCTGCAGGAACTCTGCCTCTTTGTGCATCACCGTCTTAATGATGAACTCATCGTCGCTGGTGACGTAGAAGAGGGAGCCGCTGGCGCCAGGGTTGGACAGCTCGATCAGAGGCTCATTGCACAGTGAGTACTGGAAGGAGAGTGGTGAGTGGGTGGGGGGGTCCCATCTATGATGAGCTCATAGGAGACAGTAACGTCTGCTTTGCTGGCAGGCTCTCTTCCTCCCTCCTGTGTTGAAGGGAAAGGGGCCCCAACCTACAGCCAGCAAGGAACTGAGTCCCGCCAATGACAACATGAGCTTGGCCTTGGACCCTTCCCCAGTCTAGTGTCACATGGGACCCCAACAACTGCCCATCTCCTGATTACAACCCTGAGCAAAGAACCTGCTAAGCTGCACCCAATTCTTGATCCACAAAAACTGTGAGGTTACAGCCAGGTGGTGTTTTGAGCCACTGAGTCTGTGCTAACTTGTTACAAAGCAACAACTGACTAACACACCTACCAAGTAATCATCTGGCCGGATGCCGAAGAGCTCCCGGAAGTAGCGGAAGGCGACAGGTGCATAGGTCTTGAACCTGAAGTCCTGGAAGTGGTGAGCGGGAGTAAGGTTGCTGCCTTCACTGTGGAGGAAGGAGGGAGGAAAGCCTGTGAGGGATGGTGCCTCTAGGTGCTGTGCTCCACGGCCTTCCCTCAGTGGCCAAACTGAAAGGCAACTTCAGGCTTCCAGTGGGACTCAGGGCTGTGGCCAGTCTCAAGAGACCCAGTATCCTCTCTCTAGTCCTTCCTTGGCTGAGTCCACACGTGGCTGAGCACATGACCACCTGCAATGAGACCACTGCCCAGCCTCTCTTGCAGCCAGGTGTGGTCAGGTGACTGTACCGGCCAATGAGCTGTGAGTGGGGCAGAAATGATGTGTGTCATTTCCTGGTTGTGCCCTAAAGGAAAGGGGAATGTGCTACCCTCCCCTTCTCCTTCCTGCTGTTAGAATGCAGATGTGATGGCAGAAGCCTAGGCAGCCACCTGGGTTGCTGATTAGAAAAGCTGCATATTGAGGATGGGAGAGCAACAAGAAGGAACCCAGGACCCACCTGACCAGCCCTGGATTGCCTATAGACTTTTCTGTGTGTGTGAGAAAGAGAGAAAAAAAACAAACTTCTTTTTTCCCCTATTAAAAAAACACCACTGTTACACTGGCTCTCTCTGACTCAGCAGCAAACTAATATCCTAATGGATACCGAGTCAGACCTCAAAGTCAAACAGACACCAGTAAAGGCTATTTGCAGCAGAGAAGAGAGCTCGGAGAACACGAGGCTGTTTCGTATGACAACACTGTGTCTGTCGGGGGTGCTGCTGGGAGGCGTGGGAGCCAAGCCTACCTGGGGAAGAAGATGCTCTCCACGACGTAGAAGTCCTGCATAAGCACGTCTCGCTCCGGCTTGGAGCTCAGGTTGCCCACGGTGTAGCCAATGCCCAGCTGGATGGCCCCCTTCAGGGTGGAAGACGTGGTCTGTGGGGAAACGCAGCCACATCAAGACCTACCCCTGGGCCAGCCCCTACTCCAGCCCTGGGCCCCAGGGTCCTACTAGCATTTATTACAGATTTGCGGGCCTCAGGCTAGTTGCTTGGCCTGCACAGCTACACAGCAAAGAAGTGGGTTGGCTAAGACTCCAATACTGCCTCTTATGACCCCAAGGCCCATTTTCAATCAAGATTCTAGAACATTCCAACATCTCAAAACTGCCCTGATGCAGCAGCAGTCTATCCACCATCAGGGTTTTTTGGAAGAAGGGGGCACAACGTATGGAGACACACCCAACTTCATTTCTGTAGACCTGGGTTTCTTCTACCCACTTTCTAGGTGATTCATATCATCATGACCAGAGAACGACATTGGCTCTCTGTGCCTGTTTCTCCATCTGTAGCCAGGAATGGAAGTGACAGTGCGTTAGTTCTTGTGAGTGGTCCGGACCAAAAGCTGCCTATGCCTAAGAAGCATTCGCTGTTTGCACTTTTCTCATCACTGTGGTTTACGGTGTCACTGTGGCTCTAAGCAGCATGTGTATCACTGAGGAAAGCTATCTCAACCTTCAGTCTCTGATTCTGGGCCCCAGCACCCCCGTCACAAGTGCAATAGCAGGAGGGCCGGCAGGAGTTAGCTTCTGCCCCTGAGCAAGTCCATCCTGTGCGGGGGTCTCGCAGCCTCCAGCTGCCTCTTCTCCTGAACCCCCTCAATGACAGGGCTTGCTCTATCCTCCACACTCAACTCGCTCAAGATGCCATCAATGGAACACATGTTTCTCTAGAGGAGATACACAAATGGCCAACAGCACAGGAGAAGATGAGCAACACCGTTAGCCATCAGGAAAAGCAAATCAAAACCACAGTGAGATAGTACTTCACATGCACTGGAATGGGTGTAATCAGAATGACAGACCAGTGCTGGTGAGGACCAGGACACACTGGAATCCCCGTGCACAGTTGGTGGGAATGGATAATGGGGCAGCCACTGTGTTAAACAGTCTATTACAGCGGTTCTCAACCTGTGGGTCGCGACCCCTTTGGCGGTCGAACGACCCTTTCACAGGGGTCGCCTAAGACCATCCTGCATATCAGATATTTACATTACGATTCATAACAGTAGCAACATTACAGTTATGAAGTAGCAACGAAAATAATTTTATGGTTGGGTCACAACATGAGGAACTGTATTTAAAGGGCCAGAAGGTTGAGAACCACTGGTCTAATAGTTCCTCAAATGTATACAAAGAGTTTCTGTGTGACCCAGCAATTCCACGGCTAGGTCTATGCTCCAAAGAGATAAAAGCATGTCTGTAAAAACTTGCATACAAATTTTCATAGCAGCATTATTCCTAACAGCCCCAAAGTGGAAACAAGCCAAATGCCCATCGATGGGTGAATGGATAAACACAATGTGCTCACCCACATGGTGGAATATTACTCACCCATGAAAAGGAATGAAGCACTGACACTCACTACAATGTGGATGGACCTTGAACACATGGTGCTCAGTGAGAGAAGCTAGATCCAAAAGGCTACACAGTGTGTGAGTCCATTTATGTGAAATGTCCAGAACAGGCACATCCAGAGATGGGAAGTGGGTAGGGGGATGGGGAGTGACTACTAATAGGGATGAGGTATCTTTAAAAAATATATATATATATATATATACGTGTATGTACATATATATATATACTAGAGGCCCAGTGCACAAAAATTTGTGCACTGGGGCGGGGGGGAGGTCCCCCAGCCCGGCCTGTGCCCTCTCGCAGTCTGGGACCCCTCGGGAGATAACGACCTGCTGGCTTAGGCCTGCTCCTGGGTGGCAGAGGGCAGGCCCAATCCCTAGGTGCAACCCCTGGTCAGGCTCAGAGCAGGGCCAATTGGGGAGTTGGGGCGCCGCCCCGTCATGCACAGAGCAGGGCGGATCGGGAGGTTGCGATGCCACCCTCAGTCACGCTCAGGGTAGGGCCGATTGGGGGGTTGGGGCGCCGCCCCCTGTCACACTCAAGGCAGGGTCGATGGGGAGGTTGCGGCGCCACCCCCTGTCACGCACAGAGCAGGGCTGATCAGGGGGTTGGGGCGCTGCCCCCTGTCATGCACAGAGCAGGGCCCATCAGGGGTGTTGGGGCTCCATACCCTGTCACGCACAGAGCAGGGCCGATCAAGGGGTTGAGGAGCTCCCTGCTGTCACTCACAGAGTAGGGTGGATAAGGGGGTTGGGGCGCCACCCTCTATCACCCACAGAGCAGGGCCGATCAGGGGGTTGGGGCGCCGCCACTGTCACACTCGGGGCAGGGCCGATGGAGAGGTTATGGCTCTACCCTGTCACACACAGAGCAGGGCCCGTGGGGGTGTGGGGGTTGGGGCGCCGCACCCTGTCACACACAGAGCAGGGCTGATCAGGGGGTTGGTGCGCTGCACCCTGTCAAACACAGAGCCGCAGGGCAATCAGGGGATTGGGGAGCTCCCCCCTATCAGGCACAGAGCAGGGCAGATAGGAGGTTGTGGCCCCGCCCCCTGTAACACACAGCTGCAGGGCGATCAGGGGGTTTGGGCGCTGCCCCCTGTCACGCTGATCCCGGTGCCGGGAGGCATATTACCCTTTTACTATATAGAATAGAGGCCTGGTGCATGGGTGGGAGCCGGCTGGTTTGCCCTGAAGGGTGTCCTGGATCAGGGTGGGGTCCCCACTGGGGTGCCTGGCCAGTCTGGGTGAGGGGCTGAAGGCTGTTTTCCGGAAGCGAGTGACTGAAGCTTCCAACCGCTCCTTGTTTTCTTTTCTTTTTTTTTTCTATTCTGGGCCAGCTCTGAGGCCTCGCTGCTGAAAACATCGATACAATGTTGCTAAAGCCGGCTGAATGAAAGCTGGTTTCTGGGGTTTTGTTTATCTTCTTATTTGCAACATAGTACATAGTTGCTTAGAGTTGTAGCTCAGAGGCCAGCAAGTGAGGGAATGTTGGAGTCCGCAGCAAGCAAGCCTCATGATCGCTTCCAGCTGCCTGGCTGCCGGCCGCCATCTTGGCTGACAGTTAATTTGCATATATTCACTGATTAGCCAATGAAAAGGGTAGCGGTCGTACGCTAATTACCATGTTTCTCTTTTATTAGTGTAGATATATATATATATATTTCAGAGAGGAAGGGAGAGGGAGAGATAGAAACATCAATCAATGATGAGAGAGAATCATTGATCGGCTGCCTCCTGCATGACCCCTACTGGGGCTCAAGCCTGCATCCTGGGCATGTGCCTCGACTGGGAATAGAACTGTGACCTCCTGGTTCATAGGTCAATACTCAACCAGTGAGCCACATCAGCCAGACCGGGATGGGGTATCTTTTAGGGGAAATGGGAATATTCTAAAATTAACTGTGGTGATAACTGCACAACTCTGTGAATTCTCTAGAGACCACTGAATTGTACACTTCAAAGGGGGGAAATCACATGGTGTGTGTACACTCTCTCAGCAAAGATGTATCAGGAAGTATAGCCGAGAAAGGGAGGACTAATGGCAGCGGGGTCCAGGCTCCCTGCATACTCTTGTGGCCGGGCCTGGCTCAGAGCTCCCCATTACCACCTCATCTCAGCCCTGCTTTCTTGGGGAGAAAAGGGATAATTTCCTCTATCGCTAGATGAGCCAGCAGGGCTGGGAGCTGAGGGCTCACCAAGGTGACAGGTGACTCCTGGAATCAGGAAGGCCGTGCAGCCTGTATAGCCTCAGAGCACATCCCTAGGCTGCCTGAGATGATGACATGCAGCAGGGACCTCGCCAGCACTGAGGGGCCCATGACCTTCAGTGGACACTGTGCATGTGCGTGTGGGGCAGATGGGTCCCCTGAACTGCTGAGAGCCCCCCTTCACTCCGCCTCAGCTGGCCAAGGGCAGAGGAAGAACCTTTTTGTAAGTGGTTTCACCAGATGCGTCCACGCCCCGATGGCCCAGCTTCCTCCCGTGACCAGGGCCCGGCTGTCCAGTCACTGACGGGGTCTAGAGAAAAGAAAACAGGAAGCATTAGAAGTCAGCAAGGAGGAGCCACCGAGGCCACAGCTCTCCAGAAACTCTGGCCAGAGAGGAGCTTAGTCACCGTGCCCAGCTGGAGCCCAGGGCTGGGCCATGTGGGCCGTGCGGGGGGAAGCGGGGACAGAAAGCTGTGTGGGGAGGCTGTACACCCAGTGGGCAATACTTCACATCCAGAAGGGCCCACATGCAAACTAGACCACCAGCTCCTTGAAAAAGCTGGAGGCCAGCAGCTCCAACCACCCAGGCCTAATTTTAGGGTCTTTCCCTCAGTTCTGCTGATGTTGGAGCCAGGTCATTCTTTGTGGGGGGACTTCCTGGGTACTTTGGGCGATTAACCAGTATCCCTGGTCCCAACCCACTCAATGCCAGGAACAACCCCAGTGTGACAAGCACAGATGTGCCCAGACATCATCCAGTGTCCCCTGGGGGCCGAACAGCCCTCTGGGCTGAAATGATTACAAACAGCATCCTCTCCTGGGAGCAGGCCCAGCTCCTGCAAGCTCTAGGGGACAGCTGTGGCAGGTGTGACATTGGCCATCCCAACAAACTTGTGTGGAAGCTACTGGCCCTCATGTGAGCCGTCACCAGAGGACAGTGGAAGGGGCAATGGGAGCCTGGAGGGACACAGAAGCCAGTTTAGAATCAGGGGCCAAGGCCAGCCGCAGACAGGAACTGAGTGCCTCTTTGGTGGCTCCACCTGTCACTGACATTTAAGAAATACCTACTGCCCTGACCAGTTTGGCTCAGTGGATAGAGCGTCGGCCTGCAGACTGAAAGGTCCCAGGTTTGATTCCAGTCAAGGGCATGTACCTTGGTTGTGGGCACATCCCCAGTAGGAGGTGTGCAGGAGGCAGCTGATCAATGTTTCTCTCTCATCGATGTTTCTAACTCTCTATCCCTCTCCCTTCCTCTCTAAAAAAATCAATAAAATATATTTTTTAAAAAAAGAAGTACCTACTATGTACCTACCACCATTCAAAAATCTCACAGTCCTTCAGGCCACCAGCCCAACCTGCACTGCCCCACATCAGTTCCAGGCAGCCCTCAAATGCCCCCCACTGGCCATCGCTCCTCAGCTTGGCTTCTGTGTGTTCTGCACACTGGCCACTAGGGGGCAAGGTTCCCTCAGGAACCTTCTGTTGCTGCCCCTGCCTCACACCTCTCACTGGCTCCCTATTGCCCTTGAAGCCCCTAGACCCACCCATCTTCCTCCCACTGTCCTGCGCTGAGCGCACTGCAGGGCCCCAGCAAGTGGACAATGCCCTCCATAGAAGGACTCATATGGTGACTGACATCAAGGGATAGGGACAAAGCATGCATAGGCAGGACTTCTGCTGCTACAGGGGCAGGTAAGCCACACCTGGGCTGCTCCTCCTGGGGGCTCAGACACGCCCCTCCCGGGCCACCTTCTGGAGTGACAGGAAACTAACCACAGTGGGGACCCCTTCTGTACCGCCCTCGCCGAGGACAGGCAGCAGGAGCCCTGGGACAGCATGGCGGCATATATGCATGAGAGTGGCCGTCACCAGGGAAAGCTCTCTAGGAACATGGCTGGAAGATGGTGAAGACGATGGGCTCACAGGCGTGGAGAACGAAAAGGACCCTGTGCTCCTATGTGGGCTGCCTAGGGACAGTGCACTAAAGGTGCTGCTCGTCAGGCACTGGTCCGGCACCGCCCTCCTGGCAAGATCCTCAGGGACTGGCACTTGCCCAACTTCCTTCCCACCTCTCTGGCCTCCCCATCCTGATCTCCCCCTCCCTTCCCCTCACTGGCCCAGGGCCGAGTTCTTGGGCGTCATCCCTCCCGCACCGCACCGGAACCCCTCCGGGAAACTCCCCATGCTGGCAGGGGGATGGGATTTTCACCCATCTCACATCTGCCATCATTTGGGCCCCCCGAGAGGTACAGTGAGGTGCCCAAGACCACGGAGCAGAACTCGAGCAGGGCTGGTGCTGTCTTCTGGAGGAGGCAAGTCAGGATAGGACCCACAGACACTCACCTCCGTCAGGGCCGCCTTTTTCTGGGCCAAACCTGAGGAAGAGAAGGGAGACGTGAAACTGGCAGTGGGGAGCCAACCCACAGGGCCTACCACCAACCTGCACCTGCCCCTGCAGGGGCTCCAAGGGGCTCCGGGCCACTGTCACCATGCTCCCTCCCTGACACACAGGCGCCTACAACCTCACTGGGCATTGAGTCCCTAGGGAGGACCACAAGAACCCCTTGTGGGAAAGGGGAGCATAGACACAGGGCACTGAGATGGCGGGATGACTGGATGCTGGGTACCCGCCAGGCAGGAACCGCAGGAGAGACCACCCCCCAACTCTGACCCACCATTTACCTCAAAGACATCAGGTCCTTAGTGGAAAGAACTAAGGAACTGCATTTACAAAGTGCCACCCTTCCTCTGCTGGTAGGAGCAGGGCTTAACCAGGAGACACCTGGGTCACAAAGAGATCAGGGGGCCTGGAGGGTCGAGGTCGGGATGATGCTGTGGGGAGGGCCCGGGGCTCTGGGGAGCTATGGTCAGGAAGCAGTGGCTGGGGCCCCAGGCTGGAGCAATGGTGCCAGCTCTATGGGCCCTGTCTAGGGAGCCAGCTATGGAAAGCCAGCCAAGGACTGGTTTTACCACAGCGTCCAGGAGCGCTTCACTGGCCTAAGGAAGCTCACAGTGAGAAGGCAGGCGATTTTCCTCTGTCAGGACCATTCCCTCATCTCCGGTTCCCGGCAGGGAGGCCTCAGGCCTGCCACTGACCTCTGAGCCCTGGTGTCCTCACCAGGAAAGTGGCTTCTGCCGAAGATGATACGCCCAATGAGGGTGGTCAGCAGATATGCCCCCTTCCCGCAAAAGGTGTCCACATCCTGATCCCAGAACGGGCTTTGCAGGCAGAACTGAGTTAAGGCCCCTGGGATGGGGATGACCCTAGAACCCCAGGGGGCCAGTGTCATCACAGGGTCCTTATAAAAGGCAGGCAGGAGGGTCAGAGTGAATGATGGAAGAGGCTGCGTTGCTGGCTGTGAAGATGGAGGAAGGGGCCACGAGCAAGGATGTGACGCCTCTAGAAGCTAGAAATGGTTCTTCCTGGAGCCTCAGGAGGGAACCAGCCCTACCCAGACCTGGATTTAGCCCAGTGAGATCCATGTCAGACTCCTGACCCCAGAACGGTGGGAGAATAAATGTGTGTGGTTTTAAGGCAAGATTGCAGTGATTTGTTTCAGCTGCAACAGGAAACTCATTCACTAGGTGTCACTGGGGGGAAGCAAGTGATGACCAGGACAGGCCTGGCCCCTGCCCTCGGGCGCAGATTAGCAAAGAAGATCTTGGGTTTTGACCCTGAGGGAGATTGGGTGCCCTGGAAGGCTGTGGCTTGGCCATGACATAGGTGCCCACAGGCGCCCTCTGGTGGCTGCTGGGGATGACAGACTGTGGGTGGGTGTGGGGGGCTAGGACAGGAGCCAGGGACGGAGCAGGGCAAGAGGACTGCCTGGTCTAGGTGGGAGCTGATAGGGTGCACCAAGGTGGAGGCTCAGGAGCGGGGAGAAATGGGCGGATTCTGGAGAGATCTAAAGTTAGGACAGACAGGCTGTACTCACTGGAGATGGAGTGAAGAGGCGGAGTCAGAAATGACTAAGGATTTTGACTGGAGCAATGAACAGAATGAAGGAGCTGCCAGCTGACAGGGGGATGGGCAGGAGCAGGTTTGGGGGGGATGGACAGGCACATTGTGGCTGTGTTGAGTGTGAGACCCCTGTGAGCCCTCCACGTGGAGACATCGAGGGGCAGCTGGACCCTGAGTCTGTAGCTCAGGGGGAGCCCTGGCTGGAGACAGGACTGGGGGGGCCATAAGGGTGCAGACAGAGCCAGAACTCTGAGAGTGGACCAGGCAGCCTGGAAGGGTGAAGGCCAGGAAGGAAGAGAGAGGGAGACCAAAGGGGTCCTCAGAGAGAGGTAGGCCCAGGTGAGGGACCAGGGGGGGGGGTCAATCTTACCCAGCAGAAGAGGAACCTGCTCTGTTCCAATCAGTGACAGTTGCACATTGTAAAGGTACAAAAAATGCTGAACTGTATGTTTAAAAGTCTGAATTTTATCTTATATGAATTATCTCTCAATAAAAACATATAAAACAACCCCAAGCTGACATAGCCATAGATGCAACCAGGGCAGCAGGGATACGGACTTGTGTCCTCTTTTAGCCATGACCACCACCCCAGCCGCACCCTGAGTGCCCACCTGTGTATGTGGGGTGCTGAGACCCCCTAGGACATGGTCCAGACGGGGAAACTGAGGCTGGGGGGGGGCAACTGGCTGAGACTAAGTTCATGGCCACAGGGTCCACCAAATGGGACCCTGGGCCGGGGGACAAAGCCAACAGACTGAGTCACTCCCCAGGGCCCCAGACAGGGCAGCTGGACTAAGATACGCCAGCTAGATGGGAGTCAGGCCAGACCCTTGGTGCCTACTCGCAGATGTCTGAGGCTCTCCACCCGGGCACCCTGGCCACAGGGACGAACCTGGGCTCTGGCACATCCCGAGGCTCTGCCGGTGGCAAGTGGGGGCCGGAAGATGCTGGAAAGATGACATAATATTTTTATTGGATGCCCAACAGCAGAACAATTAATGGTTTGAGTTTGGGTGTGGAGAAGGAAGAGGAGAGAAGGCAGGAAGCCAGTGGTGGACCAGGGTGGAACATTCTAGACCTTGTGTGGGGGCCCCTTAACCCAGAGCCCACCCAGCGGTGACCACCTGAGTCTTCTGTAGCTCCAGGTCCTTCATCCAAAGGCTGCCAAAGTAGGTCCAACACCGCAGTCCTGGCCTTCTCCACAAATCATACCTCCTATGTCCTCCTGCTTCCCCACCCAAGGTGTCTGAACTCTGTGGGGGGCGGTGCAAGGGATGGACACACACACCTTAGGGCACTGGCACCATGCCATTCCTTCTGCCCAAAACAAGCCTTCGCCAGGTCTCCCCAAGGCCGGCCCTTTGGCCTTCAGGTCTCAACCCAGCCTCCCCTCAGAGTGGCCACCTAGTCACCTCCCTGTCCTGTTACTCAGGCCACATTCCCCAGTTTTGTCATCTGCATGTCCCCACCGGCTCTCTGACATTCCTTTTCTTAACCTCATCATCTGCCCCTCCACAGCGTGATGCCTGTGAGGGCAGTGACCCTGTAACTCTCGGCCTCCACAAATCTTCAGAAAAGGGGCAACGGCTCAGGGTTGAGTCTGTTGCAAGAGGTCATGCAGCTGTAGGGGAGGGTGGTCACTCCCACTGGTTGGGTCAGGCTGGGGATGGCAGAGACCACACCCAGATGTGGAGCTCCTCCCAGACCAAGATGGGACCAATTCTTTTCTGAATGAGCCACCCTATTTTTTTTAAGAAATTAATTTTTAAAACTAACCTGGAGGAGGGAAAGAGCCTGACACGTACAGCTGGGAGAACAGGCCCTATGCAGCCCCTATCTCAGGCCAAGACCTGCCCAAGGCACAACTGTGCTGCCTGTGGGTCTGGTCCAGCCACCAGCAGACACCTATGAATGCTTGCTGACTTCTGATGGACAAGGGACAGACAGATGGAGGGACAGACACAGTTCTCCCCTCTCTGCACACACAAGCCTCGGAAGGAACTGCTTCTTTTACATATCCTATATAATAAAGAGGTAATATGCAAATTGTCGTTATGCGGTGAAGCTTAATGACCAATCAGCAGGAGGGCGGGGCAGCAAGCTATGTGCAGCAGGAGCTACCAGTGGCAGTGGGCGGGGCAATCAGCTGAGGAAAGCAACAGTGACTACGTGTGTGTGTGTGTGTGTGTGTGTGTGTGTATACATTTGATTTCAGAGAGGAAGGCAGAGGGAGAGAGAGATAGAAACATCAATGATGATGAGAGAGAATCATTGATTGGCTGCCTCCTGCCCGTCCCCCACTAGGGATCGAGCCCGCAATCTGGACATGAGCCCTGACCGGGAATTGAACTGTGACCTCCTAGTTCATAGGTCAATGCTCAACCACTGAGCCATGCTGGCCAGGCTGGAGCCACTTCTTCACATGATTAATGTGGAAACCAAGAAAGGGAAGCTCCCAAAAAACCGTGGGCCCCTAGAACCAAGGAAGGAGGCTTTAGCATATGTCCTTCAGCACTAGGCTCTACCTTTAGTCTGTCCAGAAATGTGCCACTGCTTCCCACTCCTCTCAACTCCATCATCTCTCACCAGACCAGCACAGTCTCCACAGATCTTGACCCCGCTCCAGTCTGTCCTCACAGCAGCCACCAGAGGCCGCCGGTGAGCAACAGAGTCAGGTCCTATCTCTGCTCTGCCCACAGCCTGGGAGAGCTCCCTGGGGTGAAAGCCCAAGTCCTCCCCTGGCCTACAAAGCAATTGGAGCCTGCAACCCTGCAAAGCAGGAAGTGGCACAGGGGGCCAGCCACAGGCCCACCTCCCTGATGAACTGGAATGGTCTGGCCAGCCTTTGGGCACAGGAGCAGAGTCCCTGCAGACTATACAGGTGGTGGTACTGAGGCAGCACGGTGTGGGCACAGCAGGGAAGGGAGCTGAGGCACTCAGTTGCCTGAGTCAGACACCATCTAACTTAATGATCGTATTTCACTATCGCATTTTACAGGTGGGAAAACGGGTTTGGAGAAGTTTAGGAAGTTACTCAAAGGTGAAAAACCAGACATTGTATCTCAGAATCCAGAAAAGCAATCAACAAAATTTAACATAAACTTGATGTTCAAAAAAACTATTAAGAAACTGGAGGGAAAAAAAGTGAGGGTTTCAGGAAGAACTGCCTTTACTTAAAAATAATTCAAAGCAAAAACTCATGGCAGCCCTAGCTGGTTTGGCTCAGTGGATAGAGCGTTCGCCTGCAGACTGAAAGGTCCCAGGTTTGATTCCAGTCAAGGGCATGTACCTTGGTTGCGGGCACATCCCCAGTAGGAGGTGTGCAGGAGGCAGCTGATGGATGTTTCTCTCTCATCGATGTTTCTAACTCTCTATGCCTCTCCCTTCCTCTCTGTAAGAAATCAATAAAATATATTTAAAACAAAAACTCATGGCAAACAAATAAGTATCAACCATAGGACAAGGGGAGTGACCGAGAGCTTCCACTGGGGGGTGGGGGGAGAGGCGGGCAATAGCACTCACCAATGCAATAAGGCAAGAAAAAAAGTGGGGGGGACCCTAGCTGGTATGGCTCAGTGGATAGAGCGTCGGCCTGAGGACTGAAGGGTCCCAGGTTTGATTGATTCCAGCCGAGGGCACATGCCCCGGTTGCAGGCTCGATCCCCAGTGGGGGGCGGGGGGGTGCAGGAGGCAGCCGATCAACGATTCTCTCATCATTATTGATGTTTCTATCTCTCTCCCCCTATCCCTTCCTCTCTGAAATCAATAAAAATATATTTTTAAAAAAGCGAGGGGGGGGGGAATGAAGATTGGAGAAACAAAATTTTAGAAAATCCAAGAGAACCAACTAACCAACCATTAGAATGAAATGGAGTGAAGCAAGGTGAAAGCCCACTTATCCAAGATCATAGTGCAAGTGTGTGAGCAGAGGTGGAATGTGGGATTTCTGCCCTCTGCACCCACCCCTGCTCTTTATAGGCAACCTTTCCCTGGTTTCATGCTAGGGTTTATTTTTATCTGAAATCAATAAAAACATATTTAAAATGTACTCTAAAAATAAAATAAAATAAATAAATATGTTTAAAAAATAAAGACCTTTCAGATTTTACAGTATCTCAGACTTTTACCACCACTATTAGGTCGGGAAAGGCTAAGAATTCTAGAGTTAATAGCTGATCAGAGTAGAACACTGCAAAAACATGTTGAAATATATCAAACTCTAGTTAATGATACACACACTGAAGTGCTTGCAGATGGAGTGTGCTGATGCCTGCAATTCTGAAGTACATCTAAAATATTAGCTGGAAAGAGGGAGGGATAGAGGAGGAAGGGGAGGAGGAAGGGAAGGGATGGATAAAGTAAGCACAGCAAAATGTTAATTATAGGTTCCAAGTAGTGTTTCCATTTTTCAATTCTTTGTAATTTTTCTTTTATATATATATATATATATATATATATATATATATTCTTTTTATTTCAAAGAGAAGGGAGAGGGAGAGAGGAATAGAAACATCAATGATGAGAGAGAATCATTGATTGGCTGTCCTCTGGGGATCAAGCCAGCAACTGCATATGCCCTGACCGGGAATCAAAATGTGACCTCCTGGTTCATAGGTTGATGCCCAACCACAGAGCACACTGGCCAGACACGGTTGAAAATTTTCTTCACACAATGTTCCTCCAGGTTAAAGGTAAATTGTGATCTTTGATGCCAGGAGTTTTCAAGCATTGGAGAAACACATTTTTAAAGCAGATTCTGCCTAAGGAATGTGTGATCACATGGGTAGTAGTGGGCACTACTGGAGCACCTGTGCCAGGCTCTGTGCCATAGGTTTCACACACATTGGCTCATCACATTTCCACCACAGGGCCTTTGCACTGGCTGTGCCCTCTGCCTGGAACAATCTATCCCCACATCTCTACACAGCTAGCTTCTGTCCTCTGTCACCCAGGTCTCAGACATTTGTGTCACCTCCTGGAGAGGTCTTTCCTGACCACACATTCATTCATTCATTTATTCCAAACTCAGTGAGTGTTTCCTGGATGCTGGGCCCTCTTTGGGGGACAAAATATATCTTTGTTTAAATATAATGTTTAATAAGAAAATATTTTAAACACCCAGGAAAGCACAGCATAACATAAAAGACACCAATATATCACTGTGTAGGTTAGCCATATCATTTTTTGTTTATCCTTTAAGTTATGGGTCGGCAAACACTTTGTTAGGGGCCAGAGGAGACCCAGGGGAGGCCAGAACAGGCATCCAAGGTGAAGGGAAGTGGTCTGTAGGTGGTTCTCAAATGGAGCGATTCTGCCCCAGGGGATACTCGGTGATGTCTGGGGCATCTGTGGTTGTCGTGACTAGAAGTGTCCTTAGCATTGATTGGGGGCCAAGGATGCTGCTCAGCATCCCGCAGCGCCCAGGATGCTCCCACCCAAGCCGGGGAGTGACCCAGCATGCCATCAGCAGTGCCAAGGGGGGACCCCGAAGCAAATGCAGCAATATAAAAACGTAGAGGACAGGAAGTATGTGGGTGTTCATTATATTAGTCTCTGGATATTTACAATATTTCATGATAAAATATTTAGTTGTACTGTCCTATCTAGTTTTGTCTTTTGTCTTAACTTCCCTGTAATAAAAAGCTACAACACACACATTCCCCATACAGGCGGCTGCCTTACCAGCCATGTCTCCAACCCTCCTGAAACCAGCAGGAGGTAAATGTCCTTGGACCCACTTTATGGCTGGGGAGATTAGGGCTTAGAGGTCTGGGCAAGTTCAAGGCCAAGGAGCTGCAGGGATTTGGGTGCTCCCTATTACACACACCCTGGGTCCCTGCAGCAACCAGCCACTCCCTCCAGAAGCACTTCCTCGTCAGGTGGAGCTGCTGCTTCCCAATGTGCTCCCAGGCACCTGGGCCAGCACCCTTAAGCCACCTGGTCACCTGTCCTGGTCTCAAGTGGGCTCAAGGACAGAGCTCCTGGAGGGTTCAGCACTGGCCTGGCACGGAGCGCTGCTGGCTCGCCAGTTTGTTGACCAACTTTTTTTTTATTTTTATTTTTGCTAATCCTCACCTGAGGATATTTTTCCATTGATTTTTAGAGAGAGTGGAAGGGAGGGGGAGAGACAGAGAGAGACATGGACTGGCTGCCTCCCTGACCAGGGCTAGGGATTGAGCCTGCAACAGAGGTACATGCCCTTGACTTAAATCCAACCTGGGATTCCGAGGGCCAACGTTCTATCCACTGAGCTAAACTGGCTAGGACTGTTGACTGAATTTGCTGTCTTGGATACAGACATGCCAGGTTGTGCGCTATTTCTGAGCCAGTGTCACCCACACTCACAGCCAGGGGGACTGGTATTCTTACAGATTTGGACACTGGGGCAAGGAAACCTGTATCCATTCACACAGGCCCCCGGGCTCACTGTACCAGCCCCAGCCTGGACACTCCCAGCAGTGACCCGCCTACCTCTGACTGCCCCAGGTACTTCCATCTGCCTCCCTCCCTCCTGTTCCCCCTAGCCCAGCCTGGCCCCTATCTACCCCTCCAGCCTGGTGCCCCCTCAGGGGTCCTTCCCTCAGGTCCTCCACTGTTTAGGTTCCCTTGCACCCCCAGGCCCTGGGCCCTGCTGCTCCCTGCACCTCTTCCTTCCCACCTCCCCTCGGCTTGGTGAATGCTTCCCTGTGCTTCACCTGGGCCCCTCCCTCTGACACTCCACCTGGCATCCTGCCTTCAGTGGTCTCTGGCTCCCCTGAGAGCGCCACAGGGAAGGCCTCCTCTCCCTCACCCACTTCGTGACCCTGCACCAGCCCAGTGCTGGGCACCGATCAGACCTCACTGAGTATCCAATGAGCAAGGAACCTGGAGGGCTGCATGGAGGAGGCTGTGGATGAGCCTCAGGAGAAGACTTGTGGGAAGAGAGCTCACTCACTCATCTTGTAGTCATTCCCTGGAGCTGGACAGCTGACTGAGGGCTGAATGCCCAGCAAAGCCACAGCCTGAGGTGCCTCTGACCTGCCCTGACCCAAGCAATGTCTGTCTCCTCTCTTCAGAGGGGGAAACTGAAGCTCAGAGAAGCAGTATTAGGATGTTTTGTGTTGAATAAAAGTTGGGACTCATACTGCCTGAAGAAAAAGGTGTATGGGGAGGATATTTGTTAACATAACTCGGGCCAGCAAACTACCCTGTGGACTAAACCCACCCACTCATGTACAAATCTCTACAACTTCAGAATTGAACAGGTGTGACAGAGATCAGCTGGCCTTTCACAGAAAAGCTCGCCTGACCCCAACATAACCAGAGAGGTCAGAGGTGATCAGCTTCAAGTCTGGTTGGACTCGGAACCTGAGGACTCTGTCTCAGCGCTGCTGTCCTCCCTGCTGACCCCCACTCCTCCTTAGGCAGGTGCCTGACTGCCCCTCACAAAGTCCAGGGCTGGGCCCACGGGTCATGTGTAGGACATATACAGCTCTGGCTGCTAGGCCTGGGTCCCCCCATTCCAGGAGCCAACAGCACTCTGCCTGGCTGTGGGGGACAGGGGTTCCCCAAGGGGACACTAGGTTCCAATAGAGAATATGCAACTGCAGACCTCCATTGAGGAAGGGCCAACAGCCAGATCCCTGGATGGCTGGACAGAGCACATCCAAGAGAGGGCTCCTCAGGAGCAGGCACCCCCGCCGACGCATGGCGAGGATCATGCGCTGTCTCAGGACCCACGTGAGAGGTTTCTTGGCCCAGTTTTCCTCTCAGATATATTTTTACTCTCCAGCAGCCAGGCTGGGCCGAAGACACTGCACCTGGATTCCAGAATGCTGAGAGCTACAGGGGCCCCCTCGGTCGGCTCTTCCCGTTCACAGGGTGGATGCTCACTTTCCATGCCAGGCCCAATTTCCCAGTGAGGCCGGGTCTAGGGTTTCAGAACCCTAGGGACCGAGCTGGCTTTGTTTTACACCAAGGCAAAGGTGCAGGGCTTGCCCAAAGTCCCACAGAAAGTTAGCTGCTGCCCGGCTGGTGGGGCTCAATCGGTTGGGCATTGCCCCATGCACCAAGAGGTCGCTGGTTTGATTCCCGGTCAGGGCAACTGCCCGGGTTGCGGGCTCAATCCTCAGTGGGGGGTGTGCAGGAGGCAACCTATTGATGTTTCTCGCTCTCCCTCTCCCTCTCCCTCTAAAAGTCAATAAAAACACACTAAAAAAAGAAAAGGATCTTGGCAGCTGAGCCAGGCTGGAACCAGGCCCCAGACACTTGCCTGGGCTCTGGGATTATTATAGGAACCTGCATGTCAGGGGTCCCTCTGTGCTAGGCATGCAGTAACTGCTCAACTCATGCCCAAATCTGCCCCATGAGGCGAGGGTACAACTTCCCAATTTTACAGATGAGAAGAGGAGATTCTGGAGCCAAACAAGCTGCCTGATGTGGTGGCCAGCCTCCAGGATGAGCCCTGGTATCCACATCCTCCTCCGATAGCGGGTGGGTATGACCAACAGATAAGGCTAAAGTGCAGCATGTGACTCTGACACAGGGCCATAAAAGACACCAACACGTTTACCTTGCTCTTTTCTTTGAAGTCTGTCCTTACTTCACTAGAGATTCCACAACAGAAAGTTTGAGCTTAGAATTAGCATAATCTGACAGACTAAAAATTGGTCTATATACTGCACATGTGGGTATTTATTTTTAAATACATTTTTATTGATTTCAGAGAGGAAGAGAGAGGGTGAGAGAGACAGAAACATCAATGATGAGAGAGAAGCATTGATAGGCTACCTCCTGCACGCCCCCTACTGGGGAACGAGCCTGCAACCCAGGCATTTGCCCTGACTGGGAATCCAACTCTGACCTCCTGGTTCATAGATCAATGCTCAACTACTGAGACATGAAGGCTGGGCACATGTGGGTATTTAAATGTAAATTAGGATTAAAATAGAATTAAATAAAAATGTTGCTTCTCGATTGTATAGGGTATATTTCACATGCAGAGTAGCTCCATGAGGCTAGTGGCTACACACTGGAGCACAGACACAGAAACTTCCATCGATGTCAGAAGTCTTACTACAATGAACATAAACTGATGAACAAAAATAGATACAGAGACACAGAAACATGGAACAGACCGACAAACCTCAGAGGGAAGGCAGGGGAGGGTGGGGGTAAGAGATCAACCAGAAGACTTGTATGCATGCATATAAGCATAACCAATGGACACAGGCAGTAGGGGGACAAGGGCATGTGCTGGGGGGGCAGGAGCGGGCGGGGAGAGGTCAATGGCGGGAAAAGGAAACATGTAATACTTTTTAAAAATAATTTAAATTTTTAAAAAAGTTTTACTACAGAGTGCTACTATAGACACTTATTTGAAATGATATTGGTGAACATCCAGAAACTTTCTTGCATTTGCATATTCCCACCAAACCCTCAAGTTTAAGGAAGAAGAAGTTTTGTATGTAATTTTTAGCCCTAGTGGGAATTTGTCAAATTTAATTTTCTATAAGAAAGATGTGTGATAATATCTGCCTCATTCTTTATTCTTGCATGTATGATGAAATCCTATATAATAAAAGGCTAACATGCAAATTGTCCCCTCGACCAGGAGTTTGGCCAGGAGTTTGACCAGGGGGCAGGGCTGGCTGGCCAACCACTCGTGGACCCTCCCCCTGGCCAGCCCACCCAAATCGGCCCCAATCGGGGGTGGGCCAGCCGGACCCCACCCATGCACAAATTTGTGCACCAGGCCTCTAGTATAAAATAAATATTTAATTGGATATTTATATATTTTTTTAACGTTTTGTTGTTGCTGTTAAATCTCACCTGAGGGTATTTTTTTCCATTGCTTTCCAGAGAGAGTGTAAGGAAGAAAAGTATAGGGAAGGAGGGAAGGAGAGAGAGACACACACACACATCGATTGGTTGCCTCTTGCACAAATCTAACAACTGAGCAACATTGGCCAGGGCTTAACCTTTGATTGTATTTCACCTTGCTCTTGGATGGCTCACTGGGGGAATTGGCCACCATTATGGGAGGACACTCACTGACTTGGGGAACTGAGGCCACCACCAACAGCCACATGCAGGAACTGGCTCGGGAGCAGCCTTTGGATGAAGCAGTCTCAGGTATCAGCTTGACTGCAACCTCATCAGAGACCCCAACTCAGAACCACCTAGCTCAGCCACCCTTGGGTTTCTGAACCATAGAAACTGTGAGATAATAAGTGTTTATTATTATTTAAAGCCATTGTGTTTGAGATAATTTACTTTCACAGCAATCATCTATATAATAAAACCCTAATATGCAAATCGACTGAATAGTGGAACAAACGGTAGCTATGACACACACTGACCACCAGGGGGCAGACGTTCGACGCAGGAGCTGCCCCCTGATGGTCAGTGCACTCCCACAGGGGGAGTGCTGCTCAGCCAGAAGCCAGGCTCACGGCTGACAAGCATAGTGGCGGTGGCAGGAGCTTCTCCTGCCTCCGCTGCAGGAGGGCAATAAGGAGCAAGGGGTTCTAGACTGCGAGAGGGATGTCTGACTGGGGGGATCGGGCCTAAGCCGGCAGGCGAACATCCCCCAAGGGGTCCTGGACTGCAAGAGGGCACAGGACCCCTCCCCCCCGCCCCGTCAAGGATGTCATGCCCCGGGCCTCTAGTAGTTAAATAATACACTTGGGGTTTCAACATGGCATCATCCATCTAGACACCTCTCCACCTGCTCTCCTCATTGGTGCCCACAGGGGCAAAGCCTGGACCATGTGGTACCAATTGACACCCACCCCAGCTTCTGCTTGTGTGCTTTCCAGGCTCCACTACCTACACTCTTCCCTCCAGACCTGGCATATACTAGGTGTTCCACAAAGAGCTGATGAGCAAACTAAATGAATGGCTTGAATGCATACAATAAAATATTATACAGGTGTTTAAAAGGATGTGGCATCTCCAAGCTGCATTTATAGAGACCAAGAACCAAGTGAGACTTAATATATTAAAAAACAAAATGCAAAAAAACCCACAAAACAAACCAACAGCAAAATGCAGCCATGACCGGTGTCTCTCAGTGGTTAGAGCATCAGCCCATGCACCAAAGGGTCACAGGTTTGAATCCTGGTCGAGGCATGTGAGGGGGGCAACCAATCAATGTGTCCCTTTCACATAAAAACAGGCACAAAGAGCAGCAAAATAGTCCAGAAGAAGCCAACTTACAATCCAGAACTAAACCTGCACATTTACAATCAACTGATTTCCACAAGGGTGCCAAGACAACTCAGAGAGGAACAAAATCCTATCAACAAGTGATGCAGGGACACCTGGATCTCCACACGCGGGGAATGAAGCTGGGCCCTACTGCACACCATACACAGCATTAACTCAAAGCATATTGTATGGAAACTAGACTTCTGGTGGTGAGCATGCTGCAGTGTATACCACTATTGAATAATAATAACGTGTATACATGAAACATATATTATTAACTAACGTTATCTCCATTTAAAAAAATACATCATAAATCCAAATGAATTTAAGAGCTGAAACTATACAACTCTCAGAAGAAAACAGGGGTACATCTCTATGACCTCAGGTTCAGCAGTATTTTCTTAGATATGACAACTAAAGTACAGCAACCAGACAAAAAATAAGATAAAGTGGACTTCATCAAAATTAAAAATACTTGTGCAAATTCACCATAGCTAAGATCTGGAAACAGCCTAAGTGCCCATCAGTAGATGAATGGATTAGAAAGCTGTGGTACATCTACACGATGGAATACTATGCTGCTGTTAAAAAGAAGGAACTCCTACCATTTGCAACATCATGGATGGAACTGGAGAGCATTATGCTAAGTGAAACAAGCCAGTCAATGAAGGAAAAATACCACATGATCTCACTCATTCATGGATAATAAAGACCATTACAAACTTTTGAACAATAATAGATACAGAGGCAGAGCTGCCTCAAACTGATTGTCAAACTGCAGTGGGAAGGCCAGAGAGAGTTGGGGGACAGGAGGGAGGGGAGTAAGAGATCAACCGAAGGACTTGTATGCATGCATATAAGCATAACTAATGGACATAAGACACTGGGGGGTAAGGGAGGGTAGGGGTTTGTCAAGGGGGGGGGGGGAAAGGATACTTATGTAATACCCTTTGTAATACTTTAAGAGAAAAATTAAAAAAAAAAAAAAAAAAAAAAAAAATACTTGTGCAGCCCTGGTTGGTCTGGCTCAGTGCATAGAGCGTCGGCCTGCAGACTAAAGGGTCCTGGGTTCGATTCTGGTCAAGGGCACGTACTTCGGCTGCAGGTTTGATCAGGCCCCAGTCACATGCGGGAGGCAACTCATCGATGTGTCTCTCTCACATCAATGTTTCTCTGTCTCTCTCTAAAAATCAAGGGGAAAATATCCTCAGGTGAAGATTAACAACAACAACAAAAAAAAAAAGAAAGAAAAAATACAAGCAAAGGTTCTGAAGAAACATTTCTTCAAAGAGGATACACAAATGGCCAATAAGCCCATGAAAAGTTGCTCAACATCATTAGTCATCAGGGAAATGCAAATTAAAACAACAGGGAGCCCAGCCGGAGAGGCTCAGTGGTTGAGAGCTGACCTATGGACCAGGAGGTTGCAGGCTCAATTCCCAGCAGGGGCGTGCAGGAGGCAGCTGATCAATGATTCTCTCTCATCAGTGATGTTTCTATTGCTCTCTCCCTTTCTGGAAAAAAACAACAACAACAACACAGGGAGATACTACCTCACACCTGCCAGGATCGCTAGAATGAAAAAGATGGACAATAACAGGTATAATGAGGATGTGGAGAAATCAAAGCCCTCGTGCACAGTTGGTGGGACTGTGCGATGGTGTGGGCCACTGTGGAAAACAGTCCGGTGGTTCCCTGAAAGGTTAAATACAGAGTTTCCATGTGACCCAGCAGTTCTGCTCCCTAGGCATCCGCCCAAGAGAAATGGAAACATCTGTCCACACAGAAAGCTGTACATGCATGTTCACAGCAACACATTCACAGTAGCCAAAAGGTGGAAACAACCCAAATTCCATCCACATGCTGGAATAGTATGCAGCCATGAAGAGGAATGACAAACTAAAACTTGCTACAACGGCCAAAACCGGTTTGGCTCAGTGGATAGAGCGTCGGCCTGCGGACTGAAAGGTCCCGGGTTCGATTCTGGTCAAGGGCATGTACCTTGGTTGCGGGCACATCCCCTGTGGGAGATGTGCAGGAGGCAGCTGGTCGATGTCTCTCTCCCATCGATGTTTCTAACTATCTATCTCTCTCCCTTCCTCTCTGTAAAAAATCAATAAAATATATTTAAAAAATAAAATAAAATAAAATAAAACTTGCTACAACGTAGATGAATTCTAAAAACATGACCCTAAGTGAGAGAAGCCAGGCACAAAAGGCCACACAGTGTGTGATTCCATTTATGTGGAACATCCAGAACATGCAAATCCACAGAGACAAAGTGGGTTTAGTGGTTGTCAGGGGCTGGGGTGGTGGGGTGGCAAGTGACTATTATGACTGCTGATGAGAGCGGGGCTTCTTTTGGGGGTGCTTAAAAGCCAGTCATAAGAGGACAAATACTGTGTGATCCCACTCGGATGAAGTCCGTACAGGAGTCAGATTCATAGAGACAGAATGTAGAACAGTGGGAGCCAGGGGCTGGGGGAGGGAGCTGGGAAGTGATGCTACTGGGAGCGGACTTCCTTTTGGGTGGTTAAGAATGCTTTAACATTACCGTCGTATCCTGCTTGAAAGCAGAACAGTTTTGTGCTTGCTTTTAAAAATTCATTTCTTTTTGTACATTCTCAAACACAACTATTCTACCTGGAAATCTCTTTAGACAAATTGATCAGTTCATTAGGTATGTTTTCTTTAAAAAATAAAAATAAAGAAGATAAAATTGACTGTGGTAATGGATGCGCGATGCTGTGAATATAGTAAAAACCAATGAATGATACACTTTAGGTAAAATGTGAATTATATCTCAATAAAGCTATCGCCCCAAAAAAGTCTTTAGATAAAAAGTCAAAGTGCAGAATAAAGTATACGTACTTTATAAACACAATGGGAGGAGGTGTGTGACCAGGGCAGCTGTGCATGGCCAAGTGCCTCCCAAGGGGACAGAGAAGCTGGCAACAGAGGTGCCTGGGGGCGGAGCCAGGCTTACATTTTGTCATGAACATGTGACGTCTTTCCAAAGGAAGGAAAAGAAAAATCACAAGAAAGTGCTGAATTCTAAGTGGGGACAGTCCCCCCCCCCCACCCCAACACACAGGGAGATACTACCTCACACCTGTGGTGACAGGACAGGACACTTTGGGGGAAGAGCAAAGGGCTTGGTACAGCTGGTGGGTCGGGTGCAGCTGAGGTCTGAGAATGGAGTAGGGGGTAGTCCCAGGGGCAGATCCCTGACAGCAACCTACCCTGGCCTTCCTCTCCCACACCGAGATCTGCCCCGACTCTTTCTGCCCCCTCTGTTCCTCACCCTCCCTTGATCTCCCTCCAGAGAATGAATGCATTTCCAGAGTGGTAAACAGGAAGCCTTGCAGAGGACATGGGGGTGGGGGGGAGGATTAATCCAGAACTCTGCAGGCCCCAAGCCACTCACTGGACAGTTTTCCAAAGTTCCAGTGTTCAAGAAAAACAGAACCTTCACTACTGAAGCCACAAACATGCCCAAACACCTGTGTGTGCCCAGCACACGCCCTGCCACCAAAGTCCAGGGCCCCAGACTCCGGGCAATGCCAGCCCACAGGACGGTGGACAACCACCACTATGCATGGCCCCATGAAGCCGTGGGGAGGGCTCTGTGGGGCAATCTTGGTTGGGGGAATTGGACCCGCTTCCTGGAGGAGCAGGCAGAGGACTGGAAGTGTGCAGGGTGGAGGAGGGATGACGTGGGGAGGGAGGCTCATTCTCAACGGGTCCACAGGTGAAAGGATTCGGGCAGGGGATCAAGGTCCACGGAGGACCTGTCAGCCCTGGAAGGAAGCTTGTCCAATCACAGGTCCTCTGGTGACCCTGCTGTGCCCAGGTCTCTAAGTGCTGGACTGAATTCTAGAGAGGGAACAAACAGTTCCAGCTCAGGACGATTCTGGATTAATTGATGAAACTGTGAATACTGCACCCATATTAAATTTCCTACACTCGCCGAAACCGGTTTGGCTCAGTGGATAGAGCGTCGGCCTGCGGACTGAAAGGTCCCAGGTTCGATTCCGGTCAAGGGCATGTGCCTGGGTTGTGGGCACATCCCCAGTGGGAGATGTGCAGGAGGCACCTGATCGATGTTTCTCTCTCATCGATGTTTCTAACTCTCTATCTCTCTCCTTTCCTCTCTGTAAAAAATCAATAAAATATATTTAAAAAAAATAAATTTCCTACACTCGACCCCTGCACTGAGCCAAGAAAATATCTTTGCTTTAAGATATATAGTTGAGGTCATTACTCACGAATTCCATAGCTGCAAACTCACCTTCTGGCTAAAATTTATTTGTAATCCCACATCAATCCTCATGTGGCTTTCACAGTCATTCACCGACACATGCAGGGTAGTGAAAAATTTGAGTCACCCCCACATGTACCCAGCAGGGGTCAAACCAGGAGAGCTCTCTGACTTTTTGCCTCAGCTCTTTTACTATACGCGTCCTTTTCATGGTCTAGCAAGTGCCACTTCTTTTACATGTTTGTGCTTTTTGTTGGTGATTTGCTGTTTAAAATGTCTCCCAAGTGTAGAGCTGAAGTACTGTCTAGGATTCCTAAGCACAAGAAGCTGAGCTGTGCCTTAGGAGAAGATGCATGTGTAAGACAGCCGTGGGCAAACTACGGCCCACTGATCCGGCCCATTTGAAAGGAATAAAACTAAAAAAAAAAAAAAAGACCGTACCCTTTTATGTAATGATGTTTACTTTGAATTTACATTAGTTCACACAAACACTCCATCCATGCTTTTGTTCCGGCCCTCGGGTCCAGTTTAAGAACCCATTGTGGCCCTCGAGTCAAAAAGTTTGCCCACCCCTGTGTTAGAACTTGGTTCAGGTGCAGCTATAGAGCTGGGAGCACCGTGTTAATGAAGAAACAATGTGTATTAAATACGTGTCTTTAAACAGAGACACAGACAACACAAGGTTACTTATTGATTAGCTGAGAAACGTAACCAGAGGCTTGCAGGAACCTGAAACCCACATTTCCTTCCCCAGGAGCAGTGGTCCAGGGTTCAGAACTCAGGACTCATGGCAACACTGAGAACAGAATTACTGTGAACAACCAGAGTCAACTGTACTGATGTATTTAGGGACATAGGGGCACCATGTCTGACTTCCCAAGGGCCCGGCAAATACATACACACAGATAATGCAATGAGGCAAGACATTAACAGCTGGGGAACCTCAGTGAAAGGTATGACAAGTGTTCACCTCCAACTTGCAACTTTTTCTTCAGGTTTGAAAGTTTTCAAAATAAAATACTAAAAAAGAATAATATATGTAAAGACAGGTAGGTACAGGCACAGAAATAAAATACTAGAATGACGGTCATTGCTTTTGTAGAAAGGAGAGGGAGAGACAGAAACATTTACATTCTACTGTGTACGGGTTTGGCTGTTGCTTTTCACAGTAAGCATGTTATTACTTGTCATTTAAGACACGCCTGCTGCAGGAGACACAGGCAGACAATACAGGACAGAATAGGAAATCCAGAAATAGACCAGCCACATACAGGAGTTTGGTATATAATCAAGGTGGCATCTCAAATTGGTGAGAAAAGATTATCCAGAAAGTGGGGATCAGGTAACTCTGAGACACCTGGAAAAGCCTGAATCAACTAAACCCTTATTATGACTTATGTCAGGACAAATTCTAAATATAGTTAGAATTTAAATGTTTAAAAAGTGCAATTACAGAAGTACTAGAAGAATTTAATTATAACCGCTGAACAGGGAAGACTTTTCCATCTATGAAACCGAACTGGGAAACCATAAAAGGAGAAACTGGTAAATTTGACCACAGAAAAACAACACTACCTGCCCGGCATTAATAAGCAGCATAAGAGAAGACGGAGAAAAGCTACTCGCACTTGTATCATAAATTAAAAGAAAAAACTTTCATAGTACATAAAGAGTGCGTACAAATCAATAAAAGACTGATAACTCAATTGAATATGAGAAAGACACAATTATACAGATCCCAGAAAATGAATATGTTCTCAAATGTGTGTGATTAAATGTAGGAACAGGGCTGAGGGATAAAGAGGGGTCAGTAAATGTGGAACCAAGACAGATGGGAACTGAACCCACAGAGCTCACTTAAGCAAAGGCAACAAAGATACAGCCTGTGCGATGGCCCTGACTCCCTAGTGGGTGACATTCCATTTTCCAACTCTAACAAAAATACAGAATACTATAGGGATGAGAGGGCAGATCCTCCCACCAGTCCTGTCACCGTCCATGTGACCTGGGTGGGCAAGGCACTATATTGCAGGCTTGTCTTTGCTCCCTTGGCTGGAAAAAAAAAATCTATATATATAAAAGCCTAAGCGACCTTTCCGACCAGTTGAACAAACAACTGGTGGACCGGTAGTTATGATGTGCACTGACCACCAGGGGACAGACGCTTAACACAGGAGCTGCCCCCCTGGTGGTCAGTGTGCTCTCACAGCCAACCTCCTGTGGCTGGCCAACCTCCCGCAGTCCCTTCTCCCGGCCAGGCTGAGCTGGGCAAGACAGCCAGGCCGAAGAACCCCACCTGTGCACAGATTCGTGCACCAGGCCTCTTGTGTGCGTGTGCGTGCGTGCGTGTGTGTGTACATATATATAAAAATATATTTATTAATCCTCACCAAGGATATTTTTCCTTTTTTTTTTTTTTTTTTTTTTGAGAGAGAGTGGAAGGGAGGGGGAGAGACAGAGAGAGAAAAACATTGATGTGAGAGAGACACATAGATTGGTTTCCTCCTGCATGTTCCCTGACTGGGGTATGGGATGGAGCCTGCAACTGAGGTACGAGTCCTTGACTGGAATTGAACCTGCTGACGCTCTATCCACTGAGCCAAACCGGCTAGGGCTGGAATATATTTTTAATAAAACAAAGATGACACAGTAAGAGAAAAAACAATATGAAGAGCTTTCGCTCCTATTCACAAGATAAATCCAAATCGCAACTATGCTGAGATGTCACTTTGCACCCATAAGATTGGCAAAGATCAGAGAAATGGACCAGACACAGGCGCTCTCACCCACTGACGAAGGGAACTCAGAACAGTCCATCTGGGTCTGGGTTGATCACTTTTTTTTACTGTCTGTATTTTATGATGTTCTGACATCTCAGGGGCTCGCAAACCTGGGGGACTGCCTCTCCTGGCATTGGCCAACTCAGAGATCACAAACAACTCCCTGTGAATGCACCTTGGATGTATAAGCCAAGCAATCCACACACCCCCAAACCTCATCTAACTCTCTCACACAGCCCACATCCCCCTGCCCCAATCACCGTAGGGCCAAGTGCCAGCTGCCCCTATCATGCAGAGCGCACTGAAATTATTCAAACTAGCCAATCATAAGCATTCAGTGTACCTACGCTGCCTTGTCCAATGCATCCTAACAAAACCCCAATAAAGGCCGATGCTTTCCTCTTATCACTCTGCCTCCTGGTGCTTCCCCATGTGCCCTGCGTGCCCCTCTCATCTTGGGAACCATGAGTAACAAATTCTTTCTCAATGGCAGCCATCTCCTGATCTGTGGACCTCACCACACCTGATAAAAACACATCCCAGCCCGACCGGCATGGCTCAGTGGTTGAGCGTCAACCTCTGAACCAGGAGGTCATAGTTCGATTCCTGGTCAGGGCACATGCCTGGGTTGTGGGCTCGATTCCCAGTGTGGGGTGTGCAGGAGGCAGCCAATTGATGATTCTCTCTCATCATAGATGCTTCTATCTCTCCCTCTCCCTTCCTCTCTGAAATCAATAAAAATGTATTAAAAAAAACACACACACAAATCCCAGGCCCTGGCCGGTATGGCTCAGATGATTGGGCATCATCCTGTGCACCAGAAGGTTGCCAGTTCTATTCCCAGTCAGGGCACATGCCCAAGTGGTGGGCTAGATCCCGGTAGGAGGTGTGCAGGAGGCAGCTGATCAATGTTTTGCTCTCACATCAAATTTTCTGTTTCTCTTTCTCTCCCTCTCCCTTCCTCTCTCTAAAAATCAATTTAAAAAATTAAATTAAAAAAAAAATACCCACACACATCCTAGGTACATTTCAATATAGGTAGCACCTTTCAAAATTACACTAGCACGGAGGGAGCCTTTATCCCAGCAATTCTGCCTCCAGGAATTCAGCCGACAGAGATGACCCCGCAGGTGATGCTTTGCAGTATTATTAGAGCATGAGACTGGTCACCACCAAATGTCATCATCTGTCAGGTACCATCAGAATGTATCATCCAAGCTGTGGGCCTTCTAAGGGTGACAGGAGGCCCTGCTAATGATACTGACACCACGGCTGTGGACTAGGATTTCCACGTGCACCTCTGCCAAGTGAATGGGCACATTCAGGGTGACAGCAGCCCCATCACTAAGGTCTCTGAGTGATTACGATGAGCTCACTTCCCCGATGACCCACCAGGGACACTTGGCATAAGCAAGAAATGAGCCTCTGGGACAGGTCACTGAGTTGCAGGGCTGTTTGTCACACAGTGGGTCCTAAGCCATTCTGACTGATAGAGGCCAGGTCACACGGTCAGGACCAGGGCTGAATGGGCTTGCACGAAGCCAGGAGGCCAAGGGGCCCTAGAGGTAGCCCGCCCAGACTCTATGCTGACTGAGCGGCCCTGCATGGCCACCAAGCTGCCCTACTGGAAGGGGGCACAGAGTGCTGGTCCAGGCCACCTAGCCCAAGTTGTGTGCCTCTGCTCCCGCTTACTGAGCATCTGCCACACGCTGAGCCCTGCTCTGAGCATTCCCTGAGCACTGATGCATCTAATCTTCCTATGAACCACAGAGAAAAGCATGTCTGTGATCTCGCTTTGCAAATAAGAAAACTGAGGCATAGGACAGCTGAATCACTTCCTCCGTGACTGCTGGGACCCCACATCTTGGCTCTCCTTTCATGTCTCTTTTCTCCATCCTTGCCGCCCCCTTGGCCCCCTCACTTGTTCACACAATGTACCATTCTCCTGCCAATAGCGCCTGATGCACCTTCAGCTAAGACACATAGGAGACATGTGCAAGAGAAACACAAACCACAGAACACGAGCAAACCCAAACTTCCCTAAAACCTTCAACAGCAACCCCATGCCTCCATCCAGGATAAAGGCCACAACATACATGCATGATGAGTGGGTGATAGGAAGGAAATAATTGTGGCAAAATGTTGGGGTTCCTTTCTTTTTTTATTAATATATTTTTATTGATTTCAGAGATGTAGAAGGAGAAATAAACGCATCAATGATGAGAGAGAATAATCCATTGGCTGCCTCCTGCACACCCCTACTGGGGATCAAGCCCACAACCCCAGGATATGCCCTGACCAGGAATTGAACCATAACCTGGTTCATAGGTTGATGCTCAATCACTGAGCCATATCAGCCAGGCGTTAGGGTTCATTTCTTCAATCAAAGACAGAGGCCAGGTCCCCCAAACTTTTCCTTTCTACTGGTTCAGGCATTTGGGGCCTCTTGGGTGGACCCCACTCCCTCCGCTGCAGCCTGATGGGGCAGGAGGGGTAGGGCCTGGCAGGGCCCCATGGCTAATCCCCTTAGTCAGTAAGCTTCTACACAGAAGCATTCCCGTGGCTCAGGATGTGAGTCCAGCTGGCAGCAGCAGGAAAATCCCCAGTGGGGTCTCAGCCTGTTCTCACATGTGGTGACATGCGACTTGGTCAAGGTGGCAGGATTTGGGGACAGAAAGCCTGGCGGCCCAAGACTCCCCTTAGAACCTGGGCCTTCCCATCTGTAAACAGCCAGGTCAAGCAGATGTCAGTTAAAGAACGCTGCCGGGGGCTGCCTATTTCTGTCCCCCTGAATCCTTGGGGCCCCATTGCCCTCATCTTTAGAGGAAAAACCAAGGTGAAAAGCAGGGACCTCACTTGCTCAGAGGCATGCTGTCCAAGGTCAAGGCAGGGTCTACCCAGGTCAAGGCCCAGGCCACCCTGCCAGGTCAGTGAGGCTCCACATGCCTTGGGGGCCCCTGAACAGCACCCCCTCCTCCCTACTCCTCTCACATCAGTGCAAGCCCAGCCCTCCTAAGACCTGCTCCTTCCGCCAAAACCGGTTTGGCTCAGTGGATAGAGCGTCGGCCTGCGGACTGAAGGGTCCCGGGTTCGATTCCGGTCAGGGGCATGTACCTGGGTTGCGGGCACATCCCCAGTAGGAGATGTGCAGGAGGCAGCTGATCGATGTTTCTCTCTCATCGGTGTTTCTAACTCTCTATCTCTCTCCCTTCCTCTCTGTAAAAAATCAATAAAATATATTTAAAAAAAAAAAAAAAAAAAAAAAAGACCTGCTCCTTCCTGGGCCATCCCCACCCCACCACCAACTCCAGGGCACACAAAACCCTCCTGGGTTCCTCATCTCCCTCACCTCCCTCTACCCGCATCCAGCCACCCCACAACCCCTCAGCACCGTCCCCACCAAGCAGCCAGAGCGTGCTCCGCAAAAATGACTCAGTGCATACTGCCCCGCTTCAACCTCCCAGCACCACCAACTGAATTCAGAACAAAACCGAGGCCCAGAGGCAGAGCCACGGTCTCCGGCCACCCCAAGTGGCGGCCCTGCCTATCTCAGGTCCTGCCCCACACACAGACTTAGCGCCCTTGCTCAGATGAATCACACTCATTTTGGCCGCAGGGCCCCTTTGCATGTTCCCTCTGCCTGAAAGCTCCACCCTCAGCTGCTGTTTCTCACTCAAGTCACCTCCTCTCCTGACTCCTACAGCAGGCCCTTGTCACTCATACTGCCACAACGTTTCACTTCCCTCTGCACACTCACCACTCTCCAGCATGGTTTTTCTCAGGAGTCAGCAAACATTTTCCGTAAAGGACCAGACAGCGAATATTTTCCACACTGCAGGCTATACGGTCTCTGTCTTGAAACGCACTTTTGCCATTGTAGCGTGAAAGCCGCATAGACATGTGAGCGAATGGGCGTGTCTGTGTTCCAATGAAACCAGCTGCGGACTTGTCCGGGGGGCCACAGAGTGTGGTCCCTGGTCTTATCTGAGAGGCCACCAATCTGAGAGGCCAGAGGGCAACAAAGGAATCCCCCTGGTCACTGAATGGAGCATATCAGTGGGGGAATTGGAGCACTGATATGACTGACCGAGGCACCTAGAACCCCACATGGCCCACAGTAGGTGCTTGATAAATATTCAATAAGCATTGTTCAAGGACCAAGAGGCAACTGCACGTCCTCACATGCTCTGAGTCCCACAGCCAACTCCAGCTTGTGCCAGGCTCTGCAGGAAGCAGTTTATGACGTGCAGTTCGTTCCCTTTGACTCACGTGTGGTCCCGAGGAGGGAAAATCGCAGTGCTCACATGGAGCCGACTACATGCCAGGCACCCTTCTAAGATCTTTGAACGCTAATTCACTTGGCCGAGACCTATGAGAAAGGTAGTCATCACGCCCATTTCACAGACAGAGACACTGAGGCGGAGTGTCCCCAACTGGTAAAGGTGGTCCAACTCCCAAGGCCTCTCCACGGAGCAGATCGAGGCTGCCAGTCCAAGTCACTTCTGTTGCATTCCTAGAAAGTGGCCAGGGCGGAATTCAAACTGAGAGCTTTCTGTCTCCTAAGAACACAGCTCACTCAACGAGGGATGTTGCAATCCCTGATTACCATAAGGTCACAACTTCAGAGGAGGCCTCCAAAGATGACACCCGCCCCACCCCAGGCACAATGACCCCCCACTGTTCTTCGAGCACACCAGGCCTTTGCTTGAACTGTGCTGTCTTCCTACCCTCTCTCAGGCCTCCCTCGAATATCAAGGGAAGCCTCATTGAGGAGGAGGTATTTCAGCAAAAACTTGAAAGAGCCAAGGAAGCAAATGACGGATAAGGAGGATGAGTTTTCTAGGCAAAGGGCATAGCCTTTGAAAAGGCCCTGGGGCAGGACTATGCCTGGTGCCTTAGAGAAACAACGAGCCCTATGTGGCTGGAGCAGAGTGAGCAAAGGTGAAAGAGGGAGATGAGGCCGGGGAGGGGACAGGGGCATGCTGTACAGAACCTTGTGAACCATGGGCAGGACTTTTACCTGGAGGAAGCTTAAGAGTCCTGGAGGGTTGTGGGCAGACAAGGAATGGGACCTGACTCCGTTTTTAATGGGAGCCTTCTGGAGTGGGCTGTAGGGAGCATATGAAGGGACGGAGGACTAGGCCAGCGATGAATGGGGGCTGGACCAGGTGGAGGCAGAGGAGGGGAAGTGGGTAGATGCTGGGTCCATTTTGAAGGCTGAGCTGACATAATTTGCTAACAGATTAGATGTGGGAGGAGTTGGGAGGTCTGGGAAGAAGTCGACTGTTCTGAGATATCATGGGAACGGGAAGGACAGGAGGGAAATGGCTCCGAAACAGCAGACCACAGCTCAGCCCCAAAGCCCACAGGCTGCTCATAGGCCCCACAGTGGGCTGTGAATGTGTCCAAGCCCCAGGAACCAGGTGCCCCACACAACTCCTAAAACCCAGTGGAGAGCCCCATCAGGCCTTCTCTGGACCAGGACTTGGGAGCCCAGGCGTTTAAAGTAACCAGATTCTAAATACCAAGATACGTTTCACCTCCCATCAGATTGGCCAAAATGACAGAGGCTGATAACATCCGAAGCTGGCAACACTGTGGGGAGACAGGCTCTCTTGGCCCCTGCCACACCTTCCTGGAAAGCCATCGCGTGTCTGATAGTCATTTTTCAATTGCTAGCCCCTGCCCAGCCATTCCAAGGTGGGACTCCACCTTCTAGGAACTGAAGCCCCCGCGTTCAAAGGCAAGACATTTACTGCTTGTAACAGCAAAAGGCAACTCCAGAAATAATCTGAATGTCCCTCAGCAGGAGGCTGGTGAATCAGCAGTGGCTGGTGCCTACAGCAGCTGTTGCTAACATTCATCAAGCACCCTCATCCCATTTTATAGAGGGGGACACTGAGGGCTCAGAGAGATCAAAGCATTTGCTCTTCAGTGGAACCCAGGCAGCTAACTCAGGGATTCCCACCCTCTTAACCACGGCACATTATTCTTCCTCTCTGAAAAAAATAATTGATACCAACATGGGGGGAAAAATACAAACTATTACGGACAAAAAGCAAGCAACTTACAGAGTAATAGGTACAGTACAGCGGCTCTCACCAGGGTGACTATCTCCAGGGGACACTGGGCCATGTCTGGGACATCTGTAATTGTCACAACTGGGGGGATGAGCTCCTGGCATCAGGTGTGTGGGGGCCAGGGATGCTGCTCAACATCCTCCAGTGCCCAGGACAGCCGCCCCAAAACAATAAATTTTCTGGCCCCAAAAGTCAATAGTGCCAAGGAAAGAGACCCCGGTGTAGCATGAACCATCCTGGTGAAGAATGTGCAGACCTGTCTATGTGTTTATATAATCGTACAGCAATAGGAAAAGGGAGGACAGCTCTTACCCAAACTTCACAGAACTTAGGTCAAGAAAAGTGGGTTTGGAGGGGAGAGGCAGCCCTTTAAAGAGAGTAAAATCAAGATTAGCTGGGAGAGGCAGATATCTGTGGATTTCGGTGACAGGCAGGGAGGGCCAGCCCATATCTTCCTGGCCCCATGCTCAGACCCAGCCACAGCCCATAGCTGGGATTGGATCTGTCCCTAATCAGCTGACCTAACTCCTGATAAGACAAATGTCTGCTCTGTAGCTTTCCAGTGCTCTGGGGCTATTTTGTCTCTGACCAGCCAGGCCAGGGGGCTGACAGCAGAGGTCAGGGTGCTGAGAAGGGACCTCGCTGGGGCCCTCCACCACGTGCGGTGCTAGCCAGGCAAGGACACCGGCTGAACGAAGGCGGGGCGACCGGATGGTCGGAAGGAAACAGGTCATCCACCAGGCAGTTCCAGATGGCAGTGGCAAAGGAAGCAGTGGGAGTCTTCCAGAGCCCAGGATGCTCGCTCTGGCTCTCTCTTCAGACACTTCTCCCAGCTCCCAGGCAGCGCAGCATCTCCCTGCCTGCCAAGAAAGCTTTTGGAGGCCCAGGGGAGGAGGAGGATGGATGCCCATGGGGGTGTCCAGAGGGCTCCGCCCATAAAGGCTACAAGGGAGGAGCAAAGCGTTCTTTGGATCAGGAAACTTCCTATTTGGGAGCTTATGACCTCAACTGAGAAGGAACCGCAGTGGCTCGGCTCTGTACTCCGCCCCAGGTAAAGGGGGCCTATAGCTGGTGGGGCGACCTGGCTCCCTACACCTGCTCTGCGGGAGGGTAAGAAAGGCAGGCCAAGGAGAGGGGCAACCAGGAGGCAGTGGTCCTCCAATGGCGACAGCAGACCCCCAGTGTACGGGGAAAAGGCTTAGAGGGGCCTACCCTTCCGCGTCTACTTCAAGAGCCCCAGCTCTGAAAATGCCTGGAGATGTCATGCCCTGGGCCCCCTCCTGTGAGAGGGAGGTAAACTGAGGCCCAGCAAGGGAAGAAATGGCCACTTTCACAAAAAGAGAAGAGATGGTGGGAGGCAGACCCAGAAGGCCACAGAGACCTCCCTCCTCCACCCCAGCTGCCCCAGGCCTTTCCAACCAGTAAGATCTGCCCACAGGCTGACCGCCTGCGAGGGGAAGGGGCGAGGTCAGGAAGCTGACACCGGCTAGGCGTGCGGCCGGCCCTGAAGGTGGGTCCAGGCAGGAGGGCACATCTGGCACAGTGTCACCCCATGTCCTGCCCCACCTTGGAGACAGGGCCCCCTCCCCGGAAAGGGGGGTGCTTCATCACTCCACACACGCAGAGCAGCCCCCTCCCAACAAGACAGGAAGGCTGCCGTCCCCGGGCGCCCTCGGCAGGAGGCGGAACACTCACCCGCCGCGCGCCCTAAGGGGGGGTTTCACCGCCCCGGAGACGAGGACCGGTCTCCCGCACGCTTCCAAGCAGGATGCTCCACCCATGGCCTCTCAGAATGGGGCCGCGCACCCAATGCCGCCCCCAGTCCGCGTCCCCCACCAAGGGATCCCGGGAATAGACGACGCCACTCCGAGCCCCCAGACGGGGATCCCACCTCCCTCGGGCCCAGGGCAAGTCTCCCGGCCCAGTCGGGGGGCGTTCCATGCCCCCCCCCGCACCCCGGAGTGGAACGTTCCGGTCTCCCTGCCGCGGGTCTCGGCGCCCCTCCGGCACTCGGACGGGTCCACTGGGCCCCGGCGGGGGCGGCAGGCGGGTCCACTCGGGTGCATATCGGGACGCGAGGTCCGGAACCGTTACCTGCCACCGCGCCGCTCTCCGAGGACCAGGTCGCCTCCGAGGTCACGGTCCCCCCCTCGGCGCTCTCCGCCTCCTCCGGCACTTCCAGCTCCATGGCCGCGCGCGCGCGCGGACCCGCTAGCGAGCGGGCGGCCGGAGGGTAGGACTCGAGGTGCGGCCGCCGCCGCGGAACAACAACCGCCGCCGACCGGAGGATCGGGGGAGGGAGCGGAGCCCAGGGAGCAGGAGGAGGGCCGGGGACGCGGCCAGGCGCTACGCCACCGCGCACGGCGCGCACCGCCAATCGGAGCTCGGGGGCGGGGCCTGAGTGCGTCCCAAACCCCGGAGCGCCTCGAGCGCCCCCACGCGCCCAGGGTGTGGAAGGGCAGCGCATTCCAGTCACTTCACATTGTAATGGTAGTGATATATATGGAAAGAAATAATACTTACAACTAATAAATTATTTATTACCATACTATAAATAACACAATATTGTGTTAAATATTTTAATATAAATAGTAATTATAATATGATAACGTTTAATTTTCATTATGCACGATGTAAAATTATATGGATTATGATATGTTATTACTAAATAAAATTAATATATTATTATATAAGTAGTATTAATGTATAATGTAGAAATGTTACATATAACATTATTTATAATATAATGATAAATATACATAATAGTATTACTAAATGCTAGTCTCAGTGCCAAAGCCTTTGACATGCAAAATCTCCATAAGTTAGGGACCTGTTTTTCACTATTAGTATATTCCCAATATCTAACACAGAACCTTATACCTAGAAAACAATAATTATTGCATAATACTGATCAAGCCGATAAAATCTATTGTCATTCCCATTTTGCACATGAGAATTACACAAAGAACCATGCTGTCAATCAGTGTATTTATGTCTGAAGAATAATTGTATCACTGTTGTTATTAAAGTCTAATGGTGAATTTATTTGTGATATGACTAGACCGTTGTTAATTCTGAGGTCATGATTTGAGGAGTAATAAATGCTGCTGTCAGTAGTTTTCTTCATAACGAATGATTTCTGCTGTGGGGAGTGGCTGGGGTGTAGGTGGGGGACCCAGACGTCTTGCTAGTGAAGGACGGGAGCTGGGATGTTTTCACTCGGGCCTGGCTGACTCCAGAGACATGGTCCCTCATCACTGTCTGGGGTGCTGGGGAGACATCACCCTGGAGTTTGGTAGAGATGCAGAATCTTGTACCCCACCCACCTCAGACCTCCTGCATCAGAAACTCCTGGGGTGGGCACCACCGTCTAGGTTTCAATGAGTCCCCTAAGGCAATGTGCATGCCTGAGAGTTGAGAAGCACTGGTTCACACAACTGGGGAAGGGCTGGGGGTTGGATTAGTGATAAGGATCATGAAAATGAAATTTAAATTTTTTTTTCAGGTTTGATTCCGAACCTCTCCTGGTGGGAAGTCAATACTAAAACTGAAAAATCAAGAAGTGGCAAAACAGGCATTATTTAGAGATGAAGAAATGAATGTCAGCATAATTTAACTTAAACTAAGAGGACAGCCCCTCTGGGAAGGGAGAAATTGTGGGATGACGATGCCACTGCTAATTTTAACAAACCTGAAATAGAATTCGACTCTTCAAAGTACACGTGTGTATAAACTTTAGTTTTTAAAAAATGAATATGTAAAGAGAAAAAACCAAGCTGGTGCAAGAGTCGCGGGTGGAGGTGGGAGGGGACAGCAGAGGAGGCAGGGAATGGAGAGGAGGGCGGGGCCGGGGTCTGGGTGGGGCAGCGGCATCTGGTCCTCCTGATTCATCCTCCTCCCACGTCCCTGCTCCCTTATTATAACCTTATTATTTTTTATTATTTATTGATTTTTAGAGAGAGGAAGAGAGAGACATTGACTTGTTGTTCCACCTATTTATGCTTTCACTGGTTGCTTCTTGCATATGCCCTCACCAGAGATCAAACCCCCGACTTTGGCGAATGGGGAGGACGCTCCAAGCAACTGAACTACCCAGCCACTTTTCTGGTTCTACAAGATGGAAAACTGAGGCTGCCGGCTGGGGCCAATTGCCTGGTTTCTGGCGCCCCCTCGTGGTCATATATGCTATTAGCATCAACGCTAGGTACCAGCTAGGAGGGACCCTTGTGTCTTCTCTCCCACTCCCCATATTCCATTCATTCGTTCGTTCGTTCATGCATGCATGCATTCATTCATGCCACAAACACTTATTGAGCACCGCCTGTGTACCAGGCACTGTTCTAGGCCACGGGGATACAGGAATGAGCAAGACAAAATCCCTGACCTCAATAAGGTGACATTCTAGAAGAGATAGATAAACAAGCACAAGACAGAAGATAGTTTCAGCTGCTAATAAACCCTTTGGAAATAACACAGATGTGACTATAGAATGTGATAAAAAAGGACAGGCTCAATATCTATTATGCGTTAAGCACCTATTCCAGCGCGGCCCAAGAACTACAACGCAAGCCAATGTAATGGCCAATTTTTTAGATTTTATTGATTGATTGATTTTAGAGGAACAGAGATAGCGATTTGTTGTTCCATCTGCTTAGGCAGTCATTGGTTGATTCTTGTATGTGCCCCGATCAGGGATTGAACCTCCAACCTTGGTATGTTGGGAGGACGCTCTAACCAACAGAGCCAAGGCAATACAAGCCAATTTAAATGTAAAATCTTAACGGTTAGCCCTAGCTGGTTTGGCTCAGTGGTTGGAGAGCTGGCCCTCAGACTTAAGGATCATGGGTTCGATTCAGGTCAAGGGCACCTACCTTGGTTGCAGGCTCGATCCCTGGCCCAGTTGAGGTGCGTGCAGGAGGCAACCGCTCAATGTGTCTCTCTCACGGTGATGTCTCTCTCTGTGAGTCTCGCCCCCTCCCTTCCACTCTCTCTGAAAATCAATGGGGGAAACAATATCCTTGCCCTGGACAGTTTAGCTCAGTGGGTAGAGCATCAGCCTGCGGACTGAAGGGTCCCAGGTTCGATTCTGGCCAAGGGCACATGCCGGGATTGCAGGCTCAATCCCCAGGAGGGGGCAGCTGATCAATGATTCTCTCTCTCATCATGCTTCTGTCTCTCTCCCTCTCTCTTCCTCTCTGAAATCAATAAAGATATATTGAAAATATATATATATCCTTGGGTGAGGATTAACAAAAAAAATGAAATCTTAGATGTCATTTAAAATTTTCCACCAGCCACAATATAAAAAGCAAAATAGAAAGTGGTAAGATTAGTTTAACCACATGTCTCATTTAACCCAACATATGCAAAATATCATTGCAACATAGAGTGGATATTAAAAAATAACAAGCTCCGTGGTACATTTACACTGTGGAATACTACGCAGCAGTAAAAAAGGAGGATCTCTTACCCTTTGAGACAGCATGGAGGGAGGGACCTGAAGACTAGTATTATGCTAAGTGAAATAAACCAGTCAGAGAAAGATGAGTATCACATGACATCATTCATATGTGGAATCTAATGAATAAAATAAACTGACGAACAAAATAGATCCAGAGACATAGAACCATGGAACAGACTGTTGAATCTCAGAGGGAAGGTGGGGGTGGGTGTGTGCGCAGAGAAAAAAATCAACCAAAGAACTTGTATGCATATAAGCATACTTCATGGACACAGACAATAGTGTGGTGAAGGCCTGGGGCAGGGGGTGGGGGCCAGCTAGAAGGGGGTCAATGAGGAGAAAAGGGGGACATACGTAATACTTTCAACAATAAAGATTTTTTTTAAGTACCATGTAAAAATATAACGAGCCCATCCAGTGTGGCTCAATGGTTGAGTGTCGACCCACGAATCAAGAAATCACAGGTTCGATTCCCGTTCAGGGCACATGACCAAGTTGCGGGCTCCATTGCCAGTTGGAGGCCTGCAGAGGCAGCCCAACAATGTTTCTCTCTCTCTCTAACCGTCTCCCTTCCTCTCTAAAATCAATAAAACCATATTTTTAAAAAATAACAAGCTATTTTACATTCTTTTGGGAGCACCGCGTCTCCCAAATGTGGTGTGTTTTTCATACTTAACCACATCTCATGCATTGGGATCAGTCACCTGTGCGTAGTAGAAGATGTGGACCTACTGTGTGCCCTGTCCTTTTTTAAGCACTTTATGGACATTTATTCATTTACTCACCCTTCGAAACTCCCCTAGAAAGTAGCTGCTAGTGTTTCCCCTGTTTTTTAGATGAGGTAACTGAGGAGACCCAAAGCTACCCAGCTGGGAAATGACTGAAGCTTCTTAGCACAGAAGCAGAATTTGCTCTCAGATCGGCAGGGCAGGAAGGAGCCAGCCCTGCCACAATTCCTGAGATGGCACACGTGGTGGAAGGCACGGCAAATGCAAAGGCTTGGCGGTTCCCGCTGCAAAGAGAGCAGAGGGGAGAGGGAGGGGGCCAGGAGGAGTTTCATTCTTTTATTTCTTAGTTGATTCATTAAACCTTCCCCCAGGACCAGCCTATATGTGCTGGCCCCAGTGCTGCTGTCAGCAAGCGGCCCAGGGGTGAATGGCCCAAGCAGGGCAGGACCCGGTGTCCCTGGCCTCTGGGCGAGCAGGGGTTAAGGCCAGCTGCTCCCACGTGAGAGCACCTTACGACAGAGCCACACACCCAGCCAGCCTCCCTGTCTCGCTCATACTGCCAGTTCGCCTGTGCATGTCGCATGTTGCCCTGCTGGTTCCACCTGGCACGGGACCCGCCAGCCTACAGCTGCCACAAGCGAGGAAAAGTTGAGCAAACAGGTGGGGAGGACAGAGCTCAAACCTCAGGTTCCCTCCCCACCCCCATGCCAGGCGGGCACCCAAGCCCAGGCTCCTGCTGCCTGCCCAGAGGCCTCTCAGCCTCCTAGACAGGTAAGTCCCGCTCTGCCCGTCATCCCGGGGCCATGGCTGGGGCCGGAGTCCCCACCACGGTGACCTGGGACCCCCGCTCCCCTTCCCGCAGCTCCCCCGAAAGCAGGAAGCTGACACTCCTGCGTGGGCACTGACATAGTTTCTAAAGGATTATCTGGCTGGCAGCTACTGCCCCTGGCAGTCAGCCCAGGACGCCAGAGCCAGAGACCTAAAAGGGTCATTGTTGGCCCAGGTGGTGCCAGGGGGCCGAGGGGGCACGGGTTGGTCTCTCTGATCCTCCAAACGAAGGACGGGAAGCCGGGCAGGGAGGTGGCAGGCGGGGCAGCCTGGCACCTGGTCAATGTGGGGGCCTCTTCTGAGAATTGCACGGGCCTCCCACCACCGTTGGCACCTGCAGGAGCTGGGGAGACAGGTCCTGGGGTCGCCTTACCTTGCTTCTCCTGAAGGTGAAATGCAGGAGGGGGTGGGGGCAGGAAAATGGTTGTCACAACAGTCCGCAGAGCAGGCTGTGGGCAAGGAGCCAGGATGGTCTTTGGGTGTAGGACCTGGAGAGGAGAGGGGATGGGTGGCAAGACATTTTTCTGGGTCATTTGCTCCCAGACGTGCAGGACAAAAGGAGCTTCCTGAGAGCCAGTGTCTCATCGCACCTCAAATCTCTTTGTCCGGGACCAAGTGGGTCCCTTGGGGCTGGGAAGGCATAGGCCTCTGAGACGCGGGGCACAGAGTGGGCCTGGCACTTGGGATCACCCCAGGGCAGCATGATCATGGAGCCCCAGGGAGCAGGGAGGCTTGAGATTTGGGGGGTTGTGGGATTGTGAGGGATATGTTTCAACTGAGACAGCCTCCAGCCATTTCTCCTATCTGGATCTCAGTTTTCCAGTCTGTAAAGTGGGTATAAGAGCCACCAGATAGCAGGGCTGCTGAGAACACACATCACAGGGTCAGCAATCGATGCTAGTCGTGTGGGGATTGCGGGAAAAGGTGTCTCACTCAAAATCAGACCTCAGGCCAGCCACTTTCCTGTTTTATTCTTTTGGGGGTACCGCACTTCCAAATCTGGTGTGTTTTTTATACTTAGCCCTGGCTCAGAGAGGGGCAGCCACTTGTCCAGGGCTGCACAGCAAAGTTTGGCTGTCAGGCAGATAGGAGTCAAAATGTAGAGAGCAGGAAGGTCTGGGGGCTGCCCATGCCCCCTGACCGACGTCCCAGGCTCAGCATCTTATGAATTTCCGCCTCCCCGGCTCAGGGCTTCCATGAGGCCCTGAGTTCTGGGGAAAGTTCACTTTCTAGTACGGGTTTCTGTTCTTCCTCCTCGTCCTGGTCCGATGCCAGAGGAGCAGTGTTTGCTCAGGGTGGAGTCTGACACTCTTTGGAATGGACTGAGGTTCATTCGTGGGAGATGTGAATGGGAGGAGGAAGTGCCCAGGGACTGGACCTGAATGTATGGAGCACCGACTGTGTGCGGGCGCTGTTCTGGGCTTTGGGGATCCAGGAAAGGTCCCTGATCTTGTGGGCTTGTATTTTGGTGGAGAAAGGCAGAGAAGAGACATAATAAGGAAGTAAATTATCCTAAATTGTATCCTGAGTCAGAGAGTGGTCAGTTTCACAGGAAAAAAAGAAGTAAAAGAAGTTCGAGAAATAGGAATGAAATAGACAGGAAGACATTTTATAATCTTAACTAAAGATTAGGGAGGGCCCACTTGATAAGACTTGAAGGAAGTACTTGGGGGCATTGGAAGCAGAGGTGACGTCAGGTGTTATGGCCCCAGGGCAGGTGGTTGGAGGACAGTGAGCGAGGGGAAGAGTGGGAGGAGGGGAGGGCAGGAAGGGGATGGGGCAGGTCGTGTGGGGCCTTGGGGAGGACTTGGGCTTTTCCTGGAGGGAGGGAGGGAGGAGTCCCAGAGGGCTGTGGGCAGAGGATGGACCAGACCTGATTCAGGTGCTCACAGGTGCCCTCTGGTGGCTGCGGGGAGAACAGACTGTGACGGGAAAGGGCAGGAGCGAGGGGGCCAGGGCTGAGTGGACTGGGTTGGTCCAGGTGGGCAATGATGGGACTAGCCAGGTGGAGGCAGAGGAGAGGGGAGAAGTGGGCAGATCCTGGAAAGACTTGGTAGAACTACAGCACAGCATATGCTGATGTTTGAGAAACAGATTGGGGTCCAGGGTGATTTGGAAGAAAGGAGGGAGAATGTTCTGGAGCTTGAAGATTTTAATGGTGAGTGGGACAAGTAACTGGGAGGTAGTTAGAAATATGAGGGAGGAGGCTTGGATGCTGGCGTGAGGCCTTTTGGTATTATTTTGCTAAAGGATAGTTTTCCCCCAAAAAGGTAAAAACATGACTCTCATACTAATATGAAAACAAACAGGTGCGTTATGAGTTTGTTTAACGCAGGGGTCCTCAAACTACGGCCCGCGGGCCACATGCAAATACAAATATTGTATTTGTTCCCGTTTTTTTACTTCAAAATAAGATATGTGCAGTGTGCATAGGAATTTGTTCATAGTTTTTTTTTAACTATAGTCCGGCCCTCCAACGGTCTGAGGGACAGTGAACTGGCCCCCTGTTTAAAAAGTTTGAGGACCCCTGGTTTAACGCATTAATTAATGTGGGAACCAGGAAGAGTTTACAGCCTGTTCAAGAATGAGTGTAAAGAAAGAACACACACACACACACACACACACACAGGGCATCAAGAATGCTGAAATGAATTTACAAATCAATTCAAAACGGGTCAATAGTCCCAGGGCAATAATCTGTGGTCCACAGGACAAAATCCATCTGCACTCCTCTGGACAAGACTCATTTGCAATAGCACCAGTTTCCTGCAATTTATACGCCTGTAAAATAGTTCATAGGTGACGAGAGGCATGGATTACTTGGGAGGGAGGGTATTGCCAGAATCTGGCATTAACCAGATGATCAATAAGTATGCTTTCAATGGATGCTAGGGAGCTATTGAATGTTCTTGAGCTAAAGCCACAGCTCATTCACTGCACATTCATTGGACGGACTATTTGTTGAATATCTGCTCTCTCCGCTGGTCTGTGAGTTCTACTATTGTAGTATCCCCAGTGCCTAGAACAGTGCCTGGTATGCAGTAGGCACTAAATAAACAAACAAACAAACAAACAAACAACTCACCTACTATTCTGAACAGAGTAGAAAGGCCAGTGCTGTGAGAGGACAGATTTCAGGTTGGGCAGGTTCAGCCACAAAGCAGATAAGGACTGTCAACATGGGGGTTACAGGGGACCTTTAATGGGGATGGTCAGAGGGGAGTTGGCCTGGGGTCCTGTTGCGAGGCCAGACTGAAAACAGGGGCTGTAAGAAAGGTGTCAAGGGTCAGGGTCCTACCCGGCTGCTGCACAGGACAGACCCTTGATACAGACAGTTTGGGGGGCCCCCTCCAGTCCTGGGGACACCATAATCCACCTTTGTCTTTTCCCACTGGGGCTTGTGTCCCTCCTCCTGGTCTGGAGTGGAGAGGGGAGCACAAGGAGCACACAGGCAAACCTTCCGCGCGCCTGCCACATGCCGGACGCACGAACATTTGAACCTTCCCAAGGATAGGACTCAAAGTCGGAACCAGGTCCCCATCACACAGATGGGGAAACTAAGGCAAGAGTCAGAGGGGTTGGGACTCATGCCAGGCTCAGCGACCCCCTTTCCACAGAGCTTCCTTTTAGAGCTTCGACATCTGAGCCCCCTCCAGCTGCACACCGTACTTCAAGCTCCTAGGAAGGTCTACAAGCCATCCTCACTTTCCCTTTGGTCCTACATCAAAGCGCTGTCACTGAGGGGCACCAGGACCCCACACTGCCATCCCTGGGGACATCATTGCTCAGTCCTCACACGCTCTCCGGGAGCCCACCACACCCAGCATCTGCCCTTCCTCAGACCCCAGAACCCCCCCACCCCCTTCTCTCCCACACAGCCCAGTCATGAGGAAAGCATCAGACCAGCCCAGGTGAGAGGCATTCTACCGAGTCCCGGGCCAGTCTGTTCCAGACGGGAAAGGTTGTGGGACGAGGGGAGTGGAGCCCAGGCTGGCTGAACGCACTGGGGATCCGGGGTGAGTCCCGGGGCAGAAAAGGGATCTTAGTAGAACCTGTTACAACGTGGAGTTTACTTAATGGTGACTTGGCAATGTTGCTTTCTTAATTTTCACAGATATACCAATGTCATGTACAATGTTCATGTTGGGGGAAACCGGGTGAGGAGCATATGGGGACTCTGAATTATATCTACAACTTTTCTGTAAATTTAAAATAGTTCCAAAATAAAATGTTCATAAAAAAAGGGGGGGGAGCAACATCTAACAGGGCCTCCTGGTTTGGCCTCCCTGGTCCCCCTCTCCCCACCACAGTCAGCCCTCCCTCCAAGTAGCCACCAAAGGGCGCCTCTGAGCACCTAAGGAAGTCCCACCCTGGCCCCCACGATATGTCTTCCCCGCAGCAGCCACAAGACGGTGCCTGCGAGCACCTGAGGCAGGTCTTTCCAGTGTCCATGGATCTCCAGGGCTTCCATCTCCCTCCCCACCGCCCAAAAAAACAAGCCCAAATCTCAGAAGGCCCTGGGTGATCTGTCCCTGTCCCCTCCCTGCCCTGACCTCCTCACTAACCCCCTCCCCTCACTCTGCTCCAGCCATGCAGGCCTCCTCTCTGTTCTTCCAACATGCCAGGCATGGTCCTACCCCAGGGCCTTTGCATACGCTGTTCACGCCACCTAGAACACCTTCCCCCAGATCTCCCCAGGGCTCTCCCCCCTCACCTCCTTCGGGTCTAACTGTTTCTCTGCCCAGGCGCCTCTCACCTAGGTCACTCTTACTAAACTCAGTTCTCATCTCATCTCGAGTGCTACCTCCTCAGAGAAGCTCGCCCTGAGCCCCCACTCCAGGTCGTGTCTCCCTGCCAATGCTCTCAGAAGTCTACGTTGTACTTTTTTCTTACTTTTTTTGATGATTTCATCATGGTCTACTTCCCCCGGGGATCCTGGGCTTCCTTTGGAGCAGGGACTGGGTTAGTGTTGTCAGTCCTGTGTGTACACAGTGGGCACTCAATAAATGCTGATGATTGAGCCATATCCCAGAGCTGCTTCAGGACATTCTTGGGTTCCGGTCTGACCTGTTAGGCCACAGATGACCTCAGCTTCTTGTAGCACACCAGCAAAGCAGCCTCCACCAGGAAGTTTCAAAGCCCAGGAACAAAGCCCCCAGGCTCCTACTCCTCCTGGCAGCTGACACCCTGGGGGACCTCAGCCCAGCCTCTGCCCTCTCTGGGCCTCAGTTTCCCCGTAGATGCTCAGAAGGGGCCAAGCAAGTTCATCTTGCAAGTACTTCCGGGATCTCACCGTCCCCTGCATCCCTCCCTAACCCCTCATGCCACACCTGCTCTGCCCTTTCCTGGTTGAAGTTGGCGCTGCAATTTCAGGGGGAGGAGTTGGTCCCCATTACTTCTTGATGCACTTAGTGCATAGCAGGGGCTTGAAACATTTTTGTTGAGTGAATTACTGAATGAATGAAAACATGAATAAAGTGGGTGGATGAAAAGCAGATTTTTAACTCCATAAAGTGATCTGGAGGTCAGGGGTCAAGGGAATGGGGGCTCGAGGCCAGTGCTCTTCTCCAAATCCTGGGACACGAGCACAGGGTCATCTCATGGGTATACCAAGGAGCCTCTGAGTGCTCTTGAAAAGGGAATAACAACGTGAGATCAGAATAATGGGGGGCTGGAGGAAGACCCTCTGTCCTGGGGTGAGCGTCCTCTTTCCACGAGGGGTTTAGAGTGGGGTGTCTCTACCCCAGCGCTATTGACATTTGGGATCAGCTCAGTCTCTGTGGGGGCCATCCTTGTATCTGTGGGGTTGGAGCAGTATCCCTGGCCTCCATCCTTCGGATGCCAGGAACACTTCCAGTCACGACAGCCACAGAATCTGAGACATCATCCAGTATCCGCTGGAGGCAGAATGGCCCCACAGGGCGAAGTCCGGACAGCGAGGATCTGAGGTCAGACAGCCAGGTCCCCCTCTTGTTGGTCAGGCTGTCACTTGACCCGCCTGGCCTCAGTTTTCTCAGCTGTAAAATGCGCACGTGAATGTCACATGTAACATGATATTGGCGTGAAGCAAGCACTCAGTAAAAGTGACCGAGCAGCCTCATTTCCATGGACTCAGTCCATTCATCCTATAGATAATGGCACTGCGATCAGGTGGCAGGGAGTATAGGGACTCAGCATGTTCCCCAGCTCCAGGATGTCATCTCCAGGCCACTTGTCTGATTGCCAAACGTGTGCCCCAATCAGCAAGTCCTCCTGAGTAACTGCAGCCACAAACCCCCGTGTGTGTGTGTGTGTGTGTGTGTGTGTGTGTGTGCGCGCGCCCCAGTAGGGAACTTATTTATGTTTTTTCCTATGACCCATTAAAACTAATACACAGCTATTCAAAAAATGTTTGACCTTGTTCTACCTAAAATCAACTTCTGCGCTGGCAGCTGAACGTTACATAGAGAAAGGCTGTCTGAAGCACCAAGTGGGTCTTCAGCAGAGGTTTATTGCTTTGGCAGCATTTGGGGACCCTTGAGGAGCCGATCATGGCTGACTGGGGTATCCAGACTAGTATTTTGGGGGAAACTGCAGTTGGGAGGAGTGAGGAGACACTTTGGGGGCCTCAAAGGCTTTGATTATACTGTCTGTCTTTTTCACTTGACAAACTCTTATTCAACATTCAAAACCCCATTGCCCAGCCGGTGTGGTGGTTGAGCCTCGACCTATGAACAAGAGGGTAACGGTTCGACTCCCGGTCAGGGCACATGCCCAGGTTGGGGGCTCAATCCCCAGTAGGGAGCGTGCGGGAGGCAGTCGATCAATGATTCTCTCTCATCATTGATATTTCCAACTCTCTTCCCCTCTCCCTTCCTCTCTGAAATAAAGAAAAATATATTTAAAAATATTTTTTTATTGATTTTTTACAGAGAGGAAGGGAAAGGGATAGAGAGTTAGAAACATTGATGAGAGAGAAACATGGATCAGCTGCCTCCTGCACACTCCCTACTGGGGATGTGCCCGCAACCAAGGTACATGCCCTTGACTAGAATCAAACCTGGGATCCCCAAGTCCGCAAGCCAACGCTCTATCCATTGAGCCAAACCGGTTAGGGCAGTAAAATATATTGAAACAAAAACAAACCCAGCTGCAAAGCCCCCTCTTCCAGGAAGCCTTCCCTGATCTCCCAGTTTCCTTTCTGCTTCACCCCTTTCCCTAAGTCTAGGGTTTCCCTCTGCACAGTCTTGGCTGGATGAGGCTGGGAAGAGGTGTCTACACCCAGATCTGCCCTTTCAACCTTGGGGTGAGGTGGGGTTCTGAATGAGCTGAGCCTTAGGGAGGGTTTTTGTGTATTTTTTTTTTTTTTTTTTTTTAGCAGAAAGGAATGTGGGTGGAGCCACCACCAGCTCCACCCATGCAGGTGACCTCCTCCCTCTCTCACCCCGGGGTGTAAGGAAACCGGGTCCCTGAGGGTGAGGCCAGCCCAGGTGAAGAGAAGGAAGTCCGACCTTTACTCTCAGGAGTCTGAGGAATTTCCTCCCACCCGCCCTCTCCTCCTGGGGGCCGGCCCGGTGCTGGGTGTGAGAACAGAGCCAGGCCCCGGTGCTGATGCCTCTCTGGGCCTCAGTTTCCACCTATGACCTGGGGTAGACCTCCTGGAGATGGGGTGACTCGAGGAAGACCCGCGCCCTATGCTCCGGAGGTCTCTAGCTTCGGATCTATAGGCCTACTAACTACTGAACCTCGATAGGTGCTTGTTTCACGGATAGAAAAACCCCATCAAGTAGCAGCTCTGTTCCGAACGCGGCCAGCGATCCCTGCCGGGTCTTCCTGGCGGCCGTGCCTGGCTGGCCTCCGGCCTCGGCCGGTAGCAGGCGCTTAGCGGGATGGAAAACCCGCTCCGGAGCGCCCGCCCAGGGCCTGGACCCGGCGGCGTGCGGCGGGCGGGGGGCGGGGGGTGGGGGGGTGAAGGCGGTCACCTCGGCATCCCGAAGGCGTGCCGGGCGGGGGCGGGGGCGGGGCCCCGGGGAGGCCGAGGAGGAAGGCCGGCAGGTGCAGCCCGAGCGGCGGGGCGGCGGGAGAAGGGCGATCGCTGGGCACCCACTCCGCCGCGAACCCCCACCCCCTCCCTCACCTCCGGGTGGGGACCGATTGACGGCTCCCAGGCTCGCCGGGGGCAGGGGCGCTGGAGAGCCCCGAGTGGACCATGGCGGTGAGATTCCAGGCGAGTAGCCCGCCGAGGGCGGAGGGGGAGGGCATGGAGCCGAGGTGGGGCTGATCGCCTGGACCCCTGGCCACCCTCTGCCTGTGTAACAGGTGGGGAAACTGAGGCCCAGAGGCCGGCAGTGGCCAGCCCGAGGCTGCACAGCGAGGCGCGTGGCGCCCCTGGACCCTAAAAGCTGCCTCCATGACCCCGCAGACCTGGGTTCAAATCCCAGCCTTTCTGTGTAACTGGGGCCCTGAGCCAGCGCCTCTCCTACCTCGTCCTTTAAAGAAGGATGGAGAGCGGAGTCCAAGAGGAAAGTGTCTTAGCTCCTGGCGGTAGTAGGTGCTCAGTAAGTGTTGACAGCGGTTCCCCGGGGGTTGGAGGAAGTGAGTGGTGGGACTGGGCAGTGACCTCATGTGTGGGCTGGGTGGCTTTGGTGGATGCGGGGAGGCTGCTGGGAAGGGAACCACCGCATACTGTGTTCCTACTGTATACAGAGCCCTTAACTTGCATGAACCCACAGAGATAAGGGTCAGGGGTCGAGAGCCCCCTTTACACTCAAGTCACTTGACTGGCCTGGAGGCAGGGGGTCCCTGTGTCTCTATTTGGGGGGACTCCACCTTCCAGGATGGAGCTTGAATTGACTCACGTGCACAGTACTGGGTTTTAGTACACAGGCCAGGAGGGGTAAACTGAGGCCTCAGGAGGTACGTGGCTCACCGAGGCCACACACTGCTCTGGGCTTTAGGGCGCGACAGTTCTGGTCCCCTACACCTTCCAGGCGGCAGGAACCGCTCCCAGAATCCCCTCACCAACTGAGTATTTGGCACCCCCACCCCCCATTGTTCCTGGAGGTGGGACGGAGACGGGGAGAGACACCTGCAGCCTGGGAGCCACTGGCCTGGGGCTGTTCGCCTTGGTAGGACCTGTCCCTCTGGTTGTCTCTCCTCTCCTGTGTTTGCAGTGTTTGTGTCCAGAGCTGCATTTGGGCTGAGCGGGTGGGGTGGGGGATGGGATGGGAAAACGGTCCAGGCCCACCCCCTCTGGAGCTCCCCTTGGTGTGTGTGTGGGGGTGGGGGGTGGGGGGGCAGGGGCCTGAGGGGCCTAGGTACACTGGACCTATCTGGTTGGGTTTCTGGCTGAATCTGGCCATTATTCCACCTTTCACCCATCCCTCAAACTCCACGGTGCCTATCCAGTGGGGACAATGCTGGGGTCCCGGGGCGCCCAGTCCTGCCCACCAGGAGCCCTCAGACTGGAGCAGTGTAGGGAAGACAGGTGGACGGGACATCCCAAGTTTCAATCATCAGGGGTGTGTGTGTGTGTGTGTGTGTGTGTGTGTGTGTGTTGGGGGGGGGGGTGGTTAGGGCACTGATTACTCATTTCCTGGAGGAAGAGACGGTAGCACTGGATAAATAGGAGTTTGCACCCTAGCCAGTTTGGCTCAGTGGATAGAGCATCGGCCTGCAGACTGAAGGGTCCCGGGTTCGATTCCAGTCAAGGGCACATGCCCGGGGTTGTGGGCTTGATCACCAATGTGGGTTGTGCAGGAGGCAGCCAATCCGTGATTCTCTCTCATCATTGATGTTTCTATCTCTCTCTCCCTCTCCCTTCCTCTCTGAAATCAATAAAAATATATTATTTTTTTAAAAATGGGAGTTTGCTAGGAGTGCAGCATGGGAAGGAGGGCCCAGGAGGTGCTGAGTCACCAGAGTACCCAGAGAGAAACCCAAGAGGAAAGAGCAGGCATTCCCAAACTGATGACCAAACAGGGTAGTTTAAGATGGTTTTGGATGCTGTGAATAAAACGTAACAAATAAAACAGAGAGGAGTGATAGGGTGCCAGGGAAGACGGGCTAACCAAGGAGGGCTCCCTGAGGCGGTGGCATTGGATCTGAAACCCAAGTGGCAGGAGCCAGCCTTGTGCCAATCCTGAGAGAGTGTCCCAGGCATAGACCTGCCTGGATGAGGCTGGAGGGGGTGCCTGCACCCAGAGCTGCCCTTTCAACCTTGGGGTGAGATGGGATTCTAACCAAGTGAGCTCCCCCGCCAGGGCAAAGGTTTGGAGGTGAACCCAGCTGAGGTGGGCTGAGGGGTTAGGCTTGAGCCCCTGGAGGCCTCCAGTATCCATGCAGGCGAACCTACACAGGCAGAGACAAACCTGGGCCACCTGCACCTGCACCTGCCCCAGGGACTCTGGTTCCCTACGGGCTGTTTTTTTTTTAAAAGCATATTTTTATTGATTTCAGAGAGGAAGAGAGAGATAGAAACATCAATGATGAGAGAGAATCATTGATCCGCCTCCTGCATGCCCCACACTGGGGATCGAGCCGGAAACCCCGTGCATGTGCCCTGACAGGGAATCGAACCATGACCTCCTGGTTCATAGGTTCATGCTCAATCACTGAGCCCACTGGCTGGGCCCTGGGGGCTGTTTTGTTAAAATAAAGGTAAGAAATCAAAATTATGGGGGGCCATTTAATGACACAAAGTATAAAATCATAGCAAGTAAAAAGATTCTGTTTTGAAAAATAAGTTCAGAAGAAAATAATTAACCAGGTGGGTAAGAGCAAGGTGGGGTAGCTCAGTTGGGAGAGCATCATCCTGACATGCCAAGGTTGCAGGTTTGATCCCTGGTCAAGGCACATACAAGAGTCAACCAATGGCCCAGGCCGGGTGGCTCAGTTGGTTGAGCGTTGACCCAGGAACCAAGAGGTTACTGGTTCGATCCTGGTTAGGGAACATGCTCGGGTTGCAGGCTCGATCACCAATGTGGGGTGTGCAGGAGGCAGCCGATCAATGATTCTCTCTCATCATTGATGTTTTTATCGCTCTCTTCCTCTCTGAAATTGATAAAACATATTTAAAAGAAGAATTACCAATGAATGCATAAATAAGTGGAACAACAAATCGATGTTTCTCTAAAATCAATTTTTAAAAAAATAGTGAGCACGTGGGGCAGGCTACCAAGGTTCACGGATGGAAAGTCACTGAACACCTCTGCACCCCCCTCTCCTCCCCTGTAGGAGGCAGAGCAGCAGTCCCACTTCCTACGTCATTCAGGATGGATGGGTACAAGACAGTGCTCGCGGGCAGCCAGCACTGAATAGTGTTGCTTATTAAAATGATGCAAAGAAAGGCCATGATCATTACTTCTCACAATAACTGCCATCTCCCCAGGCCCTAGGCTCCCTCTGGCTCCGGGCTCCCCGCCCACACCTCAGCCCTGAGTGATGGTGGCAGGGGTGGGGATGCCCGTTTTGAAGATAAGGACGTGGAGGCTGGGAGAGGCAGCACCACAGCTCGTAAAAGGCAGGCAAGGGATTTGAGCCTTGGTTGTGAGCGCTGACCCGCTCCTGGTAACTGCAGGGCCAAGAGTGAGGCCCCGCCCTCATCTTTGCTGCTGTCCCCCCCGTCCTGCCTCCTCTTTCCCACTCTTGAGAGCCAGGAAGGCTGCTTTCCTGGGAACCTAGAAGGAAAGTCACTGGAGTGCAGCTGGGAGGGGTCTGAGGCGTGCACGGTGCCAAACTGGGGAAGGGGAGTCATTTTACAAGACCCCCAGGGAGAAGGGCCTGGCAGAAGGTAGGGGATGGGTGGGGGCTGGCCTCTGCCCGGGCTCCATGTCCCCCCATTCTCCCAGGGTCTCCTGGCCTGGGGACTTGCACTCCAGAACTGTGTTCTCAGCTGTATCATGAAAGTCACAGAAACCACACCCCCCAGCCCCACCTCCATCAGCTCCGTTGTCTTGGCAAGTGACTCTGCCTCTCAAGTGACTCTGCCTCTCTGTGACTCAGTTTCCCCATCGGTGATATAAGATGATAGAATTTCCTCTTCAATAAATGGATTAAACGGGAAAGTACATGTAAAGTGCCTGGCACAGCCTGACTGGCGTGGCTCAGCGGTTGAGTGTTGACTTATGAACCAGGAGGTCACGGTTCAATTCCGGTCAAGGGCACATGCCGGGGTTGCAGGCTCCATCCCCACTGGGGAGCGTGCAGGAGGCAGCCAATCAATGATTCTCTCTCATCATTGATGTTTCTATCTCTCTCTCCCTCTCCCTTCCTCTCTGAAATCAATAAAAATATATTAAAGTAAATAAATACATAAAGTGCCTGGCACAAAGGAAGCATGTCATTCATTCAGTAAATAGTTATGGAATCTCTGCTGTGATCCAGGCACTCAGGACTCCACTGTGAACAAGATAAAAATCTCTGCCCTCCGGAGCCAGTATTCTAGAGGAGGAGATAGACAGTTAGCAGATCAAAACCTAGGGATGGTCAAGGGGTCACAAGTTCTGTGAAATAGAACAATGTATCAGGGAAAGGCACAGACGGTGGTCTGCTGTGGGGCAGGAGGGGGTTATAGTTCTAAACAGGGTGGTTGGGAGGCCACTCCAAGGAGGTGACATTTGAGCTGAGACCTGAAGGAGGTGAGGGAGTCAGATGGAGAGCTGTAGGAGAGAGTTCCAGGTGGAGGGAATAGCATGTGCAAAGGTCCTGGGGGCAGGAACCCGCCTGGCATGTTGGAGGAACAGCGAGGCCTGCATAGCTGGAGCAGAGTGCCCTCCCCCTGCCTGGCAGGCCTTGTTCGATCCCCCCAGGGATGGAGCAAGACCTTCCAGGGGGAATGGTACCAAAAACTCACTTTTTTCTTTGCTCCCAATACAATTTGGTTCACTTAACACGGAGTTTCTCATTTTTGGCACTACCAGCATTTGTGTCTGGACCATTCTCTATGGTGAAGCTGTCTAAGGATTATGAGGGTGTTGAACAGCATCCTTGGCCTTCATACACTCAATGCCAGGAGCATCCCCAGTTTTGACAACCACTAATATCTCCAGACATCTCTGAATAATTTCTGGTTGAGAACCATGGACTTAAATCCATTTTGCAGATTGAAAAACTGAGATCTCAAGAGAGGTAGCTACTTTTCACAGGCTTAAACCATGGGAATGTCAGATCGGGCTCCCCACTGAGGGCTGGGGGACCTCCAAATACTCCAACGGGTGTGCTGTGACCTCACGCCCACCATCCTTGTTCCCTTTATGCCAGGTGTTGGACATGGAGGAGCTGACCATCTGGGAACAGCACACGGTTACCGTCTGCAAGGTGAGGCCTCCCTCTCCCTGAGGGGGTGCTGTGGGCATGGCAGTGTGGTCTCTGTGGGAGAACCTTTGTCGTGGAGGGAAGCAAAAGCTCATTCTGCCTCTGCCTCCCCCTCAGGACCCCCGCCGGGGCTTCGGCATTGCGATCTCTGGCGGTCATGACCGGCCTGGTGGACCTGTGTTTGTGTCCGATGTGGTGCCCGGAGGGCCGGCTGAGGGCAGGCTGCAGTGAGTATCAGGGCTGCCCGGGTTTGGGCACGTGGAGAGGAGGGGCCTGTGTGGGCCGGAGCGAGGAGGCTGGACAGTGCCTGGTGCCTTCCAGCTCTGTCACAGGGTGTGAGCTGTGGGGCCGGCAGCAGGACAGTCGGCGAGTGGCCCTCGCTCTCCCCGAGGCACTTCCTGGGCCTCCCATGCTGTTCTGGGTCAGAGTGGCCCCAGGCTGCTCCAGGACCAAACAGTCCCCTGGAAACCTCTTTTAATTTTTCAATTACAGTTGACATTCAATATTTTACTAGTTTCAGGTATACAGCATAATGGTTATACATTTATATAACTTACAAAGGGATCCCCGCCCCAGTAATTCTAGTACACACCAGACACCATACATAGTTATTACAATATTTTTCTAAATGTAAGTTGTTGTTTTTAAAAGATTTTTATTGATTTTTTAGAGAGAGAGGAAGGTAGAGGGAGAGAGAAACATCGATGTGTGAGAAACATTGATCGGCTGCCTCCTGCACGCCCCCTACTGGGATGAAGCTGGCAACCCAGGCCTATGCCCAGAACGGCCGGCAACCTTTCGGCGCACGGACAACACCCAGCCAACCGGGCCACGGCGGTCTGGGCCAGTTATTACAATATTCAGGCTGTAAGCCCTGTGCTTGCTTTACATCCTCGTGACCTGGAAACCTCTCTCTGGCCGAGGGAAGGGGAACCAGTGTGCTGAGCCCTGAGGGGCAGGAGGCTCCTGGGAGGAATTGGGAAAATGGTTCTGGGGTCCGAGTGGCTGACGGGTGAAATGGCTCAGCCCAGAATCTGCGACCAACTTCACAGAAAGAAAGAATATGAAACACAGGCTGGGAGAGAGGAAAGCAGGAAGAGGGAGCTGAGAGAAACAGTAAGGAGGTGATGGAGGTGCCAGTTGTAATCCCAACTTCCCTTCTATGATGGTATTGTATGATTATAGGGGTTCTATGAGCCCCTATTTTAGGAAACTGAGGCCCAGAAGGATAAATGTCTCTGTGAGCCTGGGGACACCAGTGAATGAGACCAGGGGGTGCCTTCCCCGAAGGTGGGCACTGGGGAGGCACCCGGGGCCCTCAGGACAGGCCTGGGGAGAAGGGCTCCTATGGGAGGCCTTCTCCCTGAGACCCGACTGTTCCCTCAGGACAGGGGACCAGATTGTCATGGTGAACGGGGTGTCCATGGAGAATGTCAACTCCACCTTTGCCATTCACATACTCAAGACCTGCACCAAGCTGGCCAACATTGTGAGTGGGGGCCGAGCGGGGGGAGCGGTAGCCCCCTGGCTCAGGGGCACCTCTGCCCCCTGCTGAGCCCCACTGGTTCTGGGACACAGGGGCGGTGTGCGTGTGAGCAAATAGGGTCTTGTTCCCATTTCACAGCTTGGATGCTGAGGCCCAGGGTGGCTGGGGTCCCCCAGGGCCAGCCAGTGGATGGGACAGATCATGAGCTGGTTGCCCCTCCACCTCCTCTGATAGACCGTGAAGCGTCCCCGGAAAATCCAGCTGCCCAGCACCAAGGCCAGCCCCTGTGGCCCAGGACACCAGGACTCAGACGAAGACGGGCCCTGGCGGCTTGAGGACGCTAACCATGGCCGGGGCTACGAGGGTGACACGTCCAGCGGCTCCGGCCGCTCCTTGGGAGAGCGCTCCCACCGGCCCAGGGCAGGCCGCCGGAGCCGGGCCGGCAACCATGGGAGCAGGAGCCCGGGTGGGGGCTCCGAGGTCAGAGGCCTGGCCCTGATGTCCGGCTTCAAGAGGCTGCCACGGCAGGATGTGCAGATGAGGCCACTGAAGTCAGTGCTGGTGCGGAGGAGGGAGAGTGAAGGTGAGCCGGCAGCGGGAGTGCTCATGGCAGTGGGGCTTGGGGTCCCCTTACTGTGTGTGGTCAGCAAGAGAACGGCCCCAAAGACATCTCCATGCTGGTCCCAGGGCCTGTGGACATGTCAGCTCACGTGGTAAAGGGCCTTGGCAGATGGTTAAGCTAAGGCCTCGGAGACGGGGATGGCCCTGGATTCTCCAGGGAGCCCGGGGTCATCACAAAGATCCTCGTAAGAGGGAGGCAGCGGGGTGAGCGTCAGAGAGGAAGAGGCAGCGCTGCTGGCTGTGAAGACGGAGGAAGGGCCACGGAGGCAGAAATGCGGTGCCTCTAGGAGCTGGAAAAGGCTGGAGACGACTCTCTGGAGCCTCGTGCAGTGACATCAGAGTCCCTGCAGTGACACTGTGTGTCCTGTTAGGTCGTCAGTATCAGAACAGCCCCAGAATGTCTGGGAGGGAGCCAAGCCGGACCCTTCCTGTGGGACAGCAGCCCTGAGAGCGGGAAGGCCAAGGGCAGGCAAGAAGGCTGAGCTCTGAGAGGACCTGCAGCCCAGACCCCAGGCCCTGCCTCAGTTTCCCTCCTCTCCCCACAGAGTTTGGGGTCAAACTGGGAAGTCAGATCTTCATCAAGCACATCACGGATTCGGGCCTGGCTGCCCAGAACCGGGGGCTGCAGGAAGGAGACCTTGTCCTACAGGTGAGCTCAGGCGGCGGCTTCTTCTTCTTTTAAAAAATATATTTTCATTGATTTCAGAGAGGAAGGGAGAGGGAGAGAGAGAGAGAAACATCAATGATGAGAATCATTGATCAGCTGCCTCCTGCACGCCCCACACTGGGGATCGAGCCCACAACCCGGTCATGTGCCCTTGACCGGGATTGAACCCAGGACCCTTCAGTCCGCAAGCTGATGCTCTATCCACTGAGTCCAACCAGCTGGGGCTGAGCCCAGGCTTCTTGTTGGGGGCTTGGGATAGGGAGACCAAGGCCAGAGGTGATGCATGGCACTGAGTCACAGGTCAAGTTCAGCAGAGCTGACCCGGAACCATTTGACTTCTGTATTGTTGCCAGTTTCCCAAAAGTTGGAGATGGCTTTCCCCTCTTCTCCCCTCCACCCCGTCTGCTACTAATCCACTGACAAATGTTAGTTTCTAGTACCCCCTTTGGGTTGGCTGTTTCTAGTATCAGAATCACTGGTCAGCTGGCTACAGCTCTGATTTCCAGACCTGCCTTAGGTTGGTGCTAATGGGAGCCCAGGCTTAGAGGAGCAGCTCTGCCTTAAGACTCTGCTCCTGAACATCCGTCTGATGCCTAGTGTTTGACTTCCAAACCAATTCCAGTTGATTGCTTCTAGAATCTCCTCAGAGTAATCTACTTCTAGTGATGACCCTGAGGAATTGTCTGTTTCTAGTGGTTTGGGGCCAACACTAGAAGCAGCTTTCTGGGGGACTAGAACTCACAATCCCCAGGGTCACTGAAAGCAGACACTCCCGAGGGAGAAAGTTAGAAAGGATTCTCGGTGTGAGTGGCAATGATGTCAGTCCTCACTGGAAACTGAGTTTCTAATCTGCCTCTAGATGTTTGTTTCCAGTACCTCCTCGAGTACCTTACAGTATCATCTCCCTCTCTTCTAATTAGACTCATTTCTAATACGTGTTCCTAGTGTCTCATAAGAAAGTTCCCCTTCTAGGGAGAGGAGAGAGCCCACCTGTTTCCAGTTTCCTCAAACTCCTTAGAAAGCTGTCTGTTTCTGGAATCTTGTGGAAGTTAGCTCTTGGTATAGACGGCCCTCGCAGCAGGAATCCCGTTGTGTTATTTTCTCTTGAGATGTCTGTTTTCAGTAACCCCGCTGACAGCGCGTCTCTAGTCTTCCCACCAAGATATCTGTTTCCAGTATTCCCCTGTCTCTCATTAACTCACATTCTCTCTTCCTTCCTGGTCCCTTTTAGATCAACGGGGTGTCCAGCGAGAATCTGTCGCTGAGTGACACACGGCAGCTGATCGAGAAATCGGAAGGGAAGCTGACGCTGCTGGTGCTCAGGGACCGAGAGCAGTTTTTGGTGAACATCCCGCCAGCTGTCAGTGACAGTGACAGCTCCCTCCTGGAGGGTGAGGGGCCAGGAGGCAGGCCCTGGGGGAAGGGACTGAATGAAGGGCAGAGCCAAGGGGTCAATGAGCCTGCCCCATGAACCTTAGAGAGGGACAGAACTTGCTGAAGACCGCACAGCAAGTCAGGACTGGAGTTACCTGGCTGAGCCTGACTCTGGTCTAGGTCCCTTTGCTTAGAGGGGCCTTGATGTTCCCCTCTATGAAAGGGGTCCACTCTGGAAGGTGTGACTGTGGTTGATGGGATGCCCTCTCTCCCACAGACATCTCAGACCTCTGCTCAGAACTGTCTCAGGCGCCACCATCCTATGTCCCACCACCCCCCCAGCACAGGCAGCGGAGTCCTGACACCGACCGGAGCAACTCCCCCGTGTACGTACCCCCATTGGCCAGAATGGTTGAACAGGAGGGGGACATGGGCATATCTTTTCCAACTGGGGGTAGCCTTGAGGGTGTAGTCCTGTAGCCTGCCTGGAGGAGGCCTCCCTGTCCACATATAGCCTTTCTTGCCCACAGTAGTGGCTTTTGGTTCTCGGGTACTAGGAGAACCAGATATGGATCGACTTAAAGCAGAAGTAACCAGATTTCATAATGCATCCTAGAAGACTTCAAGGCCCTTTTAGGGATTTCTCTTGGGGGCAAAATAGCCATGGATATACTAGTATTCTGGGACTGGAGGATGCTGGTTTATTATGATGATGTTTATAAAAGGAACAATTGGAATTAATTTGTATTAGTCTCCTGTGGCTGCTGTAACAAAGTGCCCCGAAAAGGGTAGCTTAGGACAATAGAAATTCGTTGTCTCAGTTTTGGAGGCTGAGAGTCCCAGATCAGGATGTTAGCGGGCTGTGCTCCCTCTAAGGGTTCCAGGGAGACGCTGTTCCAGGCCTCTCTCCAGCTTCTGATGGCCTCTGGCTTTCCTTGGCTCCCACGCAGCCACCTCCTCCCTGAGTGTCTTCATGTTGTCTTTCCTCCATGTGTGTCTGGATCTGTGTCCACATTTTCCTGTTTCATAAGGACACCAGTCATATAGGGCTGGGGGCCCACCCTGCTCCACTATGACCTCTTCTTTCCTGATGATATCTACGACAAACTCATTTCCAAACACCGTCATGTTCTGGGATGTTGAGGGTTAGGACTTCAACACATGGATTTTGAGGGGACACAATTCCATGGCTAAAATACATGCACGCTCAATACTTGGCGTTTATTTAGATATTAGACACCTCACTTACGCTTTCAGCACCCTGAGAAGTGGGGGGTTGTATCTGTTATCTGTGGCTGTATAAATTAACCCCAAATCTAGCCGCTTGAAACAATAGTAAATATTTATTATCTCCCATCATGTCCAAGAGTCAGGAATTGGGGGCGGCTGAGCTGAGTGGTTCTACTTTGTAATCTCATGAGGTCACAGTCGAGATGTGTCTAGGGCTCCAGGCTTTCCGGGTGGATGGTCCACTTGCAGGCTCACTCCCAGGAGGACTCAGAGCCTCACCAGGCGGGCCTGTCCTCATGGCTCCCCAAAGCGAATGATCTAAGAGAGCGTAGGCCAACCTAATCTCAGATGTGTCACACCTTCACTCCCACTGTATTCTGCTGGTCACACAGGCCAACCGTGGTTCAGTGCAGAAGGGAGATGACAGCAGGCCGCAACTACCAGGAGGTGGGGGTCTCTGGGGACCATCTCAGAGGCCAGAGGAGGCCCCAGCCCAAGGCCCCAAGGCTTACTCCATTGTTGCCTCCTTAGGGTGCTAATTAACAACAACAAAAGGAGACGATGCCTGTGTGTATTTAGCCCATAGCAAATGCTCATGGTGTATCTTTTTAAAAAATATATTGTTTTATTGATTTCAGAGAAGGAGGGAGGGAGAGAGAGAGAGAGGGAGAGAGAGAAACATCAATGATGAAAGAGAATCATTGATCGGCTGCCTCCTGCACACCCCCTACTGGGGATCGAGCCCACAACCCAGGCATGTGCCCTTGACCAGAATCGAACCTGGGACTCTTCAGTTCACAGGCTGACACTCTATCCACTGAGCCACATCGGCTAGGGCTCACTGTGTGTCTTTTCCACTCTTTACTATGATCATAATACATCCTTGCTTGGGAGTACTAGACAGCCATGAAAAAGGATGTCTGGGAGATTATATTTAAAAGGCCCAGCAAAATACACTTGGCGTCGTGTGGGGTGAATGATCCACATGGTAGCATGACTCGGGGTTTGGGGCGACTTTTGTGTGGTCTTACGGGCATTCCGCCTGCACAGACACATGGGTCCGAGGAGCTCGGCAGTTTCTCTGATGCGGACGCCTTACTGTACGAATCTGTCCCGGACGTGTGGGGCGGGGAGTCTGGTATTTTCCAAGGGCAGCACTGGGGCTTCGCAGGATGGATGCCGTAAATGCTAGCACGTGGCCTGATCTCGATGTTCTTTCAAAGGTATATCCTGCCCCACACGCTTACCTGAAAGCGTCTGAAAGGTGTGGCAGTGGCTCGTCCCTGCTGACAGGGGGCTGGCTTTGCAGGGGACTTCCTCTTCCTCCTGTGGTTTAACAGGACACTGACACACAGACAATTGCTTCTCCCAGTTCTGGAGCCTGGGAGTCCGTGGTCGGGTGCAGCAGGGTCAGATCCTAGGTGGGCCTCTTCCTGGCCGACAGACGGCCGCCTTTTCGCCGTGTCCTCACCTGGGGGACGGGGTGCTCCCTGGTGTCTCTTATAAGGACACGAATGCCATCTGGGGCCCCACCCTCATCGCCTCAGCTAAACGTCGTCACTCCCAATGTCCTGCCTCCTCACACAATCCCAGTAGAGGTCAGGGCTTCCGCATGTGAATTTGCAGGGGACACACATTTAGTCCACAGCAACCTCTGGAACTTTCCGCTAATATTAAAGCAATAACATGACGAGTTGTCCCAGGCTCCTTTCACCTTGACCAGCCCTCCCTGGAGGCTTCACTCCACTCAGCCATCCCCAGGGCTCAGGGAAGGAAACCGAGGCTCAGAGAGGGCGAGCCGTCGGTCTGCTATCACACGGCCACAGAAGGGCAGAACCAAGATTTGAATCTGAGTTTGGATAAACGGCAGTTCTAAAAGCCACCTCTTGACATTCACCCCAACCTGTTCCCCACCAGGGAGAGCCCCCAGCTTCGGCGGAGAAGTTCTGTGGATTCCAGAACCACCTTGGAACCAGGTACACGGAGGGTGGGTGGGTGGTGACTCTGAGCACCCCTCCTGTGACTGTGTTAATCCCAAGTGGTGATGCTGAGCCAGGCAGAGTGGGAGAGCTGGCACGGGCCCGCAGGGTCAGAGGCAGTCCCTGGGAAGGATGGAGGGCTGGGTGACGGCCCACCACGGGGAAGGGGCCCCCATGGCAGAGGTCTGGTGGCTGGACCGGCCAGTGTGCTTGGGAAACAGGCCAGCTGCTCCCTTTCAGACACCCCCAGGCAAAGCAGCTATGACATCTACAGGGTGCCCAGCCGCCAGAGCATGGAGGACCGCGGGTACGTGCACTCGGGGAAAAGCCCACCGACGGGAAACTCCCACATCCGGGTCCCGTCCCAGGCTCAGTGTGTTGGTGGGACCATCGCGGGTCCTGCGCAGCTACTTGGGAGACTGAGGCCCAGAGGGAGCGGGATCTCCCAGGGATGCCCAGGGGACCGCCTCTCTGCCCCCTCTGGACGGACCTGCTCTGCCACCCCTGCAGGTACAGCCCCGACTCGCGGGTGGTCCGCTTCTACAAGGGCACCAGCATCGGGATGAAGCTGGCTGGAGGCAACGACGTGGGCATCTTCGTGTCGGGGGTGCAGGAGGGCAGCCCGGCGGAGGAGCAGGGCATCCAGGAAGGAGATCAGATTCTGCAGGTGCTGGCGGTGGGCGTGTTGGCATGCTGGGCGACGCTCCGCCCAGCCTGTGTCCTCCCCCGGGTCGGCTGAGAGCCGGTGGGGCCCACCGTCTGGGTCTGCATATTGTTGTCCTTGCCATAACCCTGGTGTCTGCGACCTGAGTACGGTCTGTGTCTATACATCTGTGTCCCGGTCACGAGCCTGTGACTGTGGCTCTTTGGAGGGTCACAGCATTTCCACCCCTGTCACCATCGCCGTGATGGCCTACTACACCTCGGTTATGTGTGTGCCGCTTCCCGTTCCTGTGCCCCGGGTTCCGGTCAAGTCTTCCGTGTGTCTGATGCCCATGCTGCCACCGGCGATGCCTCCCTGCCCCTGTCAGCTGTCCCCCATCGCCGGGGCCCCTGGAGGTGGGGGTGAGCTGTGCCCAGAGCTTCATCCCCTCCCCCTCCCCCAGTACAAATGCAGTGGCTTCAATCCACACAGATGCTGGAGGTCAGAAATGCAAAACGAACGCTTTAGCCCTGGTTGGTGTGGCTCAGTGGATAGAGAGTCGGCCCAAAGGGTCGACTGCAGACCAAAGGGTCCCAGGTTCGATTCCGATCAAGGGCATGTACCTCATTTGCAGGTTCCTCCCCCGCCCAGGCCCTTGTCAAGGCTCGTGCAGGAGGCAACCAATCGATGTGTTTCTCTCACATTGATGTCTTTCCCTCCCTCCTCCCCGGGCAGGTGAATGACGTGCCCTTCCGGAACCTGACTCGGGAGGAGGCTGTGCAGGTCCTGCTGGGGCTGCCACTGGGCGAGGAGGTGGAGCTGGTGACGCAGCGGAAGCAGGACAGTGAGTGGGGCCGGGACCCGCGCGTGGCCCAGCGGGAGGCCCGGTCCCCGGGGAGGGATAGGTCGGGCAGCAAGCCCGCCGGCTCAGAGGCTCTCCCTGTCCGCAGTCTTCCGGAAGATGGTGCAGTCCCGTGTGGGCGACTCCTTCTACATCCGCACACACTTTGAGCTGGAGCCCAGCCCACCCTACGGCCTGGGCTTTACGCGCGGCGACGTCTTCCACGTGCTGGACACGCTGTACCCGGGCCCGGGGCAGGGCCACACCCGCGGGGGCCAGTGGCTGGCGGTGCGCATGGGCCGTGACCTCCGGGAGCAGGAGCGCGGCATCATTCCCAACCAGAAGAGGTGGGGACCACTGCCACCCTCCGCCAGGCCGCCCCCAGCCTCCATCTCCCCACTGTCACTTCTTAGCGATGTTGGTGGTCCAACCTGAGGCGATGCGCAGACGGCTCAGGGCGTGCAGTCGCACTTGTGCAGGTCCCCCAGGGCTGCTGCAAAGCATCAGTACAAATGCAGTGGCTTCAATCCACACAGATGCTGGAGGTCGGAAATGCAAAATGAACGCTTTAGCCCTGGCCGGTGTGGCTCAGTGGATAGAGAGTCAGCCTGTGGACCAAAGGGTCCCAGGTTCGATTCCGGTCAAGGGCACGTACCTCAGTTGCAGGTTCCTCCCCCGCCCAGGCCCTGGTCAAGGCTCATGCAGGAGGCAACCAATCGATGTGTTTCTCTCTCATTGATGTCTTTCCCTCTCTCTCCCACTCTCCCTAAAAATCAATGGAAATGGAAAAATATCCTCGGGTGAGGATTAACAAAAAACACACAAAACCCCCCAAAGTGAACGCTTTAGGGCTGCAGTCCAGGTGTGGGCAGAGCTGGTCCTGGAGGCTCCAGAGGAGCGTCGTTTCCGGCCTCTTCCAGCTTCCAGAGGCGCCACACCCCTGGCTCTCGGCTCTTCCTCCATCGTCACAGCCAGCAGCGCAGCCTCTTCCATCTCTGACTCTCACCCTGCTGCCTCTTCTTTTTATTTTTATTTTTTTGTTAATCTTCACCTGAGGATATTTTTTTAAAAGAGAGTGGAAAGGAGGGGGATAGACAGAGAGAGAAACATCGACGTGAGGGAGACACATTGAGCGGTTGCCTCCTGCATGTGCCCCGACTGGGACCAGGGACTGAGCCTGCAACCGAGGTGCATGCCCTTGCCTGGAATCGAACCCACGACTCTTCAGTCTGTGGCCAAGGCTCTAACCACCGAGCACAGCCGGCTAGAGCATAATTCTCCTGCCTCTTCTTATGAGGACCCTGTGATGACGTTGGGCCCCCGGGGAATCCAGGGTCACCCCCATCTCAGGGGCCTTCACTTCATCCCCTCGGCAGAGTCCCTTTACCATGTGAGGTGATATGTACAGGCACTGCACTGGGACGGGGTCATCTCTGGGGCTGTGACTGCGCTGATCCCAGTGCTCTTTCCTCTCCCTTCTCCCCAGGGCAGAGCAGCTGGCCAGTCTGGAGGCCGCCCAGCGGGCCCTGGGGCCTGGGCCTGGGGCCTCGGCGGGCTCTGGCGGACGGGCTGAGTTCTGGCGACTACGGGGTTTTCGTCGGGGAGCCAAGAAGACCAGCCATCGGAGCCGCGAGGACCTGTCGGATCTGACCAGGCAGGGTCACTACCCACCGTATGAACGCGTGGTGCTTCGAGAAGGTGGGACCCAGGCTGAGGGGCCTGCAGACATTCTAGTGTAGCCGTCAGAGGCCACATGCTTACCTCTCTCCTTCCACCAAAAACAGCCACTTTAGGTGATTTTAGGGCACAGAGGGGACCGGAAAGGGCTTCCTTCCTTAAAAATTAATTCTTATATCCAATAGAAAAATGCCAGCCACATATAAAATCTATACAAAGAAATGGTTGAAAATAATTTTAATACACTATATCATTTTTTGTTAATCTTCACCCGAGGATATTTTTCCCATTGATTCTTTCAGAGAGAATGGAAGGGAGGGAGGGAAGGTGAGAGAGAGAGAGAAACATGGATGTGAGAGAGATACATCGATTGGTTGCCTCCCAAATGTGCCCTGACTGGGGCCAGGGATCAAACCTGCAACCCAGGTACATGCCCTTGACTGGGAACCCGGGACCCTTTTGTGCTCAGGCCGACCCTCTAAACCAGGGGTCCTCAAACTTTTTAAACAGGGGCCAGTTCACTGTCCCTCAGACCGTTGGAGGGCTGGACTATAGTTAAAAAAAAAAACTATGAACAAATTCCTATGCACACTGCACATATCTTATTTTGAAGTAAAAAAACAAAACGGGAACAAATACAATATTTGTATTTGCATGTGGCCCGCGGGCCGTAGTTTGAGGACCCCTGCTCTAAACACTGAGCAACACCAGCCAGGGCAATAATGTTTTTAAACATGCTCTAACCAAAATAAATTTCAAGAGATAATCCATACAAAATTATCAATGAGCTATTTCACAATATTTTTTTTTGTACTAAATCTTTGAGATCTGGTGTGTGTTTTTACAGCACATCTTGGTTTAGATGAGCCCCATTTCAAATGTTACACAGCCTGCTAAGAATGGTAGTTACAATTTTAAATGGTTGAAAAGACATTAAAATTTTTTTGTGATGCATGAAAAGAACTAAAAGCTGCAACTAATTTGAACATAAAGGTTCATAGCAACGTTATTCACAATAGCCAAGAGGTGAAAACACCCAAGTGTCCATGGACAGATGAGTGGATAAACACAATGTGGTTCACCTACACAATGGAATATTATTCAGCCTTAAAAATGGAAGAAAATCCTCCTGGGTTTGGACGCACGCGCGCGCGCACACACACACACACGCACGCACGCGGGAAGGACGTTCTGACACCTGCTGCAACAGAGATGAACCTTGAGGACATTATGCTCAGTGAAAGGAGCCGGGCCCAGGACAAATACTATGATTCCACGCACAGGAGGTACCCCAACACTGTGAGCGGACTAATACAACGTATAGATTAATAAAGTAAATTTCATGTTATGTATATTTTACCACAATTTAAAAAAAATACACCAGCACAAACACAGCACAAAGAGCCTTTCCCTACCCGAGAAAGGGGAGGGGAACAGCCTTATCTAGACTCAGGAAGGGGAGAGATTAAGCGGTGGCCCTGTCTCAGGGAAGAAGGGATTAGAACCAGGTGCAGAGACTTTAGAAAAAAATACTGCGGGAGGCTGGGAAGAGCTAGCTATTCGCCCAGGAGGAGAAAGGGCTCAGCTGCTCTCCAGCAGCTGCACCAACATCCAGACAAAAAGACTTAAAAATCAAAGGCCATGCACTTCATTTCTACCCCCAGCCAATGAAAGGTTAGAAATCTGAATGTATTGAGCTTTTAAGAGCGTGAGATGGGCCTGGAAGGAGAGGAGAAAAAGAGAAGGCGCAGGGAGAGGGCGGACCACTCACTTTCCTCCCGCCAAGATTCCTTCTGCACCTGTTTCCTTCGGTGAACATGTCTGCCAGTTAGTCCGGGGTTCAGCTAAATTCTCCCTGCAAAGGGCTGGACAGTAACTATTTTAGAGTTTGTGGGCCAGATAGTTTCTTTCAAAACTACTCTACTTTTCGGGAAGGCAGCCAGAGACAGTACGTAGATAGATCAACATGACTGTGCCAATAAAACTTCAAAAACACGCAGTGGGCTGAATGTGGCCCTCAAATTGTACTTTCGCTGACCACTGAGTTAGCTAGATTCAACTGCTATAGCAGAGACCCCAGGTGACAGCTGCATTAAAGACAGTTTCTATTTCTAGTAACAGCCCCAGTGTAAGCTGTTGAGTGTGGTCTGGCTGCTTCAGTCTCAGGGATCCAGGCTCCTTTGTCTTGTTTTTGTTGTTTTTGTTTGTTTTTTGCCTGTGTGGTCGAAGAGGGTACACACCCATACCCACATTCTAGCCAGCAGGAAGGGGGAAGAGGATGGGGAGGGCTCACCCCTTTCCTTGAAGGATACAACCCCAAATTGCACACATTAGTTACTCTTGCACCCCATTGGCCAGAACTTAGTCACATGGCCATCCCTAGCTGCAAGGGAGGCTGGTAGATGTAGTCTTAGCTGACCAACCCTAGGCCTAACTAGATATGATACTACAGGGGAGGTAGAAAGTGGTCGTGCAAGAACCTAGCAGTCTTTGCCACAAAAGGGATCCTGACTCTTGTCATTGTTTCTCGGCCCCTCAGCCAATTTCAAGCGCCCAGTGGTGATCCTGGGACCCGTGGCAGACATTGCGATGCAGAAGTTGACTGCTGAGATGCCTGACCAGTTTGAAATCGCAGGTGAGAAACCAGGTTCCTTGGCAAACCTGTTGGTGAATCATTTCATAACCTTTCCCCAGCCCCTGGGGCTGAGGCAGCTTGAGAGGGGCTGCTAACGATGCTGTTTGGATGCGAAGAGTGAAAGAGGAGCCACCCGCAGACATCCTCAATCAGTCCCGGCACTTTGGCTGGACAGAGCTTCAGAGTTCTTCTTAACACAGTTCCCCAGACAGCCAATGCCAATGGAGCCAATGTGCCCGCTGCTCCTTCCTTTGTTCAGGAGATTTATTTACTGAGCTACGGACACAGCATCGAACAAGGAGACCAAAAATTAACAACTTACAGAAATAAGCTAGAATTGGGGTCAACAAATTACATCTTCCAGGCCAAATCTGGCCCACTAGCTATTTTTATACAGCCTGCTAAGAATGGTATTTACATATTTTAAATGGTTGAAAAGAAGTTAACTTTTCTGTGACACATGGAAAGAACTGAAAGCTGAAACTTGAACATGAAGGCTCACAGCAGCGTTATTCACCATAGCCAAGAGGCGGAAATACCCAAGCGTCCATGGACGGATGAGTGGATAAAGACAATGCGGTTCATCCAGACAATGGGATAGTATTCAGCCTTAGAAGGAAGGAAATTCTGACCCACACTACAACGTAGATGAACCTTGAGGACATTATGTTTGGTGACATAAGCCAGACACAGGACAGATACTGTGTGATTCCACTCGCAGGGCCCTGGAGGAGTCAGATCCATAGAGACAGGAAGTGGATGGTGGGAGCCACGGGCTGGGGGAATAGTGTTTTATGGGGACAGAGTTTCCGTTTGGGAAGATGAGAAAGTTCTGAAGACGGATGGAGCCGATGGCTGCACAGTAGTGCTTAATGCCACCGAGCTCTACACTTAAAGGGAGCTTCTTTTGAGTCACCGCAGCCCAAACAAAGGCCTAGAGTCGGGACCAAGCCTGGGAGAGCAATTGTCTGGAGCACAGACTCTGCATCAGGCTCCCGTCCCTGGCAACCACTGGCTCCGTGACTCTGAGCTGGTGACCTTATCTCCCGAGGCTGTTTCCCCACCTGCTAGAAGGGCCAGTAACAGCCACCCTCCTCAGGAGGAGGAGAGGGCCGAGGTCAGGAGAGGACACAGATCAGCAGTGTTGGGCACGAGGTGCTGCTGCTGCTGTTAGGACTCTTCTCGAGGGCATTGGGGAGCCATGGTGTATTCTTGAGCAGGGAAGGGACAGAGAGACATGAATTTGTGGGGCTAGGGAACTACCCTATTGAAGCTGCCGTTGCCTCTCCACTCCACAGAGAGCGTGTTGAGGACTGACAGGCCGTCTAAGATCATCAAACTGGAGACCGTGCGGGTGATCGCGGAGAAGGTAAGCAGGGTCCCATTTCATGGATGGGGAACCTGAGGCCCAGGATCCAATCTGTTCTCTCCCCAATCCCTGCAAGTGTGGTCTCCCATGGAGCCCCCTCCAGAGGTTTTGTGATTTGAGGGCTTGAGGGGGACAGAGCCTGCCCAGAGTCACACACAGCCTTGGGAAGGTAGACTCCAACTGGGGCTCCGGGCCTCAGACGCTGTGGCCTGGGTTACCACCAACCCCACCTCCAACATGCTGGCCTGTGGATGTGCGAGGGTGGGGTCCCCTCTGACCTGACCCTTAATCTCCCTGTGAGTCCTCACCTGTCTCTTCGGCCTGTTTCTGGGTGTGTTTCTCTCTCCGCTCTGATCCTCTCCCACTGCCCCTACCACGGGCCCTGCGCAGGACAAGCACGCGCTCCTAGACGTGACACCCTCGGCCGTGGAGCGCCTCAACTACGTGCAGTACTACCCCATCGTGGTCTTCTGTGCCCCCGAGAGCCGCTCCGCCCTCAAGGCTCTGCGCCAGTGGCTGGCGCCGGCCTCCCGCCGCAGCACCCGCCGCCTCTACGCTCAAGCCCAGAAGCTGTGGAAGCACAGCGACCACCTCTTCACAGGTAGGAAGGGAGTGGGAGTGGGGGAGGCCGGGGTCTGGCCTGAGTCTCGGCCGCACTGACGCCCCCTCCCCGCAGCCACCATTCACCTGCAAGGCACAAGCGACGGCTGGTACCAGGAGCTCAAGGCCATTATCCGGGAGCAGCAGATGCGGCCCATCTGGACAGCCGAGGACCAGGTACCCGGTCAGGGTGTGGAGCCTCTGTTTGGGTGTAGGGGTCGGTGAGGGCTCAGGGGCATAGCCAAGGCCAAAATTTGACCTGAGATCAGGGTCTGGGTCTGGTCCCTGAGGTCAGATGGGATTGGGAGACTCCAGGTGGGGGCTGGGGGTGGATTCATGGGCTGGGGCTCAACTTAAATTTGGGGGCTCAGGCAAAGGGTCAATGGTCAGAACTCAGCCAGGGGTCAAGGGTTAAGCCTCAACTTGAGGGGCAAGGGTCTCACCTGGTTTGAGACTGGAGTTGGAAGATGGTGTCTTGGGTCTGGGTTTGGTCTGAGATCCAGGAGGGCCTGGGCTGGGGGTTTGGGCTCAGCCAGACCACACCCACCCACAGCTGGACGGCTCCCTGGAGGACAACCTGGACCTCCCTCACCGCAGCCTGAATGACAGCTCCGCGGATCTGAGCTGTGACAGCCGGGTCAACAGTGACTACGAGACAGATGGCGAGGGCTACACGGACGGCGAGGGCTACACGGACGGTGAGGGTGGGCCCCACACAGACGTGGACGAGGGGCCCCCAGCACCAGCCCTGGTCCGGTCCTCGGAGCCTGTGCTCGTGGAAAAACCCGAGAGCCTGCGGGATCATGGGAGATCCTCAGGCCACCAAGGGGCCCAGGTGAGCAGGATGTGGGGGTGGCCCCGGCAAGGGTCTGGGGATGGTGCAGACCCAGGGGGACCCTATTTTCTGCCATGATGTAAACAAACAGAAGCTTCTCTGATTAGATCAATAGCTGGGACCCAGACCTATGCTTATGAACTGCTGGATCACTTATAGCAAATATTTTAATCTCGGTGCATGAAGTTTCCTTATCTGGGATACAGGGTAGATGCTAAAAGTCTTGACATCACAAGGTGGTTGTTTAAACTCAGCACACTTAGCCCAAGCCCTGCTCACAGCTGGGTATTGAACAATAACATGTATTTATTTAGTTCTTATTCTAGTGGGGCTGCCTCAGCACCTGTAGTGCCTGTGAATTTGACACAGATACCCCTTCCTCCAGACCCTCCCTAGGGAAATGGAAAGATGTACAAATCCTCCCTGGGGCTGTGCAGTGCCCAACCTGCTCAACTGACCATGCAGCCTACTCAGGGGCAGGCACCATCCTAAGCACTTCACATGTGCGAACTCATTTAGAAACTCCTGACAGTAGTCCTCCCAAGCATTTTACAGATGGGAAACCCAATTCCCCCTTTGCTAACAGGCTAGTGAGAGCCAAGGCCTTCCCCTGTCCCAGCCTATTTTTTTCATTTAAAACTGGGGATGAGCCTGGCCAGTGTGTCTTGGTGGTTGAGCATCAACCTATGAACCAGGTCACGGCTCGATTCCTGGTCAGGGCACATGCCTGGGTTGCCAGCTTGATACCCATTAGGGAGCATACAGGAGGCAGACGATTGACGATTCTCTCTCATCATTGATGTCTCTATCTCTCTCCCTCTCCCTTCCTTTCTGAAATCAATAAAGAAAATATAAAAAATAACAAATAATAAAATTGGGGATGAGTTGTAGACTTGTGGTGGGGGCAAGAAGAAAGCTTGCAGGTAGCATTGCCTGGGCAAAGGTGGGGAAGTGGGATGGGGATGGTTACCCCAATGTATCCTACTTTTGGGGGGGGTTAACCTGTTTTCTCCCTCTCCAAGGTGGACAGCTGCCACCCACAGGGTCAGAGGCGACAGGAAAGCATTCGGTAAGAGCCTCTGTACTCCAGACTGGGGCCCCTCAACCCTCTCTCTGGGGCTCAGGGTTTGGATGGTGGCGAAGGAGACCTCGAACCAGGCTATGCCTTGGTGGCGCTCCTATTCTGGTAGCAAGAGAGAGCCAGAGCCACTCTAAGCTCCACGCAGTCAGAGCCATGGGAGTCGGAGTCCTCTCTCTGGGAAGACCGGGAAGGCTTCCTGAAGGAGGGACAGGGGAGCTGGGGCTTTGACGGCTGTGAAGGAGCTCATTAGTAACCCAACCCAAAATGCCCAGCCTTGCTCATCTCTGTCCACACCCAGTGTGCCCAGTACAGTCAGCCTCAGTTAACGGTGGGTAAGCCCACACCCTCCTCATTCGCAGCCTCTATTCTGTTTCTTGACCCCCAGGACATATGCGCGCGAAGCTGTGAGGAAAAAGTTTACACAAGCCCGACACGTGGAGTCCTCTGATGAAGATGGCTACGACTGGGGCCCAGCCACTGACATATGACCCCTCCCAGGTGGCAGCGGGCCACCCTCCCTTTTCCTCCCAGGAGCTCGGACTCAGTTTCCCATACAGAACCTCAAACCCTGCTCCTCCCACCTGGTCTTTAATAAATATTTTCACAGCACTGGCTTCTAGTGGCTTCCAGGAAGGACATGGGAGTCAGAGTAAAGTCCTGTCTTGCCGCTCTTAACCCCACACACCCTGATCCAAGACCTGATCCATTTCATAAGCTTTTAATTTTTTTTTTTTTTTACATCAGAAAATAATATAGAGCCAAGAATCCTCTGCGGCCCCAGCGAGCCAAGGAGGCACCGCTGACTGGAGTCCCAGGGCCAGCGGGGCTAAGGCACGGTGGTGGGGGTGGTGGCTGGTCACAAGTATACAGGCTGCTCCTGGCCTGTGAGCAGGCGGTAGGTGGTGGCTGGCATGGTCTTGATGTGGACCTGGGGGATGGGAGAGGAGGCGGGGGGTTGGGGTGGGCCTGGGTTGGTGGGAAGGCACCCCCAGTCCCACCCACTGCCCACGCACCTCCGTGTGGGCCTCGGTGAGCAGTTCAATGACACGGGCGTGTGGTGTGGCCACCACACTGTGTCCGTTGATCTCGATGATCCGGTGTCCCACGCGAACGCCCCCACGCTCAGCGATGCCACCCCGGAGGAGACTGCAGATCTGACAGGACAGGAAGGGGCCACGATGCTCAGGGGGCCAGGCTTGGGGCTGCCCACCCCCAACACAGTGCTCCGGGCTGGGGCCTCACGATGCCGTCCTCCACGCAGAATCCCAGCTGCTCGCGGGCGTGGGGCCGGTGAATGATGGCCGTGGTGACTGGCGGACAGTGGACGATGCTGAGGGTCACCAACGTCTGCGACTTGACCTCCTGTGCAGGACAGGGGCTGTTGGCCTAGCTGGGCTTCCGGGGGGCTGCTGGACCTCTTGGCAAGTTGCAGCCTCCTCTGGGCCTCAGTTTATCCACCCGGAAAATGGAGATTTGGAGTCAAGGCTCTAGATCAGTGATGGCGAACCTATGACACGCGTGTCAGAGGTGACACGCGAACTCATTTTTTTGGTTGATTTTTCTTTGTTAAATGACATTTAAATATATAAAATAAATATCAAAAATATAAGTCTTTGTTTTACTATGGTTGCAAATATCAAAAAATTTCTCTATGTGACACGGCACCAGAGTTAAGTTAGGGTTTTTTCAAAATGCTGACACGCCGAGCTCAAAAGGTTCGCCATCACTGCTCTAGATTCTAGAAGACCCCTCAAGAAGCAGTTAAGAACACAGACGGGAGTCGGATGGCCTCGGGGTCGGAGCCGTGTGACCTCTCACCTCTCTGACGCCCTGGGCCTCAGTGTCCTCATGGTCAAAAGCAAGTTCTAAAGTGTCTATCAGGCAGGGTTACAAGCGCTTAGTGCCATGCTGCGTGGACTGTCAGACCCCCTCTTCTGACCTGGCGGGTCCCTCCTCATTCCTGAACCTCGCTTTCCCTACTTGGGCAACAAGGTTCAAGACTCAAGAACACACTTGCCACCTCATGGCCGACAGGAAACGCTGCCGGCGTTGCCACTAGCCGCCTGCACCCCGATCCTGCTCCTGCACCAGGGAGGTCGCCCGGGATGGGTGACTTCCCCTCTCCCAGCCTGTTTCCCTAAGCTCACAGGAGCTGGTCGGATTCTACCACGTCCCTTCTGGGCTGGGTCCCAGGGACCTGTCCAGAGTAGGTACCTCTGTACCCTTCCCAGATCCATGGGGAGGCAGGCCTGCCGCCTGGGGCCCTTAAGCCAGCCCCTCTGGCCCCTGCCCCCCAGGACTCACGCGTATGGCAGCTTGGACACTGGCCAGTGGCAGCCCCACTAGACTGGTCCCGTTGATGGCAGTCAGGCGGTCCCCGATGCTGAGGGACCCCGAGCGCTCGGCAGGACCCCCATGCAGCAGGTTGGCAATGACGGCCGTGGGCAGCAAGGATCCCCAGCCTGACTCCACCAGGGCCACGCCCAAGCCCTCACCCTGGCGCTTCTCGATGACCACCTAGGAGAGGACATGGGCGGGATGGACATGAGGGCCGCTCGGTGGGGGCCAGGAAGGGGGTGGCCCACCCGCTCGCTCACCTCCTTGCAGTTCTCGCTGTTGGAGAAGTGGTCGAGGTCGCCATTGTGGAGGTAGCCGGAGCCCGTGGCCCCCTGGCTTGGCTGGGTGCCCACCTGGCTGGGGTCAATGCCGCTTTCCCGCAGAAACTGGCTGTAGGCCACCGCGAAGGCCTGGCCGATGGCCTGAGCAATGAGCTGGGCCTGTGGAGGAGGGGCAGCAGCTCCCAGGGGGTGTCCCACCCTCCTTCTGGTCCCCCAAATCCCCTGACATCTTCAGAGTCCAACCTCCCCCACCGCCCCCAACACCTGGGACAAGATTCCCAGGAGACAGCCTACATTGATTTTGGGAAAATAGCCACTGTCTTAGGAAATCGGGAGACAGGCCTGGGGCAGGGAAGGTTTTGGGATTCGGCACCAGCCTCACAGTCTTACGGGGAAAACGGGAATCTGTGGGACCTATTGGAGGGATGGAGAGACCTGCCAGCATGGAGGACAAGCGAGGGCAGTGGGGTAACAGCGTGGCCAGAGGGCTTTACAGGAGGGCGGAGGCACCCGGACACCGGAGCCCAGCTGCTCACATCATCCGAGTGGAAAACGTGGCAGATCATCTTGTAGAGCCGGTGGCCATGGGCCTGGGATGCCGGGCGCCGGGCCAGCCGCCGGCGGGCCATGATCACCAGCACACTGCCGATGTCGGCGATGTAGGAGATGGTCTGCAGGGCGTGGTCCATCATGGCCTCCTGGAGGTGGGGGAGATCAGGCCTGGGCAGGCTGCGGAGGCCTTCGTGGAGCCCCCCAGGCACCAGAGACGGGGCCTGAGCCCTGTACCTGGGAGTCGGCCATCAGAACCTTGATCCGCTTGGTGGAGATGAAGAGGTCCACCTCCGTCATGGGCTGGGTCTCCCCATCAGGGGCCTGTGGGGGTGGGGAGGGAGGTAGAGGAACCCAGAGACCCAGCCTCTGCCCCATCAGGCTCCCGGGCCTTGGAGGACCTAGTCTGTAGCCTGCCTGCCCACCCACCCTCCTGCCCGCCCCTGGCTTCACCTTGACGCGGTCCATGGCCTCCTGGGCCTGCGCCATTCGAGTGCTGGGGGGCGGGTTCCTCTCGGACACCAGCTGGGTGGAGCCCAGGTATTTGGCCCCAAATATGACACCATCACAGAGGTCTTCGTGGTCACAGGGACCTGATACTGAGGGCAACAGCGGAGGCAGGTCAGCCCGAGAGCCCCGGCCAGGCTTGTCCACCCTCATGGGTTTGGTCCAGGGTTCTGGCTGTCTGAATAGTCTGGAAGCACAGAGAGATCTACGCTCTCATGACTTGGTACTGCTGACTCATACACGTCTGCCCACTTTCCCAGAACTATCCCACCAGCGGGAGACACACCCAGCAGCTTGGCCTTGGGGAATCTAGAACCGTGTGGTCCGGCACCCTAGAGCCAGCTCTGTCCACGTGTAAGATTCCCAGGCAGAGGAAGGGGCTTTTGTGAGTCCAGCAACACAGCTAGATCCAAAACCAGCACTGGTCGCCTGGCTGTTGTGGCTCAGTGGTTAGCGTCAACCTATGACCCAGGAGGTCAAGGTTCCATTTCTGGTTCGGGCATATACCTGGGTTGTGGGCTTGATACCAGGCAGGGGGCATGCAGGAGGCAGCTGATCGATGATTCTCATCATTGATGTGTCTATCTCTCTCTCCCTCTCCCTTCCTCTTTCTCAAATCAATAAAAAAAAAAAAACAACAACAAAAAACCCCAGCACTAGTGCTAACAGAAACCTCCACACTATGTTTCTAGAATTCCATGACTAGAACCAGATGGTCCCACTCCCATTTCTAAAATCGGCAACACTATAGAACTGTAGTCAATTCACTCAATGGTTCTGGAATGCCCCCCTGAATCAATCTGGCGGCATAGCTCTATCCATTAGTCTAGAATTCTCCCCTACTGAATTTTCCGTACTGAACGGTGGAAAACTCTACTCCGCAGTCATAGAACTGCCCACTCGGGGAGAGACAACTCTTCAGAAATCTAAAACTCACGCTGTCCACAACCCCAGATGGCTCTGAGTTATGTCTCTAGAACTCCCTGACAGGTTTCAAACCACAGCATTCTGTCGGGGGTTCTAGAAACCTACATCACTCCAGAATCATACTTTTCCATCCATGATTCCAGAATTTCTTAATCATCACAGCATCAGGTAGCTCTTCCTATGGTTCTAGAATCCCCTCAATGATTCATGACCACAGATGCACTCACGGATTCTGAGAATTACTTGAACATCCAGAAACAAACAACTCTGGGCATGATTCTAGAATTCCCCCAAACCAGCCCAGAAACACAGAAAGCTTTGCCCCCGTGGCTCTAGAATCCCCTGAGCAACATTAAACCAGACAACCACTCTGCCAGCAGTTCTAGAATGTTCTAACCAATAGCTATTGCTTTTTTTGTTTTAGAACCACAGGTATAGGCCCCAGTGAAGTAAACCCCATTCCTGTGTGTAAGCTTAAACTACAGATATCTCTGCCTGTTGTGCTTCATGATCTAAGCATTCTGGAACAACAGACAACTCTGCTCTGGGTTCCAGAACTGTATCGTCCAATATCATAGCCACCAGGCACATGTGGGCATGATGCACTTGAAATGTGGCGGGTCTGGATTGAGATGTGTTGTTAAATACAAAATGCACACTGAATTTTAGCTCTAATATGAACAAAAATAATTGTAAAATGTTAATTATATGTTAAAATGTTATTTTAAATACATTGGGTTAATTAAAATGAGTTATTAATCTTACCTGTTTATTTTTTAAATTAGAAAATATATGTATTTTTAATTTATAGATTTGAGAGAAAGGGAAAGAAACAATGATTTTGCTGTTCCACTTATTTATGCATTCATTGGTTGATTCTTATGTGTGCCCTGACTGGGGTCCGAACCCACAATCTTGGCATAGCATCAGGACGATGCTCTAACCAACTGAGCTACCCAGCCAGAGCCATAACTAGAAAACTTCAAGTCATATATAGCTCACACTGTGTTTATTTTGTATGGCACCCCTCTAGAACTTTCTGATGACTCCTCTAGAATTGGACAGCTCTGCTTAGTTCTAGAATATCTCCTACTGGTCTAGAGCCACAGAGACTTTCTATTCGTTCTATGGTTCTAGAACTTCCAGTCTGAATAGAACCATACAGCTCTGTTCATCATTCCAGAACACACAGGAGCCCAGGTTCCCTTGACCTAGACCACAGGCACAATGCCCAGTTCTGGAACTCCCTAGGTGAGTTATAATGCCACCAACAACTCTAGAACCTTCTTGGAACTATAGGTCTAAACCATCTCCTCTTCTTACAACCATAGCATTTGCTTTTGACATAGCGCCTCAGATAGTTTTTGGGAAAATTCTAGAATATTCCAGGTCAAAACTGGTTTTTCCCATGCCTTTGGAACAGAGATTAGCAAACTTTCCTGCAAAGGAACAAACAATAAATTATTTTTATTTTGTGGGACAGGTGGTCTCTGTTGCAACACAAAAGCCACCACAGACAATATATAAACGAGTAGATATGATGGTGCCCCAATAAAACTTTATTTGTGGACACAGAAACTTGAATTGCATTATTATTTTCATGTGTCAAGAAATGTTGCGCTTCTTTTGGGTTTTCCAAGCATTTACAAATACAAAAGCCATCGTAGCACACAAGACATACCAGAACAGGTTGTGGGCCAGAGTTGGTCCATAGACGGTAATTTGCCAACCACTGCTCTAGAACAGTGTCACAAATACCCCAGCCTGCCATACTGTCTTCTACTCGTTCTAGAACATTCCCAAAGCTGTATCTCTTCTCTCAGACCTTCAAAAAATCAACCTAAAACCATTCTCAGAGTCTCTCTAGAAGCAACTCCTTACTGGCAAACTCTGAGTCAGATTTCAGGAGCCTGATTCAGGCTGTTCTGAAACCCCTAGGTTCCTGGGGGCAGGGTGGGTGGGACACTCACCCTCCTGGAAGGCAGGGTATGAAGCCGCGGTCTTGGGGCTCTAGAAGAAGATAAAAGAGGAGCAGGACTGAGTCCCCTGGCTTGGCTCCTGGCAGCAGAGAAGGTCTGGGGGTTGGGGCAAGCACTACCTGGGCACTGGCAGGCCGCTCTTCAGGAGCAATCAGAGGGACCGTCTCCAGCCAGGGTTCCGGGGAGCTGCTTGAGCTCCTGCGGCCATGCTGCTCAGCACAGGCTCCCTCTGCCCATTCTGGGGAACCAGTATCCCCATCTGGGTCCTCAGGGGGCTGTAATAGGTGAGGAGCAGGGTCTGGAGGCTCCTTGGGACAAGGCTGGGAAGGAGGGCACTCCTCGAGGTGCAAAAGGCTCAGCAGGTCGTCCCTGCCAGCCTCAGCAGACAACAGCCCATGGGCATCAGCCATGTCCTGGGAGGCCAGGCCATGACCGGTGGCAATGTGCAGGGGGCAGGGGAGTCCATCTGGGGACAGGCCCACCAGATCACCCGGCAGAGCCTCCAACTGCTGCGCCAGATCCTGAATGTTTGGCCCGTCAAGTTCCATCTGACTCAGGCTGCACGGGCCTCCCGGCACTGGGTCCCACTGGCAGTCAGGACTGTGGTCCTGAGAGGGCGCATGTGTGTCCCTGGGCTCCTCCAAGTCCATGGCCAGAGGCCCTGGAGGGGGTGGGGGAGTTGTCAGGAATTCAAGGCCTGGATCCAGGCTCAGGCCAGCATCTGAAAGAGATTCAAAGATGAGATTTCCTGGGTACCAACTTGGTGCTAGGTGTTAGCTGGGGGCTGCTTATATATAACACATAATTTAATCCCACCATATCCTGCAATGTAGGATCTGCTATGATCCCCATTTTACAGATGAGGAAACTGAGGCACAGAATGAGCAGTTGTAAGGTAGTGTGACATCCCGGGTGTCAACCCTGACTTCTCCCCATCATGGAACCTGTTCACCGCAGCCCTTACTCTTCTAAGTCTTTCTCCCCCGGGACGTGGTACCCAGGCTAGAGACACACCCCGGCTATACAGACCCAACAGGTGCAGGTCCCCGAGATCCTGGACTCAAGACCCCAACCCAAGACTTAGACCCAGGACTTCAGACTTAAAACTAGAGACCCAAGACACCAGAAAGCCGACCCTAATCTCAAAACCTCCAATGCCACGCTCAAGATGGACCCGCAGACTAAGACCCGGACCTCAGATCCGGTCTGAGTATAAAGCTAAGAACCCAATCCTTGCAGACCCAAGATTCAGGGCTTCAGACCCGTAGCCGCAGGCGCCGGCCCCAGGCCCCGCTCTGCGCCTCCAAGACACTCACTTCGCAAACCGAGGCGGCCTCACCCGCAGTGGCCCCACATCCCAGGCCGCCAGGGTCTTCCCAGCAGCCCGTCGCTCACCTTTCCTGGTCAGGGCGCCGGCAGATCTGCCCAGCTCTCCCGGCCTACTGGGCATGCGCTCTCTTGCGGAGCCTGCTGGGAAATGTAGTTCTCTCAGCCAACCTCGCCGCGCGGGGGCGCCAGGTATCAAAACTGCAAGTTCGAATCCCAAGCCTCCGTTTACGTAGCGTGGGAATCGGGATTGGCCTCTGGGCCTGTTTCCTTAACTGCAAAATGGGGTTAATAATCGCTATCGGTTTCCTACTACTGTGGTCGTTATTCCAAGGAATGGCCTATGGGAAGATATGAGACTGGAAAATACTAACGGAGAATGAGAGACGGTCTCTTTAGACTCCAGGTCCTAGAGACAACGGAAGTAGCGTGGGGACCCAATTGTATACAGACTTCCCATTTGGCTCACAGTAGGGAGGCTGAATGACGCATCTTGGTTTAATGTTTCCTCCCTGAACCTTGGTTTTCCCAATTATATTTATCTTCTTTTTATTTTTAGTTTCCTCAGTTATAAATTGGTAATAATAATAGGAGAGGTAATATCTCGTAATTGTGAGGATTAAACAAAATCAAGCCGGTTAAGGATTTAACAATTGGGCTGGAATATGAACCTGTTACTATCTCATAGACCTTTAGGCTTTGAGTATTTGCGCATTGAATAGAATCAGGAATGTATAAGGTGTGATCTTTAAAGTAAATAATTAATCGAAGAAGGGCAAGAAGTCAATGAAACATCCCTTTAAAATCGCCTCATACAGTAACTAATATATCAAAGAACGTAGGTCTTAGGCTGAAATACTACATTTCCCAGGAATCTCTAGGAGCCTCTATCTCTCAAGCACCCTGTGGCTGCTGACGTCTCAAAAAACGTGTACGTGCAGGCAGCCGGCGTACGTCATGGCGGCCAGACGCTTATTCGGGGCTACGCGGACCTGGGCTGGCTGGCGGCCTCGGGAGCTCCCGGACCCCTCCGCTCCTGGAAGACTCCTCGTCCGGGATTATGCCAAGAAACCAGGTGAGCTGGGTTAAGAGAGACCAAAATGGGAACAGTGAGGACATTGGGTAATTTGCATTGCGCAGGCGCTGGTTGGGGAGGTGGTTCTTAGAATCAAGGCACCCGCGGGAAGTGGCCTGCCGCTAGGTTTTACGCGCAGGCGCAGTTTGAGGGACGTAGGGCTCACTTGGACTCTGAGCAGGCACCAGCCTGTAGCTGAGCAGCCAGGGACGGCGGTGTGACTTACGTGGAGCAGACGCGCTTCACTGCGCAGGCGTGGGTTTGTTTTCTTGGGGAGGGGGCGGGGGGGGGGGGTAAGGTCAGGAACTTGCTTCCCAATCGTGTTTCTTCCCCTAGATGACTGTGTGACCTTTTGCACGTCATCACCAGAAATTCGAGGGGTCCAAGTATTGACCACTTAAGCAAAACCAAAACAAAGTTATTTGAATTTTAGCTGGATACCACCATGCCTGATCTTTGTTGAAAGAAGGAATTGCCAAATATATGTTAGGTCTTAAAGAGACATAGCAGCACTTTGTTTGTGAGATAAACAGAAAGAATCAAAACAGGATTGAAAAGGAGTGACTTGGTCACTCTGAGCATCAGTGTTATTTACTGCAGTATCCATGTCCAACTTAAAATCATTTGAGTGCTGAAGACAGGGGCCAGCCAGGGCCTGGGGCCACCCTGAGAGACTGGGGGCAGGGAAGGAAGGCTGGCCTCCAGAGGGTGGAGCTGGGCTGAACCGGGCTGAACTCTTACCTCCTCCCCACTCCAGTCCTTAAGGGGGGCAAAGGCGGCAAAAGCGGTGTGGTCAGTGATGTCCTGAAGGACCCAGAGGTGTGCACAGACCCTGTCCGGCTCACCACACATGCCATGGGTGTTAACATCTACAAGGAGGGCCAGGATGTGGTCCTGAAGCCGGATGCCGAGTACCCCGAGTGGTGAGTGGGCCAGGCTGGAGAGTGGGGAAAACCAGTGACCAGGTGAGGAGGAGCCTGCCTGATCAGATCTGAGGTTTTTGGGAGGACTTCCCTCAGGAGGCAATGCATGAGTGAAGACCTGAGTGGGTGTAAGGGAACAGCCAGTGCAAAGGCCCTGGGGCAGTATTGTACCTGGTTTTTAGGGACAAGGTGGAGAGCAGGGGTAGATAGGGCAGGGAGGTCATGGAACCCAGTCCTGGCAGGTCCTGGGGGCTGCAGGGATTTCAGTTTTGCTCTTAGCCTTGAGAGCATTAGCAGGGCATGGAAACCATTGACAGTTGCTGATCCTTAAAGCTGGGGACAGTGCAGAAAGGTTGAGTGGGAGGGGTGGCATTACAGGTGCACAGCATGGACAGGAGAAGACTTTGCATGTGCCCACCTCAGACATCAGCACTATTGGCATGGAGGTGCCCCCTTGTTCCACAGCCAGAAACCTGGCTCAGGAAAGGTGAGGGACCACCCTGAGATCACAGCCCAGGGACCCAGATCTGGCATTGCCTCTGCCCAAGGTGCCTGGGGCCCAGGAGTTGTGGATGGCTGTTGGGCAGCCCTGATTCCTGCCCGTACCCCATCAGGCTGTTCCAGATGAATGTGGGCCCCCCCAAGAAGCTGGAGGAGCTGGACCCTGAGTCCTGGGAGTACTGGCGGCTGCTGCGGAAACACAATATCTGGCGCCACAACCGGCTGAGCAAGAACCGAAAGTTTTAGTGGAGGAGGGACTGAAGCACCCTGACTCACCAAGGACCTCGCCAGGCCCCAGAGGAGGACCCCAGAGGGGCACAACACCTCCCCATCCTGCCCCATGAAAGACTTTTCCTGGAGAAAACAGACTTTTTCTTACCTGTGTTCTTTGTGGCCTCCACAGTGAAGATGGGTCATGGTCGTGGGGACCAATAAAGACCTCTTGGGGGGTTGTCATTGCAGGTCCTGGATGCTACTCAGTGTCATCTGATGTTGGGCCATTGGGAAGTGGAGCGTGTGGCAGGGAGGTGGGCACCTCCTCAGACACAGTGGTTCCTAGTCATTGGCTGGGCTTCTGTGGGTCCATCTTCGCCTCCAGGCTTCACTGGGCTTCTTAGCCTGATTCCTGGAATTCTAGCACTGCCCAGGAGGCCTCAACCCCTCAAGTGGGAGGTTTTTCTACCAAAACTTCTCTTGGTTGCAAGGAATTCAAACCTGACTCAAGCGGTGTGAAGCAGAACAGAATTTTCCAGCTTCGGGAACTGAATTGCCCAGGGGTAGGGCTCGCTTCAGGCATGGTTGGATCCAGATGCTTCCGTACTCAGCTGTGTGGCTCTCTTCTCCCTCTGTGTCCATTTGACCCCCGGTAGGTAGTTCTCTAGGGCAGGGGTGGCTCCAAGGCTCCTGACTGACACCCTCCTACCCAGTTCAGCGAGCCTCGCCAGATGGAAGGGCCTTTCCTTTCCTTCCTGCCAAGGTCACAGGGGTCATCTTCATTGGCCACTCACGTGAGCCCAGGGACACAGGCCTACCAACCATCCTGGAGTGTACCTGGGGTACGTGAACATGATCCACAGCCCCAGTGAGAACCTCAGCTCTGGGTGGCCCTAACTCCTGCCCTGCCTGGCTGTGAGGGCTGGGTCTCAAAGATAGGATCCAGGGGATGAGGCCAGTGCCCACCGGATTGGAGGAGGCTGGGGGCGGGAATCCACTAAGCAGTACCTGTAAGGTCCCACCCTCCCTGCTGTGGCCTCAAGGATGGGGTTGGAGGGTTGGCACCACGCTCAGCCTCTGGGTCCACATGCTGGGTGGGGAGGGTGGGGTCCGCACAGCTAATTCTGCCTGGTCCCAGGAAAAGGAGCCTTTATCAGCTTGGGAGGACTTTGCCAAGGGGATTATTGAAAACCTGTCCTCCCAGGTGGCCCGCCCTGGGCATGTGGCCCATCCCAACCCTCCCATGACTCACTCTTAGGGTGAAAATCAAAGCTGTAACTACCACAGGCCCTGCCTGCCCTGCCCCCATCGCCTCCCTGCCCTCACCTCCCGCTCACTCTCACTCTGCTCCATGTGGCACAGAGGCTCCTCGATGCTCTTCCAATACCTCTCTGGGTTCTGCCCCAGTGCCTTTGCACTTGCTGTGCCTGTTGCCTGGGTCGCTCTCCCCCAGGTGTCCCCATGGCTCCCTCCTTCACCTCCTCCAGGTCTGTGCTCTGAGTTCACCTCCATGAGCCCTCTCACCACCATATTAAACAGCAGCACCTGCCACTCCGTTTGCCCTTCCCGGTGTTGTTCTCCCTAGCATTTACCACCAGCTGGCGTTTCATGTTTTATTTATTTTTTAATTGTGCATCTTGTCTCCCACTGGAGTGGCTCATTAGGACAGGAATTTTTATCTGTTTTGTTTAGTGTTGTGTCCCTATCGCTTACTGGATTTTGTTGTTGTTGCTGTTGTCGTTAATCCTCACCCTAGGATATTTTTTGAAGGTATTTTTCCAGTGGTTTTTAGAGAGAGTGGAAGGATGGGGGAAAGACAGAGAGAGAAACATCGAAATGAGAGAGACACATCGCTTGGTTGCCTCCCAAACAGGCCCTGACCGGGGCCAGGGATCAAGCCTGCAACCAAGGTACATGCCCTTGACCGGAATCAAACCCGGGACCCTTCAGTCCTCAGGCCAATGCTCTATCCACGGAGCCACACCGAGGACCCTATTGCTTACTGGATGAATGGATGGATGAATTAGTGAAGTGAGTTGACAGAACAAATGCTGGCCCACCAGTGCCCCATCCCACCCTCGCTGGGCTGGGAGGTGTAACAGGGTCGCTGGTCAATGGGGACATAAGCCACACTCTGAATCATGGAGGGAACAGGATAAGGATGGACAATATTTGCCTAGCTTCAGCCTAGTCCCCTCTTAGGCCCGGCCTGGGTCCAACTGCTTCCAAAGCCAGCAGGGACCCAGTGATGCCTGGGGCAGTGGAGTCAGGCAATGTGTGAGTCCCTCTTGGCTTTGTGGCCTCAGGGAACTGGCTTCCCATCTCAGTTACCCCCTGTAAAATGGGGCTGACCCTCACCTGATGGGCTCCGGCCAGGAGCACACCGTGAAAGGAAGCAGCTGGACATGAGCTGCTCTGCTGTTAGTTATTTCTCCGAGAGGGAGGCCCTGAGAGCTGGATGGCTCTGCTGGTGAAAGATTAGCAGGGATTTAGACTCATTGACTCGAAGAATTAAGGTCCTAGTGGCGCCCGATTCCAGCCTTACAGTCCCAGAGCCTCCGAATCCACCCACCCGCACACCTCCCTTAGACAGACGGGGCGCTGAGGCCCGAGGACGGGCAGAGACGCCCTCGAGGCCACCCAGAACCCGTCTCGCTTCCCCGGCCTGAAAGTCCTCTGGCCACCTCCTATCCAGTCTCCGGGAAAGGCAGGGTGCGGTGGGGTGGGGACCTGGCATGGTGGCCACAGACGGAGGGTGGGGATGGGCAGTCTCCTTCCTCATTGATAGACCGGCCTGCTGGTGGGCTGCTCCGTGACCTTGGCCGAGATCTGTCACCCCAGGCCCTCGGGACTGGCCGAAGAGGGAGACTGGTCGGCACCAGGCTCAAGCCGATGGCCAGGCCCTGTCCAGAGCCTGTGCGTGCTCCTTGGCCAGAAACCGAATGGATGCCTCCTCCAGAGGAAAGCCTTCCATGAAGGCCGGACCAAAGGCGTGAGGCCCGAAGGATGCCTGCAGCCTTGGGGCTGGGCCCAGGAGGTGAGTGAGGCCTGGCCTGGTAGGGGGCCCGGGGCCCAGCCAGGGCTCCAGAGGCAATGGAATGGTCGGAGGGTGGGCAAAGGGCAGTGCTGGGGCCTCAGGGAGCCTCGAGGCTGCCACAGCCCCAGAGCCGGACTCCAGACGCTCCTGGCGCCGCCACTTGGCCCGACGGTTCTGGAACCACACCTGGAAGCAGCAAGAGGGTGCTTCCAGCCCAGAGCAGTGGGGAGGGCCCGTTGGTTCTTCCCTTCTCCGAGGCGTCCCTCCCGGGCCTCCGAGCCTTGCAAGTTCTGCCTGCTGTCGGACCTGACTCCCTACCTGCTGCAGTGCCGTGTTTTTTATTCTGCTTCAGGGCTGTCTGGAGAGAAGAGGCCCTGCCTCACAGCCCCATCACATCACCTAAGTCTTTTCTGACTCTCATTCCTCCTCCCCGTTCTCTAACCAGGCCCCTCCGGTCTTTCCCGGCCTTCGATCAGGAAGTGCAAGCTTGGCTCACAAGCTCTTCCTCAGCTTCGTTTTCCGGCTCCCCTTCCACCCATCTCCCCCGCTCAACGGGAAAACTTCTAACTTAACCTTGCACATCCTTGCGCATGCTGTTTGGATGCCTAGAGAGATGCCCTTTCTCCTTTCTAGTTGGCAAACTCCTACTCAGATGTCATAGCCCCAGGCCCAAATCCCCTCCTGCGGGCGGCATTCCCAGCTCTCTTTACCCGTGCACTGGGAGGGTCCCTATCGGCTCTGGCTCCCTCCCTGGGTCATTGAGGGGTGCCCTCACCTGCACCCGCACCTCCGGCAGGTGCACCTTGGCTGCCAGCTCCTCGCGGCTGTAAATGTCCGGGTAGTGGGAGGCCTCGAACGCCCGCTCCAGCTGGTGCAGCTGGTACGTGGTGAAGGTGGTTCGGTTCCTCCGGTGCTGCTTCTTGGGGGCCTCCTCACAGGGGGCCAGCCCCCCACCCTCAGCCACAGGCCCCTCACCAGGGCTCAGGAACATGGCTCCTCCTCGCCTCCCCCTGGTGGTACAGCAGGACAGATGGTGGTGAGGCCGCAGGAGGGACTGCCAGCTGGGTGGGCAGGGGACCCCCAGTACCTGCTGGGTGTGGAGTATGATGTGAAGGGGCTGTTCCCTCACAATGTCCTGAATCCGTTCTGCCTCCCTCAGTCTCTCTATCACTTTCAGATGATCTCATTTTCTCCCTCTGTCTGCACTTCCTCTGACTTTTGTCTGTCCCCCACCTCCATTTCCTCTTTCCCTTGGAACTCTCCCTGACTTCCTCTCGCTCTATGTCTTCATCTTTCTGTTTGCTCCCTCTGTGTCTAGACCCCCAGGGAAGCAGGCTGGACACTGCTCCTAGTGCTTCCTCACCCCCAAGTCCTCTGCCTAGTGGGCTCCCTGCACCCCCAGCTCCCCCCATGCCTGCCTTGCTCACCTGCTCAGCGTGCACCACCCCTAGCAGCCCCTCTTCAGCCCAGGTATCCACAGGCCCAGTGGCCGGCCCAGCCAGCGCTGGGGGTGGGGGGAGGATTAGCACAAGGTGATTAATTGAGGTGGCCCCTTCCATCTGGCTGCCCTGAGCCGCTGAGGGAGGAGGGCCAGGCAGGCAGAGGACTGAGGAGGGGCTGGTGTTGAGGGGACACTGTGGACCTGGGTCCTCCTCCCCTTGCAATAGGACAGCAGCAAGGGCCTCCCGACCTCTGGGTCTGTTTTCCTGGCTGTAAAACATGGACACCAGGACCTGCCTACCCCCTGGGCTCTCACTGGGACTCAGTGAGGTGATTAAAGGAAAGGGCGCCGCACAGTGAGTGCCTGCTGTTCCTGGTTTTACCAGAGGGGGCAGAAAAGGGCCCTTACACTCACATGTCAACGGAGCTGGGGAAGACGCGGTCCCAAAAGGTGAAGGCAACTTTAGGTGGCTCCTTGGACCCTGAGCAGGGCATGGTCTAGGGACCCTTTAGCTGGGTTTGAGGTTTGAATAAACATTTATTGAGCACTTAATTGTATTCCAGTGAACAAGACAGACACAGATCTTGGAGCTGACATCCTAGTTGGGAGATGACCAGCGGCTATAACGTAAAATATAGTGTCAGGTGGCTAGAGGTCCAGAGAGAAAACTCCAGCAGGACAGGGAAGGGGGCTACAAGGGGTTAGGTTACTCTTTTAAGGAAAGTGATCAGAATGGGGGATGAGGGCAAGGCTGCAATTCTGGACAAGACGGGGTGTGAGGGGGAGGGCGCCAGGGAGCCATGGGAGGTTGTGGAGCAGGGGAGGGACACGGTCAGACCGTATTTTGGACGAGTCCCTGCTTTGGAGATGGGAGGAGGATGGGGTTGTCGCAGAACTAGTGGCCTGAGAGCTGGAGCAGGGTCCAGGGGACGACCCTGAGCCTGGTCTGCCAGCCCTCCCAATCCAAGAAGCCTGGGGGCTCAGGCAAGGGTGCCCTGAAAAGCCCGAGGAGGAGGGGTCTGGGGGTGGGGGGCCAAGGTGAGGCCTGAAAATCGGTTGCTGGATTTAGTGGAGGCCCAGGCCCTCAGATGGCCTGGGGAGTGAATACAAGAGAAAGCAGAGATCTTTCTGGAACGTTGGCTTTGTAGGGAGAGACACACATGGAGAAAGAGACAGTGTCAGGCACCCCCCCTCCCCCCATCCCCGGAAAAGGGGTGACGTCCCGGAGGAATCAGGTCCCACTGCAGGGACCAGCGGCCTTAGAGGAGGAGCTGGTTGGGGCTCCGTGTCCCATGCGGAGGGCCGAGGTCAGGAGGCCGGAGAGACCCCGGAGGTCCTGAGCCCAGGCTGCCGGGGGTCGGGGGGGGGGGGGGGTCGGGGGGGCAGCGACTGTTCCCGGGCCCTTCCAGGACTCAGCCAGCCAACTAGGAGTCAGGCTCTGGGCTTGATGGCCAGGGAGCCGGCCTGTGGGGCCGGCAGGTAATCCCCTAAAGCAGTGGTTCTCAACCTTGGCTGCACATTAGAATCACCTGGGAATCTTTTTAAAATCCTGATTTCTGGGCCTCATCCTCCGGAAATTCTGTTTCTTTGTTATGGGGTGGGGCCACAGCATTAGTAACAAAGAAACAGAATTTCCGGAGGATGAGGCCCAGAAATCAGGATTTTAAAAAGATTCCCAGGTGATTCTAATGTGCAGCCCAGGTTGAGAACCACTGCCCTAATGGCTTCATCACTTTAAAACATTAACAAGCTGCTTGGTTCTCAGGCCCCAATTAGCTACTTGGCCCCATTGGTTAAGAGGCTGCAGAAGGGATCCCGGTCAGGTGCAGGGTGCTTTCTTGACTTAGCAGGATGTGGCTGAAGGAGCAGATGCTGTGTCAGCTTGAGGGCGGGATTAGGGCGGGGTGGGGCGGGGCCAGGGACTAGCAGCCCCTCCAGCTGGATTAGGGAGAGAGGGGTGTGTGTGTGTGTGTGTGTGTGTGTGTGAGTGACCCGCAGGCCACTCTCTGCCTCTCCAGCCTCCCACCCTTTATTTCTCCCTCAGGAAGAATCACTGAACCCTTTCAGGTGCTGGTGGGGAAACTGAGGCCAGAAGGTGGGTGGGCTGGGCTTCAGGGGGCACCTCAGGAGGTCAGTGTAACTTTGGGCACTTTCCTGGCTCAGGTGGGGTGGTCAGCATAGGTGAGAGGGCATACTGGCCCTAGTGTTTCCTCTCCAGCTTGGGGGGTCCTGGGGTGGGGCAGCATCCAGCCTGTCCCAAGACCCCACTAGGCGTCCTAGAGGCTGTCTGGATGGGAATGTCAGCTGAGATGGGGTAGGTGACAGTCACAGCAATAACTGAGCACCAGCTGTGTGTACTCAGCCCTCACTTTCTCCCCACTCTGGGTCCTTACAACACCTGCCACCCCCCCCCCCCCCCGCCCCCTCCGCAAGATGCCGATCATAGGTGGGGCCCAGGTAGGGGACCACCCCCCCCCCCCCCAGTTGGCCTGCTGGGGCCACACAGCTAAGGGGCACATCAAGATAGGAACCTGGGGTGCAAGCCCAGAGCTCAGCCCCTGTCACCAGAGAGGACAGGAGGGGCAGGGCCTCTGGACAGGCTGCTCGGCTGGGTTTTCTTGAGTCTCCAGGTCACTGGGTCAGACTGTTGGGTTGTGACAGCTGGAGGAAGTGGGTGGTCACCGGAGCATCCCCAGGGGGGACACAGCTGCAGTGGCTCCTATACACCTGCTCCGAGGGCAAGTCTCCCATGATCCTTGGAGCCCGAGCCCCTGAGGGCTGAATACGGCACCCACAGATGGACCATAGTGGGGACCTGTGGGTGATGGCAAGTGGGTCCCTGGAGAGGCTGTGACCTCTGGCCTGGAGAATCTCCTGGCTCCATCCCAGGGGTCTGTGTCCCCACAGTGGCTGCCAGTGGGTCATAGCTGGGCAGACCCCTCAGTGGGCAGATGACTGGCAGGTGGATTGTCCTGAGCTGAGTGATGGGGGCAGTGTGGACCCCCTGGGCCGAGAAGACGTTGGGGGTCACACAGAGAGACTCAGAGGCCCACAGTTCTTGGAACCAGTCTTTATCGAGGCACCAACCCTTCTCCCTGGGTCTGTGGTATCCAGGGGCTGCCCCAAGCCCCCCAAGAGGGCCTGCTTCTGTGCTGTGAGCCAGGTGGGCAGCTTGCTGGCCCAAGCCTCCTGAGGCCCGGCCGGTGTCCCCACCCTGAGCCCCCGCCGCTCTCTGTCCTCTGGGGCCATGGCCCCACCAGGCAGGGTCAAGGCTCTTGGCTGCGGGGCAAGGTGGAGCCATCAGCGTCCTGTCCTTCAACATGGCCAGTGGCGGCCGTGCTGCGCAGCTCCCGGGCCAGCTTCTCCGCCAGTTTTCGGAAGGTTGGCCGGCGAGTAGGCTCCGCCTCCCAGCAGCTGTTCATGAGGGTGTGGACAGGGCCTGGGCAGCCCTCAGGGGGCTCCATGCGGTACCCCTTCTCCACAGCCTCTGTCACCTCCTTCAGCGACTGTGGGCAGAGGGCACAGCAGTGTGGGCTGGGGTTCAGGGCTGTGGCCCCAGACCCACATGGAACCCAGTGCCTCCCCCACCCAGGCCATGCTCACCATCTTGGGGTATGGAGCCCGACCATATGAGAAGACCTCCCATAGCAGCACCCCGAAACTCCAGACATCGGACTTGCTGGAGAATTTCTGTGGGGTCCAAGACCAGGGTGAGGAGGGACCCTTCAAGTTTCCGCTCCAGTCCCCGATTCTTCCAGGAAGTCCCCCTGGGTTGACCTGCACTCTCCAGTCTCTTCCTAACAGACTCCATTCCCTGAGTCCTTGCCCCTTTGACCAAGTGCAGCTCAGATGTGGTGCAGGGAGGGGCTGGTTCTGTGTGCCCTCAGCACTGAGCCCAGAAATGGGAAACAGGCCCAGACAGGGTTACATACAGGAGAGACCAGATGGAAACTAAAAAGAACAACGATGGACCACGTACTCACTGGGGAGGCAGAGCCATTTCCCTTGGAGGTTCAGAGAGGCCAAGACACGTGCCCAGGGTCACACTGTGGAGCTGGGGCTCCAAGGTCCCTGGGGACAGAGGGGCGCTCACCCCATGTTTGAGTGCCTCAGGCGCTGTCCACTTGACGGGCAGTCGGCTAGAGTCCAGCCCCTTCCTCTCAGCCTTGACCAGGCCAAAGTCGCTGACCTTGGCCACCAAGTCCTCAGAGATGAGGATGTTGCGGGCAGCAAGGTCTCGATGCACCAGCTTCTTGCTCTCCAGGTACTCCATGCCCTCGGCCACGTGCCTGGGGAAGGGGGGCACAGGGGCTCCAGTGGGCGGTCAAACACCCCCAAGGCCAGGCTCCTTCCTGCGTTTCTCCTTGGCCTTGGAAAGCCCCTTTCCCACCCACCGGGGCCCCACTCACAGGGAAAACTGCAGGAGCTGGGGGGTGTTCACAAGGGCCCGGCCCCGAGTTCGTAGAAAGTTCACCAGGTTGCCCTGGGGGGGAGGGGGAGGGAGACACGGGGCTCGGGTTCGAGGCTTCTTGGCTGCCTCTCCAAGTCCCACCTGCACCCCCACCTGCATCTCGGCCCCAGCGTACCTTGCTCACGTGCTCCATGACGATGTAGAGTCCCTGGTGCAGGATCACGCCCAGCAGACGCACCAGGTTCTTATGCTGCAGCTTCCTGTGGGGAGACAGAAGAGGGGGTGAAGGCGCGGCTGGAACCCCCACCCCCAGGGTGCCTAACCCCCACCGGGGACTCACGTCATGACTGCTGTCTCATCCAGGAAGGCCTGGGCTGTCACATCACACTTGATGTTCTTCACGGCCACCTTCTGGCCCAGGTACTCGCCCTGCAGGACGGCTGGGGGGTGGGATGGACTCAGACAAAGGGACACAGCCACTCACATCGACCCCCATGTACACCAACACAGCTCAGGCCCCAGGCCTGGAAACCCCCCCGGCCGTACCAGCTCCGAACCCCTAAACCCCTGATCAAAGAGGATCTAGGGGTCTGCAAACTCTGTCCCGAGGGCCACATCCAGTCCCATCGTGTGTTTTTGCCAGGCCCATGAGCTCAGAATGCTTTTTATATTCTCAAATAGTTCAAAAAAATCAAAAAAATGTTATTCCATGACACATGAAAATTTTAGGGGGAAAAATTCAGTGTCTACAAATAAAGTTTTATTGGCACACAGCCACTCCTGTTGGTTTACCTATCATCTGGGGCGGCTTTCCTGCTACAAATGCAGAGCTGAGCAGATGTGACAGACTGGCCTGTAAAGCCAAAAATATTTGCACTTCGGCCCTTTACAGAGCAAGTCCACAGGTCCCTGACCTAAGCCCTAGAACAGTGATGGCAAACCTTTTGAGCTCGGCGTGTCAGCATTTTGAAAAACCATAACTTAACTCTGGTTCCGTGTCACATATAGAAATTGTTTGATATTTGCAACCATAGTAAAACAAAGACTTATATTTTTGATATTTATTTTATATATTTAAATGCCATTTAACAAAGAAAAATCAACCAAAAAAATGAGTACGCGTGTCATAGGTTCGCCATCACTGCCCTAGAACCTTCCAGAATAATCATTTCAGGGAATGGCATTCCAAGCACAGGACCAGCATGTGCACGAGGCTGGAGGTGTGAGGGACTCGCATTCGCTGGGTGTGTGCCTGAGTATTTACTTCACAACAGCTGTTGTCAGCCCCCTTTCACAGAGGAGGAAACAGAGACTCCGAGAGAGGAGTGGTTTGTCTTCAGCTGCCCAGCAAGTAGGTATTACATATGGATTTGAATTCATGTCTGTGACTCCAAAACGTGAACCCCCACCTTCCTTCAGCTCGCCAGGCCACGCCCTACTCACCTCCAAACTCCCCCTCTCCGATTTGCGCTCCCAAGGTCAAATACTGCAGGTCCAGTAACCAGCCAGCTGTGGGGCAAAGGCCCGGTCAGAGAGGTAACGGGCTTCCCCAGCCCCTCCCCTCGGGGGCGCCACCTGCAGAGACCAGATGGTGTCTCCCACAGCACCCAGCTGTGGGCACACATTTGGGTGGCTACTATTCCCAGTAATGGTCCAAAGGGCATGGCTGACACACCCCAATCCTGATACCAGTTATGTGGTCAAAGGCAACACAGCCTACCCTTTAGGGCTGCCCGTCTCTCCTACCTGGAGACTGTGTCCCTTTAAACACCACAAGGGCTGGTCCCTTTATGGTTCTTAACCTCTGGCCTCCCACGGACACACACACAGAGCGAAAATGCAATAGACACGGAGAACAGTAAAGCTTCTGGAATCTTAGAAAGATTCCTGTGCTCTAAGTCATAATCTGTGCTCTGGCCTCCCTGACCTCTTGTCTCAGGCAGGCCAGAGTTCTTCTCCTCTAATGTAGGCCTCCTCCCCACCCAAATCAGGAGCCCTTAGGCACGATCAGGCGTGGCGATCCCCAAGATTTCCCAGGAGAAATACATGCTTCCAAGGAGACAGTCATGATCATGAGGTTCAAAAAATGAGGGGTGGCTATAGTTGGGGGCCTTTGCTTTGGGACTTGGGTATTGATGATTTCACTACACAGAAGCTGGAAAAGCATTTCAGCTGAAGGGAACAGAATGCACAACAGCAGGGAGGCATGAGAGGAAATGAGTCACAACCAAGAGGACTTGTGAATGGAGGAGGAGCCCTGTAGATGAAGTAGGAAAGAAGGCTCAGCCACAAGGGGAGGTTCGGGGAGGTTCTGGAAGGCGGTGGAGCTGCAGGGCCTCCCTCCTTTAAGCAGGGGAGTGATGTGGGTGGGCTTGCAGGTGGAAAGTTGCCTTTGGGACCAGAGGGGCAGGGGGCAGGAGGAAGGGGGACTGCCCCCCTGGAAGGAGGTGGTTTGATGGGAGGGCCTGAGAGGCCAGGAGGGGGCATGAAGGGAATGTGGGAGGGTAGGTGGGTTGAGGTTTGGGCCAGGTTTCTGGCTCAAGTGACAGGGCAGATGATGGGGACGTGGGAGAAGCAGCAGATGTGGAAACCCACTCACAACATGGGCAGGGCGAACATGGGCAGAGAGGGCGCAGGCCCCTACCCTTGGCCAGCTCTTCCTCCGCCGATTTAGCCCCCTGCTTCCTCTTGGGTTTCACGAGTTTCGTGCAGATGGCCCCCTTGTCCTTGCTGTAATGCTGCAGGGTGGGGTGGGGCAGAGGTGGTTGTGAGTCCAACCCCAGGGACCAGCATGTGCCAAGGGGCATCCCTCATCCTGTTCCCTTCCTGGGGGTGGGCTCTGGATAGGGTGGGCATGAGCCGATGAGGAGAGGGGTTTGGTTCCCACATGATGTGTTGGGCTGGTTTCCATGGGAATAGGAAAGATGCAAGCTAGGGGGGAAGGGGAGAATGGCAGGGATGTTTCTGGATTGGTGTCAACCTGGAGGTCCCTGGAGGAGCCATCCAGTCCCTGGAAGTGGAACCCAGAGAGCTCAGACCACCCATATGGCTGGTGGTCCATGAGGACCAGCTCCTTCTTGCACTGGGGAGCATGTGGCTCTGGGGGTCCCCATGTCCATCCAGCTGCTGGGATGGGGCAGGGCCTGGGGAACACGCGACTCCTGTCCGAGCTGCACCTCCACCATATCCATGAGGTTGCAAAAGCAGATGGTCTCGTCGATGGTCAGGTGGCCATCACGGTGCAGAACGCGGTAGTGGATGACTTCGCGGTGGAAGCTCACGCACAGCACGTAGTCCCCAGGATGCCGCACCGACTCCCGCACCAAGAACAGCCCATCCTCGGGCGGCTGCAGCAGCTGCACTGCCTCCTGGCCCGAGATCTTCCCGTGGAACCACCTGCAGTGGCGGGAGGGCGGGTTGGGCCGGGCGGGCCGGGCCCTCCGGATCCCTCATCCCTGGGCCAACCCCACCACTCACGGCATGAGGCTGAGCTTGGGATCCGCTGAGAGGGCCTCACGCTCCCGCAGCGCACCCGCCGCCAGCAGCCCCTCCTGCCCGCTGGCGTGGTGCTTGGCTCGGTACCAGCTCTTGCTCTGCCAGGGAGGGAGATAGGGGTCGGCATCGGGGGGAGGAGTATGGGGGCGTTCCTGACTGAGTCCCATCTCCAGGCCCTCTGGCCACAGCTCACCTCACAAGCCTCCAGGATGGTGACCATGTCGCCCTTGTGGAAGGCCAGCTCTCCAGGCTTCGGGCGCGTGTGCTCACACTTGGTGATGCATTGGGTGCCTGGGGCCCAGCGCCTCTGGGTGGGAGGCATAGGGAAGAGGGCCAAGGTGACATGAAGGAGAGGAAGATTGGATTGAGACCGGAGAGAGAGGGAGAAGAGGAGATAAGACAAGGGAGCAGCCAGCAGAGATATATTGTCACAAACAGAGGGCACCTAGGACACGTCAGGAAGAAAAGGTGAAGGAAATGCAACACCAGATGACAGAAAAGCCAGAAGACATCAGCTAAAGGGGGTGTGGGTCAGAGTACACCCTCCCTCCCCATGGAGTTGAGGGCCTGTGGACGTGGACTGAGCTGAGCAAGGGCCAGGGATACAGGCGTCCAGGTTGGGGGTACTCACTGTGGGCATCCTGACTGAGATGGGCCGGAGTGCCAGGCCTGGAGAAAGCCAGGGTGCACCTGGAGAGGGGGCAGAGACCAGCTGGAGGGCAGATGCAAGCCAGGCTAGGGCTCAGGGGCATCGCTACCGCTGCCAGCCAGGCCGGGTGGAGGCAACAGCCAGAGGCATGGGGGTGGGGGAGTTACAAATACTGGTTCTCCAGGCCCCTCTGGGAAGGTGGTCTTTACTGAGGGTCGTTCCTTAGCTGAGTCAAAGCCATTAAACATCAGTGAAGAAACCGGGGAGCCTAGCCCTACCATTGTTCCCAAAGGAAACTGAGGACCAGCATGGGCACAGAGCAAGTGGCCACAGGCTGGGGAGGAGGGACACGCCTGGTTCAGGCCCCCGCAGCCCACACGGCGCCTGGGGAGCCCGATGCCACCTCATCGCGCCTGGTTCTTCCTCTTTTCTGGAAGAGCAGGGCAGGGAAATACGGAATGATTCAAGGTCATTGTCAAGAAACTCTGCGCCTACAGTGGGACAGTGCAGCCCTGCTGAGCTCGCGGGGCTGGCCAGCTGGACCTCTCTAATCCCTCTACCCCACCCCCAGTCCCTCATTGCTGCTTGGGTGAGGATTTTCTCACCCCTACCTCCCCCTTCGACCCCACCACAGGTGGCTGGGCCCGTGGGGCGGGTTCCAGGGTAAGTCTCTGCTCCTCCAGTGTGCAACCCCGTAAATACCCAGCCCTACATGTCCTCACACACATACTGATCCATGTACACACAAGCACACAGAGAAACACACGAGGCTTGGACACAGGTGGACACAGGTACCCACAGACCCGCAGGTATGCAAGCAAGGGCACGTCCCCCCTAGGGACAGGTGTACACACGCGTCTACAAATGTGTACACACACACAGGTGCTCAGACATCTGGAAACGTATCTGTGTCTCCCTCCCGCCCCTCCCCACCCCCAAACACACACACTTGAACACCTGGGCGCCATACGTTGGGCCACCCGGACAGAGCTACACGCAAGGCCGTGCACACGCATCTGTCACACGCGCACATCCCTCCACGTGGACGCGCGGATACACACACCAGGGGCTCCCAGACGCGCACACCCTACACCCAGGAAAATACCCCGCACCCGCCCCGGATCGCCTCGGACCACCGCCGCCCCAGCCTCGACCCGCCGCGCGCCCCGGACGCGCACACTCGTGCGCACACCGGTCCCTGGGGTGCACGCCCAGGCCTCCCGGGAGCCCTCCATACTCCCGCGGTCTCACCCACATCCCCGCCACCCGCTCACCTGCTCAGAGGGAGTCTCCGGGCCGCGCCCCGCCCCCGCCCCCACGAAGGCCCCGGCGCCCTGGCTGCGCACCCCCAGGCGGCCCTGGCAGCACAACTTGGAGCAAGTTCCTCCGTTTCCTCATTTTGGGCGGGGTGAGGTGGGCTGGGGTGGGGGGAGCCGGAGACTGCGGCCTGGGAGGCCCCCGCGGGTCCTAGCGCCGGCCGGTCGCCCTACGCTCTGCTCCGCGCGCCGCCGGCGGCCCCTCCCGCTGGCCCGGGCGGGGACTGGAGGCGGCCGCCGGCTCCACACCGCTTCCTGGCCTGAAGCCGCGGGGCGCGCACCTCCCCTCCCACCCCGCCCCCATCCCGGAAGGCAAAGGCCCTGGAGCTTGGAGCAGGTGCCGCAGCGCGCGCCCGGGAAGCGGGTGAGTGAGTGAGCTGCGTGTCCGGGAGGTAAGCAACTCCGCGACTCCAACGCCCTCCGTCACCTCTTCCGCCTCCGGAGGCCCCTTTAATGAATTACCTGTCGTTGTAAAGGGCTGCCGGTGCCTGGTGCAGAGACAGCGCTCCAAATATGTCCACCGCTATATCGCGATGGTCGTCATCATCATTAAGGGAACATTGGAGCCAGAGGGAAAGATACCCTGTGGCTCTAGAGGCCTCAGGTGGAGCAGCCCTCCTTTGGAGAATCACGGTGGGGCCTGACAGAGGCCAACCCGCTGTGCGGGAGGCAGGACTGCCCCTGACCCGGCCCCCACTTCTTCCTCTGTGGGGCCAGGCAGCACTGACCGCCCTCTCACAGGACAGCTGGACGAGCCCTGGATGACCCTGCACCGGGCCTGGCCCCAGCGAGGGCTCCGTGGGCTCCCTTACCGCTCCTTCTACTGCAGGAGTCCACTTGGAAGAAGCTAATCTTGGGAGAGCGATGAACCAAGATTCCCAGATAACCTGGTCCCCTATTTAACCTTGTTACTCCCAGAGGCCTAGTGCAGTCGTTCTCAACCTTGGCTGCACATTAGAATCACCTGGCTTAGTGGCTGTGCCTCCAAGGCATCATGGGGTTTCTGGGAATAGTGGACCGCTGCAGAGAGTCACAGAACATCCATGTTATGGAATATTATGCACAAAAACTAGGAAACTATTAAGGTGCTAAAATCTACCATTGTTGAAAACCACCAGCACCAGGATGTGACAGTGCAAACCGCACGATCCCGTTATGTCATACAGGAGAGGAAAGTTCTAGAAGGGGATCCTCCACTGGCAACACGGTTATCCTCAGCGAAGGAAGTGGGCAGGAGGAGAGGGTCAGGGAGGGCCGTTCCTGCCTGGTGGTGTAATTTATTCGCGGTGGTAGTGTTTGCACAGAGGAGCCTCTGAGAACAGTCCTGCTAAGCAGGGCTCCCTGCTCCACAGATCCGGCCGTGGGATAGTCCCAGGGCCCGCCCCCACCCCCTGCCTCCCAGCCACCAGCACAGGGCTGGGATCCTGCAGCTGGCATTCTGTCAGGTGATGAAGACCCACCATACAAGGCAAACCATCATCACTTGCCAGAAATAGAAATGCAACATCAAAATAGCCAAAGCAGAAACCGACAGCATCATTAGATTCTCACCAGAGACTGCTGCTGCGGCCCCAGGCCCCACGGGGGAGGCCTGCCTTCCCTTTGCTCAGCAACGACAGCATCCAGGATGTTAAGATGCCCTGGCCCCCTGGAGACTTTCTCCTTGACACAGTCCGAGAGACAGGAAGAGTATCTGGCCCGGCTGCCTTTCTCCCTCTGTGAGTGGATACTTAGTGTCCGAGTGATACCTACATCCGCCCCAGGACCCTCGGGGGTCCTTGTCCCATGGTCAGAGGAAGCAAGTGTTGAGACAGGGGAAGGATAGACTTAAGGAGACAGTGTCAGGTGCCCGAATCTCCTAGGGCTGGCCCAGGGTACAGGGAGCCCCCCAAGGTGTGGACAGGGGCACTGAGCTGCGCCAAACTCTAAGGGTATAAATTTGAGTCCATAGTTTATTTAGGTCAGAACTATTGAAAGGGGTGAGCTCCCCATCCCTGGAGGCATCCAAGAATTGGCCACGTTGAATTCCAAAGACGATGGGTCTTCCAATCCCCGGATATGGCAACGCCAGTGTCTCCTGCCTGCTGCCGAGAGCTGGGGGACTCTCCCTCCCTTATACCTGCCTGAAGCCCCCTGGTAGCCACATCCTCGGATCAGACACCGGAATTTCCCAGTCCCCGGCTCTTCACCCTCCATATTTTAGTCCCGTCAACTTGGTTCCCCAGGCCACCCGTCTGGTGCTGGCTGGTGATACAGCAGCTCCTCCCTGGTCTTCCGGCTGCCTCTAGTTTTCCTCCTTGCCACCATTCACCTTCCATTTTATCACCGAGGGAGGAAAATGGGACTGTGGCCCTTCCCTGCTTTAAATTCTTCCCTAGCTTCTGCTGCCCACGGGACTGAGCCTAAAACAGTCTGGCATTCAGGGCTCTTCATGTTTGGCCTCCGGCTACCTCTCTGGACTTGTCTGTTTCTGCTCCCACCAAACACCCAACAGTTTGGAAACTACAGGAATTTGCATACTTTTGCACTGCTGTCCTCTGCCTGGAATGCACTTCCCCCACCCAGCTGGCATCTCCATCTCATCCTTCCATGCTCATCTCAACTGGCACCATTTTTATGGAGCCTTTTCAGGCCCCTCCCCCCTTTCTCAGAGTAAGGCCTCACTTCTATGCCTGAAAGGACCGCTCTCTGGAGGTCCTAGCTGCCTCCTCTCGCTGTGTGATGGGCATGGGCCTGGCCTGGTGACTGAGCCCATCAGCCTGCCTGAGAAGGAGGAAGCAGATCCTAGAGGCAGGGTGAGATGGCATCTCACAGGAAGAATTCAAGTTCCTGGACTCGGCCACACCTGGAGTGCATTCTGTGCCTCGGGTAGGAAGCAGGCCTTTGCTTTTTGGTTGCTCAGGAGGGCATTCCTGCCACTTGCAACCAAATGAATGGCTAATACTGGACATGGGGCCAGCAGCTCTACAGAGTATCTCACCCCGCCGACCCTTCCCATCTCTCCTGTGGCTCCGTAGAGCTGCCATGGTCTGATAAACCATGTATCTTACTTGTTCATCTTGTTTACTGACTGCATCCTTTCTAGAATATCAGCTCCCCAGGGCAAAGTCCCAGTGCAGGGACTTTGGACAGTTCACTGCTGTGACTTCAGTACCTGGCACATAGTAGGTGCTCAGAACATATTTTTTAAGCCAATGAATATTGGGGAGGGGAGAGGATGAGCAGTGCCTGTCACCTGTGAGGCGAGCACTCTCGTACGATGGGAAAGCTGATGCTTAGAGAGTGCTGAGCTTGACCTTAGGTCACAGGAAATGGTAGACGGGGCTTTGGACTCGGCCTGTCTGGCTCCCGGGCTCACCCACTGGTGTACCGCAGTGTGGGGCACATGATAGACCCCGAGGAGACTGTGTCCATGCTTATGCTTTCTGGATTTGGAGGGCAGGCGCGGTAGGGCAGCTGCAGCCAGATGTGGGGACGGCTGAGCTGGTGGTGTGGCCCTTGCAGACCCTCAGCTGGAGCATGAGGCCAGATCAGACCGTCCCAATTAGCTCATCTTTAAATTTAGCTTTCCCCTCCCTGCGGGGACTCAGGGATTCAGCGGAGGAATCTGCTCTTTCGAGGAAAAATGCTGTATCGCTTGCTTTGCACCCAGACCCGTGGTCGGCTGGATCATTCTGGACTCTCGGAATAAAGAGCCCCTCCAGGAAACCTGCTTTGGGGTGCCAGAGGCGATCCACCTTTGATGGGGGAGGCGGTCTGCGCAGCCCCCCCATCCCTCACCCAGTTTCCCTTGTGCTGCAGGTGGAGCCAGGCACATCATTTCCCTGCCACGCTTGCAGGTTCGCACTGTGTGAACTGGGTCCAGGTCACTTCCTGGCTTCCCAAGGCACTCACAGTGACCACCCATCATTCAAGACCAAACCACTGCCCGTCACCCTGTCTCACCTTTTCTTGTTCATAGTCCTCTGTCTTGCCTCACTCCCCTTGACAGAACATATGCTCCGTGAGCGAGGGCAGGGACAGCCCTGCCCTGGGCAATCATTTATCTCTGGAGCCTGGCACATAGTAGGCCCTCACAGAACAAATGAATAGGATCACATGAAAGAATAAAGACCCAGGAAGAAGAGCGGGGGATCCATATGGTACCACAAGGCAAGACGCGTCTGTCAGAGGACTTTTCCCTATGTCCCTGCTTCAGGATTCCTCCTTGATCCTCTTCATCCTTTGTCCCCCAACCTTCATCCTCTAACTCAGTGGTTCTCAACCTTCCTAATGCAGCGACCCTTTAATACAGTTCTTCATGTTGTGGTGACCCCCAATTTCATTGTTACAAATTGAACATAATTAAAGCATAGTGATTAATCACAAAAACAATATGTAATTACATATGTGTTTTCCGATGGTCTTAGGCGACCCCTGTGAAAAGGTCGTTCGACCCCCAAAGGGGTCGCGACCCACAGGTTGAGAACCACTGCTCTAACTGAAGAGTTGGCTGTCTCTGTAAAGGGCCTCATGATCTCTTGCTGGACTACTCAACTCTGCTTTTGTAGCACAAAAGCCTCCATTAATAACATGTATGTGAACAGGCATGACTGTTCCAATAAAACTTTATTTATGGAATGCTGAAATTTGAACTTCATATACTTTTCACATGCCATGCAATATTATGGCGATTTTTTTCAGCCACTGAAAAATGTGAAGACGCATTTTTAGCTCATGGATGCATAGAAACAGACAGTGGTAGTGGGCTGGAGTTGCTCCCCTCCAGTCTCTGTCTTTATTTTCTTATAAATGGGCATATTTTAGAATTTATTTGACCTTGTAGGTGTACTTCTTAATCTAAATGTGTGGACATTCATGGCATGTGGTAAGCCAGTGGTTCTCAACCTGTAGGTCTGGACCCCTTTGGGGGTCGAACGACCCTTTCACAGGGGCCTAAGACCATCGGAAAACACCTATATAATTACATATTGTTTTTGTGATTAATCACTATGCTTTAATTATGTTCAATTTGTAACAATGACATTGGGGGTCACCACAACATGAGGAACTGTATTAAAGGGTCGAGGCATTAGGAAGGTTGAGAACCACTGTGGTAAGCTCTCAAGTGCTCTCCTAACTCTATAAAGCTAGCTGACTCGGCGATGAGCCCCTCAAGGGTACATATGTCTTCTTCTCATCAGAATTAATAGCAGCAATATTTGTAGTGTTCTGCTGTATACTTACGACTGTGCTAAGCTTATAAAACTGTTTTAAACAAAGCATGTATGTCCCACTCCCGGAGGGCTGCCATTAGCGCTTCTATTGGCTGTTTCTCTGGTCTTTGCTTCCATGTTTCAAAAGAATGTTTTACATATCTTTTTCTTAAATATTTTTATTTATTTCAGAGAGGAAGGGAGAGGGGAGAGATAGGCAGAAACATCAATGAATGAGAAAGAATCATTGATGGGCCACCTCCCGCAAGCCCCCCACTGCGGATTGAGCCTGCAACCCAGGCACCTGCCCTGACCAGGAATTGAACCGTGACCTCCTGGCTCATCATAGGTTGACGCCCAACCACTGACTCACGCCAGCCGGGCCATATCTCTTGATTTATCAGTTGGACATTGTCCTTTGACTTCCTACTCCTGGAGATAGAGACTTAGCTCTCTTATGCATATTGCTTTCACAATCATTTTATCACAATTCTTGGATAACTGAATATTTAGTGCTATGTTAGTATATGTAAGTATTGTTCACTTGGAGCAATGAACACCAAGAACACTTTTATTTTCTAGGATTTGGTGTGTGTGTGTGGGCGGGTAGGGGGGGGGGGTTCCTGGAGCTAGTGATCGCCTTTGTTTTGTGTGCCTGTGACTCTCTCTCCCCCAGCCTCTCCAATGGCACTAACTTCTCTGCTCAGGGCTGGCTATGCCCAGTGTGGTCCTGGCCTCTCTCTTCTGCAGGATTTAGAGATTCCCGGGACTTAGCACCGATTTCTTGAGTCCAAATCACCCTATTTCTTGGTTTGTGCCCTTGTCTTGAGAATGTGCACTCACCGCACCTGGGCATTTCCAGATAGCGTTTCCTTCCACGTTCCTGGGAGATCGGTGGTTTGGCTGAGGACAGTGTTCTGGGTGGTGAATTCCTCTTGCCCCGTGGCTTCCCGCTTCCAGTCTTGGGCAGTTAGCTGTCTGCTTCCTCATCCTGTGCTTCACACGTTGGCGGGTGTGTTTTCTCTCTCTCTCTGAAAGCTTGTGGGATCTTCTTATTCTCCACATCCTGCACGACTACAGTGTGGGTTTGGTTGGGGTCTATTTTCACTTGTTGTGCTGGACTTTCAGTGGACTCTGTAGTGTCTTCCACTCCTTGTAACTTTCTTTTTTTAAAAAAAATATGTTTTCATTGATTTTTAGAGAGAGAGGAAGGGAGGATAGAGAGAGAGAAAAGTCAGGGAGAGAGGAACATCTTCCATCGGCTGCCTCCTGCACACACCTCCACCAGGGATCCAGCCCGCAACCCAGGCATATACCCTGACTGCGAATCAAACTGGCCACCTCTTGATTCCTGGTTGAGGCTCAACTGCTGAGCCTCGCTGGCTGGGCCCCTAGTAACTTTCTTAAAGGGCATCACTGGTGGTTCCTTCCACTTCACTTTGTTTTGTCTTTGTGGAAGTCTCCTTTGTCACATATGGGACTTCCTGGATTGATCTATTTTCTTTTGTGTTTTTTTAAAAATATTTTTTATTTCAAAGAGGAAAGGAGAGGGAGAGAGAGATAGAAACATCAATGATGAGAGAGAATCATTGATAGGCTGCCTCTTGCATGCCCCCCACTGGGGATCGAGCCCACAACCCAGCACGTGCCAAACCGTGACCTCCTGGTTCATAGGCCGATGCTCAACTACTGAGCCACACCGGCCGGGCTAATTTTCTTGTCTACATTTTCCCCCTTTTTGTCTTCTCATTCTACTCTTTCATCCAACCCCTTTGTTGACATTTTAATTTTGATTCGCAGGTTTCTAATTTCCAAGGGCTCCTTCTGGTTCTTTGTTTCTTTTCAAAAGGCAAACGGAAGCTTGTGTCCTGGCTTCTGTGTCTTCTCTAAGCTCTCCGAGGATCACACACACAAGGGCTTTTCTGGAACTGCTTTTTTGTTCTTTATCTCTTTCCTCCAACCCCCCCTCCCCCATCTTTGGGTTCTAGTCTCTTCTTCGTTGGCTGGCATTTATGAGCGGCGTGTCACAGAGCCAACAGGAAGCTCCTTACCATGGGGGTGGCTTCCCTCTGGGTGATGATGGGAGATGGGAAGACTGGCCCCTGTATGGGACCCCCCAAATGTCGGCCGCATCTGCAGAGTTTTCTCATGGCCTGACACCCATCGTTCTAGAAGCTGAGACAGGGAAGGCCTTTGGGGTCACTGTTCCATGTGTGACTTCTCCCTTTAATCGCTGGTTTTCACGCGCACACCTGCCCTCCCCCACGCCCGTGTTCTGAGGCTGAGCCTTTCTATGCAGCAAGAGTTAAACATGCGTTTTATGACTGAGTTCTCCCAACAGCTCTGCAAGGTGGGTGCTGCTAGCTCTAACCCAGTTTCATAGTCTCAAGGAGGTGAAGTGAGCCGTCCTGGCAGCCCTCAGCTAAGACATTAAAGGGCCAACCTGGGCCCAGGGCCCGGAGGCACCCTCAATGCATGGAGTGACAACTTTTGGTTCATCTTTGGTTTCTTCCAAGGAAGATGGTGGTTGCTGACTGAGTAGTGAAAGGCTCAGCTTTCTCAGTGAGAGCCATGGGGAGACACATGCGTGCCCATGGCACATAACAGGTGATCAACAAACGCGGGTTGAATGAATGAGAAAATGAAAGAACAGCAGTGGAGGAAATAGACACCACAGAAGGAAACCAGCTAAACTTATATCCGTGTGCAGGCAAGTACTCGTTAAAATGAGAAGGCGGCCCTGGCTGGTTTGGCTCAGTGGATAGAGCGTCGGCCTGCGGACTGAAGGGTCCCAGGTTCGATTCCGGTCATGGGCATGTACCTTGGTTGCGGGCTCGATCCCCGGGATGGGGTGCACTGGAGGCAGGCGATCAATGATTCTCTCTCATCATTGATGTTTCTATCTCTCTCTCCCTCTTCCTTCCTCTCTGAAATCAATAAAAAAAAAAATTACCTCTCTTCATAATAGCCAAAATAAGTCTGGCTTATTTCACAGATCATAATGTCCTCTAGGTTCATCCACATTGTGGCATGGGTCAGGATTTCCTTCTTTTTGAAGGCTGAAGAATATTCCATTGTCTGCATGGACCACATTTTGTTGATCTGTTCATCTGTCCGTAGACACATGGGGTGTTTCCACCTTTAAGCTATTGTGAATAATGCTGCTGTGAACATGGGGGAACAAATACCCGTTTCCCAACACATTTTCTTTTTCAAAACTTGGGCAGACATAAACAGGGTGCTACCCGCCCTCAACTATCACTCCCCCACCCCCACTGCCTTTTCCACCTTTAGGAGAAACACGGGTCCTCTAGCTTGTCCGCTCAGCAGAGCCTTAATTTACTCACCGGATACATCTTCTCAGCCCCGGAAGCCAAACTAACAGGGAATCAAGGAGAAGGTGGAGCCAGCGTTTTCCCACACAAGCCCCTGGACCCAGCCAAGCCTTGGAGATGCTCCCTCGGCCCCTGAATGGGACTTATTCTGGACCAGGGGACACTGCGTTTCCCGGCTGTCCGTCCGTGTTAGTGACTTGGCAGATGAAGCCAAGGGATCTGCCCTTCCTTTTTTTTTTCTTCCCTGGACTGCCAGGTTCAGCTCCAGCCCTGCCCACACTCAAGGCATCTCTCCCACACTCGCTGCTGTCTCCTAGCAACTGGCTCGCCCGCCAGCATCCTGCAGCTGAGGTCCTGCGTCACTGTCTCAGGGCGCTTCTCCCCCTCGCAGCAGTCTGGCCTCTCGGGCGCCTGGGCCAGTATCTTCCTGCCGACCTGTTCTGGAGTCCTCAGGCCAGCGGGAAGAGGGCTGGAGAGGGAAGATCAGGGATGACCCCTCTTTAGGTCTTGAGGGCGCTCTATCCCCCAGACGTTTCATCCATCTGGACTGAATACATCGCTAACGACTGCTTGATTTTCCTGTCGTGTTGCCTAAATTTGTGTGTGGGTTTTTTTAGAGTTGTTGGGGGGAGAGGGGGGAGATTTCATTTTCTGTCAACAGAATTGGCCTTAAACCACCTGGTGGCAAAGATATATCCATCTTCCCCGGGAGCCAGGGATGGGACTGGAGAACAGTGGGCAATGTCGTTTCCAAGAGCTGCCCTTGGGAGTTGGCCACAGCAGCAGGACACAGGGCTTTCCACAAGGTGAGGCTGTGACTCCTATGGCCACATCCTTGTCCCAAAGACGGACCCACTCTCCCTTCCCTTCATCATATTGCCACTGCCCTCACTGACGTCTCTGGGCCCAGCTGTTAGAATCATTCCTGGGACAAGACAGAAACAAATGGTGTCTTCCTAACTGCCAGGAGGCAAATTCCTCTTATGAAGAGACCTGTGTTTGGGCATCAGAGCATGACTTCAAGCCTTTAACATATTTATTGAGCTACTACTGTGTACTTGGTCTGCTCTAGACCTGTGGGTCCTGTGGTGAGTAAAGTAGATCTATTTCCTGCCCCCAGAGAATTCACATCCTGGGAGGAAGGCAGGTACCAAGTGATTTTAACCAGTTATGTAGCAGGCTGAGGAGGTCATGGAGGCCTCTCTGAGGAGGTGACATCTGAGCTGAGATCTGAAGGAAGGAAGGTCAGGGGAAGAGCTTGCTATGCAGTGGGAACAGCATGTGCAAAGGCCCTGGGGGCAGGAACAAGATTGGCTGGTCTGATGACAAGCAGAGGCTGGTGGGTCTGAAGTGGAGTTATTGAGGGAGAGTGGCAGATGGGTTCTTGTGGGGGCTTCCCTGGGATTCGGGGTTCTATCCTGAGTGCAATTCTGAGTTTTAGCCAGAGCTCCTGCTGATGGAGGGTTGAAGCAGCAGAGTGACAATGTGGATGGAGAGTAGAAGCGGGACTTTCTGATGGTTTGTCCCAGCACAGAGGAAGCCAGGAGGACTCCCCGCAGTGGTGGTGGCAGTGAGCCTGGGCCGCGGGGTGAATACAGAGTCACTGAACCAGGATTAAAGGGAGAGAGGTGTGTAAGGTGAAGCTCCCCATGTGAGGTAAAGGATGTCTGTGGCTGCGGCCAGGACCAGCAAAGGGGTGTTGTCCGGGTGCCTGTAAGAGGCAGGGAGGGGCGCTCCCTCAGAAAGGGGACGGAGGCGGAAGAGGCAAAAGCAAGCAGCCTGCCCTCCCAGGGAAGGAGGAGCAGTCAGGCCCCGGCCACTTCCTGTTTCGGTGGATAATGCGCCTGCTAGAACCAGCTAGCAAAGGTGCCAGGGTTCAAAGTCACTGTGCTACACCTTCTTATTTTTATTTTTTTTAAATCCTCACCTGAGGGTACTTTCCCATTGATTTTTAGAGTGAAAGAGAGAGGGAAAGACAAAGAGAAACATCAATGTGAGAAACACATCGATTGGTTGCCTCCTGCACACGCCCTGACCGGGGCCCAGGCCCGAGAGAAGCCTGCAAATGAGGTACGTGCCCTCTACGGGAATTGAACCTGGGACCCTTCAGTCCACAGGCCGATGCTCTATCCACCCAGCCAAACCAGCTTGGGCTGTGCTACACCTTCTAAACCTTCTGTGCAGCATCGGGGGCACCTTGGGGTGGTGCCCCTCCCAGAGTTCTCATCCCTGGGTGATGCGATTTCACAGATGATCAAAGCACAAGTGTTTTAAATGGAACCCATGGAACATAACTGGAAAGGAGAACACAACTGTCCCATGTGGGGGATGGAGCAGCCACTCAGAGGCAGGTCAGGTCCTGCTGGGGAGGCGGGGCCATCACACAGCCCCTCTTCGCTGAGCTGGCCTGCTTCCTTGGGCCTTCCTCAGCCTCACAGGCCTCTTCTGGAAGTGGAAGCGCAACCCAGCCTGCTTCTGGGTGGCGGCAGAGGGCCCATGCTCAGGATCTTGTGGATCTGCTGAAATGCCAACATGCCCAGGGCGTGCTGGGGGCAGACAGCCTGGCGGCACCCTCCTGCCTGCGACCGGCTCACCCGGCCCCTGGCCCCGCGGCTCGCCAGGCATCCTGCCCTTGCCATCACCCTTCTAGCAACTGCTGAGCTCAGTTACCATCAGGCACGAGGAACTGCACTGGACGCTCAGGCTGCTCAGGGCAGGACTTCCCAGGAAGGCCCTGGGAACACTGCAGGGACCCCAAATCCTGCATCTGCCAGTGTGGCTCTGATCATAAGCAATTTGAGTTTTTCCATGAAGACAATTCCTAAATGTCAGGCCCGATGTGATTTGTGTCGCTGGGAGACTTTCTTACAAACCAAAGGGGAAGCACAGGTGGGGACTTGGCTTTCGTGCTTGAGGCTGGCCAGCCGCAGCGGGGTGTTTACAGAGCACGTGTGTGTGTGTGTGTGTGTGGTGGGAACAGCCAGGTCAGTCCCCACCAGTGAGGCCCCAGGTTTGTGCCTCATCACTGTGGTGGCTTCAGCTCTGAGCCAAGCCGCCCTGCCCCCAGAGGCAGTCTTGTCACCCAGGGGCCACTCTCCCACAGGCCACCCCCCTCTGCAGGGGAGGGAAGTGGAACCCCAGACCATTTCTTGGGAAGTTGCATAGTTGCAACTGGGTCGGGGGGTGCCGCCCACAGCCTGGCTGAGCTGGCCCGGAGCTGGGGAGCCGCAGGGGCTGGCCATCCTACCTGGGCGCTGGCTGTGATGTCTTCCCGCTGCTGGAGGGTCATGGACTTGAGTGCGTCCATCTGGTCTCTCTCACAGGATCCCGGAGCCCAGGCCCATCTTTGCGAGGCGGTGGGGGTGGCAAAGAAGATAGAGCACCCTCGTGAGAGACTGCCACCGCTGGGGCCTGAGAGGGTCCCAGCACGGGGTGTGTGACTGTACCCTCTGCACCCATGGACCTCCCCCGGAGGCATCTCACCTGGGCCACACCTCCCTCTGACCCCGAAAGTACAGCCAGCAGAACGCCTTCCTGCAGTTGTGTGTGTGTGTGTGTGTGTGTGTGCACGCGCACACGAGCATGTAGTCATACAACAGGCTCACACCTCAGGCCCAGTGTTTTCTCTCCTTTCACTTCATATGATATCATCCGTGTCACTAAAAGGGCTGGAAAACAGCACCTGTCTCTGACATCTCGTGAGAGCACAGATGCTTCTCTCCCATTCTGCTACTGTAAACCACACTGTGGTGAACATCTCCGCTCAAGCCTGTTATCCGTGTCTGCTGGTTTCCTTCAGAAATATTCCCACCAAGGCCATCACCTGCGACAGCCAGGCCTCCCGAAAGGGTGGGCTGCCACCAGAGAGTGAGTGTTCAGCCGACAGACGACAGACGGGGGCCGGACCCTTGCTGCCCCTTCTGCCCTGGACCTTGGCCTCCTTTGTGGTGAGTGAGTTCCACCTGCTACTGGGCTGTTCCTTTCCCCTGGGGGTAGAGGGTGGCGTGTTTGAGTTCCTCCTCCCATTTGGGTTGGACGCTGTTCTTGAGTGTTGGAGAGAGGGTCCTGTACGTCACTATGACCCTGTCTCTGCCATGTGCCCAGGGTTCTGGGCTCCCCAGCTGACGGGGACTGACCTGTCAGGAGAGTCCCCGAGGCCACACACTCCAGGACCCCTCACACGACGTCCCCGGAGCTCAGGGGCCCCATGGCACTGCTCAGAGCCTTCTCTACCAGCAGCTCCATGGCCTGGGCCAGGCAGGATGGAAAAGGAGACACTGCCTTTGAGGAGAGCGCGTGGTCAGTTCCCCTCCCACTGGAGGGCTCTGTGGGCTCAGCTGGGGTTTCAGGGATCTCAGGACAGGCAGCCCCTCCCAGTTCTTTCTCTAAATCCCACCCACTCTTGACCTCTTCGGAGTAGGGAGGTGTCACAGAGGCCTCCACACCTCCTGGTGTGGCCAAGGGCAATTTTCTTCACTCTCTAACCCTCAGTTTCCCCATTGGCAAAATCCCATCAATTATAACATTGCAAACTAGGGGGTCAAGGGTTAAAAGAAACTTGTTCAAATGAGAAATCTCAGAGGGAAGAGGGGTAGAGGGTGTGTGTGGGGGTGTGGGGGTGTGGGGGCGTGTGTGGGGGGTAATCAACCAAAGACCTTGTATGCATATATGCATAACCCCTGGACACAGACAATAAGGTGCTGAAGGCCTGGGGCGGGGGGTAGGGGCAGGCTGGAGGGGGTCAATGGGGCGAAAAGGGGGACATATGTAATATTTTCAACAATAAAGAATTATTAAAAAAAGAAAAGAAACTTGTTCTCTGTGACCTATGGTACATTTAGCCAGTAGCATGCCAATTCAAGGCAGTGAGGTCTAGGGATTAAGAAAATACAGTTAGCCTGGCCAGCATGGCTCAGTGGTTGAGTGTCATGGTTCCTAGTCTGGGCACGCGCCCAGTTGTGGGGTGGATCCCCAGTGTGGGGCATGCAGGAGGCAGCAATCAATGATTCTCTCTCATCATCCATGTTTCTATCTCTCCCTCTCCTTTCCTCTCTGAAATCAATAAAAATATATTTTAAAAAAAGAAAATGCAGTATAAAAAATAAAAAGAGCCCTAACTGGTTTGGCTCAGTGGATAGAGCATCAGCCTGCAGACTGAAGGGTCCCAGATTCGATTTCGGTCAAGGACATGTACCTTGGTTGCAGGCACATCCCCAGTGGGGGGTGTGCAGGAGGCAGCTGATTGATGCTTCTGTCTCATCGATGTTTCTAACTCTCTATCTCCCTCCCTCTCTGTGAAAAATCAATAAAATATATTTTTTAAAAATAATAAAAAAATCAAAAGAAAATACAGTCAAGAGAGGCTGCACTCCAGAGCAGGCCTCTTCCTGGTGCCCAGGGGCCCCTGGAACACCCCTGCCATGACCTGCCTCTCCTGGGCACTCAGGCTGACGCCAGCCCCTCAGGGGAAAGCCAAGTGGGGAATCTGCTGTCCAAGAGGAGATAAGGCCCTCGTGGGCTTCCCAGAGCAGGCTGGCTGCCTGGCGCTGCCTTACCCAGTCTGGCAGGGCCCCACAGGTTGGCACATGCTGGAGAGGTCCCCAAAAACCCTGATGATGATTACACAGGGCTGTAGGCCACTGGCTCGTGTCTTGGGAGAAGAAGCACACAGTTAGCTCTGGAAACCACATGCACATGGGTGGGTGTGAGGCCAAGGGAACGAGGGTGGACCCTGGGGCGGTGAGCCGGCCAGACTCCTGTCTTGGCAGTGGAGGTTAGGGAGGGTCTCCGGGGGGCACAGCCGGCCTGGAGGGTGGTGGCTGGGAGTGGGCTCCACTCCCAAATGGGCACAGGCCAACAGAACTGGCCCTGCTCTGATTCCAACCCATCAGGTTAGTGCCAGGAGACATGAGCCAATCAGCTAGCCCAGGAGTCGGCTAAGGGGGCAGCGACAGGACAGGCATGTGTGAGCCACCCAGCCTCCCCCTAACCTGGAATCACTTCGCATGGTGGAGGGCGGCCAGCAACTGGAGACACTTCCTGCCTCAAGATGTCCCCTGGTCAGGCAAAGGCACTTCCATTCTTTCTAGAAGAAATGGGCATGCGAGCGAGGCCCCCTTTCCCACTTTGCTCCTTCCCTGGGCCACATGGGCTGTGCCTCTCAGTTCTCTGGGCCTCATTTTATTTTTCCAGAAGACCCGTGCTTCCTCCCAGATCGCCTTTCCTCTGGGCCCTGCAGGGACAGAGAAATCATTCCTGTGAAATCCTCTCTCCTCTGAAGCCAGTGCCCACGAGGAAGGCCTTTAATGCTTATGATGAGCGCCTTCAGGGCTGACTCCTCTGTTAGCAAACTACAGTGCCAACGGGAAACTATAAACTAAGCCAGATTTCCAGAAACTTCCAGCTGCATAATTAAAAGGGAGAAAGTGGGCCCTGGCCAGGTGGCTCAGTTGTAGGAGCATTGACTCGTACACCAAAAGGTTGTGGGTTCAATCCCTGGTCAGGGCACATACGGGAGGCAACCGATAGATGTTTCTCTCTCACATTGATGTTTCTCTCTCTTCCTCTCTAAACATATCCTCGGGTGAGGATTTTTTTAAAAAGGGGAGAACCAACACCCTTTCTTAATAAAAACTCTCAGCAAAGTGGGAGTAGAGGGATCATACCTCAACATAATAAAAGCCTTATATGACAAACCTACAGCCAACATCATACTCAATGGGCAAAAACTAAACTCATTTCCCCTAAGAACAGGAACAAGACAGGGATGCCCACTTTCACCACTCCTGTTTGACATAGTACTGGAAGTGCTAGCCATAGCAATCAGAGAAGAAAAAGAAATAAAAGGCATCCAAATTGGAAAGGAAGAAGTAAAACTGTCCTTATTCGCAGGTGACATGATACTATACACAGAAAACCCCAAAGACTCCATCAAAAAACTACTAGACCTAATAAATGAATTTGGCAATGTAGCAGGATACAAAATTAACACCCAGAAATCTATGGCCTTTTTCTACACCAATAATGAACTCACAAAAAGAGAAACGAAAAAAAAAAAACAATACCATTTACCATTGCACCAAAAAAACTAAGATACCTAGGAATAAACTTAACTAAGGACATAAAAGACCTGTACTTGGAAAACTACAAGACATTGAAAAAAGAGATAGAGGAAGACATAAACAAATGGAAGAACATACCATGTTCATGGATTGGTAGAATCAATATCATTAAAATGTCTATACTACCCAAAGCAATCTACAGATTCAATGCAATCCCCATTAAAATACCAATGGCATATTTCAAAGGTCTAGAACAAACTCTCTAAAAATTCATCTGGAATAAAAAAAGACCCCGAATAGCCACGGCAATCCTGAGAAAGAAGAACAAACTTGGAGGAATCACAATACCAGATATCAAGCTATAGTACCAAGCCACGGTTCTCAAAACTGCCTGGTACTGGCACAAGAACAGACATATAGACCAATGGAACAGAACAGAGAACCCAGAAATCTATCCAAGCCATTATGCTCAATTAATATTTGACAAAGGAGGCAAGAGCATACAATGGAGTCAAAACAGTCTCTTCAATAAATGGTGCTGGGAAATTTGGTCAGATATATGCAAAAAAAATGAAACTAGACCACCAACTTACACCATACACAAAAACAAACTCAAAATGGCTAAAGGACTTAAATGTAAGACGGAAAACCATAAAAATCCTACAAGACTCCATAGGCAGCAAAATAGCAGGCATATGTCATAGCAATATCTTTAGAGACACAGCTCCTAGGGCAGTGGAGACTAAAGAGAAAATAAACAAATGGGACTACATCAAAATAAAAAGCTTCTGGCCAGACTGGCATGGCTCTATGGTTGAGTGTTGACCTATGAACCAGGAGGTCAAGGTTCGATTCCCAGTCAGGGCACATGCCCGGGTTGTGGGCTCAATCCCCTGTGTGGGGCGTGAAGGAGGCAGCCGATCAATGATTCTCTCTCATCATTGATGTTTCTATCTCTCTCTCCTTTTTCCTTCCTCTCTAAAATCAATAATAAAAAAATATTTTTTTAAAAAAGCTTCTGCACAGCAAAAGAAACCATCAACAAAACAACAAGAAAGCCCACTGCATGGGAGAACATATTCGCCTGATATTTCTGATAAGGGTTTAATCTTTAAAATTTACAGAGAACTCATACAACTTAACAAAAGGAAGATAAATGATCCAATCAAAAAATGAGCAAAGGATCTAAATAGACACTTTCAAAAGAGGACATACAGAAGGCCCAGAGACATATGAAAATATGCTCAAAGTCACTAATCATCTGAGAGATGCAAATCAAAACAACAATGAGATATCATCTCACACCTGTCAGAATGGCTATCATCAACAAATCAACAAACGACAAGTGCTGGCGAGGATGCTGAGAAAAAGGAACACTCATGCACTGCTGGTGGGAATGCAGACTGGTGCAGCCACTGCGGAGAACAGTATAGAGTTTCCTCAAAAAGTTAAAAATGGAACTCCCATTTGACCCAGTAATCCCACTTCTAGGAATATATCCCAAGAAACCAGAAACACCAATCAGAAAGGATATATGCACCCCTATGTTCATAGCAGCACAATTCACCATAGCTAAGATTTGGAAACAACCTAAGTGCCCATCAGCAGATGAGTGGATTAAAAGACTATGGTGCATCTACACAATGGAATACTATGCCGCTATAAAAAAGCAGGAACTTTTACCATTTGCAACAGCATGGATGGAACTGGAGAGCATTATGCTAAGTGAAATAAGCCAGTTAGAGAAAGATAAATATCACATGATCTCACTCATATGTGGGATATAATGATCAATATAATTTGATGAACAAGAATAGATCCAGAGACAAATGGCAGGGGAGGGGGAAGGTTAGAGAGCAACTGAAGGACTTGTATGCATGCATATTAGCATAACCAATGGACACAGACACTGGGGCGGTGAGGGCTTGCCTGGGGTGGGAATGGCTGGGGGGGGGGGGGTGTCAATTGGGGAAAAAGGAGACCTGTAACATTTTAGACGATAAAAATTAATTAATTAATTAATTAAGTGGAGAAAGTGGATCTGATTAGAACACATCCCATCACTGATAACAAAGGCCTCCATGTTTGAGAGATATTCAGATCAATTTTTTCTTTCCTACTACGGTTGCTTCAAGAATATTTTCATCTCCTTCTAGGGCACCCTGGTTTATTTAGGTCACATGACGGAGCACAGGTTTCACTTTCACCCATAAATATCCCCAGGGGTCCTGTGCATGTCATCTGTCACAGGTTAGGGTGGAAGTGGCAGGGGTGTGTCTTTGAGGAGGGGGTTAGAAGCTATCCTCCCCGCAACAGCCAGCCGGGGCGTGGAGTGAGGAGATGCCTGAGTGAGGCTGACGGGCTCCTGGTGGCCATAGAAAGTATGTTCGTTACAGAGGGGTTTCCGCATCTTAATCTTTCCGGTCAGCCTCCATCTTGTAACCACGGATCTTTAACACTTTCTAACATTCCCAATCTCCACCTTGTTTGTGTGTTTGAGCGAAGCCCAGCAGGGCCTTCAGCTAGAATTTAATGTTGTTCATCACCCCCTGGATTGATTTTTAGACAACTCTCCATTTATGACAATAAATAATGGCTTCCCAATTACAATCATAGGTTCTCCTCTTTAAAAATGTAAGTGTTGCCCTGGCCAGTTTGGCTCAGTGGATAGAGCATCCGCCTGCGGATTGAAGGGTCCCAGGTTCGATTTCGGTCAAGGGCACATGCCTGGATTTCGGACTTGATCCCCAGTAAGAGGCACGCAGGAGGCAGCTCTCTCATCATTGATGTTTGTCTCTCTCTCTCTCCCTCTCCCTTCCTCTCTGAAATCATTAAAAATATATTTTTTAAAAATTCTGTGTTAAAAGTGAATTGATTTAAAGAAAAATGTTGGTAGTAAACAACAATCATGAAGAGGGTTCAAGAATGAATGGAATTTGGAAAATGGTCCTGGGGGCTGTTCCAGGAGGTTCCAGGCTCGATGAGCCTCAGGGTGCTTCCCTGTCACGGCCTTCACCGGGTGGCCGTGACTCAAGGCCCTGGCTGCCCTCTGGCCTGGCGCAACACCCCTCCCACTCTCTTGAGCAATGCCAATGTGACTCAAGCCCCCGACGCTCATGTCACACACGAGCCGTGCCGGGACAGCAGGTTCTGCTATGACCTCTGCTGTGGCCCCTGCTGCGGCCTCTGCTTCGGACAGATGGACAATCTGAGCTCCTGGGACCTGGCACAACTGGTTTCCACTGGGCAGGTGTCCGCACTGGATTGGAGGCAAGGGAGGAGCATGGTGCTGCACGAGCAAGGCCCAGGAGCACACGCACAGCCTGGTTCTGAGCCCACCTGAGACACTGTCACCAGCTCATTTCCTCCGCTGCCCTGAGGCCCAGCTCTTATCTGAGCAGTGGCATCCGGGGCTGACAGAAGTGCCAGAAGGCTGCACCCCCAACCCTCTTCCTCTGCCCAGAGCAGAGTCAGACGCTTCCCTAAGCCACCTGGTGTGTGGGAGGGGGCTGCACAGAAGGGCCTGGCTGTACCTCTGTCAACGGATGGGTCCTCCGGCATTAGGGGTGAGGTGACAGACACAGTGACCCATATTCTGGGCTCCTCACAGGATGAGATGATGATGTTGGCTTCAGGGGCAGAGGAGACCTCTACTTGTCCTCCGTCACCATCTGTGAGGTGCAAACACAACACTAGGCCAAGTCACTCCAGCTGAGAGACAGGTACAAGCAGCAAGGACATGGTCAGGTGGCAGGCCCTGTGCCGGGCGCCTGGAGCCTCCATGGGGCTGAGACATAGCCCTGCCCTCCAGCATATAAGGTGCCTTCACATGTAAAAAATGCCCTTAACAAGGACAGCAATCCAATAAATTTTTAAAAAGCAACAGCTGGCCACTGATATAACAGATAGTTGGAAGGAAAGGAAACAGAAGTGTCCCTTTTTACACCATGACACAGATGACCCCTACAGTAAGAGAGAAGCAAATTAAAACTATAATGAGGCACCATCATCACCTGTGAGAAGTCTGAGGGGCAGCTGACCTGGCAACACTTACCAGGAGCACCAGGCTTGTGCCTCTGACCCACTGACCCTGCCGTCGGCTGAGCTCTCAACGTGTGTGGAGCGGCGTGTACAAGGCCATTGACTATGTGCAGCCTCAATGGTAATGCAGAACCCGGGGAACAGCCTAAATGTCCTCGGTCAGGACACGTGCCTCCCCCTGTCCTGTTGGACATGGCTCCCTCCCTCCACCTGGCATCAGACTTTCATTTCCTCACAGCCGATAAACTACAGTTAGGGTGCTAGGTGTCTATCTGCTCCTGACCAGCGTGCTCACTAAGCCAGCAGGAGGCGAGAGGCAGCATTTTCGCAGGAACAGTGTCGGACACAGCAGGAAGAGCCCACCTGGGACTGACCGTTTTACCTAAGATGATCGATGTCAATCATGACCTGATCTTACTCTTCCCCAGTGGTCCTGAGAAATGGACTCTGACTAGGACAGGAACTGCTCGAGCGGAGAACCCAGTCCATCTCCCACAGGCCTCCCCTGCTCGGCTCCTTCCTTTGCTCTCCCCTGAATCTCAGTCAGCGAGGCAGCAAACGTGCCCGTGCGTCACCATGTACCCTCCCCGTGGCCGGTCACCGTTCCCGTGGCGGGACATTTACATTTTCCCTGAACTTGCTTTACACGGAACCCTGAAGTTTCCACCTCTTTCTCCTTGCAACTGTTTATACAAACAAACTGATTGTATCTAATAATGACCACTCTTGTTTCTTAAAATCCTGTGGAAACAAAGTCATGGCTGCCAGGGAGCCTGAGGGGCTGGCACCCCCCGCCCCCCCCCCCCCCCCCCCCACACACACACCACACACCCAGAGGTGATCTGCCCTTACCAGGAGCTGCCGGGGCAGCTGCTCCGTGACCCTCTGCAGCAGGCATGGGTGGGCTTCTGGGAGCAGAGCAGGATTAGCTGCACTGTCCTGTTTCCCTGAAGGAGGAGGCCTTTGGCCAGGAGGCCGACCCGCATCACGCCTTTCAGGATCCGAGCAGAGGGGCTGACACTGCTGTGAAGACAAACACGAAAATGCACGTGTAAGAAGAGGGGTTGGGGAGGAAGGGAGCATGTGGCCCTGCCCTGGGTCTAAAAATGTCAACAGCTTGCTGGGCCCTTTGTGCCTCAGCTTCTTCGTCTGTGAAATAGGCCTTTCTGAGTCCCGTTTCTCAGAGTGAACTTGACGAAAGGAGACATGAGAAGTTGTATCTGGGAACAGCACTGGGAACCAAAATGTTTACTCTCTTTGAAAAAAGGCAGTGTTTATTAAAATACATTTCATTTTCAAAATTGAGCTCTCAGCTGTTGAAGTGTGTATATATATATATATATTTTGGGGACACCCTGTATGTGCTCAGTAAGGGCTGGTGGTTGTTACTATTTTCTGATAAACTGCATTCTGAAAAAGGCCAATGATGGCAACCCCAGTGACCCCTGGTCCTCAGCCAGTTGGTGCCACCTTGGTCAGCCCTTGGGTTTGGGCACCTTCTCAGCCATCTCTAGTGTCACTTCACTCCCATCTCAACCCTTGGCGAGCAGGCCCGTCCAGGTGCTCAGGCCACAGTGCCCTAAGGGAGATGCCTCCCCAGCCTCGCTCTCTGCAGATCAGGCCGGCTTCCTGCAGTGTGAACGTGACTGTCACGTCTGCCCTACATCTAACCTCCCGGCACTGGCCCTCTGCAGGACAGGACACCCATGCTTATGCCCTGGCCTGAGGCCCCCGGCCTGACCCGCTGGGCTCCATGCCACCATCGTCTCCCACCACTTCCTCTCAGGCCTTATGAGATTTTCTAGCCCAGCGATTTTCAACCTTTTTCATCTCATGGCACACATAAACTAATACTAAAATTCTGTGGCACACTAAAAAATATATATTTTTTGCTGATCTGACCAGAAAAGGTATAATTTTGATTTTACAAAAAAAATAAATAGTAGTAATTACCTACCCTTTTTGTTCCAGATAACTTTTTAAGAAAACAAGTGCCTATACTTGTATATAAGGATTTCTGGTTAATTTCCAAAAATTAACCAATCGCCCTGGCCAGGTGGTTCAGTTGGTTGAAGCATCGTCCCTTACACCAAAAAGTTGTAGGTTCGATTCCCGGTCAGGGCACATTCCTGGGTTGGGGTAGGTACGGGAATCAACGTTTCTCTCTCTCTTTCCCCCCTTCTTTCTCTCTCTTTAAAATCGATTAAAAACACACACAACATATCCTTAATTATAAACAAAACAAAGTTAACCAATCAGACACAACCTTATTATTCACGTGACCAGTAAGATACAACTCTATTATATGATCTAGAGTTAAGGTTAAAGACAAGGCATTTATACCCGATGGGCTATTGTTGTGCTGGCTGTTGTCATTTTTTTGTTTGACAACCTAAGGGAAAAGAGGCCAGTGCCCCTGACTAAACAGTCCGGTAGTGTGGCGCACTGGCTGGAAGTTGCTGCTCTAGCCCCAGCCCCTTCCTGTTTCTCCGCAGCCCACTAGGTTCTTCCTCTGCTCCAGTTCCCAGGACTGGTGCCTGGGGCGCTCTCACATGATGGATCTCTAGACAAATGTCCCATCTCTGCTCCAGAAGCTGCCACTAAGCACCACTTGGTTTTCTTTGTGACATTTCTAGGGATAGGAGACAACCTTTTCATAAAAAACGTGTTTATATATTCTTGTCCATTTGGGGACTACAGAGCCCACTGGCAAAATCTAGACCAGGGACGTCTGGATTAGGGAACAGGACCAGACTCTGCAACTGAGACTTGGAAAGCAGAGAAAGCAGAACACGGGGTGGGGATGTGTGTGTGTGGGGGGGGGGGGGGGGGGGGCGCGGCGGGGTGGGGGATGTACTACAGATATGTGACTTAGAGGTTTGCCAACAAATTTGAATCCCAATTCACACAAGCTAGAGAACAGAGAAACAAACCCCAGAAAACAAACAAAAAACACGTTATGATATCTATGGGACGAGTGGAAATTTCAACATTGACTGGATATCTGATGATGTTAAAGAATTACTGTTAATTTTTGCCCTGGCTGGTGTGTTCAATGGTTAGAGTGTCGGCCTGTGCTCCAAGGGGTCTCAGGTTTGATCCCCGGTCAAGGGCACGTACCTGGGTTATGGGTTCAATCCACAGCCCCTAGTACCTGGTGGGAGGCAACCAATCAATGTGTCTCTCTCACAATGATGTCTCTCTTTCTCTCTCTTTCTTTCTCTCCCACTTCCCCCTCCCCTTTCACTCTCTCTAAGAAGCAATGGAAAAAATATCCTCAGGTGAGGATGACAAAAAAGAAAAGAATTACTGTTGATTTTTAAACTTCAAATCATTAAGTGAGGGGGGATTTTGTTCAGAAAATGAGTGGAGATTTAAGAGGCTGGCACCCTTTCTGTCTGCAATACAGACGCCCCTGGGCAGCTTCCAGGCACCAGCCCATCCGCACAGGCTCAGAGGGCAGACCTGGCCCTGGGAGTGGGGCTACGGGCCCTCTCTCTTTCCGGGGTTTGCGCACAAGCACAAAGCCCCAGGCAAACCTCAGCGTTAGGCTGGCTCTACCCTTCAAAGACACGCCCCCCCCCGCCCCCCCCCGCCCCCCCCCCCCTCAGATTCTGCGGTCTTGTGTTTTGGCTTCGTGAGAGTGCCAAGGGAGAGATGAAAAAAAGGTCTTCTTTGCACTCCTGTCTTCCCTACCAGGAGGGTGAAGACGGCTGACTTTCCCAAGTAGAGGCAACGTTTTGGGAGGTTTGCATGCTTAAGCTGAGGGGTGAGGTCTTTTTATGGTGACACTTTGTAACTCACAGTGGGAGCAAACATTATAGTGAAGAGAAACTAAAGTGGAATCAGCTAGACACAAAAGAACACGTACTGCATGATTCCACCTACATGAAATGTCCAGAAAGAGGAAGTGCAAGGAGGGTGCCAGGGGTTGGGGCAGGGGGGCAGGGAATTTAATGGGAACAGATTTCTGTTTTAGATGATGAAAAAATTCTAGAAATAGATAAGTGGTGGGTGATGGTTGCACAACCTTGTGGATGTACTTAGCACCACTGTATCGTACACATAAAAATGGTTAACACGGTAAACTTCATGTTCTGAGTATTTTACCACAATTTAAAAAATGAAAATGAAAAAGCCACCTAGAGAGAAAGGACTTGGAAAGCTAACTCCCTCTCGGATTATTTCAATTATATAACGACTCCATACAGGGCACAGGGACTTTCTGCCTCCCCCTCACCCTGGGGCCTTGAATGGTGACTCAGCTGGGCACCAAGGGGCAGCCTCTGCTCCAGGAGGCGGAGGGGTCAGGGCAGAACCACACTTATCCCCGTTTCATAGATGAGCAAACAGAGGTGGTTCATGTTTTGTGAACTGTTTCTAGATGCACCTTTGGTGGGAAAAGTAAATTCTGGTCTCGAACAACAGCTCTCCAACTGCGACTGTAACTCCCTTTGAACCTTGGGGCTCCAGCCCTGAGACTAGAGACTCGGTGAACTTACTGCCCACGGTCTGGAAAGCCCCTGCTACTCAGAGGCTCAAAGCCATTCAGAGGAAGAGCCACCTCTGCCCCTCCTGGCAGCCACTTCCTGTGAGCACTTCCACCTCCTCCAAGTCACCCCTGGGCCTGGGAAAATGAGGGTGAACTCCATTACCGACGATCACCCCCTCCTGCTCTGGGCCCCTGCCCTTCTCCGCCCATGTGTCCGACACCAGCTTGAGGGCACACTCCGAGTGAGCTCAGCCTTCTGGCAGCCCGGAGCTCCCCCTCTGTGGGCTAGATGGGGGTGTGCTTGGACCAGACGCGGCAGTCATCACTGGACTCCGGCCCTGTGGGCTGCGAGGAAAGGTGCACGTCACGTTGGCTGAGAGGCCCCAGGCCCCGTGGGCAGGGACAGGAGGCATGTCAGCTCTGCAGAGGTGCAGCACACGCAGCAGCAGGACATGGGGGAGTGGAGCTGAGGAATGACGGGGACCCCACAGGTGGTGACCCAGTGAGGACACCAGGGCCTCTCCCCTGATGGATACAGGGAGCTCAGGGCTGAGGGGGGGTGGGGGGCTCCCCTGTAGGGACACTCCAAGCAAGAAGCTTTTCTGCCAATTCAGTGGGCCTGTTCCCGAAGCAAGGTGCAAATCAAAGGTTCCCATTTAACACAGCCAGCGCAGACAGACAGACACCTGAGGATCCCCGAGAGATGTGACAACCGGGGCCTCGGGAAACTAAAGGGATCACCGAGCCTTCCTGGGTGGCCCAGAGGAGTGACAGCACGGCCTTCAAGGCCAGCGTTCTGGCTTCCTGTCTGCTGAGCTATTCTAAAGGGCGGCTTTCAGAGGAACCAACACGCCCTCCCATGCTGAGCTCACCTCTACCACCATCTGGTGCCCTTTCTCCTCCTCGGGCTCAGCCACCTCTGGCACATGCCCTGCCCTGTGGCGCTCCCGCCTTTGCCCTGTCTCCATTTCTGCCCGTCATGCGCCCTTATCTTTTTGTTGCGGCTTTTATGGGCCTCATCTCCTTAACTGTTAAATGACGAGGTCTGAAGTGCAGAAGTCCTATCTGTTGTGGTCATTTTGCATGGGACAAAACAGGATGCTGAACTGGTTGAACAAAAACACAAAAATGAAAAGAAATGCTGCTGCGTGCACTTTCTTTTAGCCACATGCAGTCTTTGGACAAACTCAGGGAGGCTGGGAACTGTGGAAGTGGCTGGAAGAAGCGTCAGAATTTGAGTTCTAGAAAGCTGTTCAAGACAAGCCTGTGGGGCCACTGCTCAGACTCTGGGCGACGGCCAAGGAGGGCGCACGCTGGCTCCTAATGCCCCGGAATCACATGCCTTGGGGTGACGCGGTCACCTGGCTTTCTAGGGCACCAATTCCTTTTCCCACCCTCCTTCCCACAGCAAAAGGGGCTGCTCAGCAAGAAATGCCGCTGCCTGCCTTGGCTTTCCTTCCAAGACCTGCAACCCAGTGCCTGCACTTTCCAGCAAGCTCCGGATGACGCACTGAGGTCTGCCAGGGATGTGTGTGTAAATGTGAGATGGAGAACTGGCTGAGGTCATGAAACCTGGCCCCTGAAAGGCCCACCAGAACCCAGAGATGGAGCAGGGCACACAACGACGGCCGAGGTTACCCCAGGCACGTAGCCAGGGCCCACTGGCTGCGAGTCACAGCCCCTTCTAGAGGCTTCCAGAGGCTACCAGAGCCTCCTTGGGTGGGCAGCTGTCCTGGCCTCTCTGACTTGTGTGCCAGTTTCCCCTGTAGGGTCTGCAGCCACTGCCGTGGCTCGGGAGGCCCTGAAAGAACTGTTCATACAACCTGCTCCAGCCAGAAACCAGGCAGACCTACTTCCGGTGGGCCAGTGTGAAGGAGAGAATGCCATGCAAACCCAGGAAGCCCCTCCACCCCTGTGTGACACTGGCCAGTTGAATACAGGGCCCTGCGAGGCCATTTCCTGTCTGCTTGGGTCACAGCTGAGAGAACAAGGACCACAGTGCTTGGTACCAACCTGAATGCAACTATGGAGGGGCCCTGGCTACAGGCCCCGGGCTGAGGAAACCCCCACAACAGCCGTTAGGTAATCAACAATGAGACATCAGGTGGCCCAAGGGCATAGGTAACCTGGCCCCATTAGACAAATCCAGCGAGTCTCTGGAGTTTGTTGTCAAAACTGCTTTATGATCTTATCTTCAGTATCATGTGATTATTCAAAACACAGTGCTATTGATGCTAAAAATAAAATAAGCCCCCTTCCCATCCCATGGGAGCAAAGAGCAGAGATGGTTGGAGACCTGGGTTCGAGTCCTGCCTCCACTACTTTTGGGAGGCCTGAGCCAGGTACTTCCCCTCACCTCACCTCGGTTTTTCCATCTGCAAATTGGGGCCAATGACAAAGTCTAGGTTAAACAGTCATAATGGGTACATCAGGCAATGCACGTGGAGCAGTCATGCAGTGCCTGACGTAGAATCCTGGTTATGAACCACTCAGTTTGTATCCCGTGGCAGCCGTCACTTCCCTCAAGTATCTGTTGGTGTGTTCCACCCACGAGGGAAGCAGGACCAGAGGTGGGACTTCGAGGAGCCCACCTTAATCTCCTAGCACCCACATAAGTGTGAGAGCCCAGTGTGTCCACTGTGAGCACTGGGGTGTGCATGGGGCTACTCCCAGCATGTGGGAGGTGGCAGCCCAGGGAATTCTCCAGGTCTAGGGCGGGGCTTCAGAGAACCTCCAGCACCTGGGTTTATCCCAGGCTCCATGGGAAGAAATGGTGCTGCCATCCCATTGGTTCTATCAAGGTTTCAGGGAGAGACAACACACATACATGTGCCCTCGTGCCCGATGTAATCCACCCGTGGCCCTGCCTAAACAGCCATGCAGCAGAGGCGCACCCCAACTAGCCGTGTCTGCCTGGGCCCTCACTGCTCCGGGAGGGGCCGCTGACTGCCTTCCCTACCCAGAGTTAAGAGAAGCCCCCCTCACCTTGGGGTTTAAGACGAGGTTTCTATGGCCAACAGTCAGTGCTGTGCTGCTCTCATTTCTTCCACTCAAACACCAGTAGGGCAATCTTAAGGCACTTCTGATGCACACGTGATGTAAGTTTATTAACAGGCCTCTCTTGGGCAGGCTCCAACCCTGACCTCTGGCTGGCCACAGGGAACAAGGGAGGGGAGGCATTAGGCATGGGTGGCTGACCTGGGCACCGGCACAGCTGATCTTGCAGATGTCACAGTAGTGAAGCGGGGGGTGCTTGGGCCAACCCTTGGGTTTCAGCAGCCTGGTGGGACCGGTGGCTTCTTCAGGAAGCTGCCGGCAGAACTGGCACTGGAGCTGTTCCCTGAGCCACCCCACGGGGACAAGTCCTCAGGCTTTGGGAGTGGAGGTGGTGGAGGTTGCATCTGTGGGGGGAGCAGTGGAGCATCGTAAGGACCAGCTGCTGAGTACACTGACATGTCACAGCTTGGGTAGCTTAGTCCTAAGAAGCAGAGAAAAGAAAGAGAGGAAAATGGGTTGGTTTCTGGGATTATGCTCATTTCTGCTGCAAATCGAGTAACAGGCTTCACCCACTTTCATGCTCAAGGAAACCACCATCTCACCTGTGAACGGGGTGGAGGCAAAGCTGTAGGAGGTTGAGGACGAGGAAGGCAGGGTGGACACAAAGATGGAGGCCTGGATGCTGGGGGTTAGGTGTAACTGGAGGATGGGCCGCTGGCTGGCTGTGCCTCCTAGTAGTGGGTACCATTGTGGGGGCTGCACTTGGCTGTACCCATCGCTGGGCTGACAGTTAGCTCCTTTGGTTCCTGGAGAGCAAGCAGAGACCCTCTGAAGAACCACACTACCCCCATCCCCAGGGAGCGAGAGCGAGAGCCACATTCCCTATGACCACCTCAACCAGCCTCCCCAGCTGCCAGAGCAAACACAGCCGCCCGCTGCGGATGAGCCACAGGCACAACTGGCCAAGGCCCCCTGGATGTCTAAGTCTCAGCTGAAGCCTGGAGCCCTGGGCCTGTGGTCCCGAGCTCTGATCCCGCTGGGACTCATGTGTGACCTGTGCCCACCACTCCTTTCCAGACTCTTCTTCCTCCTCCGTGTCATGGGTGTGAAGGGGAAGCATGTGTATCTCTTCCACTTCTCAGATCCGAGTCCTCACAGAACTTACCCCCTTCCACTCTGGAAAAGCTTCCTTGGAAAACACATCCAGCTCCATTTTTCTCTTTCTTTCTTTCTTTCTTTTCTTTTTTTTTTTTTTTTAATATATTTTATTGATTTTTTACAGAGAGGAAGGGAGAGAGATAGAGAGTTAGAAACATCGATGAGAGAGACATCGATCAGCTGCGTACTGCACATCTCCTACCGGGGATGTGCCCGCAACCCAGGTACATGCCCTTGACCGGAATCGAACCTGGGACCTTTCAGTCTGCAGGCCGACGCTCTATCCACTGAGCCAAACCGGTTTCGGCTCTTTCTTTCTTTCTTTCTTTCTTTCTTTCTTTCTTTCTTTCTTTCTTTCTTTCTTTCTTTCTCTGTCTCTGTCTCTGTCTCTGCCTCTGTCTCTCTCTCTCACACACACACACACACACAGGCCCCTAGTTGAAAAGATAGCCCTGACACTCACATTATTTACTTCCGACTTTCCTATGAATCTGGAATGTTTAAATGTGACCTTAATGTGGTGACTCCCAGGCCCTCGCTCCCACCCTCTGATCCTGCAGAGACCCGCTGGCTGGCAGAGTGTGGCCATGGCAGGGAGCTAAGGCTGGCCCACAGCTACTGATGCTGTCAATGGGCCATAGCCATAACTGTCCTGCGAGAGGGTTTCCACGGGAGAGACCCTAAGAGCAGAGAGAAAGGGTGAGGTGTGTCCTCACTTGCCCACACATGGGCAGGGGTCTCCCAAGGGTCTGGGTGCCAGGGCACCAGGGAGCATGGCTGATTTTGATTCAGAGGGGCATTCAGGCTGTGGGTGGATCAGGGACTCCATGGAGGCAAGGACGAAAGCACAGAGGCCAGGAGACCTTGGGAGAGAACAGAATTGTGGGAGGGTGGGTCTGCAGGGAGAAGTCGAAGGCCTTGGAGAAGCAATGACAAGAGAGGGAGGGTGAGAGGGAACAGAGCCAAATTGTGAAGCTTGGCTAATCAGGTGGCCTGTGGTGCCATGTACTGACCAGCCAGGGACAGCCTGTGGGTGGCAGAGGCTGGAGGGTGCAGGGTGGACCACGTGCAGCCTGGGTGCTTGGCAATTCCAAGTAGAAACGCAGCAGACAGATCTGTGGCCCAGAACTCCAAGGTGGGGAAAGTGGCATTATCCACACGGGAAGGGCCCAACCAGGACAAGCCCATCCTCTGTGGACATCACCTCTATGGACAGGGACAGGAGCATGAGGAGGGTAAAGGCGTGTCCTGGACTGTCTGCTAGCACCGGCTGCCCACATGCCTCTTCCCCTCAATACCATCCATGCTTTCAAGGAAGGACTGTTGCTGGTCGGACAAAGGTGGGCTGACACCTGATAGGAGGGAGCAGTGGTGGGTGTGGGGCAGACTCCAGGGATCTGCTGTCATAATCGAAGTCCTGGTTGGAGTGGGGCTGGCGCCCATCATACCCTGCTGGGCCACCGGACCTGGGTGGCTGGGTGGTCATGGAGGAAAATGGCAGGGTCACGGCAGGGCCTATTCCAGGCGTGAGCTGAGCAGTGAAGCTGGCTCCAGCAGCAGGGAGGGGGAAAGCCCTGGGAGGCTGAGTGCTAGAACCACAACCAACACGAAAGCCCAGCTGCATTAGATGGGCCTCTACGTAGAACTTGAGCACATAAACCACAGGAGACACTGCCGTCAGCTGCTTCAGATGCCTACATTCATATAGTACCTTCTTTTGGTTGTTTTGTTAATCCTCATTGAGGATTTTTTCCCCCATTGCTTTTCAGAGAGAGTGGAAGGAAGGAGGGTAGAGGAGAGAGACAGAGAGAGGGGAACATCAATGTGAGAGAGACATATCAACTGGTTGCCTCCCGCACACCCCCCAAATGGGAGTGGGAGTGAATTGCAACCCAGGTACGTGCCCTTGACAGGGAATTGAACTCCAGACCCTTCAGTGCAAGGGCCGATGCTCTAACCACTGAGCACACAGTCCAGGGCCATACAGTACCTTCTGCAGCTACTAACACCTGTTGAGACCTTTCAATGAGCACAGGCACAGTTATAAGCTCTCTTCATTAACAAACACAATCCCATGACAACCCTGTGAGGTAGGGACCATTGCTGCCCCCATTTCACAGAAGAGGAAACTGAGGCACGGTATGTGGCTCAACCACATGGATGGTATTCTTTTTTTTTTCAACATCAAGATTCCTCAAATAAAATTAAACTTTAACATTATTTTTAAACCAAAAAACAAGTGGATGACCCGATTATTAAAATACAGAAGACTGGCCTGGCTGGTGTGGCTCAATGGCTGAGCGTCAACTCATGAAGCAGGAGGTCAAGGTTCGATTCCAGGGCAAGGCACATGCCCAGGTTCAGGTCTGATCCCCAGTAGGGGGTGTGAAGGAGGCAATCAGTCAGTGATTATCTCTCATCATAAATGTTTCTCTCTCTCTCTCCTCCCTTCCTCTCTGAGATCAATAAAAAATATATATATATATTTAAATATGGAAGACTGGTTACCACTAAACTAACAACTTTACTAGGGAGAATCAGCTTTTATTGGTGGCTTGCTCGGTGGGAAGCACAGCTCTGAGGCTTTGTCTACATCACCTCATTCATGCCTTACCACCTGTAGAGAAGGTGCTGGTGCCATTCATCCATCCATCTGTCCTCATTGTCGAACTGAGGAAACTCTCTGAGGATTCAGACCCAGATCTTTCTGATCCCAGCCACCCATGCTCTGTTAAATATTGGCCACTGGTAGGTAGTACTCAATTTTAAAAGCCCATTTGTCCAAAAGGGTATTATCAAAGACTTTAGCCCAATACCAATAAGGATCATATAAGAAAATTCTGAAACATATCCCCCTTGGATAAGGGGGTGGGGGGGTTCAACAGTACTGTATTTAACTTTATGCCAGCTTGAGTTATAATGTTAAAATATTTAGGCATATAGTATACTAGAGGCCCAGTGCACAAAATTCGTGCACTGAAGGGGGGTGTCCCTCAGCCCAGCCTGCACCCTCTGGCAGTCTGGGACCCCTCACTCCTTACTGCCCGCCTGCTCGCTGCTCCTTAGTGCTGCTGTGGAGGCAGGAGAGGCTCCCGCCACTGCTGCTGTCCTCACCAGCCATGAGCCAGGCTTCTGGCTGAGCAGCACTACCCCTGTAGGAGTGCACTGACCACCAGGGGGCAGCTCCTGCATTGAGCATCGGCCCCCTGGTGATCAGTGTGCATCATAGCGACCGAACGTTCAACTGGTCATTCCACTGTTTGGTCGATTTGCATATTAGGGTTTTATTATATAGGATAGACTTCCATTTGTACTTTTGCCCTAAGCCTCCCAAACTAAAAGGCTGATAATTTGTTTGAATGTATCACAATTCATTTGCCTAATGTCCTAATGGTAGACATTTACTAGTATATATTAGTTATCTATTGCAGAGTTAAAAATTATCCCCAATAATGTGACTTCAAACAATAATAACTTATCATCTGCCCCAGCTGGCATGGCTGAGTGGTTGAGCATCAACCTATGAACCAGGAGGTCACAGTTCAATTCCCGGTCAGGGCACATGCCCAGTTGTGGGCTCCATCCCCAGGGTAGGTGTGCAGGAGGCACCAATCAATGATCCTCTCTCATCATTGATGTTTCTATCTCTCTCTCCCTTTCCCTTCCTCTCTGAAATCAATAAAAATATATTAAAAATAATAATAACCATTTATCATCTTCACAGTTTCTATAAGTCAGGGTTCTGAGTGGCAAGGCTCTGGCTCAGGGTCCTTATGACACTGCAATCAAGCCATCGGCTGGGCTCTATTATCTGAAGTCTTGATGGGGTGGTGGGATGTGCTTCCAAGACATTCTTCCTCGAGCCAGAGAGCACCAGGTAGAAACTGTCCTTGTTATGACCAGCCTCAGACATCACATGGCATAACTTCTGCCACATTCTGTTAGTTAGAAGTGAATCACTAAATCTAACCCACATTCAAGGGGAGAGGATTCGGCCCCACCTTTTGAAGGGAGGAGTATCAAAGAATCTGTGGACTGATTTATTTTTTTTCTTTGTGTGGACTCATTTTTAAACCACTACACATTATTGCCTTTTTTCTGCTGTCGAAACAATGCTGCATGTTATGTTCTATGCAAGTTCTACATGTGCCTTCTTGTGCCAGCTTCCCTCATGGCTTCTTGTCCAGCCTGGGTCCCACACCACCCACTCCAATTGGGCACAGTCGAGAGGAATGGGGTCGAGCTGGCTGGATTGACCCTCTCCTGAGTCACACGGGAGAGGCGTGTGACTGTCAAGGGAAGGGATGGACATTGGGAGGATATGAAAGGCCATGCCATTGCAGCCACCAGGAAGGCTCAACAAGGGGGTCTGATTTGCCCACGCTGCAAGGGCAGGGACACTCAGTCCAAGCATGAGCACATGGAGCTCCCTGGACTGAGGCCTGCTGCCGCTGCTGCATAAGCCACCAGAACTGCACAGTGACGCTGAGCAGCTAGCTCTGTGGAGGCTCCTGGCTTCCTTGCATGCTGATGGCTTCCACTCCAGCAGGGTATCCCCTTCTGTTCCTGAAGTGCTGGCCCACAAAGGGTGCCAACTGAAGGCATCTCTTGGGGTGGAAGGGTATCTCATCCTTCAGCCAATGAAGACTCTAAGGAAGGAGAGACGACCTGTGGAGCTTTACCCACCTTGTTCCCACAGTGACCCAGCTCAGGTCACAAGCACTGTCTTCACCTGGACGATGGTCCCACCTAAGGAAACCAGTGAGGGTGGATGGTTGTTGACCTTGTTTCACACCAGAACTTGCATATATATTTCCTATTTAGCACAGGGCAGGGTTTCTTGATCTAGGCGCTGCTGACATTGGGCTGGGTCTCTGGGGTGGGGCCATCCTGGACATTGTGGGGTGTTGAGCAGCATCGGTGGCCTCTACCTACTTAATGCCAGAAGCACCCCCCGTCATGACAACCATAGACACCCCCACTGTCCAGCTGAGAACTGCTGCTCTGGGACAAGCTCGGTGCCAGGGCACCAGCTGGGCAGCATCACAGGCTGGTTATGCCTGGTCCAGATTCTAATCCGGAGGATCACAAGGACATTGTGAGCTGTCTCCGGCAGCATGTCTGTGAGTGTGACTATAAAAGGATATGTTTTTGTTGTATTTGACCTGAATGGTGGTGCTATGCACACTCAAGTTTGAAGACCATTGAGCTAGATTAAAGGGAGAGATGGGAGTGCACACGCAGATGGCTGGGCATCCAAGCCGTTATGCCTTGATGTAATTCAGAGGCTGTGGTGGGAGATCTCAGGTGTTCTGCAGTTCTGCATGCCTACAGGGTGATACCCACTGGTATTTTCTTTTGTTTTGTTTTAGGGCACAGACAGCAAGTTTATTTGGTGAATGCTGATGGCAAACATCATCCAAGAGATACAAGCTGAGGAAAGTGCTGTGACAAGAGAGCCTAGGAAGCCTCCGGGGCTGCACACACAGTCTCACACAGGGGAATGTCTTCAGCTGTTCAGCACCATGTGGATGAGCTCTTCGTAGCTGACACAACCGTTGCTGTCCTTGTGCCCAGCCACCAGCATCTCTACTTCTTCCTCTATTGTTCTCACTCAGAGTGACAAGAGCATGTCAGATCTCAGCATCCATGACAGTGGCATTCCCTTCCTTGTCAAACACCCTAAGGCCTTCAACATACTCCCCATAGATGCCCTGGTCCTTGTTCTTGGCCAGTCTGCAGCACCGGCAAGAAGTGCTCAAAGTCCAACACCTTCGCATTCATCTCATCACTCTTGGGGTTCCCTAGGACTTTGAGTACTTCGGTGTTGGTGGGGTCCTAACCCAGCTCTCACCACGGCCCCACACTGGCTGTGCAGGATCTTGCCCTCTCCTGTTTACTCAAACAGCTGGAAGGCTTCCTTGAACTCCGCGGTCTTGTCCTCAGTCAAGTCAAACATCTTGCCTGCTCAGCTCTGCCAAAACTTTTCCTGTAGTAATGGCCCCCATTGGCGGTATCATGAAATGTTTCAGCTGTGGGAAGACTGGTCAGCTGTGAAGAATACAGGGTCAAGGTCAACATCAGCTTTCAGTTCAGTGTGGGACAGGGAATGCCCTTGAACGCACCATCTGTGGTAGTGGAGCACCTCTCCAGTGCTAACAGTTAATATGCTGGGAGGAAGGAGATGGACTTGCCGACAGCCCAGCAGGTAATAGGGGTACCCCAGTCCCTGAGGCAGGGAGGGTGATTGGGGGGAGGGGGCTCAAACTGGGCCAAGAGAAGGGCGTGGCACAGACATTGGAATGGGAGACAGGCACAAGGCTGACAGGGAAACTGTCCTGTGTGCTGAGGGACAGAGGATGTGTGGGGTAACAAAAAGGCTGGAGGGTGGGCTCTGACCTGCTAGACAGAATCCAGGTTTTATCTAGTAGCAATGGGGAGTCACCAAGGGAACCCTTGCCAAGATCTGACCTGTTTTAGGATGCTAAGGTGGTTCTGTAAACTAAATTGTGTGCACTGCGCGCGCCCCGCCCCTAAATTCACTGAAGCCCTAATTCCCAATGTTTTTGGAGATGGGACCTTCAAAGAGGTAAAATAAAATGAAGTCCTAAGTGTGGGGTCCTAATCCTATAGGACGGGTGTCTTTTAGGATTGTGCACACCAAGGTTGTGCACACAGTGGGAAGGCCACATGAGGACACAGTGAGAAGGCACCCATCTGCAAGCTGAGGAGAGAGGGTTCAAGAGAAACCAACCCTGCCAGAACCTTGATCTTGAACTTCCAACCTCCAGAACTGGGAGAAATTTATTGTTTAAGCCACCCAGTCTGTGATAGTTTGTTATGGAGACTCATGCTGATTAATACAGGCTGTGATGGCTATTGAGGGGAGAAGCTGAGGGCAAGGACTGCTAGAAGACATGAGACATGCATGGGCCTCAATCAGAGTGGTGGAAATGGGAAGAGAATGCAGGAGGCATCATATCACCTGAGAAGTTTAAAGCTAAAGCTGACTCCCAGCAATCTGGGGCTTTGAATAGCAGTCAAGTGTAGTAAATGTTTGATGACAATGATCAAAATGGTGGTTGTGACCTAAAAAGGTCACAACCTTATCCTAATTGCTCATGACCCCACGATGCCACCAACACACAGCTGTTTGTGGTCTGGGAGGGTAGTGTCACTTCACTTTTATTTAGCTAAGCAAGCTCTCCCAGGAAGTGGAGCATGGACTGTTTCTTGAATTGGGGGAGTGCATGTACCGAGGGTCTCACACCCATTCTCAGGAGAGAGCTTGGCATGAAGGAGCCCAGATGAAAGGGATAAAGAGAGAAATGGTTTTAAAACACGGTTTGGCAAAATACAGCTACACACTTTGTCTTCTCTGTGTCCTTGCCTGGCTGAAGGGGCAAGGGAATTCTCTAGGGTCTCTTTTATAAAGGCACTAATCACATTCATGGGGACCCCAACCCTCATATGGCCTAATCATCTCTCAAGATTCCACCTCTTAGTGTTATAGGCAGTTACTAGACAGACAGGAACAGAGCATGGAGGATGGGCCAGGTACAAAAACTCATCAGGGGGAAAGCCCCAGATGCCTAGCAAGGGGCAAAACTGGGAAAACAAGAACCTCACCCCCATGATAACCGTTCCTCCCCTAACATATTGCTGGTCATGCGGTTTGGACTCCCTGACCTTTTCCTCCCTAAAGATAACATCTAGGCCTCAGTTGTATTTCAGCTCCTGACCCAGAAAAGCAACAAAACCAGACAAGTGACGCCAAGGCTGCCTCAGGACCAGCTGCATTAACTAATGACCTGAAAGAGCACACCTGGAAAGCTGATGAATATTCTCTTCAGACCCCCCCCCCCCCCCCCCAGAGAACTCCCCTAGGACCGTGGTCGGCAAACTGCGGCTCGAGAGCCACATGCGGCTCTTTGGCCCCTTGAGTGTGGCTCTTCCTAAGCCTTAGGAGTACCCTAATTAAGTTAATAACAATGTACCTACCTATATAGTTTAAGTTTAAAAAAGGCTCTCAAAAGAAATTTCAATCGTATTGTTGATATTTGGCTGTTGATTAATGAGTTTACCAACCACTGCCCTAGGACTTCCACCTGTAAAAAGCGATAAATAAGCTCAGGATAAAGGACCCAGCCAGTGCTCTCTCCCAGGGGAGCAAATCTATACCATTCCCTTCCCCCTTCTTCCCTCTAAGGCAGTGGTTGCCAACTTTTCGGACCTCACGGACCACCAGTGGTCCACGGACTACCAGTTGGCAACCGCTGATCCAAAGGTTTCCTTAAACCAGCAGTCGCCAACCTTTTGGGCCTCACAGAACCCAGTGGTCCGTGGACCACCGGTTGGTGACCCCTGGGTTAGAGCATCAACCCAGTACACCAAGGTTGTGGGTTTGATCCCTGGTCAACAAGAATCAACCAATGAATGCATAAATAACTGGAACAACAAATCGATGTTTCTCTCCCTTCCTCTTTCTATAAATTCTATATATATATATATATATATATATATATATATATATATGATTAGGATTTTTAACTGTTTTTTTAAATATATATATATTTTTTAATTTCAGAGAGGAAAGGAGAGGGAGAGATAGAAACCTCAATGATGAGAGAGAATCATTGATTGGCTGCCTCCTGCATGCCCCCTACTTGGGATCAAGCCTGCAACTCGGGCATGTGCCCTTGACCAGAATCAAATGCAGAATCCTTCAGTCCACAGGCCAATGCTCTATCCACTGAGCCAAACCGGTTTTTTTTTAAAGTCTCCCAATTTTTAAATGCGACTAATTCAAATAAAGGTAAAGAAGAGAGAAAAAACCACACCACAGGCCAAAGAAAGCTGGTGTGAGAAGCAAACATGGTCTGCAGGCTGCCCATTTCAACCTGTGACCAAGGCTGAGCACTTGTGAGTGGTAGTCAAAGGAGGGGAAATCAAATCAGAGATTTACTCTTGCTCAAGCCTCCCCTTAAGCAATGACCTCTTCACCTACTTGTCACTTCTCCTAACACTCCCCCAGGTGATGTGTAAACTAAGTCAGACTGAGGTCAAATCTGAGTGCCAAGCAGTTAAAAATCTCCACACCGAATGTCAGCTATCCTGCAGTGCTGAGAGAAAAGCTCTGCTCCAGCATCCTGACCTTAGCTCGGTTTTCCTGGAGCCTCTGTGACTACTTCACAGGGGGAAGTAACATTCATAGCTAGGATGGTGCGTTGTGAAGTATGACACCCACTGCTAACTATGGTCACTAAAGACATTCATCAGGGAGGATATTTTCAAATCTATTTTATTGGCAGCAAGATCACATGTAATTACTTATGTGTATGCACACACCTACTCACCCAGAAATCATTTCATTTTACATGCTTGTTCACAAGGGTTTCATATTCAAAACACATATATTATACATTCATACCCATAACAATTCTGATTTTTTTAACAGCAGAATTTTCTTTTTAACCATGAAAGCCCATGTGTATTCTCCATGTGAAATGCCCATTTCAGATCCAGAGAGCCCAGAAAACACTCTAACATACTGGAAAGGGGTTCGGTGAACTAAATCCTTGGGCTCCTGGGAGGGTGACAGGATTTTATTCTCCTCCAGGCCCATATGCAACCTTCTTTAAAATGTAGTCAGGAGCCGAAACCGGTTTGGCTCAGTGGATAGAGCGTCAGCCTGCGGACTGAAAGGTCCCAGGTTCGATTCCGGTCAAGGGCATGTACCTTGGTTGCGGGCACATCCCCAGTAGGAGATGTGCAGGAGGCAGCTGATCGATGTTTCTCTCTCATCGATGTTTCTAACTCTCTATCTCTCTCCGTTCCTCTCTGTAAAAAATCAATAAAATATATTTTTTTAAAAAAAGATAAAATGTAGTCAGGAGTCTCCGGCTCCAAATCAGAGCCACCTGGCTCCTCAAGACAGAGCCACTGGGCTGCTTGGTGTTCCCAAGGCAGGGGTTCCAGAGACTGGTGACCTTCCTGAGCCTGAGGATGAGCCAGATTCTGTTTGGCAGGGAAACTTCTGCAATTCTCTTCCATCTTTCTGAACAGAAATATGGTCCCCACACAGAGGGTGGCTACGTGGTGAGCCCTGCTCATCACGTGCTTAATAACTCTGTCCTGATGATATTATACGGGTTAAACTAAAGAGAAAGCATTATGAACACACCCTACTAGAAGCAGTGAAAGAATTTCCAACCAGGAACAATATGGCCATGCCTTCTTGCTGCTGTGAACCTGTCAAGTGATGAATGGCCAACGTTTCGGGAATGACAAGGGGTCACCTGTGGTTCCAGCCCTCCCCTGCTGCTTTAAGGGACAAAAATAAAAAAAAATCCAAAACACTTCCACAGTCATGTCTACACTGGTCTAACATGTGCCTCTCTGGTGTCAAAGAGGAGGACTAGACAGCCAACCTGAGATTCTCATGAACAAGTATAACAGACATGGAACCACCAACCATGGATTCAACCAATGACATTCAAAGGTAAAAAGAAGCCACTGGCTTTTTTTAAATTGATTTTTTACAGAGAGGAAGGGAGAGGGATAGAGAGTTAGAAACATCGATCAGCTGCCTCTTGCACACTCCCTCCTGGGGATGTGCCCACAACCAAGGTACATGCCCTTGACCGGAATCGAACCTGGGACCCTTCAGTCCACAGGCTGACGCTCTATCCACTGGGCCAAACCGGTTAGGGAGACACTGGCTTTTTTAAAACAATCATTCCAAGGGTCTTAGATGTAATAGCTCATTCTGCTCCTGGAGAGCAAACCTCATCAAAGAGTAAACCTCAGTGAATGGAACTGACTTTCTGAAATACAAAACCTACAGAATCAAATTGAAGCAATTCTCAATTTTTAGTCAACAGTGTCAAATGAGGCACTTGGGATACATTAATTAATTTGGGGGGAATACATTAATTTAAAAAGACAAATGGACAGTGATATAGCACAAATGCAACTTACCTTTAGAGGGGAAAAACTTGCCAAAGCAAAATATCTTCCCACAAAAAGAAGTCCAGTTCCCCAAAATATTTACAAAGAAAGTTTCTCTGCTGAAAGAAACATGGCAACTTTAAAATTAACCATAAAAGCCCTAGCCGGTTTGGCTCAGTGGATAGAGTGTCAGCCTGCGGACTGAAGGGTCCCAGATTCAATTCCGGTCAAGGGCACTGCCCGGGTTTCGGGCTCAATCTCAGTAGGGAGCATGCGGGAGGCAGCCAGTCAATTATTCTCTCTCATCATTGATGTTTCTCTCTCTCTCTCCCTCTCCCTTCCTCTCTGAAATCAATAAGAATACTTTTTTAAATAAATAAAATTAACATAGAACACAAGTATAAAAAGAATAAGCAGAGAATTTCTGGCAGATACCCTGGTATGAAACAGAACAAGAAAACAAAACCTTTTCCTACCAAGATTCTAAATACTCTATGAGTAAACACCACACTTCAAATTTAAGGCATTATAAATATAGAAAAAGAAATGCAAAAAAATAAAACACCCAAAAAACCCTCTCTGATTTGTCAGTTTCCTAATTTTGTTCTGAATTATGCAGCATTACTCAGCTTTGATGATTAAGCTGTCTCGGAGATGAAAACAAAAACTGATATTAACACAATAAAAAACCCCCAGAATCATCTTAATCGACTAAAACCAGTCAAAATGGAGAGCTCCTCCAACTAGCTGGGATATGAAGTATACCTTTTAATTATGAAATTTATCTATATCTTCTGCAGTATCCTTTCATGACTAAATTTTTAAATATATATACACACACACACACGCACGCACGCACACACGCACACATTGATTGATTTCAGAGAGGAAGAGGAGAGAAGATAGAAACATCAATGATGAGAGAGAAGCGTTGATCGGCTGCCTCCTGCACGCCCCCCACTGGGGAATCAAGCCCGCCACCCGGGCATGTGCCCTGGACCAGAATCGAGCCCAAGACCCTCAGTCCGCAGACTGACACAAATCTCCACTGACCTCATGTGTGCAGTGAGCTGAAATAGAGCGGGAACAAGCCTGCAGCAAGGCCCTGGTGAAGGGGCACTCATCCGCCTAAGGGGTGGCTGGCCCCGCGGGTGGCTCCTCGGGTCTGTGAGAAACTGGCCCAGGAGGCCCTGCCAGGCTACCAGCTGGACCTGACAAAGGCTGATACATGGAAAGGATGGAGGAGGCGCGGCCTCCTGGGGGTGCCAGCCCTGCCCCCTGCCTGGGACCGGGTCTTGATTGCCGAAGGAGCCAAGGGCAGCGATGCTCCAAGAACAAGGCGGGCGTGTGGGGGAGGGGGTGTTTGTAATTTGTGACATGCGAGACCCACCTGTCTCTGCCCACAGGACCTCCCTCCCCTGGCTGCCTCCCAGGCCGCCCCCGCTCTCCTCTGGGCTCCTTTCTCTCCCTCCCCTCCCCTTTACTCCATCTTCAACATCCTCGCACCTGCTCCATTCAGCTTCAAGGTCCCTCCCTGTCCTCGCTGCTCCCCTCCAAGCTGCTCCCCTCCCCGGAAGCCGCAGGTGCCACTCTCCCACTGGACCTCAGGTCCTCCCCTGTGCCCAGTGGCTACCCCTCCCCACGCCTCTGCCTCTCCCTCTGGTGGCCTCCAGGTCCCCGTGTTCCCTCACCCCGACCTTCAGGGTCCGCATCCCACACCCCCCTGCCTGGCCAGGTACCCGCCCAAGTAGGACTTTCTTCCCAACCAGGGGTCAGGTCCCCGCCTCCACTCCCCTCTCACCCCGCACCGAGGTGTCTGCTCCACCCCTGCCCGGCCTCGGACCTCCCGGCACAGTTCAGCGTCCATCCCCTGGGCAGGCCCAGGGCCCCCTCCCGCGCCGGGCGCCCCTCAGCTCTCCCCTTGACAAACACAACTCGGGGCCGCGGCCTCCCGGCTGCGCGGCCTTCTCAGCGGAGCAGGCCCCCCACCCGCGTCCCGCCCGACTCCCACCGAGACACCGACCCGCGGGTACTCGCGGCGGCGCGGTCTCCACGGGGCAGGGCTGCGGGGAGGCCGTTACCTGAAGTGCGACTTGGCGCCCTGCGCTGAGCGGTAGAAGCTCCTCTCCGCCCTCCCGGCGCCTCCAGGCCCGAGGCAACGAGGGGCGGGGCCTCCTGGCGTGACGTACACCGGCCGCCTGTCACTCGTGCCGGCGAAGAGCCCCAGGCCCCGCCCCCCGCGCGGCTCGCGCCTGCTCCCTTCCCACTCCTGGTCTGGGGATTGACTCCGCCTCTAGCCCCGCCCCCACAAGCCCCGCCTCTCACCCGGAGCCCCGCCTTCCCTCCGACGGCTCCGCCTCCGAGGACTCTGGCTCGGACCCCAGCCCACTCCCAGGCCCCGCCCCATACTGAGAGACCCCGCATCTTGCTCCACATCCGAAGTCTTTGCTTGAGTCCAGCTCTATGTCCCGGACCCGGGTCCTTAGAGCCCCGCCTTCCATTTGACCACCCAAATGTGGGGGGGGTCTGGGCTCAAGCCCCGCCCCTACCTTCAAACCCTGCCCTATCTCGGAGCCCCGCCTTCCCTTTAACCACTGAGCTTTGGGGGTTCTCTGCCTCGCGGGCCTCCTTCTTGGCCTCTCATCCCAAGCACTGCCCCACTCAACACTTAAAATTTAGTGGCTCTAAATTAGTAATTTTCTACCGAAGTGATATGCCCCAGGGGACGTTAGGTGGTATCTGGGAACATTTGTGGCTTTCATGACTGAGGAATGGAGGGGGTGAGGTACTGTTTAACACCCCACGATGTCCAGAGTGGCCCCCCAAGAGGGAGATTACATAACATCCTTTTTCCTGTTATTGACCAAATGTCACTAGAGCCGATGTGGAGAAACCTACTCTAAGTGAAATAAATTTTGAGAGATATTTCTTGACCCACCTATTACAGGTGTGGACCCTGAGAAAGAAGATATCAAGAAGGGCTCTTGATGGCTTATAGGGCTCAAATTACCAAAAATAGATAGATAGATAGATAGATAGATAGATAGATAGAAAGATGATAGATAGATAGATGATAGATAGATAGATAGATAGATGATAGATGGATAGATAGATAGATAGATAGATAGATTGATAGATGATAGATAGATAGATAGATGATAGATGGATAGATAGATAGATAGATAGATAGATAGATAAAGCAAGCCTAGCAGCCATTTTTACACAAAGCCTCTCATGCAAACTGCTTCAGGGAGAGTCCTGCACTGAACCACCTGCCTGCACTGTGTTTCTGCCATCTGAACCAGCCCTTATAAAGGAGTTCCTAGAATCCTATTTCAACCAACAGGAATTGAGTCTTTCTTTGCCCATCCAATCAGAGCTGTGCAGCTCTGCTCAACCACAGGCTCTATTCTGACCAATCAGGATAGTGCCTTTTGGACCAATCAAACTGGTAGGATTTGGAGTCTTCCTTTGCATCAGGGACCAGGAGTGGGGACCTCTGTCCATATAAGCCACTTCCCATTGGCTGAGAGAGCTAACTCTTCCTTTCCATCAGAGATGGTTCCCTCACTGAGCTGAAACACCGATTTTTCCAGGCAGGCTAGCAAGGAGCAGAGCAGAGCTGTCTAGCCAGAGAGGGGCCTGGCCCCAGGGCTATCTCACAATTCTGCTGTTTTCACAGCTGTGCTGTATCACAATTGAGCTGTTTTGCACTGAATAAAGGTTTCTTCTATAATGCACCCCAATTTGGGATTCCTATTGCTATTGAATTGATGCCAGCGATTATCAGTTGACACAGGCCAGGTCATCTTGGGGAATGCAGCAGTGAGCAACACTGACATGGTACCAGTCCTCAAGAACTTCGAATCAGGGAAGCAGATCATAACCAAATTATTAATTACAAGTATGGTATTTTCTTGGTTAATAACAACTTTATTGAGATATAATTCACACACTGTACAATTCACCCATTTAAGGTGTGCAAGTCAATCATTTTCAGTACCTTCACAGGGTTGTTCACCATCACCACTAACTCCAGATCATTTTTATTACCCCAAGAAGAAACCCTGTACCCATTAGCAGTCACTCCCTCAGCTCTTGGCAATCACCAATGTGCTTTCTGTCTCTATGGATTTTCCTGTTCTAGACATTTCATATCAATGGAATACTTGGCAACAAAAAAGAATAAACTCTCTATTATTTATTTATTGATTGATTGATTGATTTGAGAGAGAGAGGAAGGGAGGGAAAGAGAAGGGGGGACCCACACTGATTTGTTATTCCATTTATGCATTCATTGGTTGATTCTTGTATGTACCCTGATGAGAGATTGAACCTGCAACATTAGCATATTGGGAGCGATGATCTAACCAACTGATCTACCCAGCCCAGGCAAGGAATAAACTCTTAATACATACAACCACTTAGATGAAGTTCTAGATAATTATGCTGAGTGGAAAAAGCCAGTGCCAAAAGGCTACATACATACTCTTATGGTTTTATTTACATAACATTCTTGAAAGGTCAAAATTATAAAAAATGGAGAACATATTTGTGATTTCCAGGGATTAAGGACATGGGGACAGGAGATGGGGAGTGGAAGTGGCTATAAAATGGCAACATGAGAGATTCTGTGCTGATAGAAAAATTTTGAATCTTGACTATCAAAAGCCATAGTGAAATTGTAATATAATTTTGTAAGATGTTACCATTGGGTAACTTGGAGGGGAAAGGGTACACGGGATCTCTCTGTGTTATTTCTTACAACCACATGGGATTCTAAAATTATTTCGAATTTTTTAAAATTAATTTTATAAAAGGCCAAAAAAGTACATTTACTGATTGTGGTGGGGTAGTGTTCTTTTGCCCCTTAATTTAAGCCAGCAGGGGGCCAGTTAATTCTTGGACAGGAACCATGGCAAGCCCAGGGTGCCAAGGAAAGCCCTTTGGGTGATTTAGCGGATGGCATTCTTCCATTTGTGTCTTTATGACCATGTGTGGCCTCGAGGAACAATCTGCCAAGCACAGTTCTCCCTCCATGTGCTGGCTAAAGCCCAGCGTGGTAATGACACATGGCCTCCCTCCAGTTCCCTGCAGCTCTAACTAGATGAAGGCTGCATGCTTTATAGAAAAGCAGAGCTGTTTTAATTGTTTTGCCTGGATTACATAACACCTCTTTTCCTGATATTGACTACAAGCATTGTGCTAAATGCTTTACCTGCACCATCATAACTAGTCCTCACACTAGCCCTCGGAGGTAGATACAGTCAGATCTCATTATGGGGAGTAGCTCTGCTCTATAAAGTCGGTACAAACACTGAATAGCAAACACTGAACCACTGCTTGTAAGGGAAATACAGGGTTGGGTTCCTCTGAGCCTCTGGTCGCAACATTTTTATCAACTGATCAGTACATAACTTGGTTTTATGTGTACGTTTTGTTTAAGGACACCTTGATATACATTGTGATTCCTTAACATTGAACTCACAGCCCATAGCACTATAACTCATGCCAGAATGAAGCTTATATAATACTCATATCTTGCCCTAATCGGTTTGGCTCAGTGGATAGAGCGTCGGCCTTCGGACTGAAGGGTCCCAGGTTTCTATTCTAGTCAAGGGCATGTACCTTGGTTGAGGGCACATCCCCAGTAGGGGGTGTGCAGGAAGCAGCTGATAGATAGTTCTCTCTCATCGATGTTTCTAACTATCTGTCTCCCTTCCTCTCTGAAAAAAAATCAATAAAATATATATTTTTAAAAATACTCATATCTTCTCTATCAGGCACATCCCAGCCAACTTGTGCTTAGAAACACTAGACAGCTCTTCAGCGACATGAGTGGGGGCCATTATAAACAGTGAAATCACCAACAATAATCACAAAAAATGCAAAAGCACAGCATTAAATAAACCCCCAAAAGGGAAGTCATTTACAGTCTGGACAGAGCAGGAGGGAACCTGCACTCAGATTTTTTACCGCTTTGGGCTGCCTGCAAATGACCCGGAAAGCGCCATGAATATTGATCTGGGGGTTACAAATGTCACAAATAAATTCCAGCCAGTAGGCAAACTCACAAATAAGAAAACAACAAGTAATGAGGATCAAATGTACTCATATTAATCCCCTTTGGGATTAATGGACTTGAGGAAAATGAGACTTGAGGAGGTTTAACAATTTCAATGCTTTAACAAACTTTTCTGAGAACCAACTATGTTTCAGGAATTCTTCTAGGGCAGGTTTCTCACCTCAGCGCCATTGATGCTGGTGTCCAGATAATTCCCTATTGTGGAGGATTGTCTATTGTAGGGTGTAGAGCAGCACCTCTGGTCTCTACCCACTCCACGCCAGGATCACTGGCATCCCTCAAGTCGTGATAACCAAAAATGTCATCAGACATCATCAAATGTCCTGGGTGTGAGGGAGAGCAGAATCGCTTCCCAGTTATAAACACTGGTCTAGGAATTAGAGATTCAGTAATAACAAACTCCAACATCTATGATCTCAAGAAGCTTACATTATGGGGGACTGGGGAATGGGATGAGGTGTTAGTGTTTACCGGGGAAAGAGTTTCAGTTTGAGAAGATGAAAAAGCTGGGGAGATGGATGGTGGTGATAGTTTTGAAATGTAATTAATGCCACTTAACCTTAGACTTAAAATAATCAGAATGGTAAATTTTCTGTTATACATATTTTAACGCAATTTAAAATACAAACACCAGGCTTAGGTCTCAAGTTGGGCTCCCGAGTGGCTGCTGCTGCAGCACCACGGACAGCTCCCAGCGCCCTCTCATGGGGGAGAGGCTGGGCTTCTCAAATAGCCCTCTGTCCAGACTGCCTTTCTCTCCCTTTCCATCCTTCTAACTCCTCCTCAGTCCTCAGGGTCTAACTCACATCTTCACTTCCCTGGGATATCTTCCCATGCACACCCCTCCCCCGAAGCCACTCTGCTTCCAAGATGTCTCTAAACTAGCCCAGATCCCTTTGCCCGTCTGTTTCTCATAGTGGGAGTCCTATGAAAGTAAAGTCTTATTTGTGTTTTGGACCCCAGTGCCCAGCACAGGACTGGTCTGAATTTCCCACTCAGGTAACACAGGAATCTTTCCCAGAGCTCCACTTCCTCCAGCCAGGAGGTGCAAAGTCCAGATCTTGTGCTGCAGGCTCTGGGCTCCAATCCCCCTCTGCTGTGGGGCAATTGCTTTATGCCTTTGGCTTGGAGCGGTACATACCTTGATGCTGTGAGGGAGGCAGCCACACAATCGTGTTGTGTGGTACCCATGACGGGAATGAGCATTCATGTATCCTACCTACGTTTCCCAAACATCTCCTTTGTGTCAGATGAAGCTGCCCTCTACGGAGAATATTGCAGTGAACAAGACCCACTACGTCTAATTTGCCTTGAAATTTATAGTCTAATTAGAAAAGTCAGACAATAAACAAAGAAACAAGTAAATCATTTCAAGTGGGAAGTGCTGTGGGGGAAAAATCATCAGGTTTCTCAGTGAGTCCATAGACACCCATGTTGACAGCAGTACTATTCACAATAACAAAAAAAAAGTGGAAACAATCCAAGTGACCAACCACTGGTGAATGGATAAATACAGTATGGTCCATCCACACACTGGAATATTACTCAGCCATGAACAGGAGTGAAGCTCTGGCACTCGGTACATGTGGATGAAACTTGAAAACATGATGCTCAGTGGGAGAAGCCAAATACAAAAGGCCATGGAGCGTGTGGTTCCATTTGTAGGAAATGTTCAGAACAGGCAAACCCACATTATATTCGGCAGAAAGTGGATTCATGAGTGTCAGGGGCTGGGCAGGGGAAATTGAGGGAGGGCTTAATGGGGATGGGATTTCCCTTTAGGGTGATGAAAAAGTTCTGGAACTAGATAGTGGGGATAGTTGCCCAACAATGTGAATGTATTTAATGCCGCTGAACTGTGTACTTACTTGCAAATGGTTAAAGTGACAAATCTTATGTTATGCACCACATTGTACCACAATCTAAGTATATGTACTTTAAAAAATCAGACTGGACAATGGGATGTAGGGGGATGGAGTAGGGGGCAAGGTAGCGGGTGATAAGGTAAGGCCTCTCTGAGGAGATTACTTCTGAGGTGATACCTGAATAATGTGAACTTTTGGGGGAAGGGCGTTCCTGGCAGAGGGAACAGCATGTACAAGGGCCCTGGGGTGGGAATAAACTTGATGTGTTCACAGAACAGGCAAATACCATTGTGGTGATTAAGGGGATGGAGAGAGGAATAAGTGTAAGTTCCTACCAGGTCCTACTTGGGGTCATATATTAGCTGCCATAACAAGGTACTACAAACCAGACGGCTCAAAGCTATAGACGTTTCTTTTCGCACCGTTTTGGAGAATCCAGTCCAAAGTCCAGGTGCTGGCAGGGCTGGCTCCTGCTGGAGGCTGTGAGGGCGGATCTATTCCAGGCCTCTCTCCCAGCCTCTGCAATTGTTGGTGTTCCTTGGCTTATAGATGCATCACCTGACTTCCGCCTCCCTGGTCACATGGTGTTCCCCTCTCACACGTCCCCTTCCCTTCTCCTCTCTCATAGCCACTTGTCATCGGATTTAAGGCTCATCCTAAATCCAGGATGATCCTTAACTTACTTCCAGCTACAAAGACTATTTTTTTTCAAGTAAGGTCACATGGGTTAGGGCATGGCCATATCATTTTGGGGAAAGAGGCTCTATTCAACCTGCTACAGATCTAAAAAGTAAGCAAGAGCCTGGCCTGTGTGGCCCTGTGCACCAAACGTCACCGGTTGGATTCCCAGTCAGGGCATATGCCCAGGTTTCTGCTTCCATCCCCAGTCAGGGTACCTGCAGGAGGCAGCAGATCGATGCTTCTCTCTCTCTCTCCCTCTCTCTCTCTCTCTCTCTCTCTCTCTCTCTCTCTCTCTCCTTCCCTCCCTCCCTCTCCTCGTTCCCCTCCTCCTCCTCTCTCTCTCAAATCAATTTTTAAAAATTATTTTTAAAAAACAGTAAGCAAGAAACATGTATACAGCCTTCCTCGTGCTCCTGCACCGCGTTAACCACTCCCGTGCATTATCTCATCAAATGCTGAAACGCCAGGACCGTTTTTTTCCATTTCACAGATGAGGAAACTGAAGCCGATCCAGGGCTCAACCCCGCATCTGGTCTGATTTCGGAGGATGCACTGTGAGCTCTACTCCATTCTGCAGCCTCCCGAAGTCCTGCCGGTCAAGGTCACCGCAGTGCACCACTGCGAGGAGCGCCTTTCCCTCCGCGGCCGGAGCGAGCGAGCCCGGTGAGGTCTCGTCTCTCCAGCACACGCCCCGCCCGGTCCTAGGCTCCCGGCTCAATCGATAGGGAGTGGCCGGCTGAGGCACCGCCAACCGGGGTCCTGAGGACCTGGTTTCCCCCTCCTTCCCTCTTAATCGAAGGGATGAGGCCTTCGCCGCCATCGGGTTATCTGTTTGTTTGCTCCTTGTTTTGTTTTTAAATCCGTGATGCGCCATCAGGACAATCATTTCCGCTTCTGCGGCGGGTGAGGCTCTCGGACAGGTCCCCTCCCAGCCAATGGGGAGCCGCGGATCCGGCAGGGGGCTGTGCTGTTCGGGCAGCCCTGCCCCCACCGACCCACCCCGCACACAAAAGCAGCGTAATTAACCATCTTACGGAAGCCGAGCCTCTGACGGCTGCGAGCTGGAACGCAGAATATACCTGAGAGTCACAGGCTGCGACGATGACCGGGCACGCCGCTGCCTCCGAGCGCGGGGGAGCCGACAGCTAGCTGCACGCCGCTCGCGCCCCGGGACAAAAGCGCCCTCCGCGCCCGCCACGTCGCTCGGGGTGACCTTGCTTGGATGCAGAGTCCGCCCCTGCGCGCATCTTCCTCGGATGCTCTGAGAGCCCGCGGACGGGCTGGGAAGACCGGGGATGCCGGGCTGCAGCCGCGCAGGGCTCGCCTTTGTCTGCGCGTAACCGGGAGAGGCCTCACAGGGAACCAGCACTCACCGCGGAGGTGAGTCCACCTCGCTTTCCCCCACCCCACCCTGCTGGGCGGGGTGCCCCAGGCATCTGCTGCTGCAGCCCCCCTTCTGGCTGACGGGGCTGGTGGGAAGCGAGAGCCACGGTCCTGATTCTTTGGGTGGGAACCCATCCGCTTCTCCGTCCGCTCCCCTTCCATGCCTATCGCTCACCTGGAGGCAGAGAACAGCACAATTTTCAGGACGCGTTTGGAGATTCGGCGGATAAAACCCGCAGCCCCTCTCCGAACGCTTCCTACCAGACCAGAATGCCCACGTCCCCCCTCCGTGCCTTTCCTATTTATAGGCCTGGGAGCGATCGGGCAGAAGGCTTGGAGAGTGTGTACATCAAGGCTTGCCTCTGGGGTGGGAGGCAGGGAGGTGGCTGAAGGCAGATTCCTCCTCTCTCTGGTCTTGACTGTGATGCGCTAATAATTCAGCACAACCGCGCAAAGGAACACTTCCCAGCTCTCCCAGCCTTTGCCTCATTGCCATTCTTCAATGTGAAGCCAGGATGGGAGAGTGGGAGTGGACAGGGCCTACGGGGGCCTACCCACACCCACATGTAGAGGACCTTGGGGCAACATGTGTAGCTCCCAGGTCTGGGCTGTAGGTATGTGTGATGGTGGGGTACGGGGGGGGGGGGGGGGGGACGGGGGGGGCGGGGCGGTCCTTCCTGGGGCTGAGGTCACACCCAACTCAGAATAAGGAAAACTGACGCAAAAGACCCCTCCCTTCTGGCAGGAAATGAAGTTCCATTGCGCTGACCTCTCCCTTGCAGTAGGGTTCTGGGTGGTCGTGGTTGCCCATGCAGTCAGGAAGATTTTTATTTATTTTTTTGGCGAACTGCATCTCACTGTCCCTTGTCCATGAATGAATGACGACATTCACGGAAGTGCGGAACGGGTTCGAACTGCAGCCATCCTCTCCCTCCCTGCCTGGCCCTCACCGGCCTCAGGCTCCACCTGGGTCCTCCCGCTCTGAGCCAGGATCCCAAATGCAGACCCTCACCCTTTCCGGGGACCGTGGTCCAGTGCGGGCAGGCCTTGGGATGTCACACCTGAGCTGTTGGCCATGCACCGGCTCCACAGAGGGGCGGCTGGGCAACAGGGAAGGTGAGGGGCTGGCTGGAGGTGAGGGGCCTGAGGCACGCGCAAGTGAGGATAACAACACTGGGGCTGTGTGGAGGGTGGGAGAATGGGATGAAGGACACAGCAGGTCCTCTATAATGACAGCCAAAGCCATGCCTGAAATCCTGTCACAGATCTGCGGATGAAAACAGGATTTCTCAATCTCAGATCTATAGGCACGGGGAGCCAGATGAGAATATCCTGGACGCTGCAGGGTGTTGAGAACCATCCCTGGCCTCCACCCTTCAGTCCCAGGAGCAACCCCCCTCCAGTTGTGACAACCAAACATTGCCACGTGTTCCCTGCTGCTGGGGGGGAGGGGGGGGTCAGAATTGCCCCCAGTGGGGAACCGCAGGTTTAAAAGCACAGAACCTATGGTGTCATTTGAGTCCTACGATCCTGGATTGTTATGCCCAGAAGGTATAGATTATTTCTAGCACAACTCTTTCATTTACAAACAGGGAAACTGAAGCCGGGAGAGGTGAATGGCCTGAGAGTCTGCCATCCCCCAGGTTATACCCAAATTCAATCTCACTCAGCAGCTGGCTCTGCTCCCAGACAGCCCAGCACTTAGGCCATCATCCAGAGTGCTGTGTCCCCCCTGCCCCTGCCCTCAGCCTGCTCCTAGAACAAGAAAAACAAAACTGGCATTTTGTGGTTGGTAATAGTTATGATCCTGACTCCCAACCCCAGTCACTTTCCACACTGCCTTCGTTGCTAACCCCTCAGGTCAGCAAGTTGTCAAGATTTTCTTCTTTGGGTGGGGGTGGGGGGGATAAAGGGGCAGTGTAGGTGGCCTGGAGCAGATAGAGATGAGTTGGAGAGATGGGTTGGGGTTGCCCAGGTCCTGTTTAAAAGTGTCAATCCCAGCAAGGAAGCTTAAGTATATTAGTCATCAACACTTTAGTATAAATGAGTTTAATTGCTTTATGGCTTCCCAGTTGAAGACTAAGATAATGAAAGAGTGATGAGCCCTGGGGAAGGTGGATTTCAGAGCCTGTAGCTGGAGCCCCAGTCTCTCACCTGGATTCAAACCCCAGACCCACATGGGTGTTCTTAGATCTCTATGCTTCTGTTTTATCACCTGTGAAACGGGAAGCCTCATGAGGCTAGGCAGTGATTCAGTAAAACAATGGGCGCAAGAGCTCTTTGCAGATGAATCTGAAATGCTGAGCATGGGTGAGGGGTTGTTATGATGATGATTGTCCAGTAAAACCTCCATCCGTGGCTCTCCTTCAGAACTCATCCCTGCTTCAAGCCACACTTGATCCCATGGGGACAACAGAAGCCACACTCCGGATGGAAAACGTGGATGTGAAGGACGAATGGCAGGATGAAGGTCTTCCCAGGTACAGCTCCCCAGGTCTCTGTGTCAGCCGTGGAGGGCGTGGGCCCAGCACTTCTCCCCGGTGGGGGCGCGGGAGAACTGCCTGTTGACCAGGCCAGGCCCACAATGAATATTTGCTACATTATTTAAGATTGATTTCCACCCTACCCCCTACCCCTAAAAAGCTCCCATTTCCACACTATTTTGAGAATTCTAAACATTCTTGCAAACCCATTTCATGGACTATTATAATAGTCTTACCTGGGTTCCCATGAATCGGGTGATGTGTATTTTTACCTGCAGCAGTCAGAGGGACTGTGTCATACCCCTGCTTAAACCCCTGGGGCAAATGCCCATCCCACAGGGAATCCGGGGTTCGGCCTCCGCCTGCTTCTTTGAGCTTACTGCCGTCGCTATCTGTCCCCTTCATGCCCCTCCAGCCCCAGTAGCTTCCTTCCAGTTCCTTACCCGTATCTGGCTGCCTCTGACTTTCAGACTTAGCACTGGCTGTTCCTTCTGCCTGGAACACTCATGCCTCCCCAAACACCCATGCCTCCCTCATCTCCTTCAGGTCTCTGCCCACAGGCCACCTGCTCAGAGAGGACCTCCTGGCCCCTTTATTGCCCTCTCCCAAGTTCCTGAAGAATGGCACCCAAAGATACCCACATCCTAACACTGAAACCTGAGAATGTTCCCTTCGTGGCAAAAGGCACTTTGCAAGTGTGATTAAGTTAAGGATCTTAAAATGGGGAGATGATCCTGGGTTATCCAGGTGGACCTTATAAGAGGGAGGCAGAAGGAGACTTGGCTATGGAAGTAGGAGCTATGACGATGGAAGTAACAGATGGGAGTCATGGGAGGAAGGGGCCATGAACCAAGGGATGCAAGCACCTCTGGAAACTGGACAAAGCAGGAAACAGACTCTCCCCTGGAGCCTCCTGAAAAAACTAGCCCTGCTCACACCTTGCCTTTAGCCCAGTGAAACTGATTTCATACTTACTCCTGGCCTCTAGCATCATAGGAGAATACACTTGTGTTGGTTTAAGCCACGAAGTTTGTGGTAATTTGTTATAGCAGCTGTAGGAGACCCATACTATCTACTACACTAATTATTTTATATATTTCTCTTTTTTTAAAGTCCATTCCCCCAAAGGGAACTCTGTGAGAGCAGGGGTCTTTGATTTGACCACTGCTGTATGCTAGCACAAGGACAGAACCTGGCATACAGTTGGTGTTCAATAGATAGGATGAATGAATGACAGTCACCGAAAGGAATAAAAACAAGTAGGAAGAAAGCCCTGAGCCGCATCCACTGCTGACATGCAAGAACCACCAGGCCTCCTTCTCTCTCTCTCTCTCTCTCTCTCTCTCTCTCTCTCTCTCGTTTTCTCCTCCAGCGAGGCGTTGCTTGCATAACACAAATCTTTAGCACAGGCTCCCCTATTTCATTGTTTGGATACAACCACTCATTTCCCTCCCCCTTTAATGCAAGGACTTTACCCCCAGGAGGTGATGACCAAGAGTTAGTTATATAACCACCTGGGAAGGAACAAAGAGACTGAGCGTGTTCACCCTGGAAGAGAGTTTGAAGAGGTTCTCCAGCTCCAGAAATCTGTTGCCAAGGGCTCTGAGGGCAGAAACTAGGCTGGTGAACCACAGGCATGAAAGGGACGCAGGTTTGACTCCAACAAAATATGTGCCTCAAATGGTCCGAGATACGCTTTTTACAACTGGTCCCGTTCAAAAGGTAGACGGGCTTGTGGGAGAGGTCCTGGGCTCCCTCTCGACTGTGTCCAAGAGGAAGCTGCGATGTGGAGGGCGTGAGCCCCAGCTGAACTTGAATTTAGCCTCTCCCAAGGCTAGTCAGTTTCAGTCTATATTTTGCACAGGTGTGTGTGGATCTTTATAGCGAGAGTGGCCAGTTCTCAGAAGAGCTGAGATCTCTTGTCTACTCAGTACCGTCGTCTGTAGCAGTTTGTCTCCAGGAATAGAAGTATTTTGGGTAAGAGATGGCCACTGCATTAGGACCAGCCTCCTGCCCTTTCACCTTTAGAATGTTCTTTCCTCTCCACACTCCCTCCTAGAAGGCTTTCTCTTCAACTCTATAAGGTAGGGAGTGCTAATGCCTGGGGAAGGGGTCTCCAGACACCCAGACTTGGCAGTTTGGGCAAATTAAGGATTGTTTTCTAGCAAGGAAGTCCTGATGTCGTTAAAAAGACTCTAGCCCGGCCAGTGTTGCTCAGTGGTTGAGCGTCAACCTATGAACCAGGAGGTCACGGGTTTGTATACCCGGTCAGGGCACATGCCCAGGTTGCAGACTCAATTCCCCAGTAGGGGGCATGCAGGAGGCAACCGATCAATGATGCTCTCTCATCACTGATGTTTCTATCTCTCTCTCCCTCTCCCTTCCTCTCTGAAATCAATAAAAATATATTTTAAAAAAATAAAATAGAGCCCTAGCTGGTTTGGCTCAGTGGATAGAGCATCAGCCTGCGAACTGAAGGGTCCTCAGTTTGATTCCAGTCCAGGGCACATGCCTGGGTTGCAGGCTCAATCCCCAGTGGGGGTCATGCAGAAGGCAGCCAATTGGTGGTTCTCTCTCATCATTGATGTTTCTATCTCTCTCTCCCTCTCCTTTCCTCTCTGAAATCAATAAAAACAATATTTAAAAAAGTAAAATAGAAAGGTTCCCAAATGGACAGGAAGTGGCTTTGAGAGCAGTCACTTGCTCCTGTTTCGGGGGAGGGGTCTGTTTCCTCCCCCATAAAAAGTGGGATCAGATGGGGTGATTGCAGTAGGTTCCTTCTAGCACCAAATGTCCGGGTTCCGATGGGTCTTCGATCGGTCTTAGCATCTCTGGCCTCTGCTGAGACCAAAGCACTCCTGGGCCTGGACTTTGAGAACCTTCTGATTCAAACCCCAACAGGCTTGCTCAGCCACCTTGGGCAACTCTTCAAGCATCTTTGAGCCTCAGTTTTCCTATCTGTAAAATAGGGGCAATCATCCCTGGCTCAGGAAGTTGTGAGAACTCCATGAGGTGTGTGGGGCTGGATGGTTAAGATGGGCTGTCTAAATGATGAGGGCTGCCCAGAGTCATTGTCACCCTCAGTATTATTCCTATTAGGTTTTTTTGTTTTTGTTTTTTATGTGCCTCAGGCATGAAACAGCTCTGGCCACCAACACAGGCATCAAGCTAGGATGAACTAAGGGCTGTACATCCGCTTTGCCCCTGACTGATATAAGAGCAACACCACCAAACAGGTGTCTCCTTGCCCATTGCCAGGGGGTCCTGTTAGGTTTTATAAAAATATATATTTGAGCCCTAACCGGTTTGGCTCAGTGGATAGAGCATTAGCCTGTGGACTGAAGGGTCCCAGGTTCAAGGGCATGTACCTTGGTTGCAGGCACATCCCCAGTAGGTAGTGTGCAGGAGGCAGCTGATCGATGTTTCTCCCTCAACGATGTTTCTAACTCTCTATCCCTCTCCCTTCCTCTCTGTAAAAAATCAATAAAATATATTAAAATTTAAAAAAAAAAAAAATATATATATATATATATATTTGATTGATTTCAGAGAGGAAGGGAGAAGGAGAGAGAGATAGAAACATCCATGATGAGAGAGAATCATCGATCATCGATTGGCTGCCTCCTGCACATCCCCGCTAGGGATCAAGCCTGAAATCTGGGCATGTGCCCTGACCAGAAATAGAACCATGACCTCCTTGTTCATAGGTCAGTGCTCAGCCACTGAGCCATGCCAGTCGGGCTTTTCCTAGTTGTTTGTGTCTTGTTCACTCTAGTACCTTTTCCTGCCCCCACTCCCAATATTTTAAAAGATAGCCCCTTTCGAAAGTGCTGTGGAGACAAAAATGGGGCTGGTGGCAGTTGCAAGTGTGAATTTCAAGTAAGTTTCCCCCAGCTGCAGAGGGTCCCTCTCTCTTTTCAGCAGTTCAGTGTTTGCAATAGAGTGGCCTCGCTGTGCAGCCCTGCGTGGTGAGGGGGCCTTGCCAAGGCTGTCTTCCTCATTCTGGAAGAAGTGAGTGCAGCTCCTTGATGCTGCGTCCAGCTGCATTTCAACATAAGCACCTCTGTCTGGTGCCAGACAACCCACCATTCTATTCCTTCCAGCTCAGCGAGCCCTTCCCCAGGGCGTCTTCACGCTTCTCGCACCCACAGCCCCCTCCTGCTGCCATTACCTTGCAGTCTCTTCCTTCACTTCCTGCCCTTCTGCAGATTCTTATGGAGTCTGAGGTGAGGGCAGCCTGGGGATTGTCTATCTCACTGCCTAGTTTTCTCCTCTAATTCAGTCTAATGCTCTGCACCGACTGGACGCCCGGCCCTGGGTGAAACGCTGGGGACACGTGGAGAACAGGACAGCCACCTCAGCCCGGCCGGCGAGGCTCTGTGGTTGAGTGTCGAACCAGGAGGTCACAGTTTGATTCCCCATCAGGGCACATGCCCGGGTTGCAGGCTCGATTCCCAGTATGAGGCATGCAGAAGGCAGCCGATCAATGATTCTCTCTCATCGTTGATGTCTCTCTCTCTCTTTCCCTTCCTCTCTGAAATCAATAAAATACATTTTTTTAAAAAGGCAGCCACCCTCATAGGGTGCTCACGGTCTGGGCCAGAGACAGGCTGTCCCCTTTAACCTTACAACCCACTGAGAAATTGCAGGTGGGTTCTCGGCCCTCGGAGAGGGCCTGGGTGGGGTCTGAGCAGGTAGAGGCTGAGCATTCTAAGCCGAGAGAGCGACACGTGTAAAGGCCTTGAGGCTGCAGGAGCAGGATCGGGACTGAAGGGAGGCTGAGTGGAGAAACTGAGAACCAGGGTAGAGAAGGGCTGGACCAGGGTCTCATAGGTAAGGAGGGGCAGGGGCAGGACCAGATGTCTGACCCCAGTGGCCATGGGCTCTGGTTGTTTATAAATGTTTATTCTGCTATAGTCCTCATCTTAACACGTTAAGCGCCGTGTCAGTCACCGGTGACTGACACTGTACTTTCCGTCCGGACCGGTCAGTCACTGCTGCCGCCAGCATGTCGGTGAAATCGGATATCGCGGGCTAAACAGAAAGGAAGACAGAACAGGCTTGGCGCTTAATGTGTTAACAGAACATCTAGAAGCAGGAAGCAACCCTCGAGGCAGAGGGAACAGGATATGCCCTGGGCACTGGGGAAGGAAGACCAGGCCTGGTAAGGAGTGCAGTGTGAGAGCCCAGCTGGTACGAGGTTGGAGGGTTCACAGACGCCACCTCCTGAGGGATGCCCGGGTGAGGGGTTTTCTAAACATATGTTTTTATTGATTTCAGAGAGGATGGAGATGGGAGAGAGAGAGAGAAACATCAATGATGAGAGAGAAACAGTGATCGGCTGCCTCCAGCCTCCACCATGGGAATCAATCCTGCAACCCGGCCGTGTGCCCTGACCGGGAATGAAACCGTGACCTCCAGGTGAGGGGTTTTTATTTCACCCTGAAAGGGTGCATGCGTTTCCGGGAGCTGCCATAGCAAAGTACCGCCAACCCGATGGCTTAAGACACAGAAATGGGTTCTTTCCCGCTTCTGGAGGCTAGACATCCTAAGTCAAGGTGCCGGCGGGACCATGCTCCCTCTGAGGCCCTCATGCTCTAAGGGAGGATCCTTCCTGCCTCTTCCAGCTTCTGGTGCCGGCTGGCACTCCTTGGCATCCCACGGCTCGTGGACACGTCACTCTAACCTCGGCGTCCACCTTCACAGGGCCTTCTCCCCTGAGGGCCTGTATCCACGTTTCTTCTCCTTATAAGTACACCACTCATTGGATTCAGGGCCCCCATAGTCTAGTATGACCTCAACTTCATTCCATCTGCAAAGACGCTACTTACAAACAGGTCCCAGTCCCAGGCCCTGGGGTTAGTAACGGAGTTACCCTCCTGGGAGGACACCATTAGCGCCCACAGGGGAGGAAGCCACACCGTGTGCCCTGCATATGCAGGGGAGCCCAACCTTTTCCCTGGGTGGCCCATCGCCGAGAGCAAGCCCTACCGAGAGCCATCTGCGTCCGCCTCGGGTCCGTGGCAAGGCTTCAGCTCCGCGTAGTTTGAGGTTTTCCTGGGACTGGGGGGAGTAACAAGGTCTCGCCTGCCCGGAAAGCCGCAGCCCTGTGGCCCGGCAGGGTGGTCAGAAGCCGTGGCCTGTCCTCCAAGGAGCCCGGAGTCCTGCTGAGTCAGCTTCCCCAGTTCTCCAGCATGAGCTGGAACGTTTATTGAATATCCATTGCATTCTCTGGGCTGTGCCAGGCGCCTCAGCCTCATGACCTCCTTCCACCCCCAGGACAGCAGCCCCCCTGGGGCCTGCCTTTCTCCCCACCCACATCCTCCTTCCACTCTCCCTTCCCCACTGCTCTCTCTGCTCCTGACACCCTGGTCTGCTTTCTGATCTGTTCCTACAACTCACCGAGTTTATTCGGCCTCAGGGTGCTCGCACCTGCTGTGCCTTCCATCAGGATTGTCCTTTCCTCAGTCTTCCCATGATGCCAGCTTCTTGCCTTCAATCTCCGCTCAAAAGTCACCTGCTTGCCCTACCCGGTTTGGCTCAGTGGACAGAGCGCCAGCCTGCGGACTGAACGGTCCCGGGTTCAATTCTGATCAAGGGCACATGCCTCGGTTGCAGGCTCCTCCCCGGCCCAGCCCTGATGGGGGCGTGTGCAGGAGGCAACCAATCGATGTGTTTCTCTCACATCGATGTTTCTCTCTGTCTTTCCCTCTCTCTTCCACTCCCTCTAAAAATCAATGGAAAAATATCCTTGGGTGAGGATTAGCAGCAACAACAAAAAAGTCACCTTCGCAAGGAAGACTTCCCTGGCCACCCCTGATTGCACCCTGCCCTCCTCCTCCTTCATCTTGCTTATTTCCCTTGTTGCAACTATCTGCTTTGTTCATCTGTTTATTTACTTGATCATCATCTTCTTTCCCTTTTGTATCAATCAGGGTTCTTAAGAAAAAAACACAGAACCAGTTGGTTTTCATTACATATAGAATATATATTTGTATGGTTGTACTTATTATTAATTAATATATACTATTATTGTGTTTATATTATGTATGTACAATTATACATATAAGTACGTATATTTTATTCATAGTATAGATATGTTTTAACATTATTTTGTGTATATGATTGTGGATATTATATATATAATTTATTCCAAGGAATTGTCTTGATCAATTGTAGGGCTGTCAAGTCTAAAATCCATAGGGCAGGCTGGAAACTCGGGCTGGATTCAGTGCTGCAATTCTTTTTTTTTTTAACATATTTTTTTAATTGATTTCAGAAAGGAAGGGAGAGGGACAGAGAGAGAGAGATAGAAACATCAATGATGAGAGAGAATCATTGATCGCTGCCTCCTGCATGCCCCCTACTAGGGATCAAGCCCGCAACCTGGGCACGTGCCCTGACTGAGAATCGAACTGTGACCTCCTGGGTTCATAGGTTCAACCACTGAGCCAAGCAAGAATTCCTTCTTCCTCGGGAAAACCTCAGACCTTTCCGTTGCATGAGGCCCACCACATTGTTGAGGACAGCCTCTGACTTAATGTCCATGGATTATAGATTTGAACCACATCTACCTCATACCGTCCCAGCAACACCTAGACCAGCATTTGATCAGGTAACTGGGTACTGGAGCCTGGCCAAGTTGGCAGAAAGCTCCTCACAGCCCCCTCGCCCCCAAACTGTGTGTTACTATCTGAGCCCTGTACATTTCCCAGAGCCCAGGCACCTAATAGATTTGTGAAATTAGTGAGAAGTGGGTGCTAGCCTTATTCTCCTTTTACTGACGAGGAAAACCGAGGCTCAGAGAGAGAAGGGAACCCCCTGGCCGCAGAGCCCTGGAGAGCCTCAGAGCGATGTTTGCTCCCAGCCCTCTCAGACGTTCCCACTGTTTTACTCAGTTCCTTGGTTTCCTAGTCCAAGTCGCTGAGCAGTTAGATGCTTTCCCCACCTTGACATTTAGGCTAGATTGGTGGCCACGTAGGATCTTCATGGCCCGCCCAGGGTGGGAGGCTGAATCACATCCTGATGAGAACTGAAGACAGTGCTGGCTGCACAACTGTGCCGTTTCCTGCCAGGAGGAGTGGGTGGCCACACAGGGCTCCCTGCTCAGCGGGTGGGACATGCTCCCCAGGCCAGAGGGCCACTTCCCTATGATCCTCCTCGGGTTGATGCACATGTGCTGACTGGACACAAGGGGGCAGTAAAGGGCAACGCCTGGAATTAGCTCTGCCAACTTCATTTCAACCCGGAGGGGGTCCTCCAGTCCAGCCTCAGTTTCCTCTCCTGTGACACTGGCTTCTGCCTCCTCATATGGCTGCTGTGAGGAGCAAATGAGATCTTGCCCCGGACATTCCAACCCGGCACACAGCGAATGCCCTGTCCGTGAGGGCAAAACGTGATTCTAGCTGATTCCGGAACGGGAATTGCAGCCTCAGACGCTGAAGGGTGCCGGGCAGGCAGCGTCAAGGAGAGAAGGAGCTAGAAAATTCCGACACCCGGCTGAACAGGAGAGGCAGACAGTCAGTTCCTGGTGGTGCTTATCGCATGTAAGGGCAGATCTGATTCAAGAAAAGACAGGAAGCTAGAATGTTTGTGTCAGATCTCTGATTTAACCGCAGATTTAAAGTGTTTAAATAAATGCTGTGTTGGCTGGATGGAACCAGGGGTGGTGCATCTGCCATCAGTCTGCAATTTGGGGCCACCTTGCACATGGGCAATGTGCTTCCTGTACGCCAGGACCCTGGACCTAGTCATGAGACAGCAGCCCCGCCCCTCCCCCATGTTGAGAGCAAGGGAGGCAGCTACAGAGAAGAGGAACAGAGCAGTGTGTACATGAAATGCCTCTTTATTTATTTTTTAAATATATTTTTATTGATTTTTTTACAGAGAGGAAGGGAGAGGGATAGAGAGTTAGAAACATCAATGAGAGAGAAACATCGATCAGCTGCCTCCTGTATACCTCCCACTGGGGATGTGCCCACAACCAAGGTACATGCCCTTGACCGGAATCGAACCTGGGACCCTTCAGTCCGCAGGCCGACGCTCTGTCCACTGAGCCAAACCTGTTAGGGCATGAAATGCCTCTCTAAACCTTCTTCTGACTTTATTAGAAGCTTGCCTTTATAAAAAAAAAAATACAGTTGAGCATCGACCTCTGAACCAGAAGGTTACGATTCAATTCCCAGTCAAAGCACATGCCCAGTGTGGGGCATGCAGGAGACAGCCGATCAGTGATTCTCTCTCATCATTGATGTTTCTATCTCTCCCTTCCTCTCTGAAATCAATTAAAAATATTTTACAAGAACCAGTTGAGGTGAAATTCATGTAACATAAAATTAACCCTTTTGAATGCACGAATTAGTGGTGTTTGGTGCACTCCCATGTTATGCAGTCATCACTACTGTGTAGTTCCAAAACATTTCTATCACCCCAAGAAGGAGCCCCGTCCCCCTTAGCAGTCGCCCCACACACACACCTTCCCCGAGCCCCTGGCAACCACTAACCCACTTTCCGTCTCTAGGTGTGCCTGTTCTGGACATTTCACATAAACGAATCACATACTGGGTGGCCTTTTGTGCCTGTCGTCTCTAACTTAGCATAAAGTTTTCGAGGTCCACCCATGCTGCAGCATGAGTCCCTGCTTCCCTCCTTTTCATGGCTGCATAATATTCCATTGTGTGGCTGGGTCACACTTCATTTATTCATTCATCGATGGATAGATAACTGGGTTGTTTCCACTTTTTGGCTACTGTGAGTCGTGCTTCTGTGAACATTCAAGTATGGGTTTTCGTGTGGACGGATGTCTTCATTTTCTTAGGGCCTCTGCTCTATTTTTGACCTCCAGGAGAGCAGGGCAACATCTGATTCATCCTTTACCTCCAAAACCCATCAAAGCACCTGGAAGGGAGTGGTTACTCAAAGAACATTCAATGCGTGGTGTATGGGGAAAAGGTGGGAGGGAGGAAAAGGAAGAAGTGTGGGTAGGTTCCACCCTGCAAAGGGTACCAGGTCATCCCCTACAAGGAACAGAGGCGAGGGAAGAAAGAGTGTTTGAAAAGGAAAGGAAAGCGCATTCTACTGTCCTTCCCAGTCTAAACAGCCCCCCTTTCAGTTGAAGTGGCAGAAACGAATGAAGGCTGTATGCTCCCCAGAGTCAGCATGCCCCACAGCTATGGTCTGGGACAGCCAGTGCACGCTGCAGGTCCTTCGGCCTGGGATTGGACAGGTCCCCGGGGAGCACAGGACCTGGAGCTCGTGGGTGCAGCTCAAGCAGTCAGAGCTGTTGCTCAAAAAAACAGTCTGGTCATGACCAGAGAGACAGGTCTTATTCCACACATCTGTGCTGCATCAAGCATTAGCGGGGCACAAATGCATAGAGGGCAGCATTTTTTAAAATTGCTTTTTCTGTATATAATGAATCCTAACAATCCCACAAAAAAACTACCAACACTGATAGATAAATTCAGTAAAGTAACAGAATACAAAATAAATATCCAGAAACCTGTTGTACTTTTATATACCAATAATGAACCATCAGAAAGGCAAATTAAGAGAACCATCACATTTACAATTGCATACAAAAATACCTAGGAATGAACTTAATCAAGGAGGGGAAAGACCTGTTTTTGGAAAATTATAAGGTGCTGAACAAAGAAATTAAAGAAGATACAAATAAATGGAAGCACATGCCATGCTCGGGGGCATTGTTAAAATGTCCATACTACCCATAGCAATCTATAGATTCAACTCAAATCCTATCAGAATGCCAATAATATATTTCACAGAATGCTAACAAATAATCAAAAAATGTGTATGGAATCACAGAAGACCCCGAATAGCCATAGCAATCTTGAGACAGAACAACATTTGAGGAATCACGCTACCTGATACCAAACTATTCTGCAAGGCATAGTAATCAAAACAGCATGGTACTGGCATGAAAACAGACAGGAACATGAATAGAGAGCCCAGAAATAAACCACTCCTACGTGCTTAAGTAATATTTGACAAAGGAGGCAAGAACATACAATGAGTTAAGGCAGTCTATTCAATAAAATGGTGTTTGGTTCATTGGACAGATGCAGGCAAAGAAATGAAACTAGCCTACTTTCTTATACCATATACTAGTACAAGAATAAGCTCAAAATGGACTAACGACTATATGTAAAACTCGAAACCATAAAAACTCTAGAGGAAAACATAGGCAGTAAAATCTTTGACATTTCTATCTTTTTAGAAAATAAATTTTATTTTTATTTTTGGGCATTTCTCTTAGTAATACTTTTTTCTGATCTACCTCCTCAAGCTAGGGAAACAAAAGAAAAAATAAACAAATGGGACTACTTCAAACTGAAAAGCTTTGCAAAAGAAACCATCAATGTGCCCTGACCAGTTTGGCTCAGTGGCAAGAGCGTCGGCCTGTGGACTGAAGAGTCCCAGGTTCGATTCCGGTCAAGGGCATGTACCTTGGTTGCGGGCACATCCCCAATAGGGGGTGTGCAGGAGGCAGCTAATCGATGTTTCTAACTCTCTATCCCTCTCTCTTCCTCTCTGTAAAAAATCAATCATATATATATATATATATATATAAATAAAATATATATAAAAAAAGAAACCATCAATAAAACAAAAAGACAACCCACTGAATGGGAGAACATATTCACCAAGGATACATCTGATAAGGAGTTAATGCCCAAAATTTATTTTTTTAAAAACCCTCATACAACTCAACACCAAAAAACAAACAACCTCATTAAAAAATAGGTAAGGGACCTGAATTGACACGTCTCCAAAAAGGACATACAGATGGCCAATAGACAAACGGAAAGATGCTCAACATCACTAATCAGCGAAAGGCAAATTAAAATCACAATGAAGTATCACCTCACACCTGTCAGAATGGCTATCACCAATAAAACAGCAAACAACAAGTCTTGGCAAGGACGGGGAGAAAAGGGAACCCCTGTGCACTGTTGGTGGGAATGCATATTGGTGCAGCCACTATGGGAAACAGAATGGAGGACCCTCCATAAATTAAAAGTAGAACTGCCTGGTGGCCCAGCGATTCCACTTCTGGGTCAGTATCTGAAGAAACCCACAACAGGAATTGGAAAGAATATATGCACTCCTATGTTCGTTACAGCATTATTTACAGTAGCCAAGGTATGGAAGCAACTTAAGGGGCCATTAACAAACAAGTAGATAAAAAAGTAGTGGTACATGTATCTATAATGGAATATTACTTGGCCATAAGAATGAAATCTTATCATTTGTGACAGCATGGATGGACCTAGAGGATATGGCGCCAAGTGAAAGAAGTCCGTCAGAAAAAGACAAATGCCATGCGATTTCACTTGTATGTGGAATCTAATGAACAATATAAAGGAATAAATAAAACAGAAACAGACTCATAGATACAGAGAACAGACTGATGGGTGTCAGAGGGGGATTGGGTGGGGGGCTGGGTGAAAAGGGAGAAGGTATTGAGAAGTACATATTGGTACTTACAAATAGTCATAGGGATGTACAGTACAGCTAGTCAATAAAACGGCATAAATACCTGTTAGAAGTTTTCTATTTCCAGAAAAGTTGCACCAATAGTACAGAAGGGTTCCATATACCCACACCCAGTTCCTCCTATGATTAACATCTTAAATCAGGCTGGTACTTTTGTTACAGTGAATGGACCAGCGTTGATACATGATTCATGACTTAAGTCCACAGTTTATTTATTCAGATCCATAGTCCTTTTCTCCTAATATCCTTTCTCTGCCCAGAAGCCCACCCAGGATCCCAGGTAACATTCAGTCCTCACATCTCCATAGGCCCCTCTGGGCTGTGACATTTTCTCAGACTGTCCTGGTTTGGGGTGACTTTGACAGGTTTTGAGGAGGACAGGTCAGGGATTTTGTGGAATATCCCTAAATTGGGGGTTTGTCTGGTGTTTTTCTCATGACTAGACCAGGGTGATGGGTTCTGAGAGGAAGACCCCACAGTGAAGGGCTCTTCCGTCCCCTCATAACCAGGGTCACGTGTCAGCAAGTCTTACCGCTGTTGACGCTGAGCTGAGCCCCTGCCTGAGGGTGTGGGTCAGGCTTCTCCACTGCAGAGTCCCTCAGTGCCCTTCTCATGCTGTCCTCTTGGGAAAGAAGTCACTCTGTCCAGCCCACAGCAAAGCGCAGGGAGCTATTCTCCATCTCCTGAGGGCAGGGTATCTACATACATTATTTGGAATTTTTCTGTGCAGATAAGTTGTCTCTTCTCCCCTATGTTTATTTAACCAGTCATTTCTTTAGACCCATATGGTCTCATGGACATTTTATTTTACTCTTTGGCTTACAAGCCAAATAACTGCCCAGCGTTGGCCGTGGAGAGCACTTCCGGTTGACTGCCATGTCCACTGGAAAACTTCTTGCTGCATCTAAGCTCTGCAGCCACCCCCTGAAGAATGTGGCTTATATCCCAGAGCGTGTAAAACCGGGTGACCCCGGACGAGACCCGCCCTCTCTCTCAGCTTTGGCTTTCCCTAATGGAAAGACAATATCCATTCTGTTCTCTGCAGGGAGCCCTCCGGCACCGGGGCGCTCTGATTTTCTGTGCTAATGCACAGATGTGTTTGTGCCAACGATTCCCAGAGCTAAACGGGTGTTGCTGTTATTGTTGTTGTTGTTTTTGTCTGCACCCCCTGCTCTGGTTGCTGGATTTTCGGTGCCTGGTGATCGATGCCCCTCCTGGCTGGGTTCCCAGGCCACTCCGGGAAGAGACGGGGATGGACGCGCTTGGCAGCCCAGCAGAGGACACGTCCTGTGAGTTTCCACACGTGCAGCAAGGGGTGCTCTGCCCGAGACTGTAGACATGCCAGCGACTGTGACTCCTGAGTGGCACGCCAGGAAAGGGGGTGGTCCTGCTCCGAGGCCTGCAAGGAAAGCAGCTGTGGTGGGCGGGAGACATGTGGGCACCGTCATGAAGTCGGCACAGCGGTGCTGCTGAGTGTCCTTGAGCTGGTTACTCAACCTCTCTGTGCTTCCAGTTTCTCATTTTCTAAATATAGAAAGTGAGCCTATCACACAATGGGGTGCAGCTCCCACCGGGTCAGGAAGTGGAGAGGAGGAGAAAAAAAGAAAAAGCACCTGTTTTGTTTTGTTCCTGTTTTCCTGTTTCCCCACAGCCCCTCCCAACACGCTGAACTTCAATGGAGCCCACCGCAAGCGAAAGACACTGGTCGCCCCGGAGATCAACATCTCCCTGGACCAGAGCGAGGGCTCCCTGCTGTCGGACGACTTCTTGGACACCCCCGATGACCTGGACATCAACGTGGATGACATCGAGACCCCCGATGAGACGGACTCGCTGGAGTTCCTGGGGAACGGCAATGAGCTGGAGTGGGAAGGTGAGTGAGCTTGGGGATTGCTCACGGCACCTGCCTGGCCCCCGGTCGCACTCAGCTGCCCTACTGGCTTCCGGGGCCAGCTTGGTAAGCAATTCCTCCATCCCTGCAGGCTCGGGTAGGGCAGGTTCCCCAACTCAGGGCTCACGGGGCACCCCAGATCCTCCTGCCCCTGCAACTCCATGCATGTTTTTCTTGTAAACTTGGGTTTTTCTAGGGGAACGTGGTTCTCAAAGCTGACGGAGACCAAAAGAAAGTGCCTCCGGCTGACCCCACGCGTGTTCGTGGGGCATTTACTCAGGAGCAGGTCTCACCTGTGACGTGGGGTGTGGAGGGAATACGGCAGGAAGAGAGGGTGCCCGCCTGCACGACGCTGGTCAGAAACAGACCCTAGGTAATGAGAGAAAGGAGTGTGAGGTCGTAGCAGCTGGTCACCTAAGGGAGGTGAAGGCCTGGGTCAGGTGTCTCACTTGAGGGGTGATTCTGTCCCCCAAAGAACACTGGGCAATGTTTGGTGACATCTGTGGAGACCAGGGGTGCTGCTCAACACCACACAGTGCCCAGGACAGCCCCCGCCCCCAGAGAATGATCCAGGCCCTAATACCCTAAATGCTCAGGGTGAGACCCCTTGAGCTGGGGGAGCTGAGTGTGGGGGACTCCTTTGGAAGGGTGGTCAGGACAGGTCTCTCTGAGGGGATGTTAGTTGATCTGACATCTCAAGACAAAAGCACAGGTCAGGTCAGAAAGACTGCCATGGCGGTGGCCACGGGAATAGAATCAGAGCCGCAGAACCTGCTGGGTGGGTGTGGAATATAAAAGGAGGAAGGAGCCAGTGGTGATGCCTGGGGTTGGTGGGGGCCGAATCACTCCCCGGGCTGACGGCCTGACACCCACCCTGGGCACGTTCCTGTGTGCCATGGCTTGAAAGAAAGTTATTTGGGTGTGACTTTCTGACGACCCGGTCCCTCATTTTTCCCAGCCGCCTCAGGCTAACACTGTTGGTGAGCGAAGTAGAGGACAAGTGTTTTGCCTGTGGCCTGGGGAGAGAGGTGGGGGCCCTGCGGCCATGGGCAGCAGAGGGAGCTGGGAGAGGCTGGGACGAGACATCAAACTCAGGCGTCCCTTCCAGATGACACCCCCGTGGCCGCTGCCAAGAACATGCCGGGGGCCAGCGCGGATCTGTTCGGGGACGGCACGGCTGAGGACGGCAGTGCCGCCAACGGGCGCCTGTGGCGGACGGTGATCATCGGAGAACAAGAACATCGCATTGACCTGCACATGATCCGGCCCTACATGAGGGTGGTGACCCACGGAGGTGAGGCCGCACCCCTCGGGCCCCCTCCTGACTCCAGCTGGGCAACTGGAGCCCCCTCAGTGGCCGTGTCTGAACCCCAGCCTCTTCAGGAGCCACGGGGATGCTAAGCTCTCGTCTCTGGGTGGGTGGGTGGGGGTGAAACTTGCATGAGGATGAGCCATGGATGCCGGGTGCACATTGGGGGTGCCTAGGAGGATGGCTGGCGTTCCCTACCAAAGGCAGGACAGGTCAGGGGCCTGGGGCGGCTCAGAGCTTAGAGCTCAGCGAGGGCTCTGCCCGTCTCTGCCCGGGCACTCACTGGCGGCCTCTCCCCAGGGTACTATGGTGAAGGTCTCAGTGCCATCATCGTCTTCGCCGCCTGCTTCCTCCCAGACAGCAGCTCTCCCGACTACCACTACCTCATGGAGCACCTCTTCCTGTAAGTGGCCACCGGCTGCACCCCGCCCCCCGACATTCCTGAGGGCCCCAGCAGTGGGCTGGACCAGGCTGTGAGAACCACGTTGGGAGGGGGCTCTGCCTGGCACCAGGCAGGGGCTGGGCCACCAGCAGACCCGGATCTGAGTTCCCTGCTCACCCACTGGGCCTCATCGGTGCAATCATGATCGTCAGCGTCGCTGTCATGCATTGAGTATTCACTATGCGGCAGCCACGAGGCTGCATGCTGCATCCCTGATGACGCACTCCATCCTCTCCATAACCCTGTGGGGTGGGCGCCTCCCATTCGACGGGCAGAGTCCGAGGCACAGACAGTAAGTCACTTGCCCAAGGACACACAGGTAGCGTTTTGTTGTGACGGAGACAGGTAACACATACAAAGCACCGGGCAGATGACAGTAAGAGCTCTGTAGGTCATGATCACTCATTATCGTTATTATGAAGATTCCCTTCTTACACAGCAGGGCTTGGGTGCCAGGTGGGCCAGAGGATGAGGAGGTACCTGTGGGAGGTCAGCATGGGAAGTGGCCTGAGAGACCAGGGAACCCAGTCTCCCAATTACAGACGGGAAAGGAGAGGCTACGAGAGAGGAAAGGATTTTTCTGAAATCCCTCAGAGAGAGATAGAGCCAGGAGGGACCCAGGTCCCTAACATCTGGTGCCATGAGCTACCCTCTGTGGGTGCCTGTTCCCCAGCTATATCTGGGGCTATTGAGTCCCATCCCCAGAATTAGTGGAGATAATGCACATCAGTGAAGTCGTGCGTATAAAGCATGGCACATAGTAAGTGCTCAATTAAATAGTAACTACTGTGATCATTATACTCACAGACACAAATTTGGGGTGGGCTGGTGTTAATCACATCCACACACACACACACACCCCTGGAGTGTGGCTGGCGAAGCTGGGGCCGGGGGTGGCAAAGGGAGCAGGTGCCACAGGTGTCCAGCCCCAGGACCTGGGGCTTTCTAACTCGGGATCGCTCTCACGGGGTCCCCTGTCCTCTGTGCCCTGGGACCAGGTACGTCATCAGCAGTTTGGAACTCCTGGTGGCAGAGGATTACATGATCGTGTACCTGAATGGTGCCACCCCCCGGCGGAGGATGCCGGGCATCAGCTGGCTGAAGAAGTGCTACCAGATGATCGATAGAAGGTGAGGGGGAGGGGCGGGGCCCACCTCCGGTGCAAGGGGACCCCGAGCAGGGCTGGTTCCAGAGGGAGACTCTGGGGCCCTGAGGGAGCATCTGCTCCGTGCTCCCCCAGCTTCCAGTGGTCGCCGGCAAGCCTTGGTGCCCCCTGGTTTGTAGATGCATCACCCCAGTCTCTACCTTCATCTCCACATGGCATCTCCCTGAGTGTGCGTCTGTGTCTTCAATTTCCTCTTTTCTCAAGGACGCCACTCATCATGTATTAGAGGCCTACCCTGCTCTGGTCTGACCTCACCTGGAATCGTTACATCTGCAAAGACCCTGTTTTCCAAATAGTGTCCCCTTCTCGGGACCCAGGAGTTATGGATTTGGGGGGAGAAAGGGGAATGCAATTCAGCATGACCAATGAAAATTGCTCAGACTCTAATTTAGGAGAGAGACAGCTCCGCCACTTGCAAACTCCGCCAAGGGGCTTAGCTTTCAGAGACTCTGCCTTCTCCCTGTAAGGTGGTGGTGCCCCCAGGGAGGGCGTTGGAGGCAGCCCCTCCCCCCGCAGGGCCTGCCCCAGGAGCCCATCTCGCTGCTTCTGCCTTCCCACGCAGGTTACGGAAGAACCTGAAGTCCTTAATCATCGTCCACCCGTCCTGGTTCATCCGCACTGTGCTGGCCATCTCCCGCCCCTTCATCAGGTGAGGCTGCAACCTGTGTCCAGATCCCGCGTGGGTTGTGTCTTTTATTTTTAATCTGCATTTCCCAACTTCTCTATGCTAAATAGGTATTATTAATTTAAACACTTTTCAATCACAGGTATTGTTATTAAGCGACAAACACGAGAAATAATAATCAGCTCTCCCATATTGAATGGTGGATAACTTTTAACTTTTAACCCTGAGATGCTGGTGTCATCGTGTACATTTCAGGGATGAGTAAACTGAGGCTCAGAAAGGTCCAGGAACTCGCCCAGACTCACACAGCAAGGTCACTAGCCCACCACACTCCCCAGGAGGGAACCCAGCTCCGTTCACTCCAGAATTTGTGGGGAAGCCATTAGAGGGTCTGACCTACTCCTGGCCAATCATTCAATGAACCAACACGTGAAACGCCCCCCTCTTGGGATCGATGATTTACCAAAAGGACTCACAGGACTCAGAAAAGCTGCTATACCCATGGTTCCGGTTTATTACTGCGAACGGATGAAGATTAAAATTGGCAAAGGAAACGGGTGCACACGGGAGTCTAGGAGAAACCGGAAATGAGCTTCCAGTGAGCCCCTCCCGGTTGTGCCAAAAGCCCCGATTCTCCCAGCAAGCACATGTGACAACTAGGAAGCTCACCCTGGTGTCCAGGTTTTTACGGGGCTCAGCCACACGGGAACGGAGCACCGGGTGGCCGAACCTACTCGGTCTTCAGCGACTCCAGAGATCAAATTGACATGACGTGGCTCAAGGCCCCCACCCTAAACCACACCGTTAGCATAGACTAGACGGCAGGCTTTGAGGCCCCAGGTCACCTAAGACACTCTTACCAGGCAGGACAATCCTCAGCTTACAGGTGATCTCCCACGAGTACCAAGAGCCAGCTCTTTCCTTGCAATGTGCAGGGTTTGGGTCCTCCAAGCCTGCTAGGTTCGCCCTCTGCTGCACAATATAGAAGCACCTGGAAAAACAGAGCAAGGAGACCCAAATTTACATGCCGTAGTCAATTACATGCAAACTGAGTGTACATTTAACTTAATATCATGCCAAACACTGAACTGAGTCACGATCCTCCTTCATTTCCACATTCCCAACTGAGGATCTGTGATGCGTTTCAGAGTCGGGCCCAGCCCGGCCAGCGTGGCTCAGTGGTTGAGCGTGGACCTAGGAACCAGGAGGTCACGGTTCGATTCCTGGTCAGGGCACATGGCCAGGTTGTGGGCTCCATCCCCAGTGTGGGGCGTGCAGGAGGCAGCTGATCCATGATTCCCTCTCATCGTGGATGTTTCTATCTCTCTCTCCCTCTCCCTTCCTCTCTGAAATTAAAAAAAAAAAGAGTCGGGCCCATACTTTGCCTTGAAGGATTTGCAAGGAGGCGACTTCAGGCGCTCTGTGCTCAAGGACTCGTAATAGTGAAAGCAGGCGAATAATGCACTAACTATGGATCCTTTGTGCTCATGATGAACCCACTGGACAAAACGGTGAACACGCACGTCGGCCTAACAGAACGGCGTTCTGGCCTCCATATCCCATCACCCAAGGCAGACCATTCCCTCACTCTTGGTTGCTATTCCCATGGAAAATTGTGAGGATCTTGTTTCGAGCTTTCACAGAAAGAAGAGGGGAGAGGGGAGGAAAATGCACTTCTCCTTTTGAAAGCTGAGGAAAGTGGCCCTGGCCAGTGGCCCCGTTGGTTGGACATGAGCTGGGGCACTACAAGGTTGCAGGCGCGATTCCCGATCAGGGCCTGGGCTTCGGGCTCGATCCCCAGAAGGGCATGCAGGAGGCAGCCAATCTGTACTCTCGCATCGATGTTTCTCTCTCCCTCTTCCTTCCTCTCTCTCTAAAAGTCAATTTTAAAAATCTGTAACAGAAAAGCTGAGGAAAATGGAGGCCAGTTCTGACCTGCAGTCCAACCCCGAGGTTCTGTGATTGTATCTCCAAGAAAACCCCCGTGTGTTCCATGCTAATCGAAGGTTGGGGATGTGCTGCCACTGACCTGGAATTCTCCCTCGTGATAGTGCTCCCCCCTCTCCTCCCGCCCCAACATGAGTCAGAAAGCTCAGCTCACAGCAGAGATAGGGGTATCTGTTTCCAGTGATGGGCATGGTGGGTGTGACCACACCCTCATGACGTAAGTTTTGCCTGTATTTATAGACCGGTACTCAGAGCAGCAGGTGTTGGCTCTGAGCACCACAAAGAAATCCTTCCTAACAAATCCAGTCAGTCCGCCCTGAGCCTGCGGAACCCGGGCATATTCAGGCACAGAGCAGACGACCCGGTGAGACAGGTGGGGACACGATTCCTGCCCTGGTCTGAGACTCGCTCTCTACCTGTTCACCCTTAACCTCTGTCACGCCCACTGGAGGGAGGCCTCGTGCTGTGAGAATAATTTTTTTACTAAAAAAAAAATGCATTTGACCTGCACGAAAGCAGTGGGCGTTGTTCATTCCAGTACACAAGGCTGCTTTGTGACTGCCCATGGGAAAAATCTGTCTTCCCAATCATTTCCCATTGGCCTCTGCGAAGAAACTGCTTTATTTTTCCCTTGTAGGCACTGTGAGCTGCAGAACTCATCGCTGAATGCCAGAAAGCTTGAGCTGAATTTTTGTCTAATCTCTAAAAATAGATATAAATCTTCTTGACACTCTTGTAGACGTTTCGCTGTATCTTTCCTTTTTAAAAAAACAAAACAAAACATGTTTTTATTGATTTCAGAGAGGAAGGGAGAGGGAGAGAGAGAGAGAAACATCAATGGTGAGAGAGAATCAAGCCCGCAACCCAGGCATGTGCCCTTGATCAAATTCGAACCTGGGACCTTTCAGTCCTCTATCCACTGAGCCAACTCAGCCAGGGCATAGCTTTCCTTTTTTATTATTACTTATTTTCTTCTGTTTATTTTTAATTTTTAAATTTATTATTTTTTTATTTAGCAAACTTTTTAAAAATAATTTTTATTGATTTCAGCGAGGAAGGGAGAGAAAGAGATAGAACCACCAATGATGAGAGAGAATCATTGATGGCTGCCTCCTGCACACCCCCCACCAGGGATCGAGCCCGTAACCCTGGCATGTGCCCTTGACCAGAATCCAACCCGGGACCCTTCAGTCCGCAGGCCGACGCTCTATCCACTGAGCCAAACCAGCTGGGGGCTGTTTTCTTCTTGTTGTGCTGTTGTATTCTCTTGGCCTTACATTTCTCGTTGTTAAAAACTTTTCTTTTCCCTGGAAAAAAGTGTATTTTCCATATCACCAAGACTAGATTTGAGTTGAAAAAATATTTTTAATAACCGTGAGTTCAAAGCAGCGTATGGTGACCACGCACAGCCTAGTCCCGAGAGCCTGAGTCCGGGCTTGGACAGGAGGAAGCCGTTCATCCCGAAAGAATGGAGGGTGATCAGCAGCCCCACGTGTGCCTTCCCGTGCCCCGATGACGACTGGTGTCCCCAGCAGGGGCCAGAGCGCCAGGAAAGCATCCCTGGGAGAATGAACGCAGAGGAGCAGTTCTTAGGTGGACGAGGATACTTAGTCTGTTAGAACCTCTTGCCTCTTTGCTTCCTTTAAACAAATGCTTAGTGGGGATCAGGGCCGGGACCCCTCTCCTCTTGCCAGGGAGCCCCCAGGCCTTGCTCTGTCCACCCCACTAGGGTAGAGGGTGGAGCCTGGCACTGGGTGGGGAGGGAGATTTGAGCGTAGTGCTTAGGGCCTCCTCGAGTTGGGTTATGCGTGCCACCCTGTCTGCCATCGCTCCTTCTGGCTCTGGGTAACCACCCCGTCTCCTCCTCCTGGCAGCGTCAAATTCATCAACAAGATCCAGTATGTGCACAGCTTGGAAGAGCTGGAGCAGCTCATCCCCATGGAGCACGTGCAGATCCCAGACTGCGTGCTACAGTGAGTGTCCCCATGCCCTGTGAGTGCCCCACCTGCATCCTCAAGGCCCCCAGGCTCCTCAGGTTCCCACTCAGCTGCCCAAAACCGGACGTGAGCGGGAGAGCAGCAGGACGGAGGGCATCAGTGAAACAAACACGTGTGAAATTAGGAAGTACAGTGGGCCTGGGGACCTAGTGCGGGGCCGGGCCAGTAAGCTGCAGCCCAAAGCTTGGTTTTATAAATAAAGTTTTATCAGCACACAGCCACACCCACTTATTAACAGATAGTCTAGGGCAGTGGTCGGCAAACTCATTAGTCAACAGAGCCAAATATCAACAGTACAAGGATTGAAATTTCTTTTGAGAGCCTAATTTTTTAAACTTAAACTATATAGGTAGGTACATTGTTATTAACTTACTTAGGGTTCTCCTAAGCTGGCCTTTGCTAAAAACGTCCTCAATCTGATTGAGGTCCGTTCGCTGAGGTCAACCCCTTCCAACTCTCCCATCCACACTCGTCTTGTATACTTGTTTCGTCTATCTCCTTTCATTCATCCTCTCTATATGTCCAAACCATCTCAACATACCTTTCTCAATCCCCGACACTACATCTTCTTTCACTCCACAACGTTCCCTAAAATTAACTTAATAAACTTTACTTAAAGTTTTTTTTTTTTTAAATATATATTTTATTGATTTTTCACAGAGAGGAAGGGAAGGGGATAGAGAGTTAGAAACATGGATGAGAGAGAAACATCCATCAGCTGCCTCCTGCACACCCCCTACTGGGGATGTGCCCGCAACCAAGGTACATGCCCTTGACCGGAATCGAACCTGGGACCTTTCAGTCCGCAGGCCGACGCTCTATCCACTGAGCCAAACCGGTTACGGCTACTTAAAGTTTTAAGTCAACTTTGCACTGTCTGTGCTCGCCCGCACGTGGTATTTTGTGGAAGAGCCACACTCAAGAGGCCAAAGAGCCACATGTGGCTCACGAGCCGTGGTTTGCCCACCACTGGACTAGGGCTGTTTTCAAGCTACAACTGAATTGAGTTGGTGCAACCAAGACTGGCCTGCAAAGCTGAAAATAGTTACTCTCTGGCCCTTTACGGAAATGCTTTGCCCTAATGGAGGGGTGTGTTGCTTTATCACGGCACTTCCATCGCTGGGTCAGGCCAGATGTCTGCTGAGTCACATCTATACCAGATGCTGGAATACATCAACAATACAGATACTCCCTGCCCTGGGGGGCTTGCAGAGCAGCTGCAGGGAACATGTAAAGGCCAGCAGGCTGTCAGCTCCGGCTGTACTTTCTGCCCTGAACCCTGGTTTACATTCAGAGCTCCCTGGGCAGTGTGCCGGCGGGGAAGGAGGGCTGTGTCTGACCTGCTGCTCCTCCTCTCTTCCAGGTATGAAGAGGAAAGGCTCAAGGCCAGGAGAGAAAGGTCTGTGCAGAGTGGCCCTGTCCGGGCGGGGTGGGGGCTGGCGCTGAGCTGGGCCTGCCTGTGGGGAGCAGCCGATGGCCTTGGCTCTGCAGGGACCAATGTCACACTAGAGGCCCTGCACTTCTCACGAGAACTTGGAGTCGGACCCGAGTCCAAATCCAGATTTCCCTACTGAGTCACAGAACGACATTAGGCAAATAAAACGTTCACAGTGGCCTTGGGGGTTACAGTGGAAAATCAGGAGCAGTGTAGCCCCTTGCAAAGCAGTGGGCTCAGGGTAATCATGATGAGAGATATCAAGGCCTCCCTTTACAGAGGAAACAGGAGCCCCACACTCACCGCAACAGACCCAGACGTGCCCACGTAATGCCTTATTGGCTCGTTTCTCATTAATTAGATCCAGTATGTCACAGACCTTCAAGACGGTTCTGGTCCCGCCCAATTGTAGAGCCCTTAGCCCATCACCTGGATACTTTCACATCCCTTGCCCCTCAAAAGCCAGGCAGGCCCAGGATACGAACAGCATCTTACAGCCCAGGTATGTGAGGCTCAGAGAGGGCAAGGTACCTGCTCATGGCCACACAGCAAGTCTGTGGGAGAGTTGGAGCTTTCAACAGGTGGAAAGCGTGTATCATTGCCTGGCTCTGGCCTAGAATCCAGGGACAGAGAGGCGACTAAGAGAGATTCCTGGTCCAGAAGTTCCTTTAAATGCATAAAGAGAGGGACACCTCACCCAGTGAGGAAAGTGGGTCCTGGCGACAGGGCAGGGTGATGTTGGCAGATGAGACACAGCGGCATTTGATAATGACAGAGGGCAGCATGGAGGCGGCGAGGCCGGAGGGCGGGCGGGGCTCACCATCCCTTGCCATTCGGGAATTTTTCCTCACTCCTCTCCTAGCTCTTCTCTCCTTCCTTCCTCCTTCCTTCCTTCCTCCCTCCCTTTCTTCGTTCATCCTGTCATTTTTTAAAAAATTTTTACATGTAGTAAAACTCACATAATGTAAAATTCATCATTTTAACCATTTTTAAGCAGTGCCGCTCAGTGGCACTAAGTACATTCACATTGCTGTGCAAACATAACCACCATCCAGCTCCCAAACTTCATCTTCCCAAACTGAAACTCTGTCCCCATAAACACTGACCTCTCCCCCAGCCCCTGGCCCCCATCAGCTACTTTGTCTCCGGGGATCTGACTCCTCTGGGGGCCTCACGTAGGGGAGTCATACTGCTGCCCACAGTGGCTGCACCACTTACCTTCCCACCAGCAGGGCACAGAGTTCCAGTTCACATCCTTGTCATAACTTGTTACTTTCTGTTTTTATGAGAGTAGGCATCTCAATGGGCATGAAGTAGAAATATGTCTTTCCTTTTTCTTTTTCTTTCCTCCTGCCTCCCGCCCTCCCCTCCTCTCTCCCTCCTTTCCTCTCTCTCTCTCTCTCTCTCTCTCTCTCTCTCTCTCTCTCTCTCAGTTGTAATCCTCCTGCCAAGCTTTAGCCATGAACAGGAATACAGACCTAACACAAGCAGGACACCCACCTTCTGGCACCGTAGCACAGGGGGGCCAGCATCCATGGGACACATGCACAGATGCCTCTGGGGGATACGCTGAGATAAATGCTCAGAAGGAATAGTTCAGGGTCTTTCCCCCTCCCCTGTCCCCCCTTCCTCACAGCTGCCTCATCTTCATTAGCCCCTGGGTGACCACTTCTCACCACCCTCCCGGGCCCCGCATTTCCTGGGGGCAGCAAAAACCTCCCTGTGCAAAGTGCTCTCAGGCCACAGTGGGCCCGGGTCAGAGAGGCCGGTGGGAGCCGAGATCCCCTTCCTCCACAGAGCCTCGTCATCCCTGCCACCTCTCTGTGTCCCCAGCACAAGGCCGCAGCCGGAGCTGGTCCTGCCCAGGTCGGAAGAGAAGCCGGAAGCAGCGCCTGCGGAGCACAGGTAAGGACGCAGGTGACCACAGGTGAGAGCTGATACCCACCGGGCCTGCGGGGCCCGCCAGAACGTCCAATTAAAGTGGTCACGGCGTTACTGTGTTTTCATGATCCCGATGCGACCAGGATGATGAGAAGCAAACACGGGTATGAACCAGCCAGCGCGATGCTTACCCCCCCCCGTAGATGCTCCATGTTGGGGTCAGTCTTCCCTCCACCCTGAGCTGTCCCTTCTGGGGCCGCTTGCAGAGGCCACTATTGAAATTTAAACGAATTCACAGTAAATAAAATTTAGAAGTTCGCTCCTCGGTCTCGCTTGCCACGTTTCCGGGCTCAGGGCTCCTGTGCTGGACAACATGGAAACAGAACATGTTACTTGTAGGCTTAAGGTCTAGGGACAGGGTGCCCCTGGCCCTTCCCTTCTCCTGGGTTTTCCTCACTCGTTTATTTTTAATTGAGGTGAAACTCACATAACATCCAATGAACCATTTTATAAAGTACACCATGTAGCCTGGCCGGTGTGGCTCAGTGGTTGAGCGTCGACCTATGAACCAGGAGGTCACGGTTCGATTCCCAGTCAGAGCACATGCCCAGGGTTGTGGGCTCAATCCCCAGTAGGGGCGTGCAGGAGGCAGCTGATCAGTGGTTCTCTCTCATTATAGATGTTTCTATCTCTCCCTCTCTCTTCCTCTCTGAAATCAATGAAAATGTATTTTAATAAAATAAAGTACACCATTTAATGCATTCAGGACCTCTCCTAGTTCCAGAACCTCCCCTTAGCCCAGGGGGAGACCCTTAAGCAGCTACTCCCATTCCCTCCCTCCCCCTTCTTGTTTTAAAATCCACCAAATATCAATTGAGAGTCCTTTAGCGCCTCGCCCTGGGATGTGTAGACAAATGGCCTGGCCCCGGCCCCTCCCTCGCCTCTGGAAGTCCTTCCCACGTTTCCTGTCCCTGTCAGGTCTGCCTCCTGCTTGTGACCCTTGTGAAACCCTCCTTCTCTTGCCCTTGAGCTCCCCGGGGGCCGTGGGTCTATCTTGGGACCATTCCCTCCTCTTCCCTGTATTCAGCACAAGCCAAGCATAGGGACCACGGGCAGCGGATGCCACCGAGAGACCCAAGTTTTGCTCTCAGAGGAAGGTCCCAGATAGGTGACCTTTGTGCAAGTCCCTGTGGCTGTGTTTGGCCCCTCCAGACCTGGTGGGTCCCGAGCAACATCAGTGGCTTTGTTTTGTATTAGTGAAGGCCTCAGCCTGTCTCCTCATGACTTCCTGTCCCGGCTCATTTGTCACGCAGCAGACACACACTGACGCTTGCTTCGTACCAGATGAAGCTGAAGCTGGGTCAGCCCTCATGGGGCTCACAGACAAATGCCCAGGCTCCCCAACATAGGCAGATAATGCTAAGACTCCTTCCCTCTTCCGTAGGTCTGCTCCGGTCACAGAAGATCAGGAGACAAGGTGGGTAGGAAGCAGGGTGATCTTGGAGCCTTTTTTTGAAATGTTCTAAGTGAAGCCCACCCGACAGCCTGTCTCGGTGTCTCTGCTTGGTTCTGGATGCCAGGAAAAGCCCCCCCTCGAGTTCAGTGGTTTGCGAGAACGACTCAGAACTCAGCAAAGCTGCTCTGCTCATGGTGACAGCTCATTGCAGTGGAAGGATGGAGTCAGGTGGAAATCAGCACTAGGACAGCCCTTAATTCTCCCAGTAAAAATGTGGGCAACACACGCAGCGTTACCAACCAGGGACACTCACTTGAGCCTTGGTGTCCAGGGTGTTGACTGGACTCAGTCACGTATACACAGCTGACTGCCCTTCCTCTCCAGCCCCTCCAGAGGTCAAGCTGACATCTCCCCTCTAAATCCCATTGTGAGCATAGACTCTGACATGGGCCAAGGTCCCAGGTAAACAAAGTCACTCTTACTAGGCAGGACAGTCCCAGGACTCAGAGGTAGCCCCCTAGGAGCCAGGAAAGAGCCACACTTTTCCTTGGAATGTGCGGGGTTAATCCTTGGCCACACATTCTCCTACATCTGTCACGTGGCCTGGACACTTGCCCTAATACTGCCCAGGTGACACAAGAAGCCCCAAGCTAAGAAATAAACACCAAAAGCCATCTTAGACCAGTACTGCTGTGGGGATACTAAGTGAATGCACGTTCTCAATGCATTTTTGAAAAGACCATCTCATTCCACGCCTTCTGGAGATGAGTTCACATCCACAGACATAAAATACACAAGGAAATCATCCACCATGAGAATAAGTCGGCAGATAAAATAATCAACAAAATTAGACCCCCTCCCGCGTATCCTCAGGTAGAAATGATTAAAGACATCAAAGAAGGAATTATACAGAGTGACAGATAGATGAATGGACAGACAGATGGGTGGTTGGATAGATGGGTATGTGGACGGGCGGATGAGTGGGTAGATGGAAGAATGGATGGGTGGGTGGGTGGGGTAGGTGGGTGGAGGGAGGGATGGATGGATGGATAAATGGATGGATGGATGGATGGATGGATGGATGGATGGATGGATGGATGAATGGATGAATGGATAAATGGATGGATGGATGGATGGATGGATGGATGGATGGATGGATGGATGGATAAATGGATGGATGGATGGATGGATGGATGGATGGATGGATGGATGGATGGATGGATAAATGGATGGATAGATGGATGGATAGATGGATGGATGGATGGATGGATGGATGGATGGATGGATGGATGACAGGCTTGTGGGGTAGATGGGTTGAAGTTTCCCTCCAGTCTGATTGGAGGCATCAGCTCTGAGGTCTGTTCTGCCAGAGCACCAAGAGAGCGGTCCCCTTCAGAACCACATCTAGAAGGTGGGTAGCAGATGGTAGGCCTTGAAAGGCAGGTGCCACTCTTGATGCTGAGGGTGCACCAAAGCCAGATTAGACCATTCTTTTGGATTCCAAGAACACGGAACAGTATTTTCCACTTTCTTTAAAAATAACAATAGGGAGCATTTGAGATTGTGCTTCCCAGCATATGTCATCAATTTGGCTCAAATAAATCCTTACAAAAATTCAAGTAAAATAAAAATTAAAACGTGGCCTGTGTGTTTCCCTCTCCAGCATGTCCTGAGGGTGATGAGAGAACAGAGAAGAACACGAAAGAAAATACCAGATGCCAAGAAACCTCTGTCCGATGCCCTCTGGCCCTGGATCTCATCCCACCTCATCCTGAATCCCAGTCCTCGGAGGGTGCCTGACTCCTCCACCCCCTCTGAAACCCAGCATCCTTTTTAGCTGCTTGAACACGTTTTTGTAATGATGCAGTAGAAGTGCATTCGGGAAAAGAATCCGGTTCTCAGCCCTCCACCCTTCCAGACTCATGAGCTCACAGCCAAGAAGAGAGAGAAGCACAGGGCATGGCCCATGTGTCCTCTGGCCTCCGAGTCCCAGCCCACTCCACAAAGTCCTGCTTTAAGACCCTTCTCTTGCTGGACACTGGCCCAGGTTGGAGCCATAGATGCCCCCCACCCCCCACCCCCCGGCTCCCTGGCCAGACCTGGAATTCGTTCTTGTGCCTTTCCTCCCAGAATGGCTCCCGCAATCCTGGGCGTCTGGCCAGGAAGCTCAGCCCCCAACAGAGCTGTGCCCTGGGCACCTTCAACCTCATGGCTTTTCGTTTGACTGGCCCCCTTTTTCTCTGATGACAAAGACGTGGGAGCATTGGAGCCCACAGCACAAGTGAGAGCTGCCCTGGTCATCCTTGTCCTCCACCCTCTCGATCTAGAACTTTCTCAAGTCCCTTTAAAGCAGACGCCATGCCACAGGGCCATCGATCAATACCTCCGAAGGGAATGAGCTGCCCCCACTTCTCCAATCCCCCAACACAGACTTGGGATGTGCCCCTTGGATCCCCACCAAGAGCAGAGGCTGAGAAGCCGACTCTGAAATAGGCTCATCCTGGAAACAAGGACCAAGAAAAAGGAAGAAACAGGGTGTGGGTGTTCGTTTGTTTCAAAGGTCACCTGGGGATATAAGTTCCAGTGGGCCGGATGCTACAGCCACCTGCATGCAAAGGAGACAGACTTTTCTATTATGGTCCAAACACCAGTCAGGTGGCCTCTAGAGGTAGTGAGTTCCCCGTCTCGGGGGGTATTTAAGAAAAGGCTGGACAATGCTTGCAGAAATGGTCCTCGGTGCCCCCTCCAATCCTAAGAGTCTCCATTTCTATGAATCTGAGCAAACGTTGAGCAGGCACACACCCGGGGCCCCTCTTTCTGGCTCTGAAGCTGGCTCCTTAGCTGATTGTCGTCGAGGTTCAGTCGAGCCACCCCAATTTCCAAGTATAAGGTTCTTGGCCTCAGTAGAAATGTCTGATGCTTCTCGACCTGGCATGACAGGGGCTGCGTTTAGAGCTCTCCCAACAACAAGAGGGAGCTAGTGGCATTGAGCACTAAGAAAAGGGATGCCCAGCGCTTTGCCGCACCAAGGAATTGTCCCAACGCCAGCCGCTCCTGCCTTGAAAAATGCCAGGTTCCTGAGCTGCTTTGGGCCTGCATATTCTGGGACCCAGCATTGCCCTCAAGAGGCCAGGACATTTGGGGGCCCGGTGGGGTTTTGTAACTTGTAGTTCTGCTCTTTCCCAAATGTCAAATAAAGAACAGGGACCTTGTTCTGGGCCCAGGTGCCTCACCTGGAGCCTGAGGCAGCAGAGGTTGGTGGATGGGCCTCCCTAGACTGCCCTCCGCAAGGCCCCTCTGTCCCAGGCCCTAAACTCCAGGTTCAGGTGGCCAGCCTTGCTCATCTGAGACTGACATGGTCCTGAAAGGCCCAAACTCCCACCCCAGTGAATGCAGTAACTCCTGGAAGGCCGGTGCCTTGTTGCAAGGGAAAAAAAAAAAAGGAGCCAGGTATAGGAAGCACTTCATTCTACCCAATCCCAGGGTTCGTAAATGCCTGCAGGCGGACAAAGGTGCTGACCCCGTTCAGCCCTCAAGGACCCTGCAGGCTAAAGATCCTGGCCACACACAAAATTCCAACAGGTTCACCGTGGTCTGCCACCGCCCCTCCGGACCACCAGCACCACAGACAACCACTGGGCAAGCAGAACCAAGGACCCCAACTCAGCCACAGCAGTCCTTCCAGAACAAAGAGAAACCCCTGAGGAGGCCCTCGCCAGGCCAGCCGCCTGTCACAGGTGTGAGACGTTCTGTGCAAACAGGGCCACCGCGTCCAGCCAGGCTGCTACCCCCACCTTCCGAAACTGGCTTTGGGAAAGATTTGTATCTGTGGGGCAGTTTGGGCCCAAATGCAAAGGACCTGGATCCCTTGTCATAAAGGAACAATGAATGGACTTTCCTCTTGTGACACGTGGGGGCACCCTAAGTCCTGCCCCAAGTCAAAATTCACACGCCCATCCTTCCCATGGCGAGTCTTGCGGTTTTTAAAGACAAAAAACAATTCATTATGATTACTGTTGTGATGTGAGAACATCATTTCCATAAACTTGGGGGGATTTTTATGTGAAATAAACTAAACTGAGAACAGAAGTTTCTAGGGTGTTGTTTGGTTTTTTTTTGGTTTTTTTTTTTAGAAGTTTCTAGTTTTGCCTATTTCCAAGGGCTGTGGCCCTTGCCAGTCTTAGGTGAGTTTCAGAGGAGGAAATGTCAACAGCTCCGTGCCTTGCATGACCTTGCATGACCTTGAGCCGTCATCTGTCCTGTGTGGCTTCCATCGGTCATCTGTAGAGGGGGGGGCCTGATGACTTTTCCCAATGCCCCTTCTGACTCTGCTTCTCTGTGATTCAAGTTCATTTCCTGCCCCTAATCCTTCCTGGAATCAAGCTCAGTCAGCAGTTAATAGTAATAATGATAATATTAATAATAATATATTAATTATTATATATGCATGTATAACTATACATTCTATTAATTACTGTAGCATTATTATAAATGTACTATTCTTATACTAATGGGAAAACTATTTCCTCTCTACACTCAACACCAACCCTGGCACCAGATGTGGGGGCTTTTTCCCACGCCGAGCAATTCTCCAGTTCTGGGCAGACACCAGTTGAATGTCCTATAATTTAACTGAATTCTGACACTGCCCGGAGTTAGTGCAGACCCCACAACTGCCCCATCAGAAGCCGGTCAAAGTAGCGGGTGCCCAGGTTACCCACACTTCTGCCCCACTTGGCTACAAATCTGGGTTCCCATACATCCCCCCACTTCAGGTTGGACAAGTTGCTATAGCAGTTCACAGGACTCAGGAAAACCGTTGACTTGCTAGGTTAGCAGCTTTTGTAAGGACCAGAGCTCAGGAACAGCCGGATGGAAGAGACGCAGAGAGCAAGGTTTGGGGAAGGGGCTGCCTCTCCTGGCACTACCTCCCGGCAGGTGGAGGTGCTCCCCCGCCCGGAAGCGCCCCGAGCCCCTTCATTCAGGGTTTTTGTGGCAGCTTCGTCACACAGGTGTGATTCGTTAGATTGCTGGCCTTTGGTGATTGACTCGATCCCCGGCCCCTCTCCCCTGAAGACTCCAATCTCTACCACACGCTGGCTCCCCTGGCCACCAGCCCCCATCCTGCCGTTCCAGGGCCTTTCCCAAGCCACACCCTCAGCATAAACTCAGGGGCGGTTGCAAGCACTTGTTACAAATAGCAAAAGACGCCTCTTTCCTCTGTATCATTCTGGAGCTGTTTCAGGAATCAAAGAGAAAAGTCCAAATAGTATAACAAAAGATACGCCCTCTTCGCACTTAGCAAATTACAAGGGTCTCAGGAACTGTGTGCTGGGACTAAGACCAACTCTCTACTTAATATAAATCACAATAATAATAAAATAATAATAATAACAGCCTGTGCCCCACTAGTATAGTCCTCATGTTACTGGGGGGACACAGCACAGAGAGGTGACTTGGCCCACGCAGGTCACACAGGACAGATGGGGGGCTAGAACCTTCCCAGGGAGGGTAGAACCTTCAGTCCAGATGGACACCCCAGCGCCATCGTAAGCAGCTGCTTGAACTTGGGCGAGGGTGTCCCTCAGCTTCCAGGGGCACAGAGCGTGAGCGGCAAGGTCATGCCCCACCCACCCATCCTCAGGCTGCTGAGAGGCACGAGGCCAAGCCCAGTGACTCCTCCAGGCCTCACATGATCCCTGGATGAGCGGCCCTGGGATCACGCTGCGTGTTTCTGACCGGCCCGGGTTACCAGCACGGCTACCTGGCACTCACCATTCTGGACCTTAAGCCCATCTTGGCGCAGCCTCCTTGGACAGGGAAGTTCCCAGCGCAGGGGGGTTTGGGTGGGGTGCTGGCACTGCTGCTGTAGCTGGTGATGGAGTGGGGGGGGGGGGTCCCTTTCCTCAGGGCCACCAGAACCAGTGTTAATGTCAGGGTCAGGCCAGAGGACACGCGGGCTGGATATTTTTAGGAAGGGAGGATGTGTGGCGCCTTATCTGCCACAGGGGGGGCGGGGGGCGGTCTGGCTCGAGGGGGAAGAGAAGAGTAAAGAGAGCAGGAGGAGGGAAGAGGCAGCCGGGGTGACATCCACCCGCACGCCCTCCCGCCCAGCTGGCCCATGACTAATTTAGGCAAAAGGCAGCGTGGAGCTATTTCTATGCAGAGGGAACAGGTGCGGGGAGGGGGGGGGGGGGTGCTTGCTCCCACCCCGTGGGCCATGCTGCCAATTGGCCACGTGTGGCCTCCCTCGTGGCGGCCTCTGGGCTGCCCGGGCCTATAAAGGTGCCAGGTTTTTCTCAATGAAGCCGGGACGCAGCGCAGTGCAGCGTTGGACCCAGCGGAGTGCCCGGGATTCAGCAGGCCGAGCGCGATCCCCGCCGCCCCTCCGCGTGGAAATGAAGTGCATCGTGGGCATCGGAGGGTGAGCGGCCTGGGCGCCCGGGGGCGGCCTCGCGGGGGCCAAGGCGCACCGGAGCGCGCGGGGAGGCCGCGGAATGAATGGAGGGCTGGCTGCCTGGGGTCCCAGGCCTGTGGCCCAAGGTCTGAGTGTGGGGAAGGGTCTGCGAGCTTGGAGGCCGGGCGCGCCCATCTGGCTGGGCGTGAGCCCAATTTTAAATTTCCAAACGGAAATTACTTTTCCCCGCTATACTCAGTGTAAAACCAAAAGCCAGTGGGGAGAGAAGACTTTCTGAAGCCCAGACAGCCCCTTCTAACAGGCTGGGACTATCTTGGCGGGAAGGTGGGGGAGACACCCTACCTGGAGGCAGACGGTGGGCAGGTGGGGCAGCCCCCGGAATGGCATTCCGGTGTGACTTCTGTCAGCACCTGGCCGTCAGGGGCCGCGCTTCCCGGGGTATTTAAAGTCTCCATTTTGCCCGGCTGGTGTGGGCTCAGTGGTTGAGCATCGACCTGTGAACCAGGAGGTCACAGTTCCATTCCGGGTCAGGGCACATGCCTGGGTTTCGGGCTCAATCCCCAGTGGGGGACATGCAGAAGGCAGCCGATCAATGATTCTCTCTCATCTTGATGTTTCTAGCTCTCTCTCCCTCTCCCTTCCTCTCTGAAATCAATAAAAATGTATATGAAAAAATAAAATAAAAAATTAAGTCTCCATTTTATTACCAATGATCAGGCCTTTTTTAAAAAATATATATTTTTTTTTTTATTTATTTATTTTTTTTATTTCAGAGAGGAAGGGAAAGGAAGGGAGAGAGAGAAACATCAATGATAAGAGGGAATCATTGATTGGCTGCCTCCTGCACACCCCCCACTAGGGACGGAGCCCGCAACCCAGGCATGTGCCCTGACCAGAATCAAACCTGGGACCCTTGAGTCTGCAGGCCAACACTATCCACTGAGCCAAACCAGCCAGGGTTGATCAGGCCTTTTAAGATGATGCTAGGGAAGCATTTCGCCTAAGCAGGGGCTTAGGGACAGAAGGTCCTACCCGGGGAGTTGCCCTGGCCCCTTCCCTCACTTGGTTTAGACTTTTTTAAAATTAAATTTTAGCGAGAGGAACGGGGGAGAGAGAGATTTGTTGTTCCCCTTATTTATGCACTGATTGGTTAGTTGTTGTATGTATCCTGATGGGGTGTGCGTGGGGCAGGGGGGAGGGAGAGGGGGGTTGAACCCAGAACCTTGGTGTATGGAGACTGTGCTCTAACCAGGTGAGCTACCCGGCCAGGGCCCTCCCCCACTTGCTCTGCTATCACCCAGTTGACGTCCCTAATACGTTTGAAGGAGGGCCCCTACATTCCGTTTTGTTCCAGGCCCTGCAAATTCTGTAGCCACCGTGAGTGCAAGGCGTATCTCTTAGTAAGGGCCCAAACGCATGTCAGGGATGTTCTAAACTGCTCCCCCTTGGTATCCGAGGGTCCCCATTCCTGTCGGCCCTTTTAATCGGCTGCAGCTCTCCCCTGTCCCACACCTGGCTTTCTGCCTCTGACTCCTAGAATAAAGACCGTAGGTCAGAGGGACACTGATTTCCAGAAAGGCCTTGCAGTGACCTTTCTATGTCCTTTGTCAGCTCCAGGAGGTCAGAGTCTCACTCCCTCTGCCACAGGGCGACCCCTCCCCCATCCTGGTCTTCCTGGCACTGAGGGTCCCCAGGATTCGGGACTTTCAGTGCTAAAAACAGAGACATCCTTGGCAAAGCAGGGCAAGTTGGTCACCTGCTTTTACAATTGCTTTTTTTTTTTCTTTTCTTGTTTTGTCTTTTCTTGGTTACAACCAGTCCATAAAGTTGAGTGCCTCTTTTAGTTTTGCAGTGAACTACTGGTTTTTCTACTGCAAATATTGTTTTCTCCACCAGCTTGCACTTGTTTTAACATGTTGACCCCCCCCCCCCAAAAAAATAAAAGAAAAGCCCTATGAGGGCTAAATCAGTGGTTGGCAAATTGCGGCCCCTTTTGAGTGTGGCTCTTACACAAAATACCAGGTGCGGGCGCGCACATACAGTGTGATTGAAACTTCGTGGCCACACTCAAGGGGCCAAAGAACTGCATGTGGCTCGAGGGCCGTGGTTTGCCGACCACTGGGCTAAATCATGCTTGGATCTCAGTTTTCCCATCTGGCTCCACCTCCTGGGTTTGCAAAGACGCTGTAGTGAGTTCTGTGCTCAGGATGGTCCTGCGCCAACCAAGACTGTGTTGGCTATTTCTTTTCATACTTTCTGCTCCTTTTCGCTGCTTAAAAGGCCCCCTGTGACTCTAGGCAAATAACAATATCCTCTTGGCTGTAAGGTTTTACAGTTCTGTGTTTATATTTGAGTTTGTTTTGGGAGGTGGGGAGGGGGAGCGGCTCAGAGCCCACCAGGCAGCCTCACCCTTATGATGTCTCCACAGCATGACCAACGGCGGCAAGACCACACTGACCAACAACCTGCTCAAGGTGCTGCCCAACTGCTGTGTGATCCACCAGGATGACTTTTTCAAGGTGGCCGCCCTCACCTGGGGTCAGGAGGAGTCAGCCCAGGCTACCCTGTCCTCTGCTGCCCACTGTGGGCTGGGCACAGACCCCTCCCCAGTCAGGAGAGCAAGGGATGGGTGTTCTCACTTACTGAGCAGCTACTACGCACCTGGCACGTTAGACTGGCATTAGACTGATGGAGACGCTGCAGTTCCCAAAGCGGGTGTGCCACCAGACCAGTGCCACGGTTGCCTTCCAGGCCCTTTCTCCCTCTGCACCTCCACTTTCCCGTCTGCAAAATGGGCTGAGTCCACCTCCACGCTTTCTGGAGGGTGAGGGGTGATGAGGTGATGGATATAAAGGCTCCTCCCTCCTGGTCCCAAGAGTCATGAGGTGGGGGAGGGGAGTGTCCCAGTGCCAGCCTGAACCCCACCCGGCACCTCAGAGCCTATAAGCATCAACTGCAGAGGGTCGGGGCAGGCAGCCCCGCCAGGCCCTGGGCCCCTCACTGTGGGCTCTCCAGGCCGAGGGGCCCACCCAGATCCTGTCAGCCCGGGGTGGTGGTGAGGCGGGAAGGCGGGCACTGAGCCCGGGGTTCGGGCTCCTCTGTTTCAGCCCCAAGACCAAATCGCCGTTGGGGAGGACGGCTTCAAGCAGTGGGATGGTAAGGACGGCCGGCGGCCCCGCGCCCCTTGCCTGCACTGTCCCCCCTTCCCCGACTCTGCCAACGCCGCTCTCCCTGCCCCCAGTTCTGGAGTCCCTGGACATGGAGGCCATGCTGAGCACCGTGCAGGCCTGGATGAGCAACCCCCAGAAGTTCGCCCGCGCCCACGGGGTCAGCGTCCAGCCGGACGCCTTGGACACCCACATCCTCATTCTGGAGGGCTTCCTGCTGTACAGCTACAAGTGAGTGGTGGCGAGTTCCCGCCCAGACACTCTGGGCCCTCCCAGGGGTGGGGCTCAGCTCAGAGGGCTGGGCAAAACCCCCACTTCTGGGGGAAACTGAGTCCTCCCTCTTGAGCTCAGCCCTCTCAGGCCGAGCAGGGCGTTGGGCTGGACCCCTGGCCTCACTCTGTGACCCCGGCCAAGACATAGCACCTCTCTTGGCCCATTCAAATCGGGGGCTGCTGTGGGGTGTTCCTGGGCCTAGCAGGAGACTGGCCGATGCTGGTCCCCTTCCTGATCCCTACACGAGCAGCCCAGACTCCACCCCACCCCAGAACCTCATCACCCAGAAAAGTCCCCGGAGGCCGAGGCTGGGGGATGTGTGCCTCTGACCCCATGAAGGAAGCCCATAGCGCTGACCATGTCCTCCACCCCTGCCAGGCCCCTGGTGGACTTATTCAGCCGACGGTACTTCCTGACTGTCCCCTACGAAGAGTGCAAGTGGAGGAGGAGGTGAGTCGGGGGCCCCGTCTGGATTCCCCGGTGGGACCAGGAAACCACCAATGCCCCCTGGACACAGGCCACCCTGAAACCACTTTGGCGGCCAGCAGGCACTTAGCTGCCCATGGCATGTTCCAAAAGCCCCAGCCAGGGACCTGGAGGCATGGCTCACCTCGGCACTGCCCTAGGCACCTCCCAGGCTCAGGGGGTGGAAATGGCAGAAGCCGGAGCACCCAGACCCCAGCCATGGCCCCTGACTCAGTGGTACTCTCCCTGAACAAGTTCACAACCCCCAGGCTCTGCTCATGGTACCGCCTTGGGCAACATGGGCATCACTCATTCTTGCCAATCTCTCTCCCCAGTACTCGAAGCTACAAGGTCCCCGATCCCCCCGGCCTCTTTGATGGCCACGTGTGGCCCATGTACCAGAAGTATAAGCAAGAGATGGAGGCCAACGGCGTGGAAGTAGGTAAGGCCCTGAGTAGGATGAGGCCTGGCCCTGGGGGGACTCTGAGCCCAGCCCCTCCCCATGGGGACCAGTTGGGAAACCTGGAAGTCCCTCCTCAAGTCTCACTGCCAATCCCTCTTGCTTTGGACCCCGGAGGCTATTCTAGTCCAGCAGCCTGACTGCAGGTCGGCCTCCTCCTGACCCAGTCTGCCCGGCTCCCTGTGCGCCGGCCGCCTCCTCCTGGCAGCAACCTGGTGCCCAGCAGTTGCGGCCCTGACCGTGGCCTTTCTCATTTCAGTGTACCTGGATGGCATGAAATCCCGTGAGGAGCTCTTCCACCAGGTCCGGGAGGACATCCAGAACTCGCTCCTGAACCACTCCTAGTGGCTGAGGGATGAGGGGGCCCGACCCCGGACTCGAGAGACACACATACAATTCCGGCCACAGTACGGCCAGGCTGGCGGCGTCCCAGCAAGATACCGCACGACCATTTCCCTTGGTGGATGTCTGTACATATGAGAGTGGAGGCCCCACTCACAGCCCAGCATCTCAGGGCCTTGGGATCCCGCCCTGAGATGCCTCTGTAACCTCACAGCAGCTTAAGTATTAAACCTGATCCTATTTTTTATAACTGTTGGAGTTCAGCCTGTTGAATTTGAGGTGCCAAAGAGAACCCTCCTGTCCCTTCTCCTTGCTGCATTGGTGGCCTCTGGGGGTGGGGGGAGTGGGGGGACGGGCACTGAGAGCTCTGGGCGGTTAGTCGCCACCTGTTGGACCCATACCAACATGACCCCAGGGGCTGCTCGGGGTTACTTGCGGCTTCAGTTTCTCCAAAAGGGAAATTTCCTACCAGCTTTCTTTTTAAAAAATTTATTTATTTTGGGGGGGGGGGGGGCCTAGCCGGTTTGGCTCATTGGGTAGAGCATCGGCCTGCTGACTGAAGGGTCCCAGGTTTGATTCTGGTGGTTGCAGGCTCGATCCCCAGTGGGGGGCATTCAGGAAGCAGCCGATCAATGATTCTCTCATCATTGATGTTTCTGTCTCTCTCTCCCTCTCCTTTCCTCTCTGAAATCAATAAAAATATACTTCTTTTTAAAAAGACCCCGAAGAGCTGCAGCAATCTTGAGAAAGAAAAACAAAGTTGGAGGAATCACAATACCAGATTTCAAGTTACACTACAAAGCCACCATAATCAAAACAGCCTGGTAGCGGCACAAGAACAGGCAAGAACAGAGAACCCAGAAATCGACCCAAGCCATTATCCTCAATTAATATTTGACAAAGGAGGCAAGAGCCTACAATGGAGTCAAGACAGTCTCTTCAATAAATGGTGCTGGGAAAATTGGACAGATACATGCAAAAAAATGAAACTAGACCACCAACTTACACCATACACAAGAATAAACTCAAAATGGATAAAAGACTTAAATGTAAGTCGTGCAACTATAAAAATCCTAGAAGAAACCATAGGCAGCAAAATCTCAGACATCTCTCGGAGTAATATGTTTACAGATATATCTCGACCTAGGGCAAAAGAAACTAAGGAGAAAATAAACAAATGGGACTACAACAAACAAAAAGGGAGCCCACTATATAGAAGAACATATTTGGCAATGATACATCTGGTAAAGGGTTAATATTCAAAGTATATAAGGAACTCATACAACCTAACAAAAGGAAAACAAACAATCTAATTAAAAAATGGGCAAAGAGGGACCGTGCAGGAGGCAGCCAATCAATGATTCTTTCTCATCATTGATGCTTCTATCTCTCTCTCCCTCTCCCTTTCTCTCTGAAATCAATAAAACATATATATTTTTTAAAAAGCTGTGGCACATTTATACCATGGAATACTATGCAGCAGTAAAAAAGAATCTCTTACCCTTGAGACAGCATGGAGGGACCTGGAGGGTATCATGCTAAGTGAAATAAGTCAGTCAGAGAAAGACAAGCATCACATGATCTCACTCAGATGTGAAACCTAAGTAACAAAATAAACCGATGGACGGAGTGGATCCAGAGACACGGAAGCATGGAATAGAGTGTGGAATCTCAGAGGGAAGGCAGGGGAGGGTGGGTGGGTGGGAAGTAATCAGCCAAGTACCTTGTATGCATATATGCATGGCTCATGGCCACAGACAATGGGACGGTGAGGGCCTGGGGCAGGGAGCAGGGGTGGGCTGGAGGGGCTTCATGGAGGAAAAAGGGAACATATGTAATACTTTCAACAATAAAGAATTATTTTTTTTTAAAATGTGACTATCTGGAAGTGATTAAATGATGATTAAGTTAAAATGGGGTCCTGAGTCCTAGCTGGTTTGGCTCAGTGGATAGAGCGCCGGCCTGCGGACTGAGAGGTCCCAGGTTCGATTCCGGTCAGGGGCATGTGCCTTGGTTGCAGGCACATCCTCATGGGAGGTGTGCAGGAGGCAGCTGGTCGATGTTTCTCTCTCATCGATGTTTCTAACTCTCTATCCCTCTCCCTTCCTCTCTGTAAAAAATCAATAAAATATATATTTTTTAAAAAAATCCAATGTGACTTTTACTTAATTCAGCAGCATTTTCAATATGTGTGATTTTAATAAGAAATATATCAATTCCCATTTGCTCATTAACAGCACATCATTATCATGCTAATCAATTGGGTATATGTTTTAATAGGACACTAAATGTTAGTTCATTCAACAAATGTTTATTGGAGCCGGGCTGGCCTGGCTCAGTGGTTGAGCGTCAACCTATAAATCAGGAGGTCACTGTTCGATTTGCGGTCAGGGCACATGCCTGGGTTGCAGGCTCGATCCCCAGTAGGAAGCATGCAGGAGGCAGCTGATCCATGATCCTCTCTCATCATTGATGTTTCTATCTATCCTTCCTTCCTCTCTGAAATCAATAAAAATATATATGTTTTTAAATGTTTATTGGATATGTAGTATATGGATTGACAAACTGGCCTATAGGCCAAATCCAGCCTACTGCATGTTTTTTGTACAGCCCTTGAAATAAGAATGACTTTACATTTTTAAATAATTCGGGGGGGATTATATTTTACTAGAGCCCCGATGCATGAAATCCGTGCAAGGGGTTTGGCCCTCAAAGCCCCTCAAAGCCCCTCGCAGTCCTGGCTTCATCCAGAAGGTCATCTGGACGATCGATCGTTCTGCTATTTGGTCTAATTAGCATATTAGCTCTTTATTATATAGGATGACACATGCAAACAATATAAAATTCAAATTTCAGTGTCTATAAATAAAGTCTTTTATTGATTTTTTTACAGAGAGGAAGGGAGAGGGATAGAGAGTTAGAAACATTGATGAGAGAGAAACATCCATCAGCTGCCTCCTGCACACTCCCCACTGGGGATGTGTCCGCAACCAAGGTACATGCCCTTGACTGGAATCAAACCTGGGACCTTTCAGTCCCCAGGTCGACACTCTATCCACTGAGCCAAACCGGTTAGGCTATAAATAAAGTTTTATTGGCACAAAGCCACACCCATATGGCTGCTTTCAAAGTACGAAGGCAGAGCTGAGTAGCTGTGACAGAGATCCTCTAGTCTGCAAGCCGGAAATAATTACTTTCTGCCCCTTTGCAGAAAATGTCTGCTGACTGGGGTGGTGCGTGCAAGGTCTGGACTGGAGAGCCATGGAGAGAGGCAGCCTCAGGGACAGGCCGTGACCGAGGTCGCCGTGTCCTGGAGGACAGGTGGGAGCTGGAGCAGGACCAGGAGAAAGCACCTGGCAGACCGGCCAAGGCTTGCCCCTTGCACAGGCACGGAGCAGATCTGCCTGTCACTGGGCCCAAAATAGTGCGGGACGAGACAGGGACATGGGAGGGGTGGTTCTGGGGCAGCCAGAGCCCTGCCGGGCCACCCGGACACCTCGGTCATTATGAGAACAGTAGTAATAGGGTAATCAATTCAAAAAGTCAGAAGACAAGTATTGGGGAGGATGTGGAGAAATTTGGAACCCTCATTCACTGCTGATGGGGATAAAAAATGGGGGTAGCTGCTATGGAAAAGAGTGTGGAGGTTTCTCAAAAAATGAAATATAGGATTACCATGCGACCCAACAATTCCACTTCTGGATGGAATTAGAAGAATTAAAGATCTCAAACAGATATTTGCACACCCTCGTCCATAACAGCATTATTCACAATAGCCAAGAGGTGGAAACACCCAAATAGCCATCAACAGATGAATGGACAAACACAATGTGGTCCATCCAGATAATAAAACATTATTCAGCCTTAAAAAGGAAGAAATTCTGTGAAAGTTAGAGTTTTGTAAGAAAAATAAAAAGAAGTTATATAAATGAAACACCAGGAGAAGGACGAAATAGGGAAACAGTTAAACAGCAGTTTGCTGCCATCTAGAAAATCTAGATGCCAAGCAGTCCCCAGCCATCCAGTAAATCCTATCTTCCCTAAACCAGGGACACTTCTCCTCAGCCAGAGGGTAAATAGCTTAAAACAGCGGTCGCCAACCTTTCGGACCTCACGGACCACCAGTGGTCCGAGGACCACCAGTTGGTGACTGCTGGCTTAAATCACCCTACTCAGGGAGACAGACAGCAGAAATCCAATTAGTGTCATTTGTTAACCACACCCAAGGACAAATGAAGTTAAGGGAACAAACCTCATTTTGGTATACCAGCATAAAGCTGATGAATCGTATTGAGATCCTCCCCTAAGCGCCCAGTCTTTAGAACCCCTCAAAATGAAGGCTCAGCATACACTCTCCTGAATAATAAATTTAATTAAATGCATCCTATATAATAAAAAGCTAATATGCTAATTAGACCAGACGGTGGAACTATCTTCCAGAATGGCCAGTGGGCAGGAGGTGGGGGCCACAGGGCCGCAAGGCAGCTAGGGCCGTGAGGGCTGAGACAGCCGGGGGCTCGAAGGCCTACTCTTGCATGAATTTCGTGCATCAGGCCTCCAGTTTAAAGATAAAAAGTAAGCTAATACAGCCCAGCTGGCGTGGCTCAGTGGTTGAGAATTGACCTATGAACCAGGAGGTCACGGTTCAATTCCCAGTCAGGGCACATGCCCGGGTTGTGGGCTCGATCCCTAGTGTGGGGCATGCAGGGAGCAGCCGATCAATGATTCTCTCTCATCGTTGATGTTTCTATCTATCTCTCCCTCTCTCTCCCTTCCTCCCTGAGATAAATAAAAAAATTTTTTAAAAATATATTTTATTGAGCCCTAGCTGGCTTGGCTCAGTGGATAGAGCATCGGCCTGTGGACTGAAGGGTCCCAGGTTCGATTCCTGCCAAGGGCACATGCCTGGGTTGCGGGCTCCATCCCCAGTGTGGGGTATGCAGGAGGCAGCCAATCAATGATTCTCTCTCATCATTGATGTTTCTATCTCTCTCCTTCTCCCTTCCTCTCTAAAATCAATAAAGAAATATATTTTTTAAAAATATATATATTTTTTATTGATTTTTTTACAGAGAGGAAAGGAGAGAGACAGAGAGTTAGAAACATCGATGAGAGAGAAACATGGATCAGCCGCCTCCTGCACATCTCCCCCTGGGGATGTGCCCGCAACCCAGGCACATGCCCTTGACCGGAATCGAACCTGGGACCCTTGAGTCCGCAGGCCGACGCTCTATCCACTGAGCCAAACCGGTTTCGGCAATAAAAATATTTTTAATAAATAAAAATAAATTTAAAAAACAACCAGTCACAGCTGACATCAGGACCGGCTGCACTGAATTATGACCCCCTGCCCTGGTGCTGGCCAATCAATCAGTCTGGCCACAACCCTGAAAGGACACACCTAGGAAACTGCTGAATATTAAGATCATCCCCTGGGACCCCCCTAAAATTTCCACCCTTAAAACCCCTAGGACAGCGAACGGAACGCAGTGCGCTCTCCCTCCTGGGAGCACACCCATGCGTTTCCCTTTTCCTTCCCCCCACCCTTCCTCTCCCGCCCCAGACACATCACCATTAGCTTCCTCACTCCCAAGCCCCAAGGGCCTTTCCCTTACCTCCATAACTTGTTTCCTAAGCCCATTTCTTCTGGGAATTACTTCTACCTCTGTGATGTACCAAGTAAATGCTCTCTTACAACAAGAAGGGCCCTGACCAGTTTGGCTCAGTGGATAGAGCGTCGGCCTTCGGGCTAAAGAGTCCCAGGTTCAATTCCAGTCAAGGGCATGTGCCTTGGTTGCAGGCACATCCCCAGTGCGGGGTATGCAGGAGGCACCTGATCGATGTTTCTCTCATCGATATTTCTAACTCTCTATCCCTCTCCCTTCATCTCTGTGAAAAATCAATAAAATATATTTAAAAGGAAAAAAGAGGAGAAGGAGGAAGAGAAAGAGGAAGAGGAGGAGGAGAAGGAGGAGAAGATTCTGACCTGCTACAATGTGGATGAACTGTGAACACACTATGTTCAGTGAAATAAGCCAGGCACAAAAGGACAAGTAATGCATGAGTCCCTGTAGGAGGTCCATAGAGGAGTCAGATCCGTAGAGATAGAAAGCAGGGGCTGGCGAAGGGGGAGTTAGTGTTTAATGTTGGGGAACTTGAGAAAATTGTGGAGATGGATGGTGGGGATGGTTGCACAACACTGTGAATGTGCTGAATGGTCCTGGACTGGACACTTAGAAATGGTTCAGATCGTAAATGTTATGTGGTTTGTATTTTACCACAATCAAACAGAATGAGGCCAGGGTCACCCCCCCATCCTAGTTTGTTTGCCCAGAACTTTCTCAGGTTTAGCACTGAAAGTTCCCTGTCCTGGGGAATTCCCGTCCCAGGCAAACTGGCACAGTTGGTCACCCTGCTCAGAGCCCGCCCTGAGAGGTCAGATTTCCTGCGACCTGTCTCCCTAGGACTCAGAGAGGGAAATCAACCTGCCCACAGTCACTCACTCAGCAAAGTTGAGATTTAAACTCAAGTCTGTCCGACGCTGATCCCATGGCCTTCTGCAGCCGATGGAGCACGGCTAAGCCGCTCACCCTCACCCCATTTGGCCTTCCATTTTCTCGCCCATATCCCAAAAAGAGTTCTCTCCTTCCTCCCAGAACCACCTGAGGGACCCGGAGAACCCAGCTCCAATGCCGGCGGCTCCGGCACAGTGACGACATCGCTAACCTGGACCTTTCCTGCAGGACCCGCCCTCCCCGGATAGAACTTGAGACAAACCCAATGCTCCCCATCTTGTTTCCACCAAGTACCCCCCGGGGTGTAACCTCAGTCAGGTCTCCCCAGGCCCCCGGATGGGACCCTCCAAGACTAGGCAGCCAGAGCAGGAGTGGGCGGCTCCACAATCCAGCTGCCTCAGCCACTGCCTGGGGGGATGTAATGTGCCACCGCCAGGACTCAGTTCCCTCACTTACGCACTTAACACGCTCATCACTGCGGTGCCCTCCGCCTAGGCCGGCCCTGTGAGCATGGATGGGGGTGGGGCATTGGCACCTGCAGGCGATCAGCGGGCCTGGAGTCCTCTCCACCTCTCTGTGCCACAGGTACAATTTACAGTGGGGCCTTGACTTACGAGTGTCCCAACTAACAAGTTTTTCGAGATACGAGCCGTCTGTCGGCCGATTTTTTGCTTGGAGTTGCGAGCTAAAATTCGGGTTACGAGCCAGCTTCAGATACCCCACCGTCACAGTGAACGCCACAACATCAGCCCAGCATCACGTGTCTCACTCGTTCACTTTAATGATTTGACATACGAGTAATTTGAGTTACGAGCTCGGTCGAGGAATGAATTAAACTCGTAAGTCAAGGCCCCACTGTATTACGGTTTGCAGACCACAAAACCGAGGCGGACCTCGCCCGAGGCCACACACAAAGGTGGAGACAGGGTCCCGGGCCAGGCTGGTGTGCTGGGCACCCAGGCTGTGTCTGCTGTGGGTCCTTCAGAGGCCCCTCTGCAGCCACGCCTCCTCCCGCGCTCGGGAGACAAGGAAGCAGGGCCAGAGATGCCCACGTGGCTACTCTTGCACTCGCTCGTTTTCCTTCCGAGTCTTGCTTATCGTACTGATTTATAACTAAATTCCTTGGCAGAGGAGATGTTATGGCAGCATTTGGTGTTGATGGGAAACCTGTTTCCTGATAAGCATTGGAAGGAAGGACCTAACTACTCACGTTACAGCGTCCGTGCACGTATCACGTAAAACCAGCCCCAGGAATGCCCAGCACTCAGCACCCGAGACCTTTAAGGCCAAGAACAGCCTCAGTGCAGTGCTTCTCAACTCGCGGTGACCCTGCTCCAGGGGACACGGAACACAGTGTGGGGACATCTGTGTTTGTCATGACTGGGGGTGCTCCTGGCATCACCAGGGGGAGGGTCAGGGATGCTACTTCACACCCCACAGTGCCCAGGGCAGCCCCCCACAGAGAATGACCCGCCCCAATGTCCAAGAGCAGAGGGGAGACCAGGGCAGGGAACTGGCTCAAACCCCCGTCACCTGGAGGTGCCCGGGGAGTGTGACTCACTATGCAGAGAAGGCCCCGGAAAGGGGCTGAGATCCCAGGACGGGGACAGACCCTGACACACACACCCACGTGCCTGTCGTCCCGTGGCTGACACCCTCTGGGCCAAGTCTTCTCCTTCCCTGAGGGACTTGCCAGCAGCCCCCCTTCCTTGGTCCTGCAGGGCCCTGGGGTGCCGGCGACCTCACCGCATGGAAAGGTGCCTCTGCCTCAGGGTTGCTGGGTGGACGGGAACCTATGGGCTCTTCACTGGAAACCGACCCCCCGGCGGCTCCCTCAGTTACAAAGCTCCATCCCAGCCACCACAGACAGACAGATGGACAGGAAACCTTCCACTCAAAGTGCCCCAACTGGCCACCTCCAGCCCCAGGACGCTCACCCCGCCAGCACTCTGTCCTGGGCCCTGCCCCAAATACCCTAACAGCCCTGAAGGGGAAACACTGAAATCCACGGCGCTGATGGAGGCAGAGGCCCCAGGAGGTGGAGGGCCAGGCTGCAGTGCCCGTATCCCCAACCGCCTTGTTCTCACTCGACTTCGGGACCCCTCCCCCACCCCCAGCATTTGCCACTCACATCAAGTATCACTCAGCCAGCCCTCTTAATCAGCAGTTACTCTGCTGGCACCCTCATCCCCACATATGTCCCAGCAGAGCCAGAGCAGTGACCCCCGACGGCCATCCTTACTGCCCATCCTTCTACCTGCCAGGGCCCTGAGGGGGTGTCCCTGGGGCCAACTGTGCGAGGGTCTGCCAGTGCCTGGGAGAGGAGTGGACGATGAGGACAGACAGGGGTGGCTGACGGCCTCAATCACCAAATGCCCTCCACCATCACCAGGAGCTCCCCAAATCCACCTAGCACATTCCGGTGGTCCAGGGGTACCCAAGAATGACCTACCGCCTCCCTGTTCCCTTGCAGTTTCTCTGGCATTCAAGGTCACCAAACAACTGAGTGTCTGGGAGGGAAGGAGGTGGCAGGGGGTGGGGCAGTTCACAGAGCAGAAGCGTCTTGGGGGGTTCAGTAAATGCAAACAGTTCATTCTTTATGGGCCTGTAAAGGGACCTTCAAAATACAAAATCCCAGAAGGTGGGGAGACACCAGGATGTCTGGGGACTGGGGAGGGAGGGAGCCCCAACCTCAGTCCCTGCCGTCACTCCCCAAGCGGTGCCAGCACTGTGGCCACATCCCCACAAGACACATGCATTCTGGAGTCACCTGTCCCAGCGCAGGGGGTTCCTGGCTCTGTCCCCTCTAGGACACAGAGAATAGGTGAGGAGGATGGAGCCCCCCTCCTCCTCTTCGTCCTCCTCCCTGCCCTCTTCCCCACTGGGATGGGCCCCCAAACCGCCTGGGACAGTTAAGTGCCACCAAGGCTGTGTTTCAGACGTCCTTTGCATGGGGTGTGTAGTTTCACCACTGTTCTGTGTCTCACTTTTCAGGCTACCGAGTGGGGTCGGGCAGAGGGATGGGGAGGATGGGGGAGATGGTTTTGGTACTTACTTTTCTTTTTCTCTCACAACAGGGAGGGGGTAAAGGTCTCAAGGGCTGAAGGAGCCGCTAGGGCTGGCAGACCTGGCTTTATAGGAGCCACCTCCCCATCCTGCCTCTGTGGTTATTAATAGTGACCACAGATTCTTGCTCAAATATGGTCAGAAGCATGACAGCTGCGAGCCTGGCTGGCACCGGCTGGTGGCCATTGGGCCTGGGGAAGATGGCACAGGACTGCCCTCTGACCTACAAGAGGCGGGCAGCACTCCGATGAACCCAGTGTGGTGTGGTAAGTCCTACAGCCTAGCCCAGGGGTGGGCAAACTTTTTGACTCAAGGGCCACAATGGGTTCTTAAACTGGACCGGAGGGCCGGAACAAAAGCATGGATGGAGTGTTTGTGTGAACTAATATAAATTCAAAGTAAACATCATTACATAAAAGGGTACGGTCTTTTTTTTTCTTAGTTTTATTCATTTCAAACGGGCCGGATCCAGCCCGCGGGCCGTAGTTTGCCCACGGCTGGCCTAGCCCCACCCCAAATCTAACAAGACTCATGCTTGGGACACCCAGTCTGTGCTGGACCCTCTGCACCCTTTCCTTCCACTCTCCCCTTCACCCTAGGAGGCAAATAGAACCAGTCCCTGGGAGAAGGTAAGACTGGCACACAGAGGGATGGCGTCTATGGCAAGAGCAGGAGCCCAATCAGGCTGCGTTTGAACCCAGGACTGTCTGATTCATCTCGTAGGTAGTGTGTGAAAAAACACAAGCTGTGATGTAAGGCCTAAAATTAGGGCTCCACTGCCCCCCCCCCCCCACACTGCACCTTCTGAGGAGGAGGTCTGCTTGCCCAACGCCCTCCTGATCAAGGGACAGGGACAGGGCGCAGTGGCTGCTGATCCCCCAGTATCAGTTTCACATCCCTGCAAGCCGGAGGAATCATTCGCATCAGTGATTGTGATCAATGCGCCTGCCCCTACCACCCCATGTCTTTCTCTGTGCTGATGGCTGTTTGGAGAACTTGACCTCCTCAGGAATGCCAGCGTTGGTGTTCTCTGAGCTTGGTCCAGCACTGAGACTCTGATTGGATTGGCTGGCTGTACCATCAACATTTATGGTGCACTTGACGGTTATAAAACCCCTCTACGAATTCCCACTTAATCCTCATGGCGTCTCAGACAGGAAAGGAGGAATGACTACCATCATGCATCTAGGAACATGGAGGCCAGGGCAGGCTTACATGCTGCCAGAGATCACGCTGCAATTTAGGGGGAGGGCCAGCTGTGGAAGTCGGGCCTCCCTCCCTCACCCTGCTGGGCATGATCTTTGCTTTGAGATAAACACCTTCCGAAGAGCTTCACACACACTGTAGTCAAATCATAAGCCAACACAGGGGTAGACTCCTCACAGCTGGAGGGATGGAATTCAAGGATCCCACAGTTCCTGCCTCCAAACCATCTTAAGAAGCAGGCAATGTGCTCGCTCCGGTAGCACATATACTAAAATTGGAACGATACAGAGAAGAGTAGCATGGCTCCTGCGCAAGGATGACATGCAAATTCGTGAAGCGTTCCATATTTTAAAAAAGAAGCAGGTAATAAGGGCAAAACCAGACAACAGGGAGCCCTTACTCCACGGATTTGCTAGGAGGATCACTCTCCCAGAGCAGAAGGAAGATGATGGCCCAGTGCTAATATGTACCCCCAATCACAATCCTGGAAAGAAAAGGGAACAAAGGCACAGCAAACAGACCAAGTGCTAAAAGATGGGAAACGAGCAGAAGGTGAATAGTTCAGTAAATTGGCAAGTGGTTGTGGTGTGCTTTTATCAGTGTACTAGGGGCCCAGTGCACAAATTCGTGCACCTTGAAAGTAACTGTGGGCCTTGAGGCTGTGGTGGGCACAGGGGCAGGTTTTGGCCGATCCTCCGCGCCCCTGCCCAGCCCCTCCCGCTGCAGCCCCCAGTCCTCTATCTGCTGGCAGCCCTGCTCCTGTTGCCTCCGCTCCCACCTGCTGATGGCATGGAGCAACTGGGGCCACACCATCAACGGGTGCAAGCGGCAGGTGGAGAAGCCCTCGGGGGCCGGCAGCAGGTGCGAGCAGCAGCTCTGGGCACTGGTAGCGGGTGCAAGCAGCGGCTCCGGCACCAGCTGCAGTGCAAGCGGGGCTGGTGTTGGCACCAGGTGCAAGCAAAGAATTATCAGTAACCACCAGAGGCTCACCCCGATGACAGTGACCGGCACCCCGCCTTGGTCTGGCGCCCCCGCTCACCTGCTCCACCTTCCCACCACAGCCAACACCCGCCATGTTCCACACGCGCCCCCTGCTGATCAGCGCACGTCATAGCGACCAGTTGTTCAGATGTTCGGTTGTTCAGTTGTTCCACCGTTTGGACTATTTGCATATTAGGTTTCATATATACTAGTATAGAAGTCAGTTACTGCTGAACACACCACCACAAACAGTGGCTTAAAACGTGTGGTGTCTCAGTTTCTACGGACCAGGAACTGGGGCATGGCTTACCTGGGCCTTCTGCAAGGTCTCTCTAGGGGCTGCAATCCAGGTGTTGACCAGAGCTGGATTTCATCTGAAAGCTCAAATGGGTCGAGATCCACATTTTTTTTATAAGAAAACACCAAGTCTTAATTTTGTTTCCTCACAAAGATAGCCCTGCCTGTTGGCAAAGTAGAAAGGATGTACACAGTTCTTATGAGCAAACAAGATTTACCTGCTTCAGAATGCATACCATAATGCCAATTAAGTGATATAAAGAGGGTAATGGTGTAATGCTCTCATCTTCATAGCAATAAATTTAAAATAAAACAAAAAGTTAATGAACTAGGCCCTAGCTGGTTTGGCTCAGGGGATAGAGTGTTGGCCTGCGAACTGGAGGGTCCCGGGTTTGATTCCAGACAAGGGCACATGCTCGGGTTGCGGGCTCGATCCCCAGTAGGGGGCGTTCAGGAGGCAGCCGATCAATGATTCTCTTACATCATTGATGTTTCTATCTCTCCCTCCCCCCTTCCCCTCTGAAATCAATAAAAATACATTAAAAAAAGATTTAAATAAAAAGTAAATGAACTAAATTAGTGCTGGACATTCCCACAGGGAAAAAGCGAGAGGACTTTAAATCAGCCAGTATTTTTTGTATATGATAAAAAGAATTCCATGAGGCTGAGCCACCTTCACGCCTGTCTCCAGCTCTCCCCACCTGAGGCATACCAGTCTGGAACCCACAGAGCTGGTAGTCAGGAGCTTTTGCTTTAGAATCCATGAGATAAGGGGGAAAGTCTTAGAGGACGAGAAAGCCTGGCTTTGGTGAGGCACTTACGTGCATCAGTGTCTCATATGGAAGGTGACAAAACACTCAGCATTAGTCTTCTGCACAGAAATAGCAAAGAGCTCAAAGGAGTGAAAGGCAACAAGGCGTCCTACTGTGTGGTTGATGGGGTGGCCCAGTAAGCCTGCCTGGATCGGGAACCTGAGCAGAGTCCCGGGCACAGGGACCTCCACAAGTCTTGGGCTGCCCCATGACTCATATCCATTTGTCACTGTAGCTGAAGAGAGGAATCAAGATAGGGCTACCACTGTGAGACTGGGCACTGGTGGGGAGCTGACCCAGCAGGCAGCAGGCTGGCTCGGTGTGCCCTCCATCTACAAGAGTGCCTTTAAACCGGCGCTGGATCTGCCTTGGAAGATTGTTGCTGGAAGCTGAGCAGGGAAACTGGACTTCACTATGCGGGTAGCGTCACGGAAGAGGTTACAGATGTTCTCAAAGAGCTCCAAAAGCTCCTCTGCAGTACCCTCAAACACAGCGATGCCTGCGATGGGTCTGTGGTTACTACATCCTCACTAGAGTGCTTAGTAAGCAGATGGTCTTTATCCAGAGCTGTATTTTCCACATGCGCCGCTGACCTCTATCACCTCTGCCGAATCCTGTTCGTCAGAACCTGCCACTAGGCCAGCCCACTCCTGGGGACCGATTGGCAGGGGCAGGGGTCCTTGAGGTACATCTCGGAGTCTGCCTGCTGCAGTCGTGCTGAGTAACAGCATACTAGACCAGCAGGCTCTGCAATGGGCAGCGCTATTTGATAAGTGCTTGTGTGGGCTACACACTCTGGTGAGGTGCTTCATGGCCCAAGGTGGCTCTCCATGCCCTCAACTGACAGATTGAGTAAACTGAGGCTGCACTGAGCTGAGCCACCTAAGATAATCCAGGTCAGGAGAGTGGGGCAGAAATCATCTCCAGAGCAAGGACACCTGCCCATCACCCCCTGAAAGATGCTGCAGATTTAGCCCTGCAGCATGGTGGACCTTGCATACTGAAAGGGTAGGTGTGAGCCCAAGTGAATTTCAGTTTCTACCTAGTCTTTTTTTAAATATATTTTTACTGATTTCAGAGAGGAAGGGAGAGGGAGATAGAGACATCAATGATGAGAATCATTTATCAGCTGCATCCTGCATGCCCCCTACTGGGGACTTAGCCCACAATCCAGGCATGTGCCCTTGATTGGAATTGAACCTGGGTCCCTTCAGTCCGTAGGCCGACACTCTATCCACTGAACCAAACCAGCCAGGGCATCTACCTAGTCTTTTTTCTTAAATATATTTTTTATTGATTTCAGAGAGGGAGGAGAGATAGAAACATCAATGATGTCAAAAAACAACCCTGTAGGTTCTTAGTGTAAAAAAAAAAAATAGCAAAACTTAAGAGAAACTGTCTAAGCTGGCCTAGAAATTAATGTGGAAAGAAATAAAAGAGGTTTCCTTCAAATGTCTGAAAATTATAATTAAAAACCAAAAAAAAAGAAACATCAATGATGAGAATCATTGATCAGCTGCCTCCTGCACACCCCCCACTGGGGATCGAGCCCACAACCCGGGCACCAGGTGACCCAAGCTGGCTGCCCACAGACAACAGCTGAATGTCAGAATTGGGGCTTATTTCCTTTCGGCTCACAGCAGACACGTTTGCAGAGGTGTTATATGCAATGCAATGGAGCTCATGGAGGGGGTCCCACCCCCTCCACCAGACCCCACAGCCAGGTCTCAAGACCCTGCCTCAGCCCTGGCAGTGTCCTGGTAGCAGAAGCCTTGGTCAGCAGCCTCTGCAGGAATACAAGCCCCACCTGCTGGTTCTTCCCTGCACTTGGCCGGGCTGGGGGTGAAGGGTCTACACAGGTGTCCCTCACTTAACCCAACCTGCAGCAGAGATCTCTGAGCTCAGAGTGGCCACCAGCTAGGGACCCATATTTTGTTCAAGCCTGGACCTTAGAGAACTTTCTTAGGAGGTACAAGATCCTGCTCAAGGGCAGCACCTAGTGGCACACGGCAGCACTGCCCCCTGCAACCCCTCTTCAACCCCACTAGTCCAGGGCAGTGCTCCTGAGGGTTCCCAGCCAGATGCACTTGGAAACCAGCAGAGGCAGTCGGTCAAATGGGCTTCTCCCCACACAGAACAGCACAGAGTTTGAGTGGGGGGTGGCTAAGGAGTCCTAGGGCTCTCTGGGGAAAGGGCCGCTGGGCCCATGAGCCTTTTGTGAATACTCCATGTGGTCCCTACCAAGGGATGCTGGCCTGGAGCCCTAACAGTTCAAAAGGCAGCACTGGAGAAAGGAACCAGGCAGGGGCTGGTAGGGCAGGGCCAGGAACTGGGCAGGGGAGGGACCCCTCTGGTGGCGCTGGCACTTCAGGAACTATGTGTCATGAGAAACTTGCACCTGGCACTATGAGGGAGTGAAAAGAGGAGATGGCTCCACATTGGGGAGGGCTGCAGGGTGGATGACGGCTCTTTACTCCTGTCCCCAGCTGCTTGACCCCCAAAGACCTGCCTCACCCAGGGACTTCCTGGGCCTCAAGGAAGAAACAGACTCAGCTTTTGCAGATGTTTCCTTTCCTGCATCTAGGCAACATGCTTAGACACAATGCCCTCCTACTCCCCATGCTACCGCCAGACTGACACCTCCTCACGGGCTGGGTCATCTCCTCAGCTCTGGCCATGGTGCCCAGTTCAGGGTCCAGAGGGCCCCAGCAAGGGACTGGGGAGAACAGTGTTCAGAGGCCCCCTCCACCACTGACGCTGGAGGAGCCACCTCCCATCTCGAGAGGGGGATCGAGCTCACAGCCCAGGCACCAGGTGAGCCCAAGCCGGCCCAAGCACAGACAACGGCTAAGCGTCAGAATCGGGCTTTATTTCCTTTCAGCTCGCAGGAGAGGCCCATATCCAGCAAAGGCCCCTCCAGTTCCGAGCCCGGGGCATGCAGGGCCCTCAGAAACCCGCCCTGAGGCTGGGTGTGCTTGGATGGGCAGGGAGGGCCTGAAGATGGTGACCAGGCCCTGCTCCATGTACTCTGACTGCCCTGCAGCCCCCTGACCTGGGACATGAAGGCTGCCTCCCTGTCACCGGGCCAGGCATGAAGCAGTGTGTCCACCATGGCCAGTCCATCTTGGATGTACCACCCCCTTGCAGAGAGTTCAGAGTTCCAGAGATGACACTACCCAGAAGCGCCACCACCACCCCACCCCGTCACCGTTGTTATGAGAATGAGAGAGAGAGAGAGAGAGAGAAAGATTTGTGTAGGGGATGGGGGAGGCTAAGCCAGGGGGAGGCAGGCTGTGCAGAGGCCGCCCAGATCAGCATCGTCTTCCTGGGGCAGAGCCGCCCAAGCCCCTCCTCTCAGCAGTGAATTCTGGGCCCCAGGAAGCACATCCCACCCAGTCCAGCCTCTTCCCATCTCAGCCCCAGCCCGGGAACTCTCTAGAGTCAGAAAATGATGACAGAGGGGCCTGGCTCCAGGGCTGTGAAGGGGACACCCACCACCAGAACCCTCTGGGCCCACCCCCCACATGTGGCCCTAGCGGAGGCCACATTCCACCTCCTGTTGCTTCTCCTGCTCCATGGCGCGTACAAGATCCTGCACAAACCGCATCTCGGAGGCCACCTGCTTGGCCAGAGCCTCGTAGCGGTTCTCAAGGCGGCTGAAGCGGCGCTTGAGCCCGCTGGCCCCTAGCAGGGCACCCTTGGCCTCCTCCTGGGCCTGCCGCTGGAGGGCCTCGGTCTTGTGCAGCTCTTGCCGCAGCCGTCGCAGGTCCTGGCCAATGCTCTCGTTCTCCTCCCTGTACCAGGCCTCCTTCTCCTCATAGATGGCTGTCAGGGCCTCGATGTCCTCATGGAAGAGCCGCCGGCTGTGTTCCAGCCCACGCAGGCCCTCCTCGGCCGCCGCCACCTCCTCCAGTACCTTGGAGAAGCGCTCGAAGTTGATGTAGGTATTGTTGGGGGGCATGCTCGAATGGGACTTGATAGTGTACTCCTTGAGGCGGGCTGTCTTCAGGCGCCGACGCTCCGGTTTCCGGCCACTGTCTTCCCTCCGCACATTCCGCCGCCTGATCGCCTGCAGGGGGAGAGAGAACACAGCCTGGAACAGGGGGCAGGTGGCTGACCACCGAGGGCCACATCCAGCCTCTGCTTGCTTTTGTAAATAAAGTTTTGTTGGCACACAGACATGCTCATTTGCATGCATATGGTCATGGTGCTTTCCTGATACAAAGGCAGAGCTGAATACTGATGCCAGGGACCACAGAGCAAAACACAGAGTGATTGGCCCTTTACAGAAGGCTGCCAACTTTGGCCTAGAGGTGACCCCTTCTGAAAGTTTCTGTGGGAGGGAGCCCAGCAGCATGCACAGAGGGACCAAGGATGCCAGCGGATGCCTCGGTGAGATGGCTCTGCCACCATTTCAGGGGGCACCTCATCTCCCACTGTCCAGACGACCACTCTGGGGACCCTCCCTGGATGCTGAGGGCTTGTCACGACCACCATCCCTCAGGGGGAGCAGCCCCCACCTCACCTTGATCCAGGAATGCTCCAGGCTCTGGGAGATGGTCATTCTCCTCCTGGAAAAGCACCCCCCACCCCAGCCCTGGTTAGTCACATGTGTGCCATCTGCACCGTCCTCCCCCCACGGAGCAGCGAGCAGGGAAGGGTTTTCCAGGCTCTCCCTGCCCCAGTTCTGCTCTCTGCCGCCCGTCCAGGGCTGGCTCAGACACCTGTCCCTGAGGATCCCCAACCCCTAAGTTCACCCTCCAGCCTGGCAACAAGTCCCTGAAATGACCTGAAATTATACACACAATCCAGGCACGCGCTCTGCTAAGCCAGCCACCAGGAGCCTGTCAAGGCACCTTTGGGGGCATAGGCTCGGGGTTCTCGGTATTCCCTGAGGGATTAACAGGGTCGAGACCTAACGCTGGGGTCAAACAACAAACAGCTCACAACTCAGGTGCCCACAGGAGGGGCCGGAAGGCAACAAGAATGGGCAGAATACACAGGGAGGGCTGCGGCCACAGAGAGCACCTCCCTGTGAATAGAGGCTCTGTGCTGCCAGGACTTGGAGATTTTTTTCCTAAAACAAAAAAGTAGCAACCTGGAATTTCATGTGAAACCCCAATCTTAAAGTTGGCAATGAATTTAAGCTTCTTAAGACACAGTGTGGGCCAACCTAAGCCATCCATTGCTATCTCCAGCCCAAAGCAGAAGCCAGTTACGAAGACATGGTGACTTGGAGAGAGGTCTTCTCAGCCACACCACCCATTCCAGGGAGACTCGTTTGGCCTTCCCACGGGGCTGCTCCCTGACCCCTCTGCCCAGCCTGTGCTTACTTGGGGTCCTTGACAAGCAGCCGGCGGATGAAGTCCTTGGCCAGCTCGCTGGTGTTGCTAAAGTACTCCTCATCGAAGTCATAGTTCACGGCTGAGATATTGGTCAGGGTCTCCTGCTTGGTCTCACCCAGGAATGGGGATGCGCCACTCAAACTGGAAGACAAACATGAAGCTCAGTGTCCCCTGTGTTTGTTCCATCACCAGGCTGCTGCCCGGAGAAGTGTTCACGAAGGGGCCAACAGAGGAAGGCGGACCTTGAGCCCTAACCATCCCACACATGCATTCCCTGGACCTTCCAACCAGCCCCTGCCCTGGCTGCCAACCAGAAGGCAGTAAGCAGTCAATGCCCAGCTAAGATAAATGCTAAAACCTGTGAGTGAAAATCCTTGTGGAAGCTCAAAGTATCTATGTAGATGCACAATCTCAAAGAATCTGCCCCAGAACATTTAGTGACTCCAGTGGAAAAAACAGTCACTTTCCAAGAGAATCTTTGGCTGACGCCACCTAGCACACGGTCAAGGTCGGCATCACTGGTGATGACACACACAGGTGTCACCTGCCTTCCTGATACTCTGCACTGCGTGGGCCACACCACCACCCCTGTGGGGCTCTGGGCAACAGATACTAATTTATGGTACAAAACATATATTTGGTCTTCAGCCTGGTCCTTGGATATATGGCTCCCATAACCCTTGGAATTTCCTAAAACATAATGATAGGGGGGCAGCAGGAAGTGTCAGGCGGGTACTCACAGGATATAGGTGATGACACCAATGCTCCTAGAAGAGAACACATGAGAAGAGGAAGGTCAGCTTAGCTGCGGGGTGCAGCACCCTGACTCCCAGAGTTTCTACAGGGCAGGGGCCCAGAGCCCACATGGGAACGCTATAAGCCCAAGGTTTCTGGTCCAGCTGGGCAGCAGGTCTGTCAGCCCACAGGTCTGTCAGCCCTGCTCCCCTTCTCCTGCCCTGGGGTCTCAGGACTGGATAAACACACCTTTGGCCACACCCTCCTGTCAAGGCTCAAAGGGGCCACAGTGAGGGCAGGGCAAACAGCACCATGGCCCCACAGTCCCAGCAGATCTGGGACCCAGCATAGGGCCAGCAGATCGGCAAACTGTTTTTTGTGTTGTTGTTTTTTTATAGAAAAGCTAGCAACAATGTATTGACCACAGCAAAAACACACTGAGGACAGTGAAACCAGGACCATTTCCCCCCAGTTGTAAATTTCACGGGGTCCCTTAGAGATTAGGGGATACGTGCCTGTGGGGAGAGGAGGAGAAGGGAAAGGCACAGGTATGCTCCCGGAGGGAGAACGTGCTGGGACCTTCATTTTCAGGGGATTTTAAAGGCTGGGCATTTAGGGGAGGTGTTAGGGGAGAATCAATAGACTATTCATCAGCTTTATGCTGATTTACCAAAATGAGATTTATTCCCTTCATTTGTCTACCTTTTGGTTGTAGTTGGCAAATGGCACTAATTGGATTTCTGTTATCTGTCTCCCTCAATAGGATGACTTAAGCTATTTACCCTCTGGCTGGGGAGGAGAAGTGCAGACCATTTACTCTTAAATGTCCTTGTTTTAAGGAAGATAGGATTTACTAGGTGACTGCAAACTGCTGTTTATCTGTCTTAGTTTCCCTATTCCGCCTGTCCTGGAATTTTCCTAGCTTCTTACTATTCTATCACATCTTTACATGCTCTTCCTTCTGTGTCCTAATCTTCTTTTCTTATAAGGACACCAGGCGTAATGGTTAGCGCCTACCCTAATGACCTCTTTTTATTTCTTTATAGACACTATCTCCAAAGAGGAGATACTGAAGTTAGAATTTCAACATACGAATTTTGGAGGCATACAATTCAGCCTGTAACAGTCACTGAGTCACTGAAAACAAGGAAAGCCTGAGAAATTGTCACAACCAAGAGAAGACTAAAGACACATGACAACTTAATGTCATATGGTATCCTAAATGGAATCCTGGGACACTGGATTAAAAAAAAGAACACTGGGTTAAAAATTAGGAAATATGAATAAACAAAGACTTTAATTAATAATAATAATGTGTCAATATTGTGTCCATTAATAACGTATCCATTAATTGTGCAACAAATAAATCATACTAATGCACGTTAATAACAGGAGAAACTGTGTGTGTAATGGGGATTTGGGGTGATTATTTGGGAATTCTGTTCTATCTGCTTAATTTTTCTGTAAATCAAAATCTGTTCTAGCCCAGCCGGTGTGCTCAGAGACTGAGCATCGACCTGTGAACCAGGAGGTCACGGTTTGACTCCGGTCAGGGCATATGCCCACTGCGGTCGTGCAGGAGGCAGCCGATCAGTGCTTCTCTCTCATCATTGATGTTTCTATTTCTCTCTACCTCTCTCTTCCTCTCTGAAATCAATAAAATATATATTTGTTAAAAACTGTTCTAGCCCTAACCGGTTTGGCTCAGTGGATAGAGCATCGGCCTGCGGACTGAAGGGTCCCAGGTTCGATTCCGGTCAAGGGCATGTACCTTGGTTGCAGGCACATCCCCAGTGGGGGGCGTGCAGGAGGCAGCTGATAGATGTTTCTAGCTCTCTATCCCTCTCCCTTCCTCTCTGTAAAAAAATCAATTAAATTTTTTTTTTAAAAAACTGTTCTAAAAAATAAAGCCTATTCGTTTTAAAAAAAATTAAATATAGTCTCAAGAACACCGTAAAAGAACTGATTTACTGTTACTTTCAGTATAGCCCCAGGATGCTTTACAAAGCAGTCACACAAATGAGTCCTTAGCTAGTGTTCTGGTCTGTTTTTATTGCTTTTGCCTTGCTGCACTCCAATCAGAAATTCCAAGTTATTTTGCACTTTTATAAAATAACTACCAACAATCAAAATTTGTCAATTGCCCATGATGTTCAGATGACAATAATATCCACCACAGGATAATACAACCAAAATATTGGACATTGCCTTTTACTAGTGAAACTTAACACATCATGTCCATCACTGGATAAGACAAGAAAAATACAAACTAAAGAGACCTAATTACAGTTAGCAGGACGCATCTGCCCTTGGCTGTGCCTGCGTAGTCAGAGCTGCACAGTGCAGAAGGTCCAAGTCCGGGTCCTCCTCCTCCTCCTCCGCCCTGCTGCACCCCGCTCCCCACGGTGGGTTCAGACAGCGCATGTGCAGTGCTTAACAGCAGGCCAGGAGCCCAAGAATTAGTCCTTTCTCACCTTAGAAGAAAACTCTCCTAGTTAAGTGAAAGGGGTCATGAGCATACTCTTTCATGAAGAGGACTGGTTTGACTCGCCAAGTCAGGCAGACGCCGGGGCTTTAGGGGATGAGGTCCCAGCAGTAGCGCCAAGCAGCGTAAGCAGCCTACCCGTGCCACAGAAACCAAGAAGGTTGTAACGGCCCGGCCAGTCCCCACGTGTAACTGTTTTCCACCACTTACTCACTGTGGTTCCGGAACACAGTTGCCGCCACCGTTCCTGTTAATGCCTTTCCAACCCTTTCCCAAACTGTTTTTATAGCGGGTCAGACAGTGAGCATTTCAGGGCATTGTGAATATTTATGGGCCACTAATGGTCTGTCGTATATTTGTCTTTTTTTTTTTATTTCACCCGAGGATGAGGACATTTTCCATTGATTTTTAGGGAGAGTGGAGGAGAGAGGGAAAGACAGACAGAAATATCGATGTGAGAGAAACACATCGATTGGTTACTCCTGCACAAGCCCTGACCAGGGCTCGGCGAGGGAGGAGCCTGATCGGAATCAAACCCAGGACCCTTCGGTCCACAGGCCAACACTCTATACCTGAGCCAAATCGGCTAGGGCTCTGCTGTTTTTAATGCCCCTTTAAAAAAAACTGAGACCAGCCGAAACCGGTTTGGCTCAGTGGATAGAGCGTCGGCCTGCGGACTGAAAGGTCCCAGGTTCGATTCCGGTCAAGGGCATGTACCTTGGTTGCGGGCACATCCCCAGTGGGAGATGTGCAGGAGGCAGCTGATCGATGTTTCTCTCTCATCGATGTTTCTAACTCTCTATCTCTCTCCCTTCCTCTCTGTAAAAAATCAATAAAATATATTTTAAAAAAAAACAAAAAACAAAAAAAACAAAACAAAACTGAGACCACAACTCCCAGCTCCTAGGCCTGTTCTGGCCATTGGGCTGCATTTTGCTGAACCCACAGCACCAAGACCATGGGATGGGCAATGCCCCAGCCTGTAGCTCCTGGGGATGAGAAGGAGGAGATTCCACAAGGAGCAGGCCCAGGTGTGTGTGCTAGACCCAGCGCTAGACAGCCCTGGGTCCCCAAAGCTACCCCTGACTCACCACATGTCCGCCTCCAGACCCAGGGGTTCATAGTTGACAATCTCAGGAGCTGCAGGGACAGGGAAACAGAAGGTACAGGGTCAGGAACTGGTTGCATCTAAGGCCACACTGGGCACATAGCCAAGGGCAGTGGTACAGTTCCCCTACCCTGAAGGTAACTGGGGGTCACTCGGGAAAACACCCACAAATGCACAGGCAAAGCCAGCTCTGAGGCAGGAAGGCTGAGACAGTGACAGCACCAACCCAAGGTCTTTTCGTAATTGTTAATCCTCACCTGAGGATATATTTTTCCATTAATTTTTAGAGAGAGTGGAAAGGAAGGAGGGAGGGAGGAGGGGGAAGAAGAGAGAGAGAGAGAGAAATATGGATGTGAGAGAGACACAATTGGTTTCCTCCCTCAAGAGCCCCCACCTGGGCCAGGGGATTGAACCTACAACCCAGGTATGTGCCCTTGATCAGGAATCGAACCTGCAACCCTTTGGTACGTGGGTCAGTGCTCTAAACACCGGCAGGGCCCAACCTGAGGTCTTGAGCTTCCCCTTACCCAATGCCAGGGCATTGAGGGCAGTGAGTCAGGCATCCAGTGACCAGGCCCAACTCACCCTACACTGCTGGAGATCCTTGAATACAACTACCCAAGCCCCAGCCCCTGATGCACAGGCAGGGCCTTACCAACAAATTCTGGAGTGCCAAAGATGTTTTTGAACTCGTTCCCGGCTTCAATCTTGTGAGCGATGCCAAAGTCAATAAGCTTGATGCGTGGGTTGGGCACGTTCTTGTCTAGGAGCATGATGTTTTCGGGCTGGGGGGGGGAGGGGAGGGAGAGCAGGGCAGTGGGAGGAGGATCTGCTGCTTCTGCTGGCCTGGCATCTCTGGGAACAGCACCTGGAATTTCCCTAAGCACCCCCCAACTCCCAGTCCGTGGGGTGTGGGCAGGCTGATGCCACCCTGAAGGTCCAGGCCTGAGCAGGTCCCTCTCCTCAACTCCCAGAGCATCACAGGTCCAGGAGGGGTACATTCTGTGCCCATGAAAGCAGAACCCTCTCTTGAGCCCCCATCCTCACCTGCACCGGCCAGCCAGGCTGGTGCAGAGCTTCCCAGTGGGGCTTACCTTGAGGTCAAAGTGGGCGATGCGCTTGGAGTGTAGGTAGTGGACGCCATCCAGGATCTGCTTAAGGAACTGAGTGGCCTCGTCCTCTGTCAGCGACTCCTTCTCGGCCAAGAAATCAAAGAGCTCCCCACCAGAAACCAGCTCCAGGATGAGCACCACATCGGTCTTATTCTCAAAGATGTCATGTAGCGTGATGATGTTGGGGTGCCGAATCTCCCGCAGGATGTTCACCTCCCGCTCAATCTCCTCCCGGCTGACCCCCCGCCGGCTGGATGACAGGCGGCGTTTCTTGATGAACTTGGCTGCATACTCCTTCCCAGTGCCCTTCTGCCGGCATTTCCGCACAATGGCAAACTGGCCGCTGCAGGGACAGAGGGGGAAGGGAGGTGATCAGAGCATCAAGAGGGACCTAGGCCCGCCACCATCTCCTGGGCAGCACTCTCCGAGCTCCTGCACCACGTAGGTGCAAGTCCCCGCTGCGTCCAAGATGTACCCAGTAGGTATGCTGCTATGGGAGTGCAAAGCGCACAAGACACAAGGCTGCCTGGCATATTTGCAACAGTGAAAAAAATAAAAACAGCTCAATGTTTACCAAGAGGGAACTGAAATCCATCATGGAAATAAATCCAGTGGAATCTTACACCATCATGAAAAAGAATGAAGGCAACTCTTTAAGCTCAGTGAAAAAAAGCCACCTGCAAAATGACACACAGAATGAGATCTTTTTGTTTAAAAATGGTATATATTATCCATACATACAGATATATTTATGTACGTATATGCAGAAAATAAGGTCTGCAAGACACACACCAAGCTGTTAACAATAGCCATCTCTGAGGAATGGGATTGAGGAAATAAGGGCAGCAAAAAGGGTTTCTCATTTATCTGATAAAATTCCATACTGAGCCCTGGCTGGTTTGGCTCAGTGGATAGAGTGTCGGCCTGCGGACTAAAGGGTCCCAGGTTCGATTCTGGTCAAGGGCATGTACCTTGGTTGCGGGCACATACCCAGTAGGGAGTGTGCAGGAGGCAGCTGATCAATGTTTCTCTCTCATCGATGTTTCTAACTCTCTATCCCTTTCCCTTTCTCTCTGTAAAAAATCAATAAAATATATGTTTTTTAAAAATTCCATACTGACTCAACTTTTTATAGGATATTCCATTATTTTAAAAAACTAAGAAAAAAGAAAGAGCCAATGACTTCAAGAGAGCTTCTTATTCAATAGGCAGAGTGAAAGAAATGCACACATTTTCTTGTTTTTTGTTGATTTTAGAGAAAGAGGGGAAGGGAGAGAGAGACTGATTTGTTGTTCTACTTATTTATGCATTCTTTGATTGATTCTTGTATGTGCCCTGACTGGGGATCCAACCTGCAACCTTGGAGTATTGGATGACACTAACCAACTGAGCTACCTGGCCAGGGTCAAAAATGCACACAACTTTCAAAACAAGAGAAGAGTGAGGATGTGGAGAAATTAGAACGTTCACACACAACTGGTAGGAATGCAAAATAGGGTAGCTGCTGTGGAAAAGTCTGGTGGTTCCTCAAATGGTTAACATAGAATTACCATCTGACCTAGCAATTCCACGCCTAGGTATGTATCTAAGAGAAATGAAAACATGTGTCCACACAAAAACCTGCACATACATGTTCATAGCAGCATGATTCCCAACAGCCAAAACATGGAAACAACACGTTTCTGTCCATCAACACATGAACAGATGTGGTCCATCCACACAGGGGAACATTATGTGACCATGAAAAGGAGTGAAGCACTGACACTCGTTACAATGTGGATGGACCCTGAAATCATGCCGCTCAGTGAGAGAAGCCAAACACAAAAGGCCACACAGTGTGTGATTCTATGTATGCAAAATGTGAACAGGCAAATTCAGAGACAGAACTGGGTTAGTGGTTGTCAGGGGCTGGGGAAAGGGGATGGGGTGGGTGCTAATGGGGAGATGAAATGTTCTAAAAATAGTGGTGATGGTTGCAGAACACTGTGAATACCCTAAAGATCATGAAATTATGCATTTTAAATGAGTAATTTAATTATATCTGAAGATAGCTGTTATTTATTAATCCTCACATGAGTATATTTTCCCATTGATTTTTAGAGAGTGGAAGGAAGGGGGAGAGAGAGAACATCGATGTGAGAGACACACATCGACTGGTTGCTTCCACACACACCCCGACCAGGGCTGGGGATCGAGCCTGCAACCAAGGTACATACCCTTGACCAGAATCGATCCTGGGACCCTTCAATCCATACCAATGCTCTATCCACTGAACCAAATTGGCTAGGGCAAGATAGCTGTTATTTAAAAGAGAGATAAATTCTATGTACTGCACTCCAGAGGGCTATCCAATGTCCAAACTATTTTTTCTTCAATATATTTTTATTCATTTCAGAGAGGAAGGGAGAGGGAGAGAGAGATAGAAACATCAATGATGACGAATCATTGCTCAGCTGCCTCCTGCACCTCCCCCTCCCACTGGGGCCCGAGCCCACAAACAGGGCATGTGCCCTTGACTGGAATCGGAACCTGGGACCCTTCAGTCCCAGGCGGACGCTCTATCCACTGAGCCAAACCAGCTAGGGCCAATGTCCAAACTATTTTGCTACCTAGGAACTTAGTTACATTAACTTGCTTTAACTCAGAAGTTGACTAAAAAAGGCCAAACAATAAATATATTAAGCTGTATGAGCCACATGATCTCTGTCACAATCTTTCTGTGTTCTTACAACCTTTTAAAAAAACTAAAAAGCACCGAGGCCGGTGTTGCTCAGTAGTTAGATCGTTAGGGCATGTGCAGGAGGCAACCAGTCAATGTGTCTCACTCACATTGATGTTTCTCTCTCTCTCTCCCTCCCTCCTTCCCACTCTCTCTAAAAATCAATGGAGCCCAGCCGGCGTGGCTCAGTGGTTGAGCATCAATCTATGAACCAGGAGGTCACGGTTCGATTCCTGGTCAGGGCACATGCCCAGGTTATGGGTTCAGTCCCCAGTGGGGGGCATGCAGGAGGCTGCCGATCAATGATTCTCTCTCATCATTGATGTTTCAGTCGCTCTCTCCCTCTCCCTTCCTCTCTGAAATCAATAAAAATATTTATTTTTTTAAAAGGTGGGGCAAGCCCTAGCCCACCTAACCCGGTGGTCGGCAAACTGCGGCTCAGCAAACCGTGGCTCGTGAGCCACATTCGGCTCTTTGGCCCCTTGAGTGTGGCTCTTCCACAAAATACTGGCTCTTCCACAAAATACCAACTTCTGCGCATGGGTCACAGTTTCAATCGCACTGTACATGCGTGCCCCCACGTGGTATTTTGTGGAAGAGCCACACTCAAGGGGCCAAAGAGCCACATGTGGCTCACAAGCCACAGTTTGCCAACCATGGTCCTAGCCGGTTTGACTCAGTGGATAGAGCGTCCACTTACGAACTAAAAGGTCCCGGGTTCGATTCCGGTCAAGGGCACATGCCCGGGTTGTGGGCTCGATCCCCAGTGGGGGACTTGCAGGAGGCAGCCGATCCATGATTCTCTCTCATCACGGATGTTTCTATCTCTCTCTCCCTCTTCCTTCCTCTCTGAAATCAATAAAAATATTTTTTAAAAATAAAAATAAAAATAAACAAAATAAAAAATAAAAAGGTGGGGCAAGTTCAAGATGGACAAAATTATTCCCGATCATGGTAAGCTAAATAAAAACCCCTCCACAGATGTCTGAATCCAAGGAACCTATGAATGTGTCCTCACACTGCAAAAAACAAAAACAAAAAACTTTGCAGGTGGAATTAAGTTAAGGACCCTGAGATGAAATAATCCTGGATTACCAGGGGGTGCCCAGTGTCATCACAGGGTCCACAGAAGAGGGCGACAAGAGGGTCAGAGGAATGGAAGAAGCTACACTGCTGGCTGTGAAGATGGAGGGAGAGGCCTCGAGCCCAGGATGCGATGCCTCTACGAAAGGCCAGAAACAATTCTCCCTGGAGCCTCCGGAGAAACCAATCCTGCAGATCCATTTCAGCTCCTTTTAAATATATATATATATATTTTTTTAAATTGATTTCAGAGAAGAAGGGAGAGGGAGAGAAACATCAATGCTGAGAGAGAACCATCAATCAACCACCTCCTGCAAGCCCCCCACTGGGGATTTAAGCTGGCAACCCAGGCTGAGCCACACCAGCCAGGCCATTTCAACTCCTGAATCCCAGATCTTTTTTTTTTTTTAATATATTTTTTATTGATTCTTTTTATAGAGAGGAAGGGAGAGGAACAGAGAGAAATATTGATGAGAGAGAAACAGATCAGCTGCCTCCTGCAAACCCCCTACTGGGGATATGCCTGCAACCAAAGTACATGCCCTTGACCGGAATCGAACCCGGGACCCTTTAGTCCACTGGCCGACGCTCTATCCACTAAGCCAAACCAGCTAGGGCTGAATCCCAGAGCTTTAAGATAATGAACATGTGTTTTTCTAAGCCACTAAATTGTGGTAATTTGTTACAGCAGCAACAGGAAACTAAAATACTAATCTAAAAGTCGAGGGCACAAGTTAGACGTGACAGGTGGTGTCCCTAATTAGGTCTCACCACCATGAATCCACCAAAACAGTCCCCTGGGTACCTATGTTCTTGCCCCGCACTGAAATGCTTTTCTCCCTCCCCTCTGCCAACATCCAAACTAACTCCAGGCCCACATTCCATCCCACAATGATTCCATGGCGGTAATGACAGCAAATGCCAAATGTTCACCTGTGCCAGCAATGCTGGGCTAAGTAAGTGCTGAACATATGGCCTAATTTATATATATAAAAGGCTAATATGCTAAGTGTCTGACTATCCGACCAGTCGCTATGATGCACACTGACCACCAGGGGGCAGACGCTCAATGCAGGAGCTGCCATGATGCACACTGGCCATTTACAGAGAAACGGCACCGCGGACCTGGTGCCCACAAAGCAGCACCTGCTTCCCCCAAGTGGGACACAGGCCCCGCCACCACCCCTAGCAATAGCCCACCAAATCACAGCCAACACTGCCGAGATCCCATGGCGCAAAATGTGGCCCACAGCCCAGCCCAGCCAGCAAACAGTCACTGTGGGCACCGGGTAATGACATCACATAGCAACGCCCAGCTTCCTCTCCCTAGCGACAAATAGCCTCCTTGCAATTTCTTCAGCCCAGGAACACAACTTGCTCTATAGCCAGGTGCAAAGATGTCACACTTTAACCAAATGTCTGTGAAGCGTTTTCCTGTGCCTCATCTCATGTGATCCTCACAGAAGTCCTGGAGTAGGGAGACAGGAGACTCGGTGGAATCCTATTTTCTTTTCATTAGCCAAAAAATGGAGATTTAAAAGTCTTAGAAACTTGACCCGACTGAAAAGAAGAAATGGTGGACCTTGAAAATGACTTCAGGTTTTCTCACTGTGCAGAATAGTCAAACACTGCTGTAGTTATTTTACCCTTTGTTCTCCCTGCGTGATCTATAATAATAATCTGCTTCATGTTGATATTTACAGCTGTGTTGCTGACAGTTACCTGAAAGAGAAGTTGGGGTGCTTCACTGGGCTGGAAAAAGTTTAGCTAAATCAGAAAGCAGGCCTAATTACGCAAGTTTATATATATATATAAAGCTCTCGCTGGCGCCAATCGCACACGTGTGTTTTGATCTGTCATTGTCAATCATGAATTTGGTTGACACTTCTATTATAGAGAAAGGGTGAATAGTGATATTAAAATATTTCTTCTAATTAATTTCCTTTCAATGTGCACGAATTTGTGCACCAGGCCACTAGTTTTCAAATACAAAGATACTTTTCCTTTAACTTTATCCCAAAATGAACTAACAAATAAAGACAACTAAGATAGAGCTTATGGGAATAGATAAAAAAGATGCTATGGGCTGACTTGTGTCCCCCCAAAATCCATGTGAAGCCCTAATACTCAGCACCTTGGATGTGACTATTTGGAGATGGGGCCTTTTAAAGAGGTAATTAAATGAAAATGAAGTCACTGGGATAAGTTCTAATCCAATATGACTGGTTTTCTTATAAGAAGAGATTAGGAAACAGACACACATAGGGAGAAGACAGCCATCTACAAGACAAGAGGACAGCCCTGGCCAGATGGCTAAGTTAGTTGGAGCGTCGTCCCATACACCACAAGATTGTGAGTTCGATCCCCGATCGGAGCATGTATGAAAGGCAACCAATGGATCTTTCTCTCTCACAGCGATGTTTCTCATTCTCTCTCCCTCCCTCTCTCTCTAGAAATCAATAAAAACATATCCTCGGGTGAGAATTAAAAAAAAAGAAAAGAAAAGACAGACCTCAGAGGGAACCAACCCTGATGACATCTTGATCTCAGACTTCTAGCCTCCAGAACTGGGAGATAATGAATCTGTTGTTTCAATCACCAGTCTGTGGCACTTTGCAATGGATGTCTAAGCTAATACAAATGCACACCCCACTCCATGACATGAAAGCCAGGGCAGAAGTCCACAGACTCATCAACACACAAATTAATTTACTTCCTGAGATGGTCGATGTGAACTTGAATTAGAAAGAAAGAACGAACACACACACACACACACACACACACACACACACACGAAACAAGTTCCCAGTTAATTCAGCCCCATGACTCCTGGGACAGGAAAATGTGGGATTGCTTTACTTGTAATCCCTCTCACCACAATGATTCCTGCAGCTAATTCCCCAAAGACAGTAAATAACTAGACTAGGGAAAGACCTACACCTACTCCAACCTGAATTCCAGTATAATTCCCACCTCTGAAACAGACAGCGTATCATGGTGGCCAACTTCAGAGGCAGAAAGTGAACATGTGAAGGAGGATGGTGTTTGGGGTATAAGGACACACTCATTTCCCAACCCACAGGGCTTATCTTCATTTTGGCATCTAATGGGTCCATTACCAGGATATGGGGGTGAACTGGCTAATGAGTAGGTGGAAGCCAGATGCCCATCTCTGGTTCCAGCACACCTGGCGGCTTTGGAGCCAGCAAGGCTTGGTCTCAAGATCTGAATCCTACTTGGCCATTTACAGTCTGTGTGGCCTAGGGCAAGCTGCTTCCCTTCTCTCAGTCCCAGTTTATCTAAAATAGGAATAATGGCGCTCGCTGGTTTCACTCGGTGGATAGAGCATCGGCCTGCAGACTGAAGGGTCCCAGGTTCAATTCCAGTCAAGGGCACATGCCCAGGTTGCAGGCTCAATCCCCCGTAGGGGGCGTGCAGGAGGCAGCCAATCAATGAGTCTCTCTCATTATTGATGTTTCTATCTTTCTCCCTCTCCCGTCCTCTCTGAAATCAATTAAAAATATTTTTAAAAAATAAAATAGGAATAATGGCACCTGATTCTTCGGTCCTTTAGTAGATGAATGGAAATAACATAAAGATAGAACTCTGCCCTAGCTGGTTTGGCTCAGTGGATAGCGATTTGGCCAGTGGACTGAAGGGTCCCGGGTTCAATTCCGGTCAAGGGCACATGCCTGAGTTGCAGGCTCAATCCCCAGTAGGGAGCAGGCAGAAGGCAGCCCGTCAATGGTTCTCTCTCATCACTGATGTTTCTATCTCTCTCGCCTTCTCCCTTCCTCTCTGAAATCAATTTTAAAAAAATAGAGTTCAGATGTCCAAAGGACATCTACAATTTATACAAGTTGCAACATGGTATGCAGTGATATGTGTCATTAATACTTCACTTCATTTATCTCTGATAATGTTCTGGGCCATTACATAGAGTGGTGCTGTCCAAGGTAGCAGCCACTGGCCACAGCAGCTATCAGGCCCATCCAAATTGAAATGTGCTGTGATCATACAATACACACTAGATTTCAAAGGCTTCATATAAAAAAAAAAGGGAGCCCAGCTGGTGTTGCTCAGTGCTTGAGTGTCATCCTATGAATCAGGAGGTCACGGTTCAATTCCCAGTCAGGGCACATGCCTGGGTTGCCAGCTCGATCCCCAGTTAGGGGTATGCAGGAAGCAGCCGATCAATGACTCTCTCTCATCACTGATGTTTCTATCTCCCTCCCTCTCCCTTCCTCTCTGAAATCAATAAAAATATTTATTTTTTTAAAGTGATAAAATTTTTCACTAATAATTTTATAGCAATTACAAGCAAAATAATAGTCTGATCAACCAGGTTAAATAAAGTATATTGTTAAAATTATTTTAAAAAATTTTTTTTTTTTTTGCCAAAACCGGTTTGGCTCAGTGGATAGAGCGTCGGCCTGCGGACTGAAAGGTCCCAGGTTCGATTCCGGTCAAGGGCATGTTCCTGGGTTGCAGGCACATCCCCAGCAGGGAGTGTGCAGGAGGCAGCTGATCGATGTTTCTCTCTCATCGATGTTTCTAACTCTCTATCTCTCTCCCTTCCTCTCTGTAAAAAATCAATAAAATACATTTAAAAAAATAAAAATAAATAAAATAAAATAAAATAAATTTTTAAAATATATTTCTTTATTGATTTCAGAGAGGAAGGGAAAGGGAAAGAGATAGAAACATCAATGATGACAGAGAATCATTGATTGGCTGCCTCCTGCACACTCCCTACTGGGGATCGAGCCCACAATCCGGGCATGTGCCCTTGGCTGGAATCGTACTGGGACACTTCAGTCCGCAGGCCGATACTCTATCCACCGAACCAAACAGGCTAGGGCATAAAATTCTTAAAATTGACACAGCTTTAACATTTTTTTATTAAATTGCAATAAATTTCCTATGTGGCTCACATTATACAAGTTGCCTAGCTCTTTTGTTGGTTTTTCATAGACTTCTAGAGAGAGGGGAATGGGGGCAGGGAGAGACATCAATGTAAGAAAGAAAAATCAATCATTTGCCTCCTACACACACCCCAACCGAGGCCAAGGAATGAACCTAAAACCTAGGTATGTGCCCTGACTAGAAACTGACTGTGAGACCTTTTGGTGACGGGACGATGCTCCAACCAACTGAGCCCCGCTAACCAGGGCTGCCTGGCTCTTTTAATGGCTGCACAATATTCCACCCACCAACGCAAGGTGCTGTGATGGCCACTGAAGAGGCTTCCCATCTGTTGCTCATATAAAATCTTTATAGTTGCCCTGGCCGGCCTGGTTCAGTGGAGAGAGCGTCAGCCTGTGGACTGAAGGGTCCCAGGTTCAATTCCAGCCAAGGGCACATGCCTGGGTTTCGGGCTCGATCCCCAGTGTGGGGTGTGCAGGAGGCAGCCGATCCATGATTCTCTCTCATCATTGATGTTTCTATCTCTCTCTCCTTCTCCCTTTCTCTCTGAAATCAATAAAGAAATATATTTTAGAAATAAATAAAAGCCAAAACCGGTTTGGCTCAGTGGATAGAGCGTCGGCCTGCAGACTGAGGGGTCCCAGGTTCGATTCCAGTCAGGGGCATGTACCTGGGTTGCGGGCATATCCCCAGTGGGAGATGTGCAGGAGGCAGCTGATCAATGTTTCTCTCTCATCGATGTTTCTAGCTCTCTATCTCTCTCCCTTCCTCTCTGTAAAAAATCAATAAAATATATTTTTAAAAAATAAATAAAAAATAAAATAAAAATAAAAATCTTTATAGCAACTATTCCTGTTTCTAGGTCATTGGGCCATGTATGTATATATTCCCACTGAATTAATTCAGCAGAATCGGTGAGTTAAAGGGAATATACATATATTTTGCTGATTTTTGCCAAACTACCCTCAGCAGGAGAGCCTCATACATTTTCTTTTTTAAAAATATATTTTATTGATTTTTTACAGAAAGGGAGAGGGATAGAGAATTAGAAACATCGATGGGAGAGAAACATCGATCAGCTGCCTCCTGCACACCCCCTACTGGGGATGTGCCTGCAACCAAGGTACATGCCCTTGACCGGAATCGAACCCGGGACCCTTGAGTCCACAGGCCGACGCTCTATCCACTGAGCCAAACCGGTTCGGCTCCTCATACATTTTTAACAATAAAGTTTGAGATTGGGAGGCAGGTGAGGGAGAGACTTCATTGGCTACCACTCAAAACAGAGGAAATTCCTAAAGGAGAGACTTCAGAATCCCAAAGGAGTCTGCAAAGGCCTGATGCAGGGCTCGCTCATTATTTACATTCCCTTCTGGTGACATCATGGGGCCTTGGCCAGCAGCAAACTCACCAAATAAGGTTTCAGGCTCGGGATGGGGGGGTTGGGGGGTGGTGCCTGGCTGGTCTGGGGCAAGTGGGGGAGCAAGCTCCCAAGGGACGCTCCAAGGCCCAGCCAGGCAGGAAATCAGCTGCCAGGCTGGCAAGGGAAATCTCCCCTCTCTCCCATAAGAATGCTACACAATTGGCAGGAGACTGGGCCCAGGCAGGAGGCCTTCCCTGGAAATGCCAAGAGCTGGGAGACTCAAGTGCTCCCCATAAGAGAGGACTAAAGAGAGGGACAGACCTCTACCAACTAAACCTGCTAATACCTACATATGCCAGGCATTGTGTTAGGTGCCATAGGTACTCAATTATGTTTCTTCCCAAAGGAAATGCACAAAGGATGTCAGAGCAAAGGCTCTCAGCCAGGATGTCTGATTCCAGAGCCCAAACTCATTCCACCAGCACATGAACTTGACTCGCTTCTTGGAGAGTAGGATACAGGACATAAGGGGACATACTGTCCAGAAAACCCCGAAGTGCCTTTCTCCTACCCCGGAGCCTTGTCAGAGGGGCCTGCTCACCTGCCCAGCTCCTCCCCCATCTCATAATGGTCTTCCACATCTTCCTGCCTGAATGTGGACATGGTAGCCGGTCTGCCTTCCAGCAGCTTCCACTCCAGTGAAAGCCCGGTCACTGCAGCCTGCGGACAGGACCTCGGGAAGACTCCTACCAGTGACCCTGGAGGAGACGGGGCAACAGGGAAGAAAGAGTGAGATGCTAGCCATTATTCCTGGCAAACAGAGCAACCTGCTCACCAACCATAGGTTTCACATCACTCCACGCTGAAGTTGCAGGGTTTCTGGGAAGGGCACTTGCATGTGTCATCTCATTTTGACACCAAACAACCCAAAAGGTCTCGAGTCCGTGAGCCCCCGTGCCACCTTGCTCCCATCACTCCCACCAGCCATATATATACTTCCTTACACACTGCCCTAGCCTTTCTCTGCCTCACGCTCCTAGGCTTCTCCCAGAGCCCACACATTCCTAAAAGTTCCCCCATATACGCCACAGCCCCAAACCCTGCCCTCCCTCACTCCCTGCCCAACTTCCTAGTTCTAGCCTCAACATGCTCCCATGCTTCCTGCCCATCAGCAACCCCAAGTCCTCTTCGTCCTTACCCATTCCCCCCACACCTCAGCTAGTCTCTTAGACCCTCCTCGGCGGTGTGCTCCCCAAGTCTTGAATTCCCCAGGAAATGGGCAATGGCTTCCGAGCTCTTGCAAGCCTCCGACCCATCCTTGCCTGCCCCTGACTTTCACCGTCCTAGCAAGACTAACCTCCTCCCTCTCCTCAAAGGCACTCCTCCTGGTATTAAAGGCCTCCACCCCTGTCTCCTTCACCCCAAACGGGACCCGCAAAGGGTCAATCTGTCTTCTCCATTGTCCTTCGCCCCCAACCAACGCATAAGCTCCAAGGCAGACGCTGAGAGCCCCCTTCATAAATAGCTCCAGGGGTCCCAACCCGTAATGTCTCTGCTCAAGCTGCCCCGAGGCCGCCACGCCCCTCGCAGGCCCGGGCCCAGACCCTTTTCCGCTCAACAAACGCCTCACCCAGACCCCCCTCCCCCTACCCTCCCCGCAGTGTTCTCCATACCCGCAGACCGCGAACAGAATCCGCTCTTCACTTCCCACAGCTCGGCGCCCGGCCGGTCCCTTCGCCACGCTGATCCTCCTAACGCGCTGACCCGCGCTGACGTCACCGCGTCTGCCAGTGCCCGGCCCTGAGAGAGGAATCCACCTCCCATTGGTCAGCGCGCCCGCCACTCGTGACGCCCCGCCCTCTGCTGCCTTCCCGGCCGAGGCCCTCTGGCGTCCGGCTATCCACACCCGGATGCCACCTCGCCATTGGCCTACAGGCTTGCCTTCATGCAGCTGATTGGCCATAATGAACGCCGGTCAAACTTATGCTCTCCTCTGACGAGGGTTCTGAAGCTGGGAGGCGGGATGCTGAAGTCCTGCATCCCTCTTCCGGCCTTTCTTGGGGCACAAGATACGCGAATCCAAGGCCTAGTTCCGGCAATGGCAGCTCCTGGGGTGGACCGTGGGACTGCTTTAGTCCGTGAGTGGCAGTAAAATGTTACCCACATTCCAAATGTTTGAGGATCCTTCTGTGACTCCTATTTGTCTCAAGATACTAGCATTTACTGAGCCTTAGTATGTCCCAATCAGCAAACCGAGGTAAAATATATTAACATTTCTCCTTTCTACAGTCAGGGAAACTGACACCCAGAGAAGTTAGGTAACCCAACCAAAAGGCAGTAAATGACATGGCTGAAATTCATTCCCAGATAGACCTGTGTTATGGGTTGGCTCAACGAGATAGACCACCGATTCAGAATTTAAATTTAATAGCCTTTATTAAGCTGGCCAGCTGACCACAGCCCGTACCTTCCCCCTCTGGGAAGCCTCGCGGCATGTGGCAAAGAGCAAGTGTGCATTATGATTTTTATAGCAAAACAGTGTTACCTTAGAAGCTCACAGAAAGTTCATAAGCACAAAGGGGGGGTAAACAGAGTCACACCTGACTGGTCTAAGACAATCTAGCAATTTTTCTTCCATGGTTCCTAACCCTGCAACCCCCCTCCATACGTTAGTCCCTCCTCCCAGCACATACACAATCCTCATATCCTGGCAACACAATTCTTCCTCATACATCCCCCTCCCTCCGAGCACATTCAATTTCTCATGTCTTATTTCCTCCCCTTAGCACATTCTGTAACATTCTGTAACCCTTCCATGCCGCAGTCCCTCACCCTAGCACACCTGAACCCCAAATCAATGCTGATCCACCTCAGATGCCATCAAACACAAGACCCTCTATCTTTTGGCCTTTGCCAGCTGCCCTAACATCTTGCCATTCTCCCTTTGTTCACTCCAACCCCATTTGCCTTCCTTCTGACCTCAAACATTTCATTCCTACCCTAGATCTTGACATGAGCTGCTGCTTCTACCCGGAGAGCGCCTTCCTCCATTCTTGTCTAACTCCTATGCACACTTCAGCACACAGCTAAAGCAGCACCTTCTCCCATACCCAGTTTCCCGCCTATTACATCTTCCATGCATATAATACTTTTCTTACAACTAATGAACCAATCTTGATACATTTTTATTAAGCAAAATCCACTTAATTCAGATTCCTGGTTTTCCGTCCTTTTTCTGTCCCATGATCCCACATGATTTAGTTGCCACATCTCCTTAGGCTCTTGGCTCTGACAGTTTTCTCACTTCCCTGACTTTTGTTCTTTTGTTAATCCTCACCCAAGGATAATCTTTCCATTGATTTTTTTTTAAGAGAGTGGGAGGGAAGGAGGTGGAGGTGGGGGAGAGACATCAATGTGAGATGTATTGATTGGTTACCTCTTGAACTCCCCCTGACTGGGGCCAGGATGGAACCTGCAACTCAGGTACATGCTCTTGACTGGGAATCGAACCTGAGACCCTTTGGTGGGTGGGCAGACATTCTAACCATTGAGCCAGACCGGCTAGGACTCACTTCCATGTTTTTGATGAGTCTGAGTTTTGAGGATTGGTCAGGTATTTTGTAGCTTTTTCTTGAATTGGGATGTCTGATGTTTTTCTCAGTAGAGTGGAGTGATCGGTTTTAAGACCAGATGTAAAGTGCCATTCTCATCACATCATATTCAGAGTCCATACTATCAACATGACTTATTGCTGTTGATGTTGAACTTGGTCACCTGGCACTAGATGTCAGGTTTCTCTTAAAGTTACATGTTTTTCTCTGCTTCTAAACTGTATTCTTTGGGAAGCTACTGATGCATAACCCACACTTAATGAGTGAGGAGTTGGAACATCATTTTTACTTGAAGAAAACTGGCAAACAATAATTCAGACTGTGTGTTTGGCAGGCATTTTCTCAAAAAATGAACAAATCAAGCCTGTCACTTCAAGGATAGCAATTGACAGCATTAGTTGCCATGACAAAATTTGAGGTTTCAACCAAAAAAATTTTCAAAATCTGCTTAAGTTTCACTTTAACACTTTCCTAATGAAATTAATAAATGTGATTTTTCAAGTATTTAGTGAAATGTGCCATCTCAAAGCTCCAAATTTGGTTGACCATGTGTTTCCAAATAGTCAACACTTGATGTTACAAAATCATGCATGGGGAAAAACCCAAAGTGCAAGACAGACCAATGAATTTTAATGTAACAGTATAAAAAGCTCACTAATAGGATTTCAGATATTACATTTCAGTAATTAATCTTTAAGAAACTACTTGTTGAGTTTTGGTGTTGCATCAAAGAATAGCCACAATTATCTGAAAACAAGTATTAAGATGCTCTTCTTTTTCAAGTATGGGATGACTGAGGCTAGGTTATCTCCTTAATATTCAACCAAAACAATGTATTGTGCCGGAAGGCAGTCCATCCTTGCTGCTTGACACAGTTGCTGCAAGGAAGAAACATCTGCACAGCTTATGTTTCAAGGGACCTGGCGTATATGGCATATGTTTGCTCCCCCTCTTAGCGCTATGTGTTTTAACCAGGACCACCTCCCCGAGAAAGGTTGTTTCCCCAGGTAAGGATATTTCCCTGGAGTTAGGGATTAACAGGACTAAGGAAGAGAATAAATCAGTAAAACCCCCTAGTGTTACAGAAATACCATGCACTACTTAGGAAGAACTTGGACTAAGACTGTTGGCAATAAATTTGGGATTTGTTGGGCCCACATCCTCAGGGATCTGCCCACCAGGGAAAGCACCAAAGCCTATACCCCTGGAGACCCACCGACACAGGGCAGTCCCAGGGAAGGCAAGCAGCGAGACTGGGAGGACATAACCTTTACTGGGTAGGATAATCTCCTTCAGTCACTTCCTTGTAGCCTATCAGTAGAGCAGTGACCTTGGAATAGCCCTTATAATGGAACACAGAGGTTAACCTAGACAAGATTAAAATCAACAGAACTAGATAGAGACAGGATTTTTGGCAAAGGTCAGATAAGAAACTATGGAAATGAAACAAGGAACTGTAGGTTACCCAAAACATGGTACCATGATGTGATTATAGAGGCATGCTTATAGGATCAAATGGTATAAATACAGATTTAACAGGACAATAGAGAGAGAACCTGGCTATGCTGATCAACTGAACGCTGACTCCATGTCATTCCTTCTTCACTGACTCCGTCCACACCTTTGGGAACCCCTGGACCTGCTGGGGCTGGACCCCAACAGTATTGAAACAGATTTAATGCAGAAGCAGATGGGACTCCAGCTATCCTCTATTAAGCCAAAGATTTCAAAGACTTGCAAAAATGTTACTATTTTGTTAGGAAAACAGGCTTCCACCCCTAAAAATAGGTTAACATAATGGGTTTATCATTTTTAAATCAATTACTATTTTTAAGTTTCTCAGTTTTAATTTCTAAAGATGGTAAATATCAGTAAATATATTCATTTTAACAGAAGTTCTTTGGGGTCCTCAATGTTTGAGTGTATAGGGTCCTGATGCCAAAAAAAAGTTGAGAACTGCTGGCCTAATGCAACCACAAAAAATAACACAATTAAAATTAGCAAATAAAATGAAAATATGGAGCAATACACACACATACACAAACACTTGTAACAGACCAATGCTCAGGTGTCATTACCGATATAATGAAGTCATCAGACATCGGCCCCTATAAATGGAATCACTGTGAATGTAACAGCTATAAAAACACATCAATATGAAGGGGCTCTATTAGCAAGGCATCTGTAAGTGGCACTGTCATCAGTTAATTTAGAATTGGTTAAAAATTTTTGAAGTTAAACCAATGCAGTTCAAACTTCTCAATTTGTAGTCATATTCCTGGCAAAATACTAGGTACTAAAAATGTGCAAAATGGCCCTAGCTGGCTTGGCTCAGAGGATAGAGTGTCGGCCTGCGGACCGAAGGGTCCCGGGTTCAATTCTGGTTAAGGGCACATACCTCAATTGCAGGCTCCTCCCCAGCCCAGGCCCTGGTTGGGGCATGTGCATGAGGCAACTAATCAATGTGTTTCTCTCACATCAATGTTTCTGTCTTTCCTTCTCTATTTCACTCTAAAACAGCGGTTCTCAACCTGTGGGTCGCGACCCCTTTTGGCAGCCGTGGGCAAACTACGGCCCGCTTGAAATGAATAAAACTAAAAAAAAAAAAAAAGACCGTACCCTTTTATGTAATGATGTTTACTTTGAATTTATATTAGTTCACACAAACACTCCATCCATGCTTTTGTTCCGGCCCTCCGGTCCAGTTTAAGAACCCATTGTGGCCCGTCAAAAAGTTTGCCCACCCCTGCCTTTGGGGGTCGAACAACCCTTTCACAGGGGTTGCCTAAGACCATCGGAAAACACATATATAATTACATATTGTTTTTGTGATTAATCACTATGCTTTAATTATGTTCAATTTGTAACAATGAAATTGGGGGTCACCACAACATGAGGAACTGTATTAAAGGGTCACGGCATTAGGAAGGTTGAGAACCACTGCTCTAAAAGATCAATGGGAAAATATCCTCTGGTGAGGATTAACAAAACAAAAATAAAAGCTTTAAAAAAAAATGCAAAATGGAATACAATGTATCCTGGATTGGATCCTGAAACAGAAAAGGACATTAGTGGAAAAGCCAAATGAACCGTCACCTAGTTAATTGTATCATACTAAAGTTTTCAAGGTTTGACAAATGTACAGTGGTTATGCAAGAGGTTATCTAACATCTTTGCAATGCTTTTGTAGATATGAAATTACTCAAGCATATTTTGTAGTGAAGCAATGATTGAGATAATGGTAAAAAATTCTCATCAACAGGAATGATCTGGTGGGACTTGAGGATGCCAAGTCCAGAGTCTGCATGTGGTTATTTGTGGCTTTCCCCATTGGACCATGGACTCCATGAGCAGGGACAATTTAGTTGTCCATGCCTACACTAACCATTATGGCAGCCCCAACACCACCAAACCATGAAAATGTAATGTTAAAACTTTAAATTTCCTTGCCCTGGCTAATGTAGCTCAAGTGGTTGGTTGGGTTTCCTGCCTTGCACCAGGTTGCCAGATTGGTCATGCTGTGTGTGGCAAGGTGGGGCACAGCTGATCAATGTTTCTCTCCCTCAATTGCTGTCTAAAAACCAATTTTAAGAAATCTTAAAATCAGTTCCGTGGCTACACTGACCCGAACATTTCCACTGCTGTCTAGCCACATAGTGGCTGCTCCTCCAGTTAGGACTGGTTCACCACCACACAAATTCCATTTGATAGCCCTGGTAGTCTTATATTTAAACTGACACTTCAGTGTTACATTGAACTTTTTGTATGACAGTATAACCCACAGCTATGCATACTGGCATAAGAAAGTCCATTCCAGCCTGAGCGAACGGAGAAGGAAGTCAACAGACAAAGGCAATCACCACCATAATCAAATTTATTATTCCAATGGCACTAATACAGCTTTGAGGTGCTCTGGTGACATTGCACAACATTTCCTGCCTTCTAGCTTCTGTCCAAACAGAAATGTCTACCTGCTTATTCTTTCCCCCTTTCTGGGGGAAAATCCACTGTGGGCCATTTACCCAAATAAACCTCTTAATGCGTTTTAATTCTTTTTCTTTTTTTTGACATTTGAGTTTTCCTCAGAAATGGAAAGAAGTGTTGGGTGTCCCATCCCACCTCCCCCACCAGCCAAATAAGTCCCTGTAGCCAGGGCATTTCTGTTGCCTCTGAAATCTTGAAATAAATATACAAAGAAACAGCATCAAGTGTTCATGTTGAGCGATGGCACAGAGTGGCCCCAGAACCAGCCAGGCGAGCGGCACTGTGTCTGGACAGTCTCAAGATGTTGTGGAGAATGAGGGCTTGTTGTGGTTGATCATGAGCCGGTGAGGGGGGTGGCACCTGGGAGGCAGGCTGCAGGAAGGGCAACCTACAATTTGTCCAGGAAGTTGTCCAGAGCTGGGATGCCTTCCTTCAGGCCTTTGCGCTTACGTGTCTCGGCCACCACCTGGCTGGGGCGGCTGGTGTTGTCAAAGGGGTCTCCGGGCAGGATCTGCCAGTGGTCGAACACACACTGCGGAAAAGCCTGGCCACCTGTGTTGGATCTCAGGTCGGCAGTGAAGCCTGTGGGAGAAGCAGGTACAGGGCTCGCTGGGCAGTCCAGACTTGGTACGCTGGCCAAGTCTGGAGGTGGGGACACTCACACCAGAGAGATCAGAAACTAGACAACCTGGATGGGATCAGACATTAAAACCCCTAACCCTGCTCCTCACCCAGGCTTGCTCAGAGACCACTACTGAACAAGTGAGGTAATGCTGGCCCACCTCAATCTCCAGCTGCTCACCGAGGGTGAGCCTGAGCTACTTCTCTGCCAGACTCGATCTTCAGATCTCACAAATTTACACGCCTGAGTGACCACTTCCCCCCCAATTCATCAATTCTGAGGTCCACAAGAAGTGGGCCACCTTCTCCTCCTACATAACCATGCTGCTCTTACATCCCAAATGGACAGGGGAACGGGGAGCAGTTTGCGGATTACATCCATGGCTCCCATTAGGCTGCCTCACTCTGGGCCTTGCATAAGGGGCAAGAAACGAGTCTATCCTGGATCAGTCTGGCTGGGGAACAGTGGACTGTGGGCATCTGAGAGCCACCCAGCAAGCACTTACCAAAGGACTCATTGACAGGCAGGTAGGCCTTCACAACAAACATGGGGGTGCCAGCCACCTGGGTCTCCTCAAAGACATGGCCCCGCTTCCTGTTCAGGACTCCGTAGATACCACCAACCACTTGCTCTGGACACTGTCAGCAATAAAAGGCTATTTAGCAGTTGCTCGGTGGGAAGGGGACCAGTAGCAGCAGGACAATCAGGACTCCCTACCTGGATTTCCACAAGGTAGATGGGCTCCATGAGTCGGGGCTGGGCAGTTAGCACACTGGCATAGAGGCAGCGCCGGGCTGTAGGGATGATCTGGCCACCCCCTCGGTGGATAGCATCAGCATGCAGTGTTACATCATGGACATCAAAGCGTACACCACGCATGTTCTCCTCACACAGTGCCCCCTACAGAGGAAGGGGCCAAATTCACCATCAAGCTCCTGCCTCTACTGCAGTCCTCCCTGAGAGGGAAAGGCCAAGTCACACAGCTGTGCTGTGCCAGCCTCCAGGTCTGCAACCACAGAGACCTTACATCTCTTGCCTTGCTCACCCTCCCTAGCGTGCCCTTCTCAAGAGGTAGGACCACTGGCCCCACTTCACTAACAGAAATAAAAACAAGTAACCCCAAGGATTTCATCCCCACCAAAAGTCTGCACAGGTGAGACTGGGCCTATGCCAAAGTCCCACTGATGAACTCTGATGCTAATAATTTTTCAGCTGGATCACCAAATGGCCCCTCACCTCTTTTGTGGCCCACTGGAAGCCGGCCACTACGCTGTCCTTGATCTCGTTGAGATACTGCACACCCTTGGTGATGTCAGTAAGGATATTGGGCCCAGTGCCATCGGGCCCGAAGCACCAGATCTTGCGTGCCTCAGCCACATCCCACTCGTACTTCTCAGCCAGATATCGGGCCCGCTGCTTGAGCTCCTGGCGGGCAGACACTTCACCCTTGTCAATGTCCTCAGCCAGGCCGTCAGGGAAGGGCCGCGCCTTCATGTACAGTCGATTGTGCTTATTGGGAGACTTGGACAGACAGAGCACATTCGACTCCTCGCTAACTGTCTCACGATAGGAGACAACAGGATCGGATTTCTGCAAAAGGAGCATGGAAGTCAGGTCTGCAGGAGGAAGTAACCGCCCAGGACAGGGGTCTCCTAATGAGACTCAGGAAACAGACGGGTAATAGGTGCAAAACTCAGAATGACTAATTTAGTAGCACAGAGCCATGCACATCTCACTTCTGCATAAATACAAAGTATGCAGCTCTTCCCTTGCAGGGGGCTACCCACTGCCAATAGGACTGGCTAAAGAATAATTTATTTTGTGAAATTCTACGCAGTTATTACTTGAAAAGAAGAAATATGCAAAATGTAGGCACTGGCCTAATCCTATTTTGACACATGGAAGACAAGATGAAAAAGCAGTTAACTGGCGGGGGGGGGGGGGGGGGGGGATGTATTTCTACGAGTGGAATGCCTTTTAAGGGACTTAATGAACACGGATCCAAGCTCAGTTATTTAAAAAAGTAAAGGATGAAAAATAGAGGGCCAGAAACTGGACCGAAGGTTGGCTACTAAATGTCTATGCTCTTTAGAAGCTGTATTTGGAGATTTTGGAAAGCAGACTTCCCACACTCCAACCTCAAAGCTGTTGAGGATGTGTATGAACTGCTGGTTTCATATGGGGCAGTCACCTAATGTCCTAGGCGCGGGTGGAAAGGAGGGAATCATCAGAGCCCAGCCTGGACAAGGGCTCTGCCATCCCTACATGCCATCCATCCCTACCCCTACCAGGGACAGCATGCTTCACCTTGATGGGAATGCAGGCGTGGTCCTCTTCCAGGTCTTTCAGGCAGATCTCCAGATGCAGCTCACCAGCCCCAGCAATGATGTGCTCCCCTGACTCCTCAATGATGCACTGAAAGAGGCCATATGTTGATCCAACAATCAAACCCAGAGAACTACTTGGAAAACCCAAGGAACTGGGGAGTGGAGAATGGCAGGCTCCAAGCATCCCTTTCTAGTTGGAGGTTTTTAGGGACATTTTCAGGGCCCGTGGGGGGAAGCAAGGAGTCATATGAGCCTTTATTTGCTGGTTCTCAGTGTTAGCCTAAAAAAAAAAAGACCCATCATCTATAGCCAGTCTACAGAAATCCAAGACCTGGGCTCCTGGACAGTAAACTGACATTAAAAAGAGCAGCAGCCCCCGACCAGCATGGCTCAGTGGTTGAGCATCGACCTATGAACCAGGAGGTCATGGTTCAATCCCCAGTGTGGGTGTACAGGAGGCAGCCAATCAATGATTCTCTCTCATCATTGATGTTTCTCTCTCGCTCTCCCTTTCTGAAATCAATAAAAATATGTACTTTTTAAGAAAAGGGCCACAGCTCTTTTGGGGATGGTGTGTGTTTCACACACACCTGAATCTCCAAACAGTTCCAATTGGAAGTCCCTCCTTATATGAGAAACCACCCAATCTTTTCAGCTCAGACACTGCAGGTGGTGGTGGTGCCTCCTGCCAGGGTATACCTGCCTACCTGCACCATAGGGTCTGACTTGGCCAGCCGCTTTAAGCCCTCCACCAGCTTGGGCAGGTCAGCCGGGTTTTTGGCCTCCACGGCAACCCTGACGACAGGGCTCACGCTGAACTTCATCACCCGCATGTTGTGGGCGTGCTCGAAGGTGGTGATGGTCCCTGTTTTCACAAGGAACTGGTCCACACCCACCAAGCCCACAATGTTCCCGCAAGGCACGTCCTCGATGGGCTCCACATAACGGCCCATCATCAAGATTGTTCTGGGGGAGAGACAAAAGGTATCAATCAACACCGCTGTGGTGCCAGGTCCGGGAATGGCTGGAAGACAAAGCCTCCTTCCTTCCGGAGCCTGTGGTCATCCCTCCTGCATTGAGTGGTGCTGCCACCCCTAGGACGTCAAGCCTTGGCTCTCCACTGTAACCCAGGTGACTGTCTCAACAAAGTGCTGGCTCCTGTGTACCAAGACAGAGCACTACCTGCCATTCCTCATCCCCCATGCGGGGCTCCACACACCTGACCCAGGGCTGAGAAAAGGCAGTGTGGTGTGGGAAACCCCTGTGGAGGGAGTCAAAGTTCTATCTTCCCACCACCAATGCCTAGAGTAGGTTTCGGGGTAGGGCTGACATAAGACTGACATCTCTGAGGTCAGCACCTGCTCTCTGGGTAGGTAAAAATAAACTGTGTTGCCACTGCTGGGAGATCAGGAACATCTGCCCCTAACTCAGGGAAGGGATTCTACCCTGAACATTAGGGGGAGTGAGCCCCCTGCTTCCTGTTGTACCTCATCCAGACAAGCCTCTCCAGGTTGAGGACAAAAGGTGGCCAGAGGGCTCAACACTACATCCTGCTGGGCACTTCACGTAAACCCCTCTGAACTCCTACTCCTGCGGCTTGGAGCAGGGAGGGCGGGCTGGGACCAGCCTTGGTCACAAATGACTAGCCAAGCACTTCACCTCTGGATTGGCTTCAGGTACAGGTCCTCCTTCTTGCCTGGTGTGTAGTTAGGCCCCATGATCCTGACCTTCAGGCCGGTGGACACCAGCCCTGAGAAGACTCGACCAAAGGCATAGAACCGGCCTTTGTCAGAGGTCGGCACCATTTTGGAAATGTACATCATAAGGGGTCCTTTGGGGTCACAGCTTTTAATGCCTGAAAAAAAAAAATCCACCAAAGAAAGCATGATTCCCTTAGGGTTCAGCCTTCCAGAATCCTGAAACACTTAAGCTTGGCAATGAGCAGCCTTCTAACCACTGGCTGCTCTGGGGGCCCCCACCCAGCATTCAGGTGAACCCCACATACCCATGGCTGCCTCATCGTCGGGGGGGCCCTCATACAGGAGCTCACAACGGTACTTCTGGGCGGTCACAGGGGAGGGCAGATGAATGGTGATCATCTGCAGCAGGGCATCGCCAGCAGGCAACCAGCGGCGCATCACAGCCTACACAGAAGGGTCAGGAGGCAATTCTGAGGAAAGCCTTCTGCATCACGTGCTCACCAAGGTGGCTCATATGCACGATTCCCTCTAGAAGAGCCATGCAAACACCTGAGGTCTTCTGTCCACCCCTGCTGGTAGCCATGCTGCAGCTGGAAATGCTTCTAACAGCCAAGCCAGAGCCCACCACTGGCAGGGAGCCCTGATGGAGACTCTTGGGCAGCCCCTCATGCTCACCTTCAGAAGTGGTTTCCCTTCTTTGTCCTTATCTTCACTGTCCAACTTGATGTCCAGTTTTTCAATCAATTTTGCTGTCTCCTCTTTCTTGAAATTCATGATAGCATCAAATACCTAATTGGGGGTGCGGATGGCAAAGTGGGTTTGGGAACATATTAGGAAGCCTGCAGCTGCTTCCCACTGAGAAGCCTAAGGCCATGCACAGAGCAGAGAGAGGAAAGGTTACCAAAATCCTCACCTTCCCACAAAGGACTTGACCCAGACAGAGCAAGTCTTGGGGACATCCCCCAATAGATCGAAAAAAGTCTATTCTGACTTACAGACCATGAACACATTTTTTTAAAAATATATTTTATTGATTTTTTACAGAGAGGAAGGGAGAGAGATAGAGAGTCAGAAACATCGATGAGAGAGAAACATCGATCAGCCGCCTCCTGCACACCTCCCACTGGGGATGTGCCCGCAACCCAGGCACATGCCCTTGACCAGAATCGAACCCGGGACTCTTCAGTCCGCAGGCCGACGCTCTATCCACTGAGCCAAACCAGTTTCGGCATGAACACATTTTAACTAACAAGCACTTAAACCTCAGTGGCTGGCAGAGCAAAACCCAGACCTTCCTGTCTCAGCTGACCTAACCAACCCCAGCCAGGGATGCTGATGGCCCCTACTGTGTGCCCCTGCCTATCTTGTCAGTTGTCAGGATGGAGCCCTGGGGATTTCACCCTTACTGTGCTGCCTCACCCATATCCCAGCAGCCATCTTGAACCTGGCCCTGCCAGGAGCCACTAGACCCAAGGGCAGCCTGGGGGATGCACATCCATCAAGCACATGCAGCAGCTCACCTTGAAGATGGGGTCCAGGATAAGCTGGCAGAACGTCCGTGGCAGCTTCTTGCCATCAGGGCTTGTGGCGGACTTGCTGAATTTACCGTTGGCTGGATCAAAGTACCTGGTGAAGACCCAACCCAATTAGGCTAGGGGGCCTAAATCAAGGTTCGACAGAATGACCCCCCAGACATGAGGTGTTCCTACACCATACCGTCACCTACAAGTCCCTGCCCACCTCGCAGATTTGCTGCAGAACGCCCTGTTCCTCCCTGCAGCACTCACCGGTCACCCCACAGCTTCTTCATCATGTCCTCTACTTTCTTGGCCCGCTCAGCAGGCCCCAGCTGGCCCTCACCCTTGGCGGCAAATTTGGCCACATACATCTCTGCAAACTGCTTCAGGGTGAAGGCCCAACCATGGAGACCAGACCCGAAGCCAACAGTCCCGAGGACAGGGTCAATCTAAGAGAACAAAAGAAAGCTGTGAATGGGGACAAACAGAAACCCCAGCTATGAAGTCCCTGGGTGCCATGGGCTTCAGACATCAGATTTCATCAATTGCCATCAGGTCAAAGTGAAGAAATTTTAGTCATCATGTACAGGATGCCCAACTTGGCCTTCATCCCCTCCACCAGCAAGGGTTAGCAGTAACACAGAGGGCACTGCCCCTACCCTGCTTCGGCAGGCAGGGTACCCCCCCTTCTCCACAGCCTCCCCAAAAACTCAAGTGTTGGATGAAGTCGATACTAAAAGCATTCCAGCCCCCTTCTTTGTCACCCCAACATTCCTAGAAAAACCAACTTTCAGGTCCTCCAAGAAGACCGAGGGGACCAGACTTGTGGTTCCCCCAGGACAGTCCCCACAGAGGGAGAGGGAGGTCACAGCCCTTTCCAGTCTGGGAAGAACACAGCCCACCCGATCGGAAAGATGGGAGGAATGCAATGGGGTGGACAGAAGCTTGTCGAGGGATCCCGACTTCAGCTGACAGGACACTTACCATGATGTTACCCATGGGGCCGCTCTCGCCCTCTCCATAGGTGGAGATGATGACATTGACGTTCTCCACAATGCGCTGGAAAGTCTGATAGAGCTCCTCAGGCTCCAGCTGCAGCTCAAGCAGAGCCCGGTCCATCTTGTTCATCATCAGCACAGGCTTGATGCGCTCTGCAATGGCCTGCCTCAGCACTGTCTCGGTCTGCACACACACGCCTGGGGGTGGACACAGGTTTTTCGTCAGCCAGAGAGGGGACACCCCCAGGTTCCCAGGCAGGATGAGGAAACCGCATGCTTACCAGATACACAGTCCACTACCACCAAGGCACCATCGGTGACACGGAGGGCAGCTGTCACCTCTGAGGAAAAGTCCACGTGCCCAGGAGAGTCAATGAGATTGATAAGGAAACCAGAACCATCCTTGCTCTGCTTGATGAAGTTCAAGTCATTCTCTGAGAGCTCATAGAAGAGGGAGATGGCCCTAAGGAGATTGGGACAGGTTGAATGAACGAAAGGCACACCTGTCCCATTCTATAGCTCTTCACTGTCCTCCCGAAAACCGCAGAGGTCGAACTAGGGTTCCTGTCCAAGGGCAGTCAGGTCAAACAATCCCTAAGCAAGACGGTATGTGGTAATAAGCCAGACCCACGGCCCTGAGTGGACACTGCACCACCTTCTCCACTGCATTACTCATCCCTAGAGACAGACTTCAGATTTCCCACGAAAGAGCCCTTGCCCACCTCCCTAATAACAGCTACAAAGGGACGAGCCCATCTGTCCAGTCCCCAGCATGGGTCCTCCCAAGCTCAACACACCTGATTCCAAACGGCAACTGCGTGACCAGGCAAGACTCAGAAACCCAGAAGACTACCTTTCACCCACCCTGTGCCCTTCAGCCCCAGCTGAAATGGTCTCAGAGCAGATAAACAGAGAAGCTCACAAACTCCCAACTGAAAACAAACAGCAATTTCAGTCACTTTGCTTTGGGTTCTCACCCCACTGACATCCGGGATCAGGAATGTGACATTGGAGGGGGCACTCCCAGACATTGCCAAAAGGTCCTTCCTCCCTGGGGTGGGGAATCACTGGGTTAAGCCCCTCTTCCTCTGCAAGTTCCAGTACCCCTCCCATCACTGTCTCTCCCTGGCTGCAGAGCTTTCTCTCTCACTATACTGAACTCATCGACTCTCACCATTCAAAAACCTAGACTCCTTCCCAGGGGCCTCTCAGGAAAGGGACTGTGTCTGAGCTGTCCCCACACCAGGCTCCAGCTGAGTCCCTCCCCGCCCCAGTCCAAAGAGCACCAGGGCTTGCTCACGTTGACTTGATGGTGATGCAACGCTCCTGCTCATCCTTCCGGGTGTCAGTGAAGCGGGTCTCCCCAGCCCGGGCGGAGGCGATGATCCCGGCCTTACACACCAGGGAGTCCGTCAGCGTGGACTTGCCGTGGTCCACGTGAGCGATCACAGACATGTTCCGTATGTTGGCCTTCTTGTCCATGATGGCCCGGATCTGATCTACTGTGAAGTTCACCTAGGCCGGGGGGAGGGGGAGGCTCAGCCTTGGCACCAAGACTTCAAGCGAAATCCTGCCAGCACCATGGCCAGGAGTGGGCTGGTCCTGGGACAGCCCCAACTCCCACCCGAACTCCCCCTTCTCTGCCGATACCCCTTTAAAAATGCCACTTGTCCCATTTCTGAGAACCCAGATTTCTAGCTGTCACTCAACCCAGAATCTGGGGCTGGGACTAATGACAACCAATTTCCGGTAGATGGGATGACGTGTGTATGTGTGTCCAGTTAAAAAACATGGACGGTATAAAGCTCCCCCACAAACCCACTGGGATTTCTCATGCTTTACCCAACTCAACAGCTTCTGTAAAACCCAAGGTCACCCTTCCGCCTGGGGGAATACGGGGCCCCCACCCCTTAAGGTCCCTAAATATGCCACCACCACCCCCATCTGGGGAGAAGCTTGCGCACTGCAAGCCTCCACCTCGTGGCTCCGGAGTCGGCTTCACGATTGGGCGATACAAACACAGTGAGAAGCCAGGCCGACATTAGAAAAAGGCTTTTGGGGTTTGGCCTTCTGGGTTTTGCCGTTTCCCTGTTCCCGACACAAAGTCGAACTTAAACCCCCGATCGGTGGGTTACATAAGGCGGCTCCCCCTCTCCCCGCTGCCTCGGCGGCGCCCGCCATTACAGCGTCTGCCACATCATCAACACCCAACCCCGCCTCCGCCCCAGCCCGGCCCGGCCCGGGGTCCCGTGAGACGGCGGCGCCCTCGGAAGCGAGCAGCACGGCGCAGACATGGCGGCCGCCGCTTTCCCAACCCCAGGCCCGCCAACCCGGCCACCGCCATGTCTCCTTCCTGTCCAACCCGCCCCAGCACTCCAGACCCGGCAGAGCCGGCCCCGCAGAGGCCCCGCCACCGTCCTAGGCCCCCAGCCAGACGGTATTGCTTACCATGGTGTCGGATGGCGGTGGATTCTCCCAGGTAGATCCGAGAGAAGGGAATCGCGCCGAAGATGCGGCGACGAGGGCGGAAGAGAACGCTGACGTCAACACCCGGCCTTTTATAGGCGAACGCCGGTTGGGCTGATCATCTGACTGCGCTGCGGGGGCGGGGCGAAGAGACGTCGTGCGCACGCGCGCGGATGTGCGCTCCCAGGTAACCCTTTAGGCGCGGTGGAGCTGCCTTGGGATAACGCTTCTGCGTTCTGCATCTGGTTTTCCCTGGGGTCGGCCCCTTAGCTGGAGGCACGCCTCTGAGATGCAATACTCAGGCTCATAAAGCAAAAAGTGCCGTTTTAGCTGAGCATATTAATCATAGCTTGCAAAATGCCAAACATATTAAAAAGCACAATACAGTCCTGGCTGGGTATCTTAGTTGGTTAGAACATGGAGGGGATACACCAAGGTTGCAGGTTCCATCTCTGGTCAGTGCACATACAAGAAGCAACCAACGAATGCATAAATAAGTGCAACAACAAATCAATGCTTCTCTCTCTCTCTCTCAAATCAATCAATAAAAATTTAAAATTAAGAAAGCACATTACAATAGATTGTACCAAAGTCAATTTTCTGGTTTTGATATTATGTAAAATGATACCACTAGGAGACGCTATGGAAAAAGTACTTAGAACCTCTCTGTACTACTTTTGAAACTACCTGTCTATAATTATTTCAAATAAAAGTGTTTGTTTTTTTTAATCAGGTGCTCATCACGCATTTCCACAAAGACAGATTGAGTGTCCACCATGTATCAGGCATTGCTATTGGTGCATATAGATATATATATCAGGGGTCCTCAAACTCCGGCCCGCGGGCCACATGCAAATACAAATATTGTATTTGTTCCCGTTTTGTTTTTTTACTTCAAAATAAGATATGTGCAGTGTGCATAGGAATTTGTTCATAGCTTTTTTTTTAAACTATAGTCCGGCCCTCCAACGGTCTGAGGGACAGTGAACTTGCCCCCTGTTTAAAAAGTTTGAGGACCTCTGCTATAGATGGATATACCAGTGAACAAAACACCACTTTGTGTTCTTACACTAGTTACTCGAATTTCTCTGTGCCTCCGTTTCCTCATCTGCACAACGGGGGTATGAACAGTAAGCAGTACTCCCTTTCGTGGAGAGTAAAATTAACTAAACACACATAAAGGGATTAACTAAATACATGTAAAGGGATTAACTCCGTGCCTGACTCAGTTCTCAATACATATCAGCTATTTTAATTAGCTAGCATTGCTATTACGACATTTAAGGTCCTTGCCAGGTAGCTCAGTTGGTTGGAGTATAGTCCTGATACTCTAAGGTTTGGGGTTTGATCTCCAGTCAAGGCACATGCAAGAAGTGGCCAATGAGTGCATAAATAAGTGGAACAATAAATCAATGTTTTTCTCTCTCTCTAAAAAATCAATAAATAAAATTTTAAAACAAGACATTTAATTCAGGGACTGTTTTACCAAGTCTCAGGACCAGGGTAAGCGCTTCCTTTCCTGGGCAACCTCACTCTCCATTTCGCTTCCTCTCCAGGGGGAGGTGCAAGAAGACTGTTTTTCATTTGTCCTCATCTAACCCTACGGAATGGTTGTATTTTAGATCATTGGCTCCAGGGAACAAATTGGCCTTCAATTTCGTTATCTTTATTCCTTGTAAAGAGCCCAGCTCAATGCCTGGTACACAGTAGGCACTCAGTATTTCTTACATCAATGAATGATATTTTCACTAGCGCAAGTAAACCCCTTTCGGTGAATCTTCCTTTAAATGCACTCTGTCAAAAGGAGAGGACTGCAGTGGTTTTCCTGAGCTGGGAAAAAGGGGAGAAATGCGTCAGCAAAAAGAGATGTAAAAGCCAGTCTGGGTTCTATAAAAAAAACCTATGCACTCCTCCTACTCCCCCACCCTCCGCAAATGCATTGCACATTTTGCTTGGTAAAGTGATTCCCAACCCTGATTTCGTTTAAGCGAAGATTGCTATCTCCATCCTGCATTTAACCCAGGGTGAAACCGAGGCAGGCAGGAGCTGCTCGATAAATAACTGTATTTTGAGGCTCAAAGCTGCAGAGGGAGTGGCAGGCAGCAGATGTCAATTCCATCTGCTCAAGCTGGGGTCTTTAAACACCTACACCTGTGTTCCTGACAGGTTTTACGTTGATTTTACAAGGCAAGTGATGGTGCCATTTGACCAGTTTTCAGCAATAGGTGTCCAGTTGCCCATTCTCAATAAATTTGTTTAATCTTAAAAAAACTTTTACATCTTTAAATGCACTGAGCACCTACTGTATGTGCTGGGCTCCGTACTAGGCACTTCGCAGCACTTCCTTGCAAATTGGGGCATGTCAAAGAAGAAAAAAAAGGTTTCCTTTAAGAGGACCTAGAATTTGCTCTTGAATGAATGGATTGCTTATTGAGAAAATTTAATTAATATAAGTTGCAGAAGCGGGGGAAAGTTTAGGGGGAACAGGTAAATGTAAGTCTCTCCCCCCCCACCCCCAAACACACTGTTACCCTTCATGGAGAGGTGTTCAGGCCCATAGCTGCAGAGAAGGGGCCTAATGTTGGCTGGGGACCTCTCTCCCCACCGCCATCCTCAGACCCACATTTAGCAAAAGCCCGAGGAGGCACGGGGCTTCAGGAGTGAGCAAAAGTAACCACAGCCTTCTGCAGAGTCTGCAGGAATAAATACTAGGAGGGGACGCAGGGGCGGGGGGGCGCGGGGCGGAGGGAGGAAAAACCACGCGAAAGAAGTGACCTCTGCAGGTAGACTCCACTACGCATGTGCTTCCTGCGGTGCAGGGAGAGCTCAGAAGTGGCCATAGCGGCCCCTGCTGACCAGAGGCAGTTACTGCAAACCCTTGAATTAGATGCTGCCCCCACCCTTCAGTGGTTCTCAACCGTGGCTGCACATTAGAATCACCTGGGAGTCTTTTTTAAATCCTGATTTCTGGGCCTCATCCTCCGGAAATTCTGTTTCTTTGTTATGGGGTGAGGCCACAACATTAGTAACAAAGAAACAGAATTTCTGGAGGATGAGGCCCAGAAATCAGGATTTAAAAAAGACTCCCAGGTGATTCTAATGTGCAGCCAAGGTTGAGAACCACTGCTTTAAATCAATTACTGTAATTCACTTAATCCTCCCCACACAGTGGGGCTTTGGAGGGGTTATTTATGTAGGAGCAAACTGGATCTCAGAGTAGTTATCTGCTCAAGGCCACTCAGCTAGTAAGAGCCAGAAACCAGTGACTCAAAAAGGCATGGTTTAGAACAGTGATGGCGAACCTTTTGAGCTCAGCGTGTCAGCATTTTGAAAAACCCTAACTTAACTCTGGTGCTGTGTCACATATAGAAATTTTTTGATATTTGCAACCATAGTAAAACAAAGACTTATATTTTTGATATTTATTTTATATATTTAAATGCCATTTAACATGTTTCTAACTATCTCTCTCCCTTCCTCTCTGTAAAAAATCAATAAAATATATATTAAAAAAATAAATAAATGCCATTTAACAAAGAAAAATCAACCAAAAAAATGAGTTCGTGTGTCAGAGGTGTTATAGGTTCACCATCACTGGTTTAGAGGTATATACACATAATGGAATATTATTCAACCTTGAAAAGGAGAAATTCCAAAATGCAACATGGATAAACTTTGACATTACGCTGAATGAAATAAGTCAGTCACAATGATACTGTTGTAATTTAACCTAGTTATGAATAATGAAAAGAGCAAAGGGAAAACCAAATGGTATAGGCAGGCCATTTTTGTAGCTTTGCCAGGTAGCTACAGTTTAGATGCATGCCCAGGAAAGTCTAGGTAAAATAGGAAAGGTACTTTCCGAGGGAGAACCAAGATGGTGGCACAGGTAAACACCGGAGTTTGCTGCCTTGAACAACCACTTCAAAAATACAACTAAAAGACGGAAAGGACATCATCCAGAACCACAGGAAGGCTCGCTGAGTGGAAATTCTACAACTAGAAGGAAAGAGAAAAGCATACCGATACTCAGAGCGGGCGCAGTGCGGAAGTAAAATACTAAGGTTCGGAGTGCATGCCGAACGGCTGGCGGCTGAGGGCACGGTTGTTGTTTTCAATCGGGAGGGAGTCTCAGGCTCTGAGCTCCAGTTCCGGGCGAATCTCTAGGGACCCAGACTCATACAGGAGAAGCGGGTCTGTCTGGCATCGGTCAGAACCCGAGGGCAGCTTTCTCTCCGAGGGGCTTGCAGCAATTACTGGGACACTGAGAAGCAGAGCCTCTGAGGGCAAGACTGAGAGCAGCCATAACTGCTAGCCCCGCCCTGTTGATCCCGTGGGACCTGCTGCCCCAAAGCCCTGCAGGGAGGCTTTTGCTGGACAGCCGCAGGCAAAGACTAGATTAGCACCTCCCTAGAGATCCAGGAGCCAGGAAGCCCAGAGGTCAGAGTGGGACCATCCAGTTTGCAGCTCCGTGGAACCATAAAAGACACACTCAAGGGGCAGACTCAGTGAGCACCAAAGCCCCATTGAAGCAAGTCTTGCCCCAGAGGAGTGTCTCCAGCACAGAAGTTCTCCCACTGCAGACACAGCTGATTCTCACAGCCAATTGGCCTGGAGGTCAATTCCCCCCAGTGATAATTACAATCAAGGCTTAATTACAACAAGACTGTGCACAAAGCCCACAAGGGGGTGCACCAAGAGTGTCTACCTCAGGTAATTGGGACACTTAGCACAGAAAGCCACTCTATCGACACAGTGAAGCATAAAAAAATGCCGAGACAAAGAAACAGGACACAAATGACAGAAATGGAGGAAAGCAAACTGCTGGATATAGAGTTCAAAACCACACTTTTTAAAAAATTAAATCTTTATTGTTCAGATTACGTTTGTTCCTCTTTTTCCCCCCCATAACTCCCCTCCTCCCAGTTCCCGCCCCACCCTCCACCCTCACTCCCCACCCACTGTCCTCATCCATAGGTGCACAATTTTTGTCCAGTCTCTTCCCGCATCTCCCACTCCCCTTTCCCCCCCAAGAATAGTCAGTCCATTCCCTTTCTATGTCCCTGATTCATTATAATCATCAGTTCATTCTGTACATCAGATTATTTATTCACTTGATTCTTAGATTCACTTGTTGATAGATGCATGTTTGTTGTTCATAATTTGTATCTTTATCTTTTTCTTCTTCCTCTTCTTAAAGGATACCTTTCAGCATTTCGTCTAATACTGGTTTAGTGGTGATGAACTCCTTTAGCTTTTCCTTATCTGTGAAGCTCTTTATCTGACATTTAATTCTGAATGATAGCTTTGCTGGATAAAGTAATCTTGGTTGTAGGTTCTTGCTATTCATCACTTTGAATATTTCTTGCCATTCCCTTCTGGCCTGCAAAGTTTCTGTTGAGAAATCAGCTGACAGTCATATGGGTATTCCCTTGTAGGTAATTGAGTCTCTTTCTCTTGCTGCTTTTAAGATTCTCTCTTTGTCTTTTGCTCTTGGCATTTTAATTATGATGTGTCTTGGTGTGGTCCTCTTTGGATTCCTTTTGTTTGGGGTTCTCTGAGCTTCTTGGACCTGTAAGTCCAATTCTTTCACCAGGTGAGGGAAGTTTTCTGTCATTATTTCTTCAAATAGGTTTTCAATATCTTGCTGTCTCTCATCTTCTGGTACCCCTATAATTCTGATGTTGGTGCATTTGAAACTGTCCCAGAGGCTCCTTACACTATCTTCATATTTTTGGATTCTTTTTTCATTTTGCTTTTCCAGTTGGGTGTTTTTTGCTTCTTCGCATTTCAAATCTTTGACTTGATTCTTGCGCTCCTCTGGTCTGCTGTTGGGTATCTTATATTCTTTATTTCGATCAGTGTATGCTTAATTTCTAGTTGGTTCTTTATCACAACATCGAGGGTCTCATTAGATTTCTTGAGGCTCTCATCAAGTTTATCGGCAGTTTCTAGCAAATTATTGAAAGCCCTCAAAAGTGCATTTTTTAGCTCTATATCCTCCATTTCTGTCATGTTTCTTTGTCTCCGCATTTTTTATGCTTTCTTGGTGCACTCCCTTGTGGTCTTTGTGCGCAGTCTTGTTGTAGTTAAGCCTTAATTGTTGTCGGCAATACTAGAGGTGAATTGACCTCCAGGCTAACTGGCTATGAGAGTCAGCTGTGTCTGCAGTGGGAGAGCTTCTGTGCTGAATCTCTAGGTCGGTGCTAATCTAGCCTTTGCCTGAGGCTATCCGGCAAATGTCTCTGTGCAGGGCTTGGGCGGGGCGGGTCCCAGGGGATCTAAAGGGCGGGCGGGCGGGGTGAGCAGTTATGGCTGCTCTCAGTTCCATCCCCAGCAGCTCTGCAACCGCTGCAAACCTTGGAGAGAAAGCTGCCTTCTCGCTTCTCCCGTTTGAGTCTGGGTCCCTAGAGACTCACCCAGATCTGGAGCTCAGAGTCTGAAACTCCCTCCCGATTGAAAACAACCACGCCCTCCGCCGCCAGCCCGCTTCACATGCACTCCGCACCTTAGTATTTCACATCCGCACTGCGCCTCCTCTGAGTCTCAGTATGGATTTCTCTTTCCTTCTAGTTGTAGAATCTCTCTTCAGCCAGCCTTCCTGTGGTTCTAGGTGATGTCCATTCCATCTTTTAGATGTATTTTTGAAGTGGTTGTTCGAGGCAGCAAACTCCGGGGTTAACCTATGCCACCATCTTGGTTCTCTCTCCAAAACCACACTTTTAAGGTCTTTAAAGAACTGTCTAGAGGCCGCCAATAAATTTAGTAAGGCCCTCGAAAAGACTGGTGAGACCGCCTATAAATGTAGTGGGATCTTCAAGAAGACTGGTGAGACCCTCGATGTTGTGATAAAGAACCAACTAGAAATTAAGCATACACTGACTGAAATAAAGAATATTATACAGCCATGACTGGTTTGGCTCAGTGGATAGAGCATTGGCCTTCGGACTGAAGGGTCCCGGGTTCGATTCCGGTCAAGGGCATGTACCTTGGTTGTGGGCACATCCCCAGTAGGGAGTGTGCAGGAGGCAGCTGATCGAAGTTTCTCCCTCATCGATGTTTCTAATTCTCTATCCTTCTCCCTTTCTCTCTGTAAAAAATCAATAAAATGTATTTTTTTTTAAAAAGAATATTATACAGACTCCTAACAGCAGACCAGAGGATCGCAAGAATCAAGTCAAAGATTTGAAATACGAAGAAGCAAAAAACACCCAGCTGGAAAAGCAAAATGAAAAAAGAATCCAAAAATACGAAGATAGTATAAGGAGCTTCTGGGACAGCTTCAAGTGTACCAACATCCGAATTATAGGGGTGCCAGAAGAAGAGAGAGAGCAAGATATTGAAAACCTACTTGAAGAAATAATGACAGAAAACTTCCCCTACCTGGTGAAAGAAATAGACTTCCAAGTCCAGGAAGCACATAGAACCCCAAACAAAAGGAATCCAAAGAGGACCACACCAAAACACATCATAATTAAAATGCCAAGAGCAAAAGACAAAGAGAGAATCCTAAAAGCAACAAGAGAAAGAAAATCAGTTACCTACAAGGGAGTACCCATACAACTGTCAGCTGATTTCTCAACAGAAACTTTGCAGGCCAGAAGGGAGTGGCAAGAAATATTCAAAGTGATGAATACCAAGAACCTACAACCAAGACTACTTTATTTAGCAAAGCTATCATTCAGAATTGAAGGTCAGATAAAGAGCTTCACAGATAAGAAAAAGCTAAAGGAGTTCATCACCACCAAACCAGTATTATATGAAATGCTGAAAGGTATCCTTTAAGGAGAGGAAGAAGCCGAAACCGGTTTGGCTCGGTGGATAGAGCGTTGGCCTGTGGACTGAAGGGTCCCGGGTTCGGTTCCGATCAGGGGCATGTACCATGATTGCCGGCACATCCCCAGTGGGAGATGTGCAGGAGGCAGCTGATCGATGTTTCTCACTCATCAATGTTTCTAACTCTCTATCTCTCTCCCTTCCTCTCTGTAAAAAATCAATAAAATATATAAAAAAAAAGAAGAGGAAGAAGAAAAAGGTAAAGATACAAATTATGAACAACAAATACTCATCTATCAACAAGTGAATCTAAAAATCAAGTGAATAGCCGAGACCGGTTTGGCTCAGTGGATAGAGCGTCGGCCTGTGGACTGAAGGGTCCTGGGTTCGATTCCGGTCAAGGGCATGTGCCTGGGTTGTGGGCACACTCCCAGTGGGAGATGTGTAGGAGGCAGCTGATCGGTGTTTCTCTCTCATCAATGTTTCTGACTATCTATCTCTCTCCCTCTCTGTAAAAAATCAATAAAATATATTTAAAAAAATCAAGTGAATAAATAATCTGATGAACAGTATGAACTGGTGATTGTAATAGAACCAGGGACATAGAAAGGGAATGGACTGACTATTCTTCGGGGGGGGGGAAGGGGTTTGTGGGGTGCGGGAAGAGATTGGACAATAATCGTGCACCTATGGATGAGGACAGTGGGTGGGGAGTGAGGGCGGAGGGTGGGGTGGGAACTGGGTGGAGGGAACTGGGTTGGAAAAAAGAGGAACCAATGTAATAATCTGAACAATAAAGATTTAATTAAAAAAAAAAAAGAAAAGGTACTTTCCTGTCAGTCACACCTGGGAAGAGGTTATTGACCAGAGTAGGCATGGTCACTGCAAGCATGAGATTTAAGATATTTAATTTCTGTGCTAGCCATGTCAGCCTGCGGACTGAAAGGTCCTGGGTTTGATTCCAGTCAAGGGCATATGCCCAGGTTACAGGCTCCATCCCCAGGGGGGGGCATGCAGGAGGCAGCCAATCAATGACCCTCTCTCATCATTGATGTTTCTATCTCCATCTCCCTTCCTCTCTGAAATAAATAAAATTAACATAAAAATAAAAAATAAAAGATATTTAATCTCCTAAACAAAGGAGTTCACTCTCTTGGTTTGCTCTTGCCTCTTGCACTCCCAGCTGTGGGACTCTCACACTCCTGCTCTCCTGCATTTCCCCACAGGGCCCACAGCCACTGGACCCACACACAATGGACTAATGGACTGCACCTAGCCTGATACTAAACTGGACCTAGCTCCACCATGGAACAGAATCTTTGGACACTGGCTTTGCATTTAGCTCTACTGAATCCCCAGCTGCACAACTTCCACGGCTGGATTAAGGGAAATGGACTTTGGAAACCCAAGGATGTAATTCCATGCAAATAAAGCTTTCTACCACATATGCTCTCCTGGGGGCCTCCGGAAATGCTTATTCCAGTGGTGCCCCCTAGAGCGCCACTCCCACTAGCAACAGAAAAAGACCATCCATGCTTTTCTCCAATAACAACATAAGGACAAATACTGTGTGATCCCACCTATAAGAGGTCCCTAGAGGAGTCAAATTCAGACAGAAAGCAGAATGGTGGGTGCCAGGGGCTGGGGGAAAAAAAATGGGCAAATTAGTCTTTCATGGGGACAAGTTTCAGTTTGGTAAGATGAGAAACTTCTGCAGTTGGTTGCACAAAAATGTGAATGTGCTTAATAAACTAACACTGTACAATTAAAATGGTAAATTGTACATGCCCTCACCCTCCTACTGTCTGTGCATGTGCTCAGGGGTGGGAACGGCCGGGGAGAGGTCAATAGGGAGAAAAGGAGACAGGTAATACTTTAAACAATAAAGAATTTAAATTAAAATAAAATAAAAGGTAAATTGTATGTTATATATATTTTACCACAATAAAAAAGGTGTGGTTTAATTAGGGAGCAGCTCTGCCTCATTACTATTTTCCAGATGTATTTCTGATTTGGTTGACCCAAGCCAGACATCCTGAATTTAAATTCTAGTTCTGCCCTCAGTGGCTGTGTGACCATGGGCAAATTACACAACCTTTCTGAACCTCAGATTCTGCATATAAAATATTCAAGAGAAAACCACAGGCCCAAAATGGTGCCACTCACACTAAAAACCCATGATGCCAGGCTCTCCCTCCCAGAAGCACACCCAGTGCCTTTCCCTTCCCTTCCACTCCGCCTCTCCCAAACCCCCAGGCATGTTACTATCAGCTTCCTCATTCCCAAGATCCAAGGGCCCTTCCTTTATATCTTGTTTCTTAAGGCCATTTCTTCTAGGAATTACTTTTTCTACCTCTGTAATGTACCCAATAAATGATCTCTTACAGTAAAAAATCTATATATATCAAAGGCTAAGCGACCATCCAACCGTCCGACCAGTAGCTATGATGCACACTGACCACCAGGGGGGCAGACATCAACGCAGGAGCTGCCGAGCTGCAGTGACTTGGCAGTGGCGGTTCTCGGGTGACACACCCCGGAACCAGAGAGGAGGTAGCCTGATTCCAGGGTGTGTCACCCAAGAACCACCCTCTCACAATCCGGGACCCCCCGGGGGATGTCAGAGAGCCGGTTTCGGCCCGATCCTGGCAGGGCTGAAGGGACCCCACCTGCCAGAGGGACCCTGTTTACTTCACACGTCCTTGGAGCCGCTGCTCTGCCCCAGGAGGGACTGTGGAAGGTTGGCTCCAGGGTATGTCCAGCCCTTCTCACCAAGTCCTGCCCTCCAGCCACCTTCTAATTAATTTCCTTTCAATGTGCACGAATCTGTGCACCAGGGCACTAGTAAATAAATAAAAGCCCATGATGCAAAACCTGATCTAATAGAGTTTCAGTTTCTCCCAGAAATGTAATCTTAATCAACCAGTGTGGAATTTTCTGGTAGTCTGGCCCTCTGCATCCCCCATGGAAAGAGAAGGCAGTATCTGCATGGTAAAAATGTTCCCCCTTCTCGCCGAAACCGGTTTGGCTCAGTGGATAGAGCGTCGGCCTTCGGACTGAAGGGTCCCAGGTTCGATTCCGGTCAAGGGCATGTACCTGGGTAGCGGACACATCCCCAGTAGGAGGTGTGCAGGAGGCAGCTGATCGATGTTTCTCTCTCATCGATGTTTCTAACTCTCTATCTCTCTCTCTTCCTCTCTGTAAAAAAATCAATAAAATATATTTAAAAAAAAAAAATGTTCCCCCTTCTCTTCCCCAGAGAAAAGATGTCCCAGCCCCAAAACAACCCTCCTTTTTCTTTTGTCAATATCCCTTGCTCCACCCTTCTTCCTATAGACGAGAGAGAGCCTATTTGTCCATCACCCTTGGAGCACTCTTTCACTTGCTAAATGGGATGCTACCTTATTAGTGAATCACTTAATAGAGCCAATTAAATCTTCAAATTTACTCAGTTGACTTTTACTTTTTATTTATTTTTGAATTTTCTTTTTTTGTTGTTTTATTTTGTGGTTTTTTTTTGGGGGGGGGGGGGTTTGTTTGTTTGTTTTTGTTAATCCTCACCCAAGGATATTTTTCCACTGATTATTTTAGGGAGAGTGGGAGAGAGAGGGAAAGACAAAGAGAAACATCCATGTGAGAGAAACACATCAATTGGTTGCCTCCTGCACGAGCTGCCTCAAGGGCCCCGGCCCGGGAGGAGCCTACGACCAAGGTACCTGCCCTTGACCAGAATCAAACCCGGGACCCTTTGGTCCTCAGGCCGACATTATCCGCTGAGCCAAACCAGCCAGGGCTGAATTTTACTTTTTAAACAAAAACATTGAACAATACTTTTCCCCTGTGCATAGGGGAACATATGAGTAGAGATCCCAATAAAAAAAAACAAACAAACCTGATACAGCCTGCTGTAAACCCTCCCCTACATCAGTGGAATGATTCTACCACCAGGAGACACGAGGTGATATCTGGGGAAATCTGTGGCTGTCACAATGGGGGTATTCCTGGCGTGGAGTGTGTGGAGACCAAGGAGGCTGTGCAATAGTCCGTGGTGCCCGCCACCCCACCCCGCCACTCAGAATGATCCTGCCCTGAGTGTCCATGCCTGGAGTATTAGAGGAACAGGAAGGAAGACCCTGTGGCTGCAGGAGTGGTGGAGAGTAAGTGAGGACTTGTGGGTCTCTGGGAGGACTTGGGCTTTTGCCCCAGGGAGGTGGGAGCCTGTAGGACTCTGGTTAGAGAAGGGGAGGGACCTGACTCATGTGCTCATGGACGCCCTCTATTGGCCATTTGTAGATAGTCTGTTGGGGGCAAGGGCAGAGGGAACTGTGTTGGTCCAGTCTGGAGATGATGGGAGCTGGACCTAAGTGGCCCTCATGGAGGGGGTCAGAAGTGGGCTGATCTACGATAGACTTGGACAATGGAACAAGTAGTTTTGGCTGACATGTTGAATGTGAAGAATGAGAGTCCAGACTGACCTCAAGATTTTGGCCCAATAAAATCGAAGGACAGAGCTTCCATTTGCTGAGGAAACAAAAAGAGCAGGCAGCAGGTTCAGTAGGGAAGATGGAAAGCTCAGCATGGGCATGGTGTGTGTGTGAGAAATGATGAGATCCCACGTGCATGTGCAAGGGTAGGTGAACATGGAGTCCAGAGCTGAGAGGAGGCTGGGGCTTTGAGGGAAGATTTCTCAGTCAGGCTAGGATTGCAGGAAGTAGGACACATGTTGCAAGATTCCATTTATATGAAATGTGCAGAACAGGCAAATCCATAGAGACAGAGAGTAGATTCGTGGTTGCCAAGGGCTGGGGAGGTGTTTAGGGAGTTACTGCTAAGGGGAATGGCATTTCTTTTGGGGGTGATAGAAATGTTTTAAAATTAGCATGTGGTAATATCAACACTCTTTACCTGATTGTACACTTAAAACCAACCTCTTGACTCCATCCATTTCTTTCCATCCCTTCTGCCCTCTGCCCCTCGCCCTGATCCAGGACCCCATCATCACTTGCCTGGGTCACACAAGTTAAATTTATGCTTCTATCTGGCTGAGCCACTGTGCCCAGATATTTGGTCAAACATACTGGCCCAGGCTGGGTGGCTCAGTTGGTTGGAGCTACATCCCGTACACCGAAAGGTTTCAGATTTGATTCCGGTCAGGGCACATGCCTAGATTGTGAGTGCGATCACCGGTCAGGGTGTGTACGGGAGGTAACCAATGTTACTCTCTCACATTGATGTTTCTCTCTCCCTTTCTTTCCTCTCTCTCTCTCTAAAATCAATAAAAACATATCTTCGGGCCCTAGCCGGTTTGGCTCGGTGGATAGAGCATCGGCCTACGGAATGGAGGGTCCCAGGTTCAATTCCAGTCAAGGGCATGTGCCTTGGTTGCTGGCACAACCCCGGTGGGGGGTGTGCAGGAGGCAGCTGGTCAGTGTTTCTCTCTTATTGATGTTTCTAACTCTCTATACCTCTCTCCCTTCCTCTCTGTAAAAAATCAATAAAATCGCTGAAACCGGTTTGGCTCAGTGGATAGAGCGTCGGCCTGCGGACTGAAGGGTCCCAGGTTCGATTCCGGTCAGGGGCATGTGCCTGGGTTGCGGGCACATCCCCGGTGGGAGATGTGCAGGAGGCAGCTGATCGATGTTTCTCTCTCATCGATGTTTCTAACTCTCTATCTCTCTCCCTTCCTCTCTGTAAAAAATCAATAAAATATATTTTTTTAAAAATCAATAAAATATATATTTAAAAAAAAACATATCCTCGGGTGAGCATTAAAAAAAATTATACTGAATGTGTCTATGAAGGTGTTTTTGGATAATATTGATATTTAAATTGGTTAAGTAAAATAGGTTGTCCTACCTAATATGGGGTGGGCCTCATATAATCAGTTAAAGGTCTCAATAGAGCCCTAACCGGTTTGGCTCAGTGGATAGAGCATCAGCCTGTGGACGCCAGGGTCCCAGGTTCGATTCCAGTCAAGGGCATGTACCTTGGTTGTGGGCACATACCCAGTAGGGAGTGTGCAGGAGGCAGCTGATCAATGTTTCTCTCTCATCGATGTTTCTAACTATCTACCTCTCTCCCTTCCTCTCTGTAAAAAAAAAAACAATAAAATATATATCATTTTAAAAAAAGGGCTCAATAGAACAAAAAACTGACCTCTTATAGCAAGAAGGAATTCTGCCAGCAGATGGCTTTCTGATTTGAACTGCAACTTCAGTTGCTCCCTGGGTTTACATATTCAGGTGAATATATATACATATATATAAAATTGATTTCAGAGAGGACAGGAGAGGGAGAGATAGAAACATCAATTATGAGAATCATTGATCGGCTGCCTTCTGCACGCCCCCCACTGGAGACCAAGCCCCTCAACCAGGGCATGTGCCCTGACCAGGAATCAAACCGTGACCTCCTGATTCATAGGTTGATGCTCAACCACTGAGCTACACCGGCTGGACAGGTGCATATCTTTTTATGCACCCGTTCGAGGTGACCTTGGTAAGTCACTTAACCACTCAAGACCTCAGTTTTCTCATATGTAAATTGGAACCAAGGATGTGAAGGTGAAATAACATGTTAAGTGCTTAAAACAGGGCTTGGCAGTTAGTATTAGGTAGTATTATTATTAACATCATCATAATTGTTATTTCCTTGGGAAGTGGAATTGGTGGGTTAAAGGTCTACATCCTTTCCCAAAAGACAGTCAACCCAGCCATTTTTTACACCGACGCCTTTAAATATTCTCTGCTTCTCTTTCTCAGAGAAAAACTAATCACCTGGAACATGTAGAAAGTTTGAGCTCCGCTGCCTGTGGGCAGTGGGGAGTCACAGAGAGCTCTAGAGCAGGGCTAGGTTCCCCTTCCTGCAGATTCCAAAGGATTGCTGTGGATGGGGGAGGCGGAACGGACAGGGCGGGGGGAGCGTCGCCCGCAGGGGTAAGGGGTGCAAGCGCTCCGGAGAATTGGGGCGTTGGTCCCGCATTTCTCCACCTGGGGCCAGCCAGTGGGTGCAGAGCCCGCTCCCTCTTGGCCCGGCCAGGACCCGGATGTGCAACGTGCGGGGCTAGCGGCCGCCAAAGCTGCACTGCACTCCTTGGCGGCCGCTGCGCTAGGATAACCTTCTCCTCCCCGACGCCGCCCGCCGGGCGTCGGAGAACGCAATGGGCCGCGCGACACCTCGCTGCACTGCGATTGCCGCCCCGCTCTCTCCTTTCCTCCGAGACGAGACCCAGCACGCGGCCCCACCAGTGCTGGGCTCATACCCCTTTAAGAAGCCAGTCGGGGCCGAGGGTGGGCGTGGTAGCCGGGAGCGAAAGGGGGCGACGTCCCGCCGCCCAGATTGGCCGGAGGCCCAGGCGGCGGCCCCGCGCCTGCGCAGTGCGCAGCGGAGCGCGCCGTAGAGGCGGGGGCTGCAAAAAGGAAGGGCGAGCGGGTGCTAATTGGCTGCGGTGGCGGCCCCGCCCGCTAGTGGCGGGCGGTCACGTGACGCGACGCTGGGGGCTCCCGGCGCGGGGGACGCTGGTGGCCAAGATGGCGGCGGAGCTGGTGGAGGCCAAAGTGAGTGAGCGGCGGCGGCGCCGGCCCGGGCGGGCGGCCGAGGGGGCGAGGGCCAGGCGGCGGTCCGAGGTCTGCGACTTCCGCATGGGGCCCCACGGTGCGGACCGCCTGCGGCTCGGCGCCCAGCCCCCTCGTTCGCCCCCCGGCCCTGGAGCTCCGGTTGCGGGCGGGGGGCGGGGAGGCCGGAGGCGGGGGGCGGGGCCCCCAAACCTCACCCTAGTCCTCGCGCGGGGAATCGGCTCTGGGCATGAGGCAGGGTCCTCCCCGCTTCAGCCTGAGCGCTTAGGGTCCACGTCTCTCTAAACTCGGGCAGCGGGCCGCGCCTCCCAGCTGGAGGCACAGTCCCCCCCGGACAGCATGAGGGGCTGGGCTGCTGGTCCGCTCCTCGCCCCGAGCCGGGCTCCGTGCTCTTTGGCCTGGGGGAGTGTCTTCGCCTCCCTGCTCCTCGGGGCACGGGGGGCCGGCGTCTGGGTCTCAGCTTCTCGGTGCAACCCTGCAGGCTGAGATTAGCGACGCCCTACCCAGAAGGGCCCTCTGACCCTTCTACCACCGCTCCCACCCTCGGGGTGAGGACCCAGGATCCTCAACTGCCCCCAGACACAGCCCGTCCTCTTGGGGTCTGTGCCCCACGGTGGAGCTTGGGGCCCTATTGGGCCCTCGAGCGGATCCCAGAGCCCCGCCCCCCCGGATGCCCTCCCTCTCACCCCCAAGTGGATGCGGTGTTCTGCACCCCCGGGATGGCGTCCTGACCCCTGAACTTGGTTCGGAGCCTAACTATCTACTATCTCTCCGTTTGGGGCACCGGGCTCTCTCTCTTTCCTCCCTGTTTTCCCTTCGCACAGCATCTGTGAGGCTTTGGACTCTGCGCCTGGGGTCTCTAACCCTCACACACGCGGCGTCAGACTCTAATCTTGGATGCTTCCCTATATTCCACTCCCCAGTGAGTCTCCTCAGATCATAGCACTCTCCCCACACAGTCCCAGAACCACCGCTTTAGACCCCTTTATGCACCCAGCTCTGGTTTCTGAACTCCCCTCCTCTTTCTGCCGGTCTGTGACGTTGTCTTTGGAGGTCAGGGTTGGTTTCAGGATAGGCTTCTTTCTGTAGGATAGCTCCCCGGTGCCTCTCCCCCTCTCCCCGTGCTCTAGTTTGGGGTCCAGATTTCACATCCCGTAGATCCCATCCCCTCTCCTAGCTTGGGACCCCTTTGAATCCTCTTAGGACTAAGCTGGGAGCATCCTCACCCCAGGGGTACACTTTTCCCAGGTGCCTCTCCGAGGTCAGGCTCCAGAACCCTTGCCTCAACTAGATTATGATTCTCCCCTTCTTCCCTGAGAAGTTAAGGAACGTGATACCAGGGAAGTTCTTCACTGGACTGAAGCACTGCCTCTTGCCCCCTGCTGGTCTCCCCTCCCCAACAACCTGTAAATGTCTCTCACTCTCCCCTCTCCTTACATCTCCCTTCACTTCCCCCTGGGATCTGAAATGCAGCCCTCTAGGTTCTGTGATTATAGGGTATTGCCCTCCCTTCCCCCAGACCTACACCACACACACTTCTGCACTTCTCTAGGGTTTGGAGAAATTGAAACTTGTTCTAGAGAAGTAGAGAGGTCTGAACTCTGCAAGCCCAAGGTGGCAGCCTGCAGGCCTGATGTCCCTGGAGTCCTGAAACTTAATCTCCTCGAGGGACCATTAGTGTGACTCTGGGCCCCCACCCTCCCAGACAGAGGGTAGGGTCTGAAGTCTTTTTTATTCCATCCAGAGCCTTGAAATATGATCCAGTGAACTCTACTTGACCCTCCGGTGGCTGGCCGCCCCCCCCCCACCGCCCAAACCCAGTTAAATTAAGTGGACCCTTTTTTCAAGTTCTCTATAACACTAGCCTCCGTTCAGGGGGGCTTGAGACTGCAGCACCACTTGCTCATCCTAGGGAGCTTTCTTTCCCCTTCAGTCTCTTGCGGTCATTGTGAAGTGCCTTCCCTGTAATTGAAATGTCCCCCCTTTTAGGCACTTTCCTAACCTCTCAAGAGCTGGAGGTTTTGTCTTTTGGGGTGCAAAGTCGGCTGGTTCAAGGGAATACTGGAGGTCTGAGCTTAACCCAAGGCCCCTGATAGGTATTGGGGAGGCGGAGTTGGCCTGTGAACTCCCTGGGATACTTTGTAGCAGTTTGTACCGTCTCCTATTTCCTGGAGAAAGGGGCTTTAACTTTCCTCCCATGCTCAATACGCTGGAAAAGGGTTAAGTTAAGCTCTGATGTTTCTCCACACAGCTAGCTGCAACTCTGGAAGCCCTTGTGGCCTGGTGCTGTTTATAAACACAGATCTGAGGGGCCGGCAGGGGCAGGATGAAGCCTCAGCAGGAGGTGATCTGTCAAGCCCTTGGGGCTTCCTCCTGAATGCTAGTGCCCCTCTCCCAACCCTCTCTCCCACCCCCCAGTGTCAAGGGCAGGCTCCTCCCTGGTGGCAGCTGCTTAGAAATCAGAGTGGCAGCTTGAGGGGTGTGTCCCCGGATGCTGGTGCCGGAGCTCCAGATGTCTAACCTGGTGGAAGAGGCTATGCCTTGGGGCAGGGAGGGGGTCTTCCAGGGGTAGGATGGTGTCAGGAGATGTGTTGTGGTTGGACTCAGAAAGGCCAAGCTCACCTGCCTGTGGCTCCATGGGAGGCCATCAGCTTGCACATGGCAGCGCCTCTCCCCTCATCGGCCTTGGGCCTCTTCCAGAAGAAACAAGTCTGTGAGCCTTTTTTCTCTGATCAAGGTAGGAAGTCAGGCTGAGAGAGGTGACGCCTCTTTGTTTCAAAGCTTTCTGGACTCTCTGAGGACCAGCAGACTGCTTAGGTACTTAGGTAGGGGGTGTGTTGTGGAGTGAAGGTCCTTCCAGGCCCCCAGGCAGCTGGGTGTGAGTGGAAGGTCCAAATCCAGTCCTGTCATTGCCACACAGGGAGGGAGGCCTTGGGCCAACCAATTCCCTCTGGGAGCCTCAGTTTTCTCGCCTATATAATGTTCAAGTCCTTGTGAAATGAGTGGCTGAGAACTCCCCTGTAGTAGTTGGCACATGATAGACCCTCCACTCCACAGCTATAGTGCAGGAGTAGGAGGAAGACCCTTCAGCAGAAAAGGGCTCCCCCTTGAGGTTCTGCAGGCAGGACTGGACAGCCCCCTCTGTTATCAGCGTGAGCCTGGTGGTGTACCTATGGAAGGAATCTTAGCTCTTGCGCTGACAAATGAGGAGCCCAAAGTCAGAGAAGCCTGATAGCAGACCTAGGGTCGTCTGGGAACCTAGTGCAGAATCTGGTTTTGAACCCAGTGCTCCGGAGTCAGACTCCATGTCTCACCCTTAAATAGCCAGGAAACGGGAAACATCCATGTCTCCTGGATTGAGGCTGCTACATAAACCCTGGCAGGGTTCCCACCCACCTCCAACAATAACACTTTCTCGGGTTTAGTTTAAGCGATTTATTGGTTTCTTTGGGTGCTATTCTGCCCCATGCTCGCCAGCTTTCCATATCCACTCTTGTCACTTGTACTGTGTGGTTTTTTTTTTCTGTTCCCCCTGGAAGTGTCTTTTTCCCACCACATTTCATTCAGGCCAGCTTCAGGGCTCAGCATGGGTGATCTGAAACTCTGCCGGCCCATCCTCTTGGGACACTTTGCTTATGAAGCATATTGGGGAACTCTCATTCCCCTTGGTGTCCCAGAATCTCACAGAGGGAATGTATCTTCAGGCAACCCCAAAGAAAACATTGGGATCAACTGAGCTCTTGTGTTTGGTTTGATTTAGTTGGAGGGACCCTGCCAGACCTCATCACTTTGCCACAGTTCAGTTAACAGCCTCTCCAGCTGCTGGATTCCCAGAGCCTTCTTCTCAGACCCATGGTTCTTTTTTTTTTTTTTTTAAATCCTCACCCCAGGATATTTTTCCATTCATATTTAGAGAGAGTGGAAGAGAGAGGGAAAGAGAGAGAAACACTGATGTGAGAGAAACACATTGATTGGTTGCCTCCTGCATGCACCCTGACCAGGGCCCCAGGACATGGAAGGGGGAGGAGCCTGCAACCGAGGTATGTACCCTTGACCAGAATGGAACCTGGGACCCTTTGGTCCACAGGCTGATACTCTATCCACTGAGCCAAACCGGCTAGGGCAGTGATGGCGAACCTATGACACGTGTGTCAGAGGTGACACGTGAACTCATTTTTTTGGTTGATTTTTCTTTGTTAAATGGCATTTAAATATATAAAATAAATATCAAAAATATGTCTTTGTTTTACTATGGTTGCAAATATCAAAAAATTTCTATATGTGACACGGTACCAGAGTTCAGTTAGGGTTTTTCAAAATGCTGGCACGCTGAGCTCAAAAGGTTCGCCATCACTCGGCTAGGGCTTGGTTCTTAATCGGGGCTGATCCTGCCCCCAGGGGATATTAGAAGATGTCTGGGGGACGTTTGTGATTATCATGATTGGGATTTGGAGGTGCTCCTAGCATTAAGTGGGTGTGGGCAGGGATGCTGCTTAACACCCCACAATGTCCAGGACAGCCCCTACAGAGGACAATCCAGCTCACTTGTCTACATTGCCCAGATGGAAAAAGCCTGCTGGAATGATCAGCTAAAGTGCTCAGCTGTAGGTCAATGCTGGGGACAGTGTAGTAGAGATGAGCAACTCCTGGCATCAGTCGGGCCTGGGTTTGAATATTGGCTGTAATGTGGAGCTCACACCAACCTGGGGGATGTTTTAAGAGTCACAGTATATAATGACATGTCCAGCTCAGTTCCCAGCAGGTGATTAGTATTAAGTTGTGGCTATCATCCTCTAGAGCACTGGTTCTCAACCTTCCTAATGCCGAGACCCTTTAATACAGTTCCTCATGTTGTGGTGACCCCCAACCATAAAATTATTTTCGTTGCTACTTCATAACTGTAATGTTGCTACTGTTATGAATCGTAATGTAAATATCTGATATGCAGGATGTATTTTCATTGTTACAAATGGAACATAATTAAAGCATAGTGACTAATTGCAAAAACAATATGTAATTATATATGTGTTTTCTGATGGTCTTAGGCGACCCCTGTGAAAGGGTCGTTCGACCCCCAAAGGGGTCACAACCCACAGGTTGAGAACCGCTGCTCTAGAGTCTAGACCTGTGATGGCGAACCTTTTGAGCTCAGCGTGTTAGCATTTTGAAAAACCCTAACTTAACTCTGGTGCCGTGTCACATATAGAAATTTTTTGATATTTGCAACCATAGTAAAACAAAGACTTATATTTTTGATATTTATTTTATATATTTAAGTGCCATTTAACAAAGAAAAATCAACCAAAAAAAGGAGTTCGCATGTCACCTCTGACACGCGTGTCATAGGTTCGCCATCACTGGTCTAGACCAAAGGGAAAACATGTCTGTGGCTGACATTGGTTGCACATTTATTCTGCTTTACATGAGTTACCTCATCAGGTCCTTCTGACATACCAATGAAGAGACTGAGGGTCAGAAAGGCCATCAGTCTGCTCTGTTTTGGGAGTGGCTGAGGCTGTTTATGGAAAAACAGGATTCCCAGTTCCTGCCCTGGGGATGCTTTTAGGCCTGAAGATGTGAAAAGAGAACCTAAAATAGAAGGCGGGGGTGGGGGCAGTCAGAAGAGCTTTTGCTGTGTTGGCAATGCTGAGGAATGGAGGAGGAGGGCAGCAGGGCTGAGCTGGGAGGGGGCATCATGTGAAAGGTGAGCTTCAGTGGAAGTGGGATCAAGCCCAGGCCAAGTGGGATTGATACCAAAGCCTCCTCCTGGGCTCCCACTCGCACCAGCCAGAATGAAAGGGGAGGGAGCATGGGATCAGGTGGTAGCTGACAAGGGCCTCATTTTGTTATCCCCCCACTCGGCCCAGGCAGTTCAGGGAAGCTCCCATGCCCCATTGGTGGCCCCTGACTCTGGCAACCGCTCCCTCTGATCACATGTGTCTGTGGTTGCTCTTCCCAGAACATGGTGATGAGTTTTCGAGTCTCCGATCTTCAGATGCTCCTGGGTTTCGTCGGCCGGAGTAAGAGTGGACTTAAGCACGAACTTGTCACCCGGGCCCTCCAGCTGGTCCAGTTTGACTGTAGCCCTGAGCTGTTCAAGAAGATCAAGGAGCTCTACGAGACGCGCTACGCCAAGAAGAGCTCAGAACCCGTCTCCCAACCCCACCGGCCCCTGGATCCCTTGACCATGCACTCAACCTACGAACGGGCCAGCACTGTGCCCAGGACTCCACTCACAGGCCCCAACATTGACTACCCTGTGCTCTATGGGAAGTACTTAAATGGACTCGGACGGTTGCCTGCCAAGACCCTCAAGCCAGAAGTGCGCCTGGTGAAGCTGCCCTTCTTTAACATGCTAGATGAATTGCTGAAGCCCACTGAACTGGGTGAGTCCACGTCCTCTGGGGGTCCTGCCTTCCAAGTTCTGATGCCTGTGGCCATGGAATATTTTCTGAGAAGCAGCAAAGTCAGGGTGCGGCAGAAGTCTTGTTCCTCATAGGAACCACAGGGACCACATTCGGGTCTTTAGATTAGTGACCTAGTGCCATCTAACAATATTTCCCTAATACCAGCAGCTTAAAACCATTGAGAGTCCCAGTTTCCAAGGGTTAGAACTCTGGAACAGTCTAGCTGGGTGGTTCTGACTCAGAGTCCCTCATAAGATCGAAGTCAAGGTGTTGGCCAGGGCTGGGGGTGGTTGTCAGCCTGGTGTCAGCCTCAGCTGCTGCCTGAGCTCAGGCTGGGGAAGGCTGACCAGCCTCAGCTTCCTGTGCCTCCAGGACTCCAAGTGGAATGTTCTGGGCCTCTTATTAACACTCAGATTTTCCCTGAGTGTTCTCAGAGACCCCGCCCATTATCTCTTACATCTCAACCCCCACTCCCCCATTTATTCATTCACTCACTCACACAGTGTATATTGAGCACCAGCTGAGTGGGAGCCACTGCACGCACGTGTGCACACACACACACAGACACTGTTGAACCCCCACATCTTTGCTTGGCCCCTGCTACATGCCAGATATAGGCCCTGGTCCTGAGTTGGTCCCTGGGTGCTGTGGCAGAGGTCACAGTCCCTTCATTGGCTACTTGGCTCACTCCCTTCCATCCTGCTGACCCAGCATCCTCTCTTGCTCAGCCAGGGGGCCCCTCTTTGCATGCAGACTTCAGCTTCAGTCCTGTGTTAGCCTGCCCCCTGTCCTGCCTTAGGTGTGGGGGAGAGGTAGAGGTGCAGCTGCCTTTCTCTTCTTACTTACAGACCTTGGGCTTACTTACAGAGGGGCGGTGGTTCTAGGTGAGGTTGCAGGAGGTAGAGGAAGGAGTTCTGGTGATTTCGGCCTTGGAGTCTGAGGCCGTTCTCTGCTTTCTCTCTGACACAAGGAGATGTTTCTTGCCAGCCCCCAGGTGGGGAGCAGGTTGGCCCGGCAGCACCTGTCACAGCGTTGATGTGGCAGTGCTGGAGTCCTCCAGGACGACTTCCCCTTTCTCTGCTCCCTCAACCTCTCTAGATGCTGGAACCCATCCCCACCACACCAGTGGTTTCTCTGCAGGGTTTTGGGGTCCTCAGGACTGGCTGGCTAGCTAATCCTGAAGGTTTTCAGATTCCAGAATCATCTTCAAAATGGGGAGGCTGCGTTTTCACCGGGAAGCTGCAGGGCAAGCCTGGCGCTGGGCGGGGAATGAAGCTGGAGGTGACTTTGAACTTGGGGCGGCTGGCAGGTTCTCATCCCCTGCCTGGACCATGGGCTTCCTTCCTGCACTGCAAGCCTGCAGCCACTCCCACCCCATAGTGCATTGCTTTACGCTGTGCCCCCAGGGACCCTGGTCACCTGATCTCCGGGAGAGTCTGCTCCCCTGACTACACCAGGAATTATTCTGCTGGTGGCTCAGAACAAAGAGGCCGACCCCGCCCTGCCTCTGCTCCCACCCACTCGCCTGCCCTTGTCCCAGGGTGTACCCCTTCTCTGGGAGTCCCCCCCTTTTTTTTTTTAGAACACTTGGCGGCTGCCCGGGTTCCTAGGGAGAGGCCTCACTGAGCACAGGCCCTAACCCTGAAGCAGTCTGGTCCCCTCTATTCCCAGACCAGCAGTTGTCCGCCCACCTTACACCCTGGGTACCTCCCCATGTGAATTCTGGCGCATTGGCCTTGCCCAAGAGCTACTTTAGGAGGCTGTGCTCGGCCAGCTTTCCTTTACCCCTTGCATGACCTGTCAGCCATAACAAAGCTGGCTTCTAGATGGAACCCGTACTGGAATAGTAGACATAAATCACACAGGGTGTGTTCGGGCTCGGGGGAGGGGAAGAATAGAGCCACAGACTCAGAACTGAAGGACCTTAAGACACAGATGATATCATCCGGTTGGGCAGGAGCTGGCCCAAGGTCACACAGCATTGCTAGGAAGGGGCTCGGGGCTGTGTACTCAGTCCTCTTCCTGATTCTCATCCTTCCCCACACCATCAGTGCTTGCACCCCTGCAGGGAAGCAACTGTTCTGAACCACATAAAGGTTCTGGATCCCAGACCTCCTCTCCACACGAAGGGCCCATCTGTCTTTCCCTTCCCAGCCGGGATAGGCCAGTAGCCAGGCGCTCCCAGGGCAGGGGCACTTGCTTCTAAATGATCCTGGGTCATGCTACTTTAGCTTGGGGCTCACTGGGTATCTTACAGCCTGAGGGTTCCCCCAGCCCAGCCACTTAGGGTGTCAGCCAGAATCTGACAAGGAAGGCCCAGGTCTCACTGTCAGGATTGGGTGGGGGGAGGGAGGCCATTATGAGACTTGCGCGCGGAAGGAAGGAAACACAACCTGGCTCAGTGGTGCTCTGAGAGGCTCCCCAGCATCCTGTGGCCAGCTCCTCATAGTGTGGGGACATTCAGCCTACCCCACTGTCACCCTTTGTCCTGATAGCTCCAGATGCCCCCAGTTCTCCACCTGCCCCCTAGAGGTGGTCAGCACCCAGGTGGTTGAGAGCTGTTGGTCTGGTGCCTGCCTCATCGTTCATTCAGCCTGAGCCCTTTGGCTGGCATTGCCTAAGCAACAAGAAGGTGGTGGGGTCCCTGGCCTGGCACATTTTGCCAGGAAGTTGCACTAGAGGTTATTATAAACAGTGCCGGGTTAGGAATGGCCTGATTGTGGAATACATGGTCTTTAGGGGTCTATCAGTACCAGGAGCCCCTTACTATGCATTTGTGTGGAGGTGGCATTCCTGTCCAGACCTGAAGGGTGAGTAGCGTAAACTGGACAAAAAAGGGAGTGGGAAAGTGTGTTTCAGCCAGAGGCCCAGTGGTGAGAGAGAGCTTGTAAATGAAGGCCATTGTGATCAGAGCATGGTGTGGCATAGGAGGAAGGAGGGAGAACAGAGGCCAAAAAAACATGAGACGGGTGGGCCAAGGGGAAGCGAGGGGATTGTCCCAACGGCTTTGGAGTTGCTGAAGGTCCCATGAACTTTTCCAGGTCTTGTTTTCTTGAGTTCTTTCTGAGGCAGGTATGATCTCTGAGGTGCAGTGGCCGGCCTGCCGTCGCATAGCCAGTGTGGTACATACTTAGCTCTATTCCTTGATGTGGGAGCCTAGACAGTCCTATGGCATCCCAGGTCCCAGGCTGCCAGCAGACAGGCTTGTGAGATGGAAGACCAGTCCCATCAATGGACTTCTTCAAATCCTCCTTTTCTTTTCATTTAAACTTAGTAAAATTATGTGTTCATCGTAGAAAACATGGGGTGGTAGTAGAGAAACCAGCTGTGGCTGTGCTCCCTGGAGCATCCCTACTGGCCGAGTGGGCTTGCCGCCTTCTTTTCTCCATGGTGCAATCCTATGAAGATGTGGCTGTATCCTGACTGTTGTTTTGTCATCCTCCTCCCACCCCACCCTAGTATATTGTGAGCATCTGCTCAGGTCCTTAAATATTCTTTGCTGGTGCAGTGTTCGAGGCTGCCTGGCAGCCTGGGGTGGAGATGGATGTGTGGGCTCTCTTTGTTGGTCAGTATCTCAGATCTAGCCCAGGGGCTGGTTCCCAGAATTCCCATTCCCTGGAGGACTCAGAGCAAGGGGTTCCCTCCCTTTAGTCCCTGGGAGGTGCAGAGGCATGTGGTTGTAAGCAGGGGCTGAGAGGGCATATATCCACAGCTACTCAGTTTCCAGCAGTGTGGATGACAACTGAAGTACTTTTTGGTTCAGTTGGTGCCCACGATGACCCAAAGACACCTGACCATTGTGCTGATTCTTAGGATGTAAAGGTTTTGGAGAAAAATGAAGCAGGGAAGGAGGTGGGGAGTGCCAGAATTGCAAGGGTGGTGGTGTAGGTTTTTTTTATTAATCTTCAGCCGAGGATATTTTTTCCATTGATTTTTAGAGACAGTGAAAGGGAAGGGGGTCAGGGAGAGAAAGAGAGACTTGAATGTGAGAGAGACACATTGATTGGTTGCCTCAAGCACACACCCTGATCAGGCCTGGGGGTTGAACCTGCAACCCAAGTACGTGCACTTGATCGGAAATTAGACCTGCAACCCTTTGGTGCACGGGCTGATGCTCTAACCACTGAGAACACCGGCCAGGACGGGTGGTACAGGTTTTATTTATTTATTTGTTTATTTATATTTTTTGGTACAGTTTTTAAATAAAGGTGCTTGGGGAAGACTTTCTTCCCAGTGCATTTTCACAAATTTAGAAGATACCAGGGAGGTGGAGATCATTGAGGGAGGAATGATCTAGCTAGAAGAGGGGATGGTACATGCAAAGACCTCAAGGGGGGATGTATTTGACAGGTAGGGAGCATAGGAGGAAGCCAGGGTAGCTGCTGTGGAATTATGGCTACAGAGCTGGACAGATCATCCCCGAGGCCCTATGTAGCAGAGGTGAGCCCCGGGAGCCTGGAGACCAGAAAGTGGTATTTGTACTGATCAGAACAGGCAGTGGTGGTGGGGAGAGGAGAGCACTGAGTGCCAACAGGACTGGCTGAGGAATTGATGGGGGAGGGGATGTGACAAGCGTCATGGATGATGTCCACATCTCAGCCCTGAACAGCTGAAGGTGGAGCTGGTGAAGGCCTGGCTTTGGGGAATCCCCAGCCCCCTCCTGATGGTGGTGTAAAGTATGCCTTGTCCCAGCTGAAAATCAGATTCAGAGTCCTCACAGCAGCCTCACCTAGAAATAGGGGCCATTCCAGGAAAGGGACCCTGGGTTCTGGTCCTTCCACCACCAGCTTGCCCACATTTTTTAAATAATGTTTTAGAGAGGAAGGGAGAGGGATAGAGAGAAACATTGATTGACTGCCTCCCACACAACCCCTACTGGGGATCGAGCCCGCAACCCGGGCATGTGCCCTGACAGGAATCGAACTATAGACCTCTTGGTTCCTGGGTTGACGTTAAACCTCTGAGCCACACTGGCCAGGCTTGCCCACCTTTCTTACACTGTTACTGCTGGTAGAGCTCCCTGGCCAGTGAGTGTGTGGCTCCCAAGAAGCCTGCTGGTGTCCCTTTCCCTTCTCCCTGGGGGTCACTGTGAAGTGGGGTGATATCTTTGACCTCTCACCCAGTCTTGACAGCTCAGATAATGTGAAGCCTCACCTCCCCCCACAAATGCCCCTGGGCTCTTTGGGCAGGCCTGACTGAGGTGTCTGCAGGTGGCCTGCCAGTGTCCCCATAACCAATTAGGTGACCCTCCTCAGGACCCCAACCAGGACTCTGAAGGGACCAGCAGGGCCCTCAACAAACAAGCACGAATGGGCAGTAGTGTGGCCATGGCAGCAGCCACCTCTTACACCACACCAGCTACAGACTTGGCTGTGCACTCCGAGGGGTGGATCCTACGCATGGAGGGCACCTAGACTTGGATCAGGATAGGGGTACACGGCCCCTCACAGATCTGGAGTACAAACTCAGGCAGTCTAGCTTCTAAGCTGGAGCTGGTTTTAAGTTTGAATCACATTTGCTTAAATAGATTACCTGTTGTGGTTTGGAATTCAGAAGGTTCTAAGACAGGGTTGGCCAATTAGGGTGGGGGCCAACCCCACTGGCTGCCTGTTTTTCTAAACCAGTTCTATTGGTGCACGGCCACACCCATTTGAACGCTCACTGTCTCTGGCAGCTTCTATGATACAAGGCAGAGTGAGGACATCAAGGCAGAGACCTTGTGGCTCAAAAAAGCCAAAAATATTTATACTCCAGCTCTTTATAGAACAGTCTGCCCACTCCTGTTCTAAAGGATTTGCAGTATAAATTTTAAAAGCTCCCTCCTACCTTTCGCAGTCCTCTGAGGCTGTGATTGTGGCCAGTTCTGCCACCCCCTCCCCCAGAGACATCTCTTGCACAAATAAGCCAATGTGCACTTGCACAGACCCCCTCCCTCCATTTGGTTGCACACGTAGCAGCATGATAAACACAAGGGGGCATGAGGCATGTGGTTGTAAGCAGGGGCTGAGAGGGCATATATCCACAGCTACCCAGTTTCTACTGCTTGGCCCTTTTTAGGCCGGGAAGCAGGAAATGGGCTTTGCATCTGCTACTTTCAGGTAACCAAAACACCTTGGAGGTTACTCCTTATTGGAACACAAAGAGCATCTTGATCCTTTGTTACCTGTTTTCCCAGTTGCATAGTATTCCTTTGTATGAGACCTCCTGTAGCATGTCTTAACCAGATCCCGTTGGCCGGCAATCAGGTGGTTAACAGTTTTCTGCTGATAGAAACCATTCTGAGTAATGTGTGACTGTGAGCATTTTTTCTGTATGTGTGAGTGTCTGTGCTGATGGGCACGTGCTCACCGAATGTGTCAGAACAGCCATTCGAGGTGGGGACAGAGTTGTTGCTGGTGTCTTACAGACCTGAAGAGAGCAGCCTGGCTCAAGGGTACATGGCCTGTCTGTGCTGCATACTCCCAGTAGCAGTTCTCTGCTACTCTCCCCTGGAGTAGCAGTTAATAGTTTTCCTGAATAAACACCTGAACTCCACAGGGATGATAAGGCTACTGCTCTGAGAGTGACCCTTGGTGGGGGGCATGGGGTGGGTGAGTGGTAAATATTCCCTGAACCATAGGCTGGGGTTTGGCCCCAAGAAAGAGTAGGTTCCCTCTCACCCTCATCCCTGCCTAGTAGGACTCCGCTCCCATTTCCTGCTTCCCGGCCTGAAAAGGGCCAAGCAGTAGAAATGACCGTGATCCCTTGCCGGGGACCAGACATGACCCTGATCCCATGTTTGTGTTTAGTTCCACAGAATAACGAGAAGCTTCAAGAGAGCCCATGCATCTTCGCGCTGACGCCCAGACAGGTGGAGCTGATAAGGAACTCCAGGTGCTCTGGCCCCACCCTTTGCTGACCTCCATGGCTAGATGGTGGGTGGGTATGGTCTTAGGTGGCCTAGGAGAGCCTTCAGCCAGATCTGACGCAGAACCTGCATTCTCACCCCCACTCCAATCAGGGTCTGTGTGCACAATCAGCAGCTCCGAGAGGTGGGCCAGTGTCTCCCTTTAACAAAGTCTGCCCTCCTTAGCATTGTTGACATCAGGGCCAGGTCCTTCTCTGAGGGGGGCCATCCTGGGCACTGTAGGGTACTGAGCAGTATCCCTGGCCTCCACCCTCTTGGTGCCAGGAGCACCCCCAGTCATGATGACCACAGTTCCAGACATAGCCAGTGTCCCCTGGGGCAGAGTCGCCCAGGTAAGGACACTGGGCTGTCCCCAGGTCTCCGACCCTGCTCTCTGAGACTCCATCTCCAGCTGAGACAGCAATCACCACTGGAGCAGCCGCTTGTTGGGGCACTCAGCACATGCCAGGCCCGCACCCACCAACCTACTTAATATCCACATCAGCCCCTCATTGTCCAGAGAGGGGAAGTCATTGCCCCAAGTCACCAGTGAGTAAATGGCAGGAGAGAACATTCTAGGTGGTATCTATTGGCCTTCGGTTCCAAGGGAGGTAGTGGGTTAGGCTGCCTGGCTTGCCCAGGAGAGGCCAGTGGTCACCCAGCTGAAGGGTTGGCATGGTGCACTCCCACCTCACTGACCCCTCCTTTCCTCTCCTTCCCTGTGGTTTCCTTGGGGCACAGAGAACTACAGCCTGGGGTCAAGGCCGTGCAGGTCGTCCTAAGGTAAGCCAGGTGTGCCAGCTCCCCGAGGGAACCCTTGGCTATTTCCGCCTTGGGTGGCTACAGCCTTGCTGTGTCCCACCCCAGGTGCATTGAAGCTAGGTCCCCCTTCCTCACGACAGCCCTCTGAGGCTCCCAGCTAGAGGTGGAGCCTGTTCCTCCCTTCTTCCTACTGGCTGTCCCTGGCTGTGGACACACCACTGTCCATCCCCACTCAGGCCAGACGTGGGGCCGAGATCCCCTTGTGCAGCCCAGCATTGTGATCTACCCATCAGGCCAGATGCAGCCCGGTCTGTCATCCTTGCCTCTCCCAAGGGCCCTTCCCCTGCCCTCAGCCCCATGGTACCCGTTGTCATTGCAGAATCTGTTACTCAGACACCAGCAGCCCTCAGGAGGACCAGTACCCACCCAACATTGCTGTGAAGGTCAACCACAGCTACTGCTCAGTCCCGGTGAGCAGGGCAGCCCCCGATCTGTTGTTGGGATGGCCAGCATGGAGGGAAGGGCAGGGACACAGACCATCTACAGTGGCTGAGCCTCCACCTGTTTCTAGGGCTACTACCCCTCGAATAAGCCCGGAGTGGAGCCCAAAAGGCCCTGCCGCCCCATCAACCTCACTCACCTCATGTACCTGTCCTCGGCCACCAACCGCATCACTGTCACCTGGGGGAACTATGGCAAGGTGAGTGGAGTGGGTGCTGCCCACTTGCTTGCCCCATCATCCCTGACACCCCTATCCCACCTCTGCTCACCCTGCCTGGCCCCACCCAGCCCTAACACCCTTCCCTTCTATCCCCAGAGTTACTCGGTGGCCTTATATTTGGTGCGGCAACTGACCTCCTCAGAGCTGCTGCAGAGGTTGAAAACCATCGGGGTCAAGCATCCGGAGCTGTGCAAGGCACTGGGTGAGCACTGCAGTGCCTTCCCTTAGGTGACTGAGTGTGGTTCTAGCTCTATTACTGCTTACCCTCCCTTTGCTGGACGTGAGGAGCTTGTCTACAGGGGGTGCTCTTGTCAGGAACCTGGACCTTCCAGGATCCATTCAACACCCTGGGGGTCAGGGAACTTGGGAGGTCTCTAGAGGATGTTGGACTGTCAGTGCAGAGGACGGAGGCAAGGATTGGCGAGGTGTGCTCACAGACTCGAGTGAGCCAGGGGGTCTGGGTGCGCTGAGCATGTGGGGCTTGTATAGAGCTTTGCAGGGGCGTGGAGGAGAGGAAGACCTCAGGTGGTGGGGTCTGGCCTGTTGGCTGCAGTGCAGGGAATGGGGTGGGTGGGCCCTGGGTGGGCCCAGGAGCATGGAGAGGGGAAGTAGAGCCTGGATTCATGGTTGGGGTTCAAGGTGCATAGGGGATGACCCAGGTCTGATTAGAAATGGTAAGAGTGTCTGTTTGTTTTCTTTGTACTTTTAACAATCAAAAAATGTGTGTGTGTGGGGAGCGGGGGGGGTCACAGCATTTAAAAAACAAACAAAACATGCCATCAAAAGTGATAGACAAAACCTAGAACTGGTTCTGTCTCTTCCTGTATCTGTGCACCAAGGGCTGCCCAGGCCACAACTGTGCTCAGGAATTCCTCCACTTGGAAGCTGTGTGGTCAAATCACTGGCCCTTTCTGGTCTCTGAGATGACTTCTGATGCCATCTGACCAGTGGGGTCACTGAGGTGCAGAGTGGCGGAGTTAAGGCCCTATGACCCGAGGTCTCAGTGTATGTACCCCTCCCTGCAGCCTCCCCTTCCCTCAAAGGGCCCTTTCTTCAACCCCCAGTCCCATCTGCCTCTCTCCCTGTGGAGACAGTGGCCAATTTGACCAGAGTGCCTATTTGTCAGGGGCAGGGTTCGACATGGGGACTGACCAGGGTTCATCCAGGCACCAGCAGCCACAGGATGGAGGGTGGGGCAAATAGAGGCCTGGCTTGACTCCTCAATGAGGAGTCAGGGGCCTTGTAGAATTGTGGGCTGGAGGAATGTATGTGACAGCCTGGGCCCCTGGTAGGATGAACTGTCAGGTTTTTGCTGAAGGAAGCCCCGACTTCATTTCCACAGCCAGCCCCAAGGTAGGCATCATCACCAGTGGAACTTCTGTTTTTTGTCTCACTTGAACCCTTCCTGATGCTCACGCCTTCTCTCTTTCAGGGGGAAAGTGAGGCCTTGCTTCAAAACCCAGTGCAGCCCTGCTGGGTAGCTCAGTCTAACTAAAGTTAGAGTGTCCCAATATGCCAGGGTTTAAGGTTCACTCTCTGGTTAAGACACATAGAAGAAGCAATCGATGAATGCATAAATAAGTGGAACAACAAATCCATGTTTTTTTCTTTCTGTCTCTCTCCCCCTCTCTCTCCTTCCCTCTTTTCCTCTACTTCTCTCTCTTCCCCACCTCTCTAAAATCAATAAAAAAAGGAGGGGGGGCGGTCATGGTGATGGAAAAATAATAAATAAAATCTTTTTTTTAAAAATATTTTTATTGATTTTTTACAGAGAGGAAGGGAGAGGGACAGAGAGCTAGAAACATCGACGAGAGAGAAACATTGATCAGCTGCCTCCTGCAAACCCCCCACTGGGGATGTGCCTGCAACCAAGGTACATGCCCCTGACCGGAATCGAACCTGGGACCCTTCAGTCTGCAGGCCGACGCTCTATCCACCGAGCCAAACCGGCTAGGGCAAAAATCTATTTTTTTTTTTAAATCAGTGATACTGCACCCATTCTTAGCTGCCCAGGGTCATTTCGATGAGCCAAGGCCTCTGGGGCCACCATTAGCACTTGTTAGGCAGAGAAAGGAACCATGGGATGGAAATTCATACTGAGGTGTTATTGGCTGTGAGAGGAGAAAGGAGGCTTCCTGGAGTCTGCAGCCTCTTGGGCCCAGTTCTGGCTTTAAGCAGGGTGGCCCCCACTCTGCAAGACCCAGAATTGGTTTGCCCTGAGACATCAGGGGGGCAGTCACCTGCCCTGGGACCCTACAGGATAAAGTTTAACTTCTGGCTTTGAAAGCAGAACATGCAGCCCTGGCTGGTTTGGCTCAGTGGATAGAGCGTCTGACTACGGACTGAAGGGTCCCAGGTTCAGTTCCGGTCAGAGGCACATGCCCGGGTTGTGGGCTCAATCCCCAGTTGGGAGCGTGCAGGAGGCAGCCAATCAATGATTCTCTCTCATCATTGATGTTTCTATCTCTCCTTCTCCCTTCCTCTCTGAAATCAATAAAAATATATTAGAAAGAAAAAGAAAGAAAAAAGAAGAACATGCAAGAAAAGGAAAGGAGGGAGACTGGTCCCAGGGCTGCACTAGGTGCTTTTCCTTCCAGTCTTTTTTCCAGCACACAGGCGAGAAGGAGGGCTTTGGGTGCTACTATGAGCATGTTTTCACATTGTATCTCACTTTTTGGTGCTGTTGCCATCTTTTCCTTTATTAGAGAAGTAACATTTGATTGTACAAGGGAAGCTGTGCTGGTAGGTTTGCTTCTACCCTTGCAGGGCCCATGGTGAGCACTTCTGGACTGGGACTTCGGTGCTCCCTAGTGGGCACTGTCTTGAAGTAGGGGCCCTGCCTCCCCGCCAAGGCTTCAGGGATGGTTTTCATCAGAATGAACAGAGGCACAGCAGGTGGCTCTTTTGGTAGCTGTGTGTTGCCTGGATCTTTCCAGAAAAGTCCTGTTGGTTTGCCTCATGGTGCACCCAAGCTATCAGAAATAACTGTGGCTGCTGCCCAACTTGCCTCCTGGCCTGGCCCTGTGGGCACCTCTGCCCCTTCCCCACTAACACTGGCTGCCCCCTTTTCCACAGTCAAAGAGAAGCTTCGCCTGGACCCTGACAGTGAGATCGCCACCACCGGCGTGCGGGTCTCCCTCATCTGCCCAGTGAGTCGATATGGTGGTCCCCCTCCCTCACCTGTTTATTATGTGGGGGCTGCCTGGTGGCCTGTTCATACCCCCTTCCTCTGCCCGCAGCTGGTGAAGATGCGGCTGTCCGTGCCCTGCCGGGCAGAGACCTGTGCTCACCTGCAGTGCTTCGACGCTGTCTTCTACCTCCAGATGAACGAGAAGAAGCCTACCTGGATGTGTCCGGTGTGCGACAAACCAGCCCCCTACGACCAGCTCATCATAGATGGGTGAGTCACTAAAGCACAGGGGGACTGCACTGCCTGCCGGGCTGCACCTCACCTCTCGAGGGTCTCTGGGGAGTGAGCAGCAGAGCCATGCAACTTGAAGGCCTCTGTGCCTTTTGGCAGCGTTGGAAGTCCCAGGTTGCAAACAGGCAGGATTTATGTGTGCAGGCAGCAGGAGTGTAGCTTAGGGTTCAGAAGTGGGCTCTGGACCCAGGAAGCCCACTATTCCCCGGATGACCTGTGTTCTTGGAAGCTGTTTTTCTGCACGTAACACGGAACTGAGAAACCCTTACCTCCAGTCTGATGCACATAGTTGCTTCCTGAAGTTTGTTCAGTACAACCTTAGTCATGCCCTCCATAGAAAGGTGAAAAGGACACACATCTCCACCAAACTCTGGTCACATTCTCCTTGTCCCCTTTCTAGATGATGCTGGTGCATGGCCAGACTGTCCCCACACCACTTGGGGACAAGGGGCAAAAGGCTGTTCTCCCCAAAAGGGAAACTTTGCTTAGGTTTTGGGTTTCCAGAAACCGAGCCCAGCACCTGACTGAGCAGCTCCTGCCAGGTGCTGGCCACACCCACCCCTGTCCCCGAAGTCTGATGGGGGCAGGGAGAGGTGGCAGCCTAAATAGAAGTTGGTACTCAGCTCTGCACCGCCAGCCATTGAAAGCTGAGACTCGAAGCTTGGGGTGTGTACACACAGTAGGGTTGCGAATGACCTATAGGGACTGGGTGCGAATTTGTCCCCTCATTCAAGCACTCATCTCGGGGACCATGTTCAGGGTCTTGCCAAGCCCTCCCTCCCAACTGTCCCAGGAGGTGGACCTTAATTGTCCCCACCTTTCAGATGGGAAGACTGATACTCGGGGGCAGTCACCTGCCCTGGGACCCTCCAGCTCGTAGGTAGCCAGGCCAGGTTCAGCCAACTCTGAGCCTGGATCCCCTCCCCAGAGGAGCTGAGCTACAGCCCTCTGTGCTATCCAACCTCAGGGTGGAATGAGGAGGCCCCTGGGGCTGGACATGAGGTCTGGGTCTGAATGGCAGCTCTGTTCCCAGCCTGGCAGCTGTGCAGCCCAGCACCCGCCTTCCCTCCCCCTCACAGGCCTAGAGTGGGTCACTCGGGCTCGGGTGGTGGAAGCTCTGGCAGGGCTGGGGACGGAGGCTCTGTCCCATACAGACCACGATCCCAGTAAGCCCATGGGGCCTCACGTAGCCCAGGAAGCTTGCTGGAGGAAGGGTTTTTGGTTTATGTATTTATTCTTTGAGGCTCTGCCATCTGTTCCTCTCTGGCCCTAAGCTGGGTGATCCAGGTGTCCCCAAAAGTACTCTGTCCCAGACCCTATCTTCAGGGAACTCCCACCTGAGCAGGGGGAACAGGGAGAACTGAGCCAGATCCAGATCCAGATCCTGTTGCTTATGCTCTGCCTAGAGGATGAAGAGGAACTGTAGAGTGGGGCTTTGGAGGGTGAGTGGGATTTTTCCAGGTAGAGAAGTGCATTGCAGGAAGAGCTTTGTTCACACAAGGGTGACCCTGGGGATGGGCCTGTGAGTGTGGCGATGGAGGGGAGGCCAGAGGGGAAGGGTGGGAAGGACCCCACCAGCTCCAGAGTGTGTCCTGGAGCAGGACAGCCTCCCTCCTGTGTGACTGTGACCTAGGTGGTCAAATTCACTTGGAGGCAGGTGCAACTTTGACACTGAAAAAATGCTGGGGGCCATGGTGACCCATTGCCACAGCAGCATGTGTGTTCTATGCACCAGGCCTGGCCTGGGCATTGGCTGTTCCTCAGGTCCCCCCAGCTGCTGGAGATGGTGGCAGAGACTGAGGCCCTGTGGCCAGGAAGTGTCAAAAAGCGGACACTGGACTAGAACCCAGGCTGCTGCCACCTGGTCTTGTGGCCTCAGGGAGTTCACTCCTCCTCCCCAGGTCTTAGGTCCTCCATTTTGAAATGGGCCTGGCTGGCAGTACCTTAGCAGCCAGTCCCCAGGGTCAGAGCACACCTCATTGGTTCTGGTTCGCCACGGGCACGCTCTGGGAGACACTTGTCTGTATGGGACTGACAGACTCTCCAGGGGCCTTTGAGCAGCACATAGCTGCCCTCTGAGCCTCAGTTTCCTTATCTGTAAAAATGAGGGTAGCACAGAATCAGGATGCCAAGGCGGGGGCCACTCGGTTAGGGGGCTGGGTAGGCAGGACCCTTCTTGGGCCAGCCTCCCGGGCCCCATGCTCTGAAGGTGTTGGAGGGAGTGCCTGCACTGTGCCATGAGTGGGTGACTGCAAGCCTTCAAAGCAACATGGCAGACCCTCCCAGAGGGCCTAGCTTGTGCAGACCCCATGCAGGGAAGCAACTGGCCCCCTCTCCCTCCAGAACCTCAGATCACTGGGGCCTGGCTGGTGCTTTCATGAAACTTCTTTTGCAAAGAAGAAAGTGGCTTAGTGAGCATCCCACCAGAGTCCAGGGGAGCAGGGTGTGGCTCAGCTGGCCTAAGAATCAGTTCTCCTGTACCCCCCCTCCGTGCCCAGGCTCCTCTCCAAGATCCTGAGTGAGTGTGAGGATGCCGATGAAATTGAATACCTGGTAGATGGCTCATGGTGTCCGATCCGTGCCGAGAAGGAGCGCAGCTGCAGCCCCCAGTGCCCCATCCTCGTACTCGGTGAGTCCCTGACTCAGCCCCCAACTGCTCCTTCGTTTGCCCCAATACCTATCCTGGGGGTTTGGCGGTTTCTGAGTTTGACTTGTATCCTGCTGTGTGACATTTTCATCTAAAACACAGCCACCACAAATGAAAAAAGACCAAGAAAACCAAAAAGGAAAAAAAAAACCAGGAGCCCTGGCTAGATAGTTCACTCGGTTAGAGCATCATCCCGACATGCCATGGTTGTGGGTTCGATCTCGTTAGGATACATACAAGAATCAACCAGTGGCCTTTGCTGGTTTGGCTCAGTGGATAGAGAGTTGGCCTGCGGACTGAAGGGTCCCGGGTTTGATTCTGATCAAGGGCACATGCCTGGGTTGTGGGCTCAATCCCCAGTAGGGGGCATGCAGGAGGCAGCCAATCTATGATTCTCTCATCATTGATGTTTCTATCTCTCTCTTCCTCTCTCTCCCTCTCTGAAATCAATAAAAATATATTTTAAAAAAATCAACCAATGAATGCATAAAAATAAGTGGAACAATAAATTGATGTTTCTCTCTCTCTCTCTCTCCCCCTTCCTCTCTCGCTCTGTAAAATCATTACATAAAATATTTTTTTTAAATGAAAAGGAAAAATAAAACAGCCATCCCCGTGGAGTGGATCCCATCCCCTCAGAGTGGAACAGACCAGGGCTCAGAACTCTGCACTGCAGGGAGCACACAGTTATTTAGCACCTGCTGTGTGCCGGGTCCTATACAGGGTGCTCCCCAACATCAGGAGGCCTCTACACGAGGCAGAAATGGTATCCCAGGATTGCCCCTGCCCCTGCCCCTTGCCACCTCATTTCCTCATTCGGTAGGTCTGCAGTCCTGAGCATCTGTCCCTGTCACCCTCAGGCACCTCAGACACCAATGGGCTCCTATCCAGCCCCAACGTCAACGGTGGCGGTGGCAGCATGCTTGGGGGCTCTGGAGGCGGGGGCAGCACAATGGGCAGCATTGAGAATGGGAAGCTGGGAGCTGACGTGGTGGACCTTACGCTGGACAGTTCCTCGTCTTCAGAGGAAGAGGAGGAGGAAGAGGAAGATGAGGAGGACGAGGATGAGGATGGCCCCCGGCCCAAGCGCCGCTGCCCCTTCCAGAAGGGCCTGGTGTCGGCCTGCTGACCGATCGTCATCCACCACCAACTGGTCGGACACTCAAATTTTCCTGGTGCTCACCACGCAGAGGGGTGCAGGCGGGCCTTGGGGTGCAGAGGGAGGAGTGATTTTTTTTTCTTTTTATTGTTCATATGGTTTTCCACCCCTTTCCCTGGATCCTGGCACCTGTACCTCTGGACTCTCCTATTGGAGGATTAAAAAAAAAGTAAAATTACAAAAAAAGTACAAAAGAGAAAAATGAAACAAAAAACAAACTCTTAAAAACAAGACGAGCCGCCCACACAGCTGTTTCCCCAGCAGGAGTCAGAACCCAGAAGAGGGGTGGGCAGGACACTGCATCCTCCCAGATGCCCCACCTCTTCTGATGACCATTCCAGCTGGTACAGAGGGACCTGGGGCTGGTGGGGGCAACAGGGAGGACTGAGGGGCTCCCTGGCAGCAGCCACGACTTGGACATTCATGTTCCTTTGCTTTTCTTCTCTCTGTGAACTGTCCTCTCGCCCAGAGACCCTGGAATGGGCCTCTGAGCAGTGAGAGTTTTAGCCAAGAAGCCATGGAGTGGGTTGGGGTGGGGAGGGGGCGGTGGGGGCCGTGAGCAGGTGGGTGGGGGTGGGCTAGGGAGGGTTTAGCCACAGATGTGTTGTATTTTTTGAAAGTGCAATAACTTGGTATTTTGAAGACCCAGCATGTGGCCAGAACCCCCTTTGAGGTGGGGGCTTCAGGGTGTGGCACCGTGTGGCGTGGGGGGGTCTCAGTTCTTTAGCCAGCTACCTCGGTAACTCCAATTCAGGTTAACTTCCCTACGGAACAGTGCAGATGTCCACGGGTGCCCCCGCCGGGAAGGTGGCCACCTCTGAGGGGCAGCAGGGACTCCTGCCCCGTCCTCTTAATTTGGGGTGGTTCCTTCCCCTCTTGCTCTTGGGTTTTCCGACGGGTACGAGGCCTGCCCTGCAGCCCCTCCCCCTGGAGCCTCATACTCGTCTTCCAACAGGACTGGGCTGGGGGCCACCCTTTAGCAACCCAATTAGCCTTGGGGGTGGTCCAGCAACCATGGGGCTTCCATAGCAACCCCAGATGCCTCCAGGGACCTGCAGCTGGGTGCTTGGCCCACCACCCAGCATCCTTGCCCCCTCAGAAGCCACAACACCCCAGACCACTTCTGCCTGCCCTCCTGTTTTGCTTTTTCTGTTCCCTGTCCTTTCCCCACCAACCCCAGAATAATTTTCCTTTGTATAAACAACTCTACTAGTCAGGAAGCAATATCATTTCAGGTCTAACGACAAAAAGGACATAAATCTGGTCGAGGGCAAATTCAGTTTTACTGTATAAACTCAGTTGCGCAGTCCAGCCTCCCTCAGTCTGCACTGGCAGCTGAAGGCCGCTGTTTTCTAATATTTGTATTCTAATTTAATTGTTTTTTTAAAAATGCAAATAAAAAGGTCAAGGTGAAGCCACCATGGCATCCGCTTTTCTGTGTGTCTGAGGTGTCAGCTGGGGGGCAGGGACCAAATGACAAACACCTCCCCATCCACAGTTTTTTCTCTGCTGCATGGTGTCCAGAATTCAAAAGGCACCACATTTGGTCAAATGAGGATTTCACTTGGAACTGCCTGGCCCAGTGTCCGTCTGCTGGGCCTGGTGAGGCAGGCATTAGGCTCCCAAAAAGATGCTCAGCACCCTGTCACCAGGGAAATGCAAATCACAACCACTAGGAGGGCTAGAATCTAAGAGCAACAAGTGCTGGTGAGGGTGAGGACTGGGACCCTCCTGCACTACAGGTGGGAACATAAGATGGTGCAGCTGCTGTGCTAAGTCTGGCAGTTCCAAAAAGTTAGCCCAGACAATGTGGCTCAGTGGTTGAGTGTCGACCCATGAGTCACCTGTACTATTCCGGTCAGGGCACAGGTCTGGATTGTGGGCTCAATCCCCAGTAGGAGGTGTGCAGGAGGCAGCCCAAGGATGTTTTTCATCAATGTTTCTTTTTTTAAAAAAAAAGATTTTAGAGAGAGGAGAGATAGCAACATCAATGATGAGAATCATCAATGGGTTGCCTCCTGCATGCCTCCTACTGGGGATCGAGCCCGCAACCCCAGCATTGTACCCTGACCAGGAATCAAACCATGACCTGGTTCATGGGCTAAGTCTCAACCACGGAACCACACTGGCTGGGGATCTTAACGTTTCTATCTATCCTCCCTTCCTCTCTAAAATCAATAAAAAACTTTTTTTTAAAAAACACATGGAGTTACCATCTGACCCAGCAATTCCACTCTAGGTATCTCCCCCAAGGGAAATGAAAACCTACCTTCTCATGAAAAGTTGTACATGAATCTTCCTAGCAGCTTTACAATAGCCAAAGGGGGGAACAAGCTCAACGCCCATCAACTGAAGAATGGCTAAAATGTGGCCCATCCATGCACTGGAATATTCAGCTATGAAAAGGAATGCAGCACTGACACGTGCTACAACGTGGACGAACCTGAGCACAGGCTGCTCAGTGAGAGAAGCCAGACACAAAAGACCACACAGTGATCCCACTGATGTGAAATGTGAACAGGCAAATCCACAGAGACAGGAAGTGGGTTAGTGCCAGGGGCGGGGGGAGGGAGAGGGGAGTGACTGCTGATGGAGAGGGGCCTTCTTTTTGGGGGGATGGAATGTCCTGAAACGAGATGGTGGTGGTGATTGCAAAATTTCCAATATGCTACCACCAATGGTTTTATAAAGGGGAACTATACGTGAATGAGATTTCAAAACCCAAAGCCCCTCTCCCTTGGGAGGGGATGCGGGAATGTGAGTGCAGAGGCCACATGGACTGGGTGGCTGTTGAACCTGCTTTCATCGCTGTCCTGATCAGAGGCCTCTAGTTCGCCCTGTGGCTGGTTCAGGTTCCCTCGGTGTCTGGCTGTTGAACCACTGCCCCGCCCCCCACCCCCACCCCCACCCAGTCCAAGTCGGAGACCTGTGTCTGCCATGTGACCTTGCCACTGAAGGACACCTGGAGGCCCTCCCCAAGCCCTGCACTTGGTCTTTCCCACCCAGGGCCAGGCCAGGCCCTACAGATTCCCTGTGGTTGCTATGAAAATCCACTTCACAGAGTCCTGTTTGTCCTCTCCCAGGCTGTGACCACGGCCATCTGTGCCCCCTGGTGCCACTGTCACCCACCCCAACTCCAGGCCCTGCTGGCCTGAGGCCAACTGAGGGATGGGAAGGAGGAGGGTTCTCCCCAGGGCCCTGTAAGTGGCCATGTTTGGTGACCCCAACCCAGAGATGAGGGCTGCAGCCCACAATTTTCCTCCCCAGTGAATGGGCCCTAGCCCAACCTTCTCCCTGGGGATATGGAGGAAGCAGCCAGCTCAGCTCCTTGATCAGGTCACTGGGGCCCAACAGGGGGCTGCACCTTGGAGGCCCCTGGCAAACTTGGGGTTCCCTGTGTAGGCTTCCCTACCCAGGGCCTCCAGAAACCTTGTAGTAGGAGGTGGCCAAGGAGCCCGCTTAGCAGGTTCTTCCTGCCTGTCCCCACTGTCCCTCAGGCCCCTTCTTGGAGCCACCTGCCCTCACCTAGGGTGCCAGACAACTACCCCACCCTGGAGCCCAGAGGCAAGAGTCACTGTCCAGACCCCTCCCTTCCCCACTTCACCTCCCAGGCCTGGCAAGAAGAGTGAGGCTAGCATGGGGTCCTCTCTCTGGAACCCAAGCTGGGACCCCCAAGTGCTATAAACAAGGGACCCAACCCATGGGGAAGGAGCCCCTAAGCCCTCCATCCCCACTCCCCAGGCTCCCCCAAAAACAAAACACAAAAGAACATCAAAATCAAGCAAATGAGGCAGCAGCGGTCGTAACAGGCTGCGTTTAGTGGTTTTTTTTATGTACAAGAAAAATGATTTTTATGTTTTCACCTTTTGTCTTTTTGTTTTTATTACTTTTAAAGCTTCTCCCCCCACCCCCCAAAAGTGCATATTTACCATTTTTTTTTAGATCTCCCACATTTTATAAAGACTCTCAAATACAGTCTATGGAATGTCTGTGCTCTGTGCCCCCAGGGGCGCCACCGCCAACTCCCCATTCACCAGGCCTGGTCCCCCAAAGTCCAAGGCACCTCATGTCTGGGCCTGGGTGGGGTTGGGGGTACCTGGCACAGGACCCCTGGCCGTTGGCCTCCAGGCAGCCCTGGCCGTGGGATGGGGGTCTCCCCAGCCCCCTCATCTCCTGGTCCTGCCCCCATCCCACCTCCATGTAAATTTATATATTTAGTGCGAGATAGTCTAAACTCTGAGGTTATGACTCCTGGGTGCCCAAGACCCAGGCCGACCCGTCGTGCACCGGCCAACACCACCATTCCAGGAAGGCTGCTTCCTCAGCTTAAATAACTTTTTTAAAATAAAACTGCAAATATAAATATCTTTCTTTCTCAAAAAATAGGATTTTTGCTTTTTTTGTTGGTTTTAAATTTTTTTTTTCCCTTTCAGTCTCTGTTTTGCTTCCTACAATCCTGGCTGCCTGGATGGCCTCGGTTCTGGGGGCCCTGGCCCCTGCCTCGGTCCCACCATGTGCGACACAGCTGATGGGTCTCAGTAGTGCAGACTCCCCAGAAGACCCAGGTGGGAGCTGGGGGCCCCTCCCTTCCAACCTGAGAACCCCCCTCGGAAGGAAGCAGAGGGACAGCCCTGTATAAACAGGGTGACAAGAAGAGATGGCCACATGGGGTCTCCTGGGTGGGCTGCCCGAGGGGGCAGACTTTGGTATGGCCCACTGGAGCCCGGCTGGGCACAGGCCCACACCCATGCCAGGCTGGGCCTGGTCCGGCAGTTTACATTCACTGGTTTTTAATTTTTTTTTTTTTTTGCCTTTTTTTTTCTTTTAATCTCAAAAGGCAGGGTCAGGGTCAGGGTGGGGGACTAGGCAGGGAGCAGCAGCAAGAACATTTATCTCTCTCTCCCAGTCTGGCAGGCTGGAGACTGATCCAGGTGGGGGCTCAGGGTCCCCCATCCTGCCAGGCCCACTACTCCTGCCCCCAAGCTCCCCCCGCCCCCAGCCTCCATCAGAAGTCCCCAGCCTAGACCTCACTCGCGCACACATGCGCACACACACATCCACACAATTTCACCAAGATGATGGAAATAACAATTTCACTTTGTCTTTTTTTTTTTTTTTTGTACCAGGCAGTTAAAAAAAACACCCCAAAGAAAGAAAACACCAAAGAAAACCCCAAACAACCAAACAAAAACACTTTTTTGCTGTGTCCTTTCCGACCAGTCAGCACGTTCCCCCTCAAATATTTGTTTCCTGAAACGCGAGAATTCAGCAGTATCTTTGGCAACACTTTATCACAACCTTAATTTAAAGAATAAAAATAAAATCGATCCACATCTATATACAGTATGTGATTGCGCAGAGTTAGGGGGCTGGGCCGGGTGGGTGGGGGTCCCGGCTCTGGGCCCATGCAGAGGCTGTGGCCCCCGGGACAGACTGGCGGGCAGCAGAATAGGGGTTAAGGCGAGATGGGTGGGCAGGGCTGGTGAAAGCTGGGTGCAGAGCTAGGGGTAGGGATTTAGTGCAATTCCCAAGGAGCTTTGTGTTAAAGTGTGCTTGGCAGGGTTCAGCCCGTGCCCCCACCATAGTCCCAGAGGCCTCAATTCCCCAAGTCGTCACCCCCACTGGCCAGGACGACGGCTGATTTTTCAGTTGGTTTTATTGCAAGGAGGTGTGTGGGTAGGGGAAGAGGGCTCACCCCTCGGGGAACCTCTGGAAGCTGGGATGGGGGGCAGTCCCTGGCCTGGGTGCTCAAGCTCTCTGCTTGGCCTCCACAGATGGTTCTCTGAATCTGGCCCTGTGATGCTGGGGTATGAACAAGGCCACCTGGCCCTGGGCTCCCCTGCCACCCCCCTCAGGAGGGGGGGTTCCTGAGACATTTGGGGGGCTGGCGGAGGCCGGGAGGAGACGAAACCTATCCTGTAGAAACAATGATGAAAGTTGCCTTCTTAAAAAGCTTCCCTTTAAAAAAAGAAAATGAAAAAGGAGATGAGAAGATGGGGTTTGTCACAGAGCAAAAGGGTAGCAGGAGACGGGCCAGCGACTAGAGGAGGGAGCAGGGGCACCCCGTCCCCCGTTCCCCCCCCCGACCTTGGGCATTGACGAGGAAGGATCTCAGCTCAGCAGGATGTGTCTATATACAGGGTCCCACACTAGGCGTTGCATATGCAAGAGGGGGTTAAGGTGCCCTGGCCTCTGGTAACATGGTTTCCCTGCCCTGGCCCCCGTCCGTGGCCTGTGGCTCGGTCAACACCGAGCCTTTGGGGAGCCAGGTGCCAGCCCCCAGATGACAGTCAGTGCCTTTGAGTAAAAAGAGGGGTGCTTTGGGGGGTGTAAGGCCCTGGAGGTGGGGCCTCCTGTCACCCACCTCAAAGGGGATGGCATATCCAAGATGGCAGCTCCTCAGTGGCCACAAGGAAAGGCGGGAAGCCAGTAAGTGGTGAGGATGGGGGAACAGCAAGGAGAGGGGGTAGGTTGGGGGGAACTGGACTGCTCTGGCTGGTTGAAAGGCCAGCCCTCTCTTGGGCCCATCCCTGAGCTAGGAAGTCAGTAAGGAGGGTCCCCACAGACATGGGTGGCCATTGTATGGCTAGTGGGTAATGAGACATCTCTAAATCAGAACCAAAAAAGGGACAGAATGGGAGGGAGTGGGGGACATGGCAGAAATACAAAACCCCAGTCCTGCCTGCCAGGCAAGCCCCCCTGGTGAAGCAGATTCACCCAGAAGACCTTGACCTCACCCATGTCCCCATGGCCTTCCTACTCCCTTCTCACCTGGGGCACAGAATTGGATTCTACATCTGTGGTGGGGTTGTTTTTTTTTATTATTTTGTACAAAAATAAATCAGCTTTTAGGAATCTTTTTGCGCTCTCGCTCGCTCTCTCTCTCTCTTTTTATTTTTTTTTTTTGTCTTTTCAACTTTTCATAGAAGTTGGTTGCAACTTGTAAACATGTTTTTAAATTAAGATAAAGTATAGTACCCGTTCTGTTACAAAGTGCCAAGACTTCTATTGGGGTTGGTTGTCATGTTTTTGTTTCCTTTCGTTTTGTAAAATCTTTTTATTGCTTTTGTGACATTGGAACTTCTGGACTCTTCTCTCCCTCTTCCCTGCCACCGTAAGACCCTGGGTTTCCTCTGCCCTTGGCTGTCTCACCCCACACTGTTGTCTGCTCCTCTGAGGAAAAGTTATATCTTATATATATATCTCTCTCTTTCTATATATATATATATATATATATAAATTTTGTTTTTAAGGAGGAAAAGAGGGGAAAACAATCTAAAAAGTGCTTTAAAAAATTGGAAGAGGGCTAAGGGGAGAAGTGGGGAGGGGGTGAAGACAAGTTTTAAATCTCCAAACTTGAAATGGGGGTCTGAATGACCTGGGTCAGGGGACACAGACAGAGTTGATGGGGACGCTCCAAGAGGTGGCCCCTGGGTGCCCCACTGGGTTTTAAGTGCCATGAAGGAAGGCAACAGAAGCCCCTGGGAGCCATCCTGGTGCCCCCTCTTCCCGTCTTCTCCCCTTTCTCCACACCTGGAAATAAATAGGTTTGTGTTGCAGGGGCCAGGAGATACAGGGGACCACAGACAAGGATAGGAGGCAAGGAGGCTGTGGGGGAGATCGAGGGGGAAGACCCCCACTTAATAAGTGCCCTGAGGAAGGAGGGTGGGGGTAGGTTCAGGGACCATTTTAACGTCCGCTCACAGCGGACGGAAATCATTTAAGGTCTTGTCTGAAAGACTCAGAGAAACCAGCAAGGGGAGAAAAACTAAAGCCCACCCAGTCCTGCCTCGCCCCCTCCCCCCACAGCAGCCCTCATCCCTGCCCGGAACCTGGGACCCTGCCCAGGTCTCGAATGGAATCCCAGACCCCATGGCGGGGCCTGGGGGGGACTCGGAACCCGTGTCCCACACACCCCAAACCAAGCCCCAAAACCCATCGACGGGGTGGAGGGAAAGGGGAGCTGGGGGTGGAGGGCAAGAGTTCCCATGGAGGGAGAGAACTTCATGAAAGAGAAAAATCTGAGAAAAGCACTATCCTAGATCTTGTGATGCTTCATATATATATATCTGTATATATATATATATATATCGATATAGATATCTGTATATAGATAGATTTTTTTTGTGTTTTTTGGGGGGTGGTGGGTGATTTTCTCTCTCTCTCTCCTCTCTCTCTCTCTCTCGGGTTTGTTTTCTCTTTTTGGTTTTCAGGCGAGTCCAGCCGCGAAGCTGCCGTCGGCAGGGTTCCCAGTGGCCCCATCACCACCCCCTCCACCAGCACCCGCTACATTCAACCTGCCCAGGCCATCAGGGCTGGCCTCCTCCTCGTCCTCGTCCTCGTCCTTAAAGTGCTTCTCCTGGCCATTGCGCCGGGCCTCAGGGGAGCCAGGTGGGGCGGAGGCGCTGGGCGGTGCAGTGGCCCCAGGGCCAGGGTCGGGTCCCCCGAGCCCCCCGCCCCGGACTCGGGGCTTGCGGCCACGGCGTGAGGGGACGCCATTACAGCCGTCTTTCTTGAGGTGTCTGTGCAGGTGGTCGGAGCGGACGAAGGTCTTGCAGCAGCTGTCACACTGGTAGGGCCGCAGGCCGGTGTGCACACGCATGTGGTTTTTCAGGTCGTAGTTGTGGGCGAAGGCCGCCCCGCACTGCTGGCACAGGTACGGCTTCTCACCTGTGTGCTTCCTCATGTGCACCTTGAGCTTGTCTTGCCTGTGGAGGGCGCAAGGGTCAGTGGGCGCTGTGCTGGACCCCCTTCCCGGACAACCGCCCAACTCATGCTGGCCTTGAGGCTGAGACTATGACCGAAAGGCAGGCTGTGGCTAGGGATAGTTCTGGGAAAATGGGACAAGGAGCCAGAGGCCCTGGGCCCTGCTTGCTGTGTGGTCTTGGGCAAAAGCTGAACCTCTCTGAACCCCTCTTCTTATCCATAGGAGGACGATAACTGGCCTCCTGCCTGGGGCTCTACCACGTCTCCCAGGTGCTCTGCCCAGGCCACTGCATGGGGCCAGTCACAGAAGGGGCAGCAGGGACTCAGACTGTGCGAGGAGAATACAGAGATTTCCCCAACTGAGGCTCAGAGAGGGGAAGTGACTTGCACCGAGTTGCACAGCGGGTCAGGGGCTGCGAGGTGGAGTCAGCTCCAGTTTCATCACCCCAAACCGTGGCCAGCGTAATTATAGCCCCGCTGCCACAGGCCCTGCTTACTCAACTCTCTAACGTGACTCAGAGGGGCCTCTGGGCTCCTGGGCCTGGAGGAAGGGGTGGGGGCTGGGGCCCCGGGTCAGGGACAGAGAGCAGCCAGGTGAGTGCATGAGGAAAAGAGGTTTGGCCTGGTACCTCTATGCTTCAGTTTCCTTGACTGGCAAATGGGATCAGCCCTGGGTTGGGAATAGGATGGCCAAGAGAACTCCAGGTCAGAATGAAATAGCCTGAGGCCTGTGGTTGGGGTCATAGGTCAGCCTGCTCACCTCTGCAGACCCTGGCTTGCTGAGCCCTCACGAAGCCGTTCCTCTCAGGTGCAGAGACCCTGAAGGGCAAGGCCCATAGCCACCTCCATGCCCCATCTGGAGGAGGATGGAGCCCCCAAAACTAAAAGAACCACAATCTCACCAAAGGGGTGAGCCAGGCCACCAATTACACTGCTTGCCTCTGGTAGCTGTCCTTTGCCCCCTGCCTGATATTCCTGGGCCCTGTACTCCAGGCCACACCCTCCTGTTCTGGCCTGTAGGAAAGGGGCCAGGGGTCAGCCCCCAGGTCCTATTCCCAAGGGGCAGAGCTGGGAAGCTGGGACAATGCCTTCTTTCTTCAGTCTGGGTGGGTGTGGCTGGGGGAACCCCAGGGTGGGTGGGGGTAGGGGGTGGTGCTGAGTCACTCAGCCTGGCCAGGCCCCTGCACGTCAACCCCTCCACCCCCACTAGACTGGCCCACAAGGCCCAGTCAGCTACCTCTGGACTTTTAAGACCAAATCACAAATTTCCCAGCCAGACCTCAAACTCCTGCCCAAGGACCAAGCCCAGTGGCTCCTGCGCCAATTCCCTCCCCTGACTGCAGTGGTCCCTGAGCTGAACTGGTCTCAGAGGCTTTGTACGGGCTGTTCCCTCTGCCTGAACCTTCCCCCGACTCCTTCCCTCACCTCCTTCAGGTCTCGGCTCTGTTTAAAGCAGCACCCACAGCTTTTCCCCTCCCTTTGTTCTCGGCTCTCTTCACGTTCCACCAGCTAGTGTTATCAGTTCTTTGATTTTATCTCACGCAAGCTTTGTCCACAGGGATTTTGGCCTATCTCTCCACTTCTGCATCCCCAGCGCCTAGAACAGGGCCTGGCACCCAGAAGGTGCCCCATAAACGTTGGCCGAATGAAGTAAGTTTCCAGACTCACAGGAGACTTAAAGTGACTCAAACAACTGAGCTCCCTGCTCCCTACTAGGCTGTTGGCCTCTCCCAAAGCAAAAATTCTCCTCCAGTCCCAAGAACCAACCCTGGTGCTCCTTCTCTCGGCTCCCGAAGCACCACCTGGCATGTTTTATGTTCTATGCAGTCATATGGTTTAGTGCCTGCACCCAAAGGCTGCTCTGAAGGGACACACTGGGCGAGGGCACCCCAAAATGAATATGGTGCTGCTGCCTACGTCCCTGGAGGCTGTGTGTGTGTGTGTGTCTGCACGTAGCTGCAATTTGAGCAAAGGACCCAGGAAGCCACCCAACACCCTCCACCCCTGCCAGTGGCGCTGGCTCACCTGGTGAATCGGACCTTGCAGATGTTGCATTCATAGGGCTTCTCACCGGTGTGGGTCCGGATATGCCGCGGGAGCTTGCCAGCGCCCTGGATGACCTTCTCACAGATGGGGCACTTCTGGAAGGCCTTGGCCCGGATCTTCTTCTCCACCTTCTGCGACCAAGCCGGGTAGACGTCGCTGTCATGGGTACTGCTGAAATACTTCAGGTAGTAGTCCATGACACCCTTGTCGTCTGCCCTGGACTCGTCGTCGCTGTCCCCCGCCGCCGCTGACCCCGCTCGGCCCACCGACGACATCATCTGCTGTAGCAGTGTGCTAGCCGCAAGCCCGTCCGCATCGGTCCCATCGCCGTCCTCACCCTCAGCTGTTCCCGACAGGAAACCAGGAGAGTCCCCTGGCTCCGGGGCTACTTCTGACAGTGAGACCTCCTCCTCCCCACCCCGGCCATAGTGGCCGTTCTGTGTGGCAGCTGGAGGGGCCACGGAGGGTGGAAAGAGGCCCCCTGCAGGGGTATCCTCATCCCGCTCTGGCCACAGACCCGGGTTGCTGTCGCCCTCGTCCCCATCCCCGGCTGGGGGCCGCTCAGCCGGGGGGCCAGGTCCATAGAAGTCCAAGCCATTGCAGTCACCTGCAGCCACAGCAGCCACAGCTGCAGCCACGGCCTCCTTGGTGGCGTCCAGGTCATCCTCAGATGCGCCAAAGGCTGACCATGGAAAGCTGGCGGCGGCAGCTGCAGCAGCGGCTGCTGGGGGCAGGCTGTTCATGGGGTTACTCTGGAAGAACTCGAGGTACTCCTTGGCACGGAGGAGGTTTCGCTGATCAATTTGATCTACCAGGTCCAGCTGCCCAGCATCAGTGCCCCCATCGGCTGCCAGGATCTGCCTGTCAAGGAGGTCGGCGCAGACGTGGCTCACGGCGTGTATCTCCAACAGGCGGGCAGCACTGAGGATGTCACTCACGTTGGCTGTGCTGACAGTCAGCGTGGCCGTATAGGCAAAGTCCATGAGAGCTGTGAGCGCCTCGGCACTGACGAAGTCAATCTCGTACACGTTCTGCTGATCTACCACGGCGCCCGATGTGAACAGCTTCTTGAAGTACTGGCTGCAGGCCGCCAGCACTGAGCGGTGCGTGGGAAACTCGCGGCCCTCCACCAGGATCACCACGTCACACAGCAGGCCTTGTGTCCGCTGCTCGTTGAGCCCACTCAGAATGTCACTACTGTGGTCGGGGAACGGAATCCCAATGGGGCCGTCCACGCCGCCGGCCATTTTCCGCGCCGAGACCTACAGCACCAGAGAGGAAGGGGTGGTCGTGAATATGGGAGGGACCCACCCTGTTTCCCCAGATGTGCACCAGGGCAGTCCATGTCTGGTTCTGCAGAACGTGAGATTATGCTAGCAAAACTCACACTGGGTGCTTGAGAGATGAAGACTGGCATCCGCCCCTTCACTAGAGGGCTCACAGGCATGCCAAAGGGCAATGTGAGGTGATGCGGGAGCATACAGTAGGTGCTCAATAAATGTCTCAATACAAGTTGTTACCTAATGAATCTGAGTGCAGGCTTCTACCCATACTCTCCCTAGGAGGCCATGGTGGGGATATTCACAAGGCTCCTACTGTACACTGTCATGCTTGAGCCCCCGGCAGTCCCATAGGGCAGCACCATCTCTACTGCAGAAATGTGAAGAGAGGGCTCAGGGAGAGGAGCCCATGTGCCCAAGGCCCCATACCTCTGCCCCAACCAATATCCAACTGGCTTGGCTGTGCATCCCCACCAGTCCCCTCGGCCTCTCTGACCCTCACTGCCTCATGGTGAGGCCTAGTTCTCTTGGGGGCCTCTGAAGCCAAGGCCTAGCTGGGGTCACTGAGGCCATGGGTTTGCCCTGGTGTGGGGTGCCAGTGACTCTGAAGGACAAACACCTTTCTGCCCCATTGGAGCCCCAGGACAGCTTGGCCCTGGCAGTGAATAATGGGGAAACCAGGCCACCTGTCACCCCAGCCACCCCATCAAGGAGGAGCCTCCTGCCTGCCCAGCTCTCTCTAACTTTCAACCCCCCTGACTGCCCTGTAAAGCCAGGACAAGGCCCTGCCACTTTCTGGGCCTCAATCTCCCCATCTGTCAAATGGGCAGAAGCCTTTGGAAGAGCAGGCCATTGAGAGAACTCTGTCTGTCTGTCCCACCCCTCTCCCCACCCCTCCTTTTTTCCGCCTTCCCCTGGGCTGTGACTCATCCACCCACTCGGGCGCTTGTGCAACCCTCTGGCTCCTGTCCCCACCCCTCCACCCTCTCCGGGGAGCCCCCGGCTGTCCCAAGCCACCCAACACAACCCACATTCCTCCAGGCCCAACCAGCTGGCTCTTGGGCCACAGCTCGTGGACAGCAGGGAGTGGGCTGAGCTGGGCCTTCCTCAGCCTCCTAAGGACCCCAGCCTCTCAGCCAAGCAGCCCAGCCCAACTCTAACCCAGATCCCTCCTGCAGTGCTGTGAGTGGGATTCAGGTAGCTGGCCCAGCAAGGGAGCCCAGGGTTGGTCCGGCAGGGTACAAGGCCAGGATGGAACTGTCCCGACCCAGGGCTGCCCTGGGAGTGGGGTCCAGGCCTCAGAGCTGACAGAGGCCTTTGTGTAATGCTCAGGCAGGCACCACACTTCCCAGGACGTCTCTCTCCGAGGCCCGCCCTCTTTCTTGCAGACTGCACCAGCTGCTCCGCTGGCCCCTCTGTTCTGCCAGCCCGGGGGGGGGGGGCTCGGCTCAGATGTGGCTGCTGAGAGCAGGAGGATGGAGGTCAACCCCATCTGAGGATCGATCAGCCATCAGAGGAGCCCCTTGTGGTGGCTCCCACCCCCTTTCACCATCTGCTGTCTGGCCTCTGAGCTCCAGAGAGTAAATGGAATCAGACCAGCCTCACCCCTCCTCATTTTCCTCCCCATCCAGGCGACCAACACCCCAAGATGGCTACCCTAGCCCTGCTTGCCACTGTCCCCCGGGTGCCCCTAGGGTCCCCTTGGACCTTGAGGTATCTCCAGGGGTCTCAAGGTCACAACCTGAAATAGTTCAGGTGACTCACCCCCACCCTCCCTCAAGCACTGAGCACACCAGGCCAGGGGGCCAGCACAGCCCTACTTTAAGTGTTAAGATACCCAGGCTTCCTCCCGCTTTGCCAGAAGCCACCCAGCTGAAAGGTGCAAGCTTGGGTCTCAAACCTGACCCGGGACACTGGTCTCCACTAGGGGGATGAAGTGGGCCGTGTGCAAAGGGCCTAGAGTGGCGGTCGCCAGCCGGTGGTCCGTGAGGTCTGAAAGGTTGGCGACCGCTGGTTTAAGGAAACCTTTGGAGCAGTGGTTGCCAACTGGTGGTCCATGAGGTCTGAAAGGTTGATGACAGCTGGCCTAGAGTATCCATATCCCTGTCCTCTCCCAGTTGGAGCTTCTATTCCCCAGATAATCATCAGAGACCCTCCCTCAAAGGGCAGGGCCTGGGGAAGTGTCAACCAAGGAAAGTCCCCATGAGAGTAGCATGATCCCCCATTTTACAGATGAGAAAACCAAGGCCCAGAGACTTATAAAATCCTGCCAAAGGGTGCCCAGCAAGGTTGATCCATAGGTTCTGGGGTCCAAGAGCTGACAGAGGTCAGAGGCTGGCCCCCGACCTACCCAACAAGCCATCATCTCTTTCCTCACCCTGGAAACTAAACTGGCTCTGCAGACACCTGACCCACACCCTCTCTCCAGGAACACATCTCACCTGCCTACCATGCCCAGAGCCACTGCCCCATCTGGGTCTCTCAGGGTTCTCCCTCTAAGAAAGAAGTGGAAGAGCCTATTAGATGGGAAAAGGACAGCTGAGCCCTCTTGGTGGGTCAGGTGGGGCCTGGAAGGAAAACACCCACTGTGTGCCCTGGGATTGTCTCAACAGGAGAACTTGACCTAGTAGGTACTCTGAAAGTGGGGGTTTCCTTGGTAGTGACAATCCAACAAAACTTCTCTCCTCCAGGAAAGTACCACCCCCATGACAGCCAGTGCTAGGGTCCCCAGAGGTCAGGATCACCTGGGTTGTCCTTCATCACAACTCCACCCCCCAGAGAGCCTGCCCTCCTGGGATTTCCGGGGCCTCTGTTGACTCCTCAAGCTAAGGGGCAGGCCTCAGCAGGCTCCTCCTGGGCTGGAAGTGGGGTGCCCTCCTCCCTCTGGGCCACTCCTAGGCCCCTATGCTGGGCCCTCCCTTGGGTGGCGCACAGTAGGAGCACAGCATTCAACGAGAACCAAAGACGCTATGGGCTAGAGAGAGCCCACACCCAGCCCCACCCACCCAGCTAACTGACACACCCAGGACCAGGGGACAGTGCTGCTTCCACCTCCCATCTAACTTCGGCTCACTTAGGAGGCAGGACCTCCTCTGGAGAGGCACCTTCATTTCATCCTCTCCACAATAAAGCCCTGGGTTTTACAGAGGAGGAGAGGCTTGGAGAGACGACCAGGCTAGCAGCCAGGTGGGGACTAAGACTCTGCTCTGAGCTGGCCTGAATTGCTGCCTCTCAACAGCAGGGACACAGGGGTGAGGTCAGAAATGCCTTGACCTGGTCCCAGGAGCAGCAAGTGTCACCCAGGAAGGACCCCAACATCATAGGAAGGGTGTCCCGGCATGGGGGACAGCAGAGGAAAAAGACTGGAGGTGGGTGCTTAGGAGAGGGGACTTGGGGAAGGAGAGGCTGCATTAACAGGCGGCTTTCCAAGGTCAGGCAAAAGGTGAGGATTGGGGCTGGGCCTCCTTCTCCCACCCACACTCCTCAGGAAAAAGAGGGGATGGCCAGCAGGGGGTAGGCAGGTCATCACCAGCCAAGGCCTTCCTGGAGGAGTGTTTGGGACAGGGGCAGCTTCATTAGGGGGTCAAGACCCCTGCATTCCCCGACCCAGAGAATACAAAAAGAAACCAAAGAAACATTAAACACCTACTACATGCCAGGCCTGGCAGCCCAGATCCAAACCCCAACTCCTCCACTTCCAAGCTGGGTGACCTTGGGCAAGAGGCAGCAACCCTCTGTGCCTCAGTTTCCTCAAGGGTCTTGACAGTGGCAAGAGGGCTGGGGGTGCTCTAGGTCCAGAGTCCCACTCTCATCCACTCAGCAAACATTGCCTGGGGACCTACTATGTGCTAGTGCAACCCCAACAAGGCTGTTCGCCTCCCCCTTGTGGATGAGGGGCTTTTTGAACTTCATTTCTGAATGTTATTCCAGCCACCTCACCACCCACTCTGTGCCAAGGAAGTGGGTCATGGTGCCCAAGGAAGAAACCAGGGGAGCAAAACCAGGCCCAGAGAGGGTGGGCGTTTGGTCCAAGGTCACAAAGCAAGCCTAGTGCCCAGGTTCAGCTGCCAGGCCCACGCCCGGCCGCCCCCTCCCCCTCCCAGGCACACAGCCTGTGTTGCAAGGTTGGTCCCGCCGGGTTACCCTGCCCTGACTTGGTGCCAATCCCCGCCTGGCCCAGTCCCTGGCTGGGGGTTTAATGGGACAGGAATTCAGCATCTCGATTGGGCGGGGGGGGACGACACCAAAGGCCCAGAGTGGCTGCTGGCTGCCCCCTGCCAGCCTGCCCCCTACCCCCCTGCCCTCACAGGCCTCTCTCTGGCCAGACACCAGCAAACAGGCCTTCGGCCATTTTATGTGTCCATTTATTGCCCTAAATGGGGAGGGGCTTCCTGCCCCAGCCTTAAAGGGCCAGAGGCAGGAAGGCTGCAGGCCTAGTGGGAAGTGTTTGTGTGGGGGTGAGGGTGGGAGGATGAGGTCATGGGGATCCCATCTGACCCCCAACTCATGGGTGGGGCTCAGGCTCACCCTGTTCCCACGCTTTGAGTGCTGTCATGGACCAGGAAGTACAGCCCCACCACCAAGACTGGGTTCCAAGAGGAAGCCCCGGGAAGACAGCCATTCAGGGTGAGGTAGAAGGAAGCAGCTTCCCGTCACTGCAGTAAGCAAAGCCGGGCTTCGAAGAATCCCATCACTGTCTACCCTGCCTTGCTCAGGCTGCACCTGCTTATCCAAGATGCCGGTGAGAGGCCTGGGTGACCTCTAGGAGCTCTGCTCTTTCTGCTTCCAGACCTCTCCTTCTCCCTCCCCCAGGCCTGCTTGTCACCTGGAGCACTGGCACAACCCCCACCCCCACCCCCTGCAGGTGGAGGGCTTTGCGTGGAAGCCCCAAAAGGGTGCTCAGTCTGTTGAGGCCCTAGTGTCCTGTGCCCATAAATCCAGCCAGTTCCCTCCCAAAAAACACATCCTGATGGGAGGTGGGACTAGGCCTTGTTTTCCAGTTAAACCAGAAAGGTGTGGGTGGGGAAGCTTCTACCAAGTGGCTGTCCACAGCCTGCTGGGAGGACAGATGGAGGGGCTGGTCCTTTGGCCATGCTCCTCAGAAGAGCCAGATTCTCCAGGTGGCACCAGCGCTTTGGTGCTCCAAGCTCGGGCCTCGGGCCCTAAGGACAGTCGAGGTCTGATCTCAATGATCTCAACATCCATTCTTACAGCTCTGGGAGGCAGGGTCACTGCCCCACTTTACAGCAGGAAACTGAGGCTCCGAGAGAGAAAAGCTACTTGCCCAGGTACACAGCAGAGGTGGATTTGATCACCGGCCACCTGGCTCCATCTGGCCTAACTAGTCTTCCCAGGGCTCCTTCCCCTCCCCCACCAGACTGCCCCTAGGTACCAGCAGATGACTAAATCCCCCACCCTGGGGGCCTTGGGGCTGAGGGACAGCTTATTCTCACGCCCCCTCAGAGCTGCCTTATGATGGCCCAGAAAAGGAAAAGGCTTGCCAGAGGTCACACAGGGCACTTGGGGCAGGGCTGGAGTCCAGCCAACATCTGTGAACTCAGGGAAGGGCCCTGACCCCAAGGGGCATCAACACAGGCATGCAGGAGGGGCTCCCCCTAGGTCCTGACACTGCACAGCAGTCGCTCAACAAACATTCCTGAGGAATCACTATGTCCTCACAACGACACTGTTGGGCCGAAGGTAACCTCCTCATTGGACTGATGGGAAAATTGAAGGTGGCAGCGGGGAAATGACCTCCCTCCATGGACCTCAGATGGAGCCAAAGGCCAGGCTGGGATTGGACCACACTGGCCCCCACCCAAGCCTGTTCCTCTGGTCCCCACTGACCAGGGCTGCTGCCGGGTGGTTTATGGTCTCTCAGGTGCCTGGAACCAAGGTGACAGGTGGGGGGTGCAGAGTGTCTCAGACACCCAGGAGGCACACACTCCAGCAGAATCCCTGTTGTTCCCTGGGCTGACCCAGGTGCTTCCTCCATGAGAGAAAAAGAGAAAACAGGTAGTCTACAGGCACCACTTGGGGGACCCTACAACAAGCCTATGTTACAGGGGGGGACACAGGCTTTGAGAGGCCAAGGGGCATGTCCAAGGTCACAGATCCAGAGCACTGGCACTGGCAACCCTAGCAGCTCCCCTCCTAGGGCTGGCTCTGCTTCAGAGGGGCTGGCCCTGAGTCCTAGCTCTCGTGAGGTGACCTCCTCAGGTGTAATGGGTCATAAAACAAAGAGCCCTGCCCGTCTCTGATGGCCAAGGTGCAGGACTGTGGCTTGGAGGGGGCAAGAAAGGGCCTGGCGGGCCTTAAAGGTGCCTGCCAGGGAAAGCTGGGAGACAGGGAACTGGGACTCATGCTGTGTGACCTTGGGCACCTCAGGTTCTCTCTGAGCCTCATTATTCTTTGGGCAAAGGGTTTAATAAGCCCCGGGAAAGCTCCATTTGGCCAACAGGTGCCTGCTGTCAACCTCCTGGCCCTCTGGAAGACAGGTGGGCAGACGCCCCTCAGCTGGGACGCAGGGAGGACTCTGGACAAGTCCTGAGCCGGAAGGCAGACCACAGGGGTCAGATCCAGCTTTGGCTGGGTGACCTTGGGCTGCTCTCTGCTTCCCCTGGGCCTCAGTCTCCCCTGCCCAACAAGGAACCCGCTCTGAGGTTTGCTGTAAGCCCCTGAGTTCCCACACTCATGTTTAGCCTCCCCTCTGAGCCTTGGTTTCCTCAAATGTCGGTGGGGACTGCCACCAGCCTGACCCAGCTGTTGGTCAGGAGGCCCCAAGGAAAAGAAAGGAAGTAAAAAAACAAACACAGGACTTGCTACTGCCCTGGAACCTTCCCCACTGGACGAAGGCTGTGCCCTGCCTGCTGGATCTCAGTCTCCCACACAGAGAAAGGGACGCATCCACTCCCTGCAGCCACCCCAGCCGCTTCTCAGAGGGCCTCTGCTCAGAGTTGTATGGCTCCCAGCACGCCAGGGTGCTGACTGGCCACCCGGCAGCCAATCAGAACTGAATAATAAATACCCCCCCAAAGTGACCCACGAATTAAAATTTCAGTGTCCCCGATGGCTCCTCTTTCTTCATTAGGCATGCGGATCCCAGGGCTTCGCTCTTCCAGCCACTGGCTCCTGCCCCCCCTACTCTCCCAGGCTCTTGTCTCCACAGCGATGGCTGGCGGTAAACAGAGACCCGAGCCCAGCTGATAAGTGCCTGGCATGCTCTAGGGGCCCCACTGGGGGGTGGTCCTGGGGGAAAATGCCCCGGGCCTGGAGCAGCAGGGCCGGGCCTGGACTCTCCAGACCTCTCCCAAGACCAGCTCTGCCAATAGGAAGTGATTGGCTGGTCCTGGGGAGGGCCCCCCCAGTGTGGGAGCGGCACACTCAGGGTTACGCCCTGGCCGTGTTGGGTGTGTGTGGGGGGGTGACATGGAATTCTAGCCGCCCTTTCCCTCTCAGGCCAACCCTGCTCCTGAAGGCAGCTGGCAGGGAGAGGGGAAGCACACCAGGCCTGCCACCCATGGGTGAGCCAGGTGGGCAGCCCGGGGAAGGGGCACCAACACCTCTTACTTCCGCCACCTGGCTGGGGGAAGAGAGGAGTTGCCTGCCTCCCCCCTGCCCATCTGCCAACTGCTGGCTGCATTCCCCAAATATTTAGTGAGTGCCCACTGGGCGCCCCGGCCTGGTTGGACAGTAATCTCCTGCTGCGGTCCACCCGGTTCCCCAGCCAGCGCGGGCAGTGTCTCCCATAACCCGCAAAGGCCCGAGCCTGCGGGGGGAGGCACTCAGCTCCAGCGCTTGGCTCAGGCCCCTGCCCGGTTCCCAGGCCCCGCGCTGGGGGAGAGGGCCGGTTCCTAGCCTAGGGAGGGAGGCAGAGTAAGGGAGGGAGCCAGATCCCACCAAGTCCTCGGCCCGGGCTCAGGGTTCGCACGTGGTGGTGGCGTCAAAGGAAAGGAGGGGGGGGTCTGGGCCAGAGGAGACAGGGTCACGCGCTTTGGGGGCGCGGGCGGCGGAGAGGCGTGCTCTCTGCCCCCTCTCCCGGGGCCCTGGCCGGGGCCGGGGCCGGGGCCAGGCGGCGGCGCGGGCAGGGCGAGGGGCCAGGCCGGTCCCCCCACCCAGGGATGAGTCAGGCCCGGGCAGGGGCAGGAAGCGGCCCCCTCCCCCGCGCCGGCCGCAGCGCACGGCCCCCGCCCCGGCCTGCGGGCCCCCGCCGCACCGCCCGACCGGGGGGCTCCTACCTCCTTCCCGGGTCAGCGGCGAGGGGGCCCGGCCCCGGCGGCGGCGGCGGCGGCGGTGGCGGCGGCAGGGCAGGCTTCCTCCGAGGGGCCGGGAGACGGCAGTGAGCCTGGCTCCGCGCCACCCCCCGCCGCCGGCGGCCAATCCCCACCCGGACTGGGGGGAGGGCGATGCAAATTACCCCGGATCTGGGTCCGCCCGCCCGCCTTCCCCACGCCCGGGCCCGGCCTGCACTAGGCCGCGCATCCCCGGGCTCGCAGGAGAGGCGCGGCCGCTCCGGCCGCCGCCCTCCCCGGGGAGCACCGGGTGGGTGACAGCCCCCCCCCCCCCACGACCGGGGCAGGGGGCCGAGAAGAGGGGGGCTGGGGACGGTTACACAACCAGGCAGGGAGGGGCCCCGGGGCGGGAAGGGGGCCGGCCCGCGGGCCGCGCAGCCGGAAGCCGGGGACCGCCACCGGCCCCCGGCGAGGGGAGCCTAGCTTCAGGCCCCACCCCCGAGCCTGCTGGGCCCGCCCCTGCGCCGCACCGCGCGATCGGCCCGCGCCCATTGGCTTGCCGGCCCGCCGCTCACCGCCCCTCCTCCGCACCGCCCCTACCCGCGTGCCGCGGCGGGCCACCGACGCGGCGCACCCTGGGACTTGTAGTCCGAGCTGCCTACCACCTGCCTGCCGCAAACGGCAGGAAGACTACGACGCCCAGAGGAGCCCGCGGGCGCGCCCGCCCACCCGGACACCCTACCCCTTCCCCCTCCTTTGCAAAGCCCCCCTCCCTGTTTCTCAGCCCCCTCCCCCCTATATCCCATGGAGCTCAATCCTGGCCAATTCCAACGTATACACGCAGCACCGAATTGGCCCCGGGAAGTGGGGAAAGCGCCCCCAGTACTCAGCAGCAAACTTAGCACGCGACGCGGCCCCCTTCTTCCCACGCCGGCTCCCCCCACCCTCAGTGCAGCCCCGCTCCCCCTCCCCCGCTTTCCGCGCGCCTGGGAGCCCCGAAAAGCCATGCACCCGGGGGGTGGGGAGCAGGCAGTTGGCGCACAAGCCCATGCACTTCGCCCCCAATTCCACCTCCCAGGAGGCGCCCCCTCCCCGGGCTCGGGATCCAGAGCGCTTCCAGCCTCTCGGCAGCTGCAAACCACCCCCTCCTCTGAAACTTGCGGGACGTCCCTGGCTCCCCGGGTCTCCCCTTCCCGAGAGAGCACGGGTGGGCGCAGAGCCCCCGGTTCGTCCTCGCACTGCACCCTGTGCTGGGGACCGCGCCGGGCGCTGACTTACCTCGCGGGGCCGGGCCGGAGCCGGGCTGGGCCGGGGCGCGCGGGACCGGGGCCCGGAGTTGGGACTGGGCTCCTCACCCGCTCGCCTCCGGGGTCTGCGTCTCGCTCTTCCCCTCGCTCGCCCTCCCCTCGTCTCTCCCTCGCTCCGGCGGCGGCGGCGGCGGCGTCACTGCCCCTACAGTAACTGTACAGTACAGCCAAAGCCCCGTATGATGCTCGCGACTCCCTTCCTGGTTTCTCCGAGGGCAAGAGGGGTCCTCCCTTGTCTTAAAGGTGCCGCAGCCGCCGGCCCCCCCCCCGCCCCGCGCCCAGCCCGCCCCCCCCCACCCCCCGGCCTCGGAGGCCAGAACAGGCTCGGCAGGTCCCCTCTTGCCACGTCTCTGCCCTCCCGTGGGGCTTCGCCCGCTGCGCCAGGGAGACCGAGCTGTTATTAGGTTTTGTCAAGTTGGGGGGGGGGGTCCAGCCCGCCCCCAGGGTGCCCCCCTTCCTCTGACCTCTCCGCCCCGCTGCGCGGCGCCGTGCCAGCTTGCCAGCTTATCTGGCCCCAGAGCTCCCCGGGGCGCGGGGGGAGCGGGCCCCCCGGGGTGGAGGGGGTGGGGGACGCCAGATAAACAGGCCCCCAGCCTCCGCGCAGGGGCGGGTGCGCGGGGGGGCGCGGGCTTTGCCCCCGATGCCTGGGGCGTGGCAGGATGGCAGCGGGGGCGGGGAGGGCTGTGCGCACTGCTAGGACCGACGCGGGCGTGGGTCGCGGCTGCCCCGGCGGCGGAGGGGGGCGGCGGGGGGGCGACGGGGTGGGGACCCTGGGCCGGCCGCCGGCGCTCCCGGGGCCTCAGTTTGCCCCGCCGCAGAAGGAACCTGGGGGCGGGCTTTGGGGTGACTCCTCGGGTCCGCTGGGCTCCCGGGTCCCTACAAGAAACAGCCAACCTGCCCGCCCGCGATTATATAAAGGAGTCGCCTCCGCCCGCTGCGCCAGAGGCTAGCGGGGTAGGGGTTGGCGAGGGGCGGGCTGGGCGGTTGTTTTCCAGGCTTCCCGAGCTCCCCCACCCGACAGCGGGCGGCGGGGCGGGACGGGGACCCGGCCCCGGACGCCCGGGTCCTGCGGGCCGCTCCCCAAAGGGTCTGCGTGGCTCCGGAGGGGCGGAGGTGGGGAGTGGGGAGGCGTTGGCTCAGCCAACTTTTTTTCCCCTTGTCCATTTCTCCCACTTCCTCCCCGGTCGTGGGGGAGGTCTGGCGGGGGACGGGGGAGGGGGAGGAGGGGACGGCGGGGAGAACAGCCTGACCCGGGCCGGCCGCTGCCCGCTGCACACAGTAGGCGCCCAGGGGGGGAGGGCTGGCTGGTGCCATCAGCCGCCTGAGGGGCGTCGGGCCTCAGTTTCCTCTTCCTCATTCCCATGGACAGAGAGGGTTGACACCTGCTATAGCTGCCGTTCACTGAGCATTTCTCAAGTTGCTGGCTCTGTCCCGGGTTCTGTTTACCTCCATTGGAACATCTAATCGCACTGTCATGATCTTTAGTTATTAGAATTATTACCACCATTACCTTTCGGGCAGGGAACGTCAGCCACCAGAGGTGGAGTGGACCCTGTCTGTCCTCTGGACTTCAAAGCTTTCCTCCCCTCCCCTCCTCACTTGATTGCCTTGTCACGCAAGGTGTTAAAAGCGCCTTTAAACTCCCAAACATTGGATCGGCTTTTGTCATAATAATTTGGCTTCAAGGGGAACCCCAGGAGACCACCAGGGGGGAAGTGACAGCTCCAGGACCAGAAGCGCGTTAAACTAGCCCCGATTAGGTGGGAAGGGACTGAGGGAGGGGCCCGTGGATACAGGGAGAGGGTGGAACCAGGGACTTTGCTCTAACGACCCTGCCTGGCACAGAAGCCCTGCTTCCTTCTTCAACCACCCTGCTATCAGCCCTGGGACTGAAAGGGCCCAGTGGCAGCACCGTGTGCAGGTCTCAGGGTTGCGCTCGGACTCCTGCAGATAACCAAGTTCAGGCCTTAGTCCCCAATGGTTTTCGTCTCCCCACCCCCTCCTAAGCTCCTAGTGGTGAGTCAGTTTCCCTACCACCGCCACCACCACCACCACCCAGCCTCAGATATCCTGCATTGGTTCTCCACAGTTGATAACCTGACTCAGAAGGGGAAGGAACTCCTGTGTGAAATTGGTATTTAAGCTAATCCTGATTACTCCCTGGGGAAAAGCAGGGGTTCTATGATTGATTCCACCTTACTTATAAGGAAACTGAGGCCCAGGGAGGGACCATGAGCAAGGACGTTGACCCCGCCTTCACCTGGCTCTGGACCTTGCCAGGGTGGCTGGGGGTGGAGTCCTTCAGGAATTGCCAGGGTGGCATACCCCTACTCCATGCCCACTCCTAGCTGGGTAGTGAAAACAGCAGGAGGGAGGGAGGCAAAGATTTATCCTGACCCCTCAGTCTCTACTCCGCCGCCCCCCCCCATAAAAAAATACTCAAGTAGATACTGTTTTGAAACCTAGTACATTAGAAAAGATTGATTCACTGTGTGACCTATGGCAGGTTATTTAACCTCTCTGATTCTCAGTCTTTTGGAGAGAATAATGGTAGAGACTTCCTAAGGTTGTGACGAGGGAGAAAAAAGATGGTGCCTATAGGAGGAAAATCCTCAATACATGATAGATGTGATTATGTTGTTGTTATTACTATTATTATTATTATCTGTGCAGAGATGAAACATTTCCAAAGGTGAAAAAGTCATGTCCAGCCTGTGTGGCTCAGTGGTTGAGCATAGACCTATGAACCAGGAGGTCACGGTTGGATTCCTGGTCAGGGCACATGCCCGGTTGCAGGCTTGATCCCTAGTGGGGGGAGTGCAGGAGGCAGCCAATTAGTGATTCTCTGTCATATTCTCTCTCTCTCTCTCTCTCTCCCCCCCCTTCCTCTCTGAAATCAATACAAAAATATTTTTTTTAAAAAAGAAAGTGAAAGAAAACACACAGAATGGGAGAAAATATTCTCAAGTCATAGATCTGGTAAGGGTCTACTACTTAGAATATATAAAGAAACCTTGTTGTGTAACCACTATGCTACACACCTAAAACTAATACAAAATAATATTGACTGTAAAGTGTAACTGAGAAATAAATTTTTAAAAGAAGAAACCTTGCCCTAGCCAGTGAGGCCAAGTGGTTAGAGCATCGGCCTGAGCACTGAAGGGTCCCGGGTTCGCGGGAAGCAACCAATTGATGTGTCTCTCTCACATCACTGTTTCCCTCTCTCTCTCTCTCTCTCTCTCTCTCTCTCTCTCTCTCTGTCCCCTCTTCCTCCCCTCCCTTCCACTTTCTCTAAAAATCAATGGAAAAAAGTGTCCTCAAGAGAGGATAACAACAGCAACAGAAAAGAAACCTTGAACTCAACAATTAAAACACAACCAAAATTTTTTAATGGGCAAAGAATTTGAATAGACATTTCTCCCAAAAAAAAGATATGCAAATGACCAATAAAGCTCATGAAAAGTTGCCCAACATCCTTAGTCATTAGGGAAATGCAAATCAAACCACCAGGAGACACCACTTCACCCCTACCGAAAAGCTAGAATAAAAAGGAGAGACACTAACAAGTGTTGGTAAGGGCAGAGAGAACCGGAGCTCCTACACAGCTGGTGGGAATGGAAAATGGTGCAGGTGCTGTGGAAAACAGTCTGGCAGTTCCTGAAAAGGTGATCATGGAGTAACCATCTGACCCAGCAATTCTTTTTTTTCTTAATATATTTTTTAAAAATATTTTTTATTGATTTTTTACAGAGAGGAAGGGAGAGGGAGAGGGATAGAGAGTTAGAAACATCAGTAAAAGAGAAGCATCAATCAGCAGCCTCCTGCAGGACCCCTACTGGGGATAGAGCCCACAACCCAGGTATATGCTCTTGGCTGGAATTGAACCTGGGACCCTTCAGTCTGCAGGTGGATGCTCTATCCACTAAGCCAAACCGATTAGGGCAGCAATTCCATTTTTTTAAAAAATATATTTTTATTGATTTCAGAGAGAGGAAGCAAAGGGAGAGAGAGAGATAGAAATATCAATGATGAGAGAGAATAATTAATTAGCTGCCTCCTGCATGCCCCTTACCTGGGAAAGTCCACAACCCAGGCATATGTCCTGACCAGAAATCAAACCCATGACCTCCTGGTTTATGGGTCAACGTTCAATCACTGAGCCACACCAGCTGGGCTGACCCAGCAATTCCACTCCCAGGTATCCACCCAAGAGAAATGAAAACATCTGTCTGCACAAAACCTTCTACGTGACTATCCATAACAGCACTATTCATAATAGCCAAAAATTAGAAACAGTCCAAACGTCTGTTCATCAATGAAAGAATGGATAATATACTGTGGTGCATCCACACAATGGAATATTACTGGACCATAAAAAGGAGTGAAGCACTGACACTCGCTACAACATAGATGAACCTTGAAAACATGATGCTCAGTGAGAAGCCAGACACAAACACACACAGTGTGTTTCCATTTATGTGAAAAGTCCAGAACAGGCAAGTTCACAGAGACAGAAAGTGGATTACTGGTTGCTTGGAAGCTGGGAGGCGTTGGGAGGGAAATGGAGTGACTGTTCTTGGTCATGAAGTTTCTTTTTGGGGTGATAAACATGTTCTGAAATTAGATAGTGGTGATGGTTGCACAATCTTGTGAATACTCTACAAACCACTGAATTATACACTTTAAAAGGGTGAATGGTATAGCGTGTGAAGTATATCTCACTTAAAAATTATACATATGTGAATATTATTACTTTTTGGTTGAGGAATACTTTGCGGCTTACAAAACTCATATCCTCATTGTCTCATTTAATTATCAAAATGCCTAAGCTATTTTAAAAAAATGTGTCTCAGTTACTACAGAAGAGCATACAGATGCTGGCCATGGGAGGTAGGGCTGAAACACAAGTCTTCTGAGTTTGATGTGTTACACACACACACACACACACACACCGCACACACACACACACCGCACAGCGTCCTGCCTGTTATCCAGACCACCATCAAACCCAGAAGATGGGGGGAGTTTTAAAGGTTTCAGGCTCCTTGGATGACCCAGCTTGACTCCTTGAGAGTTCCCGCCCTCTTGGAGGATAACCTGGGAGGAGCTTCTCAGAAACTTCTGGGCAGGAGGGAGTTCAAATGTCTCCAGACCTGGGACTCCCAGATGAATGTGCAAGGGGAACCCTGCCATTCTCCATCCCAGACTCCAGCTCCCCGACAGTCTGTGGGGTGGCTTTCTGAGCCCCTAATGCTCCCAGGCATGAAGCTGGTGTTTCTTAAAACCAATTGTTTTGTTCTAAACCCGCTGCCCAGGTTGCCCTCTGGCTCTGGACCTCAGTGGCAGTGGCGAGGGCCATAGCCTTTTTTCGTGCTTAGGAAGCAGGCACAGAACAAGGGTAATGTGTCCTTGGACAGTTGGATCCAATGTCTTTAGGTTTTTCAATGGGTATTGACTGTTTTCTCAACTGTGACTGAGAGGGGAGGGGATAAGGGGCCTCTTTTGGCCGCTGTGGATGAATTTGGGGCGCAGGTCCAGGGGACTCACAGCTCAAGGTGTTGAAAGTGTTGGCACATGGGCCTGGGGAATCCTGGTTAGCTGGTATTCCTGGAGGAAGTTCTGGGAAAGGGAGCTGGGGTGTGTTCCGGTTTTGAAAAAGGGAGGGATGCAGACAAGGGAGGGACACAGGCAGGTTCTAGAACCCAGGGGTCACTGAACTTGATGTGGACCCCATGACCATTCTGGAACATTCTGTTCAGCAGTTGGTCTGCCTAGAAGACCACATAGCCAACCCTGGGCGCCTCCTATGGGCCAGGTCCCTGATCTCCAGCTTACAGTCTAGTGCAGGATAAAGATAATAAACAAGGAGACTACTCAAAGAATTTCAGACAATTATCAGTGAGTGCAATGAAGGCAGTTAACCAGAGTAATTGAAAAGACAGTGAGCAGGGCCTGGAAGCTGTTTTTGAAAAATGAACATGTGTCAAAAAATAAAATAAAATATAAATAAATAAATAAATAAATAAATAAAAATGAACATATGTCAGAAGATTTTATTTCATTCATTAATTAACGAGGGACCAGTAAGATGTTACAACAGGTTCAAAGGAAAATTCTAAGAACATCCATATATAGGCAAATAAGAAGTGCTAGAATGAATTTACAAACAGAAACAAAACATAACTATGCTGTTAATTTGTATTTCTGTGAGCAAGAATCATAGCCATTATTACCAGTTTCCTACAAGTTGCACAGTTGGAAAATAGCTCAAAGACAGCAAAAGGCAGGCCCTGGCCCGGTAGCTCCGTTGATGAGAGTGTCATCACCATACACCACGGCTGCCGGTTTGATCCCTGTCAGGGCACATACAAATACCAACCAATGAATGCATAAATAAGTGGAACAACAAATCAATCTCTCTCTCCCTTCCCCTCTCTCTAAAATCAACAAATAAAAAGACAGCAAAAGGCTCAGGACCTCATGGAATCAGACATCTAGTATTGTCTAGAGACTAGTTCTTTTTTTAAAGTAGTCATCAGGGACACTTTTTCAAGGTAGTATTTGAGCAGAGATCTGTGGACAGGTTCCCAGGTGTGAGGGGAAAGGCCGGGAGGTAGGACTGAGCTTAGTGATGGAAAGCCAGCCAGGAACCCAGTGTGGCTGAAGTAGAATATTCAGAGGGCAGTGGATGGGCACCGATAGGCCAGGTAAGTGCTTTGGACTTTATTTGAAGTTCATGGATTCAGCTTTAAAAAAAATGGACAGCCCAGCCGGGTGTGGCTCAGAGGTTGAGCGTCAACCCAGGAACCAAGAGGTCACTGGTTTTCACTGGTTTGATTCCCAGTCAGGGCACATGCCCAGGTTGTGGGCTCGATCCCCAGTGGGGGGCGTGCAGGAGGCAGTCTATCAATGATTCTCTCAGAATTGATGTTTCTCTCTCTCTCCCTCTCCCTTCCTCTCTGAAATCAATAAAAAATATATTTAAAAAAAGGATGGCCCTAACCGGTTTGGCTCAGTGGATAGAGCATCGGCCTGTGGACTGAAGGTTCCCAGGTTCGATTCCGGTCAGGGGCATGTACCTTGGTTGCGGGCACATACCCAGTAGGGGGTGTGCAGGAGGCAGCTGATCAATGTTTCTCTCTCATCAATGTTTCTAACTCTCTATCTCTCTCCCTTCCTCTCTGTAAAAAATCAACAAAAAAAAAAATATATATATTTTAAAAGGATGGACTTTCTGATATCTGCTACAACATGGGTGAACGAATTTTGAGGACAGTATGCTCTGCCTTCCTCTCTGAAATCAATAAAAATATATTTTAAAAAAAGAATGGTTAAGATGGTGATTTTTTATTACATATTTTACCACAATTAAAAAAAATCAGCGTTCTGATTGTTTAAAAAAATAAAGACAAAAAAGAGCAAAGAAACTACATTGGGGTCTCACTTAACAAAGGTTGGCCTTTTTTACCCGGCAAGTGGGGTCATTAAGAAGAAAGGAACACACGAACTACCACCCACAGCTACAGAAGCAAGTGGCTACCCGCTCGGCTTCTGGCGTCAGACCCTTTAAGTCCTCCTGTGACCACTTGTAGGTGAATCGCTGGTTTTGTGGGCAGGAGCTCTGCAGGTGGTAGGTGTCCAATAAACCTGGGATTCGCACTCAGGTTCAAAGGAGGCTCGGTGAGTTGCCAGAAGCCCCTCTGCTTTTCCTTTTGGTAGAAATCTCCTCCCGTTCAGCCCCTTCCAGGTCCTGGGGGCCCTTCCAACATGTGCTCTCAGGCAGAGCCAGCACACCCCAGGGCGGCCCAACCCGGTGTGCAAGTCCTGAAACACTGCAGTTCTCCCCGGCAAATCGCTGCTGTGTGACACCCAATGCCTGAGCCCTGTCCCGGGACACCCCCTGAGCATCCCAGGAGAAATATTCTCGGAGCAGCAAACACTTTCTGCAGTCTCTGACCTCATAGCAATTGGGCAGATGCCTGGTCTGCTTGCACCTGGGGGCTTGGTGCACCTCACTTCAGAGGCTACTCAGACTCGATCCAGAAGACGGAAGCAGGCAGAGTTATTCGGGTGCGGTTGCTGCCCCTGACTCCACCAACAGCTCAGAATTCCTGTGCAAGGGTCTCTTCCAGCCTGGAGCTCAGTCCCCATCTAGCTCTGGCCCCTCTCTCCATTGTTGTGCTGTTATCTGGGACACGCCCCCAATCCAGGCTGGACAACAGCTCCCAGGAATCTCTCAGAACCACGGTGGAGCGCTCCAAAGCTGGGGGTGGGGTGGGGGGGGAGTTGGGGGAGCCTGCCTACCTTTGGGGCCTGGCTCAGAGCTCTGTCTCCACCACGGTCTCCATGGCCTGGCCCCACACTATGGGAATTTGCTTAGGAAAGTGGGTTGTCAAGACTGGGCATGCTTCTGGCATCAGGTGGGTGGAGGCCAGGGATGCGGCTCAGTACCCCACAGCGCCCAGGGTGGCCCCATCCCAGAGAATGACCTGGTCCCTAATGTCCACCGGAGAAACGCTGGCCTGGGCCTAACTTCAATCCTGCCTGCTTGCTTCCGCCCTCTTTGTGCTTGCAGAGAAGGGAAACGGCTGCTTGGGGCCTCCAGACAACCCAGCACTGAGCCCATTTGGCTGCCCTCCACCCTCTCCCAGCAGCCTGTTTCCCCTCTGGCGGAGCCTTGGCTTTCCATCTGTGCAATGGGCCCTCACAGGCTGGAGCTGGGTAACCAGCAGAGCTGGCCCCTGGTTGTCTTCTCCCAGAGAGACCCCAGGTCAGTGAACAAGGCCAGTCCTGTCCCTGCTGCCCACCCCCACTGCCAGCCATAAGGTGGCTTCTCCTAGAGACACTCAGAGCCGTGGGGGCCTGCAACCAGGGACGTCATGGGGGTGGGGGTGGGGGTGGAGGGGGAATGTAGCAGCATTTCTGGTCAGCCAGGCCTTTCCCCTCAGTTCTTTTTTTTTTTCTTAAATCACTGAAATTTAAAAAGCAATTCCTCCTTCCCTCCCTCCATCCCGCTGCCTGCCACGTGGGCTGGCTGGAGGAGTCACCCTCTCTCCTTCTCTTTCCCCCTCTGCAGGCCGGCTTGGCTGCCAGGCAGTAGCTTCAGTTTCACTTTGGTGTCACCGGTTTCACTTTCAGGCCTAGGAGAGAAAGAAGAAGGGGGTGGGGGGGGGGGCTGTGTCAGGTGCAGCCTCCACCCCAGTCCCCTCAGGGCCACTCACTTCCTTTCCTGACCTTCCTCTGGCCTGGGCATTCTTGGAATCAAGGTCAAGTTCTCTCCGCGTGCCCTTGGGCCGGGCAGTTATAACCTCTTGGCTCTGGGCTCCTTTTCCTGTGCTCCCTGCCCCTCATAAAAGTGGGCTGAATCATGTCCACCCCACAGGGTGCTGGGAAGAGCAAAGTCTTGCTGACCAGGGCCAGCGAATGTCAAGAACAGTCCCACAATGTCCCCAGTGGACGGTGGCGGGGCAAGGTCCAAGGCAGAATAGGATATTGGTTGCCTTACCCAGCGAGAGGCCCTTGGCTCAGAAACCACCAGGAAGGAGCTTCTTGGGGCCTGGGTTCGGGCGACAGGGCCCCAGAGGCTTCCTGCCGAGGCTTGGGGCTCTGTGGTCTGGCAGACCCCAGCTGGAAGCCCAGCTGCCCTGCTTGCTTTCCCGCACACCTGCTCGTCTCTGGAACTCAAGTGTTTTCCCCTGTGCCCTGCTCCCACCCGGGCCCTACAGGATGGGGGCCCACAGCCTGCAGACAGACCCACTCCCATCTAAGCCTGCCCGAGAGCCACTTAAGGGCAGGAACTGGGCCCATTCACTTCTCTCCCCAGCACCCCATTCAGGGCCTGATTAAGGACTAGCCAGACAGGACAGGGGAGTCACCTGGGGATGTCAATAACATCCTGGGAGATAGTGAGTGCGCATACATACATGACAGGGCAGTTTTTATTTTTATTTATTTATTTTTTAAAAAAATATATTTTATTGATTTTCTACAGAGAGGAAGGGAGAGGGAATGAGAATTAGAAACATTGATGAGAGAGAAACATCGATCAGCTGCCTCCTGCACACCTCCCACTGGGGATGTGCCCACAACCAAGGTACATGCCCTTGACCGGAATCGAACCCGGGACCCTTGAGTTCGCAGGTCAAGGCTCTATCCACTGAGCCAAACCAGTCAGGGCATGACAGGGCAGTTTTTAAAAATAACTTTATTGAGATATAATTCCCCTACGATACTGTCCACCCACTTAAAGTAGGCAAATCAGTGGTTTTTAGTACATTCACAATATGGGGAACCATCACCACTGTCTAATTCCAGAACATACTCATCACCCCAAAGGAAGTCCTGTCCCCATCAGCAGTCACTCCATGCACTCCCCGCCCCCCACCCCAGCCTCTGGCATCATGAACCCACCCTCTGTCTCTCTGGATTTACATTTCACATACATGGAACCACACACTATATGGCCTTTTGTGTCTGGCTTCTCTCACTGAACATAGTGTTGTTGCTGTTGTTTTAAAATTTTTTTTATTGATTTCAGAGAGGAAGGGAGAAGGAGAGAGAGAAACATCAATGAAGAGAGAGAATCATTGATCGGCTGCCTCCTGCATGCCCCCTACTGGGGATGGAGCCTGCAACCCTGACATGTGCCTTGCCCGGGAATCGAACCGTGACCTCCTGGTTCATGGGTCGATGTTCAACCACTGATCCACACCGACCGGGCTGAGCACGGTGTTTTCAAGGTCCATCCATGTTGTAGCCAGCGTCAGAGCTCCGCTCCTTTTCACAGCTGAGTAAGAGTCCAGTGTGTGGAGGTTTTGTTTATTCGTTCACCCATTGTCACACATTTGGGTTGTTTCCAGTGATTCATGCTGCTGTGAGTGAGGGCAGGCTCTAAGGTAACCAGACAGGTGTGATCAGTGCATGCCCACCCACGATAAATGATGTCTGTGGTATTTCCTGGGGGCCAGAGGAGCCCCCCGCAGAGGCAGCCTGGCACCAGGCTCTCCAGGGCTCTGGGAAAACCCTGTTCCCACCTCCACCCAGGTTGGCCCGATTGTGAATTCCAAGCACAGGACTCTGAGAGGCTTCCAGAAGCTGGGCGGAAGGGCCAGTAGGGCTGGAACTCAGCTCTGGAAAATGGCCCCTCCCCTTTAAAGAGGAGGATCGCTGGGCTGGGGGTGGGCAGGCCAAAGGGAGAAGAGGGGAGGGGAAGGCAGGGGAGGGACAAATGCGAAAATAGGGGAGGGGAGAGGAGAGACTGGCAGGGCAAGGAGGGCAGGACTGGGGTTCCTCCATATCACACGTGGGCGGGAGGCCTCCCCACACCTGTGCCTCCCTGAGCCTTCCCTCGGGAGGGAGCCCCCTGGGCAGGGGCGGAGGAGGGGGAGTCACACAGGATCCGATGCTGTGACCTCAGAGTCACTTCCTGCTCTTTAATGTGGGGGTGAAGACAGGAGACAGCACACCTCGCACCTCACCTCGGGGTTTAGGCATCCCTCCCGCCCTGGGGAGGTGGGGCCACCCCAGCCCCTCCACCCAGCTTCACCCCACCCCGCCCTCATCTGGGGACCTCAGGCCACATCCTTGCTAACTCATCTCGCAGCCCTGGGGCCCCCAGCATCGCAGCACAGTCCCTTCCCCTTTGCGGGCCCCAGACCCCAGGAATTTTGATCCCCATCGCCCTGCCCCCTCCCCCAGCTCAGTTCCAGGTGCTGTGCTGCCCGTGGGGAGACAGGTGCTCACTGGCCACTTGCATGTGGTCTTTAGGGAGACGTCCATTCACATCCACTGCCCGCTTTTCTTTGTTTGCTAATCCTCACCCAAGGGAGGGAGGCAGGGGGAGAGAGAGAAACACTGGACGTGAGAGGGACGCATCAATGGGTTGCCTTCCGCCAGTACCCGGGGCTGGGGATCCACCCAGGTACGTGCCCCTGACAATTGGAAATCGAATCCGCAACCCTTCGGTGCGCTGGCCCACGCTCTAACCACTGAGTCTGCCCACGTTTTTTTTGTGTGTTTTTTTTTCTTTATATATCTTTATTGATTTCAGAGAGGAAGGGAGAGGGAGATAGAAACATCAATGATGAGAGAGAATCATTGATTGGCTGCCTCCTGCATGGCCCCTAATGGGGATCAAGCTCACAACCCAGGCATGTGCCCTTGACTGGTATCGAACCCAGGACCCTTCAGTCCACAGGCTGACACTCTATCCACTGAGCCGAACCAGCTAGGGCTGCTCACATTTTAATTGGGCGATTTCCTCTTGGTTGCCTGGTCCCAATGACTTTTCTTGTATTCATTCTGGCACCAGATTTGTCTCCCAAACAGGATTTGCAAGTATTTTCTCCCACTCTGTGGGGTGTCTTTTCAGTCTCTTGTTGCACCCAAGTCTTAAATTTTGATTAAGTTCAAGTTCACCTATTTTTCCTTTTGCTGCTTATGCCTCTGTGTTGTGTTGAAGATTCACTGCCAAGCCCAAGGCCGTGAGCCTAGGACCATCGGGGAGAGCTGAGGGCTTACTGTGGAGCCTGGCAGCTCTTGGCAGTCCGAAGCAGGAGGATGTTTGTCCTGCGCCTGAGGCTTGAGCAAGGGTTGGAGATGGGGATGAAAAGAGAACTTTCCAGAACTGGGAACAGCAGGTGCAAAGACAGAGAGACAAGAGTAAGTGAAAGACTTGTATCTCCCCCTCCCTCTCCTTCTTCACCCCAAAAACCCCTGGGCAGCCCCTACCCCAATTTGGGTCCCCACGGAAGGGGGGAGGGGACCTGAGTAAGCGGGGAGGCCATTACTGGGGGAATGGCAGATGCCATCTCCTTTAGTCTGTGATCACCCCCTTTGCAGAGGAGGGAACTGAGGCCCACAGGGGCATGACCTTCCTTGAAGCTGCAGAGTCAGGGGGCAACTGTGATGCTAGTAGCCCAGCCAGTCTAGCTCCTGCCGCCATGGGGTGGGTCCGCTGGGGGAGGAGGCAGGGCGCATGGCTTGAGTCCCTCTCTCACCTGAGGCCTCTCTCGTTTCTCCAGGTGCTTCTCTGTGGGGCTCCCTCTGTCCCCTGGGAAGCCTGGGCAGAAACTCGAGACTCAGGCCTCCGTTCAGGCTGCCATGAGGCCCAGGCCTCTCCCTCCCGCCCTCCTTCCTCCTCCAGAGCCACCACGTCCCGTCCCCTCGTTGCCATGGGGACTGCAGAACAAGAGGTCCTCTACTTACCTGGCCTGTAGTTCAAAGTTCGGCCTCCGGCTTCGTGGTGGCCTGGCCGGGGTTGGAACACCTGGTCAGAGGAGGAGGTGGGGACCGGAGGCCCCACTGGTTTCTGGTTGCAGAGTCCCTTCCCCTTCCTCCCCCTACTCCGCCTCAAGCCCAGCTTTCTGGAAAACACTGTCAGGGCTTCCTCTGAACTCTGTTAACCTGGGAGTCCTCTGCGGGAGGCAGGCCAGTTCCACCATCCGGACCCGAGGCTTCCTGCCTTGCTCAGCACACACCTCCTCCCCCTGCAGCCAGCTGAGCACACTTCTCCCAACTGCCCGCCTTCCAGAAGATTCTGGGCTGCTCTGCCCACACCTCCCTCCATCCTCACCCCTCCTCCCCCGCCGTACGATGTCCCAGGTTCTAGACACAGCAAGCCTGGTGGCTTCAAGCAGGCTGCCCAACACACACAGGCCAGGGTCTGACCTCTGCTGCTGGGCGACTGCGGCCTCCGACTGTGTCAAATTTGGGGAGGAGTTTGGGTTAAATCAGGCGTTTTCTCTCCCGAGCACCTTGGACATCGGGGTGGGTCATTCTCTGTGGGGGGCTGTCCCTGGCACGGTGGGGTGCTGAGTAGCATCCCTGGCCCCACCCACTCGAGGCCAGGAGCACCCCAAGTCGTGACAGGCACGGATGTCCCCAGACATCACCGAGTGTTCCCAGGTTGAGGGGGCATTGTCCCCATTGGAGACCCTGTGGGCTGCCAGCTGGGAGAGGACAGAGCAGAAAGGAGTTCACGTGGCCACGTGTGTCACCCGAGATGTGCTGTGAGGGCAAAACCCCATCTTACAAAGACTTCGTACAAAAGAAAAAAAGAATGTAAAATACCTACCATCGTTTTTCATATCGATGACCAGGGTCCCCCTCTATTGTGTTAAATAAAACATACCATCAAATTACCTTCACCTGTTTCTTTTCCCTATTGTAACTGCAGCTGCTAGAAAATGGAAATTGCAGAGGCCCCGCCTGGAGTCGGCCTGGCCTGCTGGTTCTGCAGCCTTTTTTTCCATGATCATTGCCCCCCCACTCCTTCAACGTTTGTTATGCTCACAGAAGGGAATGCGACCTGTCCAGGGCCCAGGCTGATCTGGCCTGAGATTTTTACACGAGGAAGGCATGGGCAGTCGCTTAATAAATCAAGTATTTAGATAGATCTGACCCCATGACAGCTGACGGAGCTGAGTGACCACTTATTCCGTGGGTCACGCTGGGTCGTTGGGGTGAGCTTCTGGCTCCGAGGCACAAACGCCGTGGAAAGACCAGGTGGGGACACGGGACAGCACGTGGTCACGTAAAGTGCTGTTGAGCTGCACTGACTTGTACCAACAACACACTTGAGATTTTCTTCCTGCAAACCAAGCACCAAAAAAAGTGAAGAAAACACACAAAACAAATAAATAAATGAAGGAACACCCACTGTGCAAGATGCTAAAGCTCTGATTCTTTTAGGGGGGACAGAAGTCAGACAGAGGGGTGCTGGGGTCACAGGGGTTGCTGTGCCCCCCCCCGCCCCAACACAGTGGCTGTATCTTCTCACATACTTGGCCTTCCCAGGGTTTTTAAAGAACCACATTCACAAAACACTTGGTCTCTCAAAAGAACCAGGGCTGAGGCCTGAGGACCACTTCTGCCTGGATCCTCACATGTGAGGACTCCCCAAATCCAGGGCAGTCACGAGTTTCACGGAAGAGCCTGCCCCTTGCAACAGAGAACCTATAACCACGGTGCTGGGCGGGGAGCCGTTTCCTAGGTTATGGCCCCTTTGACCAGGGAGTTGGGAGCAGCTAGGCCTGGGCCGAGAACGGCAGGGACTGAATTAGAAGGTGCCAAACTTGGGGACGTTCTCAGGGAATGGGGGCTGAGGGAGACACCTGGAAACTTGGCTGTCAGCGGTTCAGACACACTCAGGAGTGAGCCCCACTTTCTAGAAGCCTGGTTCTGGTGTGGAGTGGGACGAGAAAGAGCCAGGTTCTAGACCTTTCCAGATGTGCCAAGGGATCTTGGCGAAAGCAGCAGTACAGGATAGAACGCAGTCATACAGAATTTAGGCCTGGGGGTGGCACCCACACCTCTCAATGCTTGTGGAGGCCCCCACTTTCAAATCACCCCTCCACCCTAAATCCCACCCTCCCGCTCCTTCCAAGCCCCACCAATGTGGTCTTTTGCTTCTTGTAAACAGCAGCTGGTTTCACGTTAAGGGGAACCTGAGATGTACAGGACAGGCCCAGAGATGTGGGCCATCTGTGACCACCAGTGCCAGGCACCCCGGGGCCAAGAAGCCAATTCAAGGTCACATTAGGGCCCCTTCCCCCTCTGAGGAAGGTCCTGAGGGAGCTGGGTACTCACAGAGCAACACCTTCATAACTTTTAGTTATCTCTTTATTCTTTTCTAAATCAACTGAGACTTTGGGGGGAAACTATGAAGTGGCAAAAACCTGAAAGCTGGTTGAAAAAGCCAACTCCTCTTCTGTGTCCACAGAAAACATGGGAGACTAGAGGGGTCTCCGTAAGAAAAGGCTCTGGCAGTCCCCTCGGGGCCACAGCCCTGCCTCCGGCTGCGCCTCCAGCAGCCCAGGGCCAGCGTGGATTGCACCAGGCCACATCCCTCTCAGAAAACCCTTCCCCTGCAATTTGCCTCAGATAAATATCAGCTTGTTTCAGCCATCAGGAAGTTTTGAGGGGAGTGGCTGAGGGCTTTACCATCTCCAGCGTTCAGAAGCAGCCTTGGCCTCCACTTCCTACCTCTGAGCTCTGAAGGGAGAAGGCTGGCCACCCCAAGGTGCAGGGATCTAGGAAGGCCTCCCTACAACCAGCTGTGGATGAACGGTTCAAGGCCCAAAAGAGTGGCGCCCTGGGTGGTCCCTGGATTCACTGGGCGAGCAGAGGTGACTGAGGTGCAACCCGCCCACGCGTGCCGGCGAGGGGGAGCAGAGGCCTTATCTACCGAACCTGCTGGGGGTTTCAACCACACCGAGCGCTTGGAAACCCAACACTTCCTTTCTGCAGAGTCGAGTGTCGGCTCAGCTGCCACTATGAAGAGTCGGAAGTGTCTGCTGCTAAGGCACAGGAGGCCCAGGACCCTCTCGGGCAGGTCACCCTCTGCTGAGGGCAGGCAGGGTCGGCTGGACCAGCTCCATGACAAGAGGCGGCGGTGGCCGGGGGAAGTGGACCTCATGACAACCAACCGCCTCACTGCTCTCAGGGCCTGCCGAGGGCCACCTTCAGGGGACAGGTGTCAGGCGAGGGGACGACACACAGAAACGCAAGGCGGCACTTCCTCTGTTTTGGTGCAAGATGTCAATGTCTAGGGGTTCCCTCTGAGGCTTGGTCGTTTGAAAAAAAGAGCAAAGCCAGGTCCTGATGCCATGCCCCTCCCAATTTCTCTGTGGCCCAGCTGCTTGGGGGCTGGAGCCATCCTCGAGGGATAATGTTCCCCCTGGGGCTGGACCAGAGACTGACACCCAAAGAACAAATGGAACAAGTACAATGGGCTCGGTTTGCTTTTTCTTTCCCTGTTTTTTTTTTTTTTTTAAACCTAAGTAAGCAGGTTCTGAGACGACAACATGGGCAGCGTCACCCTTCCCCAGAGACCAGAGGGCCGAGGCTGCGACAGGTGGAAGAGGAAGTGAATGTTCCGCTGTGTGCACTCTCCTCCGGGCTCGGTGGGACGGGCAGGGAGGAGCTGGTCCGTCCTGGGCGGGAAGGGCGGGTGGCAGGATTCAGACAGGTCACCAGCAGAATCACACGGCGGTACGTGTGGGCGTGCTGGGCTGGTTCAGACGCAGCGTTTTACACAACCAGCCGGCAAAATCCACTTCTTCCACCTCAGACCGTTTGATGAAGCCATGGTTCTGAAAAGGAAGGAGAGGCGCCGTGAACAGCCTGGTGCCTGCAGGGAGGAGGAAGGGACCAGGCTTCTGCTCAGAACTGGCAGGCCAGCTGGGATGAAAACCCAAAAACAGAGAGAAAAGCCCCCCCCCCCCCCGCCCCCGCCCCAATGCAGGAGGACACAGTTGGGACAGGGAGCAGGGAAGTTCCATGCCCGAAGCCACAAAGACATGGGACAGGGTGTCAGGGGACGCTGCTGACCCTGAGGCGAAGTCAGTCCCTGGGGGCCGTCCTGACACTGTGGAGTGGTGAGCAGCATGTCTGGCCCCCACCCACTCAATGCCAGGAGCACCCCCAGTTGTGACAATCATAGGTGTCAACAGACATGGCCTAGTTTCCCCTGCACGCAGAGTCCCCCGGATGAGACCATCTGATCTGGAAAAGAACTGCCTGTGTGGATAGCAGGTTCCCTACAAGTCCCATCCAGTGTGGCAGCCACCAGCCACAAGAGGCTCCTCGGCCCTTTAAATATGGCTTGTGGGGCTGAGGAACAGAGTTGTGCATTCCACTTTGTTTTAAGGAATTTGCTAGCCACCCAAGGCTGGTGGTTCCAGCAGGAACAGCCGAGCACTCTAGCTTCCTGGTTCTGGGCTGGGTGGGGTGAACGAACGCTTTCTGAACAGGGTGTGCCTGGCAGGGGCGGCCCAGGACAGGAGGGCGGGGTCTCAGAGTCCACGGAGGGGTCTAGTCTTTCCCATGTGACATTAAGGTCCGGACTGCAAGCTGGGGCAGGCAAGACCACCTCATCTTGCTGAAGGCTGGTGCAGGCTTGAGTGAAACACCGAAGCAGGGAGCGAACTCCTGTGGTTTAGGGCGGCAGGAGACTGGGTGCAAAGGTAGCCCCAACAGCAGACGGTTTTACTCAGGCAGAGAGACCTGGGAGGTTTCCTGCACAGCGTGCACGGAGAGCTGGGGAGCCGGGGGCACTACAGGGGGTTTCAACACAAACGCATTTCTCCATTTCGTGTTTGTATCTTTTACAATGAACACATGTCTCTTACACTGTATCACACATTCTTTAGCACACATTACTGGAAAATCTATGTCAGACACAGTAAGAAGTTTCTAGAAAGAATCAGGCAGAGGCAGACCCCTTCCCACATGGTGCTCCAGGCGAGGCTTCCTATTTTGACCACAGCAAACGGTGATGACAACCAGGACACAGTCTGTTGCCACAACTAATAGTGGTGTGGGATTAGAGCAGGTGCAGGGCCTTCTCAGAGGAGGCCCTGAAGGCAAGACTCACAGACATGGAGCCTCGAGTCTCGAGAGGAACAGGGCGCAACCCTGGGGGCAGGACCATTCTGTGCAAAGGTCCTGAGGGGAAGGCAAGTTTCAGAGGCCACCTGGGTTTTCAAGGACATTGAATGGTGTGGGACACCAAAGGAAGGCACCAGCCTCGTGGCCTCCCTGACCCTCGGGCGGCTTGACAAGCCCACGATGGAAGCATCCAGAAGCCTCAGAGCCCATCACTCTGCAGAAACAGCCCCAACCACCCATGGCTGGGCCCTTCTGTTCCCCGAGGAGCTGAGAGGGCAGAGAAGGCTCTGGGTCATTCCCACTATGGGCCAGGAGACCCACAGGGTCGCCAGCTGAACACACACCCCATGACAAGAGCTGGCTCAGGAGTCCTGGCCGGGGCTTCCCTCTCCTGAGGAGGAGGGTGGGACCCTGGGTGGCAGCTGCGCCCCGGGGATCCCAGAATCTGCAGCATCACTCACCATGAGCATCTTCAGATCTGCTCGCTCAGCTGGGTTCTTAATGAGGCTGGGGTTCCATGAGGTGGAGCAGCAAGACGGAGCATGGGGAGACAAGACAGCGTAGTGAGTTGGTGGCCATGGGAACTGCCATCACTCTGCTGCCTGGTCCCCTGGGTGAGGGCTCCAGCACTGGCTGAGGTGTGAGGGCAGTGCGCCTTGGGGAGGGAGGGGTCTGAGACCACGACAGGCGGGAAAGGGAGAGGCGGTGGGAAACCCCCTGCTGCTGCTCAGTCAGAGGCCCGGCAGCAACTGCAGCTCCATTTCCATAAAACCCACAAGTCTGGGAGTCCGGTGGTCAAAATGGAACCTTTTCCTTAAAAAAAGCAGAACTGCCTAAACGCAGCTGCTCAAAGCAGCTTGGGGCCGAATGGCAACTCTTCAAACACAGAGAAACCTTGCATGGAGACAAAAACGTTCACACGGACAATGGATAACTGGATCTGTGCCACACAGCACTGGCCGGAAGTCAGGAGGCCAGTGCACCTTCTCTGCCCAGAGCAGGTTTGCTGCTGGGAGCCACACAGGCTCCAGGTGGCAGCGGCTGGGCCATGTCTGCTCATCCCTCTTCTTCAGAGGGAACAGCTGACCACCTCCCAGACTCTGGCGAGGACGGCTTGTTTAGAAGCTGGTGGCTTGCAGGGCTCGAGGGATTTGGGGAGCCTTCTGGCAGAAAGCAAGGTGGGAACAGCTTTATTGCCCAAGTGCCTGTAACCCAGGTTCACTCGGGTTTGGAGGACGGCAGTTGGACACTGTGACTTAGCCTTGGAAAGGGAATCTGGGCTCTCAGGTGACCACAGGTGTCCCACCGGATGCTGCTGTCCACCCGGCATTCCTGAGTGGTAGGCTCGGCAGAGGGGCCTGGGCCAGGGCCAGAGAAGGAGACTTCTAGGTTGATGGCTGGAAGTGTGGGCGGCCCATTCCAGGAGGCAGGTGGGCCCTTACGTTCCCCGAGGAGGGCCTGGTACCCAGCCCCACCCACCCGAGACCGCACTGGAGGCTGTGGCACCTTACCATTTATTCACAAACTCCTGGAAGTCCTGGGTGAAGACACCACTGGGCAGCTTAGGAGGAGGCTGTGGGAGAGAACAGACAGGTGGGAGTCAGATGCTCACGCTGATTCTGGAATTAGGGAGAAGACACTTCCCAGCCTTGCCCAGGTGAGGACAGCATGGCACCTGGGGATCCTCAGGGCACACCTCTCCTAGCCCAGTCCCTTCACCCTGCTAGAAGCGGAGAGGTACCCATCCCCTCTCCTGTCCAGCAGCTTCTTGGCTGGCCCGGCCTCCAGCTCTGCTAACTGGGTTGGCCTCTTCCAGGATTTTCTTTCGAAAGTCTCATTTGGGGATCACACTGGTTCTACAAGGAAGGAGAGCAGGGCTCACCCTCATTTATGGACAAGGGTGGTGTCACACTGCCTGAGCCACCCACCTGTGGGTGTCTTGAATGAGCTGAAGGTCTAGACTACAGGGACAGCTAGTTCCAAGGGTTAGGGCCTGAAAGCTGGGGGAGCCCGAGGAGCCTGGCCTGACACACACGTCCCAGGGTGGGGACGGTCATGCACAGGATCAGAGGCGGTGGCCAGAGACTGTCCTGGTGAAACCCACAAGGCCTCCTCTTCAGGTCCTTCCACCTTCCCAGTCCTGGGACCCAGCCTTCCCGCTCAGGGAGGGAGGTGCTCGCTGGGTGGCACTGTCAGGTATAGGCAGAGCTGTGTCACCAGTCACCCCACCCTGGTCTGTCACCACCGACCTCTCAGCCCTGGGCCAAGTCCCACACCACAGGCAGCCCAGACACCCTGTTTCTTTGCCCTGCCTCCAGAGGGCCACCGAAAATACACGTCAGTCCCAGGGAAGGCGCCCAGGCCTTGCTGAGAGGGAGGCTTCAGGGTCAGGTCCTGCTCCACCTCTTTCCAGCTGCAGGCCTCTAAGGAGGCTGCTTCCATCCTTAGGCCTCAGTTTACCGGTCTGTACAATGGGAATATTCATACCACCCTTCCAGGTGCTCTGTGCCTCCTTCCCAGAGAGGAGGGGGCACCCGGACTTTCCCCAAGGGAATGGGACTATTTATGACTTCATGGACACAGACTCCAAGATGCTCAGAGAGATGCTGGGTGTCAGAGCTCTGGGAGTGGCCTGGCTCCTTGGCCCTAATACTTGGCTATTGGCCTTGGAGGGAGAGGGATGCAGTGGGAATTCTGGGATCATCTTTATAATAAACAAAAAAATGTCCCTTGGGGAGGGATGGGTTTCTGCAGTATGGCTGGAAGTAAGGCCATGTTTTTACACCCGATAACCTCCTATTGAAAAGAATGGTCGCCATATCCCCCCAACAAAATCCTTAGTCTATGTGTCGAATTCTCCCTTTTTGCTAATGTGTTCCTACAGGAATAACTTAATTTGTTGGCATGAAGACGTGCCAAAGGGCCTTCAGGTACCCACCTCGTTCACAATATAGTCCAGCAGTTCAAAGATAGCCATAGCCGGTCGGCTGTCCACCCCGTGACCTGCCCAGGGGAGAAACAAAAATGGGGGTGAAACGGGTGAGTGGCTGATGTGTTCCTGTTGGGCGCTAAGTCTGAGTGTGCTGAATAAGCCAGCACTCTTCTCCCCACAATGCCTGAACCAGGGGAGGCTCCCCTGGCCTGGCTACTAAGTTCACTTCCTAGAAAAATAACTTTACTCCTAATGAATTAATGAAACACCAAAATGAACAGGAGCGTTTTTGAGGAGTTACACATTTGGCGCAGTGCTGCGCCCAGGTGGTGCCACGGCACAGCCCCTGCTAGTGGCACCCAGGCGCAGCGGGGTGGGTGGTGGTGGTGGTTTGCTGACTGCAGCGTGACCTTGCATGGAGCTTCGGGTGGAGACAGCAGTAGGCTGGCTGGGGGTGGCTGACCCCTGTCCTAGACCCAGCTGGCCAGGTCAGGGTTTGGCAGTTGGACTTCCCCTTCTGTCTTATCCTGAAATGGGCACAGAGCTGGGGCAGGGGCTGGAGGAGATGGTGGCAGGCCAAGGTGGCCTGGCATGACCCACCGTTCCTCCCAGCTGGGAAGGGGCCGAAGGGGAACACCAGGGAGGCCGCTGGGAGTTGGACTGGGAGGCTCGGGGGCAGGGCCTGAAGACACAGATGGGGGCAAGATTCTCTCCTTAGAGGAAATCAAGACACCCAGCAGTCTGGGTGCAGCCCCGGAAAGGAGAAGGCCTGGACTAGAAAACACTGTGAAAATCACCATCTGACAGCCAAATGCCCATCAATGGTGAACAGATACACAACACATGGTCCAGGGGAATCTTATTCGGCCATGAAATGGAGTAAGGCACTGACACTAGTACAACGTGGATGGACCTTGGAAACATGACGCTCAGTGAGAGAAGCCAGACACGAAGGCCACAGAGTGTGATTCCATTTATGTGGAATGTCCAGAAGAGGCACATTCAGAGACAGGAAATGGATTTGTGGGTGCCAGGGTTGGGGATCCCTTTTGGGGTGATAGAATGTTTTGGAATTAGATAGATGTGATGGTTGGACAATCTTGTGAGGATACCAAACCCATTGAATTATACGCTTGAAAAGAGTGAATCATGTGGTACTTGAATTCTATCTCAATAAAACTGTTATGAAACCAGCCGACCACAGTCCACTGTATGTTCCCTTGGACTCTTACTTAACTCAGTTCCCTTCCTGTCGAGCACTGTTTCCAGGCTCTGCCACCTCAGCTGCGACCCTCCCCCTTGCCACCCTCCAAGTGTGGAAGCAGCAGCCTGAACCTCTCAGCCTCCCACCTCACAGGCGGCAGCTCTTGGGATCAAGAATTGTCTGGGAGCCCAGTGGCCCCCAGCCTCCTGTCCCCTCCCCTGCTGAGCTGCCGGTGTGTCCAACAAACCACCAAAGGAAATTCTGAATCTAGTTCCTTTCAATTTTGGGTCTCCCTGGAAGGCCTGGCCCAAACACAGCAGAAGGCTCAGGGCAGTGGCTAGGCGGTGCGCATAAGGGCATTCCCTGGGCAAGTCTCTCGCTTTTTTGTGTGCTTGGACATTTCCGTGATAAAATGTTGAAAAATCCAACCCAACCAGTGGCTTGGCGAGGGGTTGGCGTCTAGATCCCACCAGCTGGTGGCAACAGGTGCAGCTGTCCCGGATGGGACAGGTCGGGGGCGCTGCTTCCAGCACGGCTCTAGAAGCCTCAGGACCATCTGAGGACTGCTGACCGCAGTTAGCACGATCCAGGGGACAGGTGGTGCCAAGAAGGGCCAGAGGGGAGGCAGCTGCCACCCCCCAGCATGGCATTCCCCACGTTGGTCACTGCCCATCCAAACCGGAAGTGCTAGACTCAGGCCATACCACTGATGGGGCGTCCGGGGGGTCTGGGCCGCGGTGAGATGCTGTGAGGCTCTCCTTCTGCCCCATCGACCATGGGCCGGCCGAATATGGCCTCCAGCTCCTTGGCATCCGGTGGGGGGATGGGGTACCTTCCGATGGACAGCTCCACCAGGGACAAGCCCATGCTCCAGATGTCCGACTGCACCGAGTAGTGAGTACCCTGCAGCCGCTCCGGCTGTTGGGTGAGACAGAGAGGAAAGAAAGGCCAGAGGGAGCCAGATGAACCCTGGAAGCTGGGGGAGCTCACCAGGCCAGGGGTGGATCTGAGTGTCTCTCGTTGTCCCCTCAGACCCCTCCCCTGACCCTGCTAACCCTTTAGAGACCAGAGTGATTCTGTATACTCCCTCCACCTGCTTTGGGAGAAGCTTCCAGCCAGGGCTGACAGCATCGCTTTAAAAACCCAAATCCTTGGCACTTTTGGGAAAGAACGAAAGTGGAATGCCTCCTTTCCCACAGTAATCCCTAGACTAACTTCTCAGAATCTGCTTCAACTATCACCCGGTTGTTTCCTAAAACACCTGAGGTCTAGTTTCTTGGCTCAAAAATGAACTACTACCCTTCTTTTTTTTTTTTTTTTTTTTTTTTTTTAAATATATTTTATTGATTTTTTACAGAGAGGAAGGGAGAGAGATAGAGAGTTAGAAACATCGATGAGAGAGAAACATCGACCAGCTGCCTCCCGCACATCTCCCACTGGGGATGTGCCCGCAACCCAGGTACATGCCCTTGACCGGAATCGAACCTGGGACCCTTCAGTCCGCAGGCCGACGCTCTATCCACTGAGCCAAACCGGTTTCGGCGAACTACTACCCTTCTTGACTGGGTTTTTATTACCAGTGGGAAGAACCAGGCAGGCATTCCCAGAGACAAACCTGAGCGAGAACATGGTGGAAATGAGAATTTCAGAGGAGAAATCCAGCAAAGAAAAAAGAGAGCATATTACGAGAACATGCAGGCTTTTGGAAAAGCTTCTGGAAAATGGGGAAGAGCAAACGGGAAGGGGAAGGTATGGCACACGATGTTAAAACGCCTCTCAAGGACTTACAGACATGTAGGATCGAGTTCCCACGAAGGAGTTGGCCATGGAGTCGATGAGCTGCCCGCTCACCCCAAAATCGCACAGCTTGATCTCCCCTCTGGAGTTGACGAGGATGTTAGATGGTTTCACATCTGAGAGCAGAGCCAGCGGGTGAGGCGTGGCTCAGGCCCACCCACTGGCCTGTGGCCCGGGAGGGGGTCCGCGCATCTTACCTCGGTGCATGATCTGGTGCTTTTCCCGGAGATACGCCAGGCCCCGCAGAACCTGTGAGGGAGCCACGGGGTGGGAGGTCAGCAGGGCCGTGGCACAGCGGGGAGTCTGCCCTGGACAGGCCTGCAGGCCAGACCTCAGTGGCCACAGCATGTGGGACTAGCTCAGGGGACGCGTTTTCAGGTGGGGACGAGGAGAGGAGAGGCAAAGTGAGGGCAGTGACAGCCTTACTGGTGGGTACAGATGCCTCCCTCACCGATTCTCACATGACGACCCACCCACGAGGCAGACACTGCCATCCCCTCGGTCTCAGAGGAGCGGTCGAGGCCCACGGAAGCTGAGACAGGGCCCAAGGCACTGTTAGGGCTGTGAGTATGCGGCTGGCCACCCTGCCTCCGAACAGAAGTCGTACCCACCCAATACGGCCATCTGTTGAACGCTTTGGTTCCGGGGCTGTGCTAAGGACCCCCCGCCCCCCAAACTGATGGTGGCTTTGTCACCAAGTCAGAGAAGAAACACTCGTGATATTGCACTGGGGGACCCTGTGTGCCTTGGACCACATCATCAGGGTCCCATGCAACTGGCACCTGGTATATGGGGCAGGAGAGCATTACCCCTATTTTATGGGCAAAGGGATGCCCCTGCTCAGTACCCAGCCAGAGGAGACTGGTGTTGGCAGTCTCCCTCTCTGCAGGGGCTGTAGCGACACACACCGCTGGCCATGTGGAGCGGGCATAAGTGAGAATCAAGTGGCAGGGCACGGGGCTATGAGCGCGTGCACGCACCCAGTGCTGCAATGGCGGGGACGTGGCGCCTGCACACTCACCGCTATGCTGACCTTCCCCAGGATCTCTTCTGGAATTCTCTTGGCTTCTTTCAACACCTGGTCCAGAGAGCCACCATCCTGGGGGCAGTACAGGAGAGAGAAAGCAAGCGCTGAGCAGGCGGCCGGGTGGGGCCGCTGCAGAGACAGATCCCAGAGGGACGCTGAAGTGGCAGATTTATTTATTTTTAAAATTTTTTTTTAAATATATTTTATTGATATTTTACAGAGAGGAAGGGAGAGGGATAGAGAGCAGGAAACATCGATGAGAGAGAAACATCGATCAGCCGCCTCCTGCACGCCCCCCACTGGGGATGTGCTCACAACCAAGGCACATGGCCTTGACCGGAATCGAACCTGGGACCCTTGAGTCCGCAGGCCAACGCTCTATCCACTGAGCCAAACCGGTTCTGGCCTATTTTTTAAATTTTTAAAAAATATTTTGATTTTTTACAGAGAGGGAGGGAGAGGAATAGAGAGCCAGAAACATCGATGAGAGAGAAACACCAATCAGCTGCCTCCTGCACGCCCCCCACTGGGGATGTGCCTGCAACCAAGGTACATGCCCCTGACCGGAATCGAACCTGGGACCCTTGAGTCCGAAGGCCGACACTCTATCCGCTGAGCCAAACCAGCCAGGGCTGAAGTGGCAGATTTAAAAACGCAACATTTCCCTGGTTCCTGGAGAGGTGAGGCCTGCTTTGCTCCATGGGAAACAGAGGCCAGACCACAGCTAAAGGCAACCCGAGGCTTCAGGATGGCACATCCAGCAGAAGGGGAAAGAGTACCTGTGACTCGACCTTCCTGAGGCTGCCACAGCGGCAGGCCCAGCCACCAGGAGAGCGCAACAGCTAGACCCATCTCCTTCTGGGCCTGGGTTCTTGTCACAGCCCAGGCAGGACAGAGACTGAGAGCAAAGGTGATGCCGTGTAAATGTCCAGCACAGGAGAAAGGCGGCCAAGCCAACTGGCCTCTCCCTTGCGGCCCCCTTCCCCGCCTAGTTAGGAAGGGACATCTGCCCCAGGGCACAGAGGACACCTGGGGATGACACTCCTGCCGCTTCCCTTAGGTCTTGTCCTCTGCTCACTGTGTTACACATGGGATTGTCCTGTAAAGAACCTGACACAGGTCCTCCCAGTTGATCCCCCACCCCACCCTGGGCGTGGCCCCAAATCTACCCGACAATGAGGAAACAGGTGCCTTGTGCAAGGCTGCCTGGTAATAAATCTGGAAACCAAAACTCAGGGTGTTGCTGGCTCTGGCTGGGCGCCTCTTCAGAGGTGGGGCTCTGAGCATATGCCTGGCGGCCCCCTAGGACTTTAGGTGAAATGGCTAAGTTCCAACCACAGGCCGGGGCTTGCCTTGGTTCCGCGGCATCCAGAGAGGAGCTGAGGGCAGGGTGGCCCCAGGCCTGCACTTCCTCCACTGCGCTGCTCTAGGAGTTCCACAGTGGCACTTCCTTGGGACACCTTCTGCTTCACCCGGGGCAGGGAGAAGCCTTGGAGGTGCCCAGGTCTCCCCTCTGTGTTCGTGAAGAGTTTTAGGAAACCCAAATAGTTTGGAGCTTCAAGAATATGTGTGACTCTGTCAACAAGTAAGGGACCCAAACTTGTAGAGGGTGGGTGTGGCTGAGGAAGGCAGGGGTGAGCCTGGTCTGACCAGGGTGCCTGGCCCGCCCCGCTCTACCTGCAGGGCAAGATGGAAATTCCTTCTATTCTTCTCATTTCTTGTTTTATCAATCAACCTTAAAAGAATTGAAAAAAATTTAAAACTGTAATCCTTCTCCATTCTGCACTTTCATCGGGTTGCATGTGTTCACTGAATAAGAACATTCAGGGAGGGATCTCCAGAGAGGCTATGGTGAGGCACCCTGCTGGGGGCTCAGGAGTGAACTCAGAAGTCCTCCGTGTGAAGGACACTGCTCTCTTCCATGGTCTCCCCTCAGCGCTGGTAACACTGGGGCCCGGCCATTCTCTCTGGGGGCTGTCCTGGGCGCTGTGGGGTGCTGAGCAGCATCCCCGACCTTTGCCAGCATCTCCCTCATTGTGAGAATGTCCCCTGGGTGAGATGCCCTGGTCTACAGCTAAGAGGGTAAGTCATTCGCTCAAGTCACATGCACAGGATGTGGTGCAGATGTCACAACTAGGTCGTTTTGACCCCTAAACCTGTCTCTATGCGTGACCATGGTTTCATTTTGTGTATGTTTTAAACGTTCTTAAAATCTTACTTTTATTAAGTGGTGGTATAAGAATACACATTTTTATAAAAATTTAAATGTAGATAAGTAACACCGATCCCCCAGTAATTCCACTTGCCTCCCCAGAAGTGTGACTTACAGTCATCCAGATCCTCTGCACATGTGCACACACAAATATAAGTGGGTGCATAGCGTACATCTTTTCCTCCTTGGGGATGTTCTGATTGGATTCACACAGGCTGACTTTGTTTCTCACTGCAGAGCGGCCGGGTGGCATCCCTTCTCTGTCCTTTGCTGACAATGAGTGTCTGATTTTTTATTATTACAGAATGAGGGGGTGCTTTCTTCAGTGGGTTTGACTAGAGCCTCAGAGTGGTGAGTAAGCAGCTCCCCAGCTACTCCACCCTGAGATACCCACTGTCCCCTGGGTCCATGCCTGAATCTCCCCCAGATGAGACTTAGGCCACTCGGAAACTGCCAGCCCCGCTGTCCCCAAGCCCCGAAGGCAAACGCACTCTGGCCAGGCAAGGCATAACCGTCTGTGCTGAATCTGGGCTTTGTTATCATTAGGACTCTCTTCTCAAAAGCTGCAGCTGGAACCTCCCTGAGGGGAAATTAGAGCCAACCCCACTACCCTGAGTGAAGATGAAACCTCGCCCTCCATCAGGAAACAGTTGCACATGTAGGATATTGACTAGGTGGGCTGTCGTGATGGTGAAAAAAGAGAAATGAAGACTCCGGTCTGGTAGCTCATTTGGTTAGCGTGTTGTCCAGATACGCCAAGGTTGCAGATTCAATTCCCAGTCAGGGCACATACAAGAAGCAACCAATGAATGCATTAATAAATGAAACAACAAATTGATGTTTTTCTCCCCCCACTTCAAATCAATAAATTAGCCGAACCGGTTTGGCTCAGTGGATGGAGCATCGGCCTGAGGACTGAGGGGTCCCAGGTTCGATTCCGGCCAAGGGCATGTGCCTTGGTTGCGGGCACATCCCCAGCAGGGGGGCGTGCAGGAGGCAGCTGATCGATCTCTCTCATCGATGTTTCTAGCTCTCTATCCCTCTCTCTTCTTCTCTGTGGAAAATCAATGAAATATATACATTAAAAAAAAAAAAATTAGAGAGAGAGACACGAAGGTGGCAGAGAAATATGGAGAAATGGCTCCAGTGATAATGGTGATATTTACTCAATGTCCTATGTGATGAGGGCCAAGGGAAAGGCAATACCACCGCCCCTGGCTAGACAGGTAAGCAGGGGTGAGAATCTCCTCCAGAGCCTTGTGCTGAGAGGTGGGCTGTGGGGCTGACCCCAGGGAGCCATCTACCCCTTCTGTGGGGCATCCCACAATAAGGTACATGGATGCACAAAGCAGCAATGTCCCCCACACAGGGAAAACCTATGAACATGCAGATGGATTCTGGAGGGGTTTATTCAACATAAATATACTGTTAAGGGCCCTGGCTGGTGTGGCTCTGTTGGTCGGAGCATTGTTCCATGCACCGAAGGGTCATGGGTTCAATTCCTGGTCAGAGCACATATCCAGGTTGCAGGTTCCATCCCCAATCAGGGCATGTATTGGAGGCAACTGACTGATGTTTCTCTTTCACATCAACGTTTTTTTCTCTCTCTCCCTCCATGCTTCCTCACCAAGTCCCCCTCTCTCTTTTTAAAATGTTTTTATTGTTTGTTTGTTTTTTGAGAGAGTAAGGGAGAGGGAGAGAGAGAAACAATGATGTGAGAGAGAAACATTGATCGGTTGCACCCCTACCAGGGATCCAGCCCGAAACCTGGGTATGTGCCCTGACCAGGAATTGATCTGGTGACCTTTCCATGCATGGGTGACACTCAACCAATTGAGGCACACCAGCCAGGGCACCAAGTCCCCTCTTTAAGGTTCATCTTAGTCTTGAAAATCACTGGCCTCCAAGATTAGTGGACCGTAACTCCCATAAGGAGAAAGCGGGAAGCGCGGGCCTCACCTGGCATGTCTTTTCATGTGGGCATTATTCATTTCTTCTACTGTCCTCGTCTCTTATTATAAAAGCAAACCAAAAACCCAACTAGAAACTTTTAAAAGATGAGCACAATAAATAGAATGGCTAGCACTCGCCCCCTGCCTCCTGGTGGCTTGGACTGTGTGCTGCTAGGGTGCAGACGCCTAGTGCTGGAAACCAGTGTCTTCCATTCACCAAGAATAGATGGGGGAGCGGAGGGGTGCTAGACTGTGCCGCTCCCCCTTTGCTGTAAGGGAATGAGGTGGCTTCAAATTCTAACGATATTCAGGGAGAACAGGCAGGGGTGGTCAAGAGCACTGGAGAGGGAGGAGAGAAGAGGACAGGGAGAAGGGAGGGCTGGGAGGGGGAGGAAGAAGGAGGAGGAGCTAAGTATAGATGCTCTCCTCAGATCATAAAGTGACTTCCGTCCTTTCCCCTCCTTGATTCTTGTCTACACAGTGACTTTGCCCTCAGGCGGGCAGATATGATCTCCCTCTCCTAGGTGAGGAAAGGGACTCCTCCAGGGTGCTGCCTGGTGGGGATCTTGATGCAGGGGGGTGGGGAGCATCTTCTGGCGGGCACTCCCTCCAAGCGGTTACCCAGGAAGGCTGCTCACAATGCATTCCTTGCAGCCACTTGCTCAATTTCGTTTCCTGCCTTCATTACAAAACTGTCAGGGGACAGCACATTTGCAAGGCATAACTGAAGCTGCTCAAGCCATGTGCCGAAAGCCACACTGCGCCCTGGTTTTGCAAGGGCCCTGCCAGCCCTGAGCCCATCCAGCGGGGCAGCAGGCAGTCTGGTATCTGCTCAACTGGGCTGCCAGAGGGTCGGAGGCATTTCCCCCCAGGGCGTTCAGCTCTGACCACTTCTGCTTTCATTACACTTCAAGACCAAAGTTTCTTAACTAGGGGCACAGCCGACCTACTGCGGTGGTTTGAAAAAACGACTGGTGCCCAGGCTCCACCCGAGTTTCTAATCCAGATCTGAGCTAGGGGCAGGCCCAGGTCTGTCTTTAAAACAGCCCCCAACTCTTTGGAAACATTGATCACATTTCCAATCTCATGTACCCTCGGGCCCCACATTCCACGGGTAGGACTTTACCACTCAGGGATGCTTGCTTCCGTGCAGGAACATTCAAGGCAGCATCATTCAAAATGGGCAGAGATCAGAAACAATCTCAGCGTCCACCAACAAGAGTTCATAAATTACCTGACAGGTCAATGTGGGTGCCAGAACACTAGACTGGGGAAAAGAGCCGGCTCTATGTGCGGACAGGAAATAATTTCTGCCTTGTACCCAGTGAAAGAGGAAAGTTGGGAGGAGGGTGTCTGGCATTTAGAGACGAAGGAACCTAAACATATGCGCTCGCATGGCACTGACTATCTCCCGGAGGATCGCCTTGGAAAGAGGTGCACCGTAGCCTCTGGGGACAGGACCCTGAGGGACACAGGCAGGGGACTTCCTCTTCACCAGCCAATTCCACATGAACCCTTTGTCTTGCCATGTCTCCCTGGTTGCAAGCCCAGGTGGCCCTGGGACACTGGCTGGGCCCCTCGGTTCCAGGTGCCCCGCCGCGCTCACCATGTGCTCCATGCAGATGCTGATCTCCCCGTCGCTGTAGAAGGCCCCGTAGAAGCCCACAATGTACGGGGAGTTGCACTCATGCAGCACCTGCAGCTCGCGGATGATCTGGTTCCGGATGGCTGGCTTGATCTCCAGGTGAATCAGCTGCAAGGGAATGGGAATCGGGTTCAGAAGCAGGCTTCTGAGGGGCACCGAGAGGGGGAAGGGGCTTTAGTCCTCTGCCCTTGAGGTGCTCATGACAGCATTCAAGATGTCAATACCCTCCCCTAGGTATCGATCTACCCAGGAGAACTGAAAACACAGATCCACGTACACACTTGTACATGTGTTCACAGCCGTGTGATTCACAATTGCTAATAAACGGATGCAATCCAAGTATTCATCAACTGGTGAATGGACAAACAAAATGTGGTCCATCCTCACACCGGAATATTATACAACCATGAAAAGGAGTGAAGCACTGACGCTCACTACAACACAGACCAACCCTGAGAACACTATGTTCAGTGAGAGAAGCCAGACACTAAAGGCCACACAGTGTGTGATTCCATTTATGTGAAATGTCCCAAAACAGGCAAATCCAGAGACAGGAACTGGATTGGTGGTTGCCAGGGCCTGGGGCTAGGGCTTCTTTTGGGGGTGATGGAAATATTCCAAAATCAGTGGTGGCAATGTTGTGAATATACTGAAAAACACTGAATTATACACTCTACAAGGGTAAACTGTCCAGTAAGTGAGTTACATCTCAAATAAAGTTGTTTAAAAAACTCATCAACAGCAAACATTTTTCAATTGGTTATAGGGGAAGCTCTGTTAAGAGGAGCTCTCTTCCCACCAAATCATGTGAAGCCAGGAAATGGCCGGGCAGGGGATTACTTCACCACTGCTCAGCCCCTCGTTCAGGGGCGGGCTTCTCTGGAGCCCTTCCCACCTCCAGGTAGAGCAAAGGCAGAGAGAGCCTCTGGTCACCTCCTGAGGATCCTAGCTGCCCTTCCACTTGAGTTCAATCCAGCAATCAGGAATGTCACCAAACTCATTACGTTTCAAAAGCTGAGAAGCCCAAGGACCATCTGGAGACACGCAGAAAAGATAGCAGCCAAAACACCAAGAGCAATGCTTAACTACGAACCCTAACCAAACCAAGATCCCCTACCCAGCGATAAAGAGTGAAGGCTGTGGGTCCAGGTCCTGGCTACTTAGAATCCTAGATGCTCAGCCATCGTGGTAAGTTAAGAAAAAGGTGCGACTTATACCCCTTCGCCAGAGGGGCAGAGGCAGATCACAGGCATCTGAAAGCGACTGCCATCAACTCAGATATTTATATAAAGTTAGTTACAACAGAGGTCAGTGATGAGGAGAAAGAGAACAAAGATGACCCTGCTCAGAGATATGCCATCGGGAGGGAAGAGAAGCAGGTGAAACAACCCCGAAAGGTGGGGGTGCCCCAATGGAGGAACCATGGAGAGGTGATCTGGAGCTCAGGTGACACTGGGGCCAGCGTTCCAGAAAGAAAGACAAAGAACTGCCTGTCTGAGGACACCAAGGCACGAAGGGGTGTGTACCAAGTTGGAGGGGAGGGAGGGGGAGTCACAGGGTATGTGTGGGAAGTGTCACCTGCTCACAGGCCCATGCCAATGACCCTTGCGACCTTGAGTACTCTGGCAGGTCCTAGCAGCACGGTGCCCGGTGCCCCCACCATGCCCAGGCAGTACTTCCTTGACTGGGACCCTCCAGCCCCCAGGGCTCCTCAAGCATTTGGTTCTCCACCCAACCGAGCCTGCAGAGCCCAGCCTAACTACCCTCCCCGGGACACTGCACACCCCCACGGCCACCTCCAGGACTGCAACCACACCAGGACTCCAGTATGCTCTCTCCTTTGGTGGGACTGCATCCTCGAGGAGATGCCCAATATATGCACACATATGTGCTTAGAAGGGTTGAGATGCTGGGTCTGAAAATGAAGCTCTGATGTTTGCGTGGAAGATGGGAGGCTGATGCACAGGCAGCGCAGGATGATGGAGACCCGGGCCGTCCAACAGAAATATACCATAAGCCACATACATAATTTAAAAACCCATTAGCTGCCATATTAATGAAGTAAAAAAAAAAGAAGCAGGTGAAATGAATTTTTCATGTCTTTTGTTTAATTTAATGTAATGTATCAAAAAATTATTGACATGTGATGGACGTAAAAATATTAATGACTTTTTTTCATACCAAGCCCTTGAAATCTGGTGTGTGTTTTTTGCACATGTAGCACATCTTAACTGAAACTGACCACATTTCAAGCGCTCAGTAGCTGTATCTGACCCAGAGTGGCTCTTGACTAAGAACTTGAAAGGAGCCACAGATGAATGAGTGGCAGGGGCGCGAGAGTCCACCAGGCTTTAGAGAAGAGGAAGGGTGAACAAAACTGAGAACTGCACAGGATCCCAGAGGTCCAGGAAGCCTGGAGTGGGGTGAATGTGAAACAAGGCCCGGGAAGCGAGAGGATTTCGGGAAAATTGTAAAGAGGGAATATAGTAAAAAAAAAAAAAAAAAAAAAAAAAAAAAGGGAGGGAATGTAGGGGCTGTGCTACGTGATCTGTTTTAATGGGTCTTGTAAAGCAAACCTTCTGGGTTGAACAGGCGTGGGCACTGAGGGTGTGCAGAGAAAGAGCAGGAATGGGAAGGCACGTGTGCACACAATTCGCTTTGGTGACAATCCTGGGTGGGGCACACAATTCACCCTGATAACAACCCTGGTGGGACAGGGTAACTGCCCCCACTGCACTGATGAGCAAGTTCAGGTTCTGAGACATTAAGTTTCATTCCCACGGACACCCAGCTGGTGAGCAGTCAGGTCAGGATTGGGGCTGAGCTCACGAACTGCCAGAACCCATCCTCTTTCACAGCACCCTTCTGGGGCCAACCCAGCCCCACTTGCTGGTTAAGTCAGAATAGTGCTGGAAGTTTAAACCAAACACAAAGCCTGTCTAGGAGTTTCAGGCGGTTCCTACTGCAGGACAGGGGATCTGAGCTAGGAAAGAGGGACATAGATTCTGGTGGTAAAACCCTGACAGCTTCCACAGGGTCAGGGGCAGCCATGAAGGTTCAATCCAATCCAGCTAAGACCCAAACTAGCCTCAGTTTTCTCACCTGTAAAATGGAGAGGTCACTCCATTTACATGAGAACACGTGTCAAGGTTTTAACACTGGCTTTCACACAGGGCAGCTGGCATTACTATGTGGCCTTGGGTGGGTCCCATGACCTTCACTGTAGAAGCAAGTACACATTCCTTTGCTCCAAGTAGAGGCGGATCAAGGGAGCCCTGCTGCGTAACAAATATGCTAAACTCTCCGAAGAGCTGCCCTGGCCCAGGTCTCGCACAGGTTTCGTTCCTAGGGCCTCAGAAGAATGCAGGAGTTAGTGAGCCATGACAGGTCAAGAAAAAATTTATGAACAAGCCCGACTGTAGAAATTGAGAGACTGGTTTTCTTGGGCCTTACCGAACTGGTCTTGTTGCTTCCCCAGCCCGTCCTACTGGTTAGGATGATCCTCTGCCAATCACAGGGAGCGGAGGGATGCTGGCCCACAGAGCAGGAGCTGTATGGGCGTCCAGGAGCTCCACCCAACCCTCACCCTCACACCTGCGGGCAGGCTGCCTTTGGAGATCTGATAAGCCTACACACTCGGAATGTGTGGAATTCATACCAGGCTTCCCGGGAAATTCGGAATTCCAACCAGGGTAGTGGAGGAAGGAATGAGGCCACTGTTTCTTAAAAACTATTTTGTCTTGCCAATTTTCCCATCTGTGCCCTCAGCTGAATAAAGGCAACAGACCTCCCAGGTGGACTGGCATTCCGGATGGATTAAAAGGAGCCCCTGACCCCCAGAGCGGTCCAGGGCTTCTGGGCCATAAGGAGTTACAGCCCCAGACCACACAATACCCAGGTAGACAGCCTTCTCGTTCAACATATCTGCCAACTGCCTGCACTGTTCTGACAACTGCTGGGAGGAGGAGGTTAAGATCTATAGGAAACAAAATCTGAGGTCCTGACCCTCATTTATTGGACCTTTAAAAAAAAACCCAACTTTTTATTTTGAAAGAATTAAAGAAGCAGAGGGAAGTTGCACAAACAGCAGAGTCCCACGCCCTTCCCCCAACAGTGACATCTTCTGTGATGAAGAACCATACCAGGAAACTGACATTGGGACAGCAACACTACCAACTTAACTACAGAACTTCTCTGTCCCCATTTTAAAGCCTGACATCTTACTTCAAAGGCTTTCATAAAGCTGTAGACCAGTGGTTCTCAACCTTCCTAATGCCGCGACCCTTTAATACAGTTCCTCATGTTGTGGTGACCCCCAACCATAAAATTATTTTCGTTGCTACTTCATAACTGTAATGTTGCTACTGTTATGAATCGTAATGTAAATATCTGATATGCAGGATGTATTTTCATTGTTACAAATGGAACATAATTAAAGCATAGTGATTAATCACAAAAACAATATGTAATTATATATGGGTTTTCCGATGGTCTTAGGTGACCCCTGTGAAAGGGTCGTTCGGCCCTCAAAGGGGTTCTAGAACTGCTGCTGTAGACAAACTCCCAGATTCACGTTTATACAAGGCTTGTTGGGAACACCTGGAAGATTCCTCAGCTGGCCTGAGAGAATCCCCGGGTCCCTGATACTAACTCTGACCAGCACTGCTCTCAAGTCTCTCTCCCCGTCCCCCTCCCTGAACCTCATACCTGACTTTTATTCCTGGTGCTTCGGGCAATGGCAGACCAGAGATTTCTGGGGCTGCTCTGGTTTTGAAAAGGCTGCCTGCGCTGACAAGACAGAAATAGGCTGCAGGAGGAGGGCAGTGCTCTAGAGGCAGGAGAAATAGTTACAGAGCTAAAACCCATGGAAACCAAGCTCATCATTCCCAGGAAGGTGGGACCTGCTCCGGCCCACCAGGCACGGGGTGGTCAGGTTTCGGAGAATACAATTTGGAAATGACTAGACAGTGGGCTTCCAGAAATAGGTGGCTGTCGATGTCTGAAAGAACATGACTGTATGAGTGAAACAACTGCTCAGCATGAAGCCCCTCCAGTTACGTGTTTGGAAGCCACTGTCCCCAGATAGTCACATCCTTCTCGTCCACTCCTTATTCTCCCAGGGTTATTCCCAAATGTTTAATGGGAGGCTGCACTGTGGCACAGAAGCCTAGATGAGGGAGGCTCAGGACTTCTCAGAGCCAAGGTTTGTACTAAGGGTGGGGTGATGGTTGATTTAATGTGTCCACAGTATCCAGCTGTCTGGTCAAACACCAGTCTAGATGTCACTGTGAAGGTATTTTTCAGATGTGATTTAACATGGAAATCACCTGACTTTGAAAAAAGCAGACGACACACCCACAGTGGGCAGCCTCATCCAATCAGCTGGAGGCCCGAAGAGAAAAGACTGAGGTCCCCCAAAGAAGAGGGAATTCTGCCTCCAGACTTAAGCTGTGACATCCTCGTGCTTCTGATTCTCTGGAGAACTCGGACTAACACAGGTGGTTTAGTTACCCCATTGCCCAGGGACCATCGCAGCACAGGCCCTGTCTTGGGTCTGCAGTGTTTTCTCCTGGTTGTGAAATCAGGGTGATGCCAGCTCTAAGGGGATTTAAATCTCATCCTTTCTTCCTGAAAACTCCCCCAGCTTTCTGGGAATCTGAATTTAAGCCGCCCCGAAGGCAAAGGTCAATAATAGAGAGGAAGAGCTGCTTGAGGAAAGCCAGCATTGCCACATTCTAACTGGAAGCCTAACTCTTTTTCAGGAATGAGAACCCACCGCTGATGGGAGGGCTTCTGAGCACAGGAGCCAGCAGAAGACAGAGGCCGGCACCTTTCAAACTGCTCTCCTGTTCCCAGGGACCTGCTCCCACCCCATGTCACCCACGGAGCATAGGGACAGAACACCTGCCTTGCCACTGGCCACCTCTCACCTTTCTTGCCATGATGAGGCCTGAAGGTCTGTGCTGGACCTTGGTGACCACCCCGCCGTTCCCGGCTCCCAGCTCGGAGATCCTTTCGAAGTCATCATCCTTGAGCTCCCCAACCTTGGCCTTTTGGGTGAGGAAGGCTTCTAACCGCTTCTTCTGCTGCTCATCAAGCTCTAGTTCCTCTAGCTTCTTCTGGAGGTCCACCAAGTTTGCTCTGCAGAGACCCAACGGCAAGGATTAGTGAAGAGGGTGCAAGCTGCCCAAATGACTCAACCTGAGCTGAGGGTAGCTGTGGCCAGGTCCTGGGTTTGCAACCAGGAGGATGCAGAGATGAATCAGATTTGATTCTTGGGCTTGAGGGGCTGATGATCTAGCAGAAGGGAAAGAAGACCTGCATACACACACAGCTGACCAGAAGAGAAAGCTGGCTCCCCGAGAACTGAGGCCACTGCCTCTCTCTCTCTGCTCACAAAGGTTAGGAGACCTCAGGACCTGGAGGACCAGCTCTGGTTCAATGGCCCTGTAATCAGATTCAGGAGCCCTCCTTCCTGATGCAAGGGTTCCCTACCTCTCTGGAGGGAGACATGGAACTGGGGAGACACGACTGGGCACCAGGGGAGTGAAGGCCCAGGCCAGATGTCTATCTTCATGAGGATGAAAGAGCAAACTCCTTTTTAGTGGCCTTAGAGCAAAGAGCAAGAACCAATGGGCAGAAGATAGAAGTTGTAATTTACATGAAGAGCGGACTGATTTAAATAGTGCAGATAATTCCAGGGCATTCCACTCAACCAGCACACTCTTATTATACCCCAAGCACAGCTGTAAACATTAGGCATTTATACCCACACACATTTCTGGGCCGGTTATTAAAAAACCCACATGTACATTGCACTTTATTGGGTGATTCAAGGAATTTTCAAAAAAAATTTGACGATTAGCTATTTTCACTAATGCCTTGGGGTAAAAAGCAGCTCCTTGTAACAGGCAGGTAGACTTTAGCACGATGCACACAAGAACCAACCCAGTGCCGTCCAAACACAGAATGTAAACAACATGTGCAATTTAAAATTTATAAGCACATTAAAAATATATATCAAGTGAAATTAACTTTAATACATTTGATCTAACCCATCAAAATATATTTTGCAATGTGCAACAAATATAAACAAATTCATGAATATCAATCCCCAAGTGACTATGATTCACTTACAACTTAAAGAGGTTTGAGCAAAGGGGCACATAGGCCAGGAACAAGATAACCTGCCACTGGGCAATGCCACCTGAGCTGGTACTGCAAAGAGGTGGCTGGAAGGCAGGTGTCATTTGCTGAGCAAGTAAACCAGAGCTTTATAAACACCATCACACTATCTTGTTTAATTCTCTCAATCCTCCTGGGAGACGGGGTCTTTTGTAGACCCAGCCTATGCTGAGGGAACAGGCCCAGGGAGGTTAAGTAACTAGCCCAAAAGTCACAACTCTAGCAAGTGGCTGTGTCTGGAATCAAACCTGTATGCTTCCTGATTACACAGTCTGTGTTCTTTTTTTTTTTTTTTAATTTTTTAAAAAAATGTATTTTTATTGATTGCAGAGAGGAAGGGAGAGAGAGAGAGATAGAAACATCAATGATGAGAGAGAATCATTGATTGGCTGCCTTTTGCACACGCCCCTTACTGGGGATCGAGCCTGCAACCCAGGCATGTGCCCTTGACTGGAAATGAACCTGGGACCCTTCAGTCCCCAGACCGACACTCTATTCACTGAGCCAAATCAGCCAGGGCCAGTCTGTGTTCCTGATGGCCCTTGTTCATCACAGTGTCCTCTAAACCAAGACCGGGGCCCAGCAGGTGTTCACTGGATGCCTGGTGAACCAAGACCTCAATGAAGAAGGAATGAGAAGGACTCTGATGGACGGAAGAGAGAAGCAAAAGAATGAATGAATGTGACACAGTTTCTTCACTGGAGGGTCAAGAGACAACTTTTGAGGACAAACTCTGGGAGGTCTCCAGCACTGCCCTATGACATCTAAAATGCATTCTGGAGTCAGCTGATTAATCCATTTTAAATGTAATGGCAACTCAACTGTGGTTATAAAAAACCCTGTAGTCCCAATGGCTGGCTTCCTCTACGGGGGGAATTCTTGAAGGGATGGAAATCAGACACCACATTAAAAAAAAAAAAAAAGAGAGAGAGCGAGACATTATGAAGAAAGAGCTGTCTTATAAGAAGAGGAGTGCATTTTTTACTATAAGGAACACGTCCCCACATTGAGCTATGTGCTTGGAGACAGAGAAAGATGTCAATTCACACACATATACATCGAGACTCATGTCCTTACCTTCACCCTCACCTTACCCCTCACCCAGGTTGCAGAAGGCCTAGTCCCCTGAGAGGCACCAAACGTGCCATTCACCCCATGCACACAAGAAAGGGATCACACCTGGTTTTCATGGGAGTCACACCGCAAGCACAGTAAAGCGCCCCTGGCCGGGGGCCTCTGGGGCTGTCCTGCTCTGCTCCACCATGCAGAACAGGAGTGGGAGGCCACAGGGACTTCAGGGGTCAAGCAGTCTCCCTGGTGTGACTTCCCACAAGATCCTGCCATCCTGTCATCCCACCACCCAGGGATGTTCCCTTCTCTGTCCCCTTCTCCACAAATACTCCTGCTTCCCTCAACTGCCTCAAGCGTCTTGCACTTCTCCAGCCCCTGAAGGCTTTGCTAACCCATTAGATTCAGAATCTCTGCTCATCTGCTGTCAGAGGCCCCAGCAGAGTCCTCACTTCTTCCCTAGATGTCTCCTATTGCCCCCCACAACCCTGCCCCTCCAAATTCTCCGCACTCCCTGCTTCCCCAGCCTCCTCTGGACCTCCTCACCACTCTCCCCAGCTTCAGGGGCTTCACCCCCCAACTAGCAGGATTTTCTCAGGCTTCCTTCCCCCCAAATTCCCTCAGGGAGCCTTCCCCCTACTTACTCCACCGCTCAGGGATCCCTCCCACATCCTCATCTCTCAGGCATCTCTTTCCCTTTTCCTGGTCTTCAATGGACTTCCTCGCCCATCCTCATTCCCAGGGACCTCGCTCACCTTGTTCAGGGTACGCAAGGACCCCCTCCCTCCACCTCCCTATTCAGGGACTCCCCCCCCCCAACTTTTGATTTCACTCCTAGGGACACCTGACCCATCCTCTCCTCTCAGGAACCCTCCCCCAACCATCACCCAGGATTCGCTACTCAGGGATCCCCCCAACTCCAATTTCAGTGCTCAGCGGCCCCACACCCCATCACTTTCCTGCAGGGACCTCATTTCACCCCCGTTCACTACTCAGGGAACGCCCCGCACCAAAATGTCACTATTTAGGGCCCCACACCTCCTCATTTCCCCACAGGAACCTTCCCTCGCTCCAACCTCACTACGGGAACCCCTCCCACCTTCACCACTCAGGGGCTCCACCCCTCCCCTGACCTCACCACTCAGGGGCTCCCCCACATTCCACCCCCTCCTCTCAGGACCCCTCCCCTGACATCACCACTCAGGGGCTCCCCCACATTCCACCCCCTCCTCTCTAGGACCCTACTCCTGACCTCCCTACTCAGGGATCCCCACCCTCCATCCTCGCCCGGCCCGGCCCACTCACTCGGAGGCGCCCTCGCTGGTGGGGGATGGGCCCTCGGCGATGGCGGGGTTGATGGTGAGCGCCGGCAGCACCGGCTTCCTCCGGGCCAGCATCGGGGCTCCGCGGGCCGGCGGCGGCGCCTCTAGCCGGGGCCCATAGGGGGCGGGCCGGGAGCGGGCGGCGCCGACACGATCCCGGAGCTGAGGCCGCGGCCGAGGCCGGCACCGGGGCGGCGAGGGCGGGGGCGCTGCGGACCGGGGCCGAGGAGCGCCGCGGGGCGCGGGGAGGAGGCCGATGCACTGCCGCCGCCGCCGAGGCCGGACCGAGGCTGACGCTGCAGCCGGAGCCCCGGAGGCACAGGCGGGGAGGGGGAGCGACGAGATCGCGGACCAGCCTCTCGCGAGAGCCACACGGGAACCGCGCAGGCCCCGCCCCCCTCCTCGCCCGGCGTCGGGGCCCCCGCCGGCCGCCGCCTCCCGGAGGGGAAAGGGGCGGAGACCCACCGAGGCGGTGCCCGGGGGTGCGCCCTCGCGCGCCCCACCCCCGCGTGTGCGCCTGCGCCGGGGCCCTGGGCGGGGCGCAGGTGAGGCCAGGTGAGGAGGAGGCCGGGCGCGAGGCGTGGAGCGGTGAGTAGGGGAGGGGCCGCACCTCGGAGCCGCGGGTGGGGGTTGGGGCGACAGGAGCCGCTCAGTCCCCAGAAGTTGGGGAGACAGATCCAGAGCGCACGGAAGTGTTCTTGCCAATTATGGACACACAAGCCCCCACCAGCTCAAAATGAACCCCATTCGTTTGTGGGAGAAAGGTGGTTTTTAAAAAAATATATATTTTATTGATTTTTCACAGAGAGGAAAGGAAAGGGATAGAGGGTTAGAAACATGATGTGAGAGAAACATTGATCAGCTGCCTCCTGCACACCTCCCACTGGGGATGTGCCCGCAACCAAGGTACATGCCCCTGACCGGAATCGAACCTGGGACCCTTCAGTCCACAGGCTGATGCTCTATCCACTGAGCCAAACCGGTCAGGGCGAGAAAGGTGTTTTTAAAAATACTTTTATTGTGGTAAATATATGTAACAAGTGTACCTCCCCCCCCCCCCCCCCAATATATTTTTATTGATTTCAGAGAGGAAGGAAGAGACTAGAGAGAATCACGGATTGGCTGCCTCCTGCACGCCCCCCACTGGGGATCGAGCTCACAGCCCGGCATGTGCCCCTGGACCTGGGACCTTTCAGTTGGCAGGCCGACGCTCTCTCCACCGAGCCCAACCGGCTATGGCCAAATGTACCTTTTTTAAAGCCATTTTAAAGTGTATTGTTCAGTGACATTCAGTGCATTCACATTGTTGTGCAACATCACCATCATGCACCTCCAGAACTTTCCCATCTTCCCGCAGCGGAACTCTGTCCCCATTAAACGCTAACTCCTCCTCCCCCAGCCCCTGGCTCCCACCATCTACTTCCTTCTCTATGGATCTGACTCCTCTAGGGACATCATATACCTGGAATCACACAGTATTTGTCCTGTCGTGTCTGGCTGGTCCCACTCAGCACAGTGTCTTCAAGGGTCACCCATAGTTGTAGCAGGTGTCAGAACAGCCTCTCTTTTTAAGGCTGAATAATATTCCATGGTATGGATGGACCCCATTTCGTTGGTTCATTCATCCGTTGGTAGACATTTGAATATTCCCACCTTTTGGCTATTGCGAATAATGCTTTGATAATGGGTATAAAAATGATGGGTGTAAAATATCTGTTCAAGTCCCTGCTTTCAGTTCTTTTGGGTGTCTTCCTAGAAATGGAATGTCTGGATCGGAGGGTAATTCTATATTTGATTTTTTTTAAGGAGCCACTATACTGTTTTCCACAGTGGCCGCACCATTTTATGAGAAACACTAACTCTTCTAAAGATGGAAGTACGTGGCACCGAATAAAGGACAGTCATTTGAAGGGGGAAAAGTTGACTGTAGGTAAAATTCACCACATTGCTTTTCTCTTTGTCACGTCTTTGAGCACCGGTGTACATTTTATGGTGGGGTGTACCTTTGGGAACCTCATGGGAAGAAACAGAGGGAAAGTCTCAGTCAACATTGTCTTCCAGCGTCCAGCCCAGGTCCCCTGGTCTCTCTGGCTCAGTCCTGCTCACTTCCTGTCCAGCTGCCCCTCAGTTCTTCTTTTAACAGTTAATTTGCAATGCCCTTCATGTGCTAGATACAGTGCTGGGCATCAGAGATACAATGTTTAAAAGATACACAGTATACATCATTGCAGCCCAGCCAGGTGACTCAGTGGTTGAGCATCGACCTATGAACCAGGAGGTCATGGGTTCGATTCCTGGTTGGGGCACATGCCCGGGTTGCAGGCTCGATCCCACTGGGGGTCGTAGTGTAGGAGGCGGCTGGTCGATGATTCTCTCTCACCATTGATGTGTGTGTGTCTCTTTCTCCCTTACTCTCTGAAATCAATAAAAATATATTTAAAAATATATATACACAATTGCAAAATGTAACAGTGCTCTAAAGATGCAAAAATGTAACCATAGCTCTTCCCTGATTAAAACTACTCCCAGACATGCCTGTCTTCTACAATCTGGGCCTTTTTAGTTTTGCCTCACCATTGCTCCCACTCACCCAAAATTCAGGAGAATGCTCAGCTGACCTCAGATAATGCCATGACCTTTCCCAGCTCAGGGCATTTTCACCTTCTTCCTGTTCTGCAAATTGATCTCGCTAGCATATTTTATTTTAGGCTATATATGCCTATAGTCCTTTTTAAAAATGGTCTATAGCTTACATATAATTAAATTGAGTGTTCAATTTCTTGAGGTTTTACCATGGTGTGTACCCATGTGACCATTCCCGGAAATAAGACGGAGAACATTTACATCACTCCAGAGTTTCTTCAGTGCCCTATTCAGTTAATAATTCCCTCGCCCCACCTAGCAATAGTGTGCTGCTAAATGTTTAACAGCGGGCTTTAGAAATGAGGGGGGGGAGGGGGAGGAGGGAGGCATTGACTTGTTGTTCCATCCATATATTATATGCATTCATTGGTTGCTTCTTGTATGTGCCCTGACTGGGATCGAACCCAAAACCTTGGCTTATTGGGACGACACTCTTACAAACTGAGCTACCCAGCCAGAACCACATTACTCCATTATTGTGGTATAAATATTTTCACCACAGCTGATTATCATGGAATTGGAAAGAACGTTAACAACAGGCATCTATGAGCTAGGACAAGCTGATTGTAGCCCACCACTGTCCAGAGATACCTTAGATTTTGATTTCCGTCCCCATAGATTTGTTTTGCATGTTGTAGAGCTTCTCAGAAATGGAATTGTACAGTATGAACTCTTTTTTGTTGTTAATCCTTCTGGCTTTAGGTTAGATGTTTTCCATTGACTTTTAGAGAGAGTGGAGAGAGAGAGAGAGAAACATCAATGTGAGAGAGACACATCGATTGGTTGCCTTTCACATGTACCTGGACTGAGGCCAGGGATTGAACCCACAACCCAGATATGTGCCCTTGACCAGGAATCAAACCCTCAAACCTTCGGCTGGTATGGGTTAGTAATCAAATCCACACCGGCCAGGGCCAGTATGAACTCTTTTATGTCCCAGCTTCCTTTGCTCCCAACAGTATTTTTGAGAATCATCTAAGTGATTGCATCTAACAATAATTTGTTCTTTTTCTTTGCTATATAATATTCTACAGGGTGTACTTGGTGATTGCCCTCCCCAGAGAACCTTCTTGAGGAGGTTAAAGAGATCAAGTCTTTTCTCATAATCAGAATTTTCAGTTCTCATTACTTCTCAGCCTTTGGCTAAGCCTCAGTGCAGAATTTTCAGTTCTCCTTGGCTCCTACTTGGGGTCTCAGCTTACATACCATCTTTTCTATAAAGTCTGATTCTCCTGCTTCCTGCTACTTTCCTACTTCTTGGCATTCTCTATGCATCTGTTTGTTTCTGGTTGATGGCTCTTGCTGCATTCTTTTTTTTGTTTTTTGTTTTTTGGTTATTTTTCCATTGATTTTTATTTACTTATTTATCTTTAAACATATTTTTACTAGTGGCCCGGTGCGCAGGTGTCCCTCAGCCCGGTCTGCACCCTCTCCAATCTGGGACCCCTTGGGGGATGTCCGACTGCTGGTTTAGGCCCAATCTCTGGCAGTCGGACATCCCTCTTGCAATCCAGGACCACTGGCTCCTAACCACTCACCTGCCTGCCTGCCTGATCGCCCCTAACCACTATGCCTGCTGGCCTGCTCGCCCCCAACTGCCCTCCCCTCCTGGCCTGATCGCCCCTAACCTCCTCTGCCTTGGCCCTGCCACCATGGCTTTGTCCAGAAGGACGTCTGGAAGGTCTCCCAGTCTAATTAGCATATTACCCTTTTATTAGTGTAGATAGAGGCCTGGTGCATGGATGGGGGCTGGCTGGTCTGCCCTAAAGTGGGGTCTCGGATCAGGGTGGGGGTCCCCACAGGGGGCAGGTTGGGCCTGGGCTAGGGGCTGATGGCTGTTTGCAGGCTGACCATGCTCACATCAGGGTGAGGGTCCCCGCTGGGGGCAGGGTGGGCCTGGGCGAGGGGCTGAGGGCCGTTTGAGGGTGGTTTGCAGGTGGGCCAAGCCCCCAGCTTTGTCTGGAAGGTCTCCCAGTCTAATTAGCATATTACTCTTTTATTAGTATAGATTGATTTCAGAGAGGAAAGGAGAGGGAGAGAGAGATAGAAACTTTAATGATGAGAGAGAATCATTGATTGGCTGCCTCCTGCACGCCCCCCACTGGGGACCGAGCTCACAACCCAGGCATGTGACCTTGACCAGAATCGAACCTAGGACCCTTTAGTCTGAAGGCCAACGCTCTATCCATTGAACCAAACCAGCTAGGGCTTATTTTGCCTTTTTTACTAGTTATGACTATTTTGAGGGCATGAAGATGTTGGGTTTGTCTTTCTTCCTGTCCAGCTCATTAGAGTCGAAGCGTCACACATAAATGCTACTTGAATAAATGAAATGGGTGTTCCTGTCCTTGGGGAGATGCATTTCCTGCTAATTACCTGTTTCTCAGCACTTGATATAGAACATGCGGCTTTATTATTGAGGTTACAGTACAGATGCACACCCTCCACCTCCTACTCTATCTTTATTAGTGAGCACATATCGCTCTGTAACTTCTCCCTGTTACATATCTCTCTCCTTATCATTGCTTCCAGTCACATCATTCTTAGTATATCTGTTCCATGGTCCCAGAGACTTGGGTGGCTCCTAAATCACTCTCCCCACCCCCAGGAAATAAATTTCTAATAGCTTTGTTGATAGATTCAATTCAAGGTGATATTTATCTTGTTTAGGCACAATCTAGCATTACTATCACATGTGTACACACTTTCCCCACATGCACCCTGAACTTTATTCTCTCACCTGTGCAATGGATTAACTGAAGGAACGGCTGGCCCCACCCTTTTGGGAAGCAGTTTCACGTTCTCTGGAATACCCTACGGCCCAGGAATTCTGCTCTTAGGCATATAACCTAGGAAACTCTTGCCTTTGTATGACCAGGAGACACACACGTTAATGTTCTTGATGGCACACATCCGTAAAGGACACAAATATCCATCAATGGAAAATTCTTTCTTAGTATAGTCTCACAAAGAAATATTGATTTTCTCGTGGTCCGTGCTGGGGTAGGCGCTCCAGGCACCAGGGACGGACAAGAGCTGGGTAAAAAAAAAAAAAAGAAAAAGAAATATTAAGCTGCAGAAGACGCACAAATGACAATAACATAAAAAAGCCTTAGGAACTTAAAGTAATGGAGGAGTCTCTATGACACCATTTGTATACATTGAAAATGGCTCAGCACCATTAGCCATTGGGGAAATGCAAAGTTTGAAATAAAATTTAAAATGCTGACAATACCAAGTGCCGGCAATGATGCTGAGCAACTGGGACTCTTCAGTTGCTGGTGGGGATACAAAAATGGTACAGCCTCCTACTCCCCCCCCCCCCAAAAAAAAAATGACCTGGCAGTTTCTTAGAATGTTAAGTACACACTTACCTTATGACCCAGCAATCCCACTCCTGGGTGTTGACCCAAGAGAAATGAACTTGCAGGTTCACACAAACACCTGAACATGAATGTTCACAAAGCTTTGTTTATAATTGGCCCCAAACTGGAAACAACCCGAATGTCCCTGCGTGAGTTAAATGATAAACAAATTGTGGATTAATTTTATACAATGAGATACTATCTTACCTAATAATAGACAAACATGTAAATTGACCATACCTTCGCTACGCTCACCAGCCAATCAGGAGAGTATGCAAATTAACCTAACAAAGATGGCGGTTAATATGCATACATAGGCACCAAGTGGTGGAGCGAAGACTGAAGGCGGCTCCGGCCGGAGCGAAGGCCTGGGTCCTGGGTGCCGGAGGAAAACCGGTGCCGGCAGCCAGGGGAAGGGAAGCCTATTGCACGAATCTCTTCGTGCATCAGGCCTCTAGTTCAGTAATAAAAAGGAACAAACGATGGATACATGTACCAACTTAGGTGAAGCTCAAAGGCTGTGTGAAAGAAGACAGTCTCAAAGAACTACATAGTAACTTGGTTCCTTTTATATGGCATTCTTTTTTTTTTTTTATGTGCCTGTGAGGGAATGGCACAGTCATACTCCCTAAAGAGAGCGCGTGCCTGACATTCTTTGAGTGACAAAATTATAGTGATGAAGAACAGAGATTGCCAGGTGTCAGGACTTGGGGAAGGTTATGACTATGAGGAATTTTCTTTTTTTAATTTTTAAATATATTTTTATTTATTTCAGAGAGGAAGGGAGAGGGAAAGAGAGATAGAAACATCAATGATGAGAGAGAATAATTGATCACCTGCCTCCTGCACGCCCCCTACTGGGGATGGAGCCCACAACCCCAGGTATGTACCCTTGACCAGAATTGAACCCAGGACCCTTCAGTCCGCAGGCTGACCCTCTGTCCACTGAGCCAAACCGGCTAGGGCAAGAGATTTTCTTTGAGGTGATGGAAATGTTCTGTATTCTGATTACGGTGGTGGTGGTGACTGAATCGCAACATGTGACACATCTCCATCGACCTATACACATTACAAAAGAATGAGTGCATGTAAAAGCTGGTGGAATAAAAAGTGTCTATTGTAGCAATGTGAATTCTCTGGTTTGGGTATTTTCTCCTGCTATATAGGATATTATCTGTGGGAAAGCTGCATAAAGGGTACAGATGAATTCTGTGTTATTTTTTACAACTTTTATAAAAAAATTTAAATAAACAAACAAGGACAATATGGCAGTTCCTCAAAAAAATTAAACAGAACTACCATTCGACCCAGTAATTCCACTTCTGAGTAAATACCTAAGAGAACTGAAAGCAGAGACTCAAACTGATACTTAAACACTCATATGTGTAGCAGCGTAGTTCACAGTAACCAAAAGGTGGAAACAAACCAAACACCCATCAACTGATGAGTGGATGAACATGATGTGGTTCATCCACAGTATTATTCAGCCTTAAAAAGGGAAGATACTCTGACACCTGCTACCACGTGGATGAACCTGGAGGACCTGCCCAGTGAAATAAAGCAGTCACAAAAGGACAATTAGTATGATTCCCTTTATAGGTGGTCCTATGGAATCAAATCCATAGAGACAGAAAGTAGAATGGTGGGTGCCGGGGGTGGGGGGAGAGGAAAGGGGGACAATTAATACCAGTAGTTACTGGGTTTCCTTTTGGGGCAATGACAATGTTTGATAGAGCTGATGGCCACAAAACATTGTGAATGTACTAAATACAACTGAATCCTTCATTATGCGAGCTTTTAATTTAATTTTCACCTGTTTTTGCTATTTTTGTTATTGTATCTGTTTGGTGGAAACAGTGTGTGATGATGAGCTATCTACTGCATATCTTTTCAACTTTGCTTCATTGACATCACACTGGCAGCTTAAAATGGGCCATGTTGGAGGCATGTACACCATGGAAACTGGCAAATGTTACAGATGGGGGCTTGATTTATTGTGTTTTTGATTGTCTAGATCAAGGGTCAAGAACTTTCTTTTAAATGAGAGAAGCTCTTTATTTTTTTAAAAAATATATTTTATTGATTTTTTTACAGAGAGGAAGGGAGAGAGACAGAGAGTTAGAAACATCAATGAGAGAGAAATATCGATCAGCTGCCTCCTGCACATCCTCTACTGAGGATGTGCCCGCAACCAAGGTACATGCCCCTGACCGGAATCGAACCTGGTTAGGGCTATTTTCTATTTATTGATTTTATAGAGAGAGGAAGTGAGGGAGGGGGAAGAGAAAGAGAGAGAGAGAAGAGAGAGAAACATCAACTCGTTCTATTTACCCATGCATTCATTGGTTGCTTCTTATATGTGCCCTGACCAGAGATTGAACCGACAACCATGGTATATGGGGATGAGCTTCCCAGCCAGGGCAGGGTCAAAAAACTTTTTTTGGTAAAGGATCAGATAGCAAATTTTTCTGCTTTGTAGGCCCTCTATTGCATCTAGTTAACAGCCCCAGAAAATGCTAATCAAATGGGCGTGGCCTTGTGCCAATAAAACTTTATTCATACAAACAGGTGGAAGGCTATAGCATAACAACCTCTGGTTCAGGATTTAAAAAATGATGGATAGCCCTAACCGGTTTGGCTCAGTGGATAGAGTGTCGGCCTGCGGACTGAAGGGTCCCAGGTTCGATTCCGGTCAAGGGCATGTACTTTGGTTGCAGGCACATACCCAGTAGGGGGTGTGCAGGAGGCAGCTGATCGATGTTTCTCTCTCATTGATGTTTCTAACTCTCTATCCCTCTCCCTTCCTCTCTGTAAAAAATTAATACATTTTAAAAAAATGATGGATAAAAGTTAATAATGCTGATTAAATTCTAAAATGTGTCATCATGTCTGCAGTTGTTAGATTGTGAATAGCACAGAAAAATGGGGAAATATTTCCAGTACTCAAAAACTTTTATCTGATACATCAAAGAAGACATGTTATTAATGAACAAGTGAAATTCCAATATATGTCTTCACTCTCATGTCACTTATTAATGCAAATGAAAATATTGCTAACATTCATGTCAGAACTACATTTGTTACCTTATTTGCAACCAAAGGTTTGGCCATGGAAATAAGAGTTTGGCAAAAATTAATAAAAACAGCTTAGTTAGTGTGGCTTAGTGGTTTGATTCCCGGTCAAGGACATGTACCTGGTTTGCAGGTTCGATCCCTGGCCTGGTCGGGGTGCGTGTGGGAGGCAACCAATGGGTGTGTCTCTCTCATATCAATGTTTCTCTCCTCTCTCTCTCTCCCTCCCTCCTCTCCCCGCTACTCCTCCTTCCTTCCCTCCCACTGTCTCTCTCTCTAAAAAAAAAAAAAAAAAAAAAAAAATCAATGGAAAAAATATCCTCAGGTGAGGATTAACAAAAACAAAATCAATAAAAACATACTTTGAGATTCAAATGGCTATATGGAATTTATAATAGAATGTTGGATATTTTCTTATTACTTGTAAATTGCATGCTACATTTTCATGTCAGTAACATTTGTAATTTATATATACACTAGAGGCCCAGTGCACGACATTTGTGCACTGGGGGGTGGGGGCGTCTCTCAGCCCAGCCTGTGCCCCCTCACAGTCTGGGACCCCAAGGGGGATGTCCAACTGCCGGCTTAGGCCTGCTCCCCTAAAGACATCCCCCTCGGGTTCCTTAGTGCTGCCATGGAGGCTGGAGAGGCTCCTGCCACCGCCGCTGTGCTCGCCAGCCATGAGCCCGGCTTCTGGCTGAGCGGCGCTCCCCCTGTGGGAGTGCACTGACCACCAGGGAGCAGCTCCTGCGTTGAGTGCCTGCCCCCTGGTGATCAGTGCATGTCATAGCGACCAGTCATTCTGCCGTTCGGTTGATTCACATATAAGGGTTTTATTATCCTATCTAATAATAGCCAAACATGGTAATTGACCGTACCTTCGCTACGCCCCCCCATCGGTTAAACAGCGAGATATGCAAATTAACCGCCAACAAAGATGGCGGCTAATTTGCATACTGCAGGAAGGGCAGGACAGCGTGAGCCGCCAGCATGAGCCGCCATCCAGGCCCCCGTGGGCGACGCCAGAAGCCACTTGCCTGCCCCGCAAGCCCCAGGAGCTGCCTGCCTGCCACCCGGGACCCGATCCGGTCCCAGGCCGCAGGCACGCCGGCCCTGCCAGCCCCAGGAGCCGCCTGCCTGCTGCCTGGGACTGGATTGGTCCCGGGCCACTGGCGGGCCCCGGAAGCCCCAGAAACCGCCAGATATGGCGCTATCAGTAAGCACTATCAGTAAGCACTATCAGTAAACTCTATCAGTAAGCACTCTGAAAGTCAGTGGCATAAATGCACCAATTAAAAGATAGATTATGAGGGTTAATCAAAAACAAAACCCACTTTAAATATAAAGACACATGTAGATTAAAAGTAAATGAATTAAGCTGTAGCCTGTTTTGCTCAGTGGATAGAGCATTAGCCCTTGGACTGAAGGGTCCCAGGTTTGATTCCAGTCAAGGGCATGTACCTCAGTTGCTGGCTTGATCCCCAGTCCCTATCAGAGCATGTGCAGGAGGCAACCAATCAATGTGTCTCTCCCTTTCCCTTCACTCTCTCTAAAATTCAATGGAAAAATATTCTTGGGTGAAGATTAACAAAAACAAAGTAAATGGATTAAGTAACATTAAAGAGTTTATAAAAATATATTCCAAATTTTGTTAGTTGTATAATGGTTATGTTTAAATTATTAACACCTAAGAAATTGGGTTAAGGGTACATATAATATGCTGTAGTATTTTATAGTTTTTTTTACATGTATGAGATTATTTCAAATTAAAATATTAAAAAATTAAAAATTAATAAAATATTAATTAAAATGTATCTGCATTACATGAAAAATCTCCTAATTGCTTCTAGCATAATTTATTAAATTGCGCTAAAATTTACAAGGGTTCAATTAAAAAATATCTTCATTCTAAATGATATAATAGAAAATATATAATAGTGCAGTTATAAGCACTTATCTGAAAATAAAAATTTAAAGAAGTGAATTTAAAGAAGGGATTAGCCAAAGAAAATATATGCACAACCCATGGACACAGACAACAGTATGGTGATGGCCAGAGAGAAGTGGGGGGCAAGAGCTGGGTACAGGGAGCAAAAGGGGGGAAATAGGGACATCCTATATAATAATAATAAAAGGCTAATATGCACATTGACTGAACGGCAGAATGGCCGGTTGCTATGATGCGCACTGGCCACCAGGGGGCAGACGCTCAATGCAGAAGCTGCCCCCTGGTGGTCAGTGCACTTCCATATGACTCATGGCTGGCCAGCGCAGAGGTGTTGGCAGGAGCCTCTCCCACCTCCGTGGCAGCACTAAGAATGTCCAACTAACAGTTTAGGCCCGATCCCTTGGGGGCCTAAGCTTTTAGTCGGACATCCCCCGAGGGCTCCCTGGCTGCCAGAAGGATGTCTGACTGCAAGCTTAGGCCTGATTCCCTGGGAGTGGGCCTAAGTCAACAGGTGGACATCCCCCAAGGAGTCCTGGACTGCAAATGGGCGCAGGCCAGGCTGAGGGACCCCCCCCACCGAGTGCACAAATTTTTGTGCACTGGGCCTCTAGTATAGGATTATATAATGCATATAAATCATGCAATATATACAGTGTATTAGATATATTGATATATAGAGATATATAAATTCCCTTCCCCAGAGAGTGGTTCTTAAACACTGAAGTACACCACTGCCTTTATACACTGAAGAGTTGAGCTATTCCTTCACCAACATGGCATGCATTCATCCAGCTAACATTTATTGAGCGTCTACTCTGCCAGGCAGAGACATATGCTAGGGAATATGGATATTTACTAATTACTTAATTAAACAAAAAAAATTTTGCACTCCTTCCCTGCCTCAACATAGGTTCAGGTACTTAGCTAGTCAGAGAGAGGAAGGGGTATAGGGTGGGGAGAGAATGCACAGTGAGGGAACAGGATGTGCAGGAGCACAGAGGTTCGTCTCTGGGGTGCCATCGAGAATTCCTTCTTTTAAAATCTTTTTAAAAATTGAGATATAATTAATACTCTCAATAATAAATATAACAAAAATTGAGACATAATTGACATATAACATATCAGTTTTAGGTGTATAACATAATGACTCATTTTATGTATATACTAAAGGCCCAGTGCACAAATTGTGCACGGGTGGGGTCCCTCTGGGTGGCCTGCAGGGATCAGGTCGAAACCTGCAGTCCAATGCCGCCGCAGCTCCTACCTGCCACTCCCACTCATCCCAGCCCCACTGTGCCTTCTGTGGGCTTGTACCCAATCAGTCCCGATCGGGTGAGGCTCGCGCTACCACAACAGCGCTCGCCTGCCATGAACCCTGCATCTGGCACCCTCCCAAGGGGAGTGGCTTGTGGGATCTGGCTGAAACTGGCTCTCTAACATCCCCCAAGGGATCCTGGATTGCGAGAGGGCGCAGGCCAGGCTGAAGGACCCCACTGGTGCACGATTGGGCGGGGGAGGGACTGTGGGAGGGCTCCAGGGCATGTCCGGCCCATCTCACTCAGTCCTGATTGGCTGGACTCCAGCAGCAAGCTAACCTACTAGTCGGAGCATCTGCCCCTGGTGGTCAGTGCATGTCATAGCATCTGGTCGACCAGTTGATTGTCTGCCCCCTGTGGTCAGTGTATGTCATAGCAAGTGGTTGAGCAGCCTTAGCATATCATTAGCATATCACGCTTTGATTGGTTGTTTGGTTGTTCTGCCGTTTGGTCTATTTGCATATTATCCTTTTATTATATAGGATTGTGAAATGACCACCACAATAAGTCTAGTTAACATCCATCACCCACATAGTTATAAAATTGTTTTTCTTGTGATGAGAACTTTTAAGATCTACTCTATTAGCAACTTTCCAACACACAACACAGTATTATAACCTATAGTCACCCCAGGACTTATTAATTTTATAACTGGAATTTGGTATTTTTTGACCCCCTTCATGCATTTTTCCCACTCCCCACCCCTAGAAGTTTTTAAAAATTATTTTGTACCATGCCTTGACCAATGGATGGTCAAGTTGATACCTATTTTACAGTTTGTGCAAATGAACAAGAACCAGGAGAAAAAGTTGAAAATGAAAGGAATTTGGGGGAGCAGGGGGGGAGGTATTAGATAAAATTTATTTTTTGCTTTCCCATTTATTTATGTCATAAGCACTATTATTTGGTAATAAACAGATGTTTGTTGTCTTGTTAATTTTTTTAAATATATTTTTATTGAGTTTTTACAGAGAAGAAGGGAGAGGGATAGAGAGTTAGAAACATTGATGAGAGAGAAACATAGATCAGCTACCTCCTACACACCTACTGGGGATGTGCCCGCAACCAAGGCACATGCCCCTGACCGGAATCGAACCTGGGACCCCTCAGTCCGCGGGCTGACCCTCTATCCACTGAGCCAAACCGGTCAGGGCTTGTTAATTTTTTTTATTGAGACATAATGTAAATGTAAAATCTGCCGTTTAAAAGTACACAATTCAGTGGTTTTTAGTATATTCACTGGGTTGTGCAACCATCACCACTTTCTAATTCTAGAACGTTTTCATCATTCTCGAAAGAAACTCCATCCTCATTAGCAGTCACAACCCAGCCTCTCCCCCAGCCCCTAGCAACCATGAGTCTGCTTTTTGTCTCCATGGATGTGCATTGGCTTTTGCCACCAACTTGTGACTGTGCCAATAAAATGCTCCCAAAGGGATGAAGTCAAATGCGATGTCTTAATTACTCCGATCAAAGTCCAAACTCAAGGTATCTAGAAAGAACATGACTTTTTTTTTTTTTTTTTTTTTAACAGGGGCAATTGAAAATCCCCTGGGCTTGGCAAGATAGGTGTGTGCAGATTTCTCTCTCAAGGTTGTTGCCCAGGTGACCTTCAGTTTATGGATGTCTTTGTCAATGCCTTTGCCGTGTTTCCTCTGAAGCACAGGAGTTACTGTTTGAATAATTTGGCAAATGAGGAGCCCCTCAAAAATGTGGAGCCTTGAAAAGTTTGTTTCAGCCTCTGGGCCTCAGTTTTCCCTTTGGCCACGTGATTCCCTCCTTTGACATCAGAGCAGGACGTGGCGCACTTTCTCCGTAAAAGGCCAGATAGTAAATATTTCCCGCTCTGATGGTCAGACGGTTTCCTTCGCAACAACTTGACTCTGCCTTTGTAGCAGCAACAGCCACAGATGCTGAGTAAACAGATGGGGGTGGCTGTGTGCCAATAAAACTGTATTTGTGGACACTGAAATTTGAATTTCATACCATTTTCAGTGTCAGAAAATATTCTTTTTAAAAAATATATATATTTTTATTGATTTCAGAGGGGAAGGGAGAGGGAGAGAGATAGAACATCAATGATGAGAGAGAATCATTGGTCGGCTGCCTCCTGCACACCCCACACTGGGGATTGAGCCCACAACCCAGGCATATGCCCTGACTGGGAATCGAACCGGTGACCTCTTGGTTCCTGGGTCGACGCTCAACCACTGAGCCACACCTGGCTGGGCAGAAAATATTCTTATTTTTGAAATCTATTTTTATTGATTTCAGAGAGGAAGGGAGAGGGAGAGAGAGAGAGAAATATCAATGATGAGAGAGAATCATTGGTCGGCTGCCTTCTGCACACCCCACACTGGGGATTGAGCCCACAACCCAGGCATGTGCCCTGACTGGGAATCAAACTGGTGACCACCTGGTTCATAGATAGATGCTCAACCACTGAGCCACACCAGCCGGGCTCAGAAAATATTCTTAAAGTTTTTTTTTCAACCAGTTGAAAAATGTAAAATTTGCTTTTAACTTGTGGGCATGAGCTGGATTTGGCCTATCGGCCGTATGTTGCCAATTTCCGATATAGGGTATCATTTATGTTGGAAGGTATTTGGGGTATAACACATGTCCATGGAAAAATGCAAATCAAAACCACCATGAAAAATCACCTCACCTGTTAGAATGGCTGTTATCAGTAAATAAAAACACACACAAGTGTTGGTGAGGATATAGAGGAAAAGGAACCTGTGCATTGTGGTGGGATTGTAAATTGGTGTAGGCATTATGGAAAATAGTGTGAAGGTTCTCAAAAAATTAAAATTAGGTGTACCATATGAGCCAGCAATTCCACATATTTATCCAAAGGCACGAAAACCCTAATTCCAAATGGTATACGCACCCCTATGTTCATTGCAGCATTATTTATAATAGCCAAGATATGGAAGCAACCATCAATAGATGAGTGGATAAAGAAGATGTGCTCCATACATACAATAGACTATTACACAGCAATAAAAAAGAATGGAACTTGCCATTTGCAACTACATGGATGGACCCGGAGGGTGTTATGCTAAGTGAAATAAGCCAGACAGAGAAAGACAAATACTGTATGATTTCACTTATATGTGAAATCTAAAAAACAAAACAAATGAACAAACAAAACAAAACAGAAATAGACTCATAGATACAGAGAATAAACTGTTGGTTGCGACAGGGAGGGAGGGTGGGGGGATGGGTAAAATTAGTGAAGGGGATTAAGAGGTACAAATTTCCAGTTATAAAATAAATAAATCTAAACTTATGAACAAAAATAGATACAGAGGCAGAGCTGCCTCAAACAGATTGTCAAACTGCAGCGGGAAGGCCGGGGAGAGTAGGGGGGCAGAAGCGGGGGGTAAGAGATCAACCGAAGGACTTATATGCATGCATATAAGCATAACCAATGGACGTAAGACACTGGGGGGTAGGGGAGGCCAGGGGATTGTCAAGGGCGGGGGGGAAAGGAGACATATGTAATACCCTTTGTAATAGTTTAAGCAATAAAACAATTAATAAAAAATAAAATAAAATCTTTGTCAGATAAAAAATAAAAAATAAAAATAAAATAAATCAATCCACTCTAGTCAGTTTGGCTCAGTGGATAGAGCACCAGCCCGCGACTGAAGGGTCCCAGGTTCTATTCTGGTCAAGGGCACATACCTCGGTTGTAGGCTCAGTCCCCGCCCCAGTTGGGGCACAGGCAGGAGGCACCAGTCGTGTATCTCTCTCACATCAATGTTTCTCTCACTGTCTCCCCGCTCCCTTCTATTCTCTCTAAAAAAGCAGTGGAAAAAATATCCTCACCCTAGCTGTTCGGCTCAGTGGATAGCGCGTTGGCCTGTGGACTAAAGGGTCCCAGGTTCTATTCTGGTCAAGGGCACATGCCTGGGTTGCAGGCTCCATCCCCAGTAGGGGGCGTGCAGGAGGCAGCCGATCAATGATTCTCTCTCATCATTGATGTTTCTATCTCTCTCTTCCTCTCCCTTCCCCTCTGAAATTAATAAAGTATATTTAGAAAAAAAAATCCTCAGGTGAGGATTAACAAAAAGCAACAACAAAAATAAACCCCAGGGATGTAATGTACAGCATAGTGAAGACAGTCAACATTGTAATAACTTTGCATGGTGACAGATAGTAACTAGACTTATTGTAATCATGTCATAATGTATAAAAATATTGAGTACTATGTTGTACACCTAAAACTAATATAATATTGTATGTAAATTATAATTTAATTGAAAAAAATGTCCATGTTATTTAGTATCAGCTAAGGTAAAACCTTTCTCTCAAGTTTTATTCAGTTAATAAATCTTCATTGAATCCTTACTGTACATTGGCCTAGTCACAAAGTGAATTAGACCCAGTGCCTGCTCTCATGGACCTCACAGTCTGGTGGGAGATAAACAGCACATAAAAATAAAATAGTAAAGTAAACATATTTTCAATGTTGGTAAAGTATGGAGAGGGAGAGCAAAAGGTGGGACTAGGGCTAGGTTGCAGTGTTGTTGTTTTTTAATTGATTTTTGAGAGAGAGCTCAATTTGTTGTTCCACTTATTTATGCATTCATTGTTCGATTCTTTTATGTGCCCTGACTGGGACTCGAACCCCCAACCTTGGAGTATCGGGATGAAGCTCTAACCAACTGAGCTACCTGGCCAGGGCAAGGTTACAGTTTTACATATATATATATTTAAATATATTTTATTGATTTTTTACAGAGTGGAAGGGAGAGGGATAGAGGGTTAGAAACATTGATGAGAGAGAAACATCTATCAGCTGCCTCCTGCACGCCCTCCACTGGGGATGTGCCTGCAACCAAGGTACATGCCCTTGACCTGGGACCCTTCAGTCTGCAGGTTGATGCTCCATCCACTGAGCCAAACCGGTCAGGGCAATATATTTTTATTGATGCATGAGAGGAAGGGGCGGGGGGGGGGGGGGGAGAGAGAGAGAGAGAGGGAGAGAGAGAGAGAGAGAGAAGCATCAATGATGAGAGAGAATCATTGATCGGCTGCCTCCTGCATACCCCACACTGGGGACTGAGCAGGCAATCCGGCCATATGGCCTGACCGGGAATTGAACCGTGACCTCCTGGTTCATAGGTCCACATTCAACCACTGAGCCACACTGACTGGGCCAAGGTTACAATTTTAAGTAGAATGTCAGGGAAGGTCTCATTGAGAAGGTGGCATTTGGGCTAAGGCATAAAACTTGGGAGTGTGCCCCATAGATATCTGGGGGAAGGGTGTTGAGGAAGAGGAAACAGCCAGTGCTAAGGCCCTGGGACAGGCCTGTGCCTGGTGTGTTGGGGGAGCAGTGTGGAAGCCCCTGTGGCTGGAGCAGGGTGAGTGAGCCAGAGGCGATGAGACTGCTGATGCCGGATGTGGAGTGGGAGAGAGAGAAAAGTCGAGGCCGGTCCAGCGGTTTGATCTGAGCTCCTGGAAGGACGGAGCTTCTGTTTAGTAAAACAGGAACAGCAGCCCTAACCGGTTTGGCTCAGTGGATAGAGCATTGGCCTGCGGACTCAAGGGTCCCGGGTTCGATTCCGGTCAAGGGCATGTACCTTGGTTGCGGGCGCATCCCCAGTAGGAGATGTGCAGGAGGCAGCTGGTCGATGTTTCTCTCTCATCGATGTTTCTGGCTCTCTAACCCTCTCCCTTCCTCTCCGTAAAAAATCAATAAAATATATTTTTAAAAAACCAAAAACCAAAAAACAGGAACAGCAGCAGGAGGGGCAGGTCTGGGGGAAGAGCAGGAGCTCATTCGGCCGTGTTGAGTTGGAGATTCTCGTAAGACCCTCATATAGAGACATCGAAAAGGCAGTTGGATATACAAGCCATTTTCACCCATCAGCAGTTAACTCTGAAAACAAGGTTGGACTTCTAGGAATGATGGACGTAGCAGGAGAACTCCCTCCATTTGCAGTAGGAACTGAGACAATTCATTTTGAATTTATTTTCTCTGATGTCTTGGAGAGGTAGCACTGGTCTTATAAATAATCACTGTTTTGTGTGTGTGTGTGTGTGTGTGTGTGTGTGTGTGTGTGTGTTTGTAGGGAGGAAGGTTCAAGCATTATTCTAATACCTGTGAAGAAATAGATAAAGGCTTAGTATGTTGGGTGTTTCATAAATAGTATTTGGTGGAGGGAGGGAATGAATGAATGAATGAATGTCCTGAAAGGGAGTGACTTATCTTCCAGTGAGTCCCTGGCACAGCTGGCATGGGCACCTTCTTCCAGGAGGACTGCCCTCCTCTCTGGCTGCTGTATTCTTGATGCTCTGCTCACATCCAAAACCCAGTGGCCACCCCGGCCCTCATTTGATCCACACAGAATATATTGTTTCTACTTTATAGACAAGCAACAAAAACAAAAACAAAACAACCAAACTAAGACCAGGAGAGGCAGCATAAAGTTATCAAGTGCTAGAATTGAGACTTGATCCCAGCTCCATGCTCATAGGCCACGCTATTCTAATAAGAAAGACCCTTCTAACGAGCTATGCAGGCCCTTGCTGGTTTGGCTCAGTGGATAGAGCATCGGCCTGCAGACTGAAGGGTCCCAGGTTCAGTTCCGGCCAAGGGCACATATGTTGGTTGCAGGCTCGACCCTGGAGACAACCAATTGATGTGTCTCTCTCCCATCAATGTTTCTCTCTGTGTGTCTCTCTCCTCCCTTCTACTCTCTCTAAAAATCAATGGAAGAATATCCTCGGGTGAAGACTAACAACAACAAAAAGTGCTTATGCAAAAGCAAGATGGGTGTTTGCAGCAGAATCGGATTGGATCGGATCAAGGAAGCTTGAGTCTGCTGGGTGGGCTGGTTAATGTGTAACAAGAGGCTCTCCGGAGGAGGAAAACCCATAATTTTTAGCATTTGCCATTTCCTGTGGTGTAAATACTCCCACTGTGGCCAATTTCAAGCTACCCATGTAATGTCATTGAACACGGCATTAGACAGAGCTGTGCATCATTGAATCTCACCAGCCAGAGCCAGCACACCCTACACTTGAGTCTTCTGTTTTGGTCCCAATATTGTGTTAGTCTAAGCATACGTATCACTTACCTGCTCTGTCCTATTTCATTACTGTGAAATGCAAGTCCTTGCAGGTGTCAAATGAAATGATGCAGGTTGAAACACTTTGGGGGAACAAAGAATGGCATGCTATCCAAATGCAAGATACAGTTAAAAAGCATAAATTAAGAGGTTGTAGGCATATATATATGCTTTGGAAAGTAACAACACTGTTCAAGAGTGTTGACTTCTTTGATTTAATTCATTGAAAACCCTTCAAATGTGTAAAGCCTGGATTGTGATCCCAGGAGGGGGAAGCCCTGGAGGCCTTGGCAGGTGGCAGGTGGCAGAATTAGGGCAAGGAGGAGACACAAGTTAACCCCCCACTTTTCAGGAGACCATGGAGGGAGGTCCTCCAGGAAGGAGGTTGAAGAGGCAGTTGCTTGTGGTGTCCAGGAGAGGGCGCCAGGTACCCAACTCCAGTCTCCCCGGTCCCCAGGCCCTGTGTAGGAAGGGGAGGGGTCCGCCCTGAGGCTTGTTGGCTAGAAAATGGGGGTGGTGTCCATGTCTTTGAACCTGGAAGCCCCCTACTATGCTTTCCGAGTTGGAGGTTTGGAAGAGAGGAGTTAACAAGTTGGGGCAGGTGTCTGCAAACGTTGTGTGTTTTTTTTAAGATTTAAAAAAATATGTATTTTTTATTTTAGAGAGGAAGGGAGAGGGTGAGAGAGAAACATCAATGATAAGAGAGAATCATTGATTGGCTGCTTCCTGCACGCCCCCCACTGGGGAAGGAGCCCACAACCCCGGCAAGTGCCCCCCTGACCAGTTATCAAACAGTGACCTCCTAGTTCATAGGTCGATACTCAACCACTGAGCCACACCAGTTGGGTTGCAAACTTTTTTCTTAAAGGGCCATAGAGCAAATACTTTCTCTGTCACAATTAGTCAACTTTGTGCTTCTAGTTCCAAAACAGCCATAGACTACATGTCCACAATGGGCCTGGGTGCATGACAGTGAAATTTTATTTTAGGAGACTGAAATTTGAATTTCATGTAGTTTTCTTGTGTCACAAAATAATTTTTTTCTTTATTTTTAACCATTAAAAATGCAAAAAACGGCTTTTTGCTCTCAGGTATAGCTTACCAATGGGGCGTCAATGATAATAAATGTTTGTTTGACACTTACTAGGTATCAGGTATTAAATGCTTAAATTCAGTGGTCTATATAGCTCATTTAACACCTAGAGGAGATCTTTTTTAACATCCACTCCTCTATAAGATAGGAAGTTGCAGTGATGATTATGAAAAGCAATACATAATTATTGCCAGAAAAGAAATAGAGTGAATTAAATTTTTCTTTTACTGAACATCACATATAATCATGCCAGTAACATGCATAAATAGATTTCACTGACCAATCAAGGGGGAAAGTAATGAATGAATACTGTTTAATTCTACTAATTAATTTAAAAGAATTTTTTTTTTTCCTGCAAAAAGCTTTAGTGTTTCCATGTGGTCCAAAGCAAGGGAGAGGGCTTCAGGGTGGTTAAAAGAATGGCTAGTGGTTTTGGGAAGAGGCTCGGACAAAAGCCAGACACCAGGGAATGCAGAGGGGCCCCTCAAAGGCCTCTGGCTCCAGAGGCTCCTCGTCATGCTGGAGGGTGAGCCTTTCGAAGAGATACTCACCCGGCCCAGCCCAGCCTGGGGGCCGGCCAGCCTGCGGAGGTTTATCAGGTGGTCGCCCATCTTCTTGATGAGTTTCACCTCCTCATCCAGGAAGTGGTTCTCCAGGAAGTCACAGAGATGAGGGAAGGTCTGCGTGGCAGAGCCCAGGGCCTGCAGCTCCCAAAGGGCCTGGTTCAGGCTCCTCTCCAAGGCCAGGGCGCTTCCAGGGCATCCTGAGTTTCGCCCACTCCTCCTGGGAGCCTTCAGCATGTCCTGGAAGAGAATGCGGCCACTGCGCTGGTTTTGTATCTTTAAGATGCTCAGAGCCCTGGTGCTGCTTCTCCACCAACTCGAGGAAGAAGTGGCCACGCCCTCCAGAGCCACATCCTTGTGGTCAGAGTAGAAGCCCTGAGAGAGGTGGGTGTAGGAGGCCCACGGATGCAGGGCGGCCAGGCGGTTAACGGCAGCCTCCACCTCGGTGGAATGATTCTGACGAATTTGGGAGCTCGTGGTTGTTCGGCAATGAGTTAAGGTAGAACAAAAGAGTGTGTTGGCTGATCTCGGAGGTGGTTCTGAAGGTGGCGACTGGAAAAGACGATGGAGGGTGGTCGGAGGCTGGAAGAAGAGGCATCCCTGGGTCAGTTCCGTCCAAACACTGTTGAAACAAGAGACAGATCCAGGACTGCCGAGGGCACTGTCTCTGAATTAATTTTTAAAACATTTTTTTATTAATTTTAGAGAGAGGAAGGAAGAGAGAGAAACATTGATACAAGAAACATTGTTTGGTTGCCTTCTGCACACGCCCCAACTGGGGATTGAACCCACAACCTGGGTGTGTGCCCTGACGAGGAATCAAACCCTTGATCTTTCAGTATATGGGACGACGCTCCAACCAACTAAGCCACACCAACCAGGGCTCCATTAATTAATATTTTTAGAGCAAAACTTGTCTTTACATACTAGTCTGTTACAGTAATGAATGATAACGTGACAATTTAATAAATAAATAATCAAATAACAGTTTAAAGGAGACATTTCCATTTAAAAGATATGGCTCAGTCCTGGCCTCTGCAGCTCAGTTGGTTGAGCATCATCCCATGCACTGAAAGGTCACCGGTTCGATTCCTGGTCAGGGCACATGCCCAAGTTTTGGGTTCAGTTCCTGGTCACGGTGCATGCAAGGGACAGTCAATAGATGTTTCTCTCTCACATTGATGTTTCTCTCCACCCCCCCCCCCCTTTTTCTAAAATTAATAAAACATATTTAAAAATAAAAGATGTGGCTCAAATTCAGGAAAGATATTTTGGGTTTGAATTAAGGCTTGAGCTTACCAAATAAAAATGATATAATTTACAGTTTGGCTCACTTTAAAATTTTAAATACAGATGGATTCTTCAAGTGATCAGACAGAATAAAGGAAGTGAAATTGCTCAAACTCAATTTTCATTTAAAAAAAAATATATTTTATTGATTTTAGAGAGGAAGGGAGAGGGAGAGAGAGATAGAAACATCAATGATGAGAATCATTGATTGGCCGCCTCTTGCACACCCCCTACTGGGGATCAAGCCTGCAACCCAGGCATGTGCCCTTGGCTGGAATCAAATCCGGGACCTTTCAGTCCGCAGGCCGATGCTCTATCCACTGAGCCAAACCGGCTAGGGCTCAATTTTCTTTTTTAATTTATCTTCTTGATTTTTTTTACAGAGAGGAAGGGAGAGGGATAGAGAGTTAGAAACATCAATGAGAGAGAAACATCGGTCAGCTGCCTCCTGCACACCCCCTACTGGCAATGTGCCTGCAACCAAGGAACATGCCCTTGACCAGAATCGAACCTGGGACCCTTCAGTCCGCAGGCCAACGCTCTATCCACTGAGCCAAACCGGTGCAGCCAAACTCAATTTCTTTGCATTTGAAATCACAGGGCTATCATTGTTTATTTAGGATCTACGGCTTAAACAGAAGAATGTGTGACATGAACTGTGCCCAAAGAGAACTCTAAGGATTTTGAATTGTTAAGAATTAATTCTCAAAATGAGCATATGTAGCCACTGTGTGTGTCCCGATGTCTAATAAAGAGTTGTCAAAAGTGTTTATTCAAGGATAAATCGTAAGCCTGTGCTCATTCACAGCTTACTAAACATCAACAGTAACCACAGCAAATGTTTAGACCGGCGATTTTCAACCGGTGTGCCACACCAGTTTTTAAAACATGCAGTGCTTGACTATTTAGTCAGGGGCACTGATCTCCTCCCCCTTAGATTGTCAAATAAAACAAATGACAACAGCCAACACAACAATAGCTCCGTAGTTGCAGCGTCGGTCCTCATACCAAACGGTCTTGGGTTTGATTCCGGGCCAAGGGCACGCACCCGGGTTGTGGGTTCGCTACCCGCCCCTGATCAGGCATGTGCGTGGAGGCAACCAGTCGATGTGTCTCTCTCACATCAATGTCTCTCTCTCTCTCTCTCCTTCCCTCCCTCCCGTCCACATTCTCTAAAATGCAAAGGAAAAAAATATCCACTAGTGAGGATTAACAAAACGAAGACAATTATAAATTATACTTATTTTTTTGTCAGATCAGCAAAAATATATTTATGGCGTGCTGCAGAATTTTAGTAATTAGTTTATGTGTGCCATGAGATGAAAAAGATTGAAAATTGCTGATGTAGACCAGGAGTTGACAAACCAGGGCTTGCTGGCCAAACCCAGCCCAATGTCTATTTTTGTAGGAACTAAGGATGTTGTGTGTGTTTTTAACTGGTTGGGGGAAAAATCAAAAGGAGAATAATATTTCACAACATGTACAAAGTAAAGAAGATTTGAATTTCAGCATCCACATCTCAAGGTGACTGGCACACAACCACACTCCCGCGTTCACGGATCGTCTGCGGCCGCTCTCGCACTGTGACTGCCAGCTGCAGGGTCGGGATCGCCGTCCGGCCCGCACAGCTGAGAATATTTACTCTCTGGCTCTTGACAGAAAAAGTTTGTTGACCTCTGGTTTAGACCAATAACAGATTTCTTAGGGGGAGAGTATTTTATCACTGACGTGGTTCAGAATTGCCTTATACACAGCGATAATAGAAAAGCAACTAATAAAATAGGGTTTGTTCTCCTTTTTGAATTTTCAAAAGACAGTGCCCCCCTTCATTGATAACGCCTGGGGCGGGCTGCGCCCTCATGGGCGCTAACTGGATCTTTACTATTCTCCTCATTTTGGAGAGGGGGAAGCTGAGGCACAAAGAGGCCAAGTAACGGGCTCAAGGTCACAGAGCTTGCGAGGAGTGGGGCTTGGGTTGAACCCAGAGAGTTGTAGCTGTGATGTCCCCTCTGTGCTCGATGACATGGCAGAGCCCCGATCATCTGCCTGACGTCGCCATAAGCACTGCCCCCCAGGGGCCAGTCCGGCTTCAGATCCCGGCTTTGGATTTTGGCATCACTGCTTGCAACTTTGGGCAAGACATCTCTTCTCTGAGCCTCGGTGTCCTCATCTATAAAATGGTTATGACAAAACCCCCCACTCATTGGGGGTTTGGGAGGATCCACATAGTTAGCACAGTGCCTGGTAGAGTGAGTAATCAATAAATACTGGCTGTGGGGTTTTGTTTGTTTGTTTGTGGTTTTTTTAAAAAAAATATTTTTATTGATTTCAGAAAGAAAGGGAGGAGAGATAGAAGAATCAATGATGAGAAAGAATCATTGATCATCTGCCTCCTGCACCCCTCTCCCCCTACCCTGCCGTCCCCCACTGGGTATCAAGCCCTGACAGGAATCAAACCGTCACCTCCTGGTTCATAAGTCGATGCTCAACCACTGAGCCATGCCTGCTGGGCCTAGCTCTGGTTTTTATTAGACCTGGAAGCTGGGCCTAGGAGGAATGGCACTGTTTTTCTTGGAGAAAAAAGTGCAAAAGAGTGAGGTGTTGAGAGGATTCAATGCACAAAGTGAGTTCTCCATGCATGCTTGCATGTAGAAAATTGCATATAAAAAGAAACCAATGAAAGATAAGAAATTTCGTCCTTGCCAGAACCGGTTTGGCTCAGTGGATAGAGCGTCCGCCTGCAGACTCGAGGGTCCCGCGTTCGATTCCGGTCAAGGGCATGTACCTTGGTTGCGGGCACATCCCCAGTGGGGGGTGTGCAGGAGGCAGCTGATCAATGTTTCTCTCTCATTGATGTTTCTGGCTCTCTATCTCTCTCCCTTCCTCTCTGTAAAAAATCAATAAAATATGTTTAAAAAAAAAAGAAATTGCGTCCTTGTCAATCCTCTTTTAAACCTTCTGATTAAATAAAAAAGCAATCAATTGGGTACCGATGTGTCTTAAACACTTATTTTCTTTTTTTAAAAAAAATATATTTTATTGATATTTTACAGAGAGGAAGGGAGAGGGATAGAGAGTTAGAAATATCGATGAGAGAGAAACATCGATCAGCTGCCTCCTGCACACTCCCCACTGGGGATGTGCCCGCAACCAAGGTACATGCCCTTGACTGGAATTGAACCTGGGACCCTTCAGTCCACAGGCCGACGCTCTATCCACTGAGCCAAATGGGTCAGGGCTAAACACTTATTTTCTAATGTTGTTTTAACAGAGTCACCTAGTCCAGAACCTTCCAGAGGCAATAGTAGCTGCCTAGAATTTAATAACATTGTTTCTTTTTTAAAAATTTATTTTATTGATTTTTTACAGAGGAAGGGAGAGGGATAGAGAGTTAGAAACATGGATGAGACAGAAACATCGATCAGCTGCCTCCTGCACACTCCCCACTGGGGATGTGCCCGCAACCAATGTATATGCCCTTGACCGGAATTGAACCCGGGACCCTAGAGTCCGCAGGCCGATGCTCTATCCACTGAGCCAAACCGGCTAGGCCTAATAACATTGTTTCTTTTCCCTTGCCCCTGTTTTAGGTACCTGGTGCTCTTCTTTTAGTTTACCCTAGTGTTGTAATGTTTCCTTTAAAGATAAATTTGTTGAAGAAAAAGGTTGGTCCAATCTTCGGCTTTATCAACTTCGCTTTATTCCTTTGATACATTTATTTTAGAAAACCACTCTAAAATGGTAAATTGAGACCAGTACCAGAGACCCCAAATAGAAGGGAACTGTAAAAAGTCATGCCCTGTGAAAATAAATGTGATCAAGTCCTGCCGAGGGTTGTCCTGTTCCAGGCGGTGACCTCTCTGGCATTCTCTAACCTGGAGATGCTGGCGGAGATTAGAGGCCTTCTGCTGGGGCCTGACGGACATTCCGGCCGAGAAACCTCAGGGAGGAGAACCAAGGCTTGGTGATTCCTTAGCTCAGCTGGGCCAGCCTCGCTCACCTGGGGCGGAGGGCCTCTCCACACAGGTACACAGCCTGGCCCATGACTCAGTCGAACACCACTCCTGATCAGATTTTCCCTGGGATTAAACATTAATCCCACGTTCGACCTTCTTATAACCTTTAGATCAGTGGTCACATTTGACAGACAGGAAAACGGAGGCTCAGAGGGGAGAGGTGACTTCGTGGTGTCACAGCCAGTGTGTGGCTGAGCTGGGGACAGGGTGTTGGTTTCTTGGCACCCAGTCCAGAAAGTAATTCTGCACAAGATAGGAAATTTATGAACTGATTTGAGACAAGGCTGACATTTGAACTTGGCCTCGAGCAGGCCCATTTCTCTTGGGATCTACTGTGCACGTTGAGTGTGGGGCTCATTCCACAGGTCTATTGAAGCCACTTGGCTGGTGGGGGATCCTTCTCAGGGCTGGGGGGGGGGGGGGGCACATCAGTGACCAAAACAGACAGGTCCCTGCTCCCTGGTGTAAACAGATAACATAGGTGCGTAAACAGAGCCCCTCGAAGGTGTATGCAAGAGTGACTGGGGCTGGGGTGACTTTGGCTGGGGTGATAAGGGCAGCTTCCTAGGGAGGTGACCACTGAGCCAACACCACCAGGGTTGGGGTTTGTAACAGCTTTGGAAAGGTATTGTGGGTTGACGTGTGTCTTCTCCCCACTCCACCCCACCCCACCCCAAATTCATATGTTGAACTCCCAACCCCCAGGACCACAGAATGTGGCAGTATTTGGAAATAACATCTTAACAGATGTGATCAGTTAAAATGAGGTCAATAAGGTGGGCCCTGACCCATGTGACTGGTGTGCTTATATAAGAAGAGGACATTTGAACACAGAGACCCGGGGAGAAGACAGCATGTACAAGCAAGGAGAGAGGTATCAGGAGGAACCAGCCCTGCCCACACCTTGATCTTGGACTTCCAACCTCCAGAACTGGGAGATAATACATTTCTGTTGTTTCAGCCACTCAGTCTGTGTCACTTTGTTTCAGCAGCCGGGACGCACTCAGTGCCTGGAGACCCAGAGATGCCTCCCACCCCGCCCCCTGGGCACCTTCCCAGGGCCCCAGGTTGGAACGGGAGGAGACACCCTCTCTGTTCCTCCCCCACAACCGGAAGGAAGCTGAGAGGACCACACCTGAAGCCAGCAGAGCCCTCCTTTGGCCGGTGAGAGGTCCGCTTCGACCTTGGACCCACCAGCCATAAAGCAATCACCGGGATGAGATGGTGGCTAGACATGGAGGGAGGGTGGGGGTGGGAGAAGCGGGGTGGGGGTGGGAGATGCGTGGGGGGGCCGGCCGTGTTTGCTGGTCCAGGCTCAAGGCCTTCATGGGGCACTGCCCCAGGGACCACTCCTCCTGAACCACCTTCCTGTGTGAAGCTAAGAGTGATCCCTGAGCCCTAACGGGTTTGGCTCAGTGGATAGAGCGTTGGCCTGCGGACCTAAGGATCCCGGGTTCCATTCCTGTCAAGCACGTGTACCTCAGTTGCAGGCTCCTCCCCAGCCTGAGCCCTGGTCAGGGCGCGTGCAGGAGGCAACCAATTGATGTGTTTTTCTCGTATCGATGTTTCTCTCTGCCTTTCCCTCTCTCTTCCACTCTCTCTAAAAATCAGTGGAAAAATATCCTTGGGTGAGGATTTTAAAAAAAAACCCACACAACAGTATCCTGATACCCAGGCCTTTTAACCCTGTCCACACACATGTCCCACCCAGCCCCTTCTAGAAACTTCCAGAGCCATCACAGGACTGACCATCAGCGTTTTTCCCGAGGGGAACAAAGCCCTCAGTCCCCTCTCTTGCTTCCCCTTTGCTCACTCTGCTCCAGCCCCGTGCACCTCCTACTCCAGGGCCTTTACACTGACTGCTCTCTGCTCTCAGCACTTTCCACATTCCCACCTGACCACCTTATATAAAATTACAAGTCACCCCCACACTCTCCACCTCTCTTTCCTGGTTTCTTTTTTTTAATATGTTTTTTTTAATGTATATTTTTATTGATTTCAGAAAGAAAGGAAGAGGGAGAGAGAAACCTCAATGATGAGAGAGAATCATCGATTGCCTGCCTCCTGCACGCTCCGCACTGGGGATCGAGCTCTAAACCCAGGCATGTGCCTGACTGGAATCAAACTGCTGACTTCTTGGTTCATGGGTCAGTGCTCAACCACTGAACCACACTGGCCGGGCCCTGCTTTATTGCTATACATGGTCCCTTAATATTACTTATTTTCTTGCTTATGCACAAATGATATTATTTAGCATCTGTCTCCCCCAATAAGCTCCACTGGGATAGGGAGTGGGGAATATTTATGTTCCTTGCTGTGTCCCCAACACTGGCACACAGTAGGTGCTCAATAAATAGTGGTCGCAGGAATGAATGAATGAATGATTGGACATAACATCCTTCATTCTTTAGGAAGGGCAGAGGGAGCCCATTCCCCACCAAGTTTTCCTCCATGGTGTTTGGAGACCCTGATTCACGCCCTGTCTTCACACACTCCCAGGAGGCCGGAACTTTCTGGAAATGCCGCAGAGGATGATGTAAGAGGAGAGAAGAACTGGGCAGTCTCCAGGATTAGGTGCTAATCAGTTAGCATTGCCCAAGAGGCAGATCAGAGTTCCCCCTCTCCCCCAGCCCCTGGCCTGCCCCCGCCACACCCGTGTCACAAGGGTTTTACTCACTCCCTGGCAAGGCCATATCCCAAGGGAGGGACCCAGAGGAGGGGAGGAGGAAGGGGGCGGGGGAGGAGTTGGTCAAGGAGCTGCTGCTCCCAGAACCCCTCGCTTCTTCCCTGCAAAACCGGCCTTAGAGAGAAGCCAAAAGAAAGGGGAGGTGACAGGGTGACAAGGGGCAAGCCCCAGTCTGGAGCAGAGGACCTGGGCGTTGTCTCGGCTGCGGCTGACTCATGGCCACAGTGAGTCATAACCCCTTATTAGCCCCTCTGCCCGCCTGTGCGGAACGGGGACTGTCGTTAGGGCCAGGCTTGTGCGATGGCCAAAGGGCTGAGGCCACCCAACTGTGACAGGCAGGTGGGCATCTGCCAAGCGTCTCAGGGCTGGAGCACAACGTATTTCTCATAGAGACTCATCCCAGTAATAATAGCAACAACCGTGATGCCGGCCGGGTTTTCAGACCTGACTCTGCGGAGGTGCCTTCCAAGCATTGCGCATGTTTTAGTTCATTGAATCCTCCCAGCAACCCCATGGAGCAGGTCCTTTATCCCCTATTTTGCAGATGAGGAAACTGGCAGGGAGAAGCAGTCACATAGTGACAAGTGGCAGACTCAGGATTTGAACCCAGGCCCTGTTCTAACTCAGCACTGTCTGAGAGAAATGTCATGTATCACTTTAAATTTTCTAGCAGCTACATTTTAAAAAGCACAAAGTAAAAATAACTTTCATCTGAATATATTTTTGTTAATCTAAATGATTAATAAATCAAGCTATTTTCATTTCAACATGTGGTCAATATCAAAATTATGAATATGGTACTTCATTTTTTCTTCATACTAATCTTGTACATCCAATGTGTTTATCAATTTGGTCACTAAATCTTTATTAGAAATCCTTGATGTGCACATATGGAGTTCAGAAAGTTTATAGTAAAAAGCGTAGATTCACAAACCCGGGTTGTTTCATGTGTACTCAAAATTTGTCCAGTAAGTGACTTGAGTATTGGTTTTAAATTTTAAATGAACAAAAATGAAGTAACATTGGTACTCGATCACATTCTTTATACTTCAAGTGTTCAATAGCCATAGTGGCCTGTGGCTCCTTATTGGGCAGAGCAGGTCTAATCTGCTAAACCTTGCTATCTATATTAATAAAAGCATAATATGCTAATTAGACCAGATGTCCTTCCGGACCACCATCCAGACAACCTCTCAGACGAAACCACGGCGGGCAGGGGCCCAAACCCCTTGCACGAATTTCATGCATCAGTTCTCTAGTTTCTAATAATAGCAAGTTCCAACTTTTTCTGAAAAGGACCAGATACTAAATATTTTCAGCTTTGCAGGCAACAGGGTCTCTGTTGCAACTGCTCAACTCTGCCATTGTATACAAAGCAGCCACAGACATTCCATAAACAAATGGGTGTGGTTGTGTGCCAATAAAGCTTTATTTACAAAAACAAGCAGAGAGCCAGAATTGGCTTACAGGCTGTAGTTTGTCAGTTATACACTAAACACAGCAGTTATATTTATAGATGTTCAGTTGTGCCTTCTCTAAGTATTGAGTGGGCAGCTACTGTGTGGCAGGCATGGTGCCAGGCACTGGGGATACTGCACACAGTAGATGATTGTCCCTATTTTACAGATGAATCCTAGCTGGAGACTTTATTTTTTGATTATTTTTATTTTTTAAATATGTCTTTATTGATTTTAGAGAGAGAGGGAGAGAAAATCAATCGGCTGCCCCCTTCATGCCCTCTATTGGGGATCGAGCCCACAAGCTGGGCATGTGCCCTGATGGGGAATCTAACCAGCAACTTTTTTTTTAAAGGGGAGAATGATGGTTTTTATTTTAATTGTAATATATTTTATTGATTTTTTACAGAGAGGAAGGGAGAGGGATAGAGTTAGAAACATCGATGAGAGAGAAACATCGATCAGCTGCCATCTGCACACTCCCTACTGGGGATGTGCCCGCAACCAAGGTACATGCCCTTGACCGGAATCGAACCTGGGACCCTTGAGTCCGCAGGCTGACGCTCTATCCATTGAGCCAAACCGGCTAGGGCCCAGCAACGTTTTTAGGTGCACGGGACGACACTAACCAACGGAGCCATACTGGCCAGGACATAGCTGGAGACTTTTAGCTCTTCACCCCACACCGTTTCCTCTCTCTGACTAGCTAAGCTCCTGATCCAATATAGATGAAGGGAAGGAGCAAAAGGCATTTTTGTTGCCTAACACAGAATAGACAATAAATGTGTGTTGAGCCCTGGCTAGCTTTGCTCAGTGGTTAGGGCATTGGCCTGTGGACCGAAGGGTCTCAAGGTTCTATTCCCAGTCAAGAGCACGTACCTCGGTTGCGGGTTTGATCCCCCAGCCCAGGTCAGGGCATGTGTGGGAGGCAACCCGTTGATGTTTCTCTCTCTCTCTCTCTCTCCCTTTCCTCCCACTCACTCAAAGAAAAATAAATGGAAAAAATATCCTTGGATAAGGACTAAAAAAATAATGATAATAAACAAATGTGTTGGATGCATACCACAATAAAGAAAACATATGGTGCCATGTTTATAATATTGTCCCCTGTCAGTATGTACAAATAATCCTTATTCATTTTCACAGTTACATAATATTCCATTATGCGAATGCATCAGACTCTATTAATCAATGCCCTCTTGATGGATTTTTTTAAATGGATGTTTTGGTTGTTTCTAAATGTTTTATGTGCATGGTTTATCATATATTTTGTATACTTTTTATTGAAGTAGGATTAATTTACAATAATAATGCACGTCTTATGTGTGTTCGATTTGATGAGTGTTGGCTGAGTAGTATTGTGTGGTATGGATATACCAGCTTGCTTATCTATTCTGTTGTTGTTGGATATTTGAGTTCTGTCCAGTTGGGGACAATTATGAATAGAGTTGTCATGAACATTCACGTTTTTTTGTGAACATACACTTGCGTTTCTCTTGGGTAAATACCCAGGAGTGAAATTGCTAAGTCATATGGTGAATAAATGTTTAACTTCGTAAGAGACTGCCCAGTTTTCCAAAGTTTACCAAAGCGATTGGGCCATTTTGATTCCCACCAACAGTGGGTGAGAGTTCCAATTGCTCCAAAGCTTCCGACAACATCTGATGTCTATCTTCTTATTTTAGTCATTCTAGTGGTTATCTCTCAGCGTTTTCACATGTCAGAAATGGTTCAGAATAAATCAAGTAAAAATGAAAAACAGAACACACCTATACAAGTATGTTTGGGAAATGCTACAGACTCTGTTCCCTCCAAGGGTGTAAAGGCTCTGATAAGTCCTGCACAGCTGTCTATTGGCGCAGTGTTCCCTCATCTGGTTTGGCCACGGCATCCCTTTGGGGCTGTGTTTCACACGTAAACATATTGGTGGGATCTATCATGGACATTTGAAGTAGGCGTTGTGTTTAGTCAGTGGGATAATGTGATGTCAGGGGCATCGAAAAGGCCGGCTCTCCCTCAAATGCTTATCCCTATCCTACTTGTTCAGACATTTCTTCATTGGGATTTAGGGAAGCCTTCTGAAGTCTATAATTATAAACATGTAAAGAAATACAAATATCCTGGGGAGGGGGAGTAGGAGGGTCTTAACCTCCATGAAGATATAAATGAGTAATGCCACCTCCTTTTTTTCTGGCAGGTTTTCACAAGAGGAGGAGGAGGAATCCTATTTCAAGGGAACCTGGACTCCTGAGAGTCAGGAATGGGGTGAGGGGGAGGCAGAGAGAAGTCCAGAAGTCAGATTTCACCTACTTGGTACACCTGCCAGGACGGGCCTGGCGCGGTGCCGCCACAGCGAAAGCTGAGTAAATATTATGACTGGATCGCCAGAGACAAGCCAAACCAAACAAACCCCTTAAAGATCCGCCTCAGAGGGATTGCAAAGGAAATAGGCGAGATCCGGGAGCCAAGGACGAGGTAACGATACCAGCATCCAGAGGGGACAGTTACTGTAACGCAGGGTCTCCCCCGGGCACTGCAGACATTGGGGTCCTGTCACTCCCTATGGGGCTGTCATGGACACTGTGGGGTGCTAAGCAGCATCCCTGGCCCCTACCTACTCGATGCCAGGAATATTCCTCAGTTGTGACAACCAGAGATGTCCCCAGACATTGCTCAGTGCCCCTGGGGGAGGGGGGGGCAACTGCTGCAATGTAACTTATTGTTGGATACAAGAAGCACATCATGTGTGGCACATAGTAGGCCCTCATTAAATTTTTGTTGCATGAATAAATAATGACTGATGCATTGAGAAATATACACCAGGATGTAAATTCCTTGGGAGCAAGGAGGGTTTTTAGTTACCGCTGTAAACCTAGCTCTTAGCATCATGCCTGGCATACAGAAGTGTTGATATAGCTGTGTATTCACTAAGTTCTCAACAGCTTCCTTTTTTTTTTTTTTTTTAAGAATCTCTGCCTTTAAAACAATTTTTTTTATTGATTTTATAGAGAGAGGGAGAGAGAGAGAGAGAGAGAGAGAAACACCGATGAGAGTCATCAATTGGCTGCCTCCTGAATGCCTCCTACCAGGGACCCAGCCCACAGCCTGGGTGTGTGCCCTGACTGGGAATCGAACCAGCCACCTCTTGGTGCATGGGACGAAGCTAAGCCAACTGAGCCACACCAGCCAGGCATCAACAGCTTCTTGCTATGTTTAGTATAAGCCAAACGCCTGCCTCAGCCCAAAGAGCCCTGCTCCTGTGCCCTCTCTGTTCTTACCGCCTCCCTCTCTCCCTCTTCCTCACTCTGCTGCAGGCACCCCAGCCCCTCCACCTTCCTCCACTTGCCAGCACAGCCCTCCCAGGGCCTCTGCTTATGCTATTTTTTTATGCTATTTTTTTCTCTCTGGCTCTCCCATGGCTGCCTCTGTCTCATCATTCAGGGCTATACTTAAATGTCACCTTCTAAAAGGGGCTTTTTCTAGTCCTCAGGTGACCTTTATCATGGTTCCGCTTAGTTTCTCAGTAGTACTTAACCCCTTTATCTGTTTACTGGTTTATTTATACGTTTATGGCCTAGCTCGTTCACTGCCTCACCCCTAGGGCCTAAATGGTGGTTGGCACATAGGAGGTGCTCAATGAGGAGGAGTTGATTGAGCACCTACTGTATGCCAGGCGTTTCCTGGACACTGAGGACCCAGCAGTGACTCTATTCTAGCCCCGCCCTTCCATTCTGGGTGCAGTGGGGAGGGGAGAACTGAGGGAAGACACCAAGCAAGTTAATACACAAGAACATTTTAAATAATGAGTTCAGTGAAAACAAGGATCTGATAAAGATACATGGGGAGGGGTCTTCTCTCTGCTGGGGTCAGAGATGGGCTGATTCACAAATATCAAACACTCACGAATAAGTGGGCACAGTGACCGAGTCAGGGGTGGAGGAGAGGGGAGTTCCAGATAGAGGGAACTGCACATGCAAAGGCCCTGAAGTGGAAACAAGTTAGGCTCCGTTAAAAAAAAATAGTTTGGCTCAGTAAATAGTTGTTGAATAGATTAACTAGAGAAGATCCTAGAAGGAATTGGTTACAGGGTTCAGCCCTGGAGGGCCTGGAGGGTGGTAGCAGGTTGCCAGCTGTGATGAGGGAAGGGCGCGCCTGCGGAGAGAACGGCTTCGGCAAAGGTCTGGGTGGTCCTCCTGTTGGGTTCTGTCCCAGGAGCGGACTGGACCGGCCAGGAGCCCTGGACTCTCCTTTATCCCGACGTCTAGGACTCTGATAAGAAACAGTCCCCAAAAGTAGGGAAGAGGTCATGGCAGAGCAGAGGCACCCAGACTTCGGCCTTTGCCCCTTGCCTGCAGGAAAAGCACAAAACATCAAGATAACGGGTCTTCTCTCCCCTCCCCCCAGCCTGCCCTGGTATCACTGGCCCTTTACCCTGTCCGTCTTGCCTGTCCCCCAATCAGCAGCCGGGGGTGGGCTGGGAGCACCCCAGGACTATTTCAGCATCTTTGGGGGGTGGGGAGACAGATCCACAGACAGGAACAAGACTCGGGGTGAGCCTCTACGGATCAGAGCCACGGAAAGTAGCTGGAGGCAGAGCTGGCCGAGCTCATGAATGGAGATTTACCAGCTGGAAAGGTGAGCCCTGCCTGGGTCCGAAGGTGGAGGGAAGGTCTCTGCCAGGAAACTCTCCCCAAGCTCCCAGCGCTGGAAGGGAGCCCCCACACATGGCACAGCTGGGAAGACAGGCCCAGAGAGAGAACGCAGTGACCAAGACCATGCCTCCATTCCAGGCCTGCTCTCTGATTTCTCCCAGGCCCCCCGCCTCCCCAGGAGGGGGCACATGGGCAGGCTGGCAATGAGAGGGCCAACTCTATCCGCCTCCAGGGAGTGACCAGGCTGATTATCCCTGTGGGTATATCTGCTAGCACTTTTTAAAGAAACTGGCTCTCACCTCCCCCCCAACCCCCCCAACTCTGGGTCAGCCCCTGAGCACTGATTTGGAGGTGGAAGCCAGGCCTAGGGATTGAGTGGAGATTGAACTTGGGCTGGGCAGGCCTGGGGTGTATGCAGATGGGAGATGGGGAGGGGAGGGGCTGTGTGACCCTCATGCCTGTCCGTCCTTCCCCAGATGGCGTCCTCCACCTCCCTGGTGGGCCCCATCGACAGCCTGGAGCTCCTGGACCTCCTGTTTGATCAACAGGATGGAATCCTGAGACATGAAGATCTGGGCGAGGACTGGGGCCACGCCGGAGACCAGGTGAGGCCCCCACTGCAGATAGAACTTCCCTGGGCTCGGTAGCATGTCCGGCTCACGGTGTGTGATTTCAGCAAAGCACATTGTTGCATTGAACCTCTCAGCTCCCCCAGGGGCGGGCAGCATCGGTGCCTTGGAAGTGATGAATCCGAGGCCCAGTCCCTTGTCTGGGTCGCACAGCAGTTTGGAGTTGGGTCCAAACTCAAACTCAGGGCTCGTGCCTTGACCAGGCTGGATGGCGTTCTCACGGCACATGATTGTGTTCAAGCCCCACAAGCCTTCATTCTGGTAGAAAGGACAAGGGAGGCCCAGAGAGGGTCAGGGGCTTGCCCAGAGTCACACAGCAATCCAGAGCAAAGCACAGACCTCCTCACTCCCGCCCCCTCCTCCCAGCAGGTCCTGCCAGCCCCGGACTCGGAGGATTTCTTCAACTGTATCTTGGGTTCTGGAGACTCAGTGCCAAGCTCTCCTCTCTGGTCTCCTGCGGACAGTGACAGCGGCATCTCTGAAGATCTGCCCTCCGACCCCCAGGACACCCCTCCACACAACGTGCCCGCCACCGCCCCGGCCGGCTGCCATTTCTCGGAGTCTGGCAAGGGGCTCTGCCCCTCCTACCTTCCTGTCCCCCACAGCCCCAGCAGGCCTCCTGGGCCAGTGGCCCAAGTGCTCGAGGCCTCCGTGGCTATAGACCTGGGTGAGTTCTGTGTCTTTTCTCACTGCCCTTGCCTCTCTACACACATACCCACCCTTTTGAGATGGATGCTCTCATGGGCCCCTGTTCCAGATGGTGAAACTGAGTTCCCATGAGGTTAAGCAACAAGTCCAAGTCACAGAGCTGGGATGCACCCACGGCAGGCTGGCCGTGGCACCAGGTGTCATGCGGCCAACCTCGTCTTTGTACCTCCCAGGCCTGGGTCCTAGTAGATGCTCCATGACAGGGAGAGAGGTCGTGGACCCCCATGGCGAAGGCCTCTTCTCGGGGGAGGCCTTATGCAGAAGACACCCCAGCAGGGCATCCTTTGTCCTTTGAGCCTTGCAGTGGGGTGGGAGCTCTTGTGAGTCCCCTTGGAGAGTTGAAGAAATTGAGGCTCAGAGAGGTTTAGTTACTTACCCAAGGGCACACGTCTCACGCCATGAGAATGAGACGCTAAGGTTTGTGCTCTGGAGAGCAGCTCACTGACAGTGGGCCGGGCACAGGTGGGAGGGAGCCAGAGGTGAATCAGACCTGGTCCCTGCCCCAAAGGCAGATAAGGCCTGGCTGGCTGCAAATCTGGTTGAGAATCCTGGGCGATAAGAGCCTCTCTCTCCTGATTGGCTCTACCCCCAGCTCCTGAGTGGGCCCCTCGACTATGTCCTGATGAATTTGGGTTTCTATCTTCCAGAGAGGGGAGCCTGAGGCACCAGCCGGGTCTGTCCCCTTCAACCCAGGCCTCGGGGCCCCAAGTTGTACCAAAAATCCTTAGCACATTGCGGTCAATCCTGGAAGCCTTGGTGGAGGAGGCAGGTAGAAGCTGGGAGGTCAGAGCCCCCCACCTGACACTCTCCCTGCTTTTGTCCCCGTCTGCCCGGGTTAGAAATGTGGAACCCGGGCCTCTATCCTGAGGAGCAGGCTGAGCTGGCAGTGTCGCCCCCGAGCTGCAACCTCACGGTGAAAGACCTCCTCCTCTCCGGCAGTGGCGGAGATCTGGTGAGCAGCCTCTACCCCCAGCTCCCAAGCATCAGAGCTGGGAGGGCCGCTGGGGTGCACGGAGCCCCAACATCCCCATTTCAGAGACTGAAAAACTGAGTCACAGACAAAGGCTGGATTCGTCCAGGGTCACATCCAAATCAAGTCTGTGGCTTCCAGTCCTGAGTTCTCTATCTCCTGAGCTGGGACATTTTCTACTATAGTGGTAGTAAAAAAATAAAAAATAAATCTAAAACTTACTGAGCACCTACTACAGGTCAGACACTCTTCTACATGCTTTAAATGTATAATATTTTAATTCACAATAACCCTGAAGATTGGGGATCATATTATATATTTTTAAAAATAGTTTTTATTGATTTCAGAGAGGAAGGGAGAGGGAGAAAGAGATGAGAATCATCTATTGGCTGCCTCCTGCACTCCCCCTACTGGGGATCGAGCCTGAAACCCAGGCCTGTGCTCTGACCAGGAATCAAACGGTGACCTCCTGGTTTATAGGTTGACGCTCAACCACTGACCTACCCTGGCCAGGCAGGGACTCATATTATCTTAATTTTAGATATAACGAAATGGGCACAGAGAAGTTCATTTGCCTTTAGCCACCCAGCGGCTGCAGGCTCCATCCCTGGGCTGGCCTGTTGGGCCTGTTGGGCCCATTCCATGCTGACTGAGGGCTTCAAGTACCTCTCAACCAGATCTAACAACCCAATTAGTGCCCTCACTCCTCAAGGCCCAGAGAAAGTCAAGGCCCAGAGAGCTTAAATCCAAGTGACACAGCAAACACGTAGCCCAGTAGGATTTGAATTCCAGTTTGTCTAATACCGAAAGTCATCCAGACAGGCTCTAGGCTAGACCAAAATGCCCCTCCCAACTTGAAAGATGTGGGGTGAGCACCAGCCGTGTGCTCAGTCTCTGGGGATCTCATGAAAGTGTACCAATAAGGGAGAGAGGCTGGAGGGTCACTGCAGGTCCTGGAGGGCATCCTAGAGGAGGTGGAACCCTAGCGGCCTTGAAGGATAGGAAAGGAGAATGATTGCTTTGGAAACGCTAACTGGGTCTGGTAAATGCATCAAGTTCAGTATCATTGTTCTTCATGTCAACAACCTTAAGATGTGGGAGACCTTATCCCCATTTCACTGATGAGCACACTGAGGCTTGGGCCCTGGAGAGAAAATGGTTGGACTCATCAATGAACTGGAGTTCTAGGTAGTGGAGTTTGACCCAAAGAATGACAGGCTGCCCCCAATCTCCACCTTTATGCCTGAGTCTCCCACTCCTTAGAAATGTGACATTGCTAAGACTTGGACATTCTGATGACAAGATTCTTTCATTTTTAATGTTTATCTTGAATAATTTAAATTTAATCGAAACTATCCTGAATAGGGAAATGCATTCACACAGTCCAAGTTCCAACGGAACAAATGCGTAGATTGGGAGACCCACCTTCTCACCCCGTTGCCCAGACACCCAGCTCCCCGCACAGGTTCAGTTTTTTTCCAAAAAGAGATACCTTTAAAAACAAGTTTAAAATAAAAGGTAGCGGGCCACATGCAACAATGAGACCCGTGGCTGACCCCTTTTTTTTAAGTTGACAGTTTATTATGGAGATCGCTCCATAGCATGACGTGGAGAGCCGTCCCTTTTCAGGGTTGTGTAAAACTCCATTGTGCAAATGGGCCGTGCCTTATTTGCTGGATATTTTTATTGCTTCCAATCCTTTGCCATTGCAGACAGTGTTACAATGAGTGTGCACAGCCCAGAATGGTGCCTGGAATGTAGTAGGTGGCTATCAACAGCTGTCTCGTGTCTTTGTTAAGTGAATGAAAATCCTGTATGTCCCTGCTTTTGCATATGTGGGAGGGTATCTGTAAGACCAATTCTTGGAAGAGGAGTTGCTGGGTCAAAGGGCTGTGTGCTGGCCAGTGGGGACTCTACAGCAGATGGATGGATTGTTGCTCAAATCTGATGCCTCTTTCATTTCCCAAAGGCTGTCCCTCTCTCTGCCCCCAACGAAATTCCCCTGGTTTTTCCATAGCAACAGCATGCCTTGGCAGCACCCCACCTGTTGAGACCTGGGACTGGGCACTGCCCGGAACTAGTGCTGACCGAGGACGAGAAGAAACTGTTGGCCAAAGAAGGCATCTCCCTGCCCACCCAGCTGCCCCTCACCAAGGTGAGTTGGTGAGACCCGTGGCTGAGTCTTTCCCCCTTCCTGCCGCCAGCTGCCCCTGAGCCTCACCTTTAGGCCTCCCACACTAAAACAGTTGGGCGTGTCTACCACCGGAGTAAAAAAGTCATCCAAAGAGCCAGCTTAGCAGGACCTCTTTCTCTCGCCACAGTTCTCACCCAGCCCTTTCACGTAATGTCAACACCCGAGTTTGCCATTCCAATTGGAAGACATTAGTGTTGGTATCAGCGGGCCCCATGAAAAGCACTGGTCTCAGATATGACCAGAAGGTGGCGCAACGGCACCATACACAGAGTGTGGTAGCACGTTACTAACTGGGAATAGGAGCTGGATAGATTCCAGGACCCAGGACTCTCCTAGGGACTCTGCAAGAATTTAGGGGTAGGAAAGCTGGACTTGAAATCATCAGGAGTCTGCCCCCATGTCCCCGGGCCTGGGATGGCTCCCCTGGGAAGAGAATGGGTGAAATTGTGGGGTCCAGACAACAGAGGAGACCCTAGCCTGACTCAGCCTGTTCTCCATGTCACCTGGCAGTATGAGGAGCGAATCCTGAAAAAAATCCGCCGGAAAATCCGGAACAAACAGTCAGCCCAAGAAAGCCGTAAAAAGAAGAAGGAATATATTGATGGCCTGGAGACTCGGTAAGGCTGGGTCCTGGGCTCACTCAGGGGAAACTGAGGCCCAGAGAAAGGGGTGTAATGGGCCTGAGGTCAGTTTTTAAGGTCTGACAAAATTAGGGTCATCTTCCCTCTCCAGGGGAGACCTTTTTTCATGTGAGTTGCAAGGATGGGATATGCCTAGAGCTAGCTCAGGGCAAGGGTTTCAGGGTCCCTTTGTCTCCAGAATATGTGGTACCAAGAGAGAGGGAGGTATTATCCATCTTGTCTGGCTCCGTGCCAGAACATGGGGTATGGGATGCATACGGCCCTGGTTGAGATCACTGGTCCCAGAGCTGTTGTGACGGCCAAGAATGACTTTATGGAATGTTACAGGTCTATTTGGGTTTCCTACTTATTCCTGGGTCCGTTTTGGGATGTTATGTTTTTCTGTGAAGATGCCGATTTCAAATTTATTGACATAAAATGGCTTCTAGTTTTCTCCTATTATTTTTAAATGTTTTTATTGATTTTAGAGGGAGAGGAAGAGAGAGAGAAACATAAATGAGAGAGAAACATCAACATCGACTGGCTGCCTCCTGCACATCCCCCCCCCCCCCCCCCCCCCCCCCCGCTAGGGATTGAGTCTGAAATCCGGGCATGTGCCCTGGCCAGGAATCAAACTGTGACCTCCTGGTTCATGGGTCGATGCTCAACCACTGCACAACACTGGCTGGCTTATAATTCTGCCCTTCTTAATAATTCGTTTATTTGTGCCTTCTCTTCCTTTTTTTATCTTTTTGATCAATCTTGTTAGAAGTTTGTGTATTTTATTAGTCTTTGCAAAGAATGGATTTCTGGCTTTCCCTCCCATCCAATTGTATTTTTCTTTTCCCGTTCTTTCATCTCTACTGTAAGCTTTGTTATGTCTTTCTTAGACTGGCTTTTTGTGTGTGGGGTGGTGGTGGTGGATTTTATGCTGTTGCTTAGCTCATTGAGCTGAATGAAGGCTATAATTTCCCTCTCAGCACCACCTTCGCTGCGTCTCACACATTTTGATTTGTACTACTGTCATTGCCATGTGGACCCTAGGTGTTCTCTAATTCTTCTTTATCTTGTGAGTTATTTAGAAAGAGGACCTTTCAGAGAGGGAGTGTCTTCTCTTCCCTGGTTGTGATGTGAGGACTGACACAACCTGCTGCTGTGATCTGAGTATTTAGACTCCACATCTGAGTGGTCTGGGCCACGACCAGGTTCACAGATGGATGCAGAGGGAAAGGTGTTCCATCAGAACCCTAGATGGAACAATAGTCATTGTCTTGTTCCTCAAATGCAATCTGCCAAGCCCCTACTCAACTGTGCTTCATGCCATCCTCCCAGCCCCTCTGTGAACTAACTAATTGTAACCCAACTTTACAAATGAGGGGCCTGAGGTCCGGTCAGAGAGCTGAGTGGCTCAAGGTCGCAGGGATGGTGAAGGGTGTCACTTGGTTCTCCTTGGACGCCCAGACTCCCTGCTATTTCATCTTCTGGAAGCATCACTGCCTGACTTCGGCATTCCATTCCAATCAGGGGGGCTCAGACTTGAATGAAGCCCCCACACCAATGCAGAGATGGGGCCTAGAAACCTGGCAGACATGGGTCAACCCTGGCCCTCGGACTTGCCAGGGTGACTTGGAATAAGTGACTTCCCCTCTTTGGCCTCGGGTTCCCTGCCTGGGAAGTGGAGCCTCACAGGAAGAGGTGATGGGACCGTCGGTGACCGGCATACCCTGAATGTCACTGTGCCTTGTCCCTGCAGCATGTCGGCCTGCACTGCCCAGAACCAGGAGCTTCAGAGGAAGGTCTTACATCTCGAGAAGCAGAACCAGTGAGTCTTGGTCCAGCCAGGGCAGAGGAGAGGGGGAACCGGCCCCCAAATCCCTGACAGGAGAGGTGAACATTGTGGGGGAGGGGGGCAACTTCTGTGATGGCAGGGCAGAGCGGGGGTCAGGGACGGCGGGGGGGGGGAGGTAAGGATTCCACCTAGAAAGGAGGCAGGCTGCATAGCGGAGAAGATTTGGATCTGGGGTCTTAAAAAATGTATAAGAGTTCATGGGGGAAGCTACTCTCTGTAGAGGAAATGGCATATGAATGGCCTGAGGCTAGGAGCATGGTGTATTGGAGACTATACATAATTCCATCTAAGGGGTGCATCCACTTAGTCAGTTTATTTAGCATCTGTTCTGCATCAGACATAGTTCTGGGCACTGGGACCACAAATGAACAAAGACTCAGTCCCTCCACTTAAAGAACTCACAGTCTAGTGGGAGACATACTCAAGACAAACAAAAATATATGAAAGATCACACAAATAGTGATAGTTCTTAGGAAGAAAAACAAAGTAGAGTGAAGGGCTATTTTATATTGATTTGAGAGAGAGAAACATTGATTTGTTGTTCTGCTTATTTATGCATTCATTGGTTGATTCTTTTTTTAAAAATATATTTTTATTGATTTCAGAGAGAAAGGGAGAGATAGAAACATATATGATGAGAGAGAATCTTTGATCGGCTTCCTCCTGCACACCCTCTACTGGGGATTGAGCCCGCAACCCGGGCCCTTGACTGGAATAGAACCTGGGACCCTTCAGTCCACTGGCCAATGCTCTATCCACTGAGCCAAACTGGCTAGGGCCTTTGGTTGATTCTTGTATGTGCTCTGACCAGGGATCAAACCTACAACCTTGGAAAATCGGGACGGTGCTCTAACCGTCTGGTGCTTTGTTACCCAGCCAGGGCTGCGGGGCTATTTCAGATAGGAAGGTCAGATACAGTGTTATTTGAGACGAGGCCTAATGGGATGAGAAAAAAACCAGCTGCCAAGAGACCTGGGGGAACAGTGTCCTAAAAGAGAGAATAGCCTGTGCAAAGGTCCTGGGGCCCAGCATGCTGGAGGCATGGTGAGGAGGCCAGTGTGGCTGGAGCAGAGTGAGTGAGGGCGAGGGAGGGAACAGGGGCAAGTTGTGCAGGGCTTCAGCTGCAGAGAGGACTTGAGGGAGGTGGGAGCCCTGAGAGGGTTGGAAGAAGCTGTTTCACGTTTGGAAAGCGTCTCCGGTTGCTGAGTGGGGGCAGGAGAGGCAGGGGGGCAGGAGGGGGGGTAGAGCTGAGGGGGACCAGAGAGGAGGCTTGGGTTGGCATCCAGGTGAGCGATCCTGGAGGCCTGGATGGGGTGACAGAGAAGTGGGTGGGATGCCATTGGAGATTTACCAAACCAAAGCTGGGACTTGTAAGAGCAGGGGGGCCTTGAGGGGTGGACAGAATCCAGACATCAGCTATGCTGGGGAACCCAAGAAATGGACAGAGGACCAGGGTAAGGCCCTGTAGGGCTCAGCCAAGGCTGCTCGTTCCACTAAGGTCCCTCTTGGAGCAGCTGAAGAAACTCCAGGCCATTGTAGTCCAGTCCACCAGCAAGTCAGCCCAGGCAGGCACCTGCATAGCGGTGAGTTCTACCCCTGCTCTGATGGCCCCCAGGATAAAGGGGTTCCTCAGCCTTGACAGACTGGCCTGTGGGAGGGGGAAAGGTGTGAGTAGCATGGCCCTGGCCCCAGTTCAAGCATAATCCAGTCTTCTGGGCCTCAGTTTCCCTGCCCAAAAGATGGGTGTGCTTATAGGGATGGTGGAGGGATGGGGTGACCCCACCCCCATCTCTGGCAGGTCCTGCTGCTCTCTTTTGCCCTCATCGTCCTCCCCTCCATCAGCCCTTTTGCCCTCAACAAAGCCGAGAGCCCCGGAGACTTCACACCTGTGCGAGGTAGGTGGGCCAGGATCACTTCGGGGTCCCCTCTGGGCTGCATCATGGACATCCCCATGGCTCCTCACGTCCCAATACTGGGCCTCTGGGGGAGGGGGAAGGAGCCCCCCATGCAGCTACTCCCTGAAGCTGGGAGATAAGGAAAGAAGGACCACCAGTCTCCCCACCCCATCCCTCATGAACTCCCAACCCTCTCTCAGTCTTCTCCAGAACTTTGCACAACGACGCCGCTTCCCGTGTGGCCCCCGACACCAGGCCAGGTTCCGAGGCCCCAGGACCTCAGGCCGAGGCTGGCGCACCTCAGGGAGGGTCTCCACGCAGCCCCAGGGTGCACTGGAAATCCCAGGACATGCTGGCTCTGGAAAACTCGACGGAGGAGCTGAACAAGTCGACCCTGGTCCAGGGCAACTGGGCAGAGGAGCTGAGCCAGGCCACCCTGCTGGACTGGGCCTCATCTGAGCCAGCACTCAGCCCAGGTCTGGTGGGGCTGGAGGCGGTGGGGGAGGAGCTGTGAGTGCCACCTGGATGTGACTCCAGGCCTCTGCTCAGGGGCCGTGTGGTGGGCGCTGCAGTGGAGGCAGGGGATTGGAGGTGAGAGAGACCCCTGTGGAGATGCCAGGATGGAGATGCATAAACACACAGTTACATACCCAGGGACCCAGACACAGGAGCAGAAACTGATGCTCAGACCCAGGGCAACCCTGAGGCCACAAAGCCTGAGAAATACAGACAGACCCAGGCACAGGACGGACAGGCAGATACATGTGACCCACAGACCCTGACAGACATAAACACTCAACGTGCCTCAACAATTGCGCTGCCTGGGGACTCCTCCCCTCCCTTCACACACAGGGAGGAGGAAGTGACTGAGACTGCAGGGGGCCTGGCCCCTAAGCCGTGGCTGGGCTCTGAACTTGGGATGGCCGTGGCCACCCTCCACCTTCTCTGACTGCCGTGATCCTTAATAAAATATTGTGACAGAACATGGCTGGTGTGGGAGTGTAACTGGATAGAAGCTGGAGTGTGGGGCTCTCCAACCCCCAGAAGGTGGGGCTGGGCGAGCCTGGGGTGGGGGAGTAAAGTGGGAGATTCCAGGCACCCAGGCTGGAGAGGCGGCCCATGAGGCGCCAGGCATGTCTTCAGCACCGTGGAGAGCGGCAGCCGACGGAGCGCGAGGTCCTGGTGTCTTTGGCGGCCTCCAGACGCCCTGCAAGAGCATCCGCCTTCCTTCCGAGAGGGCCGGGCTGCCCACCTGCTCGCCTCACCCATGAAGAGACTGAGGGCCTGTCTAAGGTTACCGCTGGGTTGGGGTGGAACCCAGTTTCACCTGAGCTCTTAGGGGTCACCCCAGCCCTGCCCCTTTGCGCAGGTGTCCCAGGGCTGCAATCGCGACCAAAGGATCTTTCCTTGCGTGGTTCACAGCCTAGCAGTGAGGGCAAATATTAAAACCCATGCAGATAGGTACACAATTACAAACTGAAAGTTTAAGGAGCGCCAGCAGCTATTGCCCTGCGTCTGGACTGCATGGGAGCCCAGGCTGACGTCCTGGGGGTGGAGGGAGCCACACATTCCTTCCCCATGGCCCAGGGCCCAGGGCCCGGTGCAGGCTGTGGGTGTTACACACAGACCCAGATGCAAGAAAGAATGCTTTTATTGCACTGAAGACTTTTCTGGAAGCCTGGAGGGAGCTGGGTGGGCCCCTTTCTCCCTTCAGTCCAACGCAGTGCCACACCCTACTGCCTGTCCCACCTCGAAGTTTGGCTCTGAAATGGAGGATCTGCCCCTCCCCCTCTGGAGGGACCGTGAAGGCCATTTGGGGGAGGCAGGGGTTGGGGGTGTGAGGGCCCAGGGAGCAGAGGGAGTTAATTTCTGTTTAGGCTGGAAACCGAGGGAGGGCGTGGCCACATCTCCCCCAGAAAACGTCCTGAGTCGTGGGCTGGAGTAGAGAAGGTACCTGCGGTGTCAGCTCTAAGGTCAGGGTCCAGGGCAGGGTGGCTCCTCCCCAGGCCCCTACCACAGGCCCCTGGAGCTAAAGCAGGGGTGGGCAAAGTATTTGACTCGAGGGCCACAATGGGTTCTTAAACTGGACCGGAGGGCTGGAACAAAAGCATGGATGGAGTGTTTGTGTGAACTAATATAAATTCAAAGTAAACATCATTACATAAAAGGGTACGGTCTTTTTTTTTTTTAGTTTTATTCATTTCAAACGGGCCGGATCCGGCCCGCGTAGTTTGCCTACGGCTGATAAAGGAAGCCCCAATGGAAGGCAGGTATAGCACAGCTCTCACTGCCCTGAGATCTGCCCCAGGACAGAGGCAGGTCACAAAGTGAGACGGTAAGAAAAAGACAAACGGCCGAAACCGGTTTGGCTCAGTGGATGGAGCGTGGGCCTGCGGACCGAAAGGTCCCGGGTTCGATTCCGGTCAAGGGCATGTACCTGGGTTGCGGGCACATCCCCAGTGGGAGATGTGCAGCAGGCAGCTGATCGATGTTTCTAGCTCTCTATCTCTCTCCCTTCCTCTCTGTAAAAAATCAATAAAATATATTTTAAAAAAAAGAAAAAAGAAAAAGACAAACACACGGTTTCTACAAAAAGCCCACCCGCCCGGGTCCCCTGGTCAGCTGGGAAGCAGCTCGGTCTTCACCCTTTTAGGGGTCCTGCGGGGGGCAGGACTGTCCAGCTGCTCCCTCTTGGGGCTGATGGGCCCGGAACCATTGTGCTGAGCAGGGGGTTCGGTTGTGGACTCTCGCTTGGGGCTGGCCGGTGCTGGACCGTCGAACTGGGTGGGGGCCTCCTCCTTGGGCTCCAGCTTGGGGGCGGGCGGGCGGGGCAGGGGCGTCAGCGCCCTCTCCACCACGCGGGGCCCGTCCCAGGCGGGGATCTCCAGGCCCAGGTGTTTCATGAGCTGGGTCATGACCTCGTCTACGTAGCCGTGGATGCGGAGGTCAGCCTGGCGGTCCTGCGGGGGCAAGGACGCATGAGCGGAGGCAGAGGGTGCATCGGGTCCTGGGCTGGGGGAAAGGTCAGGGGCGGGCTCAACACATACGTGCTTGGTGGGCTGGAGGTTGACGATGACCAGCCTGCCTCCACGGCGCTTGGTGGCCAGCGGCAGGTTCCCGCTGGGCCCGATTTGGAGGGAGGTGCCTAGTGTGACAGACAGGTCCGCGATCCTGGGGCCGGGAGGCGGGGTTAGGCTGACCTCTCTACAAGGGTTTCTGCAGCCCTCCTCTGGCCTCACCCTTGGGGGTGGGGGTCTCAAACTCTACCGCAACATGCCCAGGTGCACCCCGGGAGGCCGAGCTTCCCTCCCACTGCTGGCAGAGGGGAGTTGCTGATGTGGGCGGGACCTCCACACTTGGACTCCTGAGTTGAATCCTGGCTGGGTAGCACTGGACAGAGGAGTCACCTTGCTAAAGTCTCAGTTTCCTTGCCTGTAAAATGGGCCCAGTGTAGAACCCCCTGGGCTGTGGTGAGTACCGTGTCTATGAAGCCCCTGACCCAGGGTCAGGTATGTAAGAGGGCTAGTACCTAGCAGCTGCCATTATTAGGGAAAATCAATGCCCAAATAGGGTTCAAGCCACCTCCTCCAGGAAGCCTCTCCTGACTCCACCTCTGAGCTGGAGCTCCTTGCCCTGTGCTGAAGCTGGTTGTGCTTTTGCCCCTCTCTCTGCCTGCCCCGCCCTGGGCTCATCCGGGGGTCTGACCTGCTGGCTTCATCAGCAAGAGTGAGGTCCCGTTCGGGCAGAGCATCCTCCCAGTCCAGGATGGTGTCTCTCAGCTTCCCCCTGCGATGGTGAGGGTTAGGGGGAGTCAGTATGGAGACCTGTCGCCTCCCCGGGAGCCCAAGGCATGGACAGGGGTCACTTACCTGCAGGCCCGCAGGCCCCTTGCCTTGGCCATGGTGCAGAGCCGGCCAGTGGCTTTGAGGCCCATGGTGCCCACCACAGTGTCCCGGACATATTGCCTACGTTGGAGAAGGAAAGAGGGATGGTGGGGCCTGGTCAAGCCCACCACCTTCCCACCTTAGGGCCCCACCCAGTGGTCCTTGTTCTCCCAGGGAAGTAAGGGCTACATGACTAGAATCTAAGCACAGGGAAACATCAAACATGCCCAGAGGAGGGGCAGGGGAGGGAGAGTTCCATGAAACAGCTGCTTCGCAACATCAACAGCATGGGAAACAGAGAAAGGCCAGGAACTGTTCTAGACAAAGGAGACTAAAGAGAAGTGACAGTGACATGCAGAATGTGACCTGGCTTGGACCTTGGACGAGGAGAAAAATAGCAATGATGGGAGCACGGGGAATATTAATTGGAGATGGAATCATCATGTTACGTGGTTTTTACATTTCCCAACTTTAACAACTACACTGTGGCTGGGGAAGAGAATACCGAAGCTTGAGGGAGATAAATGTCTTAAGGGTTTTGGGGCAAAGGATCAGGAAGCCTGCCACTTATTCTTGAACAGCACAGCAAACCCTGGTAACAGAGAGAGAAGGGAAGACAAATTGTGGCAAAACAGTAATATTGGGAATCTATTCAGGGGTCAGCAAACTATGGCCCCAGGGATCAAATCTGGCCCTCCTGTTATGTTTTTATAAATAAAGTTTTATTGGCACATGGCCATGCCGATTCCTTTATGTGTCACTTATGGTGGCTTTTGCACTACAACAGCGGAGTCAATGGTCATGAGAAAAACAGTCTGGCCCACAAAGCTAAAAATATTTATCATCTGGCCTTTTTTTTTTTTAATATATTTTATTGATTTTTTACAGAGAGGAAGGGAGAGAGATAGAGAGTTAGAAACATCGATGAGAGAGAAACATCGATCAGCTGCCTCCTGCACATCTCCTACTGGGGATGTGCCTGCAACCCAGGTACATGCCCTTGACCGGAATCGAACCTGGGACCTTTCAGTCCGCAGGCCGACGCTCTGTCCACTGAGCCAAACCGGTTTCGGCACCATCTGGCCCTTTACAGGAATGTTTAACTGCTGGTCTAGGTTAAGTATGAGTTCATCATACATTCTTATGCATTTTTCCATTGGTTTGAACATTCTTCAAATATGGAGGAAAAAAATTTTTATACCAAGTGTAAGTGTGGGAAGGGGGGGTCTCACTTGTGCCCCAGTTCCCAAGAGCCCACGTACAGGAGGTGGGCAGGGTCACGCTCCTGCCACTGACACCCACAGTTATCCATATCTGTGAGGCTCCCCCACAGAGGAAGACACGTCCACAGCCCACTTATTCCAGGAAGGGCTCTGGCTCAGCCTTCTCGGACCCGGGGTCACACCCGTCAGCCCACAACCCTATTATGGGTTGAACTGTGTGCCCCATATGATATGTTGGAGTCCTGATCCCGGTACTTTAGAATGTAACCATATTTGGAAAGAGGGTGGCTGCAGAGGTCATAGTTAAGATGAGGTCACACTGGAGTAGTGTGGCCCTGGTCCCACACTAGTATCCTTGTAAGAAAGGAGACACAGAGGAGACGGGCATGTGACAACAGAGGCAGAGGCTGGAGTGCTGCATCTACAGCCAAGGGACGCTCAGAAGGTCAGAAACCTCCAGAAGCCAGAGCGGTCAGAAGGATCCCCCTGCGGGTTTCAGAGGGAGCACGGCCCTGCCAACACCTGGATTTTGGACTTCTAGCTTCCGGAACTGTGAGGACACACATTTCTGTTGTGTTAAACTACTTGGTTTGTGATTATGTGTGGCAGCCACAGGAAATGAATACACCTCCCCAGGAGGAAGATGTGTCCTGCTGCCCCACACCCCCAGGGTCAGACCCCAGTCCTGTCCCCCCACCCTGGGTCTCTTGGTCTCAGATTCAACTCATAAGGCCCTTTTGCAGAGCCCAACCTGGAAGGGACAAAAAATGGGCCTGGGTCACCATACCTTGCCTGCCCCCTCGCCCTTGTGACACTCACCTCTTACACTTGACACATTCTTCTACAAACATGTTCCCATGAAGCTCTGCCAGCTTGTCCCTGTGGGAGGAGAAGAGGTTTGGTGGTGCCTGGGCTCCCTGAATCCTAAGGCTTTGGGTCTGGTGCCCAGTCCTCCTCCTCTAGGAAGCCTTACCTAAACCCTCATCCACAGGATCCATGGACTCCCTCCTTCTGGTTTCTCCGGGTGTGCAACCCCAGGCAGCTGGCCCAACCTCTCGGAGCCCAAGGAATCATTAACCTCACAGCTTACCCTACCTCCATACCTGGGCAGCCCATTCTATTAACAAAATCCACCCATAAGGGTGGTGGAACCTCCCACTGTCACCAGGTCTGAAGGATGGAAATTCTAATTCCCAGTTTGCAAAGGAAGAAATTGAGGTGATAGGTGGCTCTGGAACATGTGCTCTGACACAGAGGAATATGAAATCAACTCTTAGCACTGTTGCTTCCCTGCTGTGTGACCTTGGGCAGGTCACCTAACCTCTCTGTGCCTGAATCCCCATCTGTGAAATAGGATGACAGTGTCCAACTCTTAGGATGTTTGAGGGAACAATGATTAGGCCTGGAAGGCTCTTTTCTATGGCTCCCTCTGTCACCTCCTTCATGTCCCTACTCAAATGTCACAGCCACCCTGACCTCCCTGTCAAAAGTTGCAATTCCCCACACAGTCCTCCCTGCACAACCCTCTCTTTTTCTTCTGTGGCAATGATCACTGTCGGACATAGAATTTAATACGTATGCTTATTTATCTTGTTTGCTGCCTGTTTCCTTCCCACTATAGCATAAGCCAGGAGGGCAGGGCTTTCTGTCTGTCTGGTATGCTATGTCCTGCCTCTAGAACTGAGATGGCATGCAGTAGGTGCTCAATAAATAGTTGTTGAGTGTGGCCCATTTTGCTCCTACCTGTACCCAGGTGGTGCTGGGGAATTGGTATCTCTCCAATTTGCACACAGAGACTGGTGTCACTGAGCAGTGGGCAGTGCATGCTGGGAGTGGCCTGGGTGAAGGCGAGGGAGCTGACCAAAAACCCATCAGTCAGGAAACTGAAGGCATTGAAATCCCCAGATACACTCCTGTCCCCTCCCCGCAGCGGCTCCCCTCTATCTCTGGTGGCTTTGTCACATCCACCTACACACCCCAGCTCAATGCTGCCCAGGTGTAGGGACCTGGACTTCTGTGTTTTTGTAGAAGCTCTAAACACCCGTGCCACAGGAATGTATTTGCTATACGTTTGCTTTTATTTCTAGAAACGTCTACACAGGCCGTAAGGGCTAGGTCTGCAGCCACCTACCTAGTGAATTACTCTGCTTGGAGGGACAATAATGTGCCCAGCAGTTACAGCTCGAATAGGGCCCCAGGGTCACCCAGCCAGGAAGGCTGGGGTCTTCCTTTCTCAGGTATTTACATGTTGAAATAGATGAAGGCCCAGAACTTGGAGACATTGCTAGGTCAGAAGAGCTGTCTGACTCCTGGAGAAATTTTATTTGTGCCTGAAGCCTGGAGTTAGGACTCGGCCCATTTCAGAAGTGCAGAGGACGGCTGCCTCAGTCTCCTCTGCAAGCAGAGACAAGTCCTTTCCCTCCCCGCTTGCCTGGAGGGCCTGGTTACTTGTATGAACTAACTGGGGCTCTCGTTGTCCCCAAGGGTAAGATCAGGGAAAGTGGGTAGGGAGGGTGACACACTTGGCATTAAGGAATCAACCTTTCTGCCCAAAACCAATGTTCACATTCAGAGTAAAAGTTATCAAGACGAATATTAAAATGCAACTGTAGCCGAAACCAGTTTGGCTCAGTGGATAGAGCGTTGGCCTTCGGACTGAAAGGTCCCAGGTTCGATTCCGGCCAAGGGCATGTACCTTGGTTGAGGGCACATCCCCAGTAGGAGATGTGCAGGAGGCAGCTGATCGATATTTCTCTCTCATCGATGTTTCTAACTCTCTATCCCTCTCCCTTCCTCTCTGTAAAAAATCAATAAAACATATTTTTAAAAAATAAAATAAATAAATAAAATGCAACTGTAAATCCTAGACCCTGACCACCCTCCTCCCCACCTCAAGGGAGATTGCAGCCACCCTGGGACCTGAAAAAAGGGGACGAATTCTTGAGATGTGCCCAGGAAGCACTGACAATGACAGCTCTGGTGGGAGAAGTCCTATTCAGTGTCAAGTGTTGTCCCCTGTGGCCTTGCTGAACCGCCACATCGCCCTCCCAAGGGAGGGCTGCCATCAACCTCTATTCTGCAAATAAGGAACGAAGTCCAGAGAGAGGGAGCGGGTGTTACCTAGGAAAGCCAGAGCGCACGTGCAGCCCATCCACGTTCTGGCTGACCAGGAAGCGGAGAAGGCCCACGCGCTCCAGCTGCACCAGCGCCATGTGGGTCTGTGTGGGCCGTGCGCTCTCGAAGGTGGTGTCGAACTTGGGAGCCAGGCCCCGCTCCTCCATCGTCCAGACGCCATGGGGGCCTCTGAAGGTGGCATGTGGGGAGAGATGCAGACAAAGAGTTTAGGGATCAGAGCAAGGGGGGACATAAAAAGAGACAGACAGCCTGGCCGGTGTGGCTCAGTAGTGAGCGTTGACCCATGAACTAGGACAGTGATGGCGAACCTATGACACGCCCATCAGAGGTGACATGCGAACTCATTTTTTTGGTTGATTTTTCTTTGTTAAATGGCATTTAAATATATAAAATAAATATCAAAAATATAAATCTTTGTTTTACTATGGTTGCAAATACCAAAAAATTTCTATATGTGACACGGCACCAGAGTTAAGTTAGGGTTTTTCAAAATGCTGACACGCCGAGCTCAAAAGGTTCGCCATCACTGAACTAGGAGGTGACAGTTTGATAGTCAGGGCACATGCCTGGGTTGCGGGCTCGATCCCCAGTAAGGGATGTACAGGAGGGAGCCAATCAATGATTCTTTCTCATCACTAATGTTGCTACCTCTTTCTCTCTCCTCCTTCCTCTCTCTGAAATCAATTTTTTTAAAAAAGAGAGACAGACAGCCCTGGCTGGGTGGCTTAGTTGGTTGGAGCATCTTCCCGTACACTAAATGGTTGTAGGTTTGATTCCCGGTCAGGGCACATACCTAGGTTGTGGGTTCAATCCCCATTCAGGGAGCATACGGGAGGCAACTGATCTATGTTTTTCTCTCTTTCTCTAAGAATCAATAACAACATATCCTCCAGTGAGGATTTTTAAAAAAAGAGAGACAGAGAATTGAAGATAGACAGAGAAAGACAGAGAGAGAGAATGAGACAAAGGGTTTGGAAAGTAGGGGAAAGAGAGATCGAGAGGGAGGAAGAGGAGGAAGAAGAGAGAATAGTGTACACCAAGGGCAAAAATTAATTATTCAGTTCAACCAAGTTACTGTCGCTGCACTGAGCCTGGCCCTGTGCTGGGTGATGCTGGGGACCTAGCGGAACCAGGCCCTGCCCAAGGAGTCCTTGATCTTGTCAGGGGAGACACTGTGGGCACAGACCCTTCAGCCCTGAGGGCTGGGCTGACCCGGTGGAGGCAGTGAGGGTTGTGTGAGGACTATGGAAAGGCTTCCTGGAGGAGGCTGAGCTGTCTCTTACACTGTAAGAGGGAAGGCAGGGCAGTTCAGGCAGAAGGGTAAGCAAAGGCCTGGGGTGCTGGCAACAGCCTGTGCCTTTGGGGAAATGCAAGTGGCCTGGGGGCTACAACGGGAGCGGGAGGTTGAGGAGATAACCTAGGGCTGGGTGGGGAAGGACTTGGAACTCTCCTGTGGAGCAATGGGGAGCCATGGCAGGTTATGGAGGAGGGGGCGGGGAATTCATGCCTTAGAATTCTAACATTCCTCCAAGGAATCTGCTCTTCTGCTACTGGCCCAGGAACTTGAAAAACAGTATAAATGCAATAGGCCTGCCCTTTGGGGCAGGGTTGCGAACTCAGCAACTACAGGAGCAATTCGGGGGCCACCAGGTTGAGAACCTTGCTTTTCAGCTACAAAATTCTTGTCACACAGGCTGCCTGGAGTGTGGGTGGTTTATCAGATTTCACACCCTCAGTTACGGGTGAGGAAACTGAGGTCCAAATGGTTAAGCCCCTTGCCAGGTACCAGGTCTGAAAGAAAAATATTTGCGAGTGTGGCGCTAACTGACCCTGATATGAATCTCCCTGTTTTCTGGGTAATAGTAGCCTGATCTTTAGCTATGCACAGTGAGCCCCGCATCCCTTGTAGCCAGGAATGGACAGGTGACCAAGTTTTGGGGTGAGTGAAATGCTGGGTGTGATTTAAACGGACAAGTCTGGAGGGGAGGGGTCTTTCCCATCCCAAATACCCAGGGGATGGAGGATCAGCGAGGGGAAGGCAGCAGGATGGATTCCGATGCCTGGGTATCTGTGGCTCACAGGGAAGCCCTCAGCAGCTAGCAGGTCCTGCCTCGACTGCCCCTCCACACCTACAGACCTGAAGTCAGGGATGCCCGAGGCGGTGCTGATGCCAGCGCCCGTGTGGAACACCACATGGGAGGACTGCCAAACCAGCTTTGCCAGCTCCCACACCTTCCGCTCCAACTCCTCAGGGGGGTCGAAGATCTGTTGTGCGAGAGAGCAAAGGGCAGTGATGTGATCAAAACCTGTCCCACAGTTGCAAGGCCACTAGCCACAGACCGAGCTGCCCCTGCTTCGACGAGAGTGAATCCGAAAAGGCAGCTTGTCATCATGTCCCTCCTCTGCCCACAGCCCTCCAGGGCTCCCACCTTCCTCGGGCCAAAGCCCAAGTCCTCCCTGTGGCCCCAAATTCTCTTTTCCTAGCCTCCCTCACCTCCTTTAGGTCTTGGTTCAGAAGACACCTCATTTATACACTTAGGTTCACACTAGCATTACTTACAACAGCTAAAACACAGAAGCAACCCAAGTACCCATTGATGAATGAATGGATAAACATAATTCTGACACACGCAACAAGGTGAATGAACCTTGAGGGCATTGTTTGGAGTGAAAGAAGCCAGACACAAAAGGACAAATACTGCCCTAGCTGTGCTCAGTGGTTAGAGCGCCGGCCACAGACTGAAGGGTCTCAGGTTGGATTCCGATTAAAGGCTCATACCTCGGTTGCAGGCTCGATCCCCAACCCCAGTCAGGGCACCTGCTGGAAGCAAACAATCTATGGGTCTCTCTCACATCGATGTTTCTCTCTCTGTCTCTCTCCATCCCCTCTACTCTCTCTAAAATTCAGTGGGAAGAAAAATCCTCAGGTGAGGTTAACAAACACAAAGGACAACCCTAGCCAGTCCGGTTCAGTGGATAGAGCGTTGGTCTGCGAATCAAAGGGTCTCGGGTTCGATTCCGGTCAAGGGCATGTACCTCGGTTGCAGGCTCCTCCCTGGCCCAGGCCCTGGTCAGGGCTCATGCAGGAGGCACCCAACTGATGTGTTTCTCTCACATCGATGTTTCTGTCCTTCCCTCTCTCTTCCACTCCCTCTAAAAATCAATCGAAAAACATCCTCGGGTGAGGATTAAAAGAAAAAAAAAGGACAAATACTGTGTGATTCCACTTATGAAGTTCCTAAGGGAATCAAATCCATAGAAACAGGAAGCAGATGATGGGTGCCAGGGGCCAGGGGAGGGGGATCGGGAGTTACGGGTTTAATGAGGTCAGAGCTTCAGTTTGGGAAGATGACAAAGGTCTGGAGATGTGTGGTGGGGATGGCTGTGCAACATGGATATACTTATGCCATTGACTGTAAGTGCACAGTAAGATGACAAGTGTTATGAAAGGTGCACTTCGCCATAACAGAAAACACTGAAAAAGCCACCTCAGGGATCCTCCCCGCCACCTGGCTCCATGCAGCCCCCGCGCTCACCCCCGCCTGCTTCCTTTCCTCCCGAGGCCCTCTCAGCTCCCGCCTCACTGCCTGTATTTACTTGCTGCTTCTCTCTTTCCCCCCTGGAATGAGGGGTTTTTGTCTGTTTTGTCCCCTGCTGTGGCCCCAGGACCTAGAAAGTGCCTGGTGCACAGTAGGTGCTCAATAAACAGTTGAGGAATGAAGCCAACACAGGCAGGCGAGGAACCCGGCTTCCAGAGGGATTCGCACCATCTAAGAGCTCCTTGCATGTGTGTCTGACTCAGAACGAACCGAGCAGCTTTTATGGAATGAGGGCAATCCCCCGCCAGCCCCCCAAGTTTACAGAAGGGGAGACTCCTCTTCAGAATGGAGGTGACAAGCCCGAGGTCTCAGGATGCGAAGGGGACTTCTCTCGGAGTAGCTGGAGGGAACATCCATCCATCCGAGGTTCCTGCCCAGCTCACAAACTGCTTCCATCGCCCACAGGACACAGCCAACTCCCCAGGCTGGCATGTGGGGCTGTCATGGAGGGTCTGGCATGGAGGGGCTGGCACGGGGGACTGGCATGTGGGGCTGGCATGGAGGGTCTGGCATGGGGGCTGGCATGGAGGGCTGTCCTCGCCTGCCTCTAGTTTACTGTCCCCGAGCGCATTTATCCCGCCCCCGCCCCCGCCTTGGCCCCTGCAGCGCCTTCCGCCGAGAACTACATCCCGGGCTCCCCCATCAGAACTTCGGGACTTGGCCACGCAGGCCCTTCCCTTCGTACCAGCCCCGCCCGCCCGGGCTGGGCATCTTCGCGCCCCCGGGCGCGCTGGGGGGCGTCACTTCCCACCCATCCTCAGGGGGAAGTCCCTCCCATTGTCTAGCTTCGGTGCCTCCTGAGAGTCCCCATGCCCCGCTGCCGCCCGGCCCGCGGCCACGGAAGGGGCGGCCTGCGGGGACCCCCGGCCACGCTCACCTCCGGGAGGCCGCACTTGCCCTTATCCGCGTACGGCGATAGCCCCGCCGCGTAGTTCACCGACATCCTCGCCCCCCACGGGAACAATAAAATTTCCCTTGTTGAGGCCACTTCCGCCGGAAGTCGGGAGGAGCGCGGCAGAGGAGGGGCCGCCCCGCCGCTCCCTCCAAGGCGCATGCGCCTCTGGCTGACGCCTCAGGCGCCATGTTTACTGCTGGTAACAGAGGCCGGCGCGCTTCCCACCGCTCGCGGGGCGCGGGGGCGGGGCTGTGAGCCCGCGGGGCGCGGGGCGGCCGCCCGCGTGAGTGTTCTCAGTCGCCGCTGGTGCGAGGGACACAGCCATTGCGCCTTTTCATAAATTAGTAAACTGATGCCCCGCCTCCGCCCCCACCCTGCGGAGGATGCAGTCACAGAGAAGGGTCCCGGGACTCGGACTTCCAGAAGCCCAAGGTGCTTCCCACCGCGCATTTCAGAAGTTTATAAAGTTACAAGCGAAGTGTATGTAAGGCGGGGAGCCTCACTAGAGAGAACTCTGGGTGGCACTGTTATCTGACTGTCCAGGTGGGTGATGGCCGCTCGGCAGGATGGCCCCGTGGGCACCGGAGGCGGAGAAGGCGGCCTTTAGGGCGCATTGAAGAAGCACGTCCCGAGCGGCCCCTCTGGAGCCTGCCCACCCTTGCTCCCCATTTCTTTCTCATTCCTGCTCCCCTCCTCCCCCAAGTTCTAAGGGTCCCAGAGACTTGCAACCAGGGAAGCCGTGGGCAGCGGCAGCTCATCCCAGGCTCACCCCTGAACCTGTCTCCAAGGCCCCCGTTCCTCTGACTTTTCAGTGAGCCCACAGCAGCTCTGCCTCCACTCACTCCTGTCCCTGTGACTTATTGGTGAGTCAACAGCAGCCCCACCGCGGCTCAGTTCTTCCTATAACAAGCAGTTCCCACCCCCACCCCCAGGTTCTCTGCTGTTGCTTCTTCTAGGCTAAGCCCCTCCTTGTTTCACTGTCCCCAGCTTTAATAAATGTGCTCTCAAAACAAACAAGCAAAACCGCCACACGTGTTGAGCACCTACTCCTGTGTGCTAAGGAGGCACCGGGAACAGAAGTGGCTGACGATGGCTACAAACCAGTGCCCGGGCAGTGGTGACAGGTGACTGAGGTGCAAGGAGGAAACTCAGAGGAGGCACCGACCCAGCCGGGGCATCCCGAAAGGCTTCCTGGGGGAGGGGATGTCACAGCCAAGATCTGAAGGGTGAGCAGGAGTGAGAGGGGGAGAAGGATCCAGTTGGGGGTGACATGGGGCACAGAAAGAGCGCTCCTGGCAGGGGGAACAGCAAGTGCAAAGGCTGGGAGGAGAGGAAGAGAGTAGCTCATTCCCGAAACTGAACTAGGGCCAGTGATGATAGGGAAGAACATCGGTGTCTTCCCACTAGATCCCTCTGGCCAACGGGCAGCCCCGCTGCCAACCTGCCTCCTCCCTCAGCTCATCCCCGGCCCCCTGGGGCTGCTGCCGCCGCTCAGAGCTGATCGGGTGTCAGAGCTGAGTGCACAGTGTTTCTGGTGCTCGCTGGTGGCCCAGCAGGGAGCGGGTAACCGGAGCCCGCAGTGCACACAGTGGCCTGGTGCTGGAGTCGCTGGAGCTGCAGGAGGTAGGAGAGGAAGGAGAGAAGGGAGGCCTGGGATGGGGGCCCCGTTAGGACCTCAGGTTCCTGTCCCCTGAGCCCTAGCAGGTGGGAGAAAGGAGGGGCCGGAATATATCCCAGCCACACCGAGGGACTGCCCAGGCACCCTGACAGACACGCACTTGTGGGTGCATGCACCTCCCACTTCTCAGCCTCAGTCCGTCTAGTATCGGGTATGTACCCTCCTTTCTTGCTGCTTAGTATCCTGTCTGGCCTTCAGGCCCTGTTTTTATATCATCGCCTCTTCGGGAAGCGGCTTCCTAGATGAGGGCACTTCCCCCTCCCCCAAGCCGACAGATTCCCACCTGCTCAAGCAACCTGTGGACTCCTCTCGTGGGTGTCTCATTACACTCTTCTCTGGGTGTGATTGAGTCCTTCAGACAGGGGTAAAGAAAAAGGATGGGGTGGGTGGTGAGCAAAAGGGGTACATTGAGTGAATGCAGTACATTGAAGAGGTGAATGAACGGATGGGCAGTAGATGGATGAGTGGGTGAATGGAAGAGTGAATGGATTTATGGAAGGGTGGATGGATGGTTGGATGGTAAGTTGATAAGTCAGTGTAGGGTGGATGGACGATGGATGAATGAGTAGATGGGTGGGTGGGTTTTGGATGTTTAGGTGAGTGCATACATGGGTGGGTAGGTAGATGGGTGGGTGGGTGAGTGGATGGCTGGATAGGTGGATAGGTGGGTGGGTGATGGATGGAGAATAAAGCATGGTTGGAGGGTGCATGAAGGACCACGAGAAGATGAGTTGGGCGGGTGAGTTGGTGGGGGGGATATACAAATCCTGAGGTAGGAAGATGGATGCACAGGTGAGTGGGTAGATGGATTTAAGCATGGGTTGCAGGGCTGGGGGGAGAAGGATGGGTTGGAGAAGTCATGGGCAGCTGGGCAGGTGAAAGACACGCCTTCACAGAAATCTCGGACATAGGAAGGGGTCCTGAGCCCCACATCTAGCAAAACATCCCCTGGAGGCATACCTGTCTGACCTGCCTATTCTTGCACATGCATGGAATACAGAACAGGCCAAGGTGCACAGGCATGCATGCACACACATGCCTCATGCTTGTGTGTGCATATGCATGCACATAACCATCGACCCAGACCTCCCCCTACCCTACCGCCCACCCCCCGCCCCGTGGGTGACTTTCCTCCATGCTTTTACTCATGCGGAAGCCAGGCTGGTAAAAGGGGACTTAGCTGCAAGAATGTTCTCTCTGACTCTCCAAGAAACATGCCTCTGTGCTAAGAGCCTCAGCTCTGGGCCTGGCCCCCACAGAGCCCCTGTCTATTCAGGATGATAGAACTAGCCCAGACACTGTGAGCTTATGGAGCCAGGGCTGGGTTAGAAGGGACCCAGGCAGGGCTGAAGGAACCAAATTTGGTGAGCTAGAGCTCTGCCTGCTGGTGAGAGGCAAAACTGATCAATCAGAACATGGGATTTTGAAACTGGGCTGCATCGGATGAATAGGAGTTCACCAGAGAAGGAATAAAGAAAGGAACATTTTAGGTAGAAATAACTGCACAGTCAAAAGCTTGGAGACCAGAAAAAACCTGATCTTTTTGGGCCGCAGGAAATAGTGGCGAATGTGTTTTTGAGCCCCTACTGTTTGCTGACCCAATGCCTCAGGCCTCACTGAAAACTAACCATGAGTTGGTCAAGAGGGGATATCTTCCTTAATTTAAGGGTGAGAGACGTGAAACTGAGGGCAAATGCCCAGCTGAAGGACACACAGCAGTTAGGAGATGGGGCATGTCTGTGTCCTGCTCAAGGGGCCAGGGTGGCGCAGGGAAGAGGAAGTGGTCCTTCCGAGGAGGGGAAGGCTGCTGACCCTCCTGCTCGCCAAGACTGATCCCCTTCGCCCTGTCCTTTCCCAGGTGGCCTGGGTTGAGGAGAAGCCTTGTGTGCTGGCCATGAAGACTCTCCGGGCTCGATTTAAGAAGACAGAGGTAAGTCTGAGGCCACTAAGGTGCATGCTGTCCCCCACCCTCAGGTGGCTGTCCCCAAAGCCTGGCTGAAGATCCACTGGGCCTTTGGGCCATTATCTTCTGCCCAGCAGATTCTTCTGGCAGCTTCCGTAGGACCAGGGTCCTCCCTGTTCAAAACTCTCCCATAGTTCCTCACCTCCCACCGGCGCCAGTTTACCCCTTTATTTCCTCTCTACTGCCCCCTGCTGTCATGATGTCCTCACGGTCTCCTGTTCAGGCTTTCCAGCCACCATGCCTTTGCCTAAGCTGCTCCTCCACCTGGAATGCCGCTCCCAGAATTGTGGCCTCCCACACCCTTCCCATCCCTTCTAATTTGGCTCCAATAACACGTCTTCCAGAAGATCTGTTCTCCCCAGCTACAGTGACCACTTGATTTTCTGAGGACTCACTTTCTTGGGGACCTTGATCTCTTTTTTTGTTTTTAATAGGCCACTTTTTTATAGTTTTCATATGTCAGAGCAACTTCACATTCAAGGAATTTAATTGATTAAAAAATACAATTCAGCCCAGTCGGCGAGGTTCAATTGGTCAAGCGTCGTCCTGGGCACCGAAAGGTTGCTGGTTTGATTCCAGGTCAAGGGACATAGCTGGGTGGCGGGTTTGATGTCCGGGTCTCTCTCTCTCTCTCTCTCTATCTCTTTTCCTCCCTCTCCCTCTCTCATTTTCTTCTCTCTAAGCATGTACTCAGATGAGGATTAAAAACAACAATACTGTCATTATCTACATATTTTTACTGTCACATATTAGGTGTTTTTTCAAGTCACATTTAATTGTCAGTATTTTACATGATAAAGCTGCCAACTACCCTTGGGGAAAAATTTTATTGAACTTATCGAGGTGACATTGGCTAATAAAACTATATAGGTTTGAGATGTACAATTCTATAATACATCATTTGTATATTGTATTGTGTGTTCACCAGATCTCTTGCTTTTGACTATTTATTCAGCAAACATTTGCATCAGGCATTGTTTGGGCATGGAACAAACAGCAATGAACAGGGCAGACAGAAATCTCTGTCGTCAGGCGCTGACAGCCGGGTGGGGGAGATGAACATGAAACAAGATAAATGAGTGGAAAAGCATATTTTGTGCCATTGAGACAAAGAAAGTAAGGAAAGGGGATTGGAGTGTCTAGGGCAGGGGTCCTCAAACTACGGCCCGCGGGCCACATGCAAATACAAATATTGTATTTGTTCCCATTTTGTTTTTTTACTTCAAAATAAGATATGTGCAGTGTGCATAGGAACTGGTTCATAGTTGTTTTTTTAAACTATAGTCCGGCCCTCCAACGGTCTGAGGGACAGTGAACTGGCCCCCTGTTTAAAAAGTTTGAGGACCCCTGGTCTAGGAAGACAGTTGTCAGTCAATTGAAACTGAACTGTGTAGGATGAATAGGTTGCAATTTTATTTTTATTTTGAAAATACTTTTTTTTAGAGAGAGAGAAAGAGAGAGAGGAACATTGATTTGTTCCACTTGTTCTTGCATGCATTGGTTGATTCTTATGTGTGCCCTGACCAATCAAATCTGCAATCTTGGGTATCAGGACAATGCTCTAACCAACTCAGCTACCCAACCGGGGCTAGGTTGCACTTTTAAACCGGTTGTCAGCAAAAGCCTTTCCAAGAAGCTGATATTAGAGCAAAGACCAGAAGGGAAAGAAGGAGAGACTTGTGTGTTTACTTGAGGGAACTGCATTTCAGCCAAAGGGAATAGCCAGTGCAAAGGCCCTGAGGTGGGGTCCAGCTGGCTTCCCTTAAAGCTAGCTTTTTTTCAATCCTCACCGGAGGATATTTTTCCATTAATTTTTTCCCCCATTGATTTTTAGAGAGAGTGGAAGGGAGGGGGAGAGACAGAGAGAGAGAAACATCGTTTGGTTGCCTACTGCATGCATGCACCCCAACCAGGGCCGGGGATCGAGCCTGCCGTGGAGGTACGTGCCCTTGACCAGAATTAAACCCAGGACCCTTCAGCCCTCAGGCTGACGCTCTATCCACTGAGCCAAACCAGCTAGGGCTTGAAACTATATCTTGGACTGTGTACCTCCAGAGGGAAGTGCTGCTTCTTCTGTCATCCCCACCCCCTCCTGCCCCCCAGTCCCTGCCAATGTGGGGGCCAGCCCAGGGCGTAGATTAAGAAACCTCAGTGAGGCCCTAACCGGTTTGGCTCAGTGGATAGAGCGTCGGCCTGCAGACTCAAGGGTCCCAGGTTCGATTCCGGTCAAGGGCATGTACCTTGGTTGCGGGCAAATATCCAGTGTGGAGTGTGCAGGAGGCAGCTGATCAATGTTTCTCTCTCATCAATGTTTCTAACTCTCTCTCTCCCTTTCTCTCTGTAAAAAATCAATAAAATATATTTTTAAAAAAGAAACCTCAGTGGGGATTTGCACGTAGAGTCAGAATGCCCCTTTGTGCTGACCTTGATCAGGCGTGACTTCGCACTTACAGCACGAAGAAACCAGGTCCAGAGAGGTTACCTCCCCTCTGTCAGTCACAGAGCACCCAAAGCCAAGTGGCAGCATGAAGTCCAAACACACATGTGCCTGACTTTTCACTAAGTGATAGGGCCTTCTGTCGGCAGGCAGAGCCCAGAGCAATCAGAGAGGCTGCCTGGAGGAGGCAGCACTGGAGAGGAACCTGGAAGAACAGGGAAGATTTAGACAAGTGAAGGCATACAGGAGGGGGTCAGGGACCAGCTTGGGCAAAGGTTCAGAGGCTAGACCGGGCCTGGTTGATTTAGGGACATACGGGATTATAAGCAGGTTCTTCTGGCTGGAGCAGAGAACATAAGGGGGTGCTGAGGGCAGAGAGGGCCCAGCCAGAGGAGTCCTTGAAAGCCAGAAAACGGGGGCAGGGCCACAAGCCTGGTTTCCAAGTCAGGTGGCTCTGGGTTAGAAGCCTGTCCTGGACAAGCTGGGTGACTTTGGATCTGTGGCCACCCATTCTGTGGGTTCCCTCAGTTTTTTCAGCTAATTTTGTTTTATTTATTGATTTTAACATTGCTTTTCGTTTTTAAATTTATTTTAATTTTATTATTCATTTTTAATTGAGTATTATTGAATTCATTTTATTTTATTTGTATTCAGATGCTATAAATATCTTACCATGTATTTTTCTGATGTTAGTGCATTTAATTCTCTTAATGAAATGGTAGCTTTCATTATCCCCATTTTATATATGAGGAATGGAAGCCCAGAAAGGTTAAGGAATTTGCCCAAGGTCACATAGCTTGGAATTGAGACACCAGACTTCCATCTCCCAGGGCTGTGTTGCTGTGAACATGATCTTGACTTTTGGGGGGGGGGGGCGGGGGGGGGGGCCAGTGCATTGATTGAGAAGAAAACGAGAGAGAGATTGAGAGAGAGAGAGAGAGAGAGAGAGAGAGAGCGAAATAGAGAAAAAATAATAACTGACTCATTAACCTACAAAACATGACATAAGCTCAGTTTCATTTACTGTGGAATGACCCTAAATTTTTACCTCCAGTTTGGAATCGATTCCTAACTTGAATTTTTCACATTAGCCCCCAAGAATTTCTGAGAAGTTGTCGCCAGTAGTTAAACCAAACAAATAACTTTAATTTCAAAAGCCGACTTATTTTGAAATAAAGTCTTTCAAAAAGTTTTGTGCAACTAAATAAAAAAGACTCCTAATTCAGGGCATGGGTGTGTTTTGATAGGTGTGTGGCACAGAGTCAAGGGGGAGAGAACGGGGACGGGAGGGTTTTAAAATGTCCAGTTGGGTGTGAGGGTCTCCGGGTGTCTGGGGGGTGGGAATAGTGTTTGCTCTGAGCAGGGAGGCGCCTGGGTTGGGCTGGGGGAACTGGAGCTGTAGCAGCAGCTGGGAGGCCTGGGGGAGTAGCTTGTCCTCCATCCCCCGCCCCCCCCACACCCAGCATCTGCCATCCCTCCCTCCGCCCCGGCTCCAGTTTCTCAGCAGGCAGCAGGAGTCAGGTTCAGCTTTTGTTCAGCTCCCCGAGGGAAGAAAGCAAACACCCGTGCCTGCAGAGATCCCACCTCAAGTCTCTGCGGACCTTTATTCCTCTCTTCTCAGCACACACGGTCCAGCCCTCACACCTTTGCTCCAGTCCTTCTCTGCTGCCTCCCGCTCCATTCTGCTCCCTCTAATACCAGCCTTTTCTTCAAGGCCCCGGCAGGTGGCAATACTTGAGCTGGGCCTTTCGCAGCCCTCTCTGGGCCTCGGTGTTCCCATCCATCAAATAGGAGTTAACTGGGGCTCGTCTCCCACGGACCTGCTGCCCTGATTTCGGGTTTTGAAAAATCCCACAAGAAAGAAGATTGGGGTGTTAGAGATTCATAGACTCCCAGTGCCTCAGTGCTTCCTGGAAAACCAATCTCTCTCTTTCTCTCATATTTATTCAACAAACATTTATTAAGCACGTACAGTGTGTCAGGCCCTGTTTAGGTTCTTATGTGGTTTAATGCTCTGTTCTCACTGTCCTGAAATTATTTAAACATAGTCATCTTTTTCTTTTAATGTATATATATATATATATATATTTTTTTTTACTGATTTCAGGGAGGAAGGGAGAGGGAGAGATAGAAACATCAATGATGAGAGAGAATCATTGATCGGCTGCCTCCTGTACACCCCCTAATGGGGATCGAGCCCGTAACCCAGCATGTGCCCTTGACTAGAATTGAACCTGGGACCTTTCAGTCTGTAGGCTGACGCTCTATCCACCGAGCCAAACCAGCTGGGGCTATTTTTTTCTCTTTATTTTATTTTTCCCTCCATCACCATTTATCCCTCTTATATCCTCCCCCACCTCCACCCACCCCTTACCTTGAAATTCTTTTTTCTAAATATATTTTTATTGATTTCAGAGAAGGAAGAGGGAGAGAGATAGAAACATCAATGATGAGACAGAATCATTGACCAGCTGCCTCCTGCACGCCCCCTGTTGGGGACTGAGCTGGCAACCTGGGCATGCGCCCTGACTGATTGAACTGTGACCTCCTTGTTCATAGGTCAATGCTCAACCACTGAGCTACACAGGCCAGGCTTATCTTGAAATTTTTTGTTGTTATTGTTAATCCTCACCCGAGGATATTTTTTCTGTTGATTTTAAGAGAGAGTGGAAAGGAGGAGGAGAGATAGAGAGAAACATCGATGTGAGAGAGACATATTGATTGGCTGCTTCCCACACAAACCCCAACTAGTGCCAGAGACCAAGCCTCAACCAAGGTATGTGCCCCTGACTAGGAAATCAAACCTGAGACCCTTCAGTCTGTGGACTGATGCTCTAACTACTAGACAAAACCGGCTGGGCTTACCTTGAAATTCTTAATAATTTTTTAACAAGGGAGCCCCGAATTTCCCTTTGGCATTGGGCCCTGCAAAATCTGTCCCCAGTACCTGCTAGGGATACAGCAGTAACCAAGATGGACCAAAATCCCTGCCCGTGTGGAAATGACTTTCTAGGGAAGAGGCCAAGAAGAAACAGAATGGAAGAAGAAAAAAAGAAAAAGAAACAATGTTTTCAGAAAGGTACACAGTATGACATCAGATGGTGACAAGAGCAATGAAGGAGAAATAAACCCTACGAAAGGGCTAGAGAGTGACAGGGTGGTCAGAGCAGGCTGTCTGAAGGAGTGGCTCCCAGTGCAGACCGTGGTAGAGGAATCAGCCATGTGGGCCGCAGGGGAGGGATGGCGCCCGGAAAGGAGGCTGTGGCAGGACGGGTTGGGCCAGGGGAAATAACGTAGGGGGAGATGAGCCCAGGCACCTGACAAGGGGCGGAATCAGCCATGTGGGCCGCAGGGGAGGGATGGCGCCCGGAAAGGAGGCTGTGGCAGGACGGGTTGGGCCAGGGGAAATAACGTAGGGGGAGATGAGCCCAGGCACCTGACAAGGGGCGGGGGTGTTTAGAACAGGGGTGGGCACATTTTTCCTGTTCAGGGCCAGACAGTAAATATTTTTGGCTTCTTGGGCCCTCAGGCCTCAATTCTGCCATCGCAGCTTGGGAACAGCCATGGCCGTCTTTAATGGATGGACATAGCTCTGTCCCAATAAAACTTTATTTGTGGACCCTGAAATGTAAATTTCACATGATTTTCACGTGTCACGAAATATTATTCTTTTTCTTTTCCCCCAACCACTTATAAGTGTAAATTTCACTCTGAGCCCTTGAGCCTGACAGACCAGGCAGGGGTGGGATTTGGCGGAGGATCATCACTGTGTGCAGATCCTGCCGCAGGACTTCCTGGGCCTGTGAGCAGTCTGCATTTTATGCAAGTAAGATCGCTGGATTGCATGTAACATTATTATATTTAAAATCATTTTCTTGAAATATTTTAAAAAATAGAAATAATTTTAAAAAGACACCTGGGCGGGGGCGGGGGAGGGGGGGGCGGGGGGAGACCGTGAGAGGCTTTGGAGCAGGAGAGAGAAAGAGAGGATCTGATGCAGGCTTTAGGAAGCTGGTAGACAAGGAAAGGGGACCAGGCTAAAAGCTGGAAGTCCAAATGGAACCTTGGTGATGGGGCTGGACCACCAGCGGGAAGGGGTGGACTTGAACGTAGTTTACATCAGTGGGGTTGGCTGGTAGACTGGGTGTGCAGTGAGAGAGGGGTCAGATGATGCCAAAACTTGGCTTGAGCCCCTGGGGGGACGGCAGTGCCCCGGGCTCACTGTGGGGGCCTTCCAGGAGGAAACCTGAGGCCTGAGCCAGGAGATCCATTTCAGTCTCTTCTCTGGACAAGCCAGCCCCTTGGAGTTAGAGCCAAAGGCTGTGTCTTCTCTGTCTTTCAGGGAATTAACTAAGCACCGGCTCTGCCCTACACCCCCAGGACTCAGCATTAGAATGCACACAGGTCCAGCCACACCTTTTTTTTGGTCAGTGACCCACATTTATGGCACATTTACTATCTGCCGTGCACTGTGCTGAGTGCTTCACATATAGTATCTCATGTGGCCCTCCAATAACCCTCTGCAGTAGCTACTGTTTATTCTGGAACCCATTTCCCAGATGAGGAAAGTAAAGTCCAAAGCAGGTAAGTATCTTAGTGGAGTCACATGGTACATGTGGCGGTGCAGGGAGTGAGGCCCTGGATTCAAATTCGGGTTGATCAAGCTGCAGACCCCCACTGGGGGTTGAGTGAGTGAATGAGTCAGTGAATGAGTGACGGGTGAGTGAATGCATGAATTGATGAGTGAGCTGGGATGTCAGGGCGGCAGTGGGAGGCTCTGTCTGTCCAGGGCTCAGGCCAGGAGTCTCCTGCCAGCCCCGGCCAGCTTGAAGGAGGTGGAGACCACACAGTAGGCAGTTCCTGGGAGACACAGTGGGCAGCTGCAGGGAAGAGGGAGCCGAGCCCCTTGGCTACATCTCAGGGCGATCAGGTCCGGTCACCCCTCCCTGCCCACCCCACCCCTCCCCCACCGCCCAGCCCTGCCCCTCCCCCACCACCCAGCCCAGCCCCCTCCTTACTCCCCCCCACATTGAGAGAGAGGACACCAGGAGAAGGGCAAGCAAGCGGGTAAGGGGGGGAGGAAGGGGCGGTGCTGGGTTTGGCACTACCACTGGGCCAGATCACGGAGCTCTGGCTGTTCCTGCCCCTCCCTCCGGCCGCTCTGGCCGAGGGCGAGGATGCCATGAAGCAGCTGTGTCTGTGCGCCGCCACCTCCTCTGCGGTAGGCCGGGGGAGGGGCCTGGAGCCAGGGACCGGGGTCCTAACTCTTCCCCCTGCCCGCCCCTCCCCACCCCCTGACCATGGGGGCCTGATCACACAGGGGCCTAGACCCCCCACGCCCAGACCGGGGGAGGATGAGCTGGGAGGGGGCAGAGGTGGGGGATGGATGAGGCTTTTGGGGAGACAGATGGGGACTTTGAGGACACACAGGAACACAGGATAATTGAGAGGGCATTTGAAGGGACAGTTTCAGAGAACATTTTCGGATGGGGTCATTTGGGGAGATCTTGGATGCTATTTTGGGGGACCATTTTTGGAAAAAGATTGGCATTTGAGGAACAATTTCAGAGGACATTTGAGAGATTTTGTGGAGGACATTTTTGGGACAGATGATGGGGTCATTTGGGGGGACAGTTTTGAAAAACACGTCAAAAACTTTGGGGAGACATTTTGGAATGCATTTCAGGCTATGGTTTTGGGGAACAGATCTTGGAGGACATTTGGGTGACAATTGTGGTATTTCAGGGGGAGTGGTAGAAGGATGAATGCAAAGGATGGTTATGAGGGACATTTGAAGGGACATTTTAGGGGTTCCCATGGGAAGACTTCTGAGGGTAGTTTGGAAAGATGTGTGGATCAGTTTAATAGGGTGATGTTGGGAAGATGGCTGTTCATTAAGGGACAGACTGGGGTCCAGGCATGGGGGGCAACTTGGGGAAAGATGCTGGGGGCTTATCTGGGATGGCTTAATGGGGGTGGGGTGCTGGTACTGGGTATTGGATGAACCGTTGGGGCGATGGGCCTAGGGGCAGGTGCTGGGAGGCACAGGCTTGGAGGACCCTGTCTCAGACTCCCACCGAGACCACCTCCCCCCACAGCTGCGGCTCAGCCCCACCGACCTTGGCTCCTGCCCGCCCTGTGGTCCCTGTCCCATCCCGAAGCCAGCATCCAGGGTCAGACGCCAGGCAAGTGCCCAGGGGCGGGTGGTGAGAGCCCAGAGCCCCTGCCCGGGGGAGGGGGGAGGGGGGGAGGGGGCAGTGGCTGCCCAGCCCCATCATCCTCTGGGTGTGCCCCACAGAGCCAGGACTGGGGCAAAAGTGATGAGCGGCTGCTGCAGGCAGTGGAGAGCAATGATGCCGCCCGGGTGGCCTCCCTCATCGTGCGCAAGGGTCTGGTGCCCACGAAGCTGGACCCTGAGGGCAAGTCCGCGTGAGTGCCCATGCCCGGGGCGGGGGTATGATGGCAGAGGGGTGGCCACCCTGCTGCTTACCCCTCACCTCTGACCTCCAGATTCCACCTGGCAGCTATGAGGGGTGCAGCCAGCTGTCTGGAGGTGATGCTGGCACACGGCGCCAACGTCATGAGCACAGACGGGGCAGGTACTGCGCCCCAGGCCCCAGGGGAGGGAAGAGGAACTCAGACCAGGTGCCCCGCTTGGGGGTCCAGCCCGGCCCTGCCTCATGTCCTTAGTGTCTTGCTGAAAAGGGGGGAGGGGTTCCCTTTAGTGTCCACAGGGAGTCACGGGGGCATGCCAGTCTACCGGTGCCCAAGGACAGGGACCATGGCTATCATCAAGCAAGGTGAGTTAACTTGTAGATGAGGAGTAGCTGGGACTCAGGTAGTGGTTGAATCAGAGGAAGTAGCTGGGACAGAGGAGCATATGAGCTTGAGATGTAGCTGAGGGCACGAGAATAATAAGTAAATTTGGAGGGAGTATCTGAGTGTGTGGAGTAGCTGGGGTTTATAGGTAGCTGGAGCTCTGGGAATAGCTGGAACAAAAGGAAATTCTGAGTTTATGATTTAACTAAGGACCTGAGGGAAAAACTGAGGTATACTTCACAGCCAAAAGGAGTAGTTGGGGCTCAGGGAGTAACTAGGCATGGAGCATAGTCATGTCTGAAGCTTCCGGCAACAGGCATTGTGCCAGGATATGTAGAGTAACTGCGGATTTGTAGAGTATCATGGCAGGGACATAGCTGGCACATGTGATAGCAAGGGTAGATGGATTAGCTGGGGCATACAGAACAACTGTGGATTCTGAGGGGCATAGATGGTACTTCACTGTAGCTGAGCATGTAGAGTGGCTGGGGATATGGGAAGTAGCTGGGGCAGTAGGGCTTGAGGAGTGGGTGGGTGTGGAGTGTAACTAAGATGAGATTGTCTGGGACATAGACTAGTTAGGGCTTGGAGAGTCTGACCACAGGGAGTAGCATGGTTTTGAGAAATACCTGGGTTTGGGGACTTGCTAGATACAGGGGAACTGAGTCATCACAAATACTTGACACAGTTTGGGGAGCAGTCAGAGCTTCTTGAGTATCTGGAGCCCTCGTAAATCCTCTCTTCCTTTCAGGTTACAATGCCCTCCACCTGGCTGCCAAGTATGGGCATCCACAGTGTTTGAAGCAACTGCTCCAGGTCATTTCCTTTCTTATCTCAGATACTCCCTGAACTCCCAGATACTCCCATGCCCTGATTATTCCCGAGTTACAGCAATTCCCTGAACCCCCGTATATTCCCTGAATCCTAGATATTCCTTGGCCTCTTTTACTCCTGAGCTACTCCTTCGATAACTGGATACTCCCTGAGTGTCCAGATACTTCCTACAAGATACATTCCCAATATCAGATATTTCCTGAGCCCCAGTTTCTCCCAAACCTTAGGCACTTGCTTGGCCACCAGTACTCTTAGAGCTCCCATCCACTCCCCAAACCCCCAGCTGCATCTGAGATCCTAGCTATTCCCTTTTTCTCACAAACTTTTATAATAACAAAGAGTCACTCAGAGGCCCATGAGAAGACAGGCTCCACCGAGCAGGTAACTGGAGGGGAGGAGGGGGTGAAGCAAGGACAGTGAAATAGCAGAGCCAAGGAGGGGCAGTTCCTATAGAAACCAGAAACAACGAGGATTGGCTCCTCAAATGACCTGTTCCCCCTCCCCAGGCATCCTGCGTGGTGGACATTGTGGACAGCAGTGGGTGGACGGCCTTGCATCATGCAGGTGGGTGCAGCCCAGCTTGTCCTGCTAGGCGTGGGGGTTATTCTACCCGGTGCCCTGGAGAGATGCTTGCCTTCTCTTTCTTCCTTCCTGAGCACCTACTGTGTGTCAGCACTGGGTCTTAGCAACTCTTTGAGCCATGATGATCCCATTGGACAGACAAGGTGATTGCGGTTCACCCGCAAACAGTTGGGAGGACCTAGGCCATCCGACCCCAAAGCACAGCCTACTGCATGCCAGTCCTGACGGGGGATGACCAGAGTGTAATTTCCTTGGAGGAACGCTTAGGGGATCTCAGGAAGGCCGAAGGCCCAGGCAGCCTTTTAACTCATCAAATCCAAAATGTCCGTCACAGAATAAATTTGGGTTTGCTTTAGAGTTTACTTTCCAAGTCCCTGTAGTTGGAGTATGCTGCCACCTAGTGGTGGCCATGCCTTTGGTCACACTATGGAAGCTCGTTGGTTTTTTTCATTCAGTAAATATATCTAGGGAACCTGCTGTGCACCAGGTTCTGTCCTAAGCATTAGGATTATAGCCGCAAACAAAATCCTTACTCCCTTGGGCACACAGCAGGTATCACAGTTTGTTGATTTGTCCAGAGACACCTCCCAGCAGAAAGCCCTCCCTCCCTTCCCTTTTTGAGGCTCCAGTCATCCATATCTTCTTCCACGTCGGCCTTACCCAGCTTCCACTTCAAGACCTTGCCTGTGCGGTATCCTCTGCCTTCCCCCTTTCACCTTTAAAACTCACAACTCAGGCCCTCGCTGGCGTGACTCAGTGGATAGAGTGTCGGCCTGAGGACTGAAGGGTTCTGGGTTCAATTCCGGTCAAGGACACATGACTGGGTTGCAGGTTCGATCCCCAGTGGGAGTGTGTGTGTGGGGGGAGGGGGGGCGCGGGGCGTGCAGGAGGCAGCCAGTCAGTGATTCTCTCTCATCATTGATGTTTCTATCTCTCCCTCTCCCTTCTTCTCTGAAATCAATAAAGATATATTTTTAAAATTAAAAACAAAACAAAACAAAAAACAACTCAGATTAAACCTCAAGAAGCCTGCCACACCTCAGCTGAGATCTGATCCCTCTGGTAAACAGTAACACTCCCTGTACAGAGGGTTTGGGACATAGTAGGTGCACAATAAATGCTAGGTGAATCGAAGAGGACAAAGACATGAAAATCAGCCCCAAGTTCTACCTTCAGGGAGAACCACAATGGGAGGCAGAAAGAGCTTGGGACTGGGTGCTAGCAGACCTGGGTCCTAATCATGGCTCTGCCTCCGACCCCCATGGGTGACCATGGACCTGGTTGGGCCTCAGTTTCCTCAACTGTAAAATGGATTCATACCATTGTTATTGACCTTTCAGGAGAGGTGGGAATTTCTCATGAAATAAAGATAATCACACCCACACAAAAGGCTCCCGGGAGATGTCTAAGCTTTGCCCTAACTACCCCCCCGTCCTCTTCTCTCTCTCCAGCGGCTGGCGGCTGCGTCTCCTGCTCAGAAATGCTCTGCTCCTTCAAGGCACATCTGAATCCCCGGGATCGGGTGAGCCTCTGGGGTCTTTCGGGGGAAAGATACTGTGCTTGACACATGCTGCCACCAAGTGGTAGCTTCGCAGGCAGGCAGCCTTCGAAAAGTGCGGGAACGTTTCAGGTGAAGCTCAGGGGCAGTTACACAGGGGCTTCCCCACCTCCCAGGGTCAGCCTCTGACTCATTCCTCCCCCACCTCCCACCAGTTGGGTACAACGCCCCTCATCATAGCAGCTCAGATGTGTCACACCGATCTGTGCCGCCTCCTCCTGCAGCAGGGGGCTGCCGTGAACGACCAGGACCTGCAGGGCAGGTGAGCCTCTCTCCTCTTAAGGTGTCTGTTTGGGGGGGATCTTGTTGGCATGCTCCTTTAACCCAGGCTGGCGTTGAAGGCGGGGAGGGTTTGAGGATGTCCTTACCCTCTCAGTAGCCCCTTTTCCTGGTAGGACAGCCCTCATGCTGGCCTGTGAGGGGGCTAACCCTGAGACAGTGGAGGTGCTGCTGCAGGGAGGGGCCCAGCCAGGCATCACCGACGCACTGGGCCAGGACGCTGCTCACTATGGCACCCTGGCAGGGGACAAACTTATCCTGCACCTCCTGCAGGAGGCGGCCCAGCGCCCCTCTCCACCCAGCGGTATGCAAGCCCCGCCTCTAAGCAATTTCGGGCACCCCCCTTCTAGGCAGTTTCTTGCTACCCCTCTCCCTTCCTTCTGTGGATAGTTTCAAGGTATCCTTGTGTGCTGCATTATAGGAGGTTTCTTGGCTTCCCTGACCCTAATCAGGACAGTTTCAAGGAGCACCAGAGCTTTTAGAATAGTCTAGGGGTCCACCCTGCTTTCCTGGGTCATCTTTATTCTTGGGTCTTTGCCTTTTCTAAGAATTGGTGTCCCACTTGCTCCATCGCGGAGATGCCACTGTTCTCTCTTTTTGAGAGTTTCAAGGCCCCTCAGCGTTCTGCCAACGTGGTTGGTTCCAACTTAAAAGTTCTGGTTCTTGGGCAATCAGGAGCTCCTCGCTCCTCCGCACAAGTCCCTTGGATTCACTAATGCCCTTCCTAGGGTGGGGGGTGGAGTCCGGGAACACCCAGCCTGACCCTGCTTTTCTTTCTCCCCGCCCTCCTAGAGGAAGACTCGGGGGAGGCATCATCTCAGGTATGGTCTCTAAGCAGTGACCGAGCCCCGCTCCCTGTGCACACTGCCTCCCTCACTCTAAGCTCTGTGGGGAGAGAAGGAAGAGGTGGCCCCTGCCCCGGGGTTCTGACTCAGGAGGACCTGTCAGGACCCTTGCCACCAAGTGACAGCATCACCCGCAGCATGACCCCCAGAACTGGCTGAGACGTTGTGGGGATGAGGTCAGATCCTGGGGCTGGGGGGTGGGGGGCAGCGAGGTTGGTGAGAGCTGATGCAGTCAGGGAAGGAGCAGGTTTGCCCTTCCTGTCTCCCAGGTTGCAGCACCTCAGCTCCAGGGAAGGGTCGCTTGGAGACAGTTGGTCCAGGTGGGCCAAGTCCTGAGGCGCGGAGCGGAGCAGAAAGTAAAGCGAAAGAGCTGGAACTCTTGGGGAACATGGTCTCATCCCCTTTGATGCTGGATAAGTGAGGACCAGACAGGCAGGGTCACACGGGATGTGAGGGCAGAGTTCAGTGGGCTGACTTATCTGGTGGGAGGCTAGCAGGTCTCCCATGTGCACCCCCTCTCTCCCACCAGAACTCTGTGTCCAGTCATGAGAAGCGGGGGGCTCCCAAGAAGCGGAAGGCACCTCAGCCTCCCACCAGCACCCCGATGCCGGTGAGAGATGCCCTGGCCGTGGAGAAGAAGGGGGGCCCTCAGGGGTGGGAGTGGGGGGAGGAAGCTCCTGCCCAAGTATGGGACGGGACAGCCCTTGAGCCTCAAGTAAAAGTGAGGGGTCCTGGGTTCGGGGGAACAGGATGATCGAGATGCCTATGAGGAGATTGTGCGGCTGCGACAGGAGAAGGGCCGCCTGCTTCAGAAGATCCGGGGCTTGGAGCAGCACAAGGAACGGAGGAAGCAGGAGGTAAGGAGCAGTAGGAACAAGCAGGAACACAGGCCTGGGGCTGAGCCTGGGGTGGGGTGCAATTCTGAGGGGAAGAATGCTCCTACCTCCCCACCCTTATCTCCTCCCCCTCTTCCCCTGATCACGCTGCTCTAGCCTCCTGGGCCTCCTCACTGCTCCTCCAACTCACCAGGCACAATCCTGCCTCAGGGCCTTTGCATGTGCTGTGCCCTTTGCTTACAACACTCCTCTCAGATCTCTCCAGCCTCCCTCCTTTACCTCTTTTAGGTTTTTGCTCAAAGATCCTTTGTCAAAGATCCTTTCCCTGCCCACCTTATTTAAAACTAGAGGCCTGGTGCATGAAATTCATGCGGGGGGGGGGGGGGTGTCCCTCAGCCCGGGGCCTGCACCCTCTCCAATGCGGGACCCCTCGGGGGATGTCCGACTGGCTCTTGCAATCTGGGACCGCTGGCTCCTAACCGCTTGCCTGCCTGCCTGCCTGATCACTCCTAACCCGTCTGCCTGTCTACCTGATTGCCCTTAACTGCTCCCCTACCGGCCTGATCACCCCTAACTGCTCCCCTGCTGACCTGATTGCCCCTAACCGCCTCTGCCTCACCCCATACCCGGGACCCAGGATTCCCTCCTCTGGCCGGTCGCAGGCACCTGGGACCCAGGATTCCCTCCCTCTGGCCAGCTGCAGGCACCCAGGACCTGGGTCGGCTTCACCCAGGCCAGCCACAGCCGCTGGGGACCATGGGCGGGCAGCTTTGCCCGTGCCGCAGCCACAGGCGCCCAGGACCGCGGGGCGGGCGTCTTGTCCCTCTCCCAGGCCACAGGTGCAGGTGCTGGCGCCTGGGACCACGGGGACCATGGGGTGTGCAGCTTGTCCTCTCCCAGGCTGTAGGCACAGGTGCAGCCACTGAGGCCTGGGACTGCGGGATGTGCAGCTTGTCCCTCTCCCGGGCCACAGCCTGGCTGGTCCCCATTCCTCTCTCCCCAGTGTTGAGTGTCTGAGCAGTTAGGCGTGATGGTGTGAGGGCATGAGGGCATGATGACCATTTGCATATTAGCTCTCTATTATATAGGATTGTAACACTCTTCTGTTGCTTCTCAGTTCCCTTTACTTAAAAAAAATATTTTTTTAGAGCGGAAGGGAGGGGGAGAGAAAAAGATCAATCAGCTGCCTCCTGCACGCCCTCCTGCTGGGGAAGGAGCCCGAAACGCGGGCATGTGCTCTGTTCTGGAATCGAGCCAGAAACCTTTTGGTGCACGGGACAATACCCAACAACCTGAGCCACACCAGCCAGGACCCTTTATTTTTATGGAAAGCACTTACTGTTATTGGACATTTATGTATTTTATTCATGTTTACCCATTCGATGGTAAGCTAAGGAAGGAAGGCATAGTTAATGGTGCCTGGCTCACAGTAGATGCTTGACAAGTATTTATAGGATGGACAGATATTGAATGAGTGAGTGAATGAGTGAATGAATGAATGAATTAGTGGCCAAAAATGGGGTCTGGCACAAAGAAGGCACTCAGTAAGTACTTAGTAACGAGTGAGCGGGCGGGTAGAGCAGTGCTGGGTGTGCAGTAGATGCACAGCAGATGTCTGTGGTTGGGACAGAGGGCTACTAGCAGGAGGTGGGCCAGGGATGCCCCCAGCCCAGATCCAAGTCCTGTCCCCACTTCTTTCATAAGCTGCCAGAGGCGGAGGCCAGCTCCCTGCACAGCCTGGAGAGACAGGTAGGTGGAAGTTCGGGGAGAGCCAGCCACCCAGCTGCCCAGTGTTTCTTCCTGGAGACCGGCTGAGCCTCCACCACCTCCCTCCAGGTGCAAGAGCTACAGCAGCTGCTGGCAGAGAAGCAGGAGGAGAAGGAGAGCCTGGGACGGGAGGTGGAGAGCTTGCAGAGCCGGCTGTCCCTGCTGGAGGTAGGCGGGGTGGAGAGTGTGGGCGGGGCCCCTCTTAATCAGTTGCATGTCAACCACACTAATATACAGTCTCGCACACATGCAAACACACACACAACAAACATACAAACACAATCACATACAGCTAACACACACATAAAAGACACTTCCCAAAACACACAATCACACACACTCACATACACAGGAGATGGACAGCCACGCTCATATACATGTGATATAACAGGCAAACAGACAACAAACAAATTCATGAAAGCACAGTCACACACACACACATTACAAATATGTGCATACAGCAAACACTTCTCATTTAATCACATACACAGATGACACACCCCCAGATACGTATAAACACACATTTCTCAAAATACATAATTACACAAACATTCATATACACATTCAGAATGCAACCACACACACACAACAGACTAAAACACAAGTGCAGAATCACACCGTCACAGGAGTTCACACAGGAGAGGCAAGGGCCACTGCGCACAGGGCACACACACACATGCGCACACACGTGCTCACTGCAGACCCACAACCTCACGCCCTCGCCAGGATGGACCCACTGTCCCCCTCCCAGTCCCAGGTGTCCAGGCTGCACATACAACCCGTCATTGGGGTTGTGGTCACACACTTGGGCAGTGATTGGGCCATTTGTTAATTTTCCTGGGAGGCCAGCATAATCCCGGGCACACAGTAGGCACTCTATATAGTACTTGTGGGCGAAACACAGCCAGTTTGATGTTTGTGGGGTCAAATAAACCCGTGAACATTTCTGTCCACTCCAGATTCCTGGGGGTTCCTTGGGGTGGGAGAGCAGGGCCCCAAGACAGACATTGGGCTCCCTTTCAGAATGAGCGGGAGAACACCAGCTATGACGTGGCCACCCTGCAGGATGAGGAGGGTGAGCTGCCCGACTTTCCAGGTGAGCCCCTGCCTTGTCCTTCCCCCATGCACCCCACCCACCTGGTCCCTGGGGTCCCAGGAGACAGAGCTTCTGCCCACAGGCATGGAGAGAGATTGAAGCTGAAAGGAAGGTTGGCCCTCAGTTGTTATTTATTTCACATGCCCCGGGGGCCCCAAAGCACCCCAGCTTCCATCCCCTGCGGTTGGGACCCCCGGGTCTGACTCTGTGACGCTGCCAGGGGCCGAGACATTGCTCTCCAAGCAGCTCAGCCCGTCAGCCCAGGAGCTCTTGGCCTCGCTGCAGGAACAGGTGGCCACCCTCACCAGACAGAACCAGGAGCTGATGGAGAAGGTCCAGGTGGGGAAACCAAGGCCTGGTAGAGTGTCTGTGGGCCGGGGACAGATCTGAGGGGGTTGGGATGGGCACGTGGCTGAGTCCATGGGCAGGGAAGGTGGCAAGACTACCGTGTGCCCCCATGGCCACTTCAGCTGCCACTGGCTTCCTCTCACCCCCACTCCCACCTCCAGATCCTGGAGAACTTTGAGAAGGATGAAATGGAGGCAAATGGATCAGCCGAGGTCGTCCCTCTGGCCCTCTATGACTCTCTCCGGGCTGAGTTGGACCAGCTGCGCAGGCAGCATGCCGAGGCTGTGCGGGTGCTGGAGCAGCAGGAAGTACAGGGGACCCCCAGAGAAGAGAAGGGAGCCGCTGGGGAGCGCAAGGACACAGGAGCCAAGACCACCCAAAATGGCCCAACGGAAATGGAGATTGATGGCATTGTGACTCCAGAAACAAAAGTGAATGGAGCTGAGACCACAGATGATGAGGCTGCAGAAGCTGGAACCACGGAAGCCAGGACTTTGGAAGCAGCATCCACAGGGACCGAGGTCATGGAAACTAAACCCACGGACAATCAGGCCATGGAAACAGAGGGCACGGGAGCCGAGGCTTTGGAAACAAAGGCCACAGGGGCTGAGGCCACAGAAACGAACGCTCTCGGAGGAGGAGGAAACCTGGAAGCACAGGCCACGGGAGCAGAGGCCACAAATATGAAAGCAGAGGAACCAGAAATGAAGGCCAATGGAGTGAGCGAAGTGGAAGGAGAGCTCAGAGGCTCAGAGACCACAAATGTAGAGGCCACGGGAGTGGAGGCCACCACCCCTAGTGTCCCCACTGGCCCCGTCCTACACCCTGGTGCTGCCGAGGCCTCGGAAAAGCTGCAAACCGAACTGGAGACTAGGATTCGTGGCTTGGAGGAGGCCCTGTGGCAGCGGGAGCGGGAGGCAGTCACCGAGCTGGAGGCAGCCCGTGGCAAGTGGGAGGCCACGGAGGCTGAGGCTGACCGGCTGCCGGAGCGGGGGGGTGAGGCTGTTGGTGGTGGCAGTGGTGACATGGTCCAACTGCGGGCAGCCCTGGAGCAGGCCCGGGAGGACCTCCGAGACCGGGACTCTCGCCTCCGGGAGCTGGAGGCCACCTTGGCCTGGCTGGACGAGGCCCGAGCGGCCAGGCTGCTGGCCGAGGAGGAGGCTCGGGGCCTGCGGGCAGAGCTGGCCCAGCGGGAGGAGGTGAGGCTGGAGCAAATCCGGGAGCTGGAGGTGCTACGGGAGCAGCTGGCCACTTCCACGGCCACTGAGGAACAACAGCGGGCAGCTGCCGCTGAGCTGAGCCAAGCGCGGGAAGCAGCAGAGGCCCGGGCTGCTGAGCTGGCCGAGGCCTGCGAGGAGGCTCGGCGGGGCCTGGCAGAGCTGCGCGAGGCCTCAGAGGTGCTCCGCCAGTCAGCAGTGCCAGCCTCGGAGCATCACCGGCTGCAGGAGGAGGCCCTTGAGCTGCGGGGCCGGGCGGCCAGCCTGGAGCAGGAGGTGGTGGCCACGGGCAAGGAGGCTGCCCGGCTGCGGGCAGAGCTAGAGCGGGAGCGAGTGGGCAGTGTGTCCCGCTTGGAGCACGAGCGCGTAGTGGGTGCACTTCAGGCCGACGTGGCCCGGCTGCAGGGGCAGCTGGAGGAACTAGGACGCCGCCACGAAAAGACCAGTGCTGAGGTCTTCCAGGTGAGCATGGCCGAGCCCCTACCAGGCACACCTAGCAGCCATCTGTTGTGACCTTGCAGCCAAAGGATGTTTCAACCCCATAGATTTCAATCCTATAGACACTAGCCCCTGCCAGTGTTTCTAGGTTGGGGGTTTTACCCTGATGTTTTTACCAAACGTCCATTTTCTCTGCTGGTCAAAATGACCCTATGTTTTTTTTTCCCCAACTGGCTCTTTTGAGATTGTCATTTTATCTTATGGTCAATTTGATGCTTTAACCCCTTCTGGAGGAGGAATTCATGCACAGGGATTTTTAATCCAGTAGATTTTTATGCTGAGTTTTTTGTTTGTTTGTTATTCATTTTGTCCCTGATGGTGGACTCCATCTTTTTTCTTAAATTAAACAAAACTGGGAACTGTTTTAACAAATATGTAAATAAGAAGCTACGTTCATTACTTGTCAGGAAAGCATTTTCCTCTCTGAGCTTCTGTTAACTTTTTTTTTTTTTAATATATTTTATTGATTTTTTACAGAGAGGAAGGGAGAGAGATAGAGAGTTAGAAACATCGATGAGAGAGAAACATCGATCAGCTGCCTCCTGCACATCTCCTACTGGGGATGTGCCCGCAACCCAGGTACATGCCCTTGACCGGAATCGAACCTGGGACCTTTCAGTCCGCAGGCTGACGCTCTATCCACTGAGCCAAACCGGTTTTGGCTGAGCTTCTGTTAACTTGCCCGTATAATGGAGATAATAATTCCTAGTCCTCACATGGAAATTAAGTGGTTTAATTTATATTAGCTACTTAGGACAGTGATGGTACAAGCAATCTATAGATGACAGCCAGAATTATTCTTTCTCCAAGAACAACCTCTTTTTAAAAAAATATATTTTTTATTGATTTCAGTGAGGAAGGGAGAGGGAGAGATAGATAGAAACATCAATGATGAGAACCATTGATTGGCTGCCTCTTGCATGCCCCCTACTGGGGATCAAGCCTGCAACCTGGACATGTGCCCTTGACTGGAATTGAACCTGGGGCCCTTCATCCACAAGCCGATGCTCTATCCACTGAGCCAAACCAGCCAGGGCAAACACCCTTTTTAAAAATTTATTTTACCCCTTTATTGCTTTTCAGAGAGAGGAAGGGAGAGGGATAGAGAGATAGAAACATTGATGAGAGAAAAACATCATTGATCAGCTTCCCCCTGCATGGCCCCTCCTGGGGATTGAGTCTGCAACCCGGGCATGTGCCCTGATCAGGAATTGAACCAGTGATCTCTTGGTTCATGGGACGATGCTCAAGCATCAGCCAGAAGAAATCCCTCTTTTAAACCAGTTAAACTCTTGGTCACAGTCCAACCTAAGTATAACCATCTTCATGATGTCTTTGCAATTTTACCTTCCTTGTGATCACTTCTTTTTTGGGTAAACTATACAAGCCTGATTTGATTTATCAATCGGTTTAGGATTTATTTAAATAGTTAATGTGTGCCAATCTATACTAATTGAAACATCTAGTTATTATCCACTTTTCCCTGGAGCTGTTATTTCTATAAAGGTCAGTGTTCCCTCTAGGATCGATTTTTGCAAATCTCACATTGCTCTGATCTTGATATTTTTGTGAAAATGCAGTCATCAACTTTTGAACATCTGTTTACTTTTCATCCAAATTCTTCTAGTTTTCTTTCATTTTGTAAGAAATCTACAAACCTTCAACCACTAGCAGAGAAAAGAACATTAGTGGTAATAATAATACCACCAACTCGAATATAGCACTTATGTGTGCCAGACACTGTTCTAATTGTATTCCATGCACTTGCTCATTTTATCCTCACAACCACCCTATGAAGTGGGGAGCTGTTATTATTTTCATTTCACATATGAGGAATCTGAGGCACAGAGAGGTTAAGTCCCTTGTCTAAGGCCACACAGCTAGCAGACCAGAGGTCTTTGGCAGGGTCAGAATGTTTATCATGCCCTGTGGAGTTGGGACTTGCTTGAATCAAACTCCTCAAGGTCAAAATGGGCTTGAAGATCCTCAGGACAAAATAGAGGGTCAGAGGAAGTCTGGGGTTCAGGCATCTTTGGGGTCCAAGTGTCCTCAGGGTCACACGTGGGCTTGGGCCACAGGTGCAGCGCGAGGCCCTATTCATGAAGAGCGAACGGCACGCAGCTGAGGCCCAGCTGGCCACGGCAGAGCAGCAGCTGCGCGGGCTGCGCACGGAGGCGGAGAAGGCCCGCCAGGCCCAGAGCCGCGCCCAGGAGGCCCTGGACAGGGCCAGAGAGAAGGACAAGAAGGTGGGTCTCCTTTTCCTGTGCTTCGTTGGAGGTCCCCACTCAGTAGAGATTGGGGGGAATCTAAGAATGTCCCCCTGAAAGGGTTCTGGAAAACGAGCCCATTTTCCAGAGAGGAGACAGACAGAGAAGGAAGGGGACAACTCGGACACACAGGCTACTGATCCGATTACTAATTACTTACACAGTAACATTTTTTTAAAAATATATATTTTATTGACTTTTTACAGAGAGGCAGGGAGAGGGACAGAGAGCCAGAAACATCGATGAGAGAGAAACATCGATCAGCTGCCCCCCGCACACCCCCCCAACTGGGGACGTGCCCGCAGCCAAGGTACATGCCCCTGACCAGAATCAAACCTGGGACCCTTGAGTCCGCAGGCCGACGCTCTATCCACTGAACCAAACCGGCTAGGGCCACAGTAACATTTATTGGCTGCTTATTGCATGTCAGGCCCTGTGCTGTGCATTCAATATGGATCAATGCATTTAATCCTCGCATTAAGTTCCAATAAGATCACTGTTTTTATTGTCCCATTTGAGGAAACTGAGGCACAGAGAGATGAAGCCACTTGCCCATAGTCACACAGCTGTGCAGTGACTCTTCCAGGGCTCAAACCCAAGCTCCCAAGTTCTTTTCTTTTTTAAAAAATATATATTTTATTGATTTTTTACAGAGAGGAAGGGAGAGGGATAGAGAGCTAGAAGCATCCATGAGCGAGAAACATTGATCAGCTGCCTCCTGCACACCTCCTACTGGGGATGTGCCCGCAACCAAGGTACATGCCCTTGACTGGAATCGAACCCGGGACCCTTGAGTCCACAGGCCAATGCTCTATCCACTGAGCCAAACCGGTTAGGGCCCCAAGTTCTTTTCTTAAATAGTAAGAATAATGATATCGGAGGCCTCTGGTTATTACTCAGCTGTTTTTCACACATCTTACAACCCTAAGAGCCAGAAAGCATTTTTATCTTCATCTTCCAGATGAGTAAACTGAGGCGCTGCGAGACAAAGTGAATGGCTCAAAGTTACACAGCATGTCACTGGATAGTGAATGTGACCCTCAGAGCTCCAAGGGCTTTAGAGCAAAGAGTCACCCAGATAGGACTCGCTGTGTGACCTTGGATAAGTCCCTTGACCTCTCTGAGCCTAGTTTTCACATCTGTAAAATGAAGATAAAGCTGTAATAGGGATTGTGCTTTATTTGTATCAGAGGTTCTCTTTCTCAGCACTGGTGGCATTAAGGGGCAGGTCACTCTGTGTGGGGGGCTGTCTTGGGCACTATGGGTTGTTGAGCAGCATCCCTGGCCCCACCCACTTGATGCCAGGAGCACCCCAGACATTCTCATTGCAGGAGAAGCCATAGGTGTCCTCTGGGGGCAGCATGGCCTCTGATGAGAACCTTTATCCGTAGGAATAATGATGACGTTTAGCATTATTGAGTGCCTGCTCTTTGCCAAGCAGTTTAGCCAGTTAACTGCCATGATATTTTGAATTTAATGAAAAAAGGTCCACCGCATGCATTTAAAGACGCTTACGGCGTACAAATGGTTAAACTTAGTCACTGTTTGGAATCAGTGAACTGGTGGGAACCATGATTCTCCTTACAGATGAGGAAACTGGGCTCAGAGGGGTTGAGTCCTCTTCCCAAGATCTCCTTAGAGAAAGGGATGGAGAGGGACCCAACCCCAGCTGTCTGACAGCCGCACCGGCTTCCCGCCCTGTTCCACCAGCCTTCCCTGTCCAGACTCCAGGAGGGGGTGTGGCAGGATCCGCAAACTTTTAGCGTTTTGGGCCCAGGTCTGACATTGCAGGAGAAGCCATAGGTGACATGAATACGAATGGGCGTGGCCATGCACCAATTCAATTTTATGTGTGAACACGGAAGTGTGAGTTTTACCTAATTTTCACGTGTCAGAAAATAGCGTTCTCTTTTTGACTTTTAATCCAGCCATTTAAAACGATGACAACCATTCTTAGCCTGAGGGCCAGTTTGCTAGCCTCTAGACAGGGTCTAGGTCGGATGTGACCTTCCCTCGCAAGCCTCTGTCCCACCTCTCTCACCCCTGCTGCCCCAGCCCTGAGCTCGGGGTCACCAGGGTGACCCCTCCCCCGCAATCCCCCCCCCAGATCACAGAGCTCTCCAAGGAGGTCTTCAGTCTTAAGGAGGCGCTGAAGGACCAGCCAGCAGTCCCGGGCAGCTCCGAGGTGGAGGCTCTCCGCGGCCAGGTGGAGGCCCTGCAGGGGCAGCTGGAGGTGAGAGCCGCACCGGGCCCACAGAGACCCTGGAGAGGGCTGGGGGCACGCAGGCACCTGGGGCACACGTGCCAGGCATGGGAGGACCCCAGGAGAGGGCTGGGGGCACGTGCCAGGCACGGGAGGGAAACATTGCAGTATTTTGTCAACTGGCACCGTCTCACTGGTCCATGCCATCGACATAGGGGCTCAGGGTCCGCAGGGGGCACTTTGGCACCTTGGGGTGTCTTGCTTTGCTGAGCGCCCACCCCCCACATCCACAGGAAGCTGCCAGGGAGCACAGCGCAGTGGTGGCCTTGTATCGGAGCCACCTCCTACACGCCATCCAGGTGAGTCAGCCTGGCTCTGGCCATCCCCCGGCTGCTCTCTGGCCCCCGTTGCCCCGTCTGTACCGTGGCAGGGCGCCCAGGCTCCCCCTCTGTCCCCCCGCAGGGCCAGATGGATGAAGATGTGCAGCGGATTCTGAGCCAGATCCTGCAGATGCAGAGGCTCCAGGCTCAGGGGCGCTGAGCCTCCGCACACGGGCCCTGCTTGCTGGGACCTGCACAGGGCGAGCTGGGGCCCATGCACTGGCCTTCCGGACGTGGGGATCAGCCTGGACCCGGCCCGACAGCCCCTGGGTGTCCATTTCTCAGGCCCGGGCCATGGGCCCCCCCCTGCCCCCCAAATCAGGGAATCTGAGTTCCCTGGCTCACGTCCTGTTGCCAGACACCAGCCCAGGAATAAAGCTCACTGAGCAGAGGACACGTGTGGCCTGATTGCTGGGCTCCCACCTCGAGGAGGGGAGGGGGTGGCCCGGATCAGGGTGAGGAGAGTGAGGCACCCCCTCCCGCACCCAAGTCTCAGCCCCATGATGAACACTGTGTTCGTGCAACGTTTTATTTTTTTAAATATATTTTATTGATTTTTTACAGAGAGGAAGGGAGAGGGGATGGAGAGTTAGAAACATCGATGGGAGAGAAACATCGATCAGCTGCCTCCTGCACACCCCCTACTAGGGATGTGCCTGCAACCAAGGTACATGCCCTTGGCCGGAATCGAACCTGTGACCCCTCAGTTCCCAGGCCGACACTCTATCCACTGAGCCAAACCGGTTAGGGCTCATGCAATGTTTTAAAAAGTCAAAATGGATGCCAGAAAGTTCACCCTGAACAGAATCCCCCAGAGTTAAGGGAAGACGGGAGCCACGCCTGCGCTGACCTCACTCTCCTGACCCTGGGCCCAGCCCCTGGGAGGGAGAGCCCACCCCAACCCCCTGCCCTGGCAACTTCCCTGAAATCCCCTGGTGCTTCTCAGCCCTTTCCAGCCGGGAGGAGGTGACTAAGACCGTGAACCCCCGTGTCCAGCCGGCCCCGGGGGTTTCCTCGCTCCTCCAGGGCAGGCAGGGTGTCCAGTGGGGCTTCAGCCGCCGGGCATCCCCGTGGCTGGGAGGATGTCCGTGGAGGGGCTGCCCCCAGGTCTGCTCTGTCTCTCTCTGGCCGGTAAGCGGGGACCCCGTCGCGGTGGTCTCCGCGTGAATGGGCATCTGCTGTGTAGCTGCCCGGGTCTCCCGTGTCCCCGTCTTTTTTCCTAGACTTTTGTGTCTCTATCTCTCCATTTCCTGACTTTCTCTTTTTCTGTCTCTATTTCTCTATCTCATCTCTCCCTGTCTCAATCTCTGTCCCTCTCGTCTATGTCTAGCTCCTGTCTCTCTCCCTGTCTCTATCGCTCTGTCTCCTCTCTTATCTGTGTGTGTCTATCTCCATCTCTCCTCTCCTCTGAGTCTCCCACCCCCTCCCTCCCTCCTCTCCTCTGAGTCTCCCACCCCCTCTCCTCTCTCCTCTCCTCTGAGTCTCTCACCCCCTCCCTCCCTCCCTCCTCTCCTCTGAGTCTCCCACCCCCTCTCTCCTCTCCTCTCCTCTCCTCTGAGTCTCCCACCCCCTCTCCTCTCTCCTCTCCTCTGAGTCTCCCACCCCCTCTCCTCTCTCCTCTCCTCTGAGTCTCCCACCCCCTCTCCTCTCTCCTCTCCTCTGAGTCTCCCACCCCCTCTCCTCTCTCCTCTCCTCTGAGTCTCCCACCCCTCTCTCTCCCTCCTCTCCTCTGAGTCTCCCACCCCTCTCCCTCCCTCCTCTCCTCTGAGTCTCCCACCCCCTCTCCTCTCTCCTCTGAGTCTCCCACCCCCCTCTCTCCTCTCCTCTGAGTCTCCCCTCCTACCTCTGTCTCTGTCTTGCTCCATGCGATCGTCCCCTCTGGGGTTTCCCCGGCCCCTCCTCACTGCAGCCGGAAGGAAGGACTGACTGTGCTGGGAAAGGCCACGGGGTCTCCACTTCTCCCTTTTGTGGCCTCTTCCCCCCGCCCCCACCTCAGAGCCTTCCGCACCCTTGTCCCAGGGTGGCCAGCAAAGGAACTGGCGGATCTGCTGCCCCTGCTTGACTCTCCTCGGCCCCACGAACCTGCCAGTGAGTCCAGCCCAGAGAAAGGGCAGGGGGAGCTTGGCAGGGTCTGCGTGCCCCGCCTCCCCAGGGGCCCCTTGCCCAGCTTCTGGAAGCGGAGCCCACAGGAGTCATGGCCCCAAGACTTCTCCTGGCCCTGGTCCTCTGGGCTGGCTGTTCATCCTGCAGTGGGAGAGAAGGTATGTAGGGCCCCTGGGGGCTGGGGGACAGGGCCGGTCTGGGGGCTGGACTTTGCTGTGGAACCTTCTGGGGTGGGGTGGGAGGGGGTCCCACAGATGGGAAAGTGAGACACAGATGAATCCTACTCCAAAGTGACACCAGGTAGTGGCAGCCACCGCCTGGAGAGAGAGAGAGAGAGAGAGGAAGAGAGAGAGAGACAGAGAGGAAGAGAGAGAGAGAGAGAGAGAGAGAGGAGGGGTGGGGGTTAATTGCATACACTCATTTCATGTGCTTTAAAACAAAACTGTAGCCCTGGCCAGTTTGGTTCAGTGGGTAGAGCGTCGGCCTTCAGACTGAAGGTCCCAGGTTCGATTCCAGTCGAGGGCACGTACCTCGGTTGCAAACTCAATCCCCGGCCCTGGTTGGGGCACATTGGGGAGGCAACCAATTGATGTGTCTCTCTCACATCGATGTTTCTCTCTCTGTCTCTCCCCCTCCCACTCTCTCTCTAAAAAAAAAAAAAAAAAAAAAATCAATGGGAAAATAGCCTCGGGTGAAGATTAACAAAACCAAAACTCTGTAACAAAGAAGGGATACAGTGAAATATCTCCCTCCCATCTGGGTTCTCCACTACCGGGGTCTCCTCTGTGACTTGTTAACCCTGGAGGATGAGCCAATAGTCCCTACCTTTGCAGGTTGTAGGGGGGTGAGAGGTGACGTAGGTGCCTTTCACTCATGTACTCATTCCACCAGCCCTATCAGGTGCCTCCCGTATGCCCGGCACTGGCTGGGGGGGTGGGGGGAGGAACCCATGGGAGGCCTTTACAGCCCTGGTGTCTCAGAAATGGAGAGAATCAGCATCTTCCTGTTTCAGATTCCTGAGTCTGACTCTGTGGACCTCAGAATGTGGGAATTGTAAGGCTGGAATGTTGACATTCCAGAAACCTGTGGAATCTGGGACTGAGCACCGAGGGTGGCTTTCATCCCAAACCCTGGGTACTTGTGGGTGGTTTGAAAGCTCACACTCCTCCCTCCTCCCTCCCCCCTGCAGCCCCCACCCAGTCCAGGGTGTGGTGCAGGGCCTTTAGGTACCCGATGGCTGTAGATTGCTTCTGGACCCTGCCGCCGGCTGCCAACTCCACCAGGCCCACAGCCTTCATTGCCACGTACAGGTCAGAGCCTGGAGGGCTTCTTGGAGGTTCCGCAGCGGAGCCTGACCCCTGGGAGGAGGGCGACTGCAGCCAGCGCGGACCTGGAACCTGCGAGTGCTAGGGCAGCGGGTCCTGTAGAAATGTGCCTCCTACAATACACATGTCACACCAGCGGTCGCTTAGAATGTTCTAGAAGCCACATTTAAAAAGTAAGAGGAAATGGGTGAAATTAATATTTTATGTAAATAATATCTATATTTCTAAATATTTATCATTTAATGATTGAGCACAATGTAATTGAACATACTTATAGCCAATGTATATATTTAAATTTAGAATAGAAATTAATATAGAAATAACTAAAATATTATCGTTATCATTACTTTAAAAATTAGATATTTTACATCCTTCCTTTTTATACGAAGTCTTCAGAATTCCACGTGTATTTTATGAATATAGTGCCTTTCAGTTCAGATACTAAACTTTCATGAGAAATTCTTGATCTGATTGGATTTCATAAAATTTGCAGTTGAAGCAATACATTCATGCACCCAACTTGTTCCAAACAACTTTCCCAAGTGTTCTGGTAACTGGAAACATTACACTTAGGCTACACAAAATGAATCCCACTTAAAGTCCCACTCAGTCACGTTAGCCGTGTTTCAAGCGCTTGACCCCACAGGCGGCTAATGACTGCTGCATGGGACAATGTAGAAACAGGACGTTGTGATGCTGTAGAAAGTTCTATGGATGGCACTCAGCTCAAGTCTCAGAATCTCCCTGTTTCAGATTCCAGAGTCTGTGACTCTGTAGACCTCAGAATGTGGGAATTCTAAGGCTGCAATGTTGATCTCCCAGAAACCTGTAGAATCTGGGACCCGAGCATCTAGCGTGCTTTTCACCCCAAACCTTGGGTACTTGTGGGGCCTGTGATGTCAAGTGAGTGCCTCCCCCGAGTGAGGGTCACAGAGGCAAGAGCAGGACCCCGAGCCAGGGCTCCTCACTTCTGTCCCCACTTGGGATCGAGGGCACAGGCAGGGCCAGCGGGAGTGCTGAGGCCCTCACAGTGCCCATCCGTGTCCAGGCTGGGAGTGGCCGCCCGTGGGGAGAGCCAGCCCTGCCTCCAGCCCACACCGGAAGCCACCAGCTGCACCATCCCGGACGTCCAGATGTTCTCCATGGTGCCCTACATGCTGAACATCACCGCTGTCCACCCCGGGGGCAGCAGCAGCAGCTTCGTGACCTTTGTCCCAGAGCACATCAGTGAGTGGGGGCCATGGTTGGGGGTCAGGAGGGTCCCTGGCTTGTTTGCGCTCTTCCCCCTCTCGAGGTACCCCCACCTTCTACCTGTCACACAGTCCTGTCCTCTATCGCGGATCCTGTGGGATTTCAGAGAGGAAGGGAGAGGGAGAGAGCTAGAAACATCAGTGAGAGAGAATCATTGATCAGCTGCCTCCTACATGCCCCCCTCTGGGGGTCGAGCCCGAAACCCGGGCATGTGCCCTTCACCGGAATCGAACCTGGGGGCCTTCAGTCCGCAGGCCGGTGCTCTAACCACTGAGCCAAACCGGCTAGACTCAAGCCCGATCCCACTTCTTAACCGCCCACCTGGACCACAGTCCCCTCACCCTAGTTTCCGGTTCCCACCCTCTTCCCTCAGCAGCCACCAGAGGGCGCCTTCCCTAAATCAGCCACCAGAGGGCGCTGTGGGCACCCTAGTCAGGTCCCGCCCCTCGGCCCACAGCTCTAGCTCCCGCCTCCCTTGGGGTAAACGCCCAAGTCCTCCTATGACCTGACCCGCCTGCTCCCTAGCAGTAATGGGGGGCGGGGGGTGCTGCTGCTAATGGGTGTGGATTTCTTTTGGGGGTGATGAAAATGTTCTGATTAAATAGTGGTGGTGTTCATACAACATTGTGAATGTACTAAAAACCATTGAAGTGTACACTTTGAAAGGGTGAGTTTTGTGGTATGCGAATTGTCTCAAAAAGTTGCAAGCCACTCTCTTCCTTGCACTCCTGAACTTTCTCCCCTACTCTTTTTTTTTTCCAAATAGCAATACTCACGCCCCGGATAAACCTCATTGGCTACGATGCTGCCACTGCTAAAGCTCTTCCCTCCTCTTTATGATCAGTAGATTTCCTTCTAGTCTCTTGCCTTCTGTCCTGTGGATTGAGCTCCAAAAGGAGACGGGTTGGGTCTCTACTGGTCACTGCTGTGTCCCCGGGGCCCAGAACATCACTGGACACACAGTGGACCCTATTAATATTGGTTGGTTGTTTGCATGCATGAATGGAACTGCCCTCTGCTGACCCTGTCTCCTGTTCATCTGTCAGTCAAACCAGACCCTCCAGAAGGCGTGCACCTGAGACCCCTGCATGGGCAGGGGCTGAGGGTGCAGTGGGAACCTCCCAGGTCCTGGCCCTTCCCGGAGATCTTCTCACTCAAGTACTGGATCCGCTACAAGCGTCATGGAGCCGCCCGCTTTCGCCAGGTGAGGAAGAGGAGAGGCAGCTGGGGAGGGTGAGTCCCAGGTAGAGCAGCACGTGTAAAGGTGCACTGAGGCCTCCCGGGTAGCTTGAGATTGATTGCTTGTGGCTAATACGCAAAATGCAGGCAGCCCCGCAACTCCACTGCTGCTCCTGCGTATCTGCCCCAAAGACTTGAAAACAGGGACTCAAACAGAATCGTCACAGAGTGCTAGTCACAATAGCAGAAAGGTGGAAACGCTCAAATGTCCACCCGCGGGTGAGTGGATTCACAAAGCACGGCCCATCCACACACTGAATATTACTCGGCCATGAAGCACTGACACTCTCTACAATGTGGATGAACCCTGAAATATGATGCCCAGTGAGAGGAGCCAGACACACAAAGTGTGTGATTCCATGGATGTGAAATGTCCAGGACAGGCACATCCAGAGATGGAAAGTACATTCAGGGTTGTCAGGGGCTGAGGAGGAGGGTGGGGAGTGACTGCTGATGAAAACAGGGTTTGGGGGGGGGTGATGGAATTTTCTAGAATTAGAGGCGCTGGTTGCACAACATTGTGAATGTACTAAGGGATATGGAATTGTCCACTTTAGAATGGTTAATGTTATGCCATGTAAATTTCACCTTGATTGAAAACAACCTATATTGTTTTAACTTTTTTTTAAAAGATTTTGTTGATTTTAGAGAGAGAGAGAGTAAGGGAAGAGAGAGAAACATCGATCTGTTGCCTCCCATACATGGCCTGATCTGGGATCAAACCTGAAACCTAGGTATGTGCCCAAACCAGAAATGGAACCCACAACCTTTTGGTGTACGGGATGACTCTCCAACCAACCAGGGCTGTTTTAACTTCTTCTTCTTTTTTTAAAAAAATATTTTTTTATTGATTTCAGAGAGGAAGAGAGAGAGAGAAACATCAATGATGAGAGAGAGAGAAACATCAATGATTGGCTGCCTCCTGCACGCCCCACACTGGGGATGGAGCCCGCAACCTGAGCATGTGCCCTTGACCGGAATCAAACCTGGGACCCTTGAGTCCACAGGCCGGGGCTCTATCCACTGAGCCAACCCAGCTGGTGTTGTCTTAACTTCTTAAAAAATAAAAAATAACGGCAGTGTTCTGTGAGCATCCGAAGGTCGGTGGTGGCCTGGGCAGAGCCGGATCCTGGGCTGAGAAGCGAGTCTGCAGTTCGGCTTTTCACAGCCTGCCCTGCGGTGTGGGCATCTTCGGTGCTGGGGGGGTCTCCTCCGTCCGCTCCAGGACAGTGGCCATGAACTACGGGTGGCTGTGGCAACTAGCCCGGGAACTGCCTTTTACATTTTACCAGTGTTCATGAATTTTCTTAAGTCTTTGCAGTTTTAAAATTGAGATCGAACTCACATGCCAGAAAAGTCACTGTTTTAAAGTGCTTAAGCCAGTGGCTTTGAGAGTGTTCATAAATTGTGCAACCATTAACCTAAATTTACAACTTGCAGCACCATATCGGCCTACGATATGGGACACTCAGGCAGAGCAGGGAAGGGAGCTAGGCAGGCCTGGGTTGGGCAGCTGAGTGTGGGGCTGGAGTGGGACATTCTGACCATTCAGTGGGAGATGGAAGGAGGGAGGGCCGGGTCAGGGAGGGAGAGTGTGGAGCAGCAGGGACAGGGGAGAAAAGATGGACGGGGGAGAAAGCAGGGAAGGCGACTTGAGTGGGTGTCTCACTCGTACCCATGGGACTCTAATCTTTGGAGGTCCCTGCGTGGGGACATGAGAGGCCAAGGCCATCGAGAGAAGAACTGACTACATTTCCTGAGAGAAGGGGACATGCCGAGCCATGCAGGGCGTACAGGCAGCATCAGGATGCGGGAGGCCGCGCCATGCAGGGCTACAGGCAGCATCAGGATGCAGGAGGCTGGAGCAGGAGGGAGTGGCGAGCCAAGGCAGAGCTCTGCTGGGGTTTCCCTGGGGAAGGGGACAGGGTGGGTGCATGCTGGGGGCTGGCGAGTGTGAATAATCCTGGGGCTCTGGGCTACATGGGTGATCTCAGGTTGCCTGGCACCTGGCACTGGGTGACTTAGGGCGGGAGGAATACTGGCCTGTGTGGGGGAATTAGAGGAAAGGGTGGACTGTTCAGTTTGTATATGAAAGGCGTGCCCCTTTGCCACCCCTAACAATTGGCTGACCCCAAGAAGGGCAGTCTGTTCCCGGGCAGCAAGATGTTAAGATGCCAAAATATCCTAAGATATATTTAAAAAAAAAAATTTAAAACGGTTAATACAGTGGGCCTGGGGAGTTGGGGAGGGAGGCATTGAAGTCAATGATAGAAGCTCTGGTTTAGAGCCAGGAGGAGGAATGGGATTGGGGGGGAGGGGTCTGGGAGTGAGGGATCTCACCACTGAGACACCCCTCGAAACGGAACCATGCTTCGGTGCGGTCCAGGAAGGATTCCTGAACGAGTTGGCTCTGGGACCAGCAGGAAGTCCACACAGGTCAGGACCACACAAGCCACAGCCTGGGAGGGGGCTGTGGAGGGCGACCGGTTTAGGATGGAGCATGAGGATTGGAGGCTCAGTCACACCGATCCCACTGACCACACTCTTTCTGCTCTCAGGTGGGGCCCATCGAAGCCACGTCCTTCACCCTCAGGGCTGTGAAGCCCCACGCCCGGTACTGCGTCCAGGTGGCTGCCCGGGACCTCACTGACTACGGGCAGTCAAGCCACTGGAGTCTCCCTGCCACGGCCTCGGGGCCGCTGGGCCAGTAGCAGGGGCTTCCCGGCACCCGGAGAGGGGCTGGTTCCTGACATCCCCTCCCCTCACCGCTACCCACTCAAAGGTGGATGGGACCTCACCGGCCCAGCCTGGGGCTGCTGCTGAGCGGCTGGGCAACCTTGGACACGTGACTTTGCCTCTGACACTGAATTTCCTAATCTGTGAATCGGGGGTGTACTCTCTCCTTTGACTGCAGAACTGTGAATGTGACGTATTATTTATTGTTTAATTAGACAAGGACCATTGTTACTAGAATAAAGACTCTCCCTCCCTTTGTTCAACAGACCCAGAGAGGAGTTAGAGAGGACAGAACAGAGCAGGACACACATACAGTGAATCCCCACTCCGTGGACAGGGTCAGGGCTGGAGAGAGGAAGAGACCGCAGCTGAGGAGTTGGGGTGGGTGTGGAGGGGTTCTGCCTGGGACGGGATGGTGGGAGCCATTCAGCTCAGCAGTTTGGTTCCCCCATCGTCTCAAACGATGTGAGCCCCAATGTGAGTAGACACAAATGGGACATCATTTGTTTGGGAAGATTTCTCTGAAGAAGGGACAAAGCAGCCAGGCCTGGAAGGATTTTCTCAATCCATGGGTTTGTTTGTGGATTTCACTTGGGTCTCATCTCAAAGGTCACCTCCTCCAAGAAGTCTTCCCTGAACACATCATCTGTGGTAGCAGAATAATACCCTTCCCCCCCCCCCCCCCCCCCGCCACACAAAATATAACCACATCTAACCCCCAGAATCTGTGAATAGGGTACCTTACCTGGTAACAGGGACTCTGCAGGTATGATTAAATTAAGAATCATGATAAGACTCCTTAATTTAAAGTTTAATTATCTTTCATTAAGTTAATGAACAGCAAGGAGAGTTATTATCCTGGGGCCCCAAGAAAATAACAAGGATCAGGCAGGAGCCCTGGCTGGTGTGGTTCAGTTGGTTGGGCATCGCCATTCACCGAAAGGTCACTGGTTTGATTCCCAGCCGGGTACATGCCAATTTCAGGCTTGCTCCCTAGGGGGCATGCAGGAGGCAGCTGATCGATGTTTGTCTCTCTTCCTCTCTCTTTATCTCTCTAAAATCAATAAAAACATTAAAAAAACTGTTTTGAAGAGGGAGGCAGGAGATCAGAGGGGGGCAGAGACAGCGATGTGACAGTGGAAACAGAAGTCAGAGTGATGCAGGGCCATAAACCAAGCGTTGCAGGCGTCTCCAGAAGCTGGAAAGGTCAAGAAAATGGATTCCCCCCTGGCGCCTCCAGACGGATCCACACTGCCACCGTATCAGACTTTGACAGCCAGGACTCAGATAATCGCTGTGTGTCAGGACAGTGAGCTTGTGGTATTTTGTTACAACAGCCGTAGGAAACACACACCATTTCACTTTCCACAGTTACGCTGTTTTGTCTTCAGACCATTTACCAAACCAGAAAAGGTCCTTTTTGTGTATTTATTGTCCCTCTGTCCCACCATGATCCCTGAGAGGACAGGAATCTTGGGGTCTTGTTCTCTGATGTGTCCCTAAAGGCTGAGCACATATCTGACACAACAAACATTGAGCCCTGGCCGGTTTGGCTCAGCAGCTAGAGCGTCAGCCCAGACGGAAGGGTCCAGGGTTTGATCTGGACAAGGGCATGTACCTCAGGTGCAGGGTCGATCCCTGGCCCAGGTGGAAGGAAATTAATCTATGTCTCTCACATCTGTTTCCCTCTCTCTGTCTCTCCCCCTTCCTTCCACTCTCAACATCAATGGAAAAATATCCTCAGGTGAGGATTAACAAAAAAATAAACAGAACAAACATCAGAGAAAGGGAGGCCCTGGCCGGTGTTACTAAATGGTTAGCACGTCCTCTCACACACAGAAGGGTGGAGGGTTCTATTCCAGATCCGAGGCACGTACCTGGGTTGCTGGTTCCATCCCCAGCCCGTGGGGGTGCCTGCGGGAGGCAACCAATGGATATTTGTCTCTCAATATTTCTCTCTCTCCCTCGCTCTCTCCTTTCCCTCTTTCTACTCTCTCTAAAATCAGTGGGAAAATATCCTCGGGTGAGGATAAACAAGAAAATTAAAATACAATAAAAAAGAAGGAAGGAGGCTTGGGAAGGAATGGGGTGGGATTTCCTCTTTAAAAGGGCATCTGGGCCCTAGCGGGTTTGGCTTAATGGATAGAGTGTTGGTCTGCAGACCAAAGGGTCCCAGGTTCATTCTGATCAAGGGCACGTCAGCACGTGCAGGAGGCAACCAACTGATGTGCATTGATATTTCTGTCTTTCCCTCTCTCGCTCTAAAAATCAATGGAAAAATATCCTTGGGTGAGGATTTAAAAGAAAGAAAAAGGGCATTTGGTTATGGGGGACATTGGAAGCCAGTGTGTGTGTAGGGGAAGTGGGTTTGCAGCCTGGTCTTGAGTCTGCCTGTGGCTCAGCATAAGGGGTTGGCCAGTGGTTCTCAACCTTGGCTGCACATTAGAATCACCTGGAAATCTTTTTAAAATCCTGATTTCTGGGCCTCATCCTCCAGAAATTTGTTACTAATGAGGCCCAGAAATCAGGATTTTAAAAAGATTCCCAGGCGATTCTAATGTGCAGCCAAGGTTGAGAACCACTGGGGTGGGCGGTCAGGGCGCTCTTTTGCCCGCGACCTGTGTAGCCGTGGAAACTGACCGCAGTCCCCACGTGAGCCCTAAGGACACAGGGAGGATGGGTGGGTTCCGAGAGGCCAGCAAAGGGGTTTACCACCCAACACTGAACATTTTATTTGCTGAATAAAAGAATGAATAACAGGGGGTATCGCGAACAACAGCTACGTCGAATCACGAAGAAATTTTAACAAGCCGCTGCTGACCTCTAGGACTCAGCACCTCCTCAGAACGCCAAATCCAGACGCCCCGGAACCTTCGTTGCCAGCTATCGCAGTTGCCACCCGGAGGGAAAACAACCGGATTCAGATTTTAACAGGCGGGAGTCGCAGCCAATGACAAAAGCAGGCTGCGTAGGCGGCAGCCAATCCTGGAGGCTGGAGGAGTGACAGTATCGGAAGTGCAAGGACCGCGGGGAAGTCCAGTAAACAGCCACCCTAACCTGTTTTCTGGTACGTGTGGGACGAGTGGGAGACAAAGATATCGGAGCGGAAAGTTTTAAAAGTAAGTGTTGGATGTCTAGGGCTTCATACCCAGGGCGGCATATCTCGGAACTCTGGCCGAGATGATCCTCTCTTATTGGAACCTTTTTTTCTAGCCTAACGGCCTCCCAGTCATCTTCCGCAAGAGGTGGGCTTTCGCTAAACTTTTCCCGGGAGTTGCCCAATCACAGGCGGGGAGCTTAGACTATTTACCCAATCACTTCCCATAATTGGGTTTCCGAAAGATATTATCCAATCACTTCCCTTGGGGGCGGGGCTTTCTTTAAAATATTGTTCCCTCGACACTTTCTTTCACCTTCGGGGGCGGGACTCTGCTCAGCCCCGCCCCTCCTGGGATCTCTGGCCTATTGCGTTCCTAGAAGGGGTTCAGCTTTGCTAAAGAAACTCTTCTTTGGCTTCAGGGGCCCCTCAACTTCTCTTCCCAATTCTTTTGGGGTGAAGCCAGCACTCTTGGGTGGAGAGGGTCTTGGAAGAGCGAGCTCCGGAATTCTGAGCGCCGGTCCTCACCCCAGGAGAGCTGTGCTCCCAGAAGGGGAATGCGCTCTCCGGCCTGGGAGTAAGTCCAAGATGTCAGGACCGACAGCCAGGAGCCCCAGGTTTGAAGTCGAGTTGATGTTCTTTCTTGTGACTCGGTGCCTTCATCTTTTAAACACCGATGTTAGGAATCCAGCCCCAGCCTTTTCGCATTCCAGCGGAGTGTGCAGGTCTTTGTGTCCCTGAAAGTCCTTTCACCGTGAGCATCCAACTGGGAGCCATCCATTTCTGTAATTTGCTATTAGATCCTTCTGTGTGCCATGCGGATCAAATCCTCACAAGTTATATCCATTCAGATGGGGAAACTGAGGCCCAGCGAGGATATGTTATAGCTAGGGAGTGGGAGAGCCAGACCCGGGCTCCTGGCTCTGTAACCTATGCTCCTAGTCACTGTTCTACACCGTCTCCCCCAGAGTCGGGTCCCCAGGTCTGAATCCTGGCTCTGCAGTTCATGCTCTGTGACTCTGAGTAACTGGAACCGCCAGGACTGAGCTTCCTCTGTGAAATGGATGCATCACTCTCTGTCTCATGGAGACTTTGAAAGCTGTACAAAGTGTTCCATGTGGTGCCCGGCACCCAGTAGGTGCTCAGAAACGCAAAGTGCTTTTTTTTTCTGATGATCTAATGTAGTTATTTTTCATAATCCAAACCCGCTTTCCTATGTCTCCCATTTCAGGCTCCTGTGCAGGAAGTTTAATTCAGCAAGTCGGAGGCTGCTGTCCTTAGAAAGGCCAGATTACAGGGTTGGACGTTGGCTGGCACCTGGGAACTTGAATTTCAGGATGGCCTCCACTGTTCCCTGGGCTTACACTGTTTGCACAAACAGTTATGCTGAGCACCTGCTCTCCTCCTGGAGTCTGGAATCGTGGTCCTTGCTGGGCAGAGGTGCCAGCATGACCAGTCTCCATTGAGAACTCTGGATGCCGGGTCTCCATGAGCTTCTCCAGGAGACATTTTACACCTGTTGTGACAGCTCATTGCTGGGGGAATTGAGCACGACCTGTGTGACTCCATTGGGAGAAGACTCTGGAAGTTTGTGCCTGATCTCCCTAAAGCTGTCCCACGTGCCTTTTCCCTTTCCTGATTTCTCTCTAACTTTTTGCTGTGATAGATGGTAGCCATGTGTATGACCATATGCTGAACCCCAGGAGTTCTCCTACCAAATCATTAAACCCAGGAGTGGTCTTGGGGACCCTGACACGGCTCCCCATAGACCGGCAGGCAGTACATGGTGCGATTGATGGTTCCCTTCAACATGAGGTGAGTGCCCCCACATGGCCCCCCACACCAGTTGTGGCAGACAGATCTGATGTCTGGAGTCCAGGGAGTGGCTCATCACTGGCGTTCAGACCAGGTCTCCAGTCCTGGCTCAGACATCTTCACAGTGAGCAAGTGACGGCTCCAAGCCCCGCTTTCCCACCATTCAGGCTTAAGCTCCCTGCCCTCCTAGAGCTCCCAGCCAGTGCCTGCCTCGAAATCTTGATCTTTGATAGTGAAAGTATGAGCACAGGGATGGGGCCCTGTACATACATGCACTTCCACCGGCAGCCATGATTGTTCTTACCTCAAGACCTTTGCATACGCTGTTCCCTCTGCCTAGAAAGAACACCCTTCCTTTTGCTCTCACATGACTCTTCTTCACCCGTGAGGTCTTGGATTAAATCTCACTTCCTCAGAGAGCTCCTCTTGAACCCCCATCTAACCCATCCATTATTTCTCCTCTTGTCTTTTACACCACTTTTGAGTGACCATATGTCAGTTGGTTGGAGCGTCCTCCTGACATGTCAGGGTGCTGGTTTGATCTCTGGTCAGGGCACATACAAGAAGCAACTAATGAAAGCTTAAATGTGTGGGACAACAAATCGATGTTTCTCCCTCTCCTCTCTAAAATCAATCAATAAATATGTATTTTTTTTAAGTCATCCAATTTGTGTCTCTCTCACACATCAAGTTTCTCTCTCTCTGTCTCTCCCCCTCCCTTCCCCTCTCTCTAAAAATCAATGGAGAAACATCCTCAGGTGAGGATTAACAAGAACAAAACAAATCTCTCTCTCTCAAAATCAATACATTATTTTTTTTAAATATATTTTATTGATTTTTTACAGAGCGGAAGGGAGAGGGATAAAGAGTTAGAAACATGGATGAGAGAGATAAACATCGATCAGCTGCCTCCTGCACACTCCCTACTGGGTATGTGCCCACAACCAAGGTACATGCCCTTGGCCGGAATCGAACCCGGGACCCTTGAGTCCGCAGGCCTACGCTCTATCCACTGAGCCAAACCGGTTAGGGCATCAATACATTTTTTTAAAAAAGTCATCCAACAAGGAGTTGTGAAAAGAGAAGGGACAGGGGAGGTGAGGCCTCTCTGGTGCTTGTTGTTGTTAATTCTCACCTGAGGATACTTTTTCCATTGCTTTTCGAAGAAAGTGAAAGGGAGAGGGATAGAAACATCTATGTGAGAGAGATGCATCGACTGGTTGCCTCTCGCAGGCACACTGATTTGGGGTGGGGAGCGAACCTGCAACCCTGGGATATGCCCTTGACTGAGATCGAACCCGAGACCCTTCAGGTGCGCAGGTGACGTTCTAACCATTGAGCAACACAGGCCAGGGCCTCTGGGGCATTTTTTTCTCTTTTTTTTTCCTCTGGTGCATTTTGATTCATTCTTTTATTTATTTGTTTGATTTTTTAAAAAATATATAGTTTTATTGATTTCAGAGAGGAAGGGAGAGAGAGAGAGAGAGAGAGAGAGAAAGAAACATCAATGATGACAGAATCATTGATTGGCTGCCTCCTACATGCCTCCTACTGGGGATCGAACCCACATCCCGGGCATATGCCCTTGGCCGGAATCGAACCCAGGACCCTTCAGTCTGCAGGCTGATGCTCTATCCACTGAGCCAAACCAGCCAGAGCTATTTGTTTTTATTTTTTAAAATATATTTTTATTGATTTCAGAGAGAGAGAGAGACAGATCAATGACGACAGAGAATCATTGATTGGCTGCCTCCTGCACAGCCCCTACTGGAGTTTGAGCCCCCAACCCAGGCCTGTGCCCTGATTGGAAATCAAACCCTGAACTCCTGGTTCATAAGTCGATGCTCAACCATTGAGCCACACTAGCCGGGCTTGATTCATTCTTTCAGACTGTTTCCTGTACTTCTGTCATTCTTGATCCACCGTAATTTTTGCCCTGTGCGTGCACCATTACTGTTATTTACTTACTATAATTATTAACCTAACTCCATTCCAACACATGGCTTAATAAACTACAGTCCATGCAACACCTGGCCCATGGCCTGTTTTTGTAAATAAAGTTTTATTGGCACACTGGCTTGCACATTTGTGTTCATATCATGCATGGATGGCTGCTTCCACTCTCCAGTGGCAGAGTTGAGCAGTTACAACTGACACTCCATGGCCTCAAAGCCAACATGTTTTTTTGTTTGTTTTTTTTAAAAATATATTTTATTGATTTTTTACAGAGAGGAAGGGAGAGGGATAGAGAGTTAGAAACATCGATGAGAGAAACATCGATCAGCTGCCTCCTGCACACCCCCCACTGGGGATGTGCCCGCAACCAAGGTACATGCCCTTGACCGGAATTGAACCTGGGACCCCTCGGTCCGCAGGCTGACGCTCTATCCACTGAGCCAAACCAGTTACGGCAAAGCCAACATGTTTATAGAAAAAATTTGCTGGCCCGTTAGGGTCACTCCTCAACTCAGCTGCCCACAGCCTCCAGGGGAGGGTGGCCAAGAAATCCCTTTCCCAGTGTCTAAGCTCTCACTGTCCCTGCCACTCTGCTGGCCGCGGTCATCTCTAGGGAAGGGACCAGCTTCCTTCGCCTCCGTGTGACCCGGTGGATGGGGTACCCAGAGTCCATTTAATGAGTAACAACATCAGCTAACGTTGGTGCAGCACTTAGCATGGGCCACACCTTGTGCTAAGCTCGTTATACAAACTCACGTGTTTAGTTTCCCAGTGCAAGTGTATTAACCCATTTGCGCATTCAAACAATATTTATTGAGCATCCACTATATGCCCAGCTCTGTTTCAGGCACTGGCGCTACAGCAGGTGAAGAAAAACAGTCTCCACTCATTAAGGTGACGCTCTTGTTGGAAGATGGGGAATAATAGAGTAAACATAACTAAATGTAATAATGAAATAAAAATAAGATAAATGGGTACTAGAGGTGGTGGTAATGATGATGGAAAAAAAGCAAGGTAAGAAAGTTCTGAGAGCCTTAGCTGTTTTGGCTCAGTGGATAGAGCGTCGGCCTGCGGACTAAAGGGTCCCGGGTTCGATTCCGGTCAAGGGCACATGCCTGGGTTGCGGGCTCGAACCCCAGTACGGGGCCTGCAGGAGGCAGCAGATTGATGATTCTCTCTCATCATTGATGTTTCTGTCTCTCTCTCCCTCTCCCTTCCTCTCTGAAATCAACAAAAATATATTTTTAAAAAGTTCTGAGAGGGTGCCTTAAGGAGGTGTATTTTCTGCCCGTTCCTCCCTGTATGAGTTATCTAGTGCTGCATAACAGATGACCCAAGTTAGCAGCTAAAAACACAGGAACCTGACGTGTTTTTGCTGGGTTCTCTGCTTCAGGGTCTCATGGCTGTAACTGAGATGTCAGCCAGGGCTGGGGTCTCCTCCGAAGGCCCGATGGGAACAGGTCTGCTTCCAAGCTTCCTCACGTGGTTGCCCAGTTCCTTGCCACGGACCTACCACTGGCTCTATCAGACCAGCAGAGGAGAGTCTCCTGAAGTGACATCACCTTCGCAGGTTCCGCTGATGAGAAGCCAGCCCCAGGTCCCAGCCACATGCAAGGGGAGGGGCCTGCACATGGGTGTCCATCAGGGGCCATTGGGGCTGCCAGACCCCCATCCACAGTGAGCTTGCAAGGGGAGGTGTCATGTTGATGAGTGTGTCCCCAGCAGCTAAGACCATCCAGGCACTTAGTAGGTGTTCAGAAATGTTTGTAGCCTGACTGAGTGGGTGTCTCCCATTTCATAGTGAGGGAATCGAGGCCCAGGGAGGCCTTGGTTCCGCCTGCGCTCCGCCACCACTCGCCAGCCCTCCCCCTGCCACTGGTAGTGCTTCATTAATTTCTTTTCCCTCCTGGCTTTTACATGTCTTTCTCCCTGTGATCTGGGAGCAGCTTTGCTCTTGACCCCCAATTCCCTTGTGGGGGTTCCCAGGACCCAGTGAGCAGAGGATGGGATCTGTCGTGTGTGCAGACCCTCCTGGGCCTCTGCCTGTCCCCCCTTCTCCTCCCTCCCTCCCTTCTCCTCCCCTGGAGCCACCACACACACTTGTTATCTGGAGGCTACCCTTCCCCCATCACTGCTGACAGTCCTGCTTCCCAGGAGCTCTGTCTGTCATCTGGTTCTCGGGAGCTGTCAGGCTTCATCCAGAATCTCTATCAACTTCCCTGGGAACTGCCTGGCTGAGCACATCAGAGGGACAGGCAGGGGTGGCCGCCCCTCCTGCTGGAGCCCACTCCTACCTGAGCCTGTGTCTCACACAGCAGAGGAGGGGCTGCCGTCACCCTAGGCAGGCCCTGCACCAAACTCCCTCCACACCCGGGCCTGCTGCCCACTCCCTGGACACATGCTCCATTGCTGCCCCATTTTACAGAGGAGGGGAGACTCCCAGGCTCAGCCAGTGAAGCGCAAGGCCTGGGTTTAAAACTAAGGCTCCGCCCTGGCCGGTGTGGCTCGGTTGGTTGGAGCATCGTCCTGTACACGGAAAGGTGGCAGGTTGATTCCGTCAGGGCGCATGCCCAGGTTGCTGGCTCACTCCCTGGTTGGGGCATGTGCTTCAGGCCTTTCCATGGCTGAGTAATAGTCAGTGCACGGCATGAGCAGGTGCTCACCATGTGCTTAGAGTGGATGGGACCTCAGGAAGGAGCTGGGGGGCGGGTGGGGGAGGCCTGGCTGGGGGCTGTTCCTGCCCCTGTTCCCGCTGGATCAAGTCTGGAGTGGCGATGGGAGCCAAAGCAGCAGGACAGAAGGGACAAGGCAGGGACGCTCACTGCTGATCTGAGGGAGGAGGTGTGACCCTGCTTTAGGAGTTCCCAGTCTGACAGGGGAGACAATCTTTGCTCCCAGAAGCTCCTAGACGCAGGTCTCTCTGTCTCTCCCTTCCTCTCCCTAAAGTAAAAAATACTGCGAGGCTCCAAGGCTGCTTTGGTCACCATGCTCTGTTGAAGGGAGCCCCCGGGGGCTGGGCTGTGTCACCACAATCAGGTTGGAGACTCGTGATGACAGGGCTGTGCCTCTCCTATCAGACTGGGCCCCTGGAGGAAGGCTATGTCTCCTCCATTAGAAAGTGCATATTTCTCCCATCAGATGGGAACCTCAAAGGGCAGGACAGGGGTATGTCTCCATCAGAGGCAGGGCCATGTGTCTCATCAGCTTAGAAGCCCCTGGAGTCAGAGCCATGCCTCTGCCATCACACTGGGTGCTTCCAGAGGGCCGACCGTGTCTCCCTGTCAGAGCCTATGAAGGCATGCACGATCCACCAGGCCTCTCCCTTCAGACTGCGTTAAGAAAGGCAGTCTGAGTCTAGGAGCTTCTGGGAGCGAAGATTGTCTCCCCTGTCAGACTGGGAGCTCCTAAAGCAGGGTCACACCTCCTCCCTCAGATCAGCAGTGAGCGTCCCTGCCTTGTCCCTTCTGTCCTGCTGCTTTGGCTCCCATCGCCACTCCAGACTTGATCCAGCGGGAACAGGGGCAGGAACAGCCCCCAGCCAGGCCTCCCCCACCCGCCCCCCAGCTCCTTCCTGAGGTCCCATCCACTCTAAGCACATGGTGAGCACCTGCTCATGCCGTGCACTGACTATTACTCAGCCATGGAAAGGACTGAAGCACCGACACAGGCCACAGGGGTGAGCCTTGAGGAGCCAGGTGTGAAAGGCCACAGGGTGTGAGTCCATTTATGTGAAATGTCCAGCACAGCAAACCCTCAGGAACGAAAAGTAGGTTCGTGGATGCCATGGAATAGAGATTTGGGAGAATAAGGGGTTACTGCTAAATTTGGGGTGATAAAATGTTCAGGAATTAGATAGTGGAGAGCGTTACGCAATCTTCTGAACATACTAAAATCCACGCAAGTATACACTTTAAACGGGTAAATATAGGGTATGTGGATTATATCTTTTTAAAAAGTGCCCACTCGCCCTGGCCAGTGTGGCTCGGTGTTATCCGGTGCACCAAAGGGTTGTCCCTTAGATTCCTGGTCAGGGCACATACCCAGGCTATGGGCTCAGTTCACATTGGGGGAGGGGAGGAGGCAGCGGGTTGATGTTCCACATCAACTTAGGGCTGCTCTCACATCGATGTTTCTCTCTCTAAAAATAATTATTTAAAAATAAAAATAAAAAGTGCCCCAAACAGTGCCAGGCAATAAGTGCTCAACAGAGGTGAGCTGTTACCTTCCCATAGAAAAGATGGGAGAACACTCCAAATCACTGCCCAAGGTCAGGCAGGCTGAGCCCCACCCGGGAGGAGCCCTATTGAACCGCCTGGGGGTGGAGCTGGGGGAAGGGAGGATACCAGACCACCCACCTTCTTGCCTCTGTCCTGTAGGGCCCCCTCCAAGCATCGCTCCATGGCTCCCTGGTCTCCAATCAGAAAGCCAAAACCCAAGAGGTTATGTGGCTTCACAGGTCATACCTCAAGGTCACAGGATGCCCAGCCCGGCTCTCCTGTCCCCCTCCTCCAACTCCTCCCCACCCGCTTCCCCGCTCCCTGCCTGGCGGTGGAGGGGCAGCCCCAGGAGAAGCCAGCTCAAAAGCACAGGAAAGTCAAATGCCGTTTGATTTCGCCTGCGGGGCCTCTCATTGCTATTCCTGACACAAACTGTAATTAGAAGGCCCTTTCAAATATTTATACCTCAGACGCCGGGTGTTTACTCGCCAGGGTGAGGACTCCGATTTGATGAGATCTGTCATCAGCTCAGCCCTGAGCCGAGCCTGGAATTGCCTGGCGGCGGACAGAAAACAGGACAATTACCCGCTGTGCTCCCCAGCGGTCCCCAGGGATGCTGCCTGATCAGAGTGGGCATGTTGGGGTTGGGAGGCTGAATGGATGTGCTTCTGGAGGGAGGACTGGGTTCAACAGGTTTGTGTTGGGTGACACAGCCAAAGCGAGAAAGAGGAGGACACAGGGAAGCAAGCCCCTGCTGCTGTTAGAGGCTTTGCCTTGTCAGCTGTGGACCTCAGTGTTCCCATCTGGAAAATGGGGCTAGCAGTGGAGAGGAGACGGAGAGCCACTGATTCCGTGAAGAGACTCTAGTGGGTCTCTAATGCCACCCCAAGCCAGGCCATATCCTGGCGTCCAGGGAGAAATGAGCTGCGGGGTCCTGCTCCCTCCCCATGCCTCAGTTTCCCCACCAGGAAAAAATGGCTCTCCCTCGGGCAGTCCTTCCTCTAGCTCTTTGGGGGTTTCCTATCAGAAGTCCCATATTTTAAGCCACGAAAGCAAAGTGCAGAAGCATAGACATAGCCCTAGCCCCACTGTTCTTCCCAGGGGCAGCGAATAAGTAACCAGGCAAACAATGGGTTCCTGCTGCCTGTCACTACTCGAGCCAATGAAGCAGAGACAGAGTTGAGTCACGGCCTCCTTTTTCTCTCCTTTTTACCCTCCCCTGAGCCCAACCAAGGGGCACACCTGACCCTCCTCCTCCTCCTCCTCCTCCTCCCCCTCCCCCTCCCCCTCCCCCTCCCCCTCCCCCCTCCTCCTCCCCCTCCCCCTCCTTCTCCTCCCTCTCCTCCCTGGGAAATCTGCTGAGCAAGGCGCCTGGAAGAGGGCATGTGTGTCTCCCCTTTACAGTAGCCACAGAAACCTGCTCTGCACCCACCATGAGCCAGTTGCTTATATAGTAAAAGTACAAAGGAGAAGTAGGCAAAAGGGCCGTTCACAGATGTGCAAGAGGACTAGGGGTCTTCAAAGGGCTGAGTGATATGCAGGGGCTGGGGTTACCCAGGGAAATAGCCAAAAGGAGTGCCAGATGGGCAGTTAACAGGTACAGGCTGGAGGTCTGCAAAGGCCTGCAGGTGTGCAAAAGGGCTGGGGACCCTCAAAGGGCTGGCGGTTCCGGTTTCTGCACAAAGTTGTTCATCTTTCCATGAGAACAGGCAGCTCCAAGTGGGGAGGAAGGGCGGCGTCTCCGTCTCCGGGTCAGCTCCAGCCCGGGTGGAATGTGCCTTCTTTCATCAGAATAAAACCATCACGGTGAACAGAGCAGGATTAATGTTCCTCACAGTACTAGCTGGTTCCCCAAATTCTACTGCTGCCCCTTTCCATCGCCCTAGCCCCACTGCTCTTCCCAGGGGCAGCTCACAGCACCGTCAGCTCTGACTTCGGGTCCTCCCTCCCCTCCGCGCCATAGGCACCTGCCCAGCCTGGGGGGCTGGGATCCCACCCTTCCTGACCACCCTCTCTCACTCCAGTATTAGGGGACTGAGCAATCCATTATGGGGAACGAAGGCAAATGTGTTGGCTCTGGAAGTGGCCGCTCTCCCTCCCCCAAACCTCTAGTGTCCTCGTCCCCAGACACTGCAGCTGCCGCCAGGCCCAGCAGACCCCTCATTTCTGTCCCTCTCCCTGCCCCCTCCCCAGAAGCCACAAAGGGACAGATGCTGAGGACACTCGCCAGGCAGATACCATCTCCCTTACCCTGCCCAGCTGCCCCAGCCCTCTCCCCATCCTGCCATTAGTCCCCCTGGGGAGTCCTGGGGGGGGGGGGGGGGAGCCGATCCCCGGCGTTGCTTCCCTCTCTCTTCCTCTGTGTCAGCCTCGCTGCGGTGACCCCTGCGACAATCCCCACACCCCCATCTCCGGGTCAGCTTCGCCGCCAGACCCTGGTCCAATTTGAACGCCCAGTCGTGGTGGTCACTCTCACCCCCTCTGCTGGTCAACCCGCCCTGTCTCGTGGTCAAGTCCAGCCCCCCATTTCCCGGCCAATTTCCACCGCCCTCTCCCCCAACCCGCCCGTGCGCCTCTCACTGTCCTGAAGGTCAGCGCCTGTCGGCTCCCGCCCGCCTCTGCCCTCCGGGTCAGTGTCCGGCTCCCGCGGCGCCGCGACTCCTGCCTCGCACCCCCTCCCTCCGTGGCCGCGGCTCCCTCCCTCCCCAGAACGGAAGGTCCAGGCACCTCGGAGGGGACGCGGGAGGGGGAGGGAGGGGGCAGCCGCGGAGCGGGAGGCGGAGAACCCTTAGCCTCGCTGCCCCCAACACGGCGCGCGGCTGGCAGGGACCGGAGCGCCCGCCTGCGCGCCCCTCCCCGGAGTCCCACCTCCCGGCCGCGCGCCGGCGGCGGTAAAGTCTCCGAAAACGCGAAGGGGCTCTGCGGGGTTTATTTCCCTTTGTGCCGCGGGCGGGGCCGCATCGGGCGGCGGGGCTGGGGGCCGGGGGCCGGGGGCTCCCCCGGAGCAGAGGGCAGCGCCGCAGGAGGCACACCGCGTCGGGGTCAAGGTCCCGGCGGCCCAACTTTGGGCGGGGCGCGCGCCCCGGGGGAGCCCGCCCGCTGCGCCGCGAACCCAGGCGCCCCGTCTGAGCGGGGCTGGGGCGTCCGCAGGCGGCGCTTTCCTCGACCCCTGGGCCCCGGGGAGGGATCCCGGCGCTTCCCGGGCGCCTGGTGGCCGAGGTGCACGCGGGGACCGCGCCGCCCGCAGGAGCTCCACGCGTTCCCGCGGATGCCCCTCGCCTTGGCCGGACGACCTCGCGCTCGGCGTTCGGGGCCCTGCGGAGCACCCCCTTCCCCCGTGGCCTTCCAGAGCCGGGCTCAGGTGGGCTTTGCGTCTCCGCCCCCTCCGTCTCCTTTTTCTCTCCTTTTCACCCTCTCCTGAGCCCAGCCAAGGGGCACACCTGACCCCCCTCCTCCCCTTCCCTCCTCCTCCCCTTCCCTCCTCCTCCCCCTTCCCTCCTCCCCTTCCCCTTCCCCATCCCCTTCCCTCCTCCTCATCCTCTCCCCCTCCTCCCCCTCCTCCCCCTCCTCCTTCCTCTTCCCTCCTCCCCCTTCCCTCCTCCTCCTCCTCCTCCTCCCCTTCCCTCCTCCTCCTCCCCTTCCCTCCTCCTCCTCCTCTCCCTGCCTTCATCCTCCCCCTTCCTTCCTCCTCCTCCTCCTCCTCCTCTCCCCCCTCCTCCTCCTCTTCCTCCTCCCTCCTCCTCCCCCTTCCCTCCTCCCCTTCCCCTTCCCCATCCCCTTCCCTCCTCCTCCTCCTCTCCCCCTCCTCCTCCTCCTCCTCCTCCTCCTCCCTCCTCCTCCCCCTCCTCCCCCTCCTCCCCGGGGAATCTGCTGAGGAAGGCGCCCGGAAGAGGGCATGTGTGTCTCCCCTTTACAGTAGCCAGGTGTTGGGGTGACGCGGGCCCAAATGGCCAAGTGGCTACGGGACTACCTGAGCTTTGGCGGTCGGAGGCCCCCTCCGCAGCCACCCACTCCCGACTACACGGAAAGCGACATCCTGCGGGCCTACCTGGAACAGAAGAACCTGGACTTCGAGGACCCTTATGAGGACGCGGACAGCCGCCTGGAGCCAGACCCTGCGGGCCCCGGGGACTCCAAGTACGACTCCCCCAAGCACCGGCTCATCAAGGTGGAGGCAGCCGACATGGCCGAGGTGGCCAGAGCCAAGGTCTTGCTGGGCAGTGCAGGGGCGGAGGTGCGTGGCCCTAAGAGACTGGGCGGGGAGGACCAGGCTGGGCCCTGGACTTGGGGAGCATGTTGAATGTGCGACCGCAGACACTCCCCAGCCCTTCACCTGCTGGGCGAAGTTTGATGTCTGCCCCTTTGCAGCGCACAGTGCTGGTCCACCCACCTCTCTGATGGCCCTGCATTGTCCTCGCCCCTGATTTCCCTCTCCAGGCCCCTCCCCCAGCGTCCTTCCTCTGGGCAGCTGGAGGAAGCTTTCTAAAACAGACCTGAGCAATTCGCTCCCCTACTGGGCACTAAAACATCCTCACCACTACTCCCTGAACTGCCTGTGTTATTATTCCCATTTAACAGACCTGGAAACTGAGGCTCACAGAAACGTATAGAAGCAATTTGCCTGTGGTCACGGTCTAACTCCAGACCTGCCTCCAGTGCCCATGATTTTTGTAGTATTTTTCTTTTTCTTTTTTAAATATATATTTTAAATTGATTTCAGACGAAGGGAGAGGGAAAGAGAGATAGAAACATCAATGATGAGAGAGAATCATTGATCAGCTGCCTCCTGCATGCCCCCTATTGGGGATCGGGCCCACAACCCTGGCGTGTGCCTTGAATAGGAATCCAACTGTGACCTCCTGGTTCATAGGTTGACCTTCAACCACTGAGCCACGCCGGCGGGGCTATAGTATTTTTCTTAGAGGATCACTGCAAACCCTCAGTGGAAACAGAGAAGGATTTGGGGAGGATTAGGAGAGACTGTGTTGGGTTGATGGTACAGAGAAAGGGAGTAGGAGGCAGGGACTCGGACAACCTGGGATCAAAACCTGCCTCTTACCAGCTCTGTGACCCTGAGCAAGTGACTTACCCGCTCTGTGCCTTGGTTTCCTCCTCTGTAAAATGGGGATAATGTGTCTACGGAATGTTGATATGACAAGTAAGTATATAACAAGCATTTAGAACAGTGCTGGCAGCTGATAAACTCTAAAATTATTGAAGTCCTCGTCAGTCTGGCTCAGTGGAGAGGGTGTTGGCCAGAGGACTGGAGTCTCGGGTTTAATTCCGGTCTCGGGCATGTATCTCAGTTGCAGGTTCAGGCACATGTGAGTGGGACGCATCCAATGGATGAGTCTCTCACATGGATGTTTCTCTGTCTGTCTGTCCCCTTCCCTTCCACTCTAAAAGCAATGGAAAAAAGCATCCTTGGGTGAGGATTAACAAAAAAAACTGCCCTACCCCTGACTGCTCTGGTTTGGTGGATAGAGCGTCGGCCTGCGGATTGAAAAGTCCCAGGTTCGATTCGGATCAAGAGCATGTACCTTGATTGCGGGCACATCCCCAGTAGGGGGTGTGCAGGAGGCAGCTGATCGATGTTTCTCTCTCATCGATGTTTCTAACTCTCTATCCCTCTCCCTTCCTCTCTTTAAAAAAAAAACCCTGCCCTAGCCGGGTTCAGACTAAAGGGTCCCCCAGGTTTGATTCCCGCCAAGGGCACAGCCCAGATTGCGGGCTAGATTCCCCCAGTAGGGGGCGTGCAGGAGGCAGCCAATTAATGATTCTCTCTCATCATTGATGTTTCTATCTCTGTCTCCCTTCCTCTCTAAAATCAATGAAAATACAGTGGGGCCTTGACTTATGAGTGTCCCGACTAACGAGTTTTTTGAGATACCAGCTGTCTCTCGGCCGATTTTTTTGCATTGAGTTGACAGAATAATTTGAGTTAACGAGCTCCTTAATGAGCTCGGTCTCGGAACGAATTAAACTCGTAAGTCAAGGCCCCACTGTATATATAAAAAAATGATCAAAGGAAGGAGGTGAGGGGGTCTGTCGGGAAGGATCAGAACTGCATGAAGAAAGGGAGTAGGGGAAGCTGGCATCTTTCTTGCAAACATTCCTGGGTGGTAGCGGAGACTCCCTCCTCCCCCAGAAAAGAGAACTGCTGAAAGGGGGTGTGTCAGAGGGCTCAGAGGGGGCAGGGCGTATCCAGAGCCACCTGGTGTCCCTTTCCTTCTCTCCCCAGTCAGAAGTTGACACCGAGTACTCGGACCCCTTTGATGCCCAGCCTCATCCGCCACCCCCAGATGATGGCTACATGGAACCCTATGATGCCCAGCGGGTCGTGAGTGGTGAGTGAGCAGGGCTTGGGGGAGGATGACCTGGTCCCAGGTGGGAGTGGGATCTGACCAGTGTCCTTGGCCTCCCAGAACTGCCTTGTAGGGCAGTGCAGCTGTATGACACTCCCTATGAGGAGCAGGATGGGGAGCCAGGAGACAGGCCTTTTTCAGGGCAAAGGCCTGGACAGAGCCGGCAGCCCCAGGAAGATGAAAGGCCAGCGGATGAGTATGATCAGCCCTGGGAGTGGAAGAAAGACCACATCTCCAAGGCATTTGCAGGTGCTTCTCCAACCCAGGCACTCTCAATGCTTGAGTCCCTCTATTTTCTGCTCTGGTCACATCCCCTGTTTCAACTTACAAAGTGGACCCCAATTATCTGCCACTTTGGTGGCATGTTAATTCTCACTAAAGTGTGAATGACTAATAGCCATAAATTTCTCTTCCCAGAAGAAACTATCTTCCTTGGAAACAGGAACACCTTGTAGAGTGCAATAGGACCTACTTACTCTGCTCAGTATAGTGAAGGGGAAGGCTTTGACCTGGGTTTGTGTCACTTACTTGGGCAAATCATTTTATCTCCCTAAGTCTGTTTCCTTACCTGTAAAATGGGGGTCATCATGGTATCCACAGAATAGGGTGCTTGGAAATTGAGTGCTATAAAGTGCTCAATTACATAGGAGTTGTTGGGGGAGAGAGTAGCATTTCTTAGCAGCTGTCATCAGGTAGACTTGGGTAAGCTTGGACAAGCCTCTGAATCTCAGTTTCCTCTCCTATAAAAGGAGTAACAATAAGGTCAGCTTTAAGAAATAAAATAGCCCTAGCTGGTTTGGCTCAGTGGATAGAATGTCAGCCTGCGGACTGAAGGGTCCCAGGTTCGATTCTGGTCAAGGGCACATGCCTGGGTTTTGGGCTTGATCCTCAGTAGGGGACATGCAGGAGGCAGCCGATCAATGATTATCTCTCATCATTGATGTTTCTATTTCTCTTTCCCTCTCCCTCTCTGAAATCAATAAAGATATATTAAAAGAAAGAAAGAAAGAAAATAACTTGGACCAGGAAGAGTTGTGAGAACCCAACTTTGCCCCATATGTTGTAAGACTGGGAGGGGAATTTGAGCTCAGTGCCTCAGTTTACTTGTCTGTATAATGGGGAGTTGTTATCTAGTTCTGTGATTTGCCGGGAATGGGACAGAACTTCCAACCCACCCTTTTAGCTACGCCCCCTGCTCTCTGATTTGTCACTCATGAAGCTGCCCCGCCCTTCTCTGCCACTAGACTTGCGGATGACCACACCCTTCTGAAAGTCAATTGGTCGTTCCTTTACCAATTCGGCCCCAGCCCCTCCTCTTCTGGATTCCATTGGTACCGCCTTCCTACTGAAATTCCATTGGCGGGCCCCCACCCCTTCCTCCCAGGCAGGTTGGACTTAAACCTTTGCTCTCCAACCCTCCCCCCCTTCAGTGCAGTTTGACAGTCCCGAGTGGGAAAGGACCCCAGGCTCGGCCAAGGAGCTCCGGAAACCCCCACCCAGAAGCCCCCATCTCGCAGAGCGTGTGGACCCTGCCCTGCCCCTGGAGAAACAGCCGTGAGTGGGGAAACAAGATGGAGGGCCTGGGTCGCATCCCTCCTGGCCCCATACAGCTACAGATCCACCGGACTAGGGGAGCTGGTTCATGCACTCATTCATTTCATTCATTTCTTCAACTACTCTTCCTCGGGCGCCAGCGCCTGCTGTGTGCCAGACCGTCTAGCTAGGACCTAGCTGCTAGGTGCAAAGCAGGATCAGATGGAGTCTCCACTCCCTCTGGCATCAGACTCAGGGTTCGGATCCCTGCTCTGTATCTCCTGGCGACAGGATCTGAGCCTGTCACTTATCTGGGCCTTAAGCTGAAACCCCCCAAGATGGTGCCTGGCTCAACCAGAGTAAAGGGGGGATTTCCTCCCTCCGCTTGAGTGGGGCGCATAAGCCTGAGAACGAAGAGCCAGAGAGATTCTCACCCCCAGGACAGGCCTGGGGTAAAACTGGGGAGAACAGGATTGTGAAGAGGCACAGGCTGGGCGGGTGAGGGTCTTCTCTGTGTCCCTCCAGCCCGGGAGCCCTGAGGGACTCCCTAAGCCCCCACCCAGGTCCGAGCCCCGTGGCTGTGTTCATCACAGTCGTTCCCAAACCTTGCAGGTGGGCGATACCAACCTGGCTACTTAACACTGACGCACAGGAGAAACGTTTATTCTCTTCAGTTTTCTTTCAATACAAACAACCACGAAGTCCCTGATGCGCATCCCTCTCTGACACCTTGCTTGCAGCTGCTACCTCTCTTTGCACACGTTAAAGAAAAATGCTAAGTGAAGAGCGGTCCAGGTGGGTGGGGATACAGGATGGAGCAAATCTTGTGAGAGTGATAAGCAAGTGATTCAAGTTGGGGAATTAGGGCGGGGCTGAGTTATCCAGCCGGGGAGGCTAAGGTCAAGGTCAGGTGGAGCGGCTCCACCCTGGCCTGGGCTCTGCCGCCTCCCCGGGGGAAACAGGCTCCTCTTGAGAAACCCAAGGGAGTTTTTCTCTTCATTGCCTGGGGGCCAGAAGCCCTTTAACCACTGTGCCTGCGCCAGACCCCCAGTGTGTGTGAAGGGGGGTGGCCCTTCCTGAGACGTCTGCCCCCACACCAGGTGGTTTCACGGGCCTCTGAGCCGGGCAGACGCCGAGAACCTCCTCTTGCTCTGCAAGGAAGGCAGCTACCTCGTGCGGCTCAGCGAGACCAGCCCCCAAGACTGCTCCCTGTCCCTCAGGTGAGACCCCGCCTCCTGGAGGTCACAGGACTGCATGCGGCATGTTTTCAGGTTTGAGCAGAGGGGTGTACCTCCAGCAGCCAGGGGGCTGGGCTTTCAGGCCCAGGGGTGGGACTTATGGGACCTATCGGTGGGACCTCCAGGGAGACCTACGGAGAATGAGCTCCCTGTCACAGGAGGTATGCAAGAAGATGGCGTGGACGCCACACGGGAGATCTGGGACTTGGGTGAGATGGAGAAGCAGATGTCAGTTTTCTGTGGACCCCCCAGTCCAAAAGTTAAAGTATATTCACTGTGTCTGTCCCGGGGCTGGAGTCTGAGTGGCCCTCTGGGCATTCGAGTTTGAGACCCTGGCGCTACGTGCTTCTCTGCCTAAGCTCCGAGGTGTGTCTGAGCATACGGCACTCCTAAGATCCTCTAGGCATCTGAGCGTGAGATCCCTAAAAGCCCAAGGTTGAAGAGGCCTTTGGAGGCTGGTTCAAATCCTGCCTCTACCACTTTCTAGCTGTGTGACCTTAGCTCATTTACTCACCTTCTCTGGGCCTTGGTTTCCTCATTTATGAAAGGATAATAGCATGGATTTCATGGTAATACTGCAATGATTAAATGGAAAAAAATACATGAAAAAATGTTGGGAATAGTGCCCCAGAAACAGGAAGTACCTGAATCATATTAATGATGTGGATAAAATGATTCCCAGGTTCTACATCATTCCACCCACCCGAGACAGAGAAAGGAAAGAGACCCCAGACTGGGGGTTAACTAGTGGGGAGGTCAGGTGGGGTGGCACCAGGGGTCAGGAGGTTTGGAGAGAAAGTCAGTTCATGTTTCAGGGGAGGGGCTATCCCCTGGCAGGGCCTCCTCCACCAGCATAGAAGGTATTCCTGCTGCGGAGCAAGCCAACGCCTTGGCACCAACTGGCTGTTTAACAGAAATATCTGGGGACACCAGTGCCCGGGTTCCAGGAGCAGTGATGGGGTGGCCTCAGGGCTGGAGAGCCTGCTGGGGGCTGGGGTGCTCACGGCCCCTGTGATGCTGTTCCCCAGAAGCAGCCAGGGCTTCCTGCATCTGAAGTTTGCGTGGACACGAGAGAACCAGTTGGTGCTGGGCCAGCACAGCGGCCCCTTCGCCAGTGTGCCCGAGCTGGTGCTCCACTACAGCTCGCGCCCGCTGCCCGTGCAGGGCGCCGAGCACCTGGCCCTGCTGTACCCGGTGGTCACGCAGAGCCCCTGCCCCGGAGCCTCTGCCCCCGGCCCTGCTCCGTGAGGCTGATTCGCTCCAGTCCTGGAGGAGATGAGAGGGAAAGGTTCCTGGTCGGCCAGGCTCTCCGGCTGCATCGGGGCTGCCCTCTCAGCCCCCTTCTGGGTCCTAGGGCCCAAGATTGTAAGAAAGTCCTCCTCCAATCCAGAAAATAAATAAGTTATTGTGTGTTTCAAGTGTCCTTTCTGGGAGGCTGGGACCCCAGCCACTGGGAAGGATGAAAAAGATGGACCCTTGGAGGGAGAAGGGGGTCCCCAGCTCCTCGTTTCGCAGAAAGAGCTGGGATTGGAGCCTGAATGGCTCACAGGCAGGGACCAAAACTCAGAAAGCTGTAGTCAGCGGAGTCCCGCAGATAAAAAAGATAAAGAAACCCAGAGAGGGCTCTCAGGCCAGCCCCACCCCTACCCGTTTTCCCCTCCCCATTGGGGCGGGCGGCTGAGGCCTGATGCTGCTGGCTGAAAGGACATCTGTCCCCATGGAAACGGCAGGAGTGGGGGAGGGGAGCTGGGCCCAGCTGGTGTCACTTCAAGGTGACTGTTGGGCAGGAGACCCAGGAGGCTGATAAGTGCCAGGGAGTCCTTCTCCCCCCCCCCCCCCCACCCCCCCATCTCCGAGCTGCCTGGGGGGTACCAGCTGGGGAGAGGGACTTCCAGCCCTGGGCACTGTGTGGAGGCTGGGGGTGTCGCTTCTCTGTTAATTGGACATGTCCCTCCACGGACGAGATGGGAGCCCCCTTGCCATATGGACTGACTTCTCAGCCATCTCTGGGGCTCCAGAGGACCCCTTGAATCTTTCTAGCACCCCCAAATTGCCACAAACTCTGGCTTTGCTTTCTTCATGAGCCTTTATGGGGTTTTCTGGGGACAAGGGAGAGGTCCAGGGTCAAAGAAGTAGGACAGGGGTCTCAGGAGGGGCTGCTGGACTCCCGAGACCAGTCACATCCCGTGTAGCCACTGGCGGGTCTTGTCTGAGTCCCCGGGGTTCTGACTCCTCTTCCCACTTTAAGGACCCGTCTTGGCCGTGGCTGCCCAGAGAAGCCTGGGCCAGGAGAGGCTCTGCCTGTAGAAGTGGGGTGACGGGCTGGGGCTGGGGCAAGGTTTGGGGGCCAGATGCCACCGAGGGTTGGGGATGGGGAAACACGGTGGAATGGAAGGTACGGCCCTGCTGGTCCTCCCTGGGGATGTCCAGCCCCTTCCCCTCCACAGGCCTTGCCTCCGTCCTCTTTGGGACCCGCTGGGCAGCAGAGGGTGTTGCTGTAGAGGGATGACAAAGACCCAGAGGGGACAGCCAGCCCAGCCGGTGTGGCTCCGTGGTTGAGCGTCAACCTATGAACCAAGGGGTGGTGGTTTGATTCCCGGTCAGGGCACATGTCCAGGTTGTGGGCTTGGTCCCCAGTGGGGGGTGTGCAGGAGCCAGCTGATTAATGATTCTCTCGCGTCATTGATGTTTCTCTCTCCCTTTACCTTCCTCTCTGAAATCAATAAAAATACATATATTTAAAAAGAAGAAAATAAAGAAGGGACAATCAGTTAAGAGAGCCTGGCTTTTCTTCAGCTCACCTCCGGGGGCTTTGTCTCTGCTTCTGAAGAGCATGGATGGACAGGGCAGCCTTCTCCACCTCTTACCCTCTTTTCAGCCCTCAGCCCTCCCTCCCTCCTTCCAGAAGTGGGAGGTGGGGGGACAGTCCATGCTTGTGAAGGGCTGCAGTTCCCACCTACGCCCCTCGGAGAAGGGTCCAGAACCATCTGCCCTGGCGTGACTACCTGCGCCCTCACCTGCGTCCTTGAGGCAGGAGCCCCAAAGCCAGGTGCCCAGCCTGATACAGCCAAGGTCATGACCCCGGCCTCCAGCAGCATGAAGAGGCCTGGGGTGAAAGGGCAGGAGGTGGGTGAGACACACTCGGCAGGGGTGGCGCAGGAGGGACCCCAGGTGAGGCTCCCCTGGGAAGCCAGGGGTCTGGTTCGTTGGGTAGCAGGCCTCCTGCGGAGGAGAAACCTCTGTCTCAGGGCCCAGCCTCCCACCCCGGTGGGAACTCTGGTCCCTGGGCCTGCCGTGCTATTGGACTCTGGGCAGGTGCCGACTCTAAACCTGTTTCCTCTTCTGAGAAAAGGACACACATTCCTGTCTGGCTGGGTTGCTGTGGATTTTTTCATCATGAGCTCCATGGGGTCACAGGCTTCAATCACCCTCACGGTGACCTCCGTCACCCCGCTCACCAGGGGTCAAGTCCCCGCCCCAGGTCACACAGCAGTGAATGGCGGAGCAGGGACATGCTTCCAGGTCTGTGCAGTTGGCATGACCCCAGCCAAAGGCTCCTGCTGCTGCACCTGAACCTCCATCTTCAGGTCCTAAGGTCGGCAGTGGTGCCTGGGGGCTGTGAGACAGCTGTGCGGGGCGGGAAAGCCACTGTGAGGACGGGGACCTGCGCCAACTCGTTCCCTTGCAGCTGCCAACAGCTCACAGCCTGGTGCCTCTGCTCATTGGTGATTGGCCCCCTCATCACTGGAGGGGTCAGGGGTGCCAGGACAGCCAGAGTCCACTGCCCTGGAGGCAGGCAGTGGGCGGTCCTGCCAGCTGACGGGGAATGGGCATCTCTGTCTGAGAGGGGCTGGGAGCCAGGGCGGTGCTGCACTGTCTGATAGGGGCTGGGCATGGGCCCGAGGCCATCAGAAACCACCAGAGAGCAGAGCCCTGGCGAGGCGGCTTGGGTCTCCTGCGCCTGCTCCAGGGTCAGCCCAGGAGGCCGTCCTGTGCAGAGTGGGGAGTGTGTGAGCCGGGCTGGAGGGAAAGCCGCTGCTGCGCTGGCTTGTGTGTGTCACAGGCATGACTTGGATCTCTCTGCGCCTAAGCTTTTCCGTCTGCAAAACAAGGCAGCTGCCTTTGCTGGTCTGGAAAGCTCCCTCCAGCTTTGAGTCAGTGACTTTCAGTTCTGGGTTCTAGAATTCTCTGGTCTACTCAGACTGCAGACTTCTAAGCGTCTCTTTATTTAAAGTGTTTGCCATAGTGCAGTTCTAAGATTCTAGAACCGTCCATTCCTTTATTTCAGGGTTTCTCGACGGTTTATTATTGTCACCCCTCCCCTCAGGAGTCTTTTTAAAAAATCTTAATTTCTTCCCCCATGAAATTTTAATACCACAGATATACTGTAAATCTATTTGTGCATTAAGTGCATATTTATGGTTTATACATAGAAAAGATAAAATTTTCTTTGCTCCCCAAGAACCGATTTTTGCCTCTTTAGGGAGTGATCTGCCCCAGTGAGAACATACACTTCAGTTCTTTTTATTTTTTTAAGTCTGCAGTGTCCATTTGGTTCATTGGTGTTTACTTTTAATTGAATTTGTTGGGGTGGCATTGGGTAATGAAGTTATATAGGTTTTCAGGTATATGATTCTATAATACATCATCTGTATATTGCAGTGTGTTCACCACCCCTTATAAGCTATAGTTCTGAGAGCTGAGAATTTTATAGCCCTAGGATTCTAGAACGGCAAGATTCTATGTTGTGCTTCGAGATTCTAGAATTGTCCCAGGTGCAGCGGAACTGTGTACATAGCTGACGAAAAGACACCTTCTAGAGAATCGACGGCAGCCTTGTTCATGAGAGCCAAGGCCCGGAGCTGCCCACGTGCCCATCAGTAGAAATCGGGCCGAGAAATGGCAGTGGGGTCACATGTTGGGATACTCTACCACATGCACCGACATGAATGAGTCTTCCAGACACATGGAGTAAAAGAAATCAGATGCAAAAAAGAATACACTCTATGGTTCCATTTAAATAAAATAGAAAACCAGCAAAATGGATCTATGCTGCTAGAAATCAAGATAGTGTTGTGGGGGGGAGGGGGGGCAGGGGGCAGCTGTGAAGGCCGTGAGTGTGGTATCTAGTGGCCTGGAAAAGTAGTTCCTTTGTAAAGAGAGAAGAGTTCACTTTATTATTTTTAAATATGTTCTTTATTGATTTCAGAGAGGAAGGGAGAGAGAGAGAGAGAAACATCAATGATTAGAGAGAATCATTGATTGGCTGCCTCCTGCACGCCCTTCACTGGGGATCGAGCCCATTTCCAGGGCATGTGCCCTTGACCGGAATCGAACCTGGGACCCTTCAGTCCGCAGGCCAACAACACTCTATCCACCGAGCCAAACCGGCTCGGGCTGGAATTGTTTTTAATAAAAACTCCAGAATTATATGTACTTAAGAGTTTATGATTGTGATATTCTGGACCTGGGTTCAGCAAACTATACAGCCTGCTGATCAAATTCAGCCCATTGCCTGTTTCTTCAAATAAAGTCCTTTTTATATTTTTTATTTTATACTTTAAAATATTTTATTAATTTAAAATTTGCCTACAGTGAAATGCATAAATCTTAAATGTATAATTCAATAAGTGCTTACAAAATGTATTCACACATATAAACAACATATCAATCTAAATATAGAATGTTTCAATCTGCAGAAAGTTCCCTGTACATACCACCCCCATAGATGATCACTGTTTTCATTTATATCATTTAAAGTTCTTTTTTTATTGATTTGAGAGAGAAAGGAAGGAAGAGGGGGAGAGAGAAAAACATTGATTAGCTGCCTCCTGCACAGCCCCCACTGGGGATTGAGCCCACAACCCTGTCAGGTGACCAGGAATGGAATTGTGAAGTCTCAACGCAACCAACTGAGCCACACCAGCCAGGGCTCAAAGTTTTATTGGAACCCAGCGCCGCCATTAGCCTACTGTCCTCTACAGGGGTTACAGAGGCAGAGCAGAGTGGCTGCAACAGAGACCCCCTGGTTCACAAAACAAACTATTTACTAGATTGCCCTTTACAGAAAAAGTTTGCCAGAGCCCTGTTCTAGAGTTGTAAGTTTCAGCATGCCTTTGGTTCTGTGATTTATAATTTGATGTTCTTGGCATTTGGAGGATTTCTGTTCCTAAAAATCTGATTTGAATTTAGAGCTTATGTTTCCAGCTGTTTGAAATTCTAGTCTTAAGATTCTGGAAGTCCCAAGTCCCTGCCTCTTCTCCCCACTTGCTCTCACACCTGTCCACCAGGAGCTGTGCTCCATCGCCCTTGGCCTCCACCAATTCAGGAATCTCCATGGTTGCCCAGCACAAGTAGTTCCCATTGTTGTTGATAGTCACACGGTCCAGCTGCAGCGAGATTGCCAGGTGGTCGCCAGAAGAGTCATCCCTGAGGCTCTCAGACCTCCAGGCTGAGGTTGCTGTTGGCGATGTATGGTGGGCACAAGGTAACACTGTCCTGGGTCCACTCAACAAGGAGCTGCTCCCAGGCCTGAGACTGTGCCACCTGACAGGTCAAGGTCACCTGGCTGTCCTGCCTCCCCTGCAGCAACATGGGCCTCTGTTGCACACTCAGGCCTGTGGCTCCTTCCAGGCTGGGAAGCAGAAGAGGTGAGTGAGGCCTTTCTCAGTGTGTCAGTGTGTGTGTGTGTGTGTGTGTGTACACGTGCGGTCTTACTCCCAGAGCCCCTCACTGTGGTGAGGCAGTAAGAGGTTTGAACCTTGCTGTCTGTATGATCTTTTGCAGGCTCACTTCTTCTTGCTGAGCTACAGTGGCCTCATCTGTGAAATGACTATAACTCTCTCAGCACTTGTGAAATTTCAAGATGGACTTTATGACATGCCCAGCTCTCAGCCACACAAACGTCGCTTTGTATGTGCCAGGCCCTGTTCTGGACACTGTGGACACAGACACAGAGGTGACAGAGACAGACAAAAATCCCACCCTCGGGCAGCTGATGGCCCAGGGCAGAGAGAGACACAGGAAGTCGTGAAATAAGAATAATAATGGAGGAAAGGAAGAGGGAGTGGCAATAGGGGATAAGGATGAGGTGAGAATCTACTTGTTGAGGGTGGTCAAGGAAGGCCTCTCAGGGGAGGTGACATTTGAGCCAGGGTCTGAATGGTAAAAAGAGAGAAGAAGAGGGCTGATTAGAAAGAGAGTTTGCTTTTGGCACCTGTTAGATCCTCCAGAAGGGGTGAGTTTACATTAAGCTCCTGGCATTTGAGACACAATTGCAGCTGAGAATAGAGAGATGAAATCCAGGGAAGTGTTTCAGACAGAGGGAACAGCATGTGCAAAGTCCCAGAGGAGAGATCAAGCTTGGTGTGCTGGGAAAAAAACAAAAAGAGACAAGCCAGTGGGCGGCCAAGGGGGAGGGAGGGAAGGCCGCGGGGGTGATGTGGTGATGAGAGGCCAGTGAGGCCAGGTCACGCAAGGCTGGTATGTAGGTTTTGGTTGAATTTTATCCTAAGGGCCCCCTCTGAGGACCCTTGCTAGACCCCTTCAACTCTCCTAAGGTTCTGAGTATCAGAGAGAGACAGGCCTTATTTGGCAGAGCAGAGAGACTAAGGTTTAGAGGAGCTTTGAGCGGAAGGGGTAGGCAGCTGGAGTGGTGGACAACAGAAGGGGGTGCAGAGGGGAGAGAGGCCCAAGGAGGACCAGGGCTGTGCCCATGGACCCCATTCCTGCCCCATCGGGCCTTCCTCTCCTGGCTGGCACCCACCACCACCTCTATCCCTCTCATGTGACAGACTTCCTTCCGCAATCTCTGCCCCAGACACAGAGGCAGGTGTGTCAGCTGGGCAGGCAGCAGACGTCTGGGGAACAATGCTGCAGGGGGCTCCATTCCCAGCCACCTTTTGCCTCAGTTTCTCGAAGTTTATTTTATTTTATTTTATTTGAAAGGCATCTGCATATGTGAGTGGGAATGTGTCCCAGTGAGTGGAGATCTTTCTGGAAGACTATATATAAACACACCTGGCGGCGCGAGGGGGGGGGGGGCGGGGCGGGGGGGGGGGATTGGAAGGGCAGGTGATGCCGCAGTGGGCAGTGGGGCATGGGGACGGGGAGCAGTGGAGGTGGAAGAGCAGAATCCAGATCTCGGAGGGAAAGAAGGCATGGAAGCCAGAACGTCCGCTGGGCAAAGACCTTGGCTTTTCAGTAAATGCAAGGCTGTGAGTCGTCAGGGGCCAGATCTCGGGGGCCAGTTCTCGGTGGAACTCCAGCGTGAGCAGCAGTGTGGGTGATCCCGTGGGGAGACTGAGGCCCCGGGAGGACTCGGATGGGCTCTAGGTCACAGGGCAGGGCTTGGGGTCGAACCCAGACGTCCTATCTCCCAGCTCCAGGCTCCCTTCCGCTCAGCCATCACCGCCAATTACCAACGTCACCGAGTGCGTCCCAGGTTCGGGGGTGCGGGGTTGGCGGTGGGTGGGTGGGTGAGCGATTAGGGGTCTCCCTGCTCGCGGAGACCCCAGCGCGGGACTACATTTCCCAGCCTGCCGCATTGGGTGGGGGTCGCGCCTGCGCGCTGAGGCCAGTGATGGAGCGCTGAAGGGGGGCGCGGCGGCGCGGCGAGGGCTCGGCGGGCCATTGGCTCCCGGCAGCGGCCAAGGCAGCTTGGGGACCAGAAGAGCCAGCGGGGCCCGCGGGCCGGGCCGGGACGAGCTGGGCTGCAGCCATGGAGGACCAGAGGGTAAGACCAGGGCGGGGCGCGGAGGCACCCGCCTCGGGTACCCAAAGAGAGGGGACCAGGGGATGCCGCAGCGCCCTCCCTCCCGCCCCCGCCCCCAGCTGCTCTGCAGTGCAGACTCCACCCCCGCCGCAGTCTGGCCAGTCTAGCCCCTCCATTGGGAACGTAGCCCCCCACATTTGCGGAGACCCCGTATAATCCTAGCCCCCAGCCCCACCCCCACCCCCACCTCCGCCCCGTATCCCAGGCGCAACCTGGACCCCATCCCCCACGCCTTCCATCCGGACTGCGGACCGCGTGTCCCGGCCCCCGCCCCACCAGCTCAGCACAGGTGACTCCACCGACCCTGCGCCCCCAGAAAACAGACCCGTCCGAGCCTGGGTCAGAGCTACAGGCCCCAGCAAGACCCTCCCACGCCGCCTTCCCTCCCGGCATGCCCTCCCGGCATCCCCTCCTCCAGACCATCCCCTTCCCCACTTACCTGGCTCCCTGGCACCCGCTCTCCTCAGCTTCCTTTCTCCTTGCCAAGCCCTTTTCCGAGGGCCCCCCTTCCCCAGGTCAGCCCATCTGCTGCAGGCATCACTTTCCTTTGGGGTTTTCTTTTCCCGAGCGAGCCCCTCACCTGATCATGCCCCGCCCTCAGGACGGAGGTTTGCAGGCTTTGTGCTCCCGCCTAGGGTTTGTTCCTTACTGAGAGGCTCACTCTGTGCCTCAGTCACCTCGCCTGTAAAATGGGTATCTTCATGGTGCCCACCTGCTGGGTGAGGGCAGGTAGGACCAGAGCTTCCCCCAGGGCCTGCCTCCTGCTGAGTGCCCAAGCGCATTGGCACAGTGGCCCCACATCTCCCTGGATCTCTGGAGGTTGGAGCCATGAGCTCCAAGTGAGGGAGCTGGGCCAGGCGGAGGGGCTTACTGGCCATGTGTGTGCGCTTCCCCTGGGGGCAGGAGGCTCTGCGGAAGATCATCACCACGCTGGCTGTGAAGAATGAAGAGATTCAGAGTTTTATCTACTCCCTCAAGCAGATGCTGCTGAACATGGAGGTGAGGGCAGGTGATGGACGGGAGGGCGGGGGCAGCCCTGTGAGCGAGCCTGTTGCTGCTGATAACCGTGGAACTCTGGGCCCGGCTGCCATGTCCAGGCCTCAGTTTCCCCATCTGAGCATGGGCTTTGGCCAGTCCTGGCTGTTCAGACCTGCAACGTCTCTCCAAGGCGAACTCCGCCAAGGTGCAGGAGGACCTGGAGGCGGAGTTCCAGTCCCTTTTCTCCCTCCTGGAGGAGCTGAAGGAGGGGATGCTCATGAAGATAAAGCAGGACCGTGCCAGCCGGACCTACGAGCTGCAGGTGTGTGCTCGGGGGACTCTCCAAGACCCCTGCCCAGATGCCATCTCCACTGCACCCCTCAGATCTCAGCTGGCCTCATGTCTGTTTCCAAACCTGCCCCTTTTCCTGTGTCCCTTCTTGGAGATGCTCCCGTGTTCCCAGTGTCCAGAGCCAGACACCCTGATGATGCTGGCCTCCCGCCTCTTTCCCTGGTCTCTTGCCTGTCCCCTCCTTGGCCATGACCTATCAGTCCCCCACCCACCTGTTCTCCCTCTTAATCCCCCATCCATTCCGCCCGCTTCTTCCATTGCCACAGCCACGCCCCCACAGCTGGCTGTTCCTCCCTCCTGTTCTCACCCAGTGACTCGTTTCTCAGCCCTTCCCACTGGTCCCCCAGATCTGATGGCCATACACCCCCCATGGTTCCCTGTGGGATTGGTGGGGGCTGTATTGAAACCTCCTGGGCCACTTCTTAACACCCCAGATCCCCACCCCCGGGGACGCAGAGCCCTGGGCTCAGGTGTGGCCTGGGCGCGTGCGTGTCTGAGGAAGGATCCCCAGGTGATGCCGATGTTCTTCGAGGAGCAACACCCAACCTTTCTCCAGCTCCCGCTCCCACTTGGAGCTGGAAAAGGGTGTGGTGCCCTGAATCCCACAGGCCCGGGGAGGCCGGGGAGGGTCTGATGCACTGGGGTGAGAGGTTTCCTCCCTCAGTGCCCTGCCACCCGCAGAACCAGCTGGCTGCCTGCACTCGGGCCCTGGAGAGCTCCGAGGAGCTTCTGGAGACGGCCAACCAGACCCTGCAGGCCACAGACAGCGAGGACTTTCCTCAGGTGGGGCCTCAGAAGCCACGCTGGTAGGGCTGCCAGACAAAATGCAGGACACCCCGTTAAGTTTGCATTTCATGGCCACCACGAGTAACTTTTTAGTAAAGTATGGCCCATGCAATATTTAGGATAAGTATGTTGCATGTGATCTTTGGGACATACTTATCCAAAAAAAAAAAATTATTGGCTCTGGCCAGGTGGCGTGGTTGAAGCATCATTCCAATGACCACAGTTGCAGATCCCTGCTCAGGGCACGTGCAAGAACTAACCAGTGAATGTGTGGATTGGTCGAACAACAAATCTCTCTCTCTCTCTGAAAATCAAGAAATAAAAGTTTTAAAAATAAGTAAATAATAATTATTTGTTGTTAACCTGAAGTTCATACTTAACACAGAATAATTTTTTTAGTATGAGTATATCCCATGCAAATGTTTATATAAGTATTTCTCGAATGTTGCATAGGACATATTTGTATTAAAATAATTATGTATTTGAAATTTAAATTTAACAATGAGTAATTTTTTAGTATACTATATCCCATGCAATATTTAGTACGGCAGGTCCTTGGATAACATTATTTTATTCAAAGTTGTTTTGTTATAACACTGATGTGGGGGGAAAATTCTGGTTGAGGCCGCTCTCTGTGTGGAGTGTGCACATTCTTTCCATATCCGCGTGGGTTTTCTCCAGGGACTCCAGTCCCCTCCCACATCCCAAAGCTGGGCAGGTGGGGTGAGTTGGCGTGTCTACGCTGTCCCAGTCCGAATCGAGTGTGGGGTGGGTGTAAGTGCGCCTGTGATGGGAAGGTGTCTTGCCCAGGGTGGGTTCCTACTGGTGCCCTGAGTTGCTGGGAGAGGCTCTGGCCATCTGCAACCCTGAACTGGAATCAGGAGGTTGGAAATCATTCTCTTTCTTGTTTTTATTAATCCTTCTTAAATGGGTGTACAGCTCACAGTTATTTCCATGTGTAATATTAGAAGTGTTTGGGGTCTTTATTTAGAAGTTTGGTGATGTTCTTGTGACCAGAAATAGGCTATAGGAACCTACCTCTTGTTTATATCAGTTAGCCTATGATAAGGTTGATTTTATTACTCATCATTTCGCTTAAAGTTGCAGTTTCTAAGAACCTATTGACACCCTACCGGGTTTGGCTCAGTGGATAGAGCATCGGCCTGCGGACAGAAGGGTCCCAGGTTCGATTCCGGTCAAGGGCACATGCCTGGGTTGCAGGCTCGGTCCAATGTGCAGGAGGCAGCCAAGCATTGATTCCCTCTCATCATTGATATTTGTACCTCTCTCTTCCTCTCCCTTCCTCTCTGAAATCTATATATGTATGTATATATATATATATATATATATATATATATATATATATATATTTAAGAACCTATTGATGACATTAAATGAGGACTTACTGTATATGTATGTTATAAATATTGAATAGGACATACCTATACTAAAAAAGCATTGTTGATCTAAAATGCAAATTAACTGGCTGTCCTGTATTTTTTATTTGCTAACTCTGCCAATTGTATGTTCTGGGCACTGGGCAGGAGATGGGGGAGGGGTGGTGTCTTTGCCCTTCTGCCCTTTCATGGCGCAGCCAAGGGTTTCTGCCCCAGCGCTAGGGACTTTAGCATGGCTGCCACACTGGACCTCAGTCTTCCTGTCTGTACAGTGGTTTTCTAATGCAGTCGCGACAACTCTGAATTTTATTCTGTCCCTCTTTCTAGGCTGCCAAGCAACTTAAAGATGGGTAAGATACTGGATCTGGCCCCCACCCCAGTGCCCCGCCCCTGGTATGACGGTGGGGACACCCAGGTGAGGGTCCCTTGGCCCAGAGCACTGGACCAAAACCAGGGGAAGGGAGTTACCCCCATACCTCAGAGGATCAGGCCAGGGGGCCCCCCCCGGAGATGCCTGCCAGCAGGCTGCCTCCACTTCCTTCCTTGCAGTGTGACCATGGCCCCTGCCTTCCGGCTGTCACTGAAAGCCAAGGTCAGCGACAACATGAGTCACCTCATGGTGGACTTTGCCCAGGAGAGGAGGATGCTACAGGCGCTCAAGTTCCTGCCAGGTGAGAGGGGACCGCCCCAGGGTTTCAGAGAAGTGGCTGGGGTGTCTGGGAGGCCCTGAGAGAAGGCTTGGAGTAAGGCTGACAGCCAGGTGTGGGGACCCCAAAAATGCCCTTGGGTGGAGCCATAAAGAAGTCGCCCTGGTGCCACCAGGAGGCCACACACCTGGTGGCATCCTGAGGAAGCCCCGCCCCTGGTGGCAGAGCCCCAAAGGCCCGCCCAGCAGTGGTGGCGGTCCATGGAGGCCACGCCCCTAGTTGGTAGAGAATTCTGGAAATGTTCTACCTGTAGGTGGTGGCATCCTGAAAAGGCCCAGCCATTTCTTGGTTGAACCCTGAAAAAGCTCTGCCCCCCCCCCCCCCCCGCCCACGCTTTAATGGAACCTGATGAGGCTGCACTCCCAGGCCCCAGAACTCTGAAGGGTCCCCCATGCATGGGATCCAGAGGAGGCCTCATCCCCAAGGAGGCCTATCCTGTGGACGGGGTCAGCAAGGCCTGCCCTGCTGGTGCAGGGCCCTGACCCCTCACCCTCTCCTGGCCAGTCCCCAGTGCCCCCGTGATCGACCTGGCCGAGTCTCTGGTGGCGGACAACTGTGTGACGCTGGTGTGGCGCATGCCGGAGGAGGACAACAAGATTGACCACTACGTGCTGGAGTACCGACGGACGAACTTCGAGGGCCCGCCCCGCCTCAAGGAGGACCAGCCCTGGATGGTTGTGGAGGGCATCCGGCAGACAGAGTACACCCTGACCGGTAAGGGCGCTCGGCCTAGCTGCCAACCCCCCTGTGCAGCTCAGTCCCTCCTGGCTCCCGTTTCCCTGTCAGCCAGCTGGAGGCTGGTGGGTGGTCCCCCATACTCATGGGTGGGAGAGCAGCCTGGATGGACTGATCAGGAGCAGCAGGAAGTAGTAATAACAAGGATACTGATGACAGCACCTGCACCACTTACTGAGGGCTCACCGTGTGCTAAACCTTTTACCCACATGTAACAGGCAGGCTTATCACCATGTTACAGATGAGGGAACACAGGGGAAGAAGGCACCCTCTGTCCACATCTTATCTCTACTCTCCTTCATTCATTCATTCATTCATTCATTTATTCATTCTAGTTTATTGAGTGACTACATTGTACTAGGTGCTGTCCTTACAGCAGTGAGAAAGCAGACAAAAATCCCTCCCCTCATGGAGCTGGTGTTCTGGGGCCACCCTCTCAGGATTGGGGGATTTCCTGGGCAGGTATAAGAAAGCAGAAAGCCTCTGCCAGTGTGGCTCAGTGGTTGAGCGTCCTCCCATGAACCAGGAGGTTGGGTTCGATTCCGGTCAGAGCACGTGCCTGGGTTGCTGGCTCGATCCGTGCAGGAGGCAGTGTTGATGTTTCTCTCAGGAAGTAATAATAACAATTATTACTCTGAAATCAATAAAAACAAAGAAAAGCTTGTTAGAAAAAAAAGAAAGCTTGGGGGAGTCCACCCAGCTGGTAGGGGAGGGTCTGATGGGGGAGAGAGTTGGGTGTCAGAGCCGTCCTGAGCCAGGGAAACCCTCAGGGCGGGGGAGCCTTGCTGGCAGGATAACTAGCACCACAGCTCCTGGGCTGTAATCAGCCTGTTCCTGGTCTGTAATTAGCAAACATAGTTAATAATAAGTATGCTAATTGCGGGAAAGAAAAGCCACCAGCCTACAAGATGGCCTGAGAAGCGATTGGTTTATCCTTTGCGTGGGAATCAAAATAAACACACCCCATTTTTCCTCAATCTTTTTTATTGCGGTAAAATACATATAACATAGCATTTATCATCTTAACCTCTTTTTTAAATTTTTATTTTATTTTAGAGGTCATTTTTTGTTGTTGTTAATCCTCACCCGAGGATCTTTTCCAATTGATTTTTAGAGAGAGTGAAAGGGAGGGGGAGAGACAGAGAGAGAAACATAGATGTGAGAGAGATGCATCGATTGGTTGCCTCCCACATGCACCCCAACCAGGGCCAGGGATTGAGCCTGCAACTGAGGTACATGCCCTTGACCAGAATCGAACCTGGGACCCTTCAGTCCACAAGCTGACACTCTCTTCACTGAGCGAAACAGGCTAGGGCTACGGGACATTTATTAAACCTGGGGAAGGGCCTAGGATAACAGGAGAGGGGCTAAGTTGGGAAATGAGCCTAGGCCGGGCTGCTTTGGCTGATTAAGAAGTCAAAGGCCGAAACCGGTTTGGCTCAGTGGATAGAGCGTCGGCCTGCAGACTGAGAGGTCCTGGGTTCGATTCCGGTCAAGGGCATGTACCTGGGTTGCGGGCACATCCCCAGTGGGGGATGTGCAAGAGGCAGCTGATTGATGTTTCTCTCTCATCGATGTTTCTAACTCTCTCTATCTCTCTCCCTTCCTCTCTGTGAAAAATCAATAAAATATATTAAAAAAAAAAAAGAAGTCAGAGATATATTTAAAGGAGACAATAAATACACTTGCACAGGATAAAAGAAAAATTTTGCCAACAAAATTGCATCTTACATGGAGGGAGTAAGTATAACTAAATAATAAATTTAGGTGAAAACTTAAAAAAAAAAGTCAGAGAAAAGGGAGTCTTGGGAACAGGTTCAGGGGGGTTAGTCCCGGATGAGCTGTCACTGCTCATTGCTGCCCTGGTTGCAAGCTTTGTGGGGTCCTTCGAGTTTAGGACTGGGGAAAGAAGGGCCGAGGAGGCTTGGGTGTGGGTGCTCCTGGGAGGGAGAGCATGCCCAATCTTAATCATTTTATTTTATTTATTTATTTTTTTTTTAAAATATATTTTATTGATTTTTTTTACAGAGAGGAAGGGAGAGGGATAGAGAGTTAGAAACATCGATAAGAGAGAAACATTGATCAGCTGCCTCCTGCACACCCCCCACTTGGGATGTGCCCGAAACCAAGGTACATGCCCTTGACCGGAATTGAACCTGGGACCCTTGAGTCCGCGGGCCGACACTCTATCCGCTGAGCCAAACCGGTCAGGGCCAATCTTAATCATTTTAAAAAATATATTTTTATTGATTTCAGAGAGGAAGGGAGAGGGAGAGATAGAAACATCAATGATATACTGGGGATCGAGCCCGCAACCCGGGCATGTGCCCTGACCGGGAATCGAACCCAGGACCTCTTGGTCCATGGGATGACGCTCAATCCACTGAGCTACCACAGCCTGGCTTAACCATTTAGGCTGTATAGTTCAGTGGCATTAAGTACATTCACATTGTTGTGCAGCTGTCACCACCATCCATCTCTGTAACTTTTCATCTTGCAAAACTGAAACTCTGTCCCCATTAAACACTAACTCTCATTTCTCCTCCTCCTACTTGACTTCCTGTTCCTCTGATTTTTAGTACTATAAGTACCACATATGAGTGGAACCATACCATGTTTATCCTTTTGTGACTGGCTGATTTTGTTGAGCATGTCTTCCAGGTTCATCCATGTTGTAGCACGTGTCAGAATTTCCTTCCTCTTTTAGGCTGAACAATAGTCCATTGTCTGGGTATGTCCCACTTCCTCCAGCAGTGGCAGCTTACATGGCTGTAGTTCAATATCAGAACCAGGAAACTGACAAGGCTATATTCTACAGTGTTGATTCACATTCCACCAGCTTCACACACCCTCCTTCGTGTGTGTGTGTGTGTGTGATCCCATATGCAATCTTATAATCTTATCCCACAGGCCAGTTCTTGTCACTACCACCACAATCCAGGTAGAGATCTGCGCTGTCACAGGCTTTCTGATGCATCTTTTTTTATAGCCACACTCTCTCGCCTTTTACAAAATTCCTAGTGAGTTAGTTCCTCCGGGCAGGAAGTCGAATCTATTAAAAGGTGTGTGGTATTGAGGAATAGGTGAACGTGCTCACCTATGGAAATAACCTGTGTTTACTTGCAATCAACCTACTATCTCGTTGATTGCCTGGAAAGACAGGAGGGTTTTGGTTGTTTATGATTTCCATTCCTCAGTTCATCTCATCCTCATGTGAACCCTGATCAGCGTGGGGAATATGATCGCTGTTTTGCAGAACAAGAAACTGAGGCACACAGTGAGTGACTCTACCAGCAGTTCTCAACCTGTGGGTCGCGACCCCTTTGGGGGTCGAACGACCCTTTCACAGGGGTCGCCTAAGACCATTCTGCATATCAGATATTTACATTACGATTCATAACAGTAGCAACATTACAGTTATGAAGTAGCAACAAAAATAATTTTATGGTTGGGTCACAACATGAGGAATTGTATTTAAAGGGCCAGAAGGTTGAGAACCACTGCCTATTAGTGGTCAGCAAACTGCAGCTCGCAAGCCACATGCGGCTCTTTGGCCTCTTGAGTGTGGCTCTTCCACAAAATACCACGTGCAGGCGCGCACGTACAGTGCGATTGAAACTTCGTGGCCCATGCGCAGAAGTCGGTATTTTGTGAAAGAGCCACACTCAAGGGGCCAAAGAGCCGGGTGTGGCTCGCGAGCCGCAGTTTGCCGACCACTAGGCCATGTCCCATATTCGAATCTGAGCCTTCTGGGTGGCAGTCTTAGCTCTGGAGCAGTAGATGGCGCTGCTGAGCAAACCCCTGAATTCAGAGAAGGGAATCCAAAGAAGAGTGAGGCAGTTTGGGTGGGAACCCCGGAGAGGTGGCGAGGGGGGAAGGAGCCTGCAAAGACCAAGGCGGGGAAACCAGAAGGGGCAGCCAGGAGAGGGCAGTGCTCTGGCTGCTGAGGAAAGACAGTGTTCTTAGGAGGGAAAGAGTGGTCACTGAGGAGGTCCTGCAAGGTGGGGACTGACAAGGCGGGAGCGGGGGTGAGGAGCAGGTTGAGGGGGCAGCGAAGGGGGTGTTCCTAAGCTCTCCAAAGAGCTTTAACTTGAGGGGGAAGACAGCTCGAAAGCTTCTTTTTAAAGATCGAAAGCAATCTTAAGAAAAAGACAGAAGGGAGGGTGAGATATAGCCTAGTAGAAGGGAAAATCTTTCATACGTCACCAGGTACGCCTAGATCCAGGGGTTGCACTTTTTGGCTCTGGGACTTGCATTCCCCAGACTAGCCTAGAGCACTGACAATTTTCCCCGGAGGCACTTCCTCCGAGCTGGCCAGCCCAGAGAAGAAAGCCGCTCTGCCCTGCTCCCTCTAATACCAGCCAGAGTCCTAGGGAAGGCTCTGGCCTGTCTGGGTCGGGTGCAGAGCCAGGTAATTCATAGCTGCACGGGTGTATGCGGGTAAGGTTTCTCAGGTAAGGTGTCGTTTGCAAGGTGCTCCTTAGCATGAGGCGTTTACTGTGGCGGGTTTACTGTGGGACACAGGGGCCTCTAACCTCCTGCTCCGAGTCTATGCTGATTCCCTCTATGAGATTCCCTCTGTTGTCTCCTAGGCCTCAAGTTCGACATGAAATACATGAATTTCCGCGTGAAGGCCTGCAATAAGGCAGTTGCAGGCGAGTTCTCCGAGCCGGTGACTCTGGAGACACCAGGTGACTGGCTCCCACACCTACCCTGGCTCTGACGACAACCCTTCCCCCCCGGGGCCCCAGGGACGGGTGTGAAATGAGAATCTTCAGGATGCTGCCAGAAAGCTCAGAGCTTAGCTCACAGTAGAATTCCGCAGCCTGAGTGTCTGGTATAAAACCTGCTTTTGTCCTTTACTTTTGCTCTTGATCCCTTTATACCTGGATGGTTTACACACACACACACACACACACACACACACACTCACTTCCTCTCTCCCCTTCCCCGAGTGAGTAAGTGCTCTATAGAACTGGGGAGGGTGTGTCAGCAGTGCAGACTTCTTAGCCTTCAGAGCTAAGACTGCCACCCAGAAGGCTTGGATTCAAACATGGAACGTGGCCTAGAAGCCTGTCTGCACTGCAGACACACACTTCTTAGTGCATGGCCTTTTTCAGTCGAGCTTAACTGTCATATTGCTGCCCACCCCCTTTCCTGGGATTAATCCCCAACAGAAGCACAGGGCAGCACAAGTGGTTTGAAAATGGCTCCAGGCCTGGGAGCCTTTAGACAACAAGCCCTTGGCCTTACTCCTCTGGCTGTATGGTCTGCCCCCTCCCTTTTCCCCGTCTTGTGTCTTTTGGTGTCTTTCTGCCTGTCGTCTCTGTATCTGTCTGTCTCTGAGACTTTATCGGTGTCTTTCTCTCTCTCTCTCTGTCTCTGTTCTCTGTCCCCGTCATGGTCTGTCTTGGTCACTGTTTGTCTCTCTCTGTCTCTGTGTCTCTCCGGGTTTCCCCATCTCTGTGACTCCCACGTCTGCCCGGCCCCAGCGTTCATGTTCCGCCTGGATGCGTCCACATCCCACCAGAACCTCCGGGTGGATGATCTCTCCGTGGAGTGGGACGCCATGGGCGGGAAGGTGCAGGACATCAAAGCTCGAGAGAAAGACGGCAAGGGGCGGACGGCGTCTCCCGTCAACTCCCCAGCCAGGTAGCCTGCCCCCGCCCCTCCCCAAGTCTCTGGGAGAGGAGGTCAAGATGGACACGAACACACGAGCCAGTGAGGTCAAGGCTGGGGTGGAGGGAGGGACGTGGAGCTGGGGAGCCAAAATAGTGAATCGAGGGAGAGGAGCCTTTGAACTGGGTATTGACGGCTGAACAGTCTTCCAGACAAGGAAGGGCACGGGCATGTTCTGACATCAGGGGCCCAGGATATGAGAAGGACCAAATACTGTCAAGGGCTGATGAGAAGTCCGCGTGGCTGGGGTGGACCAGAGAAGCATTCCAATGGGGAGGGGAGGGCTGAACTGAGCCCTCCCCTCCCTGTCACCCACAGAGGTACTCCATCTCCCAAGAGGATTCCCTCAGGTCGTGGGGGACGGGATCGCTTCACAGCTGAGTCCTACACGGTGCTAGGTAAGGAGGGGGGAAGCTTGGAGGAGAGTGGAAGACTCTGGCCGGGGCTCTGATGCTGGGGTGCGGGAGAGAACTCCTTTGGCTGGGGAAACTGAGGCAGCCATCAACAAAGCTTCTCTGGGAATGGTCCCAATAACGTGTTGTGGTGCTGGTGGAATGGGAAGGTTTGGGGAGGAATGATTATTGAGGGGAGCCAGAGCTTAGGGAGCTGAGGAAAGAGGTTCTGGACTGGGGAGTGGCTGGTCGGGAGCTTGAGGGAGGATTTCCTGGGTCTGTCAAATAGTTGGGACTGGGGGAGTAACTGGGATTTGGGAAGTAGCTGGAAAGGAAATGATTGCCTATAAAGCAGCTGGAGGAGCCAGAGAAAGTAGCTGGTGTCAGGGAAGTTGAGAATACCTAGGATTGGAGAATTGGTTAGCACTACAGGAGTGATTAGATCCTCTGAAGGAGAAGCTGGAGTCCGTGAAGGAATTGGAGTTTAGGGAAATCACCCCTATCCAGAAAAGAGCTCAAGAAAGAGCCTGAGGTTTGGAGAAGTTGGTGTGGTCAGTACTATCAGGGGGTAGAAGGTAGAGGAAGGTAGGAAGTAGCTGGGTTTTGGGGATAAGCTAAGGCCTGAGGAGAAGTTAAAGTTCTGTGGATGATCTGGATTTTCTGGAAAGCATCTGAGATTATCCAGAATTAGGGTTTGGAGAGGAAGCAGGGGAAGGTGTGGGGGTGTCTGTAGAGTGTCTGAGATTTGAGAGGGAGCTATCTAACCCCTGGGAGGAGCATAGACTAGTTGTGGTTGGGAGAGTAGCTGAGGTCAGGGAGGAGTAGACCTGGAGAAGAAATGTATCTGGAGTTAGTTCTGTTTCTGGGGTGGGGCTGAGCTCTCAGCTGGAGATGGGCTGGGATCTGGGTAGGGCAGGAGTATTCAGAGAAGCTGAAACTCAGGAATAGCTGGAATGGGGAGTAGCTGAGGTAGCAAGAATCTGGATCTGGGGTCTGGAAAGGATGTAGACTCGGGATTCAGCTGATATCTGGAGGGGATCTGAACCCCAGGAAAAGCTGAGGCCTGGAAGAAGCTGATCTCCACCAGGAGCAAACTGGGAGTCTGGGAAGCAACAAGAAGGAGTCTGGAGTCCTGGAAAGTATCTGGGCTCCAGTAGGGAATACTTGGAATCAGCCAGGAGCAAAGGTTTGGGGATTATCTAGTTTCTGGGAAGAATTGAGGACTGAACAGTAACTGAACATGGGGAGCTGGAAGGAGTTTTTTAGGCCTGGAAGTATCTGGAAGGAGTAGCTTATACTTGTAGAGAATCTGAAAGGACTAGTGGAAGCTTGGAGAGAATCTGGACTTAGTATCTAGAGGAAGTTGATAAATCCTGGGAAATATCTGGGAGGAATAGCTAGAGACCTAGGAGTATCTGGAAGGAATAACTGTGGTCTGGGGAGTACCTAGGTGGCTGCCCCTTTGTGGAAGAACACCTGGGACCCTATTCTACCTGTTCTCCCTGCCCAACCTGCCCCACAGGGGACACGTTGATCGATGGCGGGGAACATTATTGGGAAGTGCACTACGAGCCAGACAGCAAGGCATTTGGCGTGGGGGTGGCCTACCGCAGCCTGGGCCGCTTCGAGCAGCTAGGCAAGACCGCGGCGTCCTGGTGCCTGCACATCAACAACTGGCTGCAGGTCAGCTTCACCGCCAAGCATGCCAACAAGGCCAAGGTGCTGGATGCCCCCGTGCCTGACTGCCTGGGCGTGCACTGCGACTTCCACCAAGGTGACCCTGGGCCCCAGCTGGCATCTCCAGCCACCTCTGCCTGTCTGATCTCTCTGCCGCAAACCCTCTAACTGGTCCCCCGTCCCTCTGCCCTCCACCCAGGCCTCCTGTCCTTCTACAACGCCCGCACCAAACAGCTGCTGCACACCTTCAAGGCCAAGTTCACTCAGCCACTGCTGCCTGCTTTCACAGTAAGGTCCCCTCCACGGCCTGAAATGGGGGTGCGTGTGGCTCTGGGGGATGACTTTGCTGCCGAGCCTCTTCTCTCCCCTCCCTGTCTCCCAGGTTTGGTGTGGCAGCTTTCAGGTGACGACAGGCCTACAGGTCCCCAGCTCCGTGCGCTGCCTGCAGAAGCGAGGCAGTGCCACCAGCAGCTCCAATACCAGCCTCACCTAGGCCAGTGCACCCAGCTGGGCCGATTTTGGGGGCCACCACCAGGTCTCGGCTGTTTTCAGCCAGGCACCCTCTTCTCGCTTGCTGCTTGGAGCCTTAACTCCTAACGGGGGTCACCAACAGGAAGCAGGCACCAGGGCAGGCCCTCCTCCCCACCTCACTTCCCAATAAAGGTCACACACTGGCCGGGTGTGCTGCTGGTTCTTGTAGAGCATCTGACACTGGCTGTGCCTCGGCCCTCTCTGGACCTCAGCTTTCCCAGCTGCAAAATGGGCTTTTCTGGCAAAGTCAGATGGCAGTTTTTGCTGAGCTGAGGATCTTTAGGAGTGAATGGAGCCAGCTGATGAACACCTCACGACCCCACTAAGCCAAGTCACACTCATGGGCCTTGGGGTCACTTGAACTTTAATTCTGGGGGGAGGGATCCGTCTGACTGATGCTCCGAGTCTGGCCCGCTAATCCCCAGGGTGCTCGGCTGAGTGTTCCAGTGCCCGCCGCCTCTGCAGTTTCTCTGCCAGCTCTGCTGTCACGTTGGCCAACCCTGGTGGGTGGGTACCCTAGACTTCAGCTGCGCCCAGCATTCCCAGTCCATGCTGCCCCACCCCCACCCCCACCCCCAGGACTGGCTACAGAAATATGTGGGGCCCAGTGCAAGATGAAAATGTGTTCAGGAGGCAGGAGGAATTTTGAGATGGAGACAGCAGAGCATTAAGCCAAGTACAGGCCCTTCGGAGTGCTGGGTCCTGTGTGACTACACAGGTCGCACGCGTGTGAAGCGCACACCCCTCCCATAACGGCCCCCCAGGCCCCGTACCTGTTGTGGGGAAGACAGCCTGTGCTGAGCTGATGGCCAGCTTCTTGGCAAGGCCGCTGGCAAGGCATTTGGGCTCTGGGGAAGGCAGATAAAGGCTGAGAATGGCCCTCTACTGGATGGGGGAGGTGCTGGGGAAGAGGGTCCCCTACCTGGCTTAGGTGCCATGGGTGGCTTTGGAAGCTTTGACTGAACCTTTTGGGCTGGGTGACACTGCTTGGGCCAGCCCGGCGAAAGCGCTGCACAGACAAAGATACGGTGTGTCACATCGGCCGGGAGCCTGCTCCCCCTGCCCCTTCTCTCAGCCACCCCGGTCCCCCACCCACCATCCGTGTTCTCATATTCGGCAACTGGGGCATCTCCAATGGGGATCACATAGTTCTCATCCGGGTTCAGTAGCGGGGGCAGCTTGTGCTGTCTGGGCACAGGCATGACGGGCACAGGAGGTGGCTGCTTGGGGCCACCGGCAGGGGCTGCAGCACCTGGTGGGTGGGAAACGGCAGGAATTTGGGGGACCCACATGGCACAGGGGTACCTCAGGGTGGGTCTGTGTGCTTCTGAGCAGGAATGTGTGTGTGCATGCCTGGATGCAGGCCAGTGTCCCTGTGCACATGCGTCTGTACACATGTCCACTTGTAAGTGTGTGTGTTTGTGTTCCTGTGCAGCATAAACATGAACACTGGGTGAGTTTGAATAAGTTAAATATAAATATGCATAACAGTGCATGGACGCTAAAGTCTGTGCTGGGGCACTTGTCTCCACGTGTACATTCATGTGTCTATAAATGTCTGAATTTGTGCTGTGCACACATAATTGTGGCTTAAGGTATGCATGTGTGCTAGATGGAACAGAATCATGCCACATGCATTCATGCATGTGTGGAGCTGTTGTCTACATGGGTCTAATTATTCAGGTCACACAGTCTGTGTTGGTGATTGTGGCATGTGCATATGAATAGATACATACATACCCCCCCCCACCCCCGCATCTGCCCAGCCCAGAGCGGGTCATACTGCTTCTAACCTCTTCCTCCTGCTCCCATAAGCTGGACTGCCTCCCATGCCTTTCCCAATACCCACCCCAATTTCCCACCTCTGGGTAGTTCTTACTCCATGTGCACCTTCTGTCCCCCTCTGCCCATCTCTGCCTCCTGAAATCCTTTGCGAACTTCAGCAGACACCCTCTCCTCCAGGATGCCTTCCCCTACCCTGCCCCCCTTCTCCCCTACTCCAGGCACTGTACCAGCCCCAGGTTCGATCCCACAGGGCTGGGAGTGTCTGTATCCAGCTCTGTCTGCCCCCTCTACAACCTGGAAGTCCCCAGAGGTCAGGGTTTGAGTAATTTCTGGGTACAAGATTGGGCACACGGGGCACCATGTGGGTCCTAGGTTTCTCCACCCTCTGCCCCAGTGGCTGCCTTGGGAGGGGCATCACCTGGGCAGAGGACCGCGGGAGCCAAGGGTGCTACCCACACACTCTCGCCGTTCTCTTTATCCGCCTCCACGTAGCCTAGAATAGAGAGGGCTGCCTGGAGGAGGCGCAGCGGCCCGGCCCGGCCCGGGGCTGACCCAAGGGAGTCCCCATCAGGCCGCAGGCGGGAGAGGCAGGGACTGGGCCCCCGAGTCCTCACCCACCTAGCACCTTCTCATAGTCCTCGTCCAGTAGGAAGGGCACCAGCGCATTCTTGGTTTGCAACACGAAATAGTTGACCACGGCTTGGAGCGAGGCGCAGGAGACCTGGGAGCGGATAAGGGGTCCGGTTAGGGCCGCTGGGCAGGGGCGCGGACCCCGCCCGTGCGCTTCCCGAGCCCCCGCCCCAGTGATCACCGGCTCCTCCACGTCGATCACGTACTTCGGGCCCTCGCGCTTCACCTTGTAGTGGCGGACCAGCGGCGTCCTGCACGTGCAGCGGGCGACGGGGTGCCCGGTCTCAGACCAGGAGGCCCCGCCCCTCGCTCTGTCTCCGCCTCCCGCACACCGGCCACGCCCTATCCTGCCCTGACCTCTGGCCCCGCCCCCAAACCCTCCCCGGTCCCAGCTCGGACTCGTCCCCGGGCGAACTCGCTCTAGGATTCGGCTCCGCCCCTACGTCTGACCACGCCCGTCCTTCGACACCCCCCCCCCCCCCCCCCCCCGTCCCCACCCTCCCCGCCGGCCTCGGAGCTGCGCTTGCGCACCCGCTGAGCGTCTGGCGCGTGGAGACGGACACGCAGTCCTTGCCGTCCCCGCTGGGTCGCAGCAGCAGGTTCCCGCACTCGGGGTAGCGCTCCAGCAGCAGCTGCGCCTCCAGCCGGCTCACCTTCATGAAGCACCTGGGGAGGGTCGCGTCTCACACCGGACAGGCCTTGTCCCGCGGAGACCCAGACGCCCTCCCGTACGTACCCCCGCCCTGGACGCAGCCCCGCCCGCTCACAACCCCGCTGCCAACACCAGGTCTCGCCCTCCGGCTAGTTCCCGGGTCCGGGACAACCAGCCACGCCTTCAGGCACCTAGACCCGCCCCCGGAGATCCTGACCCTTCCCAGGGCACCGAGAATCCGGAGACCCAACCTCACCCCCTCCTCCAGGAGACGCCCCTCTGCCCCAGCCCGCGGTTCCGTTTCCAGAGGCGCACAGTCCGGTCCTCCAGGCACCTAGACCCGCCCCTGGAGGCCCAGACTAGCCCCCAAACACCAAGTCCGAACCGAATCCCCGCTGAGCACGAATGCAGCCCTGTATTCAACTTAAGACCCTCCCGGAGACCCCACTCACACCATCCCCACCCCGCAGCCCCTCTGCTAGGCGGAGCACTCACGAGGGCATCTCCAGCGCGCGACGCGCCTCCTCTTTGGCCAAGGCCTCGGCCATCATGTACAGGTGTCCGGGCAGCAGAGTGAGGTTGGACGGGACACGGAGCTGAGGGGCGATCAGGGCAGCTGTGTGATGGGCAGCTGTGCCCATGTCACAGAAGGCAGAGTGTGGACAGAGCCAAGATGGGAACCTGGGTCTGGGGGCTCCAGAGCTGCCCTACCCCTTCAAGGGCAAAGAGGTTTTGAGAGGAGGCAGGGAGAGAGACTTCAGTGATGGGGAGGAGGACAGAGCAGGTAGTCTCACGCTACAGGCTGCAGGGGTCAGGTAGGAAACAAATGAGTAAAATAGCAATTAGGAATGTTGACTAAAATCCTGGTTTTAAGTGATGGTAGCTGACTTTTAAATTAGCACCTCGTTGGCTAAACAAAACATGTTTATGGACTACATTGGGTTTGTAGAATGCCAGCTTGAGACCTGTTTGAGACTCTAGGGCAGTGGTCGGCAAACTGCGGCTCATGAGCCACATGCGGCACTTTGGCCTCTTGAGCGTGGCCATAAAGTTTCAATCGCACTGTATGTGTGTGCCCGCACGTGGTATTTTGTGGAAGAGCCACACTCACGGGGCCGCAGTTTGCCGACCACTGCTCTGGGGGCTTATTTGGGGAGTGAAGAATGGAAAGGAAAAAGGATTTCTGAGGAGGACTACTGGGGAATAGGAGAGGGAGGCAGGGGGGGACCACTCTGACCTCCACCACTGTCAGGATGAAGCCTTTCCACATCTCCCGAGACTCCAGGCTCTCCACCTGGAGAGAAGGAAAGGAAACGTCCATGTTGATTAGGCTCCGTCTATTCATCTGTGAAATGGGAGTGAGGAACTGAACAGTTCATGTTTCCAAGGGCTGTTTTGAAGATTAAATGAGTTGAGGCAGGTTAATTTAGGGTGATGTCTGAATATAAGTCCTTTAATGTGGATTGTTATTCTTGAATGTTCTTATACCAACATTAAAAAAAGTAATTCAGATCATGTACCTCCTTATCCTTGAAACCCTCCCAGGCCTCCCACCCACCTCAGGGTAGAAGCAAGTCCTCTCCATGGCCCACAAGGCCCTGCATGACCTGCCCAGCCCCCTCCCAGCCTTCATTTCCTCCCTCCCCCTCATTCACTCTGTTTCAGCCGTTGTTCCTCTAACACACCAGGCATAGTCCTGTCTGAGGACCTTTGCATTCATTTTCTCTTAGCACTTGTCTCTCTGGCATCCACTGCCGTCTGCCAGTCCATATATTTTACACATTGATAGTTGATTGTGTGCCTCCTCCACGAGACTGTAGACTCCACAGGGGCAGGGGTTTTTAATTGTTCACTGCTGTACAACTACAGGAGGGTCTGGTACATAGTAGGTGCTCACTAATGTTTGTTGGCAGACTGAATGATGGCAGTGGTGACCTTTTTGAATTGTATCTTGTTCTGGGTACTTTATACATATTATCCCATTTTGCAGTTGAGGAAACTGAGGCCCAGAGAGACCAAGTGACTTGCCCAGTATCACCACTCCAGCGTTAGACTCTGTGACTCCTTGCTGGTGTGTGTTAACGGTGGGTGTGATGGGGAAGCAGGTTCTCCCGCCAGCCCCACCCCCACCCCCCAAGAGACCTACCCTGAATTTGATCTCCTGGTTCCGGACGAAGAGGTTGAAACGTATACCAGGGTCATGGGAGCTCCCGCAGGGAGCGTCGTCTGTGACTTTCACAGAGGCGCCGAGGTCTACCTTCTCCACGTGCTGGGGGCACAGAAGCAGGCGTCTGAGCACCAGACCTGCGGTCCCTCAGGCCCCCTGGTTTGGCCACGCCACCCATACCCTCTGCTTGGTCCCGGGGGTCAAGGATGGGCCAGCTCTTGAGCCCTCATTCGCATCCTTACCTGGGAGTCCCTGTTGCTCTTGTAGAAATAGAGAGTGAGGCCCTGGAGGCCGGCCCAGAACTTCTTGTAATCCTGGGGAACAGAGGGGGAGAAAGAGAAGGATGTGAGTTGGCCAGCTGGGTACCTCCCACCCACCCGTTTCTGCCTCGGGACCTTTGCAGGGGCTGTTCTCTCTGCCTGAACACTCTGCCCCCCAGACCTTCACATAGTTTCCTTTGTTACCTGCTTTGGGTCTTTGAACAAAGGTTGCCTTCTTAGGGAGGCCCTCCTCTCTCATGGCCCAGCCTCTGGGGATCTGTTATTCTCTGATAAATGACCGAAGGGAACCTTTTTTTTTTTTTTTTTTTTTAATATATTTTATTGATTTTTTACAGAGAGGAAGGGAGAGGGATAGAGAGTTAGAAACATCGATGAGAGAGAAACATCGACCCGCTGCCTCCTGCACATCTCCCACTGGGGATGTGCCCGCAACCAACGTACGTGCCCTTGACCGGAATCGAACCCGGGACCCTTCAGTCCGCAGGCCGACGCTCTATCCACTGAGCCAAACCGGTTTCGGCTACCGAAGGGAACCTTGATAGGATGGGGGACCCAGAACAGTCCCTCAGCCGATGGAGGGGGCTGTTCTAGGAGTCAGTTGCGCTAACTCGATTTATGATGATCCATCCACCCACCCACCCATACACATACATATACATCTCCCTGGCCCCTTATCCACCCCACAGATACTTATTGGCATCTCCTAGGTGCCAGGTCCTCAGATATTCCATAGTCTCAGAATTTCACAAGGCTCTGGACTCTAGGAGGTCTGTAGATTCAGGACTCTGAACTCCAAATGCCCTAACTCTCTGGATGTCTGAGGGGCTGATACAGCTCAGATTGTAAGATTCTAGGGTCTTTTCACCAAACATTCCATGAGCAGCTACTCCGCAGCAACCAGCTCTATTGCAGGCAAAATATTAAGTGGGACATGACTTCTGTTTCTAAATATATCATGTTCCAGAGGATAGAGAAAGCACAGACACTGAGATCCTCCAGGAAGAAAAACTCGGGCCCTGGAGAGGGACAGACCCTGGGCCAGGAGATCACAGAGGAGAGGAGCCCTCCAGCTGGAAAATCTGAGAAGACTTCCTGCAGGAGGAATCGCTTTAGTCTGTAATGATAATGAGGATAGTGCTTCCATTGACAGTTATTATTCACTCAACCATCCGTCCATCCATAGATACAGTCATACATTTAACCAACATCGACTGAAGGCATACTCTGTGCCAGGCACTGTCCCAGGCACTTGGAATAAAGTAACAAGCGATTGAACTTCATATAGTCAGACTTGCTTTGTCATGTACCAGCTGTGTGTCATTGGGCAGGTTATTTAAGCGCTCCGTGCCTCAGTTTCCCCACCTCTGAAATGGTGATCCTAATGGTATCCACCTCAGAGGCTGTTGTGAAAACTGGGTGAGTTCATGTAAAGAGCCAGTGCTCGTCCTGGGCCAAGTCCTTGGCCGGCCAAGGGCTGCCCCTGTCCTGTAAATGTGTCTGTGGCCCTGTCCGCCCCATGTTATTACCGAGGGAACTCAGGCACGAAGATGGAGAATCACTCGTAGGCCCGGGAGTCAGAGAGGGTGGAGCACGGATGTGAACCTGGGTCTCCCATGGGGCCCATGGTCTTTCTTTTTTTTTTTTTAAGATATATTTTATTGATTTTTTACAGAGAGGAAGGGAGAGGGATAGAGAGTTAGAAACATCGACCAGCCGCCTCCTGCACACTCCCTACTGGGGACGTGCCCGCAACCCAGGTACATGCGTTTGACTGAAATCGAACCTGGGACCCTTGAGTCCGCAGGCCGACACTCTATCCACTGAGCCAAACCGGTTAGGGCTCCATGGTCTTTCTTAACCACGGTGATGGGCGACTGCCTCTTGGTGCTTTCTAGGCGGGAGGGAACTCAGGCTCATGGAGACACAAGAAGAGGGGAGGGAACTGCAGTGACAGCGTCAGGATGGTGCTGGGAAAGCGGGGGTGGCTGGTTTGGGTTCTAGGAGAAGATGAATGAATGTAGGGAGTGGGGAGGGAGAGATGGGGCCTTAGTGGGAACCAAGAGGCGGGGCTTGTTTCTGAGCAAGACACAAACACACACGCCCATGTACGTGCACATTGGCCCACAGTATCTGTCCTGCTGAACGTGGCTGCCACCAGCTCTTACTGTGCCCACACACACCTGTTCTAACCCTGTCCCCACATACACCTGTCCTAACCCTGTCCCCCGCGTACACCTGTCCTAACCCTGTCCCCACATACACCTGTCCTAACCCTGTCCCCGCGTACACCTGTCCTAACCCTGTCCCCACATACACCTGTCCTAACCCTGTCCCCACATACACCTGTCCTAACCCTGTCCCCGCGTACACCTGTCCTAACCCTGTCCCCGCGTACACCTGTCCTAACCCTGTCCCCGCGTACACCTGTCCTAACCCTGTCCCCACATACACCTGTCCTAACCCTGTCCCCGGCAGCTGAGGTTCACAAAGTTCAGGGCTGGGGAAAGGGGAACCAATTAATTTAATTCCTCATTTCCTTGAGGAAGTCCTGATCCTGTTTGTAATCTGACAGACAGAAACAGCGACTGGGACCCAGAGAGACACAGACGGAGACAGGCTGGGAGAGACAAAGAGAAAGAGATCAAATAAGAGTCAGAGAGACAGACAGACGGACAGATGGACAGAACCCTTCCTAGCCGCCAGCCCCTGCCCTGCCCCATCCAGCACCCACCCCGCCCTCCTTGGCCAGGTGGCAAGATCAGACGGAGGCTCAGAGAGGTGCCTCAGTTGCCAGGCAGCCCAGCAGGGCCAGCTTCCCTGCCCCACCTTACCCTGTCCCGGGGTCCCTTCTTCTCCAGAAAGCTCTCATGGTAGTGTGAGGGCAGGGCACACTTGGGCTTGGGGGCCCGGGGTGGGCCCAGGGCCGAGGCCATGGCAGGCTGGGCCTCTGGCCTGGCCTTCCCTCCAGCGCACAAGCGGGGCCAGGAAGCAGAGGAACAGGTTCCAAGGGAATTTCCTCTCTTCTGTCAGCTCCCGGGTTCCTCCCCTGCCAGTGCTGGGCAGGGCGGGGCGGGCCTGGGCAGGTCCAATGATCCTAGGGAAATCCTGGACTCTCCGGTCTCTCCCAGGGGTCAGAGAGCAGGGAGGCCGTGCTGGACTCATGGGACGGGGAGGAAGCCACGGGAGGGTTTCCGTGTGGAGCAGAGACTGGGTGACTGCACACCAGGAGGAGGGACCTGCTTCAGCAAAGGCCTGGAAGTGAGAAAGGAAGGAGGGAGTGTGGTGCCCAGTAGGTTAGGGGATGTAACGAGAGAGTTCACAACGGGAACATAACACGAAGGCCTGAAATGCCCGTTAGGCTGACTGGACCTTAGAATGATCGTGCCTAGATCTAGCCCCAGATCTTGCTGGGTTTCTCACAGGAATTGCACTAAACTTGTACACCAGTTGGCGGAGACAAGGCATCTTTATTATGGCGAGACTTCTAGTCCATGGGCATGGTCTGCCTCTTCATTTATTTAAATCTTTGATTCTTTCATCACTTGTGTAGTTTTCAGCATACAAGTCCTGTACCTATTTACAGCCCCCCAGAAAACTTTTTTTTTGAGCCGTGTATTTTTTATTTTTGGTTAATCCTTTACCCATTTTTCCATTGATTTTTAGAGAGAGTGGAAGGGAGGGAGGGGAGAGGGAGAGAGAGAGAGAGAAGGCGAGAGAGAGAGAGAGAGAGAGAGAGAGAGACATCAATTGGTTGCCCCCTGCATGCAACCCAGTGGGGGCCAGGGATTGAACCTGCAACCCAGAAACGTGCCCTTGACCAGAAATCGAACTTGCCACCCTTCAAGTGCACGGTTGATGCACAGTAACCACTTAGCATTCTGGCCAGAGCACGATCCCTGTATTTTTTTTTTTTTTTTAAGAGAGAGAGGAACGAGGGAGAGAGAAAGAAACATAGATCTATTGTTCCACTTATTTATGCATTCGTTAGTTGATTCTTGTATGTGCCCTCACTGGGGATCAAACCCACAGCCTTGGCGTATTGGGACCATGTTCTAACCAACTGAGCTACTTGGCTAGGGCCTGTCCTTCGAATTTTTAATTCCAATGTTCACATATTCATTGCGAGTATACAGACATGCAGTTGATTTTTGTGTGCTGATCTTGTATCCTACAACCGTGCTGAACTTGCTCATTTATTAATTGAGAGGCATTTGTTGTAGAGTTCTTGGGATTCTGGAATTGTATCATCATGTCATCTGCAAATTAGGCTAATTTTTATTTCTTCCTTTCTAACCTGTCCTGCTTTTATTCCCGTTTTCTGCCTTATTGTACTGGCTAGAACTTTCAGTACTATGTTGAAAAAAAAATGATGACTGGACATCTTTCCGTTCTTTTTTTTTAATTTTTAAAATTAATTTCAGAGAGGAAGGGAAAGATAGAAACATCAGTCATGAGAGAGAATCATTGATTGGCTGCCTTCTGCCCGACCCCTACTGGGGACTGAGCCTGCAACCCTGGCATGTGCCCTTGACCTGAATCGAACCTGGGATCCTTCAGGCCGCAGGCCGATGCTCTATCCACTGAGCCAAACCAGCTAGCGCGGCATGTTTTTGTTCTTTTTTTGTTTGTTTGTTTTGTTTTGTTACTAAGGGAACATGAAGATAATGGATGCTAAGCACCTGCCATAGTGATTTATTCAGACACTCAGTAAACATTCATTTTTTTTTCCTCTTCCTTTCTCACCTTTTGTATTCACAATGCTCAGCACAGTGCCTGATGCATAATAGAAACTCAATAAACGTTGGTTGAATTTACAAACTTTGAAGTTCACCGATGCTTTCCACATTCCAGGCACTGTTCTTTTTTTTTTTTTTTTTAACTTTTTTTATTGATTAAGTTATTACATGTTTTCATTCTGAAGGGGAAAGCATTTCGTCTTTAACATTAAGTACAATGTTAATTGAAGTTTGTAGATGAAGGAGGTGGTCTCCCTTTGTCCTAGTTTGCTAAGAGTTTTTATTATAAGTTGGGGTAGAATTTTGTTAAGTGCTTTTTCTGCATCTGTTGCTATGATTGTGCAACTTTTCTTCTTCAGCCATTGCATTTGTCTCCTATGGCTGCTGTGACCGTTTACAGCACACTTAGGGGCTTAAAACAACACAACTGTATTATCTCACATTTAATTGGAAATCCTACATGGATCTCCCGAAGCTAAAATCAAGGTATTGGCGGGACTGCATTCCTTGTTGGAGGCCGAAAGGATGAATGTTTCCCGTGCCTTTTCCAGCTTCCAGCCATTCCTTGGCACATGCTCTCCTTTCTCATTTACAAATCCAGCAACGCAGGTAAAATCCTCACTTCATCTGACCATTCCTAACTTCTTCCACTGTCTCCTCTCCCTGACTCTCTCTTCCACTTTTAAGGACCCTTGTGATTACAATGGGAAAACTTCCCTATTTTAAAGTCAGCTGATCAACTGTAATTCCTTCTGCAACCTCAAATTCCCTTTGCCATGTAACCTCACATATTCACAGATTCTAGGGACTGGGAGAGGGACATCTTTAGGGAACCATTATTCTGCCCACCACAGCCTGTTAAAGATGATGGATAACATTTATTTTTGAATACTGAACCACTACCTTGCTTCCCTGGAATAAGCACCCCATGGACATGGTGCATGATTCTTTTTACATGTTGCTGAATTCTATTTCCTAATACTTTGCTAAGGATTTTTCTGTCTCTATTCATGAAGGATATGGTCTGTAGTATTCTGTCTTTGGGCCATCCTTACCTGGTTTTGGTATCCTGGTAATGATGTTGGTTTCATCTAATAAACTGGGAAGTGAAGTGTTCCCTCCTTCAGTTTTCTGGAAGAGGTCATATAAAAGTGGTGTTGATTCTTCTTTGAACCTTTGGTAGAAAAATTATCTGGACCTGGAGATTTAAAAGAATTTTTTTATTGATTTTGAGAGAGGGGGGGGGGGGAATGAGGGAGGGAGGGGAAGAGAGAGAGAGAGAGAGAGAGAGAGAGAGACATTGATTTGTTGTTCCACTTATTTATTCTTTCACCAGTTGCTTCTTGTATGTGCCCTGACCAAGGATTGAACCTGCAACCTTGGCACATTGGAATGAAGCTGTAACCAACTGAGCAACCTGGCCAGGGCTGGAAATTTCTTTTTTGAGTGTTTTAAAATTGTACACTCAGTGTCCTTAATAGTTATAGGGTGAGGCTGCTTGGACTTTATACACATAGCAAAGAATAGCCTTTGGAATCCGCTGGAGAGCTCTGTGACCCTGGGCAATTGACTCATCTTGAATTGTCTAATAAAGTTGATAACAAGACTGCCATAAAGGGTGCCATAAGTGGTTAATAAAGTCGTAGCAGTTAGTTTTAATTTTATTTATCAAAGGCAATGGGGAGTCATTGAAGGATTTAGAGCTGGAACGGGAGGTGACCATCGTTTCATTTTAGAAAGATCCCTCTGAGGCCAGGGTGGAAAATAGACAGTATTGGGGGTTAGTATGGAGGCCTGAGGCCCAAGGTGATAGCAATGGGTCCTAGGTTTTGGAAGATAGTTGAAGGGAAAGTGTGCAAGAACATGGAGGAGTAAACTGAAGCTAGACTTTAGGGAGCAGTGCGATGATTGGTGGCTGGACCCGTGTTGGGGGTTCGGGGGGACTCCAAAAGGAGGCTTGGGCTGGACAAAAAGAGAATAATAATAATTCACATTTATCCCGCTCTTACTATCTGTCAAGCCCTGATCCTTTTTTTAAAAAAGTATATTTTATTGATTTTTCACAGAGAGGAAGGGAGAGGGATAGAGAGCTAGAAACATCAATCAGCTGCCTCCTGCACACCTCCCACTGGAGATGTGCCCGCAACCCAGGTACATGCCCTTGACAGGAATCGAACACGGGACCCTTCAGTCTGCAGGCTGACGCTCTATCCACTGAGCCAAACCGGTTAGGGCTCAAGCCCTGATCCTTAAACCTTAAGTGGAATTATTATTATCCCCACGGGGACGCAGAGTGGAGGCACTTGGCCAAAGTCACAGAAGTGCGCAGTGGTAGCAGGATTTGAGTCACGTCCAGTCTTGATTCCACACCACCCTGGCTAGACACCCCCTCCCCTGCCCCCAATTTCCTCTTCCAGACTGGGGTCCGGGTAAACCCAATGGGGGGATCCCCAACCCCGGGCTTTTAGCCCTGCCAAGGGCTGGGAAGATTCGGAGCCGAGATCTGGCACTGGGAGGTGGCACTGCGCTTTGGAGTGAAGGGACCTGGGACAAAGGACAGGACTGCAGCCACTAGACGCACCCCCTGCCCGACTCCGCCCACGGGTCCGCCTGCGCGGAGGGCCCCCACCCCCACCCCCCCAGGTGCAGTTTTTTCGATCCCGGAGCTGATTGGCTGGCTGAGTACCAACCCCACAACTGGTTGGATAAGTGAGGCTGAGAGTTCCTGGAAATTGGCGGCGAGCGACAGCTGCCCATTGGCTCAATCGGAGTTGGGCGGACGCAGCGGTTTAACACTGATTGGCTAGAGTAGGTCACACACCTGTTTATTGGTTGAAGATAATTGATTGGCGTCCTCCACTCTGGTCCAATAGTGTAATCAATCAGCCGAGGGCCCACCCGAAAAATGGAAATTAACCCTTTGGACTCAAGAGATGGCCGCTGGCGAGCTTGACCCGCGGCGCAGGGCCGCTCCCGCACTCGGGCCGCAGCCTCGGGGCTGCAGTTTCCCTCCTTGTCCCAGCGGCCGAGGCCTCTGCGTCCCCTCCGTCCTGGCGGCTGACCTCCCCGCGCCCCAGTCCCGGCCCCCGTCCTAAGGAGGTGGCGAGGGTGGAGCACGAATCCCCTGCAAGCAGAAGTCTGCCCTCAGTTTCCTCATTGGTCCCCATGAACCCTGTTACCACCCCCTCCCCTGCAGAGTGGTCGCAGGCCTCAGTTTCCCCAGGGGTCCCCCGGAGGGTGGTGCCCCCGACTCCCAGTCCCAAATGCGCGGGCCCCGGCCTCAGTTTACCAGCTCGCACCGGCGGGCCGAGCCCCCCACCCGCCCACCGGCGGCGGCCAATGGCTGAGGCGCCCCCCGAATTGGGGCGGAGCCGCATCACGTGTCGGGAAGAAAGAACTAGCGGGGCGCGGGGTTGGAGCAGCCATGGCAGGTACGGCGGGCTCGTGGGGGAGCCGGCGAGGCGCCGGGGGGGCGGGGAGGGGCTGAACCCGAATAGGGGCGCGCGACCCCGCTGCAACCTGTCGCTGCCCGCAGCTCCGGAGCCGCTGTCCCCGGCGGGCGGCGCGGGCGAGGAGGCGCCGGATGAGGACGAGGATGAGGCGGAGGCCGAAGACCCCGAGCGGCCGGCGGGAGCGAGCGGAACGCGGGGCGGTGGCGGAGGCGGTGGCGGCGGCGGCGGCGGCGGGACGGGAGCAGGGGGCGGCGGCGGGCCGGGGGGCGCGCTCACCAGGCGCGCGGTCACCCTGCGGGTGCTCCTCAAAGACGCGCAGCTGGAGCCCGGCGCCGGGGTGCTGTCTATCTACTACTTGGTGAGCACCCCCCAGCCCCCCAGCCCATCCCAGCAGGGGCAAGAAGGGAAACTGAGGCCCAGAGCTGCCTTGCAGCAGGCAGAGCCTGGGAATGGGGAGGGGAAACTGAAGCACGGAACATCCAGACCCAGCACGAGCCCAGAAGGCCACCGTTCATCAAACACCCCATTCTGCAAAGGAGAAATTGGGGCTCAGCGAGGATACCACTGCTTTCTTGGCTGTGTGACCTCGCTCAACCTCTCAGTATCCTACTATTCTAGTCTCCTTACTTTTAAAATGGGACTTTTCCCCCCTCCCATGGGGTTGTATGAGAATTAAATGAATAAAGCGCTCAGCAAGGTGTCTGCTACACAGTAAGTGCTTTGTGTTTGCTCGTATTACTATTGTTGTTTGGTTTGTAAATGGTACAGTTTGTGAATTGAGCACCTGCTGTGTACCAGCATGTTAGGTATTAGGGACACAGCAGGGATCAAGACAGACCCTGTCCCTGCCCTTTGGGGGTTCACAGTGAGGGGAAAGGGGATAGACACATACTTGGGTGGTTTTGATCCAAGGTGGTCAGGACTGTGGCAGTGGACACAATAAGTACAGGGAGGCACTTAAGATGGAAAGCTTCCTGGAAGGGGTGCTGAAGTGGGAAGTGGGTGCTGAGCCCTGGGAGCAGCACTGGGTCAGGGAGGACTTCCTGGAGGAGGACTTGGTGGGTACCAGGTCCCGGGCCCAGCCAGCCCACTGTCGCTGCAGGGGAAGAAGTTCATGGGGGACCTGCAGCCAGACGGGAGGATCGTGTGGCAGGAAACAGGGCAGGTGTTCAACTCACCCAGCGCCTGGGCCACCCACTGCAAGAAGCTGGTGAACCCGGCCAAGAAGTCGGGTTGTGGCTGGGCCTCCGTCAAGTACAAGGGCCAGAAACTGGACAAGTACAAGGCCGCCTGGCTCCGGCGACACCAGCTCCACGTGCCTGCAGCCGTTGCCGATGAGGTGCGTCCTTCGGCCTCCCGGATTAAGCCTTAGACTTCGTCATATGTAAAATGGAAATGGTAATAGCAGTACCATGTGTATTAGACAAATTTAGGTAGCTTAAGTATGTGTGTACATATCTGGCTGGCAGGTCTTAAATCTGTGGGGCCCCTGGCAGGCTGGAAACTCAGACAGGAGTTGGTGCTGCAGTCTTGAGGCAGAATTCCTTCTTGTCTGGGAGACCTGTTTTTGGCGTAGACTGACTTGGATGCTGGTCCAGGTGGGCGATGGTGGGGCGGACCAGCCCAGCCATTGAGATGGAGACGTAGTCAGGTTCTGACTAATGTTGAAAGTGGATCTGATGGGATTTGCTGATGGATTAAATGTTGGTGTTAAAGAGTTTTGTTCTGAGCAAGTGGGTAGATGGGGTTGCTGTCATTGGAGATGCGGGGATTTGGGAGGAGTAGGTTTGGGGGGCTGGTCGGGTGCATCATGGCTGTATTGAGTGGGAGCACCCCCTGCATGGTGATGTTGACGGACAGCAGACCCTGAGTCTGGAGCGCAGGAGAACTCCAGGATGTAGACAGGTCTGTGGGTATCGTTGGGGCATGGGCAGGATTGCAGTCCTGAGAGTAGACCAGGCTTTCCTGAGGGAGGGAGCCCCAGGATCCAGCCCGAGGCAACAAGGGAGAGATGGGAAGGCTGAGGGGACCCTGGAGGGGGACAGGGAAGCTGGGTGAGTTCAGGATCCCTGAGAAGTTCCCAGGAGGATGGGGTACCAGCTGGGTCCGATGCTGCTGGGAGGGGGAGGAGGACAGAGAATGAAATGTGACTGTTGGGTTTGGACACAGAGAAGTCACCTTGGCGAGGGAGGTTTAGGAGAGAGCAAGAAGAGAGGTTATTGAGAGAATTAAGTAACATAATCCATGCAAAGTGCGTGCTTGCTCAATGGAGCACCTGAGCATATGCTAAATTCTTTGCACACATTAACTCGTTTCACCCTGACGCCAGCCCTATTGGGCTAGAGGTCATTGTGCGGTTTTACAGGTGACCATAGAGCTCAGATAGGTTAGGGCGCTAAAGTCACACAGCTTGTTCAGGATTCGAACCTGTGAGACAGCCACATGAAGGAGCTCAGGTCTGAGCAGGCCAGAGCCTTAGACCGCCTCTGCTCACTCCCTCCCTCTAGCGGACATCTGAGGCAACGGCAAGGACCTAAGGGTCAGGCAGGCCAGCAGTCTGGGTGGGACTTGGGGAGGGTGGAGTGCACCCAGCTGAGGGTCCCGCCGCTGTCACCCCTACCCCGCCAGAGCCCAGCCAGTGAAGGGGAGGAGGAGGAGCTGCTGATGGAGGAAGAGGAGGAGGAGGTTCTGGCAGGGGTCTCAGCAGAGGAGAAAAGTCGAAGACCACCTGCAAAGGGCCCCTCAGAACCTGCCCACCCTGGTGAGAGGCGTGAGGGAGGGGAGGAGGCAGGGTGGGCGACATGCAGAGCTCAGGTGCAGGAGGAGGCTGTGGACGGGTATGGGCTTTCTTTTCCTCGGTGCCTCCAAGATGCCTGGCTGACTTCCCAGCCCACTAATTTCACTCTCACCGCCTAATGCTGGATTTCTTGCTCCCACTGACCAATTTCTTTCCTTTTTTTTTTTTCCACTGACCAATTTCTTAATGTGCTGCCCAATTTTTTCACCATGCTGCCTGCTTTCCTTGTTCTCCAATAGGATTTCTTTGCCCTGTTGTCTGATTTCTAAACTTGCTGCCTAAATTCCACCTTCTCCCCAACCTGGTCTTCTGAGGGCCTCGCCTGATTTGGGCCCTTCATCTGATTTTAAATCTCCGTCCCATTTATCAACCTGCCGCCTGATTTCCCAGTCCCGCTGTCTTACTGTTAAGGCTGCCTCTAGGGTTTTTTCCTTCTTGGGTTGCCCTGTCTTTGATTTCCAGTTCCAGGGTGGGGAAGGACTGACGCTGCCTTTTTGCCTTACCCCAACCCCGCAGAGACCACGCCCCTGGGGAAGCGAGTGGAAAACAAGATCCGGGTGCCAGTGCGGTACTGCATGTTGGGCAGTCGCGACTCTGCCAGGTCAGTTATGTCTATGTCCCCGACACGAACCCCAGTTTACACGAGCTCTTGCTGGGGTGGGTGGAGGAGTAAGGTGGGGACAAGGCCTCAGATCCTTAGAGCTGGCTGGGGGGAGGGCTGAGGAGCCAGCCTAGGGGTTCCTGAAGCTGTGGGACCCTCGGGCTTCTGCAGGAACCCCCATACCCTGGTGGAAGTAACATCCTTCGCAGCCATCAACAAGTTCCAGCCGTTCAATGTGGCCATCTCCAGCAATGTGCTGTTCCTGTTGGTGTGTGCCTTGTGGGTCAGGGGCTCCCAGGTCTGGGCAGAGGGCTGGGGTGCTCTGGAGGCAGATGAGTCCCTGGAATGTCAGTTCTATGTGCGTGGGTACCTTGTCTGCTCATAGGTGCTCAGTCAATGTTTGGGTGAAGGAGGAGGTGGGAGGGCTGGCCCCTGCCCATTACAAGGGCCCTGGACTCCCACTCCCAGGATGGATTGGGGCCGGGTGTAGCCTATGTCTTCTCATGTACCTCTTCCCAGGACTTCCACAGCCACCTAACTCGCAGCGAGGTCGTGGGGTACCTGGGGGGCCGCTGGGACATCAACAGCCAGAGTGGGTAATTGGGGCCTAGTGGGCAGGGGGATATTGGGGCCGGGTCAATATTCACGCCTTCTCTCCCCACTCTGTGCAGTGCTCACGGTGCTGAGAGCCTTTCCCTGTCGTAGCCGGTTGGGGGACGTGGATACCGGGGCCACTATTGAAGAGGAGGTGAGGGGACACACTGGATGGGGCATTCTGAGGTGGGATGGGTGTACACAGCTGTTCTTGCAGCTGGCAAAGTCAGTGCTCAAAAAATGTGCAAATGAGCATGTGTGAGCCCTTGCCCCAGCTGACACCTAGTAAGGGCTGGATATATTTTAATGTTGTTTTTTTTTAATCCTCACTCAATATTTTTTTCATTGATTTCTAGAGAGAGTGCAAGAGGGAGGAGGGGGGAGAGAGAAAGAGAGAGAAACATCGATGTGAGAGATACACACCAATTGGTTGCCTTCCAACGGAGCTACCTGTACCTCATAAGGCCCAGAAATCAGGATTTTAAAAAGATTCCCAGGTGATTCTAATGTGCAGCCAAGGTTGAGAGCTACTGCCTTAACCTATGTGCCCTTGATTGGGAATCGAACCCGAGACCCTTTGGTCCATGGGCAGACACTCTAACCACTGAACCAAACCAGCAGGGCTTAACTGCCATTTTATTTATTTATAAATATATTTTTATTTCAGAGAGGAAGAGCTAGAGAGATGGAAGGAGAGAGAGAGATAGAAACATCAATGATGAGAGAGAATCATTGATTGGCTGCCTCCTGCAAACCTCCACTGGGAATCAAGCCAGCAACCAGGTCAGGACGCATGGAACCGTGACCTCCTGGTTCATAGGTCGATGCTCAACCACTGAACCACCCCCATCAGGCTGCCATACTTATGTTTTCCTAATGGTTCTTAGTATGCACCTGGCTCCATGCTCAGCGCTCTACAGCCACCTTCTTGTGTCTCTCAGGGATAAGTGAATGGATGTTGATTCAGCGAGAACCGTTCTCTCTGCCCCTGCCTGCCTCCACTTGCTGCAGGCATTCAGGAATGCCTGTGCCTGCTCAAATGCACGCATATCCACCTCCCTAACTGTTTATTGAGCATCTACTGTGTGGCAGGCGTTGTTGCAGGAATTGGGACACAGCAGGGAAAATCACTTTTTGCCTTTGTTTCATGACAGGTGCATCTTTTTTATGTTCTTGTTGACCATCCCCCAGCCGGACTTGTTAGGGTGGGCGCGGGTGCAGTCCTGGTACACAGCAGATACTCATTATGTGCTGCTCTCACGTGGAGCTGGTTGGGAGTCAGGAGCACACCAAGGCTGGTAGGGCCCCAGCCTCCGCCCTCTCCAGCCCTGACTCTGTCCCCAGATCTATCAGAGCCTGCTTCTGCGGGGCCTGTCCTTGGTGGGCTGGTACCACAGCCACCCACACAGCCCGGCGCTGCCATCGCTGCAGGACATCGACACGCAGATGGACTACCAGCTGCGGCTGCAGGGCTCCAGCAATGGCTTCCAGCCCTGCCTCGCCCTGCTCTGCTGTAAGTGCCCCCTGGGGTAGGTGTGTGTGTGTGACTCCTGGACCATGAGCCCCCCAGGCCCAGCCCCTCTCTCACTCTCCTCCCACAGCCCCTTACTACTCTGGCAACCAGGGCCCAGAGTCCAAGATCTCCCCATTCTGGGTGATGCCACCCCCTGAGGTAGGTGGAGCTCCTGGGGGAGGCCAAGGGTCAACATGCTGGATGTGTCACGGGGTGGGAGGCTTGGGGCGGCTGGTGGTGACTGGCCGGTGTCCCTGCCAGCAAAGGCCCAGTGACTACGGCATCCCCATGGACGTGGAGATGGCTTACGTCCAGGACAGCTTCCTGACGAATGACATCCTCCATGAGATGGTGAGCTCACTCCCAGGTGAGGTGGGTGCAGCCCTCCTCATGGGGCGGGCCGGGTCTGAAAGGGCCTAGCTGGGCCTACAGGACAAGGTCTGACTCAGGCAGCCGTGGCTGAATGTGCCACCGGGGCCCTGGTCAGGTCCCTCTTCTGGAGATAACCACCTGTGCCTCTTAGCACGCAGTCCCAGGTCCTTGCAGCACCTCCCTCACCCCCCAGGCCTAGTTGTTTTGGACACACCAGGGATGCTCCCATCTCGGGCCTCTGCACCTGCCGCTCCTCTCCAAGGGGAGACACGTGGAGGACTCCAGGTGTCAGCAGGATGGTTTATGCCTGTGGCTCAACAGGCATTTAAAAAACGGAGCTAGTTCATGACACCTGTGGTTTCAGGGTATCTATCATTAGTGAGGCTAAAGCAGGGGGCTGTCAGGCCCGCGTGATACCACGTTCGGCGTGCCTCCCTCAGCCTCTCAGGCAGTTCCCTCTTCCTGAGCTCCCTCCTGTCTACTGGGTGGGCTCCGCCGTGGACTTTCTTGGTGAGCGGTGTTGTCTGCTGGTTGCATTAGCCCGGAAGCCTTCAGGATAGGTGATAGGTAGTGGCAGCGCCGTCCTGCTCACTGCTGGATCCCAGTGCCTGGTGTGGGAGGCGGGAGCGAGGGGTCCCAACCACCCCCTGTCCTGTAGATGCTGCTGGTGGAGTTCTACAAGGGCGCCCCGGACCTGGTGAGGTTCCAGGAACCCTGGAATCAGGAGCACACCTACCTTGACAAGCTCAAGGTAAGACTTCTACCCCAAGTCCCATGTGAATCCCTCCTGTAGGAAGACAGCTCTTGGGGAGCACCCAAGAATACACCCATGGGCAGCTGGAGAAAGATATTCCCTAACTTGTTCTCTACAAAAGTATTCCAGCTGGAAATGAACAGTGCCAAAAAGCCTTGTTTTATCACGAGGGTGGGGGTGGGAATCACCATCAAAGTGGAGATGAAACGTTAAAGTCCTGTAGACTCCCAGACCCTGGGACAGCCCCGCTGAAGCTGCGCTGGGCCCTACTTCCCTCCGCGGCCACTCACTCACAGAGGGTGTGCAGGGTTCTGATCTGGTTTAGAGTCTTAAGAGCTGCTGGTGTTGTGAACGCGCACACTGGCCCCCCAGGCAGTGGGACATTTAAATTAGGCATTTATTGGCCTCCGGTGTGTGTCTGATTTATTTCCTGTTTGAAAGTCATCCTTAGATATTCTCAACTCTGCTTTGCATAGAGAAAGTTTCACACCTTTGCTTGTTTTGTTCAAACTTTTATTTTTTGCTAATCCTCACCTGAGGGTATTTTTCCCATTGATTTTTAGTGGAAGGGAGGGGGTGGAGAGAAACATGGATGTGAAAGAGACACATCGGTTGGTTGCCTCCCACACGCACCCCAACCTGGGGCCATGGATCAAACCTGCAACCCAGGCACCTGCCTTTGACCAGAAATTGAACCCGAGACCTTTTGGTGCCCAGGCTGATGTTCTAACCATTGAGCACACAGGCCAGCTGTTCAAACTTTTAAAGAAAACAGTAACCGGGGCTTAAAGTTGTTTCTGGTCACCTCCCAGCCAGGCACGGGGCTGCTGGGTGGCGCTCAGCATGTGGCGAGTGGGATCCAGGCTGGAGTGACAGCAGGATTTGTAAAGTGCAGATGACCCCCCAACCCCAAACATTAGTCAGCTGGGTCTTGTTACTCAACATCCCTTTAGTTAAAAAGAAAGCATTGCTTTAGGGATACCACCGTGTACCGTGGGTAGGCGAGCCCCTCTGCCATGTGGCAGTGCTTGGGCCTTGGGGGCGAGGCCAGGCCAGGCCTGCCGGACATAGTCCTGAGGCGCCAGGCCTGCTTGTTTCAGATCTCCCTGGCCAGCAGGATGCCCAAGGACCAGGGCCTGTGCCATGTGCTGGAGCAGGTGTACAGCGTCCTTAAGCAAGGGAACTGAGAGGATCGACCTCTGAGGACCTGGGAGGCCTCCTGGTCAGGCTCAGCACCCCCCAACCCCGGGTGAGGGGAGCAGGTCGAGAGGTTTCGTTCATGACTGTGTTGCTGTGTTCCTGCAGGACTGCATTGTTTGATGCAGGTGCTCACAGAATAAAGGAGAGAAGCAAACAGCCAGGCCTGTGTCTCACCCTGAGGGGGGCCTCCTAGCACTTGCTGCTGGGCACAGGCTGCTGTCTGGCGGTGGAGCGCTCATGCAGCCGAGTGTGTGTACAGCGCTGGACCCAACCCCAGCCCTGTCTCTTCCTGGGGCTGTGAGGAGGGGAGTCTTGGAGACATACCTCCCATGCCACTGAAGGGTGAATGACAACCACCCTTCCTGGGCTTGCTATGGGGCCGGTGCCCACTCCAAGAGTGGGTAGGTGGGCAGCTGTGTAGGCCCTGTCCTGACCAGAGACCCCTTGGGAGGGCTGTGGATGTCCCGGTGAAGAGAAGGCCTGCCCCACACCACAACCAGGCAAGAGACTGTAGAAAGAGACGTTTAATACTTCTTTAAAAAAAAAATCAGGATTACATTTCCTTCTGCCCTAGACTGACCAAGGCTATGCTGCTTGTCTTGGTCCGGATGCCTGTGTCTCACCCACTCATGATGGTGGGGGGGCCTTGGGGACGAGCAGAGCCTGGTGTCATGGGGGCTGTGCAGGGTCACTGGGGAAGGGAATGTGAACCAGGCCCGAGGTCCCCCGAGGCCGATTTCAGATTAGGCAAGAGGCGAAGCAGATGCAGGGCCGGGGCCCTGCTGGTCTGGGCAGCTGCCTACCTTGGTCTGGAGGAGACAGCTGGGGATACTGTCAACAGGGGGAGGGCAGCCAACGTGGCATGGGGGAGGCCCTGTGACCCTCCCGAGCAGCCAGGAGTCTGGCAACATTCACTCATCAAAGCCTTTGTGCTTGACCTTCAGCAGAGAGGAAGCTGGGGGCTCCCATGGTCCCGTGTATGGTGTGTCTGTGTCTATGTGTCTGTAGCTGGTGGTGGCAGCTTGTGCCAGAAATGGTCCATGTGCTTGGTCAGGGGTAGGGTGTGCATGGGTGTGTAGGGCTCAGCACCCTGCAGCTGAGGACAGGGCCTGTCCTTAGGGGACTGGGCTCCTGGGTGAGGCCCTACTAAGGAGGTGGCATCTGTGGGCATGCAGGGGCCTGAGGAGGAGTTCTTGAGGGAATTTAAAAGCAGGGTGGCGAGTCTGGGCCAGTGGTCCTGCTTGGACCACCCCATCACAAAGACTTTCAATCTGCTCACAACAAGGGCAGGTCAGGGTGGGCCAGGCCCCAGTGTGGAGGGGTCAGAGGGCATGTGTGTGTCTGAGTGGAGGGGACCCGCCCAGTGACCGGTCCTGGAGGGGGCGGGAAGAAGTTAGTGTTTCTAAGAGCACCTTAGTGTTAGCCCCCCTCAGGGCGGGTGGGGAGGGGAGCCCCCACCACCTCGATGGGTGAGCACTAGTGTAAACAGGGCCCCTGGCCTCTCCGATGGCCCTGCTGCCTCGAGTCCTGGTGCCCTGGGAATACCTCGGGAGGCCCTGGGAGGAGCACTACCCTTGCTGTGCTTCGGGCCGAGTGGAATACAGGCGATCTGGACGGAGAGGTGAGCAGGCCCACGCTGTCACTGAGGCAGGGGCACCAGCACCTCCACGTAGCTGAGGGGGAAGAAGCCCGACTGGCCATGGAGCATGCCCTCGTACCAGTTCTCGTCGATCTGGTTGGTCAGCGTGATGATGTCGCCCTCATGGAAGCCCAGCTCCCCATCGTTCTCGGGCTCAAAGTCATAGAGTGCCTTGCAGCTTGGCTGGTCCAGGGGCGCTGGGGGTGGGCAGGGTATGGGTGTAAGGTCTGGGCGTCCAGCTCAAACCCCACCTGCTGCCTCGCTGTGCCTCAGTTTCCCCTAAGGAGAGCCGCTCTTCCTCTGGCTCCCCAGGGTTGTTGGGAATAAGGAACAAGTGACACACACACGAAGGATGGAAAGGGTTCTGTGAGTGGTTACCACAATGCTCCTGGGAGGAGCTGGGGGCGCACAGTGGCATTAGGATGCCCAGAGCCCACCCTGGACACTCACAGCGGCCCGTTCTCCAAGGGAAGGCTGAGGCCACAGAGGCAAGAACTCGGCTCCTTCCCTGCTTGCGGGTCTGAGGAAACCCCAACAGGTGTGTGCTTCTACCAGATCGGGGGAGGCAGAGAGACCCTCGCAGGACAGACTGGAAGGCACTGTTATAAACCGAGGTGGGGACACTCACGCATGCTCCTGCTGGGGGTCCGTATGGGCTTGTCGGAAGATCGGAAAGATGACGAAGCTGCTTGCAAACAAAGCACACAGGTGGGCTGAGAGTGCTGAGGTGGGGCCTGGCCCCATCTCGGGCCCCTTTTGCAGAGGGCTGGGACGGGGCAGCAAGCTGGGGCTGCCCCACAAGGGGCCTGTCTCTGAGGCCCTGGGAAAGCACGGCCCCTCCAGCGCCTTACCTGAGATCTTGGGGGCCGGGAAGCCCCCGTTGGACTGCTCAGGCTCTCCAAGGTCAAAGCTCTCCCGGGGCTTGGGCTTGTATTCACGCTTGGGGCGCGAAGAGGCTTCCCGCATCCTGCAAGTGAAGGGGGAGGTGTGAGCAGACACAGAGCCTGCATCATGAGCCAGGGTGTCAAGACCAGAGAACAACACCCCTCCCCCCCCCAAGCTGTTTTTGCTGCTGCCACATGGGCAGTGGGACCCTGGGGAGGCTGTGAGATGGACACAACACACAGGGGAATCCTGGGGGACCCCCTGGGCCAGATCCCCAGACTAGGGCATTTTTCAGGTTGCCAAGTGGCCCCACCAGGGAACCACTGCCTACGAAGGAGAATGGCAGTGGAGGAAGGGCTCCTAGGGTCTGCCCTGGGTAACCTGCCTCCCATCCCCCTCAGGTTGTCTCCTGTCCCACCGCCACTCCACCCTCTCCTTTGGGACAGGACAAGCCCGAGGAGGTCCTAATCCCTTGTGGGATCCCCACAGCCCAGAGATTATGAAAAGCCAGCTGCCAGCCCAGGACCCCACAGCCACTAGGCCTTTCCTGGCCAGCACAGAAGGGAAGGGGCTCACCTTCGCTTAAGCTTGCTGGCCAGCTCGTCCAGGATCTGCACGGCCTGCCGGTGGTATTCCAGCTGGGCATCCACCAGGGCAGAGAGCTGGCTCACCTGCTCAATCTGCAAGCAACCAGCCAGAGCTGAAGAGGGGGCTGTCCTCTAACTCTCATCTCTAGGCCACTTCCTGCAAGGAGCCTTCCCAGACTGCTCCAGGAACTGGGGCCCGGCTGACCTTAGAGCTGCAGCTGGAGAAGGGTGAAGGGCCCAAAACACCGAAAGCCTCAGGGTGCCAGTTGCTGCCCACCTCTGCTCCTTGCTCCCCCTTCATTTCCTTCACCTCCTAAACCGGCACTGAGCCCTTGGATGCTGGCATTGGTTTCAGGGGCTTCCCAAGCAAGGGTAGTCCCTGGGCCCATGGACGTACATCAGTCTCCAGGAGGTTGTGCATGCTGGTCTCAGCCACCTCCTTGGACTCTTCGAACTTCTCCAGGGCCTGGCGCAGCTCCTCATCGGGGATCTTGCCCTGCCGCTTCTTCTTATAGTCAAAGTCCAGGCGGCGGCCCTCTAGCTTCTTCAAGTGGTGCTGGGGGCAGGGCGAGGGTCACATTGCAGAGTCCCCAATGCCCTGCAGCCCTGCTCGCAGCAAGTATGCACGGAGGTGAGCCGAGAGGGGCCCAGGATGGGAAGAGGCTCACTGAGTGAGGGAGCCATGTGGGACCCCTGAGGGCTATAGGGGGTAGGCATGAGGGACAGGGCGTCAAGGCATACCTGGATCTCCTTCAGGTCTTTGTCGCACAGGTTCTGCAGGGGATCGATGAAGTTCTGCTTGACCTCTATGTCCAAAGAGTCCTTCACCTCTGCCAGGCACTTCATGGACTCCCCTGCATCCAGCAGGGCGTCGCCTGTGGGGGTGGGGGGTGGGGAAGAAGCCATCACAGGATGCCTGTGGGGCCAAGACACCCCCAACTTTTAAAATGACCCCACAGCCAAGGACTGACCAGAAATCAGAGCAACAGACCATCACGTCTGTTCCTGAGCCAGTGGCTGGTAATGACAAGTGTCAAGCAACCTGCCCCTCTACACTCTCAGAAGGGACCAGATTTGCCCTGAACGAGGTGGCGTGAGGGGGGGGAGGCCTTCCCTCAGCCTTAGCACTTTAGGTGGTGCTGGGATTCTCCCTCCCCCCATGGGACCAGCCAGCACTAGAGAAGATTCTGGAGCTATGGGAGGGAAGTGCCCTCCTGCTCACCAGTGTGGGGAGGCTCTGGCCTTCCCTCCCTCAGCCTGGCTGCCTGCCCATGCAACCTGCTGAGGCCGTCACGGCAGCCCTCACCGAAGTTGGACTCGCCACCCAGCTCCTTCCCGTGACGAATCATGCACTCGCCCAGCAGGCCCTCCGGCTGCGGGTAGCCAGGATTCTTCACCTGCCCACGGATCTTGGATACTGTGTTGAGCATCGTCAGCTTGGCCCGTGAGGCTGGAAAAGAATGGGCCGGGTGGGCATATGGGTGGTTTCTCCAGGAGCCACCAGGCCTGTGCTCAGCTAGCACTGCCCCTGCCCTGGGTGCTCCTGCTCTTCCCCAAGGCCCAGGTATTTCTAAAGCACTCCCTTGGCCCAAGGCACTTGGTTGCCAACCAGGATACGAGGCCCCTGAGCAGGCCTGCCCTACTCTGTTCTTGGCCACGAAGGATCATGGGCCGTGGGCAGGAGAGGCGATCGGCTCTTCAGGAGCCCCAGGGCCTCCTCATCCTGGAGCATGGCTCTGACGGGGACCCTCCCCTCAGTGGTGCGGTGGAGCAGCACGCTAGAGAAGTGGTGGTGGCAGGTACGGGCATCCCAGACATGGATATGCTCCTACCTCTGCCCACTTGGGTCTGTCCCTGGCATAGGCCTTGAAAGGAGACGCCTGGGTTTGGTACCTGTTCCACGTCCACTGCCTCCTGCTATAGGAACTAGCATTTAGATATTCCTTGAGGGAAGGTCCCCACTTCCCTCTCATCCTAAGAGACCCCACTTCATGTTCCAAAGGCGAGCATGTGGCTGGTGCCTGACAAACTAGGATGAACACCCAATTCAAATTGACCCAATGAATCGGCTGGGGTGTTGGTTGGGAGGTGCTCTTTTCTGCTGGGACTGTTAGCTGCAAAGGTGATTTAAGGTTGGGATTGACACAAGGAATGAGAGCTGCCAGAGGAAGCAGAAAGGAAATGCGTGACCCCAAGGACATCCTTTAGGTACCTGGACCCAGCCATGCCTAAAACCCACCTACCCCATGACATTTTAGTTTTGTAATCCCTTACGTTCCTTCTTCATGCTGTGGTAACCGGAAGAACTTGCAGCTAGCTGGTGCCCCTACCTGGGTTGGGCTGCAGGTATTCGATGGTTCTGGCCAGCACTTCCACCACAGCCTTGCTGGTAACATCCACCTTCTGTAAAGAGGCAACATGCGTGGTTTCAAAATCACGGGGCACCCAAGGCCAAACCAGGGGCCCCTGAATAACCCTTGCCCTGCTCCCCAGTCCCTGCTTGCCTCGGAGCCCACATAAGAACTACACGCCGCTGTGAGGGCTGCCTGGCCTCCCTGTTCATTACACCATGTCCCCACTGTTGCCTGCCCAGGGCTAAGGGACACCTGATGCCTCTAGTCCATCCTGATAAGCCTCATCCTAGATGTCAGAGCTGGGCCTCATGAGGGACTCAGTAAATGGTGCCAGACATTAGACAGGGCACACCACTCTTCCCATTACCTTCTCCATCTCTTTGAAGTCATCGTCAAGCTTGGTCCCTTCAGCCCCTCCGACCTTCTCGCTGACCAGCTGGGAAACAGAAGGTAAAAGAATGAGTCTCAGAGGAGGAGGCCCCAGGATGCCTTCCAGCCATGCCACGTCCACTGCTGGTGGGAGATCACAGGGTCAGGATGTGCATGATAGCTTCCCAGAGATGCTGAACACAGCAGCCAATGGCAAGAGGGGTGACCAAGCACACACTCCAATCCACACGCTCCTGTAATGAAGGCGGGGCTCCTTCTCTCAGTAGGAATCTCAGGGGTCACTAGGTATGGCAAATCCCTCAAAATGCATGCTCCGGAACGGGCAGGGGGAGGCTCCTGAGAGGCGAGCAGGTCTATGGTGGAGAGGGGGTCCCATGGCTGAACGAACACGGTAAGTGTCATGTTTGACAAGAGCTGAGGGAAGGAGAGGCTTGCCTTGCTCGGGCCAAATGTTATGCTGGCTGGAAGTCATTTCTCATGGACATGTGTGGGCACACACATCTGAACAGCACTCTGGCATGCTTAATTACACACAACCCCGAACAGCAGTGTGTGACATGTTTAATTTCTCATGCTTAATCACAGATACTTGCTCTGGCCTATGTTGCTCAGTGGTTAGAGCATTCCCTGTGTGCCAAAGGGTCACAGGTTCGATCCCTGGCCCTGGTTGGGGCACATGCAGGAGTAAACCAATGGATGTGTCTCCCTCACATCAATGTTTCTCTCCCCCCAACTCTCTCTAAAAATTAATTGAAAAAATATCCTCGGGTGAGGATTGGCACATACACAGACACACTCCATTTCCTAATGGCTGGCAGCAGTTTCTGCTCACACATGAAAACCCCTCCCAGGGCTCCTGAGGACACCCAGCAGCTCAGTCTAAGGGAGCAGCCAGGTCACTGACATGCAAGGGCAGGCCCGCCACCTTCTACCTATGTGGTCCTGGGTCATGGGTAAGCGGCTTCACTGGGCCTGTTTTTCTCTGTGAAATGGGGTGACAGGCGCTCACGGGACCATGTGCCAGCTTCTGTGGCCTCCTGCATGTGTGCTCAGGAGTGTGCCTGGCAAACAGTAAGCACTGGGCAACCACACTGCCTTCACCTCTGACCACTGTTACTTTCCCCACGTGTCTCGTCCCTCCATGGGGACTGAGCAGAACTCCAGGCCAGGCCTAGCCTGTTCCTATCCTCCCCGCCTCCTCACCAAGAGTTAGAGGGAAGTCGGTGGTTCTCAACTTGGCTAAAGCCAGGGAGTCTAAGAAGGAAACAGCACAGGTAAGAAAGGAGATCAGTACAGGGGGGAGAGGGGACAGGAAGGGGGAGGGCAAGAAGGAAGCAGGGCTGGTGTGTGGGGCTGACCTGGGACTGTCACCACCTGGACCTGCTGGCTGTCCTCTGTGGTGCACCATCCTCTAGGGGACCTCACAGGAGAGGCAAGGGCTGCCCTCCAGCTTCTGCTAACGACTTCATAAGGAAAAGACCCTGTCTGCCCTAGGTGTTCTGGGGCGTTCCACTCTATTTCACGGGGCAGTTTCACTTCTTTTGATTATGGGAAAATAGGACGTTCACAAATCCGGTGGCTGCCAGAGAGGGAAGTGAGTTGACTGCCTGACGTGAGACGCTCTGCTGGTGCACTGAGGGGAGCTGACGCCTAAAACCACACCTTCCGGGCTGAGGTCATGGGGCCAGACGGCCCCCTCAGTGCAGGCACTGAAGGCAGCGGCTCCCTGAGGGAGGAACCCCTGCATCCTCGCCCAGGCCCGCCGGAGTGTCACCTCCTCACTTCTACTGGGAATCCAGGACTCAGCTTTCCCAAGCCCTCCACACAGCTCCTCTGGTCCCCCACTCAGGGCCAGGTTTACCTGGCCATCCAGTGCTCAGGTACAGGGGAGGCCTTGGAGGAACTACCAGGCTACCTATCTCCCTACCCACCCCATTTTGGAGCTCTCAGCTCAAATCCCTCAGGTGGTGGTGAATTGCCCCCCATGTCCCTGCTCTCCAAGTCTCAGTTTTAGAACCAGTACAAATGAATGAGAAGATGACAAAAGGAAAAGTGGGCCCAGCTGGTGTGCTCAGTGGTTGAGCGTAGACCCATAAACCAGGTGGTCATGGTTCAATCCCAGGCCAGGGCACATGCTTGGGTTGTGGGCTTGATCCCCAGAAGGGGGCATGCAGGAGGCAGCCGGTCGATGATTCTCTCTCATCACTAATGTTTCTATCTCTCCCTCCCTTCCTCTCTCTATTTTTTTAAAAAAGGAAAAGTGCACCCTAACCGGTTTGGCTCAGTGGATAGAGCGTCAGCCTGCGGACTGAAGGGTTCCGGGTTCGATTCTGGTCAAGGGCATGTACCTTGGTTGTGGGCACATCCCCAGTAGGGAGTGTGCAGGAGGCAGCTGATGGGTGTTTCTCTCTCATCGATATTTCTAACTCTCTATCCCTCTCCCTTCCTCTCTGTAAAAACTCAATAAAATATATTTTTAAAAAATAAATCAATAAATAAAGGAAAAGTGTGAAAACCAAAGAAGCCATATGTCAACCCAGCAACAACAACAAAGAAAGGGTACAGTGCTGAGTGTGGGGCTCCCGGGAGGCATGACCGTGGCCTAGCAGAGAGAAGACCTGAATGGTCCACAGGCAGAGCTGGGAGTGTATGAGTTACAAGCACCCACCTTTGGGTGCAAGGTACAGCCTTTTCTAGGGGCTGCCTGAGGATGCTCAGGGGCCAGGGCGCTCTCTGGGGAGAGGGGCCTGTGCCAGAGATGCCCTGTGCATAGGGAAGGCCACCACACCAACACTTCAGTTCTGCTCAGGTTTATACACCTTTGGGCCCAACAAGAGCAAGTATGTTGCTGTGGAAATACCATCCACGTGTAGAGTCTGTGCCCCAAATTAACAGAGCCTGCCTCTCTCACCCCTCAATTGGTACTCTCTACAACCTGATCAAGTTCCCACCCTGCAAGAGAGGAAACAGGGACAGTGCTTGGTGGGGCCTGGCAAGCTAAGGACTGAAGCCCACTTTTTCTCTCACATCTAATGAGAAACCAGGAACCTCATAAGCTTACTGTTTGAGACCTGCGTGGCTCGGCCCCCTCTCCCATCTGGCTGTGAGCTTGGTGGTGTGTGGAAAGCAATGCCTCCTGGGATCCACCTGGCTAGTCAGAACCTGGGTCAACCAGCAGTGAGCCCCACAATGGCTGCTGTTGTAAAATCCATGCCAGTGCCAACACAGGGCCCATCCCAAGCCAGAACGTCCTCCAAGATTCTGCCTCAGGTCAGGTGCCAGCCTGGGCCCTGTGGAGCCTGCCTTCTGCAGAAGCCCTGGAGGCGCGGGGGCCGGGGGGGGCCAAGGCCGAGAAGTCACGGTGGCAGAGGCTGCCACTCGGTCAGACATGGCAGTGAGCTCTTGCCCAGACTGAACGATTCTTCAGTCTTTGGGAGACGGGCTCCTGACCTCTCAGACCCCAACCCCAGCAGCCCTGGCTCTGCGCTCCCCTGTGCCCCACCTGCCTGGTGCTACCCGCATGCCACATTTCACTTTCCTCCTGGATCTCTGTTCATTTTTGTCTGTCCAGTGCCTAGTGTAAGCCCGTGAGGAGAGGCCACCCCTGCCTGGTTGGTGGCTGCATTCCTCCTGCGCTGGCACAGCTTGGGCCCCGGCAAGCGCTCAGTGACTGTGCTCCACAGAGGGCCTAGAGCAGGGCCCGCCAGTGCTGCTCTGTGACACCCTGAGCATTCGCCTGCCTGCGCCTCTTTCTAAAATCTAACTTCAGATCAGCGCTCCAGAATGGCAGGAAGTTCCGTCAGGCTGTCCACAGTCAACCCTGCTCCCCCCACACCCTTCACCCCCCACTCCCAAGGCAACCTTTGCTTTGCTGTCTCTCTCTAGAGCAGCAGTTCTCAACCTGTGGGTCGCGACCCCTTTGGGGGTCGAACGATCCTTTCACAGGGGTCGCCTAAGACCATCGGAAAACACATATATAATTACATATTGTTTTTGTGATTAACCACTATGCTTTAATTATGTTCAATTTGTAACAATGAAATTGGGGGTCACCACAACATGAGGAACTGTATTAAAGGGTCGCGGCACTAGGAAGGTTGAGAACCACTGCTCTAGAGGTACCTTTCCTGGAAATTGCCAGATGGACTCACACCATATATTAGTACTTTTAACCTTTGGGAAGAGTGTACTCTGCTCCCAACTTAGGCTGCAGACCCCTCCAGGGCAGGATGGGGTCCACAGCTCCATGTTCCCCTAAGTTCAAACTATGCTTAGACTACACAGGTGGTTGCTGCCAGTGAGAGAGTAAAAGAGGCCCCAGTTCTGTTCAGGTTCCCAAGTGCCTGACACACTGAGGCTGCTCCCTTGGGAACCCCCATCTGGATGGTCACATCTACAACATGCCCACAAGTGAGTTCGAAGGGCAGACCTATTCAGGCCTATTTCAGGCTCTTGCATTGTCTGACAATGACACCTGTGAACCAGGCACCTGGGAAGTGAGCAGGCCTGGACTGGAGGTGGGCTTCACCCCACAGCACCTACATTAAGCATGTCAAACTCAAAGGCTAACACAGGCCAAACAAGGTTTAAGTTTATGTGGGCTGCAAAAAAATAAAAGCTTCAATTTTCATAGAAACGTAGGTTACTTCGATAGAGACATGCTGAATACAAAGGGCTGAAATAAATAATTGTTAATATAAAATAAACATTGTAATAAAAAGTAATATTTTTTCTTGAACATTAATTTACCAGACACTGAATAACTGCACAAATTAATAAGCGTAACACAAATAAACCTATTTTTCTTGTTCTCCGAAAGAGAAATATTTCCTGTTGCTCACACTAAACAAGTCAGTCCAAGACTAATGACATGACAATCGGCTGCTAAAATATTCGCTGCTAGTATTAGTGGAGAGAAATGGTGCGCGTAAGGGAAATGAATGCAACATGATTATAGTAATCAGTCATTAGCGAACATTGTAGTTCGTTATTAATAATTATGTATAACAAGATACTGTAAAAATTAAGTTACGAAATTTTTATTAAAATGTGTCTTACATACTGTTATATTGACTGGGCTACAAAAATATTTGTTGTGGGCCACGAGTTTGACATGCCTGACCTACGTGATTTCTTGTTTTTTTAACTTTATTTTAATTTTAAAAATATATTATTGATTTCAGAGAGGACAGGAGAGGGAAAGAGAGATAAGACACATCAATGATGAGAGAGAATCACTGATCGGCTGCCTCCTGCAGGCCCCCCGACTGGGGATCAAGCTTGCAACCTGGGCATGTGCCCTTGACTGGAATTGAACCCGGAGCCCTACAGTCCACAGCCCAATACTCTATCCACTGAGCCAAAATGGCTAGGGAGCACCTACATGATTTCTGTTCTCATGCGGGCCCATGGGCACTTATAGAGCATTGGCCCACGGAGTGAAGGGTACCGGGTTTGATTCTGGTCAAGGGCATGTACCTTGTTTGCAGGCTCAATCCCCAGTAGGGGGTGTGCAGGAGGCAGCTGATCAATGTTTCACTCTCATCGATGTTTCTAACTCTCTATCCCTCTCCCTTCCTCTCTGTAAGATCAATAAAATATATTTTTTAAAAAATCACTTGGAGAAGGGGGCTGTTCTTTCAAAGACCGGCATTCTTCAGGGTTCTAGATCTTTGGCTGTCTTTGGAGAGGAGCAAGGACTGACACGCAAGAGAAATGTGCAGTGGAACAGTCTACAAAAGGAACTGAGCAGATGCTGCATGCCAAGACCCAGTAGGGCAGCCGCTGCAGGAGTGAAGCAGGAAACAAGGCAGGAGGAGCTCTACCCAGGGGTGCTGGATGGTGGCTGCTCCTCACTGGACAGGCACATCTGTAGTGGCCACTTGGTGGCATCTGGAGGAGCAATTTGGTACTGCCAAATGGACAGTGGTGTCAACCACAGGCCTCATAATTGAGTCATCTCAGCAAGAAAACCTGATCGATACCACACAGAAAATAAACTGGCCGATATATAGGCTCTGTGACCCGGGCAGACAATTCACTTTGATGAATTAAGAGTTTAAGGGAAAAAAAGGAGAAGGAGGGAGTTGGCATGGAGGAGGGGGAAGAAGGGCTGCTCGGGGCCTTGCTGTCCAGGATGGGTGCCCATTTTACGCTCAGTGTCCTCACACGTTGTCCAGACATCATGCTCTGGGGGCCATGTACAGTAGTACTCCACGACCGGGAATCACCTGCGTCTGCTGTTCTCTCCTGGCCTGGACCAAATCTGGGAGCAGGCTTCCGTTCCTGCCTCTGCCTGGCTGACTTCTCCCTCCTGTCTGTGAGTGCGTGAGGGTGACACTTTCCATGCCGGGCTATGGAGCAGCCCCTTCAGCAGCCAGAGCTACAGGCCTGGGGACAGTGGCCCGGGAGTGAGACAGCTTTGAAGGTCCAGGCCCAGCCACCCTCCTGTGTGGCCTTTGAAGAGCCAACACCACGTGGGTCAGTGACTGGCTTTCCCTAGTGAGGCACTGGGAGCCTCAGCTCTCAGGTGTGAGCACTTCTGGCTTGTTAGTGACTGCTCTCAGGAGGGGGTGAGGTCAACACGGCAGCACTAGCCAACTGCCATGTAACAAGATGGACCGTGTCCGAAGCTGGGGAAGGGTATGAAAGGCTCTGGCAAGAGAGACTAGAACGTCAGACAAAAACGTGAGGGGAGCTGCAAGGAGATGTAAACACTCCAACATGGCAGAGGGATGTGCTCCTGGCTGGCTGGGCTGCACAGACCAGTGCTAGCCACACTGGACCTCAAAGGAAAGACAGGGTCCCAACGGGCAGAGCCTGACCAGGCTGGCAGGGGTGTTCTGTGTGAGTTCAGGGGCACAAGGGCCGCCATTCCTGGTCCACCCACAACCCTGCATGATATTGTTGATTGTCACGTTTACTCAAGGATGATGTAAGGACCAGCACACCCATTTTATAGGCGAGGCAACTGAGGAATGAGAGATGGAGGAATTTAAAGTCCCTGCAACTGTAAGTGGAGGAGCTGGGAGCTATGCCCAGACCTGCCAGACTGGACGGTCCATCATATGCTGAACCCCAAACTGGAAAACTGGTCAACGATGGAATGGGGTGAAGCCTGGGGACTAGGCGGGGCCTGTGCGGAAGTGTGTGGGCCGTGCAAGGGCCAACCCCATGTGCAGAGTGCTGGACTTAGGAGGCCCCAAGAGGCGACTATGATGATCTTGGGCAGGGCTGAGAAATTCCTGAGTTGTGATGCAGGCAAGGGGATGGGAAGGGAGGGAGGGAGAACCCGTTCGGCTCTAAATCCAACTGTGACTTCCCTCCCTTCTGGCCTCCTAACATTTGAAGAGACGTGTGCCAAATACCTCTGAGCAACCTATCTGGTTTCCATTACAGTCTCCTGTCTCGTGACTTGAGAGTCCACAACATGGGCAGGGCCCCGGATGGTCTGTTGCCAGGATGACACATGAAGCCACTGGCCTTCTCAATCTCCTTTCTCTGCTTGCACTCCTGGGCCCTCAACTCGGAAACGCTGGCCGAGACACAAGATGGTGTGCTCTTTAGCTAACCAGACTCTTTCTGGAAAGGTGAGCCAAGCATGCTTCTTGGGGAGGTAATATGCATAGTGCACTGGCTGCCCTCAAGCCTCCTGTGTCTGTCCCTGCCTGGAAACTTTCAGTGGCTCTCAGTATCGCCAAGATACTCAGAATGATTTCCCAAAGCTGAGGCCCTTGTGAATGGTTCAATTATGAAATGCTTGCTGATGGGGGCGGCACTCTGATTCCAGGCAGCTTGGAGCTCCCACATGGCTCCTGAGAGTGAAGGCCACGAGGCGTGGGGCTGGGCTGCAAAGGAAGAGGTGCCACACACGTCGAGGCCACAAAACACTATTTGTGCCCAAATGAACCTTCATGGCCCAATTGGGAGGAATCGGAGAGTAGAAATCAACCCCTCAACCCAAGGAGGTGGGTGAGCAGGAAGAGTGAGGTCTGGCAGCCAGGGAGACCTCATCCAGCACACAGTCCTTAGTAAATACTTGTGAGCTGACTGGCACAGAAAATCACCACCCCTTCGATAAGCCCTGGGAGGGAGATGTTCTGACAAGTCAGAACTTACTCGGCATCCTGAGAACTCTGAAATTTCCCCCAATTTGCTGGTACTCTTCATGCCTCTAGGCACACATTTCCTTCCCACCCAGTGATCAAAGCTAAATATATTTTTTAAGAAACAGCTTTGTGAACAGGAGTAGTGGAAATGATCAACCAGGAAGAAGCTTCTAAAGTTACTTTTCATGTGGAAACCCCAAACTGGGCACTGAGACCACCAGGTCAGGCCCTGAGACATACCTCCATGCCCCGAGTGTCATGGGTTTGTTAGCAACCTACTCTGACAGAAGAAGGAGAGTGGGCTTTTGAAGCCCAAAGCATTTTCCCAGAAGGAGCGGTTGCTCAGGCCTAAGGGTGGTGGCTGAGACACCAGCTCAGAAACAGAACCCTCAGGCCCCCCAGGGATAAGCCAGCTGCCCGGCCTCCCAGCCAGGGGGCGGGGCAGGGGGCTGGTTGTTGATGTGCAGAGGAGCCAGGCACAGGGGTGTTGGTCAGACCTGGCCTCACCTGGGCTCGCTCAGTCTAGGTAGTTTGCTGCCATCCGCTGTGGTGCCATTTATATTACATAACAGGGTGGCTCAAGCTCCTCACCTCCCAGCACATACACCTCTCAGGCCTGCCTCGCTCCAACTTTGAACAGGACTCCAGGCTGGCAAGGGATGATAAATGCTTTGCTATCTGGAAGGCAGTGAGCTGACTGTCAACATGAAGCCTCAGCTGTGGCTTCCCTGCCTGGAATGTGCTGTTAAAATGGGAGGGGTGGGGGCGGGTTTAAGCAAGAAAAATTCTCTCAAAAATCCTGGCTTAATTCAAGATTCTGAGCTGGATACAACACAGGCACTGGTGGCAAAGCAGGAACTGGACATTGGAAAGAACTGTCTTTAGAGGAAGTGGCGACAGCAGATGACCAAGCTCCTCGAGATATAACGAGGGGGGAGGGGAAGTGCGCAAGTACTGCCTTTCGCAGGTCCCAGCACCTGTACACAGGCTCCTCACACCGAGAGCTGAGCTGCTCCTTCAGCTCCAGGCCGAGAAGAATTTTCCTTTGCCGACAGCGAAGTCGCGGACCTCCACAGTGCGGAGCCCACTCATGCTGCTGTCAGACTGCGCCACCAGCTTTAAACTCCCTAGAATCCTTCCTGGGGGCCCCTGTGAGCCCCTCCACCTACCTGAACCAGCTCTGCCCCCACCCTGGCTTGGATTTGCATCATTTTACCCCCCCAGGACTCCTGGGCAGTCTCGCTAGTCTCCCCTCCTCCCAGACCTTGCTGTGGCCTCCTGTCCAGATCCCTCCATGTGTTGGGGCCTGCCGCCCTCTCCTGGCTACTGTCCCATCTTAGCACCGCAATTGCCAGACAGCTCCCCCTCTTACCCTGCCCGTCAGTGCTGCCTTAGCCTAATCCCTGCTTTGTGTGTTCAGAGGCCTTGGCTTAGGCATGACTTTCTGTTACAGCTCCCCACACCTTTCAGAACACCCTCGAGTTCTAATTCTGCATGCAATGCATCACATGTTTGTCCTCAGTAGCTGATGGCAAGCTCCTGAGGCACCCCATGTTGCTCTCTGCAGTCACCCAGCACATTGCCCGGCACCGTGCATGGGTGGGGTGGATACCATCTGACAGACTGGCTGGCCCAATGCTCTACACCACTCAAATCACCCTGAAGGGTCAACTCTTGCTGGTCCCTCTGTCCCCGACAAAGGATGTTCTCTTGGACAGGATCAGAGGGAAGTGTCGGCTGGGCACAAGCCCCTTCAGGCACCTGGGAACAGGCCAGATCCAAGCTAGTGCCCCTGTCTGTGCTGAGGGTTTTTACTGCTGACTGAGATGCCAGCAATCACTTGTGGCCCTTTCCTCGTCTCCCAAAGGAGTGGCTAACAAAGCAGAGGTGCAGTAGCACAGAGGGACCTGAAGGCTGAAGGAGATCTGTAACCATGGGGTCACAAACGAGGGGTGTGGGGCTGGGCACACACAGATGGTTGTGAGGTGCCTTGGCTTCAGCCCTGTTTGAGGGAAGTGCCTCCCTCTCTTCCCACAGGTGGCTCAGTAGTCCCTAGAGACAGGTGACAAGGAACCCACACCCTGCCTGGCCTGACCTCCATGGGGATGGTGGGAGGAGAGGGCAGGCTGAATGAGTGTTGGTCTACATGGGGCCAAGGCGTTTTCCCTTGAAGCCAGTCTGGCCAGAGGCCAAGCCCTGAGCACCCTCCTGGTGTTCTGTGGTGAGCGGTGGCCTGGTGTCAGGGCACCAGGGCTCCTAGTCCTGGCTTCTCTGGGGACCCTCCTAAATTCCTCATAGGTGAGGAAATCTATAGATATATAGATTTCTATATAATCTATATACATAAAAGCCTAAACGACCGTTGCAACTGAAACAGACGACTGAACAGGCTACGTGGGGCGACCAGGCCAGCAGGGGGGGCAGTGAGGGGCAACCAAACAACTGAGCAGCAGGCAGTATGGGGCGACTAGGCTGGCAGGGGGAGCAGTGAGGGACAACCAAATAACTGAACAGCAGGCTGCATGGGGTGACCAGGCCAGCAAGAGGTGACCAAGCCGGTGGCAGGGGGGGGGGCGGGGGATGGGGGGCGAAAGGGGGACAGTAGGACAGTAGGAGGCGACCAGGAATGCAGGGGAGGCACTTGGGGGTGACCAGGCCAGCAGTGGGGGCAGTTAGGGGCGATCAGGCAGGCAGGCAGGTGAGCAGTTAGGAGCCAGTGGTCCCAGACTGTGAGAGGGATCCCAGATTGGAGAGGGTGCAGGCTGGGCTGAGGGGACCCACACCCTGCACGAATTTCATGCCCTGTACCTCTAGTCTATATAATAAAAGGCTAATATGCAAATTGACTGAATGGCTGAATGACCAGTCACTATGATGCGCACTCACCACCAGGGGAATGCTGCTCAGCCAGAAACCTGGCTCATGGCTGGCAAGCCCAGCGGTGGTGGTGGGAGCCTCTCCCGCCTCTGTGGCAGTCAGACATCCCCCAAGGGCTCCCAGACTGCAAGAGGGTGCAGGCCAGGTTGAGGGACCCCCCACCTGAGTGCACGAATTTCATGCACCAGGCCTCTAGTCTATGAATAAGAGCACTGGTCCAGGTTCAACCTTAATGATCGACAGTCCTGGGATTTTCATTAAGACACTACCAAGCCCGGCTGGTGTGATTCAGTGGTTGAGCATCAACCTATGAACCAGGAAGTCACGGTTCAATCTCCCGTCAGAGCACATACCCGGGTTTTGGGCTCAATCCCCAGTGGAGGGTGTACGGAGGCAGCCGATCAATGATTCTCTCTCATCACTGATGTTTCTCTCTCTCTCTCTCTCTCTCTCTCTCTCTCCCCCTTCCTCTCTGAAATCAATAAAAATACCTATAATAATAAAAGCATAATATGCTAATTAGACCAGACGACCTTCCGGACAAAGCCAGGGCTGCAAGGGAAGCCCAGGTCCAGGGTGCCAGAGGGAAGCTGGTGCCGGCAGCCAGGGGAAGGAAGGCCTACTATTGCACGAATTTTGTGCATCGGGCCTCTAGTTTAAAAATAAAAAGATACCACCAAGTTTCCCCAAAAGGAAGCAGAAGCACTTGCATGTCACACAACTCGGAAAATCAATTTCAGATGAAAATTTGTAAAAAGAAACACCCAACCCACAAACAAATGAGGCAATACACCCCCTGAGACCTGCTTGGCAGGGCAACGCCAGCTCCATACCACTAATAGCGAGCTGGGTTCATTGTGGGGAGCTGCTGGCTGCGGGCCGCTGGTCTATGGCCTGGCTGGCAGAGCGTGATTCTGTTATGCTTATGTACAGAAACGATAAGGTGTTTTTGCAAACTAATCTGTTATCAATGCAAACTGATGCAAAGCTGATGCAAAAGCAGCTCTTTAGGGAGGGACAGAAAATAGGGCTTGGAAATCCTGTGAGGCACAGACCTGCCCAGCCTTCAGAAGGCACCAGAACAGCCTCTGCATTAAACATCGTGACCACAGCCTACTGCGTAAGAGGCTGTAGATATCCAGCATAATTCTCAGTGAGGGGCCAAGGGTATCCCAACAATGGCAAGCTAAGCTGAACAACTGACCAATCTAAAAGTGCAGAGCCCCTGCCTCTTAGAACATAGATGCCACCTCCCTGTCGCTACGACCCCTCCCATTTTTAAAGTCTAACTAATGGACCTAACTTCCTGGATCTCTTCCAGGAAGCTCTCCTGATTCTCCATCACCCACCTCCTTACCCAGGCAGAGGTGACCTGGGTGCTAGCCACCTCATCCATCACACCATAGTACCCCCTCTCTCAAGCCACTGCCCCCTTCAGACCTCACCTTGGACCAAGCTTGCCAGGTTTTCTGTTCCACAAAGGCATTCACCTCATTCCCATCTCTTTATGGCCCTCTTCCTCCACTGGACTATGAACTTGGAAGTCAGCATCTGGTCACTGCCATACTTGCGCTCAGAATGGCATCTAAGACTCAGGAAGCGCTTAGCTAATACAACTTCATGGGGGTCTGATCTCATTCCACCACTCCACAGTGGCTGAGCTCTGGGAGGGCAGTGGACTAGTGAGATGGCTGATGAAAGCCCAATTCCCACCCCCAATTTTCCTTTATGGGAAGTTCAAGTTAAGCTGGTTCTCTTGTCGGAGGCTGCCTGTCCAGTTCCCTGCTCTCTGCCCAAAGCTGGCTCCCACACAGGAGAGAGCAAAGGTTCAGGAAAATTTGCAAAGACAAAAAATCTGAGCAAGCCAGGCCCAGGCTGGCTTAAATCCAGGGGACCCCATTCCCAGAATAGGCTGGTTTGTTATCAACAGGAACCCCCATGAAAGCAAAGAGTCTGCGATTTGGGAGGACAGGATACAGAAAAAGAAGGCCGACAGGTAAACAGAATTTGAAGGCCGAACAGAAATGGCCCCAAAACACACACTAGGCTGGAGCAGGGAGGTGTGTGTGGGGGAACACACTTAGGTCCCCTATGGATCACTGGGGAGGACAGAGCATGGCCTTGGATCTCTTCCACCAGGCAGCCTAGGGCAGAAGTTCTGAATGTGTGCTAAGGAATGTGTTTTCATCTGGCTCCACTACTCACCTGCCACACCAAGGTGGTGACAACAGGCTCAGCTGACAAGTGACTCATGGCCATGGTGGCCCATAGTCACCATGACCAGTTTCTTCAGGTGTAGCTACCAACAGCACCTGGGCAGGACACAATCCTGGGACAACTCTTGGCACTGCAGACCAGCCCCTTCCATGAGTTAGTGATGGACGCTGTGAGCCCAGGCCATGTATTAAGTGCCAGCATCCTGTTACCCTGCATGACCACACCTTCATCTGCACCTCATCTTGTTTGTCCAGGGACACCTGCCCTTCTAAACTGCAAAGTCAGTCTTAGAAACCTGGAGCTGGAAGGAAACTCAGAATCCATTGTCTAACCTCAGCGCACCAATGAGGAAACCAATGGGACCGAGGACAAAGGAGCTGCCAGGGCCAGGTGGGCAGTTCCAGGTGGTCACCAGGGCAAACCGTTTCTGTCCCACAGCTGCCATCCATCCTGCACCGAAGAGAGTGGGTGGGCTTTTCCTTCGAAGGACACCCATTCAAACCTTGCACACACATGCTCAATGACACCAACTCTCATGCCCCAGTGATGGGTGAGCACCCAGACTTTGAGGTGCCCAGGACCCACCTCAGGCCACAGAGAAGAGCAGTTGTCAGGGGCCCTTTCTCCTCCCTGAGGCTCAAATTCATTCTAGCAACTTCATTTTTCCTTTTTGTAGGAGAAAAGCTGCCCTGCCCTCCTCCCCAGTGATCCATAGGGGACCTAAGTGTGTTCCCCCACACACACCTCCCTGCTCCAGCCTCGCCTCCCCACCCCAAACACCGCGTCTGCAAACATTAACTTGCTGTCATCAGCAGCACTTGCTACAGTAACTGAGTTAGTAGAGCAGCACGGGCCTGGTGCTCAGGCAATCACTATTTGTTGAGATAAATAAGTACCTGTGTACAGACCCCACCCTCTACAAGCTCTTTCTCAGGTGTGTTAATAACAAGCCAAGACAAGGGTGTGCCCAAGGTACTAAGGCAGTGGTTCTCAACCTTGGCTGCACATTAGAATCACCTGGGAGTCTTTTTAAAATCCTGATTTCTGGGCCTCATCCTCCAGAAATTCTGTTTCTTTGTTACTAATGCTGTGGCCCCACCCCATAACAAAGAAACAGAATTTCCGGAGGATGAGGCCCAGAAATCAGGATTTTAAAAAGATTCCTAGGTGATTCTAATGTGCAGCCAAGGTTGAGAACCACTGTACTAAGGCAATGCAGGTGATGAGAGGGGAAATGGAGAGGTTTGGACCACAGAATGGGGACTGGATCTGACTCTGTCCACAAGGCTGTGACTTTAAGCAAGAAATGTGGACCTCTCTGAGCCTCAATTTCCTCAACTATGAAACATGGTAATGACAATGATGTGTTGTGGGACTTGGATGTGAACATGATTTAAGAACCACAAACTGCCCTACAAATAGGTGCCTGCCCTAGGCTGTGTGATGTCCTCAGGAGGAAGGAATGAGGCAAGGAGGAAGGTCTTGGACAGGCAGCTTGACGCGGGTCCAGGACATGGGCAACATTCAGAAGCAAGGTCTGCTAAGTGGCCTGGATGACAGGGGCAGTAAGAATGCTGGGTTTCTGTAGTGAAAGGTTAGGTGTGAATTCTTCTTTAATAAGAGATAACACAACATCCTGGTTGGGCCTCCAATGAGGCATCTGTACCTCTGCACACACATCACCCCACACATTGGGGCGTGTCAACAGTGGGATGATTGCTCACTCTTCCATGTACCAAAAGGCCTGAGATGAGTAACAGGGGCTAACCGACTCATGGTACCAAGTACATTTGTTGATGGGTGACCATGATACATAATTGTGAAGCTCCATTTGGGGGAAAGGGAGGGAATGAAGTGCCAGGAGATAAAATGACTTGATCTGAAGGAAGGTGGGTAGGGAATCTCCTCATACTCCACAGAGAGTAGCACGTGGTGTAAAAATGCTACCATGCCTGACCTGGGCACAAGAATCTCCAGGCCACCCCTCCTCTTCCAAACAACCTGGCCTACTGGCCATCCCTGATCACCCTAGGTGGCTTTCTGTTCTTTGTCCTCGCTAATATGATCCCTGCCTGCCCCTGGGACACCCTGCCCTCTTTCCTTCCAGATGGTGCACATCACTTCCATAAAGCCGTGCTTACACTCTGGGTATGAGGGTTCCCCCCACTGTAAGTCAGAAGGTTTTGCTCTATTTGCCAAGATGGCTGAACAGTACCCCTCAGCAGAGATGGCTTTTCATCTTTCATTTTTCCTTTTTGTAGGAGAAAAGCTGCCCTGCCCTCCTCCCCAGGTCTGGCTTCTCTTCACTGTGATGCGTGTCTGGTGTGGCCACTTCCTGAGCAAGGAGCCATGAGAATAGTCAAATCCCTCTCTACTCAAGGATTATGGTTTAGCACCAAGGGCGTCCTCCTGGCACCCAGCTACTGCTCCCATGGAGGAACTGACCCCATAGACAGACAGTGTCTGGGCTCCTGGAGGAGGGATGAGAACACAACAGAGCAGGCCAGTGAGCCAGAGGCCCCAGCTCCAGCGCCTGCCAGGAAACCCTGAGTCCCATCCTCCTTTCCTTTCCTCCTTCCTACTTCTAAATTCAAAGCCAAAGTCCCAGTCACCTCCCTGTGAGTCACCCGTGGTTTCTCCCTGCAGGGCACTTGTCATAGGACCCTGTGTCACCATACTGGCCCTATTTCAATCACTTAGCCACTGTGTGTGGTTGAGACACTCGCCTGCCTTAATCTGAACACTTGGGGTCAAAGTCAGATGACCAGATGCCCCCTACTGAGAAGGTTGGTCTTATTCATTTAACAAATACTATTTATATGCGCCAGGTATATAGAAGGAAAAAATTAATAGCATAAGCACACAAAAAAGTGATAACATAAGGATCTCTGATAAGGAACCTACAGGGAGAAGCACTTTCTTCTGTGGGAAGGGAACCAGGGAGGATTCATAAGACCAGGACTCTGGACTTGGCTTTGAAGAATGGACTTAAATTGGACATGTGAGCCCAATGGCAGCTGTGAGCCCAGGCCATGGGAAGGAGAAATAGATGTGACGTGAGGAAAGACAGAGACCAGGGGACGCGGGGGTCTGCAACAACACAGAGGACAGAAGAGCTAAGGGCTGCCTTAGAAACAGATGTCGGACATCTAACTGAAGATGGCTGAGGGAGAACCATTGTTAGCATAGTACCCGTTAAGTCAACTTGCCAAAGGAAACTGGTCCTATTTTCTTGCTGACTTCAGCCATTAAGTTGGAGACAAGAGTTAATGAAGAATATCTCACACACACACACACACAACCTTAAAGGTTGAGCTGAAAACCTTTAGCAGGACAAGGCATTAAAACAGTATGAGTTTTCTATGGCTGCTGTAACAAATTACTACAAACTAAGTGACTTAAAACACAAGTTTCCTAAAATTTACAATAAATGGAAGAAGATACCTATTCATGGATTGGAAGGATTAATATTGTTCAAATGTCCTTACTACCTAAAGCAAGCTACAGATTCAATACAATCCCCATTAAACTACCAATGGCACTCTTCCAGAATTAAAACTAATCCTCAAATTTATATGAAACCACAAGACCCCAAATAGCCAAATAAATTTTTAGAAAAAACAAAGTGGGAGGTATCATGTTCACTGATATCAAACTATACTATAAAGCTACAACAATCAAAACAGTAAATACTAGCATAAAAACACACACATAGATGAATGGAATAGAATGGAGAGCCCAGAAAAAATTCCTCACTTATACAATCAATTATTCTATAGCAAAGAAGGCAAGGAAAGATATACTGGGTGGGGCAAAAGTAGGTTTACAGTTGTTTGTATGGAAAGTAATACAATAATTAATAAGTAATAATAGAAGAATAAACTGTTTTTTGCATACTCACAACTACAAACCTACTTTTGTCCCACCCTGTATAATGGGGTAAAGACAGTCTCTTCAATAAATGGTGTTAGGAAAACTGGTCACATAAATGCAAAAAAATAAAACTAGACCACCTTCTGACACCATAGGTAAAATAAACTCAAAATGAATTAGACTTAAATGTAAGACCTGAGACCATAAAACTCCTAGAAGAAAACATAGGCAGTAAAATCTCTGACATTGCCCTTAGCAACATCTTTTTGAATATGTCTCCTCAAACAAGGGCAACAAAATAAAAAAATAGGACTAAATCAAACTAAAAATTTTTTGCACAGGAAAGAAAACCATCAACAAAATAAAAAGCCAATCTACTGAATGGGAGAAGGCATTTGTAAATGATACATCCAATTAGGAATTAATATGTAAAACATATAAAGAACTCATACATCTTAATACCCCCCAAACCCAAACAATCCAATTAAAAAAATGGGCAGAGGACAACTCTCCCAAGACAACAATATGAAACCATGCTCAACATCAGGGAAATGCAAATTAAAACCACAATGAGACATCACCTCACATCTGTCACAATGGCTATCTATAATAATAAGAGGGTAATATGCTAATTAGACCAGATGTCCTTCTGTCCTTCTGGAAGCCGCGGGCGGGAGGGAGGATGGGGGTGGAATTGGGGGCCGAGCCCCTTGCACGAATTTCGTGCATCAGGTCTCTAGTCACCAATAAATTGACAATTAGCAAGTGTTGGCGAAAATGTTCAGAAAAGGAAACCCTTGTGCACTGTTGTTAGGATTGTAAATTGGTGCAGCCACTATGTAAAACAGGATGGAGGTCCTCAGAAAGTAAAATATAGAATAGTTATACAACTCAGCAATTCCACTTTGGGTATTTATACAAAGAAAAAAACCTCCACTAATCCAAAAAGACATATGCACCTCTGTGTTCACTGAAGCATTACCAGTAATATCCAAGATATGGAAGCAACCTAGATGTCCATCTACACTAATAAAAGAGAAACATGCAAATTGGTGTCACTCCACTACACCCACCAGCCAATCGGATGAGTATGCAAATTAACCCAACAAAGATGGCGGTTAATTTGCATACACAGGCTCAGAGCAAAGACTGAGAGCTCCGGCCGGACTGAAGACTGAAGACTGAAGAGGCTTGGCTTCGCTGAGGCCGGACCAAAGGCCTGGGTCCCGGGTGCCAGAGGAAAACCAGTGCCAGCAGCCAGGGGAAGGAAGGCCTATTGCGTGAATCTTCGTGCAACGGGCTTCTAGTTCATAGATAATTGGATAAGAAGATGTGGTATAGCCCTGCCAGTTTTGCTCAGTGGATAGAGTGTTGATCTGCGGACTGAAGGGTCCCGGGTTCAATTCCGATCAAGGGCACATGCCTGGGTTACAGGCTCCATCCCCAGTAGGGGGTGTGCAGGAGGCAGTCAATCAATGATTCTCTCTCATCATCGATGTCTCTCTCTGTCTCTTTCTCTCTCCCTTCCTCTCTAAAATCAATAATAATACTAAGAAGAAGAAGATGTGGGGTACATATATACAATGGACAATTTTTTAAAAAAATGAGAGAGATTAAAAATGGCAGTGGGAAGCTACACTGACACTCTCCCAGGACCAAACTGGAAATAAACCTAAAATACAGAAAAACTACCCTGAAAAATCAACTGAAGATCAGCTGGAGAGAACCTGATAACCAAGGACAGAAAGTGGAGACTGCAATGAGACTGGTAGAAAGTGCAGAAACGTGAAAGGGGTGTTTGGGCTCCCATAGACGGCAGCTAAAGATCCAGAGGGATATCTCAGCTGATGAAGGTCCCCACTGACAACTCTGGGGTCTAAGCCACAAGCTGGGCTCTCCAGCCCAGATAATAAGAACTGAGAAAGGCGCCCACATAACACCTTGCTGTGAAAAGCAGCAGGTTTGCTGTCTGCCTTCGTGTGCAGCCACTCACCTTGGGCTCCAGCAGAAGGAGGACAGAGTGGACTGGAGCTATGTGAGGAGAGTCCAGGGTTGGGGGCTCTGGGGTTGGAACCCAGAGGGCAGCCCCCGCTAGTTTCCTGTGCTGAGTCATTCCCTCATGCTGCGGAGGTCATCTTTCTCCTACAGACCTTTGCTTTCCAGGCAGTTTTGGCCTGGGGAAAGGCAGCAGCCATATCCTGTTGGAAGACCTCTTACCCCAGTGGTTTTCAACCTTGGCTGCACATTAGAATCACCTGGGAATCTTTTTAAAATCCTGATTTCTGGGCCTCATCCTCCGGAAATTCTGTTTCTTTGTTATTAATGTTGTGGCCCAACCTCATAACAAAGAAAGAATTTCTGGAGGATGAGGCCCAGAAATCAGGATTTTAAAAAGATTCCCAGGTGATTCTAATGTGCAGCCAAGATTGAGAACCACTGTCTCTTACCCCACCATGTGATCCACAGCCTGAGGCCAATCAAGGCTGATAACAGACTGTAGGCAGAGGCAGATGTCTAGTCAGCCTTTGCCTGATATCCTCGGCGGGGGGGGGGGGGGGGGGGGGGGGGGGGGGGGGGGGGTGTAGAAAAAGCAGACCCGTACCCCTCCCCCTGTTCATCTTGATCCTTTCCAAAGGCATCCAGCCCCGGCAGAGGGAGCCACAAGCTATGATTGCTGATAGCCCCAAAGAGGGTATTCAGGGCTAGTCAGAAACAGTGTCTATCACTGTCCTGAACTAGAGCTTGGGAGTCGAAGCACATCTACCTAATACATAGATACAAACCCAAACAGGCAGCCAAAATGGGGAGACAATGAAAGAACAAAATCCCCAAATGAAAGAACAAGAGAATTCTCCAGAAAGAGAGCTAAATGAAGTGGATATAATAAATTTATCTGATATAGACTTCAGAATAATGATTGCAAAGATGCTCAACAGCATGAGAAAAGAGATAGTAACTATGAAAAAAGACCAGTCAGAAACAAAGAATGGCACAGCACTAATAAAGAACACACTAGAAGGAATACATAGCAGATTAGGGGACGCTTAGGATCAGATCAGTGAATTAGAAGACAGGGTAGAAAAAAATCACTAAATCAGAGAACAACAACAACAAAAGAAAGAAACAGGAGGATAGCTTAAAGGAGCTGTGGGACAACATGAAATACAACAATATTCACAACTGGACTGCAGAAGGAGAAGAAAGTGAGCAAGGGATAGAGAATGTCTTTGAAGAAACAATGGCAGAAAATTTCACTAACCTAGTGAAGGAAAAAGTCATACAAGTCCAGGAGGCACAGAGTCCCAAGCAAGAACAAGCCAAACAAGCCTATGCCCAGACACATCATAGTTAAAATGCCAAATAATTAAAGATAGAGAGAGAATCTTAAAGGCAGCAAGAGAAAAGCAATTTGTTATCTACCAAGGAGCTCCCATAAGGCTGTCAGCTGATTTCTCAACAGAAATTCTACAGGACAGAAAGTAATGGCATGAAATATTCAAGGTAATGAAGAGCAAGGCTCTCATTCAAAATAGAGGGTGAAATAAAGAGCTTCCCAGACAAAAAAAAAAGGCTAAAGAAATTTATCACCACCAAACCAGGACTGTAAGAAATCCTAAAGGGACTGCTGTAATGAGAAGAAACAGAGAGAAGCATAGGCATACAGAATTAAAATGGCAATAAATAAGTGCCTATCAATAATAATCTTAAATGTAAATGGATTAAATGCTCCAATCAAAAGACACAGAGTAGCTGAATGGATACAAAACATGACCCAATTATACGCTGTGTATAGGAGGCCCACCTCAGAACAAAAAACTCACATAGGGCCGAAACCGGTTTGGCTCAGTGGATGGAGCGTCGGCCTGCGGACTGAGGGGTCCCAGGTTCGATTCCGGTCAGGGGCGTGTGCCTGGGTTGCGGGCATATCCCCAGTAGGAGATGTGCAGGAGGCAGCTGATCGATGTTTCTCTCTCATCGATGTTTCTGACTCTCTGTCTCTCTCCCTTCCTCTCTGTAAAAAATCAATAAAATATATTAAAAAAAAAAAACTCACATAGGATGAGAGTGAAGGGATGGAAAAATTTTTTCCATGCAAATGGAAATAAACAAAAAAAGCTTGGGTAGCAATACTCATATCTGACAAAATAGACTTCAAAATTAAGGCCATCACCAGACACAACAAAGATCACTACATAATACTAAAGGGATCCACCCAACAAGAGGATATAACCCTGGTAAACATATATGCCCCCAATATAGGAGCACCCAAATATATAAAAAACTTCTAGAGGACTTTAAGGGAAAGATCGACAAATACAGTCATAGCAGGGAATGGTAACACTCCACTGACTTCACTGGATAGATCTCCCAGACAAAAAATTAGGAAACTGACTCTAAAGGACCACTGGATCAGATGGACTTAATTGACATTTATAGAACATTTCAGAATATACATTCTACTCAAGTGCACATGGATCATTCACAAAGATAGATCACATGTTAGGACACAAAACAAACCTCTACAAGTTCATGAAGATTGAAATCATAGCAAGCATCTTCTCAGATCGCAGTGGAATGAAATTAGAAATCAACTACAGTAAAAAGAACCCAAAACATTCAAACACATGGAGGCTAAATATCATGTTACTAAACAATAAATGGGTTATCAACGAGATCAAGAAAGAAATAAAAAACTTCCTGGAAATAAATGAAAATGAACACACAATAACCCCACATCTCTGGGACGCAGCAAAAGCAGTCCTGAGAGGAAAGTTCATAGCACTATAGGCCTACCTCAAAAAAAACAACAACAAGAAAAATCAACAATAAAATATTTAACCCTACAACTTAAAAAATTAGAAAGAGAACAATAAGAAAAGCCCAGATTAAGTAGAAGGAAGGAAATAAAGATTACAACAGAAATAAATAACATAGTGACTTAAAAAACAAAAAAAAAATCAATGAAACCAAGAGCTGGTTCTTTGAAAGGATAAACAAGATTGATGAACTATTAGCCAGACTCATCAAGAAATAAAGAGAGAGGACCCAAATAAATAAAATCAGAAATGAAAGTGGAGAAGTAACAGTGACACTACAGAAATACAAAGGATTGTATGAAAATACTAAGAGCAACTATATGCCAACAAGCTGGAAATGTGGATGAAATTAACAAATTCCTAGAAAAAGACAATCTCCCCAAACCGAATGAGAAAGAATCAGAAAACCTGAATAAGCCAATAACAACTGATGAAATAATCAAAAAACTCTCAGCAAATAAAAGTCCGGGCTTCTGCCCTAACCGGTTTGGCTCAGTGGCTAGAGCATCAGCCTGTGGACTGAGGGGTCCCGGGTTCGATTCCAGTCAAGGACATGTACTTTGGTTGTGGGCACATCCCCAGTAGGAGGTGTGCAGGAGGCAGCTGATCGATGTTTCTCTCTCATCGAGGTTTCTAACTCTCTATCCCTCTCTCCTCCTCTCTGTAAAAAAAATCAATAAAATATTAAAAAAAAAAAAGTCTGGGCTTCACAGGGGAGTTTTACCGAACATTCAAAGAACTAACATCTATATTCCTGAAACTATTCCAAAAAATACGAGAAAGGAACACTTCCAAGCTCTTTTTATGAGACCAGCATTATCCTAATTCCAAAAACAGATAAAGACACTACAAAGAAAGACAATTACAGGCCAATATCCCTGATAAACATAGATGCTAAAATCCTCAACAAAATATTAGCAAATTGGATCCAGCAACATATCAGAAAGATCATACACCATGACCAAGTGGGATTTATTCCAGGGATGCAAGGCTGGTACAATATTTTCAAATCAATAAACGTGATACATCATATAAACAAATTGAAAGACGAAAATCACAGGATCATTTCAATAGATGTAGAAAAAGCATTCAACAAAATCCAACACCCATTTTTGATAAAAAACTCTCAGCAAAGTGGGAATAGAGGGAATGTATCTCAACATGATAAAGGTCATATATGACAAGCCTACAGTGATCATATTCAATGGGCAAAAACTAAAACCATTTCCCCTAAGAACAGGAACAAGACAGGGATGTCCACTTTCACCACCCTTATTCAACATAGTACTGGAAGTACTAGCCACAGCGATCAGACAAGAAGAAGAATAAAAGCATCCAAATTGGAAAGGAGGAAGTAAAACTCTCATGATTTGCAATGATGTTATTGTACATAGAAAACCCTAAAGACTCCACCAAAAAACTACTAGATTTAATAAATGATTTTGGCAATGTAGCAGGATACAAAATCAACACCCAAAAATCGATGGCTTTTTAATACACCAATAATGAATTCTCAGAAAGAGAAACTAAACAAACAATCCCATTTACCATTGCAACAAAAAAAATTAAAATATTTAGGAATAAACTTAACCACGGAGGCAAAAGGCCTGTACTTGGACAACTACAGGATGTTGAAAAAAGAGATAGAAGAAGATATAAACAACTGGAAGAATATACCATGTTCATGGGTTGATAGAATCAACATTATTAAAATGTCCATACTACCCAAGGCAATCTACAGATTCAATGCAATCCCTATGAAAATACCAACAGCATATTTCACAGATCTAGAACAAATACTCCAAAAATTTATATGGAATAAAAACAAAACACCCAAATAGCTGCAGCAATCTTGAGAAAAAACAACAAAGTTGGAGGAATCACAATACCAGACTTCAAGTTATACTACAAAGACACTGTAATCAAAACAGCCTGGTACTGACACAAGAACTGGCATATAGATCAATGGAACAGAACAGAGAAGCCAGAAATCAACCCAAGCCATTACGCTCAATTAATACAATGGAGTCAAGAGAGTCTCTTCAATAAATGTTGTTGGGCCCTAGGTGGTTTGGCTCAGTGGACAGAGCATTGGCCTGCGGAATGAAGGGTACCAGGTTCGATTCCAGTCAAGGGCACATGCCCGAGTTGAAGGCTCAATCCCCAGTAGGGGGCTTGCAGGAGGCAGCTGATCAATGATTCTCTCTCATCATTGATGTTTCTCTCTCTCCCCTCTCTCCCTTCCTCTCTGAAATCAATAAAAATATTTTAAATAAATAAGTAAGTAAATAAATAGTGTTGGGAAAATTGGACAGATACATGCAAAAAAATAAAAATAAAAATGAAACTAGATCACCAACTTACACCATATACAAGAATAAACTGAAACTGGATAAAAGACTTAAATGTAAGTCATGAAACCATAAAAATCCTAGAAGAAACCATAGGCAGCAAAATCTCAGACATCTCTCATAGAAATATGTTTACAGATACATCTCCTAAGACAAAGGAAACTAAGGAGAAAATAAACAAATGGGACTATATCAAAATAAAAGCTTCTGCACACCCCTAGCCGGCTTGGCTCAGTGGATAGAGCGTCAGCCTGCAGACTGAAGGGTCCCAGGTGCGATTCCAGCCAAGGGCACATGCCTGGTTGCGGGCTCAATCCCCAGTAGGGGACGTGCAGGAGGCAATCTATCAATGATTCTCTCTTATCACTCATGTTTCTATCTTTTTCTCCTTCCCCCTTCCTCTCGGAAATCAATAAAGAAATATATTTTTTTTTAAAAAAGAAAAAAGCTTCTGCACAGCAAAAGAAACCATCAACAAACAAAAAGAGAGCTCACTGTATGGGAGAACATATTTGGCAATTATACATCTGATAAAGGGCTAATATCCAAAATATATAAGGAACTCATAAAACTTAACAAAAGGAAGACAAACAATCCAATTAAAAAATGGGCAAAGGACCTAGACACTTCTCCAAAGAGGACATACAGATGGCCAACGGACATAAAAAAAAAAAAATGCTCAACATCACTGATTATCAGAGAGATACAAATTAAAATGACAATGAGGTATCACCTCACACCTATCAGAATGTCTACCATCAACAAATCAAAAAATGACAAGTGCTGACAAGGATGTGGAGAAAAGGGAACCGTAGTACACTGGTGCACTGCTGGTGGGAATGTAGACTGGTGCAACCATTATGGCGTTTCCTCAAAAAATTAAATATGGACCTGCCATTTAACCCAGTGATCCCACTTCTAGGAATATATCCTAAGAAACCTGAAGCACTAATCAGAAAGAATGTATGCACCCCTATGTTCATAGCACCTCAATTCACAATAGCTAAGATATGGAAACAGCCCAAGTGCCCATCAGTAGATGAGTGGATAAAAAAGCTGTGGTACATTTACACCATGGAATACTATGCAGCAGTAAAAAAGAAGAATCTCTTACCCTTGAGACAGCATGTAGGGACCTGGAAAGTATCATGCTAAGTGAAATAAGTCAGTCAGAGAAAGACAAGTATCACATGATCGAATTCATATGTGGTATCTAAGTAACAAAATAAGCTGATGAAAAGAGTGGATCCAGAGACATGGAAGCATGGAACAGAGTGGGGAATCTCAGAGGGAAGGCGAGGGAGGGTGGGAGATAATCAACCAAAGACCTTGTATGCATATATGCATAACCATCAACACAAATAATATGGTGCTGAAGGCCTGGGGCAGGGGGTGGGGGGCGGGCCCAGGCTGGAGGGACTCAATGGGGGAAAAAGGAAGACATATGTAATATTTTAAACAATAACTATTAAAAAAAGAAAGAAAGAAAAATGGGCAAAGGACCTAAATAGACACTTCTCCAAAGCGGACATACAGACAGCCAAGAGACATATGAAAAAATGCTCAAAGTCACTTATCATCAGAGAGATGCAAATTAAAACAATGAGGTATCACCTCACACCTGTCAGATGGCTACCATCAACAAATGACAAGTGCTGGCGAGGATGGGAGAAAAGGAAACCCTAGTGTACTGCTGGTGGGAATGCAGACTGGTGCAACCATTATGGAAAACAGTATGGAGTTTCTTCAAAAATTTAAATATAGAACTGCCATTTGACCCAGTGATCCCACTTCTAGGAATGTACCCTAAGAAACCAGAAACACCAATCAGAAAGAATGTATGCACTCCTATGCTCATAGCAGCACAATTTACAGTAGCTAAGATATGGAAACAGCCCAAGTGCCCATCAGTAGAGGAGTGGATAAAAAAGCTGTGGTACATTTACACCATGGAATACCATGCAGCAGTAAAAAAGAAGGATCTCTTACTCTTTGAGACAGCATGGAAGGACATGGAGAGTACCATGGTAAGTGAAATAAGTAAGAGAAAGACAAGTATCACATGACCGAACTCATACGTGGAATCTAAGTAACAAAATAAACTGATGAACAGAGTGTATCCAGAGACATGGAAGCATGGAATAGAGTGCGGGATCTCAGAGGGAAAGCGGGAGAGGTTGGGTGGTTGGGAGGTAATCAACCAAAGACCTTGTATGCATGCACATATGCATAACCCATAGACACAGACAATAGGGTGGTGAAGACCAGGGGCAGGCAGGAGAGGGGGGTCAATGGATGAAAAAAGAGGACATATGCAATACTTCTTATCGAATCAATAGGGAATATGCAAATTGACCATCATGCAGTAACAGTAAAGATGGCTGTGCCCACAGTGGAGGCAGGGATTCTGTCACACAAGATGGCTGCACCCACAGCAGAGGCCAACTTCCAGTAAAGAGCCTTAACGAGCAATCAGCAAGTACCTGAAGCTGTGTGGCGCTGGGCTGGGGCAAAGGACCTGAGGCTGTGCCCCCCACCTGGTGGGGCTTGACAGGGGACCTCAGGCCGTGCACCCCCCACCCCAGCACTAGGCCAAGGGACCTGAGGCCGTACCCCACGCCCCGGCGCCAGGCCGTGGGACCTGAGGTCACGCCCCCTGCCATGTGGGGCTTGACAGGGGACCTCCGGCCAAGGTCCCCCACCCTGACACCAGCCGGAGGACCTGAGGCCACGCCCCCCACCATGCAGGGCTTGATGGGGAACCTCAAGGCCGAGCCCCCCACCCAGCAGTGCTTGACGGGGGTGGGGCCGGCCGGGTCTGGGTCTCGTGCGATTTCAAGACACACATGGGTGGGCGGGGACTCGACTCTGGTTCCCATGGCAAGCCCCAGACTCTGATAGGAGGAAGATGAGTGGATTAAAAACCTGTGGTACATCTACACAGTGGAATACTACGCTGCTGTAAAAAAGAAAGAACTCTTACCATTTGCAACAGCATGGATGGAACTGGAGAGCATTATGCTAAGCCAAATAAGCCAGTCAGAGAAAGATAAATATCACATGATCTCACTCATTTGTGGAATATAATGAAAAACATAAACTGAACACAAAAATAAATCCAGAGACAGAGAAGCATGGAACACACTTCGGAATTTCAGAGAGAAGGTAGAGGAGGGTGGGGGTAGGAAGAGATCAACCAAAGAACTTGTATGCATAACCCATAGACACAAACAATAGGGTGGTGAAGGCCTGGGGTGGGGGCGGGCTTGAAGGGGTCAATGAGGAGGAAAGGGGAACATATGCAATACTTTCAACAATAAAGATTTAATATAAAAAAAATTAATAAATCTTGTTATTTGAGACAACATGGATGAACCCAGAGGGTATGTGTTCAGTGAAATAAGTCAGACAAAGAAAAATACCTGGCAGCCCACATGGCTCAGGGGTTGAGTGTGGACTTGTGAACCAGGAAGTCACCGTTCGATTCCTGGTCAGGCCATATGCCAGATTGTGGGCTTGATCCCCAGTAAGGGGCGTGCAGGAAGTGGCCAATCAATGATTTTCTCTCATCATTGATGTTTCTATCTCTCCCCCTCCCTTCCTCTCTGAAATCAATAAAAATATGTTTTTTAAAAAAGAAAGAATACCATATGATTTCACTTAAATGTGGAATCTGCCCTAGCCGGTTTGCTCAGTGGTTAGAGTGTTGGCTGGAGGACTAAAGGGACACGGGTTTGATTCTGGGTCAAGGGCACATACCTCGCTCAGGCTCTATCCCTGGCCCCATTTGGGGCATATGCAGGAGGCAACCAATCGATGTCTCTCTCACATTGATGTTTCTCTCTCTGACTTTCCCCCTCTTTTCCACTTTCTCTAAAAATCAATGGGAAGCCGAAACCGGTTTGGCTCAGTGGATAGAGCGTCGGCCTGCGGACTGAGGGGTCCCAGGTTCGATTCCGGTCAAGGGCATGTACCTGGGGTGCAGGCACATCCCCAGTGGGAGGTGTGCAGGAGGCAGCTGATCGATATTTCTCTCTCATCGATGTTTCTAACTCTCTCTCTCTCTCTCCCTTCCTCTCCGTAAAAAATCAATAAAATATATTTTTTAAAAAATCAATGGGAAAAAAATATCCTCAGGTGAGGGTTAACTAAGTAAATAAAATGTGGAATCTAAAAAAAAAAAAAAAAGAAAGAAAAGAAAACAAATGAATAAATAAAGCAAAACAGAAACAGACTCATACAGAGAATAAGCTGATGGTTGCCAAAAAGGAGGGTAGGGTGGGAGAAGAGAATAATTTTTAAATATCCTATATAATAAAGAGGCAATATGCAAACTGACTCTCACTCCATCACATGATGGCTACACCCACAGGAGAGGCAGGGTTCCCATAACACAGATGGCTGCGCCCACAGCGGAGGCGGGGTTCCCATAAAGAGCCATAATGAGCGATCAGCAGAGACCTGAGGCTGCGTGGTGCCGGGGCGGGGGACCTGAGGCTGCGCCTCCCCTTGGTGGGGCTTAACAGGGGAACTGAGGCCACGCCCTCCACCCCGGCACCAGGACGGGGGACCTGAGGCCGCGCCCCCGGCCCTAGTGCTGGGCGGGGGACCTGAGGATGCGCTGGGGGACCTGAAGCAATGCCCCCCCACCTGCACCGGGCCAGGGGACCTGAGGCTGCGTCCCTCCCACCCAGCGGGGCTTGATGGGGGACCTGAGGCTGTGCCCCCTGCCCAGCACTGGGCTGGGGCACCTGAGGCTGTGCCCCTCGCCTGGCGGGGCTTGACAGGGGTGGGGCCGGCCAGGTCTGGTTCTTGCCCAATGGGGGTGGGGCCAGCCAGGTCTGGGTCTTGCACGATTTCGAGGTGCACATGGGTGGGTGGGGACTTGATTCTGGGTCCCGCAGCGTGCCCCAGACTCTGACAGGAGAGAGATTTTCATATACATTTTACTAATTTTCTTTCAACTCTGACAATTCTATTATAGAGAAAGGGCAAACAGCAATATTAAAATATTCCTCTAATTAATTCCCTTTTAATGTGCATGAATTTCGTGCACCAGGCCACTAGTAAAAAATAAAACTCTACACAAAACATCAAACAACACAAAAATCTTAAAGAGGTCAGAGATCTGACATGGATCTCACCAACTAAGACCAGGGTGTCAGCAGGGTTACATTCATTTCTGGGGATTCTAGAGACTTCCAAGCCTTTTCTGGCTTCTAGAGGCCACCTGCACTCCTTGGTTTGTGGCCCTTTCCTCTGTCTTCAAAGCCAGCAAAGGCTTTATGCTGTCTTCCTTCTGGTTCTCTTTTCCATAGTCACATCTCCCTCTGACCACAGCAGGAAAAGGTTTGAACTTCTAAGGGTACTTCTGATTAGATCCAGAATGTTCTCTCCATCTGCAGGTCCATATTCTTAATCCCATCAGCAAAGACCCTTGTGCCAAATAAGGTAACTTATTCACAGGTCCCACAGATTAGGACAGGAACATCCTTGGGGGTGGAGGGTATGCTACTTGCCACAGGAACTACAGTGACTCTCCTTATTCATAGTGGGTCTGTTCTAAAAAGTCACCACAAACACTGAACTAGCAAATATGAAACCACTGCTCCTGGAGAAAATACTGTGTTAGGTTACATAATCTTGTGTTATGTGTATTTCTATTTAAAGACATCTCATTTAATATACATTAACACTGAACTCAGCCAATAGCACTGTAAGTCATACCTGAATAGTAACACATGTATCTTCTCTGTAAGGAACAGCACAGCCTCTTGCAGTTAGGAACCCTGGGCAGCACTTCAGCTCTACACTTGGGGTCAATTTAAACAGTGAAAACTCCCACAAAAAGCACAAAATATAAAAACGCAACACTAAATAAACAGTGAAAAGGACACTGGTTTACAGTACAAGAGCTGAAACAAGAACGCAGAGCATGTCAGGAAACTCAAAATGTTTTTGCTGCTATGCATAGGTCTGTGAAAGTGCCACAAGTATTGATTTGGGGTTACAAAGAAATTTCAGCAGGTAGGAGAAACTGAAAATACAGAATCTACAAACAACAATGATCAACTGTGTATCTAAACCTGAGAAGATGCCAGGTGCTGTCTATGAGCTTAGTTTCATTGCAGAGAACAAAACAGAAAACATGGGTTCTTGAGGAATTAACAGGGTGGTGAAGAAATTAATACTATGAGGGGGACACGGGGCAGAAACAAGGTTCTGGGTGCTGGCAGCAGCTGTGTGCTTCCAGTTTTTCCAGCTGGGTTGATCCACGGTCCATGCTCCCTCTGGACCACACTGAGCTAACATGGAGCCCCCACCCCACACATGCCACTTCCTGGCCAAGGCCTCTGGGCACGTGCAGCACAGTTGAAATATCATCCTTTATGAAGGCTCAGACACCTGACCCCCCGCCCCCAGCTTTGAGTCCATGCAAATTGAATAGGTTGGTTTTTTCCAGGCTGATACCACTGAAAACCTATATGGTCACATTAAACAAGGTATGGCTCAAGAGAAACTCTTGTACATGAGCCCAAAGGGACATCTACAAGACTGCTCTGTCACTGTTTGAAAGAGCAAAAACTTGGAAACATCCTAAATGCCCACTAGCAGGAAGATGGATAAAAGTACTGTGAAACAGCCACACCAAGGGAGCTATATACCTGTGGAAATAAACTACAGTCACAGACATCAATCAGTGTGAACGAAACACAAATAATGCTGGACAAGTTACACACAAAAAACCACCATGTGATATCATTTACATGAGGTGTAAACTTGCAAAACAACACTGCACACTTTTATTTTATATTTATACACATATAATTTTTTTTTATTAATCCTCACCCAAAGATATTTTTCCATTAATTTTTAGACAGAGTGGAAGTGAGGGGGAAAGACAGAAAGAGAAACAACAGTGTGAGAGAGAGAGAGGCATAGATTGGTTGCCTCCTGCACGTCCCCCGACTGGGCCCAGGGATCGAGATTGCAACCAAGGTATGTGCCCTTGACCAGAATTGAAACCAGGACCCTTTAGTCCAAGGGCCAATGCTCCAACCAACTGACCAAACCCGCTAGGGCAATACTGCACATTTTTTAGTGATAACTCCATATGTGAAGGTATAAAGGATTCCAACTGTATTGCTGTTTATTTAAGTTCTGGTGGGCACTTGGCTATTGGGCTGATCATTCTTTGTATCTCTTTCCAGTCTGAGACACTTCACAATGCAAATTTAAGATGCCCAGAAAGGGATGTGTCCTGTCAAAACTTATTGGTCCTGACTGGCTGGCTGGTGGGCCTGGTGAACTAGCTAAGTGGAATCTCCTCTTGGAAGGATGTTGCCTCTCCCCCAGGTTCTCCTGTGGGCTGAGCGGACTTCTGGATTCAGATTGGGCAAAGGTCTTCCTCTTCCCCACTCTCCTAAACTAGCATACTTTGCTCCTGGGCCCACATATTCCCCCAACCCCCCACTTCCCACACCTCAGTCCCGAGGTGGTGGAGGGACCCCATTAAACAGAAGGGCCCACTGGTGCCTCCTGCCCACCAGTGTTGAGGCTGAGGGGCACCAGGTAGTCTAGGACAAAGTGGAGAGCCTGCTGAAGGATCTGGGGCTCAGAGAGAACATTCAGTTGCTTGAGTCCCCTGGGAAGAAAGGAATCGATTAGGAGCCTCCCAGAGAAAAAGCATGAGACTTTTCCAGTGTGAAGTAAACATGTCAGAGCTTGGAGAGAAAGACAATGTCTGTTTTGATGTTTGGTGTCACCCTGCCCAGACACCCACTCTGCAATCAATGAGGGGCTGTAGCAGCATATCACTCTCCTTGAGGGTGAAATGCTGACTCAAAAGGCAGCAAGAGACTAACGCACAGCAAGGATTCTCCACCTCCGAGGAGATAAGAGACAGTGCTAGGCCAGCCGGATTAAGTTAGAGGAAATCCTGTCCCCATTCCCTCAGTTGCCTCTTCTGAAGCACAAATGTTGGCCTAAGGCCAGGGCTGCCCAACCGTCTGCCTTTAGGTAATCACAGCTCTGATGAGCTGAGACCGTGGAGTTGATAGATGCCTGCCTGTCTGCCCAAGGCGGCCAAGGGGCATCATCCTGAGGAGGTGTGTGGCAGAGGATGAAAAGGGGCAGGAAGCTCCCAGGTCCCTTCCTGAGGGGCTTCCTAAGGACACAAGTCTCCTCTCACTCCTGGGACTGAGACCCAAAATGAAGCAGAAAAATCACTTAGTCTGGGGACTAAGAATATCGACTGAACTATGTCACTTACTGTCATGCCTCTTTCCAGACACTTGGGAATCCACCCTAATCTTCTGAGCCTTAATTCAAGTCTGCAGGATTTCCTGATTCTCCATGAAGACTCTGAGGGGAGTGGTGGCAGATGCCAAGAGAAGAAAGGTATACAGATGATATATTATAGAATTGTACACCTGAAACCTATATAATTTTATTAAATAATGTCACCCCAATACATTTTTTTAAAAGTTAAAATAAAAATTGATTACATGAATGACTGTAGGTGTCAGAAAAGGGGTGGCTCTTCTGGAATTTAAGTCCGTATGCAGACAGATCTACAGCAACAGAACTTTAACTTCTAACTTTATCAGCATGGCAACAATGTGATTGCATTTTTATTATTCTTACAATTAAAAAAAAAAAAGGAGAAGAGGAGCACATGGCGCATAAGCATTGACTTATGAACCAGGAGATCATGGTTCAATTCCCAATCAGGGCATATGCCCAGGTTGTGGGTTCGATCCCCAGTGTGCAGTGTGTTCCTCTCTCTATCTTCTCCTTTCTTCTCTGAAATCAATAAAAATATTTTTGGGGGGGGGGGGGAGGGAAGAGAAAGGTAACATAACTTACAGGGAATTATGTTCCTCACAGCTTAGGAGGTAACACAAGGACAAGTGAGAAAATTATTCCACAGCCATGCTACTTCAAAACTGCTTATTTTACCAAGGTGGGCGGGCACTGTTCTGGTTTCAACAACTCTTTAACAAGAGGGAACAAACCCCCAGGCTCAGAACCAAGGTATCCTGCCATGGCTGGTGTGGCAATATGGTTAAAGTGTCGGCCCTCACACTGAAGGGTTAAAGGTTTGATCACCAGCCCCAGTCGGGGTGCATGCAGGAGGAAACCAATCCATGTGTCTCTCTCACATCGATGTTTCTCTCTCCACCCCCCTCCCGCCCTCCCTTTCATTCTAAGAATCAATAGAAAAAATATCCTTGGGTGAGGATTAAAACACACACACACACACACACACACACACACCACACAAAGCCCCACCAACCAACAAACAGAAGTAAGGTATCCAAGAAAATTGATTACCTCGCTTTGTTTTAGTTGTATTTGGTGGTTCAGTTAATATGTTATAGCAAGAAATAATGTCAACATCCCTTTAAGATAAATTTAAAAAGTGAGTCAATATAAAAGGAAAAAGATGGGAGAAATTGGCAGTGAGTTGGGGTTTTCACATGGAGTGAGGATGAGAGCAGGGAAGGGTGGGAGCAGGCAGGTAAGAAGGCTGGCTTCAGGTACAACTGGATAGAGCAGCATTCTGCATGTCTGTACCCTTGGGATGGTAGGGATCACCATCTAGGGCAGTGGTTCTCAACCTTCTGGCCCTTTAAATACAGTTCATGTTGTGACCCAACCATAAAATTATTTTTGTTGCTACTTCATAACTGTAATGTTGCTACTGTTATGAATCGTAATGTAAACATGTGATATGCAGGATGGTCTTAGGCAACCCTTGTGAAAGGGTCGTTCGACCGCCCAAGGGGTCGTGACCCACAGGTTGAGAATCGCTGATCTAGGGCGTAGTTGGGAATGACCAGAAATGTAGATCTGGAGGACAGATGCATGAGAGGTGGTGGGTGCCAGGGAGGTGAGAAGGGAAGCAGGAGAGAGAATGAAAAGGCCACAGAAAAAGACAATTGGGACAAGTGGGGAAGGTGGGAGAAAAGGATAATAAAAGAGCTGGCGGGCTGACTGAGAAAATGAGAAAAGAGGAGAAATAGCAGGCAGGTACGGAAGCCAGAAACAGCAGGCAGGGCTGGCAAGCAGGACCAAGGCTAAAGCTGGGAAGTGCAGTGGGCATGGGAAGCAGGCTTCTGGAGGCCAGGGAGTGGTCTAACAGAAGGTAGAGCGGTCTAACAGAAGGAGGAGGAGGAGGAGGAGGAGGAGGAGGAGGAGGGAGGAGGAGGAGGGAGGAGGAGGAGGGGGGAGGAGGAGGAGGAGGGGGGAGGAGGAGGAGGGGGAAGAGGAATGGAGAAACTCCATTTCCGAGCAGGCTGGGCACTTCCAGGTAAATCTGGGCCTGGCCCTGGGGTCTGGGTAATAGAGATTTTGCATGAGACACAGATCAGGCCCCTCTGGCCTAGCCAAGTACAGGTCCCTCTCAACCACAGCCCCTGGAGGCAGGCCAAAGGAAAAACCTTTGAGCTTTGATTTCTTATTTTTAAGTTAGTTGGACTTTTCCCCACAGAGCCCTCTCCCCCTCTAAGGCCTCACCAGCCACTCCACTTCCCTGGGGTTCTTCCAGGACCTGAGCAGGAGCTAGGTGGGGGCTGGTGATGAACCCCCACTCCCACTCTAAGAAGGAGCCCACCATCCTGGCCTATGTGGCTCAGTTGGTTGGAGCAACGTCCCAAGCACCAAAGGGTCTCGGGTTTGATTCCTGTTCAGGGCACATACCCAGGTTGCAAGTTCTATCCCTGGTCGTGGCGAGTACGAGAGGCAAACAATTGAATGTTTTCTCACATTGATTGCCCCCTCCCCCCCAAATCAATGAAAAGCATATCCTCGGGTGAGGATTTAAAAAAAGGAGCCCATCTTTTCTGACAACATAGTCAGCAAGCCATAACCCAGGCACTGGGGTTTGTCACATTCCCTCAGGCAGCCCCACTCACTCAGGAACTGGCCTCTGGTAAGAAAAAGCACATTTGGTGCAAGGATGTGCTTGGCATGTGGCACATGTGTGGGGAGACCAACACACCAGATGCTCAGAGGGTGGAGAAGTGGGTGGTTAGGGAGATGGCAAGGATAAAGTAAGATACACACTGGGCTTTTAACGGCAACCAGAAAGTGGACAGAGACCCCAGGTAGGCTGGGAAAGGTGAGAGGAGCACTGCCTCAACAGGAGGGGGAAGGTACAGGCAACTAGGTGGGCCCACGCAGACCAGTAGGACTAGAGTGTGGCCCTGGAAGGGGATGGGTGGGAATTAAAGCTGGGACCGGGGTGGGGGGTTCCAGAAGGTCCTGAATGCCAGGTTGGGGCTCAAAACGCACCCAGCACCCAAGTTAGCCAGGGACATCCTTCTTACCATTCGTCCCAGCCCTTTGCTTTCTCCAGACATACTGACACGACTGCTTCCACTTTTGCACTTTCCCCACCCATGCTGCAGCATCTGCTCATTCATGTGCGGGGCAAACATCCCTCTAGTAAGTACTTACTGAGTTCCTGGGACAGGTGGGGGCCAGGCTTCACACTGGGCACATAGCAGTGGGCAGAAAACATGGTCCCTGACTACAAAGAGCTTATCTTATAATCCAGTGTCTAGAGTAACAGAAGAGTCACCCAAGTCTACTTCAGTCCTCTACTGAGAAGTTGCTGCACAAGAGTCCATGAAACTGGGAGATAGGGGATATGAGGGATCAGAGGTTCAGAAAGACACCATATGAAAAAGCTGGAGGGCCGAACCGGTTTGGCTCAGTGGATAGAGCGTCGGCCTGCGGACTCAAGGGTCCCAGGTTCGATTCCGGTCAAGGGCATGTACCTTGGTTGCGGGCACATCCCCACGAGGGGGCGTGCAAGAGGCAGCTGGTCGATCTCTCTCATCGATGTTTCTAACTCTCTATCCCTCTCCCTTCTTCTCTGTAAAAAATCAATAAAATATATTTTTTTAAAAAAAGATGGGCATAGAAATTAAATGCTTTCTCAGCACCATCTTAGAAAAAGAAAAAAAAAAAAGAAAAAGCTGGAGGGACACTTTGAGGATGAACTCATGTTCACCAGGCCAAGGACAGGAAGAGCTGCCCAGCAGACAGGGCATCTCATACCCTTGGCTTATGACAGCATCTCCTGTGACAACAAGCGCTGAGCAGGGCTGGCTGTCTCAGACACCAGGCATGATGCCCAGCAGAGGCGTTTATGCCCAGGTGTGGAAATCCCAGCAGCCAGGCAGCAGCCCTTTCCAAAGCAGGCAGGGTACAGATGCTGAGTCAGGTCCTCCAGAGGAAATTGCACTGATATTCAGAGGAAATCACACAGCTATTTTCCTGCTGGGCTGGAGTGTCCGCTTGACCCCACTCTCAGCCCAATCAGCAGGTTTTTCTAGGAGCTAGCAGAAAAGGAAGATGGAAGCTGTCTTCTGGGAAGTGACTGCCAAATCCAGCCTTGTGAAAGGCGAGGGAGGGGGACAGAGAATGGGGGAGGGGAAGGAGAGAAGAGAGAAGCCAGCTGCTGCCACATTCTGACACTTTTCTTCCATCCAGCTTTCCAGGGATAGCTTTAAAAAAGAACAGGAAAAAACCACCCCTAACATTTCACCAAGGACATTAAAAGGCCATTAGGGCTTGAGCACAGGGTGTAGAATCATCTCAATGGGCTCCTAACCCCTGGGGCAAAAAGGCCTGTAGCTTGAAAGTTTCAGCATTAAATATATCCTCCCTCTAAAGCTTAGAAACCTCACCCCCGCCTTGGGACTCTGAAACAGAAACAATTTGACTTTCCTCCTGGCTGCTCACCCAGTCTCCCCACAGTGCTGAAACAGGCAGTTGCCTCTGAAATCCTAAAGAGGAAGTTGGCTACATACCCTAAATTAAAAACTAAGTTTCTCCAGACTGGGTTAGTTCCAAAATATTGGCAGCACCGAAAAGAAGGGCTGAGATAGGGGCCAAGGCAGAGCTATCTGGCCTATGTCCTTGAACCAAAGACCAGGGACACACATTTAGGAGGCAAATGGCAAGCCTGGTCACAACCTACAAGTTCTTCCTCTGAGGAAAAAAGCAGACACACATGTGGACTACTTAAGTGCAAAAGGGTGAGCTCCAGCTCCAAATGCACTAAGCACGCTCAGATGTGGATAGGTGAGTGGGTGAACAACGGGATTTTCTTGGCTCATTGCTAACTCTTTGATAATTCTGGGGTCTCAAAAATGTGACAGCCCCAAATTTCTGAAATTGAACATGGGGAGACTGTAAAACCCCTAACCTTACAGGCTGTTATTAAGTGGCACACAGAATATAATTAAGTGTCCTATGGCTTTGCCTTAAAACACACCCAGATAAGCAGGGTAATTAGATTCCACGACACTTGACCTGTTTTGTGTGTGCGTTTCTTCTCTTCCCTTTGAACTGGTCTTTAATACACACAAGATTCTGAGTCAGAGGTGAACTTTTGGCCTCATATTCAGCAGTCACAGTGTTAGAATCAGAATGTGAATGTTATGACCCCTTAGTCCTGGTCTGTTAATAACAAGAATGGGCAGGATGCTGCATGGTGACAGAGTGCCTCTGTGATTGTGAACAGTGGGTCCTGAGAAAGAGGTCAGGTCAACATGCTCTTTTAAAAATATATATTTTTTTATTGATTTCAGAGAGGAAGGTAGAGGAAGAGAGAGATAAAAAACATCAGTGATGAGAGAGAATCAATGACTGGCTACCTCCTGCACGCCCCCTACTGAGGATTGAACCTGCAACCCAGGCATGTGCCCTTGACCAGAATGGAACCTGGGACCCTTCAGTCTGCAGGCCGACGCTCTGTCCACTGAGCCAAACCAGCTGGGGCAACAGGCTCTTTTTAAATCCTCACCAGAGGATATGTTTTTATTGATTTTAGAGGGAGAGAGAAAGAGAAACATCGATGTGAGAGAGAAACATCAATCGGTTGCCTCCTATACGTGCCTGACTGGGGACAGAACCCACCACCGAGGTATGTGCCCTCACCAACCTTTTGGTATACAGGATGAAGCTCCAACCAACTGAGGCACTCGGCCAAGGCAGGTTAACCTGCTTTTACAGATAGACCTGGGAAGTGGGGGGTGGGAGTGGGGTGGGTGTGAGATTTAAAGAGGCCCCTAGTTCCTTTAGGAAAGAACAGTCTCAAACCTCTTTTGTATCTTCCCGGCCGAGCCTGAAACACAGGCTGGTTACTCCACCCAGGCAGTGGGGGGAGTGACCCAGCCTGTCCACTGACATAGCAGGATGAGAACATCTCCACCCAGGGTCCCACAGGGACAAGGCTAAGTCAAGGGTCTTCTTACAGATTGAGCCAGCAGCGTGGCTTCCAGTTCCAACCACAAGTGGACATTCCAACAGCCCAAAGCCCGTCCCATGCCTGCTACCCCAGGAAAGATGGTCTTCTGGAGTTGAGCTGCAGCTGCTGAACTCAAGGACCTGGGATCGGGACCCCACTTACCTTGTCTGTCATCTCATTCCCAGCCCATGAGTTCCACACCTTTATTCATGCTGAGGTAAAGGGGTTATAAGTTCCAGATTTTTGTATCTTAAGATCACTTCATGACTATTACTTAACAGGTCAAGCACTTTGCTAGGAAATCAAAAGCATTATTTCACAAACTGAGGTTTATAAAATAGGTCAGTGAAGATGGTATCTGCAGATATTCCAAACACTAACCACATCTCCCAAAAACACTCTAACAGGTTGGGGTCCTAGGTCCCCCAGGCCTCCCCTCGCCCCCATGCCTCTCACAGGAAGTTCAATCTTTCCTCCTAGGCACAAAGGGGGTGAGGCTGGGTATGGATGTGAGTGTGAAGCTAGCAAGCACCCAACAAACTTCAAAGCTATGATATGGTGGTTGTGAATTTTCCTCCTAGCTCAGACAAAACCAATCTTTCAGTCCAAACTCTCTCCCTCCTTTCAGACAAGACAAAAAAAAAAGTCAGGCCAGCATTCTAGGCAGCTGCCAGCTCTATTCCTAGTTACACTTTCAGATCTCTCCACAACCCAGCCACAAGAGTTATCAGAAAACCAGTTAGCAGTATAGGTCTGGAAATAATGTCACCCAAACACACACGACAATGAGACGTTAACTTCCAAGTTTAGATATCACTAGTAAAGTTCCTTTACCCTCCGCAGCTTCCCAGAAATATGCATTTAAAGCACCACCCCCAATTCTAGCCTGGCCTACGTCTCAGAGAGCTACCGAGGGAGTGGGCACGACACAGGCAAGCCAGAGAGGACCAAAATGATGCCCAGGACATATGCCTATTTATTTTACTGCTTTCCTCTATAAATTATTCAGCTTTCCTCAGTCCAGGCCTGCAACCCAGGCAGTGGCCAGTTCATAATAAGAAGTAAACTCACAAACCCCCCACTCAAGCCCAAACTGATTTTTTTGCAAAACCTGAAAATTTTCACCTAAGATACTGAAATGGTGTGGAATTTTCCAACATACTGCCAGATATAGGCAGACCTTGGAAATACTGCAGGTTGGGTTCCAAATCACCACAATAAAGCCAGCACCACAATAAAGCAAGTCATAATCTTTTTGCCTGGGATGGGGTGGAGAGTTAGGAGTTTGCCTTCAATTTGTAAAAAATACAACATCTCTCAAGTGCAACAAAACAGGTGTGCCTGTACTGGTAAACTGGTTTGTTATTAATATCATCAATGAAATTAGAAAATTTTCATTAACATCACAGCCTCACCTGCTAGAAAACAAGTTTCTCTATTCCTGGAGCCAAATCTAGCTCTCTCTCACACATCCACCTGGCTTCTATTTCTCAATTTAGAAACAACACTGTTATAAGCCTTTGAAATCAAGAACCTGTTTCAAAGCAGGATTTCTCAACCTTGGTGCTATTGACATTTGGGCCAGATAATTTTTTGTTGTGGGGAGGGCTGTCCTGTGCATTGTAGGATGTTTAGCAACCATCCCTGATCTCTACCCACTTGATGCCAGTAGCACCCTCTCCCCAAGTAGTGACAACCCAAACCTGTCTCAGACGTTGCTAAATGTTCCCAGGAAGGTGCATGGGAGGAGATGAAAGAAGGCAGGGTTAGTCACTCCTGGCTGAGATGCAAAGATGCAAGCTTATACCTTCTTAAAAATAGCAGATGCCACAGACACTTAAGTCCTAAAGATTTGGGAACTGGATGCTGAGTTTTATGTCCATGCCCATCTGTGTATATGTGATTATCTATGTTTTAAAAACTGAGAAAAGCAGGCAGCTACCACAAGAATGGCCCCAATGTGATTATTTTTTGGGGGGAGGGGTGTATAATTATCCTCACTTTTCTCAAACCTTAAAGCAGGGTTTCTCAGCTTCAGCACTACTAACATCTGGGTCCAGGGAATTCTTGGTTGTGTGGGCTGCCCAGTGCATTGTAGGGTGTTGAGCAGCATCCCAGGCCTCCTCCCACTAGATATCAGTACCAACCCAAGTTGTGACAACCAAAATGTCTCCCAATATTGCCAATGTCCCCTGGAGGGTGGAAGTGGCCCTGGCTGAAAAGCACTGTTCTCGACAGGAAGATAAATGTCCACAAATCTTTTTATGTAAAAAGGGGAATATATTTACCCTTACGCCAGATAAGTGAGGCCAGTTGAGATGAACTGGTTTAAAGCATATTGTCGGTTCACACTGAGAATTCAATAAATATTAATTATTACTTTTCAACAGACAACCCTATTCTGAGGGCACAGAAGAGGATGAAAGATAGTGTTCTTAAGATTGAGAAAAGAAACATACAGAAAGTTGGACAAGGCCAGATGAACAATGGAGATGCTGGAGGACTGTGGAAACTATTGCAGAAGAGAATGGAACACAGCCAGGGTGATTCTTGAGAGCACAATTCAACATGGAATTGCTCTCAGATTAGGATACGACCATTGCTGCAATTCTTTGGGGCTGGGCCTCAGATAATAAATTGATGCAAACCACTAATTTACAGTGCATTGTATTTTCCAGGTTTCAAAGCACTTCTCACAGTTCTGAATGTAGGCATCCTGTTTCCCCCTGAGAGAAAAGGCTCTGGGGCTGGCCTGAGAGGCCCAACTAATTTGGGATGGGATGGACCACCAGCATGGGCCCTGGGGGTGGGCTAGGGAGGGCTTTCCAGAGACCTGTCTATGTGAGAAAACGAAGTAGCCCTGTAATTCTTCCAAGACCTATGGAGACATCAGTCCTGCAGGAGGAACTACACCGGGCCCAAGACAGTGAGCAGCTTCCCCAGGTACTCCCGTCAAGCACATGGGGGTCTGATGCCTGCTGAGCAGGGTCTAACCTAGAGCCAGGTCATATCATTTCATCCTTTTAGGGCAAAGGGCTGTACTCTCAACAACAATCCTAGAATCCCTCTAGATCAGGGGTGGGGAACCTTTGTTCTGCCAAGGGCCATTTGGATATTTATAACATCATTCACTTAATATAATTCACTTAATACAAATTTATGTTACTATGAAAAAACTCCTAGGTTTATTGAATTTCAAGTCCCGCCTGTGGGTTGCCTTGGCAGGGCCAGACCAAATGATTTGGCCAGAGGGCCGGATGTTTCCTTCCCCTGGTCTAGATTAAATCTTTTCTCCTTGAGGGTTTAGCCGTCATCTGGGGTCTCCAGACTGGCCACAAATGTCTTTAGCCCTAGACAACCACTAGGGTTGTGACTTTTCCCCTTAAGGGATAAGATAACAGCTGTGGCCTGGTCGGTACTCTGAGTGGTTAGAGAATCAACCCACACACTGAAGGGTCTCAGGGCCGATTCCTGGTCAAAGGTGCATACCTGGGTTGCAGGTTTGATCCTCACTCCATTTGCAGCATGTATGAGAGGCAACCAATGGATGTGTCTCTCTCACATGGATGTTTCTCTCTCGCGCTCTTTCCCTCCCTCCCTCCCTCCATTCCACTCTAAAAATCAATGGGAAAAAATATCCTTGGGTGAAGATTAAAAAAAAAAAAAAAAAAGATACCAGCTGTGTGTTACTGAAGAGTTGTTTCTCTTTCCTCCCAATGGATCTCTTCAAATCAGGAGTACAGTCAGGTTTGCCAGCAAGGCCTAAACAATTCCTCAGATTATCACTCATTCCTCCATGGAGTCTATCCACACAAACTGCACACCTACGGTTCATAACCTGGGACGCAGGGACCAACAGAATTCAGGGAATGTTAGGCTTCTTGCCCCAACTTTCTAAAAAACCTATATAATTGGTTACATGTAAAACACATATATTTTTGGATTCAGCATTCCATTTCTGGAAATTTATCCTATAAATCCAATCCTCTCTGTGAGCAAAGATATTGTCTATTCACCGTAGTAGAAAACTACTGGGAACAATCTAAACAACCACCAACTGAGGACTGATTAAATTAATTATGGTACACTTCATGGAATGGAATACCAGGAACCTACTAAAAAGACCCAAGAAGCTCTAGGGCAGTGGTTCTCAACCTTCCCAATACCGCGAACCTTTAATACAGTTCCTCATGTTGTGGTGACCCCCCAACCATAAAATTATTTTCGCTGCTACTTCAAAACTGTAATTTTGCTACTGTTATGAATCGTAATGTAAATATCTGATACGCAGGGTGTATTTTCATTGTTTGAGACCCACAGGTTGAGGACCACCGCTCTAGGGGTTATGTTCTAGTGCAGTAACGCTGGGGCAAGGGGCAGCCCTGGGGCAGGGGGCAGCCGGGGTTCCCCAGGGGCAACTGGCAGGGACTGGAGACATTTGTGGATGTCCCGCCTGGGGGTGCTCCTGGCCTTGAGCCAGGGATGTTGCTCAATATCCCACAGTGTCCAGAATGCCCCCTCCCAACAGAGAGTGACCTGAGGTGGAGAATTCTGACACATTTAACAAAAAACTCAAAGAACACAGGACTCTGCAGACTAGGAGTGGGGAACTTCCCGCCGTGGGACAAATCATTTAATCTGGCCGCGCCAAGGCACCTGCAGGCAGGACTCGAAGTTCAACAAATCCAGGAGTTTTTTCATAACAACATAAATTTATTTTAAGTGAATTATATTAAGTGAATGATGTTATAAATATTCAAATGGGCCTTGGCGGAAAAAAGGTTCCCCGCCCCTGCTGTAGACCATGCTACACGACCTGTGTGCGTTTTTAAAGGAAAGGCGTACACGTATCTTTGAAAAGGGACGTAAGTCGTCAGTGACAGTCCTTGTCTTAGGGTAGATGGTCTGAATGCCTGACAGACTGGAGTGAGGAACTGACTTTTTACCCTTTCAACTTTGTACCGGGTCCATCCAACGGGTTTCTGTTGTTGGTTTTAAAGAAATGATCTAGACACAAATGTTTCCTCTCCCTGGCAAGAGTCCTGTTTCTTCCCTTTGTCTTTCCCCGGTCCCTGCCCTTTTAGAGGGGAGGAAGGCGGGTGGGATCCACATCCCAGATCAACCTCGGGGGGCCTCTCTGCCCCACCCAGGGGTCCAGCCACCCTTCTCAAGGAGACTGGAGCCCACAAGGCGGGCAGGACCTGGGCCACCTCGCACGAAGCCCCCGGCCTTCCTGGGCTCTCCCCACCCTGCGAGGAACACGCGCCAACGCCGCACCCTTGGTGTCCCCGGCCTCCTCCCGAACCAGAGCCGGGCCTAGCCTGGCCCCTCATTCCGGGAAGCCCGGGTCCGGGAGCTCGCCCTCCGCTCACCTGGCTCGCCTTGTAGAACTGCTTCTTCAGCCCCGCCACCGACATTCTGCCTTCCGCCGTCGGACTTCCCGTTGGGACCCAGCGAACCGGAGAAACAGCGCAAGCGACAGGCTCCCGGGCGCCGCCGAGCCCCCGCGCGCTTCAGCTGGCCCCGTCGGCACCGCCTCCGCAGCCTTCTCGCCAGCTCCGCGCCCGCCCGGGCGCAGCCTCAGCCCCTCTCGCGCCCGCGCGGCCAGGATATTACATGGCAACCGCACACTTCCGGCGCCGGCCCGGTCTGAGCACGCGCACGCGCCCGGCCAGCCGGACAGCGCACGCGCACTTCGCCTGTCTCGGGAGCGACCGCTTCTGCCAGCGAGTGGCCCTGGGAGAGTCTAGAGCGGCCAGGGCGGCTGCAGCGACCCCTAGAAGCTGGGAGGTGGTTCTATCTAACGCCTTGGGAAAGGCGCTTAAACCTTTCTGGAGAGGTTGGGAGACTGGGTTTATAAATCTCCAGCTAACTGTTTACTAATCTCAGCTATACCTAATTCCACCGTGCGGATCGTTTAGTCCTTACCATCCTACCCAGAACCCTGCACCGTGTTCATCCAATCAGTTGCCCAAGTCAGACCTCAGGGTGTCGCTTCTATCTCCTTTCCACTATCCCCGCTGTCCTCCGCCCTGACCAAACCATCTCACCAACTTCCGCTCTGTTGTGCCCACCTGCGGGTTCTCCCCTCCAATTTATCCCCTATCAGGAGGCCAGAAAGATGCTTTTGTAACAGGATTCAGATCACGGGTTCCCGGTTTAAAGCTCACCTGCCCTCAGAATACACTCCCAACTTCCTGCTATAGCCTACAAAGCTTGCATAATTTGGCCCCCTCCACCCTCTGATTTCGGGGGCTCTCTTCCTCTTCTGTAGTCCAGGATACCTGTTGCCTGTGGGCCTTTGCTAAAGTTCCTATCTTTCATATTCTTCCCTAATATGTCCCCCCATTGTTTTGTGTATAAAAGAGGAATTTGCTTGGAATATCGCCTCTTCCAGGAAGCCTTCCTGGATTCAACATGCTTATTGATAGTGACTTTTTTTTAAAAACCTCACCTGAGGATATTTCTTTTTCATTGCTTTTCACAGAGAGAGAGAGTGCAAGGGAGGGAGGGTGAGAGAAAGAGAGAGAATATTGATGTGAAAGAGACACTTCGATTGGTTACCTCCTGGGGGCAGGGAGTGAATGCCCAACCCAGGTACATGCCCTTGACCCAGTATCCTACCCGTGACCCTTCCATGCATGGGTGGATGCTCTAACCACTGGACACACTGTCCAGGGCATATTGATAATGACTTAAAATCAGTTCTTATTGATGAAAATGTATTGAGCCCTAGCCAGTTTGGCTCAGTAATTGGAGCACCTGCCTGCTGACTGAAGGGTCCTGGGTTCCATTCCTGTCAAGGGCAGGTACCTCGGTTGCAGGCTGGATCCCCAGCCCCTGTTGGGTGCGTGTGTAAGGTAACCAACTGATGTGTCTCTCTCACATCCATGTTTCTCTCTCTGTCTCTCCCTCTCCCTTCTACTCTCTCTAAAAATCAATGGAAAATATTTTTGTCAATCTTCGGGTGAGGATTAACAAAAATATTTAAATTTAAAACAGAAAATGTATTGAATAAGTTGGAAATTAATAATGAGTCAGAATGAGTAAATGAATCCAAAAAGAGGAACAAGAAAGTGACTAGAGCTAAAGTGCTTGCAGCTCCAGTGCTGAAATCTCTGACAGATTTGGGTAATTTTCTGCAGCAAAAGGTTACTGGAAGTTTCCAAATGCCTAAACAGAAGGTACTGGACTAGATTAGAGGATTGTTTCAGAGTGTGCAAGCTCCAACCTCCCTCCTGAAGATCCTGAAGGGGTTATTATGAATGGTTTGAAAGAACACCCAGGTGATTATGATGGGCAGCCTCAACAGTGACCTACTGGTCTAAATCATTGCATACTGCCAGAATATAATAAGCTATAATTGCTTTTAAAAAAAGTTGTTCTTGCTTCGGCAGCACATATACTAAAATTGGAACGATACAGAGATTAGCATGGCCCCTGCGCAAGGATGACACGCAAATTCTTGAAGCGTTCCATATTAAAAAAAAAAAAAAGTTGTAGGCACTTCTTGTTGGGGTGCCAGTCTAAGATCTGAAAGTTGGGTGGAAATTAGCCAGGAAAAGAGCTGCGGGAAGAGTTTTCTAGGCAAGAAACAGCGTGCGCAAAAACCCTGAGGATTAAACCAGAAACATCTATTTCATTCATTCCCTCTGAATATGTTTAGTGCATATCAAATGCTGCCCAGATTTTATTTTAGTTCATATAAAAAGTAATTTATAATCTTTTAAAAATGTTTTTATTGGTTTTTAGAGAGGAAGTGAGAGGGATAGAGATAGAAAAATGGATGGGATAGGCTGCCTCCTGCATGCCCCCTACTGGGGATCGAGTCCGCAACCCCGGCATGTGCCCTGACTGGGAATTGAACCACCGGGGGGGGGGGCAGTAATTTGCAGACTTTATTGCTGTTGCTATATTCAGCCGATGTCCAAATAGAATAAACTCAAAACTTCAATCTTCACCTAAAATTGCAGTTTCAGGTTGTCACCTGCACCCTACGTAAAACGTTTCGTCATGACGTAAAAGCCTTGGACCTCCCCCTTCCTATGGGCCAGTCCCACGCACTTAGCCAATCACAGTGTCGATCTCTTGGCTTGACACCTCCCACCCCCAATCGCAGAACACCTTCTTCCCACGGGCCGCCCAGAGAAAGCCCGCTTCTCCGCGGGAATATCAGTAGGGGAGCTATGGGAGGAATAGAAGCCACGGATCTCGCGAGGATACTTCCTGCGCTCCTCATTTCCCGAGGCGGGACCTCACGTGACGCCATCTTGTCCAATCGGCGCGCGGGCTGCGGGGGTCGCCGCGGTTCCCGCCAAATACGAGCGCGGCGGCCGCGGCAGCAGCGGCGCGGGCGGGAGGGCGACCAGGAGCCGCCGCCGGAGCGTAGCCCGCGCCTCCGTCGCCCGAGGGGACCTCGAGCCGCTGCCGGGACGATGTTGGAGGAGCCGGAGTGCGGGGCTCCGGGCGCCAGGGGAGCGGCCGCAGGTCGGTTTGGGCCCGCGCGGCGGGGTAGTGGGGGGCGCGGCGAGCGGCCCTTTTGGGCCGATTCAGTGGTTGGGGACAGACGGGCCTCCCGGCCCCAGGCCGCTTCTTTGAGCCTGATGTTCGGCCAGTGGGGTCGTTACAATCCCGAGGAAGGGCCTTGCCATCCAAAGGGCGCTCTCCTTGAGGTTATTGTTGCGGCAGCGACCGTTTACCCCCGTGTTTTTGCGTTAAGTTCACCCCTCCGGGGCCCTCTGCGGTGACGGGTCGTTGTGGCCAGGAGGGGAAACTGAGACCCAGGGAGGCGAAAGAGCCAGCTCTACAGGTGGCGTTTGTGTGCCCTGAGCAAGTTGGACCCTGCAGCCACCCTCTGGCCGGGTGGGGAAACTGAGGCCCGGGGTCACATGGGCTCGGAGACCGTAACAGTTGCTTCTGATGATCAGGGCAGGTCTAGGGAAGGGGCCTGGATGGTGGGGATTGTCAGGAGCTGGGACTCCCGCCTTCTCATCCTGCTGGATATACAAGGTGAAGACCTGTCTTGCTCCACCCAGTGTCTTGGGATGGGGGTTTCTAGTACCTGGCAGGCCCCGGAAACAGGGTGGTGAACCAAAGAAGACTAGCTTGCCCTCTCGCCAGCTTGACTCCTATTTTATCCCCAACTCTTGGCATAATGCTTGGCACATAGTAGGTGCCCGATATGTGTTGGTTGGCTGAATTAAGAATTGTTAGGGACATCAACTAGACTAATTCAGGGTTTCTCAACCTCAGCACTATTGACATTTGGGGCCCTGCTATGCCCTTGAGGGTGTCAAGCGGCATCCCTGGCCTCCACCCATTACATGCCAATAGCGACCCCTCCTCCCCAGTTGTGACAACCAAATGTATCCAAGCATTGCGGGGGGAGGGGGGGCAGAACCAATGCTCTAATTGTTTCCAGATTTGGGGATTTCACACAGTAAAATTCATATAATTAAGTTGGGGGAACTGAGTGTCCTTGACAATCATTTGACTCAGTAAGGTTGTTTAATTAAAAAGCAAAAAGAACATCACCTGCTATGACCATACTATTATAGAAGGAAAGGATATTTTAACACCAAGTAGAATTAGAAGGGTTATATCAGAATAAAGAGCAGTGGTGAGTTTATACTTAAGTGTGTTAGCCTTTGAACAGTCTGGATTCCTGGGTGGGGTCGCTTTTTAGGTTGACCTGAGCTTGTTTCTGGACCCACATCACTTCTGTTCCACTTGCATCAAAGCTAGTGACTCAGGACCACACCAATAAATCCTTGTGATTGTCCTAAAAATAAATTTAAGTGGCTAAAGGCGACGTATTCTTCACTTGGTGTGGGGGAGTGCGAATCCATGTTTTTGGTAACAGAAAACTGGAGAATGGTATTGTCTTGAAATGGGTAGAAAGGAAGTATGAGTCTTCTGGGTACCTTATATTTCAAGCTTGGCAGGAGGGAGGGCAAATTTCATCTATGGACAGCTGAGTTTTTCAGAAAGCTGTGGTTGCTTTTAAAAAGTATTCACTTGTATGTATCTTTTACAAAACGTACATAGATTGCCCAAAATAATCTAGATTTTTCCAAACCAGACCTCCTGGCAGGTATGAGTTTCTAAATTTATATTTAAATATACTTATGGTCATTTTTTGCACCATTTTTAATATTATTAGATGCTTTTCTTGATTTTTTGGGGGGGATGCAGGTAAACTTTTCATTATTATTATTGGTTTTAGAGAGAGGGAGGGATAGAGAGAGAGAGATAAACATCGATGTAAAAGAGAAACATTAATCTGTTGCCTCCCGCACACACTCCAATTGGGGCTCGAACCTGCAACCTGTATATGTGCCTGATTGGGAATGAAACCCACCATCTTTCCGTGTACAGGATGACACTCCAACCAACTGAGCCACACTGGCCAGAGCTTCCTTTATTATTTTTTGACAGTGCTTCAGCTCCTGCCTGGCCAGCTCAAAATGCTTTAAGTTGTATTACCTTCATAAACTCTATTTATTTTTTTAAATATATTTTTATTGATTTCAGAGAGAAGGGAGGAGAGAGAAACACCAGTGATGAGAAATAATCATTGATCAGCTGCCTCCTGCTTGCTCCCTATTGAGGACTGAGACTGAGCAGGCAACCCAAACATGTGCCCTTGACCGGAATCGAACCCCGGACATTTCAGTCTGCAAGGCTGACGCTCTATCCACTGAGCCAAACCAGCGAGGGCCATAAACTCTTATTTTAAAAGAAAATAAACCTTATTCTAATTTTATAGAACTGGTTGGATTGAAGGTGGATGTTTTGAGTTCCTATTAATGGTTACTTGGGTGATACAGTGTTTTATCTCTTCTTCTACTTCTCCTCTTCATTGTTGCAGTTACTCTGTTCATTGGTTTCCCCCTGTGTGCCAGACCTTGAGTTAGGCGCTCCAGGTACAGTGTAGAACAAGTCTCCCTGCCATCCCAGAGCTGGCATTCTGTAGGAGGAGACATGTTAAACAGTGTAAATTTCAGAGCGATTAATGCCACAAGGAAAATAAACCAAGAAGGTGTGACAGTGTACAGGCAGGATTTCTTAACTTATTAACATTTTGGGCCATATAATTAGTCATGGTGGGCCATACTGTGTATTGTAGGACATTCAGCAGTATCCCTCTCTTCTACCCACTAGATGCGAGTGGCAACCTTCCCCCAAGTCATGGCAACCAAAAGTGTCCCTAGACATTACCAGCTCCTCAGGGTGAGGGTGGCAAAGTCACTCCCACTGGGTAACCACTTTGTACATAGTAGGTGCTACTTATGTGTTTACTTTCATTATTTCCAGCATTTAATAACGTATCCTTTGACACTTTTATTCACAGTAATGGATTGCAAAGACAGACCAGCTTTTCCAGTCAAGAAGTTAATACAAGGTAACTTTCTGGGAATGGGTTAATATTTGTTCCTAATTTATATCGTTCATTGTCTCCCCAGTTATAGTTCTTCATTCCCCTTGAGCAGAGGTCCTCTGTAGCAGTAGTATCACAGTTGCTGGCCGGGAGAAAAACAGTTGCACTTTACATTTGGAAGCCTGGGGATGCATTTTATTATACCTGTTTCCCTAGGTTCCCAGGAACAAATCAGAGGTCACTGCCTTTACAGCAGCCTTTCTTTACTTCCCCCCATTGACATTTTGTAATTTTTCAGGGGTGGGGGACTGTCCTGAATATTGTAGAGTTTAGCAGCATCCCTGATCTCTTCCCCCAAGTCGTGACAACCAGACATTGCTAGATGTTCCCTAGAGCAGCGGTCGCCAACCTTTTGGACCTCATGGACCACCAGTGACCCTCGGACCACTGGTTGGCGACCGCTGCCCTAGAGGGCAGAGCTGCCCCAGTTGAACCATTGTTGTACAGGAAGATAAATGTCCCCAAATCCTTTTGTGTAAAAAAAGGAGTGCATTTACACTGAATGAGAGAGAATATTGATGTGAAAGAGACACTTCGATTGGTTGCCTCCTGGGGGCAGGGAGCGAATTCCCAACCCAGGGAAGGCCAAATTAATGGCTGGATTGTATTAAAAGCCATGGTTTCTGGTTTTTAAAATTTGGTATATAGTTTCCTCCTGTAACAATTTGCTTTCTCCTCTGACAACTGATAGCAAGTTTGGTGGTGGTAGGAATTGTGTTTAGGGTAATAGTCTCCTGAGGTTAAAAGATTAGGGGCAAACCATAGGACCCACGGGCATAATTGCTTTATGGACTGTTAAATTATGAAAAGACACACACACACACACACACACACACACACATACCAGGCCCCGCAAGGTTGGGTCATTTTGAGCATATGGAATGTTCAAGTATTGATCAGTTGTCACTCTGCACACTTTCGCTGTATGGATGGTCTCCTTCTGTCTTTTATTTCAGCTCGTCTGCCCTTCAAGCGCCTGAATCTTGCCCCAAAGGAGAAAACCGAGGACGGAGCAGACAGCACAGGAAGTTCTCCCAGTGCTCCTGCACAAAGTCAAGTCCCCGATGTGGAAACCTCTTTGGACAACTTGGAGAACAATTTTCATATGAGTTCTGACATAGATTTTAGACCAAAACTTGTCAATGGGAAGGGTCCCTTAGATAACTTTTTAAAAAGTAGAGTCAAAACCAGTATTGGCGAGACCACAGTCATCATTGATTTGACAGAGGACTCAAGTGACCAACCAGACGACATTTCAGCCTACAATAAACTAAATTCTGCAGCCTGTCCCTCCTTGGAGGAGGCTGTAAATAGGGTCAGAGAAGAAGCTGGAGATGAGGGGGGGCTGCCAAAGGCTAGTCAGAAGGACGAGCTAACATTTTCTGAAGAGACCCTTATAGACATTCCATGCAAAACAGAGGAGGAGGGTGCTGGCTCAGGGGGCACAGAGAGGAGAGGAGACGCACAGGAAGCATCTCAGAGCTGCCCCAAGTTGACAGATGGTCCGAGAACGTGCTCAGAGAAGGACCAGGACAGTTGGAGCGAAGCTGGAGGCATCTTGTTCAAAGGGAAGGTGCCCGTGGTGCTCTTGCAGGATATCCTGGGTATAAAACCTGGAGCCAAGTCTCCAACCATCCCTCTGGACCGGGACACGCCCTCCCGGAGGGAAGTGCTAGAGTCTAGCCACGGAGAAGACTCTGTTCTCAGCCATTCCTCCCTGAGTTCTTCCTCTCCTACCAGCTCACCTGAAGGGCGGTGTGCTTCCGAAAATCAGCACCACAGTCCCAGTACCTTCCCCACCCTCACACCTGTCCGCAGGGTGAGTATCTCCCCAAATTCCAGCATGCTAGTGCTGATGGTGTTTCTAATCCAGCCCCTTTTCATCCTCGGACACGATGCCCCTACGTGGTGGTTAGAGGCTGAGTGAATGGGGCCACTAACTAGGTCTTGTAACTTCTGGTGCAGAATTTTGATCCTTTTCAATATCAAATACCATTAGAGGTATTCAGTGATGAGTACTGTACATTGGGTTGTGTTGGTGGCTGGGTTAATCACCAGTGTGTTGAGGCCATTTTGGTAGCTTTCGTTGTTCACACCTAGTTAGTAGTCTGGTCAATTTAGTCATTTTAGGAAATGATGGCAGTAAGTAGGCAACTGTAACTTCTCAGCTCCCTCCACTCCTTCTTCCTGTTAGAACACAGACTTGTAGGGGTGGTAAAGAGTCAGTCAGTGTTGGTGAAGAGACCCCAAAAAAGCAAGAAGACTATTATGGGGAATTCTATAGAGTTGACTCTAGTCAGCATGGCCACCAATCTCTTTTGTTGTTAATTCTTACCTGTGGATGTTTTTATGTTGATTTTTAGAGAGAGTGAGGGAGAGACAGAGAAACATTGATGTGAGAGAGACACATCGATTAGTTGGCTCTGCTCTCACCCTGACCAGGGCCCAGGATCCAGCCTACAACCGAGGTACATGCCCTTGACTGGAATCTAGCCCGTGACCCTTCAGTCCGTGGGCTGATGCTCTATCCACTGAGCCAAACCAGCTAGGGCATGGCCACCCATCTTAAAAACCTCACTCAAAGCAGCATAAACAAAAGGATTTTTAAGGATCACAGAAGGCTGACTTTGTTACTGGTGTCTGATCAGCACAATGGCAAATGTCACTGTTTTCAACTGTCCTTAAGGTCTTGTAGATAAAACTGATAAAATCAGTTAAGAATCCCAAAGTGTCTAATGATGTTTTGGGTTTTTTGTTTTGTTTTGTGGAACCTTAGTTTGTTCATCTTAGGTTGTTATTGTTGTTTTTAATATATAAAGTTGGATCTGGGGTGGGTTATTTAATCTCTATTTGCTTAATTTGACTCTTAAGCCACCAACCTTGATCACTTTCTGAAATTTGATCTCTAAGGCGGCCATCGCTAACTGGTGGTCCGTGAGGTCTGAAAGGTTGGCAACCGCTGCTCTAAGGAACTCATTTTTCTAGATGATTCCATTTCTTGTTTTTCATCTCCTAAGTATAGGAGAAAATGGCTTCCTCTGTGGGTTCATAAAATATCATCTAAGTTTCTCAGTGTGGTAGATAATGCATTTTTAGTTTTTATTTTATTTTTTTAAAATATATTTCTATTGCCGAAACCGGTTTGGCTCAGTGGATAGAGCGTCGGCTTGCGGACTGAAGGGTCCCAGGTTCGATTCCGGTTAAGGGCATGTACCTGGGTTGCGGGCACATCCCCAGTGGGAGATGTGCAGGAGGCAGCTGATCGATGTTTCTCTCTCATCGATGTTTCTGACTCTCTATCTCTCTCCCTTCCTCTCTGTAAAAAATCAATAAAATATATTAAAAAAAAATATATATATATATATTTCTATTGATTTTAGATGGAGAGAGGGAGGGAGAAACATCGCTATGAGAGAGAAACATCGATTGGTTGCCTCCCGTACTCGCCCTAACCCAGGGATTAAACCTGCAATCTAGGTATGTGCCCTGACCAGAAATCGATCAGGACAGTTGAATCGGCTACATATCAGTGCATAGGATGATGCTCAACCAACTGAGCCACAGAGGCCTGAGCTGTTACTCAGACTCTCAGAATCAGAATTTGAGCCCTTCTTGCTGTCAGCCATATTGTTGGGTCCATCTAGTTGGTTGAAATCCTTTCAGACTGATGGTAATCCTTTATAGAACTACTTTATCATGTGATGTGTCACAGCCAGTTAGCCTGGAGAACAGGACATTACATTTTTCCATTCTTAATAGCTTTATTAAGTTCATGCTCATAGTCAAACCTGAGAATTGGGAAGTCACATAGTTGGTCATTGTCATGAAACAATGTTACTCTGTCCACTGGCCCAAATGGCTCTAAGACAGCTGAGCATGGGAACTAGGTGTGCTCAGTTTAGGAAGTCCTGCATCTGAGATGCTAAGTCTTTTTTTTTATTTTATTTTTATTTTTATTTTTTTTATTAAATCTTTATTGTTCAGATTACATTTGTTCCTCTTCCCCCCCCCCCCCAATAACTCCCCTCCTCCCAGTTCCCGCCTCACCCTCCGCCCTCACTCCCCACCCACTGTCCTCATCCATAGGTGCACGATTTTTGTCCAGTCTCTTCCCGAATCTCCCATTCCATTTCCCCCCCAAGAATAGTCAGTCCATTCCCTTTCTATGTCCCTGATTCATTGTAATCACCAGTTCATTCTGTACATCAGATTATTTATTCACTTGATTCTTAGATTCACTTGTTGATAGATGCATGTTTGTTGTTCACAATTTGTATCTTTACCTTTTTCTTCTTCTTCTTCTTAAAGGATACCTTTCAGCATTTCGTATAAATACTGGTTTAGTGGTGATGAACTCCTTTAGCTTTTCCTTATCTGTGAAGCTCTTTATCTGACCTTCAATTCTGAATGATAGCTTTGCTGGATAAAGTAATCTTGGTTGTATAAAAAAAAAAAGTAATCTTGGTTGTAGGTTCTTGGTATTCAGCACTTTGAATATTTCTTGCCATTCCCTTCTGGCCTGAGAGATGCTAAGTCTTACTTTGAGCAGAGGCTTGGGGTTTTGAAATGCTCTAGAAGGCATTATTATCACAGCTTTGCAAGTCATACACATTGCAAGTGGTAAGGGCTCAGGCTGTCCCAGAGCCTGAGGCAGAAAATTGGGCCATTCCATCACAAGAGTGGAAGTAGAGCCCCCTGATACTGGGTGACACCAAAGGTATGAAAGTGAAATGACTGGATTTCCTGATTTGCTTGTGCCTTTTGTGATTGGTACAGAACTTGAACAGCTTTCCCTGCCTTGGCATTTGAGATTTTCCTGATCCCTGTTACTGTGGGGAACACTTTGTTTTTCTATTTTCCCTTGCCACCTTCTTTCGAGAGTATAGCCAGACACTTGCTGGAAGCTTACAGATTGTTTCATATTACCATGTAATGTGTGGTTTTTACTGCTCTCTGTTAGTCCTGGAGTTGGTACCACTTTGTTTAGGAACTCTAGGCATTCACTGGTCCCCTATTTTGTGTGTTGTTGTTTTGGTTTTATTTTTTGTTTGTTTTCTTGTGGGGAGCTTGTTAAAACGCAGGTCCTGCTGTCCCTTCCCAGGGATCTAGAGACTCTCACTTTGGAAAAGAGTAGTTTATAACACCTTTTATTACTAGCTTAAAGAGCTTTATTTAGCACTAGAGGCCTGGTGCATGAAATTCATGCACGGGCGGGGGGCTCCCCCCAGCCCAGCCTGCACCCTCTCCAATCCGGGTGTACACTCACATCCCTCTCACAATCCTAGACCTCTGGCTCCTAATCGCTCGCCTGCCTGCACGCCCCCAACTGCCCCCCCCAACCCCCGCCGGCCTAGTCACCCCTCACTGTTCCCCCCTGCCAGCCTAATCGCCGCCAATCCCCTCCCCCTGGTTGCCCCACGCAGTCTGCTGTTCAGTCGTTTGGTCGTCCCACACTAACCCCCCCTGCCGACCTGGTTGTAGGCAGCCATTTGGGAGGGTGTGAGGGTCAATTTGGATATTACCTATTTATTATATAGGATAGGATTAGAGCTTTTTACCACTTGTGGTAGAACTATTTCCCAAGTTTGTTTGCAATTAGATGTGCTAATTATTCCACAAATGATAATGTTGATACAGTTGTGTTTCTGGAATCTTTGCCTTGTCTCTACAAATGAGCCCTAGATCACTGGAACTTTTTCACGTATACTTTTAATTTTATAAGTATTAAATTCTCCATGTTTAAAAAGAATTATTAAAACATGACAGTCCCCTTCTTCTCCCCCAGGTTGCCATTATCATCTTCACAGTATCATTTTGTTTTCTTATGTGAGTGTACACTGTAAATTTGTTTCTTTTTCATTGGAGGGTGTCTCATTTTCTGTATTTGGATGGGAAGAGGTATCTTTCTTTAACTGCCTGTGGTGTGGATATACTGCACTTTACAAAGTCAGCCTGATGATGGATATTTCTTTTCTTTTCTTTTATTTTATTTTATTGATTTTTTACAGACAGGAAGGGAGAGGGATAGAGAGCCAGAAACATCAATGAGAGAGAAACATTGATCAGCTGCCTCCTGCACGCCCCCCACTGGGGATGTGCCTGCAACCAAGGTACATGCCCTTGACCAGAATCGAACCCGGGACCCTTAAGTCCGCGGGCCGACGCTCTATCCACTGAGCCAAACCGGTTCTGGCGATGATGGATATTTCTGTTGTCTCTAATTCTCTGCCTGTGCAGAATGGTAATTGTGATGATCCTCCTTCTGCATGGATCCTGGGGCTGTTCAGTAGGTTTGTGGGCTCCCATTGAATAATTTTTCTCCACTTACACTCAAATATGGCTGGACCAATTTGGGTTGTGTTGTTTCCCCTCTGCCTTCTGTGTTAAATTTTCAGCCATTCTGCTGAGCCCTCTTTACCTCATTCACTGCTTATCTGCTCTGAGCTTGGATATTCGATCTTCTTATGTATAAGGAGAGCAGAATAAACAGGATTCTCATGAATAAAATGTAGAAATTTTAATTCACAAGCATGGTTAAATCTACTTTCACTGGAGGTAGTTGGTGTATGTTTCAGCCTCCTTCTGAGATCCTGGGTTTTATTTTTGGCAGTTATGTTCCAGAGAGATAAAACATGTGGCCCATGATTTTGAGAGAGAGTTCTATAAATACTTATGCCATGTGTCACAAAGATAAAATTATATTAGACCAATAAGGTCCTCCCAGTTGTCTAGTAAAGATACTGGTTTTATATTAAATCATAATTGCTGAGGTTGTTGCATGTCATTACAGTGGCTCCTGATATTCATATTAATTCTAGTATTCCTGGACTCACAGCAAAGGGAAAGCAATGTAAAAGGCACTAGATTCTGCAGCTGAAATTCCACAAGTATGGGCAAAGATTCCAGTAACACAACTGTATCAACATTATCATTTGTGGACTAAGTGTGTTCCACCACCCATCACCACTCCCAAATACTCATATGTGAGTCTGGCAATCACATCCATTATAATCTTTGAACACAAAATAAAGGACAATGACAGAGAAATATAGCAACTTACAAATTCTGCTGTTAAATCCTTTACTGTGGGGGTGAAGCCCACAGACTTGGCAGCTGAAGTGGATTCTAAAGGGGCAGGTGCTTTTTCTTAAGCCCTTGGTAGGCTTTGGTAACTGGCATTTCAGTTGGCACATGCTCACCTGGGCATAGTCTCTGTGGCATTTGAGCTCAGCCTTTTCCTATAGGAAGGCTGAGTTCAGAAAGAACTTGGTATGACAAGAAGGATGCCTTCTTAGTCTATTAATCTGTAAGTTTTATTCTGTCAGAGGTCTTAGTCGAGGCTGAGGCTTCCCTAGATAGAGAAATCACGGTTATATAGTTTTGTCAATATGTCAGGCTATCTTAAGATAAATGGACCTTTGGTTTTCCAGCTCCACTTCAGTCTTAGGTTTTGGCTGCCTGTCCAAGTCTGAACTCTGTCCCCACTGCTCTTCAACCTAATGGTTTGGTTGTTAGCACTCCCTGCTCTGCAGAGAGCTTAGGCCAATAGTCTGAACTGTTCGTATATTTTTTTTTTACAATATGTTTTTATTGATTTTTAGAGAGAGAGGAAGGGAGAGGGATAGAGATTAAAAAAAAAAAAAGTCAGTTGGTTGCCTCCTGCATGCACCCCTACTGAGGATTGAGCCCTCAACCCAGGCATGTGCCCTGACTGGGACACGACCTCTTGGTTCCTGGGTCAATGGTCAGCCACTAAGCCATGCCAGCCAGGTATGTTCATATTTTAATCCGAGACCATTTGGCCAGCATGGTGCATGAATCCAACCATGTGTCTTAAGAAGTCCTTGTCACCACTCTCAGTTTGAAGCAGGGTGATAGAAAAAGTTATGCTCTAGAATATATATTTTTTATTGATTTCAGAGAGGGAGAGATATAAACATCAGTGATGAGAGAAAATCATTGATTGGCTGCTTCCTGCAGTCCTCCTACTGGGGATTGAGCCCACAACCCAGGCATGACCTCCTGGTTCATAGGTCCATGCTCAACCACTGAGCCACATTGGTCAAACTAGAACAGTGATGGTGAACCTTTTGAGCTCAGCGTGTCAGCATTTTGAAAAACCCTAACTTAACTCTGGTGCCATGTCACATATAGAAATTGTTTGATATTTGCAACCATAGTAAAACAAAGACTTATATTTTTGATATTTATTTTATATATTTAAATGCCATTTAACAAAGAAAAATCAACCAAAAAAATGAGTTCACATGTCACCTCTGACACACATGTCATAGGTTCACCATCACTGGACTAGAACATAGGGATTCTTTTTTTTTTTTTTGATATATTTTATTGATTTTTCACAGAGTGGAAGGGAGAGAGACAGAAAGCCAGAAACATTGATGAGAGAGAAATATCGACCAGCTGCCCCCCGCACATCTCCCACTGGGGATGTGCCCACAACCCAGGCACACGCCCCTGACCGGAATCGAACCCAGGACCCTTCAGTCCGCAGGCCGACGCTCTATCCACTGAGCCAAACCGGTTTCGGCGAACATAGGGATTCTTGATCAGATTGCCTCCTCTGGCAAGTTGACCTTTTTTCTTGAGCATTCACTCTGCATTCTAAAAACAGAACTGCACCAGGCAGAGAGAACAGATTGGTGGCCCACAGGAATCTAGCCTGTAAACATGTTTTATTTGATTCACGTAGTGTTCCTTTTTAGACAAAATTTACATAAAATTGACAATTCTCTCTCGTAAATTACCTGTAAGAGCTCTATCCTCTTTGGACAGGGTATGTCCTCTCTAGTTAGCTGCAAATCATGCCACTCCCTGTCATCCACATTGCTTTTATTCTCAAGCTTGCCTTGTTTTTCTTGTGTTTGCCCCCCTCTCCTGCCCCCCGCAAACCTGTCATTCATTTGTGTCATCTGCCTCTCCCATCTTACCTCTCATCCCTAGATGCACATATGTGTACTTCACTGCAGTTTATGACCCCACTAAGATATTTTGGTTCTGTATGGTGAAAACTGGTCACCTGGAAATGTTTTCATTTTTCTTGTTTTGCAAATAAGTCCTTAATAGTGTGGGTCACTTGTTCCCTATTTCCCTCTCCCCAAAGAACTGTGTAATGTGTTAAATGTGTTAAAGTGACCAAAACAGTCCACATTTAAAGATAAATGTCTTTCATTTCAGATAACTAAGAAATTGGTCAAAGGTTCTGTCGAGAAGAACAAGATGAGACTACAAAGAGTAAGACTTTTTCCCTGAAATAGAAAATTAACCTGCTGTGATTTTTGCATTAAATATAAGCTAAGCCCTTTGCCTTCCATCAGCCCAATTATTACCTCTCCTGGCTTATCCTGACCCTTGTAACTCTTGCTTCATTTTACATATTGGCTTGGTAGACTGAATCATTTTTAGCTTTGCTGATGCTTAAGGCTTTGCATGTAGCCTTTTCTAAGGTTTTATTATTATTACTAGAGGCTCGGTGCACGAAATTCGTCCACAGGGGGTGGGTGTCCCTCTGCCCAGCCTGCACCCTCTCTAATCTGGGACCCCTCGAAGGATGTCCAGCTGGGATCGGGCCTAAATGGGGAGTCGGACATCCCTCTCACAATCTAGGACTGCTGGCTCCCAACTGCTCACCTGCCTGCCTGCCTGCCTGCCTGCCTGCCTGCCTGATAGCCCCTAACTGCTTCTGCCTGCCAGCCTGATCACCCCCTAACCACTCCCCTGCTAGCCTGATCGACACCTAACTGCTCCCCTGCCAGCCCAATTGCCCCCAACGGCCCTCCCCTGCAGGCCCAGTCACCCCTAACTGCCCTCCCTTGCCAACCTGGTTGCCCCTAACTGCCCTCCCCTGCAGGCCTGGTCGCCCCCAACTGTCCTCCCCTGCAGGCCTGGTTCCCTCCAACTGCCCTCCCCTGCAGGCCTGGTTCCCTCCAACTGCCCTCCCCTGCAGGGCTGGTACCCCCAACTGCCCTCCTCCGCTAGCCATCTTGTGTCCACGTAGGGGTGGCCATCTTGTGTGTTGGAATGATGGTCAATTTGCATATTACTCTTTTATTAGATAGGATAATAATAATTGTGTATCCTATTATAACTTAAAATAGTCTTCACAAGAACCTAGTCCCTTTCCTTGCATCCCAGCTCCTACAAATAGATTTAGGTTCCATTGCTTCCCCTACACTTGGTGGGTGATTACTACTTAGTGATCCACTTCTGAGTCATGGATTCTGTTATCTGGGGCGCTCCACATTTCACACACATCGGTGCAGGGGCCTTCTTTCTTATTGCCATGAAGAACGGAGGAGGCCACTGAGTTTCTCCCTCCCATGCCAGCTCACAGAATGGGCACTGATTAGTGACATTTGGCTGTCTGCTCACCAGGTGCTTTGTGTGCTGTCCATCTTATGGCTGTGTTCGATTTTTGTAGGTCCAATTTTGATGGCTTCTTTAGAGTGTATCTCATTCTCCATTGGGATACCAGAGAAGGCCACATGTGGGTGGGAGTGGAGATGGGACTCAAATATGGCTAAAGAGACCTGATTTATCTGAGTGACCTGTGACTTACAGAGCCCTCTGTCTTCTTACAGAGCAGAGTAGAGCTGCTAGACTCATTATTAGATCCAGACCAGGCACCTTTTTAAGTATACTATGTGTCAGGTGAAGGTGCTGCAGATACTCTGTGAGAATTGAACATTCAAACATCTCTAACTGCCTTCGTGGCTTTTTTTTTAATTGTTACTTTATTGTTGAAAGTCATATAGATATCCCGTGGCTTTTATTAAAGCAACCAAAGGGTTATCAGGACAGAAGGTAGAATATTCTCTAGAGACAAGGCATAATCATACACCCAGACTGACAGAGGAGCTGTCAGGCTCCTCACCTTGGGAAGACCATCTTTGGTGGTAATGTAATGGTCCTTAAAAGTTACCCTGTGCTGTGTTAGAAGCCAACTGCTCTTCTGGTCATGAATTCAAGATTCTTTAATAACTCAGTGCCTCGAGCCGCATGCCAGTTCTTTGGAATGAGGGACTGATGTGCTAAAACAAGGCATTACTGCTTTAACAAGTATCAAAGACATTAGCTACTTTCTCCTTAGTAATACAAATTACTCGTCCTTCACATCTACCTTTCTTTTCAGATCCTGAGATATTGTTTTAAAGATTAAAAATAATACTTTTTTCTTTGCTTTTATTTTTTATGATTATCATCTATTCTCAACTGTTTTAAGACTTTACCCATTAGGTTCCCTATCCTTGCCTCATCCAATCTTCCATTTTAAAGAAAATAAAATAAACCCTGTCATCTGGTATGAATTTGGGGGTATGGAAAGAAAAATGCTTTTGTGCCTGGCCTGTGTAGCCAAATGGTTGAACCTTGACATATGTACCAGGAGGTCACGGTTCAATTCCCGTAAGGGCACATGCCTGGGTTGTGGGCTTGATTCCCATTGGGGGGCATGCAAGAGGCAGCCAATCAAAGATTCTCTCTCATCATTGATGTTTCTATTTCTCCCTTTCTCTTCCTCTCTGAAATCAATAAAAATATTTAAATAAAATACTTTATTTTTGAGGGTATGTATTTTTTTAAAATATATTTTTATTGATTTCAGAGAGGAAGGGAAAGGGAGAGAGAGATAGAAACATCAATGATGAGAGAAAATCATTGATTGACACGCCTTCCACTGGGAATTGAACCCAGGACCCTTCAGTCCATAGGCCGACGCTCTTATTTACTGAGCCAAACTGGCTAGGACAAGAAACTATTTTAAATGAATCTTATTTTGAATGGCCCACAAGGTCCTGTGACAATAGCTAATTCTCACAACAGAAGGAAATGTGATGGAAAAATCACTTCCATGTACGGATGTTAACCATCAAGCTTCTTCTAGAGCTGGTTCCTTCATCCCCCCCCCCCCCCCTTTTTTAAAATTCTTTATTGATTTCAGAGCAGAAGAGAGGTGGGGAGTTATAGAAATATCAATTATGGCCCTAGATGGTTTGGCTCTGAATAGAGCACCGGCCTTCGGACTGAAGGGTCTCGGGTTCAATTCTGGTCAAGGGCATGTATCTCGGTTGTAGGCTTCTCCTCGGCCCAGGCCCTGGTCAGGGAGTGTGCAGGAGGCAACCAATCGATGTGTTTCTCTCACATCGATATTCCTCTCTGTTCCCTCTCTCTTTCACTCTCTAAAAATCAGTAGAAAAATATCCTAAGGTGAGGATTAAAAAAAAAGAAAGAAAGAAACATCAGTGATAAGAATCATTGATTGGCTGCCTCCTGCACATCCCACACTGGGGATCAAGCCCACAACATGGGCATGTGCCCTTGACAGAGAATCGAACCGCTACCTCCTGGTTCATAGGTCGACACTCAACCACTAAGCCACGCCAGCTGGGCCATTCTTTCCCTTTCTGTTTGAACATATAGTCCCCATGATGCTGACCTGACCCTTCCCGGGAGGTCTGCAGGGACACAGCTGTCCACTTGTCTCTTAACTGTAGGATAAGGAGCGTTTGGGCAAGCAGCTGAAGTTACAGGCCGAAAAAGAGGAAAAGGAGAAGCTAAAAGAGGAGGCCAAGCGTGCCAAGGAAGAAGCCAGGAGGAGGAGAGAGGAAGAGAAAGAGCTGAAGGAGAAGGAGAGGCGCGAAAAAAGGGAGAAGGAAGAAAAGGAGAAGGCGGAGAAGCAGCGACTCAAGGAGGAGCGGCGTAAGGAGCGGCAGGAGGCCCTGGAGTGAGTGTCCTCCCAGGGCGGCCTGAGCATTCAAGGGCCAGGCTGCTGCCCCTTCCCTCCCTTTCTATATCTTCCCTGAGGAAGGGATACAAAAAGCCTCTGCCCTGGAACCTCTGTCTTCCAGGGACACTGTGCAGACCCTAACTGACCTGTGGGTTCTTGTCCAGGAACGCAGGCTTTGTTTGTGTGCTTGGGGCACTGGTTGGCTAAAACTGAATTTCATGTCCCATAGAGCTAAGCTGGAGGAGAAGAGGAAAAAGGAAGAGGAGAAACGGCTGAGAGAGGAAGAAAAGGTAGGCATCCTCCCCCAGAACCTCCATGTTCTATTCTTTTTGAGAAATGGATCCTGAAATCCTCATAAGCAGGGTTTTTGCCTATTGCTGCCCAGTGTTCCATAGGTCATGAGAAGCCCAGTGGCCCCACAGGGACTGGCATGTGTGTGTACATATGTTTCTGTTGATTGTGGTCATGCTGGCCTATAACATGCCTGCTGGCTGGACACCCAGGCCCTTCTGTCTACAAGAGCACCTCTGACACTTTGAGATTGCTTGGTACCCAGTTGAGGGTTGATGGGTTTTGAAAGCTATCATCAAAGTAATGCTTTCAACTTAAAAATGTTCAGGGTTTGCCCTGGCTGGTATAACTAAGCAGTTAGAGCATCGGCCTGAGCACCAAAGGGTTGTGGGTTCATTTCCTAGTCAAGGGCACATAACTGGGTTGCAGGTTAGATATCTGGCTCCAGTTGGGGGGCATATAGGAGGCACCCAATCAATGTGTCTCTCACATCAGTGTTTCTCCCTCTCCGTGTCCCTCTCTGTCTCCCTCTCGTCCCCTCCTCCCCCTCCCTTCTACACTCTAAAAAGCAATGGAAAAAAATATCCTCTGGTGAGGATTTAAAAAAAACCCACAAGGTTGGGGTTTAGTTCTAGGGGACTTTGCGTTTTTGAAAACACACCATTTTTATTTCTTCATCTTCTATTATATTGCAGCGCATTAAAGCAGAGAAAGCCGAAATCACGAGGTTCTTCCAGAAACCAAAGACTCCACAGACCCCCAAGGTGAGCAGCAGCTTTATTTAGCCTTGCTTTTCATCTCTGTCAGGCTCTTCCTTTGGAAAAATAAAAAGCTGTTTTCTGAGCAGAGGGGCCTCCGCTTGCACAGGGAGCTTCTATTTCTGGTAGGGCCTGGAGATTCTCGTATGTCCTTGAAAAAGCAAAAAGTGGCACATTTGCTAATAAGACTGTCGCATGTTTAGGGATCGCTTCATGAAAAATCTTGTGTGAGTCACTCTATGGGGCAGGTTAAGAGAAGACCTAGTCCTTACCCTCTGGACTTTATGCACAAGATGGGAAGCAAGGTTAAGCATAAGACAAGAGCCCAGCCCTGACTGGTTTGGCTCAGTAGATAGAGCATCGGCCTGCGGACTGGAGGGTCCCAGGTTCGATTCCGGTCAAGGGCATGTACCTTGGTTGCGGGCACATCCCCAGTAGGGAATGAGCAGGAGGCAGCTGATGGATTTTTCTCTCTCGTTGATGTTTCTAACTCTATCCCTCTCCCTTCCTCTCTGTAAAAAAATAAAATATTTTTAAAAAAAGAAAAAAGATAAGAGCCCAGAGTTCTGTTTCTCCAGTCTGGCATCCAGTCACCCTCTGAAGTAGCTGCTTGTGCAGACCCCAGGTCCTCCCCCCTTCTCTTCTCCCTCCATGCTCCAGAAGTAACCCATCTTCCCCGATGCAAGTGTCCTTCCAGATCTTCCTTCATTTAGATCCCCTTGTATATTTGTGCATTTGTATACACATACATTAGGATCACTGAATATGTGATGTACTGCATTGTTTGCATAGCTATAACTTGGATTTTTGCCAGGTCGGCACATTTGGGTCTACTTCAGTTTTTTTTGTTGCTACATAATGTTTCATAATGTGGATGGTATCACAGTATATAGATCTATTCAACTATTGATCCCCATCAATGGTGCTGTGAATGTCACTCACCTGTCTCTGCTCAGGTGCCTTCCTTTTTATTGCTATGAGAGACAAAGGAAAGGAGAAGGGACACAGAGAGAGAAACATTGATTGGCTGCCTCCTGTACGTACCCAACAGGTGATCGAACCCGCAACCTGGGTATGTGCTCTGACCGGCAATTGAACCGGCAATGTAATGGCGCCCAAACAATTGAGCCACACTGGCCAGGACATGACCTTTTTTTGAACTTAACCAACCTGATAGGTAAAAAAAATTGATATATTTTTTTTACTTTATATTTTTCCATGACGGCTAGTGTAGTTGAACATCTTTTTTAATTTTTTTGCCATTGTATTTCTTTATAGGTTTGGCTTTTTATGTTGATCTTTAGGCGTTATTTATATAGCCAGGATTTTTATCCTTGGTGATATACACCACAAATACATTCAACCTGTTAACTTGCCTTTTAACTTGTTGTAATTTTTTGTTTTAATGTCAACATTTTTATTTTATGGCAGTTGGCTTTTGGTTGGAAAGCTTTAGCTACCCTGTGGTTGTAGATGCATTCGAATTTTTTTTCCAGGTTTTGTTTTAATTATTTTACTTGGGTGTTTTTGTTTTGTTGTTTTTTGTGTTCGTTTGTTTGTTTTGTTATGTCTAGTTCCTTATCCTAGCTGGAATTCTCTATGCCTGCGGTGTGGGGCATGGCAGGTTTTCCCATATGGATGCCCAGTGCTCCTAGTACCTGCTCATTAGTGAGAATAGTCAGCTGGTTCTTGTCCTCAGGTGCATGTTGGCATCACCAGGGAGCTTTAAAGAACACTGGGCTTGGGTCCCATCCCAGAGAACAGGGGCCTGCTGTGGGCATCAGGATTTCTGACAGTCCCCAGATGATCCTGTGTGGAGCCATGATGAGGCCACTGGCTTCAGTTGTTCTTTCCTTGCTGAGGTGAAACATTGGCTATCTTATGTTGAACTTAGATGTCAGCTGTCCTTCTGACTTCCCATGCCCTCGTGTGCTGCCAGCTTTGGGTTCCACTGACACAGACATTGAAGATGCTGAAGGAGCCGGCCAGCATGGCTCAGTGGTTGAACGTTGACCTATGAACCAGGAGGTCACGGTTCGATTCACGGTCATGACATATGCCTAGGTTGTAGGCTCGATCCCCAGTGTGGGTTGTGCAGGAGGCAACCAATCAATGATTCTCTCTCATCATTGATAGCCAATCAATGATTCTCTCTCATCATTGATGTTTCTATTTCTCTAGCCCTCTCCCTTCCTCTCTGAAATCAATAAAAATATATTTTTTAAAAAAAGATGCAGAAGGAGCCTGAGCAGGGAAATCAAACTTCTCAGAATTTACAGTGTGTGGTTCTTAGGACACACACACCAGTGTTTCAGGTTCATGTCAGCCTTCAGTGTTGAAATTGGCCCTGTGTTGATGGTCACCTTGTATCATAATGGTTGTGGCTCTTGGTAAGCTGGTCACTCTCCAGGTCTTGGTTTCCTCACCTAGGAGCTCAGGTCTTATCTTTTTTTTTTTTTTTTTTTAAAGAAAAGATTTATTGAGTATAATTTACAGTAAAATTTGCCATTTCCAGGAGTACTGTTGAATGAGTACTCATTGTATAAAGCCACACAACCAGTGCAATATCAAGATCTGCAGTGTTTCCATTATTCCTGATGGCTCCCTCATAGACAGTCTCCTCCTTCCCCCACCAGCCCCTGGCCACCACTACTCTGCCCCTGGAATTTTGCCTGTTCCAGAAACCTGTGTTAATGTCATCACACAGTATCTCTTCTTTGACTTGCCCACCTCAATGGATCTGAAATGCAACGTGCTGTGGCTCACCCATGCCTCTGCTGATGGCGTCCATCACCCAGGTGTGCCATCCCGTCTCATTTCCATTTCAGACGCTGGCCGGCTCCTGTGGGAAGTTTGCCCCTTTTGAAATTAAAGAGAACATGGTCCTCGCCCCTCTTTGTCGGACCACCTTTGACCAAGACCTCTGTGATCAGTTAGACCAGCTCCTGCAGCAACAGAATGGCGACTTCTCCTTCCTAAAAGATCTAAAAGGCCGGCGGCCCCTCAGGTCTGGACCCACCGTGGTTTCTAACCGGAATGCGGACATTTTTAACAGGTTAGTGCCTGAGAAAACCGTCCTGTGCTCGTTGGTGAAGTCAGAGCACAGCTGGCTGAGCTCTAGATTCTGGTTCACTGCTGACCCATTGTGGCCTGGGCCAGTCGTCTCCCTTCCAGGTCTCAGACCCTAGTTTCAGTGCTTTGTCTCATCTCTGTCCTGGCTTCCTGTGAGCCTCCAAAATCTCGGGTGTCCTTTTGGAGTGCAGACTGCCTATCCCGGTGTTCCAGTCTCTCCTGGGAGGGATCCGTTTGCATACTGGCCTCCCTGGAGGGGTGTTTCCCTGTTCTTGCTGATTCACTTACTACTCTCCATGGCCCTGCTCACAGACATGCCCTGGGGCAGCAACATGGTGGCACTTTCGTTTCTCCCTCCTTGCTTTGTGTCTCTGGAGTAAATGTTCCCTTAGCCTTCTTCAGGAGTAGGTGCTGCTGCTGCTTAATGGTTACCTGCCTTTGTAGACTGTTGGTGACCTGCTTCCGTGGGAAGATGGGGTGACCGCATCACCTGGGAGGCATATGAGTGAGTGCAGTGTCTTACTCCTCAGTGATGTGGTGATAGTGGAAAGCAGCAAAGTAGATGGCATTCCTGAAAGGAAGAAGTTTGGCAGGATGAAGCTCCTGCAGTTTTCTGAGAATCACCGACCAGCATATTGGGGGACATGGAATAAGACGACGACGGTCATCCATCCAAGGGACCCCTGGGCCCAAGACAGGGTGAGCATGCAAGCAGAAGTGCCAATGGTCTAGACCAGCCGTGGGCAAACTATGGCCCGCGGGCCGGATCCGGCCCGTTTGAAATGAATAAAACTAAAAAAAAAAAAGACCGTACCCTTTTATGTAATGATGTTTACTTTGAATTTATATTAGTTCACACAAACACTCCATCCATGCTTTTGTTCCGTCCCTCCCGTCCAGTTTAAGAACCCACTGTGGCCCTGGAGTCAAAAAGTTTGCCCACCCCTGGTCTAGACACACCTGTCTTTCTGTGTTTTCTTCTCAGTTTGCCTTTACACTGGTCTCTTTAATTCCGTATGTATTCTATTTTCTGCTCTGCCCTTTCCTCCCAACCCTGAGAGGTGGCAATGACGCACTGCATGTCTTGTTTTCTCAGAAGCTCCTGGACTATGAGGTGGACAGTGATGATGAGTGGGAAGAGGAGGAGCCAGGAGAGTCTCTCTCTCACAGTGAAGGGGTGAGTGCAGACCTAGAATGGTTGCAGCTTCCATCAGAGGACGCAACAGCCTTAGGCTGGATTCCTTTACATAGTTTCTGTGTTACCTGCAGAGTTGTCTGAAAATGTCAGCCAACAGTTTACATCTGGATTCCCAACTTCTCTTGGACTACCTTATTTGGCAACGCTAACCCGCTCACCAAGCAGTAGTGGGTTGTTACTGAGCAGTGTTGCCCCTTCTAGATGGGGCACATCCATTCTCTAGTTCACCCAGGCCCCCACCACTGCCTCTTGCCTTATTGGGTGACTTTATTGTTTGTGTTCTCCCCCTCACACACCCCATCCTCACACACTGCAATATAATCGGACTCGTTTATGGGGTTTTGGTTGATCCTCATGGTGTCTATAGGAACAACAGCAGTTTGTGGCTTTTTTTTTTCTTCCTTAGACATATACAGATTTAAATTTTTAATGAAGCATGTATTCTGTTTCCACGTGTGAACATACTTTTTTTTTCTTTGAGGATGATGATGATGAAGTAGAAGATGAAGATGAGGATGATGGTTTTTTCGTACCTCATGGGTACCTGTCTGAGGATGAGGGAGTAACTGAGGTGAGCGTATGCACAGGGAGGTGACTGGCTTGGAGAAGAGCCCAGTTGGGCTGGAGCTTGGTAGCTGCCTGGGGACAGTGCTCAAGGGTCGCAGTCCATCTATGGCCGGTCCCGCATGTATCTCACTTCTCATATCCATGAAGGTGAGCCCCAATGTGTGATTGGTTGTGGAAATGCTAGACCCTGAGCTGGAGTTAGTCTGGAAGGGTGGGAGAATTTGCAAAGGTGAGAGAAAATTCACTGTGATGGGAGCGCATGAGAAGAAACCCGGTCAGAGAGTTACTGTGGTTCGTTGGTCAGCTCACCGAACTTTTTTAAATATTTGTTTAGCTGAATGTAATTAGCATACATTTATTCCGTTTAATGAGTTTTAATGATTGACAATATTTGTGGAACCACCACTGGATATAAAATACAGAAGTTTCCATTTTTCCAGAAGGTTCCCCCATTTCCCTTTGAGTTTACCCCACCAACAACAGCAGCAACAACTTTCTAAATTTTGCCACATGGTTAAACTTTTGAGTAAGCCATTTTTGGGGCTCCAAAGGCCTATCGGTTGTGAAATGATTTTGTCTCAAAGTCATACTTGAAGGGCATGTGTCTCATACACATTTCCAACCAATGAGGCAGGCTGGTGTCCCCATAAGCATGTCTGCCTTAAAGAGTGGTATCATCTGGTGTGGGAGATGCCCAGCTCTGTGGCTGTACTGGGCATGTAATGTCGACCTGTTCTCTCACCTGCAAGGAGTGTGCTGACCCCGAGAACCACAAGGTCCGCCAGAAGCTGAAGGCCAAGGAATGGGACGAGCTTTTAGCCAAGGGAAAGCGGTTCCGCGTGCTCCAGCCCGTGAAGATTGGCTGCATCTGGGCGGCAGACAAGGATGGCAGCGCCGACCTGAAGGTGCTAGAGCAGTTCACGGCATGCCTTCTAGAGACAGTTCTCCCCGAGGAGGAGCAGACACCTAAGGCCTCCAAGAAAAAGAAGAGGGACCAGCACAGTGAGTGCTGGCTTGGGGCAGGGGTGGAAGGGGGTAGGGCTCCCAGTTGCACCCGAGGCCCAGATCTGTCCAGGGCCAAAGGCAGGCGACTTCTTAGGCAAGTGAATTAATAATTTAGAAGTTATTTCAACAAATCACAAAGGCTAGCACTCACTGGACACATCTGTTTCTTCTCTGATATTCACAACAGCAGTACAAGGCAGCTAGTTTAATTAGCCCATTTTACCAACAGGGACACAGACCCAGAGTGCTTGGTCCAGGGTCACTATCATTCCTAACTTCTGTGCCTCCTCACTATTCAAAGCTGGGGAGGACCAGTGACTCAGAATGAGAGTATGATGGCCACTACTAAGGAAACACAGGTGCATAAAGTCAGTCGCGATGGTTTTATCTGAATGAATCTGCCTTGTGAAATTTGGGCTTCACAGAATCTCTTCCAGATCAAGTTCATATATCTAAAAGCTATCCTTAAAAGGCCATCTGAAACTGATTGTGTCCCTCAATCTTGGTGACAGGTTCAGGAACCATGTGCAGTATTTATTGCTATTTTCCCATGTCTGACACCCACTTGTGTCCTCTCCTCTCCCTGCCAGTCTTGGCCCAGTTGCTCCCGCTGCTGCACGGGAATGTGAATGGAAGCAAAGTGATCATCCGGGAATTCCAGGAATGCTGCCGCCAAGGACTGCTTGGCAAGGACACGAGCAGTCTTGAGAGCAGCTCCGCCAGTCCTCCGAGCCCTGGCTCTTCCCGCCCGCAGACCCCCACCACCAGCGAGGACAATGCCGTCCCCTCCAAGGCCAGGCTCAAGCGTATTATTTCCGAGAACTCGGTGTACGAGAAGAGGCCTGATTTCAGGATGTGCTGGTACGTCCACTCACAGGTGCTGAAGAGCTTTGATCAGGAGCACCTGCCCGTGCCGTGCCAGTGGAGTTATGTCACTATGGTGCCCTCAGCCACCAGGGAGGACAGTGGCAGCATCCCCACCCCAGGGCCCAGCCAGGGGACACCCATCTCGCTAAAGAGGAAGTCAGCAGGAAGCATGTGCATCACTCAGTTCATGAAGAAGCGCAGGCATGATGGGCAGGTGAGCAGTGGGGTGCTTCAGGGCCTGGGTGGGGCAGGGAGGCCTCCAACGTGGCTTTTTTATTCTTACATTCACAGCAAAATTGAGGCAACAAAATTGTTCAAAATTGAGGGGAAAGTACAGAGATTTTCCATATTTCCTACCCCTCAACACACACATGCACAGCCTTTCTGGCATCAACATCCCCCACCAGAGCCCTATGCTCGTTAGAGTCAATGAACTCACGTTGATACATCATTAACATCCAAAGTCCATAGTTGACATTAGGATTCACTCTTGGTGTGGTACATTCTGTGGGTTTGGAAAATATGTAAGATGTATCCACCATTACAGTATTATACTATACTAGAGGCCCGGTGCACAAAAATTTGTGCACTGGGGGGGGAGAGGTGGTCCCTCAGCCCTGCCTGTGCCCTCTCGCAGTCTGGGACCCCTCAGGAGATAACGACCTGCTGGCTTAGGCCTGCTCCTGGGTGGCAGAGGGCAGGCCCAATCCCTAGGTGCAGCCCCTGGTCGGGCTCAGAGCAGGGCTGATTGGGGAGTTGGGGCGCCACCCCCTGTCATGCACAGAGCAGAGCAGATGGGGAGGTTGCGATGCCACCCCTAGTCACACTCAGGGTAGGGCCGATTGGGGGGTTGGGGCACCGCCCTCTGTCACACTCAAGGCAGGATCGATAGGGAAGTTGCGGCGCCACCCCCTGCCACGCACAGAGCAGGGCCGATCAGGGGGTTGGGGCACTGCCCCCTGCCATGCACAGAGCAGGGCCGATCAGGGGGGTTGGGGCTCCATACTCTGTCACACACAGAGCAGGGCCCATCAGGGGTTTGGGGAGCTCCCTCTTGTCATGCACAGAGCAGGGTTAATCAGGGGTTTTGGGAGCTCCCCCCTGTCATCCACAGAGCAGGGCCGATCAGGGGGTTGGGGAGCTGCCCCCTGTCACACACAGAGCAGGGCCCATCAGGGGTTTGGGGAGCTCCCCGTTGTCATGCACAGAGCAGGGCCCATCAGGGGGTTGGGGAGCTGCCCCCTTGTCACACACAGAGCAGGGCCAATCAGGGGGTTGAGGAGCTCCCCCCTGTCACGCACAGAGTAGGGCCAATAGGGGAGCTGGGGCACCGCCCCCTGTCACATACAGAGCAGGGCCCGTGGGGGGGGGGGGGGGGGCGGGTAGTTGAGGTGCCACACCCTGTCACACTCAGGGCAGGGCCGATGAGGAGGTATGGCTCTACCCCGTCTCACATAGAGCAGGGCCCGTGGGAGGGTTGGGGCGCCGCCACTGTCACACACAGAGCTGCAGGGCAATCAGGGGGTTGGGGCGCCGCCCTCTATCACCCACAGAGCAGGGCTGATCAGGGGGTTGGGGCGCTGCCCCCTGTCACACACAGAGCCGCAGGGCAATCAGGGGGTTTGGTCGCTGCCCCCTGTCACGCTGATCCCGGTGCCGGGAGGCCTCGAGGCTCTGCTGATCCCGCCCGGCAGGGTCACAGATCCGGGTCCCAGACCGCAGACAGCCTTGCCTGCTGCCGCCTGCCTTCAGTATGCAAATTAGCCACCATCTTGTTGCTTCAGGGTGGGGGTCCCACTGGGGTGCCTGGCCAGTCTGGGTGAGGGGCTGAGGGCCGTTTCCAGGCTGGCGGGCGACTGAAGCTCCAAACCTCTCCTTTTTTTCTTTTTTTTTTATTCTGGCATTTATTTACCTTCTATGGCTGTCACTGGAGCTGAGAGCCGGCTTTCTCTCTGAGGCTCGGCTGAAAGCAGGTTTCTGGCCTTTGTTTTCTGTATTCGAAACAATGTTGCGACTCCAGCTCTGAGATCCCGGCTGACTGACAGGAGGTTTCTGGAGTTTTGTTTATCTTCTATAAATGTTACTATGTTTCCAACTGAAGCTCAGAGGCCGGCGGGGAACGTTGGAGTCCGCAGCAAGCAAGCCTCCTGTTAGCTTCCAGCTGCCTGGCTGCCGGCCGCCATCTTGGCTGACAGTTAATTTGCATAAGGATATGCTGATTAGCCAATGGGAAGGGTAGCGGTTGTACGCCAATTACCATGTTTCTCTCTCTTTTTTTTTTTTTTCTTTTTTTTTAAATATATTTTATTGATTTTTTACAGAGAGGAAGGGAGAGAGATAGAGAGTTAGAAACATCGATGAGAGAGAAACATCGATCAGCTGCCTCCTGCACATCTCCCACTGGGGATGTGCCCGCAACCCAGGTACATGCCCTTGACCGGAATCGAACCTGGGACCCTTGAGTCCGCAGGCCGACGCTCTATCCACTGAGCCAAACCGGTTTTGGCTACCATGTTTCTCTTTTATTAGTGTAGATAGTTTCATTGCCCTAAGAATCCTCTCTTCATTCATTCTCCTATTCATTCTCCTCCCCTCCTAACCCCTGGCAACCACTGATCCTTTTACTATATCCAACGTTTTCTCTTTTCCAGAATCTCACATTGTTGGACTCATACAATATATAGGCTTTTCAGATTGACTATTTCACTTAGTTATTTGCATTTAAGCTTCCTCATATCTTTTCATTGCTTGATGGCACCTCAGTATATGGTCCTCACTTTAGGTCAGCATCTCACAGAGTTATAGATTTTATTGAAGGTGTGGTAAGAGCTGGATCTCCCGCTCAAATCAGAGCCCCTTTCAGGAGAGCGGTGCTGCTCTGGGAGCTGTGCTCTGAAGATATAGCTGTGGTGACAGAGGAGGAGAGTTGGTATACGCCCCTTTCACTCCCCGCTCCCACTCCCTGATCTGACATGAGTTACTATGAGGCTTAGAAAATAAAATCAGGGCTTGGAGGCAAGAGAAATTGCTCCTGGAATGTGGCAGTAAACCTTAAACTCACAGCAAGAGGGACTATCAGAACAGTCCAGTGTCAACTTGACATTCCCCAGAGCACCTACCCATTAGCACTTGTGTGCAAAGCTCTGCCTGCTTATGGATGCACTTGGTGCTGTGGGGAGCCCACTGGATGAGGAGGGGGCTCCAAACTCCCAAAAACTTCCCTCTCTGGGCCTGGGCCCAAAATGATGGGCTTCATTAGATCCATTAGGTGTTTGAGCCACACAGTATTTTTTGTGGTTGATGTCGTTGCTAACCCAGCCTTAGAAGGAACCCACATGTGGCTATTCTGGTTGAAACAAGCTGGGGACCCCGATTTGAAAATGGGTGGTAATGGAAGACACCTTTTGCGTGAACTCATAAGTAGCATTCCCAGGCCTCTGCCCCATCAGCCCTCCCTCGGTCACCTTTGTGCTGTTGTCTGCTTCATTGGGGTGGGGTAGAATCCCACACAGTTAGTGTGGGGGCTCAGCCGCATTTCTGAGCTTCGCTTCCCTTGTGGTCAACCTTGTCTGTGTTCATAACCCATGTTTCCCTACATGAAAAACTGGTTTTGCCCCATTACATTCCAGGCACTGTGCTAGGCATCTTATGTGAATTCCTGTGTTCAATGGTGGTAAGAAGCTTCATTCTCTAACTGAACCTCCAGGATAGAGAAATTAAGCCAGGGAGTGCTCTCCCAGGTTAGAGATAGATATGGGAGAAAGCATGTGCCTGGGAATCAGTGAAATGAGGCATGTCACCCGGTGATAAACATGCAGCAGCAGCCATGTGCAGTTGTATGGATTCCACTCCCTGTTACAGAAGCACTGCCCAGGAAAGGGGTTAAAAACCTTAGGAGATCTGGGTATGCTGGCCCCCATAACTGATTCAGCAGGTGGTTAGGTGGTTAAAGTCTGCATTTCAAAGCCCCTTCTCACGGAGTCCTTTGGAAAGAATCTAGGACCATAGCATAGGGCAGCATAGTGGGTGCTGGCTTTTTTTTTTTTAAATATATTTTTATAGATTTCAGAGGGAAAGGGAGAAGGAGAGATAGAAACATCAATGATGAGAATCATTGATTGGCTGGCTCCTGCATGCCCCCTACTGGGGATCAAGCCTACAACCCAGGCATGTGACCTTGACCGGAATCAAACCCGGGAGCCTTCAGTCCGCAGGCTGATGTTCTATCCACTGAGCCAAACCAGCTAGGGTGGGTGCTGGTTCTTTGGAATGTTCTAGGAGTGGATTTGTGGACATTCAGCCTCACCCCTGCTCCTTGGAATGCTCAAGTTTGGACACCCTGCTTGACAGCCCTGAGTCGCCAGGACTATGTCTGACCTCAGGTAACAGAGCTCCTATTTTGTGGGGGTTTACCTCCAGCAACTAGTCCTGAGCTCATGTAACATCCTAGTCCAGTAGCCGGGTCCTCCTGTCCCCCCCCCCCCCCCCCCCTTAGTCTGTGGCCAGCAGTAGCTGGAAAGGAATGCTCACCCCAGCCGACTTCCATTGGTGTCTTTCTGGACAAAATGCTTAGGCACAGCCACTGTGAGTTGCAAGAGAGACTGGGAAATGAGAACTGACCACCCTCCGCCCCTGCTTGGCGGGGGGGATGCATGGGTAAGGCCTGCTACCACATAGCACCGACACAAAGTGGGAGACAGGTACAACTTTCTAGAAGGGAAGATTGGAGGGGCATGTAGAACACTTCCCCCTACATTTTGATAAAGCTTGCGTATTTCTGCACCCTTGGAAGTAGTTGTAGCTAAACTATAAATGTGTGTGAGTGTTAAGAATATTTAAATCTTTATTTAGAGTTCAAAAATCATCATAAACCCTGAGTTTGCAAGTTATTATGATCTAGTTAGATAAACAGGCTAAGGTGAGACTTCAGCTCTGTCACCAAATGTCTCTGGCACCAGGGCGACCCAGATTTGTGGGCCTTGGTTTTATTTTAAAATGGGGAGAGGTTCTGTTTCTCCTTTCTAGTCAAATATATTCTACTAGAGGCCTGGTGCACAAAAATTTGTGCACTCGGGAGGCTGGGTGAGGGGGGTCCCCCAGCCCGGCCTATGCCCTCTCGCAGTCTGGGACCCCTCCGGAGATAACGACCTGCTGGCTTAGGCCTGCTCCTGGGTGGCAGAGGGCAGGCCCAATTCCTAAGTGCAGTCCCTGGTCAGGCTCAGAGCAGGGCCGACTGGGGAGTTGGGGCGCCCCCCCATCATGCACAGAGCAGGGTAGATCGGGAGGTTGCGATGCCACCCTCAGTCACGTTCAGGGTAGGGCCGATTGGGGGATTGGGGCACTGCTCCCTGTCACATTCAAGGCAGGGTCGATGGGGAGGTTGTGGTGCCACCCCCTGTCACACACAGAGCAGGGCCGATCAGGGGGTTGGGGCGCTGCCCCCTGTCACTCACAGAGCAGGGCCCATCGGGGGGGTTGGGGCTCCATACCCTGTCACACACAGAGCAGGGTCAATCAGGGGGTTGGGGAGCTCCCCCCATCACGCACAGAGCAGGGCCGATAGGGGATTTGGGGCACCGCCCCCTGTCACACACAAAGCAGGGCGGATCAGGGGTTTGGGGCGCTGCACCCTGTCACACTCAGGGCAGGGCCAATGGGGAGGTTATGGCTCTACCCTGTCACACACAGAGCAAGGCCCGTGGAGGGTGGTTGGGGCGCCACCCTCTATCACCCACAGAGCAGGGCCGATCAGGGGGTTGGGGCGCCACCACTGTCACACTCAGGGCAGGGCCGATGGAGAGGTTATGGCTCTACCCTGTCACACACAGAGCAGGGCCCGTAGGGGGTGGGGGGGGTTGGGGCGCTGCACCCTGTCACACACAGAGCAGGGCCGATCAGGGGGTTGGTGCACTGCACCCTGTCAAACACAGAGCCGCAGGGCAATCAGGGGATTGGGGAGCTCCCCCCTATCAGGCACAGAGCAGGGCTGATCAGGGGGTTGGGGCGCCTTCCCCTGTCACAAACAGAGCAGGGCAGATAGGGAGGTTGTGGCCCCGCCCCCGTCACACACAGAGCTGCAGGGCGATCAGGGGGTTTGGGCGCTGCCCCCTGTCACGCGGATACTGGTGCCGGGAGCCTCGCTGCTTTGCTGATCCGGGTGCTGGGAGGCATATTACCCTTTTACTATATAGGATAGAGGCCTGGTGCACGGTAGGAGCTGGCTGGTTTGCCCTGAAGGGTGTCCTAGATCAGGGTGGGAGTCCCCACTGGGGTGCCTGGCCAGTCTGGGTGAGGGGCTGAGGGCTGTTTTCTGGCTGGTGAGTGACTGAAGCTTCCAAGCGCTCCTTGTTTTCTTTTCTTTTTTTTTTATTCTGGGCCAGCTTTAGCTCTGAGGCTTCGCTGCTGAAAACATGGATACAATGTTTCGGTCTGCCTGGCTTTCAGTCTGGCTGGTTTCTGGAGTTTTGTTTACCTTCTTATTTGCAACATAGTATATAGTTGCTTAGACTTGCAGTTGAGAGGCCGGCAAGTGAGGCGGGGAACGTTGGAGTCCACAGCAAGCAATCCTCATGCTCGCTTCAGTGCCTGGCTGCCGGCCGCCATCTTGGCTGACAGTTAATTTGCATATACTCACTGATTAGCCAATGAAAAGGGTAGCGGTCGTACGCTAATTACCATGTTTCTCTTTTATTAGTGTAGATGATCAAAACAAAACTAAAACCCCAGCTGGTTTGGCTCAGTGGATAGAGTGTCGGCCTGTGGCCTAAAGGGTCCCTGGTTCGATTCCAGTCGAGGGCACATGCCCAGGTTGCGGGCTTGATTTCCAGTATGGGGTGTGCAAGAGGCAGCCAATCAATGATTGTCTCTCATCATTGATGTTTCAATCTCCCTTCTCCCTTCCTCTCTGAAATCAATAAAAATATATTTAAAATGAAACAAAAAACAAAACTAAAAGACTGGTGTTATACAGCTGTAGTTCTTGACAGTTGCCAAATATCTAATTCCTGCCCATTTTACATGTTCCCCCTTTTCCATCTCTGCATCTACCACATGCGGCAGTGACAATGGGGTGACAAGCTTTCCCATTACAATAAGCTGCTGACAGCTCAGCACAGTGGATTCAGGTGTCATCCTAAATTCCCACTGTAGAATATTTTACAGCCTGTCCTGTGTCTGGAGAGTTATGGATAGTGGTTCCACTATAATTGTGTTTCCTGTCTTCTGTTCAGCCCAGTGACCAGGGGAGGCTATGAAGAAATCCCTCTGTTCCTTTTGCTTAATAGACCCAAACCAACATCCCCAAATCCACATAGTTGAGAGCTGAGCTGTCTGTTCTTGGTCAGTCAGTTCTTTTTTTTTAATTCTCACCCAATGAAATTTTTGCATTGATTTTTAGAGAGAATGGAAGAGAGAGGGAAAGACAGAAATATCGATGTGAGAGAAACACATCGATTAGTTGCCTCCTGCACTCACTCTGACCAGGGCCTAGGCAGGGGAAGAGCCTGCAACTGAGGTATGTGTCCTTGACCAGAATTGAACCCGGGACCTTCAGTCCACAAGCTGACGCTCTATCCACTGAGCCAAACCAGCTAGGGCGGTCAATCACTTCTTTAGAATAGTTAGAAATCGCCGTCAGCATCCTTAGGTGGCAGCTCCTGCTTTTGCTGTGGGACCATTCCTATCTTAGTGACGCTCCAGCCACCAAAGAGTCTGGGCATGGAGCGTACACACCAGGAACTGTGATGCTGCAAACTTGAGCCCAGTCTGCCAGCCAGGCCAGGAACCCAATGTGCAAATCTTACTGCTCTGTCATTCTTTTCCCAGGCAAATGGAGATTTTTGTAGCAGAGGAATTTCAAAGTGTTTTCAGAAGTAGCCTCTCTGTTTAAATAAGTCTGTTCCTGCCTCCTCTGCTAGTTAGTTCCCTTTGTTCATTTACAGAGAAAGTGAGCCCTTGTGTGGATGGTTGGTGTTTAAAATCAGTCCTGCTACGTTCCACCTTGTCTTTCTGTTCCCTCTGCTGAATGCCAATGAAAACAGCCCAGGAATCTTTGTTGGAAAGTCTAGCCCCAGTAGAGGCCTTCCCGCTGTCCCCTGTCCTTCCTGACTTCTGTCCACAATTGCCCAGATGATAGTCACGCTGGCCAAACTGGTCTAAGCATAAATTGAGTTGTCAAGCATCAGGCAGAAGGTACAGAGAAAGCACTGACCAACTGGGCTCTCAATCGTTTATTTCAAATAATAAATTCCAAGAAACTGTATGCTTTATCAATTTTTCTTTCAAACCAACCCAGAAACCCAGAATTCTAATTTGAAAACAGTTCACAAATTATTTTTGTGATAAGGTAAATATGATAATGGTAGTTTTCAAAGCTCTGAATTAGTTCATTGAAAGGAACTTGCCAAGGTTTGCTTGGTCATCAGCTATCAAATGGACTCCTCCATGAGTTATTTATTTATTTTTTTTAAATATATTTTATTGATTTCTTACAGAGAGGAAGGGGGAGGGATAGAGAGTTAGAAACATCGATGAGAGAGAAACATCGATCAGCTGCCTCTTGCACACCCCCTACTGGGGATGTGCCCGCAACCAAGGTACATGCCCTTGACCGGAATCGAACCTGGGACCCTTGAGTCCGCAGGCCGATGCTCTATCCACTGAGCCAAACCGATTAGGGCATCCTCCATGAGTTATTAAAACGGTAGAGGAGCCCTAGCTGGTTTGGCTCAGTGGATAGAGTGCCAGCCTGCATACTGAAGGGTCCCAGGTTTGATTCTGGGCAAGGGCACATGCCCAGGTTGCAGGCTCGATTCCCAGTAGGGGGCGTGCAGGAGACAGCCAATCAATGATTCTCATCATTGATGTTTCTGTCCCTCTCCCTTCCTCTCTGAAATCAATAAAAGTATATATATTTATTTTTTAAATTTTTTTATTGATTATAGAGAGGAAGGGAGAGGAAGAGAGATAGAAACATCATTGATGAGAGAGAACCATGGATCGGATATCTCCTGCACGCCCCCCAGTGGGGACCAAGCCTGAGACCCAGGCATGTGCCCTTGATCGGAATCGAACCCGGGATCCTTCAGTCCGCAGGCCAAAGCTCTATCCACTGAGCCAAACCGGCCAGGGCAAAAAGTATATATATATTTTTTTAAATATTTTTTGATTTTTTTACAGAGAGGAAGGGAGAGAGATAGTTAGAAACATCGATGAGAGAGAAACATCGATCAGCTGCCTCCTGCACACCTCCTACTGGGGATGTGCCCGCAACCAAGGTACATGCCCTTGATCGGAATCGAACCTGGGATCCTTCAGTCCAGAGGCTGACACTCTATCCACCGAGCCAAACCAGCCAGGGCTATATTTTTTAAAAAATGGTATAGACACGTGTAGCAGGAGGGGTTACACACTGGTCTGCCCAAAGTGCCCATGCTGATGACCTGTGATCCCTTGCCTGTTCAGGTCGGAGCTGGGGACCTGGATGGCTTCCAGGCAGACACGGAGGAGGAGGAGGAAGAGGATGGTGACTGTGTGATGATGGACATCTCGGATATTGCTGGTGAGAACAGCCCCAGTCCCTCTTCTCATGCAGGCTGGCAGCAGGGGGAAGAGCACTTGCACTGTTACCTTTTCACTGGCTCTCTTTTGTACATAGTGGGGGTTGAGTTAAAAGATTGTGAAAGGCCCTGGGCGGGCTGGTTTAATGGTGTGGGTGGGCAGTTGGGTCCAATCCAGGCCCTGGAGGATCTGACTTTGTTTCCTAAGCTACATTTAGGAAACCAAAGAACTGAAGGTTGGTTGCCACCTTGGTGGGTGATGGATGGGCTGTGTTAGGAAGAGTCCTGGAGTTGGGGGTCCTGGCACAAGTGAGGTACCTCTGAACTAAGCTGCTCCAGGGAAAAAGAAGCAAGCAGTGATGCGAGGCTCGGGGAGCCTGATGTCCGGTGATCCTTGACAGAGCCACTTGGCTTCGGTGTCCTAGTTTCTTCCCCTTTGCCATGGGGCCTCGGGCCTAGATTTGGCTTTTCCCCTGAGTGAGCTGAAGAGGGGACAGGGAGTACATGTGTCTAGAAAAAGGAGACGGGTCTGGGGGCTACAGCCATGCTTCTTGTCTAACCACGGTCGGATCAGGAGATCTTACCCCACGAAGGCTCTCAGAGTTGTTTCAGGCCCTGGTGACACAGGTACAGACACTAAAGCCCCTACCTCTCTTGCCTTGCAGAGGTCCAGGACCCTTGTGTAACCACTCCCAGTGCTGGAAGGCCTGTGGGAATGGACACCAGCGAGAGCCCCATGCCCTCCAACTCACTCAGCCCCTCCTGAGCACCCCAAACTGGCTGGCGTGTGTATGTAGAATGGTTAGGGTTTTCTCAGATGCTTCTCAGATACTTGAAAGTCCTATGATTCCTGTGTAAAGAGCACTTTGTCCTGCTTCGCATACGCCCCCTCAAGGGTTGGAAAGTATATAGGATGCTTGATTCATTCTTTTTTATATTTGTAAAAATTTCCCCTCGAAGCTGCATACTAATCTGCCCTTTAATAAAGCATTATCGCAGTGTGTTGGCCTGTACGGGGAATCCCAATTGTGCCCTAAGGATCCTGAGCAGGCACTATGATGAAATGCTTATAAATGAACTGGAGCCCTGCTGGTGTCGTATGGCACCAGGACTGACATGGATATGTATAAACTTATTGTCTAGCCCTGACCTGGTGTGTCTGTCATCTTTTCAACATATCGTCTGTGAGTGGGTGTGTACCTTCACCTGTGGCCTGAGCCCTATGTTGTGCTCGCAAGTGTCCATTCCTTCTACCCCACACGTGGTACTGTGGCATCTGTATCAAGCTTTCCACTTTGCAAAAGCACTGTCTCAACACTTTGTTGTAATGACTAGTTCAGGGTGTAGCTTCTCAGCGGGTGCTTGTGCCCATCAGCTCTTCCTGCCCCTTGGGAAGTGAGCAGGGCATATTTTGCGTTTCTAAGCCCTGAATCCTGGCTTCCAGATGGACTTCAGGGTCAGGCCACATCACAGGAGAGTATTGAAATAGTGGAGCCAACTAAAGATGCTGGAGCCTTGGTCCATGAGGCCCTGGAGCGGCCCCACATTGGGGCAGTGATAGTCCCACAGAGGCATTTGAGCATGTGTGAGCTGAGATTTTGGCAGAGTTCACATACTCCATCCAACCTGGACTCCTGCCGACCCCTCATATCTAGACAGTAGAGGGTTGATTTTGTTCCTACTGCCCCCACGGGAGAAGAGCCAGCAGGCATATCAGTGTGCAGAACAGTTTATATCAGCTGGATACAACCAAACAGGGCAACTGAACCCTGTGGCTGTGTGGTGGCCAAGACTCCTCAGGTTTTCCGCTCCCACAAACACCCTGATCCTCCTCCAGGAGCCCCATAAGGATGGGGCTGAGAAACACCCCAGTTGCAGGTGAGAACATGAGCCTTGGCCAGAACCTCCCACTGGAGGTAGGGTGCAGCTGAATACAGGCTTGTGCTCAGGATAGAGGCACATGTGTTAAACCTGTGGACACAACTCCCTGTAAAGTATCCTCAAGCCTGTTTTAGTTGGGTATCTGACAACTGACAGTTGAATCCTAGCAGCAGTCGGGGACAGGGAAGGGATGGATCTAAGTGACAGGGTGAGACCATGCTGGGTTCCCAAGATATGGCAGCAAAAGAGACAGGCCTAGGTCCAACATCTGCTGGTGGCCTATGTGTGAGGCGAGGGCATGCATGGGGGCAACTTGCTTGCTGAGGTTACAAGGGATTATTGCTTTTGAAATCACATTTGGGGCCTTGAAGCTTCATGTCTGTCACATAGCTGGCAGTGGCCAGAGGACCAGCCACCCAGGTCTCCATGCAGGGGAGAATCTAACAGAAACCAAGCCAGCAGCCCACCTGGGGCTGAGCGGGGAGGGGACGATCCAGGTGAGTGATTGAGGGGGCATCTCCCAGCCTGGCTATGACCAGGAGTACCTTTGACACTCCTGGCCTTGGTTTCCTTTTTAGTTCCCTGTAGCTGTAACCCCGTGGTCGGCAAACTGGCTCACGAGCCAGTGCAGCTCTTTGGCCCCTTGAGTGTGGCTCTTCCTAAGCCTTAGGAGTACCCTAAATAAGTTAGTAACAATTGCCGAAACCAGTTTGGCTCAGTGGATAGAGCGTCGGCCTGCGGACTGAAAGGTCCCAGGTTCCATTCCGGTCAAGGGCATGTACCTAGGTTGCGGGCACATCCCCAGTAGGAGATGTGCAGGAGGCAGCTGATCGATGTTTCTCTCTCCCTTCCTCTCTGTAAAATATCAATAAAATATATTTAAAAAAAAAAAAGTTAGTAACAATGTACCTACCTATATAGTTTCAGTTTAAAAAATTTGGCTCTCAAAAGAAATTTCAATCGTTGTACTGTTGATATTTGGCTCTGTTGACTAATGAGTTTGCTGACCACTGCTGTAACCCATCACTACAAATGGTGACTTAAAAAAAAAAACTTGCCGAAACCAGTTTGGCTCAGTGGATGGAGCGTCGGCCTGCGGACTGAGGGGTCCCGGGTTCGATTCCAGTCAAGGGCGTGTACCTGGGTTGCGGGCACATCCCCAGTGGGAGATGTGCAGGAGGCAGCTGATCGATGTTTCTCTCTCATCGATGTTTCTGAACTCTCTCTCTCTCTCCCTTCCTCTCTGTAAAAAATCAATAAAATATATTTTAAAAAACAACAACAACAACAACAAAAACTTGTTCTTACAGTTCTGGGTATCATCAGACATGGGTCTCACTACTTTAAAATACAGATGTGAACAGGGCTGGTTCCTTCTGGAAGCTCCAGGAGAGAATCCATTTCTGTGCTTTTCCAGCTTCTAGAGGCCACTGCATTCCTTGGCTTGTGGCCTTTTTCCATCTTTGAAAGCTGCAGTGTAAGCATCTTCCCATCTCTTCTACCTCCTCCTTCAACATATAAGAACCCCTGTGATGACAATGGCCCATCTGGAAAACCCAGGACAATCTCCCATCTCAAGGTCCTTAATCACACACAAAGTTCCTTTTGTCACATAAAGTAATATTCACAGGTTCCAGGGGTGAGGACGTGGACATCTACAGGAACCGTTCTGCAGGGCCTAAGAGGCCCTAGCCCCACAGCCCAGGATCCCTGGGGCACCCTCCCTCAGCAAGGTGGGCTCATCCACCAAGGTGGGCCCTACAACACATGGCTGAAATTCACCACCAGGAGACTAGTCAAACAGCCTGTTTATTTGGATTCAGAACTTAGTGTTACAGAACTCTGCCCAGGCCCAGCATCTCTATCTTATGCCACTATCACCAGCAGTTCCACAGGACAGCCTCAGGGCCAGCCATGGGGCCTGGACCCAAGCTGCAGGCCTATTCCTATCCAGGGAGGTGCCCAGGTCTGTCATGCCTGGGGTTCCGTTAATTAGGTTAAATAGCAGCTGGAGAATGCTACCAAGGACAGCACAGCAGCTGTTGCTTGAAAGCCCTCAGTGGCGGTCACAGGCCAACCAGTCGCTCTCCCTTGCCCATGGGCTGGGCAGTCCCAGAGGAGGCTGGAAGGCCTTGAAGTGGAGGGAGAATGAGGACGTAAGCAGAGGTGGAGGAAGCAGGAGACAGACCCATGGGGGCTGAAGCCAACCCTGCTTTTATTTCACGAGAGCTTCTCGATGGCCAACAGGAGCTCGGGCTTCAGGATAGATGAGTCTGGCTTAGCCCCCGCGGCCTTAATGTCCTCTAGCACCGCCATGTCCCACGAGAAGGTCAGGAGGGCTGAGGGCACCTGTGGTGGGGAGAGAAATTTCAGCTTTGTTCTGGCCTTTACATGACAAAGCTCATCTCTTCACCTTCAAATCTTTGTGTTGGAATCAGGGCCACACACTCCCAGGACTACTCCCTGCTGGTGACACCAGGACGGCCTTCACAGTCGGTCCATTCCTGAACCAGTGGCTCCTCCTACAGAGGACCCTGGCGCAGGGACACCTCAGATTTGGCTAAGACTATCTCAGTGCTAGGCAGCCGTCAGGAAATCCCCACATTTTCAATCCCATCTGGGTCCTGCTCCTCAGAGGACTCGAAATGACACACTTGCTACCTTCCTTTCCATTTTAAAGGTGGGAAACTGAGGCACAGAGAAGTTACTCAGGGTTACACTGCTAGTAAAGGGGAAGGTAGGACTGAGGGAGCCTGGTTCTGGGACCCCTGCTCCTAGCACCACCCCATACTGAAGAGGGCCGCCCTCATGGGGAACCTGTGCAGATTCAACAAGAACCTGGAGATCCAACATGCGGGAGCTCGTCACTCACCAGCCCACACTCGTTGAAGGCCAAGTTCTCATCCTCCGACAACTTCTGCCCACACGAGGCCAGCAGCTCAAAGGGCAGCCAGTCGTTCTGCAGGGCCTCCCGGACAAAGCTATACAGTGCTGCCACCCGCTCCCGGGCATAGAAGGTCCCTGAGGGGTGGAACAGTCAGCGTGGGGCCGGAGATCCTGAGAACCCCCAGCCCAGACAAGCTGCGCCCAGAGCAGCTCAGACCAGAAAGGCCTTAGACTCCTGCTGGAGGCACAGCAACCCACAGCTGCAGTTGTACCACACCCAACTCAGCCCCATCAGCAGACACCACCTCCCAGGCCTCACCCTGCCCAGGGGAAGCACACACCCTGGAGGAGGCAGCCATCAGGGAGACGGACACGCAGCAGTGTGTAAGTGTACTTGCGCATCTCCCTCTGCTCCTCCTTCTCCCGCATGGCCTTGGTCCGCAGCATGCTCAGCCGCTCCACCGCCTCAGACCTGAGCTTCTGCTCCCGTTTGGCCTCCTCAGTCGTGAGGTTGAAGAAGTCAGGGGGCAGGTCAAACTGGGAGGCCATGGGTGAGGGCCGGAAGACACGGCGTTGGCGGATCAGTGTGGCCCGCACAGGCTCGCCGCACAGCAGCTGCTCCTTGTGTCTTTCCAGGCTCTCAGGTTTGGCCAAGGCGGCCTCGCTTAGCACGTAGAACTCTTCGGGGCCCTCTGGGATACGCAGGGATGTCATTGTGATGTCACTGTGCCACTGCAGGAAGACCCCGCGCTGGACCCCCCCCCGCCCCCCCACTCCCACCTTTCAACTTAGCCAAGGCCCTTCTCTACCCAGCTTACCCTGATCCGGAACTGGTAACAATGTCTTCTGGAAGCCAATGGCCTCAAAAAACTCGTGGGCCCCTTCCAGACAGTTAATGCGCTCCTAGGAGCAGAGCCAGAAGTCATGCAGGACCCTTGGGCCTCCTCAAGCCCAACCAGCCTTGCTGCCCAGCCCATTCCACCAGGCCCAGCATCCCCCTCTTTTAGAGCAGCTGCTGCCCACTGGAGGGGATGAACCCCCACAAAGCTGCCTAAGGACAGGCTTTCACAGCTGGTAACAGAGGATGTGGGACCCCAACAACAGGTGAAGAGGAGCTAAAGAGGCAAAGAACAGCATGGGGGTTGGGGGGGGCAGAAACCGGGGGAGGGCTGCATATGGGGGGTGGGGTAGGCAGTGGGTGTCCTGCCAGCAGCACAGGTAACATGGGCCAGGGTGGCGGAACCTCTTGATTTCTCCACAGAAGCCAGAAGTCTGTTTGTATAAGAAATAGCCCCAGTGCTGATGTGATCCCAATTAAAAAAAAGTCAAAACATGCCTCGGGTGGTGGGGAATGCAGATTAAATATAGATGAGGTGTATGACCTATGTTCATAAAACCCCCTCTCCACGTGCCACCTCTGCCTACCTCAACCGGAAACCCCTGGAGGAGTGCTCCCACTGGCCCCACCGCCAGACTGGGCCCTGTGTAACTGGAGGCCCGGCCACGCTGGCTACACAGGCTAAAAGTCACTCAGCACAGCCCTCACCTGGAACACCTTGTTCTGCAGCTTGATCTTCCGGTACTTCTCCTCCTCGGGGTGCAGATGGATATTGTCCAGGTACCTAGGGCAGAATTGGGGATCCGGGACAGGCCAGGGTTGTCTGACTGGCTCCTCTGTACCTCCCACCCCCAGATGGATAGCAGCTCAGAGCCACACCCAGGCTTGTGGTAAGAGAGATGTTGGGAGGTGGGGGGTGCCATCACACCTCGGACACCTCATGGAGCCTGACCCCTGGTGCCAACAGTCTGGGCCTGCATAGGACACCACTGCCCCCACCACCATTGCCACCTGGGGCCTATCGCTGTTCCTGCCTCCACTGGAGGACACCAATGGGGGACAGGGCCAATGGGCCACCAGTGTCGGCTTGGGGGCTCATGAGCAAAATGGACTTCCAGCCCTGGCTGGGTAGCTCAGTTGGTTAGAGAACCGTCCTAATACGCCAAGGTTGTGGGTTCGATACCCAGGCAGAGCACATACAAGAATCAACCAATGAGTGCATGAATAAGTGGAACAACAAATCAATGTCTCTCTCTCCTCTCTCTCTGTTTCTCTCTCTATCCCTTTCTCTCTCTCTCTCTGTCTCCCTCTCTCTCTCTCTAATCAATAAATAAAATTAAAAACAGACTTCCAGCACTCCCCGACCTACTCAGTCAGGGAAGTGGGGTGGGAACTCACCTACTTCCCATTCTTCTGATGATCCCAAAGGGAAGCCAGGGTTGGAAATCCCCAATTCTGTAAACCCTTTCGTTTTACAGACAAACAGAGGCCCCAAGAGGCCAAGCCCCTTTCTCATGGGCTCAGGGGCAGTGAAGGGTGGGGCCTGGCTCCCAGGGCCAGGATCCTTCTGGGCCCCCTCAGCAGGTTATGCTGGAAGCCCAAGAGGCTGGCCCCCCAGTGGGGGGAGAGGGCACCCACTCACTTGGCGATGGTGTCCACACCCAGCTTCACCCTGTCCCGGTCTTTGTTGAACGTGTGGATCTTCATGATGGAGGCAGCTACTGGGTCAGTGGAGAAGTGCTGGGAGGAGTGAGGAAAGCATGTCAAAAAGTGCTTACCTCATGGCCTGGAGGCCTCACTACTCAGGAGGCAGCAGTAATAATACTAATAACAGTCTCATGGTGGACCGGCCAGTAGTATTTAACTCAATTCTATGGGCTCAGCAGAAAAAAAGAAGAAAAGCCCTTTGACAACTCCTTCCTGGGCCTCAGCTCTACCCTCACCTCTAGGGAAGATGGGGTCGTCGACACCCCAGAATATGCAATAGAATTATGGCTGCTGACCAGCAGACCTTAAAATGGGACATTAGCCTGGACAATCCTGCTAGGCCAGGGTAATCATAAGAGTCCATCAGGAGAGAGAAGCAGAGAGATGGCAGCCGGACAAAGACTTTGCCTGGCATCGCTAGATGTGAAGGTGAAAGAAGGAGCCACATAATACAGGTGACCTAGAAGCTGGAAAAGGACAGGAAATGAACTGTCCACAGAGCTTCAGGAAGGAATGCAGCCCTCCTGCCACTGGTGAGAGCCATGTCACACTCTGGCCAGAATTCTAAGAGACTAGACGTCTATTTGAAGTCCCCGAGTTTGTAGTAATCTGTTATGATGGTTAATGAGAAACTCAGACCCAGGGCACTTCCAAATTCAGTTTTAAAGAAAGAAAAGTAACGCTGGAGTTCTTTTTGTACTGATATAATAGCTGGCAGTTCCTATGTTAAACGTGAGTGGTATGTTACCTTTTATGGAAAACAAAACAAGTGAAGGGGAGATACAAGTATGTCAGTAGTTTGTTCATATTTGAAATGTCTCTGAAAAGGAACTTAAATCACCCAGAAGTTGCATCCTGGAAGGGTAGCTGGGAGGTGGGGGGAAATGGTTTTTGTCTGCCTACCCTTTTTGTATCCTGAATTCTTATCACAAGTAAGCATTACCTCTTTGAACAAGTGACAACAGACACAATATACACAGGTGAAGACACTATGAAGGATCTGTACCCCCCGGCCTTACTGGGGCTCACTGAAGGCAGCCCTGACCTGAAACCTCTAGGTGAGGGATGGGGGCACGGGGCCTCTACTCACTGAGAGAATGGCCTCCTTGATTCGGGTGTCCCGCTGGTCCTTCCTCAGGATGGCCCCTGTGAGCGGGCAGGTGAAGTACACTCCAGGCGCCGCCAGCTGAGTTGAGCCTTCCTCTTTGGGCTCAGCTACCTAGGGCGATGGGGATGAAAGTGTCTGAGCCTAGACAGTGGACAGAAGCCACCTCAAGTCACTGAGTGCCACAGCCTTGAAAGCATGGCCCTGGGAGTCAGACGTCCCTGGTCCCAACACTGTCCCCTCTACCATGAAACACCTTGGCCTGTGACCGAGCCCCTCTGAGACTATTTTCTCATCTGTGAAATGTCTCTGCGGGACCAGCTCAGAATCCAACAAGGTAAGGAAGGAAGGAAAGAAGTGTGTAGCAGCCTTGGACACAGCACTCAATCAATGGCTTCCGCTGTTCCGGTCCCTGCTACCTGGTAGAGACGGGCTTTGTGGTGGGAGCCGAAACATGGTGCCCTGGATGAATCCTGGCCTTTCTCTGAGCCTCAAGTCCTAGGCAGTATCTAGAGTCTCTTCCACTCTAAAATCCAGTGAGAATTCAAGGGGTGAACTGCAGGACCATCCTTTCTGCAGAGCTCTCTCCTTCAGGAAGGCCTCTGATTCCACCAGTCTCCAGAGAGCCCTCCCACCTCCCAAGAAGGCTACAGAGGCCAGTGCTTTGGAGTCCCAGAGACGGTCCCCATTCTGTCCCTGATGATTTTGAGGTACAGGACTAAGGACAGCTGTCTTCACCTCTCTGAACCTCAGTTTTCTCTTCTGAAAAGTATGAACTATAACAGCATCCACCCTCATGGGATTAGGAAGCCGGGGGCGGGGCGGGGGCTAGGGGGGAGTGAACCAACAAGCTAATGAGGTCCAATCCTACCCTCAACACCCAAGCCTGGCATCATCAGGTGCTGAGCGTGGAGGTCCCAGTCAATACTGCACTCAACCACAACCTGCCTCCACCTTTCAAGGCAGGGTTCCCCAAGGCCAGAGGTGACCTCTGTCCACCCTGACATCTCTTCTGCATCCCCACTGCCCCAGCACCAGGTGTTTACAGCCCTGGGCTGGGCACTTAGCTGGTGATGAGGAAATGGCCGATTAGACAAATGCAGGCAAGAACTTGGGGGGGCGGGATCCCAGCTCCCCTGCCCCAGGTCACCCCTTGGAGTATCATGCTGCCCTGTGGATGCTTTTACCATGTTAGTCCCTGAGGCTTGCGAACTCCCGCTGACAGACGCTTCAGCTGGAACTTCCTTTCTCACTGGAGGAAGAGGCAGAGAAGGGTCAGTGTGTGCCCCACCGGGGCTGGCCCTCAAGTCCTAGTCCTTCTAGCTTAAGGTCCTGACCCATCTTCCTGCAACAAAGCTCCATGCCCCCAGACTTCACCTGACCACCTGATGATGACTTTCAACATCCTCCTCCTCCCTCCCTTCCTTCTTCAACCTCCCTGACATACATGGCACCCAGACGACATCAGACCCTTATTCCTTTTCACCCTTAATTTCCCCACTCTCACAGCTGTGATTTTAAAGCCCCTCAAAGTCATGGGGGTTATGTAATTATTTTCATCCAGGGCCAAGCACAGGATCTGAGGCCTGTGAACAGGCCTCAAGAATGAAGGGGCAGAGGCCTCACTCCACCTCCACTCGCCTCCCCCCACTGCAACCCAAGGACAGCGCAGGTCACCCTGGTTCCGGATGAGGTCCTGTGACGTGGGGCCCCGAGCCCTGGGCTGCTTCTGCTCAAGTCGGGCCAGGGCTGCTGCTGCTGCCATCTGTGCCTCATTGGTGGGTCCCTGGCGGGGCTGCTGGCGTGCCGGCTGGGTGGTTTTTTCTTTGGGGGCCTTCTCCCTGGGGAGAGACATAGGGGAAGTGAGGTGATGTGGGGTCAGACAGAAGAGCCTCTGCCCCTCTCCCATTTCTACTCCTGCTCCATCAGACAGTCACGTCCCTTTTTCCCAGGCCCCCACTCTGCCCCACCCCAGGGTTCTAACAGACAGCAGAACCACTGGGGCAGATTTCACTCCCAGCTCTGCCCCTTTGGGCAAGTCCTGCAGTGGCCTGGATCTCAGAGTCATCATCTGTTAAATGGGGTAACAAGTAACAGCACCCACCCCTACAGGAGGGCCATCCTGGTGAAGCGTATGTGACAGCACCCTACTGTCTTCAGGAACTGATGAGACTCAGGCGTCACTCCTCTCCTTGCTCCCTCCTAAGCATCTCCACCCTTACTGTCTAAAACAGTGAGCAGTTGCAGGTTTTGTTGTTTTTTTTTAAGAATATCTTATTGCCCTAGTTGCTTTGGCTCAGTGGATAGAGTGTTGGCCTCTGGACTGAAGGGTCCTAGGTTCAATTCCAGCCAAGGGCACATGCCTGGATTGCAGGCTCAATCCCCACCCCCAGTAAGGAGTGTGCAGGAGGCAGCCAATCAACGACTCTCTCTCATCATTGATCTTTCTATCTCTCTCGCTCCCTTCTCCCTTCCTCTCTGAAATCAATAAATATATATCCTATATAATAAAAGAGAAACATGCAAATTAACTGTCCCTCCACTACACTCAAGCCACGTCCACAAGCCAATCAGGAGTATGCAAATTAACCCAACTAAGATGGCAGCGGCCACGGAGCTGGAACGAGCAGGAGGCTTGGTTGCCCCTGGCGATGGAGGAAGCCAAGCTTCCTGCCTGCCCTGGCCGGCTCTGGGCTCAGCTCAAGGCTACAACGTTTCAATTATAGAAGATAACTAAATCCCACAAAAAAGAGAAAAAAAGAGAAAAAGGAGAGGCTGGGAACTTGGGTGACCATGGGGCATGGCCAGCCTGAAAACGGCCATCAGCCCCTCCCCCAGGCTGGCCAGGCACCCCAGTGGGACCCCCACCCTGATCCGGGACACCCTTCAGGGCAAACTAGCCGGCCCCCACCCGTGCACCAGGCTTCTATCCTATATAATAAAAGGGTTATAAAAGAAAACTGACCCTAACAGCAGAACGACTAGAAATGACTGGTCACTATGACACATACTGACCACCAGGGGGCAGACGCTCAATGCAGGAGCTGCCCCCTGGTGGTCAGTGCACTCCCACAGGGGGAGCTCTGCTCAGCCACAAGCCAGGGTGATGGCTGCCAGCACAGCAGTGGTGGCGGGAGCCTCTCCTGCCTCCTCAGCAGCGCTAAGGATGTCTGACTGCCAGCTTAGGCCCAATCCCCTGGGGAGTAGGCCTAAGCCAGCAGGTGGACATCCCCCAAGGGGTCCCAGACTACGAGAGGGCACAGGCCGGGCTGAGGGACCCCCCCCCCCCCCGAGTGCACAAAGTTTTATGCACCAGGCCTCTAGTGTGTGTGTGTGTGTGTGTGTGTGTGTGTGTATAAAGACATCTTTAAAAAAAAGAATATTTCATTGATTTTTGGAGAGGGAGATAGTGAAACATCAATTGGCTGCCTCTTGTATACCCCTCTACTGAGGATCGAGCCCAAAACTTGGGCATGTGCCCTGACCTGGAATCGAACAGACAACCTTTTGGTGCACAGGATAAGTCCCAACCACCTGAGCCACACTGACTAGGGCGCAGTTGCAATTTCATTAACTGAGCACCTACTGTGTGCCAGGCAGCACACAGTACGTTTTCCTCATACCAACACCCCTCTGAGGGCAGTCTTAAGATCTTTTGCAAGCGCCAGAGGGACACAGAAGCTCAGACACCACGCAAGCCCTGGGTTAAGCATGGTACAAAGATCTGGTTTAATCCCTCCTCTGCCCACTTAGGAAATAAATGATGTGATGACCCCAGGGGATGGATGGCTTCTTAATCTACTTAGCAGGAAAATGAGCTGGTTTTGAATGTGCCAGCAGAGAAATCCTTCTTCCCACCCTGGTCTTATTCACCTACCTTACCGGCCTTCTTCCTCAAGGGTTCTCCCCCAGCCCCAGTAACTGGGATCATCTGTGCTAAGTTTGTAAAACCTTCCCAAGAGTTCATGGCCTCACTCCTCCCACTCTGCTCAGATATGCGGGCAGCCCCCTCTTCTTGTTCCAAGGCTTCTGGGACCTGCTTCCTGCCCATCCCTGCCCTTCTTGCCAGCCTTCCCCACAGCCGAGAACCTAATGTTGAAGAAAAAATTGAGTCACATAGACCCACCCTAGTCCCATGTGATATTCCAATCTTTCTATAAAAATGCTACTTTTCAAAACACCTCACCCATCCCCTTCATGCTCCACTGGGCAGCCAAAGGGATCCCTCTAAAACCTGTCAGTGCTATCACACCTCTGCACACAGTCCTCCCCACACCTGCACAAAATCCTAAAGCCACCCATGTCCCCATGGGCCATGCACACCTGCCTCTCTCCCTGGTTCACTCTTCTCTATCCACCCTGGTCTCCCTGCTGTTGTTCTCACAGGGCCAGCTGGTTCCTGCCACAAAGCCTTTGCGCTTCCTGTGGCGTCTGCCTGGAATGTTCCACTTGGGGGTGGGGTGAGGGAAGGAGGTCTGGGAGAGGGTAGAGAAGCTTCATTATGTGCACGTGCAACCTCACTTCATCCAGCTCTCGGCTCACATGTCACCTTCTCAGAGAGGCATACCTGGGCCACCTAAAGGTTCCCCCCAGTACTCACTAGCCCCTGCCCCTGCTCATTTTTCTCATGGCCCCATGCACCACCCAATATTTATAAACTAAATCATGCATTGGTTTCTTTTCCCATCTCTTCCCAGTAGAAGGTGAGCCCTGAGAGAATGAGAATTTTATCTCGTTTGTGCAGACAGTGCTTGACACACCCGCCCTCCAGCACCCTGAGTCTCTCATCTCACTCCAGGCATGTCACAAAAGCTTGCACCTCCAATTACTTCCTTCCCTCTTCTCCCTGGCCCCCACTCTGGCCCAACAATCACCCACATCTTCCTGTCACACAGTTCCAGCTGCCCCAAGCCCCAGCTCTACCCCCCACTTGTCAAACAAATGAATGGACCCCCTTGTCTGGTCCACCACTCCCCCTGGAACCTCTTAAGCTGCCCTCCCCTCCCCGCTCAGGTTCCCAGGAACTGATTTTGTCTAATCCCTCCCTTACGGACCTGGGCCTCATGGACCTTTCCTGTCCCATCAGCACTCTCCTCCCAAGAATCTCAGGAACCCCCAATCCTTACGACGGATGCCCCGAGGTCCTGGCCCTGTACCCACTCTCCCTCACCCACCTCATGATTCCCTCACCACCCCTTCCTGCCCTCCTCCCTGCCTCTCCCGCTACCCCTCCCAGCCCCTACTTCTTCACAATCCCTTCCATTATTCCTCACAGCCCCCTGCCCAGGCTGATCTCCCCGGCCACTCCCCCACAGCCCCCTCTGCAGCTCCCCCAGCAGCCTCAGCACCTCCCAGGCTCCCTTTGCCAACACCGTCCCCCAGAGGAGCTTCCTGCTCGGCCCACCAGCCCTGACAGTCTAGCATCCTCCCCTGCTCCACCATTTCACGCCCCCTCCCAGGCCCTGGCCCTCCACACACAACCCCTCTGAGGTTTCAGTCTTGCCCCAGGCCCTTCCCTTCTCCAAGTCCTCCCCAGAAAGCTCTCCGAGGCCTCAGGATGGGCACACTACCTCCCGCCCCTTCCAGATCTCCCAAGGCCTCCAATTACCTCATCCACACCCACAAGGCCCTCATCTCCTCCCCCCCCCCCCGCCCCCCCACACACGGCTTCTAGCTGCAGGCTGTGCTCGGGCACCTTCTACCGCCTTCCCCCGCCCCCCCCCCCCCCCGACTCCATTCTCCTCCCACACATTCCTAGGACCCTCGCAGCCCCCTCCAATTCACCCAGGCTTCCCAAATCCTTGCTGACCCTTCCAACAATGCCTCAAGACCCCCAGGCTCTTATCCAGGCCTCCCTGGCGCTCCAGAGCCGGGGCCCAGACCCCTCACGCCATGGACGCTAAGCCTCTCGATGCTGCTTCCCCAAGGTCAGCCCCTAACCCCCGTCACCTAGATCCCCCCCAAATCTATATGCTTCTTCAGGGCTCCTCCTCCGCTCCTGGCTTTTCCCTGACCACACTCCCCTCCTCCCTTCCCAGGACTCCGGGTTCACCACCGGCTCCCTTCAGCCCCGCCCCGCCCCCTGCTCCCGCCCCGCCCCCCGGCCTCGCCCCTCCCACTCCGCCCCCGGAGGCCTCCCCTCCCCCTGACCCCCACCCGCTCCCCGGGCCCCGGCCCGAGGCCTCTCCCCACTCCCTGACTCTCGGCCTCCCGTCCTCACCCCTCGCCCTCGGTGGCCTCCCCCGACTCTCCGCCCCCGGGCCTCACGCCCTAGCCCCCGTCACGCACGCCGCCGACTCCGTGAGCTTCTGTCCGGCACCCGCACTCTTAAACTTGATGTCAGCCTTGATCTCCTGGAAGAATTTCTTCATGGTGGTGGCAGGCTCCGCGGCCCGGGGCCGCGGGGGGGGGGGCGGGGGGCGCGGGGCCCGGTGGAGTTCGTAGCAGCCAACAACCGGAAAAAAAAAAAAAAATAGGCGCTTCCGGAAGTCCCGCCCACGTGACAATCGGCCCGGCACGCCTTTCTAGATTTCCTCGCTTCACGACTCTGCGGGGACCGCTCTGCACTCTCGGGCTGCGTCTCTGTGGTTTTGCCGGAGTCTGTTGCCAGGGGCGACGAGCGCGCTTCTAGTTGCAGGCTGTGCTCGGGCGCCTTCTACCGCGTTCCCCTTGGAGAGGAGGGACAGGCCGACTTGGCCCCACGGAAGGAGCGCTGGCCCTGCTCAGAAACCAGCGATTATGTGATAAAGTCCCAATTCAATTGTGGGCGCATTCTAGGCCCCCCAACCCAGCCCCGTGGTCGTCCCCAGTATCTCGCCATCCCCCCTAACCTTCCTGAGCTTCAGTTTCCCAGCTATGAAATGGGGATAAGAGTGGCAGCCATAACCGGTTTGGCTCAGTGGATAGAGCGTCGGCCTGCGGACCGAAGGGTCCCAGGTTCGATTCCGGTCAAGGGCATGTACCTTGGTTGCAGGCACATACCCAGTAGGGGGTGTGCAGGAGGCAGCTGATCGATGTTTCTGGCTCTCTGTTCCTCTCTGTAAAAAATCAATAAAATACATTAAAAAAAAAAAAAAAAGAATGGCACCCACTTCCTAGGAGGATTGTAAGCACGATAATGCAATTGCAAGGCTCAATAAGTGGCAGGCTTTATATTTTACCCCTTTAATATTTCTTGAGAATCGGCAATGTGTCAGCAATGAGAAAAACAGACAAAATTCTCTGACCTCGCAGAGCTCCTGTTTTTTTTTTTTATGAGATTGGGTAGGGACAGACAATATGATAAATAAAATCTGTGGTATGGTAGATGTTATGCACTGTGGAAAAAAAAGTGGAAAGCAGGAATAGAGAAGGGCAGAGTGGGGGCAGTTTGCAACATCAAATAAGAGGGTCAGGCACAGGAAAAGGACAGTTTTGAGGCCACCACTGCCCAACCGTCCTGGTTCAGTGGTTGAGCTTCGACCTATGAACCAGGAGGTCACTGTTGGATTTCTGGTCAGGGTGCATGCAGGGGTTGCAGGCTCGATCCCCAGTGGGGGGCCTGTAGGAGGCAGCCAATCAAAGATTCTCCTTTGGCCGAAACCGATTTGGCTCAGTGGATAGACCGTAGGCCTGCGGACTGAAAGGTCCCAGGTTCGATTCCGGTCCAGGGCATGTACCTGGGTTGCGGACACATCCCCAGTAGGAGATGTGCAGGAGGCAGCTGATCGATGTTTCTCTCTCATCGATGTTTCTAACTCTCTATCTCTCTCCCTTCCTCTCTGTAAGAAATCAATAAAATATATTAAAAAAAAAAGATTCTCCTTTGTCAGTGATGTTTCTATCTCTCCCTTCCTCTCTGAAATCAATAAAAATATTTTTTAAAGAAAATTCCTTATCCTTAAGAGAGAGAGAGACACCACCACTGACATTTGAATGTGTCTGAACATTAGATGATATAAAGGAACTATGTACTGTTAATTTTGCTAAGGGTAATAAGGTCATGGTAGTTATGTTTAAGTATATTTTTGTAAGAGATGTAGTCTGAGGTATTTATGGGTGAAATGACATCTGAGATATGCTTTTAAATACTCCAGCAAAAAAATTATACAAGCGTACTCACACATACACATACTTTAGGTAGGAATTATCATGGCTGTATTTTTTTCCAAGTGGTAGAATATGAGAGCAGTCATTCCCCAAACATTACCTGAGCACCTACTGTGTGTCAGGCCAGTAGAGTCATAGCAGGGAACAAGACAGGCAAGATCCTGCTCTTGAGGGGCTAACAGTCAAACGGAGACACAGCTATTAAAGAAGCATATGGCACCAGATAGTGCTCGCTTCTATTAAGAAAAATACAGTAGGAGAAAGGAATCAAGAGTTATGGGAGTCCTGTTTCAGATAGGTTAGTAAGGTCTGACATTCAAATAGGAACCCCTGAAAGAGACAAGGGACCAAACTACAGGTATATCTAGAGATCATTCCTGGCTAAAGGAAGAGCGAAGGGTCCTGAGATGACAGCTTCTTCAGGGAACATGGTGTCTGGAGTAGGGTGAGTGAAGAGTCTGAGAGTAGATTCTCTGCTAAAATAAATAATGTGTGGTCTGATCATCCCCTCTATAGAATATTCTATAACCACCAGAAATTGTGACTATGGGAACTAAACAGCAGCAGTGATAATAGTAATTGCTGCATGACCAATTATCTCCCAATTTATAATAACAACATCTCATAATTTCTGTGCATCAGGACTTAGGAGTGGCTTAACTGGGTGGTTCAGGCTCAAGACTCTCATGATGTTGCAGTCAAGCTGTTGGCTGGGGTTACTGTTTCACCTAAAGCAGTGGTTCTCAACTTTCTGGCCCTTTAAATACAGTTCCTCATGTTGTGACCCAACCACAAAATTATTTTCGTTGCTACTTCATAACTGTAATGTTGCTACTGTTATGAATCATAATGTAAGTATCTGATATGCAGGATGGTCTTAGGCGACCCCTGTGAAAGGGTCGTTCGACCCCCAAAGGGGTCGCTACCCACAGGTTGAGAACCGCTGATTAAAGGCTTGTCTGAGGGAGAGTCTACTTCAAAGCTCATTCAAATGGTTGTTGGCAGGTCCCAGTTCCTTGCTGTATTTTTTTTAATCCTCATCCATTGATTTTTATTTTTATTTTAAATATATTTCTTTATTGGTTTCAGAGAGGAAGGGAGAAGGAAAGAGAGATAGAAACATCAATGATGAGAGAGAATCAATGATCGGCTGCCTCCTGCACACCCCCACTGGGGATTGAGCCCGCAACCCAGGCATGTGCCCTTGGCCGGAATCGAACCTGGGACCCTTCAGTCTGCAGGCCGACGCTCTATCCACTGAGTCAAGCCGGCTAGGGCTCCACTGATTTTTAGAGAGAGTGAAATTGAGGAAGGAAGGGGAGAGAGAGAGGAGAAACATCGATGTGAGAGAGACACATCGATTGGTTGCTTCCCGCTCATACCCCAAGACTGGGGTAGGGATCAAACCTGAAATGCAGGTACCTGCCCTCGACCAGAAATTGAACTCATGACCTTCCCGTGCACAGGCAGACGCTCTAACTGTTAGAGTCTAACCACTGAGCACACCGGCCTGGGCTAACATAATATTTTTGAGGTTCATCCACATTACAGTGTGTACTAGTGCATTTCCTTTCATTGTTGGGTAGTATTCATCAAAGGATATACAAGATTTGATTTATCCATTCAGCCATTGATGCACATCTGGGTCATTTCCTCCTTTGGGCTGTTATGAATAATGCTACTATGACTGCGAGTGTTGAAGTTTTTGTGTAAATATTTATTTTTATTTCTCTTGGGTAAAGAGTGATTTGGCGTTCCATCACCTTTCTTTTTTTCTTTCTTCCTTCTATATTTTTAAATTTATTTCAGAGAGAAAGGGAGAGGGAGAGAGAGAGCTAGAAACTTCAATGATGAAAATCATTAATCAGCTGCCTCCTGCACGCCCCCAACTGGGGATTTAGCCCACAACCACAACCAGGGCATAGGCCCTGAACAAAATTGAACCGTGACCTCCTGGTTCATAGGTCAGTGCTCAACCATTGAGCCACGCCGACAGGACTGCCTTTCTTTTTTTGTTTTATTTTATTTATTTATTTATTTATTTATTTATTTATTTATAGAAGCATCAATTTGTTGTTCCACTTATTGATGCATTCATTGGTTGATTCTTATATGTGCCCTGATCTGGGATGGAACCCAAAACCTTGGCGTATTGCCCTAACCGATTTGGCTCAGTGGATAGAGCGTCGGCCTGCGGACTGAAGGGTCCCAGGTTCGATTCCGGTCAAGGGCATGTACCTTGGTTGCCGGCACATCCCCAGTTGGGGGTGTGCAGGAGGCAGCTGATCGATATTTCTCTCTCATCGATGTTTCTAACTCTCTAGCCCTCTCCCTTCCTCTCTGTAAAAAATCAATAAAATATATTTTTAAAACAACAACAACAACAACAAAACCTTGGTGTATTCGGAGGACTCTCTAACCAACTCACATGCCTTTCTTGATTCCAAGAAACCTAGCAGGGCTGGGTTTCCCTTATCTGGAGAAGGGAAAGATGCAACAGCCCTTTGTTCCAACAACATCCCAGCCCCAGCCCCAGCCCTCAGTGTTTGTTGATGTCGAAGAGATGAACCCCTTAGAACGGAGGCAATTTAGGCAGCAGTACGCTGAGTAATGAGGCTGTGTTGATGAGGAAGTGAGCTGCATCACACTCAGTGTGGAAGCTGGCCAGGAGGTACAGAACAATAGGCACTGTGGGCAGAGGTAAACTGGAGGCAGCAGTCCACCAGTTCCTGGTGTACCACTAGCGGAGCCTGTCCCTGGAAAGGGGTTTCAAAGGGTGTCCCTTTCCCTGTATGTAGGAAGACACACATAGACTGCCAGCTTCAGAAGCCTCCCAGCTTGGGGTGCAGCACCTGCTTCTAGCCATAAAGATATTTTTTGAGGCTAAAGTAATTTCTTTGTACCTTGTGATCAAATCCCTCCAATATTTTCCCAGGAAGGTAAAATAAAACCTAAAATTCTCTGTACCTAGGTTGCAAGCTCAATCCCTGGCCCTGGTCGGGGGACATGCAGGGGGCAACCAATTGATATGTCTCTCTTACATCGATGTTTCTCTCTCTCTCTCTCTCTGTCTCTCCCCCTCCATTCCACTCTTTCTAAAAATCATAGGTCTGGCTGGCTTGGCTCAGTGGTTGAGCACTGACCTATGAACCAGGAGGTCACAGTTTGATTCCTGGTCAGGGCACATACCCAGGTTGTGGGTTCATGGGGCGTGCAGGAGGCAGCCTATTAATAATTCTCTCTCATCATTGATGTTTCTCTCTCTCTCTCTCTCTTTTTCTCTGAAATCAATAAAAATATTTTTTAAAAAAATCAATGGAAAAATATCCTTGGGTGAGGATTAACAAAAGAAACAAACAAAGCCCTACAATTCTTATAAGGCACTATGATGGGTCCTCAATGGATCCCTCTAGCATTACCACTCTCCCCACTCTTACTCCTTCATCCCAAACTCAGATGTTTGCAATATCTTGCACCCACCTCCTATATAGGCCTATTTCTATTTATCTTTTAAAATGTTTTTCTTAATTGATTTTAGAGAAATAGAGAAGAGAGAGAGAAAAAAAGAGAGAAAGAAAGAAACACCGACTTGCTATTCCACCCATTGATGCAGTCATTGCTTCATTCTTGGATTCTTCCTCACCAGGGATTGAACCTGCAACCTTGAAATATTGGGACGACACTCTAACCAATGGAGCTGCCCCACCAGGGCTCCATTTATCTTTGAAGTCTCTGGTTAAACCACCTCCTCCAGAAAGCTCTCCTGGTCCCTAGGATAGATGAAGTCTCCCTCAGTATTCAACTTTTTCTTAAACACTCTGGCTTTTTTTTTTTAACCTTCACCTGAGGATATTTTTCCATTGGTTTTTAGAGAGAGTAGAAGAGAGAGGGAAAGACAAACATCGATGTGAGAGAAACACATCGATTGGTTGCCTCCTGCACATGCCCTGACCACGACCCAGGCCAGGGAGGATCCTGCAACCAAGGTACGTGTCCTTGACCAGAATTGAACCCAGGGACCCTTCGGTCCACAGGCCGACACTCTGTCCACTGAGCCAAGCCGGCTAGGGGCAACACTCTGGCTTTTTCTTTTTTTCTTTTTATTTGTTAAATGTATTTTTATTGATTTCAGAGAGGAAGGGAGAGGGAGAGAAAGATAGAAATATCAACGATGAGAATCATTGATCAGATGCCTCCTGCAGCATGTGCCCTTGACAGGAATCAAACCCGGGACCTTTCAGTCCTCAGGCTGACGCTCTATCCACTGAGCCAACCCGGCTAGGGCAACACTCTGGCTTTTTCACTCTGAATTCTTACCAGGTGAAAATTCTGAGATGTCTTAAATTACAGAAGTCCAGAGGGTGGAAGGAAGAGACCAAAGGGGTTCATCAGAAAACAACTGCTGTGCAAAACAAACAAAGGATTACACATATTCCTTAGGGGCAGTGGTTCTCAACCTTCTGGCCCTTTAAATACATTTCCTCATGTTGTGACCCAACCATAAAATTATTTTCGTTGCTACTTCATAACTGTAATGTTGCTACTGTTATGAATCGTAATGTAAATATCTGATATGCAGGATGGTCTTAGGTGACCCCTTCGAAAGGGTCGTTCAACCGCCAAAGGGGTCGCGACCCACAGGTTGAAAACCGCTGCCTTAGTGTATGTTGAAATTATTAAATTAACTTCCAGGCAGATATTTCTCAGATTAGCTAGAAAGAGAGAACAGCCCCTAGAACCCTAGGAGCCTCTGCTTCATGTTTACATATGAGCTTTAAGTACTCTGTTGCGTCTATCCTAGAACTACCCCCTAGCTCCACTTCACTTTCTCCCACCTTTTTTAAAAAAATATACTTTTATTGTTTTCAGAGAGGAAGGGAGAGGGAGATAGAAACATCAATGATGAGAATCATTGATCGGCCGCCTTCTGTACGTCCACACTGGGGATTGAGCCCAGTATTGATTGAACCGTAACCTCCTGTTCACAGGTCGACGCTCAACCACTGAGCCATGCCAGCTGGGCAACTAAGTTCTTTCATCAGACCGCTTACATCTTTCTTTCCCCTTTTCCCTACTTGATGCGTAAAAATGCTTGCAAGCTCCAAGATGTATGGTCATGTCTTTCCTACCAAGCTATGCTGCTGGTGGTTTAGACTCCATACCCCAAAATGGGTCTCTTCTTCCTTTTCCTTTCCTACTCCTTCTCCTTCTTCTTTCTCCTCCTCCTCCTAATTCTTCTAATTATTATTATTATTATTACTAGCTATGGCCTTTGAAAAAAAGATTTTTAAAAATGATTTTTAGAGGGAAAGGAAGAAAGAGAAACATCCATCGGCTGCCTCCTGCACGTCCCCTACTGGGGATCGAGCCTCCAACCAGGGCATGTGCCCGGACTGGGAATCAAACAGGCAACCTTTTCGTGCTCCAGAATATGCCCAACCACACAGGCCAAAGCTAAACTATTTCTGTTAAAAAGACATTCAGCCGTGGAAGTTAAGTTCTTTTATTTAACATTGAGTTCTTGGAGAGCAGGCTAACAATACCAATGCTGCCAGTATTTCCTAATGCCAGGCACAGTTGCCAGCGCCTTAGGCGTGAAGTTATTTAATCCTCGTGCCCTTATCAGATCAGTACATTATGAGTTCCATTTTACAGGTGGGTAGACTGAGACACAGAGCCATTAAATAACTTGGTCACGCAGTGCTCAAAACATTTTTCTCGAATGAATCAATATAGATTGGGTACTTTGTAGCTCTGGCACATGGTGTTCAATAAACTTTTTCTAAATGTTTTGTGCATTTTCTGCATTTTCTAAGAATCCACTCCATGGTCCGCTCCTTCTTCTAAGCCCCGCCCCCTGGGGTAGGCCAAGGCACCTCCCTATTTCGCACTTCCTCTCTTACGATATCCAATGGCGGACAGATGCTTAAGCCACGCCTTCTGTGGTAGTCAATGGCCGCTCCCTACCTGGAGAGACTTCTTGTTTGGCATCCAACGGCCTGCAACTCTCTTTTAAGCCCCGCCTCTGGGAGTGGAAGCTATCAAAGAACCCGCCGCTTACATTGATTGGGCCTTCTTTTCTGTGGTATCCAATGGCTTGCCTCCCACATAAAGCCCCTCCTACTATGGCGGCCCATGTCCCGCCCCTCTACCCTAAGCTCCGCCCCTAAGAAGTCTGGCAGCTCTCCACCCGGCTCCTGACCGCCTCCGTTTCCCTCCTTCCCCCTTTGCCCTTTCACCTCCCATAACCTCCTCTCCCTTCAATTAGGCCTCTGGGTCACGCCCCTCGGCTCTACCCGTTATCCAATCCCGTTAACCTGTTCTCCAACCCCCTCTTCTCATTGGTCTCTGCGCTCCTCTATCCCGGCACGTGGTTCTGAGCGACCTTGTCTCCCGCCGGTGACGGCAAGAAGGTGGGACATCCGGCGGCAGCGCGCAGTCCAATAAGCACGCGCCGGCCGCTGCCCAAGCGACCGTCTCCGCCCCCTTGGTTCCCTGCTCCCGCCCCCGGCTTCGCCTCCCGCTGCCGCCTCCACCGCTGCCCCCGCTGCCGCCGCCGCTGCCGCTGCTTCCCGCGGCCTGGGCTTCCCGCCGCCAGCATGCCGCACGCCTTCAAGCCCGGGGACTTGGTGTTTGCCAAGATGAAGGGCTACCCGCACTGGCCGGCCCGGGTGAGGCCGCGCGGGAGATGTGCCAGGCGGAGGGTGGCGGGGTTGGGGGGTGGGGCAGTAGACGGCCAGCGCCGGAGAGATTCGTGCGCCCGGGTTCTGGGGGGGAGGTCCCTGGTCCGAGGAACCCGCGTTCTTGGAAGTCTGGGGGTCCCGGGCCTGAAATACCACACGCCTGGTGTCTGGGAGCTGGGGGCCTGGGGAGCCTCGGGCCTTGTGCACGAGAGAGGTCTGGGGGACCCTGATTCTGGGGCACACACGCGCTGGGGGTCTGGGGAGGTCCCAGGCCTGAGGGACTCGCGCGCCGTGTTTTTTTGGGCCCCCGGACCTGAGGAAAGCAAGCCGCGGTTCTGGGGGTCCCGGGCTGAGGTACCTGTGCTTCGGGGAGTCCCAGAGCCGAGGGATGTTGGGTTTGAGCGATCTAGGCCCTGAGCGGGCGTGGTTCGAGTTGGAGGGAGATCCGTGAGTCTGCGGGGAACTGAGGAACGTGGGATTTGAGGAGAGTGATCAAATTGATGGAAAGGGGACGTCCCGCTGAAGGACTTCCTGGGGGAAGCCATGAGAAGCCAAGTTCTGAGGGCTCTGGGGCCATGTGTGAGGGTGGCTAGGGATGAGGAGTGCAGTAAGGGAGGAAGGCTTGAGGGTCAAGGCTGAGGGAGGCAGGGCTGGAAACAGGGCTGGAGGCTGTTCATAAGGTCACTGGAGCTGAGAGGACTTGATCGGATCATGTCTGGGACATTAGAGGTTGGAGTAAGACTTGCTTGGGGAGATGCTCCCCCACTCCCAGAGCCTGGTGGAGGAAGCTGGAGGGAGGGCTTGGGGTGTGGTAGTCTTCCCAAGGTGCTTGAATCAGAGACCAGCCCCCTGCAAAGGGGGATCGGTTCCAAAAGAGAGCCTATGAGGGAAGGGGGCTGGGCCAAGGGGACTTTGGGGACCCCCTTTGCAGGAAGCTGTGATCCAAAGAACCCTCGTGGTCTAAGGATTCCATCCAGGTCTGAAAGGCATCCTGAGCCCAGGGCCCCTTATCAGGTCTGCAGAGTGAAGTTCCAGGCACTCTTCAGGGCAGGTCCGTGTGGAAGGGGACCTGGAGGTTATGGTCAACCCCAGGTCTTAGGGCCAAAGTTGCCCCCGGGCTGAGGTTGGTGGAATATGCTTGGTAGGACTGAAGGAATTTGGGGGTTGGGAGGACGAGGCTCAGGCAGCAGCCGGGGACAGTGAAAGGATGAGGCGGAAGATTTGACTAGAATAGAAGGAGTGCAGGAGTTGCCAGAACACTGCTGTGAGACGGCTGGAGTTTTCAGACCGGACCTTCCCTCCCTGTGGGTGGAAGTAAGCAGACGGTCAGCACTTGGGGCTGGGGGTTGGGGTGCAGGGAGGCCACCATAGGATGTCAAGAGAGGCTCGGGGACCACTGCCCAGAGACCAGTCTGGAGCTGGTGCTGTTTCTAGGATGTCTGGGCTGTGAGCTCGGAGGCGGGCCCTGGGTGAGGCCAGAGCAGAAGATGGCCTGGAAAGCATGTTGGGCTGGGCCTCAGCTCAGGGTGATGGAGTTTGGGGATGCTTCTGTGTGGGAGTGTGATGCTTGAGATGGATGCCAGAGATCCACAACCCAGGGCCAAGGATTTGAAAAGTAGCCTATAAAACAGGAAGGAAGCTGAGTGAGGGGAGCAGGGAAGATCTCAGCAGTCCCTGGGTATTGAAGAGAATGTTAAGGAATTAACGGGGACCAAAGAACTCATTTTAACCTGATTTGCTCACTGTTATTTTCTTGGGGGGCACCAGAGCAATGAAACTTTATGGGCACTTCCCTTCTTTCCAGAGTACCAGCTTCTCCCTCTCCAACCCCCCCTTCCAGCTGGCTCTCTTCAGCCCTGAACATTTCCAAGCACCTGATTGGAAGTGAAGGGGCTGCTATCCTCCTGTGGGATGTGACTGACAGCTGCTAGAGCCCATGGGCCTGTAGGGGAGGGTGGGACTTCCTGGATGCTCAGGGCCTGTCTCCTGCAGCCCACCCCCCACCCTCTGCATCCTTGGAGCTGCCTGCTGCAGCCTCTGGGAGACCAACCACCCCACCACCCGATCCCCTCTTTGAGGGAGGGGTTCTTGTGGGAGGGTCCTGGTAGTTCATAGAAGCTGAGCTTGGCCCCACCCCCGGCTGATCAGAGGACTATTTTTGGCTTTGCTCAGGTACCTACCTTGGGGGCCACCCTGTGTGTGGAGGAGGGTATAAATATGCAATTGGGGGGGGCGGGGTACACAGGAATGCAGATGCCTAACTGGAAGGTGATGCATCTTCCTAGGTTGAAGGCTTCCCTTCTCCCAGCATGCTTTCACTTAAGTAACTTGGCTAATTTCTGGGTTAGTGGGTGAAGTTGCCCTGCCCCTCAGCTACCCCCTTACTGGCCTCTCACTGCAGATTGATGACATTGCTGATGGTGCTGTGAAGCCCCCACCCAACAAGTACCCCATCTTCTTCTTTGGTACACACGAAACGTAAGTGTCCCTCACTGGGCTTGATTTCCCCCAGGGGTGCCTCCCAGGGTGGCCTGGCTCACCTAGGACTGGTGGTGGTTTCTCTCTCCAGAGCCTTCCTGGGACCCAAGGACCTATTTCCCTACGACAAGTGGAAAGATAAGTACGGGAAACCCAACAAGAGGAAAGGCTTCAATGAGGGACTGTGGGAGATCCAGAACAATCCCCACGCCAGTTACAGTGCCCCTCTGGTGAGTACCTGTGGGTTGGGGACAGTTGGCATGGGGTCTGCAGAGCCAAATCAAGTGGTGCTCACGTGCACTGGAGACTAGAAGTAGCCTTAGCTTGTCTCATAGAAAAAGGAGAGGCCTCTGGGACAGGGCTTCTCCCTCTTGGTGCTACTGACAATCTGGGCTGGATAATTCTGTGTGTGTGTGGGGGGGGGGGGGGGGGGCGGGCACTTGGGCACTATAGAGTGTTAGGCAGCATTCCTGGCCCCCAACCACTCGGTGCCAGGAGCATCCTTCCTCCCCCTGCCCCCCCCCCCCCCCCCCCAGTTGTGACACCCAAGTATGTCCTCAGACATTGCCTAGTGTCCCTTAGGTGGGGTGAAGGGATGTGGGCTTACCCCTGGTGAGACCTGCTGCTCTGGGATTAGTGTGAGTTTATAATAGTGTTAGCTCTTATAAAACCTTTTGTTTTCTAAGAAAAACATTTTCCTTTTAATAATAACCCCCACTTCTGCCATTACTGCCAGATTTTAGACTTGGAAAAAGACAGCAGTTAGTACATGTGAGAGTTCTTGCTTAAGTGGAAAAAAATGCCAAGAATCATAGAGATGACATCTTAGTGGCAAATCGGTATCTGAAAACATTCAGGGAAGGGAAAGATCTAGAAAAGTTGAAGTTAAGTTCATAGAAAGCTGTGGAAGGCTGCAGAAGGATGGCAGAGGGGTGCCTTGCTCTGGGTATTTTGGGGTGAGATGCAGATGAAGGGAGGCTAGGCTGGGGTTCTCCACTCTGTTGTTAACCACTGCTTTTGGGGTTTCTGTGGGTGGCGTAGGGAGGCGGAGTAGCCTGGCCTCAGGATGGGTGGGCTCAAGATTGGCTGGGAGCAAACTGACCAACGTGGGCAGAGCTTGGCTGGAAGAGAGAAAAAGTACTACCAGCAAGGTCTGTGGGGAGGGAAGCAGGAGTCAGAGAGGGCTTGGTTCTGTGGGGCCAGGTCCTGCTTAAGAACTTCGGATCTTAAGATGGTTTGGGTGTGCCTCCTGTGGCTCAGTCCACCAACTGATCCAGCAGACTACTGTACTGACACCTGCACCAGCTAGGGACCAGGAATTCAAAATGACTGACATACTTCTTGCCTTCCAGGAGCTCATGGCCCAGAATTCAGGGTTCACTCAACAGGTGGACCGGGCTCACATATTTAGTGCATGTTGGGGGGTATTTGACTTTTACCTCCAGTGATGGGTCTGGGAGACAGAGGTCCCCCTGCTTTGATACCCACTCTTTTCCTTTGCTTTGCACGTCCCTAACTGGGAATCGGAAGGTCTTTAAGGTAGTTGAGTTTCATGAGATCTTTTTCTGGCCCCACTTCAAGTTCTGTTTGGTTACATCCTAAGCTTATTGCCTCCTGGTGAATCATCACTCCATTTAATATTTATTGCACACCCACAGCTTGCTAAGTACTATGTAGATGCTTGCCCTCGAGGAAAGAGAACTAAAAAATGGTATGACCTTGACATTATACTAGGCCTATACAGGCTCCCCATGTCGAGAAGTAGCTCTGAGTGTGAGAGCTTATCACTGCTGTTTGGTTCTTTAACCAGTCTATGCCTACAGATGGAATATCGGTTTAAAGTCTAGATCCCTGGACCTCACTCACCCCTACTCCCCTAGAGGTTTAGGTTTAGTAGTTTAGGGCTGAGCTCTGGGAACCTTGGGGTTTTTCTTCCCATGCATCATCCTAGATCAGGGGTCCTCAAACTACGGCCCGTGGGCCACATACAAATACTAATATTGTATTTGTTCCCGTTTTGTTTTTTTACTTTAAAATAAGATATGTGCAGTGTGCATAGGAATTTGTTCATAGTTTTTTTTTAAACTACAGTTCAGCCCTCCAACAGTCTGAGGGGCAGTGAACTGGCCCCCTGTTTAAAAAGTTTGAGGACCCCTGTCCTAGATGCTTCTGGTGGAGCCAGTCAACAGACTTAGAGTCATTGCTTTATGGGTACCTGAACAGTCTCTTTTTTCATCCTCTAAGTTTGCAGTTTATTTTTACATTTTGAGTGAGAATACAGTGTCATGGTACAAAATTGAAAAGGTACAAAAGGGGCGTACAGTGAAAAGTCATTCCTGCCTCCTGGTCACTCTGTTTCCATTTCCTCTTAAGACAGCCACAGCTACCAGTTCCTTATATATCCTTCCAGGATTCTTTATTCATATAAAACCCTATAGCTTTCTTTTTTAAAGCATATAATTCTCTACTTTGCTTTATCCCCCCAATAATATAGCTTGATGACTGGCCCATGGCAACATGCAGAGAATAGCCTCATTCTTTCTGACAGCCTTAACTCATCTGGTGCTCCTACCAGGAGTGTCTGGCAAGGCCTGTTCCACATCCCTTGGCCAAGCCAGGAGGTGAAAAATGGTATCTTGCTATGGTTCCAACTTCATTGTCTTTTGATCCACACAGTAATCCTAGAGTGGGGTGGGCCAGTGGCATTTTTCCCATTTTACAGATGAGCAAACTAAGGCCCAGAGAGTTCACTTGATTGCTCAGAGGGACCCAGCTGGAATCTGAGACCTCTTTGTGGGGGGCTGTCCTAGGCACCATGGAATATTGAACAGCTTCTCTGGCCCCCATGCACTCAATGCCAGGAGCACCCCATCATGATAACCAGAATGTCTCTAGACATTGCCAATTGAGGGACAAAGTCACCCTTGGTTGAACACCATTGACCTAGAAGGATGCCATTTAATGTATCTGTTTCACTGATACAGGAAGAGGTAAGGGGACCTATCTAAGGTTCTCAAGCTGGTTAGAGTAGAGCTGGGACTAAAACCTAGGCCTCCCGCCTTCCGGGGTAAAATTACTTTCCCTCTGGCTGATAGAAGCCATGATAAGGGCCTGGAGGATGAGGAGGAAGGCCCCAAGAGTAACCTCTATACATCAGGGGTGGGGAACCTTTTTTCTGCCAAGGGCCATTTGGATATTTATAACATTCGTGGACTATGCAAAATTGTCAACTTAAAAATTAGCCTGGTAGCCTGGCCAGTATGGCTCAGTGGTTGAGCATCAACTCATGAACCCAGGAAGTCGCGGTTTGATTCCTGGTCAGGGTACATGTCCGGGTTGCAGGCTCGATCCCCAGTGGGGTCATGGAGGTGATAGCTGATCTATGATTCTCATCATTGATGTTTTTATCTCTCCATCTCTGAAATCAATAACAATCTATTAAAAAAAAAAAAGAGCAGTGCTATGTGGGCATCTGAACCTAGGTTCAAGTGAGCAAATGTGTGTCAGGTACCTTGTAAGTGCAAGATAGTAGTTGGGAATGAGGAGGCCAGGCTGGATTTCACCTTCCCTTTCCACCTCATTCATATCCAGATTCAGTACGACATTGAGAGAAATGAGTGCTCATCTCATCACTTAGCCACTGGGTGTCCAAATGTCCCCCAAACTTCTCCACATGGATCAGAGTTCCCAACACTTAGATACCATGGGCTGACCCAGATCAGAGCTCCTGGCTCTTCCCACAGGCACAGTGTAGGACAAGTCACTTAGTGTCCAGAGTCTCGGTTTCCCTAATTGTGGACCAACCCATTCATCCCAAGCACCTGGCTGGGCCATGGAGGCACAGTTGATCAAGAGCTCGGTAGAAGTGAGGAGGCATCTAATAAGCACTAGCTGTGCAGGACCCAGGCTTAGTGGCCAAGGTGAACCTGCCTTGCATCCCATCTCTGACACTTAACTTGCTGTGCTGTCTTGTCACACCAGCTTTTTTCTCATCTGCAAAATGAGGATAACAGCTTCCACAAGTTATACACAGAGAGAAAGAGAGGGGGAGAGAGAGAGAGAGAAGATGAGCTCAGTGTTTGGTGGTTTGCACTTGACTTAACACTTGCAAATGCATTGGACCAGCCAGTTAGTCACTTACTCTCCAAGTGACAAACGGGATAGCATCTCCTTTCTCTGTCTACCAGTGTTGCTCCTTAGTCCTGGAGGACAGTGTGACAGAAACCCACCATAAAGGCGTGATTCCTCTAGCGTTTTAGGTTTGGGCCTTAACTTACTTAGTTTTATACTTTTTAATCTTGTCAACCATACAGTAGGAACTACTAACCTACTTTCTGTTTTGATGAATTTACATATTCTGGACATTTCATATGAATGGAATCATGTATTTGGCCTTTGTATCTGGCTTCTCTCACTGAGCATGCTTTCAAGGTTCACTCGTGTTGGTTAGCATGTGTCGGAGCTTCATTCCTTTTTATGGCTGAATAGTATTCCATTCTATAGCTATCCCACATTTTATTTACTCTTCAGTATATAGGCATTGGGGTTGTTTCCACAGGATTCCAGAGAATGTGGCTTTTAAGAATCTCAATCTTGTTCTTTAAAAAATCAGTTATTTAGAAAAGAGGTACATACTGTGAAAAAACCTGGTCAGATTTTACACTTGGATTTGGCTGGGTGCCTCCCCTCATGCTGTGTTGTAATTGCATTTACTTGTCTGTATCCCCATTAGACTATGAGGTTCCCAAGAACAGGGACCCTGTCTTACTCGTCTCTAGCCCCAACACAGGGCCAGGCATATAGCAGGTATTCCGTGACGTTCATTGAATGACTGAATGATGGCTAAATATGACCGGGGCCCATCCATCTTCCTCACACAAACATAAAACATACAGAAGTTCAAAAAGGGACCCGAGAAAGCCCTGTGGCCTGTCATTGTGCCGTCTGCTGACCGCCTCGAGCCTTGATCACGCCTGTCTCACCTGGCCGGGCCTAACCTCCCAGCCTCCCTGCTGTCATTTGCTTTTCTTTCGCTGTGCCTCCCCCAGCCCTGCATGCCCGCGCCCCCCCCCCCCCCCCCCCCCCCGCCCACTTGTCCAGATTCCTTAGGGGAACCTTCACTTATGCCAATCCTGTCTTCCCAAATACCTCTAGCCCCTATCCTTTTGCATGCTTGGGACAAACCCTCAGCTAAAATGTCATGTCTTCTGAGGCCCCCCTCCCAGTGCAAAATACTCCCACCACTTGGCATACACCGCTCTCTGATCCTTCCCACTCATGTGCTGATATCTTCATTGCTGCCCTTCACCACAGTGTGACATTGGTCTGTTCAGGTGGCTATGGTTGGTTTCTCCCATTAGATTGTAAGTTCCCCAGGGGCAGGGACCATGTTCTGTTCATATCTGTGCACTTACCATCTACCTAGCACAGTACCTGGCACCGAGTATCTCCTCCCAACAGTGAGTTGTAAATGAGCCTGGCATATGGTTCGAGTAGAACAAATGCCACACATAAGGTTGTGTCAGAGCTTCATCCCTCTTTATGGCTGAATAGTATTCCATTCTATAGGAATTTGGGGTAAAGCAGAAATAACAGTGCCTTGAAGTTTAAGCCCAGAGGTCCTGTGTTAGGTCAGCTTCCTTCTCTTAATTATGAGAATAATAATAAAAGTAATAGTAATAAAAAGCAAGCCTTGATGGATCTCTTGCCATTCTGGGCACTGTCCTAAGTACATCACATACCACCTGTGTCTCATCCTTGCGATAGCCCTGTGAGGCCAAAGCGGTGACATCCTCATTACTTTGATGTGGAAACTGAGGTACAGAGAGGCTTAAGTCACTTGCCCAGGGTTTTACCATGAGTCCCACAGTGCTTGAATCATAGTTTTGTCCATCTCAGCCTCCTGCCTCAGTTCTCAGGGCTTTCTGGGCTTCAATTTCCCCATTGGGAAAGCGAGGAGGCCCTGGCATTTGAGACACTGCCACTGGTGGGTGCTGTCCTCTGGGTCGCTGCCCTGGTTGGGAAATCCACCCAAGCCTGAGAATGACTCACTGTCTCTGCCCCCTCCTCCCAGCCGGTGAGTTCCTCTGACAGTGAGGCCCCTGAAGCTGACCCGGCAGGAAGGAGTGAGGACGACGAGGACAGGGGCGTCATGACTGTCACAGCCGTGACTGCTGCAGCTGCCAGCGACAGGATGGAGAGTGATTCAGACTCAGACAAGAGCAGTGACAACAGCAGTCTGAAGCGAAAAGCATCAACCCTGAAGGTAGGGGTGGGGTGGGGCAGGTGCACCTGGCCTGTGAGGGGCTGGTGGCCCAGCAATGCCCTGATTCTTTCTCCTTCCAGCCTGAAGTTGCATCCTGCAGCTTATTTACCCACTCCTGGTTTTTTAATCAGATTCCCGAAGGGTCCCAGTTGACCTCCTTAAAAGTTCTAGAGCAGGGTGGGGAACCTTTTTTCTGCCAAGGGCCACTTGGATACTTATAACATTCTTGTGCCAGACAAAATTATCAACTTAAAAATTAGCCTGCTATATTTGGTCAAACATTTAATTAACTCACCTCTAATGCCTTGGCAGGCCAGACTAAATGATTTCTTGGGCCTTATACGGCTCTTGGGCCAGAATTCCCCACCCCTGTTGTAGAGTTTGAGCTCTTTCCCGGGATAAGAGGGCTCAGGTGGGAGACGGCTCTGCTGAGCACATATGCTTTTCTGGTCTGTTTGGGTTGCTCTCCCTCCAGATGTCGGTCTCAAAACGAGCCCGGAAGGCCTCCAGTGACCTGGATCAGGCCAGTGTGTCCCCATCTGAGGAGGAGAACTCTGAAAGCTCATCTGAGTCAGAGAAGACCAGTGACCAGGTGAACAGGTGGTTTGCTCCTTAGGTGGGTGGGGAGAGATGCACAGGTGGGAACCGAGCAGTGGCCAGCCAGTTGAATTCTGTTCAGCTCTCTTCTCTCTGCCCAGGATTTCACCCCTGAGAAGAAAGCCATGGTTCGGGTGCCACGGCGGGGCCCCCTGGCAGGACGGAAGAAAAAGGTAGAGGTGTGTTGTGTGTTTTTTTAAGTATGTTTTCATTTTACTTATTTATTTTTGTTAAATACGTATATCTTTATTGATTTCAGAGAGGAAAGGAGAGGGGGAGAGAGAGATAGAAACATCAATGATGAGCGAGAATCATTGATTGGCTGCCTCCTGCACACCCCCTGCTGGGGATTGAGCCTGTAACCCGGGCATGTACCCTGACCTCTTAGTTCCTGGGTTGACGCTCAGTCACTAAGCAACACCAGCCAGGCTAGAGGTGGGTTTTTTTTTTTCAGGCTCACCTGGGAGAAACTCTTAGAGCTTCTCTCAAGGTCACCAACCACTGTCCACAATTAGAGTTGGGTCCTTTATGGAGGAGGATAGGGCGTAGGCCAGGGGACTGCTAACTTCCACCTCTGGCTTCACTGATGGCTTCAGCCCCTAGTTTCTGAGTACCATGTGTGCAGAGCACTTCCCTGAGCAGATGACCTATTTTTTGCCGCTCCTGTCTTTTACAGGTGTTGGCATCAGAAGGGAATGAAGCACTCTTAGTTGTCCCTTGTGTGTGTGTGTGTGTGTGTGTGTGTGTGTGTGTGTGAGAGAGAGAGAGAGAGAGAGAGGAAGCTGTGTGCATGTGTGTATGTGTGTGTGAGAGAGAGCTGTGTGTGTTGTGTGTGTGTGTATGAATGTATGTATTGTATGTGCTTGTGTGTGTATGAGCATGTGCATACCTGCACAAGTGTGCATGTGTGGTGTGTACAAATATATGAGTGTGTTGTCCAGCATGTATGCACTATGTACGAGTTATATACAAGCGTTATGTGTAGTGTGTGCATGTACACATGTGGATGTGAGTGTACATGTACAAGTGTGTGCTGGGGACTCAGGAGCTCGGGAGCAGACAGTGGAAGAGGGCAGCACATCTAGTTGGGCCTCCAGGCAAGATTTTAAAAAGCTCTTGCCACTGGGAAAAATCCTTGCACTTCACCCAGGAGGAGGGAGTCTGGGGAGGTTATGCACTGTGACCAAGGTGAAGGATCAGGCAGCTGTAGGCACATCCAGGGCTTCCTGTGATGCTAAGCCTAAAAAAGCTTTTTTGGGGGAGGCAAAATGTTGTGGGTTGGGGTCTATAAGGGGTGCTGGGGTCTGCTCTCTCACCTCCATGCCCCGGCCTCTTCCAGAAGCCGCCATCGGCCTCTGACTCAGACTCCAAACCAGAATCTGAAGGGGTCAAAGGTGAGCCAGTGGCCGTGGCCAGGTCAGCCTCTTCCTCCTCTTTGGCCTCCTCGTCCTCCTCCTCAGACTCCGATGTGTCGGTAAAGAAACCTCCCAGGAGCAGGAAGCCAGGTAGGGTAGCTGGCACTGGTTCTGACCTGGTTCCCTGGGGCCAGCCCCACATGGGCCCTCGCCTCTGCGCTGGGCTGTGGGGGTCCCCTGCCCCGCCTGGAGGACAGTGCAGAAGAAGGCCACCCTTTCTTTTTCGTAGCTGAGAAGCCTCCCCCCAAACCCCGCGGGCGGAAACCGAAGCCTGAGCGGCCCCCGAGCAGCTCAAGCAGTGACAGGTGGGTTGCTTCTGATAGGGTCCTCAGCCAGGCTGTGGGTGGGTCTGGAGCAGTGCCTTCTGAGGACCAGGCCCCCTCTCTAATTGGCCTGCACCCCCAGCGACAGTGAGGAGGTAGACCGAATCAGCGAGTGGAAGCGCCGTGATGAGGAACGGCGACGTGAGCTGGAGGCCCGGCGGCGCCGGGAGCAGGAGGAAGAGCTGCGGCGGCTACGGGAGCAGGAGAAGGAAGAGAAGGAGCGGAGGCGTGAACGGGCTGAGCGTGGGGAAGCCCTGCAAGGGGGCAGTGGGGGAAGCAGCGGTGATGAGGTCAGGGATGAGGAAGAGCCCGTCAGGAAGCAGCGTGGCCGGAAGGGTCGGGGACGGGGGCCCCAGTCCTCCTCTGACTCGGAGCCGGAGGCTGAGCTGGATAGAGAGGTGCGCCCAACCTGGCGGGGGTCATGGTAGCCCATGGGGGTTGATGGGGAAACATGGGTAACTGAAGAGGCTTCTCCCTAATACTCACCCCTTCAAGCAAGTCCATTCCTTTATCCAGCATGTTTATTGAGCACCTGCTGTGTACTAGACACTGTTCTGGGTGCTGGGGGTGTGGCACGAAAGCAGTGGGTGACACACAGAAACCCCCAATGTTAAGGAGCTGATATCCGAGGGAGGGAGAAAGAGTAAACAACATTAAAATGTTACATGGTGCTTTCCAGAGCATTCTGTGCTAAGAGGAATAAGGCAAAGGGAAGGACATGAAGTGTTGGGATGGGAGGGTTTCTATTTTAAATGGGGTAGACCCTAAAGGCTTCAGTTGAGAAGGTGACATGTAGGGATCTGAGTTAAGTGGGAGGTGATCTGGGAAGATAACTTGGAGAACAACTTCCTAGACTGGGCATAGCCTGTGCAAAGGCCCTGGGGCAAGACCATGCCTGGCATGTTGGAGGAAGAAGAAGGGCTGTATGGCTGGATCAGAGTGAGCCAGGGGGAGGGAAGAAGGTGAGGTCAGGGAGGGAATGGAGTCAGGATGTGCGGGGCCTTGTGGACAGTGAGGAGGACTTAGACTTTTACCCTGAGGGAAGTGGGAGACCTGAAGGGCTGTATGCCGACAAGGGGCGAATCTGACTTAGATGTCCACACGTGTCCTCTGGCCACTATGGGGTAACAGCTTGTGGGGTGAGCATGGGCGTAGTCAGGAGGACTCTGATGCCAGCAAAGGGCAGTGGTGACAATCAAGCCCCATGTGTTGGTGTGGGCCTGAATCCGAGAGTGACTTCCAAGGTCCATCACGTTCTAGACCAGGATCCCACTTCACGTGGGAATGGGGAAAGCCTGACCACACCCTGTTCTCTCCCAGTTGCTTTCCCTTGTCCCAAAGGGGGGACCAAGTTCCCTGCCTCAGGAAGTGTCCTGCTTGGAAGAAGGAATACGAAGGGCTGCCCCACTGTTGGTGGGCCTTTCAGAGCCTGAGCTCTGCTGCCAGGGATGGATGGGACACAGGGACCTTTCCCATTCCATCCTGTCCATTCTCCCAGCTCCCAGCAGTGTGAAGGTGGTGGCAGGAAGTGTTGTCTCCCCAAGGGGGAGTTCAGGAGTTCAGAGCCAGCCCCTGCCGCTCCAGCCCCTCTATTTTGCTGCTGCAGGTGAAGAAATCAGCTAAAAAGTTGCAGCCACAAAACACAGAGCCCGTGAAGAGACCCAGCCAGAAGGAGAAGAAAGGGCGCCCTGAGGAGAAGCCCCGATCCAGGTCAGCACTCCCTTAGCCTGTCTGCCCTAGCTCCCCGAGGCCCATCCTGGTCCCCAGGTTCTCACTCCTCATTGGAGGGGCCCAGCTTCCAAATTTAGTTTGGTAAACAGATCCTGTTGAAGTGTCCCCTGTTCAGGATTGTGGTCCTTGACTGGGGTGTTCCAGACATCAAGGGAATGGGGGCCAGGGATGCTGCTCAACATACCATAGTATGCAGGATGGCCCCCCACAGAGAATGACCTGGCCCTGATGTCTGTAGTGCCAAAGGGGGGAACTGTCCCCAGACCAGTGGTTCTCAGGCTTTTTAAGTCCAAGACCCACTAGGTGTGGGGCCAGCACATCTCCCTGACATTTTGAAGTGGAATTCCAGCCACTGGTTGGAATCTGCCCACTGGGAACTTACAGCCTGACTGCCGAGTGGAGTATAGAACTGGAACCGTGTTAACGAGTGTTGCTGTTGTCTGAGTGTCCAAGTGGAGCGCCTTTTAATAACTCACTCACTGGGTCTTACATACTAGACATTAACCCGCAGCCACATATAAAAAAACGAAAAGAACTTTGAGATTTCACATGGTTTGTCCTAGGTGCCTGTCTTAGACCAGGTCACGATGGTCCCTGACCCCTCCTCACAGCTTTGGGGCCTCCTAAAGGTTTTCTTTAGCTCCGGCCCTTAGCGGGGAGGATGGCAGTGGTTGGGACAGGGTGGCTTCGTGGATGTTGGTCAGAGGCCTAAAGGGATTGAGTCTTCACAGGCCTATGAAGGTGGAACGAACCCGGAAGCGGTCAGAAGGGTTCCCACCCGACAGGAAGGTTGAGAAGAAGAAAGGTGAGGGCCCAGCTGTCACAGTTGCTGCCAAGGTCCCGCAGCCCAAGGTTGCTGAGGTTGGGAGGGGGGCAGGTTCTTCTGTCACGTAGTGGTGCTCAGGCCCTTGGCCAAATCTGGGCTTGGGAGCTTAGGCCCAGGCAGTGCATTCTCTCCTGGCCATAGAACCTTCCGTGGAGGAGAAGCTTCAGAAACTGCACAGCGAGATCAAGTTCGCCCTAAAGGTCGATAATCCGGTAAGACACACCTTGGGGTCATGAGGAGCCACTTTCCCTGATGAAGCAGTCCCTGCCACTCCTTCATGTCTAGAGCTCCCTTAGAAGTCTTCAGGAATTGAGGCAAATCCAGGGTTCCTTGGGGTGGATAGGGCGGGGTGGGGCGGGATCCATTGTTTTTATTGTGTGTCCCCTAGCTGAGGGCCATCCTGATGTGCAGTGCTCAGTGTCCCTGCCAGCTGGTGCTGTGGGCAGGCCCCAAGATCCCTCCAAATCTGGGTCTTTCTGCAGCTCTTTCCACAGGGAAAGCCCTGAGGTGTCCTACTCTGACCTATTGGGTCGCCTAGGTGCTGTCCCTCCTTAACATCTTACTTCCCCACCCTCAGGATGTGAAGAGGTGTTTGAACGCACTAGAGGAGCTTGGGACCCTGCAGGTGACCTCGCATATCCTTCAGAAGAACACTGATGTGGTGGCCACGTTGAAAAAGGTACAGTTGGAGCCCAGGGTTGGAAGCAGGCCGGGGTCTAGCCACAGCTGCCCTTGGTCAGTGAGGAGAGGGCCAGTGGACTGCCCAGGGGAGTGCCAGTCTCCGTGGGAGGTGCCCAGGTGGTGACAGCAATAGGGAGGGTCTCGGGGGTGGGGAGGGGGGGTGAGGCAAACTACACTCCCTGAGCCAGGCCTCTTGGCGGGCAGATTCGCCGTTACAAGGCCAACAAGGAGGTGATGGAGAAGGCTGCGGAGGTCTACACTCGGCTCAAGTCTCGGGTCCTGGGACCAAAGATTGAGGCCATTCAGAAGGCAACCAGGACTGGAGTGGAGAAGGAGCCAGCTGAGGCAGAGAAGCCTGAGGAGGCTCCGGTTGGAGAGGAGGCCCCGTCGGAGAGGGCGGAGGATGAGGCCAGTGCTGGTGAGCTGGGTGGGCTCCTCCCGTGATGAATGGTGGTGTGTCCTGGTGCTCTCTGCGCAGGCCTGGCTTTGTCCCCAAGGCAGCTCGTGGCTGGTACACGCACACACCTATGCCCCTCACGGTCTCTGGACTCTCAGAGTCGGGCAGTGTAGGAGGGTGTGTGTGTGTGTGTGTGTGTGTGCCAAGTGAGGCACAGGCCTTGGGCTGCCGCTGGAGGGTCATGGGTGAGCTGAGAGGAAAAAGGATGTTTCCAGCAGGGACAGTGGCCTTTGGGAGCGGGAGGTGTTCCTGCTGGCGTCACCTGGTCCTCATGACAGATGCTTAGAGTAGCCCTTCAGACTGGTGTTAAGTTGGCTCGGCTGAAGAAGCCTCAGCAGCCTGGGGGCTAGCCCAGCGGGGTGTTACCTCTGTCCCAGCCTCAGCACTCATTTACTGGCCCCTCCCTTCTTCAGGGGCCTGGGCTGGCTGCAGGAGCACATGCAGCCAGCTGTGGCCTGGTGGAGCTGACAGTCCCCATGCGACTGGGAGGCACGGAGGTAGAGGTGATTGTGGACACATGGGGCCAGGGTCCTTCAGGAGTGTCCAGGGTCCCCTCTCCCAAAGCTGGCTTGCTCTCCCACCCGCTCTCAATGGGAAGGGGACAGGGGTGCTGGGCAATAGCACCACAGTGTCGTATGACCCCTTTCCCTCCCCCAGATCTCTCAGCCTCAGTGAATGGTGAGGCCACATCCCAGAAGGGTGGGAGCATGGAGGACAAGGAACAGGAGGAAGGACAGAACTCGGAAGAGGGGCCAGTGGGGGGCTCCTCTGAAGACTTGTTACACAATGAGTAAGTGTCCCTGGGGCTTGTGGCACTGGGGGTGACTTTCTAAGAAAGCAGGGGTGGGGGGCGGGGGGAAAACTTGCTGAGAAGGCACCCTGATGTCTGGGCTGCTTATCCTGGTCAGGGTCCCAGGGACTTGGCCCCCATGTGCTGGCCTCCCATCCCCTACCTTAGCAACAGACCCCTCAGGACGCCCCAGTTGAGGGAGCTGAGCTGCCCTGGGTCAGATCCTAGAGACAGTGGCTTCCTCCCAACTCTCCAGGAGTGGGTGCAGGCAGTCTCTTTCACAAGCACCCTCGAGTCTGGTGTGCGGCCTGCTGAGAACCCCAGACCATTCAACACACACCCACTGCATTGGGCACGGTGGGATGAGCCTAGGGCTTTTAGTTTGTCAGTGGTAGACGGAGATAGACAGACAGAAAGGCAGTTTGCTCACCCCCACCGTGCTGTGCTTCACCAGCAGCGCGAGGGAGGGCCCCGACCTGGACGGGCCAGGGAAGGACCGGCAGGAGCGCCAGAGGGCGCACGTGGACTCTGAGTCCCTGGACGACGAGGACAGCTGAGCCCCGGGCAGCCCGGCGGCCAGGCCCCGCCCGTCATGTAGATGCCCGTAGGCCTGCCCCACTCCTTCCCGGCCGCCCAGGGAGCAGAGAACTGTTGGGGAGATGCTGTGCTCTTCATTTGTATTTGTCCCTCGGGATTTTTTTTCTGCCCAATTTCTGTGATTTCCAACCGACATGAAATGACTATAAAGGGTTTTTTTAATGAAAAAAATCACTTTTATTGGCTTGGTTTTCTAGTGTTACTGGTGCAGCTGGGCTAGAATGGGGAGAGGTCTGTAGCTGTCAAGGGCCCTATTGGGGACAAAGGGTTTAAGCCATAGTGTCACCCTATACAGTGAATGTGAGCTTGGTTTTAATGGTGTTCCCTGCCTGGCAGGCCTGATGGTGAAGAAATGGGGTGGGAGCAAGGCCTTTCCAAAAATAATAAAGGAAAAATAAAACTCTCTGAACTCCGAGGCTCAAATGGAAGCTGTGGTTTGATGTCCTGGGTTTGGCTGCCCAGCGCCCAGAAAGGAGAAACAAAGAGGCCGGTCCGGGACAGTGGCTACCACGTTCTCCCCAGAAGCCGCTGCCTTGCTCCACTGACTCAGTCGTTTTCCCTCTTGCCCAGACTGCAGGTGGCACTGCGAGCCCCCGCCCCCCCTCCCCCCAAGTCAAGAACCAGTGTGCTTGGCACTGCCAGTTCAGGGCATTCAGGCCAGGAAGTGTCCTGTGGGTTGTTTCCTTTACACGTTCAGAGAGCATAAGCACTGGGGGCAGGCCTCCCTGTGTGACATTGGGCAAGTGGCACTCCCACTCTGGGCTTCTCTTTTCTCACCTGGACAGGGGCTGACTCTAGCCTCACAGGGAAGTCTTGGGGATTTAGATGGAGGATGTGTGTGTGACTCCCAGCCAGGCACCTGCCCTCGGCAGTTTCTGGCTAAACAGTGGCCTTCTTTGTGTCCCCCTGTCCTGGGTGAGTCCACCCATCCTAGCTAAGAGGGAGACTGTGGTATGGCAGGGATTTCTTGAGACCTGCCCACCCCCCATTTGGTTTGGCTGGACTTGAAGTCAGGTCACTTTGCTGGGTTTCTGTGAATAGCTGAATTCCCAGTGTCTTCACCTCTGAGAACCTTATGTGTTGGAGGTCGAGGAAAGAAAGTCTCGGAAGGTTCACTGACTGGTTCCTTTGTCAAGCCAGGTGCCAGCACCCCAGTGCAGAGTCCCTCCCAGATGCTGGCAGCCTTTGGTAACCCTTAAGGAGAGCGAGGCCATTCATCCTTGAGCTCAGAGCACCTCATCATTTCTGAGAAGAGGGTGCAGTGTGGGGGCGTGCTGTCGGCCTGGTGCAGGTTCTGGGAAGATGGAAGCTGGACCTGGCTTGGGCTGCTGGTGTTCTGATGTCCAGCTCCCAGATGGAGAGAGGCCTAGGCTAGTGAGGGAGAATTTCTTGGATGAACATCCTGAGTTTTCACATCTGGGGGCAGGGGCAAGGGGCTTGGCCCTCTGGCTGGGGTTGCAGGGATGCTCCCCACCATTGCAGGCCCTAGTCTCTAGGCTAGAGCATGTTACCAAGCCCTGAAGGATCGTTCAGCACCTTTTGTCCCATCCTCCCTGGGGCCCTGCCCCCTGTGGGGAAGCCCTTTCATTCCGCCATAGGCAGCCTCTGGGCTCAGATGCCCCAGGGACCAGAACCTCAGCTCTGTGATCCTGTGATTGGCCTTTAGGACAGGGCAGGTGGGCAAGCAGAAGAGGCAGGAAGGGGCTTGATTTGTAGCCCCCCAAAGCCCCTCTAAACAATGCAGTCCCCCAAAGCCCTTTATCTAGGCCACATTCAGCAAAGGCAGTTGGGACCCTGCCTCCGGATGGTGGTGGCATTCTGGTACATTGTGGTGCAAGGTGTTTGCTAGGTCTGGGGTAGATGCTTTCAAAGTGAGTACAGAGGAGCAGGACTACCCTCTAAGCTGGTAACTGAAGGCCCAGACTGGGGTGGAAGACCCTCATCCCCTCCAAAGACGATGGGGCTCCTAGTGGGGACTGCTAGGAGAATCTTCTAGACTCAGGCACATTTCACTTCTCTTTCGTAACTCGAGTGCTTGCTCAGGTTCTTCAAGTGCAGGCCCTCTGTCAATGGTCTTAGCAACCCTGGGCTCCTAGGCCAGCCATGCTTGGGAAGAAAGGTAGATGGGGCAGTCCCAGAGCTTCAGGGAGTTGGGGCTGGGGAGGCTCTGAGAAGGACCTACAGTTGCTGCCCACTAGGGTGCAGGTCAAAGGGCCCCACCAGCCAGCTGAGCGGGGGGCTATGCTGCATGCTCTCCAGCAGCTTCTCCAGCCCTTGCCAGGCCTGGCCTACACTCTCACGGCTCTGAGCCAGGCGCTCGGCTGGCAGCTCTGCAATGGAGCTGGCAGAGGAGACGACGCCATAGAGCTCACAGAGGCTGTGCCTTGCCTGCCTGACCGGCTGCTGGAGCTCGGCCGGGAGACCCTGGAGGCTGGAGGCTAGGGTGCTGTAAGCCACGTGGAGCTGCTGGATGAGTCCACACGTCCTGGACAGAGCCCCCAAGTCTGACACCTGCAGGAAGAGGGGGAGAGGTGAGCAGTGGTCAGAGAGGAGAAGACCCTGGGAGCCTTGTCTTGTACGTACCTCTTGGGTACCGGCTTTATCTGTCCATGGCTGTCCTTCTGGAGCCTGCTTGGCCTTTTCAATCTGTAAAGAGCCCAGCAGAGAAATGAGGGCTTTTGGCAAGGACCTTTCACATACTTTCTCCTAAGAATGGCATGAGGAGCTGGGGTGGGTACTCCCTGGCCTGGAGCTGTGTGTCTAGGCCTTCGTGTGGCATGGTGGGAGTGCCACAAGTTTAGAGCCAGCTGTCCCTGATAGGCCTGTCTTCTCTTGTAAAGTGGCAATAATCCAAATTCTCATGAGGTCTTCAGGGAGATCAAATAACAGATGATGCAATCTTGTCACCCCCCAACTCTAAGCCCTCACGTGGCTCCCCATTCCCTGTTGGATAAAAACAACACCTCCCTGTGGTCTGTACAATCTGCCCCCAGAGCATCTCAGACCTCATCTCCCGCTAACACCCCATCATGATCACTGTACATCACTGAACCCTAGATCCCTGGGCTCCCCCTATCCCGTCCCCACCTTCACTTCATCCTGTCACCCCAGCTGCCTTTCTGTTCCTTGAATACATAGCTTGTTATTGGGCACTCTGGTGTTGTTTTTTAATTGATTTTCTTTTTAAAAAATACGTTTTTATTGATTTTAGAGAGAGAAGAAAGGAGAGAGAGAGAGAAAGAAAGAAACATCAATAAGAGAGAAACATCAATTGGCTGCCTCCTGCACACCCCCTACTGGGGATGGAGTTCACAATGCGGACATGTGCCCTGACTGGGAATCAAACCCGTGGTTCATAGGTCGATGTTCAACCACTGAGACATCTCAACCAGGCTTAAATTGATTTTAGAGAGGAAAGGAGAGAGAGAAAAAAACATTGATTTGTTCCTCTTATTTGTACATTCACTAGAGGCCTGGTACACAAAATTCGTGCACAAGGGTTGGGGGGGGCCCTCAGCCCAGCCTGCAAGCTCTCCAATCCGGGACCCCTTGGGGGACATTTCTCTCACAATCCTGGACTGCTGGCTCCTAATCGCTCACCTGCCTGCTTGTCTGGTCGCCTCTAACTGCCTCCCCCACCGGCCTAGTCATCCTTCACTGCCCCCCCTGCCAGCCTAATTGCCCCCAATTGCGCGCCCCCCCCCCCCCCCCCCGCCATCCTGGTTGCCCCCAACTGCACCCCCCCCTCGCCGGCCCGGTCGCCTCTTACTGCCCCCCCCCTGCTGGCCTGGTCACCAACTGTCCCCCTCTGCCAGCCTGGTTGCCCCTAACTGCCCCCCCCTGCCTGCCTGGTTGCCACTCACAGCCCCCCCGCCCCGCCGGCCTGGTCACCCCACACAGCCTGCTGTTCAGTCGTTTGGTCATCCCTCACTAACCCCCCTGCCTGCCTGGTCGCCCCACACATACTGCTGTTCAGTCGTGTGGTTGTCCCTCACTAACCCGCCTACTGGCCTGGTCGTAGGCAGCCATTTTGTGAGGGTGTGAGGGTTAATTTGCATATCACCTCTTTATTATATAGAGTTGGTTGATTCTTGTATGTGCCCTGACCGGGGATTGAACCTGCAACCTTGGCATATTGGGATGATGCTCTAACCAACTGAGCTACCCAGTTAGGACTGGGTACTCTCTTCTTATGGTCCCCACTTCTCCCCAACTCTGCATGGCTCTCTCCTTGGCTTTCACAATGTGGCTCAAAGGGGCGCTCTCCTGCCCAGCCCAGGCCCTCTGTCTGCATGGTTGTCTTGTTTCCTTCTTTGCATCCCTTTTTGTAGGTACAGCATTCCCCTCTAATGGTGAGTTTCACTTTCCACAATTTCAGTTCCTGCAGTCAACCACGGTTCAAAAATATTAAAGGAAAAACTCCAGAAATAAACAATTCATAATTTTTAAATGGCACGCTGTTCTGAATAGTGTGATGAGATCTCAAATGGCCCTGCTCTGTCCCACCAGGGGCGTGACCCATCCCTTTGTCCAGTGTCTCCACTCTGTAGATGCCCCCACCTATTAGGCACACAGTAGCCGTATCAGTTATCAAATCAATTACTGGGGTATCACAGTGCTCATGTTCAAGTCACCCTTATTTTACTTAATGCCACAGTAACATCACTTATAATTGCTCTATTTTATTATTACTGTTAATCTCTCACTGTGCCTAAATTATAAATTAAACTTTATCATAGGTATGTATGTGTAGGAAAAAACAGTATATTTAGGGTTCAGTCTATCCATGGTTTCAGGCATTCACCGGGAGTCTTGGAATGTCTCTCCCAAAGATGTGGGGGACTACTGTATTTGGTTTGGTTGTACATCTCCCTCTCTGGGACACAAGCGGCATGAGAACAATCTATGGCCATCTTAGTGGCTGACAGATGTCGGGTCACTGCCTGTGGTAGGGGGAACCATGGGGAGATATTCTGAGAAAGGCACCCTGGAGAGGGAACACTCTTACCAGCCTGATGGAGTCCTCAAGCTGGGCTAGTGTGGCCCTAGCCTGGAACTGGCCATGCTGCAAATGGCTCAGGGTGTGCTCGAAAGCCCGCTGGCGAAAGCCGTGGGCCAGGTCACCAAGACGCACGAAGTAACTGCTCTGGTCTGCTGCGGGTACCCTGGGCCCAGGCTCAGAAGCCACCAACTGAGCTGGAAGGGAAGATGGGATTACTCAACCCAAGAGTCCCCTTGTGACATCCAGATCTTGGGTTGGACAGATGACAAGCACCCACTAGGACCGCTAGTCCTTACCTTGCTCCTCAGCGCTCATGGGGTGGAAGATCTCCCGCAGTTCCTCTGGGAGTGTCATGAAGCCCGTGACACCTTCATGGCTGTGCATGGTGGCCATGCACCCTGCATCCTCTGTGCCCAGTGAGGTTCCTTGTGTGAATGCTGCCACAGTGGAACCAAGGCTCTGGGTACTTGCAATAGGTTCTGTGGCAAGGACATGGCTTGCACAGAGAGTGTCTGGGAGGCTGGAGACCATGCAGGATGAAGCCTCCAGGGGGTTCAGCACAGTTTGTTGCCCAAATTTGTCTGTCTCCTGGTCATTGGTGAGTCCACCATAGGAGCTTTCCCCAGCACCAGGTAACCAATTCTGTATAGTGCCCAGACCAATCTGGACAGCGCCCTTGGTCAAACCCATTGCCCCATTGAGGCCAGTGGATACTGTGTCTTTGGTGCCAGTCAAGAAGGTCTTGGAGGTGTCCACACTAGTCTGGACAGCACACTTTGCCATACCCATTGCCCCAGTGAGTCCAGTGGACACTGTGTCTTTGGTTCCCTTAAGAACAGTCTTCGAAGTATTTATGCCAGTTTGGGCGGCACCCTTAGCTACACCCATTGCCCCGGTGAGGCCAGTGGACACTGTGTCTTTGGTGCCAGTCAGGATGGTCTTGGAGGTGTCCACACCAGTCTGTACGGCATTCTTGACCACATCCGCTGCCCCAGTGAGTCCAGTGGACACTGTGTTTTTGGTTCCAGTAAGGATGGTCTTAGAGGTGTCCACGCCAGTCTGAACAGCACCCTTGGCTATTCCCATTGCTCCGGTTAGGCCAGCGGACACTGTGTCTTTGGTGCCAGTCAGAACTGTCTTGGTGGTGTCCACGCCAGTTTGGACGGCACCTTTGGCCACACCCACTGCCCCGGTGAGGCCAGCGGACACTGTGTCTTTGGTGCCACTGAGGACCGTCTTGGTGGTGTCCACGCCAGTTTGGACGGCACCTTTGGCCACACCCACTGCCCCAGTGAGGCCAGTGGACACTGTGTTTTTGGTGCCTGTCAGGATGGTCTTAGAGGTGTCCACACCCGTCTGAACAGCACCCTTGGCCATTCCCATTGCCCCGGTTAGGCCAGCGGACACTGTGTCTTTGGTGCCAGTCAGGACCGTCTTAGTGGTGTCCACGCCAGTTTGGACGGCACCTTTGGCCACACCCACTGCCCCAGTGAGGCCAGTGGACACTGTGTCTTTGGTGCCAGTCAGGACTGTCTTAGTGGTGTCCATGCCAGTTTGGACGGCACCCTTGGCCATTCCTATTGCTCCAGTGAGTCCGGTGGACACTGTGTCTTTGGTGCCAGTCAGGATGGTCTTAGAGGTGTCCACACCCGTCTGAACAGCACCCTTGGCCATTCCCATTGCCCCGGTTAGGCCAGCGGACACTGTGTCTTTGGTGCCAGTCAGGACTGTCTTGGTGGTGTCCACGCCAGTTTGGACGGCACCTTTGGCCACACCCACTGCCCCGGTGAGGCCAGCGGACACTGTGTCTTTGGTGCCACTGAGGACCGTCTTGGTGGTGTCCACGCCAGTTTGGACGGCACCTTTGGCCACACCAACTGCCCCAGTGAGGCCAGTGGACACTGTGTTTTTGGTGCCTGTCAGGATGGTCTTAGAGGTGTCCACACCCGTCTGAAGAGCACCCTTGGCCATTCCCATTGCCCCGGTTAGGCCAGCGGACACTGTGTCTTTGGTGCCAGTCAGGACCGTCTTAGTGGTGTCCACGCCAGTTTGGACGGCACCTTTGGCCACACCCACTGCCCCAGTGAGGCCAGTGGACACTGTGTCTTTGGTGCCAGTCAGGACTGTCTTAGTGGTGTCCATGCCAGTTTGGACGGCACCCTTGGCCATTCCTATTGCTCCAGTGAGTCCGGTGGACACTGTGTCTTTGGTGCCAGTCAGGATGGTCTTAGAGGTGTCCACACCCGTCTGAACAGCACCCTTGGCCATTCCCATTGCCCCGGTTAGGCCAGCGGACACTGTGTCTTTGGTGCCAGTCAGGATGGTCTTGGAGGTGTCCACACCCGTCTGGACGGCACTCTTGGCCACACCTACTGCACCGGTGAGTCCAGTGGACACTGTGTCTTTGGTGCCAGTGAGAACCGTCTTGGTAGTGTCCATGCCAGTTTGGACGGCACCCTTGGCTACATCCATTGCCCCCGTGAGGCCAGTGGACACTGTGTCTTTGGTGCCAGTGAGGACTGTCTTGGTGGTGTCCACACCGGTCTGGACAGCACCCTTGGTCATACCCATTGCCCCGGTGAGGCCAGCGGACACTGTATTTTTGGTGCCAGTCAGGACTGTTTTGGTGGTGTCCATGCCAGTTTGGACGACACCCTTGGCCATTCCTATTGCCCCAGTGAGGCCAGTGGACACTGTGTCTTTGGTGCCAGTCAGGATGGTCTTAGAGGTGTCCACACCCGTCTGAACAGCACCCTTGGCCACACCCATTGCTCCAGAAAGTCCGGTGGACACTGTGTTTTTGGTGCCAGTTAGGATAGTCTTGGAGGTGTCCATGCCAGTTTGGATGGCACCCTTGGCTACATCCATTGCCCCCGTGAGGCCAGTGGACACTGTGTTTTTGGTGCCAGTCAGGACTGTCTTGGTGGTGTCCACGCCAGTTTGGACGGCACCCTTGGCCATTCCTATTGCTCCAGTGAGGCCGGTGGACACTGTGTCTTTGGTGCCAGTCAGGATGGTCTTAGAGGTGTCCACTCCCGTCTGAACAGCACCCTTGGCCATTCCCATTGCTCCGGTTAGGCCAGCGGACACTGTGTCTTTGGTGCCAGTCAGGATGGTCTTAGAGGTGTCCACTCCCGTCTGAACAGCACCCTTGGCCATTCCCATTGCTCCGGTTAGGCCAGCGGACACTGTGTCTTTGGTGCCAGTCAGGATGGTCTTGGAGGTGTCCACACCAGTCTGGACGGCACTCTTGGCCACACCCACTGCACCGGTGAGTCCAGTGGACACAGTGTCTTTGGTGCCAGTGAGAACCGTCTTGGTAGTGTCCATGCCAGTTTGCACGGCACCCTTGGCTACACCCATTGCTCCAGAGAGTCCGGTGGACACTGTGTTTTTGGTGCCAGTTAGGATGGTCTTGGAGGTGTCCATGCCAGTTTGGACGGCACCCTTGGCTACATCCATTGCCCCTGTGAGGCCAGTGGACACTGTGTCTTTGGTGCCAGTGAGGACTGTCTTAGTGGTGTCCACTCCAGTCTGGACAGCACCCTTGGCCATTCCTATTGCCCCAGTGAGGCCAGTGGACACTGTGTCTTTGGTGCCAGTCAGGATGGTCTTAGAGGTGTCCACACCTGTCTGAACAGCACCCTTGGCCATTCCCATTGCTCCGGTTAGGCCAGCGGACACTGTGTCTTTGGTGCCAGTCAGGATCGTCTTGGAGGTGTCCATACCAGTTTGGATGGCACCCTTAGCCACACCCACTGCCCCGGTGAGGCCAGCGGACACTGTGTCTTTGGTGCCAGTGAGGACTGTCTTGGTGGTGTCCACACCGGTCTGGACAGCACCCTTGGTCATACCCATTGCCCCGGTGAGGCCAGCGGACACTGTATTTTTGGTGCCAGTCAGGACTGTTTTGGTAGTGTCCATGCCAGTTTGGACGGCACCCTTGGCTACATCCATTGCCCCAGTGAGGCCAGTGGACACTGTGTCTTTGGTGCCAGTCAGGATGGTCTTAGAGGTGTCCACACCCGTCTGAACAGCACCCTTGGCCACACCCATTGCTCCAGAAAGTCCGGTGGACACTGTGTTTTTGGTGCCAGTTAGGATAGTCTTGGAGGTGTCCATGCCAGTTTGGATGGCACCCTTGGCTACATCCATTGCCCCCGTGAGGCCAGTGGACACTGTGTTTTTGGTGCCAGTCAGGACTGTCTTGGTGGTGTCCACGCCAGTTTGGACGGCACCCTTGGCCATTCCTATTGCTCCAGTGAGGCCGGTGGACACTGTGTCTTTGGTGCCAGTCAGGATGGTCTTAGAGGTGTCCACTCCCGTCTGAACAGCACCTTTGGCCATTCCCATTGCTCCGGTTAGGCCAGCGGACACTGTGTCTTTGGTGCCAGTCAGGACTGTCTTGGTGGTGTCCATGCCAGTTTGGACGGCACCCTTGGCTACGTCCATGGCACCCATGAGTCCAGTGGACACTGTGTCTTTGGTGCCAGTCAGGATGGTCTTAGAGGTGTCCACTCCCGTCTGAACAGCACCCTTGGCCATTCCCATTGCTCCGGTTAGGCCAGCGGACACTGTGTCTTTGGTGCCAGTCAGGATGGTCTTGGAGGTGTCCACACCAGTCTGGACGGCACTCTTGGCCACACCCACTGCACCGGTGAGTCCAGTGGACACAGTGTCTTTGGTGCCAGTGAGAACCGTCTTGGTAGTGTCCATGCCAGTTTGCACGGCACCCTTGGCTACACCCATTGCTCCAGAGAGTCCGGTGGACACTGTGTTTTTGGTGCCAGTTAGGATGGTCTTGGAGGTGTCCATGCCAGTTTGGACGGCACCCTTGGCTACATCCATTGCCCCTGTGAGGCCAGTGGACACTGTGTCTTTGGTGCCAGTGAGGACTGTCTTAGTGGTGTCCACTCCAGTCTGGACAGCACCCTTGGCCATTCCTATTGCCCCAGTGAGGCCAGTGGACACTGTGTCTTTGGTGCCAGTCAGGATGGTCTTAGAGGTGTCCACACCTGTCTGAACAGCACCCTTGGCCATTCCCATTGCTCCGGTTAGGCCAGCGGACACTGTGTCTTTGGTGCCAGTCAGGATCGTCTTGGAGGTGTCCATACCAGTTTGGATGGCACCCTTAGCCACACCCACTGCCCCAGTGAGGCCAGCGGACACTGTGTCTTTGGTGCCAGTCAGGACTGTCTTGGTGGTGTCCAGGCCCCCCTGTACAGCCCCTGTCGCCATATTCACAGCACCAGACACTCCACTGCAGATGCTGTTCTTGGTGTCAGTCAACACCATCTTGGTGGTATCCACACCAGTCTGAAAGGTCCCTTTGGCTATATCCACTGTCCCTGCGACCCCACTGGCCACAGCCTCTTTGGTTCCAGTGTGCTCAGGTTGGGACATGCCAAGAGCTCCCTGAAGCACACCTTTAGCTGAGTCTGTCAAGTTGGCCACTCCAGAGGAGATGGCATCTTTCGTTTTGGTCATCGTGGAGCACACCTGGTCCTTCACCCCAGAGATCATCTGATGAAAAAGGACGTGTGTGGTCAAGAGCAGAACTGGGAGGCAGACTCCTGCCAGCCTGATTCCTGATGGGCCTGGTAAGTGGTATCTGTCACCCAGAGGCCCTGCCTCCTTCTTCCCACCCCCGAGCTACCCATGGCCTTCCAGGACACAGCCATCACAAGCCCCATCACTACGTCAAATTACTCCTCTGATCCAGTAGGTCCCCTGCTGACAGCGGGTCCCTAACACCTCTGCAACCCTTGACAAGGTGCCTTGGTGGTATCCATGCCTTAGGCTCAGCAAGCCATTGAATTATGTTTTTTTGTTCGTTTTTAGCAGAATTTGAGCCTGGTTTCCCCATTACAATGGGGAGACCAAATTGTTCATTAAAAATGAATGTATTCAACTAAGAGAAGGGAATAAACATTTGGAAAAGTGGTAACCACACAAGTAAGGGACAAGTATTGGGTTCGAGCCATAGGAAATTGTCAATAACTAATTATTTTTAACCTACCCAATGGCAGTTTCAACCAATACCAAAGGGTTGTAATGGCCTCAGGGTTGCCACCACTCAGGTTCAGCCATGAGTGTGCTATTTTTAATTCAGTGATTCTCACCTGGGGAGATCCAGCCCCCCCACCCCCCGCCCACCCATCTCCCCGGAGACATTGGGCAAGTTTGGGGACATCTGTGATTGTTGTGACTGGGGGCACAGGGCGCTACTTACATTGATTGCCTGTGGGCCTGGCATGCTGTGCAACACCCCATAGTGCCCAGGACAGACCCACAACCAAGAATGATCCTGCCCCAAATAGCCACAGTACTGACATTGAGAAGTTTATTCTCATTACCTGCTTCCCGCCCAGAATTAAATCAAGTGGGCACCTTGGGATCTGCGCCCGCAGAGACCCAGGTTCAAATCTCAGCTTTCTTGTAAAAGCCACATTCCCCGCTCTGAGCCAGTTTCTGAAAAGTGATTAAAATAGCACCACCTTCACGGATTATGGATTAAGGATTATCTGCACTTTGCAGATAGTAGGTGTTCAGTTAACATGAGTGGAGAGGAGTAGAAAAGAATTGCATAAATGGAGAAGAGGTGAGGGGTCTGTTTTAATTTCAGCCAGAAGGACCTGTTGAGGTTCTTCCCCTTTTGAGATGCTAAGATCTGCTTGGGCTGCGGGCAGAGGGAGACTAGGAAGACCAGAGTGGGGGCATGTGCTGGGCGGAAGAGTTCCTATCAGGGCTCTGCACCCTCTGCGGCCTCAGCTGGCTTACATCAGTCCCTCCACTTGGCCCAGCCTTGGGGACAGGATAACATGGGCAGGCCTCATGTATTCAGGACCAAGGGTGGATGCAGCGTTGGTGTCGTTCAGCCTCTGACTGCCCCTGGGTTCAAGTCCCAAACTACCGTGACCTGCTATATGACTTTTGGCAGGCGGCTCAGCTTCTCTGTGCCTCAGCTGTCGTGCGGGGTACTACTTACTCCCTTCCTCACAGGGTGGTTGGGAGGATTAACTATTAAGCAGCACGTATAAAGCACAGTGTCCAGAGCCTGACACACGGTGAGTTGCCGCTGTTTGGTTCCCATCATGCTAGACAGAGAGTGAGGGGCGGTCTGTAGTTTGGAGCCTGTCCATGTGGGCAGTGAGGCAGTACTGCACCCATTTCACAGATGTGGCAGTGGAGGCTTAGAGGGATGTCTGCTCTCTCCTTGGGCAGGAACCAAAACATTCCCGAGGGAGGCAGAGGCCATCAGACCAGACTCTGACAGCCACTCACCTTGTCCGAAGGCGACGGCAGCTTTTCCACCTCCCTGGCCATCTGCTTCGGGTCGGTAGCTGCTATGGGGACAGAAGCTGGTCAGGCACCCCAGGGAATGCGAGGGAAGCAGGCTGGCATCAGCTGCTCTGGTGCCCATTGCGCAATTGGCGGGCACAGCCCGAAAGGTCAGGAATGTCCCAGCCACTCCGCCAGGGACAGTAGGAGGTGACATCTGTGGCCATGGGCTTGGCTCCTTTCAACCCCCCAGGACCTCCGTCCCCTGGAACTGAGGAGCTGCCTGGTGTTTTCTCCACCTGGGTCCTGGGTGCTGGACGCCCACCCAGGGAGATTGCAGGGAGAGGAGTCGGGGCCCCGCCCCACCTCTGCTACAGCTGGCAGTTGCCTGTCAGGCCTGGGTATGTGGAGCAGAAGTCAGCTGCCAAGGGCTCGGCCCAGAATGAGGCCTAGCCCGGGCAAACACCCAAACCTGGGTCTTCTCCCCTTCCCCCACCCCTGCACCAGCCCCCCGATGTGTCCCGAGTACTCTGGCTGAGTAACGAGGGTGGGGAGACCCCCAGGCTCTGCCATCCCAGGGAAGCCACTGTCCCTCTTGGGGAACCAGGATTGCCATCCCCAGCAAGGTCTGCCTACAGAACACCCAGGCCCTGGTCCACAGGCATCAGAAATGGGTGAGGGGAGGTGGAGTGGGGGTGGAAAGTGTGGGTGGTACTGAAGGGAGATAGGCTGTGTTCACACCCCCACATTTTCTGATTATGCACCTTGGGCCACTCACTTGCCATATTTATGCCTCAGTTTCCTCATCTGGTGCTAAATGAGTGTTGCCAGTCATGCAGTGTCTATTTAGATGATGCAGGCACATATGAAATGTCCCCAAGTGGCCAGAAGTCCCTGCTAGGGGATTTCCTATTCCTGGAGTCTCCCCAGATCCCCCACCCTATCGAGCTGTGTACTCACCCTGGGCCTGGGGATGGGCGGCCTCGGTGGTAGGAGTACCTGTGGAATCAGCTACTGGCTGGGCCTCTCCTGCTGAGCTGTGAGCGTTGGCCACCAGGTTCCGGGCAGAACTGAAGCCAGGCAGGAACCCCAAGAAGTTGCTCAGGGTCTATGTGAGGAGGGGACAGCATGAGCAGGCTGGGCCGAGATGGGATGGGGATGGGGGAAAGCATCAGACAACCCTGGGCTTCCACACCTCTCAGGCTCTTGTTTTTGGGTGACCTTGAGTTTCAAGCCTCAGTTTCCTAGTCTGGACAATGGGCAGATGCAGCCGGCCTCCCATGGAAGGAGGAAAAGGTCCTCCTTTGAGTCTCCAAGGCCTTCTTCCACAGCCCCCATTTCACAAATGGGGAAACTGAGGCTGAGAGAGGTGCTGTGGCTAGCCGAGGGTCACAAAGTAGGAAAGGAGCTGAAGTCTGCCCCCACCCCAGCTTGGGACAGGAGGGAAGAGTTAGCACCTTGGCTCTCAGAGCCCTCCCACCCCACCCAGAAAACTCCCAGATCTGAGGGCTGTGGCGGTCACCTTTGCAAGGTTCTGGGGGTCTCTAGGCCTTAGCAGGGATCTCCCCCTCCCATACCTCTCCTCACCTTGCCCTTGGGTTTGTGGGGCTTCCGGCCTCCTTCCTCTTGAGCAGACATGTTAATACTCTAAGCAGCTGGGAGGGGGCAGAGATGGTTCATAAATGGGGTTCCCATGCCTCCTGCCCCACACCCATAGCCCCCAGACTTTCCCTGACACCCACCTGGAGACCTTGCCTCACCCTGGCATTGCTCACCTGGACTGCGAGAGGGTCTTTTGGAGTGACTGGCGGCGCAGCTGGCAGCTGGCTCTGCTTTCAGCTCCCAGGCCTTATAGGGTCTGGGGCAGGCGCAGGCCTGGCCTGCAGAGGCAGGCAGCCAGCCTGCTGGGGGAGGGCCCTGGAGGGTCACGTGCCTGCCTGCCCTGCCCAGCTTGCATGGGCCCCGGGCCCAGCACCTTTCCCCTGCTCTCAGTACTGGGCCACCTCTGCCCACAGCACCCGCCCCACCAAGCTGAGTGATTCCCAGGCCATCCTATGTTCCTGAGACACAGCCTATATGCCCTTTTGGTCTATTCTTTCCATCCATGAGGTGGACATGGTTCAAATCTCAGTTCTGGAATGCCTTGGCTGCAGTTTCCCCTTCAGACTCCTCGCTGGCCCACAGTGTTGTGCCCTTCATTTCCCCTGGCTCTTGCCTCTTTGATCAGTCCAGCCACGGGGGCCTCCTTGCGATTTCTCCAAATCTTTGGGCATGGTCCTGCCTCAGGGCCTTTGCATGAGCTATGTCTTCTGCCTATAGCACTTTCCCCCAAACATCCACATAGCTCCCTCCCTCCCCGTGTTCCCTGCAATAGAACAGTACCTGGCACACAGTTGGCACTTAATAAATGTTTGATTAAATAGGCCAACTCATAGGGTGATTGTGAGTGTGAAATGAGGTCACACATGTAACCTGTTTATCCCTGTGCCTGGTACCCAGCAGGTGCTCAGCAGACATTAGCTTAGCATGGTCCAGGCAGAGAGGAGCAGCGTCTGTCCTCGGCAGGGATGGGACATGGCCCTCTCTGGAAGGGACTTCTCTTGAGAAAGGGGACAAAACAGATCAAAACAGCTCCAACAGAGCCTGGAACATAGGATGGCTTGTGACTCACTCAGCTTGGTGGGGGCGGGTGCTGTGGGCAGAGGTGGCCCAGTACTGAGAGCAGGGGAAAGGTGCTGGGCCTGGGGCCCATGAGAAGTAAGCCTGGTAGGCTCGGGTCAATCCAAGGTGGCTTCCTGGAGGAGGTATTTTGTACCTAAGGCCACAGAGCCAGGAAGTGGCAGAGACAGGATTTAGACCCAGACCCTGAGCCTGTGTGTAGAGCGGGCTGTCTGTGGATGGGTGCCCAGATGAGCAGAGGAGTGACTGCCATGCCCTTCCTGGTCTGCCCCTGAAACAGGGATCACAGTCATGCTGGTGGGGGTTGGGAAAGATCCAGCTGGTGGCTCTGGGCTCAGAGCTGGGAGAAGGGAGGGTCCTGCTGTTGGGCCTGATGACCCTCAGGTTGTCTCCTTGGAGTCAAACAGTCAAGGAACAAAAGGGGGATTCCCCAGCCTCTCTCCTTAGCCAACACTTCCTAAAGGTGACATTGCAGGATTGGGGAGCTGGATCCTGGGTGTGTCCCTCCCCCCAGCAAAAGTAATAAAAATGGCCCGGCCGGTGTGGTTCTGGTTGAGCATCCACCTATGAACCAGGAGGTCACTGTTCGATTCTCAGTCATGACACATGCCTGGTTTGTGCGCTCGATCCCCAGTGTGGGGCATGCAGGAGACAGCCAATCAATGATTCTCTCTTACCGATGTTTCTATCGCTCTCTCTCCTCCCTTCCTCTCTGAAATCAATACCAAGTCAGGTTTTGTCCCCTGCTCTGGCCACAGCTCTCCAGGGCTCCCACCTCCCTTGGCCCAAGTTCTCCCTGTGGCCCATAGGCCCTGGACGACTTGCCCCTGTCCTCTCTCCCTGCCTTCATGTACTCCCTTTTCCACCCCACTCTGCTCCAGCCACACAGGCCTCCTTGCTGTTTCTCCAACAGGCCAGGCAAGGTCCTGCCCCGGGGCCTTGGCACAGGCTGTGCCTTCTACCTGGAATGTTTTCCAGTCTTTGCTCATATGTCACCTCCTCAGAGAGGCCTTTCTGGAACTCCTCTTTTATTTAAAAATATACATCTTTCCTCAAATGCCCACATACTACCCCTTGTCCTCCCCTTTTATTTTTCTTATTCTACTAACACTAAAAATAGTAATGTACTTATTTTTCTTGTACATTGCCTGTTTCATACTGTATTGTCAGGTCATAGAGGGGTAGGAATTTTATCCATTTTGTCACTGCCGTGTCCCCAAGGTGGAGAACTGCCTAGCACACAGCACGTGCTTTATAAATACAGGTTGTTCCAAAAAAATGTTTACACACTCTTAACAGCTGATAGCTCAATTGATGTTTCTTTTCAGATTTAACCCATTGGAATTAGTAATTATTCAAAGTGTGTATACATTTTGGGGGATACCCTGTATTTGTTGAATGAATGAGTGAATAATAGCTTCTGTGGGTGAGGTGTTTACTAGGATTGGGCATGACTTAACCCATTTTCAGAGGAGAAACATGTTTAGAGAGGAAAAATAAGTTGCCTAACCACCTGCAGGCAAGGCTGGGACTCAGCCCCAGGGCGACAGGGAGCCAGGCGGTTCCGAGCAGGGGCAGGGAAGTGAATCTGACCAGTGGGAAGTGGTCAGGGCTCCCAGAGCTGCCCCTGGGCTGGGTCCCAGGGAAGCCAGGGGCCATCCTGACCTCACCGAATCATGCTATGGTTTCCCAACACCCTGCCTGGCCACTGGGGAGTCTGAGGGGCAGCCAAGAATGTGATCAGAAGATGGGAAGGCCCCCATGAGACTGACCCATGGCCCTTGCCCTGTCTCTGTCTCCCCAGTCCTGATCAGTGGAGAAACGATGGCAAGATCAGCAACGGTGGGTGCAGGGAGGTGGGCATAGGAGGACTGACCCCTCTGACTTCTTTCTCCTCAAGATCCTGCTCCCTGCAGTTCCGAGACAATACCTAGTGTGAACTTTCACTCCAGGAAGCTACATCTGAGCGCAATGCTTAAGCAGTGGGCTGGACACTGAAGGTGGAAGTACAGACAGGATGGCAAAGCGGGAGGGAGGGGTTGGGGGGGCAGTGGGCATCACTCCTTTCAAATCTCGAACCCTGGCATGTGTCATACAGTCACACCTCTGAGGCCCCCCAGGCACCCTGTAACTGAGACTCACTCCAGCCAGAACAGAGGCCATGGGCCTTTGAACAACACAAAGCACCTTTATTTTGGAGAGCATACCCCAAACAGCAAAGCAAGTGGGTCCGGCTGGCCCAGTTGGTGCAGCCCGGCATCTTTGGGGACCCCTCAGTCCAGGATGTACAAGCTGGGGGAGCAGGTGGATGCTTGTTTTTCAAAGCCCCAAATAGAAGCCACTGGGCAAAATGTGTTTCTCTGAGGAGCCTTGATCAGCTTCTTGGGGTGAGGAACAGGTGACTGCAGACAGATGAATCCAGCTGGAGACTAGTCAGACCTGAGTTAGGTTCCTGTCCTCATATGTCCAAGGGGAAGATTGGGAAGGGTCTGATGTCAGAGTAGCTGGTCCAGAGTCAGAATTCCACGGGAACCCCCAACTCCGTGCCTGGGCCAGGGTAAAGGCATTGGCTGTTGTGCTTCTGTGTGGCCCCTAGAGGGCAGCAGGCTATGGAAGTGTAGGGCAGCCTCCTGCTGCCACTGGCAGTGAGGCCCCAGGGGATCAGAAGTCCAGCTCTGGCATCAAGGTGTGTTTGGGGCGACTGGGGGGCTCAGGCTCCTCTGGAATGTCCTCTGGGAGACCTAGCCCATTCCGGTGCTGGGCCTGCCAGGCTCTCTGCTGGGCCGGCCAGTCCAGATGCGCCCAGCGGGGGTCAGGACCCCCCACGATCTCGTCCACCAGGTTCTCCAGGCCAGGTGGGGGCTCCGACCGCTCTATGAGGATGGGCGAAAAGGGCCCCACGAGCCAGGGCAGCGGCATGGTCTGCACCACCAACTCTAGCAGCTCATCCACGCAGGCATGGGCCCGAGCCACTCTGCCCCGGCCCTCGGCCAACGCCGAGGCTGACACATCCCTGAAGCAACGCGCATCAGCGAAGGCTGCCTGCAGGGTGTCCACGCTGCGCCGCACCTCGGCCACCTTCTCCTGGGCATCCCGGGGCAGGCCCCGCACGCTGGTTTCCAGTGCGTCCACTGAGCTCTGTAGCTCCCGCATCAGACTTCGGGACAATACCAGTGTTTCCAGCTCCACCTGTGGGGAGGGGAGGCAAGGGGGGCCTCAGTGTTCCAGATGGACACATGCTGAGACGGCTGTCCTGCCTCAGTTTACTCATGGACACACCGAGACTGTCACCCTGCCTCAGTCTCCTCATAGGTACACACTGGAACTGAGCTCTACCTCCGTTTTCCCATGGACACAATGGTATTGCCACTCTGTCTCAATCTCCCCATGGACACAATGGGACTATCTCCCTGCCTTTTTTTCACCCATGGACACAACGAGACAGCCCTGCCTCAGTTTCCTCCCTGCACACAATAGACCAAGCCCTGCCTTGGTTTCTCCTATGGGCACCCAATAGGACTGTCAACTTACCCCAGTTTTCCCATGGGCACTCCAACCAGCTACCTCAGCAGTTGGTTATTCATAGCTCAGTCATGGCCCCTGGCAACCCCAGGTGGATCCAGAACCACTCCCATCCTACCATCCTACCTGACTACGGCGGCGGCCGTTCTCCAGGGTGCTCAGACTCCAGTCCCCCCACAGCTCGTGCACTTTCCCAGGGCGGGCTGGGGTGGTGGGGGTCATCCCACACTGCACAAGGTCAATCTGTGGGAACCGGAAAAGTGTTCATCAGAGGTGGAGGACTTGGGGTGTCGGGGGAGCCGGGACGGATCCTAGCTTGGATCCGGCGTCAATAAACATTTCGGGAACACTTGCTGTGTGCAGCCTTCTGCACCCGCTGACCCAGCCTGGAGCCTGTTCATTGAATCCTCTGCCTCTGGCTGACCCTGTGACCTGTGGTTCTCCTGAAGCTCAGACTCACCGCCAGGCATGTGCTCATGCTGGTCCCTCAGCCACGTACACTTTTCCCTCCACCTCATCTCCCCCGCTGGTTCATCCCAGTTCAAGTCTCAATGTGGACATCATCCCCTCCAGGAAGCCCTCCCTCCTCCCCTTCTGGCTGGGTGATCCCTCCTCTGGGTCCCAGAGCACCTGCCGTGTTCCCCATTTTGACCCTGATCCCCTGACTGGCCTGTGAGTGTCCTGAAGGAGCACTGTGTCTTCAGTACCCAGGACAGGGCATGTATGAAAAGATGAATAGAAATAAATTGTGGCCCATCCATACGGTGGAATATTATTGAGCCCTAAAAAAGAAGGAGGTTCTGATACATGCTACAAAATGGATGAACCTTCAGGACATTGTGCTCAGGTGCTCACAGGTGCCCTCTGTTGGCTGCTGTGGGAGGACAGAGGGGTCCAGGAGGAGAACTGGGTGACGGTGTGCAAGCATGAGAGCTGGAGGCAGGTGGATGGAGGAAGCAGAGGGAGGAAATGTGGGCAGATTCAGGATAGGCTTTGAGGGCAGAGCTGACAGTATGGCTGATATGTCGGATGAGGGAGGGTTTGGGAACACGGAGCTGCTGGCAATGGAGATGAGAGGGATGTGGGACAGGCAGGCTGTGGCATCTGCACAGCCCAGTAAGCAGGGGCTGCCTTGCTCCTTTGGAGCAGGGAGGGATGGACAGTGAGACAAGAAGCTGGGTGTGCACTGGAACCTAAAGGGTGCAGAGGATTGGAATTGGTGGCAGGAGAGCGAGGGAAGAAGTACCTTCTCCCTCTCCAGACCTACCTTAACTGCCTATAAATTCCAGCTCCTACTTCTCCTCAAAACCCCTTCTTTACTCCCCAGGCTGAGTCTCACTCAACACCCCGTAAGCTCCTCCAGCCCTAGGCCCCCTCTTCCCCAGCCCTGAACATGCACAGCTAGAGGCAGCTGAGACCAGTTCTGCCTCCCCCTTCAGTCTAGCACGGGACCAGGTACTCGGCTGGCGTTCAATCCATGCTTACTGGCCAGCATTCCAGGGTGGGGGCAGGCAGGGGGCTCTCACCAGCTCCAGTGTCTCCTGCAGCTGGGCCAGTGTGTCCTGGGCATGATGTTTCTTCTGCCTCAGTTTCCCCAGAGAGTGCTCATATGCCAGGTGGCGGAGTCGTGTTGACAGGGAGCCCAGGCGCACAAAGTAGCCCTGATGTCTCCTCTGCTGTTCCACTGAGCCCACTTCCGGGCCCTCAGCCTCAGCCGCCAGTGCCGCTGGAGGGCAGGATGGGGGAGAGGGGGTCAGTGTGGACACCCCCTCCATGTCTGTTCACCCTCCTTCTGGGTGGACAAGCTCATGGGCTCCCAAATTTGTAGTTTCCTTTTACCAAATTCAACTCTCAATATTCCCTAAACCCTATGATGTAGGCACTATTATTAGCCCCATTTCACAGATGGGGAAAACTGAGGCAAAGAGAGGTGAAGTCCCACAGTGCCAGAAGCAGAACCAGGATTCAAACCCAGGCACTCTCACCGCCAGTGGTTCTCAACCTTCCTAATGCCGCCCTTTAATACAGTTCCTCATGTTGTGGTGACCCCCAATTTCATTGTTACAAATTGAACATAATTAAAGCATAGCGATTAATCACAAAAAGAATATGTAATTATATATGTGTTTTCCGATGGTCTTAGGCGACCCCTGTGAAAGGGTCGCGACCCACAGGTTGAGAACCACTACTAGACTGTCCTTAACCACTCTAGTAAACTGCCTCTTAAAGAATATATCACAAGTGCCTGGAACACAGTCAGTGCTTCATAAATGCCTTACAGCCTTTCCGCTGAGGACAAAGTATGTCAGTATGTTCTTCTAGTGCCAGAGCAGGGGTTGATAAGTCAGATCGACTCCAGGGCCAGCAGACAATATTAGAACATAGAAAGGTGGGCTTTAAGGGGGCAGATGCTATTCAACCCAAGTGTCTAATTTTTCAAGGCAAGCCAGAAATTGGGATTTGTAGGGCAAAATCTGATTGTTAAGTGCATGCAATGAATTAAAACATTTAAAAGGCATTGTACATGTCAGATAATACAATTAGGAGGGCTACAGTTCTCTCAAGTCTTTAAGCCACTTATGCCCTTGGGGTCTGGCCTGTCTGGTTTCTAATAGGATGAGGGCTGGGGGGCCATGGAAGTGGAGAGGGAGGGCGGGCCGGGCTCTAGCTCCATGTTCCTGCTGATCTGTTGTGGTCGAGTGAGTCCTGAACCTCTCTAATCTGTTTGGGTTTTTTGTTAATCCTCACCCAAGGATATTTTTCCCATTGATTTTTTTAGAAAGAATGGAAGGGAGGGGGAGAGACACAGAGAGAAACATGGATGTGAGAGAGAGACATCGATTGGTTGCCTCCCACACGCGCCCCTATGGGGCTGGGGACTGAGCCAGCAACCAAGGTACGTACCTTTGACTGGAATCGAACCCATGACCCTTCAATCCCCAGGCTGATGTTCTACCCACTGAGCAAAACAGGCCAGGGCACCTCTCTAATCTGTAACCTCTGGGGATGGGGACTGGGCAGGAGGATTCGGGGGCAGGTGAAGAGGACACCAGCCTCACCGAGTTCCTCCTCAGTCATGGGCAGGAAGTGGTCCACCAGCTCCTCCGACTTGCCCAGCACGACGTCCACCGCGTGGCTCATGGAACGCTTCAGCTCCACGCTCCAGCGCCGGCCCTGCCGTGCCAAGCCCGCCATGCCTGTCATACTGCTGGCCACTGCATCCTTGGCTGAGGTCACCACCTGGTGGGACGGACCCCGATCCAGGTGCTGTCAGTTTTCAGCTCCCTTCCCTGGCTCCTGGGGCTGGGGGTCAAGGACCCCTGGCCCTTTCCCAGCTCTAGGTCTCAATTACCCTGTCTACAAATTGGAGGAAAATAAAATCTCTCCCTCACAGGGTGGCTGAAGGGGTTACCAGCACCTGCTGGCACATAGTAAGTGCTAGATAAATATGGGTGCCGATTATTTTTTTAAAACACATTTTTACTGATTTTTTTAGAGAGAGAGAGGAAAGGAGAGGGAGAGAGAGAGAAACATCAATGTGAGAGTGGAACATCGATCAGCTGTCCTGCACACCCCACACAGGGGATGGAGCCCACAACCCAGGCATGTGCCCTGACCAGGAATCGAACCAGCAACCTTTCGGTGCACTGAATGATGCCCAGTCAACGGACCCACATCAGCCAGGCTGGGTGCTGAGTATTCTCATCTGTGTGGTGTTTTTTGCGTTGACCAAAGCCTGATTTGGCCCCAGAGTCCAGCTGGCAGAGGTGTTCTGGCTGGGTCTGGGGGAGGCAGCCCTCCTCCCTCCCACTTCCACCCCCTGCAGATCCCCATGATCTGAGCCATACCATCTCTGAAGGTTGCTGGAGAAAGGGTAGCTTCTCCTCCAGCTTGTCGAGGCCCCTGCAGGCAAGATCGTTCACTGTAGCCACTGGAGAGAGAGGGAGAGGCAGGGAGTGAGAATCTGGGAGATGATGAAGGAGAGGGACACAGAAGGAGGGAATACTACAGGGAGAAGCAGAGAAAAAAGAAGGGAGAGAGGGAGAGAGACAGATAGGGAGAGATGAAGGGAGGTCTTCGTGAAAGGGGTGACCTGGCTGATTCCCTGAGGGGCTGGAGATCCTGAGGGCGTGGTGGGCCCCCAGGCTGGGCCCTGCCTGCTCTGCTTTCCCCACCTCTGCCCTGCCACAGACTCCTGCCAGCACCAAGGTGACTCCACACCCACGCTCAGCTCAGATGCCCCAGGGAGCAGGCTCAAGGTCACTCAAGCCAGCTAAGAAGGAGGTGGGGAGGCCCTGGGCTGGGAACCTCAGGTGGCCCCCTTCTGGGGTCAAGAGTCTCTGTCCCCACCCCCATCAGGTTGTCAGGTTGGACTCCCGAGCTGGTCACAGGTCTAGGAAGATATGGGGCTCCGGATAGGTGGGGGCAGCCCTCAGGACAAGGGGGCAGACAGGGAAGGGAGGTTGGACAGGTAAAGGGGGCCCAAGGCCTAACAGGCCAACAAGGGAGAACTTCACGACAGATGGAATGCGACAGGAGGAGGGGCCACAAATAAGCTGCTACGGGCAGATGATGACCAGGATGTAAGACATAACATGCCAACAGGTAGAGGGGAGAGGCAGGCAAAGAGGGACTGGGAGATGGCACCGACACAAGGACTGAGCAAGGATGACACAGGTGGTGGGAGTGGGGGGGAGGCAGTCAGACTAAAGGCACAGGACAGGTAGACTGAGGAGGGACACGCAGGTCAGGGAGTCCACACTTCGGGCCATGCCATGCGGATGGAGCATGAGAGGGTGAAACCATGAGGCAACCACAGGACTGTCTGGCCAGGGGAACTCACGCTGAGGCTGCAGGTGGCTGAGCAGTGGCTGGGCGTGGTCCAGGGCGCTGGTGGTGAGGCTGCACACGCAGTGCTCAGCCAGGCGGCAGGCAGAGCCCAGGAGCGGGTGCCGATCCTTGGCCGCGCTGTAAGCATCAGAGACAGCAGTGCACGTGGCCTTGACCAGGGGCAGGGCCACCACTCGGTGGACCACGTTCTGTGGGAAGGGGTGCAGTCAGAGGGGCCCCCAGGGAGGGGGAAGGCTCAGCCTCACTTTAGCCCACTTCCTCCCTAGGGGCCACATAGGGGTGGGCCAGAGGCCTGGGGAAAGCATGTGGAGCGCCTGGCTGTGGACAGTAGAGGAGCCCACATGAAGGTGCTCCCAGGCTCCTGTTGTCAGTAGCACACACACAGCGTGGCAAGTTCTGAGTCTGGTGGCTTTAAGGGTACATGCCTCTGGGGCAAAACTGTCTGCATTCAGCTCTGGTCAGGCCACCTCTGAGCTGTGTGAGCTTGGGCAGTGAGTGAACTGCTTTCATTCAGCTCTGGTCAGGCCACCTCTGAGCTGTGTGAGCTTGGGCAAGTGACTGAACTGCTTTGCTTGGTGCCTTCGTGTCTCATCTGTAAAATGGGTTTCTGGGGCTGTGATGGGAATTCTAGGAGCCAATGTAGGTGAAGTGCTAGGAACAGTGACTGATGTAGGGTGGATGCTGTGAGTGCTGCTATTATTGTTGCTGATGAGAGTGCCACGATGGTGGACACAGAAACAGGGAGATGGAGGCGGAGACCCTGAGGTGGGAGGGGGAAGGTTGGGCAGAGGCCAGGTAAGCCAGCTGGGTGTGCTTGAAGAAATGCTCCCCTCCCAGGCCTCACTGTGTCCCTCTGGGAAATGGGTAGGAGGTGCAGAGATGCCAGCCTCCATGGTCCAACATGCCCTAAGAGTGAGGTGCTCAAAGCAAAGATAGAGGTGGGAGGGGTACCCAGCTGTTCAGGGAGGGACTGTCCCCCTCCCTTCCCCATGTGCTGCTCCGTAGGAGGTGCAGCCCCTCACCTGCTGGTCCTGCTCCCACAAGCTGGGTGGGTGGTCCTGAGCCGCCTCATCTTCTGACATGCCTGCTGCAAATAGGGTCACCTTGGGGGACAGGACAGAGTGAAGGGGGCCAGCCCACCAAGCTCCTTCCCACGCCCTGGGTTCTGTCTGTCTGGGCTCTGTGACTCCAGCAAGTCTCGTTCCTTCTTGGGGCCTCAGTTTCCTCATCCAAAAAGTGAGGTAATGGTAATACCCTACCTCAGAATGTCATGAGGAGCACAGACAGTGCACAAGACTCTGCACACAGTAGGTGCACACTAGAGAGCCTCTGGCAAAGTGGGGCCCCTGTAGTGATTCAAAGCATGGGCGTAGGGTTTCAATCCTGCCATTACCTGCTGTGTGACTTTGGACAAGTGCCTTCACCTCTCTGGGCTGTTTCCTCTTCTGCAAAGCAGGGGAGGTCCCTGGTGCCCCTACCCTGGACAGAACTGCACGAGCAGCCCCATACAGCGATGCCGGCGGTAACTGTAGAATCCCAATAAACTCAGTCAGATCGACAATCGGGGAAACCGAGGCACACAGGGGTCCATGCTGCGCTCAAGGTCACTCAGCTTAAGCTGACTCAGAGCAGAGAGTTTGACCTCAGACTCCCCGCCTGCAGGTCATCCCTACCCCGTGCCTGCAGAGCTGTGGTCCCCGCCCAACAGGGTCCTGAGCTTCAGCCAACTGGGCCAAGGGTCTCTGCCACCTGCTCCAGCCCGTCACCCCCTCCTCTCCCCACGCCGCTGAACCCTCGCCTGCCCACCCAGTTCGGGCCCCCAGGCCTGCTGGGTGCTCTTGGACGCCACCCGGGTGACACTCACCTGGGCGCGCGCAGCCTCAGCCCCCAGGTACTGCCGCGGACCCCAGACTCTGGCTCCAGTCTCCGCCCTCTGCCGGCCCCGCCCGCCTTATAGTGGCTCTGGAGGCGGAGCCTCCTGGGATTGACCAATAGGGAAAGGCTGCCCAGGGGCGTGTCAGGGGTGGGGCTTCAGGACCCCACGCTCTTGAGCCCTTGTGCTCCCGAGTACTGTGCGGTTGCCAAAGCAACTTGGGGATGGTGGATGCCCCAAAATTGAGCTACTTCCATAGGCCAAGTTTGGCCACTTGTCACCCTCGCTGCCTTGGAGGGGGGGGGGGAGGGGAGCGACCACAACTCCCACCTCCTTCTCCAGTGACCTTGGGCAAGTCCTTCATGTCTTTCTATTTTTAAAAAATGTTTGTTTATTTAGGAGAAGGAGAGGGAGAGAAAGAGAGAGAGAGAGAGAGAGAGAGAGAGAGAGAGAGAAACGTTGATTTGTTGTTCCACCATCTATGCCTTCATTGCTTGATTCCTGTATGTGCCCTCACTGTGGATTGAACCTGCAACCTTGGCATATCAGGACACTGCTCTAACCAACTGAGTTACTGGCCAGGGCTCTTTCCTTTTTTTTTTTTTTTTTTAATCTACCACTTAACCAAGAGCCAAACTGGCCCATTCTCTGAGATCCCCATTTTACAGATGAGCAAATTGAGGTTCAGAACACTTAAACCACTTGCCCTGGGTCCCACAGTGACTGGCGGATTTGATTTAAATTCAATCAAATCAAGCTCCAGACCCTGGCTTTTTCATCTTCACGCCTGGAACGATCACCAATGTGGTCATGATACTCCTTCCGGGGGGGCTGAAAAAACAGAGCGTGGCCCAAACACCCCCGGCCCCCCAAATCTGACCCCGGCCCCACTATGCCCAGCATTGTCAGCAGGTGGCTCTAGGTCCTGAGTTCTGAGAGCACAGCCCTGGCTTCTGCCCATGCTTGTCCTGGGTGGCTGCGCCCTGGGCTATCACTGGCCAGCATGACGAATTGTTTGGAGACCTGAAGCAATCTAGTTTAATTTAAACCTTCCCCAGGGCACAGGCCCTGGCAGGAATCCACCAGTAAAATGACACCCCGGCCAATAGTCAGAGTTTTATTTCCAGTTAAGCCTCAGGATAGGAGAGAGGAGGAGGAGGAGCCACAGGTCATCAGATTTCAAGTCCAGCACCCCACACCCTGTCATGCCTATTTCCTCCTTCATCCTGGAGAAGTAGGAAGTTGACTTGGGAGATGCAGGAACACAGTAAATGCCAATTTGTCCAATTCCGTTTGACATTTATTTTTATTTTTAAAAATATTTTACATTTTATTTTATTTTTATTGATTTCAGAGAGGAAGGGAGAGAAAGAAACATCAATGATGAGAAAGAATCATTGATTGGCTGCCTCCTGCACGCCCTCTACTGGGGATCGAGCCCGAAACTCGAATGTGCCCTTGACCAGAATTGAAGCTGGTACCCTTCCGTCCCTAGGCTGACACTCTACCACTAAGCCAAACCAGCTAGGGCTGACAATTATTTATTAACCCCCTCGGGTCTGACACCTAGCTGAGTGAGACACCTCAGCCCCAGGCCCTGCACTCAGAGAGCCCCCCAAAAGTGGGGGAGCCAGAGTCAGAGACAGCCCCAGTGTGGCCAGGGTTGTGCTGAGGGAGCTGGGAGACCAAGAGATGTGGGAAATGGGAAGGCATTCCTGGAAGAGGAATGAGCAAAGCTTGAGCAAAGGCAAGGAGGCCTGTGAGCCTAAGGGGTGTTTTGGGAAGCAGGGGCAAAATGGGTCTAGTAACTGTGGAAAGCCTGCCTCACCCTTAAAAGGGAATTAATTGCCTAATGGGGTGCAGTGTTCTGCCAGGCCGTTCCTATCCATCTCCACCCCAGCCTTAAGCTTCAAATGAGACATGGCCGCGGCCAGAAGTGTCTGGCCATGCATGGCTTTAGGCTCAACGCAGTACGTGTTATTCCGGAAGAACATCTTGTCTTTATTGCACACAAGCCACTCATAGAAGTCGTCCAAGTGCTGGTCGCAATTCCAGGGGTTACCAGAGATGTCAAAGCCATCCTTCATGTCCCGGCCTGCCCCGGGCCGCCCCACAGATGCCCAGAGCCCCTTGGGCACGCTGCTCAGTGAGTTGTTGGACAGGTCCAGCATGTCCAGCTGCTTCAGACCTTGGAAGGCGCTGGCTGCCACCGTGGCCAGACGGTTGTCACTCAGGAAAAGGTAGCTCAGGTTTGGCTGGGGCTCCAGCAGGCCCTCTTCGAGTGCTTGCAATCTGTTGCCCTCCAGGTGCAGCCGTTCCAACTTCAGGGGGCCCCTCAGAAGGTCAGAGGGCAAAGACTCCAGCTGGTTATTGCCAAGGTCAAGGAAGTGCAGGTCGGTGAGGTTGGCCAGCAGCCCGGAGGGTAGTGTCCGGAGGTGGTTCCCGGACAGGTCCAGATGCCTCAGGGCTTTCAGGCCCTGCAGCCACGAGGTTTCCAGGACTTCCAGCTGGTTTTGAGTCAGCACCAGGGTGTGGAGGGCGGCTGAGCCCTGGAAGAGGCCGGCGGGCAGCTGGGTCAGGGCGTTGCCGGTCAGATCGAGCACCTTCAGCTGAGGCACAGGCAACAGAAACTTGGCTGACAGTGTCTCCAGCCCATTGCTGGAAAGGTGCAGTTCCTGGAGGTTAGGGATGCCCTGTAGGGTCTCGGGTGGCAGCTGGGTGAGGTTGAAGAACTCCACAGACAGGAAGATGGTGTCGGCTGGGAGCTGCCGGGGGAATTTGGCAGGTGGGTAGCAGTTGACGGAGCTGCCATTACTTGACTGGGACACCTGGCAGGCTTCAGGGTTTGGGGTGACCCCGTGGACTGAGGGGGCCACAATTAGTAGCAGCAGGAACAGGGTTCTAGAAAGATGGGGATCCAGGACCCCTGGGCTGGAGGCAATGACAGAAGGTGCTTAATGAGCCAAAATAAAAATATACCCGACTCAGTGAAAATATACCCAGAAAATGTCCACTTCTTCCTATCCATTTTTGCTCCCCAGAACCATGCCTCCTCATTGCTCCTCTGGGCTAGTGCACTCACCTCCTCCTCCTCTTCATGTTTTGAAGGCAGAGCCAGTGAACTCCTACCCATCCTGCAAAGCCCCCAACTCCAATGCCCCTTTTTTCACTAGACTTTCTCTGACTTTCCCAAGCAGAACTCATGGTTTCCCCCTCTGTGCTCCTACTCTTTCTTTCCAACCCTGACTAAACAAGGTCAGGTTATCTGTGTCCAGTTCCATCTTGCATCAAGCACCCAGGCACAAGCCAGGGCTCTGGGTGCAAATGGGACTTTGAACATGAAAAATGCCCAAAGCAAAATGAATGAATAAATAAATAAGTGCCCAAAGCAGGCTCGGGGGCAGGCATTTGGCCTCGATATGGGATGGTTTGCAGTTGGCACTGTAACCCTTGAAGGGCTGGGGCTTCTGCTGCTCCCGGTCCCCCTCCAGCAGGTCTCTGAGGCCGGGGGTGGATTCTCACTCCCTGCCTGGGAGGTCTGCAGGTGAGTGTGAGTAAGGGAGCAAACCTGTCCTAGTTAGAGCCTGAGTGTTGGTCTGTTCCAGCCAGGAGGCCTACGCCTGGCCCTGTGATTTCAGTGGGTCAGATGGACTGTCCATGCACTGCCTGGTGTTCAAGCCTGCCCAGGAACGGCAGGGTGGGGACCTACCTCTGGTTTCCCTCTGGGCTCCAAGAGGACATGGTGGCCTCTCTCTTTTCCATCCAGATTCCTTTGGTCTGCTGAGGTGGCCTTATACCTACCTGGGCTGGGGGCAGGGGCACCAACCATAGGGAAGTCCCCACCCACCCACATCCTGTTCCCGATAGGACCTGAACTTGAGCCAGGCACAGGAAAGGGAGGAGTCAAGGTTACAAAATTGTTTCCTGGCAGGGGGGAGGACAGCAGAGGAGCTGCCCACCCCTTCTTGTCCCTGTGTTTGTCCAGTTTTCCTTCCCCTGATTCCTGCTATTGGAAAGTGGGCACCCAGAGTCTCTGGGAGTGCGTCCCCACTCCCCCCACCCCCAACCCAGGAATCAAGGTCAAGCTTGCAAGGTGCCAGGCCTGGAGGATGGGGACACGAGGTACTATTTGCGACACACTTGAGCAATCAGGAAGTGCAGTGATGAGAACAAAAAACACTTGTCGTGAGTTTATGACATGTTGTTGGATATATTTTTATTGAAATAATCTTTTAAAAATAGAATATAAAAGCGAGTGATGCCAGAAGTCTTTGAACAATGAGCTGGGAGGGAATAAACCTATTTCTGAATCCCAGCTGTGCCAGGACTGCTATGCTTTGTGACTGTGGCAAGTGGCTTAACTTTTCTTGGCCTCTGTTTCCCCATCTGTGAAGCTGAATTCAATCTCCAAAGCTCCCATCTGCTCTTTTTAAAAAACATTGAATTTATTGGGGTGACATTGGTTAATAAAATTATATAGATTTCAGGTATTGCTCTTTCTTCATCCTAACTTGATGCACCATTTGTTTTGGGTTGTTTGTTTACTAAAGAATACATTAGGAGGCTATACATTTCCCTTTGAGAATAGCTTTGGCTGCATCTCATGGATTTTGCTATTAAGTGCTTTCATTCTGGTTGAGTTCTAAAAATTCAGGTGTGCATTGTTATCTTATCTGTTATGCCTGGCTATGGCCTCTTCTCCCTGCCCTATCTCTGAAGGGTTTATCCCTACTCAGCTGTGATGATGACTGAGTTCTGTCTTAGAGACAGAACACACAGGCTCAGAGATAAACACACAGGTTGACAGTGACAGGCACAGATGAAGAATGAAAGATAGATACACATGAATCCACAGACATAGATACTGACAAAGATAAAACAAAAATACATAGACAGAACTTAACAGACACACGGACAGAGCAGGACACACAGGACAGAATGGCAGGCCTGCAGAGACAGCCACACAAAACAGGCACACACCAAAACGGGCAAAAGGCCTGAAGAGAGATTTTTCCAAAGAAGACACACAAATGGCCAACAGACATATGAAAAGATGCTCAGCATCAATGACCGTCGGGGAAATGCACATCAAAACCACCGTGAGGTATCACTCACGCCTGCTGGAATGGCTATTATCAGTAAGACAAGAAGTAACAAGTATTGGCGAGGATGTGGAGAAAAGGTAACCCTGTGCTCTGTTGGTGGGAATGCAAATTGGTGCTACAGAGAACAATATGGAGGCTCCTCAGAAAATTTAAAAATCCAGCAATTCCACTTCTGGGCATTTGTTCAAAGTAAATGAAATCACCATCTTTAGATATCTGCTTCCCCCTGGTTACTGCAGCATTATTCTCACACACACACACACACACACACACACACACACTTCAGCCATAACATAAGACACAAATCCTGCCATTTGCAACAACATGGATGAATCTTCAGGGCATTATGCTAAGTGAAATAAGTCAGATGGAGTGAGGCAAATACTGTGTGATCTTGTGTATATGTGGAATGTAAAAATGAACTCATAGTCACCGGTGGTAGGATGGTTCTCATCAGGGGCTGGGGGTGGAGGGCAATGGGGAGGAGAGCTGTTGGCCTAAGGGTACAAACCCGCAGTCATGAGTAATTTCTGGGCCTCTAATGCACAGCACGGTGACTATTGTTGATGATACTGTATTGTGTACTTGGCAGTTGCTAAGAGAGTAGATCTTAAATGTTCTGCTCATACACTAAAATGTAACTGTGGCCCTAGCCGACTTGGCTCAGTGGATAGAGCGTCAGCCTGCGGACTGAGGGGTCCTAGGTTCGAGTCCGGCCAAGGGCACATGCCTGGGTTGCAGGCTTGATCCCCAGTAGGGGGAGTGCAGGAGGCAGCCAATCAATGATTCTCTCTCATCATTGATGTTTGCATCTCTCTCTCCTTCTCCCTTCCTCTCTGAAATCAATAAAAATATTTAAAAGAATAAAAGGTAACTGTGTGAGGTAATGGATGAGTTCATCTCATTGTGGTGATCATCCTACAATATATCCGTACATCAAATCATCAAGTTGCGTACCTGAAATGTACACAATGTTATATGTCAATTGTAGCTCAAGCTGAAAAAACAGACACACGCAGGTTCAGGAGGAGCTGTTAGATGCCGTCAGAGTATTTGTGTTCTTTATTATCAGTTTACCCCCATGTCAAGCAGAAACCAGGTTTGTCTTGTTCACACAATAGGTGCTTAATTGACATGGGCTGGAAGGGCTGTGAACTATAATGACATAAAACGAGAGCGATCTCTTAGAATGAAATCAGATCATGACCCCTGCTTAAAACCCTCCGGTGGCTCCCTGTCCAACTTAAAATCCACGAGGCTGGGCGAGTGGGGGTGGGATGAGGCCTTAGTATTTAATGAGGACGGGGGTTTAGTTTGGGAAGATGAGAAAGTGCTGGAGATGGATGGTGGGGATGGTTGCCCAACAATATGAATGGACTTCATGCCCCTGAAGTGAACACTTTTAAAAAGGCTCAAATGGCACATGTGAATTTATGTGTATTTATGCATATTTTACCACAGTTAAAAAAAATTGTACTCCTCACCTGCAAGGCCCTGCCAATCTGGGGCCCTATCCTCTTCTCCCTCTTCATCGCCACCTGATCTTCCCTCACCCACTGCTCCAGCTACACTGGCTGCCACCTGTCCTCCAAGTGAATTCCCACCGCATGGCCTTTGCACTGGCTGTTCCCTCTGCCTGGAAGGCTCTATCTGCACATTTCTCCCAGGCTGTCCCATCTCCCCTGTCTCAGCTCAAATGTTACCCCGGGCAGGCCCTCCTTGACCCCCCTCCTCCACACACAGTTCCCCCTACTGAGCATATTATCTGGCTTTATTATATTACACATATTACTGCTACAAATCAAGCACTAATTGCTTGTATGTGGTCAGTTTCCCCACTAGGCTGTGAGCTCCTGAGGACAGGGGTCTTTGTCCCCACATAGTGCCTGGCACATAGTAGGTGCACAATAAATATTTGCTGAAGGACCAGTCAGAAACTGTCCCCCATGCATATGAAGACAGGGACTCCCCCCAACTCTCTGCATTCCCGCTCTCAGCGCCCCAGAGTTCTGTTGGCTGCTGTGACCCAGCCGTGAGTCTTGCGCGTGCTCCCAACTGTTCAGGGCCCTGCCACTGCCCAGGCCCCACCCCTGGGAGACAGAGCAGACCCAGAGCCTTGGGGGCCGGTGGTTGTAAACAGTTTTATTGATCGGGAGGGGGTTGGGGAGGCAAATTCCAGAGAGGGTCCAAGTCTCAGCTGGCCACTCAGCTGGCATGCATGGTCAGCTGGAGGTCGGAGGGGAGGTCACAAGGGGACTGGTGGTGTGGGACCCTCTGACCACCCTGGGGCCATATTTACAGGGGGGCCCACCCACCTTTGCTGCCCCCCCAAGACGTTTACTCAGCTGCTGCCAGTGTAGCTAATCGGCAGGCCTCTTGGCCTCTGTCCCTGAAACCCCTTCTCTGTCTCCCCTCAAATTCTTGACCGGCAGTTGGAGGCCCCCCTGGCCTTCTGGAAGCCCCTGTGTTGGCTCAGCCAAACGCCCAGGCCTCTGGGGCCGCCGCACTCACACACAGACACACACCCTGCATGAGTGCCCATCGCCACGCACACGCCGGCAGCAGCCCTCGTGGGCATTCACACGCACACCTCCCTCCCCTTCCCGGCCCCTTGCACACGAACACGGCATGCACACACACACACACACACACACACTCACGCACGCCAGGAGCCTAGGTCAAGGAGGGGCCCGGAGGGGGGGCACTTGGGTCTGCAGCTGTGGCCCCCTCCTCATCCCGCCCCCTCCAAGCCCTGGGCCGCCACCCCAAGAACGGAGTTGTGCAATTGGGTAGAAAACTGCAAAAAAAACAACCGCAAATTGGAAACAAACCCAAACCCACGCACAGAAGGTCAACCTCAAATCTATAGCACATCCTCCCGCCCCCCAAACCGCCTCATGTCCCGCGGCCCCGGCAGGGTGGGGGGCCAGGCCTTTGTGCTTCCTGTGGCGGAGGCCCCTCCCCTGCGCACTGGGGGGGGGGGGGGGTCTGGAGCACCCCACTCGGCGTTGGGCCGGTCTCTCGCTCCTGTTCCCGTGGCTGGCACAGCGGAGGAGTCCGGGGCCCCCGCCTAGGGCACGGGGGGCGCAGTCCTGTCTGTGCCCCCGAAGGAGAGGAGGTGCGCCAAGTCCGTGCTGGGCCGGGCGTGGCGGCCGCGGGGACGGTCACCCCGGCCCTCGCCGCTGTTGAACGTGTGCGTGCGGCGCAGGGTGGCGGCCGCGGGGCCGTGGGGGCCCGGCCGCCGGAGGCTGCCCGTGGGCGGCGGGCTCCAGGGCCGCGGGAGGCTGTCGGAGGCCGTGGTCGGGTCCAAGGGGCCCGTGGGCGCTGACACCACCCGCCGGCGGTCCGGGCTGGCGTGGGGCGTGAGCGGGAAGTCCCCGTGGGGGGCGCGGCCCGCGGGCTGCTCGGGGGCCCTGGCGGGGGCGAGCAGCAGCAGCGAGGAGGAGGAGGAGGCGGAGGCGGGGAGCAGGGGGTGGCTGTGCTCCCAGGCGCGCGGGCCCAGGGCGTGCGGGTGCGGGTGCGGGTGCGGGGCGGGCAGGCGCTTCTGCGGCAGCGGCGTCTGCTCGGGCGTGGGCAGCAGCCCCGAGTCCAGGTCGTGGGGGCCGCCCTGCAGCAGGGTGGCCTTGGCCCAGCCGTTCTGCATCAGCGGGGCCAGCAGGGCCTCCGGGGGCCCCCCGGCGCCGCCCCCGCCCCCGCCCCGGCCCCCCGGGGCTCCCGCGCGGCGCTCGCCTAGCCGGCTCACGCTCAGCACGGCCTCGCCGCCCCCGTGCGCCAGGATGGCCTCCTTGTCCTTGCGGCGGGCCAGCTCGCGCCGCTCGCGGAGGCCCACGTACCAGCCCACGCTGAAGCCCGACACCACGGCGCCCACCACGAAGGCCGCCACCGACGAGGTCACCAGCAGGTTCACGGACACCAGCCCGGCGCGCTCCTCCGCGAGGCTGGCCCGCAGGAGCCCTGGGGAGAGGGGCGTGAGAGGGGTGGCGGGAGGGGGCCCACACCCGGCCGCCGCCGCGTCTGCCCGTCTGTCTGCCTGTTTCTCTGGGGTCTGTCTGTCCTCTGAGTCTGTTCATCTGTTTGTCCTGTGGCATCTCTGTCACTTGGCATCCGTCTCCAGCCTCTGTCTGCTCTCATAGCCTCTCCGTCCCTTTCAAAGCCTGTCCGTGCCTCTGTCTGTCCCCGGGCATCTCTGTCCCCTCGGTTCACCTGTCTGTCTCTGGGCCTCCCTGTCCCTCACCTCCCTCCCTACCCGGGAGTGGGACGCCCTGACCTTCCAAAGCTAGTCCGTGCCCCCCAGCTGGACATGGGCTGCGAAGGGCATGAGGACCCCAGGGGAGGGTCCCTAGGTCTGCCGTTCCCCCACTTACCTGTGCAGTCCCCTAAGCCTGAGGTGCTGGCCCCGGACACATCCTGCTCAAAGGTGGCCCTGATGGGGGCAAGGCAGAAACAGTCAGCAGAAGCCCCGCTCAGGGAGCCCGAGGAGAGGAGGGGGCCCTGGTCACCATGCGGGTTACACCCCCCTCCTCTGCCCTCCCCCCCTCAGTACCTGGTGCCAGGGCTGAGGAAGATGCAGGAACCATCGGGGGCCCACCCGCAGTAGGGGTCCTGACTGCCAATGCAGTTCCTAGGGCAGACAGGGGACCGGCATCAGCCACGGCCTCCTGCACGGTGCCACCTCCTGCACGGTGCCACCTCCTGCACGGTGCCACCTCCTGCACAGTGCCACCTCCTGCACGGTGCCACCTCCTGCACGGTGCCACCTCCTGCAGCCCCGGAGTCCTGGCCAAAGTCTCTGCGGTGGGGGCTGTTTCTCCTCCATTTTACAGATCAGAAAACTGAGGCTCGGGAAAGTTCACTTTTGCCCAAGCAGCAGAGCCAGGGTCGGAGCCCAGCGGGCTTGCCCCAGAGTGTGTGTCCGGCTCTGCAATGCCATCACTACTGCCAGGACGGCGGTGCAGGCAGGGTTTCTCAGGGTGAGGGGCTCCCATGGAGCTCAGGGAGGGCCGGTACTTTGCATCTGGTTTTCCACCCATTTTAGAGGTGGGAAAACAGCCACCTTCCTGGTCCCCAGCGTCTGCTCCTGTTGCTTAAAAATGTCACTCAGGCCCTGACCGGTTGGGCTCAGTGGATAGAGCGTCGGCCTGTGGACTGAAGGGTCCCAGGTTCGATTCCAGTCAAGGGCATGTACCTTGGTTGCGGGCACATCCCCAGTAGGGGGTGTGTAGGAGGCAGCCGATTGATGTTTCTCTCTCATTGATGTTTCTAACTCTCTATCCCTCTCCCCTCCTCTCTGTAAAAAATCAATAAATGTCACTCAGGTCCCACTCCTCCTCTGCCCACAGGCCTCCAGGGCCCTACCTCCCTTGGGGCAAACACCCAAGTCCTCCCCATGGCCCACAAGGCCCTGCATGACCTGCCCCCATCCTCTCCCTGCCCTCACCTCCTCCCTCACCGACTCCTCTCCAGCCACATGGGCCTCCTCACTGTTCCTCTAAAACCCCAGTCATGGTCCCATCCAGGGCCTTTGCACGTGCTGTGCCCTCTGCCCTACTCATCTTTCAACAAGTCAGGCTGCTGCTGGGCCCTTTAACTCAGACTCAGCTCTTCCCCTCTTCCCATGCTCATCTCCCCTCAACCCCCCCAACATGCACCCCCAGCAGTGGGCCCGGGGGCACTCACTTCATGCATCCTGAGTACTGCTGGCAGCGGGCCACGGGCACACGGACCACACAGTGGGGGAAGGCCGCCAGCAGGCCTCCTGAGGCCACATCCAACTCCAGGCTCAGCAGCCGTTGCCCTGTCTCACTGCCACCTGGCCGGCCACACCTGGGGGTGAGCAGATCAGTAAGGCTCAGGGCCTGGGCCCCACCCCCACTGGCTCTGCCCCCTGGCCTCTGCCAGACCCCACCTGTCTGGCCGGTAGGTCTCGAACTCCTCGAGGAAGACACTGGGCCCAGAGGTGCCCAAGGCACTGGCGTTGGGCCAGACCAGGAACTTGAGGATGGTGCCCGCCTCGGAGCCCAGGAAGACGACAGTCTGGTTGCCCCAGGGGCCGGCGCCCACATCCACAGCCACTCGGGTCAGCTGGTGCCTGTGGCCGGGGCAGGAGGGTCAGTCTGGCACCACGGCCCCCTCGGTCCCACCCCCACTGGGCAGACACAGAGACACCGCCCACGCCAGGCAAGGTGGGCACTGGTGTGGGTACAGGGCTACACACAACCCTCCTCCAAAACAGACCCCACCCTGGGCTCCCACTGGGCCTGTCTCTCTCTCGCTGAATCTCTCTGTCCCTCACTGTGTCCCTCTCTGTGTCTCTGCCCCTCTGTGTCTCTCTGTGTCTCTGGCCAGTCCTCACAGATGTATGCTGTCTCCAGCAACACTGCTCTCCACCAGCCCCCTCGCATCCACAGTCAGCCCCACCCTCCTTCCCCACCCACCATCCTGTCCTGGGCTTTCATCTTCACCCTCCGCCCCACAAGGATCCCAGCCACACGTGGGACTGACCGTGTCAGAGTTCGTACTATCCAGGGCGCATGGCCCAGCGAGGGCACCGCCTCGTCCATCAGGGGGTGGGTCTTGACGAAGTTGAGGATCTCATCAGGGAAGGCGCTGGAGGCGTTGTACTGCATGCCGGGAGCCGCACAGCACCCAGGGCTGGGGGGTGAGGGGGTGGTCAGGGCAGGTCGGGGGTCCCCCTATAGGGGCTCTGATTCTCCATGGGACCCAAGGCCCTGCCCCAAGGCTTGTTTCCCTCAGCTGTGTAATGGGTGCAGCTGAACCCGGCAACAGCTAGTAACTGCCTGGGAGTCCCCAGCCTTCGGTCGTGGGGACAGGCCCACCCCGGCACCTGTCTGGGGATGGAGGGGCGCTCACCGGGGCCGAGGCACCTGATCCTCGGGCACAGGTGTCCAGATGGACTCCGGGGACTTCTGCTCTCGAAAGCGGCCTTCAAACACAGCAGCCACCTGTGTCATGTCAAAGGCGCAGACGGCAGAGCCGGGGATGCTGGGGAAGTAGATGGAAGGGAGCGGTGAGCCTGGTGGAGGCGCTGCCTCGGGCAAGTGTGTGGAGGAGTCCTTGTCCTCGGAGCTGTCAGATGGTCAGTCCCCTGAGCCGGAGTGTCACCCACCTGCCCCATCCCGTCGCTGCCGCCCGAACCGTGCTCAGACGGGATCCTATTTCAGCTCCTCTGCAACCACCCGTGTCCTGGCCTCCACTGTCGTGTGCCTGACTGTTCAGTCTCCCAGACACCACTCCTGGCCCCTTACAACCATTCCTGCTTCTACTCCTCGCTCTTCCATGGCTCCCTGGTGCTCCAGGATAAAACCCAGGCTCCCCTCTGCAGCCCGTCACCTCCCTGCCCTCATACTCTCACTCTCCCCGTGGCTCCCTCTATTCCAGCCACATGGGCTCCTCTCTGTTGTTTAAACACACCAAGTTCATGGTCTCCTCACAGCTTTGCACGTGCCGTTCCTCCAACTTGGAATGCTCTTCCCTTTTCCCCCATCTCACACCCATTGAAGCCTAGTTCCCATGTCCCCTCCTCCAGGCAGCTCTCTCTGACCCCCCTCCTTCAAAGGCAGGGGGTGTTGATGTCCCCATCTGCCCAGTTCTGACCAGAGGCTCTTGGAGGGTCAGTGTGGCTTTGTTCTACTGCGGTCTGGGGCCAGTGCCTCGTGGGGGTCCAACCTTGCCCAGCCTAGGACTACAGGCAGTGAGTGAATGCGGGCCCTGGCCACTCCTGTCCACCCGGGCCCCGAGTTCTCTCGGTCAATGTTCACTGACCTGTTGCTGGGGGTGGAGAAAATGGCAAGGACTACGGGCCGGCCCCCCAGGCTGACCACACCCGTGACGGCCTGCATCACATTGAAGTAGAAGTGGGAGTCCCCGGGCACGGAGCAGTTGAGCCGCGCCTTCAGGAAGGACGTCCACTGCTTCTCCAGCACGCGCGGGGAGCCCCCCACGTCATTCTTGCACACCCGGGCCACGCGGGACACCACCACCTGGGGGGACAGCGGACAGCCGGGGCCTGAGCCCTGAGTTCCGAAGGCCACACTGCCCACCACCCGGGCCGGGGCGGAGGAGCCTGGCCCTGGCTCACTGTGGGGCCCTGTGGTCACTGCACCTCTCTGGGTGTCGGAGTCCCCGGTGGAAATATGGGGATTGGCAATAGGATCCTAGCAACGTGGCAATCATGATACTCATCAGGCACACTTACAGATCGTTCACTACGGACCTGGCACTTTATTCTCATCAGCTCTTACTTTCCTCCCAAAGCTCTACCAGGGAGGGCCTACTGATATCCCCATTGTATAGGTGGAGAAACTGAGGCACAGGGAAAGGGAAGTGACCTGCCCAAGGTCACACTAGTGGGAAATGGCAGTCTTTGCACCTACTGTCTGGCTGCTGCAATGGATAGGCAGGTAGAGGGATGGAGGAATGGATGGAGGAATGGATGGGTGGATGATTAGTGGATGGATGGATGATGGATGGATAAATGAATGATTTGAAGGAGATAATGAATGGATGCATGTGTGATGAATGGATGCCTCTCAGCTCCGTGCCCGGCCCTGGGCCTCTCTGGGAGGGGAAATGGGGCGTTACCTTCTCCAGGTAGTTAAACTCCATTGCGATCTCCCGGAAGAAGAAGTAGATGTGGCTGCCCCACTCCACCGCGTGCACAAAGTAGGGCTCTATGGGAGAGGAGGGGTCAGCACCCAGCCCCTGACCTGAGAAAGGTGCTCTGGGGCTGGGCACGCATCAGCCTGGTGGCTGCTCTTATGGTGAAGGGGGAGACATACGTTGGTCACCCAGGCAAAGGGAAACAGACGCAATGCTTCGGGGGTTTGCGGGAAGAGGGAAGTGTCAGAATCCTAAAGTCGCAGTGTCTACTTTCCACAAACAGCAACAGCTACTATTTTCTTTCACCTTCCCCGCTCAGGTGTCAAAGACCTGAGCTGCTGCTCTCTCCCTCTTGTAGTTCCATTTTGGGCTCCCAAGCCACCCATTCCCATCAAGCTCTACTTTAGATCCAGCTTCAATCTTTCCTATAGCCATTTAAACATTGATTTTAGAGAGAGAAGGGGGGGGGAGAGAGAGACTGATTTGCTGTTCCACTTAGTTATGCACTCATTGGTTGATACGTGTATGTGTCCTGACCCAGGATCGAACCCACCCGCATCCCTGGCACATTGGGACGATGCTTTAACCAACTGGCCAGGGCCGATCTTGTCTCTGGCTTTGTCTTTAAAGAGGCCAGTAGGTTCCAAAGATGAGATGGGAGTCCCCTCCCTGTCTCCTCTGGGACTCTTATTCTGGTGGGGCGGTGGTGGGATTCGACCAGTGTCCATCCCACCTTTAAACCACTTGGAGTCGTGTTTCACGGTGCGCAGAGTGGGTCTGTCTCCGAGGCTGCGGTAGATGACAGCATCGATGGCTAGGAAGTCGGTGACAGTGGCTGTGAAGAGCATTCCTTCTGGATGGGAGTGATGGGGGAGAGCAGGTGAGGGGCTGGGTCGGAGAGGCCAGAGGTTGTGTGGCCCAATACTTGATCTTCCAACACTCTCAGTCTACCTCACTGAGCCTAAGCGAGCCTGCCTCTAGCCCAGCCGTGGGCAAACTACGGCCCGCGGGCCGGATCCCGCCCGTTTGAAATGAATAAAACTAAAAACAAAACAAAACAAAAAAAGACTGTACCCTTTTATGTAATGATGTTTACTTTGAATTTGTATTCGTTCACACAAACACTCCATCCATGCTTTTGTTCCGGCCCTCCGGTCCAGTTTAAGAACCCATTGTGGCCCTCGAGTCAAAAAGTTTGCCCACCCCTGCTCTAGGCTGATCCCTGACCCCATCTAAACCCTGAGCCCAGGCTGAGCCCCAACCCTGCTGAGGCCCTGAGCCCTGACTCCAGGCTGATGTTCTGCCTGTTTCACAGCTGGACAGTCTCCCAGCCACCGTCTACCTGACCCCAACTCCAAGAGTGGAAAGTGCCATGCCTTGCTTGGGGCTGGGGCCTTATCAGATGGTCAGAGCTGGGGGGACACTCACCAGAGAAGAGGGCGACGTTGGCGTGTTTGGGGTCGTACGGGCAGCGGGCCATGCCACTGATGTTGTCCCCGAGGGGCTGTAGTGTGTCTATCTGCAGGGGGACAGGGCCTGAGCGACAGCAGCCACGCCCGGCAGCCCCATGGCTCCCCAGACCTCCCTCCAAGGGGAACCCTGTCTCTGCCTTGGATGCTGTGTGACCTGACCAGTCCCTTAACCTCTCCGGGGCTCAGTTTGTTGATCTCTAAATGGGTCTAAGAGTCGACTCCAGTTAACCCTATTACTGGGTCATAGGACAAATAACGGGCTTCCCTGACCTTAAACCGGCCTCCCTGGGAAGCCTCGAGCTGTGGGTGAGGCGGTGGGGAGCACAGACCCCGTAATGCTCTCGTGGGAGGCTTTGTGGGCGGGGGAAGGGCACGCTAGTGGAGGGCAGGTGAGCAAAGGTCTGGAAGTTGGACCTGGGGCCGCCGGGACCTCGAGGCAGAGACTCACACTGTAGTTGGCGCACAGCGGGTTGAAGGCGTTGGAACCGCACACAAAAAGGGTGGACTCGTCCCGCAGGAGCAACACCTTTACAAAGTTCCGACACTCGCCCTGGGGTGGGGAGGGAAGAGGGAAGTGTGGTCACGTTCCGGGCCCGGCTGTGCTGTGGGCCTCAATGGGGGGTGGCTAGGGCAGAGGAGGACCAGGACCGAGGTGGAGACGTACAGGGTGGAGCCTGTGTGTGGGCGTGTCCAGGTCTCAGCACCATCAGGGGCGTGGTCACAGCTAGAATAGGCCGAGATGGGGCATGGCCATACCTACTTTCCATCCGCGGCCATTGAAGGGATGGGGCTATGGCAAGACCTAGCCTGAGGACGTGGCCATGACTGGGACCATTTGGGGGTCGTGGCCAGGCTCAGGGCGTAGCCATGACAACACGGGGGTCCAGGCCCGGGATGAAGGGGGGGGAGGATTTGCCTTGGGTGTGGCCAGCTGAATTGGGGCGTGGCTTGGGCGTGGTCGTGGCTGATGGGGGGCGTGACGAAGGCCCACTCACCTCCTGCTTGCCCTTCATCCGACACACATTGATGTCGCTGGGGTTGGAGCGCCAGGTCAGCTTCTGGGGGCACAGGGAGCTGGTGAGGGGTAAGGGGTACCCAACAGCCCTAGGAACCCCTGCCGGGTAGGCCCGAGTCCATCTCGCTCCCCATTGTAATGTCAGCTCCCTCCGGTGGGAGCCCCAAGGGCTGTCCCCCCCTCCTCCCACCTGCGCCCCCTCCTCACCCTCTGGTACCGAAGCTCCGTGGAGGTGGGGGGCTCCAGCTCTACCCGGTACAGGTTGTCCCTGAGGGAGGGGTGCGGTTAGTGAGATTGGGGGCCTCCACCCTCCCCACATTCCACCCCCTGGGGCATGGACACAACACCGGGCGTGCTTCACATGCTTGCGTGTACCCCCGCACGTGTCCTCATGCCCTACAAAGACTCATAGCTCCAGCACAGCCACTGCCTTTGCATGCCACCTCGGGCTACACCCGCTGTCCTGGGGTTACACTGACAGGATGAACTGTCCGATGCCTTTAACCAGGTGCCCCCTCAGCACCTCTCAGTCTACCCCAGGCTCACGCCCCCCCCCCTCCCCCCCTGCCATGTCATGGAAACATGCCCTGCTAAGGTCATTGGCCAACTGGTATGAAGTACAGCAGTCACTTCTCTGTCCCCCTCCCCCTCTCCACAGTGTCTGGCCCCCCGCAGGTCCCCCTCCTCCTGGGAACTCATTCTCACAAGGGCCCCGCCCCCCAAACTCACCAGGCTTCCCTCCTACCTTTCAGACTCTCTCTGGCCTCCTGCCTCCCCCACCCTCCTGGGTGGCCTCGTTCACTCTAATACTGACTGCACCCTCATGACCATGACCACGCCCGCAGTCCTGTCTCCAGCTCGGCCTCCTCTGAGCTCCAGATTCGGGGGCCGGGGGCTCCTCGGCGGCGCCACAGGCATTTCACACTCAGTGCGGCCATTCTGAGCCCCACTGTTCCCCCAAACTGGGACCCCGCTTCCCTCTGTCTCCCACCTCTGACCTTCCTCTGTCCAGCTCTGTCCTCTGAGGGTGCAGACCACAAGTTGGAAGTCACCCTCAACTCCCCTCCTCACCTCCCTCCCACATCCAACACGTCAGTCTCCCCTGCCTTTAATGTTTATTGAGAATTCACCTACTTCTCACCCCTCCATGGCCACCCCCCCATTCCAGCCCCATCAGTCTCTCCAACTTGCCTCCCCAAAGAAGCCACCAGAGGGCGACTGTGAGCACCTAAGTCAGGCTCCCTCCCTTTACCTACAGCCCTCCAGGGCTCCCACCTGCCTCCAGGTAAAAACCCGTCTTCCCCTCAAGCCAGGAGGCCCTGAACCATCTGCCTCTGTCTCCTCCAGCCCTCACCTCCTCCTCTCTCCCCCTCTCACTGTGCTCAGCCATGCAGACTTCCTCGCTGTTCTAACCCGCCAGGCACAGTCCTGGCCTCTGCCCTCTGCCCTCTGCCCAGATGTTCCCCTCTCCCCCAGATTTCCTCGCGGCTGCCTCCTCATCATTTAGGCTTCAAACCAAGTGCCACCTCCTCAGCACCCCTTGGAGGCACCCAGTGACTTTTGGCCAAACAGTTGTCCCATCTGCTAACACCCCATAGCAGGCACCCGGCTCCAACCACACCTGAGCCCAGCACCCTTAAAAGTGTCACCCGAGGTCCACACATTCACACCTGGCCAAACAATGAGCCCCAATGAAATCTCCCCCAAAGGCTCCCACCCTGCGTTCTGCCGGACACTCCCCATACCTGTCCCCAATGAACAGCGTCCTGTTGACCCGCAGGACCCGCTGGATGTTGAGGCCCTCGGCGCCCTCTGTGGGGGTCAGGCGTCCCGGCCCGCTGCCCACGAACACAGGGTAGTGGCTCAGGTCTGGGGAAGAGAGGAGTGTGATTTAGGGCAGAGGTGAGCCTGGCCTCGTGAGTCCCTGAGGGAGGGGGCAGCGGGCTCAGTTGGGGAGCAAGACCCTCCTTCCGGACCCTCCCTCGCCCAGGACCCCCACTCACAGTCCCTGGGGGCCACGCTGAGCGGCGGCGGCTCCTCGGGGAAGAGTCCGTGGGCGCCCCCCAGCAGCAGCAGCAGGAGCAGTAGGGCCGGGCGGGGAGGGGGCACTCGCGGGGTCCGCATGGCGAGGTCGGAGCGACAGGAGGTGACACCTGCGGGCGAGAGGGGGGGCGGTGAGCGGCGTGGCCTGTTTCCGCCACCAGATGGCGCTGATGAGCCGCAGCGGCCGGGACCTTCATTATTCCCCCCAAATTCCCCAACGGGATAATAATTTAAAATAACAACTTCACTGCCAGCCCCACTCTTGCCTACCCCACCACCTTCCCCTACAACACCAGCCAGAGTACCCCTTATCTCTCCGGTGCTCTGTCTGCTCTGTGCCCTTTTTTTAAAAAAAAAACAACAACAACACATTTTTTTACATTTATTAATGATGGATACTTTTCCCATTAATTTTTAGAGGGAGTGGCAGGGAAGGAGAGGGAAACGGGGGGCGGGGGGGAGAGAGAGCAAGAGAGAGAGAGGTGAGAGAGACATATGGATTGGTTGCCTCCCACAGATGCCCAAGAGGGGAGGAAGGAACCTGCAACCCAGGAACGTGCCCGTGACCAGAAATGGGACCCGTGCCTCTCTGGTGCTCGGGCTGATGCTGTACCCCTGAGCGACATGGGCAGGACCATCCTAACCATTCCTAAGTGTCCTGTGCAGGGACAGTAAGCCCGTTCACAATGTTGGGCAGCCGTCCCCACCATCCGTCTCCAGAACCTTCTCACGCCCCCAAACTGAAACTCTGTTCCCTTTAAGCACCAGCTCCCCCTCCCCCCGCCTCTGGCACCCCCATCCACTCGCTGTCTCTGTGGATCTGACTCCTCTAGGGACCTCCTGTGAGTGGAATCACAGTCTTTGTCCTCTGGTGTCTGGCTGACTTCACTGAGCACCATGTCCTCGAGGCTCATCCGTGCTGTAGCAGGTGTCAGGACTGACGTGAATGGATGGGTGTGTGTCCATCATCTGTGGATGGACACGGGCCCCTCCACCTCTTGGTTCCGGTGAATAACGCTGCTGCGAACAGGGCCGTGCGAATCTCTCTTTGCGACTCTGCTTCCCGTGCTTCTGGGTGTGCACCCAGGAGTGATATTGCTGGGCCACACGGTAATTCTGTGTTTGTTTCTTTTTTGGAAAAAGCCATACTGTTTCCCACAGTGGCTCCACCGCTTTACATCCCCACCAGCAGCGCACAGTGTCCCGATCTCCCCACATCCTTGCCTCCACTTCTCAATGTTTTCTGACCGTTGCCATCCTAACGAGTGTGAGGCTGATGCTGTGTGTCTTCACATTATTTATTCTGATGGTGATAATACAGAACTAAACCCCACAGACTCCTTTAGGGGAGTCCGGGCTACTTCAGGGCCAACCCACTGCACCTGGCCTCAGCCTACCCCCCCCCCACCTGGGGTTACCAGAGGCCTTAGCACCTCCCCCAGGCCCCCTAAGACCATCTGCTTCTCTCCATGAAACTTGAGGCGCCTCTGCTAGCAGCCGCCTGGCGCCCGCCTGCCGGGAAGCCGCCCCACCACCTGCCCCGGCACCTGGTCACCGGGAGCTGCCACCAGGCATGGAAGTGTGTGGCCAGCATGTGCACCCCATGCCATGCAGGGCACCCATGCACCCACACGTCTGCGTGCCTGCAAGAGAGGCATGCTTCCTGCCTGCAGCCTTGCGACATGCACGCATGCCCACAGGGGCGGGGAACAGTGCCTTGTCCTGTGCATCAATTTATAAATTGATAAAGTGATAGGTCCCACCCAGAGGAGGCTATCCTCTGTGGCTGGGCCTCTCAGCTTGACCCCTCAGCTACCACTCCAACTCGGGCAGACCATCCCACTGGACTGCCACTCTCAGGTGAGGAAACTGAGGCAGGGATGGGAGTTCCTCAAGGCCACCCGACTTCATCTCCTCCCATCGGCAAGGGACTCCCAGGCGTTACACTGCCTTAGTGACTATAAGTTTGTCAGAGGCTGGAATTTCCTTCTGGAAGATTTCTCCCACTTCTTTCTGCCAGGGTGTCTGGGTTACTCTTTTTATATATATATATATATATAGTTTAGAGAGAAAAAGGAGAGGGATAGAGAGATGGAAACATTGGCGAGAGAGAAACATCAATGGGCTGCCTACTGTCCCCTCCCGAGGATGAAGCCTGAAACCCGGGCATGTACCCTGACCAGGAATCGAACCAGTGACCTCTTGGCGCACAGGACAAGGCACGTTCCACTGAGCACGTTGGCCGGGCATGGGCTACTCTTGAAACCCACAGCTTCAGCATAAATTTTAGGATCAGCTGGTAAGTCCCAAAACAAACAGCAGATAAAACATACACCCTGTCAGGATTTTCACCGGAAGGAGCTGAACGTTCAGATCAAATTGAACTACTGACTGACAGCTGTGGCTCCCCCACCCCAACCCGTGCTTCCCTGATCCTGCCTGCTTCAGCTGAGGGCGCAGGCCACACCCCGGAACCGCTCTCGAGCTCCCTCCAAAGCCTGCGCTGGCCCCAGCCCTGTGCTCTCACCCTCACATCCAATGCCAGCAAGTCCTGTGGGCTCTGCCTTCTAATTTATCCAGAATTCTCACCCCTTCCCAGTCCGCTCCCTGGTCAGCCCCCATCACTCCCATGTGGACCAGTTCAGTACCCTCCATCCACCCTGGTTCCCTGGCTCCTGTCCTTGCTCCCCTCAGCCCATTTCCCCCCAGCAGCCACCAGAGGGCCTGTGTGAGCACCTATGTCAGAGCTGTGTCACCTCTGCCTCCAGGACTCACCTTCCTCCAGGTAAAAGCCAAAGTCCTCCCAGGGGCCCACAGGGCCTAGTATGACCTGCCTTCATCTGCCCCTCCCTGCCCTCACCTCCTCCCTCTCTCCCCCTTGCACACTCTGCTTCAGCCACACGGGCCTCACTGTTCCTCCATCATGCCAAGCACCGTCCTGCCCCAGGGCCTTTGCACAGGATGTTCTCCACACCTGAAAGCCTCTTCTTTCAGATACCCACAAGGCTCCCTCTTTATGTCAGATCTCTGCTAAAACGCTGTCTCCTTAGAGTCTCCCCACCCCTATCACCGGAACCCCTCCCCAGGTCCCAACCCCGCCCCCACATGGTGTCAGACTCTCAAAGCATCCTTTAGACCAGTGGTTCTCAACCTTCTGGCCCTTTAAATACAGTTCCTCATGTTGTGACCCAACCATAAGATTATTTTCGTTGCTACTTCATAACTGTAATGTTGCTACTGTTATGAATCGTAAGGTAAATATCTGATATGCAGGATGGTCTTAGGCGACCCCTGTGAAAGGGTCGTTCCACCGCCAAAGGGGTCGCGACCCACAGGTTGAGAACCGCTGCTTTAGACCCCAGACTCTTTGCTTCTCCAAATAATGGTCCTCCAACCAGCAGCCTTGGCCTCATTTGAGAGCTATTAGAATGCAGAGTCCCGTGCCCCCTCCCAGACCCACCCAACCAGAGCCTGCACTTTAGCAAGATCTCCAGAGGCCTGTGTGCACAATAACTCAGAAAATCCGCTTATGCACAGACTCCCCCAAATGAAATAATCACCCACATCATAGCTCATCCAAAGCCTTTCTGCCCCCTGGAATGTGAGCCCTGTGAGGACAGGCCTGGGTGTATCTTGGCCGGTGACATGTCCCCACAGTGTCTGGCTCACCACTGAGCTCAGTAATGGCTTGTTGTATGTTGATGAACTAAGTGTCAGCACAAGGAATTGAACCCAGATTGGACCTCTTGCCTGATTCAATTTTGCTCATCACCTCCACATGCATGGGTGTCCGCCGGTGGGTGGGTCCCCCCCACGCATGCCCATGGGCCCCGACATCTACCGCATGTTATGGCATCTGTGTGTTCACATGGATGCAACCACAGAACAAGTATGTGCCCCCGCAGTGGTGGGTGGGCCACACGTGTGTGCGCACATGCCTGTGTGTCCGAGTGTACACACATACCACCCAGGAAGCTTCTGTCTGCACCCCCCTATTGATGACTTCCTGGCTGGTAGTTTCCAAGGACCCCAATTAACTACTGACAGGCCATCTACCCACCCTCCTGCCCTGCCCTGCCCTGCCCTGCCCATTCTCGCTGGCAGGCTGGGGACACTGAGGCCCAGAAGGAGGGCCGGACAGGCGACAGTGCCCACCAAGGAGCCTCAGTTAGCAGCCCAGTCTCTGAAATGCATGGTCTAGGTTCACATCCCGGCTCTGCCTCTTACCAGCCTCGAGCGCTCCGACAGTCACTTCCCCTCTCTGGGTCTCAGTTTCCTCACCTATAAACTGTGGTGAATGTAAGTCCAAACCTGAGATGTCGCTACGGGTTTGAAAGGACATAGTGCCGACCAGCAACGTACAACAGAAAACCACGCACGCACGTGTGTAGTTTCAAATTTCCTAGTGGCCACATCGCAGAGGTGACTCACGGCGGCCCAGCTCCAGATGAAAGGCTGCGCGGGACGGATGCGCAGTGACTGGGACCATCGAAGGGACAGAAGACGGTCCCGCGGGCCGGGGGAGGCCGCCTGGGATTCTCCCCCTTGGCCAGACAAGATGATTTCCCTTCTGTAATACGAGGCACTAGGACAGGGCCTGGTCCACATGCTCACTCTATGTGAAGTGACCTTGCTGGATGACCTTGGGCCAGCAGCTAGCCCTCTCTGGGCCTTGGTATCATGGCAGGAACTCGGTGACCCTGGGTCAGCCTCCGAGCCCATTTCTCCCTCTGCCATGGCAAAGGTTGGGGCAAGATGCCCATTTCCAGTTCCATAGAAGGAGCTCCTGTCAGCCCGGCCATCCCAGGATTCCAGCTCCGGGGCCGGCGTCCCTGAGGAGATCGAGTAACCTGGCCTGGCAGCCAGGCCCCTGCACCATCCAGGTCTGGTTACCAGCTCTGCTTACAGCTGCCTCCTCCAGCTGCCTCAGTCGCCCCCGTCGCAGCCTAGCTGGGCTCTGAAGCTGTCTAGGAACTTGGCTGAGCAGCTAGAGGGTGTTGCTGGGGCTCTGGGCATGGTGAGGCGGCTGTGGAGGGACCCCCTTGGCCCCCGATGCGCTCTCAATGCCAGTTAACTCATCTCTCCCCAGCCTGGGAGGCGGAGAGTGAATCCTCCTCCATTCCCCACCCTCCTCCCTGTTTCTCCTTCATGATAACCATCACCATCTGGTTATCATGAAAAGTAAATGAGGTACGCATAGTAGGTGCTAAATAAACTGTACGGACTGCTGTGCATCTTTGAGTTACATCCTCCCTCTCTCTGAGCTTGCTTTCTCCTCTGTGAATCAGACGAAAATGTCAGCTTCATGACAGCAGCGGGTGTGGCACATAGTAGGTGCTCAACAAGCACTGGCTGAATGAATGTCCCATAAACAGTCCCTGCTTATAAAAGAGCTACAAGGATATATTTATTTTCTGAGCACCGACTGTGTGCCACGGCCAGGGGTTGAGCCATGACCAGGACTGTGTCCCAAGAGCTTGACACAGAGCTGGGCATGCAGTCAGCACTCAATGAATGCTGAGTGTCTCTTTTAAAGAGGACAGTACTCAGAGTACCTGAGCATATCTACCCGACAGAAGCCCAGCAGAGCAGGCATTTAAACTAAGATGTTATGAAGCCCCTACTATGTGTGCACCAGGTACTGGGCCAAGAACTTCACATGCATGAACTCGTGTCCTGTCCACACCGAGATGAGACAGGAACCAGCCCCACCACCTCTGTCTTACAGACGGAAAAACGGAGACTCAGAGAGGTGAGGTCACTTGGCCAAGGCTGCACAGCACAGAAGGGTACAGCCAGCATTTGAACCCAGGCATGCGGTTATACTGCTTCTTGCCGACATTTATTGAGCGCCCATAATGTGCCATCTGTCTATGGGGCTGCACAGTCTGGAGACCCAGAGAGAGGCTGTCCTGTCCCCAGGCCACTCGGGGAACCAGAGAGGAGACCAGGTGGCAGAGACAGGACCTGGAATGGGGGAGAGGTCCCTGGGACTCCTGGCCCAGATGGGGAGGGGTTGTTCCCGAGTAATTAATTTAATCAGTTTGGAAATCGGGTCACCAGGAGGCAAATCGGAAGCAGCAACTTGTAACTAGGAATGGGGGAGAGGGGGCTGCTTTCTCGGTGATGCTGAAACCATTTCGAGGAAATTCAAGTGCCATTTATTCCCAGTGAGTCATTAGGGGGCCCAGAAACAGACTGCCCAAGGGGGCTGGGGGCTAGCTCCTAGGGAGTCTGGGCTGGGGCTGGTGGGCTGGGCACCCACAGATTCCCAAGTGGGGGTGGCCCTGGGCAGGCCCTGCCCTCAGCCCCAACTTGGAGAAAATACAGTCAGGCCCTGCTCTTGGGGCCCAGTTTTGGGAGACGGAGGGAAGTAAGGTTTGGCTCTCAGGGCCCCATTTGAGGGAGGATAAGGAGATCTGGTCCCCGCCCTCGGTGTCCTCCATCTGAGAGCAGAAGATGGGGACCCCAGCCCCACTCACTTGGGCTTCTGGGAGCCCTCCTTTATCCCAGGCTGAGCCCCCACCCAGAATTCCTCCAGTCACTGCCCCTCTCAGAGGCCCTGCCTGGGAGGACACAGGATCCCCAAGTGGGAGGGGGCAGGAAAGGCAGGGGGACACACCACTCAGAGATGCTGGGCCGGACGCAGGCAGGGCTATGCCAAGTGCTGCTGGGAACGGAAGACCTGGCCAATGAACTTCAAGACAAAAGCGGGAAGTAGGTCCCAAGGGAAGGTCCTGGGGTCAGAGCAGACCACAAGTCCAAGTGAGTCACAGCTCAGGAATGGCAGAATCACGGGCAGAGCGATACGGGCTCTGGGGGATGGGTCATGAGAAATGTGCATCAATGGAGAGAAACAGCGAGGGGCCCAGGTTTTGCTGGGCGACCTCGGGGAATGCGCCACCCAATCTGTGCCTCCTTTCTCTTCCCAGAGCCTGAGGATTAGACATTCGAAGGGAAGTAGCAGCAAACACTTACAGAGAATCTACTGTGTTCCCCGCCCTGTGCTATGGGGCTTTACAGAAAATCCTGGTGGGTGCCCAGTTGGTGTGGCTCAGCGGTTAAGTGTCGTCCTATGAACCAGGAGGTCACAGTATGATTCCCAGTCAGGGCACATGCCTGGGTTGCGGGCTCAATCCCCAGTAGGGGGCATGCAGGAGGCAGCCGATCAATGATTCTCTCTCATCATTGATGTTCCTATCTCTCTCCCTCTTCCTTCCCCTCTGAAATCAATTTAAAAAATCCTGGTGGGGTAGGTGGGAGGGGTTCTTCTCACCATTTTACAGGTGGGAAATTGAGGCCCGGTGTGGGTAAGTGATGCGCTCAAGGTGCCACAGCTAGGAAATGGCCAAGCTGGAATTTAAACCCAGGTCATCTGGTCCAGACACCACACTTTTAATCATAGCATTACCTGCCCCCAGAGAAAGAGGTCCTCAGTCCCTCCCCACATCCATCCATCAGCAAGTCCAAAATCTACTCCATCCACCCACTTCTTTCCCCCTCTACTGCCTCAACCTGGCCAGCCCCCATCATCACCCATCTGGATCAGTACAGTCACTCCACTCGCACCCACAGCGCTGGCCCTTGCTGCCCACAGCAGTCCTTGCAGCAGCCAGAGTCACCACTGGTTACCTGAGTCAGGTCCCACCCTTCTCTGCCCACAGCCCTCAGGGCCCCACCTCCCTCACAAGGCTCTGTATAACCTCCCCCCAACCCCACCCTGTCCCCTCCCTCTCTCCCCTTCACTCACTCTGCTCTAGCCACATGGACCTCCTTCCAGTTCCTCCAATACGTCAGGCACATTCCTGCCCCAGGGCCTTTGAACAGGCTGTGCCCTCTTCCTGGAATGCTACTCCTCTAGGTCTCTGAGTGGCTGACTCCTTCTTATTTTCCAAGTCTCAGCTCAAATGTCACCTTCTCAGACACCCTCCCTACTCCATCAGCTCTGCCCTTCTTAGCTACATCATCCAATATTACTGTCTTCAGACCACTCATACTTGATTTACTTTCTGTCTCTAGTTAGTGTCCTTATTCCCACCCAGCTGTGAGCATGACAAGGGCAGGGCCCAGTCAGCCTCGGTCATTGCTGGGTTCCTAGCACCCGGCGCATAGTAGGTGCTCATTAAATATTTGTCAGCTTATCAAATGAGAGCACAGACCCATGGCTCCCATTGCAATCAGGGCCAGAGGTCACACCTTCTGTTTTTCAAAGTAACTCCTTTTACTGGAGTAAGAAAAAAAGACAGGACTATGCCTGGCATTTTGCCTGCATCTTCTTGTTTAAATGTTGAACCCTAAGAGAGAGAGAGAGACTAGCATCTGTGATTTACTGGTGGGGAAACTGAGGCTCAGAGGAGGGGGCCTGAGTGAGTGAATGAAGAGATGGACTCAAACTTAGGTAAGTCTGATCTGACGGTTGTGGCCATCTCTAAGGGCAATCATTCAGAGCGGCTACTTCAACTGCCCGAAGACTCTTACTCCAGGAAAGGAAGGCTGCTCTTCTGAAACTATCAGAGAACGTGTGGTCGCCCCCTGGTGAACTCCTATACATTCATCATGGTCCTAGATGCAATGCCCCTCCAAAGTGCATCTTCTCTGATCCACCGGGCAGAACCCACTTTCACCAGACCCATTTGCTCACTGTGCCCAGGCCCTGACCCTATGTAGCAGAGGGCCAATGCCTGCGTCTGTTTCCTTCGCCCATTGAGGGCCAAACAGAGCAAAAACCTCCTCCTCTGGGACCCCAGCGTCACGCAGCTGGGACACAGCACGTGGAGGCCGCTGGCAGCCTTTGTTGAGTAACTGGTCTCCCCATCTGCCTCGGATGAGGGCTCCCCTAAGAACCCACCACCCTTACGGGACTCCTCCATTTGGGAAGTTCTCTCCTAGGTCTGCCCTTGGAATGCTGGCTTAGCCTGGGCCAAGGTGCATCCTGGGGAATGTAGTCCTCACTAAACAGGGTCTCTCTCACTGCAGGCCCTGGGGTAGCCACCTTTGGACCCTGGGACCAGACAGTGAAGGGTCATCGAGGGCGGCTAGTGAGGGGCCCGTATCCCTGCCCAAAGGTGGGGGTCCTGGCCTCCCAAGTCTCCTCCTAGTGCTTTAATGCTACCACTTTATCTGGACATCCCCGCAGGACAGGTGATGAATGACCGTGGAAATAAAAGATAAATCTGTGGCTCAGGTCCAGACCTCTTAGGCCCTGGCTCTCGCCTGTGTCTGTTGGGGGCTCCCTGGAGCCTCAGTTTTTCTATTTCTGCTAAGTGAGGCTCCACCCACAGTCAACCTCAATCACTGTTAGGTCTTAGACGAGGAATCAGTCAGACAATCTGCAGCCCTTTAAATGACTTGGGATTTCAGAATCACGGTGTCTTAAACATTCCGGTTCAGAAAATCCACAGTACCTGGAAATTTAGAAGAAATCTGGAGGATCACCTGGACCTAACCGATACCAGAATTATTTTTCCAGGATTCTGGAAAGATGGCTGTACGACCCCACTTGCCTGCCTCCCAGGATGGGTGGTCCACCACTGTGCCAAGCAGCTAACTTGGTTTCCAGGAGCCTGTCTCCTGGTAACTACTCTTCCTCACTGTTGCTCAAGGGCTGAGATAGTGCCCATTCACCCTCCCGCTCTAAAACCTTCTATGGCTCCCTGTTCCCCTTGGGATAAAGCCCACTCCTCAGCTTGGCATTTACAGCCCCTGCTAACTCTCAGGCTTCATTATCCATGGTCTCCCACCCTTAAAACAGCCCAGCCACTCAGGACTCCCAGCAACTCACCATGCAGCCGCTATCCTTGCTGCTCCTTCCACCTGGAATCCCTGCCTCCCTCTTCTCCTGGCAACATCCTTGTCATCCTTCAAGCCCAGTGTCAGCATCCTCTCCTCCAGGCAGCCTTCCCTGCTTCCACCTGTCATAACCCTGGCTGAGTCCTCTCTGGGCCCCCAGCATCACCTGGCAAAGGGCCAGGCACAGAGGACAGGGCCACACCCCAGGTTCAGCCAGGGACACCTTCCATCCCAGGAGACGGGCAGCAACCGGCACGTCCTTCAGCCCCTGGGGACCCAGCTCCCCTGTCCCGCCGGCTGACGTCAGGGTCACCTTTCCAAGGACAGTTTGATTTCTATCTTGCAGGTCCAGCCCCAGGTAACCCCAGCAACTCCTGTCACAAGCCCTGGGCGGCCACTGCAGATGCCAAACTCTTCTACAGCGCAAATCTCCAGCACCTTCCTCACCCAGTGGACAGAGGTGAAAGCTGAAGCCTAGAGCAAGAACGGCCGCTCCTAGGTGACTCAATACCTCCGCTGGCTCAGAGACAGCTTCTCACCTCAAAGCAGGGAAGGTGACAGCACCCTGAGGACCCATGGGTGCTCAGCTCTGGCAGGAGGCAGGTGGGAAGTAGAAGGACAATGGCGAGGTTACAAATCCAGGGCTTTCTTACGTGACCTGTCTCTGCATCATCTCCCTCCACTGAGCTCCTTAAACCCAAAGAGCGTCTCCTGGGGAGATCGAAGCCCAGAGAGGGCGAAAGGCCTGCCTAGGGCCACACCTCTCACTCTCCTGCCTTTTCCTCTATGCTGATTTTTTTTTTTTGAGAGGGGTAGGGCGTTGGAAGCTCCAGGCCTAACTTCTGCCCAGCCCAGGATGGACAGAGGAGTGGGTCCCCTGGTGACCTTTGGGAGAACATGTGGGTTTCATGTGGGGGCACCTTTCCCCGGACCCTATATAGCAGTCCCAGGAGCGGAGAGGCCTGGCTTCCCTCTTCACCCTCTCTGCTGCCTCTCTGGGCCTCAGTTTCCCAATCTGCTCTTGGGAATGAGCCCGTACAGGGTGGACACTCCATAGTTCAGTGAGGCTTCTGCAGGCTGCCACCTGCCCGGTATCCAAGGGGTTTCCTAAGGGCCCCACCGACCCCCAGCCGCTTTCCTGTAGAGCTTGGCACCCCCTCTCAGGTGAGTCCTGACCCCACCCATGACCCCCACATGCTATACTCTCTCAAAATAGACTTTCAGCAACTGCCCAGACACATCTGAAATTTTTATCCTTGAAAGAAACCGTGTCTACTAGGAAAGGGGATGGGGGCCAGGGAGCTTAAGGGGTAGGGGTGTCCCAGGGCACTGAACTCTGATTTTGGACCCCTTGAGAAGCTGAGGGAACCCAAAGAAATATGAAGAAATGCAATTTTGCAAATGAGGTGGGGGTTCCTTCTGCAGCCCCAGTCATTGGTCCCCCCTCCTTCCTCCTTAAATCCAAATCCAGATCCCTAAACCCCAAGCCCCAGTTCCCCTCAGATCTGGGGTCAGAGATGACAACCTCAGGGGTAAGATGCCAAAGATCTCAGCCAGCGAGGGCTGACAGGGGCTGCGAGTGAGAACTGCCCCGGTCCCGGGCCTCTTGCAAATACTTCAAGCTCCAATGCCTACACATTCTGGGCAGGGGCAGGGGTTCCCTATGGCACCCCGTCTAGGGAGGTGCCCCCAACTGGAGGGAACCTGGAGGTAGAGAGTAGGACAGAGGGCAAGTGACCCCCTTCTGGGGACCGATGAGCGCCTGCAGGAGTGGAGGGGTCACACTCAGCGCGCCCCCCCCCCCCCCCCCCCGCCTGGCACTCTCAGAGAGAGACGCTTTCTTTGTCCCTTTGTCAGCTCTTGGGGGCCCCCTGAGCCCCCCTGGGTCTCCACGGCAGCGAGGGGTATCCAGACGGGCTCTCTCGGCCCATCGCGGCCCCTCCCCTGTGGCTGGGGCCCTGGACTCGATCTGAGCCAGGCAGGAGGCTGGAGAGGGCTCAGGGGCGTCCAAGGTGCGATGGCTGACGGCGAAGAGGGATGGAGGGGCCTCACCGCGCTGGGACCACCACCCAGCCCTGGGTGGCCCTGACTTAGCCCTCAGGGCCCCGCCCCCCCCAACACCCAACACCCGTCCTCATCGCCGGCCAGCAGGCCCCCTGCCCGCCCCGAACCCCCAACCTGGGCCCAAATCCAGCTCCCTAGCGGCGCAGCCGGGAGCCCCCATTATTGTCTCTGAAGCGCCCCTCCCCGGACAAAATACCCGCTGCGGTGCCGACAGAACCCCTATTATAGCTCCACATACAGGCCCCCAGTCAACATCCAGTCCCCCCCCCTCCCAGCTGCGGTGCCATCGGACACCCCCATGACGGAGCCTCATTCAGCACCCCAGGCCCAAATCCAGCCTCTTCAAGGCGCTGCCATTGGACCCCATGACAACCCCCCACACAGAGGCCCCTCTGAAATCCAGCCCCCTCCCCTTGGCTTTGCTGACAGATCCCCCCGTGATGGTGCTCCACGAGCTCCCGGCTCCAAATCCAGCCCCCTCCCCATGGCGGGTCCTCAGGACCCCCCCAATCACCGCGCCTGACCCGGCCGCCCCAGCCGACAATGAACCCCCCAGCCGCGCGCCGACAGGCACCCCCAGGGCAGCGTCTCCCCAGCCCCCGCTCGCAGACGCCCCGGGCGCTTACCTCGGAGCCGCGGCCGCCGCGAGTGCGCGGGAGGGAGCGCGAGGGCGGGAGGGCGCGGGCGGACGGGGGGCGGGGAGGGGGGTCGGTGCGCGCACCTGTCCTGGCCTGGCTGGCTCAGCCGGGCATCCCGATGGGGAGGGGGGCTGGGGGCGCGCGCTCCCCCGCCCCCGGGCCGCGGCGCTGCGCTGGGGGAGGGGGCTCAGCCCCGGCTCCCCGGGCGCTGGCGTCCGCTCCGGGGAGGGCGCTGCGGGGCGGCCGGACCCGGGGCGCGCCGCGGCCGCATTTTCCACGCCCGCCGCGGCGGCCGCAGCAACTCGCGGCTAGCCACCTCCGCCCCCCCCCCCCAAGTCGGCCACCTCTCCCCCCAAAAACCGGGCCGGAGCCACGCAAAACGCGGCACGGATTGACAGGGGTGCGGAACGGAGGGCGGCAGAGCTGGGTGGGGGGCCGGAGGCACTGGGGACGGGATGCGGGGTGGGGGTGGGGGTGGGGAGAGAGATCCAAGAGAAGGCTTCCTGCCTTTGTCCGGGTGGGACACCTAACTGCGCACCCTCCTACCTCCGGACTTCCTGCTCTGGTCCACTCGGGCCAGACTCACATCCTCAGGACGTTCCCAGCCACACTCGTGGATGAAGGGGGGCGGTGTCAGAAACCCCCGTGGTCTCCTGGGTCCCTTCCTATGAGGGTGTTTATTCAATCTCCAAGCATTAACTGTAACACTCAGCAGACACATGAGACAACTGAGGCGCAGGGAGGCGTCTTGTCCAAAGTCACCTAGTAAGAACGCGGGGATTTGAACCTGAGCCAGCTGGCTGCAGAGATCATGGTACAGAGCTGTCCTCCGTCCCAGCGTCCTGCGGGGCCTGGCGCAGAAGAGGTTCCTAGGGGGCTGCGGCTCCCCCGGGGCCCAGGAGGGGCATTTCTGCCCCTGGCCTTTGGGACTCCAGGACAAGCTGGTCTTCTGATTCCAGAGACATCCCTGTAAGCTCCTGGACCCTCTGAGACCTGAGGACAGCGGGAGCCCCTCTCAGGGCCTCAGTGTCCCTGTCTGTCCAAAGCACCTCCCCATGCGGGTGAGACAATGTATGCCTCCCCCCCTTGTTCCTCCAGCACCTCCAGTATGCAGTAGGCAATCAACAAACGTTTTACTATGATGTATTTATCTAGCCACATGTCTTGCACACCTACTGTGTACGGGGGCGACTTCTGAGCCCTGGATGCAGAAGTGACCTCATTCACTCCTCAGGGCAGCCCTAGAAGGCTCCCAGAGATGGGAAACTGAAGCAGGGAGAGGCCAAGGAGCTTGCCCAAGGGCACAGGCAGATGGGAAGGGAGCATTGTCCTCTTGCCACCGATTATAAAGCACCTTCTATGTCAGTGATGGCGAACCTATGACACGCGTGTCAGAGGTGACACGCGAACTCATTTTTTGGTTGATTTTTCTTTGTTAAATGGCATTTAAATATATAAAATAAATATCAAAAATATAAGTCTTTGTTTTACTATGGTTGCAAATATCAAAAAATTTCTATATGTGACACGGCACCAGAGTTAAGTCAGGGTTTTTCAAAATGCTGACACGCTGAGCTCAAAAGGTTCACCATCACTGTTCTATGTGGACATTACCCATTGTGTCCCATCCTTGGACCCGAACAGGCTGTGTGGCTTCCCTGTATGACATCAAAACATGAACCCTGCCCTAGCTGGTTCAGCTCAGTGGATAGAGCGTCGGCCTGTGGACTGAAGAGTCCCGGGTTCGATTCCAGCCAAGGGCACATGCCTGGGTTGTGGGCTCGATCCCCAGTAGGGGCGTGCAGAATGCAGCCAATCAATGATGTTTCTATCTCTTTCTCCCTCTCCCTTCCTCTCTGAAATCCATAAATATATTACAAACAAAAACAAAAGCTTGAACCCTGCTCCATGGGATACACTGGGTCCTGAGCATCTGGGTTCTCCCAGGGCCTGGGCATCTGCCCAGGGGCCCTTCTGGTGACCACAAACCTCCACCAGCAGCCAGGCCTTCCTGCCAGTGGTTCTGCCCTGACCTGCTTTCCGGCAGAGCCAGAGTCCCAGGCAAATCAGCCTGCACCTGTCACCCCTGTGTCCTGCCCACCTGGGGAGATGGCACCTTCAACAAGGAGGGGGCTAAGACATAGCACCTCTGGGTGGCAGCCAGGCTCTACACCTTCCTCCAACCTCCATACCATTACCTGTGCTGTGCCCACCCCCTGGCATGCCCTCCTCTCTGGCAACCTATTCCTTCCATAAACATTTATTGAGCACCTACTGTGTGCCAGGCCCTGGGCTGAGCAGTCAACAAGACAATCCAGCTACCTGCTTCCAATCTAGCAGGGGAGACAGAGGCACCGAGGCTGAGATGACTGGGCACTGTGACTGGGCGGGGGCTCCGGAAGACCATGAGAAGGTGATTTGGGGAACCACAGAAGGACAATAGATGGATTTGGCAAAGCACATGAGGTTCGGGGTGAGGGGTGGGAAGGGAATACTAGGCAGAGGGACCTGCTTGGACAAAGGCCCTGAGGGAGGCCCCACCCCCACAGGCCAGCTCAGCTGCCACCCAGTCTTCAGCAGCCATGAATGGGTCTTTCATGCCCTGGACCAGGGCAAGGTCAGGCCCGGCTGCTCATTTCCCCTTCCCGCCCCTTCCCTCCCCTAACTCCCCCCTCACGCCTTGGGCTCCTGACTGTCTGAGCCCTGACCTGGAAGAGGGTGGCAGGAAGTTCACGGCTCCCCCTGGGGTGAGTCAGGGAGGCCCGGGGAGGGGCAGGGCCTCACCCGAGGTCACCAGAGCCAGCAGCATCCTCCTAGTTTGTGACTTTAAGCGAAGTCCCGCCCCTCTGAGCCTCAGTTTCCCCATCTGAGCTGCCGGTGGGGCAGCACTGAGCTCCCGTCCAGATCCGACCCGGGAGGAATCCAGTGCGTGTTTTGCGGGCGCCCGCGGCACTGACACCTCGTGCCCAGCGCGGCCGGGCTGCGGCCCCGGGTCGCAGGGGCCGGGAGAGACCTGGAGGGGCCCGCAGGCCCCGAGGGGCAGAGGCTGAGCCGGCCCCGGTGCCAGGAGCCAGCGGGGAAAGGACAGCCCGCCCGCAGCCCGCGCGCCCCCGTCCGCGCTCCCGCCCGCCGCCCGCTGTGTGACTCCCGCCCGTGCTGCCCGTCTCTGGGCCCCGGGAGCCGGGCCTGGGCAGCCGCACACCGGTCCCGCCCCCCTCGGGCGGGTCCCAGCCGCGGTCCCCCCGCCGGGTGCGGGCCCCCTTTTGAGCCCCCGGTGGAGGGTCGTCACGGCTGGGTCTGGCCCCAGGTCCCTGCTGTGGCCCGGGAATCCCTTTGGGGCTCGGGAAGGACAGCTCCGATTGGCCGAGGCCTCCTGTGACGTCAGGGCCTCCCCGACGCCCCCTCCCCCAAAGGCACGTGGGGGCGGCCGCCGCAGGGGAGGGGCGCGGGGTCCCGGCGGATTTGGGGTGTCCCCCCAGCCTGAGCCGGCAGCTGGGCGGCGCAGACGCAATTCTCCTCGGACAGATTTTCCCCTCGTCCCACATCCCCCTCTGGCCCCCCCAGAACGGCAGCTGCTCGGGCGGCAGATGCGCCGGCTAAATCCGCCCAGCTGGTCCCTCCGCAGAGCTAACCGCCTGGAGTCCTTGGGGTGTGTGTGGGGGGGGGCGGGGGGTTGTGTGCGTCATGGTCCTTACCCTTTCCCGCCCCTGCCCTTTAACCCTTGCTTTCTTGCAGGGGAGGGGGGCTCTCTCTTGGACGCTTTTCCAAGTTCAAATACCCTCCTGGAGGATTTCGGTGTAACTGGTGCCCAGAGAGGGTGTGGACCGTTCCAGAGACTACACGGTACCGTGGGCCTGTTGCCAGAACATGGCCCGTCTGGTGCATATATTGATCGTTAGAAGGATGAGCTGACATTTATGGAGCAGCTACTGAATGCAGCCCCGCGACTCCGGAACAAAGCTACTGTTATGATCCCATTTTCAGGCGTGGAAACTGAGGCCCAGAGAGAAAAGGGTTGTCCACTCACATAGCCAGGAACTGGGACTGGATTTGTAACCCCACACTTTTCATTATCTCATGGGCTCTGGGACCCTTAGCTGGGAAGGCTCTTCAGGCAAATGACTTGGGACCTGGGCTGAGTGAGTAGGGTCTCGGTGACCTGCTTCCTGCACCCTTTCTAGGCACATCTGAACCTGGATGGACCCTCCCTTCCTTGCTTCTTCAGCCCCATCACAAGTACCACTTTCATCTGGAAGCTCTGAGGAGCTCTAGGGGGACTTCAGGAAGGAGGAAGCATCACTCGGAAGTGTTGGAGGTACAGCTGTTAAGGGTCTGACGGTGTCTCTGAATGTGTAACTCTACCTGCCCCAGGGCCTTTGCACTTGCCATTCTCTCTGCCTGCAATGCTCTCCCTACAGATTTTTTTTTTCTTTTCTTTTTTTTTTTTAAAGGGGAGAATGATGATTTTTATTTTTATTTTTTAAAATATATTTTATTGATTTTTTTACAGAGAGGAAGGGAGAGGGATAGAGAGTTAGAAACATCAATGAGAGAGAAACATTGATCAGCTGCCTCCTGCACACCCCCTACTGGGGATGTGCCCACAACCAAGGTACATGCCCTTGACCGGAATCAAACCTGGGACCCTTGAGTCTGCAGGCTGACGCTCTATCCACTGAGCCAAACTGGTTAGGGCTCCCCACAGATTTCTATATGGCCCCTCTTTTCCTCTAAGTCTCAGCTCAAATGTCACTCTGCAGGGAGGCCACCCTGACCTCTGCATCTATAGCAACACCCTGTCCTTTCTTTCCTCTCATCCTGCTCCGTTTTTCTTCATTTTCTTTTCACAGCCAAGCATTGCAGATTGCCTCTCCCACAGCACCATTTGTCCCCTGCTGGATTCCCATTGCCTAGAACAGGAGTGGGGGACGTCTGGTCCAGGGGTCGCTTAAGGTCTCAGGACTCATTTGGTCTGGCCTGCCAAGGCATTAGGGGTGAGTTAATTAAATGTTTGACCAAATAGAGCAGGCTAATTTTTAAGTTGATAATTTTGCATGGCCCGTGAATGAGGTTATAAATATCCAAATGGCTCTTGGCAGAAAAAAAGGTTCCCCACTCCTGGCCCAGAACAACCCTGGCACACAGTAGGTACTCAATAAATGTTTGTTATCTAGAAATCTCAGGGACCTGAGCATGAATGGAGGTGGGAGGGCAGCGGTAACCACGGGGAAGGCCATATGGGAGTTCTGTCTTGGTGCGTGTATGACCCTGTCCTGTGCCCCCTTCATCCAGAAGCTCTCTCAGGGCCAACCCCCTCCCACCTTCCCACCCTCACTCTGCTTCAGCCACATCGACCTGCCCCTCCTGGCCATTCCTCCAGTAAGTCAGGCACAGTCCAGCCTGAGGGCCTTTGCACGGCTGCTCCCTCTGCTTGGGAGGATCCTTGCTGTGCTTGGCCAATGTCACTTTCTCTAACAGGGCAGCTCTTCGTCACCCAGTATTTTTCTTCTAAGATCATCTTATTAATTCATTCTTGAATCAGTGATGGAGTGGTGAGCTGCACCCCCTTAGAGACAAGCCAGCAGGTGGTGGAGTAGGTGTGCCCTCTGTGGGCTGGGGTCCAAACCTTGGCTTTGTCACTTCCCAGCTGTGAGCAAGTTGTTTAATGTGAGGATGTTTCAAGAGATGCCAGGGCCTGGCACATAGTAAGTGCTTCACAAAGATGGGTTTCCTTCTCACTTCCTTCGAGGTCCTAAAACTCCACATTTCTTCCTCTTAACTCTTTCCTTGGAAGTTGTGAGGAGCTTTGATGCCCTTGACATTGTTCAGGGCATTGTCTACAGAGGGGAAAAAAAAGACAGAACAGACACCTGTATGTCAGGAACAGGTTTTTGCACACCTGTGTTCATACCAGCATATGTACAATGGCCAGACGGTGGGAACAACCCAAGTGTCACGGACGATAAACACAATGTGGTCCATCCAGACAGGGGAATATTACTCAGCCTTAAAGAGGAAGGAAGTTCTGACACCTGCTACAACATAGATGAACCTTGAGGACATGGTGCTCAGTGACATAAGCCAGACACAGAAGGACAAATACTGTATGATTCCACTCCCAGGAGGTCCCTAGAGGAGTCAGATCCACAGAGACAGGAAGTAGATGGTGGGAGCCAGGGGCTGAGTGTGTGTGTGTGGGCGGGGGGGCGGTGCTGGGGAGTTAGTGTTTAATGGGGACAGAGTTCCAGTTTGGGAAAATAAGAAAGTTCTGGAGGCAGACGGTAGGGATGATTGTACAATCATGTGAATGTGTTCAATGCCACTGAGATGTACATTACAAATGGCCAAAACAATAAGTATTATTATGTATAGTTTACCATGATTTTTTTTTTTTTTAAGGAAAACTGTTTGGAGGAAAAACCAGATGGTGACAGTGGAGGGGGGTGTGAATGACCTCAGCCAGTGGCGGTTCCATCACTGCCACCAGGGTTAGCTACTCAAGCGATGCTGACGTCAGTGGGTGGCGGTGCTGTCGGCAGGTGCTGAGCTCAGGAACTCTGCACCCACGCTCCTTGTACCTTCTGGCCCTTCCTGGGACCAGCTCGGCTCCAGCTACCAAACCTCCAATGTCTTCAGGAAGTAGAACCGAGTCAGTGGGCCTTGACCCTCATCGGCCTATTTATTCAGCTAACTTTATTGAGCACCTACTGTGTACAGGCTCTAGGCACTGCTGGGAACACAGCAGTGACCGAGACTGAGCTGGTTATGGGAGCGTTTATGGGGAGCCAGTGGGACTGTCTGATTGAACTTTTAAAAAGATCCCTCTGGCCCTAGCCGGTTTAGCTCAGTGGATAGAGCGTCGGCCTGCGGACTGAAGGGTCCCAAGTTCGATTCCGGTCAAGGGCATGTACCTTGGTTGTGGGCACATCCCCAGTAGGAGGTGTGCAGGAGGCAGCTGATCGATGTTTCTAACTCTCTATCCCTCTCCCTTCCTCTCTGTAAAAAATCAATAAAATATATTTTTTAAAAAAAAGATCCCTCTGGCTGTCTTGTGGAGAAGGATGCACCCTGGACAGCAGTGGCTCAGGGGGACCAGGAGAAGATGGCTGCCTTAGACTCGGGGAGCGGCATGGGACCCCGGAGCAGGGAAGGGGGTGCAGGTGGAAAGTGATAGAAGGGTTTGAGAGGCATTTTGGAGGCACAGGACTTGGGGAGTGAGGAAGAGGGAAGAACCCAGAAGGATTAAAACTTCTTCCCCTCAGCCTCCTCCCCAGCCTGGCTCTTTACTTCCAATCTTCCCCATCCTCCCTGGTCTCAGCGCATATCACCTCCTCCAGGAAGCCTTCCTGACCACCTTGACTAAGTCTGAACTGTCTGCCTTGGTCCTCCCGGCTTCCCAGCTCCCAACACAATGTTGAAGTCCTATGTGTTCCCTGAGAGAAAGAAGGAAGATTCCAGAGTTTGGGGATCAAACCAGTAAGCTTCACCTCTGGCCTTAAAATCTCATCTGCACCTCCCAGGGACAGTCCTGGCGATGCCCCTCTGTCCTTACACATCTGGCAGGAGGAGGCAAGGGCAGAAGTTGAGCTCCTGGGGGGAAACTGAGGCTCTGTCAGTTGCTTCCCTCCACCGTTTTCCCGTAGGGGGTCCTGGGGCTGGGGGCTCTGACCCAGCAACTCCCGGGGTGGGCACCTCGCCAGGAATGATTCGGAGTGGGAGAGAGGCAAGGCTGAGAAGAGCTAGCAAAAGTATCTATTTTTCCTCCTGCGGCTGTATTTATAGATTCCCTTTGATGTCCCAGCGGTTGGCTGACCTGGTTCTCTGCCGTCATGGGAGGAAGACAGGTTCTCGGAGCTGCTCCTCGGAGCTGGGCGGGAGGTGCCTGGGTGTGCAGAGCCTGGTGCTCCGTGACGAGGCTCCTGGGCTGGGGAGGGCAGGGAGGGAGCTGGCCTCGGTTGACACATTCCCACATCTTAGGTAAGTTTTCTTAGCAGGTAGAAAAATAATAACGCAACAGCAGCCGTCATAATAGCGGTCCTATTCAGGGAGTGCTCCCAGGGGTCCCTCTTGTACAGCGCTGTGACTTGGGGCCGATCGCTTCGCCTCTCTGGGCCTCAGTCTCCCCGTCTAGAACAAGAGACCTCTATTAGCGGTCCCCACAACCTCATTTGGTTTTGGGGAGAATTTAATGAGCTGATCCATATAAAGAAGGCACGCAATAGGTTATTTCTGTTCATATTGATTGGATGATTCACCCTGTGAGTCATAGAGCCTCGCTCTGTGCCTCAGTTTCCACTTCTTGTGAAACTCAGAATCCTGCTCTAAGACAGAGTTTACTGACAGAAAGACCCTAACATGGCCCCGGGCACATGCACGCACTGAGGGTGTGTTGCTCTCATCGCTATTGGCTGTGAGGGTGACGGGCTTTCCCCAGGCCACACCTCGAGGCGAGGCCAGCGCTGGGAGTCGAAGTGGGGTCTTTCCAGCAAAGGTTGGGAGCAGCGCCAGGTTCTCTGTGGGGTCAAGAGGGCCGGCCTTGGGCCTCTGAGGACCCGGCGCCCAGGCTCCAGGGTTAAGCCCGTGCGGCAGCTGAACTTCCGCACATCTACTCCTCTGAAATCCCTGGGAAGCAGGGCATCAGGTGTTCCGGAACAGGCGCCTGCTCTTGACAGACCGGCGCACACATGGAAGGACAGCTGGTGGAGGGCTGGTGGGCCGAGGGGAGAGGGGCCCGGGAAGGGGCACCTTGGCCAGGAAAAGGTCACGAGCTGCCCCAACCTGCGCACCCCAGACAGGGACCAGGAGCCTTCTGTTTCGTGACAGTCGTCTAGAACCTCAAGTTTTCACCCACATCTGGCAGGTACCGACGGAGTGCCTGCTGTGTTTCAGGTGCCCCGTTGGGCCTTTAACTTGAGTGTGAAACTGAGGCTCAGAAAGAGGCGATCACTTGTCCAGATCACACAGCAAAGGAATGGCCAAGTTGGAGCCAAAGGCAGGACTCCTGCCTCAGGGCCTTTGCACTTGCTGTTCTCTCTGCCAGGAACAGCCTCCCCTAACCCCTAATGACTTTAGCCCTCAGTTTAGATGACACCTTCTGCAGGAAGTCTTCCTGGACCCACCAGCTCCCTGACCCCCACAGCTGCCTGTGTGCCCCCATCACATTCCTCTGACCCCATCACCCATTGGACCGTGAGCCCCCTACTGTGGGACTGTACCCTGGGCCCCCAGCACAGGCTTGCAGACAGCAGGTGCTCCATGAAATGTTTGTTGATAATATGAATGAATGAATGAATGGTTGAATGAGTGATGTCCGAATTCCTACCCACCCCCCAATTCTAGATTGACTTCTAGTTGGGAAGTGAGGTGGAGAGGTCTGTGCAGGGAGGTGAAGCGGGGAGGGCACGGTTTTGGATGAGGAGCCTCGCCCAGGACCCGGGGGCCCAGGTCAGTGGTGTTTGTAGATATTTGCTGGGTCATCAGCTGCAGGGAACCCCTCAAAAGTTCAGGCCGTTCTTCATATCACCAAACATGAGGGTGCTGCCACAGCTAAGGAGGTGCAGGGAGGTCCCCACCAGCCACAGGGCCACCTTTCTATCTGGACTCTCTGGGGGACTGAAAGATGGGAGGGGTGCTCAGGAAAAGGGGGAGAGAGAAGGGGATTCAGGAGGGAAAGGGCCTGAGGGAGGGGAGGGGGCTCCATGAGACTCAGGGGGGGGTGGGCACCGGAAGGCCCGCCAGCCTTCTGCCCTCCCCTGGGGCCCCAGGACACCAGGTCCCGAGTGTATCTTGTCTCCGGGTTTCGTGTCCAACCAGAAACCTGACCGCGTCCCCAGGTCTCAGCGTAGCCCCCCCATCCCTCCCCCTCCCCCCTTCTAGGGTCCTCCAGGTTCTCTAAGATCTCCCCTCCACCCCTAGTCAGCTGTGTCCATATTTATAGCGGTGCGACCAATGTCACTTCACTTCCGAAATGGATTGTGCCCCTCATCCTGCCTTCAGAACCCCTCACACCTGTCCCCGGGGCGAGCCTGGGGCCCGCGGGTCGGCGCGTCTTTCTGGAGCCGCAGGGGGAGAGCTAAGGTGCCGCCCGCACCAGGCACCGCCCTCTCCTCCCCGAGGCCCCGCCCCCCGAGGCCCCTCCTCCGGGAGCCCCTTGTGTCCCCCCCACCCCGCCCAGTGCCACCCCCACTTGGAGCCCCGACTGATCTCAGGCCCCCCTCCCTGCACACCACCCCCAAGCCGCCTCGTTCCCAGGCCCCCGCGGCCCCAGCTCCGCCCTCGCCGCTCCGGGCCGGGGCAGCTCATTGTCCTGGACCCGGGTTCCAGGGGGCCGGGCCGGCGGGGTCTGCGTGCGGGAGCCGTCGCCTGCCTGCTGCCCACCCGTCTCTGGGCAACGCTGGCAAACCTCGACCCGGGACACAGAGGCAGCGCTGTTTCCTGGGAGGTTCCAGGGGCATTAGGTGAACGCCCCCCCATCCCCCACCCCCACCCCCCGGGAAGGGGGACTGGGCAGGGGGCAGATCTAACTGCCCAGGTTGGAGAGGGGTGGTGAGCGGTGGCCACGGGCCAGACTTGGAGTCCCAGATTGCGGCAGCTGTGCCTGGGACTGTCCCCTTGCCACTGAGCGACCGGTTCCCCCCCAGCTCCCTCCATCTCCCTGCCGGGGCTGTGTGGGCCACCCCGGGCCCTGACATGGAGAGACCCACCCAGTTCTGACCCTGTCTGGATAGTCTCTAGGGAGTGAAAGCAAAGCCCCCATCCCCCCACTGTGGCTCCCCTGATGCAGGGGCTGCAGGCGGGGTCCCAGCTCTCCCCTGTGCAGAGAAGGGGCCCAGACCCCCTCCATCTGCCCCTTGGTCACCAAGGTGGGTGCTCCTGCCACTGGCACCCTTCCCAGTGCACAGTGTCCTGGTGTGAGTGTTTGGGGGGGGGGGCAAGAGAGAGTCATTGGAGCAGATTCTGGAGGGAACATGAGAAGGGGAAGTGGGGACAGTGAGCGTGCACAGAGGACTCTCGGGAAAACCGGGTGGTCACTGGATAGGCATGTGGGATCAACAAAAGAGTTTTAAAAAGTGCTCTCAACAGTGTAAACGCTCACCAAATGGATGCTGCTAAATATACTTTTATTAAATAATAATTAAAATCATTATCCTAATGACAGTTATTACCAGTTCCCGATGCTTCGGGCAAATCCCAAACTGCTCCCAAGTCTGCCATCCCTTCAACTCACAAAGGAAGGGCTTAAAGTGACAGCAGGTGGCCAGGGGCTCCCAGCCCCAGGGCTGAGCCCAAGGTGTCCGCGTGGGGGAGGCGTTGGTTCTGATTTAATGTGTGGTTTCAAAGCCCAGGAGGCTGCAGCGTTCTGCCTCTCGGGCTGTCAGGGAGCAGTAATGAGGCCTCCCCAGGGAGGAGGAGAAGCTGGAAACAGCTTCTAGAAGCATGGCGGCCACGGGGGGGGGGGGGGGGGGGGGCGCGAATCCCGGCGGGGAGGTGGGGGGACCCAGCCTGGCCTTCCCCAGCTGCCAGGTGGCAGGTTGTCTGGGAAGGACTGCACCCCAGAGCTGGGCCTGAAGACTGGTGCTATCAGTGAATACGCATTTATTGAGCACCCACTGTGTTCTAGGCTCTGGGAACACAGTGGCATCTGTAACATGTTAATGAAAGGAGCTCTCGGAAAGCTTCATCAGAGACTCCATGTGAGTGAGGAGCAGAAGGAATGTCCTGAGGAAGTGATGCTTTTTTTTTTTTTTTTTTTTTTTTTTACAGAGAGGAAGGGAGAGGGATAGTTAGAAACATCAATGAGAGATAAACATGCATCAGCTGCCTCCTGCACACCCCCCACTGGGGATGTGCCCACAACCAAGGTACATGCCCTTGACCGGAATCGAACCTGGGACCCTTCAGTCCGCAGGCCGACGCTCTATCCACTGAGCCAAACCGGTTAGGGCGGAAGTGATGCTTGATCTGAGAACAGAAGGAAGAGGAGAGGGAAGGGAGCCTGGCACTGGAACAGCAAGAGCGAATGCTCTGGGGTCACACAGAACGTGGAATGCTGCAGAAACTGTGTGGCCATGAACAAACCCAATTCCTTCTCATCTCAGAGCCTCATTTGTCCCACCTGTGAAATTCGAATCATCGCAGAACCTGTAGAAACCGCCTCTGCAGGTGGTGTGTGTGTGTCTGTTGTTAGCCTTACTCTGTCCCTCCCCATTCAGATGTCAGCTCCCCAGGACAGGAATTTGTGCATATCCTGTTCACTGTTGTAACCCTTAGGTCTGCCATGCAGTAGGTAATGCTTGGTGAATAGGTAAATAAGGAGCATTGGAGAACACTGAACATATTCTGGGCCCTAGTTTAAGCATTTTCTATTATTCATTCTTCTAGAAGCCCCATTGGTGTGTGTGTGTCGGGAATACTGTTACAATCCCATTTTGCAGGTGGGAAGACTGAGGCACAGAGCTGTTATGTGCCCACTCATCTCACCACCATGCGACGCTGCCTCTGCCCGATCTGTGGATTGTGGGTTCATCAGCATGTGTTCATGTGCCTGCAGGTTGGTGGGTGCTCCAGACGTGAGGGCCAGAGGGGGGAGGGCAAGTGGCCAGCAGGGCCCCCTCCAGCAAGGCAGAGGCCAACCTTCCGGCCTTGTTTCCCTCTCCCTGAGGGGCCCCTCCCACCTGCCATGGCCTGGCCCAGGGCCAGCTGCTGACCTGAGGAACTTGAGTCCACCCCTCCACCCCCATCCCCTTCAGCCTCCACCCCTGGGATACAGGCAATCAATTAGGATTGGCAGCATGTGCCTAAGTAAAAGGCTTGCTTTAATGACTCCAGCAGGAGCTGCTGTGGGTGGCAGGCACCGGGCTGAGCCAGGCAGAGCCAGGCTGGGCCAGACAGGGCCAGGGCTAAGGGGTCCCCCAGCCACCAGTGCCCACCCACCTGCCTAGTTCGTGAGTGTCTGTGTTTGCTCTTATTATGTTTATTGCCATTAGGCTGGCTATTTACAGAGCCAAGTAGAGCAGCCTTCAATTCCTGCTGGCCACAGGCATTTATTGGGCACCAACTGTTTGCTAGGCCCTGTACGGGGTTCGGGGACACAGCAGGGACAAGACACAGCTCCTGGGGCCTTGCAGTCCAGCAGGGGTGATAGGCACATCACCAGGTAACCCACACAGGGTGGTAAGGGCTCTGATGGAGACACACAGACAGCAGTGGTGACCAGAGGGGAATCAGGGTGGGCTTCCTGAAGGAGGTGATACACAAGCAGAGGATGATTAATAGAACAGTCTGGAAGGAGGAAAGGGAGGACTACTGTGGCATGGTAACAACATGCTTCAGTTGTTTAAAGGTTGCTAATCAGTTGACATTAAGATAAGTTGAGCCCAGCTGGTGTGGTTCAGTGGTTGAGCATCGACCCGGGAATCAATAAATCACCGTTTGATTCCTGTCAGGGAAGGTTCAATTCCTGGTCAGGACACATGCCTGGGTTGCAGGCTGGATCCCCCCAGGCGGCAGCCTATGGATGATGTTTTTCTCTCATGGATGTTTTTCTTTCTCTATACCTCTCCTCTCCTCTCTCTCTAAAAAAAAAAAAAAGAAAAAGAAAAAGAAAGAAAAGAAATCAATAAAAACATAAAAAAAAAAAAGATAAATTGGCACCCTGGCGAGTGTAGCTTAGTTGGTTGTGTGTCATCCCATGCACCAAGAGGCCCCAGGTTCAATTCCTGGCTGGGGCACATACCCCAGTTACTGTTATGGTTATGGGCTCGATCCCCAGTAGGGTGCATTCAAGAGGCAGCCAATCGATGTTTCTCTCTCTCTCTCTCTCTCTCTCTCTCTCTCTCTCTCTCCCTTCCTCCCTCCATCTCCTTTCCTCTCTCTCTAAAATTAATACAAACATTTTTTTAAAAAAAGATAAATCCGTTACCTTGGATCATCCAGGTAAACCCAGTGTAATGACAGGGGTCCTCGTAAAAAGGGAGACAAAGAATTGGAGTGATGCGATGTGAGAAAGACCACCCTCCAGGGCCCGCTGTGACGAGAGGCCGGGAGCTGAGGGTGCAGTGCCTCTAGAAACCGGAGGAGGCACTGAGAAGTCTCCCCTGGAGCCTCCAGGAGTCAGCCCTGCCAACACCTAGATTTTAGCCCTGTGAGACCTGTCAGGCTCCTGACCTCCAGAGCTTTAAAATAATAAACTTATGTTGTTTTAAGCCAGAGAGAGAGGGGAGGTGGGGGGGAGAGAGAGAGAGAGAGAGAGAGAGAGAGAGAGAGAGAGAGAGAGACTCCCAGCTCATGCCTTGCTTGTCCTCTCAGGACAATCTGGTACTTGAGACCACCTCCCTGAGGGGCCATAGTTGCTAAAATGGGGTCTCCCCACCACAGGTCCCGGGCTCAGCCCTGGAACTTGGAGACCATGGCACCATTCCTCTTGATATGGGGTTATCTACACCACACCCAGGCCTGGACTGATGGGGAGCTCACAGTCATAATGCCCCTACTGTGTGCAAGCACCACAGCGGTTTCCCTGCCTTCTCTTACCACTCACCCCCAGCCTTGGTGGGAGGGTTTCACACCACTTTACAGGAGAGGGAACTGAGGCCCAAAAATGGAGGGGGAATGTCAAGGAGCATTCACCCAGAACAACAAGGACAAGCACCTACTGTGTGTGCCAGGCCCATGCTGGGGCCTGGATTTACTGTAGTGGCAGAGGTTGTTTGGATCTCTGTCCTCTTGGGTCTCATAGCCCCATGGGAGTGACAGATGCAAAATCAGGCAGTTACCAGAAGGTCATGAAGGACACCCAGGAAGTTTGGGGGTGTACATGAAGCAGCTGGCAGAGTCTGGAGAACAGAGAAGGCTTCTCAGATCAGGGACCATTGAATTTGAGACATTCAAGGCCCAGTGAGACTCATAAGTAGAGAAAACGTGATCCAGGCAGGGGGTATAGCATGTGCAAAGGGCCTGGGGTGGGAACCAGAGAAAGGATTCTTTTTTTTTTTTTTAAATTGATTTCAGAGAGGAAGGGAGGAGAGATAGAAACATCAATGATGAGAGAGAATCATTGATTGCCTACTGGGGATCAAGCCTGCAACCCAGGCATGTGCCCTGACTGGGAATCGAACCATGACCTCCTGGTTCATAGGTCAATGCTCATCTACTGAGCCACCACGGTTGGGCGAAAGGATTCTTTTTAAGAACTGAAGAAGGGAATATGAAGGTGCATAATGTTGGTAACAGTCAACCCTGCAGGGGTGGGTCTGGTTTATTATTTTGAGGTCTTTTGGGGATTTATATTTGCCTGGTAAATCTTTTTATATTCCTTGACTTTTAAGCTTATCTGCACCATTTTTTAACATTTTACTATGGGAAATTTCAAACATATATAAAAGTAGAGAAAATAATACAGGGTGGAGCAAAAGTAGATTTACAGTTGTGAATATGCAAAACACGGAGTTTATCTTATATTATTATTTATTAACTAGAGGCCCAGTGCATGACATTCATGCACTGGGGTGGGGGGGGTCCCTCAGCCCAGCCTGCACCCTTTAGCAGTCCGGGAGCCTTCGGGGATGTCCGACTGACGGCTTAGGCCTGTTCCCCCTCGGGGAGTGGCCTAAGCCACAGTCGGACATCCTTAGTGCTGCCACGGAGGTGGGAGAGGCTCCTGCCACTGCTGCTCCACTCGCCAGCTGTCAGTCTGGTTTGTGGTTGAACTGTGTTCCCCTGTGGGAGTGCACTGACCACCAGCTCCTGTGTTGAGCCTCTGCCCCCTTGTGGTCAGTGCGTGTCATAGAGACTGGTCAAATGGTCAGATGGACACTTAGCATATTAGGCTTTTATATATAGATAGATAATATTCTATTGTATATTTGTTTCTATTGTATATATTGTATTCTATTGTATATTCTATTGTTCATTTGTTTTTTTTAAATTCCACATATAAGTGAAACCATGTGATATTTCTCTTTTTCTGTCTGACTTATTTCATTTAGCACAATCTAGGTCCATCAATGTTGACACAAATGGCAAGATTTCATTCTTTTTTATTGCTACACTAGAGGCCCGGTGCATGGATTTGTGCACCGGTGGGGTCCCTCGGCCTGGCCTGTGGGGATTGGGCCAAAACTGGCTCTCTGACATCCCCTTCGGGGTCCCAGATTGTGAGAGGGTTCAGGCCAGGGAGGGACCGAGGGAGGGCTCCAGGGCGTGTCCAGCCCATCTTGCCCAGTCCTGATCGGCCAGACGCCAGCAGCAAGCTAACCTACTGGTTGGAGCGTCTGCCCCCCGGTGGTCAGTGTGCATCATGGCAGCTGGTCAAATGGTTGGATGGACACTTAGCATATTAGGCTTTTATATATATAGATAATATGCTATTGTATATATGTGCCACAGCTTCTTTACCCAATCATCTACCAGTGGACACTTAGGTTGCTTCCATATCTTGGTTATTGTAAATAATGCTGCAGTGAACTCGAGGGTGCATATATCTTTTCAAGTCAATGTTTCATTTTCTTTTGATAGATGTGCAGACGTAGAATTGCTGGATCTTCTGATTGCTGTATTTTTAGGTGGTTTTGTGTGTGTGTGTGTGTGTGTGTGTGTGGAATTTCCATACTGTTTTCCACAGTGGCTGCACCAATTTTCAGTCCCACCAACAGTGCACTAGGGTTCGCTTTCCTCCACATCCTTGCCAACACTTGTTGTCGATTTGTTTTATCTTTTCCAGTCAATGACAGGGACATTTATTGAGGACTCAGGGCCATGGGGTTTAGCGGAGGCCGCCCTGCAGGCCGAGGTGATGGAGGGGCCTTATTGGACCTTCTTCTTGGCGCACAGGTTGTTGGTCTGGCTGCACTTCTTGCAGCAGCTGACAGCCTGGGGTGCAGGGGGGTGTAACACTTGCATCAGACCATCTTGTTGCATATGCAGTTGTACTTCTGGGCGAGCTGGCAGAGGGAGGGGATGATGCCTCTTCACGGAGGAAGGACCAAGCACAGAGTGGGCTCTCTCTGGACACCGTAGTCTGAGAGAGTGTGGCCACCCTCCAGCTGTCTGTTCCCCCCAAAATCAGACGCTGCTGGTCTCTGTCTTCAGTTTTAGCTTGGACATTCTCAGTGGTGTCACTGGGCTCGACCTCAAGGGTGATGGTCTTGCCTATCAGGTTCTTCACAAAAATCTTCGCTGTGTCTGCTGGGCAGGCTGTTCGGCTGCCTCATTGAAGAGAAAGAGCGTTTATTGACTTTGACTTATTTTTTTTAATCCTCACCCAAGGATACTTTCCCACCAATTTTCAGAGAGAGCGGAAGGGAGAGGGAGAGGCAGAGAGAAACACTGGTGTGAGAGAGACACATTGATTGGCTGCCTCCCACATGCCCCCAACCAGGGCCGGGAGCCTACAACCAAGGCATGTGCCCTTGACCAGAATCGAACCCAGGACCCTTCAGTCCGCAGGCCAATGCTCTATCCACTGAGCCAAACCTGAGAGGGCCATTTATCGACTTATTGATGATAGTGGTATGAGGAGGTATTTTCGTTTTGTTTTTAATATATTTTTATTTATTTCAAAGAGGAAGGGAAAGGGAGAGAGAGAGAGAGAGAGAGAGAGAGAGAGAGAGAGAGAAACATCAATGATGAGAGAGAATCATTGATCAGCTGCCTCCTGCACGCCCCTAACTGGAGATCGAACCCACAACCTGGGCATATGCTCCTGACTGGAATCCTTCAGTTCACAGGCTGGTGCTCTATCCACTGAGCCAAGCTGGCTAGGGCCATTTATTGACTTATTGATGATAGTGGTGTGAGGAGGGATTTCATTGTGGTTTTGATTCGTATTTCCCTGAAAATTAGTGATATCGACCATCTTTTTATCTCTGTTGGTCATTTGGTATGTCCTCTTTGGAGAAATGTCTCTTCATGGCCTCTGCCCATTTCTTTTTTTGGTTTTAAATATGTTTTTATTGATTTTTTAGAGAGGAAAGAAAGGAGAGGGAGCTAGAAACATCAATGAGAGAAACATTGATCAGCTGCCTCCTGCATTGCCCCCTACGGGGGATTGAGCCCACAACCTGGGCATGTGCCCTGACCAGGTATCGAACCAGCAATTTCTTGGTGCCTGGGACAACACTCAACCACTGAGCACACTTGCCGGGCATCCACTACCTATTTTTTTTTTTTAATCAGATTTTATTTTTTTTTTGTTATTGAGTTGTATAAGTTTACTATATATTTTGGATATCAACCTCTTATCAGATGTATCATCTATGTATATAAAAGGCTAATATGCAAAGTGTCCCCTCGGGAGTTTGACTGGAAGGCTGGGTGTTCGCTCGCTCGCTATGATGTGTGCTGACCACCAGGGGACGGTGCAGAACAAAGTGAGGTCCCTGGCCAGCAGCTGGAAGGCCCTGATCAGCTCTGATCACCAGCCAGGCCTAGGGACTCTACCCATGCACGAATTTCGTGCACCGGGCTTCTAGTTTAGAAATATCTTCTCTCATTCAGTGGGTTGTCTTTTGTTTTGTTGAAGGTTTCCTTTGCTGTGCAGAAGCTTTTTAGTTTGAGGAAGCCCATTTCTGTATATTTGCTTTGGTTTTCCTTGCTCCAGGGGACATATCCAAGAAAATGTTACTCAGACTGATGTCAAAGAGTTTACTACCAGGGGTCCCCAAACTACGGCCCGCGGGCCGCATGCAAATACAAATATTGTATTTGTTCCCGTTTTGTTTTTTTACTTCAAAATAAGATATGTGCAGTGTGCATAGGAATTTGTTCATAGTTTTTTTTAAAACTATAGTCCAGCCCTCCAACGGCCTGAGGGACAGTGAACTGGCTCCCTGTTTAAAAAGTTTGAGGACCCCTGGTTTACTACCTATGTTTTCTTCTAGGGGTTTTATGGTTTCAGGTGTAACATTTAAGTCTTTCATCCATATTGAGTGTATTTTTATAACTGGTGTAAAAAACGTGGCCCAGTTCCATTTTTTGGTATGTATCTGTCCAGTTTTCACAACACTGTTTATTGAAGAGACTGTCTTTACCCCATTGTATATTCTTGCCTCCTTTGTGTAGATTAATTGACTGTACAGGTGTGGCTTATTTTGGTTCTCTGTTCTTTTGATCTCTGTGTCTGTTGTGTGTGTGTGTATGTGTGTGTGTGTGTGTGTGTGTGTGAGAACCATCTGTTTTGATTATTATAGCCTGTGGTATAGTTTGATATCGGGGAGTGTGATACCTCTAACTTTGTTCTTTTTCAAGATTGCTTTGACTATTCGTGGTCTCTTGTGATTCCATATAAATTTTAGGATTATTTGTTCTAGTTCTGAGAAAAATGTCATTGGTATTTTGATAGGGATGGCATTGAATCTGTACATTGCTTGGGGGAGTGTGGCCATTTTAACTTCACTGATATCACTCCTTTCAATCCATGGGCACAGTATATGCTCCCATTTATTTGTATCCTCTTCCATTTCTTTCCTCAGTATCTTATAGTTTTCTGAGTACAGGTCTTTTACCTCCTTGGTGAAATATATCCCCAGATATTTTATTCTTTTTGATGCAATTGTGAGTGGGATTGTTTTCTTAAATTCTTCTGACTATTCATTATTAGTGTATAAGAACACAACAGATTTCTATATATTAATTTTGTATTCTGCTACTTTACTGATTTCTTTTATTAAGTCTATTTTTTTATGGATCATTTGAAGTTTTCTCTATGTAGTATCATGTCATATACAAACAGTGACAATTTTGCTTCTTCCTTTTCAATTTGGACCTTTTTTTTTTCTTGTCTGATTGCTGTGGCTAGCACTTCAATACTATGTTGAACAATAGTGGTGGAGAGTGGGCACCCTTGACTTTATCCTCATCTTAGAGGAAAATCTTTCAGCTTTTCACCATTGAGTATGACAAGTGGACTTGTCATCTATGGTCTTTATTATGTTGAGATAATTTCCTTCTGTTATAGGCACCTCTCACCGACACCAGAGAGGTGTCACCGGGCATGAAACCTCCCCCTCCCGTCCCCGCCCCCCGGCAGGGTCAGTGGAGAGGGCTGTCCCTAACCTCGATCCTTGTCTTCTCATATAAATGAGTTTATATGAGAGAGCTTGACTGCGTTGTGAAAAGCCAATTTATTAAAGTAATTAAAGCATGCACTTTTATTGAAAAAGCAAAGCAAGCAAACCTGTGCACCTGGCTTATGAGGCACAGATGGGCTCTCAGCTGATCTGAAGAGCACATTCGTGGGGTCTGAGATATTGAGATATTATTCACCCTCTGTCCATAGGCCTCAAAATTCCTCCACTGAATATTTTGGTGCAGATTCATTCTTAAGGTCCCCCCCCCCCCCCCGGCCTTTTTTATTTTAACTTTGTCGTGGCTTTCCCAAAAATCATGAGAAGCACCTGGCAACTTTGTCTTGCCAAGTCTTCAGGCTGCTGGCTTCTCTGCTTAGGGCAGTGATGGCGAACCTTTTGAGCTCAGCGTGTCAGCATTTTGAAAAACCCTAACTTAACTCTGGTGCCGTGTCACATATAGAAATTTTTTGATATTTGCAACCATAGTAAAATAAAGATGTATATTTTTGATATTTATTTTATATATTTAAATGCCATTTAACAAGGAAAAATCAACCAAAAAAATGAGTTCGTGTGTCATAGGTTCGCCATCACTGGCTTAGGGAGTAAAACGGCCCTTTTTTCCCCTCCCCCTTCCCCCTCCCTTTCTGCATTCTCTCAGTAGGGAGGTTTTTTAACCATTTGCTCTTGTGTCCTTGGCCGGGGAAATAATGGTTAGTTATAAGCTGACTGCAAATCGCCCACACGGCCTGGCCTTGTTTGAACTTTCTTCTCTCAGTTTCCCTATTCCTCCTGCCCTGGAATCCTGTCATACTCCTCTTATGGAGGGTTTTTATCATAAGTGGATGTTGCATTTTGTCAAATGCGTGTTCTGCATCTATTGAGATAATCCCCTGATTTTCATCCTTGGTTTTGTTGATGTGATAAATCACACCGTTTTGTGGCTGTTGAACAACCCTTGCATCCCTTCTCCCGGTTAAAGCAGGATCCACATTCGATCCATGCACCTCTCTGAGTCTCTTTTAGTCCACGGGTTCCCTTCAGTCTCTTTCTCTTTTCTTTGCTGTTTATTTGTTGATGCAGCGTCTGTTATAGGTGTGTGTCCTCAAAGGAACATACAGGAGAGGTGGGTTTTGTTTGATCTTGTTTCTAGGCATCTGATCTGAGCTCCGTGCCTTTCGAGTGGTAAGTTTAACCCATTTATATATATTGTATTCACAGGCATCCTTGGGTATATTTCTATCACTTTCTATTGTGTTTTCTGTTCTATGTTATTTTCCCGTTACTTCCTTTTTACCTCTTTTCAACCTTCTGCTGAATTTGTTAGATTTTTGTTTTTCCCTTTCTTATTCCCTTTAAGGATTTGAAAATTATTCATTCTATTTCTGTCCTCTGCGTAGTCACCCTCATACTTTTTGTTTTTTACCCTCATACTTTTAAAAAACATTTTATAAGGTAGGCCGTTCATTTCTAAAAATATTTTTATTGATTTTTAGAGAGAGAAATATCCATGTGAGAGTGAGACATTGAGATCAGCTGCTTCCTGCATGCCCCTCTACCAGGTCTCGAGCCAGCAAACCAGGGCGTGTGCCCTGACCAGGAATCAAACTAACAACCTTGTGGTGCACCAGGCACAGTCCTGCCCCAGGACCTTTGCATAGGCTGTGCCCACTGCCTGGAATGCCTTTTACCCAACCAATGGAGCCACACAGGCCACAAGGTCTTTGGATTCATGCACACCAGCATCCCCCATCACCACCACTCTGCATGTCACTACCCTTGTCTGGTATTTGAGTTCTGCCTCCACACACCCAGGATGGAGATTGGGGGGGAGGGGGGTAGGGAGTGGGGAGGCCATGGTCATCATTTGCCTGTAGGGAAGGCAGAAGAGGTGGAAATGGGTTCCAGAGGCCCGAACTCTCTGTGTGGCTTCAGGCTGGTCCTGCTTAGGGAAGAGCAGAGTCCCTCCGTGCTCACATCTGAAGATTTTGTGCCCCTCACTCTCTCCTTTGTTCCCACCCCTCAGGCAAAGGCTGTGCAGGCAGCTAGTACTGAAGGGGTGGGGGCGGGCTTCCAGGAGCTTGCAGGAGAAGCTAACGTCATTATTTACTTCACTGAACTAAATAATCTTGGAAACTGCTCATCGGGGCCTGATGATTCGATTGGATTTCGCGCACAATTAGACCTTCAGAGTCGAGGCATCTTCAGGGAAGAAGCCAGGCTCCTGCCAGAGGCTCCAGGTGAGGGGCGGCCGTAGGGTCCCCAGCCCCGGCAGAGGATTGAATGCGCCTCAGAGGGAGGCCTGGAAGCCCCCGAGTCAGTGGGCTCGGCTGGGGCTGGAGTTGGAGACCCACCACTTGGCTTCGGCTTGTCCTCGTTCAGTCATTCGTTGGTCTGTATTTGGAGAACATCTTAAGTAACAAAACCCGGGGATAATGCCACATGGGGACCAACCTCAGCTGATGGACAGTGCTGTCACTTTTGCTGGAGATTTTTGTTTTTCTCCTTTTAGGAGAGAATTCAGAACGATCCGTTTACAATCTAAGTCACATCTATGCCGCCCACAGCCCCCCAGGACTCCCACTCCCCTCGGGGGTAAAAGCCCCAGTCTTCCCACAAAGCCCTGCACAGCCCGCCCGGCCCCTCTCTGCCTCATGCCTTCCCCTTCTCCCTCTCACTCACTCTGCCTCAGCCACATGGGCCTCCTCCATAGTCCTCCAGCACCAGGCACCATCCTACCCCAGGACCTTTGCGCAGGCTCTGCCCACTGCCTATAATGCCTTTCACCCAGTCATTCCTTACTAGGGATCGGTTGCCTGTTAATCCTTTAATGCCCCAGCTCCAAGCCCCTCTGCTCTACAGCCTTATTCTCCCACCCACCCCAGGTCTCCGCTCCCTGCTCCCCTGGAGCTCCACCCTTTCCCCCCCAGCCTGACCACAGGGGTCGGGGGTGGCCCCAGGGGGACCCCCTGGTACCCAAAGGTAACTGCTGCAGGAACAGAAACCAGCAGCCTAAACAGTTATGATCTGAATGTCACTGAGGTCTTTCCCCGACCTCAGTGCCTGTCTCCGGCTCTCTCCTTATCTGTGCACATCCCTGATCCCCGTGTGCGGCTGTGTGCGCACCTCTCTCCCTCTCTCCCTCTGGGTCCCGTTCATGTTTCTCCCATGGGGCACCCGCTTCATTTACTGCCTCCCTCCTCCTCTCTCAACCTCCTGGCTCTCTCCCTCTCCTCCTCCCCTAACTCTCTTCTCCTATACCTCCTTCACCCCCCCCCCCACCCCGCCCCACGACACTGTGTGGGCTCATATATCCTTCCAGGACTAGCCCCAGGATGGGGGGAATGGTCTGGCCTCCCTCCATCACTCCCCCCTACCTGACCCCTCCCTCCATCACTCCCCCCCCCACCTGACCCCTCCCTCCATCATTCCCCCCTACCTGACCCCTCCCTCTATCACTCCCCCCCCCACCTGACCCCTCCCTCCATCACTCCCCCCCCCACCTGACCCCTCCCTCCATCATTCCCCCCTACCTGACCCCTCCCTCTATCACTCCCCCCCCACCTGACCCCTCCCTCCATCACTCCCCCCCCCACCTGAACCCTCCCTCCATCATTCCCCCCTACCTGACCCCTCCCTCCATCACTCCCCCTACCTGACCCCTCCCTCCATCACTCCCCCCCTACCTGACCCCTCCCTCCATCACTCCCCCCCCCACCTGACCCCTCCCTCCATCACTCCCCCCCCCACCTGACTCCTCCCTCCATCACTCCCCACCCCACCCACCTCTCCTAACCTCTCCTCTCTCCCCTGAACTTCTGTTTCCGTCTCTGGTCGCAGGGATCTGAGATGTGCTGGGCGCCTCCCCAGCGCTGCCCTTCTCTGAGCTCCAGTCTCTTTTTCTCCTGGGTGGGGCGGGGCCCCTCTATTTCTGGGCCCTCCATCTGCTCCCTGCTTCCCCAGCTACTCAACTCAGCTGGGAGCAGAACTGAAATGTATCCTGTGACCTCAGCTCTCCCAGCCAGGGAGTGGGGGTGGGGGACACGGAGGGAAGGGGGCCTCCCCAAAGTCACACAGCACCTGGCCTGGGACCCTGCCGCTGCGGTGAGAGGCCCCTCAGGCCGCCACTTGCTGTATTGTATGATCGGGCCCTTCAGCCTCACGTGTGAGCGGGTAGATAATGAGAGTGCCACTCGCTGGGTGACAGGGCAGCACACGGCACAGGGCAGGCACCTAGAACACGAGAAAGATGGATCGAGGAGACATGGCTGTTGCCGCGGTGGGTGGGGAGGTGGGGAGGGCAGCTTGCTTTGGGACCCTCATCCAGAGGCTCGCTTGGTTCAGACAGGGTGGTCTGTGCATGGGCAGGGGGAGGGGGAGGGGGGAGCAGCGTATCTGTTCCACCCAAGAAAGGAATATGAATTGGGGGCTGGGGGAGTCAAGAGCATTGGGTTGCCTAGCAACGAGGATGAAAATGACAGACAGGGTCAAGACCACTTCTTCCTAGTGTCTGGGGTGAGGGGAGCATTTAAGAAAAGGGGGCTGTGCTGGCTGGTGTGACTCAGTTGGTCGGGTGCTGCCCCTGTGCACCTAAGAGTTCCCTATTTGGTCCCCAGTTGGGGCACATGCCTAGGTTTCGGGCTTGATCGCTGGTAGGGCCAGCATGGGACAGCGATCCATGTGCTGCTCTTGCGTGGATGTTGCTCTCTCCCTTTCTCTCTCTAAAAATCAATAAAAATCTTTTTTAAAAAAAGAAAGAAAAGAGGAATGGCCACCTTCCAAACAAGGAAGGAAACACAAACCATTTTTATGTTCCACCGAAGACTGCTGGGCCTCGGCGTTCCCTGAGGAAGACGGTCTGAAACGCTGACGCCTGCATCGGTCAGGAGGCACAGACGGCACACCGGCGTGAAGAGGTACGGAACACGTTTCATCGGCAAAGGACACAATGATCGAAGTAGGGGTGAGGGCAGGGACCCACACAGGTTAGAGCAGGAATAGGAAATAGGGGCGCACACGCTGCCCTTGATGGGTTGTTGTCTGTGGCAGGAGGTCCCTCCGTGAAGGTCGGACCGAGAGGAGCAGTGACCTTGGGGATGGACACTCAGCCGGCGGGAGGTGAACTCGCATTATCGTCTCTCCTCACTCGCTTCGTTCTTTCATCTTCTCTCTGATCAACTCCCCGTTGGGCAAACCTAACCCGCAGCCTGAGAACAGGTGAGCTTTGTTGAGTCCTTAGAATTCGGGGGGGACATTTATGGGCAGAGAAGTGTAGAGAGTGGCCCAAAAGGACAGCAGCCCAGTGTCAGACGACTGTTCCATTAGAACGAGGAGAGACCCAGGGACTTTGTGCTTCTTACGACAGGAATGGTCCCTTCTCCACAGACGGGGCCCTGCACGGCGTGTTGGGGGTGTTGGAGGGAAGGTTCCCGTGGGGGGCGTCAGGCTGTGAAGGCAGGTGACCTAACAGAGCAGACCGTGGGCCTCACTGGTGGAGCAGGGTTACAGGACCCTCTTTGTTCACTGCCCTCGGGGTCGCACGGGGGAACTAACGCGGCTGGGCCTAGGCCGGAACCCGGTCCCTGGCGCTGGGGCTCCGAAGCTCCGTGACTGGGGCAGCACCAGTCCCTCCGTCCATGGCAGGACTGGGAGCCGGGCCTGAGCCTGGCGGCTTCGGCGGATGCTACTTGGTCCTGTGGTGGAACACACTGTCTGCTTTCTAAAGTCTTTTTAAAAATGTTGGTTTTGGAGAAAGAGGAAAGGAGAGGGAAATGTGCGAAAGAAACAACTGATCGTACGCCTCAGCCAGAAACTGAACCAGCAGCCCGGCACATGCCTTGATGGGAATCGAACCATGACTTCCCCAGGCATGGGAAGACGCTCCAACCACCGAGCCACACTGGCCAGGGCATCTAAACTCTTAATTGCATCAAAGGCGAAATTCTTGCACGGTTAGGGTCCCTGGACCTAGCCAGCGATCAGGGCCAATCAGGTTCCGCACCTCCCCCCGCCCTGCCTCCCCACCTCCCCACCCCACTTCCTTCTTCCCTCACTCCCTCAGTGCCCCACTGCCACTGGTCACCCACCATGTTCTGCGCCGCCCCCTGGTGGTCAGCGCAATCATAGCAAGCGATCAAACTCCTGAGGGGACACTTTGCATATTAGCCTTTTATATATAAAGACTAGAGGCCCGGTGCACAAAAATTTGTGCACTCGGAGGGGAGAGGGGGTCCCTCAGCCCGGCCTGTGCCCTCTCGCAGTCTGGGACCCCTCGGGAGATAACAACCTGCTGGCTTAGGCCTGCTCCCGGGTGGCAGAGGGCAGGTCCAATCCCTAGGTGCAGCCCCTGGTCGGGCTCAGAGCAGGGCGGATCGGGAGGTTGCGATGCCACCCCTAGTCATGCTCAGGGTAGGGCTGATCAGGGGGTTGGGGAGATCCCCCCTGTCACGCACAGAGCAGGGCCCATCAGAGGGTTGGGGAGCTCCCCCCTGTCACTCACAGAGTAGGGCCAATAGGGGAGTTGGGGCACCGCCCCCTGTCACACACAGAGCAGGGCCGATCAGGTGGTTGGGGCACTCCCCCCTGTCACACTCAGGGCAGGGCCGATGGGGAGATTATGGCTCTACCTCATCACACACAGAGCAGGGCCCGTGGGGGGGAGGGGCGGTTGGGGCGCTGCACCCTGTCACACACAGAGCCACAGGGAGATCCGGGGATTGGGGAGCTCCCCCCTATCAGGCACAGAGCAGGACTGATCAGGGGGTTGGGGCACCTTCCCCTGTCACGAACAGAGCAGGGCGGATAGGGAGGTTGTGGCCCCGCCCCCTGTCACACACAGAGCCACAGGGCGATCAGGGGGTTTGGGCGCTGCCCCCTGTCACGCTGATCCCGGTGCCGGGAGGCATATTACCCTTTTACTATATAGGATAGAGGCCTGGTGCATGGATGGGGGCCGGCTGGTTTGCCCTGAAGGGTGTCCTGGATCAGGGTGGGGGTCCCCACTGGGGTGCCTGGCCAGCCTGGGTGAGGGGCTGAGAGCTGTTTTCAGGCTGGTGGGTGACTGAAGCTCCCAACCTGTCCTTTTTTTCTTTTTTTTTTTATTCTGGGCCAGCTTTAGCTCTGAGGCTCAGCTCCAGCTATGAGACCTCCGCTGCTGAAAGCAGGTTCCTGGCCTTTGTTTACCTTCTGTATTTGAAACAATGTTGAAGTCCGGCTGGCTGAAGCCCGGGGTTTTGTTTAGCTTCTATATTTGTTACAATGTTTCTTAGAGAGCAGCTCAGAGCCCAGCAGGCAGGCGGGGAAGCTTGGCTTCCTCCTTCACTGGAGCAAGCAAGCCTCCCTGTTCGTGTCAGCTGCCTGGCTGCCGGCCGCCATCTTGGTTGGCAGTTAATTTGCATATCTCAGTGATTAGCCAATGGGAAGGGTAGCAGCCGTACAGCTAATTACCATGTTTCTCTTTTATTAGATAGGATAGGTGGATGCCTCCTGTGTTTACTAACATACCTTTGTGTTTAAAACGAATTTCCTCTGCACAGCCATAAGAAAGGATGAAATAGCGTCACTTACAACAACACGGATGGACCTTGAGAACATTATGGGAAGTGAAATAAGTCAAACAGAAAAAGCTAAGAACTATATGATTGCACTCACATGTGGAATATAAAACTGAAACTTATGAACATAAACAGCAGTGTGGTGGTTGCCAGAGGGAGGGGGTGGGGGGAGGAAGGGGTCCTAATATGAGGTGACAGGAGAAGATTTGACTGTGGGTGGTGGGCACATGGTCCTATATACAGATTCTGTAAATTAGTAATCCACACATGAAACCTTATGTTCATGTTGACTAATGTCACCCCAATAAAATTTTTAAAAAGTATTTCAAAATAAAAAGTAAAAAATAAAACGGATTTTTCTCATGAACTACTTAAGAAAAATGGTAATAGCAGGACTTGTAAATCATCTAAAAATATCAGGTAGTGTAAATAGGACTGATATACATGTTTAGAGAACGCTCAATTCTAGTTGATCTGAATTTTTAAAATATATTTTTATTGATTTCAGAGAGGAAAGGAGAAGGAGAGAGAGAAACATCAATGATGAGAGAGAATGATTGATTGACTGCCTCCTGCCTGCCCCCTACTGTGGATCCAGCCCGAAACTCAGGCATGTGCCCTGACAGGGTCCGCCTGGTTCACAGATCAACGCTCAACCGCTGGGCTAGTGGATCTGAATTGAACACAATCTTTGATGAAATAACTTGCCAACTTCCTCTGCATTTAAAGAGAATAAGCCAGAAAAAAAGATAAAGGACAAAATGGACTAAAAATTTCTTTATTTTTTTAAGCTATAAATAATGTAGTGAATATATTTTGATCCATGTAAATAATAATAACTCGTTTCTACATCAATAGATTAAATATATTTGTCTCTGAGTGATCATATTTTGTGATCTTTCTTATAATTCTGTAAATTTCTAAATGTTTAATAGCAAACTTGAATTATTTTTATTTTAAAAAAAGACATTCAGGATTTTGCAGGGGTGGAGAGAAACAGACATGAATCAAAGAATGTGTGTGTGTGTAAATTTACTGGTTCAATCCATCTCTACCGAGCATCCCCTATGTGCTAGGCAATGGAAACACAGCAGTAAACAAAACAGACGGAAGTCCCCTCTTAGAGCTGACGTTCGGGTAGTGAAGGCGGTTAATAAGATAACTCCATAAGGTCACGCAGTGAGCAGGGCTATGGACAAAACAAAGGAGGGGGGTCAGGGAGGGAGATGGGCAATTTTTGACAGAGAGCGGTCAGGGGGGCCCTTTCTGAAGAGGTGACATTTGTATATCGACTTGAAGATGAGGGAGGAAGTCAAGCAGAGAGCCGGGAGCTGTGGAAAGAGCATTCCAGGCGTTGGGCACAGCGCGTGCAAAGGCCCTGGGGTAGGACCATTGCTGGATTATGAGGGATGTTTGTATGTATATATAGATATATTTTTCAACAGTAACAGGATAATACAAAGTAAAACTCCTCCATTACTTTTTTGTTGTTGTTAATCCTCACCTGAGGATATTTTTCCATTGACTTTTAGAGAGAGTAGAAGGGAGGGGGAGAGACAAAGAGAGAGAAACATGGATGTGAGAGAGACACATGGATTGGTTGCCTCCTGTATGTGCCTCGACCAGGGCCAGGGATTGAGCCTGCAATTGAGGTACGTGCCCTTGACCGGAATTGAACCCGGAACCCTTCAGTCCGCAGGCCGACACTCTAGCCACTGAACCAAACCAGCTAGGGCTCCCCTATCACAAATATATATTTTTTATTGATTTTAGAGAGGAAGGGAGAGGGAGCGAGAGAGAGAAATATCAATGATGAGAGAGAATCATTAATCGGCTGTCTCCTGCACGCCCCCTACTGGAGATTGAGCCCACAACTTGGGCATGTGCCCTTGACCGGAATCGAACTCAGGACCCTTCAGTCCATAGGCCAATGCTCTATCCACTGAGCCAAACCAGCTAGGGCTCCCCTATCACTTTTAAAAATATATATATTCCTTTATTGATTTCAGAGAGGAAGAGAGAAGGAGAGAGAGATAGAAACATCAATGATGAGAGAGAATTGGGCCTCCTGCATGCCCCCTACTGGGGATCGAGCCAGAAACCCAGGCATGTGCCCTTGGCCAGAACCGAACCCTTCAGTCCACAGGCTGACACTTTATCCACTGAGCCAAGCCACCCAGGGCTCCCCTATCCCTGTTAACAGCTGTGTAGTAACCCAAGCAGGTGCATAAAGTGGTTTCTTTTTTTTTTTTTTTTTTTTTATTGATTTTTTACAGAGAGGAAGGGAGAGGGATAGAGAGTTAGAAACATCGATGAGAGAGAAACATCGATCAGCTGCCTCTTGCACACCCCCTACTGAGGATGTGCCCGCAACCAAGGTACATGCCCTTGACCGGAATCGAACCTGGGACCCTTGAGTCCACAGGCTGACGCTCTATCCACTGAGCCAAACCGGTTCTGGCATAAAGTGGTTTCTTTAATGAAGCCCCGATTCCACATCCTTGTGCAATCCCCTCCAGTTGGGTGTGGGTGGGGCCAGTGACTCATTTCTAACCAATAGAATTTAGCAAGGGATGGAATGTTACTTCTGAGAGAAATTAGGTCACATAAGATCGCAACTTCGGTTTTGCTGGTTCTCTCTTTCTCCTTCCTCCCCCCCCCCCCCCCCCCCCCGCCCCCTTCCTCCTTCCCCCTCTCTCTCTGTCCTCTCTGTGGCTCACCTCAATGCCTGCCCTGGTAAAGAAGACCGCCCCCCCTCCACCCCCTCCACCCCCACCCCCCACCCCCGCCACAGGGAACTGAGGGCTGCCTCTGGCTAACAGCAGTTGAAGGACTGAATGCTGCTCGCAGACTCGAGGTCCAGCCTTCAGATGCGAATACCACCACCGGTGTCTCCACGAATGCGATGACACCCTGAGGCAGCCCCTAGCTAAGCCACCCGGTGTTCTTTCTGCTGTTGTTGTTAATCCTCACCCCAGGGTATTTTTTTCCATTGATTTTTAAAGAGAGTGGAAGGGAGGGAGGGAGGGGGAGAGAGAGAGAAACATTGACATGAGAAAGGCACATTGATTGGTCGCCTCTTACACACGCCCCCCAACCTGGCACAGAATCAAAACCACAGCCCTTCGTTCATTCGTGGGCCGACGCTCTACCCAATGAGCCACACCAGCCAGGGCCAAGCCTGCGTTCTTGATCCCCAGACACTGTGAGTAGTCATGTCTTGCTCGAAGCTTCTAATTTTGGGCTCATTTCTTACGCAGCCAGAGATGGCTAAGAGCCCGGATGGCTTCCTCTGTCTGTTCCTAGGAAGGGCAGAGAGGCAGAGAGCGCAGAGGGGAGGCGGGTTTCTCTGGCTGGGGCACCAGGTGGGGCGGGGAGAGTGCAGTGGGTTTTGCTGGCAGGACAGTGGGAGCCAGGGGTCTGGGGCAGGGGGGATGGGGTGAATCTGGGTTCAGATAGGCCGTTCTGGTCGTGGCTGTGTGGGAACCGAGCTGTCGGGGAGCAGGACTGGAGGAGGTGGGGGCCAGGCCTGAGACCCCAGAAGCCTCCTGTTCCGGCGGCCCTGACTCCCTGTGAGTTGTCCATCTCCCCATTCTCTAAACCCCTCCCCTCCCTCTGCCCGTCCCTCTGCTGCTGGAGACGGGAGCGGAATTATATTTTAATAACTTCTTGTTTTTCCTGCACCACGTTCCGTGTGCACTGGGCTAAATTTAAAATCAGAAGAATGTGGGGTGATCAGGTTCACTCCCGCCCTCCCCCCCCCGCCCCCCATGGGGGAGATAAAGCCTCCATTCAGGTGCTGCTTCCCTAAGGGACACAGGGTGGGGTGGGGCCTTTGCCGAGTGACAGCACTGAATTGGGAAAATTCATACCCGAATCCTAGTTGCCTGTTCCCTGAAGCTTGACCCTGAGCGTCCCCATCTGCGCCACCTCTGGGTCCCCCCTCACAGCCCTGGTCACCCTGCGCTGGAACCACCTGTGTGTTTGTCGCCTCCTCAGGGCCTTCACTCTTTTTTCTTTTTAAGTATATTTCTATTGATTTCAGAGAGGAAGGAAGAGGGAGAGAGACAGAAACATCCGTGATGAGAGAGAATCATGGGTCGGCTGCCTCCTGCAAGTCCCCCACTGGGCGATCGAGCCCACAACCCACGCATGTGCCCTTGACCGGAATCGAACCCGGGACCTTTTAGTTTGCAGGCCGATGCTCCATCCACTGAGCCAAACCGGCTAGGGCAGGGCCTTCACTCTTGCTGCTCCCTCTGCCGGGCACACCTTTCCCACAGAAATCTAGGGCTGGCTTACCCTTAGGTCTCCGCTCAAATGTCCCCTCCTCTGGGAAGCCCTCCCAACCACCCAGCTCCAAAGGCCGCCTCTCGGCTCTGCGCCGTCATCTCCTTGCATTTCCTTTATAGGACGTCATCCCTGGATCCTCGGAGGCTAGTGATGGCCATTGGTGACGTACAATGGAAGGAACGTGGCCGCCCAGACAATCCCAACTCCAGAGGACAGGATTGAAGAGACCTAGCCATCCCCCTCACCTTCCGTATTATTCTCCCCAAATAATTCGCTATCACTCAGAAAACATGTTTTAAGTGGCTACTGCACTGAACCAAGTACCGGGCAGTTCCCAGCCCTGTCACTACTAACTCCTACCCTTCCCCCCACGTCGTAACCGGCCTGGAGTGGGGCTGGAGCCTGCTTTGTGCCCGCAGGTGCAGAATGACTGCTGGGTTTCCTCATTCCCCACCGCTGCCTCCAGGCCTTGGTGAAGCCGTGCCTCTGCCTGGAGCGCCCCTCGGCTCCCTGCACCCATTTAAATCCCCCACCGCTCTTTCCTCGTCACAATCAGTTAATTTTAATTTTGAGAAACTAAAAATGCAAAGACAAATACAGCACACACCTGTGCCTCTCCCATCAAGGCTGACAGTGAATGGTTAACACTTGGCGGGTTTGCCTCAGATCTATTTCATTAAAAAACAAACAAACAAGCCCTGGCTGGTGCGCTGCAGTGGTTAGAACTCAGGCCTGTCCACCCAAGGGTCGCAGATTCAATTCCTGGTCAAAGGCACATACCTTGGTTGCAGGTTTGCTCCCCGACACCCCCGACCCCCTCATCAGGGTGTGCGCAGGAGGCAACCAGTCGATGTATCTCACATCAATGTTTCTCTCTTAGAGGCACACATGGCGCTGCTGCCTTATTCTGTGCATGGAAAGCAAAGCACCAAGCCCAGCCCTCCCTCAAGGAGAGGGGCGTTAGGCTCCCCTGCCAGAGAAATTGTCAAACTCATGGACATGTGTTAAAGCTGCCACATTTGAGAAACATAGATGCTAATCCTCCCTAATTCTTAGGGTGGTTTTCCGAGGGATGGTGCATGTTATCACAGAAAGTGCTTAATGCAGTGCCTGGCACCCAGCAGGTGCCCAATTAATGTTAGAAATTATTATTGTGCCCAGTCAGCGTGCTCAGTGGCTGAGTGTCAACCCATGAACCAGGAGGTCAGGGTTGGAGTCCCAGACAGCGCACGTGCCCAGGTTGTGGGCTCCATCCCCAGTAGGGGGCGTGCAGGAGGCAGCCGATCAATGATTTCTTCTCATCATTGATGTTTCTTTTCTTTTTTTTAAAATATATTTTATTGATTTTTTACAGAGAGGAAGGGAGAGGGATAGAGAGTTAGAAACATCGATGAGCGAGAAACATCGATCGGCTGCCTCCTGCACGCCTCCTACTGGGGATGTGCCCGCAACCCAGGTACATGCCCTTGACTGGAATCGAACCCGGGACCCTTCAGTCCGCAGGCCGACGCTCTATCCACGGAGCCAAACCGGTCAGGGCATCATTGATGTTTCTATCTCTCTCTCCCTCTCCCTTTCTCTCTGAAATCAATAAAAATATATTAAAAAAACAGATTTGTAAAATAAAAAAGAAATTATTATTGTATTAATCTAATTAATTCCCACACTATTCCATCATTTGAATGTGCCTTCATTCATTTATCTGTTCTCTTGTTGATGTGTTTTTTATTGATTTCAGAGAAGAAGGGAGAGGGAGAGAAACATCAATGATGAGAGGGAACTATTGATCCACTGCCTCCTGCACACCCTCCACGGGGGATCAAGTCCGCATCCCCGGGCATGTGCCTTAACTGGGAATTGAACCGCAACCTCCTGGTTCATAGATTGACACTCAACCACTGAGGCACACTGGCTGGGCTTGTTGATGCATTTTTAGGCTAATTCTTGGTTTTTGATGTTATGCTGCTGCTGTGAACAGCTTTTACACGTCTCTTTATGCACTTGGCAAAGTATTTCCTCTAAGGAGTATGGCTAAAAACAGAATCGCTGGGGCACTGGGTATGTGCACTCAGAAGCATCAATCCTCCTCCATCATCTCTCCATCTGTCCCCCAAACAACAGCTCAACAGCATGTGCGAATGCCTCAGAGCCTTTGCACACGCTGTTCCCTCTGCCTGGAACACTCTTCCTGCAGAAATCCGCACCTCCTTTAGGTCTCTGCTCAAAGGTCACCTCCTCAGAGGTGCCTTTATGAACAAACACTTCGTTCCCCTGGTAGCCTGCTTCTTTATCGATGAGAGAATTTGCACCTGCCACTGCATTCTGCATTGTATTCGATTCCTTATTGTGCACCTTTTCCACTGGAATGTCAGTTCCACGAGGGCAAGGGTTTTTGTCAATTTTCTCTACTGCTACCTCCTCAGAAGCCAGAACAGGGCCTGGCACACAGTAGGCATTCAGTACATGCTGGCTGAGCAGCATCAGGGCCGGGTAGAGCTCTCCAGGGTCCTGACACCGTCACTCTCCCCCTTGGGTTCCATCCTGCTCTCCCCTGAGCTAAAATCGAGGTGTCGGCAGGATTGCAGTCCTTCTGGGGGCGCTAGGGGAGAACCCTCGCCCTTGCCTTTTCCAGCTCCTACAGGCTTCCTGCATTGCTGGGCCCTCGGCCTCTTTCTCCTGCAAAGGTTGGACACGTCTTTCTCAAACGGTATCGCTGTGGTTCTTGGCTTCTGTGGTCACGTTTCAGACGCTGATACTCATGCCTCTCTCTCATGACAACCCTGTGCCGACACTGAGCTCACCCAGATGATCCAGGACCCCTTCCCTACCTCCACATCCTTAACTTAATCGCACCTGCGAAGTCACTTCTGCCACGTAAGGTGACATGTTAATGGCAGGAGGAAAGCTGGCGCATCTTCTATCGCGATCCTCCCCTGAGGCCTCCCCTAAGAGGTGCACAGGGTCTGGAGATTAGGGTGTGACATTTTGGGGTGGGGGCGATCATTATTCTGCCAACCACAGGAGATGCGGACATGGATACATTCATTCTATAAACACTTATTGAGAGCCTATTGTATGCCAAACTACCCTAGGTGCTGGAGACAGCAGGGAACGAGGTAGACAGTATTCTGGCTTTCATGGAACATAGTGAGAGAGACAGACAGGAAACACATGGACGAAACAGACAACATCTGAAGCTGACTGTCAGGGAGGGTCTGCCTGGGGGGTGAAGTCTCAGTACCCGGTCCTAGAATCTGTTCCAGCGTTCGCCCAAGGTACTGTGTGCTTTGAGTTCAGAAAAAACATGACTTCAGGGGGTGATCGACATGGCAGGAAATAATATCGAACGCCAGGCGCGAAGAGACCCCTCTTTTTAAACTTTTTAAAAATATATATTTTATTGATTTTCTACAGAGAGGAATAGAGAGAAACATCGATCAGCTGCCTCCTGCACACCCCCACTGGGGATGTGCCTGCAACCAAGGTACATGCCCTTGACCGGAATCGAACCTGGGACCCTTCAGTCCGCAGGCCAACGTTCTATCCACTGAGCCAAACCAGTCAGGGCAAAGAGACCCCTCTTAAATGTCATTTCCATCTTTTCCAGTCTCAGTTGGGTCCTGGGGGAGGGTGTCTGCAACACTTTTCCACCTGCTAATCCCACTACACGCCACAGGGTCAGCGCTTCTGAAGGCAGCAGTAGCCAGTGAGACTCAGATTAAATTGCATTTCCAGTTACCGTCGCCACCTGTGGCGTGAGATGCTGATATTTTTCACCTTTGTGATAAAAAAAGAGACTTTAAAAAACGAATACATTGATTTATTTATTTTTAATTTTTAAAAAATTGATTTCAGAGAGGAAGGGAGAAGGAGAGAGATAGAAACATCAATGATGAAAGAGAATCATTGATCGGTGCCTCCTGCACACCCCAGACCGGGGACTGAGCCCACAGCCTCCACTGATGTGAAGGAGATTCTCTATTAAGAGCTTCAGAAACAGCTTCCCGGGCAGAGGGAACAGCCCGTGCAAAGGCCCTGCTTAGAGTATTGAAGGAACAGCAAGGATGCCCATAGGTCTGGAACAGTGAGTGAGGGCAGAGAGGGGACACAGGCAGGCTGTGTAGGACCTTGTGGGGAGGATTTGGGAGGTGGGAGCCCTGCAGGGCTGCGGGCAGAGGAGGGGACCCGACCTGACTCTCCTGCTCACAGGCACCACCTAGCAGCTGCAGGGAGCATGAATCGAAGGGAGAGTGCAGTGGCTGAGTGGCTCAGTGGCGAGCAGCTGTGTCTCCCCAGGCAAGCAGATTCCTTCTCTGGGGTACGTTTCTTTATCTGCTTGCGGGAGCCTGGAACAATGCCTTCCTCCAGACTGCGGCAGGGGCTCTGAGATAATGTGTAGAGGATGCTCGTTGCCCCAGATTCTGGCCGGGTGTGGAGCTGCTGAGTTACCATCTTATCATGTCAGCGTTTGGCTAACACACCTCCCCGAGGTGGGAGCATGAGGTCAGCAGCACCCCCTGCTCAGGCCCAGATGAAGTCATCGGGACAGATAGGCAGGTGTGAGGACTGCAGAGGAAACAGATTTTCCACCTAAGCCCTGTGTCCCCGGACAAGTGAGGATGAGCAAACCAACCAGGACATCACAGGCTGTTGGGCCTAATCTTCAGCACACCCTGCTGCCCAGGAGCCCTCTCTTGCAGGAAGCCCTCCTGGATTGCCTTGATCTTCTGGTTGCAGGAACCCAGTGGAGGCAAGGTCTCAGGGAAATAGGGACCCTAGAGAGGCTGACCAGACTGAGCTATGGGAGGGAAGGACAGTCCGAGAAGAGGACGGAAGTACTCCCAGGGTGAAGGGAAGCACTGAGCTGGGCAGAGAGGATGGCAGGTCTGGGTTTGATTCCCAATTCTGGGTGTGGATTTCTCTTGTTTTTTCACTAATGACCTTTTTTTTTTTTTTTCCTGTTCCAGGGTCCAACCCAGGATCCCACTTTGCTCTGAGTGTCCTACTGCCCATTAGGATAGCACGACTGTAATTTTCAAATAATTTGCATAATTCCTGCTTCATGCTTCACAGGAAAGTCAGCTCCATGAAAGCAGTGCTTTTGGTCTGCTGTGCTCCCCGATGTGCCTGGAACAGTACCTGGTATAAAGTAAGTGCTCACTAAACACATGTGGGATGCATGAGTTCGTGGGTGGGACAGGCCAGAGCCCGAATTCCCCCCCTGGGTTCCCGTGGACACCTGGCGGCTTTGGACAGGTGATAGTACCAGTCCACACGGGTTGACCCTCCCAGACCCACAATGCCCTGCAGTTCAGCCTGGTGGGGACAATCAGCCCCGGTGGACGGAGAGAAGAAGCTGAGGCTGACAGACAAAATCACCTGGGCCCAAACCAGAAACTGATTCAGGAGCTGGACTTGCTCCCTTGTGGAACCATCTCACCTGCTGCGTCTGGGTGTGCGAGGAGGACTCCCAGGTGGAGGGAACCGCTCCCCAGGAGAACATTCAACACTTCAGCCCTTTCACAGGATCCTACGCCTCCTTCCCACGCCTGGGGCTCCTGGGCGCAGCAAAGAAAACCCCAACGCTAATAACCAGTCCTCACGGGCACTCACTCTCCGCTCAGCACCTCCTGCCTCCGCCCAGCCCTTGGCTGCTGCCCTGCAAGGTGGGTATCAGGAGTCTGATTTGAAGATGGGGAAACCGCCTCAGAGTGGCCCTGCGCTCTGACCGAGGTCAGCAAGCCAAGAACAGAAAGGGCCTCCTGCCTGCTTCTCCCCATGGCTGGCTCCTGCTCTCGCTTAAAGTTTCAGCTCAGTTGTCACCTCCCCCTGGAAGCTTCCCTGGCCCCAGGCATGGTCAAGTGACTAGTCTGGGCTCCCACAGCTGCCTGTGTGTCCCTCGTCACAGCCCGGACTTGGCGGACTGTGTGTGTGTCAGGCCTCTGCTGAGCCTGCTGTGTCCGCCGAGTTTGACAAGTCTCTGAAGCTGGTGCTGTGACTGCACCCATTTTCCAGATAAAGAAACTGAGGCTCCACAAAATGAAGTTTCCTCCCACCAGGAATGCTGTGGGGCTCACCACCCTCAGCAGCAGCAGCAGCAGATCAGGCCACCCCTCCCCACCACACACACCCACATACGCATGTGCTCACAGGCCCCGAGGGGAGTTTATCTCCCCAGACACCGGCCTCCCACACACAGGCAGCCAGCAGGTGGCTGCTCCGCTGACACTTGTAAATGCATCCTCCCTCGGCCCCACTTGCTCCTTTGCTCAGCGTTCAGCGTTCAGCAGGGAGGAAGGTGCAGGGAATGGGGCAACGCAGGCAAAGGACAGAGGCTGTTTAGAACCTTCCCACCCACTTGTCTTCTGCCTCCCGTTAGCAGAGGGGAGGAGAGGGGTCACCTGGCCTGTGACCCTGACCTCAGGTTGAGCCAGTGACCTCAGAGATGCTGACAGCCCCCCCTCCCCCCAGTGCTCTTGGGGAAGTTCTGCGAGACCTTCTGCCCTGTGGGGGCTCCAGCAAGCTTCCATCCCCCTCATCCTGTCCCCCTTTGGGTCCGCCCACTCTTTCTTTTGTTTTCTTTTTTAAAATACATTTTTATTGATTTTAGAGAGGAAGGGAAAGATAGAAACATCAATGATGAGAGAGAATCATTGATCAGCTGCCTCCTACACACCCCTGGGGATCAAGCCCACAACCCAGGCACGTGCCCTGACCAGGAATCGAACCATGACCTCCTGGTTCATAGGTCGACACTCAACCTCTGAGCCAAGCAGGCTGGGGCCACTCTCTTTCTTAAGTGGCCTTGGGAGGGGTCTCGCCCCACAGATAAATGGGCTGGGGACAGATGGATTAAGGACATGGGGGAGTTACCACTGGGCTTGGAGCATGGGAGGGGGTTGTTATGGCCACTGCCACCACTGGCCCCCCACAGCTCCTGGGCAGTGGGGAAGCCGCCAGGCGAGGGCCTCCCGGAGGTTCCCGGATCCCGGAGAAAATCCTCCGCTCCACACGGGGGTCCCATTGCTCAGGGACGAGGCAGAGGCACAGAGAAGAGGGCCTCTTTCTCGGGGTCACACAGTCCGGTAGGGTGCAAGGCCTGATTCTGGGGTGCCGGCGACACTGGATGGGTTTAGGGTCTGGGGTAACTTGGACTTGGGACCCTTCCCGGCATGCAGATCCAGACCGCTTTAGCCACCTACTCCTGCGAGAGAGGTCGCTGCTGGGCCAGGTGTGGGCAACGCACGCCCCCTGCTGCACACGGCGGGAAGCGGCACAGCCATGACCCCAAGACCTGAGCTGAGCCTCTAACCCAGTGGTTCTCAACCTTCCTAATGCCGCGACCCTTTAATACAGTTCCTCATGTTGTGGTGACCCCCAATTTCATTGTTACAAATTGAACATAATTAAAGCATAGTGATTAATCACAAAAACAATATGTAATTATATATGTGTTTTCCGATGGTCTTAGGCGACCCCTGTGAAAGGGTCGTTCGACCCCCAAAAGGGTTGAGAACCTCTGCGAGCCCCGGTCTGTTCTTCACTAGGCTCAGGAGCCCCCCTCCGCTCCCGTTCCCTGGCCTTCTGGGGGCAACCCCAGGGATGTCCAGGCCACTCAGAAGAGCTGTACACATTACACCCAACTCAGACTGTCCCAGGTTCTAATCCCACCTCTGTCACGACCTGCTTCTTCTGAGCTTCAGTGTCATCATCTGTGAAATGGAACACTTGTAGCCCCTTGCAGGGTTCTGGGAGGATTCGATGACTTCATTTATGCAAAGTGCTAATAGTGACTGGCACAAAATAGGTGCTCAATAAACATTAGTTATACTATTGTTGCTATTATTACCAGATGTGGCGCTGGGCCCTTTCTTAAAAAACAAAACAGTTTTATTGAGACATAATTTATATACCATGCAAGTCATCCTTATAAAGTACACAATTCAGTGTTTTGGTATATTGCATTATTCATTTCTAAAATTATGGTAAATATACAACATAACATTTATCACTTAACCATTCACATTTTACATTCACATTGTTGTGTAATTGTCACCGCCATCCAGAACTTTCTCATCTTCCCAAACTGAAACTCCGTCCCCATTAAACACACACTCCCCACCCACCTTCCCCAGCCCCTGCTCCCACCACCTGCTTTCTGTCTCTATGCATTTGACTCCTCTAGGGACCTCTTGTGAGTAGAATCACACAGTATTTATCCTTTTGTGTCTGACTTATTTTACTCAGAATCATGTCCCCAAGGTTCATCCAAGTTATGGCAGGAGTCAGAATTTTCTCTCTTCTTCAGGCTGAATAATATGCCGTTGAATAGATGAGCCACACTGTGTTTCTTCACCATCTGTGGACGGACACAGGTGGTTTCCACCTTTTGACTATTGTGACTAATGCTGCTATGAAGCTATCTATTTGCGTCCCTGCTTTCAACGTCATTGAGTAGATACCTGTGAGTGGAATTGCTCAGTCATATACTAAGTCCATGACTAACTTTTTAAGGAACCACCAAACTTTTCCACAACAGCTGCACCATTTTATATCCCCCACCACTATCAATGTTCAAAGTTCTAATTTCTTCACATTCTTGTGAGCACTAAAAAAAAAAAAAAAAAAAAATCATCACCAGAGGATATGTTTATTGATTTTAGAGAGAGAGAGAGAGAGAAACATTGATGCGAGAGAGAAACAGCTATCAGTGACCTCCCATAACCACCCCACCCAGGAATCAAATCTGCAATCCGGGCATGTGCCCTGACTGGGAATCGAGTCATGACCTCCTAGTTGATAGGTCAACTCTCAACCACTGAGCCACACTAGCCAGGCAGAACCTGCATTTAAAAAAATTTTTTTTATTGATTTCAGAGAGGAAGGGAGAAGGGGAGATAGAAACATCAATGATGAGAGAGAAGCATTGATTGGCTGCCTCCTGCACGCCCCCTACTGGGGATGGAGCTCGAAACCCAGGCACGTGCCCTTGACCAGAATTGAACCCAGGACCCTTCAGTCTGCAGGCCGTCACTCTATCTACTGAGCCAAACCAGCCAGGGCAGAACCTGCATTTTTTATTCATCATCTTATTTGTGGCCTTGTAGGCTTTATTACCCTCATGTCACAGATGTGGAAAATGGAGGTGCTGGGGTCCAACCCCAGCAGGTCCAGGGGTCCCCAAAGGTGTGGACGGAGTCGGCGAAGAAGGAATGACACGAAGACAGCCTTCAGTTGATCAGCAGCCTAGTCAGGACCTCTAGCCAGGATCTCCAGCCAAAGTTCTGGTTAGGAACTCCAGCCAAGCTCTGGTTAGGATCTGATGAGGATCTGATGTTTATTGTCTTGTTACATCTGTATTTATACCAGTCGATTTTAATCCTGTCAATTTCTATTGCAAAGGTTAGGGCGTTTCTTATCTCCATTCCAGGGAGTAAAGATTATGTAGCTTAAGCGTGATTGTTTGTAGTTAAAGTGATTAACTACCCGCCTGGCACTTAGTTAAGGGATTGTATCCCCTCCCTAACCTCAGGGAAAAATCCCCACCTGGGGAAACAACCTTTCTCGGAGAGGTGACCTTGGTTAAAACACATGGCGCTAAGGAGAGCAAACATATTAAGAACAATATGCTATATATGCCAGGTCCCTTGAAACATATGCTGTGCAGCGACTGTGTCAAGCAGCAAGGATGAGGCTCGGAGAGATGGACGCTTGGAGGCAGATATTGACAAAGCTGGGACTGAACCCACCACAGTCACACTCCACACCTGCTAACCCAGCAGCACTCTTCGAAACAACCTGCTGTGGTTTGATGAGGTGCTAAAATGGCTCTCTCTGCCTCTCTGAACCCCACTAGCTCCCCTGATCCATTTCATAATTTGGGGCTCAGGGACACGAAGAGATGAATTTAGGTCTTAACCAGGGGCCAATCTGACCCCCAGGGAACGAACGCTTGGCAACGACTGAAGACATTTTTGTTTGTCACAACTTGGGGGGAAGGGGCTACCTCGGCACTGAGTGGTGGAAGCCAGAGGTGCTGCTCAGCGTTCCGCAGTGCGCATGGTGCCCCCCCAGCCCCCGCCCCCAGGAATTACCGCCCCAAATGTCAGGAGTGCTGAGGATGAGACAGCCTGGCCTAGAGAGAGAAGGGGACCTAGCGGGGGGTGAGAAGAGGTAGGACAGGCAGGCCTAGGTTTGAAATCGCGTCCCTGCCACTGGTGCCTGCGTGTCCTAGGGCAGTTCACTTCCCCTCTCTGGGCCTCAGTTTCCCCCTCCAAAACGGAATAAAGAAAAATTTCATTTATTTGGGCCTCAGGCGGTCTGTGCCATAGTTCCCTGTCCCCCACCCCCACCCCCACCCCCCCCCCCCCCCCCACCGTGCAGGACAGGGCTAGGCACTCAACAAACATTTGTTATCGGGCCTGCCCGGCCGCCCCTGGCTCCAGCTGCAACTGGGCCCTGGGTTGGGGCTGCAGAGAGGAAACAGGAGCAAGGGAGCTGGGAGCCGCTCCAGGGCCCAGTTCCCAGGACTCACAGCTGCATCCTCGCGGGGGGTGGGGGCGGGTGGACGGGATGCCCAGCTGGCCCTGCCGCCCCACCTGCTGGCGGCCAGGAGGCTCCTTCCCAGGGAAGTTGAGGCTGGCTCTGGGGGTCCCCTGATGGGATCTCCAGGGCCTGTCCACCCCGCGACTGCCCAAACCTCACCGGAGAGTTTATGAGCAACCCGGGACGATCGGTCTTCAGCCCTGGGTCAGAGTCAGCCCGCCTCGGGGTACTGGAATCTGCATTTTTAAGGGGCTCCCAGGTGATTCTGATGTAAAGGGTTCCCTGGTTGTACTTTAAGAAACAAGCTTCTACCCAAATTCCTGTTACCCAGGTGGGTAAACTGAGTCCCGTAGAGAGCAAGGGTCCTGCCCAGAACTGCACGGTTGATGTTTTTCTCTTTGGCTCTGAGCCTTCCTCTCCCCCCGGGTCTCTTTGTTTTTGACTCTGTCCCCTTCCTCCCCTCTCTTCCGACGGCCCCGGTCCGGGGCGCCCCCAGCATCCGGCCGGTTTCGCGATTCCGGAGGAATCCCCCACGAGCCGCCTGGCCCCGCCCCTAGCCCCGCCCCCCGCGGCGGTGACCTGCTTCCATTGGCTTTTTCGTACGCCGCCCGCACTGCTATTGGCTGAGCCCATGCCCTTGGCCCAGCCCCCTCCGAGTGGGCGGGGGCAGGGAGGGGGCGGGGCCCGGCGAGGGGCCGGGCGACCCGAGGGCTAGAGCTTCCCGCCCCACCCGCTGGGTTAACCAGCGCGAGTTCCGCGGCGGGCGCATCGGCCCTCGGAGGCTGCGGGACCGGATCCCGGCTGTCGGACCCACGACGGGCCCCGAAGAGCAGGTGAGAGCGCGATGCGGGGCGCATTCCCGGGGCTGCCTGGGCGCCCTCCGTCTCTCCCGCCACGTTGTGCCCCTGCAAAGCCCGCTGCCCCGTCCGCCTGTACTCCTGCCTGGGTCTCCCTCTTCTCTCCCTCTCCCTCTCCCTCGGTTTCGGACCCTCTTCTGCTGCAGGGTTAGGGGAAGGCACAGTGGGTCTGAACTGCCCCCACGGCCATCGATAGCCCCCCCCCCCCCCCCCATGGGGACTCTGATGGACTCTACTCCTTGCACCTGGCGCCAGGTGCTGGGGCCAGATTCCAGGCTGCTGGGAGAGCCTGGCCCAGGCCCACACCCGCCCCCTAGGAGCTCCCCGGTGGCCTGAAGCTTTGGCCTCAGTTTTGCCAGCTGTGAACTGGGACGGTCACCCGCTGAGGTAATTGGCAGGTGAGCTGACCCAGATCTGCCGGCTTCACCGCCTCCTCCATCCTGGGGCCCCTCCGGGAGCAGGGGCAGCCCCAGGTGTACACGGGTCTCCATGGTTACCTCCCGAGTAGTCTGAGCCCAGCTGGAGGCGGTGAAGGCCCTGAGGGGCTGCAGATGGTCGAGAGCAGTTGTGCAAATGGTTGGGGAGTTCAGACCTTGGGATCTGACAAACCTGCTTCCCACTCACCACTCACGGATGACTTGGTTCTCCCAGCCTCAGTTTCCTGTCTGAATAATGGCAGGAACGTGACTCCTGGGGCTGAGTGCTGCCTCCAGGGTTAAATGCAGGAATGTGAGTCTCCTTCATGTCCACAGGCACTTCCCTTCCCTTCTCTGGGCCTCAGTTTCCCCCTCCACAATGGAACAGAGGCATTTCTTCTGGCCCTCACATCCTCCCACTTTCCCTCTCCCTAGCTGTCCAGGCACACAGCCTCCACCTTCACACCCAGGCATCGTCTTGCCTCAGGGCCTATGTACGCGCCGTTTCCCCCACCACCATGCCAGGCCCACAATGTCAATTTTAAAACATAACAAGTTGCCTGGATGGGCTGGGCCAAGGGCTGGGCAGCTGGGAGGGGTGGAGGAGGGCCGGCCCAGGGACGCTGTACCTATGGAAACCATAACAAAGAGCTGCAGCCCGGGCCACACAAACACCTGGGCTGTGCTTCTCGCACTTGGCAGGCTCCGTGGCCTGGGACACCGGCGGCAGGTGAGTGCCCGGGCCCGTGGGGGTCTTGAATCCCATTCTGATGGGGAGCAGGCAGGGGGTCCCTAAGAAGAAATTAGGCAGGTGCAGATTTGAGGCCCCATGGTGTCCCCTCCTGCTGCCTCCTGCCGTGTATAGCCCTGGGTGTGTCTGAGGCCTGGGCAGGTGAGGGGCCTGTTGGCTGCTTGGTGGTCTAATGAGGTGGATTTAGGAGGCCTCAGCGTCTCTGTCTGTCAAATGGGGCCACAAGACGGTGCCCAGGAAAAACCAGCTGTTGGCATGAAAACAGCCACACTTAGAGGCAGATGCTGACTAATAACTCATGCTGGTCTGGGTTCAGCCCCAGGTGTGATACACCGAGAGCTGGCAGGACGAGGCCCAGCTCCACAGCATACACACCTTTGGGATGCCTCTGCGCCCCTCCCTGAGACGACCTCCCCTGGAATCCCACCCTCCTGAGCTTCCATGGAGGGACCACAGGCTGAGTCCTTGAGATCTTCTAAGGCCTTGTCCTCCAGGCCTCAGTTTCCCCTTACGTCCAGTGTGGTGGTGGTAGTTGGGAGCGTCCACCTTGGGGAGCCCCCCTCCAGAGAGGCTGCTGCTGTGCTACCATGTAACCCTGGGATAACTCTGTCTCTGGGTCTCAGTTTCCCAGGCTGAACAGCGGGGCCCAGAAATGAGATCTCTATGACCCTCTGAGAGGTCGTGTATTCATTCAACAAACAGATTCTGAGCACCTACTGTGAGCCAAGCTTCAGGGTTGGAAGACATGTACTTTCAGCCAGAAAAAGCGTTACACTTAGTTGTAACTGCATGAAGATAATGGGGAGTCGGATGGATGGGGACGTTAGTTTACATGGGGGTTCCGAGTGGGCCTCCTGAGGAGGCGGCATTTGATCTTGTCATTCTTCCTGAATGACAAGGAAGAAACAGCTACTGGAGACCTGGGGGGAAGGGCATTCCAGGCAGAGGGCACAGACCCAGCAATGGCCCTAGGGCAGGACCTTGCCTGGTGTGTGGAGTAACAGGGAGGAAGCCTGTTGGGGCAGAGTGAGCTGGGGAGGAGGAGGGAAGAGGAGGGAGGAAGAGGGAGGAGGAGGAGGAGGAGGAGGAGGAGGAGGAGGAGGAGGAGGAGGAGATAAGGGCAGGGAGATGACAGAGGAAGTGGATAGCCAGGAGGGAAGTGAGCAGAGGGCTGGGGCCCCACTTAGGTTTTTACTGGCGCCCTCTGGTGGCTGCTTCAGGGAGGACAGCATGGGGCCAGGGGACCAGGGATGAGGCCTGGGGTCGGTGAGAATGGGGTGAAGCCAGAACTCATTTAGGAGCTGCATCCACTTTCCTGCCCTGTGACCCTGAAGCCTCCACTTAGCCCCGGCCGGTCCTGTGCTTCCTTGCATGGGTTTGGCAGTGGTCTTCCAACTTTCCTGTTTGGCCCCCAGACCCTTCCTTTGGTAGAAATCTGACCACAGTTGCAAGTGTCCTGGCTTTCACTGCACCCCGGCAGGTGGCCAGACCCTGCTTGTCCTTGGGGTGGCCCCCAAGGGCTCTAGGAAACCCAGTGTGATAACCACTGGTGTCTCCCCAACCTCAGACAAGCAGATTCCCCTTCCCTTTGGCCATATTTAAAGTGAGCACTGACCGAGCAGTGTGAGCGATGGTTGATAAAGGGCTCCTGTAGCGGGAACCTGATGTTGTGTGGGAACACGGTCTGTTGCTACAGTGGGCAGAGGCGGGGGGGGCCCCCTGAGGCCGTCCTTGGCCATTGCAGCCGGGACAGAGAGCAGAGGAGTGGCTGGTGTGCATCAATTATTGACACCCTTTGTGTGGGGCATGAAGAATTCATGGGGCGGGGCAGGCTGCCCGTGGGCCAGGGGCACCCCGGAGCAGTCTCACCCCGGCTCACGAGAGCCCCTTGCTGCTGTATTTCCAGGAATTTTGCCATTTACTAAAAATGACAGACTCTGGAATTAGGGTTAATGACACTGTATTAGAAATAAGGTCTGGAATGTTATGGAGCCACGAAAAGGAGCAGAGCACTCACCCACACGCACTGCAGTGTGGATGGACCTTGCACGCATGATGCTCAGTGAGAGCAGCCAGACCCAGAGGGCCTCACAGCGCGCGGTTCCGTTTATGTGGAATGTCCAGGACAGCAGATCCAGGGACAGGAAGTGGGTCTGTGGTTGCCTGGGGTAGAAGAAGAGGGGGGTTGGGGGTGACTTCCAGGAACAGTGGGAGTTGGAGTGTCCAGAATGGGATCGGGGACAAAGGTCGGCGTCCAAACCTGAAACGGGGTTGGCAGAGAGCAAAAGTCCGAAGCCTGGACCGGGCTCCAGTGTTTGGGGGAAGCATGTGGGGGGCAGGGCAGGAGTCAACAGAGCCGCTGGGTGTCTGGACACCCATTTCACAGAAGGGAAAGCTGCCCCTAAGGGCAGGGGCTTGTCTGGAGCCACTGTGGCCTGTGAGGGGCTGTGAATGGGCCTGTGGCCTTGCTGTTCCTCTAACAGCCGGACAGGTCCTGCCCCAGGACCGGTGGACAGGCCGCTCGCTCTGCCTGGCTCAACCTTCCCCCAGACCTTGTCCTTTCAGTCCCAGCTCCAGGGGCGCCACCTCAGAAAGGCCTTCCCGACAACCCCAGCCCATGTCACCTGCCTGTTCCTGTCACTTCCCCCCCTGCCCCCATGGCCCTGAAATTATCCTGTTTATTTCCATGTGCATTGGTTTCTGGCCCTCCTTCCAGTGTGGGCGACCTCTCTTAGGGGCCATTTTGGAAATTTGGAAAACTATTTTTTTTTTTTTTTGCTTCTGATAATAGCAGGATGTTCTAGTGTTTGGGGACAGGGATCAGGGACACTAGATGTCCAGCCACGCTCAGGACAGCCCTCGGCCTCCACTTCCTAATGTCCTGCCAAAAACATAAGCTGATGAGTGGGGGTGGTTTTTTTGCACCATTTTAATATTCAGTGAATATTCCTGGGTAAATGGAAGGGAGATGGAACTCTTTTGGTAGGCATTTATAACTATACTAGAGGCTCGGTGCGTGGATTTGTGCATCGGTGGGGTCCCTCGGCCTGGCCTGTGACTCTCCAACATCCCCTGAGGGGTCCCGGATTGCAAGAGGGTGCAGGCCAGGCCTAGATACCCCACTGGTGCACGATCGGGGCTGGGGAGGGACTGCAGGAGGGCTCCAGGGCATGTCCAGCCTGTCTCACACAATTGGCCGGACCCCAACAGCAAGCTAACCTACTGGTTGGAGTGTCTGCTCCCTGGTGGTCAGTGAGCATCATAGTAACCAGTTGAACAAACAGTCGGACACTTAGCATATTAGGCTTTTATTATATAGGACTAGAGGCCCGGTGCTCGACATTCGTGCACTAGAGGAGGGCGGGGTCCCTCAGCCCGGTCTGTGCCCTCTTGCAGTCCGGGACACCTCAGGTGGACATCTTTAGCACTGCCGCGGAGGCAGGAGAGGTTCCCGCCACCACCGCTGCACTCGCCAGCCCTGAGCCCAGCTCAGGGCTTCTGCCTGGGAGGCACTCCCCCTGTGGGAGCGCACTGATCACCAGGGGGCAGTTCCTGTGTTGAGCATCTGTCCCCTGGTGGTCAGTGTGCATCATAGCAACCGGTTGTTCCACCGTTGGGTCTATTTGCATATTAGCCTTTTATTATATAGGGTGTTCACCATATGGGCAAACCTCTGATAGATTTGCTCCATCCTTGAGTGCAGTGAGCTTGAGCTTTTAAGGAGGGAAATTCTTTTTAATCAAACATGTCTCACCCTGGCCAGGTAACTCAGTTGATTAGGAAGTCATCCCAATATGCCAAGGTTTCGGGTTTGATCCCCAGCAGGGCACATACAAGAATCAATCAATAATGCATAAATAGCCCTGACCGGTTTGGCTCAGTGGATGGAGCGTCGGCCTGCAGACTGGAGGGTCCCGGGTTTGATTCTGGTCAAGGGCATGTGCCTTGGTTACGGGCACATCCTGAGTGGGGAGTGTGCAGGAGGCAGCTGATCGATGTTTCTCTCTCATCGATGTTTCTAGCTCATCGATGTTTCTAGCTCTCTATCCTTCTCCTTTCCTCTCTGTGGAAAATCAATGAAATATATATTTTTAAAAAATAATGCATAAATAAGTAGAACAACAGATTTCCCTCTCTTTCTCTTTCTCTAAAATCAATTAAAAAACAGACATGTCCTGAGGACCTCCTGAGTGCCTATCAATGTGAAAGTGTTTTACAACTCTTGTGGCATTATCTTACTTTCTGTTTGTATTACAGTTTGGGCCAGATCCTACTTTTAAATTCAGTTAGCACTGTAGAAAACGAGCTATAAAATATAGTGAGGGGCTTAAAGATATAGGTGTATACACTTAATAGTGCTCCGCTTGATGAGCTATAAACTAACCATTTTAAAGTATTCAAATTCCAGAACATTCCACCACCCCTGAGAGAAGCCCTGTCTCCATCAGCAGTCAGTCCTCACCCCCTGCCTCCAGCCCCTGGCAACCCGCTTTCTGTGGATCTGCCTCTTCTGAACATGTCACATACATGGAGTCACACACTGTGTTGCCTTTTGGGTCTGGCCTCTCTCACTGAGCATCATGTGTTCAAGGTCCACCCATTGTAGCTCCTTTTCATGGCCGAGTAATATTCCAGTGTATGGATCACATTTTGTTTACTCATTTGTTGATGGTCATTGGGGTTTCACTTTTGGGCCACATGGATTGTGCTGCTCTGACATGTGCGTGTGGGTTTTTGTGTGGACGTGTGTATTCATTTGGGGGAGCAGACGTTTATGAGTGGAATTGCTGGGTCACGCAGTAACTCTGTGCTTGAGGAACTGCCAGAACTGTTTTCCACAGCAGCTGCACCGTTTTCCATTTTCATACCGTCTGTGCGTGTGAGGGTTCGTTTCTCCACAGCCTCACCAGCACCTGATACTGCCTTTCGTTGTTGTTAATCCTCACCCGAGGATATTTTTCCCATTGATTTTTAAAAATATATATTTTTTATTGATTTTAGAGAAGAAGGGAGAGGGAGAGAGAGAGAGAGAAACATCAATGATGAGAGAGAATCATTGATCGGCTGCCTCCTGCACATCCCCCACTGGGGACCGAGCTCGAAACCAGGACATGTGCCCTGGCCGGGAATTGAACCATGACCTCCTAGTTCAGTGATTCCCAAAGTGGGCGCTACCACCCCCCGGTGGGCGCTGCAGCGATCCAGGGGGGCGGTGATGGCCACAGGTGCATTTGGGGGCAATGAGTAACTGCTATTAAAATTTAAAAAAAATTAATTTCCAGGGGCTGAGTAATATTTTTTCTGGAAAGGGGGTGGTAGGCCAAATAAGTTTGGGAACCACTGTCCTAGTTCATAGGTCAACGTTCAACCACTGAGCCACGCTTTTCCATTGATTTTTAGGGAGAGTAGAAGGCAGGTAGGGAGGTAGGAGGAAGTGAAGAGAAAGGAAAGAAGGAAGGGAGGAGAAAGAGAGTGTGAGAGTGAGAGAGAAAGAGTGGTGTGTGAGAGATGTGAGAGAGGTACACCGATTGGTTGCCTCCTGCACATGCCCTGACGGGGGGCTGGGTATCGAACCTGCAACCTGGACACATCCCCTTGACTGGAAATTGAATCTGTGACCCTCTGGTGTTTGGGCCAGTGATCTAACCACTGAGCAACCGGCCAGGGTGATATTGTCTTTTTTCTAAGAGCCGTCCTGGTGGGCGTGAAGTGATAGATCATAGTGGCCAAGGATGTGGACCACCTTTTCAGCTGCTTATTGGCCATTTGTGTATCTTCTTTGGAGAAATGTTAGATATTCTTTATTTAAATATAATTCACATACCATAAAGTTCATATTTTAAAGTGTACACTTCGCTGGTTTTTAGTGCAGGCATATAACTCAGAGACGTTCTATATTCGTATGGCCCCAGATTGAACAGAACATGAAGCATCCCAGACGCCATGCCCTCAATCCCCGCAGATGGTGGCCTGTCTCACCATCTATTCATTTTACTTTCAAACTGGTGGGTAGAGGTAGCTGATAGTGCCTGCGGAGTCTGTTTCAAGGAAGAACGGGAGCACCCAAAGGATTTTGTAATAAGGAATTGGCATGGGGTCTAGAGCAGGGGTCCTCAAACTACAGCCCGCGGGCCACATGCAAATACAAATATTGTATTTGTTCCCGTTTTGTTTTTTTACTTCAAAACAAGATATGTGCAGTGTGCATAGGAATTTGTTCATAGTTTTTTTTAAAACTATAGTCCAGCCCTCCAACGGTCTGAGGGACAGTGAACTGGCTCCCTGTTTAAAAAGTTTGAGGACCCCTGGTCTAGAGGGTCGGGATCCCCAGCAGAGCAGGGACCAGATCTCTTTTTGTCATCGGTGTCTTCCCAGTGCCTGGTACACAGTTGGTGCTCCATAAATGCTCATTGAGCAGCTGAATGAATGTTCTGGCACAGCCTCTAAAACATTAGTGGGCTTTTCTGGCTTGTAATGACAGTGGGGTTCTGGCATTTGGTGGCCCCCGAACTTCGGGGCAGTTCCTGGAAAGACCCTGACTCAGAAGGGCTGGTGTGGCGCAGCCTGGCCATCTCCTGGCTTGTTCTTCCTCGGACCTGTGTGAGCACAGCAGGCAGGAAGGAAGGCCAGGGTTTATTTTGATCCATGACCTGCTGCCCGCCCCCCCCCTCCCTGGTTGTTTGCAGTGTTTCTGGCAGAACAATGGGTCCGGGAGGAGGGGTGGGCCTGCAGCTGGGCTGGCCCAGGTGTGGCGGATCTGGGGACTGGCTGGAGGAGCTAGAAGTGTGGAGGCTGGGGAGGGAGGCTGCAGCTGCCTCCACTCCCACCCCTTTTCCTTCTGGCTTGGGGAGGGGGTGCTGCGGGGGCCCAGGTCCTTTCTAAAGACTGCAGATAGGCCCAACTCCCTCTAGAACCAGCACGCCTCACCTCAGGACCTACAGATGGGAAGGTCAAGGCCAGAGAGCCCCTGCCTGGGCTCACACAGCAACCAAAATAGGCAGAAGGAACTGGGCTCCAGGGCCCTTGGGGTCCAGAGCCTGGGCCTCATCCCTGGACTTGGAGAAAGTTCCTCTCTGAACCTCAGTTTGCCCATCTGTAAACTGGGGAGATTAGACCCAGGCCTTGGGAGTGCTCTCTCATTCCAATGTTTACAGGCATCCTTTCCCTGATACATTCCACAAACACGGGCCACCTGCTATGTACCAGGCCCTGGGCTGGCCACTGGAGACGCTCTGTGATCAACCCCTGCACGTGTGGTCAGCAAGGCGGACATGGAAGCCAAGGTCTCGGGGCCACAATGGAGGATGCCCAGGGCGTCGTGGGAGCCAAGGGGCACCTGGCCCAGCCTGGGACCTCTGGGAAGGCTTCTAGGAGTGGGTGACGGTGATGCTGAGACTTGAAGGATGAGCAGGAGTTTATAGAACGAGTAAAGGGAATGGAATAGAATGTTCTAGAGAAACTGGTGGGAGGGCATCTGGGAGGCGTAGGTACTTGTGCCCAGTGGCTAGCCTGACGCCGCTGCTGTCACAGAGGCCTTCTCATCCAGGTTGCTGGATGGCTTCGGGGTCCAGCCTCTTGCCCAGGGGACGGGCACAGCTGGTGGGCATTGGGTTGGCCATGAGCTTCTGCTCCAGGGCAGAGTTAGTTCTTATCTTTATAAATTGGGAAACTGAGGCACAGGGCAGTTATGTCTCTTGACCTAGTGGTCAGAGGGCTGATTTTGTCACGGGGGACAGCTCCCGACCCCCCAGGACTGGGGGTGACTTGTAGTGTCAGCTGGGAACGGTGGGGGGGCTGACGAGCAGCGGCGCTGGGGGAGCACTGTGTTCCTGTGTGGCCTTGGGCAGTGGCTCAGCCTCGGTGCTTGCTTTTGCAGAATGGGCAACCTGCCCACTGCCCGGTGGAATGACAAAACGGGCACATGTGCCGGCCAGGGCCTGCCACACGGTGCTGAGTCAGTGGTACCCTAGCTTAGGCCCCGGCCTGTGTAGCCCCGAGGTCTGGTGACTGGTGTAGGGGGCAGGGAAGGCTGCTCCAGGAATCCCTGTGCCCGCCCTAACCTCGGAGAGGGCGGCCAGGGGTTGGCCTTCTCCCGGGGTCTGAGCTCCCACAAAGACGGGCTTTGTAGGAGCCCTTGGGTGTGAGTGGGAGCCCACAGCACATTCCTGGTCTGGCCAGCCTGGGGCCAGGGTGGGGGTGGATTCTGACCAGGGCCTGGGGCTGGGGGTGGGTCTCGGGTTCCTCTTACTCACTCGGCAGATGTTTCTGGAATCTCCAAGGACACAGCGGGTAAGAAATCAGGCCCTTTGCCCCCACTGTGGCCTGGGGTGGGGCAGACCAGGGGTAGCAAAGCCAGGGGGAGCAGAGCAGTGATGGGGGAGCCTGGGGCGTGTGTGGCCCAGAGGAGGTGCCTCCCTGGGTTTGACTGTTCGGGGATAGCTTTCCGGGGGAGGTGGTATCCAGGCTGAGCTGAGGGATGAGGCTACAAGGGGGAGAGGCCGTGCTGAGGGGCAGGGCCTTGCGGGCTGTATAGGAGCCACCAGGAAAGGGGCAAGGCCCGGGGCGGGGGAACTGATGCTGGGCCTCTTTCCCCGGCAGGGCTAATGGACACCTTCAGCACCAAGAGCCTGGCCCTGCAGGCCCAGAAGAAGCTCCTGAGCAAGGTGGCATCCAAGGCGACCGTGGCCGTGTTCATTGACGACACGAGCAGCGAAGTGCTGGATGAGCTGTACCGCGCCACCAAGGAGTTCACGCGCAGCCGCAAGGAGGCCCAGAAGGTGCTCAAGAACCTCATCAAGGTGGCGGTGAAGCTGGGCGTCCTGCTCCGCAGCGGCCAGCTGGGCGGAGAGGAGCTGGTGCTCCTGCAGCGCTTCCGCCAGAGGGCGCGCCGCCTGGCCATGACGGCCGTCAGCTTCCACCAGGTGGACTTCACCTTCGACCGGCGTGTGCTGGCCACCGCCCTCCTCGAGTGCCGGGATCTGCTGCACCAGGCCGTGGGCCCGCACCTGACCGCCAAGTCCCACGGCCGCATCAACCACGTCTTCGGCCACTTTGCCAACTGCGACTTCCTGGCCATGCTCTACGGGCCGGCCGAACCCTACGTCTCCCACCTGCGCCGGATCTGTGAGGGGCTCACCAGGATGCTGGACGAGGACAGCATCTGACCCCATCCTGCGGGGCCTGGGGATCTGTGGGTTTATAGTTTATGACCCTCTTATCCCCAGTCTGATTCTAGCCAAACTCCCAGACAGATGACCTGCCCCCTTTCAAAGGTTGCTGAACGGTTTAAAGCAGCAGTTTTATGGACCCTTGTCACCTCTCCCACCTCATCTCTCTGGAGAGAGGAATTCAGCGTGGAAACTGGCACAGCCTGCGAGGCCAGTGGCCTCCCCACGCACCTCGAGACCGCTCTCTGCTCAGGCCCGTCTGTCCTGAACCGTGACAACCGATGGCACCCCTCAACTCACTGGATGCCATCTGACGGCTGGTGCTGCCCACTTCATGTTGTAACCTGGGCTTTCTAATTCCTTCAGAAAGGAGTCACACTGAACTGGAAGAAAGTAATGGGGTGAGCAGTGTCCCCCCCTTTGTGGAAGTTCTAACCCCCAGGACTTCGAGTGTGACCCATATTTGGAAAACAGGGTCGCTGCTGACATAATGGGTTAAGATCAGATCTCAGTGGCGCACAGTGGGCCCCTGACCCAGTGTGACCGGGACACTTCTAAAAGGGAGAAATTTGAACGAGAGGAGAATGCCATGTGAAGGTGGAGCAGACACTGGAGGGAAGTGCTACAAAACAAGGAACACCCAGGGTGGCAGCAGCCCCAGCCCTGGGAGAGAGGCGTGGAACCGACTGGCGGAAACCTGGACCTGAGACTTCTGGCCTCCATGACTGAGAGGAAACAAGCCTCTCCTTAAGCCGCCCAGCCCAGGAGTGAGCGCAGGGAGCCGGTGGATGGGTGAGGACACCTCAGTTTGCTTGGGATCCTAGCTCTGACTCCCACGGGGGAGGGGACAGTGCATTCTCCATACCGGGCACAAGGAAAAAGACATCTGAGACGCAGGCACATTTTCCATTGATCATTTCATGTTTGAAAAGCAAACACACTAACAAATGTTTTTCAGACCTCAGAAAGCAAAGCTCACAAATCTTGGCTTTGGGGACACCCAAAAGATGCAGTGATCCTCAGCTCAGGGCATGGACAGATATGTGGGTGTGGGAGTGCATTTGCACATTTTGTCAGCAGGGGGCATAGATTGCAAAACGGCTACAGGTCCCGCCGGGTCAGGAAGGCTATTCTGGGTGCCCAAGGGAGAGGGGGAATGACCTCCTGTGACTGTTTCACAGAACTGGGCCTAGTTCCTTCGGGGCAAAGGTTGCAGACGGGAAGCCTGCAGGCCGCATTGGTGAGAAGATGGGTTTGCTTGCCCCCAGCCTGTGTTTGAGCCATCTGGAATCAGTTGACAACATTTAAAACTGGGGAACTGCACGTGCCAATCCAGATGTGGAGCTTCTCTCTAAACCCCGGCTAAGCCTGCATTGCCTGCTGGTGAAGCTGCATAGAGGTTGCCCCTCTCTGCTTTGCCACAGTCTCCACCTCTCCCTTTTGCCTCTCCCTGGCCTGCTGTGCTGGCTGATAAGATTATGCCCCCAGATTCAGGTCAGCCTTTCTGTGGTTTGGTCTCTGCTTCCTTGAAGAAGCCAAAGCCTTTCACCGGGGAGCTGGCTGTTCCTACCTCCTACGTCACCGCTCCAAGGCCAACTTTCCCACTTACCTCTCCAGTCAAGAGACAGAGCTTCATATTCAAGAGCAAACGCGCATTTTGAGTAGTCTGAGAAGCCCCAGATGAAATTCTTTGCCCTCAGCTCTGCTGACTGAATTTATCAATATGCATAATGCTTGTACTTGTTCCTGGATGGGCTGTTCTGCCTCTTGACTCTTTATAAGTTTGGGATTTAATTTTGAAAAACCAAAGAGCACTACAGAAAAATTTAAATAAAAGCACACGTCTTCCACTGACATTCTGTGAAACTGACTTGAATTGCTTGGTGCCGAGTTTTCTCCTTTCTTGGGGTTTTTGCCTTTTAAAAAACAATTTTTCTTGAGCCCTTCCTGGCTGGTGTGGCTCAGTTAGTTGGGGCATCGTCCCATGCACTGAAGGATTGTGGGTTCAATTCTGGGTCAGGGCACATGCCTAGGTTGTGGGTTTGGTCCCTGGTTGGGGAGCATACGGGAGGCAACTGATCGATGTTTCTCACATTCATGTCCCTCCCTCCCTCCTTTCTTCCAAATCAATAGGCATGTCCTCGGGTGAGGATTGGAAGGGAAAAAAAATCTTTAAAAAGTATTTTTTCGATTCCAGTTGACATACAATATTATATTAGTTTCAGGTGTACTGCATAGCAGTTAGATATGTATGTAACTTATAGAGTGATCACTCTAATAAGTCTAGTACTCACCTGGCACCATACACAGTTATTACAATATTATGACTATACTAGAGGCCCGGTGCACGAATTCGTGCACAGGTGGGGTCCCTCTGGGTGGCTGCAGGGACCAGGCCAAAACCCGAAGTCCGACACTGCCTGCAGCTCCTGCCTGTCGCTCCCGCTCATCCTGGCCTCACTGTGCCTGCCGAGGGCTCTCGCCCAATCAGTCCCAATCAGGAGAGGCTCGCACTGCCGCGCTCACCAACCATGAGCCCTGCGTCTGGCGCCCTCCCAAGGGGAGTGGCCTGCGGGATCAGGCTGAAACAGGCTCTCCGACATCCCCTGAGGGGTCCCGTTTTGCAAGAGGTTGCAGGCCAAGCTGAGGGACCCCACTGATGCACGATCAGGCCTGGGAGGGACTGCTCCAGGGCATGTCCGGCCCATCTCACTCAGTTCAGATTGAACAGACCCCAGCAGCAAGCTAACCTATCAGTTGGAGTGTCTGTCCCCTGGTGGTCAGTGCATGTCATAGTGAGCGGTTGAGCAGCCTTAGCATATCATTAGCATATTACTAATATTACTTTGATTGGTTGTTTGGTTGTTCTGCCGTTTGGTCTATTTGCATATTACCCTTTTATTATATAGGATTATATAGGATTCCCTAGGCTGTATTTTATACCCCTGTGACTACTATAACTGGCAATTTGTATTTCTTTTTTTTAAAAATATATTTTATTGATTTTTTTACAGAGAGGAAGGGAGAGGAAGAGGGATAGCGAGTTAGAAACATCGATGAGAGAGAAACATCGATTCAGCTGCCTCTTGCACACCCCCTACTGGGGATGTGCCCGCAACCAGGTACATGCCCTTGACCGGAATCGAACCTGGGACCCTTGAGTCCGCAGGCCGACGCTCTATCCGCTGAGTCAAACCAGCTAGGGCCAATTTGTATTTCTTAATCCCTCCACCTTTTATACCTGGCCTCCCATCTCCTCCCATCTGCAGCCTTCAGTTTGTTCTCTGTATCTATGAGTTTGTTCATTTTGTGTTTTTTTTCTTTATGTATGTATGTATGTATTTATTTAGAGAAAGAAAGGGAGAGGGAAAGAAACATGGATGAGACAGAAACATCGATTGGTTGCCTCCCTCAACCTGGATATATGCCCTGACTGGGAATCGAACAGGAAACCTTTCAGTGCAAGGGACAATGCTCAATCAAGCCACAGCAACCAGGTCATTTTGTTTTTTATATTCCACATGTAAGTGAAATCATATGGTATTTGTCTGACTTAGCATAATTCCCTCTAGGTCCATCCATGTTGTTGTAAATAGTAAGATTTCATCCTTTTTCCATTGTGTATATCCATCACACCTTTATCCATTTGTCTACTGATCAGCTCTTAGGCTGCTTCCATATCTTGGCAACTGTAAATAATGCTTCAGTGAACATAGAGAAGTATATTATTATTTATTTTTTTTATTTTAGAGAGGGAGAGAGAGAAACATCAGTGATGAAAGAGAATCATTGGTTGGCTGCCTCCTGCACACCCCACACTGGGGATTGAGCCAGCAACCCAGGTACATGCCCTGACTGGGAATCAACTGTGACCTCCTGGTTCATAGGTCAATGCTTAACCAGTGAGCCACGCTGGCTGGGCAGCATATTATCTTTTTGAATTAAGTGTTTTTGTTTTCTTTGGATAAATACCCAGAAGTGCAATTGCTAGATGGTATGACTGCTCTCTTTTTAATCTTTTGAGGAAACTCCATACTGTTTTCCATAGTGGTTGCACCAATTTTCAATTCCATCAACAGTGCATGAGGGTTTCCTTTTCTCCACATCCTGGCCAACATTTGTCGTTTGTTGATTTATTGATGATAGCCATTCTGACAGGTGTGAGATGAGATCTCATTGTAGTTTTTTAAAAAAAACGTATGCTGCCAAAACCGGTTTGGCTCAGTCGATAGAGCGTCGGTCTGCAGACTGAAAGGTCCCAGGTTCGATTCCGGTCAAGGGCATGTACCTGGGTTGTGGGCACATCCCCAGTAGGAGATGTGCAGGAGGCAGCTGATCGATGTTTCTCTCTCATTGATGTTTCTAACTCTCTATCTCTCTCCCTTCCTCTCTGTAAAAAATCAATAAAATATATTTAAAAAATAAAAAAACATATGCTTTTTATTGATTTCAGGGAGGAAGGGAGAGGGAGAGAGAAACATCAACGATGAGAGAGAATTATCGATCGGCTGCCTCCTGCACGTCCCCTATTGGGGATGGAACCTGAAACCTGGACATGCACCCTGACTGGAATCGAACCAAGACTTGCTGGTTCGTAGGTCGACACTCAACCACTGAGCCACACCAGTTGGGCTCAGCTGAGTTTTGTGGGAGCTCCCTTGTAGGTAACTACCTGCCTTTAAGATTGTCTTCAACCTTTGGCATTTTAGTTGTTATGTGTCTTGGTGTGGCCTCTTTGAGACTCAGCACTTCCTGGCATTGTATGTCTGCTTCCTTTGCCAGGGTAGGGAAATTTTCCATCATTACTTCTTCAAATAGGTTTTCTTTTCCTTTTTAAATCCTTACCAGAGGATATTTTTCCATTGATTTCTAGAGAGAGTGGAAGGGAGGGAGAGACAAAAACATCGATTCGAGAGAGAGGGAGGGACACACATCAATTGGTTGCCTCCCTCACATGCCCTGACCAGGGCCAGGGATCAAGCCTGCAACCCAGGTACATGCCCTTGACTGGAATAGAACCTGGGACCCTTCAGTCAGCAGACCGACGCTCTATCACTGAGCCAAACTGGCTAGGGCTCAAATAGGTTTTCTATCCCTTGCTCTTTCTTCTTCTGGTACCCTTATGATGGAATGTTGGTATGCCTGAGGTTGTCCCAGAGGTCCTGAAACTACCTTCATTTAAAAAAAATTATTAAGAAAATATTTTTATTGATTTCAGAGAGGAGGGGAGAAGCAAAGAGAAACATCAACGATAAGAGAGAATCATTGATTGGCTGCCTCCTATATGCCCCCTACCAGGGATCAAGCCTGCAACCCAGGCATGTGCCCCTTCATTCTGCAGGCCGATGCTCTATCCACTGAGCCAAACCAGCTAGGGCAAACTACCTTCATTTAAAATTTTTTTCTTTTTGCTGTCCTAATTGGGTATTTTCCACTATCTTGTCTTCCAAATCGCTGACTTGATCCTCTGCTTCATCTAATCTGTTGTTGATTCCCCCTAGTGCAGTGATTTTTAACCTTTTTCATCTCATGGCACTAATTACTAAATTCTGTGGCACACCTCTTCGATGGCTGTTCTGAGAAGTTATTCTTCACGCTCATGACCCCGATCTGACACTGTCTGACTGCAGGGCCCGCCGGGGGTGTGGACAGAGGAGAGCCTTGCTCTGCTTCTTCCAGGTGAGGCTTCGGACAGGACCCCAAATGCTCCCAGCCCACTGCTGCTCTGGCAGGTGGGGCTTAGCAGTGTCCAGGCCCTCAGGTCGGCACAGGGGAGTGAAAGGTAGAGAGAGGCCTCCGTTGATCCAACATGGTGATTCCAATTAGGAGGGACCCCGATTCATAGCCACACGGTTTCTTTTCCTTGTTTGCTCGTGAAGACACAGAAGTTAGGCTCAGGTCAGGCTCCCAGCCCCCCCACAGCTGGGAGACCAGGGCACCTCTGATTTGGGTTTCATTTATTTTTGTTTGCCTGTGATTTTTTTTTTTAAGTCATCCTACTACAAACTGGCTTTAGAAAACTAAGCAAAGCCAACACCTGGGTCAAAAGAGCAGGTCGGCCCTGGAGTGCTCACCCCCCACCAGGGCCCTGTGTGACCTGCTGGGTGTGGCGGGTCTGCCTGACGTGTTCAGGGAGTTGCAGTGCCCGGGCCTAGGAGCAGGCTCACGCTGCCTCCCTCAGATCTCGCTGCTTTTGTCCCTAGAGAAACGCTGTGCCTCAAACTCCGTGTCTTGGGAGACACAGCCCACCTGTTTCCAACAGAGAAGGGGAGTGAGGGCAGCCAGCCTCCTTCTGTTGTCACCCCTGGGCCCTTGCCCCTCACGCCCTGCCAGGCGGGCACCAGCACCAGACACCCAGTCCATGCAGTTCCTTTTAAACTCTTATTTATTTAAATACAAAAGGACATTTCACTTCTTCCCAGCTAGTCTGGAAGGTGGTCTCCTGGGGAAGTTGTAAGAAAACAGTCAACCTGAGGTCAGAGGGCAGCAGGACTACTCTTCCCCGGAGCATCCGGAGTCTGGCCTGATCCCAAGGGAGACATGCTGGCTTTAGAAAGCTGCGGCCCCCCACCTGTGCTGATGCCTCTCCTGGTACGACAAGCAGCAGCGGGCTCAGATCCACACTCTGTGTTCAGAAGAGCGGGGGCAGGGTGTGTGTGGTGGTGGTGCTGGGGAGATGGGGCCTGGGAGGGGGGGCACAGCACCGCTCAACCTCCTGGCCCCCTGGACTTTGTCCCACCCTGGAACCCGTCTGAGGAGGGCAACATCAGCCAGGCAGAAAACCAACAGTGCCCCCTAGAAAGCCAAACATGTGCCGGATCTCACAGGGCACCGCCCTTTCAGCAGAGATGAGAGGAAGCCGCCCTCAAGGGGGCTGCTGGTCACAGCTCACTGCGTGACGCCTTGGCCACGATCACCAGCTTGGACAGCTCAGCCTTGAATGCCCCGGGCCTGTGGGACACTGCAAAATAAGAAATGCATGGTAGGGCCCTTGAGACTGCCCACATGCTCTTGGGTCAGGGTAGGGCCCGGTGGGGACTGGCAGAGCAGGGGAGCAGTCCCCAAAGCTAACTGCATGTGGAAAGAACCCCAGCCCGGAGAGTCTTATGGGTGAGAGACAGAAAAAACGTGAAGAGGTTGGTGGGCCTTTCCTGGGGGCGGTGGGAGTCCACAGGGAAGTTCAAGGTGTGGAATTATGGTCATTGGGCCACACTGCAAATGAATGGGTGGGGCCAGGCTGTATCACCTCCTGTTCACACTGGCAAACTTGTTCTAGGACCACATGATGCTTTACAGCAGGGCCAGGGAATCTGCAAACGCATCCGCCACACCTAGCCAGCCCCTGACTCCCTGTGCAATTCTGTGTGCCCTCGGGCTCAGGGTCTGCCCGAAACCTAACATCCTCTGTCCTTGGCCTCTACCCTGAAGGTCCCCACGTCCTCAAGGGCCTGCAAGTGGGGCTCCATCTAGGCTCAGGCTCCTCCTCCCTAAAGCACTGCCATGCCATCTTCTTCCCAGGGTTTCGTGCCTAATGACATCCATAGCCACATGGGTTCCTTCACCTCATCTTTCCCCTGAAACCCAGGACCCTCAGGGCATCCCCCCCCACCCCTCCCCAGCTAGCTCCCATGTCCATTATCCTAACCACTCATTTGTCCACCCTTGCTCTGGAACGCCAAGCCCCAACTTCAGAGCTCCCCACCTCTTTCTGTTCAGCAACTGCCCTTTGTGGCTAAACATGGCTCAGAGGACTGGGGTGGGTGGCTTTCAGGAGGTCCCAATCTTTTTTTTTGTTTTGTTAATCCTCACTCGAGAGAGAGAGGGGGGCGAAGACAGAGAAACATCGATTGGTTGCCTCCTGCATATGCTCCAACCAGGGCTGAGGATGCAACCTGCAACCCAGGTACATGCCCTTGATCAGGAATCAAACCTGTGACCCTTTGGTGTGCAGGCCAACACTCTAACCACTGAGAACACCGGCCAGGGCTGGAGGTCCCAATCTTGAAGCTGTTCCTGGTCACAGAGCCCAGGACAGCCAGGCCGTGTGGAGGTCACAGCTCTCCCATGGACCACGAGCTATCAGTCAGGGATTGGCACAGTGTGACCCACCACTCTTGAGCTAAGGGCATTTTAACAAAAATCTAAAGAAAATGGTATTTTGTGACACGGGAAGTGACGTGACATTCACATTTCCAAGCTCATAAAGTATTAAAGTTTTGTTAAAACGTAGCCACATCCATTCACTGACACGTGGCTGCCCTTTGCCCGATGGGGGCAGGTTGAGCAGTTGCAACAGAGGCCATCGGTCCCACAAAACTGAAAATGTTTACGGTGGGGCCCTTTACAGGAACGGTTACGGATGCCTGGCCTGCAGCCCGGATGTGCCCTGCAACTGTCGTCCCTCCCCGCTTGGCCCCGAGGGCCCTCTGTTGTCACCTCCCACCTCCCCCAGTATCTGGGTTCCATGTCCACAATCCACCCTTACACACCTGCTGTTTTGGTCACTTCAAATTCCTCATTTTTCAGGGGAACGTCACTCTCTCTTTCAAACGCAGCTTTAGACTGAAAGGGAAAAAGTGGAAACTTTCCTAATCAGGAAAGAACACGATTTGGTTTGCTTTCCCAAGAGGCACAGACTAAGACCCCGTGCGTTCACTGAAGAGCCGGTGACACTTTTCTGAGCACATAGAGAACCCAGGAGAAGTGGCTGCTAATCTACTTAAGAGATTGTCAACTGGCTTCAAACTTCGTGCCTTCACTGCAAATCCTCGTAAGAAGGTATTTAATTCAATTTTTCCTTAATTTATGAAAATGGGACAAGCACAGCAGTCTCTTGAATGTAATTTTTAAAAATTAGAACTGTGCTCTCAAATGAGCTAAAAGAGAGTTTTAAAGGGACCCTGGAGAGTCATTAGTTCAAAGGTGTGTGTCTGATGTGTCACCTTGGAGCAGCCATGTCTGCAGTTGTGCACTGACTGTCTCTAGGTGCTGCTGTGCAGTGTTCTGTGCGTGTGATAAAAGCCCATCCTGAACGGGTTCTTCTCCTTGATGCCCTGGGTGGCCCTGACTCAATCACTGTGCGCGATCTTCGGAGCAGAGCGGTGGCTTCCCTCAAGAAACCACACCCAGCCCTGCCTCCAGCCTGCCTGGCCTCTGGACTCCAGAGCTGCTTGGTCAGTCCCTGTGGCAGAAGCCGCTTCCTGGCAAACACTCTCTACCTGGCTGCCGGTCTCCTGCTGGTTCTGCTCTTGGCTGACCCTGAACTGGTGAGGGTGGTGGGAACATGGCAGGCTCTCAGTGTGGCGGCCTCTGGAAAGGGCTGTGGGGTCAGGCGTGCGCAGAAGGCTCTGCCCAGGCTGTGAACCACAGGTCTCTGGGGCCAAGGATGTGACACCCACACACATACCGTGAGCCACCCGCCTGCCTCAGGGCCACTGCCACCCTTGCGGTCCCTCTTCGTGTCCCAGAGCTGAGCTTCCAGGCAACCCTGCCCTCTAGCTTCCTGCTGGCCTTTCCAATGGGGGCCCCAGCAGGAGACTGGCAGGCAGTAGGAGGGTGACGCCGGGGTGTCCACTTCCTGTTGTCTCTGGAGGTCAGCAGGTCCTGCTTTGGGCACCACCACCGCCTCTTCCCCTGCGCCTCCAAACCTGGGGTCGGCAGTGTCCCACGTTCTTCCAAGTTATGTCACCTCCTCATCCTGCCTGTCTCCCAGGGGACACCTCAGGCACCCACCCCAAGGGCACAGCGATACTCACGTAGGCCATGCCGTACTCGATCTCCGCACCTCGCACCTCTGCCTTGAACTGTGTGAAGTACAGGTAGGACTTGCCCTGGGGCCTGCAGAGAAAGGTCAGGCGAGGGATCAGCCCAGGGTCACGTGTTTCCAAGCACTGCTGACTGGGAAGTGTGGATGGGGCCCCTCAACATCATTCCCTTTCCTTTTCCAGAACATTCTTCTGGCTGGTTTACTGACAAGCCTCTTTCCCCTTCTGAAGGCAAGCTGTTCTAGGGCAGGGACCCTCATGCTCTTTCACCAAATGCTTTTTATCGAGTGCCAACAATATCCAGGTATTGCATGGGGGCCACAGCAACATCCTGGAGGGTGAGAAATAGAGGAGTGAACTAGGAAGCAGGGGGGAGGGCTGGCCCAGGCAGAGGAAATGGTTGCTGCAAAGGGCCCTCAGAGGGTGCAAGTGGGGCAATTAATAAACATGAGGTCAGTATGGCCAGAGCAGAGAGAGGAGCCAAGGGAGGAGGACTGGTGCCCTAGCCGGTTTTGCTCAGTGGATCATGTGTCAGCCCGTGGACTGAAGGGTTCCGGGTTCGATTCCGGTCAAGGGCACATACCTCAGTTGCAGGCCCGATCCCTGGCCCTGGTCAGGGCATGTGTGGGAGGCAACTGATCGATGTGATCTCTGACATCGATGTTCCTCTCTCTCTCTCTCCCATCTCTCTAAAAATCAATAGAAAAATATTGGGTGAGGATTAACACAAGAAAAGAGAGGAGGACAGGTGCCAACAAGGGGGTGATGATGTCTGCAGTATGAAGAGCTCCAACCGGCCATTGTGTGAAAAGCAGACGTAATGGGGTGGGGAACAGAGAAGGCAGCAGGGAGGCCAGGGAGAAGGTGTTAGCGACGGGGTGGGAGGGGAGGTGGAAGGGATAAAGAGGTGGCACCCAGAGAGTCTCCCAGATTCTCAAAACCTCTGCATGGATGGAGGGTCAGTCCATGTCTAAATCTGGAGGCTGAGCAGGTGGCCCCACGGTGAGCAGGTGTCGGGCTCAGTGAGTCCTTGGGCCTGCAGGGCCTGGGTCTGTGCCCCCCGAGGGCTGGTAGCTCACATACCCTGTGAGAGGCAGCGATGTGCACACGGTAGAATGCACCCTGTAACAAGCCTTCCCTGTAATGAGGGGGGTCCCTGGCTCCTTCCTTGTGATACTTCTCTCTGAGGCCAGGAGATGTGGCACAGGCAGGGTATGACCTGTGAGGATGCTGGGCGTCTGGCCCCTGGGGCCGTGCAGCAGAAAGGCAAAAATCTTCCCAATAGCACTTAGTAAGTACCTGCTGCTTGCTTAGCACTGAGACTGTGGGATGACACCTGCAAGTGTGATTAAAACGTGCTGTGTCGCCCTGGCTGGGTGGCTCAGTTGGTTGGAGCATCATCCTGTACACCAAAAAAAGGTTGTAGGTTCAATCCCTGATCGGGGCACGTATGGGAGGCAAATAATCAATATTCCTCTCTCTCCCCCCCCTCTAAAAATCAAAGAACATATCATCGGGTGAGGATTTAAAAAATGCATTAAGCCTGGCCAGTGTTGCTCAGTGGTTGAGCATTGACCCATATGCCAAGAGGTCCCTGGTTCTATTCCTGGTCAGGGCACATGCCCGGGTTGCAGGCTCGATCCCCATTAGGGGGCATACAGGAGGCAGCTGACTGATGATACATCATGTTTCTATCTGACCCTCTCCTTTCCTCTCTCTAAAAATCAATAAAAACATTTAAAAATGCATTTAAAAAAGTGTCGTGTCCTTATTGTATACCTCAAACTTATTTTTTATTAACCAATGTCACCCCAATAAATTCAATAAAGAAAAAAATGCGCCACTTCCTTTCATTAATGGCGAGTCCCTGCTCTCCCACTGTGTCCAATTTGTTGATCTGTCCCCTGTGTGGACCCCGGTCTACTGAGGGTGAAGCCACAGCTTGGACTTTCTGTCGGGCACACAACAAATGCTCGAGAACTTGGCTCTGCTTAAGTCGCAGCGGTTCTCAACCTGTGGGTCGCGAGCAATGAAAATACATCCTGCATATGAGATATTTACATTACGATTCATAACAGTAGCAAAATTACAGTTATGAAGTAGCAACGAAAATAATGTTATGGTTGGGGGTCACCACAACATGAGGAACTGTATTAAAGGGTCGCGCCATTAGGAAGGTTGAGAACCACTGGTAAGGTGACACATACGAGGCAGAAGAGCCCAGCACAGAAGGGACACGATTCCATGAAGTCCCATCACCCTCGTCCCCACACAGGGCCACGCACTCCCTTTCCTCCATCCCTTCCCCGGCTTACCACTCCCTCAAGGAGGCACCAGCAGAGGGGTAACAAGAAGGGTGAACAAGACATCAGTCCCTGGCAGGGAGGCGGAGCCCATGACCATGAGTATGACGGAGGGTGACAGTGGCAGGTGAGCATCTGGGGAGCCTGACCCCTCTCTCTGGTGCTGTGGCTACTGCCTGGACTGCAGTTCTGCAATCCCCACACCTCCTCTTGGCCTCAGTGTCAGTGCGCTTCCCTGGGGAGCTCTCCGGTCCCTGCCAACCAATGTCCCACTCTGGTGGGGGATGCTGACAACAGGGGAGCTGTGCATGTGGGGAGGGGCAAGAAGATACATCAAAATCTCTCTGCTTTCTGCTCAATTTTGCCGTGAACCTAAAACTGCTCTAAAAAATATGTCTATTAAGAAAAATAAAAACAAAAAAGAAGGTAAGAGAGTACATTCATGCCTGCTGGCAGAAGCATAAAGAAGTCCTCCCTCTGTGGCACTCCGTGTGCCACTCTAGGGGTGCAGGACCCTATTGGAGTGTCTGCCCCTCTCTTTCCCGGCTGCCCAGAGCAGCAGTCCACTCACCGCCCAGGACACCCCACTGCTGAGGCCCACAGCTCACCTCCAGATGGTGCAGGTGAAGTGCTGGTGGTCTTCGCTGGTCCCCAGGCTCATCTGCCACTTCTGGGGAGAGGAGGAAGACATGGGTCAGTCCGGAACACACAGCCTGGCGAGCGCAGGCTAGCTGAGAGCTGCCCGTCTGCTTCCAGTTCTGCAAAGTGAGTGAACCTTTCCTGGACCTCCCGCTGGAGCTTGGCTTCCAGGTGCTCCCACACTCTGCTCAGGGGCAGTGAAACTGCTCTACATGATACTGCAATAGGGATACACGTCATTATACATCTGATCACACCCACAAAATGCACAGCAAGAGTAAGCCCTAACGTCAACTATGAACTTGGGGTGACAATGATATGTCAATGTAGGTTCACTATGCTGGTGGGGGATGCTGACAACAGGAGAGCCTGTGCATGTGGGGAGGGGCAAGAAGATACATTAAAATCTCTATGCCTTCTGCTCAATTTTGCTGTGAACCTAAACCTGCCCTAAAAAAGAATGTCTATTAAGAAAAAAGAAAAGAAAAAAAGGAAAGATAATACATTCATGCCTGCTTGCAGAGGCATAAAGTTCTCAGAAAAGACACAAGATTTTAATAATTGTGGATACCTGTAGGATGTGGGCAGGAACTAGACTAGTAGAAGACACTGTCAACCTTTTATATGTTTTTCTTTTTGGATGATGTGAATGTATTAGCCATTTAAAAATTAAAATTTTAGCCCGGCCAGAGTGGCTCAGTGGTTGAGCACCAATCTATGAACCAGAAGGTCACGGTTCGATTCCCAGTCAGGGCACATGCCTGGGTTGCAGGCTCAATCCCCAGTGTGGGGTGTGCAAGAGGCAGCCGATCAATGATTCTCTCTTATCATTGATGTTTCTATCTCTCTCTTTTCCTCTCCCTTCCTCTCTGAAATCAGTAAAAGTATATATTTAAAAAAATTAAAAATTTAAACTGGTTCCAAAACACCCCACTACCTATGTATTCTAATTTTTATGGCCTCTGGAAATCTGGCCAAAAGGAAATGGAAAACCTGCTCTTATGTTCCAGGCTGCCTAAGGCACTTTCACCATTTGTTAGTAAATGAGTTTACAGTCCCTCCCAAGAGTAATAATGGACTCAGATTACTGGTACTCTCCATTTAACATCAAAGCTTTTTCATTAATGGGAACAAGGCCATTTTTATGTTAATTAAATGGGAGTAAATGGTCACTTAGATGCCTTTTGCCTGGAGCACCCATGTAGGAACAAATTACTAGTTTACACATACTGTACAATTCACCCTTTTCAAGTGTGTAATTCAAAAAGCAGGTCCAAGATGGCGGTGTAGGTGGACACAGAGCTCATCCCCTCCTAGAGCACATGAAATACTTAGTGCACTTCCTCCTGAGAGACAGCTGTGAGCCAATTATACAGCTTCTGCACAACCAAGACACAGAAACCTCACAGAGAAGGCTGAGAAAGCTCTCTGGGAGCTGAGAAGCCCAGACCAGAGGAACCAGTGAGCGCCATCTACACTAATAAAAGAGAAACATGGTAATTAGCATACGACCGCTACCCTTCCCATTGGCTAATCAGCATATCCTTATGCAAATTAACTGTCAGCCAAGACGGTGGCCAGCAGCCATGCACTGAAGCGAGCAGGAAGGCTTGCTTGTTCCAGTGACTGCAGACTCCAACGTTCCCTGCCTAACTTGCTGGCCTCTCAGCTGCAACTCTAAGCAACTATGTACTATGTTGCAAATAAGAAGCTAAACAAAACCCCAGAAACCGGCTTTCAGTCAGCCCCGGACCGCAACATTGTATCAATGTTTTCAGCAGCGAGGCCTCAGAGCTAAAGCTGGCCCAGAATAAAAAAAAAAAAAAGAAAACAAGGAGCGGTTGGGAGCTTTTAGTCACCTGCCAGCCGGAAAACAGCCCTCAGCCCCTCAGCCAGCCTGGCCAGGCACCCCAGTGGGGACCCCCACCCTGATCCAGGACACCCTTCAGGGCAAACCAGCCGGCCCCTACCCGTGCACCAGGCCTCTATCCTATATAGTAAAAGGGTAATATGCCTCCTGGCACCAGGATCAGCGGAGCAGCGAGGCTCCCGGCACCGGGATCAGCGTGACAGGGGGCAGCGCCCAAACCCCCTGATCACCCTGCGGCTCTGTGTGTGACAGGGGGCGGGGCCACAACCTCCCTATCCGCCCTGCTCTGTTCCTGACAGGTGAAGGCGCCCCAACCCCCTGATCAGCCCTGCTCTGTGCCGGATAGGGGGGAGCTCCCCAATCCCGATTGCCCTGCGGCTGTGTGTGTGAGAGGGTGCGGCACCCCAATGCCCCCCCCCACCCACGGGCCCTGCTCTGTGTGTGACAGGGTAGAGCCATAACCTCTCCATCAGCCCTGCCCTGAGTGTGACAGTGGCGGCGCCCCAACCCCCTGATCGGCCCTGCTCTGTGCGTGACAGGGGGTGGCGCCGCAACCTCCCCATCGACCCTGCCTTGAGTGTGACAGGGGGCGGTGCCCCAACCCCCCAATCGGCCCTACCCTGAGCGTGACTGAGGGTGGCATCGCAACCTCCCAATCCGCCCTGCTCTGTGCATGATGGGGCGGTGCCCCAACTCCCCAATCAGCCCTGCTCTGAGCCTGACCAGGGGCTGCACTTAGGGAATGGGCCTGCCCTCTGCCACCTGGGAGCAGGCCTAAGCCAGCAGGTCGTTATCTCCCGAGGGGTCCCAGACTACGAGAGGGCAGAGGCCGGGCTGGGGGACCCCCACCCCCCAGTGCACAAATTTTTGTGCACCAGGCCTCTAGTTATTTATGTTTCCCCTCCCCATCCAGGTTCTCTGGCCAAACTGTAGGGTGCTGTAGCAGGTCCTCAGCCAGTTCCAGCTAGACCCAGCAGGAAGAGGAGGGTGCCATAGCATGCATACAAGGGGCCCCTCCACCTGAGGTTGACCCAGCAGGTATGACAGGGTGTCCCACTGGGCTGTGTGTGCACATGGAGCCCCCTCCCCCGGTGAAAGTGCAAAGCTAGCAAAATATTGCAGTACCGGCCTACAGGGCTACCCTGGCCAGAATAAGTACAGAGGTAGTGAAGTGCTACTGTGTGCTCACAGGGGCCTCCCCACCCAATGAAGATTCGGAGTTAGCAAAATGTTGGGGTACCCACACAGGGCTCACGTGGAGTGAGTGGGGCAGTGCTGTGTACGTGGGGGTGCCCCACCCAGAGAAGGTCCAGAACTAGCAACGTGCAGCTGCGTACTCACACAAGGCTGCCTCACGAGGATGTGGTATGTATACACTATGGAATATTACTCAGCACTAAAAAGAAATGAAATCTTTCCGCTTGCAACAATAAGGATGGACCTAGAGTGTAATTGTGCTAAGTGAAATAAGTCAGAAAGAGAAAGACAAACACCACATGGTTTCACTTATATGTGCAATCTAAAAAAACAAAACAAATGAATAAAAAAACAAAACAGAAACAGACCCAGAGACATAGAGAACCAGCTGATGGTTATCAAAGTGGGGGGGATGAGGTACATGGGGGTAAGGAAGCCTGGGTATGGTGGGGCTGCTCCTTTGCTCTCTCACAAGCAAAATCAAGGGGAAGGTCAGACCGTATTCCCATTGGAGTTTGGGGCCTTCTTCCAACTCTACTCGTGGTGGCAGAATCAGTTCTTTGTGATTGTAGGACTGAAGCCCTTGTGTCCTTGCTGCCAGCAGAGGCCGCTCTCACCGTCTAAAGCAGCAGTCGTCAACCGGTGGTCCTGGTCCTCGGACCACTGGTGGTCCCTGAGGTCCGAAAGGTTGGCGACCGCTGGTGCTTAGAATCTATTTCACTTCCTCTTTTGCCATCAAGTGGAGAAAATGGCCAGCAAGGAAAGGGGGCCCTCAGCCTTACATTGTAAAGAACTGAATTCTGACAACAAATCGAGCCTGGAAGATGGAAGCCCAGGCGGCCTGACGCCTCGATTTTAGCTTACGAAGCACCCCCCTGACCACCAGGACTTCTGACCTCCAGAACGGAAGGATGATAAACGGGTGTTGTTTTAAGCTGCTAAGTTCATGGTGATTTGTTAGTCAGCACAGAAAACAGATGCGACACCTCTAATGGAGCCTCTTGGGAATGGCAGATTCACATCTCATGTCCCTCCTGCTGTCCCGACATCCATTCACTCTGTGGAATCACGAGTGGAACTGCCACCACTATTTAACGTGAGCACTCTCGCGTTTACTGGTTAAGAAGAATTCCATGAGTGTAAGTTAACCACCCGTGACAACCCCATTGTCCCGGGAGAGCATCTCCGTATGACAACATGGCATTTTGTACAACTCACCTCGTTGGTCCCTCCTTGAGAAGCATAGGTGAAGACACACGTATACTTGTCCTAGAAAACGGAATGGAAAGGAAGGCTCGATAGGGTGTAATCCTCAGTTCTGAAGGGGCAGGATCCTGGGATGTCTGAGAGGATCCTGCTTTTAAAAACCTACACCGAAGGGGAAGGAGGCAGAGGCAGACTCCGCTGGCGGGGGTCCCAGAAGCCAGCCCTGCAAGCAAGGCCGCCCGGTGACTGACAACCCAGAAGTCCCCTTCCTGCCTCCCTACTAGTGAGCGCCTGGGTCGGGACAAACCCACGTGGCTTCCTGGGAATACAGAACGGGGAGGAGGAGGCCACCCCCTCTAACGCCCACCCCTCGAGGAGCTAGGGCTCTGGGACACCTGCAGGCCCGCTTTGGACGCACAAACGCCTGGGGGCCGTATCTGCGCTGCTGTGGCTCTCGGACAGGTGCAAACCTCTCTGAGCCTCTGCTCCTTCCTCTGCAAAACAGGCCTGACACAGAGAGCACCCGGCACAGCACCAGGCTGTAGGCGAGCATTCCACAAACAGCTGCAATCGATACTCTCACAGAGGCGGAGGAGGAGGAGGATGAAGAGGCAGCGACTTCTCCAACCAGCTGGGGACAGGGCTGGGCTAGACGTCGGCCTGCGGCCCCAGGAAAGGAGGGCCTGGCCTCACCCTTCAGTGACACGCAAGATGGGGACCTTGTGCAACGGCAGGAAGAGCAGCGTCTGTCCACTTCCCAGTCACAGCTGCAAGGGGACCGACCTTCTGCGCGACCCGGAGCCGCGCACCCGTCAGGCTCCAGCTCCCCTCGCCCCACCCGGGTCCGCCCCGCCTGCAAGGGCTGGGAGCTCGCCTGGGGCTGGGCCTGGGGCTGGGCATGGGAGGGGAGGCAAGGACTGAGGGCAGAACCCGGCGACTGTGCCCCAAGTCCGCACTCATACTGAGGCCGCACCCCCGAAGTCCGCGCCTTCTCCTCAGGCAGCAGCCCCTCCCCAGAACCCGTCCCCGCGGGCACTTGGCTCAAGCCTCCGGCGCAGCGGCGGCAGTTACCCCAGGGCCCACGTTCTGGGAGAAGGTGTGCACGACGCCGCCGGGCCGCACGTCGAACGCCACCGTCGTGGGCTCGGACACCGCTTCTGCGGGCCTCAGCGCCACGGCCGCCAGGAGCAGCGCAGCCCACAAGCTCGCACCGTCGCCGCCGTTCCTCCTTCCGCTGGGCGCCGCCATCTTGCGATCGGGCCCGCGGGGCCTGGACGGCGGACGGGGCGCGGCGAGGGACACGTTGGGCGTCCCCCGGAGGCCACGTCAGCGGCGGCGCGGTCACGTGACCAGGAGCGCCCTGCCCCGCTCTGGCCGCCATCTTGGGGCGGGGCTTGGGGGCGGGGCGGGGCTTGGGCGTGCAGGGAGGGCCGGCGCGCTGAGTGGTCTTGGTTCGGTTCCGTCAGCCCTCACTAAACGCAGCTCTTCCAGTTAGTGACGGTACAAGGAAGGAGGGAAAGAAAAGGGAGCCACTAAAGTTTAAACTAGTGAACGTAAGCTGCGTGAGGGAGATGGAAGATGACCACTGGGAAAATACCTCATAATCGTTGCAGCCAAGATCCCTTGATGGATACTAAAAATGGGTGGTGGAAAGTTATGAGAAACAGGATTTTTGCATAAACTCAAAGTATTTTCCCCCAAGATACTCATTAATGACAACAAGAAAAAGAGTAATTTTACAATAGAGACACCACCTTAGCCCCGTGATCAAAGTTAACATCACCAAAAATGAGACTGCAGCGTCATGGAGCCCCCCGGGACGCACCTCTGGATTCCTGCCCCAAATGCTGGATTGCAATATATATTAATAAAAGGGTAATATGCTAATTAGACTGGACATCTTCCCGACATCCTTCCAGACAAAGCATGGTGGTGGGGGGCCAAGGCAGAGGCAGTTAGAGGCGATCAGGCCAGCAGGGAAGGGCAGTTAGGGGGTAATCAGGCCGGCAGACAGAGGTGGTTAGGGGCAATCAGGCGGCAGGAAGGCAAGCGGTTAGGAGCCAGTGGTCCCAGATTGTGAGAGGGTGCAGGCCGGGCTGAGGGACACCCCCCTTGCACAAATTTTGTGCACCGGGCCTCTAGTCTAATTATAAGCAACCATCAGACGAACCTCAGTTGAGGGATGTTTTCAAGATAACCAGCAGTTAGAATGTCATGGAAGACAAAGCTGAGGAACCGTCACAGAGTAAGGAGATCCGGACCCTAAGCTGCAATGCGAGGGTCCTGGCTCGGGTCCTTGTCTGAATTCCGGCTGCTGTAAAAATACCAGAGATTCGGGGGCAAAAACACATTTCTTTTCACCTTCCCGAGGTCGGGAGGGCGGATCCAGCTCCAGCGCTTTTCACGTCCTGGTTCGCAGGCTGTGCCCTCGGCCTGTCCTCAGTGGAAGGGGCCCAGCCTCCGGGCCTTTGGTGTGAGGGCTCTGATCCCAGTCCTGGGGCCCCACCCCATGGCCTCATCACCCCAACCTCCCCGTCTAATAGTCACATTGGAGGTTAGGCTTCAACTCGAATTCGGCGAGACACAGATATTCAACCCATAACAGTCCTGGACCAGAAAAATGACTTCACAGGAGAAATGCTGAAATTCAAATAAAGTCTGTCTGTGTCTGTGTCTGTGTCTGTGTCTGTGTCTGTGTCTGTGTCTATAATAGGATTGTGTTGATGTTCATTTCCTGGCTTCAATACCTGGCCTGTGCCATGTTAACATTGGGGGAAGATGAGCAAGGGACATGAGAGAATTCTATTTCAAAATAAAAAATCTAAGAGAAAATAATCCTCACCTCAGGAGTTGCCAGGAGGATTGATGGAGGGACTGCAGGCGAGAACTCTAAATTCTCGGTGCTGCTAGCACTAGATGCCAATGAAGAAATCCCAGATTTTCAACTACAGGAGGAATCATTGTGTGTGGGTGTGGGGGGAAGGGGCACAAATTGCTTAGGATTTCAAGAAACCCCGATGGCCAGGAGTGTCCAGAATTAAGCCTCTTTTCCTGGTTCTTCCTGACTTGAAAGAACAGAATGAAGAGAGAAAATGTCACAGGTAACCCTTAGGCTGGGCTGTGTTACACTCAAATCTCTACTGCAACCCCCCCTCCCCCCAGGATGAAGGTCAGTCTCGGGAGGTCAGGAGGCTCCTATAGAGGCCGATGGCTCCCAGATAACCTTGACTTCAGAATTCACGCCCCTTGGCAGGGGCAGCCGGCTCTCAATGGAGATACCTGCTTGAGTTAAGAAATTTCCTCCTGGCTTCATTGGAAATTGGTTCTGCTGTCCTGTTTTTGGTGTTTTACACAGCATGGTTCCATTCATGTCTTTCCTATTCCCACCTGCCTCTGACCTTCAGCTTGTCACTATGGAGAATTTAATTAGTGACCAAGAGCTGTTGTTAACAACACATTGTGTTTCAATTATGAGCTGACTGGGTATCCTACTAAAGAGAGGTAGGTGTGTGTGTGTGTTTAGAAAGACTGAGCCCCAACCCTCTTGTTTTTCCTTTTTGCCTCAAAACACACATACACAACACACACACTAAGGGAGTTTAAAGGAAAAGCCATCATTCCAAAGATCCTGCTTTCTAGTCATGACGTGAAACCCAGCAGTTTTAAAAGAAACAACAGGCCCTAACCGGTTTGGCTCACTGGCTAGAGAGCGTCGGCCTGGGGACTGAAGAGTCCTGGGTTCGATTCCGGTCAGGGGCATGTACCTTGGTTGCAGGTACATCCCCAGTAGGGGGTGTGCAGGAGGCAGCCGGTTGATGTTTCTCTCTCATTGATGTTTCTAACTCTCTATTCCTCTGCTTTCCTCTCTGTAAAAAATCAATAAAATATATTAAAAAAATAAAAGAAACAACAGATGGCACAGCCATCAGGGACTTCTCCGTCAGGACACCACACACTGGGTGGGGGTGGGTGTGAGGGGGTCACACGAACAACTCTTGTTTCGACTGCGGTGCTGGTTACAGGAATCTGTTCAGATGACAGAGTGGAAGAGAACCACACAAAGAAACGAGTGCATGTGAAAGCTGTTAAAATGTGAATAAAGTTTAGTTCAGTGGTCGGCAAACCGCGGCTCACGAGCCACATGCAGCTCTTTGGCCCCTTGAGTGTGGCTCTTTCACAAAATACCATGTGCAGTTGTGCATGTACAGTGTGACTGAAACTTCGTGGCCCATGCGCAGAAGTCGGTATTTTGTGGAAGAGCCACAATCAAGGAGCCAAAGCGCCATATGTGGCTCGCGAGCCGCAGTTTGCCGACCACTGGAATTGCATTGTACTGTCAATTTCCTGGTTTGACAATGTACTATGGTTAAGATGTAAGATGTAATCTGGGGGATGGGTACATGGGACTGTCTGTACCATTTTTGCAACTTCCTAGATACTATTTGTTTAAAATGTTTTTTAATTTCAGAGGGAGAAAGGGATAGAAACATCAATGAGAATTACTGATCGGCTGCCTCCTGCACACCCCTGACTGGGGATCGAGCCTGCAACCCAGGTATGTGCCCTGCTGAGGAATCAAACCGTGACTTCCTTGTTCATAGATCGGTGCTCAGCCACACTGGCTGGGCTGTATCTAGTTATTTTTGAAAAATACCATAAACATGTTTGAAAGGAAAATGACAAACCAGGAAAATATCTGCAGTTGATATGACACAGGGTTTTATAGGTGGAGGAAACTGGACATGTATCAACAAGAAGAAAAAGACATCTCTAACCTGCCATCTCGAGACATGAGAGCTGCTGTCAGACACCTGTCCTTCTGTAGCTGCCCACCATTCACTCCCCTTCCTGTTGGCACCCCACTTGTTCCCAGACCTCATTATCAGGGCAGGAGTGTGACTGACTGAAGTCTGGCCAACAGATGCTGTCTCATGACAACCTGAATGTTGACTGGGTGAGGCAGGGGGAGAAGGTTATGACGACAAGTTCCTGCTTTGACATGATTGAGGGTTGCCAGCTGCCAAGTCTCCTGGGGCAACCCCCGAGTCCTCTTTCTCACCAGTTTCTATCATTCTGTGACTTAGGACTGGTTTCCTCTCCATTTTATTTCACAGTGGGTTAAGTAAAAGACATCTTGTTCCTGAGATGATTTTAGCCATCCTACCCGTAAAACATTTTGAAATCAGCAACATAGTTCAGTTTTCAACCTGTATGACAATGAACTAATTTCCTTCATATATAGTGTCTACAAACCAATGAGGTCAATAGATCAAAAGAAAGGGGGCGAATTATTACTAGTAAATTAGTGTCTTTAAAACATGAAAATATTCCCACACATAAAAAATTTTTAGTTCAAGTTACAGTGAGATGCCATGTTTCACCTCTTAAGATTGAAGATAAAAATGTCTGAAAACACGTAATACTGGTGAAGGAATGGAGAAACTGACTCTTCTTCCCTCTTGGCAAAGTGCACACCGAGGCGTTTTCTTTGGAAGGCAAGTTGGCAGTATTCTTCAAAAATTAAAAATGAATATGCCTTTGATAATTCTAGGAATTTACCCAATAAACTCAAACATATACCCAAAATATGTACAAGGCTATTGGTTGCAGTATCATTTACACCAGGAGTTGTCCAATTACAGTCTGTGGGTTGAATCTGGCTAGATGCCTGGTTTTGTAAATAAAGTTTTATTGGCACACAGCTATACCTACACTTTACATATCATTGGTGGCTGCTTTTGAACTACAAGGGTGAAGTTGAGTAGTTGGAACACTGATTATCTGGCCTATAAAGCCCAAAATATTTACTATCTGGCTCTTTACGGAGGCTAGCTGACCCTTATGCTGATTAATATAAAAAGTCCAGAATAACTTTTATTATTCCTTGATAGGTTCCTGGCAAAATAATTTATAGAACATTCACAAAGCTGAATAGAACACAGCTATTAAAAATACAGACTTGGGACGAAGGGCATCTTTCCTCCCTAATAGCCTTTTGTACTTATTTTTTAAGCAATTAAAAATAAAGGTAGAGCTTCCCAAAGGATGGAGAGGATGACTGCACTCAGCAAGGCCATTCTGTCAGAAGCTCAAATACCCTGCATGCCGTATACACAGGCACCGTCTCCAGTCCCCCTGGATCTCTCTGCTGTCGGGACAAACATGAAGAGGGGGGTTTCCTGATGCCTGAAGCACGGAGTCATGTCTCTGGACAAGCACAGGGCAAAAGGAAGTAATGGTGGCCCACAGGGCATTCGGCCAGGAGGAGGCTGTGCCTTGGGTGGTGCTGTTGCCCTGGGAAAGCCTGGAGGGCTGTCTATACCGCCCTCCACATCCTACGCTGGATTCCGAGTGACACATCAGAACTGCGGGGGCTGTCTTCACTGGACCACTCGGAGGAGCAGGGCATGGTGTCCCTCCCTTTCGTGCCAAGGCGTCCAGGGCTGACTACAAAGACTGCCATGCCTTTGGCTCTGCCACCTCCTGGACCCTGCACTTTCCAAAAGGCCCTCATCCCCATCCCCAGGGCTTAGAAGGAAACTCAGGCAGTGGCCACGCTTCCATCTGGAATCGTTTAATGAGCCTACTTCGTACACGCATAATTATAAAAGAATAAGAATTGACAAAAATATTTTCTTTCCTTAATATGTAGAGGTGGTTTGTTTCTGGGGTTCTTTTTTTTTTTTCTCGCCCGCCCCTGGCAGAACTCGTGGCAGGGAGGGAAAGGAAGGAGTAAAGATAACCCTGAGGTGGGGATGGTTCCACTCCCAACCCCGGAATCTGGTCTGTGCGGGCCAGGCAGACACATGGCTGGAGGGCTGGGGAGGGCAGCAGCCGCTGGCCAACAGAGACCGAAGCTGAACGAGTTCAGAGCCTGCCTACTAGCTGGGGAGAGGCGGGCCCAGGAGGCTGCTCTGCACCGTGTGCATCGCTCATACCTGCTGGCCACCACTCCCCACTCTGGGCTTCGAAAGAGGCAGGGCTCACTGGGTGCTGGCTGGGCTGAACCCCGCTACTCAGCGGCAGACCCCAATTCCAGATTTAGGCACCCCTTGCTTTCTGTCTTTTAAATAATTACGAAAAATGTCCCCAAAAACAAAACACAAGTAGGAAATGGGGCTGGTGAGGAGAAAAGGCAACCAATCGCATGCTTCCGGGCTGGGCGCCGTGGTGAGCCAGGGCCCAGGAGGCAGACCCAACCTCTCCCGTGCCAGCGGAGTTCAGGCGTCCTGCTCCCAGACAATGGGGAGAGGGGATGGCTTCAGGAAGTGCCCTGTGGGTCAGCCGTATCTCTCCGTCTTGGCAACCAAGAAGCAGCAGGCAAAGAACCCAGGAGCATTTTTAAAAACGATAAAAGACGTCGGGTCATGAAGGCGGTGGCTCTTGGGCCTGGGCAGTCCAGCAGGGGCTGTGGTGAGGGCACTGCAGGGTGGGAGCTGCAAGGCCACTCGGTCCTTCCACCTGGTCTCACTGGTGGTGGTGGTGGTGGTGGTAGTGGTGGTGGCAGCGGCGGAGAAACCACTTGTGCTCTAAGTGTGCGGCCGAGTGCCATGGCCCTCAGAGGTATTCTTGTAGAAAGTGCAGCAGCGTGACTTCATAGTGCTCGCCGGACTCGGGGCAGCGGATGCTGTGTCTCTCGTTGGGGTAGATCTGGGTGGACAGAGAAGGCAGGGCTGGTGGCACCGAGCAACCCTGCTGGCCTACCCCGGCACTCTGGAGCCCGCCCCCATTTCTGGCTCAGGGCATCACCCCTCAGGGCCTGTGCTACCACCCACTTCTGCATGGCGACAAAAGAGCATGAGCCATGCTCCCACCCTCAACAGAGTGTTATCTCACTTCCAATTTCTCCTGGGGAGGCAGGGTCTAAATGCTTTTCCTGCAAAAATTCATTTGGTTCTCACAGCCTCACTGGGAGGCAGGGGGTATTTGTGCCCATTTCACAGATGAGGAAGCGAGGCCCAAGGCTAACAGACCTGCCACATAGGAGGGAACAACTATCCCAGCTACCTGGCCATGACTTCAGGCTCAGAAGGACATTTGCGATTCCATCCTGGGCCCGCCTGACTTTTGCCCTGATCTGCAGCTGCCTCTGGCCTATTTGTGAGAAGCATGTGTGGCTGGGGGTGGGGTTGCCGAGAGGCACTCTAACAGTTCTTCACCCCCACAGAAGCTCTGCCCTTGCCTTGGCTAGGTGGCTTAGTTGGTTGGATCATTGTCATGTACACCAAAAGGTTAAGGGTTCGATTTCTGGTCAGGGCACATACCTAGGTTGTGGGTTCGGTCCCCAGATGAGGGGCATAAGGGAGATAACTAATCAGTGTTTCTCTCTCTTTCCCACCCTTCCTTTCTCTCTAAAATCAATAAACCTACCCTTGGGTGAGGATTAATAAAAACACCCAACTCTGCCTGCTTCCCTCCTGCCATGTTTGACAGGACAGAGCACATGGAAGCGTCTGGGAGGCAGAAAGACATCATGGCGGCATGTGATCAAATCTGTCCCTCTTGCCTCCAGAATTCCTCCACACCCACTGGGCTTCTTGCTCCCCACTGTTGACCCCTTTCCTGCCAGGAAACTGACTATGGCTCATGTCCTACTGGCCCCTGTCTACAGGGCAGCCAGGGGGATGCTGGTCACATAGCAAGCAAAACAGTCACAGTCCTGCTCTCAGGGCTGGACACCTCTTCTCTCCCTTAGAACAAAATCCAGGGAAGACCCACCCCCTAAATGCCAGCATTTACCCACCCTCCCCAAGGCCTACCCCTTACTACTAAAGCACCATCCCTTTCCCAATACCCCACTTTTCACCTGAGGCCCAGCCACCTGGGCCTGCCCTGGTCTCCAACTCCTCTCCAGCTTACTCCCCAGCCACCCTGGTCTCCTGTCCCTGAGCTGCTCCATCCACTGGCTTCCTGTGTCTGGTGTCCTGACAATGATCCAACCAACTAACACCTCCCCCACCCTGGGGCCTGGCTGACTCCCCACGTAGTCTTTAGTTCCCTTAAATGCCACCTCTTTAGGAAATTTTCTGACATCCCAGCCAATACCCCACCTAGATGCTTGCAGAACCCTGGACAGTTCCTCCAAGTTTCTTGGTTTAAAACCTGTGTGTGATTTCAGTTGCATCGACTACCCTCCACCAGGCTCTGGGCTGGGGTGAGTCTAGCTGTGTTCCCAGCACAGGGGCAGCATGAACCGGAGCGATCAGCCATGACTGCTGCATCAAGGACGAATGGACACTGGCTATAGGGAGCCCAGGGAGAGGTGGCAAGTGCAGTGAGAGGTGATGCCACCCTGATTGCCACTCCCACCTTGTCAGCTCCCGGGAGGGACCCAAAGCATCCAGGAGCCACCCACCTGGAGCTGGTAAGGTTTTCCGGCTCGAATCAGCTGGGAGACGAGAAAGTTTGTGTGAAAAAAGTGCACGTTCTCATCCAGGAAGCCGTGCAGGATGAGCAGGCGGTTGGGCCTGGAAGACAAGGTGGGTGAGGGTGGAGGTGGGACCCTCCTCTCCCGCCCAGAGGCAGTTAGTCCCAGTGTCCTTCCCCAGCCCAGGGGCAGCGAGGGCGGAAGTAACAGGTAGTGGAGGGAGGGGGGCCGGGGTGGGGGGGAGACACACAGGCATAACTGGTGGGTCAGGGAGACCTCCTCACTTCCGGGCAAGGACGGGAGAGGGTGCTCTTGGCTATGCGTGCAATGGCCTGAGCTACAGAAAGCTTTTAGGGCAGTGCTGCCCCGAGGCACTCTGGGATGACGGAAGGTTATAGACCTGCTCAGCCCAAAAGTCACCAGCACGCGTGGCTACTAAGCACTTGAAATGTGGCAAAAGTGGCCACATTTGACTTTAAAAAGTAGTTTATTGGGGTGAAATTCACATAGCCTGAAGTTAACTCATTTTAAAGCAAAATTCCAGGGGCATTTTGTGTATTCACAAGGTTGTACAACCATCACCTCTATCTAGTTCCAGAACATTCCAACACCCCAAAGCAAAACCCCACGGCATCAGCAGTCATTTCCACACCCTGGCAACCAGCAATCTGCGCCTGTCTCAATGGATTGATTATCTCAGTGGATGTGAGTGAATGTGATCTGAAGTAGATGGCACAGGTCTAGAGCAGGGGGTTCCAAGTTTGGCTGCATATTGGGCTCCCTGGGGAGCCCAGGAGGGGTTAGAGGGCAAAGGGAACCCCAGCATGAAAGGCATGGAAGCCTGGCATACGTTCAGACAGGGCCACAGCTGAAAGTGGCAACACTGATTTCTTTAATCAGAGAATCAGATGCCAATGCCAAAGGCATGCCATGGGACATCTGAGCTGGTCTAATGCATCCACTATTACAACCATGTGGAACTGGGTCCCAAACCAGTTTGTCAAAACCCACAAGACAAAGACTGTTCATGTTGACCAACTGATGGGCCTCTGGCAGGCCATGTGCTTAAGTAATGAGGCTGTCCACATGTGCAGTGATACAAACCTAGAACTTTCCTTACAGCATTCTGAGGGCAGGGCCAGGGGCCTCCCTCCCAGAGCACCCAGACACCACATCCTGGGAGGATCGGAGAGGCGACAGGGCTGCGGGAGGGGACGTGAGACTGAAGCAGGGAGAGGGAGGAGCGGAAGCCAGGGAGCAGTGTCAGAGGCAGGAGCACCCAGTGACTCAGAACTGCCAGGGCAGGGAGGGGCCTTACTCGTTGGGCAGCTTCTCCACGTGCAGGGCCACGGAGCCCGCCTCATAGCCAAGTTGGTTGTTCTCTGGGACGTCCATATAACGTTCCGTGTACCCCGTGTCATAGGCCATCCAGACTGTGACCGGGGCACCTGCGATGGCCACCTGAGGGCCACAGTGGATGGACAGGGCAGAGAGAAAGAGAGAGAGAGAAGGAGAGACACATGCACATGGGTCAGGTTTCGGGAGCCCTCATTCAACTGGCTGTCCCGGGGCCTCCCCCGGAGGACATGAGGAGCGGGCATGCACACGGGAGGGGGGCTGACAGGGAGGGGCCCTCAGACCACGTGTCCCCCGTGGACTGTGTGCTGTCGAGGGAGGGTGAATTGAACGGGCATGTTTAGGCCGGGATCGACTCCTTCCTGGTCCCACTGCCTTTCTGCCTCCTCCTCCTCATCGCCGCCCCGCGGTGCCCGGACAGTGCTGCCGGCCTGGGGGCCCCTCCCCCGATGCTCTTCACACCATGCCCCACCTCTGCCCATCCGAGGTCGGGGTCCCAGGCTCAGCCTCCCACAGAGAGCTGCTGGCGGGGTTTTGTGCAGCCGGATGCCATCTTGGGGTCAGCAGTGGCGGGCAATGAGGAGGGGGGCTCGGCCCCGTGGGGCTGCTGCGGGGAGAAACAGCCACGTGGCAAAGCCCTGCCGAGATGCCTCCCCCAAGGGCTCCAAGGGGCCTGGGCGGTGCTAGCAGACAAGAGAGCGGGCGCGGGGCAGGACCCACCTTGAACACTTGAGGCTTGTGGATTAGCCCCATGAGCGAGAGGAAGCCTCCGTAGGACCAGCCGTGGATGGCCACCCGGCTCAGGTCGATGAAGCCATACTTCTGGGCCACGAACTGCAGGCCCTCCACCTGGTCCTCAATCTCCACCTGGCCCTGGGGGACGAGGCCGGGAACTTCTCAGTGGCTCCTCCTACTGCTGTCCCACCTCTGCCCCTTGTGAGGAGCCCTCTCCCTCTCGGATCAAAGCTCCATTCACACTCGCCCTGCTCTCTGGGGCAGTGGTCAGACAGGCTTGGCACCAACCCTGCCCTGCTACCTCCTGGCTGTTCCTCTGAGAAAGTCACATCTTCTCTCTGGGCCTCAGTTTTCCCACCCCAAAACGAGGGTGTTAACCTGAATAGGACCCATTTTACAGTGGACATGAGGGCAACATGAGAGGGTGAGTGTCCTACACTCAGAGGTCTGGCACATGCTAGGGCTCAATGAATAGGTGTCATCACCACCACCACCACCATCATCACCATCACCACCATTAACACAATCACTATCACCATCACCACCATTAACACAATCACTATCACCACCACCACCATTAACACAATCACTATCACCACCACCACCATTAACACAATCACTATCACCACCACCACCATTAACACAATCACTATCACCACCACCACCATTAACACAATCACTACTGTCACCACCACCACCATCATCACCATCACCATTAACACAATCACTATCACCACCACCACCATCATCACCATCACCATTAACACAATCACTACTGTCACCACCATCACCATCACCACCACCACCACCATCATCATCATCATATCATCATGGTCTCCACCATCACCGTTAGCACCACTTGTGCAGCCACCAGTCCCTGTCCAGCCCAGCCCTTGGCTCCTCCTGCCGCCTGGGCCTGTACTGATGTGTCAGGCACCAGGTGGGATGGGTGTATACCTGTGTCCCCATGAGACGAAGCTCAGAGCTGAGCAGCAAAGCAGATGTTCCCCTTGGTTCCAAAAGGCCACTCCACTTATGACGGTCCTTGAAGGAGGTGACCCGGAGCCGCCCCAAACCCCGAGCCAACAAAACCCAGATCTCCCTTCACTACACAGGAAGGGCCCAGAGAGACAGGGAAGAAAAGTTACCATTTGGTTTTTCAGGGCCCCTTCGAACCGAAGACCTCGCTGACATGAGCCCCTGCCATCAATCACAACCACAGCGTAGCCCAGGGATGCCAGCGTGTTGAGCCGCAAATACTTGATTCCCTTGAAGGAGTTATTGACCAGCTGCACCTGTGGGGGAAGGCAAAGCGAGGACGTGGGGCTTTGGGCAAGTGGTAAGAAATCCAGCATGAGATGCGAGACAGAATGGGCTAGATGGCCCCGATGCCAGCGGGACGGGGCGGGGTCTTCCAGCCTAATAAGGACCCTGTACTGTACTGTAATGACTATGAATGGCCCGAAGGGTTCTGGACGTGGGGGAGTGGAAAGGGAGAGGGGCCCGTGCTGCACCAAGCCTTGTTCCTACAGCCTTGTTCTGCCTCCTTTCTACCCCTCAGTTATCTCTAAAAAGCAGACACAAATGCTGGTGGGGGAATGGCTGGTGTGGCAGCAGGTGCTTTCTCTGAGGAACGTGACTTCAACCAGCTCCTCACTTTGGTGCTGTTACTATTCGGGGCCTTATCATTCCCTGTGTGTGTGTATGGGGGGAGGGGTGCGTAGTGGGCGCTGGAGCACGTAGACTGGCCTCCACTCATCGATGCCAGGAGTGTTTTTCCCCGAGTTGTGATAATTGCCCAGATACCATCCAGTGTCCCCTGAAGGACAGGACTCCAAGTGGGAACCACTGTCTTAGATGTCCCCTTCTCAGAGACCTGGGCCCAGGGCCCATGGCCACCTCTGTCCCCATGCTAGTGGTCATGGGTGAGAGTGGATCACTATTGGGCAGGTGGCTCAAAGGAACACCTGGGATGAGGGGGGCTTCCCAAAGGGACAAGGGAGCATCAGCAGGAGAATGGGGAGCGGGGGTTATCAGGGAAGATAAGGTGTACAGAAAGCCAGAGGCAGAAGCTTGAGGGACCCCAGAACCCTGTGTGGTCAGAGGGGGCACTCCAGTCCTGGCATGTGGGGAGGGGGTGTGAGGAACAGGGCCAGTACCCACCTGGGGGCCTCCGTACACAAAGAGGACAGTGGGGTGCTTCTTCCCTGGCTGCACCGCATGCGGCTTGTAGATCATGCCGTAGAGCTGCACATCAGACCGCGTGTGGAAGTCAAAGATTTCTGGGGGCACATAATCGGGGGGGCAGCCTACAGACAGAGAAGCCATGGCTACTCAGACAGGAGCCCAGAGCCAGCTGACACCCACACTCCACTGCCTGGCCTCCACCCGCTGAGGGTGAGCTGGAAGCACCCCATCCTCTGCTTTTCAAAGGTTTTTTATTTATTTTTTATTTTCTTAAATATATTTTATTGATTTTTTTTTTACAGAGAGGAAGGGAGAGGGATAGTTAGAAACATCGATGAGAGAGAAACATCGATCAGCTGCCTCCTGCACACCCCCTACTGGGGATGTGCCCACAACCAAGGTACATGTCCTTGACCGGAATCGAACCTGGGACCCTTGAGTCCGCACGTCGACGCTCTATCCACTGAGCCAAACCGGTTAGGGCTCAAAGGTTTTTTAAGTCAGAGGGCCAGGAGTGAACCGGCTCCAGCAGCCGCTGACGCTAGCCCAGTGATGGCGAACCTTTTGAGCTCGGCGTGTCAGCATTTTGAAAACCCTAACTTAACTCTGGTGCCGTGTCACATATAGAAATTTTTTGATATTTGCAACCATAGTAAAACAAAGACTTATATTTTTGATATTTATTTTATATATTTAAATGCCATTTAACAAAGAAAAATCAACCAAAAAAATGAGTGTGTCATAGGTTCGCCATCACTGCGCTAGCTGATTCCCCCAGGAAGGTGACATCACTTCTGTGATTTGACAGACAATTTCATGGTCTGTTTCTCTCAAATCTTTATAATTGCTTTCATTTTTGCAAAGCAACACGGGTGTTTGGATCATGATCATGAAGAAAGTCTCTAAGATGATTTCATTCAGGTAAACAGGGTGCAGATTTGAAAAGTTAAATAAGGTGCCCTGGCTGGTGTGGCTCAGTTGACTGAGTATTGTCCTGTGTACTGAAAGGTCGCCGGTTTGATTCCTGGTCAGTGCACGTACCCAGGTTGCAGGTTCGATCCCCAATCGGAGTTTGGAGTGTATATGGAAGACAACTGATCAATGTTTCTCTCTCTCTCTCTCTCTCCCCGTCTCTCTCTCTCTCCCCCCCTTCCTTTCTCTCTCTCTAAAATCCATTAAAAAATATATTTTTTTAAAGTTAAACAAGTGGTAATATAGGTTGTGGAATGTTTACTGGAAAGGGGTGGAGAACATTTTTGGCCTTAGGTGCTGAGGAGACTTTCTGTGTCTCTGTAGTAACAACCAACAACCAAGCTTTGCTGTTGTGGCCCTAAGGCGGCCACAGACGATGCAAATGACGGAGTGCGGTGGGATTTGGCCACAGCTGGCCAACTGCTCATAGAGGTTGTCTGCAAACATGGCAAGATCAGCAGTTTTGGAAAACAGTCCCTAGTCCTCCTGCCTGCAGGTCCAGGGCTGGGCATCAGGACACCCAAGTTTCCATTGCTGCTCCCCTGCTGCTGTGCAAGACCCGCCCTCATCTGTGAACCAGGGCTGAGGGTCCGGCTCCATCATGTCCAGTGTTGTTGACGTGCAGAGAGTCATGGACTGAGTTATTAGGTCAGCGGTTCTCAACCTGTGGGTCGCTACCCCTTTGGGGGTCCAACGACCCTTTCACAGGGGTCGCCTAAGACCATCGGAAAACACGTATATAATTACATATTGATTTTGTGATTAATCACTATGGTTTAATTATGTTCAATTTGTAACAATGAAATTGGAAATCACCACAACATGAGGAACTGTATTAAAGGGTTGCGGCATTAGGAAGGTTGAGAACCACTGTATTAGGTGGAGAAGCCTTTTACCTATTAAGGTTCCAGGGGGTGAGGATAAAGATGTTTTCTAGCCCATAAATACTTTACAAATGCCAGGGCTTCCTATTTCCCAGAACATCTGGAAATCTAGCAAGTGGCAGGTCTGGGTCAGGGAAGGGCGTCCTTCTTAGGGAGAGATTCTTGTGTGTTTGGAAGGCTTTGATTTTCATCCTAAGAATAGACATTGTAACACTTTGCAGATAAAGGAACATTTCAGGGAGGCAAGCTGACTTGTCCTTGGTTCTGCAGCCAGAATTGGAACCTGGGGTCACCCCAGCAGCGTGAAGGCCGCCCTCCTGGCTCCTGGGCAAACTGACAGCTGCCTCCTGTTTTACGAGGCTCCGCCTGTGCCTGACCTCCAGGCCATCTGCTCTGCGCCCTGGAGACGCTGCCCCTGAGGACAAGGATGCCCCAGGGACCTGCTGGCAGGCAGTCGGCTTCTGAACCGAATCTGCTGTGAGGGGCAGGCCTTAACTGCAGCACAGAAAGGAGAGACCGTCCCAGGGGCAGAGCCCACAGGACAGCTGGGGCCAGTGGTCATGTTTGAGAGGAGCTCTCAGGGCTGCCGGGAGAGGCCAGACGCTGAGGAGGCCTAGCAGGCAGGGCTGCAGGCTGCTCGCTGCCTCACACCCTCCAGGACACCCTACTCTCACCAGGGTTATCTGATGGGACCCCAATCCATTTTATAGACGGGCAAGCTGAGTCTCCCAAGGGGCAAGTCTCAGTCAAGTCCCAGAGGATCTGGGGCTACTTACTGGCTGCCTCCATCATGCTGGCCCAGAACTGAGGCTGCTTGTGCAGAGGGTCATCATCGGGGCCGGTCAGCTTGTAGACGTGCACGCAGGGTGGTGTGCCCACACTGCTGTAGTGGCTGATGAACATGTCGAAATTCTGCGGGTAGGACGGGGGCGCTGAGCACCTCTCCCCACCCCCAATTCTGCACCCTTTGTCCCATCACTGGCCAACCTTCACTGATACTGACCATCCTTACCCTGTGTAAGTGCTCATTTAAACCTCAAACCCCACCCATGTGGGGTGGCTACTATTATCATTACCCCCATTTTTCAGATAAGCAAACTGAGGCCGAGGACTGTCCCCTGGCCAGGGGTCCCACGTGGTCAGACTCAGATTCTTCCTATACCATCTTTCTGGTTCTATAGTCAGCAAACTGCTACCAACTGTTTACCCTGGATGGGGAGTGGCCCTGTGCTTGGCTGCTGCCTGATGTTCTAGAATGTTCTGAGAGGCTAAGGCGGGTACAGGGATAGTGCCATCAAGAGCATCCGGACTCAGGGGGGTGCCCACCTGGCTCATGGAGCAGCTGTGGGAGAAGCCAGGCGTGGTGAGGCGCACAATCTCACTGGCCGACTCGTAGCTGACCACGTAGAGGTGGTGCTCCAGGGGAGTGTCCTTCGTGCCTTGGAAGTACACCAGCTTCGTCTCCTCGTTGACCCAGATCTGTGGGGACACAGGGGCTCCTTGTGAGGCTGCCCAACGCTTCCCAGGTCTGCTTTCCCATGACCCCCGCCCATCTCCCTATCCCCACAGGGAAGGCCCAGTGTTCTGTGAACAGGGGACCTGTTATCTCCCAAGCTGGCTGGAGAAGTGTCTGGAAGAGATGCACTTCTCAGACCCTGTGGGGTGGGAGCAGATCTCGATCTAGCTGGGTTGGCTGCACATCCAGGAGCAACTTAGAATCAGAACCCTGGACAGTTACTCTGGGCATGCCCAGAGCCTCCCACAGAGGCGGAGGGAGGGGCCATCCTGGGCCCAAGGGCCTGCCAGTCCCAGGCCCTGGTCCCGGGTGGGGTCAGCCCACCTGTGACTCAGATGCATGGGGTAAAGAGGTGGCACTCCCTGCCCCACCTATACCCCTGTGGGGTCCTTAGGTGATGTCCTCAGGAGGAGAGGAAAAAACCCTGCTCTGGGGATGGGGACAGGCACTGCCTCTCTGGGGCCAACCTGGCAACATGGAGGCAAAACAAAAAAAGTGTGTCCTCTGACCTGGCAGTGAGACCTCTGGGAACTGTTCCTGAGGACTTCACCCAGGAGGGGATTTCAGAATGGAGGGACAAAGACGCTCAAAGTGCTCTTAAGACTGAAGAAAGGTGACAACAGGAATGTCCGAAAAGGTGGAATTGTTCCCATAACCATGGAACAGTTCTGTGTCCACAAAAAAACTATTTTCTAAAAAACCTCTAGAAACCCCCTAAAATGATGTGTGCAAATAGGAAAGCTCTGCAAGTGATTTCCCTCTGTGGTCACCTCCAAGGAGGGGCAGAGGCTGCAGAGAGCAGGGTAAGGGCGGAAGGAGATTCCGATGTGTGTCGTGTCTAGAATGACCCAGGCATTTTAACAAATACTGACTGTTCATTGTTACCACGCTTCTTAAATGAAGGTTTTCTATAAATAGAGATGTCCTTGAAAACTCAAACAAATGGGGAAATCGGCGTTCTCCAGACCAGGGACCCACCACGGCCACATCTTTCCAGAGGGAGCGCAGAAATAGGCCGGGGGCACATGACCTCAGGCAGGGATGTTAGAGGTCATGCTAGCTCCTTTCGTTTTTTAATTTCTGAGTAAAAAGATAAGGCATGCCAATGTAATGTTCGGTGAGAGAGAAAGGGATGATGCTGGCGTGTGTGTGTGCCAAACCCTATATATGCCCAGGGCTTCCCAGTACTTTAAAGCAGGGCCCTCACCCAGGGTGGTTCTGCCCCCGGGGGACACCTGGCTATGTCTGGGGACATCTGTGGTGGTCACAAACGGGAGTACTTCTGGTGGGAGGCAGGGAGGCTGCTCAACACCCTGCGGTGCCCAGGATGCCCCCACAGAGAATCATCAGCAATAACAAGGGGGAGAGACCAGTTGTCAAGATGAAAGAATTAGAGCTACTAGATGGTTCCATTTCACAGATGAGGAAACGGAGTCTTAGTACCCAGTTACTCCTTGGGGGGCAGGGCTAGGCTAAGAGCTGGGGTCGGGGGATAGGGTGGGAGAACACCTCCAGCAAGACTGACTGCAAGCAAGCACAGCCACTAAGAGTAGGTGACTGTCCTTTAACCTCTGGGTGCCCCACTTTCTGGCCCTCTTGCCTCACACATAAAGATGAGAACGTAAAATCTGATCGAATTGGGACCGTGCTCATGGTTTTACAGCTTCTTTTCCAGCAATTTGTAGGGACGGCTTTACAAGTCGGTGACAGGGCTTTCCGGCAGGTGTGGTTCTGCTGTAATCAACACGGTTCCCTACGGAGCCTGGACCTCCCTGCCACTGCTGGCCACCAGTGCTGACTGACTGCTACTTCCCACCATGTGAAGAGCACTGGGAGGGACACACATGTGCTAATATGTCTGTCTTTGGTCCACGAGGCATTTATGCTGGTGTGAAGTAGGGACCAGGAAGTCTGATTAAGGGGACCCTTTGTAAAATCTGGAATTCTGTAGACCTGGACCCTGTGAAGATGCTGTAGCCAGAGGCAAAGTTGCGCTGTGTTTTTAAGAGGTGTTTGGGGAAATGGAACGAACGCCTCTGGTCTTCCCTGTGGCCGCATCCTTTGCTCCTGAACCTCCCCTCGGACAAGCGTCGGGGGGGCCCTGATTGGAAGCTGCAAGACGATCCCACAGTGGGCACCCCAAGTGTCCCACAAACTGTTCTTCCAGGGTTGAGTGGTTTCATGGAGTGGAAGGAGGATAACAGAGAGCTCCCTGTGGCCCTGAGAATGTGCTCAGATGGGGCCCTGCATCCTGGACCCAGTGTGCCTCCAGCCTTGGCCTTGGGGCTGTGGAGGGGGCAGAGCAGGAGGGAGGAGTGGCCAGGTGGGGGCAGGGGGGCCACAAGCACAAGAGGTCTTGAGAGGGACCAGAAGTGTGTGTCTATGTGCCTGTGCATGTACAAGTGTGCATGGAGACGCTGGTACCTTGGAGCCATGCCTGGCCAAAACCTCCCATTCACCGCTGGTCAGCGCGATCTCCTCCTTGACAGGGCACTTAAATTCATCTGGAAATAAGGAAAGGAAAAGAGGTGAAGGGGCCCCAGGAAGCTGTGATGGGGACACAAAGCACCGAGACCCACCTGCACCACAGCAGACTTACACTGTCCAGACCGGCCCCCACCAACTTGGCAAATGCCAGCCTACAGCCTCTGCATCCCAGGCCAGCCTAGCCCCTCAATTCTCTAGCCACCTGAGGCTTCCCGCTGAGGCACGGACGATGGCGCAGCTGGCTGGTCCCCATCTCACTCCAACCCATTCTGAGCCCTATTCCCTGCTCTTGCTCGTGAGTCTTCTTGGTTACCCAAATTCAAGCCCATGTTTCTCTTGGCCCAGAGGGCCCTGCCAAGCACACCTGCTGGGCCTCTCCAGCATGACTGTCCTCTGTGAAAGCAGGTGTCGCACGGACACGTCAGTGCCAGCGCCACCACTGTCCTGCCACTCGTGCATTCCAACAGGCTGCTGGCCTCACTCGACTGCACAGCACGCCTGGAGGCTGCCCCTTAAAGAATTCATTCCTTCTGATCTAAAGTGAATGAGGCCACGCCTTCTCATCTGTCCAACTGCCATCGAGCAGGTGGAAGACATGTGACAAGAGTGTGAGATGGGGATGCAGCAGAGGCCCACACACAGGTGCATGGGAAACCTGGTGTGCCCAACTCAAAAGCAGGTTTCCTGAGAGGCACCTGCTTCGAGCTCCACTCTACCACCAGGTGAGAATCGAGCTCAGCTGGCCCATTTCAAGAGGCAGAAATGAGGACTTTTCAAGTGACATTTCCCAAAGCCAGGTGGCGTCAGTAAGTCAACAGACAAGCCAAACAGCAGCAACACCAACGAGCCAAAGAAAACTCTCCTTGCAGATGGCTCAGCTGGCACGTGGGGCAGCATCAAACCCTGAGTGGCAGTGCCCTGAGACAGCAGGCACTCCTCAGTCCCTGCCTTACCCAACCCCTCGGAGCGTGTGGCTTCGCCTCTTGACACTCGGGCCCCCTCGGCTCCTGGCACCCTGAACACACCCTCACTTGGGTCTCTGTCCCCTGTGCAGGTGGCTGCTTGAGGCTCATTTGTGGGCTCTACCTCTAACCTGTAGGACAATCCTGGGGTGACTCGGCCCAAGGGGACACTGGCTGACACCTGGGAACATCTATGGTTATCACAACTGGGGAGTGGGTGGGGGTCAGGGATGCTACTGAACTCCCCCCCAGTGCCCAGGACGACCATACGGAGAATGACCCGGCTCTGAGGTCAGCAGTGCCCACAGGAGAGACCCTGCTCCAAGCTTGAGGAGCCAGCTTAACTCGAAGGCTCGGCCCTGTGGCACTCTGTCCTGTCCAGGGGCTGAGATGCCACCCAGGCTGCTGGCGAGGACGGCCACACTCCCATCACAATACATTCTCTCCCAGAACTCCGAGCACACAAACCTGCCCACACGCATTCCCACTACTGAGCTCTTCACCTGGGATACGTGCAAAACCCACCTCTGGATTGTTCTCTCCTAAAACTGCCCCTCTCAGAGTCTTCCCATCTCGGAACAGACCTGTGACGGAACAAATGGTGCCTGTGCCGTCCTCTCTCTCTCAGGCTCCACATCCAAATCCACAGGCAAACCATGTCAGCTAAGTGGTCAAAGTGCAGAGTGCATCGAATCACCTGGGTCAGCCCAGCCCCACCGCCTGACCCGTTCCTGTCCTCTCCTCACCCCTCGGGCTACATTCCACACGGCAACCTCAGGAATCATTTTAAAGTGGTGGAAGGCCAATGTCAAAGCCCAAGTTCCCTCCGAGACTCACAAGGCCCTACACGACCTGCCCCATCCCCTCTCTGCCCTCACCTGCTCCCTCTCTCCCCTCACTCTGCTCCAGTCACACAGGCTTCCTTGCTGTTCCCTTAACATGCAGACATGGTCCTGCCCCAGGACCTTTGCATGGGCTGCTCGTGAGGCCTAGAGCTCTGTGTAGCTGCCTCCGCCATTTTTACCACATCCTCCAGGTCCCTGCTCCATGGCACATTATCCAGAGACGTTCTCCTAACCACCAGTTCTAGAAAGAAAGCCCCTCATGCTCATCACTCCTGGGACAGCATCTTTCATAGTTTTTGGATTACTACTCAAAAACAGACATCGGGGCAAAAAAACAGCCACAGAAGACATATAAGTGACTGGGCGTGACCATGTGTTACAGAAACAGGCAGATGGTCTGGGACTGACTTGCAGCTATACTATAGGCAGTGGTGGCGAACCTGTGACATGCGAACTCATATTTTTGGTTGATTTTTCTTTGTTAAATGGCATTTAAATATATAAAATAAATATCAAAAATATAAGTCTTTGTTTTACTATGGTTACACATATCAAAAAATTTCTATATGTGACACGGCACCAGAGTTAAGTTAGGGTTTTTCAAAATGCTGACACGCCAAGCTCAAAAGGTTCGCCATCACTGAGCTATAGTTTGCCGACCCCTGGTGTAAGACGGGCCTGGCACCTGGCAGGTGCTCAATAACTCCTGTTGATTGAATGAATGAATAGGCAGCTATGGTAACCCCTGCCAGGTGTGAATGACTTCTTTCCTGTGGGCGGCTGAGTCAGAGGGTGGGATCAGTGAACAAACAGCGCATAGAACCTCAGACAGGCAGTTGGATGAGCAATGGCGTTAGTCAGGCTGTGCTCACCTTCCCCGGGGCTGAAGGGCTCGCTCCAGTCGTAGCCGTTAGGCTGTAACACGGTGGTGACCTTGTACAAGTGGCAGAAGCCGGTCTTGCTTTCGTTGGCGCGGATGAAGCAGAGCTCGTCCTCACCCTCTGATTGGGGGAAGGGATAGAAGATGTCATGAACCTGTCCGGGCAGAAGAGGGAAGACACGTCAGGTGAGGCACACCCTGCTGAGGAAGGGGAGGCCAAACCCAGCCCCTGTGGACTCTCCCTCCCTGGCCAGGGGCAGGCCTGCCTGAGCTCACTTCCCCACCCTTACATTGATCCACACGTTGGTGATCTCCTCGTACACCACGTACGGCTGGACGTTACTGGGCACGGCTCTGGCGAAGGCCTCCCGCTGCTCCTCATCCTCGGTGATGGGGATGAACAGGGCTGGGGGCAGGAGGACGAGCTGGAGCTGCTGCTGGGGCCGATCCAGGAGCATGGCCCAGGCGCTGAGAAGGCGAAAGAGAAGCCAGAGGCCTCAGGGGCCAGCAGCCGGAAACTGGTGACTAAAGCCCCCTTTTGTCACCTTCACCGATACCTGACCCAGTAACCCCATGACACACAGTTTCCTGGCTGGAATGCATGCTCAGGGGGGCTGACAGAACTCCACAACCTGACTTCTGGAAACGGCTTACATCATGAAATCATAGAGCAGTTTTGAGAAAGCCACAATTTCAGCCAAATCCTCACCTACACACACCATCCTTGATTTCATACTTTGCTGTAACTTGACAATTTTTAACTTAAATGTATTTTAAATGGGGACCTATCAGTGCTGTAAGTGGAAAAGCAGCATCTCAAAATAAACAGGAAGCAACTAAAACCAAATTAAAGTGCAATTTCAGCCCAGCCGGCATGGCTCAGTGGTTGAACCAGGAGGTCACAGTTTGATTCCTGGTCAGGGCACATGCCCAGGTTGTAGGCTCGATCCCTCGTGTGGGGCATGCAGGAGGCAGCTGATCAATGATTCTTTTTCATCATTGATGTTTCTATCTCTCTTCCCCTCTCCCTTCCTCTCTGAAATCAATAAAATAATTTAAGAAACATATATATAAAGAGCAACATCATAGGGATGGGAGGTTCCAGCAAGAGCCCATGGCCTGAGTCTCGCTGTTTCTGTTATGAAGGGAGTCTGGCAAGTGTTTGGAGTAGGGGATGCACACCCTTTCTGTAAAGGGGCCAGCGAGTCAGTATTTCAATTCTGTGGGCCACAAGTGTCCTTCACAACTACTCAACCCTGCCCTTGTAATGTGAAAGCAACCACAGACAAGCTGTAGATGAACGAGTGTGGCCCTGTGCCAATAAAACTTTATTTACACACACTGAATTGTGGGTTTTATATCACTTTCATGTATGATAAATTATTATTCTTTAGATCCCCCAGCCCCCAAATCATTTAAAATCATAAAAACCATTCTTGGCTCCTGGGCCTCACAAAAAAAGATGGGTGGTGAGGATTGAGCCTCCGGGCCACGCTTTAGGACCCGTTAGAGATGCCTGTCTCTGATGTGAGCAGAAGGGCTAGAAAGTGAGTGAAATGGGACTCCTTCTATTTGGTGACTCCATGATTCTTATGATAGGGGTGGAGGTGGGGGGTAGAGAGGAGTGGCCCACCCAGGTCCTGAATATAAATGACTTAGATGCTGTCAGACAGAGACTCACTATTTGCCGTCTCGGGTCCACCCGGCCCGGGCGATGTATTCCGCCTTGGGGAAGAGCATGCTGAAGGGCTGCACCAGCTCCTTCTCTTGGGTCGAGACGATCTAAAGGGAAAACAGACTCGGGTCACATTACATGCTACCCAGGAGTACACACTGTTAGGGGCACACTGTGTCCCCCCTCAAATCCACATGTTGAAGTCCTCACCCCTAGTACCTCAGAATGGGGCCTTATTTGGAAATAAAGTGGCTACAGATATAATTAGTTAAGATGGGGTCATACAGGTAGGGTGGCCCCAATCCAACAGGACTCGTGTTGGAAGTGCAGACACAGGTATCACATGGGTAGAGTGTCTTGTGATGAGACACAAGGAGAAGGCGACCGTCTACAAGGCAAGGAGAGAGGCCTGGAACAGGTCCTTTCTCATGGCCTCAGGAGAAACCAGTCCTGCCGACACCTTGATTTCAGACTTTTAGCCTCCATACTGTGAGACAATAAACTGTTGTTTAAGCTGCCCAGTCTGGGGGACTTTATTATGATAGCCCATTGGCTGGAAACCCAGGGTTCTGGTGTGGACTGTCACTGCAAAGCCAGGTGGCCTTGGGCAAGACAGTCTTTGGATGCCACAGTTTCCTGGAGCCTAAATGGGGCTGGCATGGCATTTCCCCAGGAGGAAAAGGCAGGCAGGGCCTCAGCATGCCCCACACCCCAGCGGGCACCCCCCTAACATCCCCAACTGCCTGTTCAGTTGGTATAACCCATACCACTGCAGGACCCTGTTTGTCCGGCAGAGCCAGGGACTGTTTAAAACAAAGCCACTTAGAGCTGATCTGTGTTAAATCTGCACGAATACTCTGGTCAAGAGTGGAGAAGGGGTCTGGTTAGGGCCGAATTTTGCCCAGAACAAAAACTGACTCCTCAATTACAAAAGTCAGTGTAGTTTATCATAGGCTTTCTTCTGAAATATTACACAAGAATGCATTTTGGCAAAAATATGCGAGGGCTTTCTCAGCTTGTCTGAACTCTAACCTCTGACGTCCCCGTCCCCACGGCCCTTCTCAGTCACAGCCGCTCTTGCCCTCCTGACTAAGGAGGCCTAAGTGACGAGGACCTCTTGTCATTTCAGAGTGAGGTGCAGAGTGACAGGGGCAGCAGGGCCCAGCCTGGCAGCACAGCTCTGGACGGTGTTGTTTTGCATTCAGTTGGCCAAGCGGAGCACCTGCCGCGGGAAGGGGGCGAGCAGCCTGCTGATGCTGCCCAGCTACCTACCCAGCTCAAAACACATACCCTGACCCCTCTTCTCACCCAGAAGCTTCTCGGGGCTCTCTGGCCCTCTTACCTTGCCTTGACTGTCAGTCTGAAACTCAGCCAGCTTCAAGGCGATCTTTGGATTCTTGCTACCTACAGAAATGAAAGTGAGGTGAGCCTGGCAGGGGTCACCCATGTGGGGTGAGAGCAGGTGTTGGGGTGTTGGGGTGGAGGGTGCAGGGGGACACAGAAAGGTGACACAGTGGGCATGGGGGGCAGGGGAGGAAGGGTGTCCAAAGGGCTCTCCATGGGCAGGTCTCCCTCTCTGGTCCAGGCACAAAATCCCTGAGCAGGACTTTCTGACTGAGCCAGGACCTCATTCCAGGCAGAGTGATGAACAGCCTCTAGCTGATGGGGAGGTCATGGTGGAACATGCATGAGGAAGACACCTGCTGCCTTTGGAGAGCTTGAAATCTGGCCTCCGTGCTCTCATTTGTAAACTGGGGAGGGAGGAGACTGACTTTTCCCATTTGCATTGGGGACTGAAAATGTCCTCTAGGCCAGTGGTCGGCAAACTCATTAGTCAACAGAGCCAAATATCAACAGTACGACGACTGAAATTTCTTTTGAGAGCCAAATTTTTTAAACTTAAACTATACAGGTAGGTACACTGTTATTAACTTAATTAGGGTACTCCTAAGGCTTAGGAAGAGCCACACTCAAGGGGCGAAAGAGCCACATGTGGCTCGCGAGCCGCAGTTTGCCAACCACAGCTCTAGGAGGCTCTGCCAGCATGGCGAACAGGTGCTGCTCACTGCAGGTCAGCGAGAACAACTCTTTTATTTGCCTCCATGGAGGCGGCAAACAAGAGGCCTGCAGGCTGAACCTGAACCTGGCCCGCCACGTATTTCGTTTGGCTTACCAGGTATTTTTATTATTATCTTTTAAAAATATATTTTTATTAATTTTGAGAGGAAGAGAAAGTGACAGAGAGATAGAAACATCAATGATGAGAGAGAATCATTGATTGGCTGCCTCCTGCACACCCCTCACCAGGGATCAAGCCTGCAACCCAAGCATATGCCCTGACTGGGAATTAAACTGTGACTTCCTGGTTCATAGGTTGATGCTCAACCACTGAGCCACACCTGGCCGGGCTTTCTAAGTGTTTTTAAATAATTCGAGCAACATTTAAGAATTGGGGGTTTTCTGCCCAGCCAGTGTTGCTCAATGGTTGAGCATTGACCTATGAATCAGGAGGTCATGGTTTGATTCCTGGTCAGGGTACAAGCCCAGGTTTCGGGCTCAATTCTCAGGTGTGCAGGAGGCAGCCAATAGATGATTTTCTCTCATCATTGATGTTTCTCTCTCTTTCCCTCTCCTTTCTTCTCTTTGAAATCAGTAAAAATATTTTTTAAAAAAGAATTGGGTAATTTCTCAAATGAGTCTGGATTTACAGTTTCTCTTGAGAAACAGGCAAACTCGAGTCTGTACCCTCACAGGTGGTGAATGTCTGATGCGTCCTAGGTTGGGGCCCACACCCCGTCACAATCTCCCCAAGCTCCTTCTGCCTCCAGGGCCCTGATGCGGTGCTGGCCCTGCTGCTGTTCCCGAGCCCGGCCTGCTCCTGAGTCCTGTGGGCCCATCCTAATTGGAGCCTCACCTTGCTCTATGAGGACTCAGACCACTGCCCAGCCATCCCCACCTGTCCCGGGCACTCACCTGTCCGGGGGGTACCGGTACGAGTCTGTCTTCCTTTCTTCTAGTGCAGGAGAGGGCACGTGAATGACCTCCACCTCCGACTCGTCGACCTCCTCATACAGGATTCGCAGTGTCTTGTGGCCTTCCGAACCTGGGAGGAGGCAGGGACACCACTGAGGGTGCCAGGAGGCCACCCATCCCGTGCACACGAGGGACTCTGCTGTGCCACAGCTGGGCCCAGGCAAGAGCATGAGCCTTTGGGCTGGAACCCGGGGCTGCCCTTTACTAGACCTTCAGCCAGTCACACCTCCTCCTGGGGCCTAGTTCCCTCACCTGCACAGTGGGGACGAGGACTGAACTATTCCCAGCACAAAACAGTGTGGGAAATGGCTATGGCGGGGGTTTGTGTGCTGAATTGTGTATGTTCCGGTCAAGTCCCTGTGTTGAAGCCCTAACCCCAGGACCTCGTAATGTGACTGTATTTGGAGATGGGGTCTCTAAAGAGGTGGTTAAGGTAAAATGAGGTCATTAGGTTGGGCCCTAATCCAATATGACTGGTGTCCTTGTAAGAAGAGATTAGGAAACAGATACGCACAGAGGGAAGACCTGTGAGGAGACAGGGAGAGCAGCCAAGGAGAGGGGCCAAGGTGCTGACACCTTGACCTCGGACTTGCGGACTCCAGCACTGTGAGACAACAAGTGTCTGTCGGTTAGGCCCTCAGTCTGGGAGCAGGTTCAGCAGCCCAAGTTAATTAACACATGTCTCCAGAAGAAGAATTACAGTAAAGATCATTGTGAGAATAAGTAGATCACCGGGTGGTAACAGCTGAGAGGAGTGGGGTGACCGGCCAAGCTGACGTCACAGGGACAGAGCCATGGCCGCTCCTTCCTCAGCAGGCCCTTTCCTTCCTTAGCCACTGAGAAGGTTCTCCTGCTGCTTCCTGTTTTTGCCCTAAGACTCACTGTGGACAGACCAAAGATGTCTCCGGAAGCACCCCGCCTGCTCCGCACCTGCTTTAGGGCGGAGCCCTGGACGCCTGAGAGGCTGAGTGACTGGCTCGAGGCCATGTGGCTTGGGAGTGGCAGCACTGTGCTTCTGACTCAGCCGTGACAAACAGGAGTCTCCCGACATTGTGCAATGTCCCCCAAAGGCAGGTTCACCCCAGCTGAGAACGACTGATAGACGCCCAGAAGATCACCCACCAGGATCGGTGCATAAAGGTATTCACAGGAGTATTGATTATGACACCAAAATAAAACCAAAACCCACAACTAGAAACAACCAAAGAACTAGCTCAATAAACCATGGCACAGTCACGCTCCAAAGAGTTGTGTGCTGACTGCAAGGGATTGTGTCCCCCCAAATTCAAATGTTAAAGCCTATCCCTGATATAATGGCATTACATGATGGGGCATTTGGCAGGTGATTAGGTCATAAGGGCGGAGCCCTCATGAGAGAGGTAAGTGTCCTTATGAAAGAGACCCCAGGACATGAGGACACAGCAAGAAGGTGCCATCTATGAACCAGGAGGAGGTTCTCCCCAGACACTGACTCTTCTGGCGCCTTCATCGTAAACTCCCAGCCTTGAGGACCATGAGATGTAAGTAAGTGCTGTTTCTAAGCCCCGCAAACTGTGGTGTGGTTATAGCAGCCCAAATGGACCAAGACACTGATATCAATAGGAAGGTTGCTGAGGTTTCTTTAAAGTGATAAGTGCAAAGAGCAGAAAAGCACACAGAGTCTATTAATAAAAGAAGTGTACACAGAGCATTTTTGTTGTTAATCTGCAACCAAGAATATTTTTTCCATTGATTTTTAGAGAGAGTTGAAGGGAGGGAGGGGGAGAAAGGGAAACATCGATTGGAGAGGGCCACATCGACTAGTTGCCTCTAGCACCCACCCCAGGCCAGGGATCCAACCTGCAACCCAGGTACATCCCCTTGACTAGGAATCGAACCCACAACTCTTCAGTGCACGGGCCAATGCTCAAACCACTTAACCACTGGCCAGGACCATAGAAGCATTTTTTAAAAATGGAAAGGGACCTACCTTCCCAGGAGGCTGTGGGACACCACCAGTAGCCGGTGAAGCGGTCGAATTCTTCCTGGATGACGAAGGTGGCTACGCCTGCAGATTTGGGGTCCTCGAGAACGTTGGATAAGCCTGGAGGAGGAGAAAGCAGGACGAGAAGTGAGGAGTCTTATTTAAAGCAGGCTCCTCCCCCTCGACACTGCTAACATTGGGGTCAGCACATTCTCTGTGGGGGGGCTGTCCTGAGCACTATGGGGTGTTGAGTAGCATCTCTGAACTCCCACCCACTCGATCCCAGGACATCCCCACCCAGCTATGGCAACTAAAAGTGTCCCTGGACATGGCCAGTGTCTGAGTTGCCCCCGGCTGAACTGCTCAGGTTTAGAGCGAGGGCACCAGGGCTGTGGGGCAGGACAGGGGGGCAGGTCTGAGGCCACGCCAGGTGCTGAGTTCCTAAAACATCTTTAGAAGGGGAAGGTCAATGAGGACGAGCATGAGGGAAAACTTGGGGAGCAGGTGAGATCTGACCTTGAACCATGGAGTCAGAAAGGAGAGCAGAGGTGGGAGGGGCCGAGTGAGCAGAGGTGCAGAATAAGTGTCTGGTGGAGGGAGGCCAAGAGGGCCACACAGGAGGGTGGCTTGTGAGAGCCGGGTCAGGAAGGGGCCTGGGGTCAGGGAGAGTGGAGTGGGGGTAGGGTATTTTCTAGAAGCTGGACTGGTGGCTTTGATGACTGTGCCTGGAAAGTGCTGGCCTGGGCCTGGCCCAACGGACCACACCCCTGGGTTGCTGTCCACCCTGGCCAAGACTGACGCCTCTGCCCGCTTTACCCCTGTGGCAGAAAGTCAGCCGCTGCTCTTCGCCGGTCTCAATGTTGGCCACCCACAGGTCACTGTTGTTGATGAAGGAAAAGAAGGCGGGGTCGGCAGGGCAGATCTTGGGGTCCATCCGAGGCCCAGAACACTGGGTCTTGATTTCCAATGGCTTCATGGGGGACACCTGGGGACAGAGAGGCCTGGCTCAGGGGGGGCAGGATGCCGCCCATCTGCCCACCCCACCGCAGCGAGGGACCAGCACTTACCATGAAGCCATTCTTGCCCCCGTCCCGACAGTGGAAGAGGCTGTTGCTGGCCTGGAAGAGGAAGAGGCCACTCTCGCTGTGGAAGTCATAGGAGGTGATGCCGAAGACGCCCAGGCGCTTCCGCTCCCGCAGCAGCTCCTCCTCGCGAGAGTAGACCCCGTGGTGGGGCGTGGCCTGGGGACACACAGGAGACAGATGCCAGTGTCAGCAGCCAGAGGCCCTGGCACCTGGGCACTACCAGGAGGGACCTATTTGACCTGGGTCCACGCTAAGGAGAACCTTCTGATGAGCAGCGCTGCACCGAGCGGAACGGGTGGCAGGTCCTTTTCAGGTCTTACACGGAGCTCCTCCCCTCTTGCCCGCCTCTGGGCTTCCCTGTGCCCCTTTCCCCTGGAACCTCCAAGGCAGACAGCACCATCCTCTGCCCCACAGCATGGAGACACTGCTGGACTGCTCTTCCCTGGTCCCCAGGCCAACCCCACAGACGCCTCCATCCTCTTCACCCCCTCTTCCTGCCAAAAGCATTTGATCCAAACCCACCTAACACCAGTCATACTTTCTGCACAGGTGGGGGGCAGGGCAAATTCCAGACCACCTGATCCCCACACACCCAACCCTGGCAGGTCTGGGCAGCTAAAATATTGTGGGCAAGGAGAATTCTGAAGATGACATGGAGATGTAGAGGAACATTAATGATAAGAAACGCATTTAAAAAAAGCAGAACCCAAGCCCCGTAGAGCATCAGCCTGTGCACTGAAGGGACTCAGGTTCGATTTCAGTCAAGGGCACATGCCCAGGTTGCAGGCTCAATCCCCAGTAGGGGGTGTGCAGGAGGCAGCCAATCAATGATTCTCTCATCATTGATGTTTCTAGCTCTCCCTCTTCCTTCCTCTTAAATAAAAATAAATAAAAAAGCAGAACCCAAAGCAAAATTACCCCCATGCTGAGACAAAAGCTATGTGAACACAGCTCCTTGGCTTGGGGACTAAATGGGGCAGGCAAAAGGGAGAGCTGTTGCGCTGGCATGGAAAACTCAGAGTGTGTCATCCCCCCACACCCTACTGTCAAATTCCTTTTACAGAACTAAACCAACCAATGAAAAAGGCGCTCTCGTTCTTCACCCGCCATCCTTCTCCCTGGAACCGAGTCAACTCTGGATGACATTATTAGCCAAGTCTCCATAAAAAGGCCTGGGCCCAAGTCAGTTCAAGTCTTTGGTGAGGCATTTAAAAGGAAGAGATGCTCTGATAAACACTCTTATCAGAAGCCTAGACTCTGGGGCTGAGCGCAGACTGGCGGAGAGGGGATGGGGGAGAGGGGAGAGGGGAGAAGGAATGGGGAGAGGGAAGAGGAGAAGAGGAGAAGAGGGGAAGGGGGAGAGGGTAGAGGGGAGGGGGAAAAAGAAAGGGGGAGAGGAAGGGGGGGAGAGGGGAGGGCTGCCGGAAGCTCTGCTCTGCAGTGTGCATGAACTGTGTGGCTGGCCTGGGCCCCTCGGGAGTTGAGGACCCATGGAAATGGTGTACACTTTGTGGCCACCTCCCTCGCTACAGGCAGGACCTGACAGGTGCAGCTCACCTGGAAATGGTCCAGCATCTGCTTCCAAGACAGGAGCAGCAAAGCCTCTTTCCGGACCTTCCTGGGGATCTCAGAGTAGAGGAGGGAGTTCTCTCGGCTGCCATAAGGCATCCCTGGGGGGAAGAGGAGAAAAACAGAATGGGTGACTTGGCCCAGGACAGGGCCGGGCCAGCCTCAGGCTCTCCATGCCTGGGCCCAGCTGGTTCCTTCTGCTTCTATGCCATCCTGCCAGCACAACCTGGCTGCACACCCCTCCCCAGAGAAGCTACGAACCCAGGTTTAAGCATGTCAGCAGTAGTACCAGATCCTCCACGGCTGAGATGTGTGTGCTGAATTGTTTGGACGAAATTACTGAAGAAACAGCACACACACACACAATAGAACAAAAAAGGGTGGTCAGGGCTATCCAGCTCTCCACAGGCGAGACTCTGGTCAATTCCTTTTTAGTAAAAGCTTTTGCAAAGGCCAGGAATTGCTCTAGGGTTAGAGCAAGTGTGTGTCTAGTCAAGCATCTCTTCCCTTGGCACTGGGACACTCTCTGTGGGGGACGTCCTGGGCACTGTGGCACATGGAGCAGCATCCCTGGCCCCACCCACTCAATGCCAGGAGTACCCCTAGTCGTGATGACTGTAGATGTCCCCAGATGTTGCCCAGTGTCCCCTGGAGGGCAGAACCTCCCCAATAGAACCACTGACCTAATCTTATCTATAACATGATAGCAGCTGCACAGTGAGGATTCTGTGTGGATTCAATGAGGTAAGATATAACGCACTTAGCAAAGGCCTGGGATATGTCACTCAGAGATATCAACCTAATTCCAGTAAGTTGTAATTTTTCACATTCTTAGATCTCTGACGTTGAGATGTGTCTTATTGTTGAAGTGCTGTCCTGTTCCTAGTGGCAAATAAAATAATGGCAGATCTTCCAACTGGTAGTGTCTTTCCTTTGGATGGATGACAATACAATTGCTGTTAGTAAAGTTAACAGCAGAGCCCTGGCCAGTAGCTCGGTGGTTAGAGTGCTGCCCGTGCACCGAAGAGTCACAAGTTTGATTCCCAGTCAAGGGCACACCCTGGGTTGCAGGTTCGATCTCTGGGTCCCCACTGGGGTGTGTGTGGGAGGCAACCGATTGACGTATGTCTCTCACATCAATGTTTCTCTCTCCCCCCTCCCCCCTATCCTCTCTCTCCCCTTCCCTCCCTTCCTCCCTTCCACTCTCTTTAAAAATCAATGGGAAAAATATCATTGGGTGAGGATTAACCAAAATAATAAAAATAATTGTTCTGTTTACAGTTATCTTTATAGGTAGCTTCTCCATATGGCGAGTGACATGGGTTTTCCACTTATGATAAAGTTGCTCACAAAGTACAGTTAGCAAAATAAAAGCATATTTAAAGAGAATCATTAGGTTAATTAGGGTTCCTTTAAAAGTAGATTTAAGGAAAATATAAAGCTAACTCAGATGTGCAGGTGGGCAGCGCTCACAGTTAGATGCCTAAGGACCCTTTAAGCTGCTTCCATTGGTTTCCTTCCCACCTGGAGGCGCAGACATGACACTGCCCGGCCACGCTGCCCACAGCACACACTCTGGACAACCTCCGTCTGCAGAGCTCTGAGGGACAGCTTTCCAAATGGGAAGTCAAGGGTGTGGCCTTGCCCAGGATACTGGGACTACCTTCTCCCCAGCTGATGGCCTAGGCCAGTGGTCGGCAAACTGTGGCTCGTGAGCCACATGCGGCTCTTTGGCCCCTTGAGTGTGGCTCTTCCACAAAATACCACGTGCGGGCGCGCATGTACAGTGCGACTGAAACTTCGTGGCCCACGCGCAGAAGTCGGTATTTTGTGGAAGAGCCACACTCAAGGGGCCAAAGAGCCGCATGTGGCTCACGAGCCACAGTTTGCTGACCACTGGCTAGGCTAGCACATTCCCTGGATGAGCTGCCCACAGCACCAGTGACCAGTGACGGTGATGATCAGCGTGCAAGGCAGGGTCTGAGATGACCAATGACTACCGCTGATTTCTGCCTTCGCTGCCCCTCCTCTGCCCTCTCATTCCAGCTCTGTCCCCTCTGTCCCCATCTCCAATGCAACCACCATCCCTACCACCATGCACTGTGGCCTGGGTGACTGGCCTGGTGGGGGCATAGGACCCTGGATCTAGACATAGGACGCGAGCACACAGTGGTCTTGTATTTCCTGCCTAAGAGGCCCCAAAGCTGCCTGGGGCCCTGCGCCCTCCCTGTCCTACATGAGAGGCTCATGTGCCCTGGGAGGGGCAGGAGAGCCAGGAGGGGCTTTCCTGACACTGCAGTTTGAGCCCTGGAACCTGAGCCACCGCCATCCCATCTTCCTGGCAGCAGCAGCCAGCACAGTCCCTTCTCTGACCCACCTTGAGTGCACTGGGCTCCATCAGGCGCATCTGAGCCTTCACTGAGGACTCAGTGACTGGCTCCACATGCCCTGACTGGCAAAGCCTGGTGCCCACCGAGGAGGCAGGGGTCCCAGGGAAAACAGGGGGGAGGTGGTGCTTAAAGGGGCAGGCTAGGCATCGCCCTTGGAGTCCCCTTCTGTTAACCCATAGAGTTGCTGATGGCCAGCATTTGCTCAGGTGCTGGGCTAGTGCAAAGCCATATTATAAATACTTGGGGGGCTCTGGAGAGGGCTGTCCCAGAAACTTGGACATGAAGTAAAGTCAAGGGTACCTTGAGGATATTGACTGGATCAGCTCAAGGGTGAGCAGTGTCACCCCGAAAGAGGCAGTACAGATCTGAACTGTTCTAGGCGCACTTCGGGGTCTTTGCCGGGCCCACAGCCCTTGTCGGAAGCCACCCTACGCACTGGGATGGGCCCTCAGAGCCTCCTGTGGACTTCGGGTACCAGCCCACCCCAGCTGCAGACATACCCACAGGCCATGACCAATTGGCCAAGTGGACATCTGACCTATGTTGAGCCATCTGATTCCTCCTGCCAGAAACCCATTTCTGCTGTTGGCTAGGACCCTAGACGAGTAACCCTGGGCGCAGACGGCAGGGCAGTAAAAGTGAACCCATGGAGAAGAACACACGCAGGGCAGCTGCCTGGCTCCACAAGGCGTGGAGTACCATATCATGAGGTCCGAGGGGAAAGGGGTACCCAGAGATGCCCCTGCAACCTGACTACAAGGTGTACTTGGTGGCTCAAAGGAGCTCAGGATTTCTGTCCCTTCCAGCAGCTCTGTACATGGCTCTCAAAGATGTCCACACCCTAATCCCCAGAACCTGTGAAATGTTACATTCTGTAGCAAAAGGGATTTTGCAGATGGGATTAAGTTAAGGATCTTAAACTGGGGAGATTAGGGTGGATTATTTACATATAATCATGCCTTATAAGGAGGCAGAGAGAGCCTCAGACACAGAAGAGGAGGCAGCAATGTGACCATGGAGGCAAAGACTACGGTGATGTAGCTACAAGCCAAGGAATGCCAGCAGCCACCAGCAGCTGCAAGAGGCCAGAAACGATTCTCCCTTAGAGCCTCTGCAGGGAGCCCCACGTGGCCCTGCCAACACCTTGATTTCAGCCCAAGAAACTGATTTTAGACTCCTGGTCCCCTGAACTGTGAGAGGATAAATCTTGGTTGTTTTAAGCCACCTACCTGGTGGTATTTTGTTACAGCAGCAGCCCTAGGAAACTCATCTAAGTACCTTGACCTGGACGGAATCTGAACTTGAGTGAGTGAGTGACCAAAGAAAGTGGAAAAAAGGGATTGAGGGGGGCCAGGAAACTCCAGGGAAAAGAGAGGCAACAGCTCACCAGACTCCTTGAATCTTGGCCACTTTCAGTCCTAACAGCCAAGCTCCTCCTTGGCTAAACGGAGCCTGAAGCACACACATCCAGCCCTAATTTCCCCCAGGCTAGACCTGGCAAACTGTTTTCTGTAAAGGGCCGTACAGTAAATATTTTCAACTTTGCAGGCCATATGACCTTTGTTATGTCTGTATTCAAAAGCAGCCATAGCCGAAACCGGTTTGGCTCAGTGGATAGAGCGTCGGCCTGCGGACTGAAGGGTCCCAGGTTCGATTCCGGTCAAGGGCATGTACCTGGGTTGCGGGCACATCCCCAGTGGGGGGTGTGCAGGAGGCAGCTGATCGATGTTTTTCTCTCATCGATGTTTCTAACTCTCTCTCTCCTTCCTCTCTAAAAAAATAAAAGAAAAGCAGCCATAGACAGAAATAAACGAGTGGGCATGCTGGGCATCAGTAAAACTAGATTTCCAAAAGCAGCCGGCTGTTGCTTAATGACCTCCATGCTGGTCCATTGCCTTTCTGACCCTGTGCTTGCCCAACCACCACCTGGGTCAACCCCACGGGTCTCTGTGAGGAGGACCTGCATCGACTGCGGAAAGCGGCGAGCCATCTGATGTCCATCTAGGTCACAGTCACAATCATCAGCATGGGGTTAACCTCGGGCGAATGACCTTCATTCGTTCACTCCATCACTCACTCCAATACTGACTGAGGGCGGAGGGCATGACCAGGAATGGGCACTGTCCCAGGGGCTGAGGATACAGAGAGACTGATCTGGGCCCCAGAAGCTGAGAGTGCTGAGCACGAAAACCTGCCTTGGTCAACAATCATGTGACACGTGCTTTCAAACACACTTGGAACTGTCTCTACCTGCTCCGTGACACCTTTAGGTGGAGTAGGGCACCATTCACTAGCTCAGCAGATAGTAACTGTCCACCTCCTAGGAGCCAGGCTAGGGCTTGGCTGCTGAGGGTACCCTGAAGCTTCCCACCTGGCCCGGCAGAACACACATGCAAACAACTGCAGACGTGTAGAATGCTGCTCCAGAGGCGCACACCCGGAGGAGGAGGAAGTGACCAGCTGTTAACATGCTTATCCAGGTATCTGGGGCAGCTGTGCAAAATTGTGGCAGGCCATCCTCTGTTGTTAAGGCCACAGGGCGCACGATTGTGCAATCACAGAGCTTTCAGGAGCCTTCTTTTATTTATTTATTTTCATCTCCACCCAAGGATATGGTTTTATTGATTTTTAGAAAGAGACAGACAGACATCGATTGTGTGACTCTCATACTCTCCCTGACTGGGGACCGAACCCACAACCTAGGTATGTGAGAATCGAACTGGGAACCTTTTTAGTGTATGGGATGATGCTCCAGCCAACTGAGCCACCTGGCCAGGGCTTTCCATGAGCTTTCTTAACACTTCACTCCACAGCCAGAGCCTACTGGTGCTACTTGTGGCTCCCGCTGCTGAGGGAGTCCCACAGCTCCCAAGCCCAGGGGCAGGCCCAACTGACTGGTACTGAAAACAATCTCAGTGGCTCAGGCCCATGTTCCAGGCCCGAACCATAGCACCTTGCAGCACAGATGGGGCAGCACTGGCCTCTGCCCCCCTCACCTGCACAGCTGACTCTCCTGAGGACCCTGGGCCAGACCTTCCCTGTGAACAGATGTCCGTGGGGGGCATGGCAGTTTGCGCAGGGCAGGCCCCTCTATTTGGACCTTCTAACTAAGAGGACCAGAGACCTCTGGACACGAGAGGATTTAGTAACAGCCATCCCAGAAACACTGTCCTGCTCAAGGGCAGCCCCCGGGCCCAAAGGAGCCTAGGGGCCCGCAGGGACATGGGAGGGCTTACCTAGGTAGTAGAGGCGGTGGGAGTGGGGGCTTGACTCATCTGTCTTCTGCACAAACTGGAAGTCATGAGGAGCCTTGTTGACGATCAGGCCCGAGTTCTTGCGGCTGTCGTGGATGATGTTCCGGAGCCCTTCCCACGAGTGCTTCTGCACCTGGAAGTGGGCTGCCGGGTCCTCCATCTCGACCGTGTCGCCTGGGTCGGACATCGGTGCCCCAGTGGCCATCCTCTCCGCCCCCTCAGAATTCAGCGAGAAGCTATGAGGAGGAAGGGAGAGGCGGGAAGGAAATGAGAAGGGAAGCGGTACCCCAGTTCCATATTGGAGTGTCTCCTTGTCAGACACTCCAGTTCCCCCTGCCAAACCCCACACTGTGCAACCTTCCCTGTCCCCTAAATATTTCTTAAATTGTTACACTTCTCTCCAACACCTTGCCGGCTAAGATCCAAGCCACCGTCACCTCTCAGCTGAATGATGGTAACTGTCTATCAACTCAAAACTCTTTCTTGGGGGTTTTCCCTTCGGTGAAAACCAGTCCTCATATTGGCCTTCAGAGCTCTGTCCTCGGCCTCGGCCACTCTCGAACCTCATTCCCTGTCATCACTATGCCCCAGGCAAACTGGCCTTCTCTCAGCTCCTCAAACAGCCCAGACTCCTTCCCACCCCAGGGCCTTTGCTCATGCTGGTCCTTCTGCCTGGAACACTTTTTAAACACCTCTCTTTGCTGAAGTAACAGCAAATCAGATCTCAGCTTAAATATGTCAGGTCCTTAGAAACTTTCTATGACCATCTATACCAAAGCTGGTCTCTCCATTAATCTTCCACATGCCACCCACAGAGAATACGTCACAATGGTGGTCTGTCAATCGCCTGGCACCCCCGTGTCTGTCCTATTTATGGCTGTGTCCCCAGAACCTCACGTGGCCCCTGGCACAGCGGGCATTCCACAGAGAGCCATGGAAGACCACTGGCCCATGCACAGAAGCCTGAGCACAGAGAATTAATTGCCAAACCTCATTACCTGTGCCATCAGCTTGCTGGCCAGCAGGGAAAACTTGTGCCTCACCGGAGGCGCTCAGAGAAGCAGGCAGATACTCCCCGGGACCGTGAGAACGCGGTGAGAACGTGCATGTGCACACCCCCCCTCAGAGGCCATTCCCCTCCAGAGCAGCTGTGGCCGTGCAGAGGCCCCCGCCCTCCCTCTCCCACCCACGCTGCTGAGCACACTTCTTGACCAGACTGGACTGGCCAGGCAAATATTTGCTTTAGAGAAATCTAAACACAAACATGGTGACCCAGTTGTGGAAGAGCCAGGCCATCTCACGAGGCCATCAAAATGAGCGCAATGAGCTGGGTGTCCTACCCTTAGACGGAGCAGTCAGTTCAGCTCCTCCTCGACCACAGGCCAGCAGAGGCTTCAGGGCCCTCAGGTCAAACAAACCGAACCCAGAGATGGCGGGAGACTCACTGAGGGGTGATGGGTGGGACCAGCTGAGCACTCCAGAACCCACACGGACCCAAGCACCGCCAGCAACCAGTCCAGAAAACCAAGCCAGGGGAACTCCTCTCACCATCCAGCCCTCCCAGACTCTGCTGCCACAACTCAAGCCTTGTTCACAGCAGAGAGACAGACCGTGACCTCCAGGGCCCCCAATGGGAACCCCAGGAGCAAAGAGCCTGGAGAAGCACTCACAGTCACGTGGCTTAGCTCCACAGCAAAGAGTGGTAAAAAAGATCTTGCCTCCAATCGCTACAGAGAGTCCAGGGAGCGAAAATGCGATCCAGGAGATGAGAAATGAAATGAAACATCGGAGAAACTTCTAAGAACCTTCGTAGATGCAGTGGGGCAGCCCGAGCTCCCAGACGGGCGAAGGCTTGGTGCTAAGTCAGGCTCTCCACTCGCCTCTTCTCCCCAGAGGCAAAGCCCTGACTGCAGGAAGCGGCTGGGGAAGAGGGACAGGTGGACGAAATGGGCCCCGGTGAAGCAGGTCTGTGCCGCCCTTTCCCATCCAGCGCCAGCCTGTGCTGGCCTTCTTGAGTCAAGAGTTTACACAGCTGGGAAATGAAAGTGGACTGAAGCCTCTTAGGCCATGTCCGCCTCCACTTTCTTTCTGCCAATCGGTAGGGCGCCTTCACAGCCTGTGACGCCACCAGCACACAGTGCAGGACCTCTGGTTCAGCCACTGCCAAGGCCTGACGGGAGCTCTATGATCTCGGCCTGAGCTGGGCCACCACCGCATCAACCAGAGACCCGAGGGGGGCCTGTGATGAGGGAAGCCAGTGGAAGGCAAGAAGCAGTCGTGGATCCTGAGCTCCGGGTAAGTTCAGGCCAACCACAGATAAGGCAGGAAGGGAGGCGGGTGCTGGGCAGGGTAGGTCAGGAGCCGGGGGCAGGGAAGTGGCGTTCAGGTCACTCCCTACGTCCCTGAAGCTGGGGGTTCCCAGGAAGCAGCAGGCTCCTCTCTGCCCAGCACCACGGAGGCCCCCAGCTTTTAGGACCAGCCTTACACAGAGTCAGTTTGCAGTCCAGCCTGTGCCCACCGGGACCTAAGGCACACGAGAAGAGACATGGATTCCCATCACTAACTGACACCTGACACGTTCACCATCAGACGTGGGGACTGCATGTTCTCAGAGCCTGCGTTTTGGGAACCAATCACCATGTTTAGCATCTTCCAGCATCATCTTTGATACCTTCCTGCCTCCCCAAAAGCAAATGAGCCTGAGGTTGTTAGAAAACTGAGACTGACATAGGTCAACTTGGTTGAGAAATTCCTATAGTTTCTTCAATTCACGCCAGGCCCCACACGTGGAATTTTCCAAACTCATGAATCTTGTGTGTGTAATGACCTTTAGTCCTCACTGTAAGCTTGGGAGGTGAGTTTCAGGCTCAGCTCCATCTGAGAGCCTGCAAAGTGGGCTCAGAGGTCAAATGGCCTGACCAATGTCACCCCCAGGGGAGGGGAGCCCAAGTCTATTGGAATCAAAGCTCACATCCTAACCACCAGGCCAGCAGTGCTCAACTAGGGCTGATCCCGTCCCCAGGGGACACTGGGCAATCTCTGGGGACTTGTGTGACTGTCCTGACTGGGGGTGCTCCTGACATCAAGTGGGTGGGGGGCAGGAATGCTGTTCAACAACCCACACTGCCCAGGACAGCCTCACAGAGAGTGATCTGGCCCCAACGCCAGCAGTGCCAGGGCTGAGAAACCCTGCACTAGCCCACACTGCCTCCTCACACAAAATAGCCAGAACTTCACCTTAGAGAAATGCAGAAATGTAGGGGGGTGAGGGTGCAAAGGCATCTTCCCAGACCTAAGACTCTGCAACATCCCCGGCAATCAGAGCTCCCAAAGCCATGCGCCTCACCTCCTCCAACTTCCTGTGTTTGAGTTGTTGTCCAGGCGTAGCTTCTTAACCGTCCGCATTAACCACTTGGCTGATCAGGAAGGTGGGGGAGCCTGCAAAGGGAGAGACCACAGGGCTGCAACTCCCAGCAGGCACTCCAGGGGTGCAAACTCTCCCCTTCTTCTCCCGCTTCTCCCTTCCTCAGGCAGCCCTCCATTCCCCTGGGGAACACTCAGGGCCAAGGCCGTTCTGATGCGGTAGGTGGTTTAGGCCCTGGCCTGAAATTCGAGAGGGCACCTGACATCTGCCAGAACCCAGCATCTCTTTGCCTAGCAGCTCTCCCAAGGTGAGAAGTCCCTGAGAAAAGGAGAGTATCAAATGGCTCCAAGAACCCCACCCACACACTGGCCAGAAATGGAATAAAGCCAAATTCCCCACTGCGGATGCCCCCCGACGGCCCTCCTGACCGCCCCGGCTCCCCTGCCCTTGACCATGACCTCCGGCACATTGGCCTTACTCTTCCCTAAACACACCACTCTCATTCCCACTCCAGGCCCTTTGCACTTGCCAGTCCCTCTGCCTGGGATACCCTGTCCCTCCTTTTTGTATGACCTGCTTGCTCTTATCCTTTGGGTCCCAATATTACCTCTTCAGAGGTCTTTCCTGGCACTGAATCCAAAGTCGCTAACTTGTCCCCCGTATCACAACACCTGGTCTTTCTGCACAGCACTTGCTCTAGGACAGTGGTTCACAAAGGGGACCCTTGGTGGTGTCTGGAGACATTTTTTGGTTGTCACCATTGATGGGGGTGGGGGTGCTACTGGTATCAAGTGGGTGAAGGTCAGGAATGAGACTCACACCCCGCCATGCCCAGGACTGTCCCCACAAAAGAGAATGATCCACCCCCAGGGTCAGCAGTGTTGAGGGGGGAACTCCACATTCATTATTTGGGGGGAAAGTTTGAGTTGGATCCTTAGGCTCACAATAGACACCAGAATAAAATCCCTGATGGTATAAACCAGAAGGACCCCCAGTGGCTGTGAGTCACTCTCTCCCTCCCTCCCCACTCAGTTCAGGTATTTAAATGTGTGCAGCATCCTAGGACCCCAGCAAATCCAATGACTAGAGAACGCAGCAGTATCTCCTGGGGGGAGGGTAAATGGAATCCCCTAATCCAGCGTGTCTAACCAGGGCCAATTCTGGCCCCCAGGGGACACTTTTGGTTGTCACAGCTGGAAGGCATGCTACTAGCAATCTGATTGGTGGAGACACAATCCCACCATGCACAGGATGGCCCTCTCCCTCCACCCCACAAAGAATGACCTGGCCCCAAATATCACTAGTTCTGAGGCTCTGAACCCCTGCTGAGTGAGTGAGCACTCCTTATGGGATGCCCGTTCTACGAGGGCAGGGCAGCTGTCCTGTCCCTGGTGTGTCCTGAGCCCGGAGCCATGCCGAGCACAGAGGAAGCACTCAATAAACACTGTGGTTGAGTGAACTTGTCACTGTCCTCACTTGAACACTGCCTAAAGCCGAAGGGACCTCTGGTTTGGTTGGCACCCAACAACCTTCTCAACAAGCCAGGTCCCAGGACAACAGGCAGGTGCCCAGATGCTTAAAGAAAAAGCAGGACAGGTGAAGCAATATGTCACCACAAGAAGCACTGGTTTCTGGGCATCAGAAAGGTATGGGTCCAAATCCTGGCTCTGCCACGGCCAGGCTGTGTGACCTTGGGGAAGTCACTTAACTTCTCTGGGCCCCAGTTTCCCCAGCGATAAAATGGGACTGCAGTGGGGCTACTGTGAGGATTAAATGAGATTGCACAGGGAAAGGCCTGGCAGAGTAGAAACTACATGATACCTAATACTGTTGACTAAGCAAGTTATTTAAAATCACACCTAGGGGAGAACTGGACTAAATCAGGGACCAGAATTCCCCCCATTCACTGACCAAATACCAGGCACTGTGTTAGGTGTGGGAGACTGCAGCCACACCTCTGCCAAATTCGGCTGGAATCAGCACTCTGCACTTTCTCATCCCTGGTCTTTCAGGGGGTACATACGGGTGGGGGTGGGGCAGCTGGAAGGGGATGCTGGAAGCAAAGAAAAGCCTCCAGCAAAAGCACACAAAACTGCAGCTACTGGCCTGGGTCCCAGCCAGCTGGCCCTGCGGGCGGTGACCGACCCCAGGGCTGTAGAAACCCACTTCCTGCCAGCTTCTGTGTCCTGGACCAGGTGGATGGATCCCAGTAGCCCACACCCAGCCTGCCTGGCCGCCCCAGCTCCGCACAACTGACCTTCTAAAGGGTCCAGAAAGCCTCCATTCCGGCTGCGGGTGCGGGACACAGACCTTGAGAGAGCGAATGTGTCCTGAACACAGTGGGTTAACCGAGGGACTGACCAACCCCTGGGGAGTCCGGATTGCCTGCCTGATTCTCCCAGCCCCTGGCCCTGGACCACGCCTAGGAGGCAAGTCCTCCCAGGGCCCAGTCCCCCAGGGCTCTGCCAGGGACACAGGGATTGGCGACCACAGCACACATCTGGGCTCAAGTCCCAGCTCCTCGAAAGCAGGGTTGTTTTTTTAGTTTTTTTTTTAGTTTTTTTTTTTATGGAGACCAGGGACTTCCTCATGGAGGGGGAAGGGAGGGTTGACAGGGGTGGTGGCAAAGGAAAGGGCTCCGTGGCAGAATTGAGGTCGGGAAGTGTCTGGGCTGGTCTGAGACGGGGTGGGAGGAAGGTGGGCGGCCGGACGGGCCTGGGGATCGGGATGAGGATGGGGATCGGGATGGGGACGGGGATGGGGATGGGCATGGAGATGGGGATCGGGATCAGGATCGGGATGGGGATGGGGACGGGGATCGGGATGGGGATGGGGATGGGCATGGGGACAGGGACCGGGATGGGCCTGGGGACGGGGACGGGGATCGGGATGGGGATGGGGATGGGGACGGGCATGGGGAGGGGGATTGGGGAGCTGAGAAGAGGGCTGGACCCCGCGGGGTTGTGGAAGCGGAGGGCCCGGCGCGGGGCAGCGGGGCAGGGGGCAGCACGCGGGACAGGGAGGTGGCCTCCACTCTCGCATGTGCACGGGAGCTGGGGAAAGTGGGGTCTCCAGAGCCTGCGAGGGAAGCAGGCGCGCTCGGGTGCGGCCCCCCGGAAGGGGCCCGAGCCAGGTGGCGTGCAGCGCCGGGTGGGTGGGGGGGCCCAGCCGAGGAGGGGGCCCAGGCGAGGAGGGGGCGGGCGGCGATGAAGCGGAAGGAGAGGCCGGAGCGGGGAGGAAACCGACCAGGGGCTGGAGAGACCCAGAGTGCGGTCCGCGGCGGGGCGGGGGCCGGGAGGCGGGGGCGGAGGGTCCGGGCGGGTCACGGCGATTCGGGGTCGCGGCCGAGCGGGACGGGGCGCGGGGCGCTGCTCACCAGGGCTCGGGGCCGGCGCGGGCGGCGGCCGGGCTGGCCGGGTGGTCCCGGGGCCGGAGCGCCTCAGACTCGCGGCTCCAGGCCCGGGACTGCGGCCCCGGAAGTGGCGGGCGCGGGGGACAGCGGAGGCGGCGAGCACGGGGGACTCCGAGGCTCGGGACCCTTTGACCCGGAAGTCGAGCGGCCCAGGCGGCGGCCCGGGATTGGCCACGGCGGCGCCGGCACCCAGGCTTCCGCGGCGCTGGGCGGACGGCGGCGTGGAACATCCGCGGGCGGCGTCCTCCGAGGCGCGGCGGGACGCGTGGGAGAGGCATCCCATTATTCGGTGTCGCCCAGCCAATCCCGAGTGTTTTCCATGAAAGACCCTGGGAGCAGGCTCGCTCGCCGGGGCGTTGGTGGTATAGTGGTTAGCATAGCTGCCTTCCAAGCAGTTGACCCGGGTTCGATTCCCGGCCAACGCAAGCCAGTTCCGCTTTTTCTTTTTCCCTTTCCTCTTCATCTAAAGTTTTTTGGTAAAATAACCGAGCTACAATTTCAATGACTTTGAAATAATTTTTAGAATCCTACTGTCATTTCTAAAAAGACAGGGATACAGAAGAAAAAAAAACACACCACTGAACCAGAATTTCCATGAAGTTACTTTGAAGTAAATTTTAAAATTCTGTAATAAAGAAACAAAATTCGCGTGTTTCCGCCTGGGAGGAGACCTTTCGCGTGTGAGGCGAACGTGGTAACAGTTACAATACGGAAACCACCGGGGGCAAGACCTTTTATGATTATTATTCGGAGCCGATGTTACAAAAATTGTTACATTATAGTTTCTGAAATGAATACTGTATCACTTGGCTGCGGTCGTCGGAGGTGATTTCCGCTTTTCCTAAATGCTCACCATTCTTGCCTGATGCGATGGAAGCTGGGAGGAGGAAAACATCCCATAAACACATCTTTATTAGTTTATCGTCAACACACGTCCCATTAAAACAATCAAAGACAGAAATTGCTCATAAACCCATGCTGAAACCAATGTTCGTCTCATAGAATCTTTATTGAAAATATCACCTAAGTGTTTACAGATAGTTACAATGTTGCTTCAGCCCAAACCACTTTCCACAAAAACTTTCTGTAAAGTACTTTTATTGTCTACACACTACCTTCAGGAAATTTTGAAGGAAAAAAAAAAGTTAGACATAGAAAGAAGTTAATTAAAGTGACTTTTCATCTCATAACCCAGAGCTAACTTGTTTGCATTTTCTTTTTTAAGATAGTAGGGGGGGGGGGGGGCGGGGAGGTTATGGCAAGAATTTAAGGTGAAGCTGCTGTAAAATCTTTCCGCCCCCCCCTCCCCCCCGCAGAACAGAATTAGGGTGAGAAGAGTAAGACACTGGCCTCAGGTGCAAAAATTAAGGGGGCTCCAGAAAACTCAATTGAGATAAATATTTCAACGCACTATTATAAAATATCAAATGAGTGGCAAAATAACTCTATAATGAATAAAATATCAAGTTTTCATCAAGGCAGGTGTTGGCAAGGCCTTGCCAAGCCATATACTGGAGCCTGAAATCAGTGCAAAAATGTGTGGCTCTTACATCTCTTTTTATGTATTTTAATAGCTATTTCTCCCCAGAACATTATTAAAAATATATTGAAACTTAAAAGTAGGTATATTGAAATGCACCATGTTAAGAACTTATTATAATTTTACTTTCCTGTGTTTAATGCAAGCTAACACTTTATAACATGTTCAAAATCTACTTCTGGGAGCGAATTAAAAATTACATAAAACATATATTGAGAGGCACACATGTCCCCTTTTGTCTCAGAAGCCCAACACGACCCAGCAGGGCAGTCACAGAGGAATATATGCTAATACTTCTTTTTTTTTTTTTTTAATATATTTTATTGATTTTTTACAGAGAGGAAGGGAGAGGGATAGAGAGTTAGAAACATTGATGAGAGAGAAACATCGACCAGCTGCCTCCTGCACACCCCCCACTGGGGATGTGCCCGCAACCCAGGTACATGCCCTTGACCGGAATCGAACCCGGGACCCTTGAGTCTGCAGGCCGACGCTCTATCCACTGAGCCAAACCGGCCAGGGCTGCTAATACTTCTGTATTCATTTCCTGCTGCTGCTGTGGCCGTTTACCAGGAACACTGGCTGGAAACAGCACAGTTAGCTGTCTGACAGTTCCGGAGGTCGGACATCCAGACACTGGTCTTAGAGGTTACAACCCAGGTGTGGGCAGGGCTGGCTCCTCGTGGAGGCTCCAGGGGAGAGACTGGTCCCACCTTTTCTGGCTTCTAGAGGCCACTGCATTCCTGGTTCATGGTCCTGCACCTTTCCAATGTCTGGTCTTATTGTCACATCTCATTCTTTGATTTTGACTCCCTTGCCTTCCTCTAGAACAGCGGTTCTCAACCTGTGGGTCACGACCCCTTTGGGGGGGGGGGGTCGAACGACCCTTTCACAGGGGTCGCCTAAGACCATCGGAAAACACATGTATAATTACATATTGTTTTGTGATTAGTCACTATGCTTTAATTATGTTCAATTTGTAACAATGAAAATACATCCCGCATATCAGATATTTGCATTACGATTCATAACAGTAGCAACATTACAGTGATGAAGTAGCAAGGAAAATAATTTTATGGTTGGGGGTCACCACAACGTGAGGAACTGTATTAAAGGGTCGCGGTCTCGGCATTAGGAAGGTTGAGAACCACTGCTCTAGAAGGACCCCTATGATTACATTAGGCCCACCCAGATAATGTAAAATAATTTTCCCCATCTCAAGATCCTAAACCTAATCCCATCTGCAAAGGTCTTTTTTTCCATATAAGGAGACATAGTCACAGGTTCTGGAGATTAGGATGTGGATTTGGGGGAAGTGGCATTATTCTGCCGACCACAACTTCCCTCCTCCTTAAACATCCTTCTGTCACATTATTTATGACAGCTAAAATAATATTCCATCTGTCCATCCACCCATCTATCCATTTGTTCATTGAACAAGTATTTACTAACCATCTACTTTGTGAACTTGGGAGTGGGGTGTAGAGGGGGCGGGAAGGGCAGAAGTTCAGGCTGGGACTGGTGATGAGGGGACTGTTCTGAGGGTTACTGTATTTAGAACCTAATATTGACCAGATTTACCACTTCACACACCCCGAGATAACTAGAATCAAGAAGACAGCCCTAGCCCTGGCTGGTTGGGCTCAGTGGATAGAGTGTTGGCCAGCGGACCAAAGGGTCCCAGGTTCGATTCCGGTCAAGGGCACATACCTTGGTTGCAGGCTCCTCCCTGGCCCAGCCCCTGGTTGGGGCTCGTGCAGGAGGCAACCGATCTATGTGTTTCTCTCACATTGATATTTCTCTCTGTCTTTCCCTCTCTCTTCCACTCTCCCTAAAAATCAATGGAAAGGGGCGAGGATTAACAAAACAAAAAACAGACAAGCCAGGCCCAGCCAGGCCCATGGCGGCTCACTGGTTGAGCATCAACCTATGAACCAGGAAGTCACGGTTCCATGTCCAGTTTGCAGGCTCAGTCCCCAGTGGAGGTCATGCAGAAGGCAACCAATCAAGGATTCTCTCATCATTGATGTTTCTATCTCTCTCTCTCCCTTCCTCTTTGAAATCAATAAAAACATATTTTTTTTAAAAAAAGAAGACAGACAATAAGTTTTGACGAGGATGTGGAGAAACTGGAACCGTCATGCACGGCTGGTAGGAATGTAGGATGGTGCAACGGCTGTAAAAAACAGACTGCAGCCCTGGCTGGTTTGGCTCAGTGGATAGAGCATCAGCCTGTGAACTGAAGGGTCCTGGGTTTGTTTCCGGTTAAGGGCACATATCTCGGTTGCAGGCTCCTCCCTAGCCCCGGCCCTGGTCAGGGCTCGTGCAGGAGGCAACCAGTCAATGTGTCTCTCTCACATCGATGTTTCTCTCTGTCTTTCCCTCTCTTTTCCACTCTCCCTAAAAATCAATGGGAAAATATCCTCGGGTGAGGATTAACCAAAAAAACAAAACAAAACAAAACAAAATATCAAAACAAAACAGTCTGTGATTCCTCAAAAGGTTACATGTGCAATGACATCTGATCCAGAAAGTCCACTCCTATCTACCCAAGAAAATAGAAGGCATACATCCCCACAAAAACTTTCCCACAGAATTCACAGCAGCATGATTCACGAGAGCCCAAAGATGGACATAGGGTGGTGGCTGGTGCAGTCAGTTAGATATTCTGGTGGAGGCTGCACACTCAGAGAGGTAGCTTGGATGAAAACGATGATAATTCTGTCTTGCCACTAGGTGTCAGCAGGAGCACGGCTGGCAGAGCATGGCCCAGTGCCCCCATCCCCCAACCCTAACCCCTCTCTGCTGCCCACCCCATTCTCCCTTCCTTCTCCACTCTGAGCCCAGACCTCAGCATCTCAAAATCAGACACTTCCCTCTCCCAACGCACATCTCGGCGTTTGCAGAAGTGTCTGTCCCCAAGCAGGCGAGGGTGCTGGCCTTTCCTAGCAGGTGTCAAGCCAATCTAGGGGCCTTCAGCAAACATTGGAGGGAGAAAGAGGAAAGAGGAAGGAAAGAAGGTCAGTGCATAGACTTCCAATGACTCCAGTCTGGGGAGCTTCTCAGAGGCTCGCTGCTTCAGCTCCCTGTGTGTGTCTGAGAATAACATGCATGAAACACGAGAAATGCATGCTGGGACTGTTCTAAGAAAATGTCACGTTTTTAACTCATTGAGTCCTCCTAACAATCCCATGGTGCAGATGCTATCAGCATCTTCCATCTCCCCCCCCTTTTAAATATATATATTTTTATTGCTTTTAGAGAGGGAGAGGGCAAGAGAGATAGAAACATCAACGATGAGAGAGAATCATTGATTGGCTGCTGCTTGCACGCCCCCTACCCGGGATCGAGCCCACAACCCGGGCATGTGCCCTTGACCAAAATCGAACCTGGGACCTTTCAGTCCCCAGACCGACGCTCTATCCACTGAGCCAAACCAGCCAGGGCTTCCATCCTCTTTTAATGGGTGAGGAGACCAAGGCACAGAGAGGTTGGTAACATGCTCAAGGAGACACAGAGAAGTTAAGCAATTTGCCAAAGCTCTCAAAGCATATAAGTAACAGAATCGAGATGCAAAGCCAAGCGATCTGTCTCCAAAGTCCATGGCACAAGACTGGACCGCCTACTACACAGATGAAGTTCAAGGGAATCAAGATACCCCGAAATAAAATAAAAGGCCATAAATCCGACCCAACCATTAGAGCATCGGCCTGGGCCTTCTCCTGGGCATGAGTGTGATAAGACACAAAAGCCCATCAGGGTTCTGAACAAAAGAACGTAAACAGCCCAAATGTCCACCGACAGTGAGGAGAGGCCATAAAAGGAGTGAGGAGGCCTTTGTGTTCTGAGATGGGCAGTTTGGGGAGGTGTATGTCATACACAGTGATTTATGGAAATCATGATCCAAAAAGGAGGTGACAGATAGATTGGGAGATAGATAGACAGACAGATAGATAGATAGATAGATAGATAGAAAGAAACATGGTTGGGCATATGCATGAAATATCTCAGGAAGAAATCCATGAAATCGGAAGCAGGGGTGGCTGGCAGGGGGGCTCATCCACTTTTATACAAGTTGAATTTCATCTTTTAAAAATACCTTTTTTTATTGATTTCAGAGAGGAAGGGAGAGGGAGAAAGGGATAGAAACACCAACGATGAGAGAGAATCATTGATCAGTTGCCTCCTGCACACCCACACTAGGGATCGAGCCCGCAACCCGGGCATGTGCCCTGTCCAGGGATCGAACCGTGACCTACTGATTCATAGGTGAACGCTCAACCACTGGGACACCCTGGACGGGTGAGTTTCTACTTTCTAAACGACCCCAAACATAAAGAAAAGCATGTGGAGAAAGAGAGTCATGGCTTTATGACCAAAACCTCTTTTCTTCTGCAATTGACTTAGATAAAGAGTGGCACCCCCAGTGAGGCAGGAAAGTAAGAAGCTAGGGAAATCCCTTGACAAGTGGAATAAGGGGAACAGACAAAACCACTAAACCGGGCCAAACATGTAAGCAATTTCCAGCCAGGTAACGAATCACAAGGTTTTATCTTCCCTAACCGAGGACACTTGGGAGCAAATGGTTTAACATTCCAGACCTTCCCGAGCAGACCGGCCTCGGCCCCAGTCACTCTGCAATGATGGTTTTTCAAAAAATGACACTCATCAGCCGGTGGGCGTGGCTCAGTGGTTGAGCGTTGGCCTAGGAACCAGGAAGTCACGGTTCAATTCCCAGTCAGGGCATGTGCCTGGGTTGTGGGCTCGATCCTCAGTAGGGGGTGTGCAGGAGCCAGCCAATCAATGATTCTCTCTCCACACTGATGCTTCTATCTCCCTCTCCCTTCCTCTCTGAAATCAATAAAAACATACATTTTTAAATGACACTAACCAGAAAATAACCCTGACCCCTTTATACACACACTTTGATGATCAACATATTGAAGGACACACCTGGAAAGCTAATGAATAGTCTGTTAAAACCCTCCCCTGAGGCCTCCCCTGGGTCTCCTGCTGGAGAAAGAAAGATAAAAAGTCTTAAGACAAAGGCCCTGGCACACACTCTCCTGGGAGCACACCCACGCCTTTCTCCCTTAGGCATTCATCTCTGCTCTTTTTCCTAAACTCTAAGGATCCCCACGAGACTTGCAACCAGGGGAGCAGTGGGTGGCAGCAGCTCATCCGGGGCTCACCGCTGAACCTGTCTCCTAGGCCCCCTTTTCCTCTGACTTCCCAGTGAGCTGACAGCACCCCGGCCTTGGCTCCTTCCTGTTCCCAGGACTTTTACTTCCCAGTGAGTGCATGAAGCCCAGCGTGGCCCAATTCTTTCCCGTGTTTCTAAAAAGCCACAGTAGCCCCACCTAGGCTCTCTCCTGTGGCTTCTTCTACCCTAAGCCTTTCATTCATTTCACTGTCCCCAACTTTAAAAGAGATGCTCTCGCCCTAGCCAGTTTGGCTCAGTGGATAAGAGCCTCGGCCTGTGGACTGAAGGGTCCCAGGCTCTATTCCGGCCAAGGGCACATGCCTGGGTTGTGGGCTTGGTTCCCTGTAGGGGGCGTGCAGGAGGCAGCCGATCAATGATTCTCTCTCATCATTGATGTCTCTATCTCTCTATCCCTCTCCCTTCCTCTCTAAAATCAATAAAAATATATATATTTTTAAAAAGATACTCTCAAAATCGCCTAGACTCGTATTGTGAATCCTACAGGAATATGGAGGAGTTAGGGAGGGACTAGGCCCTCGGCAAATGTGCTGATGTGGAAAGAGCACCCCCACCCCAGGCATTTAAAGTTAAACAAGGAAAAGCCAACAACAGAGGGGGCTGGTTGTTCTTTGCCTGGGAAGAGGTGAACATGCACTTGGGAAATTGCTAGAGTCAAATAAGAGACACGGTGTAGGAGGTAATTTGTAGCAGTAACTGGAGTAGGCTGCCTTCTACACAAAAGACGTTCAAGGTAATCCAGACAACTAAAAATAAAATAGAAGGCCATGGAACCTTTTTCAAACAGGTAGGAGAGAGCCTCGCTTTTCATTATATACCCTTTCATCTTGTTGAATTTGGATGAGCCAAGCGTTCATTTCATAATTAAAAACCCATTAAAAATGGTAAGAATAGAGAATATTTGTTCTGAGTCTTTTAAAAAACAATAAATAAGGCATTTCTCTTTTTTTTCTTTTTAATAAGGCATTTCTGATACTTCTGTGAGCTGGTATCACTTTTTCAATGAAGAATCAGTTAAGGGCCAAAACCAGTTTGGCTCAGTGGATAGAGCGTCGGCCTGCGGACTGAAAGGTCCCAGGTTCGATTCCGGTCGAGGGCGTGTACCTTGGTTGCGGGCATATCCCCGGTGGGAGATGTGCAGGAGGCAGCTGATCGATGTTTCTCTCTCATTGATGTTTCTAACTCTCTATCTCTCTCCCTTCCTCTCTGTGAAAAATCAATAAAATATATTAAAAAAAAAAAAAGAATCAGTTAAGGAAATATTGAGAGCCCTAGCCAGTTTTTCCCAGTGGTTAGATCGAAGGGTTTGATTCCCAGTTAAAGGCACATAGTTCGGTTGAGGGTTTGATCCCCGGCCCCAGTCAGGGTGTGTGCAGAAGGATGTTGTCTCTCTCCTTTAAAAAAAAAAAAAAAATATATATATATATATATATATATATATATATATATATATATATTGATTTTAAAGAGAAAGGGAGAGGGAGAGAGAGATAGAAACATCACTGATGAGGGAGAATCATTGGTCTGCTGCCTCCTGCACACCCCACAATGGGGATGGAGCCCACAACCCGGGCATGTGCCCTGACTGGGAATCAAACCATGACCTCCTGGTTCATAGGTCGACACTCAACCACTGAGCCATGTTGGCCGGGCAGATGTGTCTCTCTTTTAGGTTGATGTTTCTCTCTTTCTCTCCTCCTCCTCCCTGCCTCTCATTCTGTCTGAAAGCTACAGAAGGGAGTCTTGGTGGGGGGTGGGCATGCATGAGGGGTGGGACTTTCCTCCCTCCCTGCCTCCTTCCTTCTCTCTCAGCTGCTCACCTCCCTGCACCTCAGGGCCACTTTGCATTGTTTTGTTAGCTCTGCACAGTCTAACCATCACCCATCTGAAGGCTAAATGTAGGGAGAGATGGGACATCAGAGGGGGAGTGATGGGGGGCGGGTATCAGAAAACTCTTCTTTTTAAAAAAATATATTTTATTGATTTTTTACAGAGAGGAAGGGAGAAGGATAGAGAGTTAGAAACATCGATGAGAGAGAAACATCGATCAGCTGCCTCCTGCACACCCCCCACTGGGGATGTGCCCGCAACCACTGTACATGCCCTTGATGGGAATCGAGCCTGGGACCCTCCAGTCCGCAGGCCAAAGCTCTATCCACTGAGCCAAACCAGTCAGGGCCATGACCTTCCTTTTAGAAATCTTCTTACTATTTCTGCTTTTCCCCAAGCCAGGAGTAGTGCCTTAGCCATCAGTCTATGCACAGAACACAATGTGGTATTCAGGAAAGACATTAATTGTATGGATGAATAAATAAATGAATGAATAAAAGTTTCTTGACTCCCTTCTAGAAATCTTTTTCCTTTATTTGAAGAAGTAAGGCTGACTTGCCTAAGAGTCTACTACATTTGCTCACTATTCATACCAGCCCGGCCAGCATGGCTCAGTGGTTGAGCATTGACCCAGGAACCAAGAGGTGGTGGGTTTGGTTCCCACTCAGGGCACATGCCTGGGTTGTGGGCTCCATCCATGTTTCTATCTCTCTATCCCTCTTCCTTCCTCTCTCTCTAAAAATCAATAAAAACATATTATTAAAAATATCTATAATAATAAAAGCGTAATATGCTAATTAGACTGAATGTCCGGGACAAAGCTGCAGTAGGCGGAAGCCGAGGCAGAGGCATCAGAGGCCCCCGGTGGCAGGAGGGGGCTGGGGCCAAGGCCCTTGCATGAATTTCGTGCATCAGGCCTCTAGTTCATACTATAAGGCGCTATTGCCTAGTGGTTAGGCATACAGGCACTGGCACCTGGGTTCAAATCTAAGGCTTGCCACCTAATAGCTGTACAACATCAGATAAACTACTAGCCCTCTCTGTGCTTCAGGTTCTCATTGGTGGAATCTGGGTGCTGTGAAGAGTTGAATGAGCTGGTCCTCGTGAAGAGTGCCTTTATGTAAGGGCTAATCTTGTGTCAGCTCAACTGGGCCCAGGATGCCCAGGTACCTGGTGGCCTGCAGGCCTTTCCTAGGCTTCTCTCTGGAGATTCGTTATCTGCTCCCTCCCTCTCCTCACTCCTATGACCCCCACCCGATTGTTGGTTCCCCTTAGCCCTGCCCACACCGCTCAGTCCATGAGCTCTGTGTGGCATTCTCTTCCAGTCCCCATTTAGAACATGCCATCTCTCCTGCCAGGACCCTGCCCCACCTGGAATACACCCCCCAACCTCATCACAAACTTGGACCTTGAATTTGAGGCAGAGTAAAGGGAGACTGGGCTGCGGGGAGAGAAGGCAGGGTGACCAGAGGGAGGATGGGGCTGGTTGGTGTCTCAAGAACATGGGGAAAGAGGCTGATGTGAGCGGCAGGCCATCCAGCCCAATAGAGCAGGACAGACAGGTGGACACAGTCTGGGAGCCAATTCTATAATCACTTCCTAGATGACAAAACTGAGGCTTGGAGGGCTTTTCTGCTCTTTCGGCCTCCCCTGTTTTGGAGGAAGGCAGAGGAGCTGGGTGACAGGGAGGGGAGCAGGGTTGGGATGGAGTGAGACTAAGTGGAGCAGGGGTCTGGGGTCTGTTTATTAGCTCTAATTGCTGTCTCCCGGGCTGAATTAGACAAAATTACAGCAGCCCTTAAGGACAATGGGCTCTGGGGTTGTCTGCCTAGCGAGCTGGCAGGGACAGGGAGGGGGCAAGGCCTGGGGACCACCTCTTCACAAAGGAACCCTACAATCAGCTAGGCAGGAGGCGGTGGGGGAAGCTGTGGCTGGTCTCACCTTGCAGGGCTGTGCAGAGGCCCAGTGAATTCAGGACCATAAAAGCCAATTAAAGATGCTAGGGGACCCAGTGGGCCACGAGGGAGGGGGAAAAGGGAGGGGAGAGGGAGGGAACCAGCCTGCCTGATAGGGATGATTAGGAGAATACAGATGAGGAAACTGAGGCACTGAGAGGGCAGTGATGGCCCCAAGTCACAGAACAGGAACAAGTTGCAGCCAGGACTGGAAGTCAAGGCAATGTGACCACAGAGGATAGGAAAGGGGGTGGGGCTCCTGCAAGGGGGTTCCGCACACGGAAGAGGGATGAAGAGGCCTCTATTCCAGCTCAAGACAAAAGGCCACTTAGAGAAATGAAGTGTTCAGTTTCCTGGGGGAGTGGAGGCTAGTCTCAAACCCAGAACCTCCCCTTCACCCCTGCCAGGTCCCACCGGTGCGCACACACAGGCGCGCGCGCGCGCGCACACACACACACACACACACACACACACACTCCACTTCTGATTCTTCAAAATCAAAGCACCTGTGAGAACTCAGCTCAGCCAAGAGGCCTCCCTGCCTTCTCCTGGCTGGTGTGTGTGCATGTGACAGAAAGACTGGGATGGGGTAAGACCACAGCAAAGAGGGACAGGGCAATCCAGGGACAGAGGCAGACAGGCATGGGGCGATGGGGAGGGTAGGAGCCCCCCTCCCCCGTTCCCTGGCTGAGCTGGCATCCTACCACAGCCCTCCTAATAGGCCTGCTGTGAGGAAAATTTCCCAGAAGAGAAGATGAAGGCTCAGAGAGGACAAGAGGTCGCCCAACTGGCAGCCGGGGTTCCTTTGCAAATTGGAGGCTGGGATCTAGATCATCAGTTGTGCTGGTTTGGGCTACACGCTGACTTTATTTATTTATTTATTCATTTATTTATTTACTAGAGGCCCGATGCACGAAATGCATGCAGGAGTAGGCCTTCCTTCCCCCAGCTGTCGGCACCGGCTTCCCTCTGGCACCCAGGCTTCTCTCGCAGCCCTGGCTTCATCCAGAAGGTCGTCCAGTCTAATTAGCATATTATGCTTTTATTATTATAGATTTATTTATTTGTTAGCTTATTTATTTATTTATAACTTATCTTTATTGTTGAAAGTATTACAGATGTCCTTTCCCCCCCACAATGACCCCTTCTAGCCTGTCCCCACCCCCACCTGGGCCTTGGCCATACTATTGTCTGTGTTCATGGGTTATGCATCTATGCATATAACTTCTTTGGTTAATCTTTCTTTCTGTCTGTCTGTCTTTCTTTCAGGTAACTGGTTTCACATAAACATCCAGAAGGCTCACTTCTTCAGAAAAAACTGGTGGCTCGGGCCGCGCTGGGCTGGCTTTCCTGCAGGCACCATGCGGCCCTGAGCGGAGGCTGAGAGGCCCTAACAAACTGCTGGCTGCGGTTTCACGTGTCATTGTAGCTGTCGGGTCAGTTTCTGCATGTGTCTGCGTGTCTGTGAATCTGTGAGTCTGTCCTCATGACAGTTTGCACCTGATGATGGGTGTGAAGGTGTGTGAAGGTGAAGTCCCCGCTCACATGCACTGGTGTTTGGTAGCTATGTGCTTCCGGTGCATACGCAGTGTAAGTGAGTGTGGCTGTGAGTGCGACCATTTACTTCCTTGTGAGTGCGTGTCCTTGGAGTTCTCCGTGCCTCTTGTGCAGTGTGTGTGTGAGCACAGTTAGCTTGTACTATGTGTGTCTGTGATTGTGAGTATGTGCACGTGTGTGGACACATGTCCATGTGTCTACGCTATGTGTGTGCTTGGCTGAGCTGTGTCTCATGTATACTGCTCTGTGTTGGATCCTTGTAAAGACCTATGCACACGGCCTCAGGGACTTCTCTTGGATGACTGTCCGTGGCCCCAGCCTGCATCTCTGTGGCTCTGGGGGATACCTGTGTGACTCTGGGACAGTGTTTTAGGAGCCTGGGGGTCCCAAGAACTGCCCTGTGTGGCTCTGAGGTGCCTCTCTGTGGGAACTTGTGGTGTACAAATGTGGGGAGGGGCCCTGATCCTGGTGTCCAGGATCCAGCTCCCGCCCCTCCAGCCATCTCTGCATTTTCCAAAGACACCCCAGTCCTGAGGTGGAGCTGCAGCCCCTCCCCCTTTACCTTCCTTGCGTCTCCTCCTCCCTCCCCATCTCACTTCCTATCCCTTATCTTCCCCATCTTTCCTCCTCCTCCTCTCATCTCTCCCCTCTTACACCCCAAAAAGCGGACAGGAGATATGGCCATGGACTGCCATTAGCTCCAAAAGGCTTAAGTGGCCCATTTCCTGGGCCAGCCGGGTGCCCTTGGCAGACACCATTAGGGTAATGAGCCCGCAGCTCCTCCCTGGCCCCAGTGCCCTGGCAACCAAGAGGGGGGTGGAGGGTGGAAGGTGGTGGGTGGAGGGTGAAGGGTGGAGGGTGTCCCCAGACCTACAGGCTGCAGGTGCCTCTGCTTGCCCTGCAAGGGCCTGGAGGTGAGCAGGGAGTGGAGAGTGAGAGCCCCCAGAGAGGCCGAGACAGACAGATCCGAAGGGACAGAGACACAGAGGGACAGAAAGGGAGCAATAGAAGGAGGGCAGAGGGAACAAGATCGAGCTCAAGACAGACAGAACATCAAGCGAGGAGGGAGAGAGGGAAATGAGACAGAAAGGGAATGAGACTTAACAGATAATGAGTAGGCACAGAACTGAGACAGGACAGAGAGAGCAATAGAAAGAGAGCAGCTAGACAGAGGCCGAGACAGAGAAAGGAAGGTGGCAGTGGGGAAGGAGAGAGAGAGGGAAACAGAGACAGAAAGACCCAAACAACCAAGCATACAAAGAGAAAGTGGTCCAGGCCCAGGCCCAGGCCCTGGCCCAGGCACCCCACCCTCCCAACCCCCGGGGCATCGGCAGTAAAATCAGGAGTTACAGGTATCGGGTGTGAAAGGTTAAAGTGGGTGGTGCATGGTGTGTGGGCAGGCTAAATAGCCATCTCAGGCGGTAAATAAAGAAAATTGAATTTATTTAAGGAAAGGGGGTGGGGGATGGGGATATCCCAAGGGAAGGGCTGCGCAGCACTGAGCCAAAGGGTATTGGGCCCATCATGGCAGCAAAAATATACTTCGAATAGTGAGACAGGGAAGGGCATAGGGAAGCAACAGGATGCTCTAACCAACTGAACTACTCAGCCAGGGCCTGGGTTCAGCCCACTTAGATTCTACATGTAAGTGAGATGATACCTTGTTTGTCTCTCTGTCTTATTTCACTTAGCATAATGCCCTCAAGGTCCACCCATGTTGTCACAAACAGCAGGATTTTCCTTCTTTCTGATGGAGTGCAAGAGGGCACTCTGCAAAGTTGCTGTCGTACAGGGTGTGGAATGCAAACGCGAGTGTGCAGCAAACCAGATTTGGGGCCGACAGTGCCCCAGCAACAGCATAACCCACGGCCGAAGGTGGAATCGCATGATCCCGTGAGGAATCAGGCTCCCTCCTCTCTGGTTTCGGGGTGCGTCACCCAAGAACCACCGCTGCCAAGTCACTACAGCTCAGCAGCTCCTGTGTTGAGCGTCTGCCCCCTGGTGGTCAGTGCGCATCATAGCAACCGGTTGGATGGTAGGAGGGACACTTAGAATATTAGCCTTTTATATATATAGACTAGAGGCCCAGCGCACAAACTTCGTGCGTGGGTACGGTCCCTAGGCCTAGCTTGTGATCAGGGCCATCTTCCCTGGCTGCCAGCAGCCGGCCCCACCTCCCGCTGCCACCCATCCGGGTTCCCAGTTTGCCATCGGGTGATCGGAGCCCGATGGCCGGGGGGGAGGGGGGGGGGACCAAGAGGTTGGCTGGTCCTGCCCACTCGCAGCCCCACCCCCCACCACGGGTCGCCCACCCCTGGTCCCCATTCATCATCGGGCGATTGGAGTCTGCCAGCTGGGGAAAGGGACCGAGAGGTGGTCAGTGCACCTCATAGTGACTGGTAGAGCGGTCGTTCTGGTCATTCTACCGTTATGGTCGCTGGGCTTTTATTATATAGGACTAGAGGTTCAGTGCATGACATTCGTGCATGGGGGAGGGGGGTGTCCCTCAGCCCGGCCTGCGCCCTCTCGGGTAGGGTCCCTAGGCCTGGCCGGGGATCAGGGCCTGTCGGGGCTTTCCTTCCCCCGGCTCCCGGCAGCTGGCCCCGCGCCCGCCACTGCCACTGCTTGCTGTCTGTGCGGCGCTGCCCCCACTCCCCTGCCACCAGTTGCCTCCCTCTGCAGGAGACAGGCATGGAATTGCTTGGCTGGCCCAGGCCTCCCTTTGTGGGGCGATTGCTGGCCGGCCCTGCACACCCACCACAGCATCGCTGGCCAGTGGCCTGGGCCTCCCTCTGTGGTATGATTGATCTGGGGGCCCCACACTTGATCACCCCACAGAGGGAGGCCCCGCCCACCCAATGCAGCACCACCAGCCGGTGGCCTGGGCCTCCCTTTGCGGGGTGATTGTGGGGCAATGGTGGGCCCCCCAACCAATCGCATTGCACCTGCCTTGGTTGGCCTGGCGCCAGTGCGTGTCATAGCGTGGTTGTCCGACAGTCGTTCTGCTGTTCGGTCGTTTGGTCAGTTTGCATAGTATGCTTTTATTATTATAGAGATTTATGTAATTATATATATACACATATAGAATCCACTCACTCATTTAAGCAATATTTATTGAGTGCCTACCGTGTACCAGATACTGTTATAGGGGATACAGCAGTACACAAAGCAATTAAAATTCACTGCCCTGCCCTAACCAGTTTGGCTCAGTGGATAGAACATCAGCCTGCGGACTGGAGGGTCCCAGGTTCGATTCCGGCCAAGGGCATGTACCTGGGTTGCGGGCACATCCCCAGTAGGAGGTGTGCAGGAGGCAGCTGATCAATGTTTCTCTCTCATCGATGTTTCTAACTCTCTACCCCTCTCCCTTCCTCTCTGTAAAAAAGCAATAAAATACATTAAAAAAAATAAAATTCACTACCCTGCTGGAGGTCACACTGTAGTGGAGAGGTAGTTAGGAAACGGTAGCAGTACATAAACTGTATCATATTAGATGGCGTTAAACACTAAGGAGATAAATAAAGCAGGGAAAAGGGGTGGTGACTATAGGGCAGGAGGGTGTAAAAAAATCTTCATGTGCCCAAAGTAGGCCTCACAGAAAGGTAAACATTTGAGCAGAGGTAAGTTTTGTGCCCTAGGGCCCTGGCAACATCGGCCACCGTGTGCTCTTTGTTCTGAAATTCAGACTGAGTTGAGGGTTTTTTAAAAGCATCGTCCGTGCCACAATGTCCCCTGATGTCTGTACATCTCTGCATCCTCTCTTGAGCTGGCCCTTTTCAGACCAGTGACAATTTAAGACTCTGCCTCTCAGCCGTCTTGCTGATGACTCATTTTTTATTCCTGTTCTAGTTGCAATCCTGAACACCCAGAAATTTCCCCCAACCCCTCCCACACCGTCCCCCCCCCCCCCCCCCCCCCGCCGCCCCCGTCACCGGGAGGAAAAGGGCTTCACCAGGGCCCACGGTGTGATGCTGGGCAAACCCTTCTGTGCCTGCTGGACTCAGTTTACCTCACTGTGGTTCAAGCAATGTTTTTTCTGAGGGCTATGCTGGCGTGGCTCCAGCGTTATTGCCTTTTTTGCTTTGGTTGAGCTGGGAAGCTCACCTCACAGACATCCCTTTCCTTAAACTAAATTCTCTGCCTTCTACTGTGTAAAATACCCATCCATGAGTACTTTACCTTCAGTTAGGACTCTTAGGGTTGCAAGTGGCAGAAAACGGATGTTAAACAGATTTAACTGGTGGACAACTGCTGAGGACAGCAACAAAACTGGATCCCCCATGCCCTGCCTTTTAATGCCCTCCAAAATTGATACCCTCACACCTTTATCTACACCATATCACCACCGTGCTTGCCGAGAAATACAGAGCAGGTGTGCCAGAAACACAGCCTCTGCATAGACCATTATATGACTACTAGAGGCCCGGTGCACGAATTCGTGCACAGGTGGGGTCCCTCCCAGCCGATCGGGCCAGCCACTGGGGAAGGGACTGGGAGAGGTTGGCTGGCTGCGGGAGGCTGGCTGTGGGAGTGCACTGACCACCAGGGGCAGCTCCAGCGTCTGCCCCCTGGTAGTCAGTGCACATCATAGCTACCGGCCAATCATCTGGTCATCCGGTCATCCAATTATAATGGCTGCTTAGGCTTTTATATATATAGATATCCATTAATAGAACTTGACTGCATCCAGAGCTTAGCTGCAAGGAATTCTGGGAAATGCAGCTTGGAGGCTTCCAGCCCCAGCAGTACAGCATATAGAGAGAGATCCCCACCCTCAGGCCACCCCTCAAGGCCCCAGACATGTAGATGTGACCATTTTTGACCTTCTAGACCAGCTCAGTCACCCTTATGCAGCTGCATGAATGTACCCAGGCTAGTACTGCTCAGCCAAACCACAGAACCATGAGGAATCAGAAGTTGTTTAAGCCTTTACGCTTTGGGGTGTTTTGTCACACAGCAATACGTAACTGATACATTACTGGCCTGCTGAGAGAAGACTGTTGAATGGACCAGTTAATTGATCCATCCTTTTAAGCAAGCAGACAGTGGCTTAATAGAGGCAGCAAATGTTTAAATCATTTCTTTTTCTTTTTTTTAAATATATTTTATTGATTTTTTACAGAGAGGAAGGGAGAGAGATAGAGAGTTAGAAACATCGATCAGCTGCCTCCTGCACATCTCCCACTGGGGATGTGCCTGCAACCCAGGCACATGCCCTTGACCGGAATCGAACCTGGGACCTTTCAGTCTGAAGGCCGACGCTCTATCCACTGAGCCAAACTGGGTTCAGCTAAATCATTTCTTAATGTCTCTCCCTCTCTGTCTCTATGTCTGCCTTTGTCTCTCTGTGTTTCTCTGTCTTTCTATCTGTCTGTCTCTGCCTGTCTGCCTGCCTCTGTGTCTCTCACTATTTCTGTCTCCATTTCTCTCTCTCTCTCTCTCTGTGTGTGTGTGTTCCTCCTGGCCTCTGTCTCTCTCCCTCCCTGCCTTATTCTCTCTCTGCATCTCTGTGTCTCTGCCCCCACTTCAACTCCAAACCCTGGGATTTGGGGAGGACCCCCATAGCAGCAGGTGGTCAGACAACCTGACACCCCTGGGGATTAGCTGCTCTGCCTCTCGTTCCCCTGATACCCCAAGAGATTTAATGCCACTGGCTTTTCCACTCCACCTTGATTAAATTTCCTCGTCGTCACCTGTGAAGTGCCGTGCATTTGCTAATGCGCCTGATCCTGTGTTTCACTCTATATGTTCCCAGTCCCCTCCCAGGTCCTCCCCAGTCACTAGTTGGCCATATGGCTACACCTGCCTGGGTTGGGTCTGAGTCTTCTCACCCCACCTGCACCCCCTGTTTCGCAACACACACGGAGCCTGGGAGACTTAGAAAATCAGCCATGTTCTCAGTTAGAAATCTTACTTTTTAAAAAATCATAGGTTGGCTGCCTAGATTTTTTGCATTTTCTCCTGCTTGTTTTGAGGAGACACAAAAATGTGTGAAATTGGTGTTCCTTCATTTTAGATTTTAAAACATTTTATTTTAAAAGTAATTATAGGTTTTTATGGGAAGTTGCAAATTCCCCATCTTACAAAACTCTAGAAACATTATCAAAATCAGGAAATTAACATTGTTACAATAGTATTATTTAGACTATAGATCTTCATTTCCCAATTTTTTTCTTAAGCTCCCATCATGCGCATGCACCTAAATGTGTGCATACACACTTCTTGAATAACACACACATGACCAACACGTGCACGCACGGGAGCACTCACCTGCACCGACTGCACAAGTCGCTCACGCCCAGCATTGCATGCACATATATGTACACGCAGACTCAAATACCTGCACGAATGTGGGCACATGTACAGGTGCACAGAGCTGATTGCACAAATGCATGTAAAGCAACACTTGGGACACACATGGGACTCGCCATCTGCCCATAAGCAGCTCTGAACTCGTATGGAAAACTGCGCACAACTGTGGTCACACCCACGCACAATACACACCTGCAGGATCACACCTGCAACCCATGCATGCAGTCACTCACACACATATGCAGACACCTATGCAAAGATGCACACACACGGCCACACACACACGCACATGCTGCCTTACCCATATAATAACTCATGCTGGAAAAGTCCACATAGATTATTATTAATATCATCAGCACCCCCCCTCCTAAGTCATACTGGTCACCATGGTTTCAGGAGGATGTTGTCTGCCCTTGCCAGTTTCTCTCCCTCTCTCTTTCTCCCCTACCCTTCACATTTTTCTCTCTCTTTCTCTCTCTCTGTTTGAATAAAACACTTGCTACATTGGTATAAGTTTTTCTGGCTTTGGATTTAATGATCATAGAAATATATTCAAAGTTCTGGAAGGGAGAGAAAAGAGACTGTACCAAGGCCTGACTGCAATTGTAACCCTCACAGACCCTTGCCCAGGCTCTGCCTTATCCTAGTCTTGGAGAACGGGGTCCTGGTGATGGGGGTGGGTAACTTGGGGCTGGCTTACCGGGCCCTATAGCAGGTGCCTGGGCCATTGGGATACCTTGCCCCTTACCTGTGCCTGCCCCTACTTACTTCCCACCTGACTTCTTGACCACCCCCTCAAACCTCCAACACTAAAAGATACCTTGATGCATCCAAACCTGAACTCATGATCCATCCCTTATAAACCTGACCCTCATCAAGTCTCACCACCATCCATTCTGCCTTACAGGCCAGAATTTTGGGGAGTCTCCTTGACACTTTCTCTGCTCCTAACCCAAATCCCACCTCCTCACACCCAGCTTAGTCCCAGCCAGCATCAGAATCAGGACCCTTGCAGGGACATCTTCAACCAGGATCCCCCATCCCTCACTCTTTTCCACACAGACCTGGTGCCTAGAATGGGCCGTGTTCCCTTGCACCTCAGGGCCTTTGCACATGCTGTGCCCACCTCCCAGAACATTCTTTCCTCTCTGTGTATCTTAGTTGTGCCAATCCATCCTTCGGTCTCAGCTCATATGTCTGTAGGGAAGCCTACCCCAGTCACCTGCTATATGTTCTCTCATGTGGCCCTATGCTTTTCTCCAACACCCTGTGTTATAATGCTTCCTTGTTTAGTTAGTGTCTGTCTTCCTTCCTTTTTAGGTTACAAACTCCATAAGAGCAAGGATGTCTGTCTGTCTTCTTCATCGCTCATCTAGAACAATGTCTGGCACACAGCAGGTGTTCAATAAATACGTGCTGAATGAACAAATGAATGAGGACATTTTCAACCCTGAGGCCACACAACCAACAGAAAAATGAGAGTCAGGTGGGTCCAGACTTTTGAAGTAATTTAGAACTGAAAAAAAGAGGGAACAGAGATGATCTTGCTCATTTTATATATATTTCAGAAAGGAAGGGAGAGGGAGAGATCAAAACATCAATGATGAGAGAGAATCATTGATCAGCTGCCTCCCGCATGCCCCTTACCAGGGATCAAGCCTGCAGCGGGGCATAGGCCCTGACCAGGAATCTAACCATGACCTCCTGGTTCATAGGTCAACACTCAACCACTGAGCCACACCAACCGGGCGATCTTACTCATTTTAAAGAGGATTTTATGGTTCCAAACAGGTGACCTCATAGTTTGTAGAAGTGAAATTCATGAACATGGGTTTGTGTCCATATAGAAAAACCTCCGGCAGGGTGTGCTCCAAACTGTCAAGAGACATTGAACTAAGTGATGGAATAAATAAAACACTTACTTTTCCTCTTCATGCCCTTCTTTCAGTTCCTTCACAAACTGCATTTTCAAATTGCATTGTAGTTGATAAAGCAATTCCATTAGTTGTCATGAAAAAATACTTTAAAATGAGCACACTTGTTGACATGGCAATTTTGCCTCCAAACACTTCTCTTAAGGAAATAAATGTGAACAGGTACAAAGATTTATTGCCAAAGAGCTCTACCACAAAGTTGCTTTAGCCCTCAACTGTGAACAGCCAGGAATTCCAATGTTGGGGCACTTGTTACTAAAAATGTGGGGCCGCTGTCTCAGGAGACACAACGTAGGAGAGAATTTCAAAACATGAAAAAATGTTTCCCATCTATTAAGTGAAATAACGTGCTGGATGATTCCATTGTTGTCAATATATGAATGAGAACACAGCCACGTTGGGGAAAAGGCGGGGGAGGATATTAAAAACCGTTAGCAGCAATTTCCTCTGCATGGGGTCCTAGTGTGTGACTTTCATTTTCATTGGTGTTTTTCTCTCATTTTTAAACTGTCTACAGGGAATATGCACTCATGTAGTAAAAAAAAAAAAAAAAAAAAAGACAACAAATAACATTGTTTTTGAGAAGATGAAATGAATGCAATGGTAAATGGTTGTGTGTGTGTGCATGGATGAAGATGGCTACGTGTGCGGGGATATAGTCCTGGCCCCTTTCCTAACATAAACCAGGGTTTCTCTACCTCAGCACTATTGACATTTGGGGCAAGAGTGACACAAGGATTATCAGGCTCCGTCTTCATCAGAGAGGACTCACTCCCAAGCCCTCACCTGCCTAGAAGGGCCTCCCAGCAGCTGTCCTGAGCGGAAACTTGAGTCCCTGTTCTCATGGCTGGCTGGCTGCTGGTGACAGAGGCTGGGTGGGTAGGCGCACCCAGATCCACAGAGACACAGGGAATAGGCCAGGGGCCCAGGCAGGCTGGGTGACAAGTGAAGTGTCTGACCACAGCCTGGGAAATCTTACCCTTGTGAAACTAGACATCTTAAGCTCAAAGATGCTTAGAAAGGGACTTCAGACTCATTAGCATCTCTCAACCCTTAGTTGTGTGGGAATGGAGTGCTTTGATCTCCTAATTATAGATTGCTTCAATTATCATCTTTAAAGTCATATACCATATATCACATATCCTCACCTAGGGGTGATTCTCTTCCCTCCGGGACACCAGGCAATATCTGGGGACATGTGTCGTTGCCACAACTTAGGGGAGTCTGCTACTGGCATGAAGTGGGTGGAGATGTGTTCAGCATCCTACAATGCACAGGACGACCCGCCACAGAGAACAATCTGGCCCCGATGTCAGCAGAGCCAAGGAGAAGGCAAAACTGTGAACTAGATTCACAGAATAATAAAATCATAACAGTTAACTTTGTTTATTGTGCATTCGGTATTTACCAGTCTAGCCATGTGTGGTGCCATTCAATTTTCAGAACCCCTATAAGTAGTTAAGACTAGCATTGGCCACATTTTCCAAGTGACAAAACTAAAGCCCAGAGAGGGAAAGTGTCCAATGCAAGGTCACACAGCCAGTGTATAATAGAGCTGGATATTTGGCCGGGAAGGGCTGGACATATCAAGCCATCACTACTACCCACCCACTTGATGGCTTTATCACACAACCAGGAGATCCTCTTAGCTGTTGGGATGCCAGCATCTGGCATGCAGTAGGAGCTCAATAAGTGTTTGTGGAATGAATGAAATGAATTAGAGAGACCATAGGACAAATCCAAACCAAAAGCATCTATGAAACAACTTCTCTGCTCTCTCCGAACGTATGGAAGTCAAACAGAATGAATTCAGACAGGAACACCAAACGCAACATATGATTCTGATTATATCCCAGATCAAAAAAGAAAAGTACTATGAAGAACATGATGTGGATGGTTAACAAATTTTAATAGGTTTTATATATTGGATAATAACATTGAATCAATGTTCAATTTCATGCATTTGTTGTATTCTAATTATGTAAAAAAACAAAACAAAACAGCCTTTTTCTTAGAGGTGCCATCTCTTAAGGTGACAATTATAAGGTGTATATATTAACATGTTAAATATTGTTTTTAAGCCGCTAAGCTTTGGAGTAATTTGTTACACAGCAATAGCTAACTGATACACTATTATCATTATTATGATCATTATAGTAAGTATTATAAAGTGAATAAGAATGTGGGCTTTAATAGACACTCCTGGAGGGTGGAGTCCCTGCCTTCTAGCTAGGTCCCTGCCTCCTAGCTGGCCCCACTCTGAGCCTCAGTTTTCTCATCTGTAAGATGGAATGTAATGAAGATGAAATGCAGGTAAAGTGCTTTGCTGAGGCACTGCACGTGGAAGTGGTCAGGTGTAGGGGCAACTGTGATGAGGGTGATGATTTCAGGGACAGGGACTGTCTCATCTCTGTCTTGTTTAATATCATACCTTTCTGAACACAAGCTCTGAGCCTGGTGGGCTTTTTGCAAATACTTGTTAATGCAAGATCTGTATATCTGTGTTCTGTCTACATACCCTGTCTGTGCATGGGATAGGCCTGGCATGGGTCCGGTCTGTGTTGGCGGGCTGCGTCCCCCCTGGCCAGGTCTGTGACCTTGAACCTGCTATGTGCACCCACCTGGATGTCAAGTCCACAGGGGCCTCATGGCTACGGGTTTGGGGGGCTGGGGCCTGGGAAAGCTAGGGAAGGGAAGCAGCTTGCCTCCCTCTCCCGATTCCCCCTCCTCTCTCTCCTGCCAAGTCTCCAGACCCTCTGCACAGCCACTTCTCTCAGGCACTTGGCAGAGAGGACGCGCGGCAGGCGTTGCCTGGGCAACGCCGGGATGCCCAGCAACAAGTCCACCATGCGCATCACGTGCTCGGAGTGGACCAATCCGAGGGCCCGCCTGGAAGCAGGTCAGCCTGGGCCAAAGTCCGCCTCCCTACCTCCTCCCGCCCGGGCTGGAGGCTCGGAGCTAATTACCGTAATTGCAGTGGGAGAGCTCCGGGTGCGCTGGGGCTGGGGCTGGGGCTGGGGCTGGGGCTGGGGGCTGGGCAGACCCCGAGGAGTTGAGGGGGGAGAGCAGGGAAACAGAACCCTCTCTCTCCTGCAGCTTCGCCGCTGCTTCCACAACCTCCATCCAAGAGCTCATTAAGCACCTATTGCGTACACTTATTGTAGGGGAGGAAGGTTGGAGCACTTGCTGTGGGAGTGGGGAACCGTAGCCTCGGGCTTGGGTAAATCTGGAGTTGGGGGCGCGAATCAAATCAATGGGTAATTCTTGACTTTTGGGGTCTCAAAGGATTGGCTCAATCGCTGTTGGCTGTATTGAATCTCTCTCACACACACACACACACACACACACACACACACGCACACACACACGCGCCACATTCCACTGTCTCAGTTTCCTCCTGTACAAATATAGGGGAAATGCGCTCTTGAAGGGCGTGTATAAAAAGACTTAGCTCCAAGCATATTGGGTTCGAATCCAGTCTCTGCCAAACACCGCCCCGGGATTCCAGATGAATCCTTTACCCTCCTTGCACACACTCTGATTCCTCAGCAATTAAAAAGGGGGGGGGGGGGGGCGGGGCCTGACCGATGGTGCTCAGTGGTTGAGCATCGACCTATGAACCAGGAGGTCACTCCAGCTCAGGGCACATGCCTGGGTTGCCGGCTCCATCCCCAGTATGGGGCGTGCAGAAGGCAGCCAATCAATGATTCTCTCTTATCAATGATGTTTCTATCTCTCTCTCTCCCTCTCCCTTTCTCTCTGAAATCAATAAAAATATATTTAAAAAAAAAACAAAACACAACACAAAAAGGCCCTGGCCGGGTTGGTTAGAGCGTAGTCTGCATACACCAAGCTTGTGGGTTCGATCTCCGGTCAGGGTACATAAAAGAAACAACCAATGAATGCATAAATAAGTGGAACAACAAGTCCAAGATTCATATTCTCTCTCTCTCTATCTCTCTCTCCTCTTTCTAAAATTAATAAGTAAATTAATTAATTTACTTATTAATTTGTTTGTTAAACAAACAAACAAATAGGGGATCTCAGTATTTTTTCACAGGAGTTGTGTTTCTTGAGAGGACGTATGTGAAGCATACGGTAGCATTCGATAAATGGAAGCTCATTATCATCATGGTTCCAGCTCTTAGTTATGAGCTGTGAGATTTTCAAGTGGCATGTAATGGCTCTGAACTCAGTTTCTCCCACAGATAAAATGAAAAGGTTGGGTAGGCATTCTGACTGGCAGCCACTGGGTTTGTTTCCTCGCATGATTTTTTCAAGAGCTCAAATTGGAAGATTGGGTGGAGGGGGACAAAAAGAGAGAAAATGGGAGACATCTATAATACTGACAAAAAAAAATATATTTTTTTAATGAGCCCCATTTGGGAATGTTAACGTGAAGCACCCCTGCTTGAATTTGGGTTTTTGATTCCTGTACTGTCAGATCTCTTAAATCCCTACCAGTTTTTTTGGCTTTGTTCATTCTTTCGTCAACAAACATTAATTGAGCACCTACTGTGTACCTGGCCTGCGGTGGGTCTGAGTCCTCAGCCTCCTGATAGAGAACACAGGCTCCCAGGACCAACTTTGTCACGGACCACAGTGAATGGCCCAGGACCTCAGTGGACAAGAGGGTGGACCTGGACTGCTTTCAGGGTCTCCAAACCTGCTTCCCACCTCCAGGCCTTTGCAACTGCGGCTCCCTCTGCACCTATTTTTCCCTCTGCCTGGCAGGCTCTAGTCACTGATGGGCTCTTTCTCACCTTTCCTGTCTCTACACAAATGGCACAGCCCCGAGTGGCCTCCCTGACACACACCCATCTTGTTTCCTTCCACCACCGTGGCTGCCAAGAATTCTGCTCCTGCCCCATCCCCCGCTGCTAGGATGTGCAGTCAAAGGAAGGACCGTTGCTGGGGAGGGTTGTACCAGGAATTTTGTCAATACAGGAAGCACTTCCAAAAGCTGAGAAGGGAGAACACATTGTTCGGTGTTTGTTCACGGTTCTTCCAGGACTCGGGGCTGGACAGGAAACCAGGTCCTTAGAGGCGTGGCCTTCCTCATGGACTCTGCAGCCTGAGAGCCACCCCTGGCAGACTGGGAGCTGGTCCCACTCAGGACACAGACACCAACCACACACTGTGGCTACGAGTGGGGGCTCTGATTTCGAACAACAGCTCTCCCCTCTTCCCTGCTGTGTGAGCCTGGGCAAGTGTCCCAACCTCTCTGTGCCCACTTAGGACTCCAAGAAATAGGGCTAATAGCATCGAGCTTGGGAAGTTAATGTACTCATGAGACGAGGTAGAGACAGCCCTCACCTAGTAGGTGCTCAATAAATGGTAGCTGGCAGTATTACTTAAACAGAAAAGGGTTTTTTGAAAGGATGTTGTGAGGGTCAGAGAACCAACATGAAAGCTACAAAATTGGTTTTTGGAAACTGGCAGGTGTGAGAGAGGAGTGGTTCAGGGAAGCAGCAGGATGTCAGGGGGTGGGAGGAACATCCAGCCCCAGCCAGCCACCCTCTCTCGGTGTGACCATAAGCTAGCAATCTGACCTCTGTGCGCTTCCCTTTTCCCCTCAGGGACAAAACTCCATGTCTTGGCCTCTTAGATGTGAGATTGGAGCAGATAACCCAAAAAGGGTTCCAGAAAGCTCTGAAAGGCCTGACTCTCCTACATACAGCATCATCCACTAATATCTACTTTTGAGACCCAATGTTTGTGAGATGTTGTGCTTGTTGCTAAGGCTGCAGGGAATATGGGAGAGCCAAGGGAAAGAGGGCCAGAGAGAGGGGTGGGAAAGCTGTATTCTAGTCCTGGCTGGGTCCCTGGCGTGCTTTGTGAACTGCCGAAGGTTACCTTCCCTCTCCGGGCCTCATCCGAATGACAGCTAGGGAGCTCTGTAATAGGAAGACCTCCTTTCTGATTCCGTCTCTGCCCCCTACTTGCTGAGTGTCCTTGGGGGAATGTCTCCACTTCTCTGAGCTTTGGTTTTCGTGTCCCCCCCAAAATGGGATTTAGTACTTATGCTGCAGGGTGGCTGTGAGAAGTAAATGAAATCATTTGTTTATTCAATGACTATCAATTCCAGGCATTGGGAAATACAGTGGGGTTAAAATGGGCAAGATCCTTGCCCTTGTATGATACTAAGCCTCTTAAATAAATGAGCATCAGCATTATGATAATTTTATATATAGTGTTTCAGTGTGCATTTATTATACATAAAATGTGCAGTGCTGGGCACAAAATAGATGCTCAGCAAACACTAGCTGGTATTATTGCAATAATTCCAGGGTACACACTGCAAGATTCTCCTCTCCCCACCAGGTCTGAAGTGTTGAAGTGCCTGGGGTGATTCTCATTGGCGGCCGGGGGGGGGGGGGGGGGGGGAGTGGGGGGGGCGGCTGAGACCTTCATTAGGGATTCCCTGGAGGCCTCAGGTGAGGAGGCTGGCCTATGTGTGGTCCTGTTTGTGTGTTCTGCCCCTTCCAAGTAAATGCCTCCATTAATCTCCTCCTGCCTGGGCTGGAGGGTCAGGTTTCAGAACCAGGCAGATGTTGTCCAGAGTAGCCCTGTCTCCTTAATCCTCAGGGCTCCAGAAACTGTCCTTAGAAGAGAGAACAACAGGCTTGCTGAGGCCACCATCTGTGCAGTCTTGATTTATGAATGCTCCTGAGGGTGGCAGGAAAGAGGTCTCTATAGTAACGGTTGGGGAAGGGGCTGTGCCTGTGTGCGTCTCAGGCAGGGAACAGGGAGGAGGAATCACCAGAGACCCTTATTCCTAAACCTTCTTTTCTACTGTGATGAGCTATTAATTAATACTCATTGCTGCCTTATTATCCCCGGAGATGATTAGCTACTGTTCCTAACTGGAGCCTCGTGGGGGACATTCTCTAATGAGACTCGTTCATTTCTGTCCACCTGCACCTGCCTTTCTCCTGGGACATAGGCAAATGTTGCAGATCCTAGGGACCTAAAGGGGAGAAAACAGTCAAAGGGGGCTGTCCATGAAGCTGAGATTCCAGGGAGATGACAAGTGATTAAAAAAAAGCACCAGCTAGGATTATTCTGGGAGGCAGAATGGAGCCTCGTAAGGTGCCAGTGTTTGCAAGGGAAAATTGCTGCCTTTGTTTAAATGGGCCAGTTAGCCCCCAAAGTAGGCAGAAGAGGCAAGGGGAGGAAGGACTCTGCAGCCAAGTGGGTCCTGAATCTAAAGGTGCCAAAATCCAGAGTTTTCTCCTGGGCCTTTGTATATGATGTTCCTTCTATCAGCTCACTCCTCAGACTTAGGTCTCAGTTTATACAGTGGTGCCTCTTCCAGGAAGCCCTCTTTGGTTTGTCCCCCATCTTCCTGGACTGGGGCAGGTGACTTCCTTGGGTTCTCACAGTACCCTGAGTCTCTTCCATCGCAGCTTTGTCCACTCTGAGCTGTAATGACCTGGGAGTGTCTGTCTCTCCAACCAGACTTTTTGCTGATGATTACATAGGATTGTGTTCTCCTATATATACTGTTAAGTGAAAAACAGCATGTTCTGTAAGGTATATATATAGAATGCGACCTTATGTATTAAGACACTGAAGAAAAAAAGACACTGCACATTGCTTAGATGGCTAAAAAAATTAGCTGACAATACCAAGTGCTGATGAAGATGCGGAGCAGCAGAAACACTTATCCCCCGCTCTTGGGAATGCAAAATAGTGTGGTCACTTTGGGGGAAAAGTTGGGCAGCTTCTTCTTTTTTAAAAAAAGATATTTTATTGATTTTTTTACAGAGAGGAAGGAAGAAGGAGAGAGAGTTAGAAACATCGATGAGTGAGAAACATCCATCAGCCGCCTCCTGAACACCCCCTACTGGGGATGTGCCCTTGACCAGAGTCGAACTCGGGACCCTTCAGTCCGCAGGCCGACGCTCTATCCACTGAGCCAAACCAGTTAGGGCAAGGGCAGCTTCTTAAAAGTAAAAAATACCCTGACCATATGGCCCAGGCATCCCACTCCTAGGTATTTCCAGAGAGAAATGAAAACATATTGTCCACACAAACACCTGTGCGTGAACATTTCTAGCAGCTTTATTCATAACCCCCAACCTAGAAATGTCCTTGAACCCAGGGTCCCTGCACTAGTGACCGAACAAGCCCTACTCCACCCACACAATGGAACGCTACTTCCCGACACACAGCAACATGGATGGATCTCCAATGCATTATGAAGATGAAAGAAGGCTGACACCGAGAGCTGCACACCATGTGATCCCATTTACATGATGTCCTGGAAAAGGCAAAACTATAACGACGGAGATGAGATCAGCAGCTTCCAGGGAGTAGCGATCGGGGTGGGGATAGCCTACACAGGGGGCAGGAGAGAACGTTTTTGGGGTGAGGGAACTGTTCTGTCTCTTGACTGTGGTGTTGGCTACATAACTGCGATTGTCAAAATTTACAGGACTGTGCACCTAAAAACATGAATGTTGCTGTATAGAAATTATACCTCCATATACCTGGCTTTAAAACGAAATTCTTTAAAAAGTAAATGAATAAATAATTGTGTGTGAGGCGACTAATGGATAAGGTTATATATGTATGAGGACTCTAGAAGAGGACAGGGAAAGGAGTGGACAGTTGACAAGAATTTAGATCTTGGAGTCAGCAGACGGGGGACCCCATCCCAGCTCCAGCCCCCAACTATTGTGGTCTATGCGGGGAGGGGTTTGCCTCTGCCACATCTGTAAAACAGGGCGTTTCACATCTGCTCTGCAGCTTAGGATGGAAAGATCTCAGAATCCCGGGTGTAAAGGCTTTCTCTGCTCTCCAGAAGGTCTGAAGGAGACGACAGTGAAGGCAATGTTGGTGGGAGAGTGCTGGGGAGCATGGGCTTTGGGGCCAAGAGACAGGGCTGTGTTCATTTATTTATTTTTAATTTTTATTGATTTCAGAGAGGAAGGGAGAGGGAGAGAGATAGAAACATCAGTGATGAGAGAGAATCACCAATCAGCTGCCTCCTGCACAACCCACACCGGGGGATCGAGCCACAACTTAGGCACGTGCCCCGACCAGGAATAGAACCGTGACCTCCTTGTTCATAGGTCCACGCTCAACCACCGAACCACGCCAGCCAAGCATGAGCTGTATTTAAATCCCAGCTCTGCCTCTTGCTTTCCAGGTGGCCTTGGACTAGTTCCTTAGATCCTCAGTTTCCTCATCTGCAAAATGGGGACAACAATGATAGCAATCGCATGGGGTTGTCCTGAAGCCTTCGGAATACTTGGCACGTGAAGTGTTTGGCACCAAGCCCAACACAAAGTAAAAGCTCAAGGAGGGAGAAAAAGGAAGGGGGAAAGGTTTTCCTATATGATCTGCTCCTAGCCTGGGTGACCAAACCCTGGCCACCTCTTTCTGAGTATAACTCCTGCAAGTCCCCTCCAAGACACACTTCAGGGCCTGTCTCACACACACACACACACACACACACACACACACACACACACACACTCACAGTTTCTAGGAACGAACTGTTCCTACAAACAGTAACCCAACCAACTCACTGTTCAGCCTGATATTTGTCCTTTACATTTTCCCATGGTTGTCTTCTTCTCACCTTTCAGGTCTCAGCTCAAATGTGTCCACCCCAGAGAGCCCTTCCCCAACCACCCAGCCTAAAGCTACATGTCTTACACCAGCCAGTCACATACTAGGCAGGGACTAGAAAATATGGCCCTTGGGCCAAATGAGCTACCACTATTGTTTTGTTTTTGTTAATCCTCACCCCAGGATATTTTTTCCATTTATTTTTAGAGAAAGTTGAAGGAAGGGAGGTAGGGGGAGAGAGAGAGAGAAAAACAAACAAACACCGATGTAAGAGAGACACATTGATTAGTTGCCTCCCGCACACACCCCATGGGGCAGGGATCCAACCTGCAACCCTGCTACTTGCCCTTAACCGGGAATTAAACCAGCGACCCTTCAGTGCAAGGGCGGATGCTCTAACCACTGAGCCACATCAGCCAGGGCAAGCTGCCACTATTTTTGTAAATAAAGTTTTATTGGAACACAGTCACACCCATATACATTCTCCAAGGCTGCCTTTGAGCTACAACAACAGACCAGAGTAGCCAGGAGAGAAACCAGCTGGCCTGCAAAGCAGAAAATATTTACTTTCTGGCCCTTTACAGAAAAGTTAGCAGACTCCTGCTCCATCACCCCAGTCTGTTTCTTCTAGCTGTCGTTATTGTGTGAGGTTATTTTGTTCCTTTATATATTTGTTTATTGTCTGTCTTCTACACTAAAAGGAATACAAAAATGAGATCGGCTTTGTTCCCTGCTGAATCCCCAGTGCAAATACTTTCATTGTGAAGTGAATGCATACAGTAGGTTTGAGGTGTGGATTTCTGGCCATGTCCTTGTAGAATGTGGAAGGAGGAAGTGACTTTAAAAATCCTCTAAATAAAATGGTGCTGTAAGAAAGGGGTGCAGGCACGGTGTGTAGTGCACACTCCCATGGAAGGCAGTGAGCGAGTCAGATCTCTGAGCCGAGAGGAGAACCCTGGGGTCTAACAAGATAGAGCTACCACAAAGCTCGCCTCTCTGCAAAAGAGATGGGAAACGCAGGACAATGAAATCATTGCACAATCCTGAACTGGATCCCAACTTGGAAATGAATGTCATAAAGGACAATATTGAGGCAATTGGTGAAACTGGAACATGGGCTAGAGATTAGACAACAGTATTGTCACAATTTTAACTTTGTGGTTGTGATGACCACATTATGGTTACATAGGAAACCGTCCTTGACCGTGGGGGAAGCACGCTGAGTATTTAGGAATGAAGCAGCCACTGTGTCTGCCACTTACATGGTTGGAACAGAGACAAAGATATATGTAGAGAAAATGACAAAGATCAAGTGAATGTGGCAGAATGTGAACAATGGGTGGGTGAATCCAGGTAAAGATGATTATGTTCAGAAGTGCATTGCACTATCTTGCAACTTTCCTGCGGGTTTGAATTTTTCCCTCCAAAATAAAAAGGTGAAAAGGAAAAAGGAAGGGAGCAAATAAATAAAGCAGTCATTTCTAGGCTACAGTCCCATTTCTTCTTCTTCCTTTGGTAGCGAGTTCCTTGCTCCTCTTTGGGAACTGTGAAGCCAGAACGAGCCTCTGAGTGGAGACATAATGCAGAAGTTAGAGTGTTTCAGATGAGTATTGCACTTGACAGTGAATTTGTTGAGTACCCACTATGTGTCAGAATGCCAAGCAGCTTCTGCATCCACTCCCTATGGGTTTGGCCGAACTTTTCCCCAGTGCATCCATGGAGTTAAGCCTTGGTTTGGGTATCTTTGTTGGCAAACCTTATCTGACATTTCTGGATCCATGGGTGATCTGCAGGTCACTCATTTGTGAGCTCAAATTCCACAAAATAAGCAGCTCTTTTAGGGGACTTTCATACTGGGAAGAGCATAAGCTACAACACAAATTCCTTTACTGTCATGCATGCTAAATTTGAGAAGAGTTGCATGTCTTCACCCTCCCTAAAGGAAGGTTAGTTGCTGAGTTCATGAATGTGCCCCTCCCCCAACACCGTGCCTAACACAGTAAAGGTGTTTTGAGTAAATGGATGAACCATCTCAGGAAATAACAATAGCTACATTATTGGGAAAATTACCAGGTCTAGACATTTTTTCTAATGTCATGCCAAGCTGCATTGGAGTCTGAGGCAAAAGGAAAAAATCAGGAATGCAGATCCTGTCTTTATTTAAAATGATATTTTGCTTATTGTGGATTTTTCATTAATTTTGATTTTTAAAAAACATTGCATTGAAATATGATTTATTTTGATTACTGAGGGGTTTTTTTGTGCCCCCTTAAATTTTGTACCTGAGGCAAGTGCCTCCCTCACCTTAGTCCTAGCCCCGATTATTTATTTCCAACATGCAATCCACACCATAGCGTTAATGCCTCATCACAATGCTCTGAGAAGATATTACAATCATCACCATTTTACAGTTGAGGGAACTGAAGCACAGGGAGGTTCAACTGCGCCCCAAGTCCCACAGCAAGGAGGAGAAAAATTTGGACTTGAACCCAAGTTTGTGTGTTTTTCGGCTCAGAGCCTACTCAGTAAAGTAAAACAATGAACTAAGTTATGAGTTGGGTTTTGAGTCGAGGAATCAAAAGGTCTCGGCTTGAGTCCCACCTCTGCTCCAGGCTCCTCTGAGCCCTACATTCACACAGACCTCAGTTTCTCCATCCGAAACTAAACTTAAATATTCTGCACCTGCCCTATTCCCCTCCTCCCCCCGCCCCCAACACAATTTACCAGCTTTATCTCTCCTGATCGAGCAATAGCACACGCTGGAGAAGCAAGCACTGACCGAGCCAGAGCTGCTGAACTGGTGGGGAGCTCAGAGACCCGGGAGGGGGTTGGGCCGAGTGGGGAGATCCTGGGGACTACAGTGAGTGGCCCCTCCTCCTCCAGAAAACCCCAACCTAGATTTTGGGCAGATGCCAGTCTTTTATTCTGAAGCTGAGGCCACAACCTATGAGGTAATCTTTGGAGCTGCATTCGAGGCGGAGTCCCATTGGCCGGCTGGCCAAGCCCCGCCCTGGGTTCCCGGTGCCCCGCCTTCCCCAAAGCCCATAAAAGCGCAGTCCCCGCCTCGGCAGCCACTGGACACCTGCATCTGCCCACAAGACTGGAAGCAGGTGAGACGCGCAAGGGAAGGACTTCAAGCTGCGTGGAAGGAGGGGTGGCTTGGGGGACCCGGTACCTCGGGGAGGGGGCTGGTTTGCAGGTCAGCGCATGGACATCTGCCCAGAAAGCGACAAAGACGGCGAAGTTTGACGGTCTGGAAAGCAGAGACCAACCGGGCTGACTACCTGGGAGGTAAGTCCTGGGGACCTGCCACGAGGTAAGGAGCCGGGATGAGTCCTAGTTGCGACCCCTCCCAGTGGCCCCCTTGCCATTCGGAAGCGCCCGGGGAAGAGGAGCGGAGAGGAAAGAGATTTTTGGAAGGCGGGTTCCCCAAAGTCAGAGGAACGGAGAAGGCGGGGGAGTGGGTTGAGCCGGGAAGAGAGGAAAGTTAAGTTTTCTTCAGCCCCGAGGCTGAAGACAGCTCTGCGAGGACCACGGGAGAAAATTGCTATTTATTTCAGCACGGAGACTCCGGACAGCGCCTCTCGGGGTCCAGGGAGGGAACCGCGACCTGCTTCAGCACACGCGTCTGGACAGCTCCCAGCAGGTCCCGGCCGGCTTCATTGCAGCCGCAGGGCACGGACAGCTCCCCAGGTGACGGAGAGCCCTGCAGCTTGATGGGGGAACAGAGGACGGTCTGGGGTGTCTGACGCTTCTGGAGACTTGCCCCCCTCATTTAATAGATTTTCAATGCATTGTTTTCCAGATGAGATGACACGGCACACAGAAGTCTGTAATGCCCAACAGGTACGATGGTCAAGCTGTAGGGCTGTGGGGGAATGGGTGCCTGCCAATATGACATTATTGTGCTCTCTCTAGACTTCTTTGAGAAACATTGGGTCAGTCATCTTACATACATTATGTCATGCCGTCTTCAACTTCAGGACATGGGAGTTATTACATCCAGGTGACTGTTGAGGACACTGAGACCCGGAGAGGGACAGTTCAAGGGGTCTCAGGCCCAGGGTGAGTCTGCAAGTCAACCCCACATCCTGCCAACTCCAAATTCCATGCTTCATGGGTGGGAGTTGGGCCCTTGGAGATCAGCTCCTTCCTCTCCCCAGGAGGACCAGGAATGGAAGACAGGAGGCAGTGGAGAAGCAAGAAGCCCATATGCTACAACTTGGCTCAGGTGAAGGAAAAGAGCTGGGTTGGGAGGTCGCAGACACAGGGCAAAGGGTGGCCAAGAAGACTGGAGCAGTTGTGGTCTAGTGCTGTGTGGAAGACTAGTGATTTTGTTGTTCTGGTGTACTATGACAACAAGTCACAGCTTCCTCATAGCGCGGACTCCCATCAACCTCCACCTGACATGGACAAGTAACTGTGGGACGGGGGAGGCCAGGAAGGAATCACTTCCACCCAGGGGATCGAGCTGGCTAATCCCATGGGACAAGAGCAAGGGAGGGAGTAAAATAGGGGCATGCACCCCATGATCACATAGCAATGTGCCATGCATGGTGTTGGCCATGTCACTCATATGCCCCCCACAGGCCTGAAAATACAAAATATCTGACTGAACCCAGGGCCTTGGGAATCAACGAGGGGGTGGTGTTTGAAGTTCTTTCTAGACTAGGATTCTACTAAGATTTGTCAATAAAAATTCCAGGAATAATTAATTTTTCTCCCACACCTCACCATCAGTTCCATGGACCAATTACAGGACAGGTGTAAACTTGTGCCCGGTAGGTGAGTTGTGGCATCAGCGAGGGGTCACCCCCAGTTCTCTGCGACATCCTAATCAAGTCGAGGACACCACATTGAAGTCATTCCAGCCTCAGAGCCTTGGTCTTTGCTGCTCCCTCATCTTGGAATGCTCTGCCTCCCAGAGCACCCCATGAGCTCCCTCTCCCTTCTTATCCCAGCCTCATTTCACCAAGGGAAACTTTCCTTGTTGCCTCACCACCCACCTCATCAAGTCTGTGTTATACACTCTCATAGACCTGGGATGTCTTCTCTCCAGCACTTACTCCGATTATTGTTAACTGTTCACAGGACTGTCTGTCACCCCCATTACACTGTGAGCTCCATGAGGGCAGAGACTGCATTTGTGTTTTTCACTGCTGTGGCCCCAGCACCTAACCAGGGCCTGGCACACAGCAGGCGCTCAATAAACATTGGTTGAATCAATAAAGGCATCAGAATAAATCAGTATATTAATCAATGAACTGATGGTTTCAGCACACACATGAAGATCCTGCTTCTCTTTGGTTTCCCCCACAGAGATACCGGAGGGTGGTGGGTGCTGCGGGTGTTTATTGGGGAGTATAATTAAATTTGTGGACACTCAAGGGCCAGCCAGCCAGCTAATAGCCCCAGGAGAGAGCCAAGCTCATTTAATTAGCAGTTATGAGGCATTGATTCCTCATTAGCTCTGGCAACCCCCGTCTCCCTTCTCAGCCCCAGACAAATGAAATCTTTCTCCCTCCAGGAGTACTGCCTCAGTGAGTTCATTAACAAGCAGAGAAAATATGATTGCAAGACACCTACATGCCAGAGGCACTTTGAGGCTGGGGTGGGGAGAGGGGTTCAATGTCTGGATCAAGGCTAATTGTGAGAGTTTTTGTGTTGTATATAGATCTCCCTTTGGGAATGGAAGAGCTTTTAGATTTTTAAAAAAGGCACCCGGATACTGCCTTTTAGGGACCCCTAGGAAAGAGGAGATTCTGCCCTGGAATTTCTACAAATGTCTCCCCCTGGGTCCCTCACAGCCACTCCACATTAACCATTTCACACTGAACACCCAGTCCACCCAGCCCCCACCTCCCCTCCTTCCTTGTCCCCATCAGTGTGGCAGCCTCTCCACATCCCAGGGTCCCTCCCCCGCCTCATCCATTTCCCTAACCCGGTATTTGCCAAGGCAAGTCATTCTGGGCAAATCCAGCCTCCTCCCCAGCCCTCTGCCGCCATCACTGCCTGGTTGTCCCTCCCCTCCCCCAAACACACACAACCGTCCATTTATTCTCCACATACAGTGAGGGGTTGTTCTAGAACACAAATCTGATCAAGTCCCACCTTTGCCTTTAACCCTTCCAAGATTCCCATTGATTGATGGATGAAATTCAAATTTCAAAACACAGCCTGGCTCATCCTGCTGAGAGCATCGCCTGTCATTTCCCCACCAGCTGCCCTTATCAACCGGCCCAGCCAGGAGCATCTTGGATTCCTTTAGGAAGCGCCCAGAGAATGCAGATTCCTAGGACCCTGCCAACTTCAATAAGCCAGAGGTGGGGCGGGCCCCAGCATCTGCATTTTGATGAGCTTCCCCACTGATTCTGCTTTGTTGTTGTTAATTCTCACCTGAGGATATTTTTTCCATTGCTCTTCAGAGAGAGTGGAAGGTAGGGAAGGAAGGAAAGAGAGAGAAACAAAGAGAGAGAGAGAGAGAGGCATGGACGTGAGACATACATATTGACTTCCGTATGCACCCCCACTGGAGGCGGGGAGTGAACCTGCAACCCAGGTACGTACCCTTGACCAGGAATCAAACCCGAAATCCTCTGGTGTGCAGGCCGACACTCTAACCACTGACCCACACCGGCCATGGCCCCACTGATTCTTATTTAGGGGAATCCTTCCTTTGATTTAAAAAACAAAACGGCCCAGCTGGTGTTGCTCAGTGGTTGAGCATCGACCTATGAATCAGGAGGTCATGGTTCGACTCCTGGTCAGGGCACATGCTCCGGTTGTGAGCTTGGTCCCCAGTGTGGGGCGTGCAGGAGGCAGCCAATCAATGGTTCTCTCTCATCATTGATGTTTCTATCTCTCCATCCCTCTCCCTTCCTCTCTGAAATCAATCTTATATAATAAAAGCCTAATATACAAATTGTTTGACCGGGAGTTTGACCACTCGCTATGACGTGAGTTGACCATCAGAGGCAGCACAGAACACGGTGGGCATCTGCGATGCGGCGCTGGCAGCAGGTGGTAGTGGAGATGCTGCTGGCCCTGATGGGCCCCAACAAGAGCTGGAGAGCAGTGTGATGGTGGAGCAGGTGACGGGGAGGCGCCAGGCCACAGCGGGGTGCCAGGTGGGGGCTGCGGGGCTGCGAGGCTGGGGACACGAGCAGGGGCTGTGAGCCTGGGGGCGCGAGCTGGGGCCCAATCCCCGCAGGCCACCCTGAGGGCCGCCACCTGTGCATGAATTCGTGCACCAGGCCTCTAGTAAAAAATAAAAATAAAGGTATGTAAAACCCACCTACCCTTCATTTTTCCCAAAGACCTCTGGGAGGGGGCACCTCATTTAATCTCACCAGTTTCAGCCTTCTCCCGTCCATGCCCAGATCAGTGTGAGCACGTGATAAGTATTCAGTTGAGATAAATGCTGGGTCTGAGCCCCCTTGTCAGACACAAATATGAAGGCCACACACACCTATAAAGATGAGCCAGCAATTGCAATGGAGCTGAGGGCATCTGAACTGAAGGGACAACCCACTCAACTTTCTTATCACATCTGGTCACTATCCAATGATCTTCATTTGGGATTTCATGAAAGTGGAGTCTCAGACAAGACGGTGATTCCAGGAGCAAAGGTACCAGAGCGTGAGGCAAAGAAGCAGGGATTGCCAATGTATGGGGATATGGTCCAATTACTCTAACAGACTCAAAGTAACAGTGGCTTCAGCAAAAGCGACGTTTATTTTCTTCCCATTGACTCAGCAATTCTATGCCTAGACTTACACAGATGAGAAATGAATACCTACTTCCACAGAACGAAGGAAGGAAAGGAGAGAGGGAGGGGCCCATTTCGGAGGCCGATCGGTCCTCTTGAGCAGTTGATTAAGTCCACACCTGGACTACTTCCCTTATCAGCTCTCATACTCAAGGGCCACTAGACACCTCCTTTAATTGTCCAAGAGCTAGGAACCAGGCAACTAGAGGCAGCCCTATTGTCCTGGAGTTCAGATAATTATTCAAATGAACCAGTTTCAGGAAGCCGGGGAAACCTGGCTCACTCCACCGGCTTCTCCAGTTACTGTCACCCTCTCCCTGCTGTAAGCCTGTGTCCCCTTCTTTGGAGCTCCAAGTAACAAAGGGTTCTGCCTTTCTTCTGAGTGTCATTGTGTTGTGTCCCTCCATCAAAACAATACTTAAACCTTGCAAATACACAGAGCATAAAATTTGCATGTAACCTCTTTAAAGTGACAATTTCGTGACATTTCATACTTCACATAGTCCTACAACCATCACCACGAGGTGATTAATTCCAGAACATTCCATCGCCCCCCAAAAAACACAGATCCTGTTAAGCAGTCACTCCCCACGGCCCTCTTCCTGCAGCCCCTGGCAACATGAATGTGTTTTCTGTCTCTGTGGGTTTGCCTGTTCTGGGCATTTCATATCAATGAAACCACACTGTGTGGCCTTTGGTGTCTGGTTTCCTTCGCGGAGCAGCATGTTTTCAAGGTTCGTCCATGCCATAGCGTGTGTCCATGGTTCATTCCTTTTGTATAGCTGAATCATAGTACATCAGATGGATATATTAGGGTTTTAAAAAACCCAGATACTATTTTAACAGCTATAGATACAGTAGCTCCTATGAGGTAGGTACCACGATCATTCCCCATTTTATAGGAGAGGAAACCAAGGCTCAGAGAGCTGAAGCAAGTTGCTCAAGGTTGCACAGCTCGTGGGTGGCAGAGCCAGGACTTGACTGTTGGCAGTTTGCATACAGTGTCTGCATTTCAACCACTATCCTACACCCCTCTCATAGTTTGATACGCACAGACAATGTGGCAATTGCGACATGTCCTTCAGTCGTTTCCACAGGGGAGGAGGCCAAGATGCGGACAGGAGAGGAGACTTGTGGTCACATAGTGAGTCATCCCCAGCCAGGGCTGGAGAGGGGTGGCGAGGGCAGAACTCAGATGCTGCATTGTCCAGGGAGGGTGGGGGTCTGCCAGAGAGGGTGCTGATTATATCCTGCACCTTAATGGGTCCTTCAAAAGAGAGTGGCTTGGGTTTCCATGACAACAGGCAGGCAGCATCACAAGGAGATAGCTGAGTTTCCTCCCCCAACCCATATCTGCCTCAGGAATCTGTGCTCTCCATGCTTGCTTTTCTGGATCCAGAGAGCAGCTATGTGGGTGGTCAGAGCTCACACCTGCTGGTGCACTCAGAGACCCTCTCCCGAGCCCGGCCTCAGCCAAGCGACAGAGGGATGGACAGAAACAGAACACACTGGGCACGTGTGCAAAGTGAGGCAGAAGGGATTAGGCAGAGCGGGGAGTTGCCCCGAGTTTTCCCGGTAACATCACGAATCAGCAAGGGGTTGAAGAAACCTCTGAGATGGAAACTGTTAACAGGACAGGACAAGGCTCTTTCACTGACAGTGATCAGTCAAGTTACAGAACGTGCTCCTCAGGGCAGAGAAGGGAGATTTGACAGAGAGCAGGGGAGGCAATAATTGGAGAGAAAAATCATCCTCATTTGATCCCACCTGGCCCAGACTCAGTGCTAAACCAGTCTGGGTCAGGAGAAGGAACGCATGAAAGGGTTGTGAATATCACTGACTCCATGGGGGCAGCTATAAAGGACACGATTGGAACAATGAAAAGTCTTGGAATCTGGATGGTGGATTAGATGATCGGGCTTATCAGTATGACATTTCCAATTTTGATCATTAAACTGTGGGTCTGTGAGAGAATGTCCTTGTTCTTCGGAAATCTCACTGAAGTACTGTATTTAAGAGTAAAGGTTGTAAAGACTCCAAATTACTTCCCCAAATTATTCAGAAAACATTATATATACTACATTGTGTATGTATATATATATGCATTACATTTTATTTTATATATCTTATACATATATGTAATATTTATAATACATTATATTCTGTTATAAATTATACTAGAGGCCCAGTGCACGAATTTGTGCACGGGTGGGGTCCAGCCGGCCAGGACCAGTGGGGAGGAGGAGACACAAGAGGTTGGCTGCTGGCCCCGCCCCTGATCGGGGTTAGGGGGAGCCAATCGGGCCAGTTGGCTGCCACAGTGCACGTCATAGCAACCAGTCATCCTGGTCAGTCCATTGTTCCGGTCGCTTGGCTTTTATATATAGAGATTATAGATATATCATTATCCTATGTAATAAAAGGCTAATATGCAAATTGTCCCCTCGACCTAGAGTTCAACCAGAGTTCGACCAGGGGGAGGGGCCAGCCAGCCAACTGCCCACGGCCCCTCCCCCCCAGCCGACTCCAATCAGTCCCCCCCCACATCCCCTCCCCTCCGCTGGCCCAGCCCGATCGGCCCCCATAGGGGTGGGCCAGCCGGATACCACCCATGCACAAATTTGTGCACCAGGCCTCTAGTCTCTATATCTACACTAATAAAAGAGAAACATGCAAATTGGTGTCACTCCACTACGCCCACCCGCCACTCAGGATGAGTATGCAAATTAACCCAACAAAGATGGTGGTTAATTTGCATATGCAGGCATGGAGCGAAGACTGAAGACGACTGAAGACCGAAGAGGCTTGGCTTCTCTGCTGCGGTCAGAGTGAAGGCCTGGGTCCCAGGTGCCGGAGGAAAACCGGTGCTGGCAGCCAGGGGAAGGAAGGCCTATTGCACAAATCTCTTCATGCAACCGGCCTCTAGTATATATATAAAAGGCTAATATGCAAAGTGTCCCCTCAGGAGTTCGACTGGGAGACTGGGAGTTAGATCGCTCCCTATGATGTGCGCTGACCACCAGGGGGCAGCATGGAACATGGCTGGTGACCAGCGGCAGAGGCAGGGCGCTGAGGGAATGAGGGAAGGAGGAGGCAGAGAGGTGGGGAGACAGGGAGGCAGGGAACCTGGGAATCTGATTAGCCCTGATCGCTGGCCAGGTCTAGGGACCCTACCCATGCACGAATGTCATATACCGGGCCTCTCGTATAATATAAACATGTATCATATATATTTATATATCACATTTATATACATATATAATATATAAAAAATATATAGATTGGGGGTGACTGCTCATGGGGAAGAGGTTTCTTTTTGGGGTAACAAAAATACAGCGGTGGGCAAAAGTCAGTTTACAGTTCATATGGAAAATAATACAATAAATAATAATACAAAAATAAACTGTTTTGCATAATCACAACTATAAATCTACTTTTGCCCACCCCTGAATTTTGGAACTAGATAGAGGTGATGGTTGTACAACATTGTGAATGTCCTAAATGTGCTGAGTTGCACATGTTAACAGGAATAATCTTATTTCAATTTTTAAAATTACATACTCAAAGAAAAGCTTCTCTCTTGCTTGTTGTCACAGGGAACTATGCACTCCTGCTACTCAACAACATTTCTATTAGAAATGAGTTAAGGTCGCCTTTAAGGCCCTCAATGAGCAAGAAAAAACAGATATCATTGAACGCCATCAGTATCAGTCAACTCTGCTTTAGAAGTGGTGACTAAAATGCCCCCACAGCCCGGCCGGTGTGGCTCAGTGGTTGAGTGTCGACCTATGAACCAGGAGGTCATGGTTCAATTCCCAGTCAGGGCAAATGCCCAGGTTGCGGGCTTGATCCCCAGTGTGGGTGTGCAGGAGGTAGCGATCAATGATTCTCTCTCATCAACATGTTCCTATCTCTCTCTCTCCCTCTCCCTTCCTCTCTGATATCAATAAAAACATAAAAAATAAATTAAAAATAAATGAATAAAATGCCCCCACATAATTTTCCCATGGTAGACTCCTCTTTCTTTCCCCAAACTTCATGTGTGTGTGCGTATCTTCACAAGTCAGACTTCTGCTATAAAAAAAAAGGACACTTCACCATAGACGGCTAAGAAAGTAGTGTGGACAATGTCTGTTTTTTATTCAGCAATGTCTTATCTTGTAGAAGAAATCAAGAGGACTTGATGAAATGTCCCTTTGATAGATGTGTTTAGCTCTGAATGCTTTATCCAGTATGTTATAAAAAGAACCAATTGCATAATTGAATTTAGGCACTTTTAAAGAGAAGGGACTGTCCCCTCATTGCTGTCAAAGAATTCCCCTAAAAGGCTGTCTTGTAGGCATGGAGTGAGTGATTCAATGAGGTACTGAATGCATCATGTCTATGCTGGGGTGTATCCCCTGGGTCTTTGCTCTGAGTGTGGTCTTTTTTTGTTTGTCTGTTGTGGGTTTTTATTTTTTGCCAATCCTCATGGAAGGATATAGAGAGAGAAAGGGAGGAGAGAGAGAGAAACATTGATATGAGAGAGACACATTGACTGGCTGCCTCTCACATGCACCCTGAGTGGTCCAGGGATCAAACCTGCAATCCAGGTAAGTGCCCTTGACCAGGAATTGACCCCACAACCCTTTGGTGCACAGGCTGACCCTCTAACCACTGAGAAACACCAGCTAGGGCCCATGTACGGTTTTAAAACATATCTCCAAACTTACTGACATCTCTCCCACATCTAAGTCCCTTCCCTTGAGAGAGTGGTGTCTGATTCTCTCCCCTTGAAGTGGGTCAGACTTAGCGAGCTTCTTCCAGAAAACAGCCTGGGGTGGAAAGTGCCCCTGGATGGCTTTCAAGGCTGGGTGACACCCTCTAAAGACTCTGTCTGCAAATGCGGTCCCATTGGGAGTTAGGGCTTCAACCTATGAATTTGGGGAGGACACACGGAGTTCAGTCCACAGCAGGTGATTAAGCCAAACAGATAACTAGAATGAGAGGAAGCACTGCTTCTTCCAACAAGTTTACCTGAAACATTCCCTATCTGTGAAACACCTCCCAGCCCTTCCTTCACTCCCCGGCCAGGTATAACCTATTCCTCCTCTGGGCTCCCACATCCCCGACCACACACCCTGACTTAGCCCACCTCCCGTGGTCAGATTCTGGGTTCCTGAGGACACTTGTCTGCCTGCTCACTGAGACACCCCCAGCTTGGAGCAAGGAACCCAAAACACAGTAGGTGCTTAGGATATCAATAAACGTGGCTGAATTAGTTATATAAAGTCATGTCACAATACCTCAGGCTGAGGGGAGCAGCATAGACCTAGCCAGTCCCTCCCTTCAAGAACACAGTGAGACTGTTTCTTAGAAACTAAACCAAGGCATATTTTCCCATGGAGCACGCAGCCCCCAGAGAGGAAACAGGCATAGTAAACAAACTCTCAGGGAACTGTGAGTTGGTTAGTAAGTACAGACAGTGACATTAAAGCCACAAGCTACAGTGACCCCGGTTCCCGTTGCTATTGCTGCATCACTAACCACTCCGGAACATACCAGCTTGAAACAATCATTGTCTTACATGTCCTGGAGTCGGGGGGTCAGGAATTGGGGCAGGGCTCCGCTTGGTGGTCAGGGGAACAAGAGGGTCTGCACTGGTCTAGCCAGCATGTCGGTCTTGACTTCCTTCTCGGGGGCTGGCTTCCCGAGAGAATAGTGGATAATTAGTACCAAAACCGAGAGAAAGACTTTCCTGTAATCCAATTGGATTAAAAAATTCCTTCAGAACCTTAAAACAATTAAGCAAACAAACAAAAAACAACACGAGAGAGCCTGCTCAATGTGCCTCAGTGGCTGAGCGCTGACCCAGGCACCAAGAGGTCACCGGTAGGATTCAGGGTCAGGGGTGCCCCGTTTCAGGCTGGATCCCCCAGTAGGGGGCGTGCAGGCGGCAGCCGATCCTGTGATCCCGTTTCTATCTCTCTCCCCCCTCGCTCCCTCCCTTCCACTCTCTCCGAAAAGCAAAGGAAAAAATATCCCCAGGTGAGAATTAACAAACAAACAAAATCAATAAAAAACATTTTCTTTTTTTTAATGAGAGAGAGAACAGGGGAAGCTGGTGACCATTTATGCCCTAAATTCACAAAGCCCAGGGCCACTTCTGCCTTACTCTGTAGGACAGGTCAAAGCAGGCACGTGTCCACCCCCATTCAAGAAGCGGGGTGTAGTCCTGCCCTCATCTGCATATCAATGGACCAATCAGGGACGGGGGCCAGCACTCTTCTCGACGTTAGCCAGCGTCACCTCGGCCTCAACAGAGTCCCCTTCCAGTCCCCTTCCCCCCAAGACTGCGTCTCCTCAGCAGGACCTGTAACACCAGCACTGAAGCAGCAAGAGACTCTCACTGGCGCTGTCTGCACTGAGCGATCTCACACCGAAGCCGTCCCATAGCCCAGCCGTTCCACACACGGGCTGTATCACAACTGTATCAGTAAAGCCTCCCCTCATTACCGCACCCCAAGAATTTCCGGGGGTATTGCCTTGGTGGCCACCACCTTCAGTTGACAGTATTCAAGGGTGAGTGAATGAAAGAATAAATGCATGAGAAGTGAGCGCACGAGATTGACCCTTAGGGCCACCTGTACTTACTGCACCCCTAATATCTTCGCCCTGCTGGCTTTCCTGCCTTTCCGAGCGCCCCCTGTCTGTCAGCAGCCCCAATCAGACTGCTTGGCCGGCTTAGCCTGCTTTCCCCTCTCGGTAATAGGCGCCAAGTTGCTCCCGATGCCTTCTGGGGAATGTAGTCTTTGGCGCTTGTTTGCGTTTCCTGTTGGCTTCGGCATTAAGACCGTCACAAAACTTCCTTGGGACCCCTAAACCATCGCGATGGCATTGCATCTTGGGGATTGTAGTCCTCCGTTGACAGTTTCCGCTACAATCGGCTGCAAAAGGAACGACAATTCCCACCATGCACCGTGAGAAAAGTTCGCTTGGGGCTAGCCCGCGAACTTCTGGGAGATATAGTTCTCAAACCTCACAGTTCCTTCCCTATCCTACAGAGCAGGCCGGCTCCGAGGACTACATTTCTCTGTGAGCTCCCATTAGACCACGGCACCCGGCAGCGGCCACCATTTTGTTCCGCCCAAGAAGCCCCTAAGATGGCGGTGGGGGAGACAGTGAAGGTTGCAGCCGGACCCTCCGGGCTCTAGCCCGCCGTCTCCCCGTCTCCCGGCGGCCAGCCCATGGCCTGGCAGAGGTGCGGACCATGGACCTCCGCACCGTCGTGTACAATGCCGCCCGCGACGGCAAGCTTCAGCTGCTTCAAAAGCTGCTCAGCGGCCGGAGCCGGGAGGAGCTGGACGAGCTGACGGGCGAGGTGGCCGGCGAGGGGACGCCGCTGCTCATCGCCTCCCGCTACGGCCACCTGGACGTGGTCGAGTACCTGGTGGACCGGTGCGGCGCGAGCGTGGAGGCGAGCGGCTCGGTGCACTTCGATGGCGAGACCATCGAGGGCGCGCCGCCGCTGTGGGCCGCCTCGGCCGCCGGCCACCTGGACGTGGTGCAGAGCCTGCTGCGCCGCGGGGCCTCGGTGAACCGCACCACGCGCACCAACTCCACGCCGCTGCGCGCCGCCTGCTTCGATGGGCACCTGGAAGTGGTCCGCTACCTGGTGGGCGAGCACCAGGCCGACCTGGAGGTGGCGAACCGGCACGGGCACACGTGCCTCATGATCTCCTGTTACAAGGGCCACCGTGAGATCGCCCGCTACCTGCTGGAGCAGGGCGCCCAGGTGAACCGGCGCAGCGCCAAGGGTAACACCGCCCTGCACGACTGCGCCGAGTCCGGCAGCCTGGAGATCCTGCAGCTGCTGCTCGGGTGCAACGCTCGCATGGAACGCGATGGCTACGGCATGACCCCGTTGCTGGCAGCCAGTGTGACCGGCCACACCAACATCGTGGAATACCTTATCCAGGAGCAGCCTGCCGGGATGGAGGTGCAGCCAGGGCCGGCCCCAGAAGGTCCCTCCGGTCTGGGATGCGTCAAGTCCCAGGGGGCCAGCTGTTGCCGCTCCTCCCCAGAGGAACCGCTGAGTGAAACTTACGAGAGCTGCTGCCCCACCAGCCGGGAAGCTGCAGTGGAAGCCTTGGAATTGCTGGGAGCCACGTATGTGGATAAGAAGCGGGATCTGCTTGGGGCCCTGAAACATTGGAGACGGGCTATGGAGCTGCGGCACCAGGGGGGCGAGTATCTGCCCAAACCGGAGCCCCCGCAGCTGGTCCTGGCCTATGATTATTCCAGGGAGGTGAACACTGCCGAGGAATTGGAAGCACTTATCACCGACCCAGACGAGATGCGCATGCAGGCCCTGTTGATCCGAGAGCGCATCCTGGGTCCCTCTCACCCAGACACTTCTTATTATATCCGTTACAGGGGAGCCGTGTATGCCGACTCCGGCAATTTTGAGCGCTGCATCCGCTTGTGGAAATACGCCCTAGACATGCAGCAGAACAACCTGGAGCCTCTGAGCCCCATGACCGCCAGCAGCTTCCTTTCGTTTGCTGAACTCTTCTCTTACGTACTTCAGGACCGGGCAGCCAAGGGCAGCCTGGGCACGCAAATTGGCTTTGCTGATCTCATGGGGGTGCTCTGCAAAGGGGTCCGGGAAGTGGAACGGGCCCTGCAGCTGCCCAAGGAGCCTGGGGACTCTGTCCAGTTCACCAAGGCCCTGGCCATCATCCTCCACCTGCTCTATCTGTTGGAGAAAGTGGAATGCACGCCCGACCAGGAGCATCTGAAGCATCAGACCGTCTACCGGCTGCTGAAGTGTGCCCCCCGGGGCAAGAATGGCTTCACCCCTTTGCACATGGCCGTGGACAAGGACACCACAAACGTGGGCCGATACCCAGTGGGCAGATTCCCCTCCCTCCAGGTGGTCAAGGTACTGCTTGACTGTGGGGCCGACCCAGACAGTCGGGACTTTGACAACAACACCCCGTTGCACATAGCTGCCCAGAACAATTGTCCGGGGATTATGAATGCCCTGATTGAAGCGGGGGCCCACATGGATGCCACCAATGCCTTCAAGAAAACAGCCTACGAACTGCTGGATGAGAAGCTGCTGGCTAAGAGCACCATCCAGCCCTTCAACTACGTAACCCTGCAGTGCCTTGCAGCCCGCACCCTGGACAAGAATAAAATCCCCTACAAAGGCTTCATCCCTGAGGAGCTGGAGGCTTTCATTGAACTGCACTGATAGGATTCTGAGAGGGGAGAAACCCTGAGAGGTGCCCACACCAGTCCTTGCCATCTCTCGGTGAGCACTTCAGGTGGCATGAAGCAGGAAGAAGGGCTCTCCCAACTCCACGGCCTTTCACCTTGCAGAAAGCGGGGAAAGGAGTTAGCTATTGGTGCTAGAAGCCTTCAGGGTCATGTGCTCAGAGAACTGTCTTTCTCCAGGAGGACATGCACTACTTTCCACACATCCCATCTGCCTGCGTCTAGGAAGATGTTGCTTTCTGAGAGGCAGAGGGATCGAAGCCATTGTTTTCCTGTACTAGAAACAAGAAGAAACTGAAAGTTGGGTCTGTCCTTCTTTGCCCCTTATGTAGGTAGATAAACCCAGCCACAAAATGCAGTGTTAGGAATGGGGCTCCCAGAGTGGAAAGTTGGAGACTCAAGAAGCAAGACCACTTCTCACTTCTTCCAGCACAGTTGCACCTCCCTCCCTCCCACGTTGCCATCGGTGTCCCACACAGGCAGGACTCTGCTTAGGGTAGCCTGCTGCTTGCACAGCTTGGGCCGGTTTGGTGTTCTGTTTAGTTAGTAGGTGGGCAGGCTACAGGCATCACAGGAGTTCTGAGGTTTTGCTGCCATATTTGTTTCTCTTAAGAATTTGACATTTTCTCTTAAGACCTGATAGGTTGATTTTGTGCACCAAGGGTTTGGTCACGCCTGAGGTGGCCAAGGCCCTCAGGAGCAAGCTTTATTGTGTGAAGAATTTGGTGAAGGAGGTAGAAGACCACGGAATCGGTTCCTAAAATGCAGGCGGTTGTACGTTTCTTAAAACTTCACTCATTTGCCTTTTACTTGGGCCTCTCGTGTTTCCAACCTCATTAGAGAAGTGTTTTTTGTCAAGAGGTCCAGGCCAAACGCCCGAGGAGCTGAGCTTGATGTGTTCTCCGCTGCGCGAGAACTTGCGAGGTGGCCTGGGGCTTGGTTTTCACAGATTCTGAGTTAGAGCTGAAGGCCACGTCAGCCCCACACCAGTGCACGGTATTGTGGGTATAGCCACCCTAAGTGGCGCCAGCTACTCTGACCACTGCGCAGGTCTCCCTAAGGAAACGCTAAGTGCAGCGTTAGCGCCACAGATCAGCTGGATGAGGCTGAATGCTGAGAGCTGAGGCGACAGAAAATCGTGGCTTCCCATCACTCAGGGTATGAAGTGCCTGTGTTAGGGAACTGCTGCAGGGAGGTGGTTCTTGGGTGGCACTGCTTATGCCCTGTCGGCAGAAGGGGACTCTCCCCGGCCTATTTGGACAAGCGTGCATAGCAGAAGGGGACAGGAGCTCAGGTCACATTCAGGACAGCAGCATCCTTACCCCACCCTCTCCTGCCGCCTTGTCAAATGGCAGCTGCACGGAGGCCCCAGACACCACAGCAGGTCCATGGATGCTCTGCCCTCAGCACACCAGGCCTCGTGTGGATGTGCAGTGTTACTTAGGATGCTATTTATTTACAAGACCAGGTTTTACCTTCCGTGGAGGTGGAAACAGCACAGAATAAAGAAATGAGGCCATTAACTTGTGAGTCCTGACGCTGGTGTTTGTCATTAAAAAGACAACGTTAGAAGAAAACCACCCAGCAGTTCCTTGCCGGGGTAGGTGGGGGAGAAGGGAGGAAAAGGGTGCCGCTGAGAGTAAAAGGCCATGGTGCCAGGCCACTTAAAGGAGTGCCCTCAGGCTGCCATCTCTAATGAGTTTTTTAAAAAATATATATATATTTTATTGTTGATGATACTTCCCATTTTACCCCCCTTTACCCCTCTCCTCCCATCCTCCCAGCCCCTACTCAGCCCCCCAGGTCTTCACCATCCTATTGCCTGCGTGTCCATGGGCTCTGCATATAAGGATATAAGTTCTTTGGTTTGTCTCTTCTCGTCCCCCCACCCCCGCATCAGAGTATGTCAGTCTGTTCCAGGCTGAGTTTTTCCGTATGTGCTGGGGCTCCGTGTGAGATTTCATTCAGAAATGGAGTTTCACTGCGGAGAAAGAAAAGGTGAAAACCCCCTGCCTTCGTCCACACCCCTCACTTCGCATGGAAAAGGGGGTGAGCCTGACCCTCTGCAGGGCGAGAAATGGCTGAGAAAACCAGAAAGCCTGCCAACTCAGTGAGACCCACAGATGGAGCCAGTGGAATGCTGTGGCCCAAGGGGTCTGTTCATGAACTTGGTGGGTTTCTTAGAGCTGCTTCCAGCTTAGGAAAATCCAGGCCTCCCCCCTCTTTTTTTTTTTTTTTTTTACTGCATCTCAGTTGTGAAATTCTGGTTTTCTCCACATTAGCACAGTCACACTCCTACCCAGAGCACTGCCCGGTGGGGTTTTTCCTGAGCACCCACTGTTTGCCAGTTCCCGTAGGGCTAAGGCTCGAGCTGTTATTCCTGAGGTGATGGTTTCCATATCCTCGCCTCCTGTGGCCGTAGGAAAGACCCTGCCAGGCCCTGGTGACATTTTGCCTCCAGTAGTTCATTGGGCTGGAGGGCTCTCCCTCCTGATTTCACTGGGTGTCCAACAACCCTCAATAGCTAATACCCACACAGGTACAACATGAATATATCCTTGCCTTAAAGGAGTGGATTTCAAATCAGCAGATGCTCTCAGAGCCATGTCCTGGGAGACACATAACTGCAGAAGCATTTATTGAGCCCCGACTGTATGCTGGCACCATTCTACGTGCCTCATTAACTGCTCACCACAGCCCTGTCAAGTAGGTATCGTTATTTCTATTTTGAGGTGATACAGGGTGTTAGGAGGCTCACCAAAAAGGAACACTGATTCGTGCCAAATGCTTTCCTTACAGACTTCCCAGTAAAGCCTTCCCAGGGTCAGGTGAGGGTTGTTTCAGCAGCTCAGAATGGGAATGACCTGGTTCCTCCGGTGTCCTGATACGGCAGCCAGCAGAATGGAAGGCATCTTTCTGCCAGCCAAAGGCCTAACGTTCACGTTCACTCGGATTGGGACAATCAGTAGCCCAGAAATGGGGGATGGGGGAGGAGCCCGCCTCCCCAAAACATCTGTCCGAGTGACATTGGGGTTCTGTAAAATGGAACCGATTCGATGGAGGAAGGCAAAAAAACCCAAAAAAAAACAAGAAAGCACATGATAAAATTATTACCTGTAATTTATCAGTGAAGAAACAAGTTCAGAGAGACCAAGCGGCCTGCCCAAGGCCACACAGCCAGGATAATGACCCACTTCACTGATAGTTGAGCAGATTGAGGCTCAGTGAGGGGTAGGGATTTGCTCAAGTTCACTCAGCCAGGAAGCATGCAGCCCACCTCACCAGTGGGAGCCGCTACCCCACTCACGGTCACTTCCCACCTTACTTCCTGCCTCCACAGAACGGAAATTCTGCTCATTTGCTCATTTACTTGCTTAATAATGCCTTTCCCAGACCTTCCAGGTCCCTGTGAGGTTCTGTCTGACTCACTGCCATGCCCTTAGCGCCCATGTGTTGAGTGAGTAAATGGATGAATGCCTGTCAACTCCCGAAATTCCAGTCCTTGGACGACTTGAGGCAGCAGCAGGGGACACAGGGAGCAGCCCCTGATGGCTTGGCCATGCACAGAACCCGCCACCCCCACGGGATTCCGGCACTGTCATCTGAGCAGTGTTTACCAGAGGGGAGGGCCGGCGAGGGGATCGGATTGTCCTGGCCCGAAGTTAAAGATAGCACAGCCCCAATCACATCACAGGCTGGAAAGGAGAGATGACCAGCCCCGGGGACCGCTGGCACAGCAGGGCACTACATGTGCCCGGAGAAAGGACGGGTGGGGGTGTGGATTCCTGTGGGAGATTCTGAGGGCTGGACAGAGAGGGTGGTTCCAGCTATGGTTGTCACAACATGTGTTAGGCAATTCCCAGCCCAAGTTCAAGTGGCAACACCCCTCTTGCAGGGCCGTGGAGGGGAGGGGAGGGGAGGGAACGTTCCCTCCCCCGGCCCAGCACCTGTGGCTCTTGTAGGTCACAGAAGAGACTTTGCACTTAGGTTTTGAACAAGACATCTGAAATCCCCCAGGTCAACCCTCTCCCCCTGCCTTATGCCCTAATGTCCTCCACTACAGCCCATCGAGCAATGATCTTGATAAAATGTCACCTCCTTGGCGAAGCCCTCCCAGGTTGTCAAAGGCACAGCCCCAGCCATCTTCCACCACATCCCCCTCATGTATTTCCTTCTCAACCCTTATAACCTTAACTCCTGTAACCATCCTTTTCTTTACCCGCTCCCTTTGCTCACCATGTCCCTCCCCTAGAGTGTCGACTAAACAAGCTCACCCCTGCTGTGTTCCCAGGCCCAAGAGAAGGCCTGACACAGAGAAGCTTTTAAATATTTGTTGAATGCATAAATGAACTCACATGGTTCATTCTAAGAAGAGCAAGGAGGCCTGTGCGGCCAGATCAGAGTGAGTGAGGGGAGCAGGAGGAGCTGGGGGCTGCAGGCAGATGGGGCAGGGCCTTCAGGCCCCAGCGAGCTGTTTGGGTGTTATCCTGAGGGAGACAGGCAGCCGTGGCAGTTTCAAGCCAAGGAGAGGAATGGCCTGATTTCAATTTTGAGATCCCTGTGGGTGAGGCTGGGGGAACGTTTGGGGTGGATCTAGAGACCGGGGGGTGGAGGGGTGAGCTACGCAGGTGTCCCAGCGAGCAGGGGTGGAGGCGGGAGAAGAGGGCTGGACCAAGTCATGCCATGCGTGGACAGATGTCAGATCTGCTCTGAAGTTGGCTGGCAAGAGCTGTTGATGATCTAGGCTGGAGACTAGGGATCGAGAGGAGTCCAAATGGATTAGGTTTTGAGCCAGAGCCGGTAGGTGGATGGATGGCGGAGCTGTTGAATGGGCTGGGGAGAAATGGAGCAGAGTTGTTCACCACAGGATAGCGCTTGGTGCCTGGTGGGTGCTCAGTATCTGGTGACTAGTAAGAGGCTCTCAGACCAGGGAAGGTAGGCCTGTGAGTTGCGGAAGTGGCTTAGCGTTGACTTCTGGAGGACCTCAAACTCAGATGTCATTTGGGACAGGACGGTAACAGGTGGGTGGGCACCTGAGGCCCAGCTTCAGTCAAAGAAGAAAACTAGGAAATATCTTGAACTGAGATAAGACACAACACGTGAAATGTGTGGACTGCAGCAGCTGAAGCGGTGCTAGAGAGAAACGGGCTTTGAGTGCTTAGGAGAGAGTGAAAATGGAGAATCCTTGATCTATGGCAGGAGTCTGCAAGTTTTGGTCTGTGGGCCAAATCCAGCTTCCTTTTTGTAAATAAGGTTTTATTGAAACCAAAAGCTGCTTAAAATTTTTTTTAGTTATTTATTGATTTGAGAAATAGAGACGGGAGAAAGGAAAAAAAAACATCAATTTGTTGTTCCACTTCTTTTATGCATTCATTGGTTGCTTCTTGTGCGTGCCCTGACCGGGGATCAAACCCACAACCTTGGGGCCCTAACAAATGAGCTACCCTGCCAGGGCTTTTTTTTTTTTTTTTTTTTAAGTTTAAATTGAATGAAATACATGGTGAGGGTGAGGCGGTCCAGATTCAGTCCTCAGCCCACCAATCATTTCTCTGATTTAGCTTTATCCTCTTTCAGGGAATGGGCATGCTCATTGGGCAGTGTGGAGTAGTGGTTAGTGCACAGGCCACATGACCTTGGGCTCAACATTTCCCTTCCTTGTGCCTCAGTCTCTTCATCTGTAAAATGGGGTAATGGTTAGCAGCTGCCTCCTGGCGTTGTATGAAGGATTAAACGAGTTTACCCATGAAAATGTCCTGGCACACAATAAGTACTCAGTAGAGCCCTAACCAGTTTGGCTCAGTAGATATAGAGCGTCGGCCTGCAGACTCAAGGGTCCCAGGTTCGATTCCAGTCAAGGGCATGTACCTTGTTTGCGGGCACATCCCTAGTGGGGAGTGTGTGGGAGGCAGCTGATCGATGTTTCTCTCTCATTGATGTTTCTCTCTCATCAATGTTTTTGACTCTCTGTCCCTCTCCCTTCCTCTCTTTAAAAAGTCAATAAGATATTTATTTTTTAAAAAAATAAGTACCCAGTAGAGCACTCATAGTTATAGAGCACCTATATGCACACCCATTTGTACATTAATACATGGACAAAGTTTTAAATTTTTTAAAATAGTTATGTATTTATTTGAATGTGTCTTAAGGAATGAAGCATAGCTAGCTCCACCCAGCATGTGAGTTCACAGATGTTAATACTGCAAATGACCCAAGTTTAAAAATAAAGATGAGCTTAGCTGGAATAGCTTAGTGGTTGGGCGTCCACCTATGAACCAGGAGGTCACGGTCCCATTCCAGGTCAGGGCACATGCCTGGATTGAAAGCTCCATCCCCAATGGGGGGCATGCAGGAGGCAGCCAATCAGTGTTTCTCTCTCTCCCTCCCCCTCTCTCTCAAAAATCAATGAAAACATATTTTAAAAGAAAAATAAAGAAAACTTCGTACTGCCCTAACCGGTTTGGCTCAGTGGATAGAGCATCGGCCTGCGGACTCAAGGGTCCCAGGTTCGATTCCAGTCAAGGGCATGTACCTTGGTTGCGGGCACATCCCCAGTAGGGAGTGTGCAGGAGGCAGCTGATGGATGTTTCTCTCCCATCGATGTTTCTAACTCTCTATCCCTCTCACTCTCTGTAAAAAAATCAATAAAATATATATTTAAAAAAAAGAAAACTTTGTACTTTATACAATTTTTTTTTTACTGAGGTAAAATTTACCATTGTAAAGTGTACAGTTCAGTGGCTTTTAGTATAGTTGCGAGGTTGTGTAACATCACCACCATCTAATTCTGGGGGGGGGGGGCGGGGGGGGAGAGATTCATTTAAAGAAAATTATCCAACAACTCAAGGAGCAGAAAACATGAATCAGAGGACAGTCGACAGGTGAGCAAAGTTTGGGGATCTGAAGGAGGATGCCAAAGAGCATCAACGCCCCATATGACAAAAGGGGACTCTGACACCCAGGGATGGGGTCAGGCACATCACACCACCCTCAGCCTGCCGGCCCCCAGGCCCAGGTGCCCGCAGAGCAGGAGGCAGTGTTTACAGGGCGGGGATGGGCACAGAGCCCAGTGAGGGGTCTGAGGGACCCCAAGGGAGCCTTGGAGAGGAGAGGCGGTTGGGCCAGAGCAGCTGAGAGGTCTCCGGCAGCTCCTTTTCTTGGGAAGAGTATTTTTTTACTAGTAACTTCCCTTGGAAATTGGAAACCCTGGACGCCTCCCAGGCTATAATAAGGCCGTGTCCACTGACCAAGTTAAAAATAAAAGGTCCCCACCCAAGGGCGCTCCGGGCTGGGTGGAGGGACTGTGTAGGCTGGGCGGGGGTAGGACCTGCTCTGTGACTTAAGGCATGTGTCTGCCCTCTCTGGTCCCCAACAGCATTAGACTGATGATTTCCAAAGACCCAGTTAATGGGGAGATTTATATGGCTGGGCTGCCGCGTTAAGGAGGCTATAAGCCAGGAGAGGGGCACTGTCTGGGGGTCCCTGACCCTCAGGGTTCTCTTGGGAGGATACTCCCACCCCAGCCCTGAGCTGGAAACAGGAGAGGCTGGAAACACTGGCCGTCAGCGCCACCTGGTGGCCATGAGTGCTCATCGCCTCACCTGAGTCCACACAAAGGAAGCATGCTGTTCTCTGGGCCAGGGAGACACACGTCCTGTGCCCAGGTCAACCACACTGGCTCCCCTCCGTCCACAGGAACCCTCCCTGACACCCCCCAGAAACCTCTGTGTGCCCCATCACACCCAGGACTACCCAAGTTGTAACCACCTAGTCTTATGTCTGACTCCCTCACAGAGCTGTGAGCCCCAAGGGCAGGAACAGAGTCTGCTTTAGTCAACACTGTATCCCCTGAATCCGAAACCAACCTGGTATACAGTAGGTGCTCAGTATATACTGTTTAATGAATAAATGAGTTCACTGCCTGCCAGCAGGCAGGGAGGAAACCTGGGAGCAAGAGGACGTTTCAAAGATAAAAACAGACTTAAACATAATTCGCATTCATTTATTGAGCACCTCCTGTGTGCCAGGCACTGGGATCCAGCAGTGCAGTCAACAGACAAAATTCACATCCTCATGGAGAAGGCAGGTGACAATGTGGGCAATGAATGAGTGACTTATTTTGTCCAAAAGCACTAAGTGTTATGGAAAAATAGAGCAGAGTCAGGGGGACCTGGTGGGTGTAACTGTAAATGAATTTTAAATGGGGTGCTCAGAGAAGGTCCCATTGAGAGGGTGGCATTTGAGCAAAGATCTGGAGGAGGTGAGGAGGGAGCTATGGAGGTTTCTGGTGGAAGGACATTCCAAGCAGAGGGAACAGCCTGTGCAAAGGCCCTGGGGCAGGACCAGGCCTTGCAGGTTGGAGGATTAGTGAGGAAGCCTGTGTGGCTGGAATGGAGTCCCTCTCTAGGGAGAAAGTAAGGGCAATGAGGGGATAGGGGCAGGTCCTACAGGGTCTTGTGGGCCTCTGGGAAGGTTTGGACTTTTTTTTTTTTTTAAATATATTTTATTGATTTTTTACAGAGAGGAAGGGAGAGAGATAGAGAACTAGAAACATCGATGAGAGAGAAACATCGATCAGCTGCCTCCTGCACATCTCCTACTGGGGATCAGCTGCCTCCTGCACATGCCCCCGACCGAAATCGAACCTGGGACCTTTCAGTCCTCAGGCCGACGCTCTATCCACTGAGCCAAACCGGTTTCGGCCTTTTTCTTTTTTAAAAATATATTTTTATTTATCTCAGAGAGGAAGGGAGAGATAGAAACATCAATGATGAGAGAGAATCATTGATTGGCTGCTTCCTGCACACCCCTTAATGGAGATTGAGCCCGCAACCCAGGCATATGACCTTGACCAGAGTTGAACCTGGGACCCTTCAGTCCGCAGGCTGATGCTCTATTCACTGAGCCAAACCTGAGGGAGTTGGAGGGCTGTGGGCAGAGGGGAGACATGACTAACTTGGGTCCTCTGGCTGCTGCAGGGAGAACACGCTGTTAGGGCAGGGGTTGAACACAGATCAATAGAGCCTCCGAAAGGGGAAACTGGGTGGCTGGGGAGAGGGGAGAGAGGGCAACTTTATCCAGATTCCTCTTTGGTGCCTTTGAATTTTGAACCATGAGAATGTATTCCTTCTTCACAGTACGTAAACTTAAATACACTCTGTTGATTGTGCATTTGTGTGTAGTGCTACATTGATGACTGGGGAGGCTTGTGGGGGGAGGGGGCGGGGGGAGGAGGTCTGTTGCCTCCTCTGTGTCTCACCAGGCTGGGCTGAATACATAAATTTGTGAGATTCAGATGCAGCCCACCTCCTGTCCCCCGTTCTGCCCAAGCGAAGCCACAGCTGTGCATGTGCTGTGACACCGGGTGAAGCTTCTGTGGGCCCAGGGGTGGGAGAACATCTGTAAACTATCTCACCATCTCAGAAAGACATCGTTCCAAGCAGGGACCCAGTACTGACCCCCAAAACCAAACATCTGTTATTCGTTCACATTTCACAGTTTTTAAAGGGGAAAATTTTCAGGAGAATTTCCCTGTTTTTCTTTAAGACTGGCCCAGAGGGGACATGAGATGTCCCCAGGAAACACCCAGGCCCACGGTGGCCACCAGGGGGCGCGGGTGCAACAGGGATGATAGCTGAGCCCCCAACTCTGGGAAACTGGCCCTCCTGCCTGGACTTGCCATGTCCTACATGGCCTCCCCTCAGGCATGTGCTCTTTTCCCAGCCCCCGGCTTATTCCTAAGGTCTTAGCCTACTGCCTCCTTCCAGAAGCTTCTCAATTCCCCCCGGCTGACCGAGGGTCCCTTTTGGGCTCCAGCAGCCGTCTACATTTCCCCATCACAGTCTGTCTCTGGCTCTGGGCCATACACACTGAACGGACAGAACAGCATTGTCCCGGGTCACCTCCAGGGCGACCTCTCAGCCATCACTGTGCCCACAGGGCCTGCACAATAGGACCCCAATAAATGTTGGTTGGCTAAGCGGACAGATGAATCGACATTCTCCTCACTCACTGCAGGTAACGGGTCTGTGTACCCATCGTCCCCCACAGGCTCACACTCAGCAGGTGCTCAGTAACTGTCAAAATTACCACCCATTTAACACGTACCATGCCCTGTGCTGGCTTCTGAAAACACCACAGTGACCAAGACAGATCTGTCCCCAGCCCTCTCAGGGTGGGCACGGTGTGGTGGAGAAACCATGAATTAACACATAATGAAATTAGCAAGAATATTTCAAAGAATTTAAAAATCAAGACAATGAATGAACAGGCTGCTCTGTTTCTGTGTGGGCTAGAATTTAAGAGAGACCTCTGCTCTTCCTCCTGCTCCTGAAGGTGACTTATGTGCTGTGTGACCTTGTAAAAGTCACCTTGCCTCTCTGGTCCTGTCTCCTCCTCTGTAAATTGGGGACAATGATAGTCTCCAGTTCCTGGGCGTGTTGGGAGGATGAAATAAGCCCATCTGCCCTAGTCCTCTAGCTGCCACCCTGGCCCCATCCGTCCTTCCCACAGCAGCCCCCAGAGGGCGCCTGTGAGCACCTTTGTCAGGTCTTGGCCCTTCTCAGCGCCCAGCTCTCCAGGCGGCCACCTCCCTTGGTGGGGTGGGGAGCAGCGGGATCCAAGTCCTCCACGTAGCCCACAAGGCCACACGGCTGTACACGACCTGCCCCTCCTAGATGTCACCTCCTCCCTCCCTCCCTCCCCTCCAGCCAGAAGGGCCTCCTAGCTGTTCCTCCAACAGGTCAGACATGGCTTGCCCTAGGACCTTTGCACTGGCTGTTTCCTCTGCCCGGATCGTCCCCACCCCAGCCCACCCGGTTTTTTCCATAGCCAGTTCCTTCTCTTCCTCCAGATCTCGGCTCCAACACCACGTCCTCAGAGAGGCCCTCTCTGGCACCTGGGCCAAAGGTCCCTCTCCTGAGACACTCCCATCACCTGGCCCGGTTATCTTGCTTCCTTATTTGATGACTCACTCGCTACTCCCCTCTCCTCCACCTCCAACTGCACCCACTGCCTGGGGAGATCCTGGCAGGCCCTCAATCCATGTTGGCCAGATGAGCCAAGTATTCCCTGCCACTGTCGCGATGTGCAGCTGGCTCTTACCTCCAAAACCCCGTCCTGCCCCACGCACCCCAGACCCTATCTCAGGCTTTCCTCCCCCAGGTTTCACTTCATCTTTCTGGAGGCTGGGGGCAGAGCCCTCACAAAATCTGAGTCAGCCACTAAAAGCAAGTGGGGAATGACAGCCTGGGTGAATCATACCAGGCCTGCCCTCTGGGGCGGCAAGCACCGAAGGAAAGGGCATGCAAAGTCAATGTGCAAATCAGACAGTGGGGCGAAGGGGGCCTCCCGCTGTTTGGCTCAGCCCTCCCAAATTCGCCTCCCTGGGCTCTCCCATCATTTCCTCCCTTGGAAGTTTGGCTTCTTCAATCGTAATCTCCCCAGATCCAATCCATGACTTTTGGGACCAGAATTCACCTCTTTGGGCCTCAGTTTTCCCCACCTGGACAATGGGCCCAACCATAGAAGCTTCTACCCCCGGAAGTCGTTTGGGGAGATTAAAATATGCTTAGATTTTTAAAGCCCCCAGAATCGTGAAGTGGGGAGTGCTCGACAAATTCTATTCTCAAGAAAAGACGAATCCCCTCCCTGTCAAGTATGCAGCTAATAGCCCTTACACTGTCCCTGGGGTTGCAGTGTTAGGAACAACTTACTGATGACCTTGAAACACAGGAATCAAACCCACTCCTGAGAGGTGAAGACACTTGCCCCAAATCACACAGTGGGATCTGAGCCCAGCCTTGCTGAGGGCATCAAGGCACACTCATCACACACCCCCACCCCCAAAAGCGCTGCAGCCGGAACTGCTAAATACCCCCCACTCTCTTTTCTCTCCATCTCCTCTAGTATTAGAAGTAGTTTTAGTAAATAAAGCCCATGGCCCCTCAGAAGACTGCATTTCCCAGTTACCCTTGCAGCCGGAAAGGAGCCGTGTGACATGCTCTGCCCAATGAAATCAGTAAATACCGGAAACTTCTGGTTCACGCGATTCATGAGGAGAAATGTGTTTTTCTCTTCGGTTTCCCTTTTTTTGGACAGTAGGCATGTTTTTATCTTTACAAATCGCCTAGCAGAGGCGAACAGCGCTAGAGAAACATTCAATAAATATTTATTATCATTAAAACACAGTGCTGCTGTCCCCGGCCCATTCCCTACCACCATCATCCAGACAGTCTGTCAACACCAGGTCCAATCCTGGCCTCCCCGAGAGCCAGAAAGTCATCGGGGCCCATTTTGCACCATTTCCTGAGGCACAGAGGTGTCCCCAGCCATGTCCGGAAAGTAGCAGATGACCCCATCTCCTACTGCATCCCCTGAACACGGGGGTGGGGGGGTCTCCAAGATCCAGCCCGGAGCGGGTCTGAAGTCAAGGTCCTCAGGCTTTGCCACTCGGTCGTTCCGCTTCCTGGGTCTGATCCTCGGGCGCCGGGGCCCCTCTTTGGTTCCACATGTGGTTGTTGAGCCCCAGCTGCACCATCTGTGCGTGGTGGATGATGAGGGGCTGCAGCCCCGGGCTCTGAGGGGACACAGGTGAGGCTTGCGGGAAGACCGGAGGCTGCGGGAAGGTTGGGCTGGGGGTGCCAGCCAGCCACGGAGGCAGGGGTGGTGGCTGATAGCTGGGCCAGGTAGGAAAGGGTGGCTGGGCTCCCAGGGGCCCCGGGGCCCCAGACGGCAACTGAGTCCCAAATGTCATGTGGCTCGAGAAAGCTGCCTGGAGCTGCTCCATCTGCGCCTGCCAGGCCGAGTAGGTCTGGACGTAGGCAGCGTGTGCAGCGCCCACCGCAGCCGCCCGCTGCCGCTCACCCTCCAGGTGCTGGCGCCGCTCCCGCAGGGCCCGGGCGTCCTGCTCCTTCCTCCAGTTGGCCTTGCGAGCCCGCAGCTTGTGAGGCTTGAAGGTGTTGGCTACCTTTCTGGCAAAGATCTGGGAGTGCTCGTCCAGCCACACCACCCCCATGAGCAGGCTGGCAGTGTCGGGGCTGAGCTGGGCCAGGGAGCTCTCCAGGGGCAGGAACGGGACCACGCAGTCCTGCCACCCTGGCCGAGTGAGGCTGCTCATCAGCGACTGGCTCAGCTGGTGCTGGCTCAGGCAGCAGTCGAAGTTGGCAGTGAGCAGCAGGACGGTGAAGGCCGAGTGGTCTATGGCGTCCTGCAGGCAGCGCAGGCTGCTGCGCCCAGGCACCTGGAAATCCTCGCAGAAGGTGGCTCCGTCGGGCACACCCAGGGCCTCGAACTTCTCCCGGACACGCAGGGCAATGTGCTCATCCGCCTTGGCGTGCAGGACCACGAAGTTAAAGAACTGCTGCTCTGACGGCTCGAACTCGGGAGAAGGGGGACACGGGCTCGAGGAGGAGGCCGGGTGAGCTGAGCGAGGAGCCGATAGGGAAGGGTTGGGCGGGGATGTCTCGGGGGCGGAGGAGGTGGGTGGGCACGGCTGGGCTGCTGGGGAAGGAGTATCTTCCACGGGAATTTGTAGTGGCACCTGGTCCTCAGCGGGGCAAGTGTTTCTGCAGGGCGAGGGGAGAGAGGTGGGGGCCAGTGTCACTTCCGTACATTCCACTGGGTAGTGGGTGCTGGTGCCTGGAGCCTCAGCGGCGTTGGACGGGCCAGCGGGGCTTGCATCTAAGGCCGCCTCAGGCAGCCCGGGGGCTGGGCTATCGGAGGGCACCAGGGTGTTAGCAATCTCCTCCGACGTGGGCCAGCTCATCTCCTCGGGCTCCTGGAAGCCTGCGGGGACAGGCTCGGGCTCCGGGGGCTCATCGCACAGCCTGCTGGGACCACGGGGGCTGTGGTGCTGGCCGAGGAGGGCCATGGTGGGCGACTGGCTAATTTCCAAGTTGCTGGCCAGGGAAGCCGGGCTGCCGGTGGACCGGAGGGAGCAGCCTCTGCTCCAGCCCAAGGGGTCCTCGATGGGCCGAGGATGGCTGCGCATCACAGAGGGCGAGGCGGAGGACGGCGGGAGGCAGCCCAGAGCAGAGTGGAGCGGCTGGAAGTCCCCCGGGACCCCCATGATGTCCCACCCGCACCGGTTCCGGGCCTCCTCCTGGAGCTCCCCAAGCTGGGGGTCATCCCTGGAGCTGAAAACATGGAGGGCTGCCCGGTAGGCCGCGTCCCGCATGGGGGCCGGGCACAGCTTCTCCTCGGCGAGCAGGTGGTACAGCCGGGCCACGGCCCAGGATACGTCGGGGGGCTCCTCCGTGGCCTCAGCACTGCTGCCCATGCCGGCCCACTGGCGGGCCACCAGCTGGGCCACCGCGTCCACCTGCAGGGCCTCCAGGGAGAGCCTGGCCTCGGTCTCCTGGCCCAGGGTCAGGAGCACCATGGCGTGCAGGAGGTCCGCCCCCCGCCGGCCGGGGCGCAGGGTCTTCAGCTTGTGCTTCAGATGCAGGAGCTTGTCCTGGCCTGCCCTGCCCAGAATGCGAAAGGCACCGGAGAGCGACGGGCCCGTGCCGGCCATGGGCAGGCTGGGTGCGGCCTCCGATGGCAGGAGAAGCGCTGGCTGGTGGAGGCATGATCCACACCCCTGCCTCCTGCACGCCCGGCGTCCCCTACCCGCTCACCATACCGGACTCCAGGGAACTATGGGAACAGACCTGTGGGGAGCAGGAAAGACATGGTCACCACTGGGGGCGGGGGTGGGGGGAGCCTGGGAAGCAGCCCAGACACGCACCTGCCTGCAGAGGCCACCATGACCTCTCCCATCAGGAGGACCCTGGGCAAGACGTGTCCCCGCCCCCAACGTGTTTCCTCCTCTTGCGAGAGGATCTCAGCCGCCACTTGCCTGGCGTCACCCAAGAGGTAGATACTGCTATCCCCCATTTGCAAATGAAGAAAGTGAGCCAGAGAGGTGGAGTCCCTTGCTCAAGTCACACAGTCAGTGAGTGACAGCTGGGATCGGAACCCCAGCCGTCTGGCTCCAAAGGGTGTGTGCCTGACCGCCAGACTCCACTGCCTACGACGGTAATAAACCCACTTAGATTGTCTCAAGGAACTGAGCTGTGTTCCTGTATGGAAAGTTCTGGGTCCGCTGACTGGAAGTCAGCAGGGGCTCAATACGTGTTTGAGAGGAAAGCAGTCTGCCTCCTGGATGGCCCCCCGAGCCCCACACCCTGGCTTTCCCGGCCGTAGGTAGTCTTTCCAACACGGCCAGAGCTGATCTGATCGAGAGAGAACGGCAGACCGGATGGGGTGTCACTCATAACATTACGTTAGAAAACACACTGGCTTTCTTCTGAGTCACTCTCTCTATGTTTTTATTTTTAAATATATTTTTATTGATTTCAGAGAGGAAGGGTGAGGGAGAGAGAGATAGAAACATCAATGATGAGAGATAATCATAGACCAGCTGCCTCCTGCACGGCCTCCACTGGGAATCGAGCCTGCAACCCGGGCATGTGCCCTTGACCGGAATCGAACCTGGGACCTTTCAAGTACGTAGGCCGACGCTCTATCCACTGAGCTAAACCAGGTAGGGCTCTATATGTTTTTACTGATTTTAGAGAAAGATGAAGGGAGAGAGAGAGATAGAAATATCCATGAGAGAGCAACATTGATTGACTGCCTACTGCATGCCCCCTACTGGAGATCAAGCCAGCAACCCCAGCATGTGATCAAACCAGTGACCTCTTAGTTCATGGGTCAATGCTCAACCACTAAGCCACACTGCCAGGAGCAGGTCCATCCTTGCTGCTTGACAGTCGCTGAAGCGAAGAAACATCTGCACAGCATATGTTTCAAGGGACTTGGCGTATATGGCATACTGTTCTTAATATGTTTGCTCCCCTTCTTGGCGCTATGTGTTTTAACCAAGGTCACCTCTCCGAGAAAGGTTGTTTCCCCAGGTGGGGATTTTTCCCTGAAGTTAAGGAGGGAATAAAACCCCTTAACTAAATGCCAGGCAGGTAGTTAATCACTTTAACTACGAACAATCACCCTTAAGCTACATAATCTTTACTCCCTGGAATGGAGATAAGAAACGCCCTAACCTTTGGAATAGAAATTGATAGGATTAAAATCAACTGGTATAAATACAGATGTAACAAGACAACAGAAGACAGAACCTAGAGACAGAACCTAGTGAGAGAACATGGCAAAAGATCCTGGCCAGAACCTGGCTACAGAACTTGGCTGGAGAACCTAGACAGAACATGGTGGGAGAACCTGGATAGAACCTGGCTGGAGAACCTGGCTGGAGAACCTGGCTAGAGAACCTGGCGACCGAACCTGGCTGGAGAACCTAGCGAGAGAACATGGCAAGAGAACCTGGACAGAACCTGGCTGGAGGTCATACACAGAACTTGGCTGGAGATCCTGGACAGAACTTGGCTAGAGATCCTGGCTAGGCTGCTGATCAACTGAATGCTATCTCCGTGTCATTCCTTCATCGCCAACTCCGTCCACACCTTTGGGGACCTCTGGACCTGCTGGGGTTGGACCCCAATACCACACCAGCCGGGCTCAGTCACTCTCTTTTTCTGTCATGTGCCAGGGGTAAACGATGCTGTGAGCAGCCCTGTGGAGGGGCCTACAGGGCAAGGAACTGAGGCCCCCTGGCACCAGCCACAGGGGGAGCTGGCTTGGACTCCAGCCCCAGGCAAGTCTTCAGATGAAGCAGCCCAGCTGACAGCTTGACTGACCTCATGAAAGAATCCGAGACAGAACCACTCACCTATCTGCCCCTAGATGCCTGACCCTCAGAAACTGTGCGAGATCCTATGTGTTTGTTGATTTTAAGCCACAGAGTTCTGGGGTGATTTGTTACACAGCTGTATGTAGCTAACCGATACAAATAGCATTATTAATATGGTGCACTAACCATCACTGCATGCTGGCTCTACGCCTAACAGCGTTGCCATTCCATATGGAGGCCATGTCCTCTTCTCTCTATTTCTCAAAAATGCCATGCTGATTCCCACTTCAGGCTCTTTGTAGGTGCTGTTTCCTCTGCTTGGAGCACCTTATCCCCAGACCTTTGCCTGGGGGACCTTTCTCTCAAAACTCACTCTCAGGTCCCATGGCATCACCTCAGGTACCATGGAGCCCTCCACCACCACATAAGCTCCCATACCAGTCTGTCTCTCCCTAGCACCCATGATGAGAATCTACAGCCTAGAGCAGAGCTTCTCAACTAGGAACAACTCCTTCCCCCAGGGAGCACTGGGTGATGTCTGGGGACATTTCTGGTTGTCAACACTCTGGAGAAAGTGCCCTATCGTCATCGAGTGGGTGGAGGCTGCTCAACACCCCACAGTACCCAGCACAGTACATAGCACAGCCCTCCAGAGAGAATGATCTGGCCCCAAATGCTGCTGAGTCCTGATTTTGAGGGACCCCAGTCTACGATTCAGGATTTCTTTTCTTTTTTAAATATATTTTATTGATTTTTTTACAGAGAGGAAGGGAGAGGGACATAGAGTTAGAAACAACAGTGAGAGAGAAACACTGATCAGCTGCCTCCTGCACACCCTTCACTGGGGATGTGCCCGCAACCAAGGTACATGCCCTTGACCGGAATTGAACCCGGGACCCTTCAGTCCGCAGGCCGACGCTCTGTCCACTGAGCCAAACCAGTTAGGGCTGATTCAGGATTTCTTAACAATCCATTTGAAGCAGACGTCATATGGTCCCACCGGGCACCAGGGCCAGGGTCGGTGTACCCAGGAAGGTCAGCGCAGGGCAGAGAGAGCATGGGGCGTGCCGGCCTCTGGGAGTGGGGGCACAGGGGGCATGACTGAGCAGACAGGAGTGGTGCAGAGCAGAAAGGCGCACTGGGGAGAAGGATGTAAGGAAGTACGCGGCTGCCTGGCTGTTTCAAAAATGGAAATAGCCTCACATGTTGAAATGCTGATGGGGAGAAGGAAATAGCAGAGACCCAAACGGTGGAGCTGACTTCCTAGTGTGGGGGACAATCAACAGTGAGTCTAGTCTGCTACCACCAGGACTGGTGCATAGTAGGGGCACAAGTCACTCCTTTTTGGCTAATTAAGAAATGTTACAAGCCCTAGCCGGTTTGGCTCAGTGGACAGAGCGTCCAAAGGGTCCCGGATTCAATTCCTGTCAGGGGCACGTACTTCAATTGCAGGCTCCTCCCAGGCTGGGCCCTAGTTAGGGCACATGCAGGAGGCAACAGTCAATGTGTTTCTCTCATATCGATGTTTCTCTCTTTCTTTCCCTCTCTCTTCCACTCTCCCTAAAAATCAATGGAAAAATATCCTTGGGTGAGGATTAAAAATATATAAATATAAATATAAATATAAATATAAATATAAATATAAATATATATACAGGCAGTCCTCGGGTTACGTCAGACTCCAATGTACTTCGTTTCGTAGTTACGTCACCATCTCCCATTTATTTATAAAAAAAAAAGTTTTGTCATTTTGACGTATGTACGTATGTGCTTCATGTTTCTTATTATTTATTTACCACAAGTAAAGGTCAGGAATTGTTATCTTTCTTTTAATTTTTTTTTACTGTTTCGCTTCATGACTGCTGTGTATGTGCTCCGTGTGAGTGACGTAGGTGCTTATGCAGGTGGGTTCCGACTTACGGCGAAAATCGCCTACTCGCCGTAGGATCGGATCTCCGACATAACCCGAGGACCTACTGTGTATATAAATGTTACAAGACCTGGAAGGCAAAACATAACCAGACTGCCTCGGAAAGATGTATAGGAAACCGAAGGGACAGTTATTCAATAAGTGTTTACTGAGCACCTACTACGTGCTGGCCCCTTCCCACGCCAGGCCGGAGGGGAAGCTATCTGAATCTACATTTGGCACACACTCCTGGGACCTTTCAGTTTTTGCTTATTGTCTTGGCTGTGGGCTCCATGGGGGCACTACTTGGTCCCTACTGTGTGCCCAGCATGCTGAACAGTGTCCCCTGGCAGACAGCAGGTACCTCATCACCGTTTGTTGGAGATCTAATGTTTGCCCCTTTTTCAAGGAGTAAACAGAGACCGGAGCAGTTGCGGGAACTTGCCCCACTCACCTACCCACCCCCAAACTGTGGAAGCCACACGGGAGCCCTCCAGCCGGCCTGTCACACTGGTACCCCCCTCCCCCAGCCCCCTGCCTCAGCCACCTGAGAAGGAGGACAGACCTGTCCATCCGCCTGGGCTCGATGGCCACCGCCTGGGGCCACCTGGGCTCTGACTGGTGCCAATGCCAGCGCGGGGCAGACTTGCAGCGGCCCCTAGTGCCAATCCCGCAGGCCCCTCGGAAAGGGATGCGAGGGGAGGGGCCGGAGATTCCAGATCTCAGCTGGCCCAGGGTGGGCCAGGGATCTACCGTGGGAGAGGGATTCTGGGGTCCCTGGGAAAGGTGGGGATTCAGGGCTCGGAAGGGGCTGGGAGGAGGGCCAGAGGCTGGGACAGAGAAAGCTCGGAGATTTCGGAAGAAATCAGACACACGGGGGAGAAGTGGGAGTGGGGGAGATCAGGAAGGCTAGGAAGAGATCTGGGGGATTGGGAAGAACGCAGGGGAGTTGGAGAGAAATTCAGGGTGTGGAAGAAATGGGGGTCTGGGGAGGACCTGAGTCACCGGGAGGGGAGCTGGAGCCTTAGGGGTGGGAAGGGGGAACGCAGCGCAGGGACGCCAGAAGCTCTGAGGGCGGGGGCAGCGGACTTCGAACCTAAGCGAGGAGCCCGGACGTCCAGCCATCAAGGCGCCCAGCTACCTACGTGCGCCCCGCCACGCGCCCCGCCCTTCCCCAGCGGCCCTCTCGCCCCCTCTGCACTCACCCGGAGCGGCCCGCACCCCTTCTTCACTGTCCCGGGCGGCCGGGGCGCCGCTCGCGTCTCGGGGCCAGGGTCTGCGGGCGCACGGCCTGTCGGCGGTGCCCGCGGAGGGCCGAGCGCGGAGGGCGCGGGGACTGGACGGTCCGCCTTCGGGGCCTCTGCCCGCCCTTTCCGGGGCGGGAGAGGGAGGGAGGGGAGGAGGGGAGGTCACGCTTTTCCAGCGGAACCGGGAAAGTCCCCGAGACGCCCCGCCGCGCCCCCGTCCTCTGCCCGGCGCGCTGCCCCGACGGCAGTTTGGGCACTTCCGTTACGCGGCGCTCTGGGGACCACAACTGGGGGACAAGAGGGCCAAAGTCCTGCCCTGGGGAAGGGGGCACAGTCTAGCGAGGGGGGACACAATTTAAAATTAGGTCATCTGCATTAGTGATCGGGACTGTCCAGGAAATAGAACAGGGGCTGGGAAAATTGTAGCGGGGGCGAGGGGGGGGGGCGCCCCAAAATCAGGAGGGAGGGAATCCTGGCCATCCAGGAGGAGTTTGGGGAAACCTATGTGTTGGGGGGCGGGGTAGCAAGATGGCATATCTTGAAGCTGCAAACACGACTTTTTAAGAATTCGCAGGGGCCCTAACCTTTTGGGTGTCCAGCTAAGAGGCTACTCGGGGCCATCATACTTTTAGGGGCACACAAAAGTGTTTTCATTTCTTTTTCTTTCTTTTTTTTAAAATGAAACTTTCATTTGAGAGGGGATATCTTTTTTTAAAATATATTTTATTAATTTTTTACAGAGAGGAAGGGAGAGGGATAGAGAGTTAGAAACATCGATGAGAGAGAAACATCCATCAGCTGCCCGCAACCAAGGTACATGCCTTTGATCAGAATCGAACCTGGGACCATTCAGTCCACAGGCTGACGCTCTATCCACTGAGCCAAACCAGTTAGGGCTTATTTCTTTCAAAATCAGAAAAAAAAAAAAAAAGAATAGAATAGAATTGCAGCCTGGATTATATTCGTCTTTATACCAGTGCTTTTGTAACATGTCATTTATTATTTATTTGTTTGTTTAAATGAAGAAAGGGGCCCACAAATTTATAAATGTCTTTGCCTGGGCCCCTTTGTCTGCCGGGAGAATCCAGGAGCCTCTTCTCAAAGTAACATTTGTAGATTCATAAAACAACATACAGGGGGGACAAAGAACATTATATTGAAATGCACTTACGTATTTTTTAAAACAAATTAGTAATCCGTCATCAGATGAATGGATAAACAAAATGTGGTATATCAATTCAATGAACTACGTGTTGTTCAGCCTCATAAAGGAAGTTCTGACACCTGCTACAACATGAATGAAACCTGAGGACATGGTGCTCAGTGACATAAGCCAGACACAGAAGGACAAACACTGTGTGATCCCACTCATAGGAGGTCCCTAGAGGAGTCAGATCCACAGAGACAGGAAGTAGAGGGTGCGAGCCAGGGCCTGGGGACGGGGAGGGGCGGAGGAGGGGGAGTTAGTGTTTAATGGGGCCGGGGTTTCAGTTTGGAAGATGAACAAGTTTCAGAGATGAGTGATGGGGATGGTTGCACCACAATGTCAATGTACTGAGCTGTGCCCTTAAAAATAGTAAGATAGTAAGTTTTATGTTAAGTATATTTTACTATAATTTTAAAACTTAAAAAAAACGTGTAAGACAATCACTTTAAAAATACTTTTGAAAGAGAGCTAGACTGAAACACACAACACTTAGGGATACACCTTTATCACCATGTTCACTAAGAAGATCTAATAGCTGCAGTGACGTTGCAAGGGTGAGGAGGGTCCGCTGAATTTCGAGCCACCTGATGTGAGAATACCTGTGGTTTTCAATTAGGGACAAAGTCACAGAGCCTGCTGTTGTCTCCTTTCATAATTAAGGAAGTGATAAATAGTGGTTAGAGTCAGTGAAAATAAAGATGTGCATTACCCCCGCCCCCCAGCAGTTCATGGACCCCCTGAACTCCATCATCAGGTTCCCTAAAAGGTCCATGGATCTCAGGACAAAAAAGTTCACCTAAAGGTTGGGGCAGGGGCGGGGCTGCAAAGGAAGTTATATGGATGCAAACTCCCCATGGGGCCCTTGCTTAATGCCTGACTCTGGTGAGGGAGAAGTTTTATTGAACACCTACTGTGTGCTGGGCATGGGCTGGCTTTGGGGATACATCGGGAAGAAAGCAGTGGTGCCTGCCTTTGGGGCTTCTGGAGCTGGAGAGGAAGGGTACATTAAACCCACCTTCCCATATCTCTCTCCCCGCTGCCCCACCATCACCAACTTCTGGTACCTGCTCCCAAGCCAAACACATCTGATTCATGTCTTAACCTTTCCAGGTAGGTTTGAATGTGCCCATTTTATAGGTGAGAAAACTGCGGCTCAGAGGAAGTAACAGGGCTGGAACATGCTGGCTTCCAGGGGAAACCCTGAGCTCCAGATGGAAAAATCTACCACCTGCATTCAGGTTGCCCACCTCCCTGTTTCAATGAAAGTAGAAACACATTCCAGTTGAGGTCTAGGTTCCCACCCAACTTTCCTTCTTCCTGCACCAGAAAGGTGGCCCTCCACTTGGGTGCCCATTCCTTTAGTTTTGCATGCATTTACACAAATCCATTGATGTGATACTTATTTTTAATAATGAATAATGATTTTTTAAAAAAAATTGATTTTGAGAGAGAAACATAGATTTGTTGTTCCACTTACTGATGCCTTCATTGGTTGTTTCTTGCATGTACCCTGACAGGGGATTGAACCTGCAACCTTGGTATATCAGGACGATGCTCTAACCAACTGAGCTACCTGGCCAGGGCTGATAAGTGTGATATTTAGTGTTCTTCAGTCTGGTTTGGCTTTATAATTCATATCTTCCAGAAGCCAGCAAACTTTGTTTCCGTAAAGGATCAGATAGTGATTATTGTCAGCATTACTCACCAGACCATCTATGTTATAACTATCTGACGCTGCCCTTGTAGCAGTCACAGATGTATCAGTAAATGAGGGTGGCTGTGTGCCAATGAAACTTTATTTAGGAAATCAGGCAGCAGGCTGGACAGTGGCTGTAGTTCACTGACTCTGGACATAGATGGCATCAACATTTAGCTTTATTCCATTGACATCTCTAACATTTTTCTAATCCACCATATGTAGCCCAATCTTGTTCTTTTGAAGTGTTATGTTCTCACTAAGCATGGCTGTATCACAATTTACTGAGTCCCCTGTCCTTGGACATGCTGGCTGCTTTCACTGTTCCCCAATAACAGGCATTGCTACCTTTCGAGGTGGTGGGTCAGGGTCGGGGGATCTGAGTGCTGAGTTCAAATCCTCACTCTGACACTGACTAGCTGTGAGATGGGCCAAGGGCCAGCCCCTGAGCTATGCCTGTCTCCCTCCCTGTAACATGGAGATGGTGACTGCACCTTTCAACAGCGTTTCCGCAGGGCAGCTGCCGAGAAGGGGAACTTCTGGGACTCCTCCTCCGACGTGGAAAGGATACATTCTCGCTCTTACTAAATACTACTGATTGTTCTCCAAATCGGTCCTGGTAGCACTCCCACTGGAAGTGAACAAAGGGCTCATTTCCTCCATCCACACTGCATGTTACTTTCACTTTTTTAATTGGTGTTGAATTCATAGGTGCTATAGTATATAAATCTTAAATGAACTGCTCAGTGGATTTTTGCATATGTACACACTCCCTGTAGCCAACACCCAGATCGTGATGTAGGGGTCATTTCAGCCTCAAGAAGTCCCCAACATCCAGCCGGTGTGGCTCAGTGGTTGAGCGTTGACCCAGGAACCAAGAGGTCACCAGGGCACATGCCTGGGTTGTGGGCTCGATCCCTAGTGTGGGACATGCAGGAGGCAGCCAGGCAATGATTCTCTCCCATCATCATGTTTCTGTTTCTCTCTCCCTCTTCCTTCCTCTCTGAAATCAATAAAAATGTATTAAAATAAAAAAGAAGAAGTTCCTATCCACCCCTTCCTCATCATTACCCACAGGGCAACCACTGTGGGGATTTCTCTCATCATAGTTTAGTTTCACCTTGTCTTGAACCTTCATTGCAATGGGACCAGAGTGTGGATTCTTGTGTCTGGCTTCTTTCGCTCAATATCATACTTGTGAGTTTCATCCATACGGTTATAAACATCGAAAATTTATCCTTGTTCCTTGCTACATGGTATTCCACAGATGAATCCACCCTGTTTTGCTTATCTATTCTCTTCTGGGTGCACACCTGGGTTGTGCTCCAGTTGGGAGCTGTTATGAATAAAGTGGCTGAGAACATTTGGGGGCAAGTTTTTTGTGTGGACATTTGCATAGCACTTGGCTACAAATACAGGAATGGGGCTGCTAAAACATAGGGGAGGTGTCCCAGTTGCTTTTTATTTTTTTAAAAAAAATAGATATCTTCATTGATTTCAGAGAGGAATGGGAGAGAAAGAGATAGAAACATCCATGATGAGAGAGAATCATGGGTCAGCTGCCTCCTGCACGTCCCCTACTGGGGATCGAGCCCACAACCCGGGCACGTGCCCTTGACCAGAATCAAACCTGGATCCTTCAGTCCACAAGCCGACACTCTATCCACTGAGCCAAGCCAGCCAGGGCCCCAGTTGCTTTTTAAATAGGCTTTGTAAATCCTTGCCCATCAGACCCAGAGCCCTCAGGAGGAAGCGACATTGCCCTGTCCTTGCTAATGAGAAAGCATAGGTCATTTCAGCCCTTTAGTGGGCCTGGGCCTGGGCCTGGGCCTGGGACGGGGTGGGGGGAAGCAAAGGCCCCCTCTCACTTCCATGCCTCAGTTGTGGACAGACATCATGCTGGTTCGTCCCACTGCTCCAGGATCAAGCATCTGCTATCCTGGCCCCAACATCTCCATTGCAATCCACTGCTGGAGATGTGCCCCACCATTAGCCTTCAGCGTGGCACAGTGATTACAGTTACTGTAGCAAAGCGCATTGCAGCTTTTCAATCTTGGGAGGAATAGTTCATCTAAGCAGCAGATATAACAGGAAGCACAGCAGAGGGGTCTCAAGCAGAGGCTGGCAAGCATTTCCTACAAAGCATGGGAGAGTGAACATTTTTGGCTTTGTGGGCCATGGACTTGGCCAAAGAGATCTTCCCTCTTCCCATCCCACTCTCTAAGATAGAGGGGATGGCCCTAGCAGGTTTGGCTCAATGGATAGAGCCTTGGCCTGCGGACTGAAGGGTCCTGGGTTCCATTCCCGTCAAGGGCACATGTCTGGGTTGCAGGCGCAATCCCCAGTAGGGGGCGTGCAGGAGGCAGCCTGTCGTTGATTCTCTCTCATCATTGATGTTTCTATCTCTCTCTCCCTCTCCCCTCCTCTCTGAAATCAATAAAAAAATAGATTTTAAAAAAGAAAAGCCTTCAGGCTCTGGCTGGGTAGCTCAGTTGGTTAGAGCGTTGTCCCAATACTCCAAGGTTGCGGGTTCAATCCCCAGTCAGGGCACACACAAGAAGCAACTAATGAATGCATACATAAGTGGAACAACAAATCAATGTCTCTCTCTCTCTCTCTCTCTCTCTCTCTCTCTCTCTCTCTCAAATTAAACGAACAAGAGAGAAAAGACAAGCCTACAATCGCTCATCAGAACAGGAATGAACACAGAAGAGCTGACAGGCTGCTGCCTGGGATGAATTACCCTCTAATTACGCCACAACTGACTTCATGAAACAATGTGGGAAAATGTGTTGAAAGCCACTAAGTTAGTGTTAACGTCTCACATGGCAATAGCTAATACATCCCATTTTGCAGAGGGGAGGGAGCAACGCTGGGCAGAAAGGGGAAGCTGGTCAGCCAAGCTCCTCCAGCAAGTTGGGGTACACGCAGACAGAAAAGAACCCCGACTTGCTTGCCAGGCCCTCATGGGCTGCAGGGCCAGCCAGTTGCCCCGGCGGAGACCCAGGTCCACTTATTGACCAGGAGACTTTGAGCAAGTTATGTGTTTTCCACCTGCCTCGGTTCCCCACCTATAAAATGGGAAGATTGGTGGCGGCTCCCCCAGAGGGTGAGATGCGGATGAGGCTGACATCCACCAAGGGCTCAGAACAGCACCTGACTGACTATGGCTATGCCCAGTACTGGCTGAGCATCATCAGTACGAACAGATTTGCTCCCTGCCAGATTGACAGCCCGCTTTGGGAAACCCCAGTGATTCATGTAAGCAAAAGGCAGGAAAATTAGTGTTTGGAATGAAACTAACTCAGTGGTTCTCACCCGGGGGTGTTGGGCAACTTCTGAGGGCACCTGTGGGGTCACGCCTGGGGAGGGGTTTCCTGGCATCGAGTGAATGGGGGCCCAGGATGCTGCTCAACACCCCACCTGCCCAAGACGGCCCCCCACAGAGAACGACCCAGACTCAAATGTGCGATGTGACCTGAGATAACCTGAGCTTCAGGCTCGATTATTCCACAATCTTTGCACCTGAAGCTGGATCTCAGGGGATGACACTGAGGGACAGAGAGGGAAAGGCCTCCACCTGCGTCCCACACCAGGGACCCATGTCCCACCACTGAGCTGGGTCAGGCATCGCCCAGACGGCACCTCGGAGCACAGACTGCCTGGCCCTCAGGACGGTGCAGCAAACAGAACGAGCAGATTTGTTGCGTTGTGGACGTGGCCGAGGGGAGGCAACCCTGCTCCCCGGCTGTGTGCTTCCATTTTGTCATCTGTAAGGTGGGGACACCTAACCTGTGTGAAGTGAATGCAACAGCCTGGGCCAGAGTGAGAAATGAGAGGATTCGGCTTCAGTGTTGTAAGCAAGGGTCAGTGGGAACACAGCCAGTGATTACAAGTGGACACGCTGGGTTCTATTCACTGGTAACTTCTTAAAAGAAATATTTTTATTGATTTCAGAGGGGGAAAGGGAGAGATAGAAACCTCAAGGATGAGAGAATCATTGATCAGCTGCCTCCTGCACACCCCCTACTGGGGATCGAGCCTGCAACCCAGGCCTGTGCTCTGACCAGGTATGGAACTGTGACCTCCTGGTTCATAGGTCGACACAACCACTGAGCCACTGCAGACAGGTTCACTGGCAACTTTTACTCTTTGCACCTGGTGGGAGTTCCCTGCAGCTGCTGTAACCAGTGACCACACACACAGAGGCTGAAAGAACCACAACACTTCACCTTACAGTCCTGGAGGTCAGAAGTCCGAAACGAGTCTTAGGGGCCAAAATCAGGGTGTTGGCAGGGCTGGTTCCTTCTGGTTCCTGCCTTTTCCAGCTTCTCCAGGCGCCTGCATCCTTGGCTCGTGGACTCGCCCGTCCGTCCTCAAGGTGAACAGTAGAGCATCTTCCCATCTCCGCTCTGTCCTCACATCTCCTCCAACTCTGACCCTCCAGCCTCCCTCTCACATAGGACCCCCGTGATGACGCTGAGGGCCCACCTGGATAATCCTGCGTCATCTCTCACCTCCAGATCCTTAACTGAATCCCATCTGCAAAGTCCCTTTGCCATGGAGGTCCTGGGGATTAGGATGTGGACATTTTGGGGGGCCACCCTGCCACACTGTTCCCCACACACCTACAATACGACGACGAGGGCAAGATCCCGCGTGCCAGGGCGGGGATGAAAGGCCCCTGCACCGGCTCTTCTCAGCAACGTCCAGGACCGCATGTGATGACTGAAGGCCAAGCAAGGGTGGTGGGCACATGGCTGGCAATCATTATGGGCCCCGTCTGACGCACCGAGCGCCAAACTTCAAGTTCGGTAGCAAGTCCATCCCTGTCCCACCCTCGTGAGCAAAGGAAAAATTCCGGCCACAGAGACGCCAGAATTGCTCAGCTGCTGGGAACACACACAGATACACACACACATGCCTGTACTCAGCTGCAGATAAACTTTATTAAGGCAACACTGAAGCTCCAGGCACCTACGGCTTCCCAGGCAGGCCTCGCCCCCTCCTGCTCTACAACGCACCCAGGCAGGAGGCCCACTTCACAGACCAGAAGTCCAAGTTCGGGACCTAAACACTGAGGTCTGTGGCCCTTGATGTACAAAAGGAAGTGGGATAGAAGAGCGAGATCCCTGGCTTTTAGGGAAGAAACAATATATTTTTTGAAACCTTCTTCTAAAACAATTTCTTTAAAACCTTCTAGAAAACAATTTTTCGGAAACCTCACACCAATGCTGAGGAGGTGAGGCTCAGGACATTCTTCCTCCAGGCTCAGGATGGTCTGTTGGGAGGATCCCAGCTTCCCAGGGCAGTAGCTGAGATGAGCTGGGGGCAGGGGGTCCAGTGCTCCTTGCTGACCGCTCGGGAACGGACTGAGACCCCGAACCCCTTTCCTGTCTATCCTACTTCTTCTCTTCTGGTTCTGGGGCTTTCTCCGCGACTCCAGGGGCGAAGGGTCCCACCACCCACGTGATGGGCGTGTTCTGGGACACGTACTCGACTAAGTGGTCAAGGGCCTCCCGGGCCTTGGTGACGCGCTCGCGGCTCTGCGTCAGGATGGAGCTGGACAGGTCCTGGAAGGAATGCATGCCGGAAAAGGTGGCCTGGAGGTCCTCCACCTGGCGGCGAGCCTGCTGCACCTGGTCCTTCACGTGGCTGGGCAGCCCCTGGATGCTGGACCCCAGCGAGGTGCAGGTGGCCTGCAGCTGCTGGGCAATGTCACGCAACATGGTGAGCGTCTGGGACTCGACCTGCTGAGAAGGGAGAGTGGGGCGGGGGCGATCAGGACCACTGCTCTGGGGAAAACTGGACCCAAAGCCAGGGAAAAAGAAAACGGGGGTCCTATCGCCCACCTTTAGGAAACCCTTCCACAGGGAGACCGCCTGGCACTATCGTTCAGAATACCAGCTCTTAGAGTTTGGGGTTTTAAAAAAAAAATAAAGTTTGTTGATTTTTAGAGAGAGGAAGGGAGAGAAAGAGAGAAACATTTATGCAAGAAACTTCGACAGGCCACTTTCTGCACGCGCCCGGCTGGCGATCAAGCCCACGACCTGGGTATGTGCCCTGACCAGGAATTGAACCCTCCACCTTTTGGGGTATGGGACAATGCTCCAACCAACTGAGCCACACCATCCAGGGCCAGCTCTTAAGAGTTTTGAACCGTGAGATATACACAGGTCAAACTGACAAACAGGCACAGACATTTCCCCAAAGAAGACACACAAACGGCCAATAAGCACAAGATGTTCAGCTTCATTCGCCACTAGGGAGACGCAGCTCCAACCCACAGTGAAACACCACTTCACACTGACGGGGACAGCTAGGAGCCCGAAGACAGAGAGTAACAGAGTCAGCAAGGACGGGGAGCCAGTGGAGCCCTTGGACTGGCCAGGGAGCCGTCACTGTGGAAAACAGACTGGTGGTTCCTCAAGATGTGAAACCATAGTTACCATGTAACCCAGCAGTAACTACCCAAGAGAAATGAAAACATACATCCATCCACACAAAAACCTGTGCACCCGTGTTCATAGGGGCGCTATTCACAACAGCCCAAAGCGGAACAACCGATGCCTACCATCTGGTGAACGGACCACACATGTGGCCCTCGCAGGAATATTCCTCAGCTCTGGGAAGGAGTGAAGCGCAGCCCTGGCCAGCATGGCTCAGTTGGCTGGAGCGCTGTCCTGTACACCAGTAGGCGGCAGGCTCCGTTACGGGGCAGGGCCCAGGTTGTGAGCTGGATCCCTGGTTGGGGGCTGTGCATATTAAAGAAAAAGATCCGAGGCCTGGGCTGGGTCGCTCCAACATTCTGAGCTTAGGGAGATGAGAAATCAGAAAAGGGACTAAAACAAAGGGGGACCGAGAAGGCCCAGCCAAAGAAGTGGGGAGCAAACAGGTGAGGATGTTGTCCCCAGTAAGAGTCCCCAACTTATGATGGTTCTGAGATTTCGACTGCATGATGGTGCAAGAGCGATATGCATGCTTCAAATTTTGAATTTGGATCTTGTTCTGGGCTAGCAATGTGTGGTCCACTGCTGTCCCGTGGTGCTGGGCGGGGGCAGCAGAGGGTTTTGCCCAACCGAAGGCTAATGTGCGTGTTTTGGGCATGTTCGTGGTGGGCTGGGCTTAGCTGTGATGTTCGGTAGGTTAGGTGTATCAAATACATTTTCAACTTCTGATACTTTCCACTTACCATGGATTTATCAGGAAATAACCCATTGTAAGTTGAGGAGCATCTGTATACTAAAACCCACTGAATACTTTAAAGGGGTGAATTATACAGTATGTGCACTATATCTCAATAATTATAATTTTTTTTAAAATACAAGACATTTTTATATCTCAAAACTGATTTTTTAACAGTTAAAAAAAAAAAAAAAAAACAGGAGGTCTGGAAGAATGTTCAAGGCAGAAGTTGTTAGCAGCTCAGATCTGGTCCCGAAGTTCCCCAGCCAGGAAGGAGATAGAACAGCACCACCCTGAGTGCTGTCAGCAACACCCACACCCGAGAGCAGAAAACTAGGCAGGCTTCCCGGAGGAGGTGTCGGTGAGTCCTGAAAGCAGTTAATGGGAGGCGAGGCTGGGGAAGCATTTCAGGCAGGTTGGTCCATCAGACGGGGGTGGGAGGGAGGTCAGGGCCCCAAGCACCATGCCCCGCCCCACAATGGATACCTCTGGCTTCGCCAGGCTCTTCTCCGTGCCCTGGAGCTGCTTCTGGTTCCAGTTGAGCCACATCTGGTGTAGCTTCTCCTGACCTTCCACCAGCTTCTGATCCATGCCCAGCTTGATACTTTCCATCTGGAGTAGGACAGAGCAGTGAGACAGGCTGCCTCCGGTGCCTGGCCCAGCTCAGCAGGGCCCCCGCACATTCCCGGGGAGGGGGTTCCCCTCCTTCCTCCTTTTATCTGAGATAGCATTATGAAGGCTGGGGTGCAGACAGAGCTGTTTCATAGCTACCTGGTGGTCACAGATTTTCTGCAGCTCCTCCCATTTTGTCTGTTTCTCCCCTCCCCTTGCACTGGGCCTGGCCGCCTCACAGGCTGTGGCCAACAGGTCATGTGCAGATGGAACAGCAGAGGCTTAAAAGTGCTTGTGATGGAACATTATTCAGCCTCAAAAAGGACAGAAACGCTGACAACTGCTACAGTGGAGATGAGCCTGGAGGACATTATGCTCAGTGACGTAAGCCAGTCACGACAGGACAGATCCTGATTCCACTCCTAGGAGGTCCCTAGGGGAGTCAGATCCACACACAGAAAGTAGATGGTGGGGACCAGGGGCTGGGGGAGGGGAGATGGGAGTCAGTGTTTAATGGGGACAGAGTGTCAGTTTGGGAAGACGAGAAGGTTCTAGAGATGGAAGGTGGTGGTGGCTGCACAGCAGTGTTGAATGTGCTTCATGCCACGGAGCTGTGCTTACAAACGGTTATGATGGTAAATTTTGCGTTACGTGTGGTTTACCACAAATAAAAGTATTTTAAAAGAGAGGAGACATCGTTAGCAGAGGGAGTAAAGAGGAAATAACAGCAATTTAGCTCTTTAGGGAACAGAAAAATAAGATCCGGCTGCGGATTTGACTATAAAGAGGCAGGGAACTGTGTGGGGTGATGGAACTATTCCACATCTCGATTTCGGTGGCAGTGATATGGCCATTTGTATTTATAAAACTCCTCAAGTGGTACACTTTGAAAGTGGTGGTTTTTACTGTGTGTCAATTATACGTCTATGAAACTGACTTTCAACAAGACACAACAAGAAAAAGGGCTCATGTGCTCTCACCGCACGTGGGTCCCTCAGACCACGTCCGGGGGAGGAGCTGTCTTGCTGAAGGAGGAGCCCACGGGAGGCCCAGCCCCCAGCCGACCTGTCAGGGGCCGAACTCTGTCCTACCCCCTGGCCCTCAGAATGTGACTGTATTTGCAGGTCGGGTTGTAGAGGGTGGGCCTTACTCCAGGATGCCCGGTGTCCTTAGAAGAGAAGATCGGGCACTCACAGAGGGATAGCCATGTGAGGACACAGGGAGAAGATGGCCATCTGCAGCGAAGCAGACCCCAGGAAAAACCAACCCTGGCAACACCTGATCTTGGACCTCAGCCCCCAGAACTGAGACAATAAGTAAGAAATGTCTGTTGTTTAAGCTGCCCAGACGATGGGACTTTGTTATGGCCGTCCCGGCAAACTCACTCAGGACCACAGCCCCATGAACCAGCCCAGGCGGGCGTGGAGAACGGGAGGGTTAGCCATAGGTTTGGGGAAGGTGCGTGAGAGCGGATGCTGCTGTGCTGTGCCCCCAGGCCACGGGCGGGGCTCACCAGGCTGAGGGCCTGCGCCAGCTGCAGCAGGGCCTCCTGGGCCCTCTGCCGGGTGTGCTGCAGTTTGTTCACCGAGTGTTTGTAGGCCTGATGGCGCAGCCGCTCCGACAGCGAGCCCAGACGCACGAAGTAGCTCTGCTCCTGCCGCTGCTGCTGCACCGAGGCGACGTCGACGCCCTCCAGGGATGTGGCAAGGTGGGCTGCAGGGGGGAGGCGGGAGAAGCATTATGAAGGCTGGGGTGCAGACAGAGCAAGCAGCTCGGGCTCCCCTGGTGCACACTTCAGAGTCTGGGCCTTGGTCTCGCACAGACTGTCCAAAAGTTTATGCGGGTCTGATGCTTGCAAGCTCTGAGGCCTCAGAGTGAAGGATTTCCTTGCCTTACTTTTCCCCACCTGCAACATGGGTCTGATGAGAACCAAACTTCCCAGGATTAAGAGACCTTAGGCCAGCACGAGGGTCTGCAATCTACACCCTGAGGGACACATCCAAATTGTTTCCGGTTTTGTACAACCAGTGCATACAATTATGCATGTTCATTATATATTGTCTTTGGCTACTTTCAAACTACAACAGTGGAGTATGTGGGCTCTTGCCCAACAGAGACTAAAATAATTATTATCGAGTCTTTCATAGAAAAAAAGTCAGCTGACCCAGTACTAGTGCCTGGAATATTTTAAAAGTGGCCAATCTTTCACAATGTTCTAGGTGGTTCCTTTGAATTCTTGTCAAATCTTAACGGCTCTGTGAGGAAGGCACTGTTCTCCCATTTTTACAGTTGAGAAAACTGGAGCTCAGAGGGCTTAATCGACTTGCCCAAGGTCACACAGCACGAAGGCAGCAAATCGGGACTTGAAGCTCAGCCATGTGACCCCCTGTTCTCAACCATACTTGATGAGAGAAGTTTGAGCTACATGAGAATCATCTTAATAAGTCAGTGATAACTAGCCCAGAAAGTGCTCCTGAGGTTATAGACAGAGGATGGGAACTGCCTATCCTGATAATGCTATCCTGCTCCTTTTAAACTTTAACACAGTAGCGAAAAGTTTGCACTTTAGCCCAGTTTGCACTCAGTGACCAGGAGGTCACGATTTGATTCCCGGTCAGGGCGCAAGCCCGGGTTGCAGGCTCTATCTCCAGTAGGGGGCGGGCAAGAGGCAGGCGATCGATGATTCTCTCTCATCATTGATGCTTCTAGCTCTCTTTCCCGTCCTCTCTCTGAATCAACAAAAACATATCTTAAAACAAAACAAAATACAATTTCGCATTTTATAAGTAACCTGATTGGGGTTTGAATCCAGACTTACTCACTTGCTTTGTAAAGACCTATGGCAGGGACCCACAAACTATGGCCTGAGCCAAATGCCACCTGCCCTTATAAATAAAGTTTTATTGGCACATAGTCACACACATTAATCTACCTGTCATCTATGCTTTCATGCTATGATGTCAGAGTTGAGCACTTGTAACAAAGACTGTGGCTCAAAAAGCCAAAAAATATTAATTACCTGGCATGTTAACAAAATGTTTTCTACCCTGTAGTCTATGCAGAAGTGATTTTGCCAGTAATCAGTGATTTTGCTCAGTTTCTCCTTCTGTACCACCACCCAAGCCAGAGTTGCCTGAAGTGTGAAATTTGGACTACCCTGTACTCAGAAGAGGCACACGAATGAATGTTTAGCTATTTTTATTATTTACAGCGGATTATATGGCTTTTTATTTATAGTAAGTGATAAAGTTTCCTTTCTAAAAGAATCAGGAAAAATTTACGTAAAGATGATCAAATAGCCCTGGCCAGTGTGGCTCAGTGGTAGAGCATCGGCACAAAGGGTCGCAGGTTCGATTCCCAGTCAAGGGCACGTACCTGGGTTGCAGGTTCATTCCTGGCCCAGTTTGGGGCACATGCAGGAGGCAACCAATGATGTGTCTCTCTCTCACATTGATGTTTCTCTCTCTTTCCCCCTTCCTTTCACTCTCTAAAAATCAATAGGAAAAAATATCCTCAGCTAACAATTTTTAAAACGGTTAGAAAATAAACAGTACAGGGAACATAACATATGACCAAGATAACGTGAGAGATGTGCTCTGGTCAGACCGGAACAGCAGAGCTGTTCTGATGATAAAGTGAAACCTACACTTAGCCACAGATTTGTGCAGATCCTCTGGGTCAGGCACTGTTTCAGTGAAAGACGTGGAAAATAAAGCAATGAAATCCCGTTGACCTGTTGTGTGATCAAGGTAAGCCTTCAATCAGAGGAATTCAGTTGTTTTTATAAACATGAAATTCTGGAAGAAACGTACTCTAATCCAGGAATAGGCAAACTTTTTCTGCTCGGGGCCAGACAGTCAATATTTTTGGTTTTGTAGGCTATACTATGCCTCAATTACTCAGCTCTACCATTACCATGCCGAAGAAGCCTTAGACAAGAATGTAAAAAAATGGGTGTGGCTGTGTGCCAATAAAACTTTATTTATAAAAGCAGGTGGTAGACTAGATGGGCTTTATAGTCAGCTTGGGAAGAGATGTCCTAGAAGAATTATTTCATGCTGACATTTAAATATCTGAACAAAAAAGACATGAGACAATTCGAGGCAGCAAAAATAAAAGCCTTGTGTTGTGAGAAAAATGGATTCCTCCCTATTCTCCCACCAAAGCGGGGTTTGCAAAGACTAACCAAAACTAGCACCACGTTGAACCCTACTGCTGTCTAGAACTTCTCCATGGCTCTCTGGGCGCCCCTGAGCTCTGCCCTTGGAAGTGAAAGCAGCTTGTCATTTAGGCCAAGTATATCTGGCAGAGTCCTGGCATGTCTGAGCAAGCTGCAAGGTCCCAAGGAGGGGGCAGGTGCCCTGGGCAAAGGGGAGAACCCGAAGGGTGGGGGGGAGGGGAGGGCTGTTCTCCTAACCCGAACCCCAGACTAACACACCTAGTTCTTCTTAAAAAATATGTATTTTTATTGATTTCAGAGAGGAAGTGACAGGGAGAGAGAGACAGAAACATCAATGATGAGAATCATTGATTGGCTACCTCCTACAAGCCCCTTACTGGGGATTGAGCCTGCAACTGGGCATGTGCCCTGACCTGGTTCATAGGTTGATGCTCAACCACTGAGCCACCGCCCCCGGACACACCTAGTTCTAATAAGACACTGCAACAGCTCCTCATACCCTCACACCTACAGACGACCCAGTACCTTAAGCACGGTGTGCACAGGGATTTCATTCTTAGTGGATGGGTGCAAAAAAATCAAAGCTGCTCAGACCCATCTGTTCTCGCTGTGGCTTTCAGGCCTGGCTCAAGCCCTTCCTCCCGCAGACCCTGCCTTCTCCTCCTGCCTCCAGGGGCCAAGGCCCACAGCTGACTCTTACAGAGGCTGAGCACCTACTAGGGCAGCAGGCACTGAACTTGGGGTTCGGCAGGGAAAACATCAGCCAGGTCCCATCCTTCAAGAGGTTCAGAGTTGGGTTTTGGAAACTCAAAGGACAAGTGACATGCCACACTCAAGCCACATGCTGCAGGACTGAAGCTCGCCAGCCCTCCGGAGCTCCCCCGAACACCAGGGACTGCCCTTCCCACTGGGTTCAGGAAGACGCGTGGGATCACGGCTAACTCGAGAGGGCTCCCATCGGCCGAAAACAATGGGACAAATGAAGTGTCAATAAAATTAACACTTCGGGCTGGAATATGTCGTGTTAATCCATGTGCTCAAACCTATAAGGCAAAATCCACTACGGACCCATGGGGGGCGCTGGTGAACCCACCCCTCATGCCATTTCCCCTGCTCTTCCTCAATAAGCTATACCTCGGGGTCATCAAAATTAGAGAGAACTTTCTCCACGGAAGTGTTCCAGCTACAGAGAAAGAATGACACTTTTACGAGTGATCCGTGGCAACCCCAAATGGAAAAAGAGACGGAGATAAAGATCGGCTTCACCCATCCGGGAATCACATGGTTCCACATGCTGTATATGAACTTCCAGAACAGGCCAAGCAGCGGTTCTCACCTGGGGGCAGTTCCGCCCCCTGATGACACTGGGCAATGCCTGGGGACATCTGTGGTTGTCACGACTGGGGGTGCTCCTGGCATCGCGTAGGTGGGGACCGGAAATTCGGCTTAGCCTCCCTCAGCGCCCAGGGTGGCCACAGAGTGGCCCAGCCCCAGTGTTAGCAGTGCAGCAGTTGGGAAGCCCTGAGGTAGCCCATCTTCAACTTTTTTCTTTCTCCCAAATATTTGGCTCCTCATTCAAACAAAACAGCTCTGGCCAGTGGGCCGGGGCCAAGCTGCCCTTGGAAGGAGCATGGTGTCTCGTTACTTGCAGCCCTCATGGGCTCGCTGCCACGGGCACGGGAAGCTGACAGACTGGAACACTGAAAGTCCCGGGCATGTTATAAAGGAGGCAATTGTTCAAATATGGCATCAAGAGCCATGGGCATGAGAGGACAAGTTCAGACCATGAGCAGGACTGGCTGTTTGGTCTCCAATAGTTTTATCCTCAGTCTGTCTATTTGTCTTCATTTCTACCCCCATCGGGTCAGGCCCCATCTTCACCGGCCTGGACCAGGACAGCTGCATCTGCCCTGGTCTCTCAGCTCCCACCCTTGTCTCCCAGCCTGTCCTCCCAGAAGCAACCACCAGAGGGCGCCTGTAAGCACCTTCCTCGGGTCCAGTGGCTCCTCGGCCCTCACCCCCCATCTCCATCCCCTCAGGGTCAGACCCTTATTCCTCACTTTGGCCTACTTTGTGCTGCAAGACCTGCTCCTGTCCCTCCTCTGCCCTCACTTTCTCTCTCCCCTCGTGACTGTTTTTCCGACACACCAGGCAAGGCCCTGCTTCCCGGCCTTTGCATGGACTGTTCCCTCTCCTGGGACCATTCTCAACCAGACATCGAGATGGCTAGCTGCCTTCTGCCTCCAGCTCTGTGCTCAAATGCCCCTTCCCATGGGCCTCTAACAATGCAAACTTCCTCATCCATACTGTGTCCTGAAACCCTCTCCCACCCCTCCTAGCACGCTGTTTTTTTCTCCCAAACACTGGTCACGGTTCTATCATCAATTCTGCAAAGAGGCTTCCATCTTGCTCACTGACTTTGTCCCTGTGTCTAGAACAGGGCCTGGTGCTCAGCAGGTGCTTAAATGCCTGAATGAAATCAACCAGACTCTCCTCTGTGGATCCCTCACCACCACCCCCATCCCCCTACCCCCACCCCCACCTCTGGCATTTGTTCCTTTTATTTATTTATTTTTTTAAATATTTTATTGATTTTTCACAGAGAAGAAGGGAGAGGGACAGAGAGCCAGAAACATCAGCGAGAGAGATCGATCAGCTGCCTCCTGCACACCCCCTACCGGGGATGTGCCCACAACCAAGGTACATGCCCTTGACCGGAATTGAACCCGGGACCCTTCAGTCCGCAGGCCGACGCTCTATCCACTGAGCCAAACCGGCTCGGCCATTTGTTCCTTTTAAATATTCATTCAATTGGACAGACTCCAGGGAGTTGAGAGGGGCCCAGGCTGGGAGGTCCAGGGAGGGGTCTCAGGCCCATGGGCCACACTCACCCAGCTCGGAGTCTGTCATAGGCAGGTGGTTGTCCATCCATTCCTCCGACTTGCCCAACACTGTGTCCACCCCACTCAGCACCATCTGGCCCATGCGGGACCCCATGACCGACTGGACACTGCTGGTCACCACCGACTTGGTCTTGTCCACGCCGCTCTGCACAGCTTCCCGGGTCACATCCACTGCCTCTGTCACTCGGGTGGCCACTGTGTCCTTGGCGCTGGCCACTGCTTCTCGGGCCCCGGTCACCTTAGACGACACGAGCTCCTTGGTATCCGCCAGGACCTACAAGTCAGGCCAGCATCAGCATCTCTGCACCCCCTCTGTACTAGGTAGCCCCACGCCCGCACCCCAACCTCCAGGGAGGCCCAAGGGAGGAGTTCCAGCTCCTGGGTGACCCCAAAGGGTCAACATTGAATCCAGTATTGCAGTTAAGACCACTGCTCAGGAGCCAGCTGGCCTGGTTAGAATCTCTGGCTTGATATTTCTTAGCTGTGTGGCCTCAGGCAAGTCGCTCTACTTCTCTGTGCCTCAATCCTTCCAAAGCCACACTGTCTAATGCAGTAGCCACTAGCTATATGTGGCTATTTATATTTAAAATAATTAAAACAAAACAAAATTTGATCGAAAGCATGGTCTGAAAGAGATGGTCGTACACCCATGTTCATAGAAGCGTTATTCACAGGAGTCAAAAGGTAAAGACAACCCAAAGCAATCCATTGACAGATAAATGGGTAAACACAATGTGGTCTGTCCAGACAATGGAATATTATTCAGCCTTGAAAAGGAAGAACAGCTCTGGCCAGTGGCTCAGTGGTTGGAGCATCGTCCCATGCACCAAAGGGTTGTGGGTTCTATTCCTGGTCTGGGCACATGCCTAGGTTGTGGGTTTGGTGCATGCGGGAACGCATGCCTACGTTGTGGGGTTGGGATACATATGGGAGGTGGCCAATTTATGTTTCTCTCTCTCCCCCTTCCTCTCTCTTTGAAATCTGTGGACATAGCCTCAGGTGAGGAAAAAAAAAAAGGAATAACATTCTAACACATGCTACCACATAAATGAACCTTGAATACATTACACTCAGTGAAATCAGCCAGGCACAAAGGACAGATACTATGTGATTCCACTCATAGGAGGGCCCTAGAGGAGTCAGATCCATAGAGTGGATGGTGGGAGCCACAGGCTGGGGGATGGGGATGGGGGAGTTAGTGTTTAATGGGGACAGAGTTGGAAAGATGAGAAAGTTCTAGAGATGGATGGTAAGTGATGGCTACACAATGTCAATGTGCTTAATGCCACTGAGCTGGTTAAGACGGAAAATTTCATGTTGTAAAAAAACTAATAGAACTTGTACCCAAATGCTCATGGCAGTATTATCTACACCAGTGGTCGGCAAACCGCGGCTCTCGAGTCACATGAGGCTCTTTGGCCCCTTGAGTATGGCTCTTCCACAAAATACCACGTGTGGGCATGCACATACAGTGCGATTGAAACTTCGTGGCTCATGCACAGAAGTCGGTATTTTGTGGAAGAGCCACACTCAAAGGGCCAAAGAGCCACATGTGGCTCACGAGCCACAGTTTGCCAAACATTGATCTACACTAATAAAAGGGAAAGATGCAAACTGACCATAACTTCACAACGCCCACCAGCCAATCAGGAGTATGCAAATTAACCCAACAAAGATGGCAGGTTAATTTGCATACGCAGGCGCTGAGCAGCCAGGGGTGGGGTGGGACGCTTGCGTTGTCGCCATGGTGACAACGCAGGCGTTCAGCATCGCCCCAGCCTCTCTGGGCCTCTGGGCAGCTTGGGAAGGCAGAAAGGTGGCTCCGGCCGGAGGGAAGGCAGTGCCAGCAGCCCGGGGAAGGAAGGCCCATTCTTGCACGAATCTTCGTATATCGGGCCTCTAGTTCTTAATAACCAGGAAGTAGAAGCAACCTAAAATGTCCATCAACAGGTGAAAGATAGGCAGAATGTGGTTCACCCACACGGGAATATTACTCAGCCATGAAAAGGAGTGAAGCACTGACACTCCCTGCAACGTGGATGAATCTTTTTTTAAAAATATATTTTATTGATTTTACAGAGAGGAAGGGAGAGAGATAGAGAGTTAGAAACATCGGTGAGAGAGAAACATCGATCAGCTGCCTCCTGCACACTCCCTACTGGGGATGTGCCCGCAACCACGGTACATGCCCTTGACCGGAATCGAGCCTGGGACCTCTCGGTCCGTAGGCCTATGCTCTATTCGCTGAGCCAAACAAGTTAGGGCAACGTGGATGAACCTTGAAAACATGATGCTCAGTGAGAGAAGCCAGACGCAAAAGGTCACATGTTATATGAGTTCATTTATATGAAATGTCCAGCACAGACAAATCCATAGAGACAGGAAGTAAGTTAGTGGATACCAGAGGCTGCGATGTTTGATAGGAAGGAGAATAACAGCTAAGGGTGTGAGGTTTCTTTTTCAGGTGATGAAATGTTCTAAAATGAATAGTGATGGTTACAAATTAAAAGTAGCTATTTAAGCCCTAACCGGTTTGGCTCAGTGGATAGAGCGTCGATCTGCGGACTGAAGGGTTCCAGGTTTGATTCCAGTCAAGGGCATGTACCTTGGTTGCAGACGCATCCCTAGTAGGGAGTGTGCAGGAGGCAGCTGATCGATGTTTCTCTCTCATTGATGTTTCTAACTCTCTATCCCTCTCCCTTCCTCTCTGTGAAAAATCAATAAAATATATATTTAAAAAAATTGAAAAAATAAAATAAAATAAAAGTAGCTATTTAAGCCCTTGCCAGTTTGGCTCAGTGGATAGAGCTTCGGCCTGCAGACTGAAAGGTCCCAGGTTCAATTCCGATCAAGGGCACATACCTGTAGCAGGCTTAATCCCCGGCCCTGGTGGGGCGCATGTGGGAGGAGGCAACCAATGGAGGTGCCTCTCTCACATCGATATTTCTGTCTCTTCCCTTCCTTTCTGCTCTCTCTAAAAATCAATGGAAAAATATCCTCAAGTAAGGATTAACAAAAAATAAAAAATAAAAGTGGCTATGTAAGCTCTGGCCGGCGTGTTCAGTAGTGTCAACCCAAGCACGAAGGGTTGCGGGTTTGATTCCCAGTCAAGGGCACGTGCCGGGATTTTGGGCTTGTTTCCAGCCCCAGGCGGGTTCCTGGGGGAGGCAACCAATCGATGTGTCTCTCACATCCCTCTCTTCCATTCTCTCTAAAAATCAATGGGAAAGTCTGGCTGGTGTGGCTCAGTGGTTGAGTGTTGACCCATGCACCAAGAGGTCGCCGGTTCTCCCTAGTACTCCCGGTCAGGGCACATGCCCAGGTTTCGGGCTCGATCCCCAGTGGGGGCTGTGCAGGAAGCAGCCAATTGATTTTCTCTCTCATCGATGTTTCTATCTCTCTCTGTCCCTTCGTCTCTTTCTAAAAATCAATAAAAACATATATTTTTAAAAATCAATGGGAAAAAACATCCTCCCGTGAAGATTAACAACAACAAAAAGTAGCTATTTAAATTTACAATAATTAAAGTTAGTAACTGAGTTCTTCAATCACACTAGACACATTCTAAAGACTCAATAGACTCATATGACTTGTAGTTTTCATATTGGACAGTGAAGAGAAAGTACATATACCTCAGAGAAAGTTCTACTAGGCAGTGTGGAGCTGGAATCTTTAAGAGGGAAGGGAAGGCCCTGGCTGGTTTGGCTCAATGGATAGAGCATCGGCCTGCAGACAAGGGTCCCAGGTTCGATTCCGGACAAGGGCACATGCCTGGGTTGAGGGCTTGATCCCCAGTAGGGGACATGTAGGAGGCAGCCAAGCAATGATTCTCCCTCATCATTGATGTTTCTCTCTTTCCCTCTCCCTTCCTCTCTGAAATCAATAGAGATATATTTAAAAAAATAAAACTAAAAACCTGGTCCACAAAGAAGGTACTCATGTGCAAAGGTCGTGGGCTAGGCCAGAGCAGGTGTTCACTGTCTTTGCTCCCCTCACCTCCCCAGAGTGAGTTCCACGGGGGAACAACTGTCCCACCGCTGTGCCTGGTAGATACGGGCGCTGATGCTGTGAACACTGAGTGTGACGGCCAACGGGCTGGAATGGAGCGAGAGGTGGGTGATGGGGGCAGGGCGGGGGTGGGGCCGGATCAGGTAGGGCCATGTGGGCTGTGTGTGTGGGGGGAAGGAAGGGGGGGCTTGGGCTTTTTCTCTGGGCAGGTGGGAGGTATGAGGGCGTTCTGAGCAGATCTGGCTGGCACTGAGATCACTCATCCACCTGCTCGGTGGGGAATAGATTTGGGGTGTGAGGGGCATGCAGAAGAGGGAGGGGTCAGGAAGAAAGCTGTCACACTTGTCTCTTTTAGTTCAGGTTTACCACAGACTCAGTACCCAGCTCGGTCCCTGTGCCCCCGGGGCTCCCGGGCGCAGGTCTGTCTGTACCTTCCCCGTCTGCTGCTGTAGGATCGGCAGGTTCTCTTCCAGCTTATCCAGCCCCCGATGGGCGTATTCACTGGCTGACGTGACTACAGGAGGTGGGACAAGACAGAAATATGGTTACTGCACATGAGCATCCCAAGGGGTCCCGGGAAGGTCAGCCACTGGTTTGGGGGAACAGGGCCATGGGTGGGGCAGACCCTCCCAAACAGCCAGGAAGGGAGGTTCCATGTTCTCGGGGGGCCTCACTCACTCTGGGGCTCCAGCTTGGACAGGATGGGCTGGGCCCCACTGACGGCAGCCGCTGTGAGGGTCTTGACGCCTTTCTCGGCCGCGTCGCAGACGGTCTTGACGTGGGGGTGGCTCTCCTTGGTGGAGGTGTAGGCTGCCGACACCATGTTGCAGGTGGTGCTGATGAGGGGCATGTTGGCCACTCGGTCCACCACGCTGGGCTACGGGAGAAGCAGCTGAGGTGGGCCGGGCTGGGCGTGGGGAGGTGGGGGCGCTGGGCCCGAAACTCAGGCACCAGCACTTTCCCTCTCACTCACGGCCAAGGAAACGGCTCAGCTCACCCTGCAGTTTGCTCCACGAAGTTGCAGGAGCCGGGACCTTCCGGGCTGCACTAAGAGCTCCTTTGTCTTAGCTCTGCGGCCCACTTGTCTCTGACACCCACTGTGCGCCAGGTAGTGACAAGAGACAAGACCCTTCCTCTCACAGAGCTTACGGTCGAAAGCCGGGTCTGCAAACTAGGCCCACAGGCCAAGTCGCCCCACCACCTGATACTTTTATTCTTGTCTGTTTTTTCCTACTAGCTTTACTGAGATCAAGTTCACGCATCATAAATTTCACCGTTTTTAAAGTGCACAATTCAGTGGTTTAGTAAACTCACAAGGTTGTGCAATCATCACCACGCATTCTAGAACTTTTCCATCACCCCAGAAAGGTACCCTGTACCCATTAACAGCCACCCATTCTCCCCTCCCTCCAGCCCTGGCAACTACTAGCCTGCCTTCTGTCTCTATGACTTTGCCTATTCTGGACATTTTACATAAACAAAATCATATCCTCTGTGGCCTTTTGTCCCTGACTTCTTTCACTGAGTGATGTTTTCGAGGTTCATCTATGACATAGATTCTATGTAGTAGCATAATGAATGCTTCATTTTTTTAAATTGTGGGAAAATGTAGGCAACATCAAATTGACCATTTTAACCATTTTTAGGTGTATAACTCAGTAGCATTCACATTGTTGTACATTCAGGACACTCACATTGTTGCACAACCACCACCACCATCCGTCTCTAGAACTTTCTCATCCTCCCAAACTGAAACTCTGACCCCATTAAACACCAACTCCCCTCCCCCTGGCTCCCACCATCTACCTTCGGTCTCTGTGGACCTGACCCCCGGGGAACCTCATGTAAGTGGAATCACACAGGGCTTGTCCTTTTCGTGTCTGGCTTATTTCCCTGAGCACATCTTTAAGGTTCATCCATGTTGCAGGACATGTCAGAACCGTATTCCTTTATATGGCGAAATACCATCCCACTGCTGCCTGCTTTTGTAAGTAAATTTACTGGTGCACAGCCACGCCAGAAGAGGCAAACCCACAGAGAGAAGCAGAGGAGCGGAGGGGAGGAAAGGGGAGTGACTGTTAATGGGATGGGATTTCCATCCGGGCTGATGAAGAAGTTCTGGGATTAGAGAGCGGGGATGGCTGTACATTGTAAGTGTACTTAATGCCTCTGCACTATGTACTCTTTGAAATGGTTAAAATTGTATATTTTTATGTTAAGTGTATTTTACCACAGTTTTAAAAAAAGGAATGAAGCGCTGACACACACTGCATGGGTGAACCCCTAAAACATCCCACTCAGTGAAAGAAGCCAGAGGCAAAGGGTCTCGCAGAGACTGGAACTAGAGTGGGTGCCGAGGGGGAAGGAGGGTGGAGGGGTGACTACTACTGGGTATTGGGTCTCTTTTGGGCAAGATGAAAATGTTCTAAAACAGTACAGGTGGTGATGGCTGCAGAACTTGATAGTTCACTAAAAGTCACTGAGTAGCACCCTTCAGAGGGTGAATTTAATGCCATGTAGGTGATACCGAAACAGTCAATTAAAAGGGGCTTTTATTTAAACTGGTGGGGGGAAGGAGGAGGACAGGGACTGACTTCCCGGAAGGGGACCCTAAGAGAACCTCCAGAGGCAGAGAACATTTTCTGGGTGGTGGGGAGCCAGGCAGTTTCAAACTGTACCCCTGTTCTCCCAAGAGCCCCTGCGATTCCCAGTTTTCCTCCCCCATCTGTTAGTGGGGCACCTGTTCGAGGTCTGTCGGCTGGCTGTCCCCACTCAGTCAGAAAGACCTCTCTTAACCCCCATGAGCCGCCAGCAGCGCCCTGGCTCCCTTCCACGGCACCATGATGTGGGAAGCCTCAGCCCACAGGTGCAGGCCGTCCTCACCTGCTGTACAGGTTCTTCAGCTGTCACCTGGGTGTCGGCAGGAGCTTCTGTCTCATTGGTAGACATTTCTCAGAAGCACGCACTGTGGACAGATGGACTAGTCAGGTACAGCCCAACCCACCCCTCCCTCCAGGAGGAAGTTCACACCTGCACGCTGACACCCCCAACACACATGGGTTCTGAGAGCCCTTGCCCTCCAATCATTAACAGGCACCTGTGGGCCTGCCCCAGCGCAGGCGATGACTCAGCAGGGTGAGAGCCTGCCGTCGAACAAGCTCCCGGTGCTCCGCTCCTCTGCTTTCTCTCTGTGGTGTTTAATGGTGTTTAATGAGAGATAGAAACAGCTGACCCAGGGCTATTCCTTGAAGGTCAGGGTGCAGCCCTCCGAGGGCTCACCTGTATCATTACTCCAGAGACACCCACGAAGCCTCTGTGGACGGCAATTTGCCAACAGCTACCAAGTTTCCAGAGGCATCTTCCCTTTGACCCAGAAACCTCACTGTGAGGACAGCCTCACACTTGTACTGCCACGTGGGCAGAGGTGGGTGTACCTGTGTTGTCCACAAGACACCGGTAACCTGTTTGCCCAGCAGAAGGGGACTAAAGAAAATACCAGATTAGCCCAGTGCCTGGGGGAAAAAAAAGGGTATTTACAGCGAAAACCGGTTTGGCTCAGTGGATAGAGCGTCGGCCTGCGGACTGAAGAGTCCCAGGTTCGATTCCAGTCAAGGGCATGTATCTGGGTTGCAGGCACATCCCCAGTGGGAGATGTGCAGGAGGCAGCTGATCGATGTCTCTCTCTCATCGATGTTTCTGACTATCTCTCTCCCTTCCTCTCTGTAAAAAATCAATAAAAATATATTTTAAAAAAAAGGGTATTTACATATAATTGACATGGACCAAGATACTGCAAAGAGACAAAGGTTTGAATGGGGTAAAAGTATTTACTTGCATTTGTACAGAATCTTTTTTTTTTAAATCATCACCCAAGGATGTTTTTCATTGATTCGAGAGGGAGAGGGAGAGGGAGAGAGGGGGAGAGGGAGAGGGAGAGGGGGAGAGAGGGGGGGAGAGAGTGAGAGAGGGTGAGAGGGAGAGAGAGGGAGAGGGAGAGGGGGAGAGAGGGGGGAGAGAGTGAGAGGGGGAGAGAGGGAGAGAGGGAGAGAGGGGGAGAAAGAGGGTGAGGGAGATGGAGAGGGAGAGAGGGAGGAAGAAGGAGAGAGGGAGAGGGAGAGAGGGGGAGAGGGAGAAAGAGAAACATCGATCAGCTGCCTCCAGTACATGCCATGACCAGGAATCCAACCTGAGACCCTTTAGCGCACAGGACATGGCTCCAAACAACTGAGCCTCACCGGCCAGGGCTGCACAGAATCTTTAAAGAGACACAGCTAACTGCTCACGGTGGCCACCTTTCAGGGAGGAAGATCGGGTAGCAGCAGCAGGCTTCTGGCTTTTGAGCCAGGTAGATAATATTACTTAAAAAAAAAAAATTAAGCTTAAAAGTAAATAAGTAAAAGAAACTATTAGAAAGACCACGCCTGGCCCCACTGCAAGTCAGACTCGATGTGTGACGGGCGAGGGAGGCCCCCAGAGGAGTCTCATCACACATTTGCAGGTGAGATGCGAGCACAGATGCGGTTCGTCTTCCTGGCCAGGTGAGAGGAGATGGATAGAATATCCTCACCTTGATTCCAGGAGCCTCCGCTCTGCCCACACTGCTGTGCTAATGTGCTGGGCAGGGAGCTTCCTCTCCGCTGGCCTCAGGCCTCTCACCCTTAACGGTAGTGCCCGCCTTAAAGGCTGGTCCCACAGGCCATTCTGGAGTGAGCCTCTTGAGAAGCCCTGACCTTGACTCTGCCTTTCCTTCTAGAGGAAAGAAGCCCAGAAGTGTTTCACCATCCCCAAAGTGCAACCTGATGTTTGTGTGTTTTTTTAAAAATATATATATATTTTTATTGATTTCAGAGAGGAAGGGAGAGGGAGAGAGATAGAAACATCAATAATGAGAATCACTGATCAGCTGTCTCCTGCATGTCCCACACTAGGGATTGAGCCCACAACCCGGGCATATGCCCTGATCGGGAATCCAACTGTGACCTCCTGGTTCATAGGTTGACGCTCAACCACTGAGCCAAGCCAGCTGGGCCAACCTGATGTTTTGAGAGCGCCAGTTCTGGAGTCTGAACCCGGTTTGCTTTTTAAAAAGTTTTATTGATTTTGAGAGAGAGAGAGAGAGAGAGAGAGAGAGTTGGGGGAGGGGGCAGAGAGACAGAAAGAGAAACGTCGATTTGTTGTTCCACTGACTTATCCATTGGTTGGCTGATTCTTGTATGTGCCCTGCAACACTGGCGTATCAGGATGACGCTCTAACCAACCGAGCCAGGGCAAAACCGGGCTCTAACCCCAGCTTCGCTCCTCACTAGCAGTGTGGGCTTGGAAAGGCAGCACCCCTCCTTGGGGCCTCGCTGACCACATCTATACCGATTAGCTTAGATACCCATTCCTAGCTCAGGGTCCCCGCAGGTTGGAGATGCTGCACCTGTGGTGCTCAGCCTGACACATAGTAGGTGCTCAGTAAGCAGACCCATGTCACACCACTCTGGCTGAGGTGTACACGGGGAAAGCAGTCGGCAATGAGATTCCTGCTTGTGACTTGGTCCCAACTTGTCACAAAAGCTCCTCACCCAACTGAGGAGACACACTTGTCCCTGTTGATCATCGCCTGAGTCTCCCCCCACCCCCCACCCGCCACCCCCACCTTCCCCGGAGCTCACCAGGCAGCTTAGAGGTCCTCCTCCCACCCCCTGGAACCGGTCTCACCCAGGAGACCACTGCAGATGTCAGCACCCCACTGAGGTCCGGGGGGGGGGGGGGGGGGGGGGGGAGGGTCTATCTACAACCCGCCTGCAGCGGCTGGGACTGCGTGGAGTCGCACAGCCGTGCAGTGGCGGCCAGGATCGCTCAGATCCAACTTCCAAAGTTCCCAGACACCGAGGTCCCAGGCCCGGCCTGTCATCTGGGTCCCGACAGAGGTCCCAAGGCCCCAGGTAAGAGGTAGGCCTTCCCTCCCCGGCCCGGCCCCCGCCCCCGGTGCAATCCGCTGGCCGCACCCCCCCGGGGAAGGGGCGGGGCTTGTCGCTGTCCTCCGGGGTCAGAGCGGGGGCCAGACCATCGGCGGGGAGGGGGGCCGCGCTCCCCGGGGAGCGGCGGAGGGCGGGCGGGGCCCGGCAGCCCCAGAGGGAGCGGAATTCCGGGGCGGGACGGGCTGCCCTGGCCTCCAAACGGCGTCAGGAGAGCGGATACACTTCGCATTGGCGAGGATGTGGGTGGTTGGGGACGGGGGGCCTGCCCCTCACCCCTTAATACTGCCGCTGCTAGGGGGCGCTTTCGCAACTGCCCCCGAAAGCCCCAGGGGTTGGGAGGAGCGTTGGAAAGTCCGAGCCTGGCCCAGAAGTTGGACGGGGGGAGGGGTGCCCCCGCCGCTGGAGACCCCTCCCCCGGCCGCAGAGAAGGCCCTCCCCGCTGCTCCCAACCCCGGGGCGCCCCGAGACTCAGGGCCCCGTCTCCCCCCCCCCCCCCCACCGGGCACCCCGCCTCTCACCGCGGTCAGCGGGACGTCCGGGGCGCAGCGACCAGGACTTGGAGGCTAAACTCCAAAACCGTCCGGGGCGGGCCGCAGGGAGGGCTTTTATACCGGGGGCGGGCGCCCGGGAGTGACGGTCCGGAGGGCCAATCCGGTTGGGGGCCGCCCCGACCACGCCCCCCCCCTTGGCCCCGGGACGTTGGAGCCACTAGTGGAGTCCGCGAAGGGCCGGACCTGGGGGTGGGGGCGGGCACGCGCCCTCCGCACGTGCCGGGGGTTGGGGAGACCCCGTGCGACGCCGGGTCCAGCCAAGGGCGCCCCAGCCCCACCTGGACACCCGAAGAACTTGGCCCTGGAGGTGAGCGCTGTCCTGGTGTCCCGGGGCCCCCTTCCTCCGGCGGCCAAACCGAGGCTGTAAGGCTGTGTGTCAGGGACCACGTCCCCACCGTGGGCACCCACCGGAGTGAGGGAGCCAAACACGACCCAACACTTTAACAGTTGTAACCACAACGGGGAGCAGATAGCTCGTGCCTTCTGCCTCCCTGCCCTGCATGGCGCCACTTCTCCAGCACCTGTGTCCCGGTGTCCCCATGTCACAGTAGAGAAAACTGAGGCTCAGAGACCGCCCACCCAGGCAATGCAGGGAGGAAGTCCTGGGCTGACTCTTGGAGCAATCCCTTCCTGAAGCCACACCCATTTGGATTTTTCCCCTCCAAGAAAACTATCCTCTTGGTCTATAAACCAAGTTCTGGACTCAGATGTCCCCAGGGCGGCGGAAGGTAAATGGGTGGCAGCATGCCCTGCCAGACAGGGCAGAGCATTGTCCTGCGGAGAACCACCTAGGGATTGTAGATCCACGGGAATTCCAGACGGTACAAGCACTGCCCTGCCTTTTAGAAAACTATTGGACCAAATAAAACCCAGTCAGGGGCCACCAGTTTGCCACCTCTGCTAAATTATGTGGGTTGAGGTGAGACTTCTGGAACTTCCAGAAAGAATATGGAACCCTAGCCGGTTTGGCTCAGTGGATAGAGCATCAGCCTGCGGACTGAAGGGTCCCAGGTTCGATTCTGGTCATGGCACATGCCCGGGTTGTGGGCGAGATCCCCAGTGTGGGGTCTGCAGGAGGCAGCCAATCAATGATTCTCTCTCATCCTTGATGTTTTTATCTCTCTCTCTCTCTCCCTTCCTCTCTGAAATCAATAAAAATATATTTTTAAAAACAAACAAAAAACACAAGGTCACACAGTTCTAAAGTCATATAACTCTAAAGTCACTGGTAGCCCTGACAATGTGGTGCAGTGGTTGAACGTCGACCCATGAACTAAGAGGTCAAATGTTTGATTTCTGGTCAGGGCACATGCCTGGGTTTCAGGCTCGATCCCCAGTAGGGGGCATGCAAGAGGCAGCCGATCAATGTTTCTTTTCCCTTGGTGTTTCTACCTCTCCCATTCTCTCTTCCTTTCTAAAAACAACAACAACAAAATATTTTAAAAATTAAAAAAATAAAGTAAAATTGTGTTTCTCAATAAATAAATAATTGGTAGTCTTCAGCTTCTGAGTGGCCTTCAGCGGTGGGACGTGGCCAAAATGTTCCTGGTCAAGGGGTTGTAACCCGATTCTGATTTGGAAAATAATGTCCTAGTGATTTTGCCCCACCTCCTTCTGAGCAAAAAGAGGAGTCTTGCTCCTCTCCTTCCTTGGTGTGGGGCTCAACCCCCACCCTCCAGTCCCCAGCGAGCGAAGTCAAGGACATTTGCCATTGGGCATGTGCACCTGTGGTGGAGGAGGGGCAGGAAAAGGCAGCTGCACCACTGCTTTCACCACCACGGCCCCGTCCTCCTGCAAGCCTTCCTGCCTGCCTCCCCGTCTCCCCCACGCTAGGGTTGCCAGGTAAGATACAGGACGCCCAGTTCACTTCACATTCAGAATGAATACCTTTGGGGGCTCTAAGTATATCACATGTGATATTTGGGATATACTTATACTAAACATTTGTTCATTGTTGATCTGAAATTCAGATGGAGCTAGGCATCCTTTTTATTTTGTTGGTTTTGAGAAATCTGACAGCTCTAGTCCTAAACCCATTTCCCTTTCTCTGCCCCAGCCATGCCTTCATGGAAAAATCTGTCATCTGCCAGCCTTGGGGGCTCCTGGACAGGTATTGCCCTCCAGGAAAGGTGATGTCATGCCTCCATTGGCACTCAGAGTTGTCTGTCTTCCAAATCTTTGTTTCTGAGATTTTTGCCTGCTGCCTCCTTTGCCTCCTCTCCCCTCCCCGCCTCCTCCTCATACCCCCTTCTCTTGTTGGTTCCTCCTCCTCTTTTTCCCTCTCCCCCGGCTCTTCCCTCTCTCCTTCTTCCTCCTCCTCCTCCCTCCTTTCCCTTCTTCCTCCACTCCACCCCTTCCAGTGGGAGGACTCTGAAAACTCTTCAGTTCTTTTCAGCTGAGTGTAGCGGAGGGAGAAGCAGGCCAGCAATGTGCCACAAGGTGGCGCTGCTGGCCCCAGATTGGTCTCTGCCTGGTCCAGGTGTCCTTTGTCTGCCCTCCGACCCTTGCCTCGTCCATTCATCGGTTTATCAAGCATCTCCTATTATGTGTACGCCATGCCAGGCCTGGCCTTGAGGACCCAGTAATCACTGGCTTTTCACCCATTCAACAAACAATTATTAAGCACCTGCTGTGTGCCAGGCCCTGGCTAGGCAGCCCTGGGGACCTGGTGTCCACCTCAGCCTTCCCGGCACTCCTAGTCCAGTGGGGAGACACACATGAGACCAGCAGGACCACACTAAGACCTTCACGGGCCCAGGGCACTTTTGCCAACGCAGGTCCCTCCCTCCATGGAAAAAAAAATGCTACAAATTATCTTTTACAGCTGCCTTGGTATCATTTTATTAATTTTTCCTCCTGATTTTCAGAGAAATTAAAATAAAACCATTTTGTTCATCCCTAAAAGTGTTGCGGAACCTAAGTCTCCTGCGTCTGGTGGGTGAGTTGGCTCTGGTGACCAGGTGGATGAAATAGAGAGTGATCAGGGCTGTGGAGGGGGTGCACAGGCACGGTGGAGCCCAAAGGAGGGGCTGGACCCAGTTGGGCGGGGAATGGGGAGTCCTGGAAGGCTTCCAGGAGGAGGTGATGTCTAAGCTGAGGCCCAAGACATGAATAGGGGTCAGGCGGTGAAGGTATAGGAGAACTGTTTCAGGCAGAGGGAGGGATCAGAGAGCGTGAAGGTACAGATGACGCTGGAGGGTAGAATGCTGTGGGGGCCAGGGTGTCAAGGAGGAGAGATGGAGTTAGAGTTAGGCTGGCAAGGGCCAGACTGACAGAGTCCTGAGGGCACTGGGGAGCCACAGAAGACTCTAGAGCAGAGTCAGGAAGTCAGGTTGGAAACATTCGAAAGATCTCATGGGCCTCCCTGTGGAGGCCCTGCGAAAGGAAAGACCTGGAAAAGGAAAACAAGCCCACCTTTCTTAGGTGAGGCTTGAAGAAAGGGTAGCACTTAGAAAGGTGGAAGGTGGGGGACATTCCAACACGGTGATGTTGACTCTTTGAGGAAGTGTTTATTAAGTGCCTCCTGTGTGCCCTTCTGGGGATATGGCAGGGAACCAGGAAGAGAACATCCCCTGCCCTCTTGGAGGGAGATGGACCAGATACAAAACTACAAAGTACACATTATAGAGTCTGTTGGAAGGTGGCGTGAGCTGTGGAGAAAACTACAGCAGAAAGGAGGACGGAGAGTCGGGGCAGTTTGTGATTTTCAAATAAGGGGGACAAGGGAGACCTCACTGAGGTGGTGACGTTTGAGCTGAGACCTACAGGAGGGAGGTGGTTGAACTACCTAAGTGGCTCTCTGGATGAGGTGTGCATTACGCAGCAGCAACAGCTGGTGCAAAGGTCCTGGGGTAGGACTCTGCCCTGTTGCAGGGACAGGGAGGAGGCCGTGCGGATGGAGCAGAGTGAGTGGGGGCGGGGGAAAGGGGAGGGCAGGGAGGAGTTGGGTAGGTCCTACAGGGCCTTGGGAGAGCAGGGAGGACGTGGGCTTCTACCAGGAGGAAGATGGGAGTGCTGGACATCTGAGGATGGAGGGACAGGATCTGACTCAGGTTGGGGACATGGGCTATGCCTGGGGTCCTGAGAGAACAGAAAGCTTTGGGGACAGCAGAGCTAAGCAAGGGAGAGCAGTAGAGTTTGGGGCAGGTGGGAGCTCAGGTCCCATAGTAGGGTGTGCAGGGAGAGGGGCAGATGGGAGAGAGACTGCAGAGAGAAAGAGTGGACAGGCCACGGTTCAGAAGGTGAGGTTGACATGGGCCTCTGGCTGGGGGCCCTTGGGTATGGGGGGGGGGACAGCAGGGCCATCTCTGAGGCTGGGACCAGCCGAAGAGCAAGTTTTGGGGGATGTTGGTGTGCCCAATCTTGCCTCTCCCAGAGCCCCTGGCCTAGGATGGCAGGCTTATCGAATAAAAATATGCTGCGACACACAGTTACATGCGAATTCCAGATACACAAAAAAATACTTGTCAGCAGAAGTTTGTCCTAAATATTGCAAAGGACACACATATGCTAAGAAACCACTTGTTTACCTATGTGTCCTGTATTTTTTTCTGGTGGCCCAAACCCAGCCATGACAGGCCTGCCCATGTCTTCCCCTGCGCCGGCCAGTGGGGGACGGCCTGGCCGACCGGCTGCGGCTGCCCCATGGCCAGGAGGCAAGGTTTTGTCTCCTCGGCGCGCTAGCCAAGGAAGCTGGCTCTTTTAACAGGCAGGCCCTGGCCTGTGTCCTGCGCCACCTCTGAGCCCCTCCCCCACCCTGCCCCTCCCTCGTGGCGCCAGCTGTCCAATGCTTCCTGCCCGGTCACCTGGGTTGGAGGAGGGGGAGGGGACATGTGCTAAGACACACTGTCCCTGGGCCAGCCCTTCCGGGCGAGGCGGGTCCCACGGGGCACCCTCAGCCCAGATGCCAGGCCAGGGGTCTGGCCGCGGGAAGGTCTCCACCGGGCTTTTGTTCCCTCTCCCCACGCCCGCCCTCCTCTCCGGGCCTTGGTGGCCCATCCAGCTCCTGGCCAAACATCTGAGGCCCCCTGGCCTTAAAGCGAAGTTCGGGAGGCAGAGCGGGCGGACTTCCTCGTCAGAAGGCACGGGAAGGACAGAGGCCGAGGGGCAGCTTACCAGGAACTAGGTCCCTCCAGGCCACAGCCCCCACCCCCCACCCTGAAGGCCTTGTCTAGGGTGGCCAGGCCCGGAGACTCAGGACACGGCCCTCCGAGTGCCAGCTGCCGGGACGTGCCAGTCACGTTGGCAGGGGAAGAACACGCAGTTCTTGGCTCTCCTGGCTGCCCCTTTGTTCCCAGGCAGAGATGGGGGGCTGTTGTCCTGGCAACCAGCCCTCCCCCCACACCAAAGAGTGTCTTGAGGTGAAGACAGGAGGCACCTGGGATCTAGGAGTTCCGGCCAGAGAGGGTCCCCTGTCCCCCAGGGTGGCAAAGGAGGCCCCTCCTCCAGCCAGCCCTGCCTGCTCAGAGCTCATGAGTCTCAGACCAGGGGGGCCGGGGGGAGGCCAGGTCACCCCCTGGAGATGGGCGAAGGGGAGGACACTCCCAGCGGGGCAGGCTTTGTGGTGGCAGTTGCGGGCCCTGGGCCCTGCCGGTTCTGTGTGCCTGGCTGCAGCTGGTGCTGGTCACTTTGGTTGGGGAGGGGGAGGGGTGCATGGGTGGGATGTGTTATTTTGGGGGTGGAGGCAAGGGAGCGTGAGAGGCACCCCCCGGGGCAGGAAGTAGGACGGCCCCAGCTGTGTTCTCTGGTTGGCCCACCTGCTCCTGTGGGCACCACGGGCCACCGCACAGGAAGTGTTCCCAACGCCCGCCTGTGTGGTGCCCTGAACCTGGGGCCTGGAGAGGAGGCAGCCAGCGGGGAGGGTGCAGGGGCCGAGATTGTGGGTCCGAACCTTCCAGAAGACCCCTGCTGCGGTGAGTGCCGTGACCGCTTACTTTGGCTGATAAGGTTTATAGACTTTGGCTCATTTAATCCCAGGTTCTTCAGGAGGGATCGGCTATTGATGACGCTCAGAAACAAGGGACACGCCCAAGGTCACACAGCAAATGAGCGAAGCTGGGATTCTCATTAGCATTTGCTCTCAGATAGACTAACTCACCATAGACTCCCAACCCTGTGGCGTGAACAGGAGTCCCGGCCAGGGCGGTCCTTGGCGTCCTTGGGGTGTCTGGAGACATTTTTGGTTGTCCTGACTACGGGGTGCTCCAAGTGCATGGGGACCAGGGATGCTGTTCAACACCCCACAGTGCCCAGGATGGCCCCACCCAGGAAATAATCCAGCCCCCAATGTAGCGTCTTGCAGAGATGGAAAAGTAATAACATTAATAGTAATAGTTATTTTTATCAAATATTATCTCCATGCTGCAGATGAGGAAACTGATGTTCAAAAAGCCTTTATTTGGACTTCTGGGTCTCCCCAGGTTCCCATTATCCTTAGCTGCTTCCACAGCGCTTTTTTCAGCTTTGCAGTAAAGGAAACTGAGGCCCAGAGCGAAGCTATGAATGAAGGCTCGAACCTACAACATCAGCACAAGCTCCTCTGCTCTCGTGGTGTAGAAGTCCCTTTTCACACATCAAACCTGCAGTGGCTGCGCTGGCTCAGACACTCTTGGGTCCCCATCCCAGCTCGGAACTGATGCTGAGGGACCCGGGCCAGCGATGTCACCTGCCTCAGCATTGCATCTCTGTGACAGGTCCCTTCCTTTTTAGCTGAAGCAGTAACAATGAGAGGCCCTGTGGTTCACAAGTGGTATGTGCCGTGGCTAGGGCGTCTAATTCTGGCTGTGAGAACTTGGGCAAATCACTGCATGTCTCTGAGCCTCAGTTGCCCCATCTGTAAAATGGGAGTGATGATTGTTGTCCTGAATTCAAAGACAATGGAGAGAATTAAATGAGGCAATATATATCACAGCACAGTGCCTGGGACACAGTAAGTATTATATAATGGTTGGATGCTATTATTATTTAAATTTTTTAAAATTGTGGTTAAATACACACAACATAAAATGTAACGTAACCATTTTTAAGTGTACCGTTCATATTGTTATGCAACCATCTCCATCACCCATTCCCAGAACTTTTCTATCTTCCCAAATTAAAACTCTGTCCCCATTAAACACTAACTCCCCATCCCCCTCCCCAGCCCCTGGCTCCCACCATCTACTTTCTGTCTAAATTTGACTTCTCCTAGGACCTCCAGTGAGTGGACTCATGCAGTATTTGTCCTTTTGTGCCTGAGTTGTTTCACTGAGCATAATGGCCTCAAGGTTCATTCATGTTGTAGCAGATGTCAGAACTTCCTTTTTAAGGCTGAGCAATATTCCATTGTCTGGATGGACCACACTGTGTGTATCTTTTCATCCAGCAGTGGACACTGAGGTTGCCGGACCAGGATAGTAACAATGTAAAGGTTGAGAATCTGGAAGGATTTTGAAGGTGGATCCAATGGGTTATGCCGAGAAATTGGTTGGGAAATGTGTTTTTAAAAAATAGATCCACAGCCCTGGCCAGTTTCTCAGTGGTTGGAGCATCGGCCCACAGACTGAAGGGTCGTGGGTTCGAGTCCCCGTCAAGGCCTCCTACTTTGGTTGCAGGTTCAATCCCTGGCCCCAGTCAGGACACGTGCCGGAGTCAACCAGTCGATGTAGCTCTCTCACATCAATGTTTCTCTCTCTCTCCCCCCCTCCCTCCCTTCAACTCTCTCTCTAAAGATCAATGGAAATAATATCCTTAGGTAAAGATTAAAAATAATAATAAGAAGAAAAAAATAGATCCACAAATTTTTACTATTTTTTTAATTTTTGATTCACAATTTTTTTTTAAAGGTGGAGGTTAATTCTCCTCCTCAGGCATGTGGGTTGAACTTAGTGAATTGTGTCCCACAAACAAAATATGGTAGAAGTGATTGAGTCTGTCACTTCTGAGATCAGGGCATAAAAGGCATTCGGTGCCTAGCCTCCTTCCTCTGTCTTGGACCACTTCCCCCAGAGGGAGCCAGCCACCATGTGGTGAGGACGCTCAAGAAGCCCCCATGGCAAGAAACGGAGGCCTCCCACCAACAGCCATGTGAGGAGCTATCTTGGAAGCGGCTCCTGCAGCCCCAGTCAAGCCTGTAAATGCATTTTGCAAAGCTCTCTCTTTGGCTGCTGTGTTGAGACTGGACTGTGGAGGGAAGGAGTGAAAGCAGGGCCACCTGGGAGAGGCTACCTGAAAGGTCCAGGCATGCATTGAGGGTAGCCTGCATTCAGGTAGTGACAGGGAGGTGGAGAGAAATAGGTTTAATAATTACTTAGGCCCTGGTCAGTGTGGCTCAGTTGGTTGCTGTCCCATGTACCAAAAGGTTGCTGGTTCGATTCCTGATCAGGGCACATACCCAGGTTGCAGGTTCTATCCCCGGTTGTGGTGAGTGTGTGAAGCAACCAATCGATGTTTCTCTCTCCCTCTCCCTTCCTCTCTCTCTAATAATAATAATAATAATAATAATAATAGCTGGGCTAGCATGACTCAGTGGTTCATGAGCATTAATCTATGAACCAGGAGGTCATGGTTCGATTCCCAGTCAGGGCACATGCCCTGGCTGCGGGCACAATCCCCAGTGTGGGGCGTGCAGGAGGCAGCTGATCAATGATTCTCTCTCATCGTTGATGTTTCAATTTCTCTCTCTCTCTCCCTTCCTCTCTGAAATCAATAAAAAACATTTTTAAAAATTATTATTATATAGCCGAAACCGGTTTGGCTCGGTGGATAGAGCGTCGGCCTGTGGACTGAGGGGTCCCGGGTTCGATTCCGGTCGGGGGTGTGTGCCTTGGTTGCAGGCACATCCCCAGTGGGAGATGTGCAGGAGGCAGCTGATCGATGTTTCTCTCTCATCGATGTTTCTAGCTCTCTGTCTCTCTCCCTTCCTCTCTGTGAAAAATCAATAAAATATATTTTTTAAAAAATTATTATTATTATTTAGGAAGTGACACAAACAGAACTTAGGAGAATAAAAGGTCAGTAATAACCCTTAGGTGGGGCCTTCAGTGCAATGGAGAGCTGAGGGCTGAGGGTGAAGCAGGTAGAAGTAGGGATGGGAGAAGATGGGGTGACAGGCTGAGCTGTGGCCACATTGAGCCCATGTCCAAGCACTTCCATAAATGTAGTTATAAGAATAGATTAGAGGCTCTCAACTGGGGGTGATTCTGCCCACCCAGGGGACACTTGGCAATGTATGGAGACATATTTGGTTGTCACAACTGGGATGGGGGAGGAGGGGCGGGACGGGGAATTGCTGTTGGCATCTTGTGGGTAAAGGCGAGAGATGGTGGTCAATATCCTACAATACACAGGACTTTCCCCTATAAAAATAATCATCTGACCACAAATGTCATGTGTGGAGAAATCCTAGGGTAGACCAATGGCTGGAATAAGCAAATCTCAGTTTCAGTGGAGTTTGTTTACTCAATAAAGTTTTACTTCTTGTTGTATGTGACAATCAAGTGCAGATCAAGTTTCCTGGGCAGCTCTCTTCCAGTCCTCTCCAAGCAGCTGGCAAAAGGGGAAAGAAAGAACAAGACACTCTGGAAAGTTTTTAATGGATCTGACTGGGAGTTATATCACTTCCTCTTGCATTCCAAGTCAGTCACGTGGCCTCACCTCACTGCAAGGGATGCTGGGAAACGTAGTCTAGCCCTGTGCCCAGAAGGAAATATTTTATTATTTTTTTTTTAACTAAATCTTTATTGTTCAGATTATTACATTGGTTCCTCTTTTTTCCCACCATAACTCCCCTCCACCCAGTTCCCACCCCATCCTCCGCCCTCACTCCCCACCCACTGTCCTCATCCATAGGTGCACGATTATTGTCCAATCTCTTCCTGCACCCCCCACACCTTTCCCCCCCAAGAGTAGTCAGTCCATTTCCTTTCTATGTCCCTGATTCTATTATAATCACCAGTTCATACTGTTCATCAGATTATTTATTCACTTGATTTTTAGATTCACTTGTTGATAGATGTGTATTTGTTGTTCATAATTTGTATCTTTACCTTTTTCTTCTTCTTCCTCTTCTTAAAGGATACCTTTCAGCATTTCATATCATACTGGTTTAGTGGTGATGAACCCCTTTAGCTTTTTCTTATCTGTGAAGCTCTTTATCTGACCTTCACTTCTGAATGATAGCTTTGCTGGATAAAGTAATCTTGGTTGTAGGTTCTTGGTATTCATCACTTTGAATATTTCTTGCCACTCCCTTCTGGCCTGCAAAGTTTCTGTTGAGAAATCAGCTGACATTCGTATGGGTACTCCCTTGTAGGTAACTGATTTTCTTTCTCTTGCTGCTTTTAGGATTCTCTCTTTGTCTTTTGCTCTTGGCATTTTAATTATGATGTGTCTTGGTGTGGTCCTCTTTGGATTCCTTTTGTTTGGGGTTCAATGCGCTTCCTGGGCTTGGAAGTCTATTTCTTTCACCAGGTAGGGGAAGTTTTCTGTCATTATTTCTTCAAATAGGTTTTCAATATCTTGCTCTCTCTCTTCTTCTGGCACCCCTATAATTCTGATGTTGGTACACTTGAAGCTGTCCCAGAGGCTCCTTACACTATTTTTGTATTTTTGTATTTTTTTTTCATTTTGCTTTTCCGGTTGGGTGTTTTTTGCTTCTTCGTATTTCAAATCTTTGACTTGATTCTTGCGATCCTCTGGTCTGCTGTTGGGAGTCTGTATAATATTCTTTATTTCAGTCCGTGTATGCTTAATTTCTAGTTGGTCCTTTATCACAACATCGAGGGTCTCACTAGATTTCTTGAGGATCTCACTACATTTATCGGCGGTTTCTAGAAAATTCTTGAAAAACCTAAAAAGTGTGGTTTTGAACTCTATATCCAGTAGTTTGCTTTCCTCCATTTCTGTCATTTGTGTCCTGTTTCTTTGTCTCGGCATTTTTTATGCTTCGCTGTGTGGATAGAGTGGCTTTCTGTGCTAAGTGTCCCAATTACCTGAGGTAGACATTCTTGGTGCACCCCTTTGTGGGCTTTGTGCACAGTCTTGTTGTAATTAAGCCTTGATTGTAATTATCACTGGGGGGAATTGACCTCCAAGCCAATTGGCTGTGAGAATCAGCTGTGTCTACGGTGGGAGAACTTGTGTGCTGGAGACACCCTTCTGGGGCAAGACTTGCTTCAGTGGGGCTTTGGTGCTCACTGAGTCTGCCCCCTGAGTGTGTCCCTTATAGATCTGAGGAGTTGTAATTGGATGGTCCCACTCTGACCACTGGGTACACTGGCTCTTGGATCTAAGTGCTAATCTAGCCTCTGCCTGAGGCTACCCAGCAGAAGCGAGCTGTAAAGCAATGCAAGTTGCTGTGGGGCCTTGGGCCAACTGCAGTTTGTTAAGTTATTTTCAGATTACAAAGGGCCGGGCTTTTCATATGCAAAAGCCTCCGTTTACGGCTTGGGCGGGGCAGGGTCCCAGGGGATCAATAGGGCAGGCCTAGGGAGCAAGCAGTATGGCTGCTCTCAGTCCTGCCTTCAGAGGTCCTGGCAATCACCGCGAGTGCCTCCGAGAGAAAGCTGCCCTCGAGTTCTGATCAATGGCAGACAGTCCCATTTCTCCCGTATGAGTCTGGGTCCCCAGAGACTCGCCCGGAACTGGAGCTCAGAGCCTGAGACTCCCTCCCGATTGAAAAAGACAATGGTGTCCTCAGCCGCCAGCCCTCTCCGCATGCACCTCCGCACCTTTGTATTTACTTCAGCACCGCACCGCCTCTGAGTCTTGGTATGCTTTTTTCTTTCCTTCTAGTTGTAGAAATTCCACTCAGCCAGCCTTCCTGTGGTTCTGGATGATGTCCATTATGTCTTTTAGTTGTATTTTTGAAGTGGTTGTGCAAGACAGCAATCTCCAGTGTTTACCTATGCCGCCATCTTGGTTTCTCCCAGGAAATATTTTGATATTGAACCTGTTGGTGCCACAGTATTATTATTGTCCTCGTTATTTCTGTTATTATTCAGACCTAGCAGCTTCCTGAACATATTTCTACTCCCATGTTTTTTTGTTTTGTTTTTGTTTTTTTTAAAATATATTTTATTGATTTTTTATAGAGAGGAAGGGAGAGAGATAGAGAGTTAGAAAAATCGATGAGAGAGAAACATTGATCAGCTGCCCCCCTGCACATCTCCTACTGGGGATGTGCCCACAACCCAGGTACATGCCCTTGACCGGAATCGAACCCGGGACCCTTCAGTCCGCAGGCCGATGCTCTATCCACTGAGCCAAACCGGTTTCGGCTGATGTTTTTTCTCAACTCTATTCCATTCACAGAGTT